>NC_051097.1:1848538-4463538 GCF_901709675.1 Syngnathus acus
TTGGTTTTCGAGCATGGACAGCCCGCTTTAAATCACACCACAGATTTTCAATCATATTCAGGTCTGGGGACTGAGATGGCCATTCCAGAACGTTGTACTTGTTCCTCTGCATGAATGCCTTAGTTGAATTTGAGCAGTGTTTGGGGTCATTGTCTTGTTGAAGTATCCAGCCCCTGCGCAACTTCAACTTTGTCACTGATTCTTGAACATTGTTCGCAAGAATCTGCTGATACTGACTGGAATCCATGCAACCTTCAACTTTAACAAGATAGCCAGTACCTTCATTGGCCACACAGCCCCACAGCATGATGGAACCACCACCAAAATTGACTGTGGGTAGCAAGTGTTTGTCATGGAATGCTGTGTTCTTCTTACTCCATGTATACCGCTCCTTGTTATGTCCAAATAACAAAATTTTAGTTTCATCAGTCCACAGCACCTTATGCCAAAATGAAGTTGGCTTGTCCAAATGTGCTTTAGTATACCTCAAGCAACTCTGTTTGTGGCATGTGTGCAGAAAAGGCTTCTGCCGCATTACTCTCCCATATAGCATCTCCTTGTGCAAAGTGTGCTGAATAGTTGAACGATGCACAGTGACACCATCTGCAGCAGGATCATGTTGTAGGTCTTTGGAGCTGGTCTGTGGGTTGACTTTGACTGTTCTCACCATCATTCGCCTCTGCTTATCCGAGGTTTTTCTTGGCCTGCCACTCCGGGCCTAAACTAGAACTGTGCCTGTGGTCTTCCATTTCCTCACTATGTTCCTCACAGTGGAAACTGGCAGCTGAAATTTCTGAGCTAGCTTTTTGTATCATTCCTCTCAGGTCATTTGTCAGTTGTTTTGAGGCTCCCATTTTGCCACTCTTCAAAGATACAAATAGAACTTGCAACTGGCCACCTTAAATACCCTTTCTCATGGTTGTCTTCACCTGTGTATGTAGATCAAAGGTCAATGAGCTTATCAATGAGCTTACCAAACAAATTTTGTGTTCCAATAATTAGTGCTAAAGGTATTCAAATCAATAAAACAACAAGATGGGGTTTTGGGGGTTTTCCTTGCCCTTCTGGGAGTTAAGTTCAGGGGATGTTGAGAATAATTGTCAATTTTGCCCATGTGAAGCCCTTTCAGACTTTATTTCAAACAACTCCATGTACTTCTGCATAATGTGGGCACCGCACCTCTGCTGAAAATAGTGTGATATATCTTTATTTTCATTGTGAAAGTCACTTCAAAATATATTTTAATGAACAGTGAATATGATAGTGTGAGTTGATATGCATATAGTTCACTATGTAGATAAAGACAGTGACCAATGTTACAAAAACAGCAGGACATGAATCAAACAGACTAATCTCAAAGATGCTTAGTTTCAATTCCTGCCACATTCCAAAATGGCACACGCGTCAGCCATGCTCAAGAGATATTTTGAAATGCAATGCAGTATGTGGAATTAACTCAAAGTATTTTAGTGTATTTCTGCTATCCTGGTCCTACAAAGTCGATAGAACCTACACCCTGGAGTGGTCAACAGTTCACTGCATGGCACATATAAAGCCAGACAACCATTCACACTCACACGCAGAAAGCACTTGAAGTCAAGCAAGTGAAGCACTCAGAGACCAATACAAAGTCATGGCAATGTTATTTGACATCAAAAGGAAGTCTTTAGCTTGGTACAAAGCGAGAGTATTACACACAAGTACTCCTCAAAAAACAAAGGGAATATACAGTCACCTGAGTGTAAAAAACATTCAGTCACCCTTTAGGGATATTATCCTTCCCCGTTTGGAAGCAATAACAGTTGTAACTCAATTTCACCTGCTTCCCTCTCCACATCCTTACTTGAAGATTAATGGCTAGTTTTCTATTTTTACACAGTCACAGGATGGCGCAGTCATACCTGCCGTGGCCGGATGGTTTGTTGTGCCTCCCAGCATGTGCATGAAAGCAATATCAGGAAACAAGGAGGAAATGAAAATGAGGAAATGAGAGAGAATTGCTTGGGTTCTACAAATTGACCTCCAGCAGGCTTCTGGTGAATGTTTCTGCTAAAAATGGATAAATTGCCTTGGGTGGCACCTCCTTGTGGTAGCCAGAGAGATCCTCAAACCCTTTGTCAAAACCACATGCTAGTGTAGTGGGTTCCTTTTGATACATGGAAATTTTGGTCAAATAATTTTCTAAAAACGTGCTCTACCAAATGGTTTGTTTGTCACTTTATGGTACAAGTAGTGCAAGCTAAACAAAAGTAATCTAAGAAATACTATTTTCTATGAATAAATACAGCTTATGCTCATGCATTGTTGTCACTATGATATATTGAATGTTTTATCATTATAATATTCTGAAATAGTTCTACAAGAATGATTGCATTCCTGTCTAAAGCATGCTCTATCAAATGGGTTGTTTGTCAATTTATGGTAAAATTAGTGAAAGCTAAGCTGAAATAATAATAAAAACATATTTGCTATGAATAAATACAACTTCTGTGAGTTCATCGTGGTTATTAGGATATATTGAATGTTTTTTCATTATAATATGCTGAAATAGTCATATAAGTATGATCTAATTCCTGTCGAAATCATGCTCTACCAAACGGGTTGTTTGTCACTTTATGGTACCAAATTTCTGCAAATTGGTAGTATCTATAATTTAAATATTTCTTTCGGTTTACACAGATGGAACCTAAATCATTTTATGGAGCAAGGCCACGAAACTTTCTAGCACTGATACCAGAGGATCCACATGACTCAGAGGCTGATCAAAGTGATGAGGACGACACAATGAATGATCCTGATTATGATCCCTCAAATCCCTGCTACAGGATGAGGACACTGATTTTGAACCAATGGATGAGGAGGAGGGGCCCTCACCACCGCCAAGTAAGAAGAGCAAAAAGGGGAAAGGGAAAAACTCCTTGGCGGAGCTAGATGACGCCCCTGGCCCTTCAACTTCAGGGGGGGTGAAGACGGGAAGACGTCCCAACCCCACAACACCCACTGGGAGAGCCTGGGAGCACAAAGACATAGAAGAATTCAAGGTCCCAGAGTCAAACTTTGAAACCCCTGATGATGTGAGGACACCCTTCCAGTACTTCAAAGCACTGTTCACTGACCAGATGATCGAACACATTGCTCACCATAAAATGCTGTATTCTGCCCAGGAGTTGGGTATCCGATCAAAACAAGTGCTGAAGAAATTGAAAAGATCCTGGCGATTCTGTTGTACATGGGTGTTTTCAACTTCCCAGCCATAGATGACTACTGGCACCACGACTCACGTTGCAGCTTGATAGCTGACATCATGCCATTGAAACGGTTCAAGTTATTACGCCGCTACGTCCATTTCAGTGACAATGCTCAGCAGACCCATGACAATACAGACCGGTTCTGTAAAGTCCGTCCACTGTTTGAAACGCTACGACAGCAGTGTCTCCTGATCCCATCCACTCACAAACACAGTGTCGATGCAGTTATGGTGTCATACAAGGGAACACGGGCTGGCACTCTTCGACAGTACAAACAAGCCAACAAGCCAGACAAATGGGGCTTTAAATTGTTCTGCCGTGCCAGTTCATGTGGGATAATCCATGACCTACTGCTCTATCAAGGGGCATCCACCTTCTTCAATGTTGACCAAAGTGAGCAGGAGCAGGCACTGAATCTAGGGGCCAAAGTGGTGACAACGTTGTGCAAGATGATCACACTGCCACGGCTTTCAGTAATTTTCTGTGACAACTATTTCACCAGCTTCGCCTTGCTGCAGAACCTGCAAACGACGCTGGGAATAAAGTGCATCGGCACGATCAGATCGAACCGCAGTGGTGGAGCACCATTGATGTCAGATAAAGACCTGATGAAGAAAGGATGTGGTGCTTTTGATTACAGGTCTACGGAGGGGGTGATAGCAGTGAAATGGTATGACTAGAAATGTGTCAACCTTCTCAGCAATGCCTCTGGCATTGAGCAACCGTCAAGCGGTGGAGCAAAGAGGCCAAGGCCAAAGTCGACGTACCATGCCCATCATTGATCCTGGCTTACGATGCACATATGGGAGGCATCGATCTATCCGACATGCTGGTGCATCTCTACAAGACGCCAGCAAAATCTAGGCGCTGGTACTTCCCTCTCTTTGGCTACGCCATTGACCTATGCATTGCAAATGCTTGGCTAGTATACAAGAGGGAATGTGAAGAGCAAACCATTCTGCCTGAAATGATTCCGCCTGGCAGTAGCCCACACCCTGAAACAAGTCAACAAGCCAGCATCCAGAGCTGGCCGACCACCGCACAGCCAGATGTGCGGTATGACAACCTGGGACACTAGCCACTCCACAGTGACATGCGAAACAGGTGCCATCTCTGCCCAAAGGGGGTCTCCCGGTGGAAATGCGAGAAATCCAATGTTTCTCTGTGCCTCAACGACAAGCAACAATGCTTTGTGGCATACCACCGCAAATGAATCATCAATCCAAAGCTTTTGTTTGTGGGAGGGCTGGGATTAGGGACAGAAGTATTGCATGTGTGGGACATGTGGGGAAATTCAAATACTTTTTGAGCTGTTGATCAGCTATTTTTGTTACTACAGTACATGTAATGTGGCCTTCTGGAGTGAGAGTCGAAATATCGTGGCTCCTCTCCATCTTCAAACCCCTTCTTTAGCCTATAGGGGAAGATTTCTCATGTTCTGTCAATTGTTCAGTTATTCATTTTCAAAGAAAGAAAGAACGTCCTACTTTTTATTTGTATTTTGCACTTGCTATTGCAAGGGTGATTATTGATTATTTGTGTTTGTTTGTTTTTTGTTTGTTTACATATTCAACTTTTATTCTATTTCAAGTTCATAGTTAAGAGATAAGCGTAAGATAAAATACACTTTTTTTCAGTTAAATGCAAATACATCTAAACAATGTATTACATATTTACCTTTACCATAAAGAGGCACCTCTACCATTTGATAGAGGCTTATATTTAAAAAACTACTGGGTATTCCTTGTTTGGCACGCTCAAACATGGCGAATAAAAAACTCTTGAATCTTGAATCTTGAATGTTGAAAACAGCATTGATTGTTATTATTAGTGCCTAAAGGAAGTAAAACATGCACAAAATTCTTTTTTTATACTGCTTCTTTCTTGGTGGGAACTTTAAAGGGTTAATGAAGGATATCTAATGTGCCGATGCAGTGCTCCAGGTATGGGTGGAAAGTCCCCAGTTGGACCATGTGTCATCTCAAAAGGGCTAAGCAATGGAACCTCAATTTAACTGGACATAAAATCTAGTCCAGTCAACTCAAAATGCAACTTTGTTAAGTATTTTTCAAAGTCTGTTAATGGACACAGCGCAAGTACCCTAATTTCTGGACTAAAGGTCGCACTTGAATATAAGGCGCACCAGCTAAAATTTGGGGAAAATCCTGCTTTGTTCATATATAAGCCCCACTGGACTGTAAGCTGCGGGTGTTTTAATGTTTAATTTCCATATATAAGCAAATATGCACAAATCATACAACATCATAAAAATCATGAAAAATCCATAGGTAATCTGCATTGGACTATAAACCATAGGGTTCAAAGCTTGCGCAGAAAGTAGCGGTTTATAGTCTGGAAAATATGGTAAACAGCGCTGATATAGGGATCAACAGACAAACTCGTCACACGTTTCCCACGAGAGCTGCTTTGTCAGAGATAAAAAGACTTGTAGTTGACCAAAGCATGTGGCGGCCATGTTGGCCGTGACAATTTTCTCAACAAAAGCAAAAGCTGCGCGATACCTGAGATTTTGGTATCGATCAATACCAAGTAAATACTGGCGTCGGGATCACTAATACCGGTACTTTTATTTAAAAAAAAAAAAAAGCGATTTTAAATTGCTTGTCCTAACATGTTTTGTGCAGATTAAGCGTTCTTGTTGAGTTCTTAACCGTGCCATACTTTCTTCAATGGAAACACAGAGCATGGAGATTAGATTTGCATCACTGAAAGCACACCTCATAAGGAACGTGTAATATGTACATGCTCAATGATTTTTTTGTGCTCGTCGTGCAAATGTCTATTGAACATGCTTTTTGGGGGGACGGGGTATAATACATTGATTTTATTTGTAACGACCTTATCAATGGCATTTAATTAAATGCAATTGTAAGGGAGGTGATAAAGTAACATTGTGGCTCTTGACTGTGACCACCCACCATTATCCTTCCCCAAGCATCAATAAGGAAAGTTTGGATCAACTTGAATACTTTTTAAACAGTTTGAAGTTTTTTTTATATATATATTTATAGTATTTACTATAATGTTGTACTGGGAATTTTTAAGCTACAAAAACAGTAAAAAATTATTTTGTACTGCATTGTGTGGTTTTTTAGGACGAGAAAAAAAATTACTTAGGTGTAATGAACAATTGGCTCTAACAGACAACCCCTTCCACTACTTAGTCCATTGAATTGAGGTTCCACTGTATAAAATACACATAGCAACATGGCAACCATGCATACATCTTTACTACCAGACAAACTTTGATATTGAGGGATTTGTATAGGCATTTGGGCATGGCTTCCAGTGATCATTCCGACATATTGCTGTTCTCAATTCAACAGTATAATCAAAGGGTTTTCAACTGGAATATACTCGATACATCACTATTATTCTTGAAAAGGTTAGTTCTGGTTAGTTGAGAGCGAACACAGAACAGAACTAGTCTTTTGCAATCACCAAAAACTTGAAATGACCATGCAACATTAACACAGGCAGATCTATTGTCAATCTCCTGCACGTGTTCTTACTGTGGCCTATAGCCACCAAGCTGTGGCATATAGCTGGAGAGAGATTGGCCACCTGTAAGTGTTTTCTGCTGATTGTCTTTTCCCGAGGTACACGTGTCCAGCGGCAACAGCACTTGGTGTGGCTCCTCCTCCACGTGGTTTGACTCAGGAAAGGTGCCATTGTCTTGGTTCCATTCACTGTGTGTGAAGCAAGGCAGTCGTGAGAACGGTTGGGAAGCTTTGTTGCCTTCCTGCACTAAAAGGTCTGGGTTCTCCTCAGAGTCCAGGAGTGGTTGTGTGGACTCTGAACGGGAAAAAATGAGCTGCTGAGGTTGAGCACTCGGGGTCTGGCCTTTGTAACCATTAGAGGCTACCACTGAAGAGTACTGAACAGTGCTGGCAGTGGTGTCAGCAATGTCAGCACCCTCGTCGCTGTCAGACACACTCTGACGAGGTGAGGACATGCAAGAGGAGCCTCCGATACCACTGCTGTGTTCCTCAGACAGATATTTGTCCTTCTTGAGAGCCAGGCTTGTTTTGTCTTCCTCAGACACAGATTTTCCATCACTTACATCCACATCAAGCACACTGATGCCAGACAGAGAGTTTTCCTTTGGTGTCTCCGGCTGCGAAGCAACATAAAGAGACAATCTTAAAAGAGCACTAGTACAACATTTTGTGAAATGTGTAATGCACATTACGTTCCAGGTAACAGACAAAATTTACAATGTAGTGGAAGTAGCTATGGTATTATTTATATAAATATGTTTCATGCGTACACTTCACCAACAACGTGAGGTACAGGTAATATTTTTAGGGTCGCCATCCACACATTCCAAAAATAGCTGATGACTGAATGTGTGGTATGCCTTTAAAAGGCATGTTTGGACTGTTGAGTGATGTGGAAGTGAATATACAGTGTAAGATTGTACTATTTTCTGTAGAAAATAGCATTAGCTTTTGTGGTGCACAGTGACATTACAAGTTGAGACTACCATCAGATATACTAAAAATGTGTAATGACTATTTTGTTACCATTTGTTTGCTAATGCGATTAAAAGAGCACCAACAGCTGTTTACGTCATCCCTCTATAACAGGGGTCACCAAGCCCTTGAGGACCGGACCTGGTGAATGATGTTTACTTTACTGCAGATATGCAATTGAGTAACTTTACTGCACCATACTGTATAATAATAAAACATATATAGTACATATAAACATTTGTAATAACGAAACAAACAAAAATCAGTGATGAATGTACATTTCACATGACCAAAGGAAGTAATAAGCCAATTTAATGATAGGTTGTCAGCTGCCTTGGTACATCCAACATTAATGTCGTATGTTAACTTTCATATTTACTTATGACAAGTAATTAATATTTTAATGTGCGGGACACATGCCCCCGTTCTCCATTCAAATTTGAAATTGTATAGTTTATTGTGAGAACATCTTATATTTCGTATTCTTGTACGACTGTCATGACCAAATGTTACATGTTATTTAAAACAATTTTACTTAAAACAATGCCTGCAGAGTTTAAGTTTTTATAATGGCAAAAGACACTGACTATCTTGATTATTTCAATTACAGTCCTTACTTTTAAAGGATAATCAGGGGACCAGTCTCCAATGGTGCTCTTTCTGGGGTTTGGGATCCAAGGCCATAGATTCTTCCTTATCCTGTGCAAAGAAATAGATGACTATAAATTAGCTGCATTTATAAAAGAGACACAAAGCTGCACTTAGTGGCGAGTCACAGCTGACATTTTTTATCAACAGCCCACCATGGTGCGGTGCATACACTCCCATTGTTTATTTATCGTGTAGACTGAAAATGTTGGTATATCACAACAAAAGAAGAGATTGTCAACTAAATATTTAATAATCATAATCAAAAACATCCATCAAATAAATACTCAACTAAATGAGTTAAATTTCACATACTTCATCGCCTCAACAGTAGTGTCTTAAGAGAAGATTTGATAAAAATGTCTTTCCTATCGCCTCCAAAACATGCAAACAATTCTTTACTTACACATCTTTTTTGTAGATACACAGCAACATGGTTAAGAGAACCACAAAGAGAAAGCCAAGACTAACTCCAACCACAATCATCTCAATCTCCCCTGGTGCTGTGGGAAACAAACACAATTTCAGGACAATTCTAAAACAGAATCAACAATCTAAATTATAGCTATTCCTATAATGTAAATTAAATATGCCATGTACATTTAAAATATATTAAAAAAAACACACAAAAAATCAATGTTTTCAATGTTCTGACATTTTTACATAAAGACCTATCATAGCTGCCAATGTCATATTTTCCGAGACTTATGTGAGCATGAGTAGAGATGCGTATGCGAATTTTGGTGACGACAGATAACAGTTTCCTAACTGTCCTGTTCAAACCTATGGCAAAAGCTTGCGTTCTGAAAATGTAATCTCTCGTATGCGTTCTGAAAATGTAATCTTTCTCATCCGAATTGCCAGTGTTCTGCCAGGTGCAAAGCCAGCATTTCTACTTATTACAACGAGGGGGAAAATCAGTGGTGGGTCCATCCATCTATACCGCTTGTCTCCACGGGGGTCGCGGGCCTATCCCAGCAGTCATCGGGCAGTAGGCGGGGGACACCCTGGACCGGTTGTCAGCCAATCGCAGGGCACACAGAGACGAACAACCATTCGCACTCGCACTCGCACCTAAGGGCAGTTTGGAGTGCTCAATCGGCCTACCAAGCATGTATTCGGGATGTGGGAGGAAGCTGGAGTGCCCGGAGAAAACCCACACAGGCACGGGGAGAACATGCAAACTCCACACAGGGAGGGCCGGAGGTGGAATCAAACACGTCCGTACCCTCCTAGCTGTGAGTCGGACGCGCTAACCAGTGCGCTAACCCGACACCGAGCCGCCCTCAGTTCATTAGTGTGTCATTCGTGCAAAATCCTTTCAGAATAGCACGTTAAGACGGAGCTGCAATTGGAGGTACAATCAGTGGTTGCAATTCATTCTTTGTCATTTCAGCCAAATCATTTTAACAACCCACAGTGTTATTAGGTAACCACTGAATGTTGATCTCGGCCAAATTAACAGCCTTAACTAATAGAGCACCTGTGAGGCGGAGTGATATATGTAAAGTTAAAAGTTCCAGTGTTGTTGTAAAGCGTATTGTCTGTCACTTATGACTAGTACAATTAATCTGATTGGTTAGATTTCACATTTTTATAATCAGCACAAATTTTTGGACAGATTACATGAATGAAATTGGATAATTTGCTGCAGCAACCTTCATGATCTCGCCATGGCACTTTGCTTGGAAATTAGTGGCTACGTTTAGATAGACAAAATTTCTTTAATCTGATCAGATTTCGGGTTAAAATTATGATCGGATCCATTGTTTTCATGGACACAGAAAATATTGATACGAATAGGATTTGCATGTTTATGCTTCACACTCTCAAGCGGAAAAAAGCATTTTGACATGCGGAGATTGACCAAATATACCAGAAAAAGTAGAAGACGAAGCCGTTGCAACTTCCATGTCAACAAAACATTACTTTTCATTTCTATTTTAAAGGTTAATATTTTTCCCCATTTGCGCTATTAAGTCAAGTTAACACTTCTTAATGGAGCTGCAATGTAACCTTCAGGAGGACAATTCTTGCACCCGCCATACATTTCGCTCTTTCGTTTCTACTAGCTCTTGGGACTAACAGAAACGCATATACAGACGTCACAGACATGCAAAGTGAAGACGCTTTTTTCAGACATCTCGGAGAAAGTGTTTTCACGCGTGCTGTTCGGATTATCAATCGACATCAAAATAAAATCTTGATTGGAATGGGTTTGACTGGGGCTAAGTATTCTGAATGTGGTGTGCACATAAAGCATTTTTATTCTCATCAGGCTTTCAATCCAAATAAATGTGTCCATGTAAACGTAGCCACTGTTTTAGAGCAGCAATATGAATATGGAATCTTCTATTTTGATAAATACTTACTTACAGTGCCTTGCGAAAGTATTCGGCCCCCTTGAACCTTTCAACATTTCAGGCTTCAAACAAAGATATAAAAGTTTAATTTTTTGTCAAGAATCAACAACAAGTGGGACACAATCGTGAAGTGGAACAACATTTATTGGATAATTTAAACTTTTTTAACAAATAAAAAACTGAAAAGTGGGGCGTGCAATATTATTCGGTCCCCTTGCGCTAATACTTTGTAGCGCCACCTTTTGCTGCAATTACAGCTGCAAGTCGCTTGGGGTATGTCTCTATCAGTTTTGTACATCGAGAGACTGGAATTCTTGCCCATTCTTCCTTGCAAAACAGCTCGAGCTCAGTGAGGTTGGATGGAGAGCGTTTGTGAACAGCAGTCTTCAGCTCTTTCCACAGATTCTCGATTGGATTCAGGTCTGGACTTTGACTTGGCCATTCTAACACCTGGATACGTCTATTAACCAGCTCAGTGGCCTAGTGGTAGAGTGTCCGCCCTGAGACTGGAAGGTTGTGGGTTCAAACCCCGGCCGGGTCATACCAAAGACTATAAAAATGGGACCCATTGCCTACCTGCTTGGCACTCAGCATTAAGGGTTGGAATTGGGGGGTTAGATCACCAACTGATTCCCGAGCGCGGCACCGCTGCTGCTCACTGCTCCCCTCTCCCCCAGGGGATGGATTAAAATCACACGGGGATGGGTTAAATGCAGAGGACAAATTTCACCACACCCAGGTGTGTGTGTGACGATCATTGGGACTTTAATCTTTAATCTTAATTTGTGAATCATTCCATTGTAGATTTGGCTTTATGTTTTGGATCATTGTCCTGTTGGAAGATAAATCTCCGTCCCAGTCTCAGGTCTTTTGCAGACTCCAACAGGTTTTCTTCCAGAATGGTCCTGTATTTGGCTCCATCCATCTTCCCATCAATTTTAGCCATCTTCCCTGTCCCTGCTGAAGAAAAGCAGGCCCAAACCATGATGCTGCCACCACCATGTTTGACAGTGGGGATGGTGTGTTCAGGGTGATGAGCTGTGTAGCTTTTACGCCAAACATATCGTTTTGCATTGTGGCCAAAAAGTTCGATTTTGGTTTCATCTGACCAGAGCACCTTCTTCCACATGTTTGGTGTGTCTCCCAGGTGGCTTGTGGCAAACTTTAAACGAGACTTTTTATGGATATCTTTGAGAAATGGCTTTCTTCTTGCCACTCTTCCATAAAGGCCAGATTTGTGCAGTGCACGACTGATTGTTGTCCTATGGACAGACTCTCCCACCTCAGCTGTAGTTATCTGCAGTTCATCCAGCGTGATCATGGGTCTCTTGGCTGCATCTCTGATCAGTCTTCTCCTTGTTTGAGATGAAAGTTTGGAGGGACGGCCGGGTCTTGGTAGATTTGCAGTGGTCTGATACTCCTTCCATTTCAATATAATTGCTTGCACAGTGCTCCTTGAGATGTTTAAAGCTTGGGAAATCTTTTTGTATCCAAATCCGGCTTTAAACTTCTCCACAACAGTATCTCGGACCTGCCTGGTGTGTTCCTTTGTCTTCATGGTTCTCTCTGCGCTTTAAACAGAACCCTGAGACTATCAAAGAGCAGGTGCATTTATACGGAGACTTGACTACACACAGGTGCATTCTATTTATCATCATCAGTCATTTAGGACAGCATTGGATCATTCAAAGATCCTCACTGAACTTCTGGAGTGAGTTTGCTGCACTGAAAGTAAAGGGGCCGAATAATATTGCACGCCCCACTTTTCAGTTTTTTATTTGTTAAAAAAGTTTAAATTATCAAACAAATTTCGTTCCACTTCACGATTGTGTCCCACTTGTTGTTTATTCTTGACAAAAAATTAAAATTTTATATCTTTATGTTTGAAGCCTGAAATGTGGCGAAATGTTGAAAGGTTCAAGGGGGCCGAATACTTTCGCAAGGCACTGTAAGTATTTATCAAAATAGAAGATTCCATATTCATATTGCTGCTCTGAAACAGTGGCTACGTAAGTATTACTGATGTATTTGAAACATACAAATTAACAAGCTGAAGTGCCTTAAGAATGTTTGTGCAACAGGTGATCCCACTCACCGTATCTCTGGGTGGTAAAAGAGTGGTTTGTGCCATTTGTTGAGCCTCCATTGGTGGTTGCCCTGATCCAGGCATCATACTTGGTGTTAGCTGACAGTGAAGTCAGCACACATGAGGTTACGTTAGCAGGAACAGTGATTGTTGCTAATGAGGGAAAACAGATTTGTGGACAGTTTTTAATACAAGAAAAGTACGTGTACACTCCCCTACTGAAGAATTAGATGATTAAAAATGTCGGTTTGCCATCAAAAGAAGATTATGAAACAAAAGCGAGATTTATAAGTATTTACAACTGAATATGATACACAACTTATAAATAGTGAATAGTTTCTCGGCCTCTGTAATTCACAGAAAATCTTGAATTTGCTCTATTTATGGGTCAAAGCAATTAAAGTATGACTGGCGTCGTCTGGTGGAATGAGTGCTATTTTAAACTATTTTTTTAGGCAGACAGGGAAAGGTTTTTACCTACTGTACATGTTTCAGCTACTTCTTGTAACCTTCCTCAGAAGCGTCACAAGATGACGCTTGTGGGCCATTCCCAGTTTTACATTTCAGTGTGCTTGTGGCGCAAAATGCAAATGTTGACTCTTGAACTGTGATGTGAATCTGCTATTTTCGAGCCTTGCTCTTGTCTCATATTACTTTCTTGACTTGCAACCGAAAGATTTCAAGCAAAAATAAAGATTTGTTCCAATACATTTAAGGGAGAAAATTACAAAGAGATGTGCAAAACTAATTAGTCTAATTCAGGAAGCTACCACAAATACATACAGAATTCAGTTCCACTTGAATAGAAAATTGTGTAGTTTGTGATGAAGCCTTGTCGTTGATTTTGAGGAATTTCATTCCAGACAAGCTCTGCTTCATTTCGTCCTGGTTTACCATTCAGTCGAACAGAGGGGCCTACCAAAGGAGCTGGAAAAGAAAAAAAGACCATCAACATGCTAATATTAATCATATTTATGGAAAAAGAGCATACTATATTTTCTGGATTATAAATCGCATTGTTTTTTTTCATAGTTTGGCCGGGGGCGTGATTTACTATGCTCAGGAGAAATTATGTGAAATTACTAACACATTATTACTTGATCAAATACATTACTTACTTACTAGTACAAGTACATCACTTCACGTGTTATTTTCACACTAAACCGCATGAGGCCGCTCTAGGCCTGTGGAATAATTGGAACTGCAACTGACGAGGAGTCTGACCTCAGCGCCGCATATACTTCTGGAGTCATCGGAGTTGTTTACAAGTGATGCCAGAGGATGAAGATTTGGGTGGTTTGGAGTGACACAGATGGTTCGATAAACTTGTCATTTATGTTATAGTTATTTGAATAACTCTGAATATGTTATGTCAGGCACATTCTCAGTTCCTCGTTTATGTGTTTATGTGCAGCCTTGGCGGGGTCCAACCCTCACTGAAAACAAATCCGATTTACTGCCGGAAATGCGGACCAAACTCTGGCATTGATGATACAGGGACCGAATGGATGGACGGATGGATATATATACATAAATAAAATAAATATAAGGTAAGTTAGTTTGAAGTTCACATACTGTAAGTTACAGTAAGTTACGGAATGTATGTACTGTATTTTCCGGACTATAAATTGCAGTTTATTTGATAGTTTGGCCGGGGGTGCGACTTATACTCAGGAGTGACTTATGTGTGAAATTATTAACACTTTTATATAATTTCACATGTTATTTTCACACTAAACCGTGGAATAATTGGAACTGCAACTGACGATGAGTCTGACGTAAGCCACATAGGAGAGGAAGCACTGCATCTTCTACCCCCGGAGTTAGCGGAGTTGTTCAAAAGTGACACAGAGGATGATTTCATTGGATTTCGTGATTCGGAGTGACACGGATTGTTTGGTAAACTTGTTAGCATGTTATTTATGCTATAGATATCTGAATAACTCTTAATATGTTACGTCAGACACGTTCTCAGTTCGTTGTTTGTGTCATGTAACGTTAGCACACCGTACAATTATTCAGCCTGTTTTTGCCTCTATTGTATTTTTATTTTAAATTGCCTTTCAAGATGACATGTCTGTTCTTGGTGTTGGATATGATCAAATAAATTTCCCCCAAAAATGCGACTTATACTCCAGTGAGACTTATATATGTCTTTTCCTTCTTTATTACACATTTTATGGCTGGTACGACTTGTACTCTGGAGTGACTTCTAGTCCGGAAAATAAGGTACGTAAAATGTAATGTCCTTTGATTGGTTCATCGGGTATACATATTACGCCTGTATATTACACCCCTGTGTGGCAGAAGCCACACAAAGCAACTTTGCAGATTTTGGAATTCAGTCCACACAAAAGGTGCACCTTATTAAAAGGCGTACCTTCATTTTTTGAGAAAATTAAAGGCCTTGAAGTGTGCCTTATGGTGCGGAAAATACGATAGTTATAGCAGATGAATTGCATCGAAGGTGCTGTATTATTCTCGGGGAACACAATAATGTGTTAAATGCATTTGTTAGCTTCTTGCTAACGCTAGCATTAGCTCACTGGTTAACTTGACTGCAGTGCTTGTTTACAAGACGTGTTCATAAATATTGTGTGGGGATTTATTTTGTTACGTGTTTTGTATAGTTGTATGGACAAGTCTTCTGCCATTATATTTTTACTCAATCAAAAAGTTTGCGGCAAAAGTAAACTCTACATCGGCTAAAAAAACTACAAATATGTCCGACCGGAAAGGGAGGTGCACGTCTTGTGGCCTGGAGGGAGTGGGGTGTGAAGTATCTCATTTGCATTTAAAGAATGGCTTGCTCTGAGATAAAAGAGCGACCTGTGATGCTATCAAAACGGGGAATTCAGACAAAAGCATCGCTGTTACACTTTATATAGACCGCAACTGAATGAGTAAAACGTAAAACAGAAGAATTTATTAACATGATATGTATGCTTTAAGGAGTTATCGTTGGTGTTTTGGCTGTGAAACGAATTAAACGAACTACGGTATTTTCCGCACTATTAGGCGCACTTAAAAACTTAAAATTTAGTCAAAAAACCACAGTGCGCCTTATAATGCAGAGTGCCTTATATATGGATCAATTGATGAATTTGTTGATCCATACTGGTTGTAAACAGCGCTCTGCCAAAATGTTTCAGTACGTTTTAGTACGACTAGTAAATTACAAGGTCGCATCGCTTCCCAGCATTACGGCAACCGTGGTCAGGGGGCGTCACTGAATAGCTGTTGTACCCGCGAGGCTATTTCATTTCAAAATAGGCTGTTACGTTAATGTTTTCGAGTACATTTACGGATAAATATCCAACGGGAACACAAATAAGCAGCACCAATGTGTTAAATCAGTCTTTAGTCGGTTCCGATCACTTTATGGGAGAGAGTTTGAGAAACGTTTACAGGGGTCTGCCACGACACTTTGCTGAGGCTCATGGGAGTCTGCGAGCTGAGGCTCATGGGAGTTTGCGGGTGGCTAATGCTATAATGATAGCTACTATATGCACGAGGCTATTTCAATTCAGAATAGGCTGCTCCGTTAATGTTTCGAGTAAATTTACGGATCGATATGGAAGGGAAACATAAGTAAGCAGTACCAATGTGTTAGATCGAACTTTAGTCAGTTCCTATCATTTTATAGGAGATAGTTTGAGAAACGCGATTGTTCACAGAGGGCTCATTGGTTATTGGCTAGTGGATGCATACCAGAGATGGGACCAAGTCACACATGTGCAAGTCTCAAGTCTTAACCTTCAAGTCTCAAGTTGGGCAAGTCAAGTCAAGTCCTTAAATAGGTCAAGTCAAGTCCAAGTCAAGTCCTTAAATAGGTCAAGTCAAGTCCAAGTCAAGTCACCTTATTCTTGCAATATTTACTTAATTCAGTTTCATCATCATATTCATTGCATTAAAGCTATATATACACACCTATTTAGATAAATGAAAAGCACTTACTTGGCAGAATGGCTCTTCAAATGACGGACAAAGTTTGAAGTTTGTCGTCTGGCTGTCCGAAATGTTTTTGTTGCATATCTCGCACTGTGCTGTCCGTCTTTTGCCGTCATAAAAGTAATTGCGATAGCCGAAGGTGATGACTCGCGGTACCGCTCCCGCTGACATGTTTGCGCATGTCTGATATAAAGGGGCGTGATTCTCCAATAAACACGTTCGGTAGGTAGAGAGGGCACGACTGATTGATTGACAGGGTAGTGATCCAATCATGACAACGCCATTCTCAGCCTGCGCTCCTACCGTGTATTGATATTATTTTTTTAAATGTATTATTAATTTTATATTCAAACTGAAAACATAAACTAAATAACACTGAAGTCATTCAAGTCATCGTGTCTCAAGTCAAGTCCCGAGTCTTTAACTTCCAAGTCGAGTCACAAGTTTTTTCATTTTTTGTCAAGTCACAAGTCATCAAAACAGCGACTCGAGTCGACTCGAGTCCAAGTCACAGTGACTCGAGTCCCCATTTCTGCATACCGCAACCCTAGTCAACCTCAGTTTGTTGCAGTATAGCTTCTATTTTATGCGCCTTTTAATCCGGTGTGCCCTATATATGAAATAATTTCTAAAATAAAAAAATAATAAGGGTGCGCCTTATAATCCAGTGCGCCTTATAGTGCGAAAAATACGGTATACTGTATTCTTATGGAAATAAAAAAAAATGTGTATTGTATATTTCTTATGGAAATATTTAACATACAAAGTAAGTCCTGGAACGAATTAAATTTTTATGTAGGGGTTTGACTGTACAGGCTTTAGCGTCTCTACCTGATTGCGTTGACTGAGCCCCCAATCCCTATTTTATTTTTATTTCTCAACCCCTATCCTTTTATTTTATTTTTTAACATTATTATTATTTTAGTTTACTGTTTTAACTGTGTTGCGTTTTGATCGAATGCATTCATGAGCGTCCTTGCATGAATGGGTTCGAATTTTGGGTTTGAAATGTTTGGAGGCAAGACTTATATCTGTTGTTTGATGACATTTGTGAACTCCAATAAACAAAGTTAATAAAAAAACAAAAAACAAATCTGAACTGTACTGACATGTACTACCTGGTGGAATTGTCAATTAACATTTAAGAAAAGGTGATTATGCAGTCTTACCTCGTTCCTCGAGAAAAGCTTCTACTCTTGCTGGTTTTCCTGTCCATCCAGAATATATGGGATACACAGATATGTTGTAGCAAAGAAACTTCTCTAGGATGCCTGTGTGTAAGAGAAGTAAAGTGAAGCATGTTAAGTTAACACTATTGGAAAATAGGCGACGGTGAGATAGGATTTTGACTGACATGTTTTTAATGCCTTTATTTATCAAACTCTTTCGAATAAATGCGGAGACTGAGTGGTCATCTCTTAATAGAAAAGAAACGATGCAGCAATTTTGGACGAGTGTTAAAAACAACACATTGATTTATGTAAATGTTGTGTGGCTACCGCCACACAGGACCGTAATATGTAATATGTAATACTCTCTCTCCTTTTCTTTTCAACCTCTATTCAGAAGTAATCATGAGGAAACTGGATTTAGAAGAAAAGAATATCAGGGTGAAGATAGGCAGAAGTACCATCAGCAATTTAAGGTATGTAGATGATACAACGCTGCTGGCAGAGAATGAGAGAGACCTGAAGAAATTAATCCTGAAGCTGAAAGAAGAGAGCAGCAAGATGGGACTCCACCTGAACATCAAGAAAACTAAGATCATGACCACTGCTAACAAGACAGTTCACATAATGATCAATAATGAGGAAACAGAAGTGGTTAATAGCTTTGTACTCCTTGGGTCACTTATCAATCGCAATGGAGGCTCGACAGCAGAGATCAAGCGTCGATTAACGCTGGGGCGTACGGCCATGGTAACCATGAACCAAGTATGGCAGTATGAAAGTGTTAGGGTTGACAAATTATCTTGATCGTATGATTTTGTTGGAATGTAGACTAGAATTATTAACTTTCAGGTTTCCTTGACTCTGGGAAGTTTAACCATTCAGTTGGTGAAACTTTCCAAATGGTGTGGAAACATTCTTGCTTAGTTAGTCATCTAAAATGCTCCACTAGTTTTTGTTTACATTAGATCGTAAAATACCCCCTGCTCTGATCTCACCAGACGCCGGGGGTTTCACCAAACCTGTCACCCCCACCCTGCTTGTTCTCAATAAATATGATCTTGCAAGAATCCAAAGTCAGACTTCGTTCGAATGTCGCTGTATGCACAGTGCCGAACACCATCGTGTTCCCAATTGCAACATATGGTGTTGGAGAAGACTTCTACGGATTGCGTAGACAGCTAGGGTCAGCAACAAAGCTGTTCTGGAGTGCATCAGCACAGATATCTCCCTGGAGGGCAAGATCACGAGGCAGAGGCTTACGTATTTTGGGCACGTGATGAGGGCCAATTCTTTGGAAAAGGAGATGATACTGGGAATAGTTAGTGGCAAAAGGAAGCAAGGAAGACCGAAAACCCATTGGCTAGACACCATCAAGAAAGAATGAGCATCGAGCAACTGAAAGAAGCCGTGGACAACAGGCGTATCCAAGGGTCGGACACGACTGAACGGATGAGAAGAAGAAGAATATGTAGACCTGATGAACCAATCAGAGGACATTAAATTTTACGTAGACTGGGGCGGTAACCCAATAAGAGGACTGTACGTATACCTCCGCCACCATTGACAACTAAATACCGTATTGGCCCGAATATAAAACGACCCTGATTATAAGATGACCCCCTGTTTTTCAAGACTCAAGTTTCAAAAAAAGACTTTTTGAACACCAAATTAAATTTTTATACAGAAAATGATTACATCTGAAACAAATGATTATAACAATTTATTCGAGAGAAAAAGCATGTTATTTTGCCTCATTCAAATCATGCATTGTAAATAAACCAAGCTACTTGTGAATATGTACTTGCACACAGCTGAGATAATTGCATGCATATGTTACAATGTCAACACCAAAGTGACAAGGGTGTGAACAGTGCAAGTCTAGGCCCTAGAGTAGACTCACATCCTAGACTTTAGGGCAGACATGGGCAAACTACGGCCCGCGGGCCACATCCGGCCCACGGGTCCGTGTAATCCGGCCCGCCAAACCTGATTAATTGTATTATTAAACATTTTTTTGGGTCATTTTTCCTGCAATGACTGTTTCCCCAGTAGATGGGGAACCGCCCGCCCGTGCATTTACTCCCGGAAGCCGTGTCAAAAAGCTCAGTGCACGCTCACAAGTGCTTGTATGTACTCAGTAGTATGGACCCGGCGCACTCCGCGCTCAATTTCTATCAGTGCCGAATTTTGAGTGTGGGCTGTGACGATAGTATTCTCGTAATTTGCGCGCTGAGCTTTCAGATACAGTTTTACGCTAAAGCCACCCACAAACCTTCCCCTGAAATCTTTCCATTAAAATGAGTGGCCCAAGGAAAAGAAAGGTGGACTCTGAGTGCCAAGTGTTTAAAAAAGAATGGACGACAAAATATTTTTTTGCTGAACTCCGATCAATGCCAGTTTGTCTGATATGCCAAGAAACGGTTGCAGTATTCAAGGAGTACAATATTAGCCGTCACTTTGCTACAAAGGAATACTAACTACGCTAGCAGTCAACACATGAACGGGCAGCTACAGCGGAGAGGTTGACAGCTACTTTGAAGACTCAGCAAAACTTTTTTCGCCGACAAACTGCGGATCAAAAGTCAAGTACAGAGGCAAGTTTTTGATGCACCACCTGTTTTCGACTAATCTTAACTTTTAAAGTTTTTAAGGCCAACTTTAAGGAAGTGTTTCCTGTTTCCTCACCTCTGTCACCAGGTGTTTGTGAGTTAAAGCTCTGCTCTGATTTTCAGCTATCAGTCACCGTGTTGCCGTTTTGATTTCTTCATTACTTTATTTAGATGTATTCTTTCACTGATTCTTAAAGATGATGTATTTGGTCAGGATGTTTGCCGTTTGATGTGATTTCGCCTCATAAGATAAACATCTTTCATAAATCTGACCTGCAGGCGCTGAAGTGATGGAAACTGTTATTCATAATAACAGTGTCGTATTTAATGAGAATCACTGAGAGTAGTTTTTTGGTGAAATATTTTTTTAATGCTGTTAATGAATGCAATTGTTTTCATAAAGCTTTTTTTGAATATCCATGCTTTACTACCTACTAAAGGCCAAAACCTTTTATGCAATGACCTTTACATGTCGTTTATATTACTTCACACAAACACCACATCCATCTGCTCCTTGTTCGGCCCCCCAGTCAAAATTTAGAATCCAATTCGGCCCGGCCCGCAAATCAAAAAGTTTGCCCACCCCTGCTTTAGGGTCTTAAACTTAACTCTTTGGTTGGCAGCACTCCTCATCTGTTAAGCCTCTGATACTATGGTTAATTCTAACAGATCAACATCTGTCCATTTACACTGCAATTGCATTGGCAGATATCTGATACATACCGTATTGGTCCGAATATGAGACGACCCTGATTATAAGACGACCCCCTCTTTTTCAAGACTCAAGTTTGAAAAAAGACTTTTCGAACACCAAATTTAATTAGATATCTGAAACAAATGACTATAACAATATATTCGAGAGAAAAAGCATGTTATTATGCCTCATTCAAATCATGCAAAAACGGTATCACATCTTAATATCTGAACATTTAAATATGTAAACTAAAGCGCAATCACATTTGTAAATGAATGGCTTCTGGTTTTTGAAATGTAAATAAACCAATCTACTGTGATAAAACAACAAAATTGCAATAACCGCATTAACCATCAAAGTGAAGTCTAACTGTAACTGTAGTCTTGAAACAAATCTGAATAAGAAAAAACATTGCAATAAAATAATGCAAACTGCTACCACTATTGTTGGGGAGCCTGAGGACTGTATAGGGCAGGCATGTCAAACATACGGCCCGCGGGCCGGACCCGGCCCGTTGGATGATTTAATCCGGCCCGTCATAAATTTCTGAGTATGTCAAAAAAAGAAGCGAGTCACTAGCTCATTTCTATCAAAAATTATGATTCTTTAAAATAAATACAACTCAAATGCTCCCTCCGGCCGCTAGAGGGCAGTAAATGTGTAAAAGAGCTCACGTCCAGCATGCGGCACTGACACGAGTTAGTACCAGGAAATAAACATTCGCAACGTGATGTGTCCAACTAGAAATAACTACTACTAAACAAGTTATCGGTCAACACACCCTTCCCAAAATGGCACTGTCAAAAAAAAGAAAAGTGGACACGGAGTGCAGGGTTTTCCAGGAAAAATGGACTGAGAATTATTTATTCAGGGAAGTGAGTGCAAAACCAGTGTGCTTGGTTTGTAATCAGCAAGTTGCAGTGTTCAAAGAGTTTAATATTCGGTGCCACTACGAGACTCATCATAAAGACAAGTATGACCACTTGAAAGGACAAATAAGAAAAGACGAGATAAACAAATTGGTCGCTGGTCTGAAGAAACAGCAGTCTGCTTTTACGCGCAGCCGCGATATCGCTGATGGGGCTGTAAGAGCCAGCTACATTATTGCCAACGAGCTGGTGCAGGCATCCAAGCCATTTGCTGATGGGGAGTTTGTAAAAACATGCATGCTGAAGGCTGCAGAAGTCGTGTGCCCTGAAAAGAGACCTGCCTTTGCCAATATTAGTCTAACGAGGAACACTGTCGCAGATCGGGTGACAGAACTCTCAAGTGACTTGAGCAGCCAATTGAAAGAGAAAATCAAATCATTTATCGCATTTTCAATTGCAATAGATGAGAGCACCGATGTCACAGATATTGCTCAACTGGCCATATTCATTAGAGGTGTTGATGAAACTTTGACCATCACCGAGGAGCTTCTTGAATTGGTGCCCATTAATGACACCACAACAGCAGATGACATTTTCAGCGCTCTCGTTGGAGCGCTGGACAAGGTGGAGGCGGACTGGTCCCGTGCTGTGAGCCTGGCGACCGACGGTGCGCCATCAATGGTGGGGAGAAAGGCAGGCGTTGCCACAAAATTCCGTGACAAAATACAGACCGCAAATGGAGGACAGGAGTTTTGGGCATTTCACTGTATTTTGCACCAGGAGGCGTTATGTTGCAAAACACTGCAAATGGACCATGTTATGAGCGTGGTTGTGAAAACTGTCAATTTCATCAGAGCTCGCGGTCTAAATCACCGTCAGTTTGACTCATTTCTCAGTGATCATGACATTCATGCTGGCCTACCATACCACACTGACGTGCGCTGGTTAAGCAGAGGTGCAGTACTCAAGCGCTTCTTTGAGCTACGAGGCGAAATTGGACATTTTATGGAGAAGGGACGCCCAGTAAAGGAACTTCAATGCAAGGAATGGGTGCAGGATCTTGCCTTCATGGTAGATATTACGCAACACTTGAATACACTTAACACTACATTGCAGGGCCGTAACAGAGTTGTCACTCAATATTACGACAGCATAAGTGCGTTCAAGATGAAACTGTCACTGTGGGAGACGCAGCTATCCAGCGGTGACACCACGCACTTCTCATGTCTCACAGCTGTACGTCCGAAGGCACCGGATCGTCCCGATTTGGATAAATATAAAGACAACATAACAGATTTGCTGCGAGAGTTTGAGCGGAGGTTTCAGGTTTTCAGTGAACTTGAGAACAAGTTCGGCTTTTTTCGCTCGGCATTTACAGTGAAGCCTTCTGATGTGCCAGCTGACATTCAGCTCGAGCTTATTGACTTGCAGTGCGATTCCGCTATGAAGGATAAATTTGGGTCCGTGGGATTGGATACGTTTTATCAGTATCTTGTGCCAGGTTACCCCAAATTAACAGCCATGGCTGCAAAGGTTCTCTCCATGTTTGGGACTACTTATCTTTGTGAACAGGTGTTCTCCGTGATGAACAATAATAAAACAAAGCAGCGCTCAAGGTTAACAAATGAACACTTGAATGACATTGTTAAATGTGCTGCTACTCAGGATTTGACACCTGATATCGACGCACTTGTAAAGGCAAAAAGATGCCAAGTTTTCAGGAGCCAGCAGCAGCAAGTAGACTGCAGGAGTGCAGTGAGAGAGAGAAAAAAGTGTGATGACACGACATTTGTTTGCACTCATGAATACAGATCATTAAAAATAAGATTAATCTGGTTTCATATTAAAGACAATTAATATTGTGCAGTATATTCTCAGCTTCAGTAGGCCCAGCCTAGTAGTTTGAGCTGATGTAGTCTAATCTTATTGCCCATGCACTGCTAAAACTTTTATTTTGTATTTTTATTTATTATTATTTCAAAGCAGTATGACAATTAAGGCAAAACATTTTTTTTAATAGCTCCCACTTGAGTTTGTTTAGTGTGGTGAGTTGGTTCAGGTGTAAAACTGCATTCACTCAACTGTTAAAATAAACCAGTTGTTAACACATTCAATGCCAAACATGAAAATAATTTTTTTTCTCCATTGTTTGTGAATAAATGTGTTGTGCTTAGAAAAGATCCCTTGTCATCCGTGATTATAATATGTAGGGTAGGCTACAAATGTAGGCTGAATGATAAAGCATAGTACTGAAAAACAACAGAAAGTCTGGATCCGGCCCCAGAGCCAAACTGAGTTTGACATGCCTGGTATAGGGGGTTGGCTCGGATGGTTATGCTCTTTTCGCCCCCGGGTGTCGGTCAGAACACAGGAGGGAAGACGTGGTTCAGTTTTGATTGCTTTACTGAATTATTGGCAAAAAAGTAACAGGCACTGAGGCTCATTGGGGCATACAGGCAAACTGACAAAAGGGTATAGGCACACGTTCGGTCGTAAGGATGTGAGAGCAGGTGTGTGTAGTGTACATGGGTGAGTCTTTGGGTGTGTGAATGTGATTCTTGTGTGTGTGATTATTGTATGAAGCGTGTGAAGGGTGTGTGGGGTGTGTGTGTGCGTGTGTGTGTGTGTGGTTCTGCAACAGACAGAAATACAGCACGTAAGTCAACGCTCAACTTCTGACGTCACACAACACATATTACATAACTAACTGCACGTAACGGTTCCGCTATACTAAAAAAAACATACCGTTTTTTCCCATGTATAATGCGCAAAATTTAACTAATTTATTGTCCTAAAATCTGGGGTGCGCATTATACATGGGTACAATTTTTTTTTCTTTTTTTTGTGAAGAAAATCATGGTACAACAATTTTTGAAGAAAATCTTGTCACGGATGGTTCTTTACAACGTCACTTTCCTCTCTTTTCATTTTAACCTAACTGATCGCGGTGGTGCCTTTCTGGGCAGTCGGAGAAATCAACGCCAACAAAAAAAATACATCCAGCCTAGTTAAGAAATCACCAGAAAGATCACCATGACAATTGTGAATAATAAATAAATAATTATTATATATATTATATATATTATTATTATAATAATAAATAATTGTGATAAATAACTGGAACATCACTCAAATATTGGTGATCCCGTTGAGAGTCTCACATATTTCTTCGCTATCGAGTTTGCGACTGCATGCGCAGTGATACTGACCGGCAGAATAACATCCGGTTGTTCCCAAAGATGATCTTTTTTCTGAAATAATTTTATGTTTACGGACTTAAGTAACCCGGCCGGGTCATACCAAAGACTATAAAAATGGGACCCATTGCCTCCCTGCTTGGCACTCAGCATTAAGGGTTGGAATTGGGAGGTTAGATCACCAAAGGATTCCGGAGCGCGGCGCCGCTGCTGCTCACTGCTCCCCTCTCCCCCAGGGGATGGATCAAAATCACACGGGGATGGGTCAAATGCAGAGGAAAAATTTCACCACACCCAGACGCGTGTGTGACGATCATTGGGACTTTAAAAAATAAAAAATTATAAAAATAAATAAATAAATAAAAAATGGGTGCGTATTATACATGGGTACAGGCTTTTTTCCAGCATTGACATGCCGTTTTTAGGGTGCGTATTATACATGGGGGCGCATTATACATGGAAAAAAACGGTAAATGAAATACTCTCGGCAACACACCAAACATAAGTCATCAAGACAACAAAATACATTTGCTGGCGACCGTTAGTCGCCAGGCCGCTGCGTAACGGCTGTAGTCATGCGTGTACGCTGCTCATAGGATGCGAGGCAAACTTAAAGGAGTGCACCGGAGCGGTCAATGAAACGGCGCGCACACGAAGCAAACCGCGATCGGACAAACGGCACAACAGTGGACAGTAGTAACAATGAAATTTATATACTCACTGAATCAAAGACGCACACGATCACAGACACATACTCAGTCGATACCAGCAACCTTTAACTTACTGCTCCGCACAAGTGAATGGGTAAAATGTCTAGACCCTGAATGTTAGACGACCCCCACTTTTTCAGTCTTATTTCAATGCAAAAAACAGCGTCTTATATTTGGGCCAATACGGTACTATCGGTTCGTGCAAAGCAAACAGCACTAGGACCCTCTAAAATGGCATTGAGACATGCTTACGAGGCACAATTCAAGCTTTCTGGAAAGCCGGGATCATTGCCGAAGAGCAATGTGACAACCGCGAGACAATGTCGACAGGGAATTTGGCATGGTTAATGGCGAACTTGCCAACTCTTTAATTCGGATACAGAAGATGAGGACGTGGATGGATTTGCGTATGAATATCTATCAGGGATGAGAATGGCAAATGTGAAAAAACACTGAAAAGTAGCCGGGGGTCTGGGGGGGGCGATTATTTACACATATATACAGTGCCTTGCGAAAGTATTCGGCCCCCTTGAACCTTTCGCCACATTTCAGGCTTCAAACATAAAGATATAAAATTTTAATTTTTTGTCAAGAATCAACAAGTGGGACACAATCGTGAAGTGGAACGAAATTTATTGGATAATTTAAACTTTTTTTAACAAATAAAAAACTGAAAAGTGGGGCGTGCAATATTATTCGGCCCCTTTACTTTCAGTGCAGCAAACTCACTCCAGAAGTTCAGTGAGGATCTTTGAATGATCCAATGTTGTCCTAAATGACTGATGATGATAAATAGAATGCACCTGTGTGTAATCAAGTCTCCGTATAAATGCACCTGCTCTTTGATAGTCTCAGGGTTCTGTTTAAAGCGCAGAGAGAACCATGAAGACAAAGGAACACACCAGGCAGGTCCGAGATACTGTTGTGGAGAAGTTTAAAGCCAGATTTGGATACAAAAAGATTTCCCAAGCTTTAAACATCTCAAGGAGCACTGTGCAAGCAATTATATTGAAATGGAAGGAGTATCAGACCACTGCAAATCTACCAAGACCCGGCCGTCCCTCCAAACTTTCATCTCAAACAAGGAGAAGACTGATCAGAGATGCAGCCAAGAGGCCCATGATCACTCTGGATGAACTGCAGATAACTACAGCTGAGGTGGGAGAGTCTGTCCATAGGACAACAATCAGTCGTGCACTGCACAAATCTGGCCTTTATGGAAGAGTGGCAAGAAGAAAGCCATTTCTCAAAGATATCCATAAAAAGTCTCGTTTAAAGTTTGCCACAAGCCACCTGGGAGACACACCAAACATGTGGAAGAAGGTGCTCTGGTCAGATGAAACCAAAATCGAACTTTTTGGCCACAATGCAAAACGATATGTTTGGCGTAAAAGCAACACAGCTCATCACCCTGAACACACCATCCCCACTGTCAAACATGGTGGTTGCAGCATCATGGTTTGGGCCTGCTTTTCTTCAGCAGGGACAGGGAAGATGGCTAAAATTGATGGGAAGATGGATGGAGCCAAATACAGGAACATTCGTGAAGAAAACCTGTTGGAGTCTGCAAAAGACCTGAGACTGGGACGGAGATTTATCTTCCAACAGGACAATGATCCAAAACATAAAGCCAAATCTACAATGGAATGGTTCACAAATAGACGTATCCAGGTGTTAGAATGGCCAAGTCAAAGTCCAGACCTGAATCCAATCGAGAATCTGTGGAAAGAGCTGAAGACTGCTGTTCACAAACGCTCTCATCCAACCTCACTGAGCTCGAGCTGTTTTGCAAGGAAGAATGGGCAAGAATTCCAGTCTCTCGATGTGCAAAACTGATAGAGACATACCCCAAGCGACTTGCAGCTGTAATTGCAGCAAAAGGTGGCGCTACAAAGTATTAGCGCAAGGGGACCGAATAATATTGCACGCCCCACTTTTCAGTTTTTTATTTGTTAAAAAAGTTTAAATTATCCAATAAATTTTGTTCCACTTCACGATTGTGTCCCACTTGTTGATTCTTGACAAAATATTTAACTTTTATATCTTTATGTTTGAAGCCTGATATGTCGCGAAATGTTGAAAGGTTCAAGGGGGCCGAATACTTTCGCAAGGCACTGTATATATACCGTAATTTTCGGACTAAAAGTCGCTCAGAATAAAGGTCGCATTAGCCATAAAATGCACAATAACGTGAAAAAAAAACATATATAAGTCGCTCCGGAGCATAAGTCGCATTTTGGGGGGAAATTTATTCGACAAAATCCAACACCAAGAACAGACATGAACGAGCAACAACCAGGGGTCACCAACTCCGGTCCTCAAGGGCGCCAATCCAGCCTGCTTTAGGTGCAGCCCTACAACAACACACCTGATTCAAATAATCAGGATCGCTATCAGCCTCAATAGAGCTTGCTGATGAGCTGATCATTTGAATCAGGTGTGTTGTTGTAGGGCTGCACCTAAAACAGGCTGGATTGGCGCCCTTGAGGACCGGAGTTGGTGACCCCTGGGCTAAACGATAGGTATGCCAACGTGAAATAAACACAAACGAAGAGCTGAGAACGGGCCTGACGTAACATTCAGAGTTATTTAAAAAAACTATTACATAAATAACACGTTTATAAAACCTTCTGTGTCACTCCAATTCATTAAATCCATCGATCGTCCTTTGTCAACAATGGGTGCGCGCCGCTGACACTTCAAAATATTCCACAGGCCCATATAACAATATATAAATTAGATATCAAATACCGTAATTTTCGGACTATAAGTCGCGGGTTTTTTTCATAGTTTGGGTGGGGGGGCGACTTATACTCAGGAGCGATTTATATACATATATATGGTTTTTTTTCACTTTTTTGGGCATTTTATGGCTGGTGCGACTTATACTCCGGTGCGACTTATAGTCTGAAAATTACGGTAACTATTATATAAGCAATAATATTGTCAAACCATCTGTGCACTCTAAATCATTAAATCCATCGATCAAATTCCTCATCCTTTGTCAACAACGCCGCGCGTGCGCCCTGACGTCAGCCTCGTCGTTATTCCACAGATCTAGTATATAACTATATGGTAGCGTGTAAATGTGAGTACAGTAGAGCACAAGGTTAAATAGTAGAATAATGTCCAACGAACTCACTATCTTGCTTCAGTGACGTTTTTCGTTTACCGTAAGTCATGGCATGCATGCGCCCTATAATGCGGTGCGCCCTATGCATGGATTAAATACAGAATAGACTCCGCAATTGAGTATGTGCCTTTTAACCTGAAGCGCCTTATGGTGCGGAAAATACGGTATGTGGAAAAGGAAATTACCTTTTATGGTTGTTTGTTGGGTACTTTTGTTTTCCCTCTGCCAGTCCATGTCATTAGCACTAACCCACTCCACGACATACTGTGTAACAGCTGTATTGTTGGGATGATTCCATTTGAGTAAAAGTTGGTCACCTTGTGGGTGCACTCTAAGCCCCTGCACTGGATCGAGATCTGAAATGTATAGCATCAAGTAAATCTTCCTATTGCCAGTTAAGACATTTTAGGCAAACACGTGACATTAGACACAACATGACTGCAGATGATTTGAAATACACTACTATGCTCATAGCAAATAGCAGCACACACAACCATACTGAGTAGAGAGACCATATTTTCCAGACTATAAACCGCTACATTTTGCACAAGCTTTGAACCCTGCCTTGCGGCTTGTAGTCTGGTGCGGTGTCTCTATGGATTTTTCGTGATTGTTTTTACGTCTAATACACTTATACACTCATTAATAAAAAGGTTGTGGACCGCATGTGCGGCACCGCTTTGCTTGGCAGAGGGATATGTGACCAGACACACTGTCACTGGGGAGAAGAATGGTGTGTTGATCGCATGTCCAGGCAAATAGTGCCGCACAGTTGACAAAAACAAGAGACAGAACGAGATCAAGAGGGACATGATTGGAGAAAGGAAGCTTTTATACACAAACCCTCATTATAGGGGACAAAAGAAATGCATATGATACCGCTTTTAAGTTAAAGGCAGTCCATTTGGGTCTTAATGAAGGAAACAGAGCTGCTGCATGTACTATAGAGGTTTCCTCCGGCCACTAGAGGGCACTGGAGTATTGTTGATGACATTTTGTTGCCACCATTTCCAGTATTTTTTTTCATGGGTCATGTCTTGTCCGGAGCTTTACGTGTAGCTCATATCGCATTGGCAACTTTACCCCTGTATGTAGTCCCATTTTTTTTTATTATTAGTTGTGTGTTGCTAGTGTTCCCTGCACATTAAATTTATTATGGTCGTCACTGAGATTTATTCAGGTTTGTATGTTTGCAGAGCTCCTTCATCTGTGTCATGTTGTCATATGTTAATAAGAGGTATGTGTCACCAAAGAGCCATCTCTTTCCTGACAATCCTCTTTGTGTATATTCTCTTACAAATGAAAATTAAACATTAAAACACCTGCGGCCTATAGTCCGGTGCGGCTCCTATATGAACAAAGCAAGATTTTCCTCGAATTTTAGCTGGTGCGGTTTATAATCTGGTGCGGTTTATAGTCCAGAAATTACGGCATTCAGTACCATTTCAGTTGACAGAGGACTATACAGTATCACAATATTTACGTCTTTGCCTTTATATTTCACTGAAATGTAACAGAGATTTGCTGAAATACTCTAGTGCGGCACACCTACCAAGTGCTTTCTCTGGGATACCGAGTGATGCCTGAGGAGACTTCCCCACAGAATTGATGGCACTGACATACACTCGAGCAGTCATATTGTCCAGCAGAGTTATCTGTTTTAAGTCAGTGAACTTCAGGCGAGGGAAGGTGTTAGCCTTGACAGGAATATTTTCCCACGACGTATTTCTATTCATCACACTTTCCTTTTGTGTTTGAACCTTTATATGGTAGCTCGTTATCCTTCCATTGGAAAACACAGGATTCTGTCATGGGAAAGTAAGTAACAGATGTAAGAATAATTTCAGGGTGAATCCCGGTTGTAAGGAGATCCCACTGATTTGACAGTTAAGTACAGTCAACTTCAAAACTTCCTTTGGGGGAATTTCGATTAATCATTTCTACAATCATGCATTTTGTATTCATTTATTTAAATACAGAAAGACAACTCTTCTAGACATAAACAGAATCTAGAACAGTCAACTTTCCTTTATAACTTACATACGTTCAACAGTGCATTTTGAAACCTTGTAAGACCTTCGTGACAGGGCTGTGTGTACTTGGGCTTTAGGTGAATTATATTATGGAACTTACCTTACATATAAACTTCACTTGACGCTCATTAATGCATTCACCTTCAGTAATTATCGTCCATAAATCCGGTTTACTTGTTGGTCCTATAACAAATGAAAGCAAAAAATGAATGGTTGTAGCAAGATCTTATTCGTTGATTTATATCAAATTGGTTTGCTTTAATTGAGAAAATCACTTCATGAAATGTAGTCTGATATACTGTAATTCTGTCTGTACAGAAAGGTTTGCTGCCAGCAATGGGTAAACCTGTTACTGTATTTTCTGAAGAATCGCCCATGATACTCACTATCTTCGTATGTTTTCTTGGTAACGTTGGCACTCCAGTTGCTCCAATACCCATATTCCTCGTTGACACATTTACAGCGCACTTGAGTTGTATAAACTGTGTCGGGTTGCAGGTTTTGGAGTCTAAAAGATTCTGTCTCTTTGGCAATATCAACATCAGGTACCTAAATGACAAAATAACATAAATAACTCATTTTGTTACCTTTATCTCTTACAATTAATCTTGGCTCTATAAATAAAAACACACTTACATTAATCCAACTGTGAGATCCATTTCGGCAATACCTTATTTGGTATTTTAATGCAATCATTTGTTTAGGTATGGGTTGTTTCCAGTTTATGAGAAGGGATGTGGGAAATGTCTTTTCTGAAAAGACTTCAACATCTGATGGGGGGTTTGTTTTGGCTGCATGACAAAGAAAGAGTAAACATTAAATCATAAACTTTTTCATGTTTACATGTGACATCAGATATGTGACATCCATATTTATTCTCTAAATTGAGGTTAAAATGTTTTGGTTTCAAGCATTTTTTTCTCCCAGAATACTTTGGGGGTTCTCTCTTCTTTTGATAAAAAATATTAAAGTATTTAGGATTTTTCTTTTACCAACATGTTTATTGCAAGGTACTCTAAGTTTGACATTTTGACAGTTTGCATCCTAAATCGGTCTTGGTACAGGGATATGTGATGGTAGTCAAAAGGTCAGCATTTTTCCCCAGGTAAGTAAAAATGTTTTAGTCAATGGCAGCCATGCTTCTAATTTATCATCATCAACATACACTACTCACAAAAAGCTCCTTCAATTGACTTCATGGTCAACTGTGGACTCAGTACACAGGGGTGTACAAATTCTAATGATCAGAAAATCAACAGGGTCTTCATAAGCTGGATAATGAGCCTGACCATTTGAATCGTGTGTTGCAGCAGGGAGACATAGAAAACACGCAGGACACCGGACCCTAAGGAGCGGCATTGGTGACCCCTGTTGTATAGCATGTCCAATCAACTGATTTTAATTACCATAGGTGGACACCCAATTAATCTGTTGAAAATTTCAAAAAGATGATCAGCAACTATGTTAAGATGATGCACATGAATTTTGAGTTTCATGATAAAGGCTGTGGATACAGTTTGTACATCAAATTTTTTTTCAAATCATTTTCAATATAAGGCGGCTCGGTGGCGCACTGGGTAGCACGTCCGCCTCACAGTTAGGAGGGTGCGGGTTCGATTCCACCTCCGGCCCTCCCTGTGTGGAGTTTGCATGTTCTCCCCGGGCCCGCGTGGGTTTTCTCCGGGCACTCCGGTTTCCTCCCACTTCCCAAAAACATGCTTGGTAGGCTGATTGAGCGCTCCAAATTGTCCCTAGGTGTGAGTGCGAGTGCGAATGGTTGTTCGTCTCTGTGTGCCCTGCGATTGGCTGGCAACCGGTTCAGGGTGTCCCCCGCCTACTGCCCGATGACGCTGGGATAGGCTCCAGCACACCCGCGACCCCCGTGGGGTCTAAGCGGTACAGAAAATGGATGGATGGATGGATGGATTTTCAATAGAGATTGATTGAAAAAATAATAATTGTAATAATTAGCATGTGTTCATTTTTTAAATAAATCTTTTTTTTTTTTTTTATTTAAAAATGTGATATTTTTCTTTTCAGAATAAAGTTGTGACAACTGTGTCAGAAACGGTCCAGGACTGATGTCAAATCAAAATTCATCAAATTGGAAATATTTCATGTCGAAAAATGATTTTCCAAAACATTAGTCATCCCTAATGCTAAAGCAGAGCTGACAATAATTATACAAGGCCTTACCAAACAAGTTAGCCTCTTGTTTCAGACGTTCAGACTCTACAGTTCCCAGTTCATTGTGAGCCACTACCCAAATCTCCAGGGCCAAATGATTTGGGAAACTATTCATTGTCACGGTAGCAGTATTTTCTTCCGTTGACACGTTGTAGGCCTGATTGACCCTGAGAATGCACGCACACACGCGTACACACACACGCATGCACAGTTTATGTCACGTATGCCAGGTTTCACAGTTCACCTTTAAAAAACAGTTTTTTCTGATACGGGATTAAGGGAATTATACTCACATGATGACTTCAACATGTAATGTATATATTGTTGGCATTTCCTTGGTCTGGTGTTCTGCTGGTTCCCATGAGCATTTGAAGTCTTTTGAAATATAATGCCCCTCCTGAATTGCAATACAGGTCACATTCTTCGGTTTCTCTGGAGGGTCTAAAATTAGTATAGTAAAAAAAAACACAAATCAAAGGTAAAGGGGCTGTATTTCCATTTGAGGAATCCATGCATTCTGTAACTATGAAACCATAATAAAATGAACATCGCGGTTCTAATATACATGATGTGTATACAGCATAGAACATTTATAATAATCACTGAAAGTCTGAGGAGAACTTGAAATGAATGACCGGTATTCAGGTAACAAAAAATACTGGTCTGCACTTATGTGATCATAACGATCTTGGCCCGAGGACAGGTTTTCAAATCAAAGAGCTTAAATAAATATTGGTTCAGCGCTTCAGACCCTTACAATTTAAAAGACCTGTGGTAGTACGCTTGAAAGGGCCATTTAGTAGTACTACACAAGTTTTTATTTCACAAGGTACATTTCTGTTTCTGTTGTTTTGTGTCCGTTTGGATTGATTTAAACTTTAGACCACTTGGAATAATGGTTTTACAAGTGAAAAGGAAGAATAGAGAAAAAAGGAAGGGTCTTTCTATTAATGAAGTGTAAATATTAGATTTAGGAACTGCAACACTTAGAAGACAATTAGAATTGGAAGTCAAACATTTTCTTAGTAAGAATGTTGATTAATGCACCTGTTTTCTGAAGTCATACGAGTTCAAATGTTTACTTACAGGCTTTTCTTAAGAGGATCCCATGAATAAATTTGCCCTTGTTTATGAAAACATAGGGAGAATTTTCCTTGCAGTGGCAAAATAACCATTCTGACTCCTCATTTTCGACTGGAATGGTGACACTAAGTGCTGACTCGTTGATCTTAGTGTACTGATTTCTTGGGATAATGGTCTGGGAAAGATTCCAGTACAGGTCATCTGATGTGGCTTCAATTGTGTCAATGATCACACATGTAGCTGTGAAGTTAGTTCCAATCTGTAGCACTGGAGACTGCGGTGTTATCACCAAATGGCTTCCAGTTTCTGAAATACAAATTATAACTGTGATATTCAGCCAATAAATTTGACAGAATGCAAAACACTGCCAATAACATATCTATCTGTCTCTATGTAAAAAGTAATTGTACCCTGAAACTAAAATATAGTTGTCCCACTCTTGGCAGCAATAACTGAAATAAAAATTGAAATTTGTGATAAATAATTGTGAGTTGTTTGCATCACTCTAGACACTTTTCAAATGTAACAGTAGAAATGCATGGTTATTGTACCTAACAAGGCTCAAAATAGGCAGATTTGTGTTGCAATTCGTGAGTCAAAACTTGCATTCTACACTTCAAACTAACACATTAGTGATGTACGATAACTACCTACGGCTGCTCAATGATGGATAAAATCATAATTACAATTATTTTGTACAATATTAAAATCATGATTATTTACACAATTGTGTTTTTGAAGTTAGAACAGGATTTATTAAACATGTTTAAAAAAAACACTCCGGTTAACAGTGTTGGTAATTTGGGATTTTGTTCAATATTAAAATACCGATTATGTTTCTGAAGTTGGAACAGCATTTATTGAACATGTTTAAAAAAATAATAAAAAACACTCCGGTTAACAGTGATGGGAAAGTTAATTTTCTACACAAACTAGTTGAAAGTTCAGTCCACAAATTTTAATGTTCCAAATTGCAAAGAATCAGGGGGTTTATTTGACACATTTTCACAATGTGGACCACGCAGCAAGAGTGACGTAAACGGCACTTCAAAACATAAACTGTACAGACCTGCTGAGGACGAAGCCGAAGCCAAAAATGCAAGCACAAATAGCTGGAGCATTCTTGCCGACACCATGGTCATAATGGGCTATGAAGAGAAATGGTCAGACATTTAATTTGCAGAATGTTGACGCCTTCCAACATTTACCGCTTCTGCGACTACGTATATACAGAGACGTGTAGAGAGACGTCATAACTTCAGCCCTGACCATTTATAAGAAACGTATAATGTTATACGTTCGTACTCATTTATTTTTTAACGTGATATTAATCCCTGATGGTCCAACGCCGCGGCCTGAGTCGATTCCCGGTCAGGGAACCATATGCAGCCATTAGGGGTCTCCCCGAGTCCCAAGCTCTAGCAAATGCGTCAGGAAGGGCATCGTCGTAAAAAGTGTGCCAAAAATAACTTCTCTTGCGAACCATCTGGACAAAAAACGGATGTTTCGCTGTGGCGACCCCTGAGGTGAAAAGCCGAAAGGAGCCACCACTGACAGAAACATAAATGTTGATTTTGTGTAATCACCTCACCCCACTACCCCGTTAGCGCCATATTGTCTTCACGGTCGAACAGGGGAAAAAGGTAGTACTTACCTAAATCGTGTCAGTATTAGTCCATGTACGATCTTACTATCTCATGAACGTTATTTGAGTCGAAAAATTATTAAAACAAGTTGTGAACGTCCCATCTTTGAGTTCAGGTCTGCGCTACTGGCCGTACTAGGACCACCCATTTCCCGTCAAGGAAACATAGTGTCGTAAGCCCCATTAGATCTCACAAGTTACGGAGGGACAAACTACATATGAACGCTGAGGCTCTGGTAGTATATGGATCTGTTCGAAGCCCGATCACCGTGCTTTCTGATTCGTCATTATTACTGTCTGTCAATACTTCTGGCCAATCGCACGTTTAAGATTACACTTCCCATGGAGCGTTTTCCAGTAAGTCTCCGCCTCTGTTCCCACAGAAAAGGATATGGCAACAAAACAGTCCAGTAAATAATGATCTAAAGAGTTAAAGAATGATTTAGTAGCATAACCTTACATTCTCAAGGAATTAATTTTCCTCCTACTGGTAGTAACATTCCGTTAGGCAAGACACAGCGTGGTTATATCTGAGACACAGTAGGGTGGCAATACATTTTGTGATTTTTATCTTTAAAGCAGTCCTTCTCGGAGAAGTTTAAGTTGTGGTGGATTCTCTTTGATGTTCTGCTGGTCTCCAAGATCAAACGGTGGATAGGTGGCTGGCTCAGGTAAGGAAAACTTCAGTGACACACGGCTGATTGGGGAAAGATTTTATTCAACCGATGTCAGAATTGAAGTGTCTCTCTAGCCAAAAAAAGAAGTCCCCCTGTCTTCTCCCGCCTTGGGTCTTATGCCCCGTGCCCCCCCTTACTCGGGCGCACGCACACGAGGGCTGCTGGATGTCCTCTGACCCCCCAGCCTGCCTTGTTGATTCTAACCAAATGGCCGATTCCTGTATCCTGGTGCCAGGCCCCATAAAATCCCATGCGCGCGTGCCCTAGTCACCTCTAAGCTTAGAAATGAAATATACATTGCATGAGACCTAAATAAAAATACACTACAAATATAATTTATTTTTTAATTTCAGGCAAAGTGATGCACTTGGAATCTGATCTGTTACAGACTAAAAACCAATGTTAATAAAGTTATTCTTTGTTGTAAGTTGATCTTTGTTTTTTGTTTTCTTTCATGTTAATAAGGGTACAAGCATGGGGTGCGCGAAATGTTTTCTGTTCCATAGGGGGGCATCACAGAAAATAGGCTCCAGTACGCCAGCGACCCCCGTGGGGACAAGCACTACAGATAATGGATGGATGTATTTAGTGTTCCGATTGCTCTTTGAACGCACCTCATGTCAACGGCAGAACGCGAATGAACTTAAATAAAATAAAAACCCTTTCTAAAAATGGAAGTTGACTGACGCAAACGTGTGTTCATGTTTTTACTGAAAGCAAGCTGGTACTATCTGCCGTACGGCATCGGTTTCCGCTTTCCACTCAAAGCGTGCGTGCCCCGGCGGCAAGGGATACAGATTTTTGCGGGGGTAACTACTTTGGCACGACACCTGTTTGTCCTTTGGAAAATATTGTACACACATCACTTGTGTCAAAATAACCAGCCCCAAAATGTGTGCAGCCATCTCTACTTAGGCCATAAAACAATTCGCCTTTCTACAGCTGATTTGAAAATAGCAAGAAATGTGCAGGGGTATTTAGTAATTAAATTAGAACGTACAGAGGAGAAATGTTGATTAAAAGCAGAAACATGTTGCGGGTCATTGAATATCTCATCAGCAACTCTAAATTGAGGTGCAGCAGAGAAACAGCGCAGCAGCGGACTGACGACAGGTGGCGGCACACGGCTGGTTGCTTGCGGGGTGAGAACAGACAGGCAGGTAGGCAAGCAGAGGTCGTGGCGGCGGGCGTTGTCAAAGCAGACAGAGGCAAGCTGAGAGCGTGGTCAAGGACAGTCAATGGATCGGCCCAGGAGTTACTCGGAGAAAATCCACGCAGGCACGGGGAGAACAGGCAAACACCACACGGGAAGACTGCAGTCGTAATCCTGCACCTCTGAACTGGGAGGTGGGTGTGTTAATCATTTATACATTTCTTAAAACTAACCTTTAACAGGAAAGAAAAGTTACATTTTCTTGAGCACATAAACATTTTTATTTATTAGGTATCAACATTTCATGAAGCCTTTCAATTGGTTTCTGTGTGCATCTTGAAAATCCTTGTGTGTATGTTGATGTTTAAGTGGGATTCCATTGTACAGAGTGTGCACTGAAAGTTGTGGCTGGGAAAATCACGTTATAGGTTGTTAAGCTCCAAAAGAGTTTGGTCCAACACCTGATGCATGTCCAGGTTTTCCTCTTTGGCATAGGTCAGTTTTTCTGCAAGTTAAAAAGACACATGAGCTTCCAAACACACATTAAATCAAGAACTCAATCAGGCAACATACGCCATACAAAATATTAAATTATGTACTGTCACCTACAACAATTAAATAACTTACCGTAATAAATAGCCCTTCAATGTTATAAATCCATTTTCATAGTTTTTTCCCTAAGATTGCAAATGGTACAAACCTTAACTTTATCAATTTAAAACAATCTATTGGTTCAGTCTGATCATTATCAACAAACATTGCTAATACTATGTACAAACTGAGCAGTCAGAATTATATCCTCAAACTGGGGATAGCGCGGTGGAGCACTGGTTAGCACCCTTAAAGTTCGGAGGGTGCGGATTCGATTCCACCTCCGGCCCCTCCTGGGTGGAGTTTGCATATTCTCCCCGTGCCTGCGTGGGTTTTCTTTGGATCCTCTGGTTTCCTCCCACATCCCAAAAACATGCTTGGGAGGCCGATTGAGCACTCCAAATTGCCCATAAGTGTGAGTGCGGATGGTTCATATCTGTGTGCCCTGTGATTGTCTGGCAACCAATTCGGGGTGTCCCCCGCCTACTGCCCGATGACTGCTGAGATAGGCTCCAGCAAGTCCGCAACCCCTGTGGGGACAAGCATATAGATGATGGATGGATGGATGGATGGATGGATGGATGGATGGATGGATGGATGGATGGATGGATGGATGGATGGATGGATCAAACTGTGTTTACAGTTGCAGATCGCTGTAATTCACAAACAGATCTCTGTAACTTGAATAGCAGATATATGCGCTGGCTCAAGATTTCGATCTGACATGGGGTAAAACTACCTATATGGGTTAACAGTATAGCTGTAGTTAAAAATCACAGCCCTATGTGATCTTGTTGGAACACAATGTTCCAACTTCACTGCTTTTCACTGGAGTTTTGTATTTAAGGAGGAAAGGAAGGTTGTGAAGCATGGCATCACCCCCCCTACACAAAAAAAAATTAGGTTACATAGATAGGAGATAAGTGCATGGTGAGTTGTAAAACAAAGTTTTATCGGAAGAAAAGCAGAAAAGAGCAAACATATTTTTGAAAAGGTTTACTGTTTGGTTTAAAAATGGCCAAAAATTTAGTCATTTCAAAATATGTGATGGGAAAAAAATGCAGGCGGGGGTTTTGAAAGATAGTGAAAAAGAAAAGAGACTGGAGTGACACAAAGAATGAAGAGAGTTTAAATACATTTATTACAACGGAGAGTTGCAGAGTGTTTTGCAACTGAAGAAATGTGTGGGAGTAGTGTGACCGCTGCAAAATACTTGGCACTGACTGGGTGAGCTGTAACCTACAATGCTTTCAAGAGGTCGATGTTCTTTAGGACCAGACCCAGCAGCGCAATGATGGGTGAACATGACATTTCAAGATTTTTTTTTTTCCAGCTTGATAATACCACAGTTGAATGCAGCAATACGGCAGGAAGCAGACAGAGAAAAGATGAAAGAGGAAGGAGAAGAAGTGACAGCTTCTACAGGGTAGTCATATCATTGAGGGCTAGGTCCAGCTCCTCACTGAGAGCCTTGCCCTTCAGCTTCTGAGCATACACTTCATCTGCAGGAGAACACACACAGAGAAACACACACACACGCGTACGCAGGCACGCACACACACACACACGCACACACACACACACACACAAACACACAAAGCCAGACAGGATAGAGAGAAATTTACCAAAAATGTATTTATAACCAAACATTATTATTAACCAAACTGTTATCGAGAGATATCATACTTAGTCTTTATAGAATGCATTTATATGCACTGAGCACATCATGCAAAACTATTGATGTACATACAATCTGCAATATAGAGTAGAAAACAGGGAAGTTGAGTGTATATTGTTTTCTTAAGGTGTTATTCCTCTGATTTAGTCGCAATCACTGCAGAAGTTTGCTATATTCCTCTACCATCAGTACTGCACGGAGCTGCAATAGCGAGCGCAAGGCGCTAAGTGTGGCTGTGCGTGTACATTACATATTGCGTGTAAAGAAAGATCAATGAAAAAACAACAACTGTCATCCTGTTATGATTTGTGGGTTGTTATTGTCTTGTCTTTTTTGTTGTATTGTCACTTCCTGTTTTATTTTGATAGGTAACTCTCCTCTCGTTTCAGTTCGTGGGCCCTTCCTCTGAGCGTCAGTCTGATTGTCTTCCCTGATCCTAATTGTGTGCACCTGTGTCCTTGATCCTAATTGTGTGCACCTGTGCCCTTACCCTTCTGTGTGTATTTAGTCAGCGTCTTCCCATTGTCTTGTGCCAGTGCGTCTTGTCTCGTCAGGAGTACTAGCGATCACAAAAGCTGAAAGATACTTTTGAATACCTTGTCTAGTTTTTTGAAGAACCCTTTTATTCTCGCTTTACCCAGAGAACTATTTAGTTTGGTTTTTTTTGCCTGGATTTCCCTCTTCGAGGTGATTTTGATTTTTGCCGGCTCTCGCCTGTCAAAATAAATTCCTGTTTTTTTGGTCACTGCATCCGAGTCCTCTCCTTGTTCCTAGCCTGACAACAACCAGAGTGTGTCATATACCTATTCTTCCAGTGGACCGAAAAAAGGCAACTAAAACAAACAGCGCTTATACTTTCTCAACATTTTTTTTTGTGATGGGCAACATTCTTGGCCACTTCGCCAAGAAATGAATTAGATTAATGATTAATGATCACAACAATTTTTCGACTATAATACTCGTTTTTACCCCCAATGGTACAAACAGTGTACAAGGGAGAATACAAGGAAAATAAAACATTTTTGTCACACTGTGTATGTATGCTGATAACTAAGGGTTGTGAAAAAAGTATACAGTACTTCAATTCTGATATAATCTGTAATGTGCAATGTCCCTCCACTGATAGATTTTCTTTTGCTTATCCGTTAGATCGCAAGAGCAGCAGCTTTATCAGCAAAGTCCAGTCACTTCATCCAGCTCTTCCAAGGGAATTCTAAGCCATTTTCCAGGCCAGCCAGGAGGCATAGTGTCTCCAGCATGTGCTCCCTGAGGAATCCTCCCACTGGCATGCCACCAGGGAGGTGTCCAGGAACCATCATAACCAGACACTTGAGCCAACTCATCTGTGTTCTTGATGCAGTGGAGCCCCTCCCGGATAACCGAGTGTCTCACCCTATCTCTCAGGGACAGCCCAGAACACCCATGCAGAGGAAACTCATTTCGGCCGCTTGCATCTGGGCTCTGTTTTTTTTCCCGGTCCTGGTACACAGCTTGTGACCATAGGTGAGGGCAGAAATATAGATCGATGGGTAAATCGAGGGCTTTGCCTTTCGACTCAGCTCCTTCTTTACCATGACAGATCTTTGAGTCCGCATCACTGCAGATACTATTGCTATTATTATGTAGTAACGGCTTGTACTGATACCAGGTATCAGTACCAGGCTTATTTCATAGTATCAACACTTATGACGTTGACCTATACTGGTATCTGCCGCCCTATTGTGGCCATTTTACGATCAGGAACTTAAAATTAGAACAGAGAAATGTCATTAATGAATGACTTTAATTTTAAGGAAAATTGCTGCAAAATTGGAATAAAATGTTTCTTTGGTTTTTTTTAAATGATGTCATTGTTTTGGGTGAAATTTTATGTATCAAATATTCTAGTGATATTGGTGCTTGATATTAGTATCAGTGACTTATCAAAATGATGTATGTGGTATCGAACATCCCTATTATTAGGATGTAATTACATTTTTAACACATTAAAATTTCTTGGCAACAAGAAAAACTGTTTGCGGCCATTAAAACTGTTTGGTATCTGATGTTTTTGCAACCTAATTTCACTACGTGCGCAAACACTTGCAAGCATTTACTGCTCAGTGAGATTCCACCTTCAAGCTTGAAATCCGGAAACTAGTTTTTGAATGAACGCTTGTCTATTTTAGATTGGCTTTACGTACATACATAAGCAAAATTGCGATGCTACGCACCGGAGATTAGAATTACGAAAAACAGCAAAACCAGTAGGTGACGGTCATCCACTGATTACAGCGATGAGAACGGCAAATGAAAAAAAACATTGAAAAGTAGCCGGGGTCTGGGGGCCGCATGCCCCACTGGGCCCCCCCCCCCCACTTGCCGCAGGGGGCCAGAGGCCGCAGGCCCCCCCTAGTGGGCCGGGGGCCACAAGCCCCCATTGGGGGCTGCAGGGGCCACAGGCCCCTATTGGGGTCCACAGGGCCCACAGGCCCCCATTGGGGGCCGCAGGGGGCCAGGGGCAACGCCCCGGAGGGGGCTCAGGGGGAAAAGCTCCTTGGAAACTCCTGGATTTTGGCAGTATAGCAACCCCAAAACTATTAATTTCATCACTCAATTTCAACAGTTTTGTTAGAAAAATATTCCTGCTTGGTGGGCTACCAAGGTGAATATAATACAGTCAAGCCTCGGTTTTCAACCACAATCCGTTCCAGAAGGCGGTTCGAGAAGCGAATCGGTCGAATTCCGAATCTATTTTTCCCATTGCAAATAATAGAAAAAATGTAAGGCTTTAAGCATTTTTTCATTTGCGCATTTTCGTCCGATCGCGCTGGTTGCATTATTGTGACAGAGCCGTCGCTGAAATTTAGAAAATATTTTTAAACCACTGATGTACTTTCCAAAATTCAAGTGGACCTAAGTGCGCAGGGAGCTTAATTTTGTCGGATTGCGCAACTGCAGTGCACCGCCGAACGCGCAAACGTAGCACGTCGCCGACCGCGCAATTGCACCGCGCTGATCGCATTATTGTGACAGAGCCGTCGCTGAAATTTAGAAAATATTTTTAAAGTCCTGATGTACTTTCCAAAATTTAAGTGGACCTCAGTGTGCAGGGTGCTTAATTTAGTCCGATCGCGCAACCGCAGCGCGCCGGGCGCTCACTGTAGCATTGCTTTAAGAGCGTCTTTGTGTTCCGAGTTGTAAGATTACGCTGCTCTCGAGCCATGCCCATCTGAAGCAGTTCCTGATCCCGTTCGACTTGTCTATTTCCCTGGCACGATCCTCTTCTTTTTTCTCTAAAACTTTCGCCATGCTGGCTAAAACTTTTGCTAATTAGGCAAATGAGTAGGCAAATGATGTGACAAAAGTAGCGCCAAAATGCTGCCGAAAATAAGGCGGCTGTTGTCGCAATACTGCTGCCAGCCGCCCCCATATGAAAACAATTTTCTCAACGGATCTACACGATTCACGAAAATGATACTCCCGACGGAAAAAAGTACGGAAATCCGCGGATCTGCGGAAGATTCTCATCTCTGCTTATTAAAAGAAAAGTAGCTGCCAAACTCCACAAAATCAAATCCTGCATGTAACAGTTTTATAAAGATAATGGGAAAAGGAAACTTTATACAGACTTTAGGGCACAGTCAGGTGCAAACTATTTTCAAATAAAAGGATGTCAAGCCATTTAAGCTGGACTTTTGTCTGATGTTAACCAATTACTGTATTTGTAGCATAATTGACTTATTTGCACATATATTTGTGTTGTAGAATAAATAAGAATGCATATATTTATAAAAGCTGTTGATAGAGTAATTTAGTCTTATCGAATTGTAATGCACTATTAAATCTTAAATAATTATAATGAATGTTGTATTGAATGCTCAGTTATACGTAGACCCATGTTTGCTCAAAATTGAGCACAACTTCATTAACATGAATAGCAGGCAGAGGGTTGGCGATTCTCTGTTTTTTGTTACTGTCCCGTTATTCTATTTAGTGTAGTTAGTGGACACAGCAAGGATAGGACAGAGACAAAAAAATAACTGAATACCTTCGAGATCATCAATGGTCTTCTCCAGCTTGGCCACAGATCGCTCTGCAAACTCTGCTCGGGTCTCAGCCTGAAACGCACAGCGAAAATTATGTTAATAATGTCTCACATACATTTACATTTTTCACTTATTCAAATGAGCAGTTCTTAGCAGAAACGGAATCACACAATGAAACAATCAAGAAACACGACTTACCTCTTTAAGTTTGTCAGTAAGAAGTTTTATTTCTTCTTCATATTTGTCCTCCTTCTGTGAGTACTAAAAATAATAATAATAATAATAGTTATTAATAAAGAATGCAATCAAAAGAATGTATGGGCCATTGACAAAAGTAACTCATCAATCTAGACAAAACTTTTTTTTCCTCCTTTAGGTATACAGTGATCCCTCATTTATCACGGGAGAAGTGTTCCAGAACCATCCGCGAAAATCAAAAATCTGCATAGTAGAAACGGTATGTATATTAGTTAGAAAAAAATTAACACATTCTATTGTGTTGATTGCAGAATCCACCGACTTCTGGTTTGTCACGTAGAGTGCGACGCCGGAGAGGCGACCTACATTTTTACATTTATTTTTCTCGTTTCCCTCACACGCCTTTTACGTTTTCACTCCACTCTTGGGAGTTAACTATTGTTTGTAAGCTGCAGACCGTCAATCCTTGCCATTTTGACCACGTCACTGCTCGGCTTTCAGCGGAGCTTCGTGGCTGTCTGTCTACCGTTGTTCACCGAACACGTAAGTATGGCTTCAGATCAACAGGTTTGTAAGGCTCCATGCACCACCTGCACCCTTCTTTTAGAGAGGTTGTCCCTGCTAGAGGGGCGTGTCCGCCAGCTAGGGCAGAACAACTCGATAACCGTAGATGAGGCGGACACAAAAGCGGGCTGTAGTCAAACTGCTACCCCAGTTAGCATTAGCCCCAAGCGGCTTGCTAACTGTGAGGAGCCTGTTAAGACACATAGCCACCCAAGACACCCAAGCCACCTCGGTATACTGGCTCTCGCACTTTGGTCATAGTAGACTCTATTACCCGTAACATCTCGCTAAAAATCCAGCCACAGTAATGTGTATCCCTAGAGCCGGAGCACCAGACATTGAATCTAACCTTAGGGAGCTGGCTTGCAATAGGCCGAGTCAACAGCATGGCACCAACAACACTCGTTACTCAAATATAGTGATACACGTCGGCTCCAATGATACTGTGAAGACACAATCAGAGATCACAAAGAAAAAAATAGCGTGGACTTGTGATCTCGCCAGAAAGATGAGTCGGTCTCGAGTAATTGTCTCTGGCTTTTTGCCAGCAAGAGACAATGATGAGAGGTTTAGCAGATTATTCTGGCTTAATCGGTGGAAGGCTGGTTTCTGCAAGAATCAGGGACTTCAGTTTATAGATAACTGGTCCTCCTTCTGACGCCGCCCCGACCTGCTGAGGAAGGACGGCCTTCATCCTAACCGTGAAGACGCCATCACTCTTTCTAGTGAGATAGATTACTGTTTGAGCCATTCATGACATTTCACTTTAGAGCAGCCCGGGTCACAGGTGGCTAGGCCACCTGTTAGGATGGGTTTGGAGTCTGTTAACTAGCGCTAGGCTAGACTTGCATCATGCACATTGCTCTTTGTGTAGACTAGAATGTCACAGTTTGAATAATGCTACAGCATACACTGACACTTTCTACTGAGGTAGTAGAAAAGTCTAGTTACTCCTCCCTGGCCGGTCTCACTGATGGTAGGGTGCTTGCTCCTAATAACAGTACGTGTCTACCAAATATTAACTACCAAATTCCTACGGTCATCTCCTCCCTCCGCGTGAATAAACTTTTCAAATGTAATGCCGGGCCTAGACAACACAATCTTACTCATATTTCGTTTAAAAATCCTTCGATGGGTGCGAACTCTGATAAACCGATTAGACTCAAACTCGGTTTTATGAATATTAGATCATTCCACACGAAAACGCTACTAGTTAATGACCTCATTAGAGACCATAATCTTAACATTTTTGGTCTTTGGGAGACCTGGTTAAACCCTAATGAATTGCTGGCGCTTAATGAGGCCTTGCCTCCAAACTATGTGAGCTCGCATGTTGCGCAGCCTCGTAAGAAGGTTGGGGGTGTAGCCCTTATCTCCGATTCTGATGTCAGACTTAGCCCTCGCTCGATTAACAATCATAGTAAGTGGTTATAATTTTTGTACAAAACCTTTGTTGTTGAAGACTGTATCTTTTATACATTCTTTGAGAAATGCATGAAAGAAAAAATCTCAAGATACTACAGTGTTTTGTCCTATTCACTTTAGTCTATTTTAAATTTGTTTCAATACTTTTGCTCACCTAAGAAGTTGGTATTTTGTTACAAATACCTAGAAATGAAAGCATAATAGTTTATCTTGTAATTCATATTTTGATGTCAGATTCATCAGATGTTTTCAGCCTACAGCAAAACTAAATGGACAAGCCTCACTTCACTGTACCAATACTGTATGATAAATCACACGATTACCCCGCTGTCCCCACAACCACCCCGCCACACCCACCATACACGTATAGTCTCACAAAAACACATAGGTGAAGATTGCTATTTAGAAATTAAGGAGTTTTATATTGTCTTCAAAATAGAAGCAGCAATCAGAGAAATAATAACAGAAATGTGTAATTACAAATAGCAAAGTAACAGGAATTAAAGATGTGAGTTAAGAACTTTACACTATACAACTATTATTCTGAGGGAGGCCAACACTTCAGTATACACTTAGGGCAATGGATGGAATTTTCAAATTGCGAAGGGTGCAATTTTGATTTTTTTTTTAAATATATTGTACAGTAAGTTTAGTGCTTAAGCGCAGTCCACATGTTAACAAATCATAAAACGTGAAAAGTGATGAAGCCACAAATTGGTTTGCATTCTTGTTGTAATCTGATTTATGACTTAATGACTTAAATTTATTCCACACTCATTTGGAGTTTTGTGAAGTTGTCGTAGTGAACCCTTAAAAGATTGCAGGTGTTAAGAAAACGACTTTAATGAAGGAGATAAGTAAACTGTCTTTCATATTATGTTATGGTTCATTCACGTTTATTTTTAATGTTAGCCTAACCTATAAAAGCAAACATTTTTGTATATTAAATCCTGTGATGTTTATTATAAATATTATAAATATTAAACTGCAATTTCTTTTTATTGTTCAGCCAAATATTAGAATTTGATGAATAAATACAATTCCAATAATTTTCTGTACCTTTTCAGCCTGAGCCTCCAGTGACTTCAAGTTGTTGGTGACATTTTTCAATTCTTCCTCAAGATCACCTGATTTACTGAGCAATGATGGAAAGAGGAAAACAAGAGGGGAGAAAAAGAGTAACTAGAAAAGTAGGACAGTAAAGGAGAACAAAGATTGATCCAAAATACTGGAATTTCCACTGAATAGTGTGCTTATAATTTTGTGTCTGCCTCACTTGAATTAAAATACTATAAAACTCACATAAAGGTTCACAGTAAAGCAAATAGGTGATGACGGGTTTTATACGAGAACGTATCAAATATACAGTATCTAAATCCAAAATTCTATACACAATATAGTACGTTTTCCTTTTTTCATGTTCCCATGGAGACTTTTGTCAAATGGGTTACTGCTGCACTATTGTATGATAAAAACAAAATGGATGAAGAAACAACAAAAATGCATTGCAATAAAATCATTGCATCAGAAAAAGTTGCTTAAAAAATAAGCAACCTTTTCTGTCTTTTTGGTGCTGGTAACTTCAGTTAACAACACATACTTTGTGACCGTGTAAATTATTTATAAATTGAGTTTAACTAAAAGTTTCCCTAAAAAGTGAAGAGCGACCTAATATATAGATTAGAACAAATGTTTAAATATTTTGACTTTGTAGTAGAAGTTGTACATATCTTCATAGAATAAAATCACCCATCCTTCTTAAAAGATGAATGAAATTTTCAGACATGATCATGCGTGCAGGATAGAAGGAGGAATGAGAACAGTGTTGAGATGGCAGGTTTTAGGAGGAGAGGCCAACAGCTCAAAATGAAAACCATGGCAGCAGTAGCACAATAAATACCTCTTCCTCTTCGCACATCATGAATTTCAAATTCTGGTCCATTAACCCGAACTCCTCCTCCAGCTCCCTCACTCGCCTGCAGGGGTTAGTCCATAGCCAGGTGGTTTGGTAGAGGGGGAGGGAGGGGGAGCAAAACATCCCATACAGGTGGTGGTGTAGTGATCCACAGGGAAACGTAAATATTTGTCTCCATGTCATTAATATGCGTGTTATATACCCTGCCACATGTGATTCATACATCTATAAAAGCCCGCAGCAAGGAAAAAGCACATGCAATTGATGCAATTGATGATCGTTCATGAAATGATACAAATGAACGTGCAATTGACCAGCTCAGTGGCCTAGTGGTAGAGTGTCCGCCCTGAGACTGGAAGGTTGTGGGTTCAAACCCCGGCCGGGTCATACCAAAGACTATAAAAATGGGACCCATTGCCTCCCTGCTTGGCACTCAGCATTAAGGGTTGGAATTGGGGGGTTAGATCACCAACTGATTCCCGAGCGCGGCACCGCTGCTGCTCACTGCTCCCCTCTCCCCCAGGGGATGGATTAAAATCACACGGGGATGGGTTAAATGCAGAGGACAAATTTCACCACACCCAGGTGTGTGTGTGACGATCATTGGGACTTTAATCTTTAATCTTAAATTAAATAACTCACATGAATAACTATTTAAAAAATGGGTTTTAGACACTTGGGCCCTATTTTTAGGAGTGGCACAAATTCAGGGCGGCGGCTGGCGCAAGTGTGAGCCAGAAGCGACCAGTGTTGGTAATTTTGTGGACAAAAGCACAGGAGGAGTTCCAAATGGGCTGTGTTTACAGCTGACTTAAGTCACCATTAATTTATCAGTCAATCGGCTTCCTTTATAAGGGGGACAACTCACAGTTTAAATGGAGATATCTGTGTGGAAGAAGACGATGCGTATTGTCACTGTTCATAGCCACGGGGTGGCAACAGTGAGCAGATAAGAAGAATGAGTTGATAACCGCTGGTAACTTAAATATGTCAGTGGAACTCAGTGCTTTTCTGCCTGCACAAATCTTCAAATCAAATCAGCTAGCATTTGCGCACTGCTGCAGATGCACTGTTTACAGCTTTTCCATTATGTACTAAGTACTAACATACCAAATGTCAACAAGAATATTCAGTTGGATCTGGAAATTGTCACTAGTTCGTCCCATGTGCTCATCGTACAGATGACATGATCTTTACTATGACATGAATAATGAATGATAGTTTTTGTGTCGGTTTTGCTTTTTTATGGCACAAGTGTGTGGCGGCTGTGGCTCAGGCAGTAGAGCGGGTCGTTTAGTAACCGGAGGGTTGGTGGTTCGATCCCAGCTCTGTCACAGTCACATGCCGTTGTGTCCTTGGGCAAGACACTTCACACACCTTGCCTCCAGGTCGCCATTGTAAATGAGCAAATGTTCTCAGTTGGCTTACCTGGTAAAACATCGAATAATAAAAAAAAATATATATATATAAGGGTTGACTTACGCCTCGGCCACCTCAGCACGCTCCTCTGAACGCTCCAGGTCACCCTCAAGAATCACAAGTTTACGTGCGACCTGCAGACATGTACAATACACACGTGAAGAGTCACAACACGAATCCTAACTGAAAACAAAATGTTAGTGTAATGTTCTGCCTTGAGATTCATACTAACTTCAGATCATAAACATAATGTGTCATTCCCCTAATGTGAGTACACAACATACAGTGGATTTGGCAAATAAGTGACAATGCCAATAAAGAGGGGATGTGTCTAACCTCTTCATATTTGCGATCGGCTTCTTCAGCGATATGTTTGGCCTCTTTCAGCTGCATCTCTTGGATCTCCATTTTCTCCTCGTCCTTGCTTGCTCTGTTCTCTATGACCTTCATTCCTCTAAATGTCAATGATCACAAAAATATTATTTTGCGTGTAGATGTGTAATGTAACCAAATCATCACCATTACGTACCTTATTTTTTGCCACACAAGTAGGTTGATCGTTACACTTTTCAATTTCCAATAATGACATTGATTACCAGTATTGTTTCAACAGAGGGTTGAGTTACAGTCATATGTCATACTTTTTATGAATACTTTGATTGAGTTTAGGGGGGAACCATGGGTGGCAAGAAGTGCTAAAAATCTTGATGGAGTGGGTATTGCACCTTTCACTCTCATCAGCAGCTTTCTCAGCTTCCTCTAGCTTCTGCAGAGCAGTAGCAAGTCTCTCCTGAGCTCGGTCCAACTCTTCTTCCACCAGCTGGATACGCCTGTTTAGAGATGCCACCTCAGCTTCAGCCTGCCGAGACACAACACACAAATAGAAATATTTATCAATATTTTTATTTTCTACGTGTGTCTTTTTTAATTAATTTATTTTCCTAAATTCCAGGCCATAAAACTTGGGAACTGGGAAAATGTCATTTGGGTAGATGAGACAAAGCTACAGGTTTCTGTAAACACATGAATAGATGGATGGACGGACGGACGGATCAATCGAAATTTTTATCAATATCCGAAAGGCGATTCTTCTTTCATCATCTCCCATTTGTTAACGGGCAGATCTGCCATATTAAATATGGCAATCGTTGTGACGTACTACACTAGCGGTTGAAACTGCTCCGGACGGGATTCTCTGTATAATTTATTATGCCGAGCTGGTTCACTTCCGGAGAAAACTTGCCAACATTCAGATGAAAGTTTACGTTTAAGCCTCATAATAGTATTTATGTTTTTAACGTTGCGCATTTTATTGCTTCATGAAATATGAGAACAATTCGCAAAACCACGTATCGGATACTATCCGTTTTCATTGAATACCTACCGCCTTTCTCGTCTGTTTCTCAACATCTGCCTCTCGGAGCAGAAACTCGGCTCGGTCCTCTGCCTCATAGGCCACTTGTTGCAGCATTTGAATTTTCTTTCTCAGCGCGTCTATCGACACGAAAGTCGCCATAGTGCTTAAGCCTGTGTTGTTATGTGTTACCGTGGCTACGACCTCTCGTTGACACGCTACACTGTACAGATGATGCTTTGAATTGGGTGGCCGGTTTCCGCGCCGCGTCCGCCATATTTGATGTGTCAGATATGCCTGAATCCCGAACTACTACGGGGCTTTGTTAAACAGGCTGGCGGTGAAGACACAATCAACAAGCCCTGATGCGTTCTGCCTAAAATCTAAAACCAATTTAAAACATGTCAACACGATTTAAAACGGGTTTCCGCGATGTAAAAAATGAACATTAATGTCTGAAAACAAAATAATGAGGCTGGGAGAATATGAAAAACTGATAATTACAATTACTTTTGATGGATTATTTATATGCCGCAGTTCCTGATCCCGTTCGACTTGTCTATTTCCCTGGCACGATCCTTGTCTTTTTTCTCTAAAATGTTCGCCATGCTGGCTAAAACTTTTGCTAATTAGGCAAATGAGTCGGCAAATGATGTGACGAAAGTAGCGCCAAAATGATGCCGAAAATAAGGCGGCTGTTGTCGCAATACTGCTGCCAGCCGCCCCCATATGAAAACAATTTTCTCAACGGATCTACAAGATTCACGAAAATGACACTCCCAACGGAAAAAAACACGGAAATCCGCGGATCCGCGGAAGATTCTCATTCCTGTGGGAGTGTGCCGGTTCGATTCCACCTCTGACCCTCCCTGTGTGGAGTTTGCATGTTCTCCCCGTGCCCGCGTGGGTTTTCTCCGGGCACTCCGGTTTCCTCCCACATCCCAAAAACATGCTTGGTAGGCCAATTGAGCACTCCAAATTGTCCCTAGATGTGAGTGCAAGTACGGATGGTTGTTCGTCTCGGTGTGCCCTGCGTTCGGCTGGCAACCGGTTCAGGGTGTCCCCCGCCTACTGCCCGATGACTGCTGGGATAGGCTCCGGCACGCCCGCGACCCCCGTGGGGACAAGCAGTATAGAAAATGGATGGATGGATTATTTATATCATGGGTCCTACAGACACAGCTGTGCCCAGCAGCAGCCTGATTGTGAAAAAGGATTTTTTTTTTACCCAATTGTATTGCTTATGGCTAATACCATCCTGGCATCCAATTGACATTAGCTAAAATAGAAGATGTTGCTGGCAAATTTCACTGTCAGCAGAACATGATACTAACAGTTTTAATAACAGTTAAGCTGCAGCTGTTAGCTGAGGGACCGCTATGGGTTAGCAACTTTACACTGGATGGTCCTTTGGCCCAAGCTTTTTAATAGGGTACTCTTGAAGGTCAAATTGAATGTCTATGATTATCACTAATACATTAGGTCTGCAATTAAATCTGGATAGTGCATGTTCAAAGTGGGGTGCTTCAAGTGGAGTTTTCTCTTCGTCGCCGCTTACATCTGCTGCCTTTTTTTCAGCTTGTTCCAATTTCTCCTGGGCATCCTTCAACGATTCCGAGTATTTATCGAGTTCATCTTCCACTCCTTTCAGCTTCTTCTGTAGACCCAGCAGCTCCTCTTCCAGCTACAAGGCAAAACGTACATGTCAGAATCAAGTAAATGTGTGGAGTAATGAGAAAAATGTGTATTTTGGGCTGGACAACATAGTAAGAAAGTACATACATACATTTTCAACATGACTTGATTAAATCGTTATTTATTGGTCACAGGTGAGAGGGAGTAATGAAGTAGAAGTTGATTTTTCAGTTATATGTATAGCAGGGATCTCAAACTCCAGTCCTCGGGGGCCGCATTCCTACATGTTTTCCAAGTTTCCCTCGTTAAACACACCTGATTCAAATGATCAGTTCATCCTCACATTCTGCAGGAGCCTGATAATTGAATCAGGTGTGTTTAACGAGGGAAACTTGGAAAACATGTAGGAATGCGGCCCCCGAGTACTGGAGTTTGAGACCCCTGATGTATAGTAACCAAGCGCAGATTACAGATTTGAGATCCCACTATTTTACAGATTTTTTTTTAGTGAGTTACTTTGTTTTGTTTTGCCTTTGATTTATTTTTGCTGTCAACCACTAGGGAGTGGCACACTAATTATTTTGGCACAAAGTTTACTAATAAGAAGAACAAAACAAGAAGTACTTTCAGCTCAGTTTAGTTTTTGATGTCGATTATTGAATTGTCACATACTCTTCAATCCTGCTTTTTAGGCCTACAGAAAGTGACAATTGTTTTTTTAAAAGCATCTTTCAGCATGATTGATGTACAGTAATCCCTCGTTTATCGCGGATAATTCCAAAAACCACCCGCGATGAGTGAAACCCGCGAAGTACGGTCACCCTCTGATCTGTACTTTTTTTTTTTAATCTGTACATTTTTTGTGTGTAAATGTATTGGAAACCATGTAAGTGCATATTTTATTATTAGAACATTAAATAATTGTTTCAAACATGTAAATAATACATTAATAGTATAAATAACATACAGAAAAGTTTGTGTAAATATTGAAAATATAAATATTATACGTGTGTGCGTGTATTATGTTAACAAGAAGTACTGGGCAGGCTAACGAGTTAGCGGAAAGATGCTAATTCGCGGTCCTACTAACACGCGAAAACGGACCTCTAAAGGAATTTAAACGAACATTTGGAGCAATACTACATTGTCCTAAAGGTTAGACACATGTGATCGTTCATTTCTCTTGTTAGGAGACCCACTGACAGAGTCAATGACTCCTGTACCACTGTAACCGACATATGTACACGATCGTAAAACAGGAAGTGGTATCGCCTGAAAACGGCCTTCAAAATAAATCACCCTACCTCAAATCAAAGCACGGCTGAATAACATAAATAACATGGCGAATTCTTAACACATACTGTAAATATGTTTTTAGAACAACTTTTATTATAATTTTTTTTATAACAAGGTACAAGTGTACATACTGTAAATATGTTTTTAGAACTCTTTTATTATTATAAAAAAAATTCTATAACAAGGTACAACACTGTAAATATGTTTTTAGAACTCTTATTATTATAACAATCTTTTTATAAAATGGTACAAGTGTACGCACACTTATGTGGGCACTCCTTGCCTTCTGCTGGCGTGTGGGCAAGTTTTGTGCCATAATTCCTCAATTTAGAAGTTTTATTATGACTTTTACATTTTTTTTAATTTGGAAAAAAAATCCGCGATGTAGTGAAACCGCGATTACTGTATATTGAAATGCATGATTTATTGACGATGAATTGATTCATGATTCATTCAAGAAAATATCACTTCTTTAATGTAATCACAGGGAGCTCAGTTCGCGGACGAACTATTTGTCCTATATTTTTTTGTGCTATACCCATTGCTCTTTGTTTTTCCCAATATACTGTGCCTTTAAATATGTTTGTATTACATATTTTCAAGACCTTTAAAAATGTAAGTCCTGTAAATCACGACCTGATTTGTTCTTTTCATGCTTACTTCCAACAGAGGTTAACATAGTTATAAGACGTTTTATTTTAAATTAAGAATGCTACAAATTTGACACACATTGTCATAAATTGAAATCAAGCCTGACTGTCGTAAATTAGCGGTGGTTAACTAAATTTAGTATTATTTAAAAGGAAAGTCAGGGGGAAAAAAATATTAGTGTTTGTGGAAGTAGAATTTGAGCCAAACAATGAGGCTGATAATTGTTTGCATCATTGCCACCTGCTGTCAAATTAAATTAAATTAAGATTCCGCATGTCCTTCATTCCCACTGCTGTCAAACTCTATAACATGCGTGGCGCCTGATAAAATTGTGGTTTGTCTCTTCCGCTACTAGTGGCACTTGTCTTTGTCCTTGTCTGTTATTTATCCATTTTTACATTTGGCACTTGTCTCTTGTATTCTTGCACTCTTGTACGCTTTTGTGACAAGTAAATTTCCCCGCTGTGGGATAAATAAAGTTCTATCATCATCATCATCATCATCATCATCAAATTGACGTCAAAGCACCCACATGCTAGCCTTGTGAATGTCATGTGACCAAAAGAAGTGAGCTGTTGGCCCGGTAATTCGTCTTCTGATTTCTTATTCTCCAAGTGCATTAATAACAATAGCGTGTTGAGACCAGAGGGGGCAAATAGAACATATTGCAAAGGACATTTTTTACTTGTGCTTTAAAAAAAAAAAAGATCATGCCATATGTTCGCAAACTTTAAGCACAGACCAGCTGCAACAATAGTCAATGTTAAATGTGTGAGATGGCACTTCTAGAATGTCCCCAAAAACAAATGTGCTTCCCATTCGTCTCCTGCAGCCTGTAGCCATGTACGACTTCTTAGTTACAAATAGTATGGGAATCCTGATCTTGCAGCCACAATTTTTGTCAATCCCCTAAATTCTTTGTGTGAAACAATGGTTCTCAAACCTTGTACCTCAAGTAGGCCTGAATACAACCTAAAAAATAATGAGCACTGACCAACATTAAAATACAATTGCCTAGTTGTGTTCATGAAAATAATACAGCACTATTTATTGCAAATCATTGCAGCATTACACAGTTTCTAACGCAGGAAGGTTTTTATTAAAAGCTTAAATACAACTTGTGCAGTGATTCTTTTAAGTACTACTAATAGAGTGAGCCTGATTTCTACTAGTGGTAATAAGCACCACACGTAGAGAATTACTGCCGTAGAGCAACAATTCAAAGAAACTTAGAGATACAGGTGGAGACAAAAATAGAAGACAACAGAGTTGAATCTCAACTCAGGCCTTTGTATGCAGTTTGGATGTTCTGTCAAAGCTCCCAAAAATACACTTTAATGAAATATTTGAAGCTACTAAATGGATGTGTTTGTCTAATTGTACGGTACAATTGACTGGCAAGCAGTCCAGATTGTACCCTCTCTCTTGCCCCAAGTAAAACGGGATAGACTCCAGCCAACTGACGACCCCAGCCGAGCAGGATAAGCCTTGAAATGGATGGATCGACATAAATAGACATGCCTTCATCGAGAAAGGATTGTTATGTTATTGTGATCGCTAAGAGCTGGGATCCTCTGAGGACAATTGCTATGTGAAAGGTTGCACAGATGAATTGTTGATGTCTATTTGTGGCTCAGTACGTAATTCTTTGTATTACACTGTGGAGATAAAAATGGTAGAAAAGTGGCTCATCCATATTAACCAAACACTACGACCAAAGATGGCAAATCTGCTCCATGAGAATATTTCAGTCCCCCATCATGAACCTATAGCTTACAAAATGAAAGCTGTTGACTGTATAACATTATTAAGTTTTCTAGCCACACTTATTACAGTACCATAAACACATCGACAGAGGCTAACAGCATTAGCATCTGGAATAACGTAAGGAAAGCTATCCTAGGACATTTTATTTTATAAGCAATGCATTGACTGATTTCTACCTTGTTTGGAAATAATATATTTAGAGATGTTCATCTTTTTTTTCTGTTTTTCCAGTGGCAAATTATCCTTGAGCACTTCTAGTATGCAACTGATGCATACAGCATACTGTATTGTTTGTTTTATATTACATCATGTGTTAAGTATTCAGTTCACTTCATTAAAAAAACATTAATCCTCCCCTTATCTGCTTCCAGTTTTCCATTGACTTTGTTTCCTATCTTTGTATGTACAAAATCTATTGTTTCTAAAATTGTCCATTAAAAATTTAAATGTAATCAGCTGGAGCGGTAAAAGAAAACTCGATTTAAAATGTATGTGACTTTCATTAAAGGTCTTCAGTAAGTAGTCGGATGGCGGCGTCATCACCTGTTTGCATTTGTCCTCTGCTCCTTTCTTGTCCCCCTCTGCCTGTTCTGCCCGGTCTATGGCATTCTCCTTGTCCAGCTTCAGCATCTGCATTTTCTTCTTGATGGCCTCCATGTTTCCTCAGGTTTGTTGTACGGTTAGTCTAACAGAAACAGACTCAGCACGGTGTGAAGGGAGCAAGAGAGGACAGGAGAACCTGCGAGGTGGAAATCTTGAAGATGGAAAACCAACTGAGTGAGCCCCCACACTTTTTCCACTGTAGGGCCGCCTGTGGACCTTGCCCATATTTAGGCAATGACAGATGTCCATTCTATGTGTGTGACGCTGGATCCTGTCTGGTCTGCTTCGAGCCACAGTATGTTATTTTTTCTTCAAATTATTATCATTTCATTTGATGTGTATGCGCCAACATGAAAAATAATGAACATCTTAGCAATGACATTGAATGAATTTGCATATACTAGTCAGGCAGACTTACTTATATTTACTTAGTTAGGTAACATCAATGCAAGTTAGAGTTTGCATATTCAAATTCCACCATTTTTATGGTCACTGTATATTCTTACCTATACTGTATTTTGGGTTACAGTAGCAGCTCAGCTTGAGATGCATCAAATGAAATAGTACTCGGGTGGAGGTGAACCTTAAAATGGCAGTATAGCTCAGTGTGGAAGGACTTGGCCTGCAGACCAGAATGTGGCGGGCTCTAGGACAGCTGCAGTTAAAAATATTGGTCATAAGTCTCTTTCAGAAATCGGTAGAGGTGTGGTTTGGATTGGATTGGAAAACTTGGCTCCAGAAACTACATAGGTGCCCTTACTGAACCCCAAGCAAGCTCTTTGATGGTGAAATATTGCTGTGCTGCTCTCTTCCATTTAAGTCACCAACGGTTATCATATGTTCATTCTGTGTTTGATTGTCTGTTGCCACATTGGCTTACATTGTCTGTTGCCACATTGGCCAAGTGTAGTGCCGAAGTTCCGGGCACACAGATTGTTGCGTCCTTTCCCACACAGAGATGTTTCCATTCAAGATGTGAGTGTGTCACATTTAAAGGGAATGAAAGGAGCTGCTTTGTTTGGTCAAGAATAAAGGTTGTGTTCATGCCCACAACAGCGCAAGACACCCTTATTTTTCAAATACACTGGCTTATGCACGTCTGCAAAGTTACTGTCAGCCAGTCTAAACCGCCTCCAGCAGATCTAGCTAGATTTATGCTACGTGCCAGGCTGGATTTGCGCTGGTCATGAAAATAGAGACGCTTAAGTTTTAAATATGCTGCTGTCAAGGACAGTGTACTTCCATGATCATTGGGGGCCACATGGTGCACAGGAGGGGGGGGGGGGAATCTCTCTCTCTATGTTTTGTGACATTTTAAGACATCCATTCAAATGTTATGAAAAGATGATCAAAAAGAAAACTGGCCAAGAGGCCAACCAATAGCAACACTGAAGGACGTCCATGCCCCGCTACATTCGGAGCTAACTGACACTATATGTGTCAATGTGGGCAAGAAAATGGAGATAGTGCCAATGAAAACTGTTTTTATTGCATAGACAAAGCTTTTACATTATACCGCAGTGTGGTATTGTTTTACATCAGCATTATATTTATACCCATGTCACAATGTGAAATAATGTCTTTAAAAGTACAGATTTTTAAGTAAGCAGTGGTGAGTTTAAATGATGCTTAATTACTGAAGTGAATAAGTGCATCTGGGGATAAATGACAGGCATCGGAGAATGTATTAAATTACTTGATACATTCTGTTGAGAGGCACTTTCAAAAATAATTATACACTGTGAAAACTAGTGATTTAACATTTGTATCTTAGTACAAGTAAATAATCATGTAATTTAAAAAGAATGCATAGACAGACATTCGTAAACTATACTGACAGGGATACCTTACAGTAGACTGTCATTAGTTATGCATCAGACGCAATACTTTGGCAAAGGTTCAATTAATCATTTCACATCCAAATAGTTACTACAAAGTTAAATATAAGGCCTCCAGGTTTTTGACCAGTCTGTCAAATATAATCCAAGACTAAATACTCCCATTGTTTAATTTAAAAAACTATGTTGTAAAATACGAATGAAGGTAAAATAACAAATAATTTGCTAAATCTGTAAAAAATATATTTTTCCCACACTTCCATTGCAGTCTCACTGCTTTCATTTCAAAACTATTAATATTGCAAATACTGTCATGTGATCGTGACACATTTACACATTGACCTCTTAAAAATGCTTTCTCACAGAACATTTGCATAGAGATTTTTGTACAAAGCATAGATTGTGTTTACTTTCAACAGTCTAAATTCTAAATTTGAGATATGAAGGCAGGAGTTTGACTTTTTTTATGAAGGCACATGGCATGTCTGTAGATCATACAATTAGAATAATAATAATAAAAAAACTATAAAGTGAGCCCAATAATTTGAAACGTAAATAATCAAATAGTACATAAAAGAAAGCAAGAATACCTTGGTAAGGATTTAAGGTATACACATCAATTTCTGTATCAAGGTTAATCACTGGTATTACAACACATTTGACTTTGACACTTACAAACAAATTTTGAATAATTGTTTTGGAATTAGGGTTACCCCTCCTCCTGAGGATTCCGTGGAACACCATTGCACCAGTGATTCTCTCACTGTTCCTGACCATCTTCCCGCAGCTCTGAGGGTAGAAACTTATACTGCTGTTGCCTGATCATCGCTAGCCTCTTCCTGGCCTCATCCAGCTCCCTTTCTTTGCGAAGCATTTCCTCTTGTGCAGCGATGATCTGCGACGCAACACAATGAAATCTCATTATTCAACCAAAATAACTTACATGTAAGGTTTAACTGATGAAGATAAGGACTGACAATATGTGAATACCTGTAAAAATTCTAGATGGATTATTTGTGTCTGCTACTAGTCACTGGGACAACATGAATGAATGGAATCCTGTCTTGTGATTTGATGCGGCTGTGAAACCTTTTTGATTCTGATTATGTCAAGAATGTGTGATGACAACCAGGTGAGGAGTACAGAGAAGATTGTGTCTTGCCTACAATCAATCATAGTCGGGGGAGGGAGTGTCATGCTGTATGGATACATGAGCACTCCAAGAAGTGACTAAATTTGTGCCCTCCGAAAACATTGCTATATTCAACATTTTTGGCTGTTACAAATGTATGTCTGATGGCTCAATGTCTCCATTACAGCACACCTGACCTCTTCCTAACTAGGGCTGTCACTATGGAATATTTTCAGATTCGATTATTCCATCAATTAATCCAAAAATCATACAATTTAATCTTGCATAAAAGTGTCTTAAAAATTCCTTTGTTTCCCATATCCTGTTTATTAACAAATTAGTGCTAGTTTTTTTAGTATTGTTTAGTGGGTAAAAGCTAACACAACAATTAAATAATATCACACGGAAGGTATTATTGTACTCAAACTTTTTGATTGTGTTACTGGTGCGGTGATTGTTTAAAAGCAGATGTTTGCAGTCTCTTTTCATGAATGACTACAAAAAAAACAATTAAGTTGAAAGGCTACCATTAAGTAATTTGTCCAATTTTAAGTTGAAAAACAGGTATAAATGATTATTCAATTACTAGAATTGGTGTTTATTATTTGATAACTAATTATATGTAGATTAATTAATTCATTTGGAGCTCTATGGCTCACCTGTGGAAGACCATCAATTGTTCACGCTGACATTCGATCGTCAATTGGAATGAGTTAAATGTCTCTCGAGCGACTAACCTGAGCAATACCTCCGACCATCTTGCTCTTGACCACCACTGCTTGGTCATCCTGAGCATCAAATGCTGCTTTCTGTGCTGCCTTTACCAGGTTATCGGAAGCTCTCTTCACAGCATTTCCAGCAGCCTACAGAAACACATACATTGGTTAACACAAAGTCCACATACATTGGTTAACACAAAGTCCACACCACAGGTGGCATCTAAAAAAACAAAACAAACAAATCGTATGTCTACCGCAACTTTTAATGAAGGCCATCTGTTTTGATAACGACGTACTTTCAGGGAAATTAGTGAACATATTTAAAGGTTAGTCTCTTGTGAGCAGCAACTCCTTAAAGGGAAAGGGACCAACCACTTTTGCTCTTAGACTTGAAAACCATAACAAGAGGCCTGGATATGGCTGTAAAAGGAAGAAGTGTGGTCTGGTATACTGCATTCAAAGCCAAACATTTCTCTCATTGGTTAAGGAAGTGGAGCTTTCTCCTTTTGTGGCACTGTGGGCTGGAGCAGACGCTGAGCTAGCAGTAGATGACAGTCTTGAATATATTATATAATCATTTTATTTCATGGGCGGCTCGGTGGAACACTGGGTAGCACGTCCGCCTCACAGTTAGGAAGGTGCGGGTTCGATTCCACCTCCGGCCCTCCCTGTGTGGAGTTTGCATGTTCTCCCCGTGTCCGTGTGGGTTTTCTCCGGGCACTCCGGTTTCCTCCCACATCCCAAAAACATGCTTGGTTGGCCGATTGAGTTCTCCAAATTGTCCCTAGGTGTGAGTGCGAGTACGGATGGTTGTTCGTCTCTGTGTGCCTTGCGATTGGCTGGCAACCGGTTCAGGGTGTCCCCCGCCTACTGCCCGATGACGGCTGGGATAGGCTCCAGCACGCCCGCGACCCCCGTGGGGACAGAGTGGTACAGAAAATGGATGGATGGATGGATTTTATTCCATCCGGGTTAGAATGTTACTGTTAATCAGACCCTGACATGAACTTTCAACAGCTGTAGGCCTACACTGAGGTTTCCTCTCTAACCTAGGAGGGTCACAGTTCAACAATAAAGCTGGTGTCAAGAATGAGTTGACGTGACTGTTACAAGAATTTTGTCACAGCTATCATAAAACATACATTGACTATAAGAAAAAAGTTCAAGTTAAAGTCCCAATGATCGTCACACACACATCTGGGTGTGGTGAAATTTGTCCTCTGCATTTAACCCATCCCTGTGTGATTTTGATCCATCCCCTGGGGGAGAGGGGAGCAGTGCGCAGCAGCGGTGCTGCGCTCAGGAATCATTTGGTGATCTAACCCCCCAATTCCAACCCTTGATGCTGAGTGCCAAGCAGGGAGGAAATGGATCCCATTTTTATAGTCTTTGGTATGACCCGGCTGGGGTTTGAACCCACAACCTTCCAGTCTCAGGGCGGACACTCTACCACTAGGCCATTGAGCTGGTTATATTCCAGTACAGGATGTAATACAGGATGTAATTCACCCTTTATCCAATGGTTAGACTCACACCGGGCCAGTTCGACCACGTTTTGACGTGATTCCCATGCAGTCCTGTCACCCAGTGGCATAGCACACTGGGCCGTATATCAGTCATGCTTCATAGAAAAAAGAAGGGGGAAAAAAATCATTTTATGTAAAATGTTTTAAACGACAGCCTTAAAAGATGGGGAGATTAGCTTTAAAAAGTGTCATTGCAAAGTGAAGGGACAAGATGCTGCTAATAGTGTAAACATAGGTCAGCGGGCTAATGTTTCCAGTTCTGGGTGCCATTGCTTCTTGACTGGTGGATTGTTTCCAAGATCTCCCTAGACATAAACGTATGGGAATTACTGGGGTAGCAGCTGCAGGCCCAGAAGAGGAGGGGGATAAGCCACCGCTGATTGGATCAGAGAACACGAGCTGGCTGGAACTGGCTGATATGCACTCAGCTAAGATACACAGTCATAAATAAATATAACATTTAGAGGTGTTTGCTATGACAGGAGATAGCTGCACTTTCAATGTCTTGGAAGTAACTACAGTTTCAGTTTGACAACTCAGTCAGTGGTACTTTGACTTCGTGCCACTAAGTGCCCCAACCCCAGAGAATTTGAAAATAAAAACACTTAAGCGAAACCTCAGTTGACTAGTAAGTAGGTTTAAAAACATATTTTCAGTTTAGTTCATAGACTGTACTTCCCGACCTCCACATACAACCCTCAGTTTTGCTTTCTCTCACAAACCTCATTTGCTTGTTGCATCACATATTTCATGTACTGAAATCCCCCACCCCCACCCCCTCGGTGGGGAAAGTGCAAGTCATTGTGATATTAGTAAACTTATTTTTTTTAAAGAATGTAACCTAACCTCCACTAAAGATAGACAAATGGACACTTCCTACAGCAGCCAGCACCTGCTGTTCACAGTGTAGACTCAAGGAACGAGAGTTACAAAGCGAGGTAGCTGCCATTTACTGTCATGCTATTTAAAGGCACAAATGTACTACAGATTATGTGCGTGCGTGTTGTGTGTGTGTGTGTGTGTGTGTGTGTGTGTGTGTGTGTGTGTGTGTGTGTGTGTGTGATTTGAGTTACGCATGTGGTGCTTGAGCAAATAAAACTTGTACTTAAACGCACTATTGTATATTTTAGATGATACTTTTCCCCACTCCAGAAAAAGTATAATTGTATTGGAACATTAAATTGAGGTTGTGTTTTCACCTTTCGTTTTCTCAAAAAAAAAAAGAAAAGAAAAAGGCACTGTCGGGGTCCATCTTTGTTTTTACAACATACTGTAAGTGGGGGACACCTCCCAGAGCTAAACACTGCACATGTAAATGCTGGTGTATGTATTCGCTGCCAAATTGCTCTAAAATGCTCTCCCCACTAGCCACATTCATGATCATGTAATGTACTTTCCCAAAAAAATAAATAAATACCTGGACCTTAGGTGCCAGGCCAGATAAATGATATACGTATTCCGATTTTTATTTGAATTTTTTGACTTTTTTTTTTGGTCCACATTTCCATGTAAATGGTCACCATCATTAATCCTGCACTTTAAACCCGGTTTTCAAAAATGACATGCGAGGGATTACCACAGTACATATTGGCATGCAGCTCTAACCTGAAGCCTCTTCATGGTCTGAGAGTCTTGGTCAGCCTTGACCTTGCAGGCCACCAAAAGCTGAGCAGTGGAGGCTGCCACCTGCTTGGCAGAAGATATGAGCTTCTCCTCACTTGCGTGTCCCTGAACCGCTGAGTTGGCAGCCTCACAAAGATTGTTGGTAGCTGCAGCTACCATTCGAGCCTGATGAGTCAAAGGCATCGGCATGTTATAGTTGGCTCGTATATTCTTTGCTACAGTATTTAAAGCTGGATGGAGAAGACTCACAGCAGAAATCAGACCCTGAGACCACTGTCCATCATCCACTGCATTGGCTGGAATAGCTCCCACCTGTAAATTTGTAAAAAGCATCAGAATGGCATGTTATTATAATGTTTACTTGCTGAGCAATGAATGATTGACCAATCGAAGTTAATATTAAGCTTTTAAAATAGAAAACTTAAATGAAGGTCGATTTTAGGGCATATGAGCATGTTGACGGTAAATTCAATTGAGAGGACAAAAGTCAAAATGAATAGAAGTAGCTTTTTGGTGGTTCACAGAAACAGACATTAATTGCAAGGTGTCAATTATATAATGCGTACCGACATGAAATAACTGCTTTTCAAAAAACATTGTTTAATTACTACTACTACGACTTACTACAAAAATGAGTTTGCCATTAAGACTGCATTCATCGAAGGAGAGCGTTTGGTGGCCGGGCCTTTACCCGGTGGGTGGGTGGATTGGATGGATGGATGGATGGATGGATGGATGGATGGATGGATGGATGGATGGATGGATGGATGGATGGATGGATGGATGGATGGATGGATGGGCTTTGTGTAGTGAGGTGCCCACATACGAATTTTCATTGTGGAAAGTAACATGTTGCGTTAGCCATACCTTTCCTTGAGCCACCAGCTCCCTCTGTGCCGCTGAAGCAGCTTTGACGAGAGCACTGGTGGCGGCGGCAATCGACTTGGCGGCCTCTAGAATCTGCTCCTCAAAGTTCAAGCTCTCATCTGCTTCCTGTTTAAGGAACGGGAAACCAACAGTCAATAAACACATAATGTGTGCAACAGCTGCAATGAGCTGTGAAGCAGTTGTTAAAACATAAAGGTGGCCTCATTTGGCAAAACTACAGACAGGGGTCAAGAATAACAAGATGAAAGATATACATACAATCTGTCACATTATTTTTTACTACTACCACCACTACCACTACTACTACTGCCACTAATAGCTAGAATAATGATAATAGAAATATTATTATTATTAATACTGCATAAAAAACCTTGGGTTTGGTCCTGGGTCTCAGCTGCTCCAGTTTCTTGGCAGCCGCTTCAATGGCTGCTGCTGCTCCAAGCAGCTCATTCTCAGCGATAACAGTAGGATCTTCAGGATCCACCCATTCTGTGCCTACAACACAATTACAATGTTTCCAGTACTTTGGAAGACATGGTACTAGCTTCCACCAACTTTACCAAAACACATTGTATTACACTATACAGCTTAGTAAAGGGATGCGTATATTCAACTCATTCAAATGAAAATTTTTTTTTTTTAAATATGTAAAGAAAAACAAGTAATCAAGTTACATTATATGACCATTGTGTTTTTATGTGCCGAGTACAATACCTTTCATGGCTTCTGCAGCCTGGATCAACTCAGTGACAGAGCCTGCAACCCTTTTGGAATAGTTGGCCAACTGCTGCTTCATATCATGTGAGGGCTTCTGGATAATCTGATTGAGGGGGTGAAAAATAAAAAAATATTTTAATGTATCATTCACATACTGATCAATCTGTAATTTTGCCTTTCTTGCATGATTTTCACACAGTCATTTGCGCAAGTACTTTTTCTATCATTTAATTTGTATTTAATTTACCGAACAACTCATTGCTGGACTATCCTGTGAGCTGTTCGGTTTATGCTTTGTGTGTTTCACCAGTGTTCTCACACTGGGCAGCATAGTATTTTTTGTTATTTATTTTAATATTCCCTGTTAATTCTCTGATTTAATCATGACCTCAATCATTCAAGACCTCTAGTATCAGTAGCGCCACATTATGGAACTTCTACCATGCTTCTGTTCACAGTAGGTTGGTTGTTTTTTGTTCCCCGCTATATTCCGTGGCTATAAATATCAGTACTCCTTTTGACGATCAAGATACATGAGTCAACAATGTTACAATGTGTAAACCTAAATGGTGTAATATTTTGCTCACTCATTCATTAAAACATTTATTATTTATCTGATTAAGCAACCACGTCTTCAAACATCATCTTCCTTTAGAACAACATGCGAGTTAACACCCATCAAACAGACTATCAATTTGTCAATTTGTTTAATTCAGTTTAAAAAATATGTCAGGGCAACTATACTTGCAGCAGTGATATTTATTTGACTTTCCGTTGGTGTCCTCAACTGTCCTACATGCACTATTCAGGTAGGAGAAGTGTCTGACAGCTGCAAAGTATTAACTAGGCTCAGCCACTACCCGGCTCAGATGTGTTGTCATGACAAGATAGAGGTGCGGACGCAATAGTACAGGAACGCATGCAACAAGCCAAACCATTGCAAATGCCAGCTCGCACACAAACTCACATGTAGTACACAAATAAAGTAACACTCTCAAACTGAGATGAAAACATTTCTAGGGAACTCAAAATCAGTTATATACCGGAAATTCAATATGTAAATTTAATGTCTCTCTTTAAGTGATGAGGATAATTATGCTGACGGGTAAGATCTCTAATACGCCATGAGCTCCTGAAAGGACATAAACAAAACATAAACCACGTTACTAAGCAACATGTTGAGAACCTCAGGGTAATTCTGTTCCCGAACCAGATTGACTGGATGGAGACAATGTGGTTAATCCATTTCAACAGTCTGGAACTAAAGCACGGACTCAGCTCACATCAATCAAAACTCCTACCACGCGACCACAAATTTTATGTTCAAATTAATTTATTTAAGTGGACGTAATTATATTTTTTATCAACACAAAAAAGCCAAACTGAACTGATTTACTAGGCAGATCTAAAAGAACTATAAGATTACCTGTTTCTAACGAACCATTCATAAACGAAGGTTAAAACATCTATCCGTTCATCCATCCATCCATTTTCTAGACTGCTTATCCTCACAAGCGTTGCGGGTGTGCTGGAGCCTATCCCAACTGTCTTAGTAGGTGAGAAACACCCAAGACTGGTCGGCAGCCAATTGTACACTTAGACAACGATTCACACTGCACAATCAGAACTAGGGACAACTTGGAGTGGTCAATCATGCAAGTTTTAGGAATGTGGGCAGAAACTGGAGTACCCGGAGGAAACCCACGCGGGCACATAATATGCAAACTCCATACAGGAAGGCCAGAGGAAGAATCAAACGCTGAACCTCAGAACTGTGAGGCGGACATGCTAACCAGTGTATCACCGTTTTCAAAACATTTATTATCTAATCTTGTATGGACTAATGTAAGAAGGGGACTCCCTCTTGGTGGAATTTTCAAAAAAAAAAAAAACATGTAATTTGTGACTAAAAGAAACCTTGTACAGATAAATAAATCCACGAGAAAAGAATTTTTGACTAAACTACCGTATTTTCACGACCATAAGGCGCACATAAAAGCCTTTAATTTTCTCAAAAAAAAAGAAGGTGCGCCTTTTAATAAGGTGCGCCTTTTGTGTGGACCAAATTCAAAAATCTGTAAAAGTTGTTTTGTGTGGCTTCCGTATTATACAGGCGTAATATGAAGACCCGATGAACCAATCAGAGGACATTATGTTTTACGTATATAGATCGGGACAAAAAAAAATAGATGTAACATGTAGAGGAGTACGCACCTTCGCCGCCATTGGTAAATAAATACTATCGTTTGTGCAAATCTGTAAAGTTGTTTTGTGTGGCTTCCGCCACACAAAGACATAATATACAGGCACCCGATGAACCAATCAGAGGACACTATGTTTTACGTAGTCGGGGCAGTAGACCAATCAAAGGACTGGACGTGACACCGCCATTGGTAAATAATACTATCGTCCGTGCAAAGTCGCCATTGATAAATAAATACTACCGTTTGTGCAAGTCTGTAAAGTTGTTTTGTGTGGCTTCCGCAACACAGAGACGTAATAAACAGGCGTAATATGAACCATGAACCAATCAGAGGACATTACGGTTTACGTAAATCGGGGCGGTAAACCAACCAGAGGACTTCACGTAACACGTAGAGTACGTAGCTCTGCCACCATTGATATATAAATACAATCGTTTGTGCAAAGAAAACAGCATTAGGACCCTCTAAAATGGCATAGACAGAGAGACATGCTTACGAGGCACAATTCAAGCTTCCTGGAAAGCCAGGATCATTGCCAAAGAGCAACGTGACAACGACAAGAAAATGACGAGGGAAATTGGCATGTCAGATGTCGAACTTGCACAACTGTTTAATTTGGATACAGAAGATGAGGACTTGGACGGATTTGTGTATGAATATCGATTAACAATAATGTGAGCACAGTCGAGTACATGGTTAAACAGTATAATAAAGTACAACCGAACTCACTTTCTTGCTCCCGTGACGTTTTTTTTTTTTGTTTACCGTAAATCATGCGCCCTATAATGCGGTGCGCTCTATGTGTGTATTAAATACAAAATAGACCCCGTAATTTAGTCTGCGCCTTTTAACCCGAAGCGCCTTATGGTTATGAAAATACGGTACATGACCTGTTCAACATCCTACACTGCCTTTCTCATGAATGATGTTTAACTTGCACTTTGACTCATTTGGCTATGGCGGGTCATATATTGAATATAAAGTGTAATTAAGAAGTTACAACTTGAAGGATTATATTTGATCATTATCATTTCTCAAAGATCTCTTACATTAGTGGGGTTAAACTTTGGTTCCATGTCCAAAAGCAGGAATAGTCTGACATCAACAAACATGCTGTTAACAGACACGTCGTGGATATTAACTACCGTAATTTTCGGACTATAAGTCGCGGTTTTTTTCATAGTTTGGGTGGGCGGGCGACTTATACTCAGGAGCGACTTATATTTGTTTTCTTTCCACAAATTTTTACTTGATCATTAACACATCACTTACTTACAAGTATAGTTGACCACTTCACATGTTATTTTTAGTATAGTTGATCACTTCACATGCTTTGATATCTTTATCTTGAACATATTCAAAACATGAAAAATAGAGAGAAAAAATCAAATAAAGTAATTAACACTTTAAAGCGCCATATACTCTGGACATGTCCTCTGTCACCAGGATGACATAAAGGACGAGAAATTTGATCGATGGATTTAATGATTTGGAGTGACACAAATGGTTTGATAATATTGTTGTTTATGTGATAGTTATTTAAAATATAGTTTATATATCGTTGTATGGGCCTGTGGAATAATTTGAACTGCAGCGCGGCACACGGCATTGTTGACAAAGGACGATCGATGGATTTAATGAATTGGAGTGACACAGATGGTTTTATAAACGTGTTATTTATGTAATAGTTTTTTTTAAATAACTGAATGTTACGTCAGGCCCGTTCTCAGCTCCTCGTTTGTGTTTGTCACGTTAGCATACCGTATCGTTTAGCCTGTTGTTGCTCGTTCATGTCTGTTCTTGGTGTTGGATTTTGTCGAATAAATTGCCCCCCAAAATGCGACTTATACTCCGGAGCGACTTATATATGTTTTTTTTCACATTTTTGGGCATTTTATGGCTGGTGCGACTTATACTCTGGTGCGACTTATAGTCCGAAAATTACGGTAAGTGGATTTCAACCGATGCAACTCACACTTATTCTATTTAGACATGTTGCATACTCACCGGCTATGCACAGATATCAACGAACCACAAGTTTAAATACAATAAACATTTGCATAGAATGGGGAAGAAAGAAAGCAAGAAAGAGAGAAAGAACAAAAGAAAGACCGAGAGAAAAGAAGAAAGAAAGAAAGAAAGAAAGAAAGAAAGAAAGAAAGAAAGAAAGAAAGAAAGGAAAAAAAGAAAGAAAGAACATTATTAAACAAATGATCTTCTGCAAGACAAAAAAAGGGTATATCTGAAATCACTCTTGAGCCTTGGGTGATTTTGACCAAAACTGAATCAAAAGTATGTTGACAATACACCAGGGAACTATAAAATGCAGAGACATATTTCCTTTGCAACAGAAAAAATGTATTTTAAACATGGAACTATGAGTCTTTACAAATATATCCCTCTAATCCTTACAGAATCAAGGCAAAGGTTTCCCATCCCTACTTACAACTAGCACATGCTCCAGGAGTCCCAGATATCCTGTTGCACATTCGTTTCCATAGCGCAGGGCTCTCGTCCGGACCTCCTTATTGACTTCCGAATGGTAGGCAGCTTGCTAAATGGGAAACGAAAAGAATCAACAGTTTTAATGACCGACAGTTCAGATTCAAGTGATTAAAGGGCATTAAGTAGTTCAGAGGAAGGAAGGAAGGAAGGAAGGAAGGAAGGAAGGAAGGAAGGAAGAACAGAAGGAAGGAAGGAAGGAAGAACAGAAGAAAGGAAGGAAGGAAGGAAGGAAGGAAGGAAGGAAGGAAGGAAGGAAGGAAGGAAGGAAGGAAGGAAGGAAGGAAGGAAGGAAGGAAGGAAGGAAGGAAGGAAGGAAATTAAGAAAGAAAAAGAAAAAGAAAGAAAGAAAGAAAGAAAGAAAGAAAGAAAGAAAGAAAGAAGAAAAAAAAAGACAACTGCCACTTTAGCTAACTTTCCAAATCACCCATATGAGGTTTTTCAATGACCTTGCAGGAGTGTAGCATGTCAGCAATGGCCCTTCTGCTAAGATTAGCAGTGGCAATAATGTCCTCTTGGCGGCAAGAGTTCCCAGCAGCCACTGCCTTAGCTGTTGCCATGGTGATTCCTTTAGTCATGCGAATGAACTCCTCAGGTGTGGTCGTCTTTGCTGGTGGGTCTGAGCTGCTGAACGTCTGTCATTTATCCAAAACACAGGCGTAAAAAAGTGCATTCTTTAAAAATAGAAATCAATTTTTATGGATGGTAGCAATTAATCAAACCCATTAATCTAACCTATTAGGATCATGAGTGTGCACGGTTTTTTGTGCATATAAAATTTGGAGGTGGCCCTAAAACCTCTGATGCCATTAAACTGCAATAAAATACATGCTAAAGACAGAGAAGCATGATTTGAACCAGTGGGTGGTGAAGCAAACGTGTAAGAATTATCAAAATGGTCAATGGCCTCAATTTGAGCCATGAAAAAATCTGTGCTGCATACAGTATTTTTCTATACTGTATTTACCACCAGTTGATTGTGTTTTGAGATATAATTAAGGAGCAAGCTAGTCAATGCTCTAAATAGTTTCTTCTGGTTTTCAGGGAGAAGATGGCAGATGCGCATAAAACACGGACAAATCAACATTTCCATTTTCAAAGGTGTCATTACTAACAGCAAGCTCCTGTCTGATGTGTTCAATAGTGGCTTCCAAAGCTCTGGTCCCCTTCGTGGCTTCATCCTCAACAGCCTTTACCGTCTTCAAGAGCGATGTAACATTAGTCACCATCACCTGTTGCAGACCAAGATTATCATATGGATTAAAAGGTCAGAAAGAAAATACCAGTCATGAATGCTAGTAACCAAATATCTCCATTTCATTCCAGTGAACACAGTGTCACATCATTAGCAGCCAGGCAACTTTCTGTCTGAATTGAATCTTACAGCACTGAGGGCTGAGGCGTATATCAAGGTCCCAAATAAGTAACTTGCATGTTCACTCCAATACATTGTGTGTGCTGTCAGTAGACATATAGTGGATTATCAACTAAGATTGCAATATTTTATGAAGATGCCAAATAGCTGGCAATAACTGCATGATCACTCACTAACATGTTGCATTAACTGTTGACAACAGGTGTAAAGGTGGTGCAGACCATAAAGAAAAGAGGGTTTTGCATTTTAGATAGTTTTGATGGTTATCCCAACTGGGAGAGCACCATAAGTCTAGTAGTAAACCTACATTTATGACTGTGCATGTCTCATGTGTGAATGTGGCTTTTGTCTTTTACCTTGGCAGAATTCTTAAGATGGAGCATGCTGGGATCATCATGAGGTTTGCCTGCAGCTGCTTTGGTGGTGCTGATGAGGTTGCCCAAAGCTTTGGCCACATCTTTCACTGCATTGATAAGGACCACCTGTGGAGTCAACAAAAAAGATATTTTTTAAGTTACATTTTCAACATTTCCTACTTTATATTTTAGTCTTTTGTTTTTAATATGGTTGTGTTTGTTTTACCATAACTACTTATAATTTGTAGCTCTAGAGCAGGGTTGGGCAACTCCGGTCTTTGAGGGCCAGATGTTAAAAATGTTTCCCTTCTCCAACACACCTAAGTCAAATGATCAGCTCATCAGCAAGCTGCGCAGAAGCCAAATAATGTTCATTTGAATGAGGTGTGTAAAGAGGAGAGAAATATCTAAGGGTGTATTCAGACCAGAAAAGTTATTTAGTCCGCAGACCAAAAGCGGACTTAATTTTTTTTGTTTGGTACGGTTCCTAGTCAGACTGTACATTTTGCAAGTGAAATATACACATCCACGCTTGTGACGATCTGTGCTCCCATTGAACAGCAATGACCAGGGCGGCACACAGAGCACAGACATGGAGGAAAACATGCGAGTCCTATGAGCTGCGTTCCTCCTCTGCATATTTGTGCTGTTGGTTCGGATCTACGCTGTTTGTATTCACACCTGAAGCGAACCGCACAGAGTTCGTTGGTAAGCGAACCGAAATCCACTTGAAAAAGTGGGTGTCGGTCCGTTTCTTTAATCCGCACCCGTATTCGTTTGCGTGGATTCACACCCGCACAAAGTCCAGACCAGCGTTACAATCGAACCCTGGTCCGTTTAAAGCGGACCAAACAGTCAGGTCTGAATACACCCTAAAACATGCAGGATTGTGGCCCTAAAGGGTGAGAGCTGCTGCCCGTCCTTGATGTGGACCAAAGTAACAGCATTTTAAACTTGCATTTTGCCGCCAAAATCTAAATTCTGCTTGACCACTGAAATGCACTTTACTTAAGGACCCACTAGGCTTCCTTCCTAGGTTAAGGAATAGCAATGAATGGTGCTGTTCGAGAATCAATCAGTACCTGTAAAAAAAGAGCACTTTACTTTTTTTTTTTGTCTATTCAGAAATACACATTGAGCGTGCGCCGGTTCACTAGAAGAAAATTTCCTGTTCAATTATTCAGAGTACCCCAAAAATAGAGTGAGTGGGTACACAGACTAGGGACACGGTGAGCCAGTGCTGGCTGCGTTCAGAAATTAACGGGAGCGGAGTGCATTCTGTCTCTTCGAACACACTCTCAGAGTAGTGCACGGTCAGAGTAAATTTCCAAACACGCCCTCTGCCTTGTTAACTCAGGTAACAAATGTATATAATTAAATTGGCACAAGGTCAGAGGTGATTGTACCTTCTCAGTTGCCGTCCCGTGCCACTTCAGAGATAGGTTCCCCCAAATGAAGGCAAACGCTTGTACAGAAAAACACTGCCCGACTGATTTATCTTTTCTTAAGACTGATTTATCATTACTTTCACACACCTGAGTCTCTGGATCTTCGGAACCAAGGCTTGCAGCTCCGAGTTTGACCACATCAGCAAGTTTGGTAATGGTATGCACAGAGGATTGGGCAGCCTGGGCCAGTTTTTCTTGACTGGCTCCAGCACCAGATACTAAAAGTTTGGTGTCCTCCACTAGAGCCTTAGCCGTCTTTAGGATGTATTCTCTGCAGTTGGTGAAACAAAAAGTCAGAAGCCTAATACACATTACAGTACTGGTATACACAATATAATTACCGAGAGAGAGAGAGACACAGAGAGAGACAGACAGAGGGAGAGAGTCAGACAGAGGGAGAGAGAGAGACAGAGGGAGGGAGGGAGAGAGACAGAGAGACAGACAGACACAGAGCGAGAGCAATAGAGAGAGAGAAAGAGAGAGAGGGAGAGCAATAGAGAGAGAGCAAGAGAGAGAGAGAGAGAGAAAGAGAGAGAGAGAGAGAGAACATTGTCTTTTACAGAGTGTTATAAAGATATTGTACATCAATAATTTCTGTTAAATATAACATTTTCAATGTGGGAATAAGGAAAATGCTTTATACAAATATTAATTTGCAAAAAAATAAAGGTCAATCCAGATTTTCTGCATATATTAGCAATAATAAAGCTGAAAATTGAAGACAAAGAATTATTGGATATAAAATTACAGCTACTCTAATCGTGTTGTTTAACTCGCCAATAACACAAATTCATGACTCATTTGTTAAACTACACCCCAGTTCTCGGGCCGACTTTAGACCATATTAAATATAATACCCAATCATTTAAATAAATTCAAAATAAATCTGAACAAAAAAAGGAGGACTAAATTCACTTTCTTGTTCAGCAGATCATTTAGGTTTTCTCATCACTGTCATAATATTGTTATATAGTACTACCACAAAAACAAAGCGTAATATGTAATACAAACCAACTCCCTATTGTACCTCAATAAAAAGAAATAAAATAAAACCGCAAAATTTGAACTTCCTAACTGAACATTCTAAATTTGGAGAATTGGCAGCACATGGTCTTCACATTTATACGATACACAATCCTACATAATGCCACTCTTGCTATTTTAAAACAAGGGAAGCTCTTTGTATGTGTCATCCATTCAAAAATAGTATTGTGACTGAAACTACTGCTCACGACTAAAACAAGTCAGAAAGGGTTCATCGACTTATGACACCAAAAATTGGTTGGTTATAGCTGGCTGAACTACGACAATTCTCATAAAACTTTAATTTGACCTGCTTTATTACTGTCACTAACTAGTGCTTCAGCATGATCAACTCATGTGGAATTAACATCTCAAATGGTTTGAGAGCATTCTCAGCAACCGACCTTTAGCTTCCAAGATAACGGGAATGCTTGACAAGCCCACACAGTGAGCTTTATTAGAGACTACCTCCAGAATTTGGGAGTGGTGAAGAACGAATGACCTGCCAGCTGTCCTGACCTTAATCCCAATGAACACTTGTGGGATCAGCTTGGGTGTAGCATTCATGATCAAAACAAACATGTTGGCAGAGTTGCAACAATTGCTGGTTGAAGAATGGGCTGCCATCCATCCCACAATAATGTGTGCCCAGGCGGCTGACCAGCATGGAAATGAGGTGCCAGGCTGTTGTAGCTGTGTATGCTACGTCAACATACTAATGAGAATGTTGAATGAATGAATTTTCTTTTGAGCTCATCTTCCCCAGGGCATAATGTACATTTTCCCCCCAAGATGAAAAGTGAAAAGGACCTGTGGTCTGCAAAGGTTTCTGCATTCTCTCTGTTTAGTGTCCCAGCAGTGGCAAACATGATGGTGGTGTCAAGATCAGCGATGATTCCAGACACAGCGCTGGCTGCAGTGATGCAAGCCTGGGTGCCACGGTTACCTGCCTGCAAGGCTGCCAGTACATGAGAGACCTACAGGAAGACCAATTAATTAGCACTGTTACAGAATTCTGATAAACCCTACACACAAAAAGCAAAGTATGATGCTCCACCTTTCATCTGAAATTTCAGGATGAATCTAAAATGTTCCATAACCTTTACAGATGAACCTACAATATTTCATCTGCTGTTGGTGAGGATGTTAAAAAACTGTATGTAACATTCCCATACAATACCAGTCTCCATCCATCTGTATTGCTTGTCCCCACGGGGTCGCGGGTGTGCTGGAACCCTGAACACCCTGAACTGGTTGCCAGCCGATCGCAGGGCACACAGAGACGAACAACCATCCCCACTTGCACTCACACCTATGGGCAATTTGGAGTGGTCAATCAGCCTACCAAGCAAGCTTTTGGGATGTGGGAGGAAACCGGAGGACCCGGAAAAAAACTCACGCAGGCACGGGTAGAACATGCAAACTCCACACAGGGAGGGCCGGGGGTGGAATCGAACCCGCACCCTCCGAAATGCTAACCAGTGCGCTACAATACCAGTATACAAAATATAATTACAAAGGTATGTTAGAGTTAGTATTTTAATAACATCCAATTAGTTGATGCGAGGAATGAGTCTTTAATATCGTTTGCATTGGAAAAATGTCCTTACAGTTATGAGAGATGTCAAATGTTAGCAAGAGTTCTGTATGTAAGTTCCAACAGTTTGCATGGAGCGAGGGAAAAGGAACACTGCCTTTGAAACCATTTCTTTGCTTTGCATCTTTGTACTTGCAGCTGGGTAAGTTTTGGTATAAAGACAGAAGAAGCTCTTGGTTAGACTGCTAAGAGTTCCACTGGATAACACATCCAATTTCTTCCACTCAATTTTTCATTCTTCTATTGCAAAAATGTATTTAGCATTGACTAGAAAACAAGTACAAGTACATACGTACATACAAAACTGACCTTTTCTGAGACTTTGCGAGCACTTTCAATCAGTTCCTTCTTGGTGAATGAATCATTGGGGCTGCACTGCAGGGCTCCAGCTTTGGTCACCAGACCGGTGCAGCTGAAACCCAGTTCACCCACCTGCTTCTTTATATGAGAACCAATCTGAAAGAAACCAGAAAAAAAATAAACTGCTATATTGCTGTACATATAAATCGCAGACGATAGTGGAAAAGACACGTATATTCCTAAAATCTCAGCTTTGGGTGATCAGCTTTACCTCATCATTTTCTGCCGTTATAGCTGCATATTTGGCCTCATTTGCCAGATTCCCAAACTCATTTGTCAGCTGATTGGCCAGTCCGCCAAGGTCATCGGGGTTTGTGTTGGACTTGGTCACCTAAAATAGATGATACGTTTGTAGATTTTGTTCAGATTTTAAGCAAACAACATGAACAGTTTTTATTTTTGAAATGATGCAATTAGTCTAGAATTTATTTTCTCATAAATGTAATGTGCAAGTGGATGAAAACACAATTAGTGTAATTACTCTCGATAATTCGAAATATTCTCATTTAAAACACAGATTTAAAACACATATTGAAATTAAAATATTGTATTCACTCATTCAATTACAAATTAGGCAGGAAGAGCATGATGATTATTATACACACTACAACTCACTCGCCAATGTTCAATAGTGAAGTTTTGCAGTAAACCATTGTTCTCATGTCTACTGATACAAACAGGATGGAGCTTTCCTTTTAAGTAAAATTATCAGTTCCATATTGACAAATAGTTCTTACCATCTCCTGCACAGAGACAGCAATGGCCTTGGCCGTCTTAACCATTGTTGTCTGGTAGTCCACAAAGGTGCCCTCAGGTTCAAGTGTAGGCGCATCTTCCATCTTATTGATGGCATCGTTGATGGAGTCCACCATGCCACCCACAGCGCCAGCCGCACTGGCGGCCTCAGCCAGAGTGGTGCCCAAATCATCTACTGCTTCTTTCATCATCTGTACGGATTCCTCCAGCGCCTCTTGCATGTGAGCTGCCTGAAAAAAAAATACTTATTTGACTTCATGATTCTTAAATTGTGAATTAAACTATTTGTATAGGTTTTATTTCATCCAATTGAATCTAAATGCATCTATAGAGCACATTTAAAACGAGTAAGCAAAGTGCTGTACAATTCATTAAAAAAACAGAATACAAAACAAATGAACATAAATGGGAATTGCTAACAGCCACTTTGATAATATCCACATTCACTCCTTTGTTCTTGCCCGTTTCCTCTTTTCATACATGTTTAGATAAAAATTTTTTTATTGACACTCATGTTTGTAAGTATGTGGTTCAATAATTTAAGTGGCCCTTTAAAACACCATTTCATAAGAACAAAAGGCTGCAACGTTTCTCTGCTGCGGCGAGTTACCAAGATTGTGAAGGTCAGTCACTACTAATTGCTTCGTGAATGTCCAGCTCAGTCATGTTGCTCTGTTTCTGGCAGACCCGAGGGACACTAATTGCGGCAACACCTCCCTTACTTACTGTCATAAAAACTGAGAAGGTTTATTCAAGTTTTGAAATGGGCTAAACAGTCAAGCGCTGAGCACAAACTGGGATTATTTTGCGATTTGATTGATTTGACACCCACTATGTGCACGTCTGTTAAAGGTAGCATTGGTCTGATCTATATAGTATAACATATCACATCCACAACTGTTAATGGGGGGTACCTTGGGGTTTCCTCCAGCTTCCTTGGCAGTGTAGAGCATCTGCAGGGCTGATTCTGTTAAAGTTTTAGTTTGGTCTAAGACGGCCATCTGCTGTTGGCTGCTAAGGATCTTCGACGCCGTGCCTATAGCTGCCATTATGAGTGGTTCAAAGTAACTGACCATTTGAGACACCTGTTGAGTGAATGAGATTAAAACAGTTTTTGGAACATAACAGCAGAATAGACCAAAACAAGAGCTGAGTGGAGCTCAGTCATCTTACCTTGTGGCCCAATTGTGAGGCCTCAGAGCGAGCAGCCACACCAACTGGTTCTATCAAATTGCTAATCTCATGAACGGAGGCAGCCATCTGCTCATGAAGGGCCTGCAAAACACAAACACGGACTTTATAATCAACCATAGTCAATGCGAAATTGGTGGAAACTAACTGTTTTATCATATCATAGAAAAGGACCCACAAATAAAACTTTCACTTGCGAAACCAGTCATACCATGTACAATCTTTTGTCTTTCGTATTAAATATTAATATCACAGGCAATGCAAAGAATACCAGTAAAATGTTACCCAGAGATCAGATACTATTTGAGTTTACCTCCATAGAGATATCTTCTCGAGGTGTTAATTGCTGGCTGATGGCAGCAAGAGAAGCATGGTCAACCTCACGGATGCAGCCATTCAGAACCTCGATAGCATCGTCACACTCCCTCTGGCCAGGAGCCTTTTCTCTGTTGGATTCAATTAAAATTGATAATTTGGACAAAAATGGCATCCATGAGAACAGTTCAAGGGGAAAAAAAACACAGCTGACAAAAAACTCTCATATTTGCAAATAAACATTACCAACACCTGAGACTTTGATGAAGTCATTTCATAAAAAAATAAAACATGCCAGTGGTCAAACACGGTGGTGGTGACAGTGTGCTGGTCTCAAGCTTTTTTATTGCTTCTTGCTGTGATTAAATGAACAATACCAGAAAATCCTGCAGGCGAACATGCGCTCGTCCGTTAATGCCCTCATCAAGGACAACGACCCAAAACACTCCAACAAGAATATCTCGGAATGGCTAAGAAAAAGTCTTTAGGCATGGCCAAGACACACTGTGATTAACCCGGAAGAGCTGAACAAAGTGTCTGGAGATTAGGAAATCTGGGTTTCCCTGCTAAACCTCCTGTCCCAGCAGCATGACGTCAGGGAGGGAGGTATGTTGGGAGGCATGGATTGATCCAAGGATAGATGGATGGCCAGACGGACAGCGTGGCCAAATCAAAGGGCACAACCCAATTGGCATTCTGTGGTAAGGCAGTTAATTTTTGAAAACCCCGTCTAATTTGAAATGATTCTGTGAAGAACTGTAGGACAAAATTCCTCCACAGCAATGAAAAAGATCCATCACCGCCATCATAGCTAAAGTGTGGTGGAGTTTGAGTTTTTGCCTTTCAAGGGTTAAGATCAGAGGATGTCGTTAATGTTTGTCAACTGTGGGCATGTAAAGCCCTTTGAGACGTTTCTGTAAACAAGAGGTGTAAAAATCAATTTGACTTAACTTGAGTTTGACAGCAGTTATTGCTGCCAACGATGTGTACAACCAGGTGTAATTAATTTTTAACATAAGTTAAAAACAATTTTTAAACAAACAAACAAACAAACAAACAAACAAACAAACAAACAAGCAAAAGAACAAACACAAATTTAAAAAATCAATTTAAAACTGCATTTTCTTGGTTTTGTCTTGCAACATTTTTCTATCAAGCGTAAACCCTTAAGCCAGTGCTTCTGAAATAGTGGGGCGATACCAAGGGAGGCGCGTGTGACACCAGGGAACATGCTCTTCTTTTGGCTGTACTAGATTAAAGGGTAATTAGACATCCACTGCAGTAGGTGGGAGCACTAAATGTTTTGGGGTTTTTTGTGAAGGGCACAAAAATGCCTTATCTTAACTACATTTTGAGATAGTAAAATCTGAACTATTTGTGGGAGATTATACCTCATGTTGGTTATGAGTTTCTTGATGGAGTCAGATACAGTTCTCGAGTGTCCTGCAAGCACAGACCACTTGGGAGGATCTTTGGGGTTGACAGCCAAAGAGCGCGCAGTCTGGATGAGGCCAGTGGAACTTTCCAGCATAGTCTTTGCTGCAGCTACGATGGGCTCCATGGCAGCGTGACCCTAAAGATGAGAACATTTAAAGTTAAGGGTACTAACGCATTAGCTTCTGGAAATTTGGTATGGAGACACTTGGTATTCCCAAGCATTATCAGATCAAGATCCAAATTAAGAATTTAGTTTCTGAAGATCAAAATGTACTCAAATATATTGTACAGTCAAACCTCGGTTTTCGACCACAATCAGTTCCAGAAGGCGGTTCAAGAAGTGAATCATTCGCGTTCCGAATCAATTTTTCCCATTACAAATACCGTATTTTCCGCACTATTAGGCGCATTTAAAAACTTACATTTTACTCAAAAAACCACAGTGCGCGTTATAATGCAGAGCGCCTTATATATGGATCAATTGATGAATTTGTTGATCCATACTGGTTGTACACAGTGCTCTGCCAAAATGTTTCAGTGCGTTTTAGTACGACTAGTAAATTACAAGGTCGCATCGCTTCCCAACATTACGGCAACTGTGGTCAGGGGGCGTCACCGAATAGCTGTTGTACCCGCGAGGCTATTTCATTTCAAAATAGGCTGCTTAATGTTTCGAGTAAATTTACGGATTGATATGGAAGGGAAACATAGGTAAGCAGTACCAATGTGTTAGATCACACTTTAGTCAGTTCCGATCATTTTATAGGAGATCGTTTGAGAAACGCGATTGTTTACACTTTGCTGAGGCTCATGGGGGTCTGCGAGCTGAGGCTCAAGGGAGTTTGCGGGTGGCTAATGCTATAATAATAGCTGCTATACGCACAAGGCTATTTCATGTCAAAATAGGCTGCTCTGTTAATGTTTCGAGTAAATTTACGGATCGATATGGAAGGGAAACATAGGTAAGCAGTACCAGTGTTAGATCGAACTTTAGTCAGTTATGATCATTTTATAGGAGATTGTTTGAGAAACGCGATTGTTTACAGAGGGCTCATTGGTTATTGGCTAGTGCAGGGGTGGGCAAACTACGGCCCGCGGGCCACATCCGGCCCACGGGACCGTTTAATCCGGCCCGCCAACCCTGAATTAATTGTATTATTAAACTTTTTTTTTTGTCATTTTGCCTGCAATGACTGCGTTTCCCCAGTAGATGGGGAACCGCTCGCCTGCGCATTTACTACCGGAAGCCGTGTCAGAAAGCTCGGTGCACACTCACAAGTGCGTGTACGTACGTACTCAGTAGTACGGACATGGCGCACTCGCGCTCTATTTGTATCAGTCCCGAATTTAGAGCGTGGGCTGTGACGACAGCATTCTTGTAATTCGCTCGCTGAGCTTTCAGATACAGTTTTACGCTAAAGCCACCCACAAACCTTCCCCTGGAATCCTTCCATTAAAATGAGTGGCCCGAAGAAAAGAAGTGAGTGCCGAATGTTAAAAGAGTGGCCAATTTGGCTCGACGTACGCGACGTGACGTTCAGCCACATCAACCCGTCACAGATCGAGGTAAAAGATCTCTCCTAAGAATTGCCACAACAAATTTTACTCCAGACTATGATGCACTAGCAAAAAAGGGAGACCAACAACACTGTTCCCACTGAAAATGAAGGGGAGGCTCTCAAGTTTGTTGTAAAAAAATGCATTTTGAATATGATTTGTACACATAGCAGGGATTGAAACTAGCGACCATTCTCATTTTCAAACAATGCAGGATGCTCAAGGACATTGATGCACCACCTGTTTGCGACTAATCTTAACCTGTAAAGTTCTTAAGGCTTACTTTAAGGAAGTGTTTCCCGTTTCCTCACCTCTGTTACCAGGTGTTTGTGAGTTAAAACTCTGCTCTGATGTTCAGATACCCCTCACCGTGTTGCCGTTTTGATTACTTTATTTGGATGTATGCTTTCACCGATTCTTCAAGATGATATATTTGGTCAGAATGTTTGCTGTTTGATGTGATCTCATAAGATAAACATTTTTCATTAATCTGACCTGCAGGCACTGAAGTGATGGAGACTGTTATTCATAATAATAGTGTCGTATTTTATGAGAATCACTGATAGCAGTTTTTTAGTGATTTTTTTTTAATGCTGTTAATAAATGCATTTGTTTTCAAAAAACTTGTTTGGAATATTCATGCTTTACTACCTACTAAAGGCTAAAATCTTTTATGCAATGACCTTTACAGGTCGCTTATATTACTTCACACAAACACTACGTCCATCTGCTCCTGGTTCGGCCCTCCGGTCCAAATTTAGAACCCAGTTCGGCCCGCGAGTCAAAAAGTTTGCCCACCCCTGGGCTAGTGGATGCATACCGCAACCCTAGTCAACCTCAGTTTGTTGCAGTATAGCTTCTATTTTATGCGCCTTTTAATCCGGTGCGCCCTATATATGAAATAATTTCTAAAATAAAAAATTCAATGAGGGTGCGCCTTATAATCCAGTGCGCCTTTTGGTGCGAAAAATACGGTAATGGGAAAAAATTTAATCCATTCCAAGACTATAAAAAAAACGCAGTTTTTAAGCATTTTTTCATTTGCGTATCTCCGATCGCGCAACTGCAGCGCACCGCCGAACGCGCAACTGCACCGCGCTAGTCGCATTATTGTGACAGAGCCGTCGCTGAAATTTAGAAAATATTTTTAAAGTCCTGATGTACTTTCCAAAATTTAAGTGGACCTAAGTGCGCAGGGAGCTTAATTTGGCCCGATCGCGCAACCGCAGCGCGCCGGGCGCTCAGTGTCGCATTGCTTTAAGAGCGTCTTTGTGTTTTAGGATGGCTTTACTGCTCCCACTTGCTTTCTTTGGAGGCATGATTAGGGGTTAATACAATCCTCAAAGTAACGAAAATACAATAACAACGAACGGAGTCAGTTGGCATCCGGGCCGTGCGGTCGGGTTTTCTCGGGTCCTTTTGGCTCCGAATTTTTGTTCGACAACCGAAGCAAAAAAATTCGAATTCCGATTTGTTCGAGAACTGGGACGTTCGAAAACCGAGGTTTGACTGTATTAGGTGTTTCCTTAACGTTACATCATTACAAGAGGATTATCTAAAAAATATCTAGAGTTTGAACTTATTCCACTAAGGCCTTCACTCAAGGCCTTCATGAAAAAAAAATGTGGTTGTTGTAATAAGTTAGTAAACAATTTGATACTATTTCCACATAAAATTAGATCTTTCTGAGTGAATGTACCTCAGGACTGATCTGAGCTGGAATGCTAGCAAATTCTGGGTTGGAGGCAAATGCAGTTAGATTGTCCACTGCTTCTATCAGGGGACCAGTCGCAGCCTTACACTTTTCTCTGTTCTCTTGATTGAATGCTCCATCCAAAGCCTAAACGGGAAGAAATAACAATAAGATGTGCATGACATGAAAATTATTTTTAGGTTATCATGGTTCTCAGAATGTTTCAAAGTACAATCAGTCAAATAGATATGTGTGAAACGCAGTATGGCTGAAAGGTAATCCTGGACCAAGAGTGTTAATGACTCATTTCTAAAGAGGCTACAGACTAGATAGAAGATATTGTCTGTAGTGTAGCACCTCTAATTCCTTAAACAACAACAACAAACAACAAAGTAAAACCCAACATAAAGGTAGCAAATAATTGTTACGGTCAACTGAAGATTGATGTAGGCATAAACTTTATACAATAAACTCAGAACCAGCAATGTTATAAGCAGTATGGCAATTGATCTGATCAGGATAAAAATTCACTAAAATAAATTGCAGTTTCAAAAGTAAGAATATTTTCAATGACTAAAGAAAAATACAGTTAACAAATTATATGTTATAATGATCTCAAGACTCTCAAATCCCTAATAAATATGCACATTACGGGTTTAATTGGTATCCAATATAGCAGGGGTGTCAAACTCGTTTTTTTCACGGGCCGCATTGTAGTCACAGCTTTTTTCGGAGGGCCATTATGACTGTCAACCCAAATAAATGTATGAGCACCTCATATTGTATACAGTAAAAGCTACAAAACAAACTGACAAATAACTCGTTTTCAAATCAGAGAAGTAAAAACTGGTCAAATATTTAAAAAATAAAGATATTAAAAGTGAAGACAATTTGCAATTCTAGTAATGACACGAATTTGATGCACAATTTATCTTCGCGGGCCACATAAAATGATGTTGCGGGCCGTATCTGGCCCCCGGGCCTTGAGTTTGACACCTGTGCAATACAGGAAGGAATACAATTAAAGTATTGTGTCTTTTATTGATCAACAGGTACAGTTGTACTGGATTTCAATGATCACTTATAGTTTTGTATACATTTAAAAGGGATATATGTTTAAGTGAACAACAGTGCATCTACAAACCTTAATTGACTTCACTAAGTTGGCAGTTGTGTTGGCCACCTCTTTAGCTGACTGGACAAATTGCCTCTTAGCAACAGGGTTGGGAGTTTTAGAGGAAGCCAGGCGGCAAGCATTACATAGTGCAGATGTGTGTTTGGCAACAATGGTGGCTGCAGAGAGCACCTATGCAAGGAGAGGTAATAGAAAACCAAAACATGAAAACAAGAAGGCACGTAACGTAAGTGTGATGTTGTCGTTAGTGGTCTGTACTTGTGACTGAGTACAGCCTGGGTCCACCAAGTTCTGGCAGGCCATCTGGATTGACTGGTTAGCACGGGCAAACTGAGCAGGATCCACCAGACCCTTCTGACCTGCTGAACTGTTGGGGTCCGATACCCCAACCAGATAGGCAGCCTAAAAACAACACAAAATCAGGTTGGTCTCATTCTGTTTTGTTATACTTCCCCATGTTTCTGCCGCACAGCATAAGTCTTTAGTGGCTAGCGACTCTAATAAGATAGATGGTCCACAGAATTTTTTTTTATTAAAGATGGAAAAAAAAAGTTTGTCATTCTGATTTGTTATTCTTTAAATGTATGAAATATTGGCATATTTCTACCTAAATTGGATTGTTATTAGCATTGTTTAATACACAAAAATGTTACAATTATTAAAGTTGTTCTTCATGCAGACAGTGGTAGAATTTCAGTTCAACCTTTTTTTTTTTTATACCTGTGCTGCAGCTTCAGTCAAACCGCATAAAGCTTTGGAACCTGAACTGACTGAATCGCCAAACTCCGGCAGGTTGGAATTCTTGGCATTGTGGGAAATACCGGCCATAGATTCACCAAGGATCTTGCAACATAAACCAGATGATTATAAGTCATAAGACAGTTGGATAAAACCATTCAACATTACAGTGACATATATATATACAACCTTGGAGTTTTCCATGACACTGTCGATGCAGTCGAAGTAGGATAGCTCATTGACGGCTTCGGTTGGGTTCTCCAGCATCCCCCTCACAGACTACACACACAAGCAACATTGTCACTCACCACTCAGCAAAAGCACAATTATTTCACAACAGCTGCATATATTTTGTTAGTTATGTAACATAGATATTAACGACCAATGAGTCGTTATCAATGAATCAAATTTCAAATGAATATGTTTGTTAAGGGTAACAGCTTTCTTTATTTGCTTTATGTTCGTTCGACTAAGCTTATTTTACCCAATTTTCTGTCATTGCATCCCTTGAAAAGAAATTGTGAGCAGTGTGTTGAAATACACAGTGTGAATACTCAAATTTATAACTACGTGGTAAAGATATAGAACATTTTAATTGTGCTGCTGAACCACTGTAAGGTGCTGCTGTAAGGTAAGGAATGTTAAGTAAGCCGCTGACATTTCTTTCGCAGCGTCAACTTGTCTCATATTTTATAATCTTTATTATAGGGCAAAAAATGACTAAAACATTGGCAGTACTTGACAACATTTGTAAATAATAATGGATTGTTCACCAGGACAAAAACTTTGCTGACCCAATGTATAGTAAAAAAACAAGCTTGAGTAGCAAAACTATTGCAAATTCCAATTCACTGATTCTGACCTTGTTAGAAAGGTAGATCAATAGAAATACATTTATGCAGTTTTATCTCAAAACGATAAGTCTGAGCCCGATTAAACTGATTCCAAAAACTTGAGTGCTTAGTTTGCACAAGAAGTGACTAAGGGAGGGTGCCATAGCAGCATACTACTGTCCAATACAATCACTTAAATGACCAATTATATCAAGCAACAAACTTTCAGAACTGGACTATCAGCACTGGACACAATTTAAGAAAATAAATTAAGGACACCAAAGACACAAACATTCTCATTGACTAATCATACAGTATATCAACAGGACACTGCTGGTTGTCATGAGAAAGTTTATCATACATTGTATGCAATCAAATTGGTGCGTCATGAATGTGACAAACTGATAGGTTCCTGTCTTATTCAAATAGCTTTGATCAGTTCTTTCCTTCATGGAATTGTGAAGTAAACTATTTGGTGCCTCTCCGTGAGTCGTCACCTTGTCGTGGTAGAGGGTTTTGCGTGCCCCTATGATCTTAGGAGCCATGTTGTCTGGGGCTTCATGCCCCTGGTAGGGTCACCCATGGCGAAAGTGTCCTAGGTGAGGGGCCAGACAAAGCACGGCTCACCCAAGCCCCTTGTGACAAAAAACACAAATGGACTTCGTTTTCCCTCGCCCGGACGCGGGTCACCGGGGCCCCCCTCTGAAGCCAGGCCTGGAGGTGGGGCTCGAAAGCGAGCGCCTGGTGGCCGGGCCTTCGCCCATGGGGCCCGGCCGGGCACAGCCCGAAAAGGAAACGTGTGTCCCCCTTCCCATGGGTTCACCACCTGTGGGAGGGGCCAAAGGGGTCAGGTGCAGTGTAAGCTGGGCGGCGGCCAAAGGCAGGTGTGGGCATACTTATTGCCCCCCGGCTGGGCGCCTGCACATTGGGGTTCACCCCGGTGAACGAGAGGGTAGCCTCCCTCCGCCTTCGGCTGGGGGGACGGGTCCTGACTGTTGTTTGTGTCTATGCACCGAACGGCAGCTCAGAGTACCCATCCTTCTTGGAGTCCCTGGAGGAAGTGCTGGAGAGCGCTCCTTCTGGGGACTCCATCGTTCTACTGGGTGACTTCAATGCTCACGTGGGCGATGACAGTGAGACCTGGAAGGGCGTGATTGGGAGGAACGGCCCCCTGATCTGAACCCGAGCGGTGTTCTATTATTGGACTTCTGTGCTCGACACGGAATTTCTATAATGAACATCATGTTCAAACATAAGGGTGTCCATGTGTGCACTTGGCACCAGGACACCCTAGGCCGCAGTTCGATGATCGACTTTGTAGTCGTGTCATCGGATTTGCGGCCGCATGTTTTGGACACTCGGGTGAAGAGAGGCGCGGAGCTGTCAACTGATCACCACCTGGTGGTGGGTTCGCTCCGATGGTGGGGGAAGATGCCGGTCCGACCTGGCAGACCCAAACGCTCTGTGAGGGTCTGCTGGGAACGTCTGGCAGAATCCCCTGTCAGAATCCCCTGTCAGGAAGAGCTTCAACTCCCACCTTCGGCAGAGCTTTTCGCACGTCCCGGGGGAGGCGGGGGACATTGAGTCCGAGTGGACCATGTTCCGCGCCTCCATTGTTGAGGCAGTCGACCGGAGCTGTGGCCGTAAGGTCCTTGGTGCCTGTTGTGGTGCCAATCCCCGAACCCGCAGGTGGACACCGGCGGTAAGGGATGCCGTCAAGCTAAAGAAGGAGTCCTATCGGGCCGTTTTGCCCTGCGGGACTCCAGAGGCAGCTGACAGGTACCGGATGGCCAAGCGGAACACGGCTTCGGTGGTTGCTGAGAAAATAACCTAGGCGTGGGAGGCCATGGAGAATGACTTCCGGACGGCTTCGAGGAAATTCTGGTTCACCATCCGGCGTCTCAGGAGGGGGAAGCGGTGCACCATCAACACTGTTTACAGTGGGGATGGCGTGCTGCTGACCTCGACTCGGGACGTCGTGAGTCGGTGGGGAGAATACTTCGAAGGCCTTCTCAATTCCACCTACAGGGCCTGGAGACTTTGAGGCGGACTCTCTAATCTCTGGGGTCGAAGTCACTGAGGTAGTTAAAAAACTCCTTGGTGGCAAGGCCCCGGGGGTGGATGAGATCCGCCCGGTGTTCTTAAGGGCTCTGGATGTTGTGGCGCTGTCATGGCTGACACGCCTCTACAACACTGCGTGGACATCGGGGACGGTGCCTCTGGATTGGCAGACTGGGGTGGTGGTTCCCCTCTTCAAGAAGGGGGACCGGAGGGTGTGTTACAATTACAGGGGAATCACACTCCCTGGTAAGGTCTATTCAGGGGTGTTGGAGAGGAGGGTCCGTCGGGAGGTCGAACCTCGGATTCAGGAGGAGCAGTGTGGCTTTCGTCTTGGCCGTGGAACAGTGGACCAGCTCTACACCATCGGCAGGATCCTCGAGGGTGCATGGGAGTTCGCCCAACCAGTCCACATGTGTTTTGTGGACTTGGAGAAGGCGTTCGACCGTGTCCCTCGGGAGGTTCTGTGGAGGGTGCTTCGGGAGTACGGGGTGCCGAGCCAACTGATAAGGGCGGTTCGGTCCCTGTATCACGGATGCCAGAGTTTGGTCCGCATTTCCGGCAGGAAGTCGCATTCGTTCCCAGTGAGGGTTGGACTCCGCCAAGGCTGCCCTTTGTCACCGATTCTGTTCATAATTTTTATGGACAGAATTTCTAGGCGCAGCCGAGGCGTTGAGGGGGTCTGGTTTGGGGACCTCAGCATCGCGTCTCTGCTTTTTGCAGACGACGTGGTGCTGTTGGCTTCTTCAGACCGTGATCTCCAGCCTGGATCTCTCACTGGAGCGGTTCGCAGCTGAGTGTCAAGCGGTCGGGATGAGGGTCAGCAGCTCCAAATCCGAGTCCATGGTCCTCGGTCGGAAAAGGGTGGAATGCTCTCTCCGGATCGGGGATGAGATCCTGCCCCAAGTGGAGGAGTTCAAGTATTTTGGGGTCTTGTTCACGAGTGAGGGCAGGATGGAGCGCGAGATCAACAGACGGATCGGTGCAGCGTCGGCAGTAATGCGGACTCTATACCGGTCCGTCGTGGTAAAGAGAGAGCTGAGCCAAAAGGCAAAGCTCTCGATTTACTGGTCGATCTATGCTCCTACCCTCACCTATGGTCACGAGCTATGGGTCGTGACCGAAAGAACGAGATCCAGGATACAAGCGACTGAAATGAGTTTCCTCCACAGGATGTCCGGGCTCTCCCTTAGAGATAAGGTGAGAAGCTTGATCATCCGGGAGAGACTCGGAGTAGAGCCGCTGCTCCTCCACGTTGAGATAAGCCAGATGAGGTGGTTCGGGCATCTCATCAGGATGCCTCCTGGACGCCTCCCTGGGGAGGTGTTCCGGGCATGTCCCACCGGTAGGAGACCCCGGGGTCGACCCAGGACGCGCTGGAGAGACTATGTCTCTCAGCTGGCCTGGGAACGCCTTGGGATCCCCCGGGATGAGCTGGATGAAGTGGCTGGGGAGAGGGAAGTCTGGGAGTCCCTCCTAAAGCTGCTGCCCCCGCGATCCGACCCCGGATAAGCGGAAGAAGATGGATGGATGGACTATTTGGTGAAACAAACAATGCATGGTGTCAAGTAATCCTAATAACTGAGAAAAACAGAACTACGCAAACTACAGAAGAGACAAGAAAACGAAATTATAGTTGTTTGATGGTGGTACCTCCAGCTCTCTGAGGGCGTTGTCACACTCCTTCTGACCTGGAGCTTGCCGAGTGCACATAGTTATGAGCTGGTTGATACTATCTGTAACTGCCCTACGAGCACAAAGGTTGACAAATGAGATGGAACTGTATATGCAGTAAAAATTGATTTATAAAACAAAAAGATGAAGACAAATGGTACCGAGCGGCAGCTGCTAGCTGGTTCTTGAGGTTGGGGGAGTTGGGGTCAGTAGATAGTGCTTTGGCTGAAAGCAGTAGTTTGCTTGATGACATTGAGATAGTCTTCAGGTTGGACACAACTTGTATCTTGTCCTCTTTAGACTGGAGAAAGCAAAGGAAGGAGAAGACTTTCACATTTTTTACATACAACACAGATTGAATGAATTCTGCATGAAATCTTTAGCATTTTTTCATATATTATTTTATGATGAAAAGTTGTTGGTCAATCTGGAGACATATCTACAGTGAATTAATAATGTCTGGATCGAGGTTTATCAGGCTCAATTTAAATTGCAAATTTTAAGGCCACAAATCTTCAAATTGTTTGCACTCAAGTGATAACATGTAGATTGTGGTCCAAAGAGAAGAAAAACACCTCATTGAATTAGTTATCCTCAGATTGAATTAAATAAGGCCATATGGCAAAAATGGATATGGATATCAATATGGATAAAAATCATATGGCGTATTGACCCGAATATAAGATGATGTTTTTTGCATTGAAATAAGACTGAAAAAGTGGGGGTCGTCTTACATTCGGGGTCTAGACATTATACTTTATACTTATTCACTTGTGCGCAGCGGGAAGTTAAAGGTTGCTGGTATCGACTGAGTATGTTGCTGTGATCGTGTGCGTCTTTGACACAAAGTGAGTATATACATAGTACATTTCATTGTGACTACTGTCCACTGTTGTGCCGTTCGTCCGATCGCGGTTTGCTTCGTGTGCACGCCGTTTGATTGACAGCTCCGACGTGCTCCTTTAAATTTGCCTCGCATTGTACGAGTAGCCGTTACGCAGCGGCACGGCGACTAACGGTCGCCAGCAAATGTATTTTGTTGTCTCAATGACTTATGTTTGACACAAAGTGAGTATATACGTACATTTCATTGTTACTGCTGTCCACTGTTGTGCCGTTTGTCCTATCGCGGTTTGCTTTGTGTGCACGCCGTTTGATTGACAGCTTCAGCGCGCTCCTTTAAATTTGCTTCGCATCGTACGAGTAGCCGTTACGCAGCGGCACGGCGACTAACGGTCGCCAGCAAATGTATTTTGTTGTCTTGATGACTTATGTTTGGTGTGTTGCCGAGAGTATTTCATTTATGGTTATTTAGTAAAGCGGAACTGTTACGCGCAATTAGTTATGTAATGTGTGCCGTCTACTAGTGTTGTGTGACGTCAGAAGTTGAGCGTTGACTTACGTGCTGTATTTCTGTCTGTTGCAGAACCGCGCGCACACGCGCGCGCGCACGCGCGCGCGCGCACGCGCACGCGCGCACGCGCACGCGCACGCGCACGCGCACGCGCACACGCACACGCACACGCACACGCACACGCACACGCACACGCACACGCACACGCACACGCACACGCACACGCACACGCACACGCACACGCACACACACACACACACACACACACACACACACACACACACACACACACACACACACACACACACACACACACACACACACACACACACACACACACACACACACACACCCTTCACAGGCTTCTTGCAATAATCACACACACAAGAATCACATTTTGCCAGTTTGCCTGTATGAGCCACAGCGCCTGTTATTTTTTTGCCAATAATTCAGTAAAGCAATCAAAACTGAACCACGTCTTCCCTCCTGTGTTCTGACCGACACCCGCGGGCGAAAAGAGCATAACCATCCGAGTTATGGCTCAGGCTCCCCAACAATAGCGGTAGCTGTTTGCATCATTTTATTACAATTTTTTCCTTATTCAGATTTGTTTCAAGACTACAGTTACAGTTAGACTTCACTTTGATGGTTAATGCAGTTATTGCAATTTTGTGATTGCACTTTAGTTTAGATATTTAAATGTTCAGATATTAAGATGTGATAGACAGTTTTTGCATGATTTGAATGAGGCATAATAACATGCTTTTTGTTTAGAATATATTGGTATAATCATTTGTTTCAGATGTAATCATTTTCTGTGTAAAAATTAAATTTGGTGTTCGAAAAGTCTTTTTTCAAACTTGAGTCTTGAAGAAGAGGGGGTCGTCTTGTAATCAGGGTCGTCTTATATTCGGGCCAATACGGTATGTATCAGATATCTGCCAATTCAATTGCAGTGTAAATGGACAGATGTTGATCAGTTAGAATTAACCATAGTATCAGAGGCTTAACAGATGAGGAGTGCTGTCAACCTTAAGTTTAAGACCCTTAAGTCTAGGATGTGAGTCTACTCTAGGGCCTAGACTCGCACTGTTCACACCCTTGCCACTTTGGTGTTGACATTGTACCATATGCATGCAATTATCTCAGCTGTGTGCAAGTACATATTCACAAGTAGCTACTTGGTACTCATCTGAAACTACTATTGTTACTGTACACTTCTAAAGTGCGAATTAAGCAAGAATACAATATGACAATGGTTGTTGTACTGAAGAGGCTCATCATACTGACTTGTGATGTTCCTGCCATGTCAATGCCAGCCTCTAGGAAGTTGCTGAAATCCTGTCCGAACTTGCCGGTGGCTCTGGCCACGTCTTGGGTGGTTGCTCGAGACGCCTGGACAACCTCATTGGCTGACTGGTTCAGATTGGCTGCCACTTCATTAAGCTGAGCTTGAACCTCCTGGAAACTCCTTCCACTAGATGGGAACTAGGAAGGAGAAGAGCAACGACAGTTCTGAGTAAAACATTCAACTTAAAAACAATATTGTGTTGGTACAAATTGTTAGTTGTCTGCCCTGGTATGTGGTCACACAGTAAGTATTCTAAGTGTACCAAAATCATTCGCAACACAATGTGAGTGTTGAGACCATATTCAAAGCCTTTATGCAGAAATGGAGAAAACTTGTTAAAATTCCCAAGAAAGGTTTTAAAGCCCAAATCAGTTCAAGAGTGCAACAATAAATCATCCGGGTGGTCATAAATGAACCCAGAACATGCAGAAAAATCGCTTCACTGGACGAAGTTGAGGTGCTCATGTCTCAATTGGATAAGATTCTATTGCTTTTTTCTGTTGACTAAAAATACTGTATATGGGTCTGACATGAAATGATGTATAAAGTACACTACAGACAAGAAATCAAAACCACTAGATCAATTACAAATCACCAGAAGCAATGCAATTCACACTGTTGATTGCACTTACAGAATCAGCCAGTAGACATTTGCTGGCTTCACCCACTGTACGAATGGCGTTGTCCACGTCTCTCTGGCCAGGAAGGCAGTTCACACATCTGTTCAAGGCCTGAGACACTGCTTTAGCCACCTACATTCATAAGGAAACACACAAATACTCACATACTGAGTGACTGACAAACTTAAAACATTTGAACTTAACCTTAGACAAAAACAGCTAAAAAACTCACAATGCCCAAAACATGGATAACAAAGCATAGTATTTATATATGATATTTTGTATTTTTAATCGCCATAATTAGAATAAAAAAATAAAAAAAGTGAATAGAATAAAAAAGAATAAGAATAAAATAATATAAAAGAATGAATATGATCAAATTGCCAAATCTGTTATCAAAACTGAATGGTTGTCTAATTGTCAGTTTTTGTCTAACCTGGGCCAGCCTTTGTTGACTCTCTGCATCTCCTGGTTTGGCGATGGCCTTCTTTGTCTCCTCAATTAAGTTGCCTGACTTATCCATGACATCACTGGCACAGTCCAGCAGAGCAGCACGTGCTCCTGCGTCGTCTGTGGTGGCAGCAACTCCTCTTGCTGCTGAGGCCAAGGACTTCAGAGCCTGGGCTACATCTCTGGCAGCCATACCTTTAAAAAGCACAGCTATATCAAGATGACCGTATCGACACTAAAATAATCCAACAATTAAACCGTTTCTAAACAATGCTTGTTTTAAGTTAATTCACATGTGTTTAACAGCATAACATACATTAGATCTTGCTTTTTTGACTATGGACGGAACTATCCGGCAAATGGGATGCTAATGAGCGAAAAGGGTTGAAACACACCTGTATAGTTCTCATTGCCCTGAGTGGCCTCGCTTAGCAATTGGGCTATGGCTGAGCTTACTGCTTTAGTACTGGTACCGAGGTCCTGGGAGCATTTCTCAAGCTGTAAAAAAGAGAGGCATGCAGAGAAGATGAAATTGTTATTGATGCATGTCTTTGACTGATGCAATTTACTCAGGCAAAAAAAAAAAAAACCACGTATGTGCATATGTCTTGACCCATCCCAGTATCTGCATCACTTACATTCTCGCCTGGTAGGGGCTTGAGTTTGCCTTCATCAGCTGACGCTTTGGCATCCTGAATATCCTTCTCCAGACGTCTCACAACTGACAGAGCATTGTCTATCTCCAGTGGGCCACACGCCTCTTGGGCCTGCACATGGGAACATACGCAAAAATCCTAAAAAATGCAGTCTGTCAATATTACATCGGAACTTTTACCTTTTTCAAATCCGCAAGGGAAAGCTTAGTTTTAAAACACATGGAAATATCACAGTTAAAAAATTAAGCTAAACAATCATGCGATGTGACAATTAATGCTACACTGAGGACTTTTAGGATCCCAAATAGCAGGTGCTTAGTTGCATATTCTCTCTACCAAAGGTGTTTGATTTCATATTCACTCTACTGTTAGTGCTAAATTGCGGATTAACGCTAACACTGAGACCCCAAAAAAGTTTACCTCAAATTGCATGTTGAATGTTGCAACAGACTATGTGCTAATGGCAGCAGGTGCAAAAGCGGTGGAGGGCACTCATTAAAATACGGCTTTGCGCTTTAAGCCTGTCACACACCATGCAATGCAGCCAAACCTGACTTGGACCAAACCATCGCAAACGGCAGCTCTGATAGCAAACCTGTAGAGGCTTTTGGGGCAGAATTCACAGCGTATTGTACTTGATCACTTTTTATTGAACAATAAAAAAATAAGAGTAACTGTAAGGGAAGATGCGGGTTGTTTGCTGAGAGTACTTGGGCACGAAAAAAAGAGCAGGATATATAATGTTCTATTTTTGTGATTAGGGCTATATAAATGAATTGGACTTGACGTTTATTTTTTGTTTTTTAGTAGAGTAATGCGTAATAATCAGACATACATCAGTGTGCTGTAGCTCGCTAACCGCCATGCCTATGTGGTGGCTATGAATGCATGGACGACTTTGCCTTCTGAGGAATAGACCTTGAATGTATGGCTTGGGAGATGACTTGGTCTCAACATCTTAAAATCCGCAAATACACTTTAAGCACACATAAAAACGTAATTGCATTTTGATTTGCTGTAATTTGTGACATCACTACATCCAACAACTGCAATCCACATTTTAAATCACATTAAAAACAAAAAACAAACGTTTCAGACACAGGATTCATTGACGCAAAGTCAACCACCGAATGACACGGATGGTTTGATAAACTCGTTATTTATGTTATAGTTATTTGAATAACTGTTAATATGTTACGCCAGGCACATTCCCAGTTCCTCGTTTCTGTTTCTGTAACGTTAGCATACTGTATCGTTTAGCCTGTTGTTGCCTATTCATTGTCTGTTCTTGGTGTTGTATCTCGTCAAATAATTTCCCCCAAAAATGCGATTTGTACTCTGGTGCGACTTATATATGTTTTTTCTTCTTTATTATGCATTTTATGGCACGTGCGACTTGTACTCCGGAGCGACTTATAGTCCAGAAAATATGGTATATATCAAATAACTATAACATAAATAACAAGTTTATCGAACCATCCGTGTCACTCCAAATCATTAAATCCATCGAAATCTTCGTCCTCTGCGTCACTTCTAAACAACGCCGATTACTCCGGAAGTATATGCGGCGCTGAGGTCAGACTCATCATCAATTGCAGTTCCAATTATTCCAAACTATGAAAAAAACCGTGATTTATAGTCCGGAAAATGCGGTATTTGCATATACTCCACCCAGAAGGTGTACGATTAACTGCGGCTTCGTCGATGTAATTCTGGTGTCGATTCACTTTCCACATCAGTTCATCAAGTTTACCTCTGTTACTTCACATGCAAACATTTGGTAAATCAGAATTTAGGGCAATGTGATGGCATTTAATAAGCTATAAAAAAAATAAATAAATGTGTCGATCGATGTGTGGTACGGTACCTTCTGTGAAGCAGTGCGTAGTTCAGCCAAAGCACTTGCCAGGTTCTTTGCACACTGGCTGAGCTGCATAGCAGATGCCTGGTCACTAATAGTGGGAGCTGTGGCTTTGGAGGCTGTGACCATCTTTGCACCAGGCTGAAACAGAAACCATTATCATTTAAGTTTGAAGTTATTATGCTGTCCTGGCTGTGTTAACGGGAGGCAATCACTGGAATAAAGGGCCACTGAGCTCTTACCTGCTCTGCAACAACATTGTGTTCATTTTGTTTTCTGCGTGTGTTGTGTGTTACCTGCAGGAAGTTCTGGCTTGCACTAATGAGGGCCAATTGAGCACTGGGGCTGTCAGGTTGAGACTGGCTGCCTCGGACTCCTTGAACCAACTGAGGAATCTGCTCTGCAACCACCTGAAAGACACACTTGCACAGTAAGACTTTAAGAAACTTGTACAGGGGCAGTGCAACGTGCCAGCAAATAGTGGTCGCTCATTGACCACCCTGGCAACTATGGTAAGGTATGGACAAATGTGATTCTGTGATGCAAATAATTAGTTCTTGTAAGTATGCCACCATACATGACCACCTATATGAGTAAGAGTTGAAACTAGTGAGCTGCTCACAGAAAATGAAAGACTTTTTCATCACAATTAAATATATGAGAATGAATGATTATTACTTTCACACCATAGACACAATCAACACAGCCGCTCACGCATGGGCACTATGTGGAGTTTTGAGATTAGAGGCATATGCGTTTGTGTGCTCGGCCACTGCTTAGAGTAGCTGATAGTATTAATTTGTGCTGAATGAGAACTGACTATGAAGAAAAAAGCTGTATAGTATACCACATTATTATATAATATTATGACATGCATTTACCTTGCAGCTTTGGACTAGCTGCTGCTGGGCAGCTTGGTTCTTGTTGGATGAGGCAGCATGCTGGGCTGCAGCTATTGTCTGAGTAGCTGCTGCAGCTGCTTGCCTTGCAGCATTCTAATAGGAAACAGATAATTATTTTTGCAGCTTTAATTCAAGTTTCTACCATTACTCTGAGTTGCAAGCAGTATAAAATAATACGGCGGACAAGTGCATTTTATCTTGGGTCATTTTTTGCCATTGAATATACAGTATTGGAGTAAGTAGGCCTTCCACAAATTGTTCCCACAGTTGGATGCATAGAATTGTACGTCAGATCAATAAATCTGTTTGATCATGCATACCGTTTTTTTCCGTGTATAATGCGCCCCCATGTATAATACGCACCCTAAAAATGGCATGTTGATGCTGGAAAAAAGCCTGTACCCATGTATAATACGCACCCAATTTTTTTATTTTTTTATTTTTTTTTTATTTTTATTTTTTAAGTCCCAATGATCGTCACACACGCAGGGAGGCAATGGGTCCCATTTTTATAGTCTTTGGTATGGTCTTAACTAGGCTGGATGTATTTTTTTTTTGTTGGCGTTGATTTCTCCGACTGCCCGTAAAGGCACCACCGCGATCAGATGAAAAGAGAGGAAAGTGACGTGCGGACATGTGAAAAAGGCGGCTCTGTATGGGAGAGACGTTGAAGAGGAATAAAAACACCCTTGGAAACCAAAACTTGCCCCTCGTCGTGACTCGGAGCCGCAACAAATGTTTCGGATTTGTGTAGGGTACATTGTGACAGCAAACGAGCAGGTGATCGAGCAAGCGTCTGATACGAGAGCATTGCGTTCGTATGGAGCGTGTTTGAAGTGAACAGCAGAGACGAAAGGAACATGGCAAAGTGTTGTGAAGTAAAATATTACCTGTAATACGCATTTTGTTATTTGCTGATTGTATTAAACTATCACATTCATTGTCAGTCAAGAAGAGAAGAGGACTATTATCCCTTCTTTGACGAAATGACCAGAGCACAGTACAAACACACTATTGTCGGTCAGTCCTGTTGTTGGTTTTGTTGTACCATGATTTTCTTAAAAAAAAAAAAAAAAAAAAAAAAAAAATTTTTTAAAAAAAAAATTAAAAAAAATTTGTACCCATGTATAATGCGCACCCCAGATTTTAGGACAATAAATTAGTTAAATTTTGCGCATTATACACGGAAAAAAACGGTATGCTTTCAAATTAAAGATTGTCTATTTAATTACATATAAGAGCATGATTGCTTTGAACAACAAACCAAAAAAGTAATAGGAGAGTAAATAACTTCTTAAGTATTAGGGGCAGTATATTAGGAAATGCAGAGTGAGATAAAGAACCCCCTTCTTTTTTTAAATGCTTGCATCCAACGCATGTTGGCAAACTGTAACTGTGTTACTTGATAGTAGGTTTTTTTTTGGCTTTATTCATCTTCGCATCCAATTGCAATCTGATAATTCTGGGTTAGTGATTTGACCAGTAAGTGACATGAAAACCAATATATTTTCTTTGAGTTTGACTAACTTCAAGCTTGTTGACCAAACGTTTTTTGATGGCATTCTGTGCCGCGGCATTTGTTGCCATGCGGAGACCTTCTGCTGCTTCTCGCAACCTCTGCTGCTGCTCCTCACTGTCAGGGTTTGCTGCAGCACCCTGAAAGAAACACACACACGTTATTTCATGCTATACTGTTGTGTTTCAATGTATTCATATACAGTAAAAACAGTACACTTACAGTTAAATAAATGTTTAAGAGTTAGCCTTTGCATGTATTTTTTCATCCAGTTTAGAGCACAACAATCTCAGCATTTTTCCAAACTTTGCTACCAAATGTAGTAGAAACCACTCAGGTCGTACCGTATTCTCCAGACTATAAATTGCAGTTTTTTTTATAATTTGGCCAAGGGTGCGACTTACACTCAGGAGCGGCTCATGTGAAATTATTAACACATTATCATATCACTTCACATGTTATTTTCACACTAAACCGCATGAGGGCGCTCTAGGCCTGTGGAATAACTGCAACTGACGATGAGTCTGACGTAAGCCACGTAGAAGAGGAAGTGCTGCATCTTCTACTTCCGGGTTTAGCGGAGTTGTTTGTAAGTGACACAGAGGATAAAGATTTCATTGGATTTCATGATTTGGAGTGATACGGATGGTTCGATAAACTTGTTAGCATGTTATTTATGCTATAGTTATTTGAATAACTCTTAATATTTTACGTCAGGCACGTCCTCAGTTCCTTGTCTATGTGTTTATGAATTGTTAGCATGCCATACCTTCAGCCTGTTGTCGCCTATTCTATTTTCATTTTAAATTGCCTTTCAAGATGACATGTCTGTTCTTGGTGTTGGATTTGATCAAATATAAATTTCCCCCAAAAATGCAACTTATACTCCAGTGCGACTTATATATCTATATATATACTAGATATATATAGATATATATCTATATATATATCTTTTTTTATTTTATTTTATGGCTGGTGCAATTTATACTCCGGGGTGATTTATAGTCCGGAAAATACGGTAACTTAAATTCCTCTGCCTACTGCCCGTTGACGGCTGGGCTCCAGCACACCCGCGACCCCCGTGGGGACTAAACGGTTCAGAAAATGGATGGATGGATGGATGGATGGATAAATTCCTCTGTTGTCATGGTAGCAAAATCCAGACTTTCCATTGGCCCAACACTTTACGGGTTCGAGTATACAGTTGCTCACTTGCATGAGCAAGATTGGACCCTCAAAACAGCTTCATTTCAGCAACACAAAAACTAGGGTTCATAAAATATGCTATAAAAATACAAGCGGACCTTGGCCGCCTCCACCATCTTGGCAGTAGCATCAGCTAGAAGCTTGGCAGCTGACAGGAGTTTTCTTGAATTTTCCAAGTCTGACTCTCCCTCTGCATCCATCTTGATGGCATTGACCAGATCAGACGTGGCCTGGGCAAGGATACGAGCCTGGCGAACCATCTCACCTGATCAAGAAAAAGTCATGGTAAGATAAAAAGATCACGTCTGCAGCTGTTTAATATGCAGTGGGACCAACAAGTCCCTAACCCTAAGCCAAAACATCCTGGCTTGTTTATTTTTGTAGATTCATAAAATAACCCCACTCCCTTAATAAAAGTACAGTAAATAATACCATCATATTCCCCCCAAAAATGTCCAAATTACACAAATTCTGTCAGCATGTAAATTTATGAGCACAACTGTATGTAGGCATACACTCTTAAAACTACTGGATTAAAAATTGGACCAGCCCAGAAAAGTTGGGTCAAACTGACAGCTGTGGTCAGAAGTTAACATGGTATGCTCAAGAGTGACATGTTATGCCTGCAATTGGTAATAATTGGTTTGAATCATTCTTTCTTCAAGAAGGAAGAAATAATATAACACAAACACCGTATAAGACAAATCTTGTGCTTTTAAAAGAACTGGATGCTCATAATTTAGTTAGGTTTTTCTGAACTCTATATAGGGGCAAAATTATGCCTCATTCTCTGAAAATGTAGTTTTTTATGTCTGAGCATCTGTAACAGTGTCGTGACAAACAAAGCAAAATATACGACAAGTAAAATACGTCATTAAAAAGTGTACCATTGATGTTTTAGCTGGATTAATTTGAAATTATAAAATGAAAAAAATATTTTTGTCTTGAAAACACGACAGAATAGCCAAACAAATTGTATTCTTATTGAACAGATGCTTATATTAGTATTAGTCCCAAACATGACACCCACCGGCATTTCCCATTGAGCTGAAGATGTTCTCTGTGACATCCAAAATGCGATCAGTGGCTTCTCCGTGGCGCCCAATAGGATGGCCTCCACTAGCGTACTGTTTAATATGTTGGAGTAGCTCGTTTAATGCCTGAGTGACGCTTGTTGCAGCCACTCCCACCTGCTTCAGGAGGCCCTCATCATTTGTGGCCCCCTGTGAGGCATCCACACAACCTTCCACTGACTTGGCCACTAGCTTGCCTGCCTCAATCAACTGTTCCTGGCACACTGGGGAGCTGATGGTTGGAGCCACAACCTACAGGAGGGATGGGAGCGTAAGAAGCATGGCAGAATAAGACTTAACCTACTCCACCATCAAATAAAAGTTCTCATCACCTGTTCAGGGTTACCAACTGTAAGCAAATATTTAGGCTGTTGCGGAGCAAGAAATTGAGTCTTGCAACCAACACCATCAAGAAGAATTATAGATATACAGCTCTCAAATTATCATCACGATGCAAGTTAAATGGGTTTTTTTCATGCAGACTTCAGAATTTACACATGGATCAGCTGGATAGGAGGCAAATGTGATCTTCTCTTAGCTTTTACCAATATTGAAGTAAAATATATACAGGACTGTCTCAGAAAATTAGAATATTGTGATAAAGTTCTTTATTTTCTGTAATGCAATTAAAAAACAAAAATGTCATACATTCTGGATTCATTACAAATCAACTGAAATATTGCAAGCCTTTTATTATTTTAATATTGCCGAGTATGGCTTACAGCTTAAGAAAACTCAAAAATCCTATCTCAAAAAATTAGAATATCTTCTCAGACCAAGTAAAAAAAGAGATTTATAACAGCAAAACAAAATCAAACATTTGAAAATGTCCATTAATGCACTCAGTACTTGGTTGGGAATCCTTTTACATGGATTACTGCAACCAATGCGGGGTGGCATGGAGGCATTGCTGAGGTGTTATGGATGCCCAGGATGCTTCAATAGTGGCCTTTAGCTCATACCAAAGACTATAAAAATGGGACCCATTGCCTCCCTGCTTGGCACTCAGCATTAAGGGTTGGAATTGGGGGGTTAGATCACCAACTGATTCCCGAGCGCGGCACCGCTGCTGCTCACTGCTCCCCTCTCCCCCAGGGGATGGATTAAAATCACACGGGGATGGGTTAAATGCAGAGGACAAATTTCACCACACCCAGGTGTGTGTGTGACGATCATTGGGACTTTAATCTTAATCTTTAATCTTAAAATCTTAATTTGCAATGTTGGGTCTGGTGTCTTTCAGCTTCTTCTTCACAATACCCCACAAATTCTCTATGGGGTTCAGGTCAGGGGAATTGGCAGGCCAATCGAGGACAGTAATGCCATCATCAGTACACCATTTACTGGTGGTTTTGGCACTGTGGGCAGGTGCCAGATCATGCTGGAAAATGAAATCATCATCTCCATAGAGCTTTTCAGCAGACGGAAGCATGTAGTGCTCTAAAATCTCTTGGTACACAGCTGTGTTTACTCTGGACTTGATGAAACACAGTGGATCAACACCAGCAGCTGACATGGCTCCCCAAACCATCGCTGACTGTGGAAACTTCACACTGGATTTCAAGCAACTTGGATTTTGCTCCTCTCCAGCCTTTCTCCAGACTCAGGCGCCTTGACTTCCAAATGAAATACAAAACTTGCTTTTGTCTGAAAAGAGGACTTTGGACCACTCTGCAACTGTCCAGTGCTTCTTTTCCATAGCCCAAGTCAGACGCTTCTTCCGTTGTCTTGAGTTCAGAAGTGGCTTGACCATGGGAATACGGCTATTGTAGCCCATTTCCCGGACACGTCTGTGAACAGTGGCTTTTGATACCTGGACTCCAGCTTCAGTCCACTGTCTTTGAAGCTCCCCCAAAATCTGGAAGCGACTCTTCTTCACAATGCTGTTAAGGCTGCGGTCATCTCTCTTGGTTGTGCAGCGTTTCCTGCCACATTTCCCCCTTCCAACAGACTTTTTGTGGATGTACTTTGAAACTGCACTCTGTGAACAGCTTGCTCTTTGAGAGATTTCTTTTTGTGTCTTACCCTCCTGATGGAGGGTGTCAATGATGGTCCTCTGGGCAGCAGTCAGATCAGCAGTCTTCCCCATACTTGTGATTTAGTTTACTGAACCAAGCTGAGTGTTTTTCAAGGCTCAGGAAACCCTTGCAGGTGTTTCGAGTTAATCAGACGATTCAAGTGAGTAGTTGAATACCCTACTAGTATACCTTTTCATGATATTCTAATATTTTGCGATGGGATATTTGAGTTTTCTTAAGCTGTATGCCATAATCAGCAATATTAAAATAATAAAAGGCTTGCAATATTTCAGTTGATTTGTAATGAATCCAGAATGTATGACATTTTTGTTTTTTTAATTGTATTACAGAATATAAAGAATGTTATCACAATATTCAAATTTTTTGAGACAGTCCTGTATTTTTTCGTAGACCTTGGAGAAGAGTTAACCTTACATTTTCCCAGCAAAATAAATACATCAATCAAGTGAGGTGAAAATATATCTATAATTTCTAAGCCAGTGACACTAGGAATAGCGGATGTTCTTATACTTATACCATCAGCGATAACGACACACTCTATTGTGGTTTTCAAGTTGTGTTGTCTCACTCACTCTTGTGCAGGCCACCAGCTGAGATGTGGACAAAGCACACTGGGTGGCTGCAGCAATAACTCTATTCTGCTGCATTGAGTCCTCGGTCCTCTGGGCCACGTTTTTAGCTTTGAGCACAAGGGCTGCTGCAGCATTAGCCACAGCTTTAGCCAGCTGCATCAGCATATCCTGCAAAGAGCAAACACACACATTATTTAGCAGTCAGTGGAATGCAGTTTTGCTATGACATCTTGACATGCAAATACTGTCATTTAATTTGGAAATTAAAACTGCACAAATCAAAGAAGGAAATCAAACGATTCAGAAATAGGTGATTGATTTAACACTGAAGCTTTATCCAGGAAATGTTGTAACATCCGACAACGAAGATTCTTAAGATTAAAAGGTTTCATGGTGAAATGTAGGCTTAATTTTATTTTTATCTTCGTAGTTAAAAAGGCTGCAATTAACAATCTAATTTACCTAAACCACATTTTTTATTCAAACAGAAATATTTTTGTACAATATATTTTATATTTGTACAAACTGGCAGTGTGTGATGTCCATAACGCTTTAAACGAGTAAACCGTAGCACTGATAACATGATTGAATGAAAATACACAATATGTGTGGGGATGGGTTACTTTTAATAGAGCAATACTTAGACATACAATTGTAGTTTAAATCAGTTTTGATTAGCAGTTTGTCAGGATGGGTACAGTACGCGGATCACCAAATGAATTAATAGACTGATTTGATTGGCATTTCATCGTTAAATGTCTTTAGCAGACATTTGTTACCATTATTTGACAATAAGAGAGCACTCTCCATCTGGCAGCCCTGAAAGATCCTTTACCTAGAAACTGTCATATACGCATAGAGGTAAAAAAAAAAAAAAAAAAGACAAAAAACAGTGAATATGTGTAGTAAACAACCACAGAAAACTTTCTTTGCAAATTCACAAAATTTTGACTCAAGAGAGAGTATAAAAAAACAAAAGACAAAAAACAGTGAATACGTGTAGAAAACAACCACAGAAACCTTACTTTGCAAATTCACAAAATTTTAACTCCGGAGGGAGTATAATAATGCCAACCATTAAGTGACATGTAATGGCTATTTTTACATACAGTATAATATACTCATGAGTCAGTCTAGCCAATTTATTGTGGACATGTGAACGATTGGATGATATTTACGATTGTTGTCCCAGACTCTCTATAGTAAATCAGAATACACTAATCCCTCGTTTATCGCGGATAATTGGTTCCAAGACTACCCGCGGTAGGTGAAAATCCGCAAAGTAGTGTCACCCTCTCATTTTTAACATACATACATATTTTGTGTATCAATAAATGTATATTAAACCATATAAGTGCATATGTTATCATTAGAACATTAAATACTGTATTTTTCTGACTATAAATCGCGTTTTTTTCATAGTTTGGGTGGGGCAGCGACTTATACTTAGGAGCGACTTATATGTGTAATTATTCACAAATTTTTACTTGATCATTAACACGTTACTTACTAGTATAGTTGATCACATCACATGTTATTTTCACTTTAAAATGCATGAGGGCGCACTATGGCTGTGGAATAATTGGAGCCTCACTGAAAATGAGTTCCATTTACTGACTTCCAGAGAGGAGATTTAATGATTTGGAGTGACACAGATGGTTCGATAACCTTGTTATTTATGTTATAGTTATTTGATATATAGTATATATTTAGAGTAGCAACGTCTATCTTGTTTGACTTCAGTAGTTTCTGATTGTCTAGCAAGGCCGTGAAGGCAGCAGGATCACAATCTTCTAATTTTCTGAGACAGTCCTGTATAGTTATATGGGCCTGTGGAATAAGTTGAATTGCAACTGACGTCAGCGGCGCCCCGCACACACTTTCGGGGTTAGAAGCACCGGTGTTTACACAAAGGACGAAGATTTCGATGGATTTATTGATTTGGAGTTACACGGATGGGTCGATAAAATTGTTGTTTGTATTATAGTTTGATATATAGTTTATATATAGTTAGTATATGGGCCTGTGGAATAAGTTGAATTGCAACTGATTTCAGCGTCGCACCGCACACACTTCCGGAGTTAGAAGTGCCGGTGTTTACACAAAGGACGAAGATTCCAATGGATTTAATGATTTGGAGTGACACAGATGGTTCAATAAAATTGTTGTTTATATTATTGTTATTTGATACATAGTTTATATCTAGTTATATGGGCCAGTGGAATAATTTGAACTGCAACAGACGACGAGTCCGACGTCAGCGGCACACCGCACACGCGGCATTGTTTACACAAAGGACAAAGAATTTTTCTGGATTTAATTATTTGGATTGACACAGATGGTTTGGTAAATGTGTTCTTTATGTTATAGTTATTTGAACCACTGTTATTGTTACGTCAGCCCCGTTCTCAGCTCCTCATTTGTGTTTATGTCACGTTAGCATACCGTATCGTTTAGCCTGTTGTTGCTGGTTCATGTCTGTTCTTGGTGTTGGATTTTGTCAAATAGATTTTCCCCAAAATGCGACTTAAACTCCGGAGAGACTTACATATGTTTTTTTCCCTTTCTGGTGCACTTTGTGGCTGATGCGACTTGTACTCCGCAGCGACGGTAATAGTTTCAAACATGTAAATACTATATTAATAGTATATATGACATACAGAAAAGAATTTATGAATAATATAAATATAAATATGATGCATGTGTGTGTGTGTGTGTGTAACATATGTAGATATAGCTAAAGTATTCATACTGTAAATATGTTTTTAGAACTCTTATTATTATAACAACTTTTTTTAATAACAAGGTACAAGTATACGTACTGCAATTGTGTGGGCATTCCCTGCCTTCTGCTGGCATGCGGGCAACTTTCGTGCCATAATTCCTCAATTTAGAATTTTTATTTAGAATTTTTGATTTTTTTGAGGCGACTCGGTAGAGCAATGGTTAGCACGTCCGCCTCGCAGTTAGGAGGGTGCCGGTTCGATTCCACCTCCGACCCTCCCTGTGTGGAGTTTGCATGTTCACCCTGTGCCCGCGTGGGTTTTCTCCGGGCACTCCGGTTTTCTCCCATATCCCAAAAACATGCTTGGTAGGCCAATTGAGCACTCTAAATTGCCCCTGGGTGTGAGTGCGAGTGCGGATGGTTGTTCATCTCTGTGTGCTCTGCGATCGGCTGGCAACTGGTTCAGGGTGTCCCTCGCCTACTGCCCGATGACTGCTGGGACAGGCTCCAGCACGCCCGCGACCCCCGTGGGGACAAGCGGTATGGAATAATGGATGGATGTATTTTTGGGGGGGGGGGGGGGGGGGAGGGCAATCCACGATGTACTGAAGCTGCGATAAATGAACCGCGATATAGCGAGGGATTACTGTATAATAGATTTATGAGTACGAGTATAAAATCATAAATACAATAATCTGAACTTTTTAAAGTATGAATTTAGAATTTAAAATATAAATACCTGGAACTGTGGATCAGTGTCTGTCTCTCCAATGTGTGATAGTAGTTCTCCACTGGCCTGACCCACATTTCCTGCAGCTTGCAGCAGATTCTGACGAGGCTAAAACCAAAACAATTGTTTTGTTATTGACAAATTCAGAGAGAGACAAAAACAAACGGTTTTTGACAGCCTGTACTGTGCAAAGGTTTTAGGTCACCATCAGATTTGCTGTTTCAATGACTTCTTTACAGTAGTCATTTTGATATAGTAAAATGTGAATGTAGGACCAATAGAGTTAGCAAGATAGGCAGGCAGCGGCAATATTTCATCCAAAAGGTCGTGGGTTTTGGAACCAGAGGGTTCAATACTGCTGCGGATAAAAAATAAATTGCAACTGATTTTCGGACAGATACTAATCTGCTTTCCGATTATTGTCGAGATGACCTTTAGTGAGACCGGGAACTAGACAGACAGTTCAGGGGCGGACTAGACTAGCAATTCATCTCTCTTATCAAAGATGGAGAGAGGCCAAAGGCACAGCAATGGGTAGAAATCGGTCTCTTGGCAAAGCCAAGGACTTTTAGATGATTTGTGGAAGCAGCTCTGGTTTCGAGAAACCACCACAGTAACATCCTTGAGATCAGACTTGTTTTCCTGTCGGAAACAACACAAGTGTTCATGCTGGAGCTCAATGAGCCATCCATCGGTCGGTGGATTTTTAAAATAAACGGGACAGTTGTCAGGAAGCAGACTGGCACCTCTCCAAAAATGGTTTGATTTTTATACCTCTATGTTTGCAGGCTGCGCAGTCTTCAACATGTCAGAGACAGCACAGGCCAAGTTCTTGGCAGCACCGAGCAGCTGTTGTCCATTTCCTCCTTCATCCTCCATGAGTGCTGCCAATAGTTTGACACCCTTTGACATCTCAGTGAGATTGGAGGAGATGGTGGTAACGGCACAGCCCACTGCTGTGTAGTCCGTCTCTGCTGGGTCACCTGTGGACAGACGGGCACATGGATCAGCATCTCTTGAACACAATGTGAATACTTTTAAATAAGGGATATCAGCCTTCATAAGTGGATAAGTAAATGCCTACATCATTCAGTCTTTCACTGTACTGTATTGCTAATTATACCGTATTTTCCGGACTATAAGTTGCTCTGGAGTACAAGTCGCACCAGCCATAAAATGCATAAGAAGAAAAAGACATATGTAAGTCACACCGGAGTGTAAATCGCATTTTTAGGGTTAATCTATTTGACAATATCCAACACCAAGAACAGACATGAATAGGCAACAACAGGCTGAACGATACGGTATGCTTAACATTACAAACACAAACGAGGAACTGAGAACATGCCTGACGTAACATATTAAGAGTTATTCAAATAACTATAGCATAAATAACATGCTAACAAGTTTATCTAGCCATCCATGTCACCCCAAATCATTAAATCTAACTAAGTCTTCATCATCGGTGTCATAAACAACTCTGCTAACCCCGGAAGGAAAAGACGCTGCGCTTCCTCTTCTACGTGGCTCATCGTCAGTTGCAGTTCCAATTATTCCACAGGCCTAGAGCGCCCTCTAGTGGTTTAGTGTGAAAATACCATGTGAAAGGATATAATGTGTTAATAATTTCACACGTAAGTCGCTCCTGAGTATAAGTCGCACCCCCAGCCAAACTATGACAAAAACTGCGACTTATATTTCGGAAAATACGGTAGTTAGTTTACGATGTTAATGAAATAAAAACTTAAAACCACATTGTGAACTCTGACTGTGAAATGTAGCTGAACCCCAAGCACTAACACACTATGACAACATCATCTTGACAATTCGCTGGAAACATACGTCTGTTCTTAGTGAATAGCTTTACCTGCAGTGAGATTAACCATAGAGGCAGTGCCCGCTGTAATAGCATCCACCTGAGAATGGATCTCATGTTTAGACTCGTCCATCTTGTTTTTGCGCCAGGCTTGGGATGCCTTAAACACAAGAATAAAACACATTACAGTTTCAACGCATGACCCTATCTCTGTTCAAGTGCTTTAAGGTTTGATTGGAAAGTTAGAATAAAGGAAAGTGAAATCTTACAGCATCTGTCCCCAGGGGAGGCAGGGTATCAAAGTCATCTAAAGAGGCCTGAGCAGCCTGAACAGCATGCATACTGGAGTTGATGGTACCAGTCAGGGCTTGCTGAGCTGAAGTCTGCAAACACACAAACATCCTCATATCACAGTGTAGTGTGTTCCCACTATAGCTTTTCTATCTAAACATTCTTTACAAGGAATGTCCAAAATATTACTTGGGGCCATAAATATAATAAAAACAATACACTAGTATGTACCAATTGAAAAAAGTAATGATAATAAAATGGCATGAAATAAAGCTTTTCTATATATGCAATGATGCAACTTTACTTTACTTACAACTTAAATGTAATAACATTTCTCTCCATAATAAAGAAAACCCCACAAAAAACAAAAAATCCCTGACAATTCTGTTTCAGAAGCAAACTGGTTTGACCCATTTTCTGCTCCGTATCATGCTTATATTAATCTTTAAGTAACTGTTTTGAAAATTGTCAGCTTACTACAGATACTGCATCTCTTGTAGTGGTTCTGAATGTGGAGATATGATTCTGGTGCTACTTGAGATCTCAAATTATGTTTCATTTCATAAATAGCGATCGAATCCACATGGTCCATTCAGTTGTGTTTTCTTTCACATACTGAGAATGTCAATCGCTTTAGAGGTCACAAATTACAATAACATACACACACATACAGCGATACCTTGACCTTAATGTTTAATTTGGTCATTGATCAACTGTGGGATAAGAAAGGAACGTCTAGTCTGACTATTCAAAAAACACTGTCTTTCTTGTTCCCTGTTTGGACTTAGAAAAGCACCCTAAGCTTGATGGCACATTTTAACAATGCTATGCATGTTTTCAAGGTGCACAATACACAAATGTGATTCAAATAAATCTTCTATACAATCTATGTGTTCCCCAAAATGTTATTGGAATCAAAAAGTTTGAAATGTGACAAAACAGTTACAATGTTATGTTAAAATCATTGGGGGTTTTCTAGAGACGACAAAAACTTGTAATGTTATGAGAATAAAATTGTGCTGTACTTGTTCGAGGAAAAAAGTAGTCTCCAGTCAAAGTTCATAACGCCTTAGAAATACTGGGTTGAAAACAACCCAATTTGGATTGGTATTGTTTTTGCACTAAACAACTTTTTTCGTACAATGCAGTTCAACAAATTGGGTTGTTTTTTGCAAAACAATCCAAAGTTGGATCAAACTGACCCAACTTTCTGAGCCGGTCCAATTATTAGCCCAGCAGGGTGTATTTAACAAGTGAAATTAAAAAATACAGGTTCATTACGTATCATATAGTTGTATGTTATTCTAGAAAAGACACATTTATTCTCTTACAACAAATGTAACAATAAAAAACAAAGCCTTTTGTTCCCCCCCAAAATGCAACTTGAGTTTGAGAAACATTAAGTCAGTTCACACAGGCAGTTCACACAATATGCAATTGTTTTAGTCACATGTGCCGTTTAGTGTTATAGTAAAGTTGACTTTACCAGAGGAGGCATGTGTCCTCTGTGCATTTGTCCACTGGTGATGTGCTGTTTGGCCTGAGGCATGGAGCCCATCTGGAAACTCTCTGGACCACCGGCTCCTGAGCGCATAATGGCTGGCAGAGCCACAGAGCCTGTTTCTACCTTACCCACTTTGTTGAACTGCTGCTGCAACACTGTGGACCTGAAGTGATGCAAAAAAAAAATTAGGAATTTGCTCCTTGGTATTATGACAAGATGGACAGTAACATTATGGCAGTGTTTCCCAACCTTTTTTCATTCACGGCACACCTTTTCATTGGAAAAAATCTCGAGGCACACCACCAACAAAAATCTGTTTGGTGTTTGGCTATATTAAAATCAGTTATATTACAACGAAAGACGTAAAGTCCTATTCCTGTATACCGTAATTTTCGGGCTATAAGTCGCGTTTTTTTTCATAGTTTGGGTGGGGGGGGGGCGACTTATACTGAGGAGCGACTTATATGTGAATTTTTTCAAACATTTTCAAAAAAATAAAAAAATAAGTGAAACTGCGATAAACGAACCGCGATGTAGCAAGGGATTACTGTAATTTGAATTTCAAGCGACGTCAGCAGCGCGGCGCGGCGGTTGTTTACAAAAAGGACAAAGATTGATCACGAGATGACGAAGGGCCCCACGTACTACCGGCATCATTAGCGGCTTTGTTTGTAAGTGACACGGAGGACGAAGAGTTTGAAGGATTTAATGATTTGGAGTGACACAGAAGGTTTGAAAAACTATTATGGCTTTTACGCATGCCCGGTCCTACTCTACGGAGCTCTCTTCAACCCCCGTGGATGGAAGTCTGGGGCCGTCGCTCGGCCGGGTGGCTGTCCGGGACTGTGGATGGGGCTCGGACATGGCTTTTATGCACGCCCGGTCCTACTATACGGAGCTCTCTTTCACCTCCGTGGATGGAAGTCGGGGGCCGGTGCTCGGCCGCGTGGCTGTCCGGGGACGGTGGATGGGGCTCGGACACGGCTATTACGCACGCCCGGTCCTATTCTATGGAGCTCTCTACCACCTCCGTGGCTGGAAGTGCCACCTCCGGGGATGGAAGTCCACGCCGCCACACGCCTGGAAGTCGACGCCGGTGCTTGGGGCCGTGTGGTGGTGAACTATTTATGTTATAGTTATTTGATATATTTTATTTCGTATAGCAACTTGTACATGTTTTTATCGTTACAGTTCAGTAGTTATTGGCTCGTTGAACTCATGTTTTGTTAAATAAAGAGCCGTTTACCAAACCCACGTCTTTCCTTGTACTTTGTTAACGCTACAATATAGTTATATACTAGATCTGTGGAATAACGACGAGGCTGACGTCGGGGCGCACGCGCGGCGTTGTTGACAAAGGACGAGGAATTTGATCGATGGATTTAATGATTTGGAGTGACACAGATGGTTTGATAATATTATTGCTTATATAATAGTTATTTGATATATAATTCATATATCGTTATATGGGCCTGTGGAATATTTTGAAGCGCAAGCGCCGTCAGCGGCGCGCACCCATTGTTGACAAAGGACGATCGATGGCTTTAATGAATTGGAGTGACACAGATGGTGTTATAAACGTGTTGATTATGTAATGGCTTTTTGAATAACTCTGAATGTTACGTCAGGGCCGTTCTCAGCTCTTAGTTTGTGTTTATGTCACGTTAGTATACCTATCGTCTAAGGAGCTCTCTTCCATTTCCGTGGCTGGAAGTCCACGCCGCCACACGCCTGTAAGTTTGTTTTGTTAAATAAAGAGCCGTTTACCAAACCCACGTCTTTCCTTGAACTTTGTTAACGCTACAATATAGTTATATAGTAGATCTGTGGAGTAACGACGAGGCTGACGTCAGGGCGCACGCACGCGCGGCGTTGTTGACAAAGGACGAGGAATTTGATCGATGGATTTAATGATTTTGAGTGCACAGATGGTTTGATAACATTATTGCTTATATAATAGTTATTTGATATATAATTTATATATCGTTATATGGGCCTGTGGAATATTTTGAAGTGCAAGAGCCGTCAGCGGCGCGCACGCATTGTTGACAAAGGACGATTGATGGATTTAATGAATTGGAGTGACACAGATGGTTTTATTAACGTGTTATTTATGTAATAGTTTTTTGAATAACTCTGAATTTTACGTCAGGGCTGTTCTCAGCTCTTAGTTTGTGTTTATGTCACGTTAGCATACCTATCGTTTAGCCTGTTGTTGCTCGTTCATGACTGTTCTTGGTGTTGGATTTTGTCGAATAAATTGCCCCCCAAAATGCGACTTATACTCCGGAGTAGAGATGCACCGATCCGATATCTGGATCGGATATCGGCCCCGATATCAACAAAATTGATGGATCGGGTATCGGAAAATGCAGCCGATCTGTGAGCCGATCCTTTCCTTAATCTATTGGGACGCGGGCTACGTCATACGTCAGCAGCACGTGTGCCACGGGACGCGGGCTACGTCATACGTCAGCAGCACGTGTGCCGCATGCCACGAGAGTTTTCTAAACAAACGCAAACATGGAGCGAACGAAAGAGTCAGCTGTGTGGAGGTACTTTAAACTGAACACGCCAACTAGCTCGACGGCAGTTTGTAATGTCTGCAAAGCTAATGTTGCCAGGGGTGGTGGTAGTACTGCCAGTTATAGTACTAGTACTAAGCGGAGCTTGTTTTCAGGGAGCACTTCTCATTGCTGCTTAAATGAGCATTTCAACAGGTCATGAGTGATGTGGAACGGCACCTAATGTTTACATGTTTACTATTTATTTTAATATTTGGTTACTGTGTGCTTGATCACCCTTTCTATATTTGCCCAGTGCAGTTTCAGCTGCAACATTTGTATTTTTTTTTTTAAGAAGTTTGTATCCTAATTTACTTGAATTTAAATGCTAATACACTTTATTGCTGCTGTTGCACAATTTTTGTTGCAAATAAATAGTTCATTGCATTAATCTGCTTTATCTTGTTACATTTTGTCTTAGGAATGAACTGTGTAGTCATGCCTGATGCCATTGCCTTTAGTCTTTTCTGTTCCACATGTAGAGGTATGTAGCTTGTTAAGTCAACCATAATATCGGATCGGTATCGGGTATCGACCGATATGCAAACTCACGGCATCGGTATCGGTATCGAAACTGAAAAAGTCGGATCGGTGCATCTCTACTCCGGAGCGACTTATATATGTTTTTTTTCACTTTTTTGGGCATTTTATGGCTGGTGAGACTTATAGTCCGAAAATTACGGTAAGTACTTTGTCGAGACCCGGGATCTCCTCAATCGCGGCCATTAGCAGCGGCTCTTCTTTCCTATTAAGATTGTTTGCATTTCTTATCCGCTCGGAATAGTTTAGCTGTCTTTGTGAAGACCGCGGGAACTCGTTTATTTTTACTAGCGTATACTCACACTAGCTGAGCTTAAGATAACGGTTTCGAACCAGATCTGACACTCCTTGATGTCAGGACTAAAGCTGTCTTCACTCAAAAAAGAACTCAACGGTTTACAGTATGACTAAGATAGAGGAAGAAAAGAGATATAAGGTTTATAAGATTAACATGTCCCCACTATTCAAATTAATTCAGATGGAAAAGATCAAGTCGTCAATCAAAGACGAAATTATATGATTTAGGATATTAGAAATTAAAGGAAAAAGATTGAATAGAAAATCACTGTTATTCGAAATTAAACGATTAAATGTCAGCAGTTAGTTTTAAGCCTAACACTTTTAAATAATCCCTTAATCGAAATTGAATGATTTAGGATATTAGAAATTAAAGAAAAAAGATTAAATAGAAAATCACTGTTATTCGAAATTAAGTGATTAAATGTCAGCAGTTAGTCGTGAGCCTAATGCTTTTAAATAATCCTTTAATCGAAATTGAATGATTTAGGATATTAGAAATTAAAGAAAAAAGATTAAATAGAAAATCACTGTTATTCGAAATTAAGTGACTAAATGTCAGCAGTTAGTCTTGAGCCTAACGCTTTTAAATAATCCCTTAATCGAAATTGAATGATTTAGGATATTGAAAAATTAATGAAAAAGATTAAATAGGAGTTCAATGTCAATCGAATTTAAAAGATTAAAAATCAGCATTTATTATAGAAAAAGAATAAGCAATTCTTAATTATTCTTACAAACAAGATTGAATTCACTCACCAAACTCAAGTCCTCAATATTGTCTGTTCTCGAAGTTCTCTCGATTGTAAAGCTCAAAAAGTGTATAAAAAGAGGATATATAGCTTAAAAATAAATGGCTATTTGATGGAACAAGTGAATGATCAGGTCAGCTAATTCCAAAATCTCTATAAAAATCTAATAGGCCACGGAGAAGAGAAGCGCCGTCCTAAATTGGCATTCTTTTTCTCTATATGCTTGTCCTTTTCTCTTCTCCTATCTAAAGCTCAAATTTTGACTAAGTCCAAATTGAAGATAGTATAAATTCGTTCCAACAGACCCTGGGTTAATCTAAGTAAGAATGAAAAATCTATCTTTTTATAAAGGACGTTCAGCACAATCGGACAGCATCTCGTCCCTTCGGACAAAAAGAAGCCTCGCCCTCTGTTGGATCACCTTTTTATACAGATTTGGGCTCAGTCTTCTTCCCATGACTATTTCTAAAAATAGACTGAAGCAGCCACCTGCTTGTGCAACGTGCCTTGTCTTCCGGAAGGTGACCATCTTCTCAGGGATGCTCTTGTGTTCCCAGAGATGCTCCATCCTCTTTCCCAGGGATGCTACTCTGTTCTCACGGAAGCAACGCTTTCTCAGAGATGCTTCATCGACTCCCTAATTTTCCGACGCTTAATTTAGTGTGCGATGTCCGTCGCCTCGTGTCAGCGTGACATCTGCCGCGGCCCTGCTTTCACCCATGTTCCATCAAACAGCACTCCTTCCCCTCCCTACTCAACTCTCAGTACATTCATGTGTAAGTGACACATCATTGCCATATTCATGTTGAAATGACACATTATTGCGAAATTCATGTTTAACCTTTGTTAACATTATAACCTATAACAATATGTTCTCAAATTAATTCAACAACTAATCATCTTTCGTGCACAGAATACCTTATGACAAACAAAATATAATAAGTGTATTTCAGCTTCTCTACTTGTGGTTAACATGTCACATTCTCATTTCTTAACAGTGATCATGGGCTTTTCTAGTTAGCAGATTAAAATATTCAAGCAGTTTCAATATACTATGTCAAAGCAAAATAATATAAAACCATCCAAAATTGTGTGTCCATGTTTAATCCAGAATAAGTCCTTCTAATCACTTAACAATTGTGACTACTGATCTATTATCAGGTCAAGTTAACATTAGCATCTCTGGTGAAATTATTATTATTAATTATGAATTATTAATTTGGAAAAACTAACTACCGTTTTTTTCCGTGTATAATACGCAAAATTTAACTAATTTATTGTCCTAAAATCTGGGGTGCGCATTATACATGGGTACAATTTTTTTTAAATTTTTTAAAAAATGTTTTTTTTTTATTTTTATTTTTTAAGAAAATCATGGTACTGGTACGAGTATTGATTTATGTATTGTTCTCTTCTTGTCATGTTGTGAAAGAATGTGGGTTGAATAAATACCGAAAGAACAATAGTGTGTTTGTACTGTGCTCTGGTCATTTCGTCAAAGAAGGGATAATAGTCCTCTTCTCTTCTTGACTGACAATGAATGTGATAGCTTAATACAATCAGCAAATAACAAAATGCGTATTACAGGTAATATTTTATTTCACAACACTTTGCCTTGTTCCTTTCGTCTCTGCTGTTCACTTCAAACACGCTCCATACGAACGCAATGCTCTCGTATCAGACGCTTGCTCGATCACCTGCTCGTTTGCTGTCACAATGTACCCTACACAAATCCGAAACATTTGTTGCGGCTCCGAGTCACGACGAGGGGCAAGTTTTGGTTTCCAAGGGTGTTATTATTCCTCTTCAACGTCTCTCCCATACAGAGCCGCCTTTTTCACATGTCCGCACGTCACTTTCCTCTCTTTTCATCTGATCGCGGTGGTGCCTTTACGGGCAGTCGGAGAAATCAACGCCAACAAAAAAAATACATCCAGCCTAGTTAAGACCATACCAAAGACTATAAAAATGGGACCCATTGCCTCCCTGCGTGTGTGACGATCATTGGGACTTAAAAAAAAAAAAAAAAAAAAAAAAAATTAAAAAAAAAAAAAAAAATTGGGTGCGTATTATACATGGGTACAGGCTTTTTTCCAGCATCAACATGCCATTGTTAGGGTGCGTATTATACATGGGGGCGTATTATACACGGAAAAAAACGGTATTAACCTATATTTACTCAGGCCTCCTCCTTCAGGTCTCTCATGTCAAGCTTTTGTCACCATCTTCTGGCGAAATTTAGAATTTTATTTAAGCCAATTGTCTAGGTCAAATCCAACACTTATTCACACACCATCTTAACCTCTAGGTCACTCGTCACATCGGACCACAAACGCACCACAGCTGTCATAGTGTCACTGTTAGCAAAAGCACACAGCAGCACACACATAAACTGAATATGTGCCGATGCAATACAACCGACACAACATGAAATCTCAAGATTCTCCGATTTGCCACGCATGCATGATTAGCAAGTGGCTGACCAGGCCTTGCGCTAACTGACCAGTGGTTTGGCGATCCTGTTTACAATGCGCTCCGGACTTAATATTGGACGATTTCCCACGGCACAGCTGAACATCTCTCACGGCACACCAGTGTGCTGCGGCACAGTGGTTGGGAAACACTGCATTATGGTGAAGACTCATAAAAGCCAGTTAGTCCAGTTATTATTTTGACTGTTTCAAGTCCCCAGAAATCTGTTGTATGGGTGGTTGTACTTCTTTTTTAAGAGAGAGCAAGGACACAGAGAAATGTAACACACATACTTTTTAGGGGACACAGAGTCCTCCAGCATTGTTGACTCTTCATCTCCCTCCAGCCCAAAGTGATCTTTGCTTTTTTTCTGTCAAAAGACAGAAATGGCAGTTACAATTGACCATATTGATAGAACTGTATAGTTGTGCTCCTTTCAATACACTGAAATTGGACATCAGGCAACAACTAAGTGAATATTGACACAATGTGTAAAGTTTTTATCCTGGTAAAAAAAAATATCCTTGGAATCTTGCCTTTTTATTGTTTTGCAATATCAGCCTATGCAGTTCATGTCAATGGCAAAAGAACGTAAATACACTGCTGGCAATAAATTTGGGATATTTGTCTTACAGGTGAAATTTTAGGATGAACCTGAAATGCGCTCGTCAATTTTTGATTAAGTTCCTGCTTTACGTGAATCTTCATGGTCAACTTCTTGTTAGGGAAGAACAAGTATAGTAATCAACAACATGGTATTCATTTTCTGTGCAGTGATCAGTGGTAAGTGGAGTTTCCTGCTTGTTTGAATCAACAAGGTATTTAGTATGTACTGCAGTTGAGTATTGCACATTTATTCTTCATTGCCCTCCTATTATACTGTGTGGTTTTCTGTATTGATTAGTTTTACCTGTTGTGTTTACCATGTATTTCAGAGTAAGAGCCTCTGATTTCTTTTATTACCTTGCATTGTCTTCATTGTCTCATCCGTCACTATTTTTTTAGGGTGGTAGTCAACATTAATAATTCCATCAGCAATTTTTTTTTTTTACCAACGTTGCACTTCATTTTCATTGTGCCTATATTTCATGTGGACCATGCTCCCTTTCGTCATTAAATTCTGTTTCTATTGTCTATTGTTTTGCGGTCCAGGTTTTGATGGTACGGAATCATAACAACTGACATGTGCATTGAACAATTCAGATAAGGTCAAATTCAATTAGCTTGAAAAGGTCAGAGTACATCTTAGGTTCATCCTGAAATTTGGCAAGCCAAATACTTGAGTAGTGCATGTTCATACTTGAGTAGTGTATACTCCCATCTGTTCTTACAATGTATCATGCAGATATTTGCCTTGCAGCGTCACAATTTCAACATTTCTTACAACACTTTTCACATTCAGGCACATACAAATGCTTTCCCACCATTAATGCTGATATTAATGTTAAAATATTTCAATAAGACCGATATAATGTTAACATTCAAATTAAACGACTGCACTCAATCAATTGATCAATACGCTTTTTCCAATTTCAAAAAGAAGTGCTTCACAAAATGTGAGAGAATAAATCCCTCCCACCCACCAGCAGTCAAAACACCTCACCCCACCCACCCCACAGCTCAAATCTCAAGTGAAAAAGCAGCTATAGATCAAAAATGTTTAAAAGACATGACATTGCCAAATAGGGATGGAAAATTAAGTGAATATGCAAATTTGCTGTCTGTTACCTTCTTAAGGATGATGTCAATGTAACCAGCAATAAGCTGTGCAATTTGCTCTCCCTCGGTGGTCTGCACTGAGTAGTAACCATCCTGATAGTCTCCAAAGTCCTGAAAGTAGATAAAATTGTATCATTCCTTTCTAAATGATGGCATAGTGTGCTCTCTCACATTGGAGTGGTTAACAATAACAATTATATTTGCCATTTCACAACAGACAGATGTCTGGAGTTTTTTTCCGCACTGTCAAGCAGGTAACAAAACTTTGTACCTTTTGGCAATTTCAATTTTAGTGCTTAAGAGAAATATGTGGTTGTTTTCCATTTTTAGTTTCAATATTCCTAAAATACCTACCTCTGTGGCATCATAGGGCCTTTATAGTTGTATTATTTCTTAATATTTAGCACTAGACAGTTGTCATTTCTGGAGAAATGTGAATTTTGGAATGCTGAATGGAAAAATATGGATGGATGTGGAATGACGTTAACTGATGTGAAATAATGTTGAGTGACATGGAATCATATGAAATTATGTTGAATGATACCGAATGAGGCGGCTCGGTGGCGCACTGGGTAGCACGTCCGCCGCACAGTTAGGAGGGTGCGGGTTCGATTCCACCTCCGGCCCTCCCTGTGTGGAGTTTGCATGTTCTCCCCGGGCCCGCGTGGGTTTTCTCCGGGCACTCCGGTTTCCTCCCACATCCCAAAAACATGCTTGGTAGGCCGATTGAAGACTCCAAATTGTCCCTAGGTGTGAGTGCGAGTGCAAATGGTTGTTTGTCTCTGTGTGCCCTGCGATCGGCTGGCAACCGGTTCAGGGTGTCCCCCGCCTACTGCCCGATGACGGCTGGGATAGGCTCCAGCACTCCCGCGACCCCCGTGGGGACTAAGCGGTTCAGAAGATGGATGGATGGATGGATACCGAATGATGTTGGATAATGCAGAATTACATATGGGATTATGTTGAATGATATGAAATGATATTGAATGATAGGAATGATAATTAAAATGAAATAAATCAGAATGATTGTGAATTTTTTGTGTAGATATTTTTGGCATGTTGAAAGTCATCAGCAAGATGAATTAAATGTGCTAAATGTTTTGAAATTCGAATGAGAACAATGATGTGGAACTATTGTTTGTCATTAAGATTTTTTTGTGGGATTTCCGAATTTGGCATGTAGAAAAGTGTACCCAAGATGAATTGAATGAGGTGAATGTTGCGAATTTCAAATGGTGATGAGTTGAATATGTTAAGCTGAATGTCACATTGGGACATTTATTTGTTTTCAAATAAACTACAAAACAGAAACTGCTAAAAAACTTTAAAGTCATCATTTTGATTTCCCGTTGCCATTGATGATCCATTAATGAAGAACACTGACTAATTGGGTGGATTGCCTGCTTCAAGGTAATGTCTCTCTTTTTAAAGAACTCACCAGAGTGAAACTCTTAGGTGAAGCAGCCCAACGTTTGATATTGGTCAAGTTCCATTCCTGAATCACCTCCTTTGTTTTCTCATCCACCCTCATCACACACTCTTTGGTGATGCCCAAAAGACGTGGTACCAGTTTGTTCTTGCCTTTCATTTTCTCCTACAAGATATTTAATATTAATAAATATAGAAACAATATCAGTCCATTCAGATATAACGTCAAATTACTAGTTTTCTTACCTTGACCAAAAAAAACGACACTCCATAGGTTTTAAGAGACCTGGCTAGCTTCACATAGCTGACTTTGGCCTCAATCTCTGTCATGTTTTGGCAGTTTTTGTGTGCCTGCGTAGACAACAGAACAAAATCACCATAATGCTGCATTAGTTACAAATATGTATTTGTTAAAAAAAAACTTCTGGTTGATGATTACTGTATGCAAAGCCAGTAAAAGGCTATTTCAGCTCATGTACGTAGTTCTCGGATAAAAATGCTTACAACCACATCATGAAACAGTTCATACTATGTTTGGTGAAGAAAAAAGAAATAATGAAAAAAAAAATCTAAACTTGTACACAAGGTTAATTTGACAAAATCCTCAACATTTACCTTAACTCATCTAATCTATCTGGCTATGCTCATAATATTACAACTTTACTCTCATACAAATACAAACATACAAAGCTTAAAATCTTAAAAATCTCATACAAATACAAAATTTTAATGTTAAAATAATTTTGTTTCCACAATAATGATTTCATATAAAAATAAAGTACTACAGTGATCCCTCACTACTTCGCGGTTCGTTTATCGCAGCTTCACTGCATCGCAGATTTTTCCCAGCCCAAAAAAAAGTAATAAGAGTTCTAAAAACATATTTGCAGTGTTGTACTATGTTATAAAATAAGTTGTTATAATAAAAGACTTCTGAAAACATATTTACAGTATTTACCTTGTTATAAAAAGTTGTTATAATAATAAAACAGTCCTAAAATCATATTTACAGTATGTATACTTTAGCTACATCTACAAAATGTGCATAGCGCTGCTATGGTAACTTGTGACCACTAAAGGTCCCTGTTTAACCAAGGTTAACAACAGAACGTCACATCAGTTCATGTTTTACATACATGTTACACACACACCCACACACGTATAATATTTATATTTTCAATATTTATACAATATTTTCTGTATGTTATTTATACTATTAATGTATTATTTACATGTTTGAAACTATTATTTAATGTTCTAATAATAACATATGCACTGAAATGGTTTCATATACATTTATTGACACACAAAAAATTTACAGATGAGAGGGTGACCCTACTTCGCGGATTTCACTTATCGCGGGGTGGTTTTGGAACCAATTATCCGCGGTAAATGAGGGATTACTGTATATCATTTTTCTACGCCTTCGTAATAGAAAAGTGAGGCGATACAAGGTCTGAGCGCAATTTATTTGAATAGATTTCTGGTTTATTGACAAATCTGGTGAATATTGTAGTCTTTCTTACCTGGAAGATCTTTTTCTCTCCTTTGTGTTTGATGTACTCTTTGGGAAGAAACTCTTTTAAACTGTGATGTATAAAGAGCAACATGAATTAGACAGCGTCTATCTAAACCAAGTTCAATATACGATAACACTCACTCTAAGAATCCAGGTTTGTGTTTAGACTCGTTGTGGTCACCAAACTGGATCTGACATTGATAACCAGCAAACTCACAGGCTTTGTCAAAGGAGACTGGATGAGACCCATTTAGAATGTCATCGCGGGCCTGTTTACAACACAAATGAACACACTTGGTTAACCTTTTAGTCAACATCAAGTAAATGGATATACCACTTGAGCTTTGTGTGCAATCTTGTCCTTTGTAATAATTGCATTATTAACCAAGCATGAAGCCACAATATAACCAGAAATTAATCCTTTATCGACTCGTTGTAGACTTTAGGGCTGTGCATGAATTAGTGGGGATTCGAATTGAGTGTGAAAAAGCAACGAATCATAATTGTAGGACTTGGATAAGACCAAATCTTATAACATTGCTGCAGGTGTTGTACCTTGAATTCATGAGGTACAGGTATGTGGAAAGTGCACATCCGTTGTGGGCGGAGGTGTATGCACATGTATGGGAAATGTTAGCCAGCTAAAATAATAAATAAAGTCAATGAATATAGTCCCTCTTAGGCAGTATCAACAAAATTGTCTTGCAGCCAACCACTCACTCTGTCACACATGGCGACCAAGGACATTAGCCACATCAGCCCAGGTGAGAGCGTCCCTCTAGTTAGCTTAGTTTAGGATGCAGTTGGTCCATGGAAACAAGATTTTTTTTTATAAAGAACACCAATAAGTGCAAAAATGGCCCTGAATTCCACCTTTGGCCACCATGCGGCACAATATCCTAGTTTAGGTAAGTAATTTTAAAGTATAAAAAAGAAAATCTTTTCCAGAGTAAGAAGGATAAGAATATACTGGTGGCTCCGTGTCTAATTCCTCATTCTCTGGTTCAGTAAATTTTTACGTACGTAGATTACAGGCTCTGAAAGGGACTTTGGGGTACCGTATGGTAACGATAGTGCTATAGACAGTGCTTGCCATTTCACTTTAACATCGAATTAGATTTTTTATCTGCTGGATTATATGTTTTGTTAGGAAAACTGCAATGGGTACATTTGGAGCCATTCGTTGCTGTCAACACAAATGGTGAATTGGGATTTTGAGCCTTGGCTCTACCTAGTAGTAGCAAGTAGCAAGCTATTGATTGCAACATTTGTTAAAATAGTGAGCAAGATCTTTTGCATAGCAACATTTCAGTCGAGATTAAAGGAAAGCGTGTGATTTGTGTACCTGTACATAGAGAAGGTTGAGCTGTACGGGGTCTCTGGAGTCAACATTCTGATCTGAATAGAAGAACTTCCTCCTCAGCAACAACATTTCTGTCTCCTCAACACCTTGTTCTCTCAAAGTTCGCCCATGGTCCAACCAGTTTACTGTGGAACACAACTTCAGTCTAACCTACCCATTTCAACATTAGCACAATACAAACAGTTTAAAATGTTAGGAAATTAAATACATGTATGCATCACATTTAACATTATTATATGTTGTCAAACTCATTCATAACATCAAGATTAATTAGATGTTGAAAGCAAATCAACATCATACATTCATCATCTGTATGGAGCTTCTGCTTTAACTTCTCCATCTTCTTGTCATCTCGGAGCAGTGTTTTGTCTTTTTTAAGCGTGCCTGTGTTCTCCTCCTTCTTCTCTTCACCAATGTCTCGCACCAGTGAGTACTCGTCATAGTTTGTAATGCCTAAAATGACAAATTCCAGCTCCGTAAGATTTTTCAGGACTCAAAGCGGTTCTCAAGAGTGAATTGTGCAAAATATTTGACCTATTCTGGCACAGATAGTCATGAGCATATCGCTGACAATTTTGGAATCATCCACCATGACGGTCTTCACGGTGCCATCAAGCATACGGATCTTCAGAGGCCTCTGCTTTTTCTTGTACTCCAGAGTGTCCTGAGAGACAAAATATTATTCAAGTATAAATGTGCCGACCGTGGCTCAGGCAGTAGAGCGGGTCCTTCAGAAACTGGAGGGTTTAGGAGTGACTCACCCCATTTCTCAACATGTAGTAGTCGAGGGCTTTTCCAGCCTCTAGCCAAATGCCTTTTTTGGGGTCTTCATCAGAGAGAAACAGTCCATAGTCATTGGCTGTGAAAAAGAACAACATTGCGGATTAATTTCTTCAACTGCGTTTCTTTGTTTGTGTTTCCTGCGCGAAATGTCTGTCAGTGGTCTGTGGATGAGCTTCCTCCATGAAAGATGGATAATTCATACATGTGCTCCATACAAGATGACACAACAGTTCAAGAAAGCAAATATGGGTGTATCAATATGGATTGTCAGTCACTTACTAAATGCTGTACAGAGGCTGAGATAAACCGGAGTCAAATTCCCTGTTTGGCATGCACAAACTTGGTCAATAAAGCGAATTCTGATATATCAATATTTGTATTTCTCTGTGTAAAATAACAAGCTGGTATGGTCGATCAGTGGTGAACCCTGCACTTTATATAACAATAAATAGTACAGCGTATAAACCAGCTGATGTAACTTTGAACCAAGAGACTAATTGTGGTTCATGACAACACTGTCAACTGCCGCCCTGCAAAGTCTGTCATCAAGTACCTAAACGTTGTTCACCTAGTTTTGCCTAGCTAGCTAGGCAGTTTTGTCAAGCAGCTAGGCATTGGAGTTGGAAATGAGCCAACTCCAATGAGGAGAAAAGAAGACGTTGATAAACAGAAATAGTGCGAGAAAAATAAGAAGGAAGAAAATACCCGCCTAACTGCTGAAAAATCTTGAATAATTGACGATAAAAACATGGTTAGCTTAAAAATATTTAAGAAATATTGAACAAAATGGGTGAATCCAGGGGTGCTGAAACAGGGGTATTCAGGGGTCCATTGTGTATCTATATCTATATATACACACACACACACACACGCGCGCGCACACACACACACACCACACACACACACACACACACACACACACACACACACACACACACACACACACACACACACACACACACACACACACACACACACACACACACACACACACACACACACACACACACACACACACACACACACACACACACACACACACACACACACACACACACACACACACACACACACACACACACACACACACACACACACACACACACACACACACACACACACACACACACACACACACACACACACACACACACACACACACACACACACACACAAATGAATGAAGCTAATTTGGGTTTATCAACACAATGATCACCAACATTGGAGGCTGCTTAATTGTCTCTGCTGTTGGGTGTGGCTTCCCTTGATTGCGATCTTGTAAATGAAGGAAAACACCAACATCTGATCAAAGAACTGCAGTCATTACATTCTTGCATATTCTAAATTGTACTACAGGTATTTAATCACTCCTAATGTGTGGATATCTGTGTGTGTGTGTGTGTGTGTGCGTGTGTGTGTGTGTGCGCGCGCGCGCGTGCGCGCGTGTACGCATAGAGTAAGCAAACTCACGCTGTCCAAGTTGTGCCTCTGTAACTCTCTCCCTGATGATGCGGCAGGCATCATACACCATGGTGGAGGGCTCAAACTGCATTGTCTTGACCACATTGCCCACACCAATCTTTAATGACAAGGCCACCATGATGTCTGCTCTGCACGTCTACCCAACTCACACCTAAAAGAGAACAAATTCAGGGATGGTCAAATAAATACAGCAGAATAATTAAAAGAAATTCAACTTACCATTCTGAAAACCTTGAATCAACATCTATCTATCTATCTATCTATCTATCTATCTATCTATCTATCTATCTATCTATCTATCTATCTATCTATCTATCTATCTATCTATCTATCTAATACACGCACACACGCACACACGCACACACACGCACACACACGTAGTGTAACTCACTACAGACTAAATATATATGTTCACAGTTGGAATAGCAGAATTATCTTAAGTGTAAAATCATATGACTAATTCATTCCTTGACAGTCAGATGAGTGCAATACTAACAGATGAGATCAGCATAAACTTTTTTTAATTTCAACTGTAGTTTTATTTGTCAGAAAACTATAAATTACCTTGTCCACGCCAATTAGTTGTTTGTTATATATAACGCATACAATTAATAATTAATATTAATTTTGAATCATTTATGCTATTGTGGAAACATGTTCCTGTGAAAAGAATGCCGTCACTTTAAAAAAAAAAAAAAAAAGATGAGAGGGTTTAAAATGAGGAACTATTGTCAGATGACTTAGGACCCAGAACACGAGTTTCTTCCACAGAATGCTTAACCATTTAATTGTTACAAGTGGTACATTTACTCGCTCACTCGCCTTTTTTTTTTCATTGCAGTACGATTACTATTTAGCTTTCATATTTGATTTAGAAAAACAAGTATTATTGGCTTTTCTGGCTTGTTGGCTTGACATTGTGCTGAAGAACTATTTAAATGGAGACAGCGAATAAGCAGGTTTCAGTTAATAAGAATCTGGAAGTTGCAAGTTTTCATCAGTGTGTGGCAGCATAGGGACAACATGGAGAGACAACATTGTGGTATGGGTTACCATCAGAGTTCACATGGACAGAATGTCACAACACAGACGCCCTGACACCCTCAACATCTTGCTTTCTCTGAATCACTTCCGGTTACACTTTTTATATTCACCCTTGATGGATGGTACAGTAGCTACGGAGAAAATCTTTTTTAGTATACAGTAAGCGCATTCTGCCTCTTGGATTACAAATTTTATTTGGGAAATTTCAGGTCCTCTTATTTTTATTTGACATGACACATTTAGATTATAAGAGATGCTGGTGAACAAGGCCAGTACCTGTAAAATGTACTGGCTGCACTGTCAGTTGATGAATTCTGTCTTTCTTCTCCCTAAAAGTAAAAGAAGACAGTGCTTGATTTGCAATAAAACAAGTAATATTTTGAGTGCCTCTCTGTTCAGTTAGGGAGCTCAAGAAATACTCCTCCTCACTTACTCATTACATCATTTCCTGTTTTAAAGAGCGCTTCGATGCCATAAAAGGACATTCCAGCAGTCTACACCCCCCCATGATTCAGCTGGAAGCAGCGTATCCTGTCTGCTGTGTCTTAAACACATCTTGAGCTGGCGAAAAAACTTAAATGGTAGCTTGAGTCTTCTAAGTATTCATGTTTATTATTTTTTTGAGTCTTCTAAGTATTCATGTTTATTATTTTTTTAAGTAAACACAATAAGTAAATAAAGATAGAACGATTGGCAACGCAGTCTTGAGATTCACAAAACAATTTTTGACAACAGTCAGAATGAAAAAGTAACAACATTGTCTGCTCCAGTTACATTACTGACAAATGAGGAAGAATGCACAGTCAATACGCCAGAATAACACCTTCACCAAATGTTTGTACCGCTGTGTTAATGAAGAAAATTCTCACACTGGTCACTGAAATAAATTTGAACAAAAGACCTCAGGAGTAAGGTGGATATGTTTTACATATACTGTGGATTAACAAAAGAAAGCATACCATACTACTTTGCAGATAGTAGTTGCAGTTTCATTCAGTCTTGCTGCTTATGACATTTGAAGCTTTTACAGAAGAAATTTGGAATCTCCTTTTACCAGATGAGGGCATAAGGATCATGATGTCATTATCACAGCATGCATGACATCACTCACACTTGCAACAATAACTTGTTCAACAAAACTGGGCTTTTGCATCAAAGTGTGCAGTCATTTTTGCCTCTTAAATTGCCTTTGAAAAGTTGGTCTCACCACTAGCAGAGTGTTACCGTCATGCTATGTGTTAACGTCATTGCTATGGCTAGCGCAACCTCCTTCTTGACCATGCTAGCCAAATAAATGTTTACCTGAGACAAAAAAAAACGAAATCTTTACGCGTTTTTTTTTTTTTTTAATTCAAGGCTTAAGCCATAATTTTGTTGAATTAGATTTTCTGGTGGCTGGCCAACCCCTCCACCTGCTGTCTTTTAAAATCGCATCTGTAGAAGTCTTTTTGCTGATCATGCTTCCTTCCCTTACAGAGGGATAACATTCTTGTCACTTGTCACACTGCAAGTCAAATTCTTTCTATCAGCATCACTCAGACACATTTCACCCACTCACATCCATTCGGACCGCCTGAACTGACGGAACTGTCCATCAGTATTAGCAGAAGGATATAACTTATCTTTGCAGCCAGAAGATTTTTTTTTACATTCAAAACTGCTCCTCTGAATTGATAACTGAGGAATAGTTACTACAATACCTTTGGTCTTTGTATAAACTCTAGAAAAAATAACCTAATATGGTAGCCAGTCAATTATGTTCAAAATCGCTTGATGTGAGAGTGCACCTTTTCAAGTTTATTGTAATGCTATTTTGTAATTGTGGTGCTATCATTAAAAGGCATCGTGGAATTGTTTGTTATACATATTCTAATGATACACTCACACTGGGCAAGCCATACAGCACTCTCGCACGGTGATTCTCAACTGGTCGGTTGTGGCCCAAAAATGGGTCACAGACAAGACCGTATTGGGCTGAATATAAGACGACCCTGATTATAAGACGACCCCCTCTTTTTCAAGACTCAAGTTTGAAAAAAGACTTTCTGAACACCAAATTTGATTTTTATACAGAAAATTATTACATCTGAAACAAATGACTACAACAATATATTCGAGAGAAAAAGCATGTTATTTTGCCTCATTCAAATCATGCAAAAACTGTCTATCACATCTTAATATCTGAACATTTAAATATGTAAACTAAAGTGCAATCACATTTGTAAATGAATGGCTTCTGGTTTTTGAAATGTAAATAAATACTGTGATAAAACAACAAAATTGCAATAACTGCATTAACCATAAAAGTGAAGTCTAACTGTAACTGTAGTCTTGAAACAAATCTGAATAAGGAAAACATTGCAATGAAATAATGCAAACAGCTACCGCTATTGTTGGGGAGCCTGAGCCATAACTCGGATGGTTTTGCTCTTTTCGCCCGCGGGTGTCGGTCAGAACACAGGAGGGAAGACGTGGTTCAGTTTTGATTGCTTTACTGAATTATTGGCAAAAAGGTAACAGGCACTGTGGCTCATAGGGGCATACAGGCAAACTAGCAAAAGGGTATAGGCACACGTTTGGTCGCAAGGATGTGAGAGCAGGAGTGTGTAGTGGACATGGGTGAGTCTTTGGGAGTGAGAACGTGATTCTTGTGTGTGTGATTATTGTATGAAGCGTGTGAAGGGTGTGTGTGGTGTGTGTGCGTGGTGTGTGTGTGTGTGTGTGTGTGTGTGCGTGCGTGCGTGCGTGCGTGCGTGCGTGCGTGCGTGCGTGCGTGTGTGTGTGTGTGTGTGCGTGTGTGGGGTGAGTGGGGTTCTGCAACAGACAGAAATACAGCATGTAAGTCAATGCTCAACTTCTGACGTCACACAACACTAGTAGACGGCACACATTACATAACTAACTGCGCGTAATGGTTCCGCTATACTAAATAACCATAAATGAAATACTCTCGGCAACACACCAAACATAAGTCATCGAGACAACAAAATACATTTGCTGGCGACCGTTAGTCACCGTGCCGCTGCGTAACGGCTACTCGTACGATGCTAGGCAAACTTAAAGGAGGGCGCCGAAGATATCAATCAAACGGCGCACACAAGAAACAAACCGCGATCAGACAAACGGCACAACAGGAGACAGTAGTAACAACGAAATGTATATACTCACTTTGTGTCAAAGACGCACACGATCACAGCAACATACTCAGTCGATACCAGCAACCTTTAACTTACCGCTGCGCACAAGTGAATGGGTATAATATCTAGACCCCGAATGTAAGACAACCCCCACTTTTTCAGTCTTATTTCAATGCAAAAAACATCGTCTTATATCCGGGCCAAGACGGTAATACTAAGAGGCGACATTCAGTACATTTTCAAACGCTTTTTTTTTTTTTTTTAAGAACAACACATTTTAGTTATTGCTCCTATCTAAAAAATTGTGTCACAGCTTTGCAGTAATAGGAAAATGCAGGCGCTAAGTTGACAAATGTTTGGAACTACTACTCTAGTACATTTCACAACTTTATTGTTAGGAAATGGGTGTGAGGCTTGTTTCGCTTCACATAAATGCTCCGCACCTTCCTCAAGCACAGCATTCTTCCCTGGACCCAGTATAGTAGCAAGTAAAGGACTTGGTAGAGTTGCTTCTGTGCAAGGACGTGCTCATGTATGCAATGTGTGTATATAATCACCACCAGTTATTAAGACAAATCTAAATGATTTGACAAACAACAATAACCATCCATCTTGAGATAGCTTTTCAAATTCCAATTCCCATTTGTGTTTGCCTTGCCTGACACACACACAAACTGAATGGGCCAGAGTTCAATATATTCCCAGAGTAATTTGACTGTACCTCTGGATATCACTTTTGGCAACATTGGAGTGGCGTCATGAGACAAGGCACAGTGGGTCATCTGCAGAGACCAGAATTTTTATCTGTCAGAAGGTTGGGTCACACTAAATATTGAATTGTCAGTGAATGCAATTCTGGAATTGCTTGTTGAGGAAATGAAGGTGAAGGGCCAACTAATCTTGGTCAAAGTATGCTAGTGTTGACAGACGGGCAGTAGATGTGATGAATGGCTTTCCAGAATAGTGTCAATGAGATCACACAAACAGTATCTCTGTTTCATGTCTATCTCTGCCTATGACGTTGATATATAGACAGCCAGGCAGCCTTGTGCTACTGTAGCAAAATCCTAAAGCAATGCTATACTATGGCTCTCCAATTGACTGATTTGATTGATGAACTGTTTTTTGGGGGTCAAATGGATTTATTTGTAACATCATCTATGTTTGCCCCTTTACAGATTCCGTAGCCGACTGACAACGTATACTGTTTACATCAGAGCCGTTGTAATGAACTGGAATTACCCTATTTTCCCTAGTCGAGCCGGAGTCTAAGTCGCACAGCCATAAAATGTAAAGTAAAGAAGAAAAAGACATATATAAGTCTTGGGGGAAATTTATTTGATAAAATCCAACACCAAGAACAGACATGTCATCTTGAAAGGCAATTTAAAAACAGAATAGGCAACAACAGGCTGAAGGTACGGTATGCTAACGTTGCATAAACACAAACAAGAAACTAAGAACATGCCTGACGTAAGAGCTATTCAAATAACTATAGCATAAATAACATGCTAACAAGTTTAACAAACAATTCATGACACTCCAAATCATTAAATCCAACAAAATCGTTATCTTCTGTGTCCCTTATAAACAGCTCCGCTAACCCCGGAAGTAGAAGACGCGGCGCTTCCTCTTCTATGTCGCTTACGTCAGACTCATCGTCAGTTGCGGTTCCAATTATTCCACAGGCCTAGAGCGCCCTCTTGGGGTTTTGTGTGAAAATAACATGTGAAATGATATAATGTGTTAATAATTTCACACATAAGTCGCTCCTGAATATGAGTCGCGCCCCCGGTCAAACTATGAAAAAGACTGCGATTTATAATCTGGAAAATATGGTAATTAATTACATTGACGTTTGCTTCAATGGAGAAAGATGACCAGAGCTAGTGTTTTGAGTCACGAAATGAATGAAATCTCAATCAGTACTACTGCCTATCCAAATGTATGACAAATTTCACCAGAATTTATTAGTGTGAAATCATAATGTATGGCTTCTTATCCAACTACCTTATTTTTCGGAGTATAAATCGCGTTTTCTTTTCATAGTTTGGATGGGGTTGTGACTTATACTCAGGAGTGACATGTGAAATTATTCACATATTTTAACAATTCAAAAATCCGCGATGTAGTGAAACCGCGAAAAACGAACCGCGATGTAGCGAGGGATTACTCGCTAATTTGAACTGCAACTGACGATGTCAGCGGCGCGGCGCACACGTGGCGTTGTTTACATAAAGGACGAAGAATTCGATCGATGGATTTAATGATTTGGAGTGACACAGGTGGTTTGATAAAATTGTTGTTTGTATTATAGCTATTTGATATATAGTTTATATATCGTTATATGGGCGTGAGGAATAATTTGAACTGCAACTGACGACGAGTCCGACGTCAGCGACGCGGCGCACACACGGCGTTGTTTACATAAAGGACGAAGAATTCGATCGACGGATTTAATGATTTGAAGTGACACAGATGGTTTGAAAATATTGTTGTTTATATAATAGTTATTTGATATATAGTTTATATATCGTTATATGGGCCTGTGGAATAATTTTAACTGCAACTGACGACGAGTCCGACGTCAGCGGCACGGCGCACACGTTGGCGTTGTTTACACAAAGGACGAAGAATTCGATCGATGGATTTAATGATTTGGAGATGGTTTGATAAAGGTGTTATTTATGTTATAGTTATTTGGATAACAGTTAATGTTACGTCAGGCCCATTCTCAGCTCCTCGTTTGTGTTTATGTCACATTTGCATACCGTATCGTTTAGCCTGTTGTTGCTGGTTCATGTCTGTCTTGGTGTTGGATTTTGTCAAATACATTTCCCCCAAAATGCGACTTAAACTCCGGTGCGACTTATATATTACTTCACTGGTTCTTCTATATCAAACAATTTTCTTAGGTTCATTTACCTGACATGTTTCGGCGGGTTCTTCCGCCTTCATCAGAGTGAAGGCGGAAGAACCCGCCGAAACATGTCAGGTAAATGAACCTAAGAAAATTGTTTGATATAGAAGAACCAGTGAAGTAATTGAAAAAGAAAAGACAAGATGAACCTAGTACAACTGCGACTTATATATGTTATTTTCCTCTTTATTATGCATTTTATGGCTGATGCGACTTGTACTCCGGAGCAGCATGACATAAATTTCCCATAGCTTGTAACATGTACCAGGGCATGCCTAAAGCTTCATGTGGTAGACAGGCTTCTTTTTCTTCCCAACAAAAATGTCTATTAAATCTAGTAACGTACTTGGCATGTACCTGAAGCACTTTGTTCATATTTTTAGGGAAAAAGGTTAATTTTGTTTGGAAGCAGCTACTGGTTTGTTACCTTACGTGTGTGTGTTGTAATTTGAAACTGGAGATAAAGCTGGATGGGGTTATTATTGAAAGAGTGAATGAGATTAAATTTTTAGGGGTGACAATAGATGATAAGATCAGTTGGAAATCACAAGTTAAACATGTACAAACTAAAATCTCAAGGTGCATCGCAGTATTAAATAGAGCGAAACAGGCTCTGGATCATACAACACTTCGCATCCTTTATAATACACTAGTTCTTCCATATTTCATGTATTGTGTAGAAATCTGGGGTAATAATTACATAAGCACAATATATCCACTTATTATTTTACAAAAAAAAGCAATACGGATCATTCATGGGGCAGGATACAGGGATCATACAAATTCATTATTCTTAGAGTCAAAACTCATCAAACTAAGAGATATAGTGGAATTCCGGACAGCACAAATACTTTACAAAGCAAAAAATAATCTGTTGCCAACTAATATTCAGAATCTTTTCATTGGGAGGGAAGGGGGTTATAATTTAAGGGGGACATTTAATTACAGGATAAGGAAGGCACGCACGACAAAAAAAACATTCTGTATTTCCATATGTGGAGTTAAGTTATGGAATACTTTGGAGGAAACGCTCAGGGAATGTTCAAACATCTATCAGTTTAAAAAAAGATATAAAGAAGAAATTATTTTTACAAGGTACAGAAATGAGGGTGTATGAGTATCATGGGGTGCTTAGTAATTATTGATTTACGTTTCTTTGTTGGTTTTGTTTGTCTGTCATTGTTTTGTTCAGGCTGTTTTTTATTTTTTGTTTTATTTTGTTTATTTCTACCATTCAGGTATCTTTGTGTTGTATTTGAGGTGTGTATGTACGTTAAGTGTCTGTGTGTGAAATATACGTATGTATTAATAGTGTGTAGGTACATGTTTAGTGTTAAGCGAGCAGCAGGTGGGAGATAATTTAGTAATTTAGTATTTTGTTGGGATAACTGAGGCAAAATGATTTATGGCTGGGTATTTAGGGATTATTAAAAGGGGGTGGGATTAAATAAATTATACTTCTTCCTACTCCTTTTCAGACATGTGAATGTGACTTATGGTTCTTTTGCGGTTATATCTTTATTGCTACGCTTGTAGGCATGTGTATGTGTATATGTATATATGTGTATATGTATATTTTTATATGTATATATATATATATGTATGTATGTGGGTATGTCGGTATGTGTATATATGTATATGCATGTATTTTGTCATGTCTTTTCATTGTGTACAATAATCTTATTCTTTTTTCACATGTTTGAAATAAATGAAATAAATGAAAAAAAATAAAAAATGAAATGAGTGGCAGTTTGGTTGTTATATATAAATGCCAAAGGGAATATTTTTTTGTTAATTTAGCGATGGTAAATGGCTGAATATTTAAAATGTTTTATTACAATGCATTAACAGGGTTTGCCACGATCACCAAGTTTTGAATTTGCATTTGCATTTTACAGAAGGAAAAAACATCAATTAAAATCGTAAATCTGAATTGTTTTTTTAAGGCTGTATCATCTAGCTCTATGCACATCTATGTTGAAGGTACAATAGTCAATAAAATTTGGTAGTAAACTACCTTAGCATCTATTTCAAAGTGAGCACACTATGTTTTTTTTGTCTAGTCATATCAAAATAGGCATAATGTTTGAAAATTACAAATGCCTTACCAGCAGCTGCCACTTAAGGGATTTTTTTTAAACAAATGTGCATTGTAAATACAAGTATTTCATTAAATGAAATAATAAAAATGCTGTCAATGTTAAAGTGGCACTAACTATGAGAAGTCATTATTGAACGCGCCAAAACCAAACTGCTCTCATTGTTGATTTTTTTTTATGCAGCTGTGTTTACCCTTCTGAGATGTTGCTCTTTTAACAGGAACCTCGTTTGTCACACATAAAACAGAGTTTGACTTTTATTTTCTTACAAATTCTCCACTGTGAAGTGTCGCATCTAAAAAGAGGTGAGGGAATTCATGGTAGGGGAATTTTGTTTTGATTTATTTTTGGACAATGTGGATGAAGCTAAATATCCAGTGCACTGGAATATAATGACAGTTCACGACCACTGAGTAAACAGAAGGCCAGAATCACGCTATAAAAAGAAAGAAATGAAGGAATATGTTTTGGTGGAGTGAAAAGTTTGAATTTCATTAATAAAAAAAAGGCACATAAATGTTCATGTTTCCAATTACCCGTTTTATTATACTTAGTATTTGCTGAATATTGTGTCTTCAATTTAGTGTCATCTTTTCATGTCTCCTGTATTGGATAACAGAAAGAAATTAGAGATGTCCGGCAAAAAAAATCATGTTCATTAATGTGCAATGGTGGCTCTGCTGCCTCCGGACCTCCAGAGGAATTCAAACTTTGCATTCCTCTGAAGACCAGAATCATAACAGACTGCAGTAGAGGAGATAGCCTTTATGAAGCCTAATGTCTGACTAACTACAACCACTCCCTGCAGAATACAGGAATGTTTAAAGCGAGCTAACATTGTATACATTTTTCAACTCAGAGATATATAATCCACAAGTATAATAGTTTACAGCATGCAGTACGTATGTGTACATACAGGTACTATACAGGTGTTCCTATTTCACATACAAACAGTAAATATATTGTTGCCTACATATCAGATTTGTAAATAGGGACCTAAATTTCTTTGTGTCTTGGCATGTGAAGAAATTGACAATAAAGCTGACTTTGACTTTGAAATAATTTAGCCTAATGGACTGTGTTTAGGAGCACAGATTGTAAAAGAAAATTGAAACTAGTCTCTGAATACGATTAGACTGGGGGGAAATGCCTTCAAATTAGAGTAAACAGTTTAACTTAATTAGTGTTAAACATACCTCTTGAAACCTTTTGTTTCCTATTACTTAGGGAATCCCTGCTCTGCTTGGCTGACGAGTTTCACTTAAAATTATACACGCAAATAAGCTCATATGGGCCAAGATTTTGAGCAGTGATGTTTCAAACGGCACAAAAAAACTCAATTGTAATAGCGCAAATGGAACATTATTAGTGAAAAGAGCAGTGTGGGCCCTTAATTATCTATTTTTTTCCTTATTTAATGTATTTGTTGTGGAGAATTTTAAAGCCTTTTGAAGTGATCATAGATTGCTAGGTAACCAGCAAGATGGCTACTTTATTCATCCAGTGAAGGAAATTAGATTGTCACAGCAGCAATACCCACAGTTACTGTAGATCAGTGGTCCCCAACCACCGGGCCGCGGACCGGTACCGGTCCGTGGGTCACTTGGTACCGGGCCGCCAAGCCGCACAGAAAAAAAAAAAAATTATCGACGATCAATTAATTCAGGTCAAGACACTCGTCCCGGTTACGTGACATGTTTCCCCAGTCGAGCCCGCAAAGCTAATATGTGGCGACAGGCTAACTAACCAGGCAATGAAGCATTCAAAACTGCTTCAACACATGGAGAACAAGCATCCTGCAATAAAAGACAAACCTTAATCACTTCGGGTGTCATTGTCTCCGATTACGTCTAGATGGGACCGGCTCGTTTCTGAGAAACAAACTCAGTGCTCCCACTAATTCAACGTAATGGTGAGTTTTATTTTTGTCATTTGTACTTGTTTTTATGTCAGTCGTATCATTTTATTTCATCGTATTTATATATTTATTATAAATGTATTATTTATTTATTTATATAAATGTATTATTTATTTATATAAATGCCGGTCCGCGGAAATATTTCTGACATGTAACTGGTCCGTGGCGCAAAAAAGGTTGGGGACCACTGCTGTAGATCATAAAACAAAGGAGCAATCAAAAGTAAAGAGAAGGGACAAATACAAAAGCAGCATTTGAGGGGGTTCTAAGGAAAATTAACATCAATCCAAGACCCAATAAAAAGAGTCAGAGATTTAAGGTGTTACCCTTTGGGCCAGGGCAGTTTCAAATAAAAGTATAATTTAAAGTTTTTTAGATAATTACACAAAATGGCAGCCACTTGCCATCACATTGCTGATTAAATGAGGCTACAAGCAGACATACCGTATTTTCCGGACTATAAGGCGCACCTAAAAACTTAAAATGTTCTCAAAAGCCGACAGTGCGCCTTATAGTCCGGTGCGCCTTATGTATGGACCAAATTCCTAAATTTAAACTAGCCCGAAGCATTGTGTCATGAAATCAATCATGAGTGGCCCGCTGAAGACTATGAATCATGAATCAAAAAGACTATGGATCATTATTTTGTGATTATAAAGTAATTTGTTGTGTCTGAAGTTGAAATAAAAAAGATAAAATGGAGAATGATTTGATTTGGATTAAAAATCTGACATGATGCATTAATGGTGCGCCTTATAGTCCGGTGCACCTTATATCAGGAGAAAGTTTTAAAATGGGCCATTCATTGAAGGTGCGCTTTATAGTCCGGTGTGCCTTATAGTCCGGAAAATACGGTAATTACAATTTGTATGTAGTTCACAGACATACCACCAATTGGCTCTCCCATGTCTTTAATGACAGTGGCAGCTGAACTCTAAATTACAATCTCGTGTTTAGATGTCTCTAGTCCTTTTTAAACAAGTACATTCCTAAGTCTATACCGTTGTGTAACTACGAGCTATAATATCACCTTGAATAACAGTCTACTAAAATTAGACATACTAGTCAACAAAGATGTTCCTTGAAGCGGGGTTGAATAATACACTGTAACTGGTCATGCTTTACAAAATGGAGATACGTTTGATCTGCAAACATACAAGTGCATGAGCATAAAAAGTTACAATTAAAAAAAAAAAACTCAATCCATTCAATTTCTTAATGCACCTTGTGTATTGTTTTTTTCATCTTTAGTGCATTGGTTGCTCATGATTAATTCTGCAGTTAAAAAAATATCAATCGATTGTTAAGATCACGTCTGGAAGAAACTGACAAGACGGAGTACACAATTGCAACCAGCAGAGGTGCTGTTGATTCAGACTCAACTCATTTGTGGTCTGAAGAACAAGATGATGTCAGTAATGGAAAGTTGAGCAACAGCCATAAAGAACTCCTCTATGGCACAATTATTCCTGTCAGCAATAATCTGCTCAATACCACAATACCACAGTTCAGAACATTCAGTTTATCTCATTAAAAAAAAAAATCTACATAAATTAACACTCAATTGATTGTCACTTTTTCCTTTAGTCAACCCAGGAAACGTCAAATGCTTGTCCCCCAATTGATAGAATTTTTTCTTTTATTTTCAGCGATTATGTGAATAGCCATGGGGCTTCTAGTACAAAATTTCCTTTGGATAATATCAGCTCTACACTGAAGAGTAGAGCAAACAAAACACAAGTAAAACATTTTTCAAAAATCAACATCTTTCATAACAACTAACTATTGATACTTTTCTGAGTTCATTATGCATCTAACGCAAGCTCAGGAATTTGCTCATGTCTTAAGAAATAATTTCTTGTGCGTAAGGGGTGGCAGCACGTCCAGACCAAATATGGCCGAGTGAAAACACTACAAGCCAATCTGTGCAGCACGCTGGAATGAAAAGCTATTCTCCTTAACTGGTGTGAATGTGGACCATGACACTACACATTGACAGGAGCCTAAAGTTACTCCCTCCCTCTCTTTAGGCTGAATTTGTTTATCTGGTGGCTCAGGACTGCCTACTTTACCGACTTTGAAAGAGGGACACTCAAATTTGCCTGCTGGAATATTCAGCTCATTTTTTATTTAATATTTTACCTTAATACTAAAGTTAAAGTTAAGTTAAAGTCCCAATGATCGTCACACACACATCTGGGTGTGGTGAAATTTGTCCTCTGCATTTAACCCATCCCCGTGTGATTTTAATCCATCCCCTGCGGGAGAGGGGAGCAGTGAGCAGCAGCGGTGCCGCGCTCGGGAATCAGTTGGTGATCTAACCCCCCAATTCCAACCCTTAATGCTGAGTGCCAAGCAGGGAAGCAATGGGTCCCATTTTTTATAGTCTTTGGTATGACCCGGCCGGGGTTTGAACCCACAACCTTCCAGTCTCAGGGCAGACACTCTACCACTAGGCCACTGAGCTTATACACGATTATAAGAACTCGGCAGACTGTCTTTGAGGCATCACAAATACTTGATATCAGTCGCACAACTACAACAATTAATCTTTTGTCTATAGGTTACATTCTTTATCTCTCCCAGGCAGAATACTAATGTATTTTATGCACACTCAAAGAGGTAGGAAGTTGAATGTACGACAAGTTTCATAGCAACTTGATGTGAAATTACCACCAGGACCACAATGACCTCAATGTGAAGACATGTATTTTGAGTTGGTTATTTGTGCTCAGGCATATTTCTTGTCTAACAACAATGCAACTGTATGGTTAAAAGTGACATTTTTGTCTGACATTTAAAGGGGACACAAGTGAGATACACACTTGAATATACATAGAAGAGGTTAACCCTAACGTGACAAGCCAAAAGTCACAACAACACTAGACTTGTTTTGCTTTTCATGGCTGATGGCTTTGGCAGCAAAGTCTGCTGACAGGACAAAAGATATATGCATGTCACTTCCTTTACGCATCTGAAAATTGTCCACGACAATGTTCAGAATAATCTCAAAACATCAATAACAATCTTTCTGTCGTTATTCTATGGGGGATTCCACACACCCAAAGACAGCTTTTGTTCTTTATTTTGGATAAGGTAGAAAAGCTGAGCTTTACAGGAATAGGCAGAGCCTGGTAGCAGATGAACAATAGCAATAAATAAAAGCAGTCTTCAATTTCGGCAAGCCTCAACTGAATAAAAAAAAAAAACAATGACTACTCTGTACTTTGCACAAGGAAGCTTCGTCGTATGCGAGAAAGATCATTTAGAATTTCTGTTTCAAGCCATGCTGGTTTGTTGTGAATGTCATTAAAACAGCAGCTACAGAATGATATCATGCATGCAGCAGTGCATGCACAAGAGAGCGTGCACAACAATATTTTTTACAAGAGGTTATTGATCAACTACCACTTGTCTTAGCATGCAGAGTGCATGGACAAGAGAGCGTGCAGAACATTCTTTTTTTACAAGAGGTTATCTTGGCCTCATCTCTTTGCTGCAAACAGATACATTGTTCGTGGTACAGGACTCCTGATGTGTGGATTTAAGTCTGCTCATCAGGTAGTATTAACAAGTGACTGGGCAAATAATTAATATTTGAGACTAGTCACAATTGAATATTTTTAAAATTTAATATTCTATCAACTACTCCATTGATTAATTGAATGATCGCATAAGATTTCATTTGTGCCAAAGTGTGTTAAAAACAATTCCTCATTTACTCTTTATTAATTTATTATTGTTTTGTTTATTTTGTACTATTTTGTGATAAAAAAAAACTAAACAAAAAGGTCTGCTTTTATGAAGAGCTAGAGAAATCCAAGAATTATAACTTTGAAGGGCCTGATATCAGAATATTAGGTGAATCTTGGTTAAAAAATGGCACTAAACTACCCATCCATCCATCTTCTGTACCGCTTGTCCCCATGGGCGTCGCAGGCGTGCTGAAGCCTATCCCAGGAGTCATCGGGCATGACTTGATTGATAAAATATGAGACGATTAGTAATCAATTTATTGTTGAGCAATCTATTAATTCAGATACCTTTAATACACTTGCATGTTTTGAAAGTGACTATGGAACTGATATCATCCAGTCGAGTGGGAGAAATGCCAAGCATTACGACAGGAACTAGACCGTGTCAGCCAAAAACTCGAGCTAAAAAGCAGTTAACCATGAAAGGGGCATGATAGACCGCAATCACTGAAGTATGGATATCACTAAAGACCAAGCATTCCTACATACAGTGGAAAAAGCTGGCATTATCCACTTATTGGTAAGGCTAAAACGCTTTAAAGTTGACTTTAAAACAATACAAAGTTTGCACATTTGTATAAATGTAATTCAATGTATTTTTGCCAGAAGTATTTTATTTAAAGGTAGGCATCTTGTACTTTAATTCTAAAAGAGAACATTTTATTTATGTTATGTGCTTGATCAAATAAAAGCTAACGTTCTTTAGAGTTTGTTATTTTAAAAAATCCTATACAGCAATCCCTCGTTTATCGCAGATAATTGGTTTCAAGACCACCCGCGATGTGAAAATCCGCGAAGTAGTGTGAGCCTCTCATTTTTAACATACATAAATTTTTTGTGTATCAATAAGTGTATATTAAACCATATAAGTGCATTATGTTATCGTTAGAACATTAAATAATAGCTTCAAATATGTACTATATTAATACGTAGTATAAACGACAGAAAATAATGTATAAATAATATAAACATAAATATAATACGTGTGTGTGTGTGTGTGTGTGTGTGTGTGTGTAGCTAAAGTATACATAATGTATTATTATAACAACTTTTTTATAACAAAGTACAAGTGTACATACTGTAAATGTGTTTTTTAGAACTCTTTTATTATAAAAAATGTATAACAAGGTACAATACTGTAAATATATTTTAAGAACTCTGATTATTATTATTACAACTTTTTTATAAAACGGTACTACGCCTATTTTTTTACTCAGATGCTAGTCATGCACACGTTTCTTGAGTATGCTATTTTTTAGACAGTGTACAGTTGTTTTTTGTATAGCCCTTACACATGGCATCTAATCATAATGGAGGTGAAAAAAAGGAAGCATTAACATTGTGGCTCATGAATGAGACCAGATCCACGACCCTCAGCAAAAACAAGGTAAGTTTGGAAAAACAATCATTTTGTTCTGTACTGGGTATTCTTGGGTTACGGGAAAAAAAAAAAAAACACTTCAATTTCAATGTTACCGACAATCCACTCTACTGGACTAACCCTTTCGTTCACCAATTCCCCAAATTAAGATTTTACTGTACTTGTAAACTACATCGTCTTCAAAAAGCCAATAGTTTAAAGTAAATGCCCACACAGACAAATTGCAAAGAGATGTAAAATGATCCCTTTTACCACTCTGCTTGTTCCATACTTGCAAGAAGCAAGTTGCAACAAGCCCCTCTACTTTGAGGAACCTCCACCAAGCCACTGTACAGTACACGTAGGCAGACATGGTTTGGAAAAAGATTGTTATGCTTACTAGATAAAAACTGGAATTTCACCCAAAAAAAAGTGTGAAAAAGGTAGATCACACATCAGTAATCCTCTCAAATTGTGCATGTAAAAAAAAGTCAGTCTTACCACAGACTGACTATCCAAGCTGGGTTCTTCCTATCCACTACCCTGCAAAACAGCCAACACTACTCGTGCCAACAAGTCACATAATGTGCATGTTATTGACGTGGTTATTTTAGGCCACGAATGAAAGCGGTGAAGTGTTTTAGTTTGAGATTTAAAATGGTGGTAAAAGATTCTAATTCAAAAGACGATGTAAATGAGGAATCAAACTAGATGCTTGTTCATCGATAAAACGCTCTTCAGTTTACAGAAGCCTGTCTGCAAACAGATCAGAGCAAACTGGGTGAGCTGCAGCCTAAATTCTTTTTGAGAAATAACCACCTCAATGCTGATGTTATTTATTACTGTGATAAGTGGAATTATGATATTGATACAGTAAATAAATAATGAAGAGAACACCAAAGTGTGTTCATGCAACATGCCCATACAAGGTTTTGACAAACCTGCCTATTAGCCCCAATGACAATGAATCAAAGTAGAGATTTATGAACGCAAATTCCTCCACAGTTGTCACACCCTCTCAACATAGCCGTGCTAGAATTGACACCCAGAGGCTATAAGCTTTGTCCTGTCTAAAGCACAACGCGCCCTAGGCTCAGTTTATTTCAACCCAAATGAAATAATGCTAGCTGGTCATTTACTCCCGGTTCTCCAAACACCCCAACACAAGGTCTCAAAAGGAGAGAAAACGACGTGGAAATACGGAAATGTTCACAACAACATGAATTCCCACAACACACACACACATGAGAAGACACACTCGTCATCCCACGACTACTACAATTGAATACGTCTTCGCTTTCTCTATATAAGTCTGCACACGTCATAACTCGGTGGTCTTTTCAGCGTACGAGTACGGCCGTCCTGCTACGTATGAGAAGAGAACGAAGAGGAAAGGCGCAGTTAGCTTCCACTAGCCATCCATGAGAACTGCACGCCGCTGCGTAGAAGTGGAAACTATTTAGGAATTAAAGATCTATCCACACGATTAATTTTCGACTGCAACAAATACCACTGATAAACAAATCAGCGTCACTAACTTTTTATTTCGTTTCCACGCCGAATCTCTGGTGACGTCAAGGACTTGCAAGAACGGTGGAAACTTTTCAAAGTTAAAAACATAAATCCTACCTGAGCGCGCTGTTAACAGTGCCACTGACAGGTCCCTTGGAATTTCAATGAAACGATTTTCTGGTGACTTCAATTAATCCAAGAAACAGAGCAAGTTTGAGCAGGGAGAATGGGCAGTTGGCGACCTTTTTTTCTAACTTCCCCTCCCTATCCGCTCAGGGTAGTGGTGGCTGCAAACTCCTCCCTGGATGCATACTGCATGACTGCATTGGGACGGGTGGTGTCTCAGCAGATCAGCAGGCCAGATCTGAAGCTAATCTGTGACTGTCAAACAAAATAAATGTAATACTACGTTAGTGATAGCGATTCTGTTTTGATCATAGATCTAAGATTATATGGAACGTACGTACAAAGTGCTGCACGAGGTTCATTACCTTTGTGCCATCTCGCGGTATGTAGGGGAAGTGCTCAGATAACAGCTCAAATGACAAGGTCGTTCCAAAAATGGCAATTTAGAAACCAACATTTTTAAATACAATCACTTTTTTTGCTACGTTGTCAAGGAAAATAGCTAAACTATAATCTAATTTGAGATAGTAAGGCACCTAAAATAAATAAAAAATACAGATGCATAAATTCTTTCCAAATAGTAATTTATATGAGAAAAAATGTGGCCTCGCTTTTTCAACCTCTTGATTTAGAAAAATCTGTGACTAATTTGGGGACCCAAAGAGGACGCTGAGCTGTTCGGTGCGTACTGCTTTATGACTATGTAAACAGACTGCCAACTATGGACCCATTCTTGTATCGCCCCCCCCCCCCCCCCCCAAAAATCTACCTTATTTCATTTTTATTATGTGTATTATTAGTGATAAAGGAGTTACATGTTATTACTATCTGTTATTACTGTGTATAGCTCCTGACATTTACATACCATAAAAAAATTACCATAAAAAATCACTCCTTTGAAGTCCCCTTTAAATGGACATCTTAACTTTAAATATTATGAACAAAATACAGAAGAATTTCCAGATCAACTCTAACAGCAGATATTCATCAGTCATCTGTGTCACGCACCAGTGTCGTCCAGCCACGCCACCTTGTCACCAGGATCGCTGTCACCTGTCGCGGGCTGATTGGGAGCGCTATATTGGCGCGGCCAGTGCGACAATGCTTGTCATCTTGTCTCGTGATGTATCCGTGCACACCGGTCCCTTCCACAGTTGCTCTCCTTGGAGATCACCCGTCCGCCACGTCCAGTCCTCGCCAGTGCGAAGTCCAGCCGCCAGCTCCTTCCCCTGGCTTGCCATCCGGCTATCCAGCCCCGACGAGCGCAACCTCGCCCGATCGCCGCTTCAGCCCTCCAGCGTTCCCCTCTCCCTCCACAATAAAGACAGCTTCACTTTGCATTTGGCTGTACTGTCCGATCTCTCACAATCTGAGCTTTAATGAAACACCCAACACATGTTGATTTTGGTCTTGCTATGCCACAGGGTATTGATTTGGGAAATAAATTATTAGATTTTTCCATGCACCTTAAGTGTACACCCCTTGTTGGGAAACACTGCTCTAGAGTATACCTGTGAATTGTATTACCAGTTCATTTACAGTAAATAATACTGATCCCAAATTATGTAGCATATTCAGTTGCATGCATTGGACTTGGAAAAATAGAGGGGAAAAAACATTGAAAGTACAGTACTTAAAAATAAGTCTTTAGTGTGATGAGACCAATTGAAGTGAAAACAGCCCAACAGCAAACGGTGAATACAGTATTAATTTATTTGCTTAAGATTTACAGGAACAATATGAATAAAAATAAATCTCAGATAACATCCACTCGCTCCTATCTACAATGCATAAAATTTTTACAGCTTTTACTGTACAATACCGTCAAATTTTAAGATCGTGTGACCTCTTAGGCAAGCCTCATATTCCATTACTACATTACAGTCACACTCGCAAAACATAGCCACACTGCATTTGTGATGTTAGCGTGTGTGGAGAGGCACAAACCGACTTTACAACTGAGAATTTTTGTACATACAGTAAGGAGACAAATTGTGTTTACATTTGATACATAATTGAAATAAGGCTTCTTACTTTCAACAACCGTCTAATTCGCCAAACCCCCATTAATTTTCAAGACTTGTGTTTGCCATGGTTTATACCTGAGTCATATTTATGCCAATGCTGGATATTTTAATCAAGATTTAACAGGAATAAAACCAGAGCGACACAGATGAAAAAAGATACTTCAAATGACTAATGAAAAAGACGTACACTGAAATGATGGCCACTGCAAGTTCAAAAAGCAATTATTTAGGTTGAGCTTCCTGTCAACAAACATGACAACAAGTGAAGCACAAAAACACTGAAACACAACTAATGCAAAATGACATTGACTCAAAACAATTTAGTCTTTTTCTGGTTTCAATTATAATTAGCAGGTACTTGCTGTGTAGAGTGGCATGGCAGAAGACTAACTAAAGATTCAGTTCACATTGTGAAGTAATAGCTAATAATTATTTTTATAATAATTATATAATACAATGATTATCGTTTATCTTCTTATATATTATAATAATAAAAAATAAGATGAATTAATTAAAGATGGTAGATGATGATTCTCCTAAATGACACTACCAAATAAGCTATTATCAAATTAGTGTTTCCGTAAGAGTGCAATGTCATGTTATATCTATAACCCAATGAGTGCAGGCTATAATTAAACTGAAATTGCAAAAATATATATGGAAATATTAATGTAGGTACAATTGAAAACATATGCATAAAAAGGCGTGATTAGGGTTGGCTGCTGTTGAGCCAATATGACGAATGCCACACATGCACATGTGTGTAAAAACCTCATTTTAAAATACTCTGGTACGTGATGCTAGTCATAACAGTCTGTGCGCCCAAATAAAAAGATCTAAAAATGTAATGTATTAAATTAAGTTTTCCTAACAATCTTTGATGTTGTGAAATACATGGTCCACTTTGAAAAGGTGTGTCGACTAGGTAAGGATGGGCAAGTCACAGGCAGTTCAGCAGCTGTGAACGCTGTTCACGAGCTGTGCTGCAAGACCAATGACCCATTGGCCTTTTGACCGCTTAGTATTTGCACCGTCTCCAAATTACTGGACCTCGATACCTTGACGAAGAGCTGAGAGCTCTCAGTTGCTAATGCCATTGTCAGAGTTGGATGTGGCCACAGGGATGCGCGGCATCTTCTTGGCTGGACTCGGGATGTGCTAGAATGCCAGATCAAAAGCTTAGGTTTTAGTCCTAAAATGCACATTTACTATACCTTAATATAACTGAACTGTAGTTGAAAAATGTACTGTACTTGACAAGTAGAATATTTGAATTGTGTTTAATTCAGTCATTCTTTTGCGTACTCCAGCAATAGCAAACATGTAATTGAACCGTATAAATAAACTGCCTTGCATATATACCGTATTTTCCGGAATCTAAGTCGCAGTTTTTTTCATAGTTTGGCTGGGGGTCGATTTATAATCTGGAGCGATTTAAATGTGAAATTATTAACACATTATTACTTGATCATTAACACATTACTTACTAGTATAGTTGATCATTTCACATGTTCTTTTTATTATGTTATTATGTTCGATAAACGTGTTATTTATGTTGTAGTTATTTGAATAACTGTTAATGTTACGTCAGGCACGTTCTCAGTTCCTTATTTGTGTTTATGTCATGTTAGCATACCGTATTGTTTCGCCTGTTGCTGCCTGTTCATGTCTGTTCTTGGTGTTGGATTTTGTCAAATAAAGTTCCCCCACTTTATTGTGCATTTTATGGCTGATGCGACGTATATTCCGGAGCGATTTATAGTCCGAAAAATACGGTACTCCCTTTTATTCAATCAGTTCAATCAGCAGATGCTTTATCTATATGTTCTCTGTGGCATTTCCTCAGATAATTTATATTGCATTTGGGAAGACATTTTTTTTTTTCTTCTTCTTTATTATGCATTTTATGGCTGGTGCGACTTGTACTCCGGAGCAATTTATATTCCAGAAAATACGGTATATATTCATGCTAGCTTTGAAGACTTGTTACAGAAGTCTTGGGATAGAATCTGTACCTCAGTGGCAGTGCTGCAGCGAACACGTTCTGGCTCTGAAGGCAGGTCATTGTCCAGAGGTCTCCTGGCATATTCCCTACGGTGTTTCTCATCCACTCGTGTCAAATACCAAGTGCCTGGAAACAGATCCTCCACAGAGCCACGAGGGATGTAGCTGGCTGGTAGATTTAAAGCACGACAGAACAATAAACACACATTTGGACAAGCTGTTCCGAAACAATAAAGCAAAGAGCACCATATTCAAGTGTTACAGCACATTGCCATACAAACCATTTTGCACTACAGTGGAACCTCGATTTAACCAACTCGGAACCAAAAGGATGCCGGAATCAACGGCTAATAGGATTCAGTCCACTTAATAACAGCCCTCTGTACAGTACCTTAGTTCCAGAACTGAGTGGAGTGTGTATGTGTGTGTGTGTATGTGCAAGTCTGATATTTATTGTACAATAAATTAATTTATTGACTGTGGAAAATGGAAAGAGACTTAATATATTAAATCACAATCAAAATATTGAGGGAAGAAAATCACAATTCAATTACTTTTTAAAATCATTTGACACTTAATAAATTATACGCCTAATGTAATTGCTTCTTGAATCTGGCCAAGGAATATTTTGGCATGCTTTTATTTTCAGCACTGTTTATATTCAATGTTCAACACGAACGTCGGAAATTTCATACCTAAGTGGTGGGTCTCTTCTCTGAGCTTCATGTTTTCAGAGAAGACAGCAGGTGAAACCTTCTTCCTTGACTCCAACCTGACCTTGAGGTCACTCATACTACAGATAAGTTTGTCAAGAGCAGAACCTAGGGGCAGGAGAAAGTCAACTTAAAAAAATATATATATATATATATATATATATATATATATATATATACATATATATAATATATAAAATATATAAAAATACTTATATTGCTCTAATTTTGTAATACAATCACAATTGATTTTGTGTAAGACAAGTGAGAAAGTCACCAGGTGTGTGGTCCTGCGAGACCCTGAGAGAATAGAGGGTTGCAGCAAATCCTGATCCATAGGAGAAGACTCCAATCCTCTGACCTGCCATTTGTGAAGATGTGTGTCTACAATATAGAAGGGAAAGATTGTATTTACCGTAATTTCTGGACTATAAGCCGCACCAGCTAAATTTAGGAGAAAATCTTGTTTTGTTCATATATAAGTCGCAGGTGTGTTCATCTTTAATTATCATTTGTAAGAGAATATGCACAGAGATTTTCTGGACTTTAAGCCGCTACTTTTTGCACAAGGTTTGAACCCTGCGGCTTGTAGTCCGGTGCAACGTAGCTATGGATTTTTCGTGATTTTTGTGACGTCTAATACACATACATTCGTTAGTAAAAAGGTTGTGGATCGCTGTTGTGTGGCACCGCTTTGCTGGGTGGAGGGATATGCGACCAGACACATGGCCACTGGGGAGAAGAGTGGTGTGTTAATCGGATGTCCGTCCGCCAGGCAAACAGTGCCGCACAATCGACACGAACAAGAGACAGAACGAGATCAAGACGGACATTATTAGAGGAAGGAAGTTTTTATACACAAACCCTCATTATGTGGGGAAAAAAGAAATGTATATGATGCCACTTTTAAGTTAAAGGTAGTCGATTTGGCTCTTAACGAAGGCAATGGAGCTGCTGCGTTTACTGTAGAGCTTTCTTCTGGCCACTAGAGGGCACCGGGCTATTGTTGATGACATCTTGTGACGTCACCCTTTTCAGTATTTATTTTCCTGGTCATTTCTCCGGAGCTTTAAGTGTAGCTAGTATAGCATTGCCAAATTTACCCCTGTAAGTGGTACCCTTTTATTTATTTATGGTCGTCGCTGAGATTTATGCATGTTTGCAGAGCTCCTTCCACTCTGTCAATAAACGTTATGTTAAAAGGTATGCGTCCCCAAAGCCCCATCTCTTTCCTGACAATCTTTTTTGTGTATAATATTCTCTTACAAATGATAATTAAACATTTAAACACCTGCGGCCTATGACATGCAGCTCATATATGAACAAAACAAGATTTTCCCCTAATTATAGCTGGTACATCTAATAATCAGGTGCGGTTTATAGTCCAGAAATTACAGTAAATAATTTAACATAATATTGAACAGAGGTGCTGCATTTTACAATTTTAAGAAAAGCATAATGTTAATCAACATCCAAATACATTCAAAGTTATGACAGAAAAAGGTTGATGTGCAGGATGATGACATTTGAGTCCCCATATGATTTGTCACTTTTATTTTTAGTGTTTAATTGTTAACAGGGGTAAGATTTTTAAATGCGTGCCACTTAATGCCACAAAGTAAAAGTCACATGCACAAGGCAAGATGACTTCCACAAGCATTATGCATTGGTGCTTGAACTCAAGCCTGCATTTTCTTATGTTACACAATACATGTCACGATGGCGTCCGGAAAACTTCTATTTTCATTGTTTCCTTTGGGAGAAGACCACTTCAGTGGTCAAATCCTGGAACAGATTTTTTTTCTCTCCAGACATTCTACTAGAATAACATCATTCAAAGGGTAGGGCCAATAGTTTTGATAGACAGCTCATCATCAGTTAAATACAAACTAGTATCCCCCCCCCCAATGAGGACAATGTCTAATCATTTCTCACTAAAACAAATGCTGCTTGTTAATGTATTTTCTGCACTATAAGGCGCACTGGATTATAAGGCGCACTTTCATTGATTTTTTTTTATTTTAGAAATGTTTTCATATATAGGGCGCACCAGATTAAAAAGCACATTAGATGCTACAGCATCAAACTGAGGTTGCGGTATGCATCCACAAGATGGAGCTGTGTAAAGGGAATGTCACCCCAGTCAATGAGGTAAAAAAAACTCCAACTCCCATTCCGTACGAAAGTGATACAATTTGGCTTCTTACTTGGTCCAGCCACCCCACTCATTTCTGATGGTCGTAACCTTTCTTTAGTTTAAAAGAAAAAAAGCGAGTGTGTGCATAATGCCTTGATTAGCTTGTTAGCTTTGGTGCCGGGTTTGTGTATGCGCAGCCAAAAAGCTGCGGTGAGGGGGTGTGGTCACTGTCTATTGCGCATGTGTGGTTCACTGTGATTGCCTCCCGACAGGATTACCTGTATGTCAATCAAGCGATGGGATGGATTATAGCCTTTAGAAAAAAAAAATTTATTTATAAAATGTCATGCGCTCGCCAAGTAGTAGCTTACTTCGGTGACGCCGCTGACCACGGTTGCCGTAATGCTGAAAGCGATGCGACCTTGTAATTTTCCAGTTGTACTGAAACATTTTGGCAGAGCGCTGTGTACAACCAGTATGGATCAACAAATTCATCAATTGATCGATACACACAAACACACACACACACACACACGCACACACACACGCACACACACACAAACCTCGGTTCTCGAACAAATCGGAATTTGAACGAAAAATTCGAGATTTTTTGCTTCGGTTGTAGAACAAAAGGTCGAACCTCGCGAGATGAGCCGAAAGGACCCGAGAAAACCCGACCGCACGGCCCGGAAGCCGACAGACTCCGTTCGTTATTGTATTTTCGTTACTTTGAGGATTGTATTAACCCCTAATCATGCCTCCAAAGAAAGCAAGTGGGAGCAGTAAAGCCATCCTAAAACACAAAGACGCTCTTAAAGCAATGCGACAGTGAGCGCCCGGACTAAATTCAGCTCTCTGCGCACTGAGGTCCACTTAAATTTTGGAAAGTACATCAGGACTTTTCAGCGACGGCTCTGTCACAATAATGCGACCAGCGCGGTGCAGTTGCGCGTTCGGCGGTGCGCTACGGTTGCGCGCTCGGCGGTGCGCTGCAGTTGCGCAATCGGACAAAAATGCGCAAATGAAAAAATGCTTAAAAAAGGCGTTTTACACACACACACACACACACACACACACACACACACACACACACACACACACACACACACACACACACACACACACGCACACGCACACGCACACACACACACGGCGCTCTGCATTATAAGGCGCACTGTGGTTCTTTGAGTAAATTATAAGCTTTTAAGTGCGCCCTATCGTGCAGAAAATACGGTAGTTTTAATATGTCTATTTCCTGCCGACATAGTAGCACCTGGTGCATGCAAGTCAAAACAAAACTCAAATATTGAGACATACTGTGCGATGACTGATGCCAAGCAGCCGTAGACTGAGGGGGTATACATATTTCCGTTCAGGTTGGATATGAGCAAAGACAGCTTGGTCTTTCTCTCAAACAAGTCAGCACTGGCCTTCATGAAGGCCTTCTCAACATCCCGGTCAAAGTAGGTGTCTTCTGGCTTTATGTCTCTGCCAAAAGAACACAAATGTATTGGAGAGAACACACAGCACAAGTCTGATGAAATGATAGACACTAGAAATGCCAAAACGTTAAATATTCTAAGGCTTAGAATTAGGCTTAGATAAATAGATCTAGAATCTAAGACAAGTATAAACAATAAGCTCTTGCATAATATAAGCCGATGCAATTACATGTTCAAAAAAATAATTTTGGCAAACCTACAGTAACATGCAAAGTTGTGTTTTTAATCCATCAATGTACTAAACACAAGATTTAGTAGAGTTAGTTTTAAATTTAAATAGGTAAGGGCTACTGTCTAAATAATCATGTCCCCCTGTCCAGCTAGTTTCGTTGTCATTTTACCTGAAAGCATCAAGGCCACTGAAGGGGCCCGTCTCAGTGTTTGGGCAGGGGTGGTTCAGAAAGTCGTTCAGCATCAATCTGGCCAATGACTTCTGCACCAGCTTGCAGTACGGTGAGTGGAAGACAAGAAACCCAAAGTCCTCCAAAGAAAAGCGCTTCTCCGAATCCTCTATCATGCAAAGGGGCAAAGCTTTAAAAACAATATTCCTCTATTTCAGAAGTACTACTTGATTTGTCTGTGAAGATTAAGTTAATAGAAGTGGTAAAATAAATCAAATTTAACCTTTTAATAACTTATTTTAGAATGTTGGTAGCCTTAAGTTTATTATGAACAGTGAAAACACTTATAACCAACCTCTTTGCCACTGAGCATGGATCTTATTCCGGTACACAGAGTAGCAGCGATCCAAAGCACTCAGGTAGCACTCAATAGATAGCTTGCCATCTACCACAGGATACTCTGACATGAGGTTAGGTTTGTAGAAGTCGTACGCATGCTGCATGTGGGTTCCTCGCAGACCTATGGAAGACACAATGTACACCATCATTAAGAGAACACACAGATTTCACTGCTAAAATGACAAAAGCCATTTAATAACTGAGAACCACAACTCTAGAAAATAGTGTCTGAACTATGTCAATTTTGAAAGAAAACATAAACATTAAATGTATGAGTCTGTGGGTATATGACCATCTATCCAATACTCAACCTAAATGAGTAACCCAAAAGATTTTTCCAAAACCTTGACAGTCTTACAGAATCAGTATAAGGCAGTGATTCTCAACTGGTGGGCCAGGACCCAAAATTGGGTCGTAAAAAAACCCAAAACAAAACAAGTTTCCACATGGAACAGGTAAGTGACGGTCAATGTTATTCACTTGTGCTCTGGTCACCAATTCACTTTGTGAACAAGCACATTGCAGCTCAGACTCTGGCTAGCAAGCATTATAATCTTAATTGAAAATATAGTCATGAAAATATGAAAATAGTTGCAGTATAAAGTATGATTAAATGTATATGTATATTTTGAGAGTATTGTTGTCTTTAACCAATTTGAGGTTAAATGTCATACCTTCTGAATTTGAAAGCACTAATAATGCATTTTATTCATCTTTCCCCCTCTGTGAGTCACCACCTTATCGTGGTGGAGGGGTTTTGCGTGTCCTAATGATCCTAGGAGCCAAGTTGTCTGGGGCTTCATGCCCTGGCAGGGTCACCTAGGTGACAAAGCACGGCTCACAGATCTGGAGCCAGGCCTGGAGTTGGGGCTCGTAGACAAGCGTCTGGTGGTCAGGCCTTCACCCATGGGGCTCGGCCGGTCACAGCCCGAAAAGGGAACGTGGGTCCCACTTCCCATGGGCTCACCACTTGTGGGAGGGGCCACAGTGAGCTGGGCGGCGGCCAAAGGCGGGGACCTTGGCGGTCTGATCCCTGGCTACAGAAGCTGGCTCTTGACATCGGACTTGCCTCCACACACAGTTTGGGTTCTGGTACAAGTCCTCTTGAGAGGAGCTGGACTCCCTTCCACTCTGGAGTTGCCCACAATGAGAGGCGCCGAGCAGGTATGGGCATACTTATTGCTCCCCGGCTGGGCGCCTGCACATTGGGGTCACCTCGGTGAACGAGAGGGTAGCCTCTCTCCGCCTTCGGGTAGGGGAACGGGTTCTGATTGTTGTTTGTGTCTATGCACCAAATGGCAGCTCAGAGGACCCACCCCACCCTTTTTGGAGTCCTTGGAAGAAGTGCTGGAGAGCGCTCCTTCTGGGGACTCCATCGCTCTGCTGGGTGACTTCAATGCTCACGTGGGCAATGACAGTGAGACCTGGAAGGGCATGATTGAGAGGGAAGCCCCCCGATCAGAACCCGAGAGGTGTTCCCGATCAGAACCCAAGCGGTGTTCTTTTACTGGACTTCTGTGCTCGACATGGATTGTCCATAATGAACACCATGTTCAAGCATAAGGGTGTCCATGTGTGCACCTGGCACCAGGACACTCGAGGCCGCAGTTCGATGATCGAACTTGATTGTAGTCGTGTCATCGGATTTGTGGCCGCATGTTTTGGACACTCGGGTGAAGAGAGGGGTGGAGCTGTCAACTGATCACAACCAGGTGATGGGTTGGCTCCGATGGAGGGGGAAGATGCCGATCCGACATGGCAGACCCAAACATACTGTGAGGGTCTGCTGGGAACGTCTGTCACAATATCCTTTGAGAAAGAGCTTCACCTCCGGCAGAGCTTTTCCCGGGGGAGGCGGGATATATTGAGTCCGAGTGGACCATGTTCCGGGCCTCCATTGTTGAGGCGGCCGACCGGAGCAGTGGTCGTAAGGTTGTGCCTGTCGTGGCGACAACCCCCAAACCCGTGGGTGGACAAGGTGGTAAGGGATGCCGTCAAGCTGAAGGTGGAGTCCATCGGGCCGTTTTGGCCAGAGACAGCCGACAGGTACCGGATGGCCAAGCCGAATGCGGCTTCAGCAGTTGCTGAGGCAAAAACCCGGGTGTGGGAGGAGTTCAGTGAGGCCATGTAGAATGACTTCCGGACAGCTTTGAGAAAATTCTGGTCCACCATCCGGCGTCTCAGGAGGGGGAAGCAGTGCACTGTTAACACTGTACAGTAGGGACGGTGTGCTGCTGACCTCGTGACCATGTAGAATGACTTCCGGACGGCTTTGAGAAAATTCTGGTCCACCATCCGGCGTCTCAGGAGGGGGAAGCAATGCACTGTTAACACTGTACAGTGGGGACGGTGTGCTGCTGACCTTGACTCGAGACGTCGTGAGTCGGTGGGGAGAATACAGTAATCCCTCGTTTATCGCGGACAATTGGTTCCAAAAACCACCCGCGATAAGTGAAATCCGCGAAGTACGGTCACCAACAAAAAGTACTGGGCAGGCTAACGAGTTAGTGGAAAGATGCTAATTCGCGATCGTGCTAACAGGCGAAAACGGACTTCTAAAGGAATGTAAAAGAACATTTGGAGCAATACTACAATGTCCTAAAGGTTAGACACGTTTCCTCAATTTAGAAGTTTTATTTTAACTTTTAAATGTTTTTTTAATTTGGAAAAAAAATCCGCGATGTAATGAAGCCGCGATAAACGAAACGCGAACTAGCGAGGGATCACTTCAAAGACCTCTTCAATTCCACTCAATTCAAATAGCAAGATAAAACTCATGAAGTTATGGTCACAAATGAAAATATAGTGAATCTTCAACAACTGAACCGTAGTGAGGGAACACTATTTACCTAAAATTAACTAAAAAAAGCAATGGCTGTATCATGGTGGTATTTACATAGAAGAAATGATAAGATTATTTCAACTTGATCACAGTGAGGTCTTATCATAGTATTAGGTTAGTCTCTGAAGAACAAATTCATACACTTTCTGACCTCGTTCAAAGGCCAAAGGTGCATTGGGGCCAATGAGCATCGCCACAGCACCGGCACCGCCTGTAGGTCTGGCACTTCCTGAGGCATAAACAGCAATGTCGCCGGCTACAACTAGCGCATAGCGGCCTGCAGAGAGAAATAAAGATAAACCAAATTTTAAAAAAAAAGTGTACTAAATAGCAATTAAATAAAAGCAGCACTGTTTGATCAAGAATGAAATACGTCATAGTTCACCTGATAATTATATTGACCTGTCTGTCAATGAAGATCAAAGTACTACTTGTTCTACTCGTTATGTGTGCGAGGGTGTCTTTTTTCAAAGCGTGTTCACTTACCATCCCATGAGCTGGATTCAACCCAGTTTACAGCATTGAAAAGTGCAGCTGTCCCACCATAACAGGCATTTGTGGTGTCAATGCCCTCCACATCAGTATTGCCTGAGTCCTCAAACAGCTGCATGAGGACTGTTTTCACAGACTTGGACTTATCGATTATGCTCTCAGTGCCAACTTCCAAACGACCAATTGAATTGTAAGACAGGCTGTTCTTCTCCATCAGTCTTTGGACCACTGTCAGGCAAAGGGAGTTTATATCCTCACAGTCTGAACAAAAGCCCATGCAGGCTTGACCCAAGCCCACTGTGTATTTGCCAGTTGTAACACCATCAAACTGTTCCAGTTCAGCTTGGTCCACATACTGCGATGGGAAGTACAGTTCCATGGCAATGATACCCACATCTTTGGGCCACGGCCCCAAGCAGTTGTTAGAGGCAGAACCAGGCATCCTGTATAGGTTGAGAAGGTTTAACATTTACACTTGTGGTTATATAAATTGAAATGAAGATAATTTAGTGCTCAGGTAATTACTAAGTTTAAATATTTACAGTAAGTCAATTGAATTTTCGTGAGCTTGTGTAACATAAAATTGCAAATAAAATTATTTTATTTTAAATGTGAGATGTAACTTTTTAATAATACATTTACATTGCTTTTATTTTAAATGTGAGATGTAACTGGTACATAAACCTTGTTCAGAGGGCCAAAATGTAGCTATACAGCAAGATGACCACTGAGCAAGGAGATAATTGACCTCACCTCATAACATCATGAATGTGCACTTAAAATCGTTGTCAAGGCTTCAAACTCGATGGGCAACAAAAACTGCTATCGCTGTAATATGTAAGTTGACAAAAATGTGACGCCAATAACGCCATCTACAATTATCAAAAACCACAGATAAGAAACACATAGCTTTTGTAAACTGAAGCCAAGGAAGAAAATGAAGAAAACTGGGTGAAAGGTCAACGGGATTTGCCTAAAGTTAAGATAGGTCATTCATGGCAGTGCCGTCATCTAACTCCTTAGCGTAGGAAACGCAGTGACATTTATCACGGCTTCATGGTAAGCACCACATTCTGAATAGGAAATTTGACCGAGCTTCAATTAAGTGCAATTTTATTTGGACAAACTCTCATTGATGATGGTAAAGAGTCGTTTCCTACCCGGACAAAATAATTTGACGGACATTCTTTAGCGCTGTGTCAAGCTAGCTCACTTCGCTTTTGTTACATCTTGGATAACATCTTAGATTACAATTTCCCCGAATAATTCGTCCATTAAATAGTATTCACAATATGCAAAAAAATATCATATATACCCATGTTCGACCAATCTCGTTTGAAAACATAACTGTCCATATTGATAAACAAGAATCCAACCGATCAAGCCTAACAGTAGACATGTGTATATTCAAATATATATATGTATATATATATGTATGCATATATGTCTTACCTGTGTGAGTGTAACGCCAGTAATGTAACTTTGTTAGGACTGAGTAAGTAGTAGATTTTAAGTTGCGGCAAACCCGGCAGAAGTGTATTTATGTACGAGGATGACAGAGAAACGTAACCGATGGGCTACGCACAGGCTCTTCGACCAATCAGATGAGAAGGTCCACTGGTAAACGCGCAGTGCTACCAAGCGCGCAGATTTTCTGACCAATCAGAAAGTAAGATCTGTAAGCATGCGTCAGAGCTATGACAATAGTCCAATAGAATCAAGTGCACGATGTCTGGTGAGAGGGGACAACCAATCACAGCATGAACGTAATTCCTGGCGCGGTAAGTAGATCTAGTCATAGGGAGCTGTAAACGTCTCGTGTGAGATGTTCGTGTGGCGGTAATGAATTGGGACCTCAAAATGAATATCATAAATCTTGTCAAATGTGACGCTTTCAGTTATTAATATATTTATATACTATTTATATAAAATATTTATAAATACATTCTGAAGATTTTTTTTACACTTACACAGGAAAACACTAAGAGCAGAATTAAAATTTTATTTCAAGCTTTTTTGTTAAACAGTGTTTTTAATCCATTGATAGGCCACGCAACAAACAGCAATTGCAGTCAGCTAGCTAGAGTACTACATGATATGGAACATTTTGGACCCCTAAAAAAATACAACAAAAAGAAATTCAGTAATCCCATTATATTGCGTTTCATGCTTTGCAGACCTGCGTTATCGCAGATTTTTTCCTATACATTATAAACATGATACTTTTCGATACTGTGAATCATATATTTGTGTTATTCATTGCTCTTGCTCACTCAATATGCAGTATTATGTTTAACTGTAATTATATTGTTTGAGGTGTGTTGAAATACCGTTTTTAAAAAGTACCATAAATGCTCTTAAAAAACACCTAAAGTGCATTAGCATTGGACATTTCTAAATTACAGATTTCACTTATAAGGGAGGTAGTCTGGAATGTAACCTCCACGAGGGGGATTTCTACACTGCATACTTTTTGCGTCTTTGATAAATCAGTCATATTCCCAAAAATATCTTTCTTCAATCAAATCATTAACTAAAAATAAATAACCCCCAAATATATTCACCAAATCATTATCAATCGGGCACCAATATCACTGCATATAATTCGATTAATGATAAAGACATCCATTCATCCATTTTCTATACCGCTTGTCCCCATGGGGGTCGCGGGCGTGCTGAAGCCTATCCCAGCAGTCATTGTGCAGTAGGCCGGGGACACCCTGAACCAGGTGCCAGCCGAACGCAGGGCACAGAGACGAACAACCATCCGCACTCACACTCACACTGAGGGGCAATTTGGAGTGCTCAATTGGCCTACCAAGCATGTTTTTGGGATGTGGGAGGAAACCGGAGTGCCCGGAGAAAACCCACGCGGGCACGGGGACAACATGCAAACTACACACAGGGAGGGTCAGAGGTGGAAACGAACCGGCACCCTCCTAACTGTGAGGTGGACGTGCGAACCAGTGCGCCACCGAGCTGATAGACATATTTGGAGAAAATAAATTAAATTTGACACTTTTCGTCTCCATTGTTTTATTTGTGCAAATGCTGAAACAGTCATGCTCGAAGCTCTATTTTGAAAGTTTATATCCATTTCATCCATTGTCTGAACCGCTTTATCCTCATGAGGGTCACGGGCATGTTGGAGCCTATCGGGCAATTGGCTGAGTACACCCTGAAATGTTTGCCAGCCAATCGCAGGGTACACAAACAATTATTGATATTCACACCGAAGGACAATTAAGAGTGGTCAATCAGCCTACTATGCATGTTTTTCAAATGTGGGAAGAAACTGCAGCTTTGAACGTTATTTGAAAATTTGAATTTCAAGTTTTACGTATGTAAATGTAAAGAGTGAGTGAGACAGACCAACCAAGTGTTCGAATTACTGTATAAACGTATAAAAATGCATGCTAGTAAAGCAAGGTCGCCCTAACCCCCCCACATACAAGTACATACTCAAGACATGCTCACGCACAAACGTCTCCTTATTAGGTATTGTGAGACTTGCAACCGCCTCTTTCCAGGTCCAATGCAATAAAAAAAAACACATGGGAAGTGTGAAAGATCTTGGAGAACTGAGAGCTTCATCTTACCTTCTTGCACAAGAAGAAACACTGGCCCTGGTTGTGTTCTTGGTCTCCTGTCTTAGTGGTGTATGTCTAATTTTAACTTAAAGCGTATGTAAAGGCACCTTTAACATGCTCTAAAAACCACTCAGAATGTTCGATTATATTCACCTGTATCCAAATATTATTATAGAATTTGAAATAAAACTGCATTCGTGAGCCAAACGCAGTCAATTTGTGTGTATTTCTCGATCTTCCCCGCCCCTGTCATGAACCGCTCCATTCTGGATCACGTGGTACCGTGACGTCGATGATAGGACTCCCCCGATTGTTTACCGATTGATATCGCGAAGAACCACACATTTTCTTGGTGTTTTGTGTCCAATACGTCACATATAAGCTTCATTTAGTTTACAAATTGGTGTTCAAACGTCTGTTCCACAATGAAGGTTTGTGTTGTCAAATTTTGTAGCAATACGCACAAAACCCACAGTTTACATCGTTTCCCAGCAACGGAATCTATACGACGACAATGGGTTCGTTTTATCCAAACAAAACGAGCCGATTTTAAGACCCCACGGCCAGACTCTCAAGCTGTCATTTGTGGAGCTCATTTCACTCCGGAATGTTATCAGGGGTCAATGCTGGAGCATCTTGGCTTCAAAACTAAGAAACTTCTCAAGCAAGACGCAGTCACTACAATCCAACCTGTGCCCACAGAAGAACAATTGGTTGCCATGAATGCAACAACCAAACATCATGGTGTTTATGGTTGTTTTTTTTTACCTGACATGATTCGTAAATCAGAGGCATTTACAAGGCACTTTTGAATGAGACACAATAATTTAACACTGACCTGTGGCAAAACCAGGAAAGTATGTTTACTGTCAAAATATCATTTTACATTATAATAATTCTTCTGGTCATGAAAGTACAATATAAAAGACAGTCATTCATGAAAATCAGTCAAATGCAAAATGTAAACAGGGACCATGTGAAAATTAGGTCAATGCAATCTCCGGTTAGAATATCTTTTTTTTTTTTTTTCATTTTGCGCGTAGGTATTAACAAGTAGAATAGTTTTAAATTATTCACAATTATTTAGGCAGTTAATTATGGGATATTTTGTTACAAACCAGTCAGTGTTTCCAAGCCGATCCGCAGACAGAGACAAAGAGAGCGAGTGAAAGAGAGAGCACAACTGTGCACAGCAACAGCATGGATGGAAGTGTCACTTCAGAAAATTTTTCTTTAAAAACACAACTTTTGATAAGTTGATAACATGGTGGTATGTCTTTACCGTTACTGATCAAATTACGTGAATGACCCATACCTAAAAGTTGAGCCAAATTCGATACCTCCTCCTATTCGGAAATGATTGCTTTTTTAAGTGAGAAAAAAAAAAAAGATAATTAGATAATTCAAGGATATCAGATAGAAAAATTAGACCGAAGCATATGTAATGTATCCCACTGACCTACCAAAACATATATATGTATACAAGTCGCTCCTGAGTATAAGTCGCCCCCCCACCCAAACTATGAAAAAAACCGCGACTTATAGTCCGAAAAGTACGGTATTAAGATGTGTTTTTTTGTTTTCACTTGAATTAGTTCATATTTAATTAATCCCAAGAAATGTATTTAGTTTCACATGCACGAAGTGTACAATGGTTGATTAGTTGATTGAATCATGCAAGTGACGGACAGTTGTGAACATTCCGTTGTGGTGGGAAAGAAGATTGTAATAGGTCATTGAAGACAGTGGAGGTCGCTGTTGGAGCTTCTGTCTGTGCAGGATATTGTTTGCAGGACCACAATAAAAGGCAGAGGCAGGCAGTGTGTGTGTGTGTGTGTGTGTGTGTGTGTGTGTGTGTGTGTGTGTGTGTGTGAGGGGGGGGGGCATTCTCAGTATCTTGACCGTTTCCTGGACGATCCTCATTTACACTTGAATTCTTTACAGGGGTTAGGTTGCACATCTGATGTCATGTCCTGTTTGATACTTACCTCACCCATTCCTCAAATTGTGATACACTGCCTTCAAAGCCCACAAATATAGCTAAAAACAACTTATACGTAACGTTATTGATGCCTCATCTGAGAAATTTCACCCAAGCACAGAGAGAACCGCGCTACAGTTATGTATTGCCATCTAATGAATACAGTATATAACATCAAACATCAACACTATGAATAACAAACTATAGTTTATTTATCTATGAATACAGTATAGAAACAGTGAATGGACAAACATTCCTTGGATTCAAATATTGTCAGCAGAATGTTTGAAACGATTTCAAAGGCATAGTAGAAATAATAAAACAGCATAAAATTGAAATATGCAAAAGGGCAGTATTTAACTTTCCTGTATTTTATGGACATAACATTGTAAAGAATAAGTACACACACGCTATACCTGGAATACAAACAGTAAACAATCTAAGCGGCAACTTTAAACACAGATGAAACAGATGAGACATGAACATTCTAAACCTGTCCCCATACTGTTGTCTTCAATTGCAGTTACTACCACGTTATATTCCTTTGAATTACTCAAATTCTGTAAGAAATGCTTAACAGATGTTAACAGTTAGATCCATCAGTGGTTTGGAACTTGAAAAACTGATATAAATAGTGCTGGAGATAATGCGGACGGGTGTCCCACTGATGTTGAAGTGACGTGTGAACACCAATTTTGCTATTACTTGGTAATTCTCTCCCAAAGAGACAGCAGCAATCTGCCTGCCTGGGCATCTAACTCCTACAAAAGGGAAAGAGAAAGAAAGAGAGTACTTAAAATTATTTTAAAATGAAAATGCAGAAGCAAAGTAGGTGTTGTAACCAATCAACCACAGATTTCTGGTATGGCTGAATGACTATCTAGTATGCATTAAAAGATATTTGAAGCTATTCTAGACTTATGCCTAATTAACACTAACTGAGGAACGTTGCGCTGTCCGTACGGAATCAATTCACACAGACTGCGGTGCATGTTTTATAAATTGCAAGTGAGTGAGAAAAATAGAAATAGTTGTGCATCATTATACAGTATTTTTCGGACTTTAAGTCGCAGTTCTTTTCATAGTTTGGCTGGGGGTGCGACTTATACTCAGGAGCGACTTATATGTGAAATTATTAACACGTTATTACTTGATCATGAACTTACTTACTAGTATATCACTTCATGTATTATTTTCACACTAAACCACATAAGGGCGCTCTAGGCCTGTGGAATAATTGGAACTGCAACTGACGATGAGTCTGACGTCAGCGCCACATCTACTTCGGGAGTCAGCTGAGTCGTTTATAATTGACAGTGGACGAAGATTTCGATGGATTTAATGATTTGGAGTGACACGGATGGTTCGATAAACTTGTTAATTATGTTATAGTTATTTGATATATAGTTTATATATACCGTAAATTTCGGACTATAAGCCGCTACTTTTTTCTCAAATTTTGAACCCTGCGGCTTATAGTCCGGTGCGGCTTATATAGGTTTTTTTTCCATGATTTTTCTCATGACTAATACACTTATACACTCATAAAAAGGCTGTGGACCAATGTTGTGCTGTTATGTTCATAAAAGTTATGCGTCCCTAAATAATCATCTCTTTCCTGACAATCATCTTTGTGTATATTCTCTTACAAATGGTAATTAAACATTAAAAACCTTACGCAATCATTCGGCGACTTTACATGCATTTTTTCTAACGCCCATCAGGGGGGACTCGAGCAGAAAAGATAAGAGAGAGAGGTGGAATGTATGCGTCGAGGAAGACAGTAGTGGCGCGTTGTGCACGAGGAAAGTTAGCGTAAACAGAGCCCAATGATGGAAAACACCAGAAGGCGTGCGTATGACGCAGCTTTCAAGTTAAAAGCCATTGAGCTGGCTGATAAAGAAGGGAACAGAGCGGTTGCACGTAAACTTGGAATAAATGAAATCGATTTAAAGTGGCCCTCCGACTTGAATGGGAGGCTTGGATGACCAGCGGCGAGAAATCGTTTACAAAAATGGGACGCATGCAAAGAGCAACATTTGCACAAGTCTGCCAGTGGATCCTGACAGCGTGGAGCAGTGTGAAAAAATCCACCATCACTAACGGGTTTCGAAAAGCCAGTCTGCTGCGTGACGGAGAGGAGAGCACAAGCTCAGGAGTGAATTTAGCTCAGGACGAGAATGACGATGAAAGCGACAATGAGAAAGAGTGTTGCGACGTACATCTGGCGCTATTCTAATCGGACACTGAGGAGGAAGATTTTGCTGGTTTCAGTGGACAGGAGGAAGACAAAGATGGCTCTCAGTGACTGTTGACTGGAATGTTATTTTTTTACCCGGCTAGTTAGTGCTGTTACTTCCGTGTTTACAACAAAATGTTAATGTTATTAAAACTTTAGCCCAGCTAGTGATGTTACTTCCTTGTTTACAACGAAATGTTAATGGTATTAAAACTTTAGCCCAGCTAGTGCTGTTACTTCTGTGTTTACAATGAAATGTTAATGTGATTAAAACTTTAAAAAGGCTTTCAGTGTACTGTCTTTCTTTGTAAATAACCCGTGCGCACGTGCGGCTTGCATAAATATAAAACTAAATCACAAATTTTAGCTGGTGCGGCTTATAGCCCAAAATGTATGGTAGTTATATAGGCCTGTGAAATAATTGGAACCGCAACTGACAACGAGTATGACGTCAGCACCGCATTCACTTCCGGAGTCAGTTTATAAACCCCTTTTTAAGTGACACAGAGGACGAAGATTTCGATGGATTTAATGATTTGGAGTGACACAGATGGTTAGATAAACTTATTTATGTTATAGTTATTTGAATAACTCTTAATATGTTACGTCAGGCACGTTCTCTGGTTTCAGGTAAAAATCTGAATAAGGACCCCGGATTACGCCTTTTAACCCAAATATCTCATCGTATAAATTTGATCATGTAGTAACCCTTTGAACAAGGCACTGTTTTTGTTCTGCGCATGCTATATCCTATCTGCAAAGAATCTTTGTATTTTGAGTCCAGGAAGAACTTGCATGCGTGGCATCCTCGCGGCCTAGCGACTAGTAAGCCTAACTTCAAAACATTTATTTCTCTGTAGTGTTTTCACATTATTTTTTGTCTCTATAATGATAATGTCAGTGTGTAAATAGACACGCAAGTACGTCTGACACGCAACTCTCCAAAAATACACAAGGAGTGTAAACAATAATGGAAAAACTGAGACAAAACCCAGCAGGACCCCTTTTGAATGAGGAGAAAACCGTTTACTTTATTCCTATGGTGACTGACATATATATATTGTGTTTTATTGACGGAAGAAAGGAACAATGGGAAATTGCGTCTATTTGTGTTGCTGTTTCAGTCGGGATATTGAAATTGCCATTTACATGGGAGTAACTGTCTCAGGGTTATTCTGAATATTTCAGAAACCGTAATTTTGACATTAACCTGATATGACTCACAAATAAATGTTCATCAGGATCAAATATGAATTTTGGAAGTTCAGTGAATAACATCAGGATGCAGTGGACATGGTCAGACAGGCATAGGCCCCTTTTACACAACACTATTCCAACGTAGTTTGCTATTGTTGTACCGCATTTTCCGCCCTAAAAGGCGCACCTAAAAACCTAAAATTTTCTCAAAAGCCGACAGTGCGCCTTATAGGCCAGTGCGCCTTATATATGGATCAACTGATGAATTTGTTGATCCATACTGGTTGTACACAGTGCTCTGCCAAAATGTTTCAGTACATTTTAGTACGACTAGTAAATTACAAGGTCGCATCGCTTCCCAGCATTACGGCAACTGTAGTCAGGGGGCGTCACCGAATAGCTGTTGTACCCGCGAGGCTATTTCATGTCAAAATAGGCTGCTCTGTTAATGTTTCGAGTAAATCTACTGATCGATATGGAAGGGAAACATAGGTAAGTAGTACCAATGTGTTAGATCGAACTTTAGTCAGTTCCGATCATTTTATAGGAGATCGTTTGAGAAACGCGATTGTTTACACTTTGCTGAGGCTCATGGGAGATTGCGAGCTGAGGCTCGTGAGACTTTGCGGATGGCTAATGCTATTGCGATAGCTGCTATACGTACCAGGCTATTTCATGTCAAAATAGGCTGCTCTGTTAATGTTTCGAGTAAATCTACGGATCGATATGGAAGAGAAACATAGGTAAGTAGTACCAATGCGTTGGATCGAACTTTAGTCAGTTCCGATCATTTTATAGGAGATCGTTTGAGAAACGCGATTGTTTACACTTTGCTGAGGCTCATGGGAGATTGCGAGCTGAGGCTCGTGAGACTTTGCGGATGGCTAATGCTATTGCGATAGCTGCTATACGTACCAGGCTATTTCATGTCAAAATAGGCTGCTCTGTTAATGTTTCGAGTAAATCTACGGATCGATATGGAAGAGAAACATAGGTAAGTAGTACCAATGCTTTAGATCGAACTTTAGTCAGTTCCGATCATTTTATAGGAGATCGTTTGAGAAACGCGATTGTTTACACTTTGCTGAGGCTCATGGGAGATTGCGAGCTGAGGCTCGTGAGACTTTGCGGATGGCTAATGCTATTGCGATAGCTGCTATACGTACCAGGCTATTTCATGTCAAAATAGGCTGCTCTGTTAATGTTTCGAGTAAATCTACGGATCGATATGGAAGGGAAACATAGGTAAGTAGTACCAATGCGTTAGATCGAACTTTAGTCAGTTCCGATCATTTTATAGGAGATCGTTTGAGAAACGCGATTGTTTACACTTTGCTGAGGCTCATGGGAGATTGCGAACTGAGGCTCGTGAGACTTTGCGGATGGGTAATGCTATTGCGATAGCTGCTATACGTACCAGGCTATTTCATGTCAAAATAGGCTGCTCTGTTAATGTTTCGAGTAAATCTACGGATCGATATGGAAGGGAAACATAGGTAAGTAGTACCAATGCGTTAGATCGAACTTTAGTCAGTTCTGATCATTTTATAGGAGATCGTTTGAGAAACGCGATTGTTTACAGAGGGCTCGTTGGTTATTGGCTAGTGGATGCATACCGCAACCCTAGTCAACCTCAGTTTGATGCAGTATAGCTTCTATTTTATGCGCCTTATAATCCGGTGCGCCTTATATATGGACAAAGTTTTAAAATGGGCCGTTCATTGAAGGTGCGCCTTATAACCCGGTGCGCCTTTTAGGGCGGAAAATACGGTACTTGGTTCTACCTACCGTAGTTCAGGGTGGTTTACTTACGTTTACAAAAAGAAAGCCTTAAAACATTGTCATTGTCAAAAAAAAAATTTTTTGTTTGACCAGTTAATGGTAATGACATAATTAACATTAACTGGTCAAACAAAAAAAAATAGTTTTTTTTTTTTAATTTAAATTAATGGAAACCTGTCATTGCAAAAACGCGTTTCAAGTCCTGGGTTAATTTATCGGAATTAGGTCACAGAATGTATTGCATTCCAGACTGTACGTTCACTTGTTTTCTTTATAAAACAGAAAAGCACAAACTCACCTGTCCGTCTCTGCTGATTTGAACTTTCTTGTTGCCGTTCAATGGGTTGAGGATATGCTGAGTGTACTGGAAAGGTAGATTTTCCTTGCAGATCCACTCCACACAAAAAATTCCTCCTAATCGCCCAAACCCCCAATCCTGGCAACTGGTGTAAGTAACAGATGAAGACATGCGAGCATATCCCTGAAAATTAAAAAACAATAATCCACAAAGTGAACCTTCTGTGACCGTTATTACCTGAGCTCTTAGGCATTGTGATGTCACTTTCAGTCAACAGCAATTGGCAGTGAAAGGCAAAATGGCAACCCCTTGACATGGCTAAGAACTGGTGTATTTCTACATGATTTGATGAATAATATTTAATGTTCTGAATGATATTTTATGTGCATTTTGCGATTGTCCGTACTTTAACTCACAGATCAATTCATGATGTCATTTATTGGCTCTGCGAAATAAGGCGTTAGAGGCACATTGTTCCTTCTACCGTTTTTTTCCGTGTATAATACGCCCCCATGTATAATACGCACCCTAACAATGGCATGTTGATGCTGGAAAAAAGCCTGTACCCATGTATAATACGCACCCAATTTGTTTTTTGTTTTTTTAATTTGTTTTTTTTTTTCTTTTTTTTTTTAAGTCCCAATGATCGTCACACACGCAGGGAGGCAATGGGTCCCATTTTTATAGTCTTTGGTATGGTCTTAACTAGGCTGGATGTATTTTTTTTGTTGGCGTTGATTTCTCCGACTGCCCATAAAGGCACCACCGCGATCAGATGAAAAGAGAGGAAAGTGACGTGCGGACATGTGAAAAAGGCGGCTCTGTATGGGAGAGACGTTGAAGAGGAATAATAACACCCTTGGAAACCAAAACTTGCCCCTCGTCGTGACTCGGAGCCGCAACAAATGTTTCGGATTTGTGTAGGGTACATTGTGACAGCAAACGAGCAGGTGATCGAGCAAGCGTCTGATACGAGAGCATTGCGTTCGTATGGAGCGTGTTTGAAGTGAACAGCAGAGACGAAAGGAACAAGGCAAAGTGTTGTGAAATAAAATATTACCTGTAATACGCATTTTGTTATTTGCTGATTGTATTAAGCTATCACATTCATTGTCAGTCAAGAAGAGAAGAGGACTATTATCCCTTCTTTGACGAAATGACCAGAGCACAGTACAAACACACTATTGTTCTTTCGGTATTTATTCAACCCACATTCTTTCACAACATGACAAGAAGAGAACAATACATAAATCAATACTCGTACCAGTACCATGATTTTCTTAAAAAAAAAAAAAAAAAAAAAAGAATTTTTTTTTTAAAAAATTAAAAAAAAATTGTACCCATGTATAATGCGCACCCCAGATTTTAGGACAATAAATTAGTTAAATTTTGCGTATTATACACGGAAAAAAACGGTATTTACCAATGGCGAATCAATACCATTATAGATTAACTTTTGGATTGATCAATTGGATTTGGGAATCAATCTTAGTGGTATCAGATCAAATAGTAATAATCATCCTCATCACTCCAGCTGGCATAATGGCTGTCTTGTCGCAGTCAAAGCACAGTGAGTTTTGTTTTTGTTGTCTTTGTATGAATTTTTGTGTAAAAACCACTCAATGTTGGGGTAAAGCCTACATACAGTGCCTTGCGAAAGTATTCGGCCCCCTTGAACCTTTCAACATTTCGCGACATTTCAGGCTTCAAACATAAAGATATAAAAGTTAAATTTTTTGTCAAGAATCAACAACAAGTGGGACACAATCGTGAAGTGGAACAAAATTTATTGGATAATTTTAACTTTTTTAACAAATAAAAAACTGAAAAGTGGGGCGTGCAATATTTTTCGGCCCCCTTGCGCTAATACTTTGTAGCGCCACCTTTTGCTGCAATTACAGCTGCAAGTCGCTTGGGGTATGTCTCTATCAGTTTTGCACATCGAGAGACTGGAATTCTTGCCCATTCTTCCTTGCAAAACAGCTCGAGCTCAGTGAGGTTGGATGGAGAGCGTTTGTGAACAGCAGTCTTCAGCTCTTTCCACAGATTCTCGATTGGATTCAGGTCTGGACTTTGACTTGGCCATTCTAACACCTGGATACGTCTATTTGTGAACCATTCCATTGTAGATTTGGCTTTATGTTTTGGATCATTGTCCTGTTGGAAGATAAATCTCCGTCCCAGTCTCAGGTCTTTTGCAGACTCCAACAGGTTTTCTTCCAGAATGGTCCTGTATTAGGCTCCATCCATCTTCCCATCAATTTTAGCCATCTTTCCTGTCCCTGCTGAAGAAAAGCAGGCCCAAACCATGATGCTGCCACCACCATGTTTGACAGTGGGGATGGTGTGTTCAGGGTGATGAGCTGTGTTGCTTTTACGCCAAACATATCGTTTTGCATTGTGGCCAAAAAGTTCGATTTTGGTTCCATCTGACCAGAGCACCTTCTTCCACGTTTGGTGTGTCTCCCAGGTGGCTTGTGGCAAACTTTAAACGAGACTTTTTATGGATATCTTTGAGAAATGGCTTTCTTCTTGCCACTCTTCCATAAAGACCAGATTTGTGCAGTGCACGACTGATTGTTGTCCTATGGACAGACTCTCCCACCTCAGCTGTAGTTATGTGCAGTTCATCCAGAGTGATCATGGGCCTCTTGGCTGCATCTCTGATCAGTCTTCTCCTTGTTTGAGATGAAAGTTTGGAGGGACGGCCGGGTCTTGGTAGATTTGCAGTGGTCTGATACTCCTTCCATTTCAATATAATTGCTTGCACAGTGCTCCTTGGGTTTGCTGCACTGAAAGTAAAGGGGCCGAATAATATTGCACGCCCCACTTTTCAGTTTTTTATTTGTTAAAAAAGTTTAAATTATCCAATAAATTTCGTTCCACTTCACGATTGTGTCCCACTTGTTGTTGATTCTTGACAAAAAATTAAAATTTTATATCTTTATGTTTGAAGCCTGAAATGTGGCGAAATGTTGAAAGGTTCAAGGGGGCCGAATACTTTCGCAAGGCACTGTATAATCACCAGGATTTTGTGAGTTTTGCATTATACTGCGAAAAGACGTTTATAGCAAGCAAATTGAACAGGAGCTCAACAAGCGCTAAATAATGACAAAAATGCTTGAGAATATTAATGTTGTTGGTCAGTAAAGAGTACAACTATAATGTTATACATGAATCTGCCAAGGGACTACAGATGAGAACTTGCCGATAGCTATAAATTTACATGCAAATGTTCATTAATATACACTCTTTTTTTTAAAAATAATTATATATAGCTTTTTCTATTAGAGAAGCCCATGGACACGTCAATTTCAGTTGACAGCGGGTGGCAGTACAGGAGAAAATGAACTTTTTATATGAATTGTGCTCTTGTCATAATTGATAGGAATTACTGTTACCCATGTTCTATGCCCCCACCACAAAAAAGAAACATTTGTAGTATCAGAGGGTCAATTGTGAATGCAGTGCATCCCTGGGTGGGGTACAACTCTAGAGCAGGACACATTGTCTAAAAACATGTGCAATCACTGTTTGCAAGGCCTATGTGTCTGACTCACTGTGCCTGCCTGAATGCGATCTGCTTTTGTGGTGTTGTATGTAACAAACCTGTACTATATACAGCAGAAAGTAAATTGAATGGATCCTAAAAACATTACTGTAATTTATAATAATGTTAAAAGAAAAAAAAATCACCTGGTAGTGTCCAGAGCCTTGAACAGAAAAGATGAGAATGACTTCATTCTCCTGGAGGGCTTTGGTGAGTTTGGTCTCATTACTTGGAATTGTGGACCAGATGCCTTTTTGCTGAGAAATTTCGATGTTCCTCAAGTTGCTGCTTTTCATGATGAAGTAACGGGCTGATAACAATTCCAGCTGTGGTAACACCTGTTTTGTGCAATGCTGGTAAAATACTAATAAAGTCAGTACCAGCAAAAATGAAGTTGCATAAAAACATCAACAACTGTCTTTGGGGTTTTATAATATGGGTATGATCCAGTTTTTTTTTGTTTTGTTTTTTTAACGCTTGGGAATTGTGTTGTAGCACCGTCCAAAAATATGAGAAAATTAGCTATTTTGATTTTGTGCTTCTGAAATATATAACTTGGGTCATTTAGAATGGACAAAACAATCTGCATTAGTTGTGTAAATTAGGCAATGAATAGACAGACAGATATTTTAATCTGGGAATACCTTTTCTGAGAAATAAGAGAATGGGCTGTCAAACTGACTGTCCAAGCTCACAGAGGCGGTGGAATTGCTGGAAGAGAGATGGTGCTCCACAAGATAACTTTTGCTCAGTGAAGACTTATCACTGCTATGAGGTTTCCTCTGACATTGGCCTGAGACTCCTGGTAATCTGGAGCAAGGAAAAATGTGGGAGTGGGGGTGGTGGGGTGTTGTTGAGATAAGATAATGATATTACTCAACAAATGATTGCTTGTATTAAACTCTAACTAAGACATAGTGACAATCAGATATTTTAAGGAGTCTTATCATATTAAATAAACTTTTTTGAGTCATTGTTATGTGTATGTATGTTTTTTTTTCTATGTAATTGTGAGCTGTCCTATCTTTGTGAGTGGTCATTGAACAACACCTCATCTTACTTCCAGCTTTGAAAACTAGCCACCAAAATAACTCATTTGTTAAGAAAATCGATCACCATTATGCCAAAGGTAATACATATATAATCATATATCTGGCTATAGATAACTGCCAAGTTTAAAATACATGATAAGTTATGATAGTAAAACATTTCATACATGCACAGGGAATGCTTAAAAACCTTTTCTGTAGGGCATCATTTCGGAAAATGATTTAAACCACGAGTGGTGGGGGATAGGGGGTGATGGTATTGAGCACAGAAAAAAAATAGTGATATATTTTGAGTTAGTGTAGTCCCACGTCCACAAAATGTGTTTAAGAAAAAGAAAAGAAAACATTTTGATCATCTTTGACCTTTTTAGCATGTGGTCTGCGCGACAGGAAGTAAGGAAGTGTTACTGCAGGCTGGAAAGTCTGTGAGTTCACAATAATGACAGAACAGGTCGATTGTGGGTGGTTGGCTAATTGAAAAGAAGATCGTCAGTCAGAGAAGGTTGGGAACCACTCGTTTAAACAATACCTACCACAAGAAATTCAAGGTGGCTTGCATGAATATGCATAAATAAATAAAAGTCCTGTAGGGAACAAACATTGGCTACTGGACAGGGACTCCTGATGAATGTGCTCAAACAGGACTATTCAATTGACTGAAATGCATATGTTAACTGATTACCTGTCATCAGTGGCGTTGCGGGTAAGCTTTGGGTTCCCTTTGGAGTTCTGAATGAGCCTCTCTGGCACTGAAGGACAGGGACGCTGGCCTATCCCTGAGGGCTGCATCAAGCCTGCTCCATGCTCTTCTGTTGTAAGCACCTACAGGATCATGTAATTCTAATATGTAAGTTAGGTAAGTATATCTTTGTGTCAGTTTTGTTAACCATTAAAGGAGATACACTATGAATGCATATTTTCACATTCAAAACAGCTGTCAACTCTACTAATAAAATACAGCATTTTTGTCAAAATACCCCAGCAGCACTAATATTTTCATTTAATGCGCACCTGAGCTATCTGAGAAACTCAGAAGGATTTCCAACCAACACAAACCTTTTGGTCATTTTCAAACCTTGAAATATTGAGAACAAGTATATATGCATATTCTGAACAGAGAAGACAGATGGTTTAAAAAAGGAGATAGAGAGGCTATCGATAATAAGGTTGAATGCATTTTGTATTCCAAAAGTGATGCCTATTGCGGTTTGGAACATGCCTCCAACATAAAAGGTAAATTGGGTTTTCACAGCATTACTCAGGATACTGCTGTCCTACTTAACCATGTGAACGAACCTGCTCGGACGAGATATAAAACATTTTTTTTAAAGCTATGCTCACACTGAAGGTCGGTTTCCATCTTTTGCCTATGTGTGACATGCATAAGATTTTTTTTCATAGAATGTGAACTGCACAATTCAGATTTATTTTTCCAAATCTGACCCGCACATTTTTGGTATGCGAGTATAAATCAGATATGTGTCAGATGAGTCTGAAGTATGGACGCTCGGGTCACACTCATCTACTACTCTGCTCATGTACTGTAGAGGTTTCCTCCAGCCAGTAGAGGACACTGGGCTATTGTTGATGACATCTTGTTGCGTCACCCTTTTCAGTATTTATTTCCCGGTCATGTCTCCGGAGCTGTATGTGTAGCTCGTATTGCATTGCCAACTTTACCCCTATAAGTGGTCCCATTTTATTTATTATTAGTTAGTGTTGCTAGTGTTCCCTGCACATTAAGATTATTATGGTCGTAGCTGAGATTTATACGTTTGTGCATTTGCAGAGCTCCTTCATCTCTTTCAATAAACGTTATGTTGATAAAAGGTATGCGTCCCCAAAGAACCATCTCTTTCCTGACAATCTTCTTTGTGTATATTCTCCTACAAACGGTAATCAAACATTAAAACACCTGCAGCTTATACTCTGGTTCGGCTTATATATGAACAAAACAAGATTTTCCCCTAACATATAAAAAAATATAATAAATATAATAAAAATATAATAAAAAGAACAATCTCTTTCCTGACAATCTTCTTTGTGTATATTCTCCTACAAATGGTAAACATTAAAAGACCTGCGGTTTATACTCTGGTGCGGCTTATATATGAACAAAACAAGATTTTCCCCTAATATTAGCTGGTGCGGCTTGTAATCAGGTACGGCTTATAGTCCGGAAAATACGCAGACAAATATATTGCTCAGTTATTATAGACATAGGAATTAATTTACCAACGTTTTGCTATTGCATGTGTTATTAGTGTCATCAGATTACATCAGGAATTGTGTGAAATATTACTACAAGAAAATATGTGAAACAATTTTAAGATATGCAGTGGAGTTTTACACTCCTGTAAAATACTCAAAGTACTTGTTAGAATGTGTTCTAAATTAGCTCTTGTCTCTCGTTGCAAATGTACAACAATTTAGTATACAAAAACAGTTTTAATTGGAAAAAACTATGACTTACGGAAGCAAGGGTTTGAACGGTCATCTCATCTTGTTGAGACCAGGGATTTGACGGACAACAGATTCTCCTGATGAACAGATTATGCCACTTGTTCCTCAGGTCAAACACCAATTCTGCTGACTGACAGTATATTCCAAAGTCATAATACAGCCCACAATTACTGAATGCAAAAAATACAGATTACTGAATTGTAACACTCAGTGAAAAATATCCATTTAAGAAAAATCTTTTGTTTTTGCTTGAGTAAATCCGAAATTACGCGTTCTTAAATATTGCTTGAACATCAATTTACAATGGACAATAACAATTACAAAGAACACGGGCTCTTCATTCCAATTTACTTGAAGATTAACATGAAATCGGTTTGTTTGACGTAACTATTGCATAAAACCTGACAGCAGGGTAAACAAAACACTATTAACTGTATGATGAACTGTATACTCAGATACGCAGTCTTCTGCTTCTATATTTCCATGGGTATAATCTACCGTATTTTTCGGACTATAAATCGCGTTTTTTTTCATAGTTTGGGTGGGGGGAAGATTTATACTCAGGAGCGACTCATATGTGAAATTATTCACAAATTTTCAAAATTCAAAAATCCGCGAACCGTGATGTAGCAAGGGATTACTGTAATTTGAACTGCAACTGACATCAGCGGCGCGGCACACGCGGCGGTTGTTTACATAAAGGACAAAGGATTCGATCACGGGATTTAATGACTTGGAGTGACAGAGATTGTTTGATAAAATTGATGTTTATAATCATATGGGCCTGTGGAATAATTTAAACTGCAACTGACGAGTCCGACGTCAGCGGCGCAGCGCACACGCGGCGTTGTTTACATAAAGGACAAAGATTTTGATCAATGGATTTAATGATTTGGAGTGACACAGATGGTTTGATAATATTGTTGTTTATATAAAGGGAATTTGATATATACTTTATTTATCGTTATATGTGCCTGTGGAATAATTTGAACTGCAACTGACGACGAGTCCGACGTCAGCGGCGCGGCACACACGCGGCGTTGATTCCATAAAGGACGATCGATGGATTTAATGATTTGGAGTGACACAGATGGTTTGATAATATTGTTGTTTATATAATAGGAATTTGATATATATTTTATATATCGTTATATGGGCCTGTGGAATTTGAACTGCAACTGACGACTCCGACGTCAGCGGCGCGGCGCACAAGCGGCGTTGATTCCATAAAGGATGATCGATGGATTTAATGATTTGCAGTGACACAGATGGTTTGATAATATTGTTGTTTATATAATAGTTATTTGATATATAATTTATATATCGTTATATGGGCCTGTGGAATAATTTGAACTGCAACTGACGACGAGTCCGGCGACGCGGCGCATTGTTTACAAAGAGGACGATCGATGGATTTAATGATTTGGAGTGACACAGATGGTTTGATAAAAACTGTTAATGTTACGTCAGGCCCGTTCTCAGCTCTTCGTTTGTGTTTATGTCACGTTAGCATACCGCATCGTTTAGCCTGTTGGTGCTCGTTCATGTCTGTTCTTGGTGTTGGATTTTGTCGAATATATTTCCCCCATCAGGATGCCTCCTGGACGCCTCCCTGGGGAGGTGTTCTGGGCATGTCCCACCGGTAGGAGACCCCGGGGACGACCCAGGACGCGCTGGAGAGACTATGTCTCTCAACTGGCCTGGGAACGCCTTGGGATCCCCCGTGACTCGACCCCGGATAAGCGGAAGAACATGGATGGATGATGGATATTTCCCCCAAAATGCGACTTATACTCCGGTGCGACTTATATATGTTTTTTTTCACTTTATTGTGCATTTTATGGCTGATGCGACGTATATTCTGGAGCGACTTTTAGTCCGAAAAATACGGTATATTGAAATATTGTTCACGGTAATTTTTCCACACCTCATGGTTTGTCTGGAAGATGAGCCACTCATCAATTCTCAAACCAGCAGTGGCATCCTCTGTCTCACTGTCACTCATGTCATCTGCTGGACTGTCTGAAAAACAGAACATAATGGTAAAGAGACAGCATCTTCTGAATCAAATTTAACAAAATAATAGACCAACTTTTGCCAATAAAATAAAAGCATGAAAAAACACTTGCAAACTTGTAGAGAGTGCTAACAAAAAATATTTCTATCCACCTGTTAATTGCGAAAATAAACCTGAATGAATGGGAAGGTTGCAAATTCGAAACGATCCTAAAATTTGGAAAATATTTCTTACGCTTGGTGGGGGGTTGATTTTTATAAATATATATATATTTAAATACAGTACAAAGATAGCAAATGCATTTGTGCTTTTAAATTCCGGTATTGTACTGTATTTACCTGGGTTTATCTAAAATAACAGTACCTTTTTGAAAAGTAGCTTCATGGAGGCCAGAGCAACGATGTCTGGAACCGCCTGCAAATATGGCAACAGTGATGGGTGTCACCAAAGTACAACAGCGAACACTGGCAATTCTGTTGCCTCTGCTCATCTCATCATAGATGAGCCATTCTGTAGGAAAGGCCTTTGATGATTTAGATGAACTACCCTGGAGAGAATTAAAAAGAAGGAATTTGATTTATAGTACTATAAGTTCTGATGCTGTGTAAAATGTAAATGAAAACAGAATTCCATGATTAGAAAATCATCTTCAACCCTTGTTCAATTGAATAGTACTTTAAAAAGTTAAAATTTTGTGTTAAACTCATGAACATCAGTTTTCTTTTGCAAATAAACTATCACTTTGAATTTGATGCCTGCACTGAAAAAAAAACAGTATGTTGAGTGTACCATAATTCCCGGACTATAAGCCGCTACTTTTTGCACAAGCTTTGAGCCCTGCGGCTTGTTGTCCGGTGCAGCGTATCTATGGATTTTTCGTTATTTTTGTGATGACTATTACACTTATGCACCCGTAAAAGGGCTGTAGACCGCTGTTGTGCGGCACCGCTTTGCTGGGCAGAGGGATATGTGACCAGACACACGGTTACTGGGGAGAAGAGTGGTATGTTGATCGCACGTCCGTCCCCCAGGGAAATAGTGCCATATAATTGACACAAAGAAGAGACAGAACGAGATCAAGACGGACATTACTGAAGAAAGGAAGCTTTCATCCACAAACCCTCTTTATGGGGGACAAAAGAAATGCATATGATGCCGCTTTTAAGTTAAAGGCAGTCGATTTGGCTCTTAACGAAGGGAAAAGAGCTGCTGCGTTTACAGTAGAGCACAGGTGTCAAACTCAAGGCCCGGGGGCCCAGATACGGGCCCGCCACATCATTTTATGTGGCCCGCGAAGACAAATTGTGCATCAAATTTGTGTCATTACTAGAATTGCAAATTGTCTTCACTTCTAATATCTTTTTTTTTAAATATTTGACCAGTTTTTACTCGTCTGATTTGAATACGAGTTATTTGTCAGTTTGTTTTGTAGCTTTTACTGTATATAATATGAGGTGCTCATACATTTATTTGGGTTGACAGTCATAATGGCCCTCCGAAAGAAACTATGACTACAATGCGGCCCGCGAATAAAATGAATTTGACACCCCTGCTGTAGAGCTTTCTTCTGGCCACTAGAGTGCACCAGGCTATTGTTGATGACATCTTGTTACGTCACCCTTTTCAGTATTTTTTTTTCCTGGTCATGTCTTCTCCGAAGTTTTCGTGTAGCTCGTATCGCATTGCCAACTTTACCCCTGTAAGTGGTCCCATTTTATTTATTATTAGTGTGTTGCTTGTGTTCCCTGCACATTACGTTTATTATGGTCGTTGCTGAGATTTATACATGTTTGTATGTTTGCAGAGCTCCATCTCTGTCAATAAAGGTTATGTTAATAAAAGGTATGCGTCCCTAAAGAACCATCTCTTTCCTGACAATATTCTTTGTGTATATTCTCTTAAAAATGGTAATTAAACATTAAAAAACCTGCGGTTTATGGTCCGGTGCGGCTTATATATGAACAAAACAAGATTTCCCCGTACATTTAGCTGCTGCGGTTTATAATCAGGTGCGGCTTATAGTCCTGAAATTATGGTGCTTAATTTTGATTAATTTTAATTCGTCAGATAGTTGCACAAAATAAAATCCTCTGGGTCAGGATGAATTTATTTTGTGCAACTACTTGACAAAATAAAACTGAGAAAATTCAGCAGCAATTTCATTCAGTGGGCAACATGTCCACCGGGGGGGGAAAAAAAAGCTGGAACAGGGGCAAAAAGACTTGCAAAGATATGGAATGCTTTTAAAAAAAAAAACACCTGTTTGAAACAATCCAAAGATGATAAGGTAGATTGGAACAAAGCGAATGTTATGAATGGTTATAAAAAGGCATCGCCAAAAGGCTCAGTTGCTCACAAGCAGCAATGAGGTTCACCACCTTCTCAACAACTGCGTGAGCAAAAAGTCAGTTGAAGAGCAACAATTCATAATGTACAATGGTAAGGAACTTTATCATCTACTCTATGGTCTATAATATCATCAAAATATTGTGAAAATCTGAAAATCACAGTTCAACACTATATCGACAAATCCTAGTTGCCATATGCACTCTGTGCACATGTATGCTGCAGTTGGCCCTATTGACCTATTGATGAGTAATAATTTGGGGGTATGAGGAGACTGTCTTCAATCCTCCCATTTCATGAAGATGTCTACTGAAGTTTGTTATGTCATTGCCGCAAATAAGAAATGAACCTTTACCACAAACGTCCACTTTACCCTACATGTTCCAGGTGTGATGAAATTGAAGTCAAACATAAAGTCAATTTTAAACAACTTTGCAAATTCAGGGACGATTTGTTAGTCATCTCCTGAGCACTCTGCCCGCATATTGGGCTTTTGATGATGTTCAGATTGGATGCAATATGTCATATGCAGACATATTGGATACATATTCGATTTACATTCACATACAGAAGAGCCCCACATTCGAATTTATTTTAAGGTGATCTGAATTGAAAAAAGGAAACTGAAATAAAAGTGAATATTTGCAAACAAAGTATTGGTTTGAATATTAAATATTTAGTTATTAATTTGAATCACGTTTGAAAAATATTGGAAAATCATTGTATTATGTTTTTGTTCATTTTACACAATGTCCCAACTTCATAGGATTTGAAGATTGTACTTTGCATCCTCAGCCGCCTGAAAATATAAATTGTGTTCTAAAAGAGTAACTTGATCTACATACCTCTGTGTTGTGGGACTGATTCAATATGGATGTAGGGTGAAAACTGACTTTCTTCTCCTTATGACTAGAGGGCAGCTTTGTCTCAGGGTTAATATGAAGCAGATTTGGGTACATGCCAGCAACCAAGGCTGCCTTCACCACTGCCCAGTTTTCTGAGTTGATGTTCACATCTCGTATATCACTTTCCCCATGGGCCCTCACAAAGCCTGGAGGAAAAATAGGAATAATGAAGAGACAATTTATTACACTGACATATATAAAAATATTTCAGGATGACAATGAGAAGAAAAGCAAAGAAAGAAGACAATGACAGACAACCTTTATACATTTGAGTGTAAATGTGATCAATTACAACGGACCAGTTGCGCGAAGGTGTCTCAGCAGCTGCGTTCTCATGCCAAGAATCATGTCCATGGTGGCATTAGAAAGATAGTTCTTTTCACAGAAGGACCTCTCTGAGCCATCATTGCGAGCCTTCTGCCATGCCTAACAGACCAAAAGCAATGTCAACATATGTATTAGAGATTTGGCAAAATTGTACATTCATTGACAAAAATGTCCCAATAACGTAAAACTAAATAATCTCTCATACTATTAATAATCTTCCATATCCCGTAAATCTCGGACTATAAGACGCAACTTTTTTCTCAAATTTTGAACCCTGCGGCTTATATAGGATTTTTCCCGTGATTTTTGTGATGACCTGATCACTTTTATACACTTGTAAAAAGGCTGTGGACCGCTGTTGTGCGGCACCACTTTGCTGGACGGAGGGATATGTGACACGGTCACTGGGGAGAAAAGTGGTGTGTTGATCGCATGTCCATCCGCCAGGCAAATAGTGCTGTATAATTCACACAAATAAAAAGACAGAACGAGATCAAGACGGACATTACTGAAAGGAAGCTTTTATACACAAACCGTCATTATGGAGGACAAAAGAAATGCATATGATGCCGCTTTTAAGTTAAAGGCAGTCAATGTTGATGACATTGTGTTGCCTCACCCTTTTCTTTATATCCCAGTCACGTCTACTCTGGAGCTATACGTGTAGCTCGCTAGTAACTTAGCGCTTCGTGCATGAATAAAATTAGCATGAACAGACCCTCGTCATGGAAAATGCTAGAAGAAATGCATAAAAGCGACGACGAAAGAGAGACTAAGAAAGTGTGTGGCGAAGGATATCTAATGCTATTCCAATCGGACACTGAGGAGGAAGGCTTCGATGGTTTCAGTGCACAGGAGGAAGATGAAGACAGCTTTTACTGGCTCTTTTTTTTAACTTTTACTGGTATATTGATTTGACCAGCCCTGTTAGTGCTGTGCTACCGTGTTGCTGCTGTGTTACCGCCGCGTCTCAGTGACTTTTACCGGTGTGTTTTTTTTAATCCAGCCTTATTAGTGCTGTTACTTCCGTGTTGCTGCGGTATTACTGCCTGTATTACTGGTATTACTGTCACAGGCAGTGTTTGGAAAGAAATGTTAAGGTATGTTATTAAAACTTTAAAAAGGCTTTCTGTGTACCGTCTTTCTTTGTAAGTAACTCGCGTGCACACTTCTGTGTTGCTGCGGTACTACTGCTGCGTCACAGGCAGCGTTTAGAAAGACATGTTAAAGTATGTTATTAAAACTTTAAAAATGCTTTTTGTGTAGTGTCTTTCTTTGTAAATAAGTCATGCGCACATGCGGCTTATAGTCCGGTGCGGCTAATAGTACGAAAATTACGGTAGTAATTATTGGCGGCTCGGTGGTGCACTGGTTAGCACGTCCGCCTCACAGTTAGGAGTGTGCCGGTTTGATTCCACCTCCGACCCTCCCTGTGTGGAGTTTGCATGTTCTCCCCGAGCCCGCGTGGGTTTTCTCCGGGTACTCCAGTTTCCTCCCACATCCCAAAAACATGCTTGATAGGCCGATTGAGCACTACAAAATGCCCCTGAGTGCGAGTGCGGATGGTTGTTTGTCTCTGTGTGCCCTGCGATCGGCTGGCAACCGGTTCAGGGTGTCCTCCGCCTACTGCTCAATGACTGCTGGGATAGGCTCCAGCACACCCGCGACCCCCGTGGGGACAAAGCAGTACAGAAGATGGATGGATGGATGGATGGATGGATGGATGGATGGATGGATGGATGGATGGATGGATGGATGGATGGATGGATGGATGGTAATTATTTGTGAAAATATCTCTTGTACATAAGTCAGTATTGTACTGGGTACTGAATAAAGAATTAAAATTACCTGGAAAATTCTCAGCATGGTCATGTGGTCACTGAAGCTGTTGGAAGCGAAATGTTTACGACACTGAAGAGCAGCCCTCTTCTGAGAGCCCTGGACAGGGAGAATAAAGGGGTCCCGATAACCTAATGTACAAGCAATGGTCAAAATGGGGTCTAGACACTTCAGCACTACAGCACATAGGACCATCTTTCCCAGATTGGGCTCAACAGGTAGATCAGCCAAATGGAAGCCAAGATCAGTCAGGTCTTCATTCTCGTTCATAGCATCTATTGTCTGATGAAAAAGACATGATTGAAACAATACCCACCATGTGTGTGATGCATTCATTGTTACGCAACCATTATAAGCATTTCTTACCTTAAGCATCTGCACAGCACTCTTTACAGCATGTGCTGTAGGAGGTTGTGGAGCCTTGGACAAGAACTCAGATACTGGAGAGGGAGTCAGCAATTTGGTCTGCAGACATAATTCCTAACACAAAAACACACAGACACAAACACACAGAAAGACAGACACACACACGAAACAAAATTGAATACCTTGGTAAGGAATTTTAGCATCTAGGTCAGGGGTGGGCAATTCCGGTCCTCGAGGGCCGGTATCCTGCATGTTTTATAGGTCTCCCTGCTGCAACACACCTGATTCAAATGATCAGGATTGTTATCCAGCTCCTGCAGACCTTGCTAATTATCTGACCATTTGAATGAGGTGTGTTGCAAAAGGGTGACATAGAAAACATGCAGGACCCGGCCCTCGAGGATCGGAATTGCCCACCCCTGCTCTAGGTTCTATCCAGGCTGGAGACAATTATTTGCTGTTCTTCCCATTCCACTGTAAATTGGCAGTTAATTTGTGATTTTATAATTATGTACAGTTATATGCAAAAGTTTGGGCACCCTGATCACTGTTCCCTCTAAGCTGCGCAGCTGCGCAATTGCGCACTGCTTGCACAGTCTCTGCGCATAAGAAACTCTATGCTGTACACAAAATAAAATTCTGCATAAATTGATTGATTAATATCTAATATTAGACGTAATCTAATCTAATGATTTTCTTTCTGTGCCTTTTTGTAGTGTAAATCAGTGATTGACAGGTGTCCAGCCAATGATATATGGTTCACTTACGCTACATAGCTAATCATAGCATTGACAGTGCCTGAAAATGTGTCCTGCCCATCTGTGCCGTGCAGGTTAGCTAGCTAACAACAGTGCGTCGGAGTCAAGAGATGCAAACGCTAAGTTAGCTAACCCCTTCTCATGGCGAAACGAACGAGGAGCGACACATCCACTCGCCAAGCCAAAGTAAATAATAGATGTGGCGGTTCTTTTAAGATGGAATGGCTGTCGAAGTGTGTGCAAATAAAAGAGCAAACGGTGAAACTAGGTGTGATTTTCTCTTTTTCGAATGAGAAAGGTCTACTATGCAAAGCACGCAGTGAAACCAAAGTGGCGGGTGAGTTTACAGAGGGAAAATATGGACTGAATGGAAGTTTGGCTACCTCAATTGTTACATTCAGCAGAAATGTCATTTGAAAGCTGTTGGAATTGTACAAAGACTCAAGATGGGACAGGGGATCGGTACATTGCGGGTGAGCGCAAAAGACCGACAGAAAAGGAACGAGCTGTCACACAAAGCAAAACCCGACCCCGAGCTTGTAAAGTTTTCATTGACTATTTATTTATTTATTTATTTCATCTAGTGTTGCACACAGTGTGTACAGGGAGCTTGAAAAATTAGAGGGAACATTGCCCATGATCATTTTCAAGATTTTCCTTTATAAATCATTGGTTGTTCAGAGCAGCAATTTCAGTAAAATATATTATATACAGTAATCCCTCGCTATATCACGTTTCAACTTTCACGGCCTCGCTGCTTTTTTTTTCACAGTGAATTGTGTTATGGCTTCAGATGAAAAAGACAATACAGAGCGAAGTCAGGCCGCAGTGGCGCACTATATAGTACGTACTGATGACTACAATTATTATTTTACTGTAGTTATCTGGAAGAAAGTGTTTACTTTTCTTTGTTAAACAAATGCTTGGGCCTGAAAACAACTTTTACCTGTATAATAAAAAAAATAACGGTTTCTACTTCACGGATTTCACCTATCACGGGTTCTTTTCGGAACGTAACCCCAGCAAAAAAGGAGGGATTACTGTAGCAGCAATATTAACAGTAATATTTGAGAAGTGAGATGAAGTTTACAGAATTTACAGAAAGTTTGCAGTCATTACTTCAAGATAGGCCGGTGCATAAATTTGGGCACCCTTGTTGTTTTATTGATTTGAAAACCTTTAGCACTTATTATTGGAACACAAAATTTTTAAAGTCCTGATGTATTTTCCAAAATTTAAGTGGACCTCAGTGCGCAGGGAGCTTAATTTGGTCCAATCGCGCAACCGCAGCGCGCTCACTGTCCCATTGCTTTAAGAGCGTCTTTGTGTTTTAGGATGGCTTTACTGCTCCCACTTGCTTTCTTTGGAGGCATGATTAGGGGTTAATACAATCCTCAAAGTAACGAAAATACAATAACGAACGGAGTCAGTCGGCATCCGAGCTGCGCGGTCAGGTTTTCTCGGGTCCTTTCGGCTCATCTCACGAGGTTTGACCTCCGAATTTTGTTCAACAACCGAAGCAAAAAAATCTTGAAATTTCCGTTCAAATTCCGATTTGTTCGAGAACCAGGACGTTCGAAAACCGAGGTTTGACTGTATTTGTTTTCATAAAAACCCGTGATGCACCGAGGCCACAAGAGGTGACGCGCGAAGTGACGAGGGATTACTATATATATTTTATAAATGGTGAGCAGATCACAGAAACCCTACATTTGGCCAATAAAGATTGTTGATTTTGATAACAGTAATAGTGAACACAGGCTTCCACTTGATCTGATTTCATCTCTAGTATTTATGGTTCTGTGCATCCAATTTGCTTGGCTCATGGACATAATATAGTAACATCGTCACAACAACAAACATTACACGGATATCAAAACTGTAAACAGCAGTGACGTGTGGTGAGGTTCATGACTGGGGAGGCACTGACGTCCCCCCCGGTAAAATTTGCCCGGCACCCAATCGTGTCACAAAAAAGGTTGGGGAACGCTGCTCTAGTGTGGCTTATTCATTATTCAATTTGAACTATTTTAATTAGAATCTCATATCAGCAGTCTTCACACATAAAAACACTCAATAAAGCACATGGAATCAAAAACTTGTTTTTGATCGTGCGTACCACTCCTTTTAACTCCGGAGTTGGTCTTCCTTTACTGATGACCTGCTTCGACCGAAAATCCATAGTTGAAAATCGTTTGGATATGTAATCCTCCATTGTAAAACGAAATGTAAAACCGGGGGGGGGGGGAACACGAATGCAAAACGAAATAAATGGATGACTGCTCCTCAGTTGTTCACTGCAAATTTGAACTGGAGATCTCTTATTCTACAGGTAGGCGCATGAAGCCTCCCAGGATCACTAGCACTCCCTGCCATAAGGCTTGAGAACCTTTTTTCGTAGCCTCCGTAAGGTCTCTTTTCAAAGCCGTTTTGTTCATCTAAAGCAGGGGTCTCAAACGCCAGTCCTCGGGGGCCGCATTCCTACATGTTTTCCAAGTTTCCCTCGTTAAACACACCTGATTCAATTATCAGGCTCCTGCAGAACGTGAGGATGAACTGATCATTTGAATCAGGTGTGTTTAACGAGGGAAACTTGGAAAACGTAGGAATGCGGCCCCCGAGGACTGGAGTTTGAGACCCCTGATCTAAAGAAACACAACGTTACAGACAGATGACAAAAAACACTAGATATTATATACATCAGCTTAACTACGGAAATGAGTTAATATAGCCACAGTGTTTGAACACTTAAAAAGCGACATAAAGACAGAGAGCAGTTCAGTCTAACTGCATAGCCTGTCAACATAGGCAGCCGTGCGATTACGCAATCCTCAGAGGAGGCTAGGCAGGAAGTTGGCTCCTCCGAGCGAATTGTCTTCGGTTTTAAAATAACTATAAAAATTCAGCGATTTTGGTTCAAAATGATACAAAACTATTGAAATCAAAAGGAAAATGACTTTATAATAAAAAAAATATAATTTGTTTTTCCCCTTTTCATGATGGCAGGGGAGGCGTGGCCTCCCCTGCCTCCTCTGACCGCACGTCCGTGGTAAACAGGATCTACCTGTAGAGGCATTCGTAGCAGCTGTGGAACCTGAAACTCCTGCATGTTGTTGAACCTTAGTTGACTGAAGAGGTGGAAGCAAATCCCTGGTTGGCAGCGTCCGGCTCTGTGGACATGTTTGACTTTCAGGTTCATGTTCAATTTTGTCAAACACTTATTATCATTGAGTAAATGGGCACAGCCATTTCAAATTTGTATCAAACAAAATACAATTTGAGGAGCATGACAAATTCTAAATATGGACATTATAGTTGTTACCTTCCTCTTCGTTGAAGAGCGCTGGCTTTTGAAATCCAGACTCTCTTTAACATTGAGATGCGACTGATGGTATCAAAAGATTTCTAAAAAAAAAAAAAAAGACATGTTTACAGATAATTTGTCTATTGATAGCTACAAATGTTATGAAATATTTTTGAAAACTTTCATACCTCTTTGACTTTTCCAGAATCAATCACAAAGACAACATCACTAATGGTGATGCTTGTCTCAGCAATGTTAGTAGAAAGAATCTGAGCAGTGGTGAAAGGTACATCAAGTTTTTTTTACAATGAATCTAATTTGTTTATTACAAACAGTATACATCAAATATATCTCAATATTTAAAATCAATTCAAGAATGATGGCTTTCCTCTGAAACATAACATGTATTCTTGCATGTAAATATAGAAAAATATGTACTTACAATCTTTCTAACACTCGGTGGAGACTTCTTCATGGCTTTTTTCTGTTCAATGCTTGGCATGTCTGAATGAAGTGTGAACACCTGGTACCTGAGAGAAATATACATGTCATAGCCATGCTTTAGAATGGTGTTATACCTGACATGAATGGCTTCATGAGGATAATCTGGGACAAGCTATTTTAATGGCAGCAATGAGCCATCCTTATTTGCCACTGGTGGACATAACTTTCAAGCCTATCTCAGTGGTCCGCAAATTGTATAGGATAAGATATATAAAGCCCTTCTCTCATTGAGCGGCAAGCAATTGTGAATTGTTTCGAAGGTAACTAATGCCTGACAGAATTCATCAGGGTTTGGTAAAGGCCAAACATGCCAAGCAGTCGGCAGACCAGCAGCAGACTTTCACCTGTTCTTTCATGTCCCAGGGGAATTTGAACATTTGCAAGCTTGAACAAACGCTGACGAACTCTGACGTGACAGCAACATAAGCTGCCTTATAAAACATTTGCTGCTCGATGGGATTCGTGCCTAAGGATATAATGCGGGAGCTGGAGATCAACCCTGTAACATATGGGTTCCCCCAGCCCTCAACCACTTTGGCTATGCCAACCTCGTATTATTTTGACCCCACAGTCCTTATTACTGTGCAGCCTTGAATGTGCATTTTATGAAATACTGTACTTTGGTGAGGGATCAGTGAGTTGGAAACAATTGATCTGCTGTGTCGACCACTAACGGGAGCAGACGAAAGAAGACTGTATTTTGGTATACCTGAGTCATACTGGCATCCCAAATACAGGATGTAATGAGGAGCAGCCAGCAGAAGTATTTGCTATCCAATCAAAAAAGTACCACTCAACCTAAACCGACGGTTAGTGCACTACTAAAGGTTTGGTTAGTAGAACAAATTATCTGCTTATTTTTTAAGCGGCTTACCTTTTGGAAACGGTAGAAAATCTCGTATCATCGTAGAGAATACGGTCCCTGAGCGACACAATGTCATCATATCCAGGAAGAAAAATTAGCACCGCACCTGAGACAAACAGCTATGATCACATTTGAGCAGATTCAGAAGTACGCAGTTTCTTGAATGTGGTACATAATTAAGCTTTTTTTCCCAAACACAACTGGCAAAATAACTATCAATTTCATGCACTTAAGTGCATGTTTTTGTTATTTGAATCTCCATCTATTATTGATGCAAATATTTACGATTTTTCCTTGTAATGAATGAGCTGTGATTGAGTTTAATATATTGACTAGCTAAGGAGTTCTGTTGAACAATAAACAGCCAATGTGTCCTTATTTCCGTAATACTATAACCGGTGAACTTGAATACAGATTTCCTTCCAAGAAATGACTGTCTAGTTTTACATTTCAACTACTCCGTATTTACAAAAGATATATTGGAAAAGGTCTTTGGATAAAAATGGTGCTGAATTTGAGGAAACAATTTTACCCTGTTGCAGCTTGTATAATTGATGTTTCAGAACTAAAATTGCCGTTCAATGGAATTTTTTCCAGGAAGGGCCAGTAAAGAGATTGTGATGAGACACACCATCACACGTGGTTGAGCAGATCATGTGCAGCAGTTCCATGATGAGATCTAGGTCTACAAACTCATCATCAAAGATGTGATGGTACAGTTTGAGCAGGTCCTGGTCTTCGGAGGTTTGCTCAGCACTGGCACACTGAAACATTGGGGTCTCATTCTGGTCTTTTGTTTTAATGGCACTGCACAAACAAAGATATCCAAGCAATTACATGATTATTTCTTTATGCATTATTCAGGATTTCACCACACAAAATTTCATTTCTTATGGCAATATGATCATGAATACAAGTCGCCAAAATTCACCAATTCTTTGAAGAACTTTTATGGACAGAATTTCTAGACGCAGTACTGTACTGGTCCTTTGTGGTGAAGAGGGTGCTGAGCCCAAAGGCGAAGCTCTCGATCAACGTTCCTAACCTCACCCATGGGCACAAACTGTCGGTCGTGACCGAAAGAACGAGATCCCAGATACAACCAGCCGAAATGAGTTTCCTCCAACTCTGACCACAACCAAAACGATTTTTAATATAAAAATGATTTACATTAAGTAATATTGTGATATAATTGTACTTTAGCAGTTAATAAAACTAATTGATAACCCAATATTGATACAGTACAATATGACCATAAAGAATGTATATATACCATCAGAGCAGATGTGCATTTAGGAGCTGTCATACTCACATTGAAGACTGAAGAAGATCAACAGCATCTAATTGTTGTATGCTTTTTGCAAAGTCCAAGGCAGTCCTTTAATTAAAAGAAAGACATTTTAGTCTAAGTAGTGTTAGTCTAAGATGATGTAATGTGAAGACAAAACACATTTCGCTTGAGTTGGCAATAACATCAATAAATAAACAAATAAATAAACAAACAACGTATCATACCATCCATTTCCTGCCTTCAAGTTGATGTCCGCCCCCATGTTAAGCAACTGCTCCATCTCTGCGAGGAACCCTCGACCTGCTGTCACCATCAAAGGTGTGGCCCCTGTCTTGCTGTGCATGTAGTTAACTAGGCAAATCAATACAAACACGAGGACACAACTGGTCACGTTCCACAAGAAAAAATGACAAATAACACTTGAGACTGCCCAACACATTTCATATACGTCGGTATACACTGCCAACTAAAATGTTTTCTATTGTGTTCATTCAGGACTACATAGTCATACCATTAACATTTTCATAGAGAATGAGATTGAAGAGTTGAACAATATATTCCTGGTCTGCAATCGTGAAAATATTAGCAATGCAAGTATCCATCTCTTTCACGAGCCATGGCTGCAACTGCTCTGAGCCTTTTACATTCTGTAACACAAGAAAACAAAAAGGAAGCATTTACAGTCCTGCTCACCATTATTGGCAGTTAATGTACATAATGTGGAGTATCTCCTGAAAAAAATGAATCAAGTGAAACAATTTCTCTCTTTCTCATTTAACTTTTGAGTTCAACATACAGTATTTGCAGTTCATTTTTAAGAATGGCTGTTTTTTATACATTTAGGTACAATTTATCTATTTAACTTTTACATACACTATATTTTAACTGAATCATTAACATATTAGTGGTTTATATTTACAGTATATTTACTATAGATTTACAGTATTTGGCAAACTGTGTGTTTGCAAGGACATTACCAGTGTCTTGATGGTGCCTCCTTCATCCAGATCATTGCTGGCCCTGAATAAGTTAGAGGATGCCAGGTGTGTGTTTTGCCCATCTTCAATCCTGGTTTTCTCCTCTACTTTGTCCCTCTTTGTCAAAAGGTCCTGAGTCTCCTTCCCTGACAGACAGATTCACAGTGAGGTGAACCAGACGATACTGTTGCTTCAAACACTAAGTAAATATTCATACTTCTCTGGGATTCTTCCTTGTTTTTGCCCACTTCTTTATTGTTAAAACCGGTGAACTTCAAAATGTCTTCAAGAAAATGTTGTTTCACTTCATACTGTCTTCCTTTGACTACAAAAAAAAACACAAGACAATTTATTCACAAGTTATGCAAAATAAAAGTTGAATATTCTCACAATGAGTATCTAGCACATATTCATTAGTTCATTTGATTGTGTGAGATGGTGCTCCTAATTCCTGATTCATACTTTATTGAAATGGATATAGTTCTTCATGTCTGAGTAGTTTAAAAAGCAGACCGTGTAAAAAGCAGATAATGGCCCGTAAGAAATTCCTGTAATGTGTGATGTGTTCACTGAGACCACACGGTATGTTTAAAAACTCGACATTGACTTATTAGGATCACAAATAGAGGGCACACAATTCTGTGTAGACCTGGTTACTAAGAACAGCTTCCATATCTGTTCGAGGAAGCGCTCAAGTTTGCACCAGTTTTAGCAAATCTTTAGTAAATTAGGGTTTGTGTCGATGAGGTTGTAGGTGTACTATATTGCTTCATTTTTTATTAAACTGGAGAAAGTGCCCACAAACACTGTGCATCTCCTAAGTGCTTGAGGACTGACTACTGCATTATTGTGTTGGAATGAAGACTCAATTGAACAGAGTCTATTTATTTCTGGATCGTTTAGGTTTCAGATTATGATTTGATATGAAGGTGGACATTAGACATGCCAGATGCCAGCAGTGAAAATGATTCCCTTATATTATGGGAGCAAAGCAACTATTAACTCAAACAAACCAATTACACCAGAATCACAGTTTATAATGTCTTACGATGAAAAACAGGACAGGACCAAGCGCCAAAATACTTGAGGAACAAGTCAACATCCAAAGAAGCACTGGAGAGAACCAGTTTTATTGCAGGTATTTCCTCAAGTACATCAAGCATCTTCGTGAGCAAAAAGTCAGTGAGACCATCGCGCTCATGCACCTCATCCTTAAAAAACACAGCAAAGTAGGTTAGCCTGGCAGATTGATTTTTAGGAAACAACCAAGTGTATGAACAGAAACACCTAAATACAAACAGTAATACCGCAAACATATTTTCAGAGTTTAGAGTTGTACATTAAATGCTCACCACAATGACATGTGTGACAGATGCCAGACTGACATCTCCAGCCATGAGTGTCCTGAGTAAAACTCCAGTCGTACAGAAAGTAAGAAGAGTCTTGGGAGAAACCCTATGGAGTCAAAGCTAAGAGTCATTTGCACAATTTCACAAAGATTACAAGAAGGAATAAGAGTTTAATGCTGAGTGTAGCGTTTTTTTTGTTGTTAAAATTATTTCACACTTTTTCAAATGTACAAATAGCTCATAAAATATAAACACTGTCTAGTCTGTGCAAAAGTATGGGATAATTTGAGAGGATTGGGACTTGTATACAAATATCTCCCCCATATAACCTAACTATAATTTTAAGTGAGGTGCTACTGTGCTCCTAGAAAATATCATAGGCTCTCTCCAGGCATTCACATTACACCCGACACTGCTCACTGAAGTGCACACGTAGCTTTTATGAGCTATTCGAGCTATTTGGACAGAGCCTTAGTCTGGAGCCTTTTTTTTTTTTTTTTTTTGCCGCCACAAGAACTTCATTGCTCTGCCAAGGCGGAAAGCTCTGAAATTATTATTATTATTATTATGTAGGAAATTTTGACTAAAAGGGGTTTTACCTGCTCTCTAGTCTAATGTGATAGCCAACAGTCTTGCCGATTGTCTCTCCCCTCTCAGCTGCCACTCTCTCAGCGACAGTGATAGCAGCCAGGCGTCTGGGCTGAGTACAGAAAATTCTGCAGCACTCTCCTTTCTTGCTGCAGTCGTCCAACAGAAACTGTGGAATCTGATCAAACGTATATGAAAAAATCCAATTATTCGAATGGCAAACCCAACAGTGAAACCCACACCAAAAATAAGCACTATCTAATGTTGAAGCAAGGTCTGCTCAGATCGGATCTGTTTTTATCCAAATGGCTACTCCACTGTGCTTAAACATTGCTTATGTTGACTGCAATGCAGTAGCAATGCAGTAAATTTCTCAGGGCAACCAGAATTCTCCAAGTAAGGTTTTCTAAATAATGCGTTGATCTGGGTTAAAAAAAAGAACCCCCCCTAAAAAAATATACAGTGCTTCACGAATGCATTACCCCCCTCTTTGAACTTTTTGACCTTTTGCCACTTTTCAGCTTTCAAATATAAAGATAAAATTGCATGTTTTGTGAAAAATCAACACTAGTGGGACACAATCATGAAGCAGAACAAAATTGATATAATAATATAAAGTGTTTTTATAATGAGATGTTGGGTGTGTGAAATTATTCACCCACTTTAAGTCCTTGACTAAAAAAAGCATATACAGCTCTGACTAGTGGAAAAGTGACTACTGGTTAAAATGTGACACTGAATGTACAAGAATGCCACTGAGGAGTATTCATAAACAATTGTATTGATTTTGCAATCATTCTCTTACCTGGGTGGTTTTCCCAGAACCCGTCTCTCCTACGATCAGTACCACTTTGTTTTCTCCAATTAGTCTGACTATCTGTTCCTCATGCTCATACACAGGCAGCGCACGGCGGAAACTGTCAAACTCTGATGCCCTCCTCCTTGGGGGAACCACAGAAATGCCACTATCCAGGCACCCCTTTGGCCTGTTCATGTCAAAGCTGTTGTCTGATTGATAGAAGACAGAACATGATACAACTTTGTCCAAATGTGACTAGAACAGCCAAACGTTTGCATGACTACAACTTTTAGTGTTCTGTCATTCACTGTACGTATATGAAAATATTGAACACAATCTGAAATCCAATATGCATTTCATTATTGGTTTATTGACGCCATTGGGTGCACATGTTGCAACTTTTACAGTTGTTGATAACTTTTTTTTAATGATAATTCAAAGACTGTGGATTCTACATTCAATAACAGCACCTGATTAGGGATAAAAGACTACAATATAAACGGCATTTTGTGCAAACTGCCAAGAGCTGGCGCATACAAGATCACAGTCATTATTGTATACTAAAATAAAGCTACCGTATTTTTCGGACTAGAAGTCACGTTTTTTTTTCATAGCTTGGGTGGGGGGGCGACTTATACTGAGGAGCGACTTATATGTGAATTTTTTCACAAATTTTCAAAATTTAAAAAAAAGGTGAAACCGCGATAAACGAACTGCGATGTAGCAAGGGATTACTGTAATTTGAATTTGAAGTGACGTCAGCAGCGCGCCGCGGCGGTTGTTTACATAAAGGACAAAGATTCGATCACGGGATGACGAAGATGACGAAGGGCCCCACGTACTACCGGCATCATTAGCAGCTTTGTTTGTAAGCGACACGGAGGACGAAGAGTTTGAAGGATTTAATGATTTGGAGTGACACATGTTTGAAAAGCTATTATGGCTTTTACGCACGCCCGGTCTTACTCTACGGAGCTCTCTTTCACCTCCGTGGATGGAAGTCGGGGGCCGGCGCTCGGCCGGGTGGCTGTCCGGGGACGGTGGATGGGGCTCGGACATGGCTTTTATGCACACCCGGTCCTAATCTACGGAGCTCTCTTTCACCTCCGTGGATGGAAGTCGGGGGCCGGTGCTCGGCCGGGTGGCTGTCCGGGGACGGTGGATGGGGCTCGGACATGGCTTTTACGCACGCCCGGTCCTATTCTTTGGAGCTCTCTTCCACCTCCGTGGCTGGAAGTGCCACCTCCGGGGATGGAAGTCCACGCTGCCACACGCCTGGAAGTCAACGCCGGTGCTTGGGGCCGTGTTGCGGTGAACTATTTATGTTATAGTTATTTGATATATTTTATTTCGTGTAGCAACTTGTATATGCTTTTATCGTTACAGTTCGGTAGTTGTTGGCTCGTTGAACTCTTGTTTTGTTGAATAAAGAACGGTTAACAAACCCACGTCTTTCCTTGTACTTTGTTAACGCTACAATATAGTTATATACTAGTTCTGTGGAATAACAACGAGGCTAACGTCAGGGCGCACGCGCGGCGTTGTTGACAAAGGACGAGGAATTTGATCGATGGATTTAATGATTTGGAGTGACACAGATGGTTTGATATTATTGCTTGTATAATAGTTATTTGATATATAATTTATATATTGTTATATGGGCCTGTGGAATATTTTGAAGTGCAAGCGCCGTCAGCGGCGCGCACCCATTGTTGACATAAAGGACGATCGATGGATTTAATGAATTGGAGTGACACAGATGATTTTATAAACGTGTTATTTATGTAATAGTTATTTGAATAACTCTGAATGTTGCGTCAGGCCCGTTCTCAGCTCTTCGTTTGTGTTTATGTCACGTTATCATACCTATCGTTTAGCCTGTTGTTGCTCGTTCATGTCTGTTCTTGGTGTTGGATTTTGTCGAATAAACTTCCCCCAAAATGCGACTTATACTCCGGAGCGACTTATATGGGTTTTTTTTCACGTTATTGTGCATTTTATGGCTAATGCGACCTATATTCCGGAGCGACTTTTAGTCCGAAAAATACAGTATTTGTGTGGTGTGCTTGTGTTGGTCTTATTGAGTACACCACCAAAAGAGAGGTAAACAACACACACTTGGGGATTTTTATCCCTGTCATGTTCAGGGTTCTCATGCTTAAAACAAATACTAAAAATCAAGTGTGTACCCAGCTAAGCCAATGAAACACGCTTCTGTTTCACACTCCCCGTACACATGCTTCACAAACTCAAAAGGAAAATATTGATTACGTTAACATAAGGTCTTTGTGAGATCTCCCATCCCTAACGTTAAGTTTTTAATCAAATGAATATGTTGTTATGAGAGTAAAGCAGTGAACCAGAAAGTGCATCATTGTGGCTTAATTTCTGCGACCAAAAATTGAAACAAAACTCACCATGTTGTGTAGCGACAGACAGCTTGCTTTTGCTGCTGGCTTGAAGGTCTTCACGCTCTTTACTGGTGATAGGAAACTTCTCAAGAAGGATGTGGATGGCATGTAAAGAGGTTTGGGAAAGTGTCAGAAGCATGGCAGACCTACAACTGTCTCGGAGATTCTTTTTCCTGATGGTGAGGAAGCGATTTGAGCCTTTCCTGGAAAAGAAAATATAACATTACCCTTTGTTTTGGACAGAAAAAAAATCTTCATTTGTATGTTTCTGTAATGGTTCATACGAACAATACATGTCAAAACTCGTAGCCGTATTCTATTTTTTTAACTGAAATACATGTTTAAAGCTAATTTTGTGTGGTTATCCATGAATTTGCTGTTTAACCCAAAAAAAGAAGAAAAAATTAGCTATTTGCAAATTTACGAATTGTTTGATTGTAGGGGAAACTACAATGTCTTCCGTTAATTGACCAACAAATGTAATCTTATCTTAACTTAATAACTCACCTTTTGCTATTTCTGTGCTTCTCAAATGCCCAAGTCCTAATAGAAAGTTAAGCATGCCAAACAAATCATACGAGCTGCTTGCTGTATCAATCACTGATCCGACGGGCTGAAAGTCACAACAACCTATAGTCTGGGCTTTCACCTAATATGTAATATTTATTGCACAGGAATTTGGTGCAGTCTTGTTGCAGTTCAGTGCCAAAGAACTATGTTGAAGTGACACATTATGGACGAGCGTAAAGCTATGCATGTCAGAGTGGAGTTAATTTAGCCAGGAGACAGTCTCAAAATTCTATGCTACATAGGGTGCATCATTTTCAAAATCAAATTTTTGAAAACCGTTTATTTTTTTGGGGTAATGTAAAACAGATTTGAAATGCTATTCAACTGTATCATGCACTTTGGGTGCATGATTTTATTTTTAGGGGTAATGCAAAACAGATTTGAAATGCTATTCAACTGTTTGGGTAAACAGTTTGTGTTATGTTTCGGGTTTAATTAAACTATAAAGCGGTTCAGATAATGGATGGATGGCTATCTGCTAAAATAGCATAAAAACATGATAAAATTACAAAAGTATATTTTGGTTTTTAATACTAAAATCTATTTGAAAGGCTTGGTTGAACACTAGATAGTGCTAGTGAATTATAAATTAAGTGTTGAGTAATAATGACCCTTTAGAAAAGTAAAATTACAAATAGAAAGTTAATTCGGTCATCACTAGAGGCCACCACAAAAACGACAACAGAACTCTTTATGAAAACACTTTTGTATATTTACAGTAACTTCTACCTTTTAGTTCTAGTGAAAGATACGTACCCTTTGCTTTTAGAAATGAATCCCAAAGACTGTGCTGCACGATGAATGAAGGCTCGCTCATTGGAGAAAAGCGAAGAAGGAAACTCCATTTCTGTTGATTCAGGGGAGATTAGTTTTGAACTATCAATCCTTGCTGCTCACAATGGGTGCCTATAATTACACTTGTTTTATGTAAACATCACATACCTTTCTGGTCACTGTAACGAAACCTCTCCAGTGCCAAATTAATTGAAATTTTGACTTCTTCATTGATGTGAATGTCTTTGAAGCGACTTGTGGTAGAGGATTGTTTTGCTTTTTGGCTCTTTGCAGAGTTTTTTGAAGTTAGACGGAAATACGACATGGTTCACTGTAACACACACAAACAATTACTCAGCTCACAAAGCATTTTTCATTTTTATCATTCTGTTGTTTTGATTGTACAGTGCATTATAAAAACATTTTAGATAGAGAGAGAGAGAGAGAGAGAGAGATACTTTATTGATCGTGGGGAATTCATTTTTGTAAATTTTGTCATACCACATGTTAATGATGCCAAAGCAACGGGATGAAAAATTAAATAAACACTTAAAAGTGTAGTTACATATGAAATTAAGTAATCAAGACAAGAATGACTTAAGTTGTGAGGAGAAAGCGGTACCTACAAAAGAAGAATCAAAACTGTGCTGCTGCCTGAGATGGCATATTATTGACCATACATTAGGGGCCATAAACAAATCTGTATTGTACAAACTTATAACCTGCAAGTGCTCACCTGTGTAATGAGAGGGAAACTTGGCAAGAACAGGTTTGGTACAGAGGCAAAGAGGGAGAAAGAGAGAGACAGAAAGAAAGACAGAAAGAGAGACAGAGAAAGAGAGATAGAGAAAGAGAAAAAGAGACAGGGAGAGATAATTAGTAACCGAATTCATGCTAATACGATCTTAGAATATCTATGTTAATTAAAAATAAGACTGACATTACCGTCAGCGCTGAATTATTGTATTGTTGCACTGAACTGAGTGTTTTTACAATTAGTAAGACATTCAAGTGAGAGGCTTGAACTTAGGATTTCTCAACATTTAAATATATTTTAAAATTTCACGCACCCCTGAAGTGCTTCCACTTTCTGGCCCTCGTGACGACAGACAATACCCTCATGAATCGTGTTTAATGCATCATAAACAATTGTTTCATTTCATTGTACATGTCTTCCCTCCAATACACGTAAATTAGCTAATCAGAAAAGCTAACATGTCCACGTTGGGAAATTATTTCTCCGCCATACGCTGCAAAAATAAATATTTACCAACGCCAGTGTTTTATATGAATGACAGTATTAGCTGTTTACCCACAAATATAGAGTACATTAGTCAAGATAAAGCGTTCGAAGACAGGAATTAATAAATAACAGCGCTGAATTATTGTATTGTTGCACTGAACTGAGTGTTTTTACAATTAGTAAGACATTCAAGTGAGAGGCTTGAACTTAGGATTTCTCAACATTTAAATATATTTTAAAATTTCACGCACCCCTGAAGTGCTTCCACTTTCTGGCCCTCGTGACGACAGACAATACCCTCATGAATCGTGTTTAATGCATCATAAACAATTGTTTCATTTCATTGTACATGTCTTCCCTCCAATACACGTAAATTAGCTAATCAGAAAAGCTAACATGTCCACGTTGGGAAATTATTTCTCCGCCATACGCTGCAAAAATAAATATTTACCAACGCCAGTGTTTTATATGAATGACAGTATTAGCTGTTTACCCACAAATATAGAGTACATTAGTCAAGATAAAGCGTTCGAAGACAGGAATTAATAAATAACATTAAATTAGATCGTACCACATTTATGATTGCGCTGATCACTTTGAAAAGGAAAGCTCCTTTTCTTCTTCTTCCTCGTCTTACTTGATTTGATTGGCAGTTGGCAACCAACGTTTAGGCACATTACCGCCACCTACAGGTATAGTAAAACCTAAAACAGACATCTTTTTTTTATTCAAACATTTATTCAAACACAAACACATTACGTATAATCACATCCCCTAGGACATGTCAACAACTACAGACAGACAAAAACAAAATAAAGCATACACGATACCAGAAAAAAAAAAAGACATTACAGCGTAACTCCATCTTATATCCAAAGAGTACACATCCGTTTTACAGCATTCTTGGTGTTAATAAGTTTTAACGAAATGTTGTAGGATTTCAGATCATTCTTCCAACGAAGAATGTTTGGTTGTGTTTTAAAGAAACGGCATCTGTGTATATATTATTTGGCCAACAAAATAATATTGTTAATAAAAAAAAATCTGATTTACCATTATGAAAAAAAAAAGCCATATTTAACATCAGAGATACTAAGAGTAACAAAGAGTAGCCCCTTTGAACAAGCCCATTGTTGAAAGTCAAGCCAAAACCTTTGTAGCCACAGACTCACTCCAAAAGAAAAGATGGTCTAAATCTTCAATTTCACTTTCACAAAAAACACAGTTCCCTACATCCATTTTAAATTTCGTCTTCAAAAGTGTTTTGGTTGGGTAAATATCATTGATCATTTCAAATTGAAGTTACTTTGATTTTGCTGGGACCAGAAATTTCAGATACTACATCTAATCACTTTATATCTCCTCAGCTAAAGTCCTTCAAAATTAAACCACGTTTCAAAGAACCTGAAAAACTGTTTTCTAAAAAACAGCCTCGAATAAACTTGTTGTTACATTTGTAATCACAAAAATCAATGCCATTAACAAAAAGTAGCCTTAGAGTTGGAGCTATTTTTGTATAAATTTGATCTTGTTTAACGAATCAGGGATAATGGGCATTTGTTTGTACTTATTTTGGGTACAAGAAATTTTAAATTCATCACAAAAATCAGCATGTTGAAAAATTCCACCCTAGTCATCCATAAAGTCAGATATAGCCCACACTCCTCTAGAGAACCATTCAAAAATAAAAACAGATTTTCTATGAATCAAAATATACCTATGGTTCCAAATTGGTGTGTTTTGAGGAGTAAAATTATGTTTGAAAATAAGTCTAATAAAGAACTTGTTGATGAAAGTCTGATAGTTTTAAAGGAAGCTTTTGTGGATCATAATCCATCCATCCATCTTCTTCCGCTTATCCGGCGTCGCGGGGGCAGCAGCTTCAGGAGGGACTCCCAGACTTCCCTCTCCCCAGCCACTTCATCCAGATCATCCCGGGGGATCCCAAGGCATTCCCAGGCCAGCTGAGAGACATAGTCTCTCCAGCGCGTCCTGGGTCGTCCCCGGGGTCTCCTACCGGTGGGACATGCCCGGAACACCTCCCCAGGGAGGCGTCCAGGAGGCATCCTGACGAGATGCCCGAGCCACCTCATCTGGCTCCTCGCAACGTGGAGGAGTAGCGACTCTACTCCGAGTCTCTCCGGATGACCGAGCTTCTCACCCTATCTCCAAGGGAGAGCCCGGACATCCAGCGGAGAAAACTCATTTCGGCCGCTTGTATTCGGGATCTCGTTCTTTCGGTCACGACCCATAGCTCGTGACCATAGGTGAGGGTAGGAGCGTAAATCGACCGGTAAATTGAGAGCTTTGCCTTTTGGCTCAGCTCTCTCTTCACCACGACAGACCGGTACAGCGTCCGCATTACTGCCGACGCTGCACCGATCCACCTGTCGATCTCGCGCTCCATCCTACCCTCACTCGTGAACAACACCCCAAGATACTTGAACTCCTCCACTTGGGGCAGGATCTCATCCCCGATCCGGAGAGGGCATTCCACCCTTTTCCGATCGAGGACCATGGACTCGGATTTGGAGGTGCTGACCCTCATCCCGACCGCTTCACACCCGGCTGCGAACCGCTCCAGTGAGAGCCTGAGATCACGGCCTGAAGAAGCCAACAGCACCGCGTCGTCTGCAAAAAGCAGAGACGCGATGCAGAGGTCCCCAAACCGGACACCCTCAACGCCTCGGCTGCGCCTAGAAATTCTGTCCATAAAAATTATGAACAGAATCGGTGACAAAGGGCAGCCTTGGCGGAGTCCAACCCTCACTGGGAACGAATCCGACTTACTGCCGGAAATGCGGACCAAACTCTGGCATCGGTGATACAGGGACCGAACCGCCCTTATCAGTTGGCTCGGCACCCCGTACTCCCGAAGCACCCTCCACAGAACCTCCCGAGGGACACGGTCGAACGCCTTCTCCAATTCCACAAAACACATGTGGACTGGTTGGGCGAACTCCCATGCACCCTCGAGGATCCTGCCGATGGTGTAGAGCTGGTCCACTGTTCCACGGCCAGGACGAAAGCCACACTGCTCCTCCTGAATCCGAGGTTCGACCTCCCGACGACTACAAAGTCGATCATCGAACTGCGGCCTAGGGTGTCCAGGTGCCAAGTGCACACATGGACACCCTTATGTTTGAACATGGTGTTCATTATAGAAAATCCGTGTCGAGCACAGAAGTCCAATAATAGAACACCGCTCGGGTTCAGATCGGGCGGGCCGTTCCTCCAAATCACGCCCTTCCAGGTCTCACTGTCATTGCCCACGTGAGCATTGAAGTCACCCAGTAGAACAATGGAGTCCCCAGAAGGAGCGCTCTCCAGCACTTCCTCCAGGGACTCCAAGAAGGGTGGGTACTCTGAGCTGCCGTTTGGTGCATAGACACAAACAACAGTCAGGACCCGTGCCCCCACCCGAAGGCGGAGGGAGGCTACCCTCTCGTTCACCGGGGTGAACCCCAATGTGCAGGCGCCCAGCCGGGGGGCAATAAATATACCCACACCTGCTCGACGCCTCTCACCGTGGGCAACTCCAGAGTGGAAGAGAGTCCAGCCCCTCTCGAGAGGGCTTGTACCGGAACACAAACTGAGCATGGAGGCAAGTCCGACTATGTCTAGTCGGAACTTTTCTGCCTCGCACACCAGCTCGGGCTCCTTTCCAGCCAGAGAGGTGACATTCCATGTCCCAAGAGCCAGCTTCTGCAGCCGGGGATCAGACTGCCAAGGTCCCTCCCTGCCTTTGGCCGCCGCCCAGCTTACACTGCACCCGACCCCTTTGGCCCCTCCCACAGGTGGTGAGCCCATGGGAAGGGGGACCCACGTTTCCTTTTCGGGCTGTGCCCGGCCGGGCCCCATGGGCGAAGGCCCGGCCACCAGACGCTCGCCTTCGAGCCCCGCCTCCAGGCCTGGCTCCAGAGGGGGGCCCCGGTGAACCGCGTCCGGGCGAGGGAAAACGAAATCCATTTATGTTTTTCTTCATAAGGGGCTTGTGTGAGCCGTGCTTTGTCTGGCCCCTCACCTAGGACCCGTTTGCCATGGGTGACCCTACCAGGGGCATGAAGCCCCAGACAACATGGCTCCTAGGATCATAGGGGCACGCAAACCCCTCCACCACGATAAGGTGACGACTCACGGAGGGGTGTGGATCATAATCACATTTTAAAAGGAATTTAATTCAACGTATTTTTTTTAAAGACGAGATTGGGTATCAGAAACCATATTGATTGTGGATTTTTTAGGAATTGTTTCAACAAATTAGTTTTCAACAAACCATTCTTATGAATGGTTTCCAAATCTCAAAATCTAAAATCATAAAAATAATTAAGTGTTTCTCAAATAAAAGCATTTTCAACAGAGTCAAAGGCTTTGTAAAAATCTAGGAAGAGAATAAAGCCATCCTCTTCCACGAAATTGCCGTAGTCTATTAAATCCAAAATAAGCCTGACTAATGAATAACTCTTCCTTTTATAAAGCCTGACTGTGTTGTTATTCTCTCTTTGAGTCTGTTCGCAATTGATCCGGGAAAAAATTGTAGTCTGTATTCAACAATGTGATGGGCCTTAAATTAGCTAACAGGCTCTTATCTTTTCCAGGCTTTGTAATCAAAGTAATTACTCCTTGCTTCCTTGTTGTCACAAATTATTTTCTATCAATACAGTCATGTAAAGCTTCAAATAAAATTTCCTCAAGTTATCCCAAAAGTGTTTGTAAACGTTGACAGTGAGCCCATCTGATCCTGGAGATTTGTTTAACGACATTTTTCCGAGACTTGCATCCAGTTCCTCGATTTTAGGTTTTGAATCACAGACCTCCATCCATCCATTTTCTATACTGTTTGTCCCCACGGGGGTCGCAGGTGTGCTGGAGCCTATCCCAGCAGTCATCGGGCAGTAGGCGGGGGACACTGAACTGGTTGCCAGCCAATCGCAGGGCACACAGAGACGAACATTCGCACTCGCACTCACACCTAGGGACAATTTGGAGTGTTCAATCGACCTACCAAGCATGTTTTTGGGATGTGGGAGGAAACCGAAGTGCCCGGAGAAAACCCACGCAGGCATGGGGAGAACATGCAAGCTCGACACAGGGAGGGCCGGAGTTTCTTGCCATCCACCAGAAAACCAGTGATAAAAAAAAATGCATTGCCGGCTTTTTTTCTAAATTGAAAAAATAGGCAGAAATCTTTTCACCGGATTCGATCCACTTTTCCCTCGATCTCACAAAAGCTCACTGTGGCTTATTCAAATAGAAATAGTCACACTTACTTTGTACTGCCATAATTCTACTTTTATCTTCTGAAGTTAAATTAATCTAGCTACAAACAGAATGTAAATCTTGCAATAGTTTTTTTCTTCTTTGTTTTTAAGTGTTAAAATCTTACTGAATTGTATACCGTAATTTTCGGACTATAAGTCGCACCGGAGTATAAGTCGCACCAGCCATAAAATGCCCAAAAAAGTGAAAAAAAACCCATATATATGTATATAAGTCGCTCCTGAGTATAAGTCGCCCCCCCACCCAAACTATGGAAAAAAACCGCGACTTATAGTCCGAAAATTACGGTACTTGTTTCTTTAATCCTGAATTTTAGAATTTCCCTTTTATTAATAGGACCAATAATTGTGTTATGTTCTATTTCAGTAATCACATTTTTTATCTTGTTACAGTACTCTTCATTTTCTAACAATTTGGCATTAACTTCACTGGTTCTTTTATCTCAAACAAGATATTTTAGGTTGCATTACCTGACATGTTTCGGCTTGTACTTCCGCCTTCATCAGTTGACAAGTGAAAACAAAATGAACTTAGTACAACTAATTTGGCATTAATTTTCAAATAGCCTCTCGGACATATTTTCTTGATAGCAGGTTCTAAAGTTAACATAATAAGACAGTGATCTGATGTGCTTTGGAAATTGAAACTTTTGTAGTTTGAGATATTATATATTATACATTTGTGGCGACCGTGGCTCAGGCAGTAGAGCGAGTCGACTAACCGGAGGGTTGACGGTTCGACCCTAGCTCTGTCACAGTCACATGTCGTTGTGTCCTTGGGCAAGACACTTCACACACCTTGCCTCCAGGTTGTCATGGTAAATGAGAAAATGTTCTCAATTGACCTACCTGGTAAAACATTGAATTAAAATAAAACAAAATTAAAAATATTGTCAGTGCCCAACCAGTAGTCAATTCTGGATTTACATTCAGTTTAAACCATGAGAATTCTCTTATTTCTGAGTTATTTTCTCTCCATATATCTCTAAGATTATTATTCATAAAATTATTAAATTACCAAATTATATTGGGGTTTCCCAGCTCTCTCGGGCCTAAAACAGACACTTGCCTGCAGCCATCTGCGCGCGACCACACCCACACTTCTGCATATGACGCGAGCTTTTGTCCGCTCCAATGAGATTCACCTAGGGCTGTTTTCTGATGAGGACCCATGAGGACCTCCGAGCTCCCTTCCTCTGCCTGCATGGGTTGCCAATGTCTTCTGACTAAATCTGCCCACCTCACAGGTCCAACATGTCATTTTTACAGAAATAAAAAAAATAGGCCTATAAGGTGATCAAATATGTCTGCTCAGTCACAGTCCTTTATCAGAATCAGCTTTATTGACCAAGTTTGTGCATGCGAAACAGGGAATTTGACTCCGGTTGATCTCAGCCTCTGTACAACATGTAAGTGACTGACAACATTCAGGTAACTAACAACATTTAAGTGGCGAGAGCAGGATGTTATTGCACAGTGATGTCTCTGAGTCTCTATGAGTGGTGTGAGTTCATCAGAGCAAGAGCTCTGGCCATTATAAAGTACAATTTAAAAATAAAAAACCCAAAACTAAAGTATAGCAAAACTTATTTTATTTATAATATTTTACATTTGTGACGTCAGGTCAGTCAAATCACTCAAAATCCACCGTAGCTAACATACCACTATCTGTACAATAAACACAGTATCAAACAGACCCTATATTTCACATTCAAATACAGTCATTTCATGAGAATGTACAACAGATCTTTTGGAAAATAACACAAAAACGTGACGACTTAGTTTTAGCGTAAAAGCAATGAAATTAATGTGTCTTAAATACAAGAGGTATTATTTTAGAAAGTTAAACCTAGCGATCCTTGGGGTTCATTGTGGCAATCTTTTTCTTCTTTAATCCAACACAAACTGTGACAGAAGAAGTCTAACAAATTGGTATCCATTGGTTGGCAGCAAAGACCAGTCATACATTTCCTTTCAAACGAGTACACAGTAAAGAGTACATTTCAGTCAAATTATAAAATGTGGTGCTTAGTGGTTACAATTATTAAAAATATATTTTACTAAAAATATTTTTGGGTGGCAGAGTATCAACAAATAGTGTAAAATGTCACGTGGCTATGAAATTCAAAATAAAACAATGTAACTTGCCTTGGAAATCAGAAAACATACCAGGTAAGTTAAAGATTAGGTGACTGACCTAGGATCATTTACCGTTACTTGACTGTGACTAAAAATATTGTGTTCATAAGAACATTCTTATTGTTAATTCATTTCAATAATGGTAACCACACACTTCTATACATGATCCGATACAACTTTCAAAATAAGACCAAGTGCACATTGTTTCACAAAAATAATACATCACATTCCATATATATATAATTTTTTTTTTTGTAAAATTTTAGTCTTTTGATAGTAAAGTAATCAATTTAAACACCTTTTTTTCCTTCAGGATTCAAAAGAAAACTGCAACTAGATTAGAGGCATATATACTAAATTGGTTTTTAGAAATGATTAAAATACAAATAGCTGAACAATAATTACTTGGCAGATCATCCACACCAATGTACTCAAATGTCAAACAAATGTCAGAAGTCCACACTGAGGAAGGTTGCTGGATGAAAACTGTCCTTACACTGTGTTGTCATGTAAAACTGACATGAAACAAATATCAGGTGTACATTTCTTAACAACCTTCAGAAGTCAAAACATCTCATGATGGCATCTTTGTCAAATTTAAAACTGAGGAATGTTTTGGATGACAGAAGGTGCTCCAAGTCTTTTTGATGGGCAGTCTGTTGACCATTAAAAGAACTGCATGAAATCCCACCTGTAGAAAGAGACATTCAGCTACAGTACACACCAGTACTACATAGAAGACAGACTCACACCCGAGGGAAGCTTCCGACACGCACGCACGCACTTTTGTGCTGTACACAAATGAATAGTCATTTGTTCACTTGTTTGATTGGGCACTTATGAATGTTACAAACTTAAAGCATGTTGGAAAGTCAGTTGAAACATCTTAAGAGAATGTTTGGAGTCCGTGCACATGAAATCATACCTGATGTTCTTTTGAATCGTCTATGAACTAGCCTGCAAATCTTCCCCATTGAATTGATGAAATCAAACAAATGCGCCTGTTGATCACAGAGCTCGAACCCCCCCTATTGTTAGTTCAAATGCTAACAATGCAACAAGTTGCAAAGCTGCACAAAACATGTTCAAATGATGGGGGGGGCTGAAAGTCATTCATAAAAAAGAAACAACACATGTTTAAGGCAGACAACCGTTGGCATAAATATCAATAGAGCTTTTTCTGCCATGTTGAACATGCCATGTTGGGTCCTGCGATGGACTCTTTGTTCAAGCCTCGATTATAAAATGACATGTGGCTTGCACCATAGTAGCTGCATGTCTGACGTTTGTAACAACTCAATCCGCGTCACAATTGCTGTAGAATTAAATGAGCTATTATGACTGGAGCCAAGCAAACATTCTAGCTGTTGTGGAGCATTAGCTATAGTCACTTCTTCTTTGTCGTCTTTGCCTTTCTTCGTCGTCTTCTTTTAGGCAGATTAGGCATATCAAGTGCATTGCTGCACTCCACTGGTAAAATGACTATCTTAGCTAATGGTCTCGGCAAGATGTCCATACAACCACACAACATACCTTTCTCAAATCTGTCTTGTAGTCTTCTGGAAATGACCCGTTTATCTTCCTTCTGTATGAATAGTATATGAAACGACATTTCAGTCAAACGTCTCCATACGATTGCTTAAACATTAGAATTTTTCAAAATACGATGTGAAATTTGATCAAATGTTAGACTCAACATCCGAAGTAATTCCCATCATATGTCATCGCGGTTAGCCCGCTAGACGGCGGCATGTCGGGATGACAACAGCGTCACGTTATCATATCCCAAGAAGGCTAACGCAAATGGTAGTAGTGGTGAAAAAAGGAAGGTGGTGATGATTTTCTTACAATTAAAAGAAATCATAGAAATCAAACATGAGCGTAGAGTGTGTGTCAGTGATTCTGCGAAACAACATGGCCAGAACATGTCAACAATTTCGACGATCAAGCGACAACGATTAAGCAGAAGGAAGCTCTCAGAGCTGTCAAGCCATCCAAGGGGATCACCATCATCTCTAAACGTCGCAGCCCTACCCTGGAAGAGATGGAACGCCTTTCTTAAAAATATCTGCAGAGCGCTCGAGTGATGGTGAGGAACAAAGTGTGGCAAAGAAAAGAAAGCCTGGACTGAGTGGAAGTGAAGAGGGTGAAGATGAAAGTTAAAATGTAAACGTAATATATATATTTTTACGTTTACATTTTAACTTTCATCTTCACCCTCTTCACTTCCACTCAGCAGTATATATATATATATATATATATATATATATGTATATATATATATATATATACCCCATATATATATATATATATATATATATATATATATACCCCATATATATATATATATATATATATATATATATATAAAATATATTTTTAAAATAAAATAAAATAAAAAGCTAAGTCTGCCTCACAGTTTGGAGGGTGCGGGTTCAATTCCACCTCCGGCCCTCCCTGTGTCGAGTTTGCATGTTCTCCCCGTGCCTGAGTGGGTTTTCTCCGGGCACTCCGGTTTCCTCCCACATTCCAAAAACATACTTGGTAGGCCGATTGAGCACTCCAAATTGCCCTGAGGTGTGAGTGTGGATGGTTGTTCGTCTCGGTGTGCCCTGCGATTGGCTAGCAACCAGTTCAGGGTGTCCCCTGCCTACTGCCCGATGACTGCTGGGATAGGCTCCAGCACGCCCGTGACCCCCGTGGGGGCAAGCGGTATAGAAAACAGATGGATGGATAGTTTTAAATTAACAATATGAAAGTTGGATAAAAAAAACTGAAAAATAGAAAAAATATATGAAGTGTAAAAAAAACAAGCTAAGTTAGTTTGAAGTTCACATTCTGTAAGTTACAGAACGTATGTATCTCTAAGGTACAGTGATAATAAAACACCCTTTTTTAATTGATTATTTCTTTGTAATTTATCTCTTTTTACATCTCTCTCATTTGTTTGATTGTAATGTGTAATTAATTATCTGCAATATTTATTAAAGTGTTAATTTTTTTGGGCTGTGGAACGAATTAAACAAATTACAGTGTCTTTATTATATTTATGTCTTTATATTTATTTATATTAATATTTGATCCAACATACGACTATTTCAACATACAAAGTAGGTCCCGGAATTAAATTCGGATGGAGAGGCTTGACTAGTTATTAGCAAATAAAAAGTGCAATCAAGATCCAACCAGAGTTAAACAATACATTTCATAAGAAATTGTACAGACGGATAATATTTTGACCTGCTGGCTGCTGATTCCATTTTCATTTAGTCCTTTCTTCAGATAAGATGACTCCTGGGATTTCTTCCCATTGCCTTTTAAGTGTTGGCTCTACACAGAAGGAATAACGTTATGAAGCAAACACAGAGTCAATTAAGTCAAATGATTTGGCCCTACCACTCGTGTGATTGCCACTGAACTTTGATGTGAGGGCGGAAACCCAATTTCACCGAGGGTTAATAGTATGTTATTTGGAGTCAACGGCAGTCATTGTTAATGGTGTACAAATTAAATACACTAATTAGGACAGTATTTTTTTTAATAAATATATATACAAACAGCTGAATAACCTTAGAAATTTAAATAGTAGTGTCAAGGTCACTTGTCTTTGCAAACCTGGTTCAGCTCATATTGGCTCAGCTCCTTCTGCTGCTGCTTGTATTTGGTATAGCCATCTCCAGAAAATACTTCAATAGCAGTGATGTGCCGGGATTTGGATCTAAGACAAACAGAGAACGTCAATAACACAATATTGGAAAATACTGATGTATAGATAGAAGTACAGTATATTCCATTGGGTTGATAGTCTACTGATGGTGGCAAAGAAAGTAGAGCATTAATCTATTCCTTCTGCTGACACAGACATTTTATCCAATATAAGATAATAACCAACTGCAAAAAGGTTTCAGTTGAGACTGATGAGCTGCATTTACCGTGTATTGTCTGTGGTTTTGCCCGGAGTGGTGCCATTGCTTGCAAAGTCGTCATCACTATCTGGAGGCTCACCTTTCAGCCTGCTAATCCAGTCTTTTAGCGGCCTGCACCAGGGGAGCAGAAATAAATAATCGGTGGTTCACGTCACATCTAAAAAAACAGCTCTCGGGGTAGCTAGAACCAATTGACAAGTCACAATGCTCTGAAATGACATTGCAGAATTGAAAGCCATTATGTCATAGGTGATACTGCATGACTCCTCCTTGTGACCTTTTTCAGACACTCAAAAAACATGTCACACTTATGTCAAACGTAACATCCAAATAAAATAACTTTGCAGGCAGCAACTTCAAATTCAATTGCACAGTAGAGTAACAACCACTCTTTTCTCCACACATACACTACCTTATGAATGGAATGGCCATGAAAAACCTATTGGGGGCAAGTCCAAGTTTAGACTTTGGGGTCATGTCGTTCCTGTGACATGGTAGCTTTTCAATCGGGAACCACTCGATATTCTAAAATTGAAACCAAGATAATCTATTATTACATAATCACACATTTTAAAAAAAGGAATTCTAAATTTAAAAAATAAAAAAATAATAAAATGTCATACCCTGATTTCTTTTCTCGTTTTGGGATAAAACTTTGTATCCTTGGATACTCCTGGTATTATATAGAGCCGCACAAGCTGGTCAGTGATTTTCTGCTCTATGTACATATCTTTGTCAATACAATTCTTAATGTCAAAGCCTGTTTCTTCTAACACCTGTGGAGAGACATATAGCACATACGGTAAGCCATGAAGACATTTTCTTGTGCCTTCAGTTGTTCAGTGGTCGCTTCACAACTCACTTCACGAACGGCACAATCATGAGGCGCTTCATCCTCATTCACTTTCCCTTTGGGAAAGCCCCAGCCTGACTTTGCAAGGTAGCCCTGAACAAGCAATACCTGGGGGGAAAAGTAATGTTTTTATTAGTCATTTATTAGCCGAACAAAAACAACTGAAGTGAAATTAATATTCATTTCTAATGTTGCTGAATGAGTAACTGCGAATAAAACTCACACTCTCTAATAACTCATCAAGAATGATTGCGCCATAAGTAGGGACACCCATCTTGTACTCTTTCCACTGTTCGAGGACTTTCTGCACATCTTCTCCATGGGGCAAAAGGAAAGGGCAGTGTTGGAAAAGTTTGTTGCTGTCAAGAAAAACTTGTGTTCTTGAAACCAACATTCAGATATTACAAATGCGTGTTTGACTTCACTGTATCCCATTGCACATCATCCAATTGTTGATGAGGCCCATAAGTGTTATGGAGTGTGGGTCAAGAGCATGCAGTGCACTGTAGTCGATTTAATTAATCCAGCGATAACGGCATTTTTTTTTCTTTGCTCCAGTGACCAACTGCATGGTTAAAAATTTGGACTGAAAGTTGAGCAAGAATTTTTGGGGTTGACCACAACCCCAGACCACACATGAATAAGCAGCACAATGTAAACTGATTTAAAAAAAAAAAAAAGATAAAATACGTTCATTTGTCATTATAGTAATGTCATGAGTGTTATACCTCGCATTACAAAAACAGTTTTATTTAGCAAACAATGGCATTTCAATAAATTTCAAGATTGAGTGCGTGGCAAACTGGCAATGTGTCAAGAGGTGAGGAGAAAATCCCACTGGCAATGTTACTTGAGGAGAAAGGATATCAGCTTTGGCAAAGTCTCTTATCCCACAGTGAGGAGCGGCTGGAGTGTTCGGGATGCAGAAGTCAAGGTAAAACCAGTGTGCCAACTCAATCTGGAAGCACACCCGGATAGCGTTGTCCCTTTCCTCACTGGGAATGTGTAGAATGAATCGACTATACAAACACAGGATGAGGAGGAGTATTTAGGGTTATCAGAGTAAAGGGAGCATAATAAATTTGCATGCCATATTTTTAAAGCTACTTTTATTTGTTAGTTTCATGTTAGTCATGTATCATTTTCTTTCCATTCAATGTTGGGCTATCATATGAACACCAAATAAAATTATTTGTGGTTGAAATGTGTAATGTGGGGGAAAGGTTCAAAGGATAGGAATGCTTTTCACTCCACTGTATATGCGACTCATTATCTTGCGTTATAACATAATTAGTACTTGTACAGTTTATTTTTTTAACGATGGCCATGTCTCAGTCAGCTGCTGTGAGATTTCTATTGCATTAGTTTCTGAGAACACCCTTGGCGGGGAAATGCACTCTGCAAAACAAATGCTTCTGGAAAGAAAACAAGACCTACAGAAGCAGCGACGACGTTATTCTTGGTGAATTTCATTCAATTGTGTATATGGAGCCTCAATTGTGTATGAATCCAGGTTACTACAACAGTAATCGCGTTACACTGTGCAATCAGGGACAGGTATTCATCTTCTGGCACAAAAGAGACCCAATAAATAAATAAAATCCTATCGATATTTTTGCACTATTGTCAAGCGCAGCGTCTGACTCTAGCACCAAAATCGTCAGTAAATGCACTGAATATAGATCAGAAAGCCGAAGTTCGACTTTACGATATAAAAACAACAACATATCTTTAAAAAGTGTTGGAAACGGGGCTCTATAAAGAAAGCGGAATAGTGTAGACCCGCAAATATTATGTTTGTAAAAAATGGTTAACAAACAACATTAAGCATCCGATTACCTGCAGAGGTCGTCCAGTATGCCAGAGGGGATCTCTAATCTTTTTGTTTCCATGTTGGGCGAAAACATTGAGGCTCTAGTGAAAAACGAACTCAAACAAAAGCCATAGGCGGGCCAAACTACATCCACGTGTCTCCACTTACATCCTTATTACCGAAGGAGCCCAAGACCGACTCCACAGTCGATAAAAACTTGTAAATATTGGCTCAGAACCTCTCAGGCGAGCGTCAACGAAGCTACAAAAAAAGGAAGTTATCCATCCAATCAGGAGCTATCTTGAGTTATTTTATGGAATATGATTGGTTTGTTCCGATGCCCGTCAAAATGCTACAGCGTCATATATCAAGTTTGTAAGACGTTTGTGAAGCGAAATCAAGTTTACGAGAGTGATAAACTCATTCTTTCATTTATTCATCATCCGAACAGTTAAAACTCACGAGGGTCGCGGGCGTGTTGGAGAACCAAAACATTTTCCCAATCTGAAAAAATATTATTCAATTTTTATGTATATGCTAGTTATTTTGTCAATGAATGATTACTATTTTGTTTCAGACCACAATACAATTACTGCCTTTAGAGATAAAATAAGATAGTCCTTTATTATTCCCTCAATGGGGAAACTCCTGTGTAATAGATAATCTGATATACACGTCAACTCCCCTAACAGGCTGTATTCGGATCTAAAATAGATGCTCAGTTATTTTTTTGTTTGATACCTGCACATTAATGTGTACATTATTCCGGCTTTAAAATAAGAGAAAACAGCCACGACATTTGTTTTTAACCGGGTTTGTCCTGCCTTTATTTGGCAAAATATAAAGGAAAAAGAAAAGAAATGGGCGTGGCTGTACAAAGCGGAGTGCTTCCAAGTGAAAATTTTGCGGTAATGACCTGAACGTTGACACTCGTGGGAAGAATTCAATTACACAAAAGGGTCATTGGACATGTTAATCCATACACAGAAGCTCTATGTACAATATCAAAACACAATTTTCTTGATTAATTAAACCGATTAGTAGGCTGGCCGTACCTTCAGAATACTGTATAACCAAATCCTACGCTGCTCCAACCCATTTCTCAGAATTTGAGCTATGAACGTGTCTATCGTATACGGAGAGGAGGTTTTCACAACACAAAAATAATGAGAAAAATGCAAATGTAGCATTTATTAACGGTGTGTTTGGGTTGCTTTAGTGTCCACTTTTCTGAAACAAAACTGATATTTTATTTTGAAGAACCTACCGGAAAAGCTATGCACTTTGATACCTTGCAACTAACGGGAGTGTTCAGTTTCACAAGTGTCGCAGTTTCCTATAGAACAACTTCCTAATTCATCCTCGTTCCGTAAGAGAGAGCAGCCATGGCACAGGCACTTAAAGAAAGATTTGAGAAGTTCCTCCATGAGAAGAACCTCCTGACTGATGCCCTTGCTAAAGTCGAAGCAAAGACCGGGGTTAGCAGGACGTATCTCGCTCTCGGTGAGTGTTGACAGGAAGAGAGGAATGGAAAAAGACTGCATTGGCGAGTCAGCGCAATTTGGGCTGTTATAACATTTTGATCCCGTCGGAGAATGGTAGCATATGTTTCACTGTGTTTAAAGACATTTCTAAATAGAGACATTTAAAGCACAACGCGGATTATATGTTGAAGGTTATTTGTGTTAAACAGCAGTGTTGCTTTGTTCCAGTTATCGTTGGCATCATCGCAGTGTACTTGGTCATTGGCTATGGAGCCTCCTTGCTGTGTAACCTCATCGGCTTTCTTTACCCAGCTTACATATCGTAAGTGAACCGGGCAATATCAAGGAGGGGCCACACCCATCAACACACTAGTACTCGCACACACTAACCTCTCTGTTCTAAACTTATCATCTCTGGCGTATATCCTATTTATTTTTGTTTGCACTGCAATCAAGTATCCTGTCTGTACCTACCACATTTCTCAGAGTAGTTTTAACCCGTCACTTTATTTATGCAATTTAGTAATCACGAATTGTGAACACACACTATGACGTCATCCATGTCTTGTGACTCAACACAATATCCCAAATATCACTTAACAAATTGCGCAATTGCACCCGAGATGGGTTTTGACAAGTAAGAAACCGGTAACCCAACTGTCATAACAGTATTTCAGTCAACGTTCTGCATGTTAAGTTTCTGATAATTTAACACTACTACAATCACTAGAATCTTGAAAATGATTTAAAAACTGAAACAAACAAACAAACAAACACATATGTACATAAACAAATACACTTTAATGGCCACACATTATTGAAGTGTGCAGACTGTTAAACTGTTTCATTACTAGTAACGTAGTCATCCATTTTTTCCCCTCTGTCATCAGTGATATGGTTCTGTAGTGGCATCACAAAAATGCACATCAAGGCTCGGTGTCAAACACAAAAACACATAATGTTATTTTCTTGAGTTCTTTTATATGCTGAATAAGTTTTGCTGGATGTGTGAACCTTTGGATGACTTCCAGATATTACATCAATGGGTAGATTTCACGAGAGGCACCAATGTTATTGAAAACTGGTTGACCTCGGAAGAGGTGATCCCTAATTTTGGCGCAGCAATAACAGGACCATATGCACTAGGCTGCTGTATAAAATATAAATTGGGAGCATGCTTTTTTGAGTTACAATTGTCAATTATATACTGGATCTGCAAATCCATAATTTAAAGGTCTACTAAGCTACTATTACTTGCACACAAATTGTGGACTCAAAAAACACCAGGCAAAATCAGATTGAGAAAAGAGGAGTTTTCAAAATTATATAAGTGTAAGAAGGGGAAAATAACAAACATGCTTTTTAAGAGATCTTCTATGTTTTCCTTCAGATAATCTTGTGTTAATATGAGAATAAACATATTCTTCAAATAATATGACCATTATGTTATAAACTAGAGCAGTACAGCAGTACATGTAAATTTTCATATTATCGGTACTTGGTGAAAAATGCCATGTTTTTTTAATTTTCTTAATTAGCAAAGATCATAATACAACAAAATAATCCAGATGTACAAAGATATTGCCAAGTGAAACAGCAATAGCCTAGTTTTATTTTACACAATGTAATGTTTCCGGTTTGTGTGGTGGCGTGGAAAAGCAGAAAACCACAAAAATGCTTGTCGCTTATTCAAACTCCAACTTTTAAGACAGAACCTATTTTTTCATATGTACATGAACCAAAAAAAGGAGCCCACATGTTACTGAGGATTACGGGGTGACGGCATTCTCATCAAATGACTGACAATCGATACAAAGGTATAGCCATATGAAAAAGGTATTTTGGGGATAATTTCATCAGATAAGAAGAAAAAGATAATTGGGCAATTTGGATGTCTATTTTTCTCTTAAAGTATTGCCCAGGTATTGGGGGTTTATCGCTCTCTCTCTTTCTCTCTCTCTCTGTCTCTCTCTCTCTCTCTCTCTCTCTCTCTCTAGCTATTTATGTATGTTTCTATGTATCGATCTCATCTTTTGGCTCAGCTCTCTCTTCACCACAACGGACCGGTACAGAGTCCGCATTACAGCCGACGCTGCTCCGATCCGCCTGTCGATCTCATGCTCCATCCTGCCCTCGCTCGTGAACAAGACCCCAAGATACTTGAACTCCTCCACTTGGGGCAGGATCTCATCCCCGATCCGGAGAGGGCATTCCACCCTTTTCCGACCGAGGACCATGGACTCAGATTTGGAGGTGTTGACCCTCATCCCGACCGCTTCACACTTGGCTGCAAACTGCTCCAGTGAGAGCTGGAGATCACGGCTTGAAGAAGCCAACAGCACCACGTCGTCTCCAAAAAGCAGAGACGCAATGCTGAGGTCACCAAACCGGACACCCTCAACACCTCGGCTGCGCCTAGAAATTCTGTCCATAAAAGTTGTGAACAGAATCGGTGACAAAGGGCAGCCTTTGTGGAGTCCAACCCTCACTGGGAACGAATCCGACTTACTGCCGGAAATGCGGACCAAACTCTGGCATCGTTGATACAGGGACCGAACCGCCCTTATCAGTTGGCTCAGCACCCCGTACTCCCGAAGCACCCTCCACAGAACTTCCCGAGGGACACGGTCGAACGCCTTCTCCAAGTCCACAAAACACATGTGGACTGGTTGAGCGAACTCCCATGCCCCCTCGAAGACCCTGCCGAGGGTATAGAGCTGGTCTACTGTTCCACGGCCAGGACGAAAACCACACTGCTCCTCCTGAATCCGAGGTTCGACCCCCCAACGGACCCTCCTCTCCAGCACCCCTGAATAGACCTTACCAGGGAGGCTGAGGAGTGTGATTCCTCTGTAGTTGGAACACACTCTCCGGTCCCCCTTCTTTAAGAGGGGAACCATGACCCCAGTCTGCCAATCCAGAGGCACCGTCCCCGATGTCCACGCAGTGTCGCAGAGGCGTGTCAGCCAGGACAGCCCCACAATATCCAGAGCGTTTAAGAACTCCGGGCGTATCTCATCCACCCGTGGGGCCTTGCCCTTGAGGAGTTTTTTAACTGCCTCAGTGACTTCGACCCCAGAGATTGGAGAGTCCACCTCAGAGTCTCCAGGCCCTGCTTCCACAATGGAAGGCGTGTCAGTGCAATTGAGGAGGTCTTCGAAGTATTCTCTCCACCGACTCACGACGTCCCGAGTCGAGGTCAGCAGCACGCCATCTCCACTGTAAATAGTGTTGACGGTGCACTGCTTTCCCCATTTGAGATGCCGAATGGTGGACCAGAATTTCCTTGAAGTCGTTCGGAAGTCATTCTTCATGGCCTCGCCAAACTCCTCCCACGCCCGGGTTTTTGCCTCAGCAACCGCCGAAGCCGCGTTCCGCTTGGCCATCCGGTGCCTGTCGGCTGCCTCCGGAGTCTTTATTCAGCTTGGCGGCATCCCTTACCGCCGGTGTCCACCAGCGGGTTCGGGGATTGCCGCCACGACAGCTCCGGTCGGCTGCCTCAACAATGGAGGCACGGAACATGGTCCACTCGGACTCAATGTCCCCCGCCTCCTCCGGGTCAAGGAAAAAGCTCTGCCGAAGGTGGGAGTTGAAGCTCTTCCTGACATGGGATTCTGCCAGACGTTCCCAGCAGACCCTCACAGTACGTTTGGAGCCAGGTCGGACCGGCAGCTTCCCCCACCATCGGAGCCAACCCACCACCAGGTGGTGATCAGTTGACAGCTCTGCCCCTCTCTTCACCTGAGTATCCAAAACATGCGGCCGCAAATCCGATGACATGACTACAAAGTCGATCATCGAACTGCGGCCTAGGGTGTCCAGGTGCCAAGTGCACACATGGACACACTTATGTTTGAACATGGTGTTCATTGTTGACAATCCGTGTCGAGCACAGAAGTCCAACAATAGAACTCTGCTCGGGTTCAGATCAGGGGGGCCGTTCCTCCCAATCACGCCCTTCCAGGTCTCACTGTCATTGCCAACGTGAGCATTGAAGTCAACCAGTAGAACGATGGAGTCCCCAGAAGGAGCGCTCTCCAGCACTTCTTCTAAGGACCCCAAAAAGGGTGGGTACTCTGAGCTGCTGTTCGGTACATAGGCACAAACAACAGTCAGGACCCGTCCCCCCACCCGAAGGCGGAGAGAGGCTACCCTCTAGTTCACTGGGGTGAACCCCAGTGTGCAGGCGCCCAGCCGGGGGGCAATAAATATACCCACACCTGCTCGACGCCTCTCACAGTGGGCAACTCCAGAGTGGAAGAAAGTCCAGCCCCTCTCGAGAGGGCTTGTCCCAGAATCCAAACTGTGTGTGGAGGCAAGTCGGAACTTTTATGCCCCACACACCAGCTCGGGCTCCTTTCCAGCCAGAGAGGTGACATTCCATGTCCCAAGAGCCAGCTTCTGCAGCCGGGGATCGGACTGCCAAGTTCCCCGCCCTTGGCCGCCACCCAGCTCACGATGCACCTGTCCCCTTTGGCACCTCCCACAGGGGGTGAGCCCATGGGAAGGGGGACCCACGGTTCCTTTTCGGGCTGTGCCCGGCCGGGCCTCATGGGTGAAGGCCCGGCCACCAGACGCTCGCCTTCGATCCCCACCTCCAGGCCTGGCTCCAGAGGGGAGCCCTGGTGGGCAAGGTTGACCCCCCCCCCCCAGCTCATGAGGATGAAGTGGTTCAACAAATGGATGGATGGATGGATGGATGGATGGATGGATGGATGGATGGAAGTTAGACACCTATAGAGATGTATCACAATTTTCCCCGGTTGACCTTTTTAGAATTACACATTGGCTTTGTTGTAAAGGGAACTTGTCACCTTTAATGTCGCTGTTAGACTTACTAAAAATCCTAGGTATGACTAAAGTACAGTATGTACATTTGGGCCAGTATAGTTAGAAGACGATGCTAAGATCGCTCGGCGTGTGCTGAATACAGAACAAGTTCAATCTCATGTCACATGACTCAGACAAAAACCTCAAAGCAGCAGTTGAGTGAAATGTGGTCTTGATGTGCAATCATGCGAGACAAAGTTGTTGCTCATGTGATTGCAATCGGTAAACAGTTCTGATAAACAAATTGAAATTCATGGCACAAGAACCATTGAACTATATCCACCACCAGGAGCACAGATGGGATTTTTGAACGGCGGGGGGGGCAAGTATATTAGAATAATATATGTATGCGAGCAACTGCCAAAACTTGACAACAAGCATAAGATTTATTTTTATAGGCTACTTAAATTGGTTGTTTTTGATTATTTTTTGTTTTTTCATTTATGAACACCATAACACACAATGTTACCTTAAGCACCTCATCCTGGCAGCAAAACCCACACTGTAAAAAAAAAAAAAACAGCTATTAGTTCAAATAAAAGCAAAGCTATTTCCACATATATTTTAAAGTATATTTTAATTTAGCAACGTTTAGTGCATTTCACTACATTTATCTAAGGAGAATTTTTTTTTACCAATATCTACTGAAAATTGTTGCTTGTCTTTTGTGTTGAGCAAAGTTAATTTTTACAGCGTGGGAAGACTTGTGTTTACTGTAATCCAATTCAATTGAGAGTCAGAATATTATTCATAATATATAATATTATTTCAAGGTTCATTTGCTTTTATTTTAGCCCAATCCTAACCTACAAGGCCAAAACATTTATGTGAATAAATAAAATCTAATAAATAGATAAAATAAAATCTAATAATAATAATAATTATAATGATAATAATAATAATGGTAAGGTCTATTCAGGGGTGCTGGAGAGGAGGGTCCGTCGGGAGGTCGAACTTCGGATTCAGGAGGAGCAGTGTGGCTTTCGTCCTGGCCGTGGAACAGTGGACCAGCTCTACATCCTCGGCAGGATCCTCGAGGGGGCATGGGAGTTCGCCCAATCAGTCCACATGTGTTTTGTGGACTTGGAGAAGGCGTTCGACCGTGTCCCTCCGGAGGTTCTGTGGAGGGTGCTTCGGGAGTACGGGGTGCCGAGCCAACTGATAAGGGCGGTTCGGTCCCTGTATCACCGATGCCAGAGTTTGGTCCGCATTTCCGGCAGTAAGTCGGATTCGTTCCCAGTGAGGGTTGGACTCCGCCAAGACTGCCCTTTGTCACCGATTCTGTTCATAATTTTTATGGACAGAATTTCTAGGTGCAGCCAAGGTGTTGAGGGTTTCCGGTTTGAGGACCTCAGTATTGCGTCTCTGCTTTTTGCAGACGACGTGGTGCTGTTGGCTTCTTCAAGCCGTGATCTCCAGCTTTCACTGGAGCGGTACGCAGCCGAGTGTGAAGCGGTCGGGATGAGGGTCAGCACCTCCAGATCCGAGTCCATGGCCCTCGGTCGGAAAAGGGTGGAATGCCCTCTCCGGATCGGGGATGAGATCCTGTCGCAAGTGGAGGAGTTCAAGTATCTTGGGGTCTTGTTCACGAGTGAGGGCAGGTTGGAGCGCGAGATCGACAGGCGGATTGGTGCAGCGTCGGCAGTAATGCGGACTCTGTACCGATCTGTCATGGTGAAGAGAGAGCTGAGCCAAAAGGCAAAGCTCTCGATTTACCGGTCGATCTATGCTCCTACCCTCACCTATGGTCACGTGCTATGGGTCGTGACCGAAAGAACGAGATCCAAGATACAAGCGGCCGAAGGAGTTTCCTCCGCAGGGTGTCCGGGCTCTCTCCCTTAGAGATAAGGTGAGAAGCTCGGTCATCCGGGAGAGACTCGGAGTAGAGCCGCTGCTCCTAAACGTTGCGAGGAGCCAGATGAGGTGGCTCGGGCTTCTCATCAGGATGCCTCCTGGACGCCTCCCTGGGGAGGTGTTCCGGGCATGTCCCGCCGGTAGGAGACCCCGGGGACGACCCAGGACGCGCTGGAGAGACTATGTCTCTCAGCTGGCCTGGGAACGTCTTGGGATCCCCCGGGATGAGCTGGATGAAGTGGCTGGGGAGAGGGAAGTCTGGGAGTCCCTCCTAAAGCTGCTGCCCCCGCGACCCGACCCCGGATAAGCGGAAGAAGATGGATGGTTTTCTATCGGGTTTAGATCAGGTGATTGTGAGGGTCATTCAATTGTGTCAATTCCTTCATCCTCCAGATACTGTCTGCATACTCTTGCCACATGAGGCCGGGCATTGTTGTGGATCAGGAGGAACCCAGGACCTACTGCACCAGCGTAGGGTCTGACCATGGGTGCAAGGATTTCATCCCGATACCTAATGGCAGTCAGACTGCCGTTCTCTAGCCTGTAGAGGTCTGTTCGTCCCTCCATGGAAATGCCTCCCCAGACCCACCACCAAACCGGTCATGCTGAATGATGTTGCAGGCAGCATAGCGCTCTCCTTGGCTTCTCCAGACCCTTTCACGTCTATCACAGGTGCTCAGGGTAAACCTGCTCTCGTCTGTGAAAAGCATAGGGCGCCAGTGGCGGACTTGCCAATTCTGGTGTTCTATGGCAAATGCCAATCGAGCTCCACGGTGCTGAGCAATGAGCACAGGAAACACTACAGGACATCGTGCTCTGAGGCCACCCTCGTGAAGCCTGTTTCTGACAGTTTGGGCAGAGACAGTCACACCAGTAGCCTGCTGCAGGTCATTCTGTAGGGCTCGGGCAGTGCTCAACCTGTTCTTCCTTGCACAAAGCAGCAGATATCGGTCCTGCTGATGGAATGAGGACCGTCCAGGCCCTGTCCAGCTCTCCTAGAGTAACTGCCTGTCTCCTGGAATCTCCTCCATGCTCTGGAGATTGTACTGGGAGACACATCAAATCTTCTTGCAACAGCACGCGCATGGATGTGCCATCCTGGAAGAGTTGGACAATCTGCGCAACTTCAGGAGGGTTAACAAATCGCCTCATGCTCCCAGTCGTGATAAGCACTCTAGCTAAAGCCAACACTTGTGGAAAAACAGTTAAAGAAGATCAAGAGGGAGTAACTTGAAATGGCCTCCACCTGCAAAATCAGTCCTGTTTTGGGGACCATCTCGTTGTTGCCCCTCTAGTGCATCTGTTGTTAATTCCATCAACACCAATGCAGCTGAAACTGATTAACAACCCCCTCTGCCACATACCTGACCAAAACCTTATCAGAAAAGTCTCATTGAATTCATGCCATACCCTGATAAAAAACTGTTCCTTTAATTTTTTTGAGCAGTGTATTTTCGTGTCTTGATGACTTATGTTTGGTGTGTTGCCGAGAATATTTCATTTATGGTTATTTAGTATAGCGGAAAAGGTACACGCAGTTAGTTATGCAATGTGTGCCGTCTACTAGTGTTGTGTGAGGTCAGAAGTTGAGCGTTGTCTTATGTGCAGTATTTCTGTCTGTTGGAGAAACACACACACACACACACGCACACCCTTCACACGCTTCACACAATAATCACACACGAGAATCACATTCACACACCCAAAGGCTTACCCATGTACACTACACACCTGCTCTCACATCCGTATGAGTCCAGGGCTGTGGACTCTGACTCGGGGACTCGGACTCGGGCATTTTTTCCGGACTCGGACTCGGTGCTGATTTTGACCGAGTCCACCGAGTCCGACAATAAAAAAAATACGTTCAATTTTATTTTCATCATGCTGCTGAGAATGCGCGTAGGAATACTGTCCACAGCCCTGCTTGCTTGTTATGAAGACAAATTTAGTTGTTGCGTGCGCGCCCGCGCCTGCCTGCCTGCGTGCGTGCACGTACAAGACCCACAATGCCCCGCGCGCAGCCAAGATGGAAGAACCCGGGAGCAGCGAGAGAACAATGTTTTGCCTCTAGATTTGGGGGGGAAACGGAGCGTAAGTTACGATCAATGCGGCCACGTTGAGTTGCACTTAGGCTAATGTTTACATTATGTACCAATGTCAAGGACGATTATGTCACCCAGCTTATATCATTGATGTGTTTCGATAGTTGTGGGGTCGTCACTAATTATTTGTGTTTAGATAAATGTCTGAGCTATAATGGTGTAATTAATGATTAAAACTTGAAAGTATCTGTTTATTGTATTCGTTTATATGTTTAATAAAGACAAAGCCATCACAAAACTGTTGTAATTATTTAGATTTTGATCTAAATTAGCCTCGAATAAAGACTAAGCAGTCACATGAATTAACAGAAAAAATGGACAGCCGGACTCGGACTCGTGGTCAAGAGGCCGGACTCGGACTAGGACTCGGTGCAAAAATCCGACCGAGTCCACAGACCGAGTCCACAGTTTGGTCATAAGTTATGACCAAACTGTGCCTATACCCTTTTGCCAGTTTGCCTGCATGCCCCTATGAGCCACAGTGCCTGTTACGTTTTTGCCAATAATTCAGTAAAGCAATCAAAACTGAACCACGTCTTCCCTCCTGTGTTCTGACCGACACCCGGGGGCGAAAAGACCATAACCATCCGAGCCAACCCCCTATACCAGGGGTCTCAAACTCCAGTCCTCGGGGGCCGCAAACATACATAGTGGTAGAGTGTCCACCTTGAGACTGGAAGGTTGTGGGTTCAAACCCCGGCCAGGTCATACCAAAGACTATAAAAATGGGACCCATTGCCTCCCTGCTTGGCACTCAGCATTAAGGGTTGGAATTGGGGGGTTAGATCACCAACTGATTCCCGAGCGCGGCACCGCTGCTGCTCACTGCTCCCCTCTCCCCCAGGGGATGGATTAAAATCACACGGGGATGGGTTAAATGCAGAGGACAAATTTCACCACACCCAGGTGTGTGTGACGATCATTGGGACTTTAACTTTTAACTTTAACATGTTTCCCTCGTTAAACACACCTGATTCAAATGATCAGTTCATCCTCACGTTCTGCAGGAGCCTGATAATTGAATCAGGTGTGTTTAATGAGGGAAACTTGGAAAACATGTAGGAATGCGGCCCCTGAGGACTGGAGTTTGAGACCCCTGCCCTATACAGTCCTCAGGCTCCCCAACAATAGCGGTAGCAGTTTGCATTATTTTATTGCAATGTTTTTCCTTATTCAGATTTGTTTCAAGACTACAGTTACAGTTAAACTTCACTTTGATGGTTAATGCAGTTATTGCAATTTTGTTGTTTTATCACAGTAGATTGGTTTATTTACATTTCACAAATGTGATTGCACTTTAGTTTACATATTTAAATGTTCAGATATTAAGATGTGATACAGTTTTTGCATTATTTGAATGAGGCAAAATAATATGCTTTTTCTCTCGAATATATTGTTATAATCATTTGTTTCATATATAATCATTTTCTGTATAAAAATTTAATTTGGTGTTCAAAAAGTATTTTTTCAAACTTGAGTCTTGAAAAAGAGGGGGTCGTCTTATAATCAGGGTCGTCTTATATTCGGGCCAATACGGTATTACATGATGTGACTCAGTTAGCATGATTTTTAAACTTATTTCCATAACATGTTGAATCGGGTTGTACATAAGCAATTAGTTTTTAGAGCAATTTTTTTCTACATATATTCGAACGTGCTTCATTTCAGTTTAGTTTTAGTGTTAGGTTTAGTTTAACATATGGAAGGTTTGTCAATTTTACCTTTTTACACACCACCATGAATAAGTTAAATCGTTCACCTTGTCTCACACATGTAAAACAGTAACACAAAATTTAAAACAGACTAGTGGTATGTGATTGTATGTAATCATCTTATCTTGTTAATGGTCGTTTATTTTTGAGAATTGCAATAAATGCTGACAGTGATGTTACAGCATATAAGACCTGATCAGGGAATCAATGTTGAAAATCTTGAAATTAATACAATCAGTCCATGTAAAAAAAACTATACATGAATGAAATAACCAAAACATAGACCTGTGTTTAATTTTTGGGCATCCTGAGGTTGTTGAATAATTTCATTACATCATGCAAGTTGATGCAGTTTTTGGGCAACCTGCATGTATTATTCTGTGCAGCGCGTCATTATGTCACTCAGTATCTGTAAATCAGTCATCGTCCAAATGCAATCTACAGGCGGAAGTGGGCTGTAAAACCATGTTGACAAACTGGATGACAGCGATCAACACTGACTAAAAACAAGTTGTATTGCTTTCAGACCAGGTCTGTTAAAAGAGTATGCCTCCTCAATGTCTTGGCAATCATTTCTTGAATTTCAGGTCAAATGCTTAATAGAAAATAATGTGATTAAATGCTTGATGTTTTGTTTCTCTCTTTTACCTCCACACAGCTTATTATTTTAGAGACAGGTTTGTGCAGATCACTGTCTCAAAAAAATGCATCAATATACAAATGACAATTTAAAATATTCTAATTTTCAAAAAATTCTAATTTAATTCAAATTTCAAATTATTTGTATTGATTATTTATTATTTTTATTATTAGTAGTCACATTTAATACAGTATTTTAAACATTCAACGATGAAGTGAAAAGCTACAGACAGGTATACGGACAACTATTCTGAATTTAGTGACTTCTAACATAAGTCCTGACAATTGTATGTTTTCTCTACAGCATCAAGGCCATAGAAAGTGCTACCAAAGATGATGATACTAAATGGCTGACTTACTGGGTGGTGTATGGACTCTTCAGTGTGGCCGAGTTTTTTGCAGACATCTTTCTCTCGTGGTTCCCGTTTTACTACATCGGAAAGGTAATCTGGCTGTAGTTTGTTAGCAGCCTGCCATGTTGTATATGATGTCTTCAGATTTTAAGTTGTCAAAAACAAAACAAAGGTGAGTTTGATGGAAACAGGTGGCCAAGGATAGAATAACCAAGGACAAATATGGAGTAAGGCATCCTAACTGCGACAGTGTAGACCTGCACCAAGGCAGTACAGACATATTTGAACTATTATACTATACTATCAAACTAAACTTGTTAAAATTGGAGTTTAGGGGAGGTTCATGTCGTGAGCTTTTTTATGACACAGTACCTGTCTTCACAGTGTGCCTTCCTGGTCTGGTGCATGGCTCCAACTCCTTCAAACGGTTCGGTCCAGATTTACAATCGCATCATTCGCCCCTTTTTCCTCAAGAACGAATCCAAGATTGATGATGCAGTTAAGAACATAAAGGATAAGGCATCAGAAGCAGCTGACAAGTTCAAAGATGAGGGTGAGTACTAGGGCTCAGACTTGCCCCCTAAATAAATAATCGATTGATTAGTCATATTGACCGAAATAAAGTGCCCGACTGATTATGATTTTTAGGGCTGAGTAAAATTCTGTTAACATTAATTGAAACATATGTTGTGGAGATGCGGTAAATCACAAGACGAGACAAAAGGCACGGTCCTGTACTCTGCACAGTAAAAGTACACATCATCCTCTGCCTTTGAATGCCACAACCTATCAAGTACATACACCTCTGAACTGTGGTGGATTTGCTAAACATTGCGCCACATGATTTATTTCAACAAGGAAAACACTATATGCTGCTTATCAAAAATAGAGGGATCAACTGTGTGTTTTATTGTGCTGTGTCCCTTAAGTCATCTTGTGTGTGCGCGTGTCTGCATTTGTGTGTGTGTGTCCACAGCCAAGAAAGCAACTGCCAACATAATTTTTGAGGAGAAGAAGAGCTCCTAATCAGGACCTCCACCCAGGATCGTCTGTGCGCAGCTGTTACCATAAAATAATGTTGCCTTGTTGTATTTAATGAATTATCTGTCTGGTCTGTAATGTCAAAGCCATTTCCCTGTTCAGTTTACTTGTTTGACAGGTTACTGTACATTGCCCTGATCCTGAATGAACCGAATAAACACCTAACAGAAATGGTTGAATGTTTTCTGCCAGAACATGACATGTTGTCATGACATGTCTTTCAGCATCATTGATGTAGTCAAGATAATCCTTTTTTTTTTTTTTTATCATAACAGTGAAGCATTCAGCCTTTATCATATCAAACCGGGTGTCTGGCCATAGAAGACAGGAGATTATTTAACTCAAGACCAAGGCTAGTCTCAAACTATTTTAACCTATACGGCCTGGTCTGTTCAGGAAACTGAGTTCAAACTGATTTATAGTATTATTGGTTATTGAAATAAAAACAATTTTGCAATTAAATGTGTAGGCTACACTTGTACATTAGTTTTTCTTTTGTCCATAAATTTTTCAGAGCCCAATCCGCTGTTTTTGTTAACCTATCCTTACTTATTGACTTGTTGAGCTATGCAGAGAATCTTAAACTTTCCCTTCTTTGACAGTGACTTGAATTTTGCTGAATAGCAAAACCGTTAACCAAAAAGACGTAGCTTAATTAAAGCTCAGTGAAAAAGCTTAAAAACAAAAGAATCTCTGTTATTGTCGCAGGCAACATATGACTGCGGTTGATTCAGTCTTACAGTTGAGTTCCAAAATGGTTTCCGCCACTGGCAGCTTCTCTGATCTTAGCGTCGCCTTACGCCTCGCTCACACTGGCTGCGGCGTGGTTTCCTTGGTATGCAGACATTTGAATGAGGAAGTGTGTCACCGACTATCTTGCAAACGGACATGTGTGCGCGTGGACTAGTAAGGGACGGGGGAGAACGCCCTCGCTCATGTGCGCTTTCCCGTTCGTATGCGTTTGACTTCTGTTGCTTGCAGGTTCCCGTGACAGTGCCAGCGGGCCACATAAATTTTATGACACGATGCTTCGGGCCGGTCTAAATTTAGACAAGGGCCTGCGATAGATTGTTCGTTGTTCTCGTTTATCATAACACATTTCGACCTCCAGTAAACAATCTGAATTTCCTTAATTTATGCAACGATATGTCATATCTTCAAAGCATTAGGGTCGCGAGTGTATCCTATCCCATTAGTCATTGGGCAGTAGGAGGGGGACACCCTGCACTGGTTGCCAGCCAATTACAGGGCACACTGAGATGAAATTTGGAGTGCTCAATCAGTCTTTTAGGGGTGTGAAGAAATCTGAATACCTGGAGAGAACCCATGAAGGCAAGGGAAGAACATGCAAACTCCACACAAGGAGGGCCGGATTGCGGGTTCCATTCGCACAACCTCTGAACTGTGACGTGCCAACCAGTGCGCCACCATACCATGCAGGTGATGGAATCAGTACAAGTCACATTGTGTTATGTGAAGTTACTTTAGCTTCAGAGGCTGTAAGTTTGGATAATCAAAATTAATGTAACAATTAGGGGTGTAACGATTCATCGATACACATCGATTAATCGATATAATGCTCTACGATTTATTGGCATCGATGCTAAATGTAAACATCGATTTATATCGCCGTGTTTGACCTCGGACATTAGACGCGACTTTATTTTGAAATCCAGTTCATTGTTGCTTGCTTCCTCTTTCCGGGAGCAGTACGCGGCGCGCTGTGTTGTGAGCAGAGCAGGCACGTGAAAGGGGAGCCGACAACTACGCGGCTCCTGGGCTGGTGCTATGGCTAGTGTCCAAGAAGACGAGGAAATTCGCTCCCCTTTGGGCTTCAAGTCATTCGTTTGGAAGCACTTTGGATTCCAAAGAAAAGATGGCTCAACGGACAATTAAAATTATTGTAAATAAATAGTTCAGTAATGCACTTTAAAGTTAATGGTATTACAAAAAAAGAAAGAATATTCATTTTTCTTTACTTGTATGAGAAAAAATATAGGAATTTGATAAAGTTCAGTGTTAAAATAAGCACTTTGTATACTACAATACTCTTGTAATTTCCTAAATAAAGAGTTTGCAGTACCTTGTTGATTTTGCGTATGAATTGTTATAAATCAGGATATTGTTCTATATTTTTTATTTAAAATAAATAAATAAAAATAAAAATATCGATCGTGGAGCACTATATCTTGATGTATCGTGAATGAATCACAGCAGGCTTTAAGATATCGGCAAATATCGTATCGCGGTTCTTTGTATCGATATGATATCGTATCGTGACAAAACCCGCGATTTACACCCCTAGTAACAATAAATAAAGCTAAGTGATCAGGGATAGCTTTTTAACAGTTCTGGAATGAAGACAAAGGAATGGAATTAACACTGCTAAAATGAATGTTGCATTGGAAAAGGTACTAGGTAGCATTTCAGAAGTAAGATGTGTTTTCAGGGAGATTATGCATCCTCCTTGTGGATAATGGGAAGCCAGTGAGATAAATGTGGGATGGAGATTATGTTCGTGTTTTTGCAAAGAGCAGCACTGTTAAGTATTGTTAACCGTTCCAGCTTGCCGCGTAACCGTATGTTGGAGCTCAAACTCAACAAAAGCTAAGGCCTAAATCCACAGAATTGTATAGTTTCAGTATGACCCACTTGACAGATGTTTTAAGGGCTGGTCCAAGGGAATACAGTGATTGATTTTAATGGCTTCATAAACAACTATATAAAAACAATTCATAAAAATCCATGCACTCTCAGTGTAAATTGATTCTGAAATATAGAGGAAAATTATGTACAACAGAGTGAACCGTAACAGTGACTTCATTCAGTTGGGTGGTTCACCACAAATATACTTGGCTGCATAGAATATTGACATTATTGCCTACGTCATAAATTGAAAAATTAACGAAAAAAACCAATTGTGAAAAATATCTAAGCAGGTCTCTTTTGACTGATTTGAAAAGTCACCGATTTTAACAAAAAAGCGCTAGAGACAAACTCGGCAAGAACGTTCCCTTTACCAAAGTTACATTCTGAAAGAATTATTGTGAAAGAACTACTATACAGAAACTCACTTGTAGAACAAAAACGCCTGAGTTGATAAAGAAAAGTAAAGTCTTAATGAATCCAAAAAGCCTGAGGAAAAAGACCACTGATTTACTATTTTACAAAAATTTACATTACAGGAGGGAAAAAATGCTCACAAAATGAAGAAAGCAAATACAGGGTGTTGTGTTTTTTTTTTTTTTTTACAGCTAAAATCTGGTCTTAAATAATTCTTACGCAAACAAATGAGAAAGTATGTAAATGAGGTACGTCAGGCGGTAAGCCTGAGCCCAGACTGGACTTTTGACAGCTTGTAACATGAGTCATGCAACAGCTGACGGTTTGACTGACTTAACACTTAAATAAGGTAGATAATCATGTTAGACATGATTGAGACAGACAGACACGAACAGTCAAAACACAGGATCCAGTGTCATGGGGTTGGCGGGAGAATGAGGCAGCGCTCAGGGTCTATTTTGTCCAGAGGTACAAAAAAAAACTTTGTAAAAAAATAACAAAAGGTGTGCTGCATACGCAGCAGCATTTAACTCTTAAATACAAAAATATGCTATGATTTGTTTTCCATGATGCCTGGTTTGAGGCGCTGCTTAGCGTTCATCTCCAGTGGAACAGTGCTTTCTACAGCTTCCCTGTAAGACGTGGGCTGTGTTAGCGAGTTCATGGCCGCTATTTAGCAGGCCCAGGCAGCTTCCGTTATGTCTTACGGGTGCTCCAGATCTGCTCCGGTGTGCTCTTGTGGTCGGACGAATAGTCGAAGGGAGACCGGTGGCCCAGCGGGGAACGCGAGTCGTAAGGTGAGCGCTGGTCACGGGGAGAGCGTGGCCCGCTGGCCGAGGCCCTCTGCTCCGTCTGCCAGTCCGAGTGGTAGCGGTAAGACGAGCGCTGGTCCGAGTGGGAGAGATCCTTTAGGTCCGGCCGGTGGTCTCTGCTAGAGCGCAACTCCTCCAACTTCCTTTGCTTACCATCGCTGTAATGTCTGCACACACAAATACATTAACCTGACTCAGACCGGCAAGATTATTTGTTGGATATATGAACGATTAATCAAATTCAAAGTGCAGTGTAGTAGGATTACATTTTTAAATTGCAAAGGCTCCAATTAGAAAAGAACTAAGCGTCAAGTTTTTTCCAGGTACAGTAAACCTACTTCATGACGTGGTCACGGTTCCACTATTTGGCAAAATGTTTTGTGAAGTTAATATTAGTGGTGCTCTAATCGACTGGCCACCGACTGTGACGGACCAATTTCCATAGAAAAATGTGGGAACAAAAGGCACGTTATCAGCATGTCGATCAATGACTTTCAATGTCGATCATAAAGAAAGAAAAAAAGCATGTGATCACATGGCAGATGTCAATCAATGACTATCATTGCCATTCGCCAAAAACCTATGCTATACCTGTCTCAATGCAATTTAGAAAAATAGAATGTCATTGTTCAGTGCATTATTACAAGCCTTTTTTTTCTGCGTAATGCAGTATAGGCAACATAGCGTTTTAACTTGTCTATTATACAGAGTTGTATATTTTGTAATATGAATGGTATTTTTCCTCTGGAATCTTGTATTTATTATATGCGAGTACTCAAGTGTTAAGCACTCATACTGGTATCAGTCTGAAAAAAAGTGGCATAGAACATCCCTTGTTTATTGTAACTGAAGCATTCAAATCAAGTAGGCTGAAAGACATTTTAGTATTCACCTGTCCTGCCTGTCTCGGTCCCTGCTGTCCGGTCGGTAGTGGTCTCTGTGGTCTTTCCCATTGCTTAATGAGGAGTAGGGTCTTTTTCTAGACTCTGCTGCCTTTCTGTGGGCCTCCGAACTGTGTCTTTCCTTGCTGCTGTCATGGTAACGCACTGATGGCTGATGCCTGTCTGAGCTATAACTGTCCCTGCTGCTGTCATCCTGGTGAGAGTTGTCCCTCAGCCGTTCGATATCTGGGACAAAATAGCACGGAAAAATTAATCTAGTCGAAAAGCCATAAAATAATCGGGTGATGGTTGCACAGTTAAGTGAAAGTCATACAGTACCTGTGTGTTTAAAACCTATAGTGTTTGTACTCCTAGTGTTTTGCTCCATTGCCTGTTTATTTAGAGAGAGAGAGAGAGAGAGAGAGAGAGAGAGAGAGAGAGAGAGAGAGAGAGAGAGAGAGAGAGAGAGAGAGAGAGAGAGAGAGAGAGAGAGAGAGAGAGAGAGAGAGAGAGAGAGAGAGAGAGAGAGAGAGAGAGAGAGAGAGAGAGAGAGAGAGAGGAAAAAAAACATCATTATGGATGAATTCTTTTTTTTTTTGACATTCCAGCAATGTAGAAATACTGGCATACTACCCTACCTGTGCATTCTCTTGCCTTTTCTTGATGGCATGCTTATACAATTTATGTAATTTCCTGGCGTCGAACTCAGTGAATTTTGAAACAAATATCCACAGGTTTCTGTCAAAACAAACATTATTATTATCATAAGGGTGCTTATCGACTCAGACATTGAAGAAATCACATTCACAATTCATAATAAGTCATGCTAACTGATGTGGTGTTTTATTTGAAGTGAATCTTATTCATGTACAAGTTAATATCCAATTTGTCTCACTTCAGTAGCCATCCGAGTGTATGTGTGTCAATTTGTTGCAGATATGGGAAATGTAGTTTGAGAGCAGTGTATGGTGCTCATGCGGTGTGGGTAACAATAAATGCTGGAGTTTTACATGCCATTTGTTCTTGGGCTAATTTAACACAAAGAATCTTAAATTAGAGTGATCCCCCATTTAAACTGACCCACCCACAATAGGTGAACATCTGCAATATTTGAAATACTCCTCCCACACATTTATACTGAGTAAAACACGCTTTCTAAACACATTGCCGACAAACTTGAACAAGCATAAAAAGGTAGACAAAATACCAGTTACTGTATAAATTTATTCAAACACTTCTGTGTGTCAATCAAAGTTACTAAAGCTAATGAAAGCTAACATTAAAACTAAAATTGAAATAACATTATCATTAAAGAGATTAAATAAAAACGAGTTTTCTTTAGGAAAGTAAAATGACCTGAAACTTCATTTTAGTTTATAAAACATGAACTGACGATAATTACCGTAAAAGCATCCTTTGTTTTTGTATTAGTGAGTTTATTTCATGTTCAGGATTTAACATTCCACAAAATCAAAAACTAATACAAATAATAAAAACAACATTAAAATAAAGCAAATTGCAAACACTAAAAATTAATAAAAACGAACATACCTACTATAAAAAGCTGTAACGAAAAATCCAAAGCTAATATAACTTGGTATTTAATCAATGAGTTCATTAGGGTCATCAAGGTCATGTTTGTCGTGTCATTAATTTGCAGGTATGTTTTTTGTATATCTTTTTTTTTGTCCTGTATTGTCTAAAAATATGAACCCATTCTTGAGTTCATTAACTTAATGATATAAAAAAATACTGTGTAACGCTGAAATCAAAATGATTAGTTTGTATTTGAGAGGCCAAATTTGTATTCAATCTCTGGAAGGATTGGTTCCCTATTTCTTGACGCTTTTTTGTAACAAAGAGGCAAAACATGCTTACTTTCGCCACTGTTTGATGAGGTCAGGATTGGAATACTCCTTCAGACACTCCGTGATGTGATCTCCAATCTTGATGAGACATTGCCTGGTATGTTCAAGCTGCTCACGCTCTGAGAGACCCTTCTCTGGTCGGTCCAGCTGCTTAAGGGCTGCTTTCACTGGCCGCATTCTCTCTTTGCACTACAACATTCAAACAGTCAATGCTAACTACAGCTAGGTGATTGGATCACAAGAATGTAATTTAATCATAATGAATGATACAAAACCCATTTTAAAACCATCATGCCCAGCTTTGTGAAAGTTTGACCATACCACACTAAATGTTTTCTGGTCCAGTTCTTCAGACTCCTCAGACACTGGTATATTCTCTCCACTTGCTGTTATGTGGACTGGCCCATCAGATGCTTTTTTTATTCGTTCTCTGACCTCAGCTTTGCTTTCAGTCTGTTGAAGAAAAAAAAGCGATAATTATGTCCATTTGTTGACAGTATGTGTTTATAATAATAATAATAATAATAATATTTAAGTGGATTTACCTTTTCCATGCCGTCCTCTTGTTTATGGACTGAATCCAAAGGTTTGACTTCTTTTCTCTCTTTTGGCTCCTTGTTGTCTTTACTGTCCCAACTGTCTTCCTTTTTGCATTCTTTCTTTATTTCCTCTTTATACTCCCTCTCACCAGATGAAGAGCCATTGTCCTGTTGAGTCTCCTCCTCTTCCTCCTCTTCCTCCTCTTCCTCATCATCTTCTTCCTCTTCCTGAATTTCTTCCTTCACTGTCTCTCTGTCTGATCTGGTTCGTCTGCTTAAAGCCTTCTCGGGCATTTCCTCCTGAAACAGTTAATGTCTCACATGAGCGCAAACACTTCGACGAGGCACAGCAACGAAGCAAACATAACAGGAATTTTAATGTACCTTTTCCTCATCTATTTCATCCTCATCATCCGATCTTTTATCCGATGGAGGATCTGATGATGCACTCTTAATCATCTCATCTATCTGTGATGGTTTCACAGTTTCTCTCTTTTTGCTTCTTGGCTTCCTCTTTCGAGAATTGACCTACAAATAAATGCAAGGCGTATTTCATTAAATGAATGAACAAATAATTGACTGAAAACAAAATGTAAATGTCAGACATACTGTCCCTGCTTGTTTCTGAGCTTCTTTTTTGGCAAGGTCCTTGCTCAGTAACTTGATGAGGTAGTCTGCTCTGGTCTGGAGCTGTTTTGCTTGGGGCTTCTTATCAGGGTCATCTGGTAGAAGCTGTAACAGACAATTTGACATAATTTGCTTGAAGAGAATATGACGTTTTTGGCAACTGTGAAAAGTTGACATAACTAATAAAAACAATGAAACCGACACAAGACGCAAGAAATTCTGTGATGATGTTCAACCTCCAATTTCAGTTCCAGCCAGGCTTCCATGAAAGGTGTACTGGACACCGAAGCATTTTTTTCTGGTGTTTCGCAACACAAAATAATCTTAGCAATTAATATGGGCTTCTTGTGATTTCTCTATCGGTGTTGCTACTCCTCGTAGCGCGTGTTATTGCCCCGAGCTCATGAGCAGCAGGTCTGAGATGATTGGTGTCACGAATTGCATACCGCTCCTTTGTGGAAGAGAAGGGTGACTGTTTGTGTGAGAACACTGATACAACAGAACAAAAAAACCCAACTTTGACAATCACGTGATTGCACCGTTTGAAATCTTTATTTTGATGAAAACCGCAGCTCAGAGCCAAGTTCTGTCATTTCAACTTGCCACTAACAACTACTAAACGTGAACCCCGAAAGAATTACCGTAATTTTCAGACTATAAATCACAGTTTATTTCATAGTTTGGGTAGGGGGGCGACTTATAATGAGGAGCGACTTATATGTGAATTTTTTCAAAAATTTTCGAAAAAAGAAAGTGAAACCGCGATAAACGAACTGCGATGTAGCAAGGGATTACTGTAATTTGAATTTCAAGTGACGTCAGCAGAGCGGCGCGGCGGTTGTTTACAAAAAGGACAAAGATTGATCACGGGATGACGAAGGGCCCCACGTACTACCGGCATCATTAGCGGCTTTGTTTCTAAGTGACACGGAGGACGAAGAGTTTGAAGGATTTAAGGATTTGGAGTGACACAGAAGGTTTGAAAAACTATTATGGCTTTTACGCACGCCCGGTCCTACTCTACGGAGCTCTCTTTCACCTCCGTGCATAGAAGTCGGGGGCCGGCGCTCGGCCGGGTGGCTGTCCGGGGACGGTGGATGGGGCTCGGTCATGGCTTTTACGCACGCCCGGTCCTATTCTATGGATCTCTCTTCCACCTCCGTGGCTGGAAGTCCACGCCGCCACACGCCTGGAAGTTTGTTTTGTTAAATAAAGAGCCGTTTACCAAACCCACGTCTTTCCTTGTACTTTGTTAACGCTACAATATAATTATATACTAGATCTGTGGAATAACGACGATGCTGACGTCGGGGCGCACGCGCGGCGTTGTTGACAAAGGACGAGGAATTTGATCGATGGATTTAATGATTTGGAGTGACACAGATGGTTTGATAATATTATTGCTTATATAATAGTTATTTGATATATACCGTAATTTTCGGACTATAAGTCGCTCCGGAGTATAAGTCGCATCAGCCATAAAATGCCCAAAAAAGTGAAAAAAAAACATATATAAGTCGCTCCGGAGTATAAGTCGCATTTTGGGGGGCAATTTATTCGACAAAATCCAACACCAAGAACAGTCATGAACGAGCAACAACAGGCCGCTAAACGATAGGTATGCTAACGTGACATAAACACAAACGAAGAGCTGAGAACGGCCCTGACGTAAAATTCAGAGTTATTAAAAAAACGATTACATAAATAATACGTTAATAAAACCATCTGTGTCACTCCAATTCATTAAATCCATCAATCGTCCTTTGTCAACAATGCGTGCGCGCCGCTGACGGCTCTTGCACTTCAAAATATTCCACAGGCCCATATAACGATATATAAATTATATATCAAATAACTATTATATAAGCAATAATGTTATCAAACCATCTGTGCACTCTAAATCATTAAATCCATCGATCAAATTCCTCGTCCTTTGTCAACAACGCCGCGCGTGCGCCCTGACGTCAGCCTTGTCGTTATTCCACAGATCTACTATATAACTATATTGTAGCGTTAACAAAGTTCAAGGAAAGACGTGGGTTTGGTAAACGGCTCTTTATTTAACAAAACAAACTTCCAGGCGTGTGGCGGCGTGGACTTTCAGCCACGGAAGTGGAAGAGAGCTCCATAGAAAAGGACCGGGCGTGCGTAAAAGCAATGACCGAGCCCCATCCACCGTCCCCGGACAGCCACCCGGCCGAGCGCTGGCCCTCGACTTCCATCCACGGAGGTGAAAGACAGCTCGGTAGAGTAGGACCGGGCGTGCGTAAAAGCATTGTCCGAGCCCCATCCACCGTCCCTGGACAGCCACCCGGCCGAGCGCCGGCCCCCGACTTCAATCCACGGAAGTGAAAGAGAGCTCCGTCGAGTAGGACCGGGCGTGCGTAAAAGCCATGTCTGAGCCCCATCCACTGTCCCTGGACAGCCACCCGGCCGAGCGCCGGCCCCCGACTTCAATCCACGGAGGTGAAAGAGAGCTCCGTAGAGTAGGACCGGGCGTGCGTAAAAGCCATAATAGTTTTTCAAACCTTCTGTGTCACTTCAAATTCTTAAATCCTTCAAACTCTTCGTCCTCCGTGTCACTTAGAAACAAAGCCGCTAATGATGCCGGTAGTACGTGGGGCCCTTCGTCATCTTCGTCATCCCGTGATCAATCTTTGTCCTTTTTGTAAACAACCGCCGCGCCACGCCGCGCCGCTGACGTCACTTGAAATTCAAATTACAGTAATCCCTTGCTACATCGCGGTTCGTTTATCGCGGTTTCACTTTTTTTTTTTGTGAAAATCTTTGAAAAAAAAACCCCAAGTCGCCCCCCCACCCAAACTATGAAAAAAAACCGCGAGTTATAGTCCGAAGATTATGGTACTAGTGGTATTGGTTACTTGGTTAAGTGACATTTAGAAAATATCGGTGAGTACTCAGAGACATCAAACACAAAAATTAAGTCTCATATACAATTAAAATGATAGAAATCTAAGGCTTAAAACTTTTTTTCTGCAGAGCAGCCTTGCCAATCACTTGAGAAGCAAGTTTCGAACTTTGAGAAGCATTGTTACAGTATTGTGTGATATCAAAAAATTAAAAGAGGACAATTCGTGCAATTCGCTGAAAATCACAAAAGTTGGAAATAATTGCTTGAACTTACTTTGTGTGTGAGATTGAGATCCGGGTCCATTTTGATCATCTCCCAACTGCCATAACCGTATTCATAGATTCCTATTAGCAGACTGGAGTCATCTTCTTTCCCCCAATCAAGGTCAAAATGCGCAGCCTTAGAGTGGCATGGAATCATGTACCTATGAACAATAGTCAGATTCAGCAACTCAGAAAAAGCAGAGTAAACCATAACTGAGTATTAGCATTTAAGATTTTTTGATAACTTTAACAATTATTTAAAATCAAACTGTTTTTGCAAACTTTTTTCTCTCTTCCGGGTCTGCAGGGATGGCCTTGTGAAGTGGAGCTAGCTCTTCCTCATGAGAAATGACAAGCTTGGCATTGACTTGAACACCAGAGATCCTGAATGTGGGGCCTTTCACCTTCCCTCTTCTGCCTCCTAGTTTAAGTAAAAGTGGAGACAATTATCTTAAATTATTACAGTCCCAAGCAAATACATTTGACATGGCTAAAAGGCAAGAGTTTTGTTAATCCCAAAGATTTGTTTAATTACCAGAAGTTTTTTCTGGTCCACAGGGGTTTTCTCTTAACGTTCTCACACAGCCGTTGTGAACGGTTTCTGCCAAGCGTTTAAGGTCATGTTCAGACTTGTCCACAAGTTCGGCATCACGAGCAATTGCATCCAACCTGAGTCAATTGGAAATTCCAAAACAAAACATTCGGAAGTCAGGATTGTATTTAGTGTCCCCCCACACCCAAAAAAATCTACCGTATTTTCCACACCATAAGGCGCTTCGGGTTAAAAGGCGCAGACTCAATTGCGGGGTCTATTTTGTATTTAATCCACACATAGGGTTTATGCCATTTTAGAAGGTGATTAGAGGGTCCTAATGCTGTTTTCTTTGCACAAATGATAGTATTTATTTATCAATGGCGGCTGAGGTGCGTACTCTAGGTGTTACGTGAAGTCCTCTGATTGGTTTACCGCCCCGATCTACGTAAAACGTAATGTCCCCTGATTGGTTCATCGGTTCAACGTATTACGCCTGTTTACATATTACACCTGTTTATTACGTCTCTGTGGCGGAAGCCACACAAAACAACAGGATTTGCACAAACTGTAGTATTTATTCATCAAGAGATGAATATATGACGGATATGACGTCATGATGGCGTCGCGGATGGCCGCCACGGTGAGTCGCTCTCTGTTACTTTGTCTTATTTTGTGTTTTCTGTGTCCTCTGCTGTCCATCCCGGATCACTTTTACCAGAGAAGCGCTGTTAAACATCGGACAGTCTTCTCCTGGTATTTTCCCTCCTGTTCTCTTTGATCCAGACTGTTTGACGGAGATTTTAGCCGGAACGGCGGTGCTATACAAGCTAGCACCTCGAAGACAACGTGGCAAACGCGCCGGAGCCCTCGTAAAGCTGAGGCAGAGAGGGTTCCGTTCTGCCCTACCATCAATTCATCTGGCGAATGTCCACTCCCTGGCGAACAAGATGGACGAACCGCTGCTCCTCACTTCAAGGAACACGGACTTCAGCAGATCGGCTGCGCTGTGCTTTGTTGAAACGTGGCTTGACGGACGCACCCCCCACCACGCCGTGGAGCTAGCTGGGTTTCGGCTAATGCGTGCAGACCGCAGCGCGGAGCTCACCGGAATATCAAAGGGAGGTGGTCTCTGTTTCTATATTAATGAACGTTGGTGTACTGATGTCACGGTGTTGAAAGAGTCTTGCAGACCTCTACTAGAAACACTTTTGAATAAAACTGCCGGCCGTTCTGTTCACCATTGGAGTTCTCCTCAATCGTCATGGCGGCTGTTTACATTCCACCACACGCACGTGCGAGTGAAGCCACGCAAATGCTGGCTAACCAGGTGACAGACATGGAGAAACTTCTACCAAATTCACCAATCATTGTTCTGGGTGATTTTAACAGGGCGAACCTCGCACACTAACTCCCCAAATACAGACAGCAGATGTGTCCCACCAGAGGGGCACAGACACTGGACCACTGCTACACCGTAATAAAGGATGCATACCACTCTGTGGCTCGTGCAGCTTTAGGACTCTCGGACCACTGTCTAGTTCATCTGATCCCGGCCTACAGGCAGAAATTAAAAACTTCTAAGCCTGTGGTGAGGACTGTGAGGAAGTGGACAGTGGAGTCAAGGCAGGACCTCCAAGCCTGCTTTGACTGCACCGATTGGGGAGTTTTTGAAGCTGCAACTTCAGACCTGCATGAACTCACTGACACTGTCACATCAGTTTTTGTGAGGATCTGTGTGTGCAGACTAAGACCTTCACAACAACGACAAACCTTGGTTTACACCAAACCTCAGGAGGCTACGCAAAGTCAAGGAGGAGGCCTACAGGAGTGGCAACCGGGACCTGTTTAAGCAGACCAGAAACACACTGAACCGAGAGGTCAGGAAAGCCAAGAGGTGTTATGGGGAAAGCCTGCCAATCCTGATCCCTCAACAGTGTGGAAAGGTCTGCAGAGCATCACGGGCTTCAAGAAATGAACCCTCCGTCCTGTGGAGAGCCCAAGGCTTGCAAACCAGCTAAACAGGTTCTAGTGCAGGTTTGATTGGTCCTCCCACACAACAGGACCTCCTGCAGCACAATCAACATACTCACCTCCCCCCACAACCGCTCTGTCCACACCTCCCCCCACAACCGCTCTGTCCACACCTCCATCACCGTTATCACCTACTCTCTCTCTTGCAGAGGCCACGCCCGCACTCCAGATCCGCGAGGAGGAAGTGCGCCAGATGTTCCGGAGGCAAAAGATCAGGAAGGCACCGGGCCCAGATGGCGTGTCACCTTCCTGCTTGAAAGTCTGTGCTGAACAGCTGGCACCCACCTTTGCACAGATCTTCAACCGTTCCCTGGAGCTGTGTGAGGTGCCCTTGTGGTTCAAGAGCTCCACCATCGTACCGGTGGCCAAGAAGCCCGCCATCACATGTTTGAATGACTATAGACCTGTCGCCCTGTCATGAAATCTTTCGAGAGGTTAGTGTTGAACCACCTGAAGGATGTCACGGGCCCCCTGCTTGACCCCCTCCAGTTTGCCTACCGGGCAAACAGGTCAGTGGACGATGCGGTCAACATGGGACTGCACTACATCCTGCACCACCTGGACACCCCAGGAACGTACGCCAGGATCCTGTTTGTGGACTTCAGCTCGGCGTTCAACACCATCGCTCCTGACATCACGAAGTGCATTGATGATGTGACCCACACAAAATTCATCGTCACTCGGGCTAACTGGAAGCCATGGCTGACAGGGGCTGTCCTCAGGCTGCTGAGGGCCAGGGACAAAGCCTTCAGAGCGGGGGATGAGGCTGGCTTGAGAACAGCGAGGGCCGACCTGTCCCGGGGCATCAAGGAAGCGAAAAAGGCATTCTCTTGCAAGATTACCGCCCACTTCAAGGACAGCAGGGACGCACGGAGCCTATGGCAGGGCATTCAGACCATTACGGACTACAAGCCCGCGCCGCAGAGCTGTGAGGGCGACATCCGTCTGCTCAACGATCTGAACCGCTTCTTTGCTCGCTTCGACGCTCAGAACAGCACTTGCCCGCTGAAGACCCCTCCCCCTCCACACGAGTAGCCCCTGTGCCTCTCTGCCGATAGCGTGAGGAGGGCGCTTGCCGCTATCAACACTCGTAAGGCGGTGGGCCCTGACAACATCCCAGGTCGAGCGCTGAAGGACTGCGCTGGGGAGCTGATGGGTGTCTTCACGGACATCTTTAACATTTCCCTGCAGCAGGCCCATCGTCTCTTCATGTTTCAAGGCTGCCACCATCGTACCTGTGCCGAAGAAACCTGCTCCGTCCTGCTTCAATGACTACCGCCCCGTGGCACTGACGCCCATCATCATGAAGTGCTTTGAGCGGCTTGTCATGGAGCACATCAGATCCATTCTCCCCCCTACCATAGACCCCTTCCAGTTTGTGTACCGAGCCAAACGGTCATCTGAGGATGCCATCTGCTCTGCCCTCCACTCAGCCCTCACCCACCTGGAGAAAAGGGACTCGTATGTGAGATTGCTGTTTGTGGACTTCAGTTCTGCATTCAACACCATTGTACCACAACGACTTATCTGCAAACTCGACAAGCTGGACCTCAGTACCTACCTCTGCAACTGGCTACTGGACTTCCTCTGTCAGAGGCCTCAGGTGGTGCGTGTTGGCGACAAAATCTCCGCCAGCATCACGCTGAGCACGGGGGCCCCCCAAGGCTGCGTGCTCAGTCCGCTGCTCTTCACCCTGCTGACGCATGACTGCACTACAACTTACAGTAGCAACCGCATGCTGAAATATGCCGACGACACGACTCTGGTGGGTCTCATCACAGGGGGCGACGAGACTCGATACAGGTCGGAGGTCGACCTTCTGGCCACGTGGTGCAGGGACAACAACCTCCTGCTGAACGTCAACAAGACCAAGGAGATTGTTGTTGACTTCCGGAAGGGTCACACCCAACACCTGCCACTGACAATCGACGGTGCTGTGGTGGAGAGAGTGAGCAGCACCAGATTCCTGGGGGTGCACATCAGTGAGGACCTCTCCTGGTCCACCAACACCGCATCACTGGCGAAGAAAGCTCAGCGCCGCCTGTACTTCCTGCGGAAACTCAGGCGAGCGAGTGCTCCTCCGGCCGTCATGACTACATTCTACCGTGGCACCATTGAGAGCGTCCTCTCCAGTTGTATCGCTGTTTGGCGTGGTAGCTGCACTGAATACAACATGAGGGCCCTGCAGCGCATAGTGAACACGGCTGGTAAGATTATTGGTGCTTCACTCCCCTCCCTGAAGGACATTTACACCTCCCATCTCACCCGCAAGGCGACCACGATTGTGAGTGATGTAAGCCGCTCACTCTTTGTTTGATCTTCTACCCTCTGGGAAGAGGTACAGGAGCCTGCGCTCCTGCACCACCAGACTCACCAACAGCTTCATACTCCAGGCTGTTAGGATCATGAACTCTCTCCCCCCTTCTGCATAGCGTCCTGTATTTTTGCGCTATATTCTGACTGTCTGCTGTATGCACACTTGCTCCATTTTTGCTCCTCTTATTTATTCTGTTGTTTGTTTATTTATTATTTATTCATCACTCTTATTTATTCATTGTTTGTGCCTTCTTGTTTTTACTTTTTGTGTTGTTTACTTGTATGTATATTGTGTACTATGTCTTGTCACCGTGGGATAGTGGGAACGTAATTTCGCTTTGTGTGTCTTGACATGTGAAGAAATTGACAATAAAGCAGACTTTGACTTTGACATCCTCCAACAGAAGCTCATCCAGCTCGCGGTGCCTGCCTCCACCTGTCAGTGGATCACCAGCTTCCTGACCAACAGGAGACAGCGTGTGAGGCTGGGGACCATCAGATCCGATACCCGGACCACCAATACTGGTGCCCCTCAGCGGTGCGTCCTCTCCCCACTGCTCTTCTCTCTACACTAACGATTGCTCCTCAGGCGACTCTTCTGTGAAGCTCCTGAAGTATGCAGACGACACCACTCTGACTGATCCGGGACGGTGACGAGACTGCGAACAGACAGGAGGTGGAGCGGCTGGTCCACTGGTGCAGCCAAAACCACCTGGAGCTGAACCCACTCAAGACCGTGGAGATGACAGTGGACTTCAGGCGAGACCCTTCACCACTTTCACTTCTCACTATCCATCATACTATTTTCTCCACAGACACCTTCAAGTTCCTGGGAACCACAATCTCTCGAGACCTGAAACGGACCAGCCACATAGACTCTGTCCGGAAGAAGGCCCAGCAGAGGCTGTACTTCCTGAGACAGCTCAAGAAGTTCAACCTGCCACGGGAGCTGCTGAAGACCTTCTATACTGCCATCATCCAGTCTGTCATCTGCACCTTCATCACTGTCTGGTTTGGATCGGCCTCCAAACAAGACAAGCACAAACTGCAACGGACAATCAGGACTGCAGAAAAGATAATTGGAATCAACCTCCCATCTATCCAAGACTTGTACCTGTCCAGGACCAGGAAACGTGCAAGTAACATCTCTACAGACCCTTCTCACCCAGGTTGCAGTCTGTTCGAACTACTCCCCTCCGGACGGCGTTATAGAGCTCTGTACGCTAAAACCAGCAGACACAGAGACAGCTTCTTCCCCCAGGCTGTCGCTCTGATGAACTCACACCACTCTTAGAGTCTCAGAGTCATTGCTGTGCAATTACATCCTGCTGTCCACACCTTTTTTGAATTGTCTACATTATTTGTACTATGTGTCCTCTCTGCATCCATTGCAGCCTGGTCATCCTGGAAGAGGGATCCTCCCATCTGTGGTCTCTTCTCAAGGTTTCTCATTTCCCCTAGTTGGAGTTTTGAGTTTTTCCTCACCCTCTTGGGAGTTTAAGATCAGGGGATGTTTGGGAATATTTGTCATTTTTCACACGTCACCTAAATCAGTGGTCCCCAACCACCGGGCCACTTGGTACCGGGCCGCCAAGCCGCACAGAAAAAAAAAAAAAAGTTATCGACGATCAATTAATTCAGGTCAAGACACTCGTCCCGGTCACGTGACATGTTTCCCCAGTCGAGCCCGCAAAGCTAATATGTGGCGACAGGCTAACTAACCAGCCAATGAAGCATTCAAAACTGCTTCACACATGGAGACCAAGCATCCTGCAATAAAAGACAAACCTTAATCACTTCGGGTGTCATTGGCTCCGATTACGTCTAGATGGGACCGGCTCGTTTCTGAGAAACAAACTCAGTGCTCCCACTAATTCAACGTAATGGTGAGTTTTATTTTTGTCATTTGTACTTGTTTTTATGTCAGTCGTATCATTTTATTTCATCGTATTTATATATTTATTATAAATGCATTATTTATTTATTTATATAAATGTATTATTTATTTATATAAATGTCGGTCCGCGAAAATATTTCTGACATGTAATCCGTGGCGCAAAAAAGGTTGGGGACCACTGACCTAAATGTTGAACAGAGGCTGTGATGTACCGAAGTCAAATTTCTTGTTTGGCACGCTCAAACATGGCGAATAAAAATTCTTGAATCTTGAATCAATGGCGGCGGAGGTACGTACTTTGCACAAACGATAGTATTTACCAATGGCGGCAGAGGTATGTACTCTATGTGTTACGTCCAGTCCTCGGATTGGTTTACTGCCCCGATCTACGTAAACCGTAGTGTCCTCTGATTGGTACATCGGGTGGCTGTATATTACATCTTTGTGTGGCTTCTGCCACACATAACAAATTTACAGATTTGCACAAATGATAGTATTTATTTACCAATGGCGGCAGAGTTACGTACTCCTCTACGTGTTACGTCCAGTCCTCCGTTTTTTGCCCTGATCTATGTAAAACAATGTCTTTTGATTGGCTCATCGGGTCTTCGTATCACGCCTGTATATTACGGAAGCCACACAAAACAACTTTACAGATTTTGGAATTTGGTCCAAGGAAAAGGCTCAACTTATTGTTTTTTGAGAAAATTGAAAGCTTCTAAATGCGCCTTATCGTGCGGAAAACACGGTACACTAAGAATATTGAGATGGACACTTACCGTTCCAGTGGTCCACCAAATTTCTTGTAACTTTTGACAAACCTGATAAATAGTTAAAATAAATGTAAAATAACTTATGTAAACTGGCTTTAAAATCAAAATGTAAAAACATTATGGCAGTCACCTCCGGATCTCAGCGTCAGTGAAGCCCTTGATATTTTCCCGTGGAATGGTCCGAGGTCGACCGCGTTTCTTTGGCCTCTTTCGGTCCGAGTGGGAATCACTGTCGGAACCTGAGTATCTTCTGCTCCTGCCCAGTCTTCTCCCCTCACCAGCATTAAAGCTTATCTGTTAAACAAAAGAAATAATAAATATACACAAAACTGAATCAGTGTACTGACGTTTTACTGCCTGATGACCTGTTTGGCACAATTCCTCATACGCGGCAGCATGTAGATTTCCTCAAGCTCCTTCTGTCTCGCTTCCTCCTCAATCCTCCTCCTCTGCTCCTCTGGGATGATGTCATCCCAACTCCGCTGGCTGCGCTCTGAGTCCATGTCTATTTCTTCTTCTTCCATCATGGTGAAGTTTGCAACCTAGACAGGCCAGAGAACCTTGTCAACTTAGCACATACGTATTAACTTAGAAGAGTTACCGATCCAATATTGGCCAAAAGTAAGTGTAACAAATGAATTATTGATATTTCACCTTAAACTGAGACAGCAGTTCTTCACCCACTGTGGAAGGTCCGGGATCATTTTCTCTGGTCTCAGCTCTTTTGAGAATTTCATCAATATCCATTTCCTTCAAAACATGACAAACAAGTCGGTCCATTAAAAAAATTACGCTTTTATGAATAAGTGGGATTGTAAAGTGTGTGCGTGCGCGCGCACGCGTGTGTGTGCGCGTGTGTGTGTGCGTGCGTGTTTCTTACCTGGGGCTCCTGCTCTTCGCCCTCTGGCTCTTTGAAAAGCTCCTCGGCACCAAATTTCAGGATTGCAGACAACTCTTCTTTGTTGAATGGTGCTGAACTGCAAATGATAAAATGACATGAAGATTTAGATTGTCTTGCGTCACATAGCAGGATAGTCTTCTTCTTAACACGGCAGAATATTCTCCTAAGAAAAGCACAATGTATGACTTGCCTCGAGGGAGCAGTGCCAGTGTGAAGGACAGTTTTTCCTGTTGTGTCCATTCTCTGAATGACAAGGTGATCCAGCACCATCTTCTTCTTAGCTCTCTCTATTATTTCCTCTTCCACTGAGCCCTTAGTCACCAATCGATAGATGTTCACCTAAGGGAAGAATACATGATAAGAAATTGATTGCTGTAGACAATCATAGTGAATGCCACAGGGCAACTTCCAAGTGTTTACATTTACCTTACAAAAAAGAATCTTTACTTTCTTCTCATACACCCACTTGCTCAGTTTTAATTAAATATGAGAGGTATTCATTCAACATGTTCATGGCTTCAGTCATAGGTTGTAGTGATATTGTGCTGATACGAACTATGTCACAGGTTATCTACTGTATCTTTGTAATTACAGTATGTGATGAATCATACTGAAAACAGGAATGTACTGTAACATCTGCTCATTTCTTGACGAGTGAGTGTGGATCAATTATCACTAATCAATAGTCGATAAATTTGACCGATGACAGCTCAACTCGTGCGCGCCATGGAACGTAGCGTGACTAACGTAATATAAATTGCGGCGCAGCGGATGAGTGATGTAATAATTGTGCGACAAGAATTTGAATTCTAGGACATTAGAAAACTGTAGTGTATGACTAATAAATATGTCAATAACAGAAGATTTGAAAGCCACATTTGTATTGGTGAAAGGTGCTTCAGCAAACAAATTTGGCTAGAAGCATTAATCAAAAATACAACAAAAAACAGTTACCAAAATTTCTGGACTACAAGCCGCACCTGATTATAAGCTGCACCAGCTAAAATTAGGGGAAAATCTTGTTTTGTTAACAAATAAACCGCATCGGACTATAAGTCGCAGGTGTTTTAATGTTTAATTACCATTCGTGAAAGAATATACACAGAGGATTGTCAGGAAAGAGATGGCTCTTGCGGGACGCATACCGTATTTTCACGTTCAAAAGACGCACTGTAATAAAAGGCGCAGTCTCAGTTGTGTGCCATGACTGTGTTTAACACACACATAGGGCGCAACGGCTCATAGGGCGCGGGTTTTATATATACACAATCCACGAGCGCACACTGCAAATCCATGCCCACACTTGCCCCGTAAACGTTCTCATTTACATTTATCAACAACACACACAAGCATACAAGTGTGCGTATTTAAAAATGAAGCGGGAGCAAAATGGAGTTTGGTATTCACATTTTTATTACCGGTAATGGTCATCAATTGAACCCATCGAAGTCGTCATCCTCTGTTCCCGCATTGAAATCTCCAAATGACATGCCAGGTTCACTTTATTCACTGTCACTTTCCGTGTCGTGTGGCTCCTCGGCTATGATGCCGGCTTTTACGAAAGCTCGCACAACAGTGCCAGCAGACATGTTAGCCCAAGCATCCACAATCCATTCGCAAATTGTGGCGTAACTCGCCCGGCGCTGCCTTCCACTCTTAGTGAATGTCGAAAGTGAGCGGCACCTCGTCCATGTTTGTGATGTGGCTGGGCTGGATGTGTTTGACGGCGATGCGTTTGCTGCAGTAGGAGCGGAAGATAGCCAGCTTTTCATTATAATCCGCTGGAAGTTGCTGCGCCAACGTCGTCCTGGTCCAGATGGAAAAATGGCACCGTTTCATGAAACGAGCGCACCAAGACGGACCTCCTTGAAAATGTTCAATTTTCATTTGTTCTGCTAGCGTTGCTGCTTTTCGTTGAATGGTGACCGTCGAAACGCTTCTCCCACTCGTTCTTTGCTCGATGATCCACTGTTCGAGACTTTCCTCTAACTCGGGCCACCTCGCCTTACGTCCGCGGAAACTCAGCTGCGTCTTCTTGACCTGTCGGAGCTCGTTTTCCAGCTTCCTCCACTTGCGAACCATCGATTCGTTGATTTCAAATTCTCTCGCGGCTGCTCGATTTCCATGCTCTTCCGCGTAGCTGATGGCCTTCAGTTTGAACTGTGGTTGATACGCGTGTCTCTTTGCCATTTTCACTGTTGTCATAATGATGTTTTGCATGACGCATGTACCCGTTCTTTTATATACAATCCACGCCCACACTTCCCCCTTCAATTTCTCATGCCGTTCTCTATTACGTCCGCCTTACAACAACAACAACGACACACACACAGGGCGGGGCGTACTGCAAATCCACGCCCACAATTCTCCCTATAACGTTCTCATGTCGCTTTTTAATACGTCCGCCTTGCAACAACAACACACATCGGGACCACCGCATGATAGGCCGCGCCGCACATTTTGAAGAAAATCTAAGACGTTAACCCGCGCCTAATAAACGTGAAAATACGGTATCAACATAATGTTTTTTGACCGATATGAAGGAGCTCTGCAAACATACAAACATGTATAAGCCTCAGCGACGACCATAATAAACTTAATGTGCAGGGAACGCGAGCAACACACAACTAATAATAAATAAAATGGGACCACTTACAAGGGTAAAGTTGGCAATGCGATACGAGCTACACATAAAGCTCCGGAAAAGACACGACCGAGAAAAAAATACTGAAAAAGGTGATGCCATCAAGATGTCATCAACAACAGCCCAGTGCCCTCGAGTGGCCGGAGGAAACTTCTACAGTAGATGTAGCGGCTGTATTTCCTTCGTTAAGCACCAAATCAACTGGCTTTAACTTAAAGCAGCATCGTACGCATTTCTTTTGTCCACCATAATGAGGGTTTGCAGTGACGTGCGGTGATGTTCATAACTGGGGAGGCACTGACGTTCCCCCCCCCCTTAAAATTTGTCCGACACATAACCGCGTCACAAAAAAGGTTGGGGAACGCTGCTCTAGAGTAGCTTATTCATTATTTAATTTGAACTACTTTAATTAAAATCCCATATTAGCAGTCTTCACACATAAAAACACTCAATGAAGCACATGGAATCAAAAACTTGTTTTCGATCGTGTGTACCACTCCGTTTGAAAAGACATGCTCCGAAGTCCCGTTGTCCGAATCAAATCTTTTAACTCCAGAGTTGGTCTTCCTTTACTGATGACCTGCTTCGACCGAAGATCCATAGTTGAAAATTGTTTGAGTTTGCATATGTAATCCTCCATTGTAAAGCGATATGTAAAAACAACAAAAAAACGAATGTAAAACGAAATAAATGGACGACTGCTCCTCAGTTGTTCACTGTAAATTTGAACTGGAGATAACTTATTCTACAGGTGGGCGCATTAAGCATCCCGGGATCACTAGCGCTCCCTGCCATAAGGCTGGAGAACTTTTTTTTGTTGCCTCCGTTGGGTCTCTTTTCAAAGCTGTTTTGTTTATCTAAAGAAACACGACGTGTGCGTGTGTGTGTGTGTGTGTGTGTGTGTGTGTGTGCGAAAGTGTGTGTTGGTTTTTTAGATCCGGGCAAAAATACTGTCTTCTACGGAGTGTACAATGAACCATACTATATATTTTAGTTCCATCTTGAAAGCGCTGATTTGGAGAAGAAAAGGAACAAGTGATGTCTCTACCCCAGATGACTGGGTGTAGATTACCTCACCCTATAATGTGGAATATTTTGCAAATGTTCTTTTAATCCATGCATTCGAGGCTAAGATATTGCAGGAGAAGATGGATCTACAAGAACAGAATATTTTTTAATGGTAAGTCACTTAAAGTGAAAGTGTGAGCTTTGGGGAGATGCTGAGTAACACTATTGCATTTAACTAGTAGCACAGGAAAAAAGTGATGTGCCATTGCAGCAGAATTTATTTCTTAGAGAAGAAAGGGCCTGAGCAAAAATCATATTGATTGAGTATAACTGATTAATCACACAGCCGTTATATACATTTTTGCTTACTTGTCTCTTTTGTCCAATCCTGTGGGCTCTGGCCTGGGCTTGAAGATCATTTTGGGGGTTCCAGTCTGAGTCAAAGATGACGACTGTGTCAGCTGAAGCCAGATTGATTCCAAGCCCACCAGCGCGAGTGGATAACAGGAAACAGAAATCCTGGGGATACGTGTACGGGGGGTGGGATAAATGTTCATACATCAGATAACCATATTTACGCAGATGATCAATTACGCAAAATGCCATATTTGTATGAAAAAAGTTACCTCTGAACCATCTGCATTAAAATGATCCAATGCCTGCTTTCTCATTTCGCCTTTGATAGACCCATCTAATCGCTAAATGGATCAACAAAGAGAAAAATCCAATTGATGAAAAATAAAAAGTAGAGAAGTACATACTAATCAATGTGTGTGCAACACTTTTAATGGTCACTGAGCTAAAATGACACCTGAAAGAGGAACTGTCGGCTCCTTAGGTAATCAGCAAGGATATCCAGCATCCGAACCATTTGGGAGAAGATAAGAACTCTGTGGCCTCGTTCTTTCAAACGAAGCAGCAATTTGTCCAATAAAACCAGCTTCCCACTGCTGCGGATAAGTTGCTGAAAAGAAAGGATGAAAAACATCTATTGTCTCTCATTTTTGCAATTACTATAAAGTTTAAATACAACTTTTTTTTTACTTTCAAATTTTGTCCCTTAAAAAAGAAGCGCCTTATTTACAGGATTGTTGGAGCTGACTGATTTGTATTCAACCCAGTAACGGATTTATTTGCCACTTCCACAGTGGCAACAAGTTAGCTTTGACAATAGCTAGCTGTTAAAGGAGGATGGATTTTGTCTACAAGTGATCAACATCTCTGTTGTGATGTATTTGATTTGATTTATTTTTTAGATTTTGGACACATTAGATAAACAATGATTGTAAACTGCTATATCTTAGTGTTAGGACTTGTATGAAGTTGAAGTACTGAAAGTTTAATCATGTTTCTTGAAATGCCCTCCACCTGTCTGTAATGCCATGCATATTATACTAAATTACCATATTTCCCTCACCATAAGGCGCATTTAAAAGTCTTTCATTTTCTCAAAAATCGATAAGGTGAGCCTTTTGTGTGGACCAAATTCAAAATCTGTAAGGTTGTTTTGTGTGGCTTCCGTAATATACAGGCGAAATATGAAGACCCGATGAACCAATCAGAGGACATTATGTTTTACGTAGATCTCCACCTCCGCCGCCATTGGTGAATAAATACTATCGTTTGTGCAAATCTGTAAGGTTGTTTTGTGTGGCTTCCGCCACATATACAGGCACACGATGAACCAATCAGAGGACACTACGTTTTACGTAGATCGGGGCGGTAAACCAATCAGAGCACTTCACGTAACACGTAGAGTACGTATCTCTGCCGCCATTAATAAATAAATAGCATTAGGACCCTCTAAAATGGCAGACAAAGAGACACGCTTACGAGGCACAATTAGAGCTTTCTGGAAAGCCAGGATCATTGCAGAGGAGCAACGTGACAACGACAAGACAATGACGAGAGGGAATTTGGGATGTTTAATGGTGAACTTGCCCAACTGTTTAATTTGTATAGAGAAGATGAGGACTTGAGCGGATTTGCGTATGAATATCGATTAACAATCATGTGAGTACAGTAAAAAAGTAGAATAAAGTACAATCGAACTTGTTCCCGTGACGTTTTTTTGTTTACCGTAAGTCATGGCATGCCTGCGCCCTATAATGCGGTGCACCTTGTGTGCGTATTAAATACAAAATAGACCTTCCAATTGAGTCTGTGCCTTTCAACCCGAAGCGTTTTATGGTGTGGAAAATACGGTACGTAATCTACCGCTTAAATGGTATATTACCTAATCCAGTGTTTCCCAACCTTTTTTCACCCACGGCACACCTTTTCATTGAAAAAACTCTTGAGGTACACCACCAACAAAAATCTTTTTGTTACACTAACTTCTATATATTAAATTAGTTATATTATCACAAAAGACGTTGTGGAAGTGCCATATAAATAAAGTCCTATTCCTATATACCGTAATTTTCGGACTATAAATCGCGGTTTTTTTCATAGTTTGGGTGGGGGGGCGACTTATAATAAGGAGCGACTTGTGTTTTTTTTCGAAAGTTTTCCAAAAAAAAAAAAAAGTGAAACCGCGATAAACGAACCGCGATGTAGCAAGGGATTACTGTAATTTGAATTTCAAGTGACGTCAGCAGCGCGACGCGGCGCGGCGGTTGTTTACATAAAGGACAAAGATTGATCACGGGATGACGAAGATGACGAAGGGCCCCACGTACTACCGGCATCATTAGCGGCTTTGTTTCTAAGTGACACGGCGGACGAAGAGTTTGGAGTGACACAGAAGGTTTGAAAAACTATTATGGCTTTTACCCACGCCCGGTCCTACTCTAAGGAGCTCTCTTTCACCTCCGTGGATTGAAGTCGGGGGCCTGCGCTCGGCCGGGTGGCTGTCCAGGGACGGTGGATGGGGGTCGGACAATGCTTTTACGCACGCCCGGTCCTACTCTAGGGAGCTCTCTTTCACCTCCGTGGATGGAAGTCGAGGGCCGGCGCTCGGCCGGGTGGCTGTCCAGGGACGGTGGATGGGGCTCGGTCATGGCTTTTACGCACGCCCGGTCCTATTCTATGGATCTCTCTTCGACCTCGGTGGCTGGAAGTCCACGCCACCACACGCCTGGAAGTTTGTTTTGTTAAATAAAGAGCCGTTTACCAAACCCACGTCTTTCCTTGTACTTTGTTAAGGCTACAATATAGTTATATACTAGATCTGTGGAATAACGACGGGGCTGACGTCAGGGCTCACGCGCGGCGTTGTTGACAAAGGACGAGGAATTTGATCGATGGATTTAATGATTTAGAGTGCACAGATGGTTTGATAATATTATTGCTTATATAATAGTTATTTGATTTCTAATTTATATATCGTTATATGGGCCTGTGGAATATTTTGAAGTGCAAGCGCCGTCAGCGGCGCGCACACATTGTTGACAAAGGACGATCGATGGGTTTAATGAATTGGAGTGACACGGATGGTTTTATAAACGTGTTATTTATGTAATAGTTTTTTTTAAAAAACTGAATGTTACGTCAGGGCCGTTCTCAGCTCTTCGTTTGTGTTTATGTCACGTTAGCATAACTATCGTTTAGCCTGTTGTTGCTCGTTCATGACTGTTCTTGGTGTTGGATTTTGTCGAATAAATTGCCCCCCAAAATGCGACTTATACTCCGGAGCGACTTATATATGTTTTTTTTCACTTTTTTGGGCATTTTATGGCTGATGCGACTTGTACTCCAGAGCGACTTATAGTCCGAAAATTACGGTATTTGTATATATATATATATATATATATATATATATATATATATATATATATATATATATATATATAGAGAGAGAGAGAGTGGAATAATTTAGTAGAAATAAATCTATATTTATAAAAATTTATTCTTTTAAGTGACAGGTTTGTTAAAAGGTTTTAGACAGTGTAAGGAATACCGTTTTTTTCCATGTATAATGCGCCCCCGAAAAATGGCATGTCGATGCTGGAAAAAAGCCTGTACCCATGTATAATACGCACCCAAATTTTGACTCCTACTTAAGTCTGTAAACGTAAAATTATTTCAGAAAAAAGATCATCTTTGGGAACAACCGGTTGTTATTCTGCCGGTTAGTATCACTGCGCATGCGCTAGCAAACTCGATTGCGAAGAAATGTTTCGGATTTGTGTAGGGTACATTGTGACAGCAAACGAGCAGGTGATCGAGCAAGCGTCTGATACGAGAGCATTGTGTTCGTATGGAGCGTGTTTGAAGTGAACAGCAGAGAAGAAAGGAACAAGGCAAAGTGTTGTGAAATAAAATATTACCTGTAATACGCATTTAGGTAGAGAACTGAACTCTCGCTCTTTATATAGCTGACGTGTCAAAAAAAATAAAATAAAACATAAAAAAAATAAAATTGTACCCATGTATAATGCGCACCCCAGATTTTAGGACAATAAATTAGTTAAATTTTGCGCATTATACATGGGAAAAAACGGTAAACTATTGAAAGTGATTGTAATTAAAATCCAAAAGAATCAACATGACTTTGTTTCCTGTTTTAGACTACCTCTATAAATATTAAAGTCACATTTAAAGACAGTCTGCTGTTCTGGCAGAACCTGAGTGGTGATCACAGCCAATGTGTCACGATTTGACTGTGTATTTTATATTGGTGAAAATAAACAATCCAGGTTCTGCTATTGAACTACTACATGCTAGGATTTCGGTCAGTCAGCAAATGCACCATGGCCATCAGAGTGTCACTGTTATCAAAAGCACACAGCAGCAAACTGAATATGCTGATGCAGCACAATCAGACCGACACAACATGAAATCTCAAGATTCTCAGGTCTTGCACTAACTGATCAGTGGTATGGCGAACCTATTTGCATTGCACTCCCTTATTAATATTGGACAATTTCCCACAGCACAGCTGAATATCTCTCATGGCACAGCAGTGTGCTGCGGCACAGTGGTTGGGAAACACTGACCTAATCCACCTCCCTCTTGATACATTAAATTACCTAATGTGGTGGATTAGGTAATTGAAGTTACTACTGAAGGCCTTTCCCCTACTCAGTAGGACCTACTGCATCAGCCAACCCTAACTGTGAGTGCCCAAAAATTAATGCCCTGAAGCATTTAATACCTGCAAAAAATGCAATACTAAAACTCAAACCTGTAATGCTTCAGCTCTGTTAAGGAAGTCGTGGTCCTCCGGAAGTTTGATCAGGTAACAGTGGTTACAGCACTTCTTCAACTCCATCATGATGTTCAGGAAACCCGATGTGCTACCTTTGACACCTTTACTCAGAGCCTTGTAATTCCTGGTCAGGATCCATCTACAGTCACAAGAGAGTATAGACAGACAAATGGAGAGGCGGACAATAGAAAAATGAAATCATTTTAGAGCTCTGAATAAAAAAGCAATGTAACCATATAGACCAGTGGTTCCCAAACTTTTGCAGGCTGGCGCCCCCTTTGGCTCCCCAGTGAATTCCTAGCGCCCCCCCCCCCCCCCCCCAAGGCACATATGGAAACAAACACCTCTTTCTTGATATTTGGTTTGCTGCAATTTGAAAAGAGAAAGGTTAAACACAAATGTGTATTCACAAATAAAACCCAATTTAGTATTTAGTAAACCAATTTATTTTTTAGCAGTTTTAACTGTTTCAGCAACATAGAATCGTAAATAAACATTCCACCAGTAACCTTCATTGTCTCACACGTAATATTAATGGGATGGATGTGCTTGGTGCAGGGACATAAGCTTCTCAACATCAGGCTGGAACTCACTAAGAAGAAGTCGTAGATCCCCGCGGTCAGTAATTTTCAGTCGGTTTCTTTGCTTGGAAAGAAGTGACCCACGGACCGGTACCGGTCCGTGGCCCGGTGGTTGGGGACCACTGCCCTAACCAGCTCAACACAACACAATACGGCGCGTTCTGGCGAGTCCCCAATTTCATGTTGACTTGAACTCAAGATGATGTTGACCGCCAGAATGCGGTTTTTATTATAAGATAAAATTCGGAACATTACAAGCTTGAAATTACAAACCTGCTGTCGGATCTGACTGGGCCAGAGCGGCGTGTTGTGTACAAATCGACTGCCGCCCCCCTACCGCCCCCCTACCGCCCCTTTCTTCCTCACCGCCCCCCCAGATCTTTCCACCGCCCCCAGGGGGGCGGTACCGCCCACTTTGGGAACCACTGATATAGACTCTGTAGTACTTGCTAATGAACACTAGTGTCATTGGGAGGCCCAAATAAATGCAAATCTACAAAACAAGCAAGAAAAAGCTTTGATACGGTCCTTACTTGTAATACTGTTTCTGGATAGCACTCATTTCCACTCTGAGAATCTGCTCCACTTTGGCTGGGAGAGATTTCTCTACATCCTTCTTGACTCTGCGTAGAAGAAAAGGTTCCAGCTCTTTGTGCAGACTGGTGTAGCCAGAATCCCGTCCTTTACCATGGTCCTCCTCAAACATTTCCCATGAGTGAAACCTTGAAAAATATAACATAACTTATCAATATAATTTATGGTCATTTTGTGCTGGCAGCAATAACAGCCCCATGTTTTTATATAATATGACGCCACAACATTGTCATGCCATGTCACCCATTTGCCATTTCATTTTGAATTTATTTCTTTAGTATTTCCTGTGATAAAATTATTACATTAAAAATACTTATTATTTTTATAATGTAACAAAAAACATGGCCTACTTTTCAGGCATAATGAAATGAAGCAGGGACCAGAGCTCTTTGAGGGAATTTTGCAGTGGTGTTCCTGTGATCAGGAGCCTGTGATTGGACTTAAAGTCAATCATAGTCTTGTAGAGGAGCGAGTCATCATTCTTCAGCCGATGTGCTTCGTCCACACCGATGAAAGCCCAGTTAACACTGCCCAAGAAAGACTGAAAAGACATGTCACATGTTTAGTTATACGGCTCACAAAATCTCAATGATGGAAGTTAGGGCTGGGCGATACGAGTTATGACCTTTAACCAAAATCTGCAGAACCCCCTCTGCCTCCCCTCCTCTTTCTCACTCAATCACAAAAATTTGATTTCCGAAAATTGATTTTTGCTTCTTAAATAGAAATAAAAGGCAAGTAATATAACTGAAAATAAGTTTTGGTCTTTGTATTCCTCTTGAAAACAAATATAGGGTTTCTAATGCTTCATTTTTTTTTACTATTAATGTGTATCAACTTCAACAAAAACAATACAAAGAAAAACGTTTCTTTACAGATTGTGTAACATAACATAAAACTATTGGTCTGAGGAAATGTCCCATAAAATTAAAACATTTAACGATTTAATATCAACAAATGAACACAAATGTAGTCCACTGGATTGATATTAGGGATGGGCGAGCACTGATGCCAGGTATCAGGTACCAACCTTGTCCTTGAGAAGTATCTCATATGTAGTGAGGAGGATGTTGAATTTCAGCCTCTTAGAATGAACATGCATCCACTCGTGTGTTCTGATCTAGAATTGGAAAATAAAATAAATGAATTTTGTATTAAAATTGTCATAGTAAGACAGCATAGTAAGACGGTGTGAGGAGTCTTTTTTTGGCATCTGAAGAAATTAGAATTTGAACTAATTCAGTTGTATAAAGACACCTGGATAAAAGCTAAGTCATTGTCCTTGTGTGTATCAGGACCATTCAAAGACACAGAATGTTTATAAACACAGATGCGATATTTAAAACTGCATAATATGAATTGTGTTAGATGTGTACATGAATGTCTATGAATGGTCACATCCTAAAGTTAAAAGTTAAAGTTCCAATGATCGTCACACACACACATCTGGGTGTGGTGAAATTTGTCCTCTGCATTTAACCCATCCCCGTGTGATTTTAATCCATCCCCTGGGGGAGAGGGGAGCAGTGAGCAGCAGCGGTGCCGCGCTCGGGAATCAGTTGGTGATCTAACCCCCCAATTCCAACCCTTAATGCTGAGTGCCAAGCAGGGAGGCAATGGGTCCCATTTTTATAGTCTTTGGTATGACCCGGCCGGGGTTTGAACCCACAACCTTCCAGTCTCAGGGCGGACACTCTACCACTAGGCCACTGAGCTGGTGGTGATCCTGTTTGTAGTGTGTGTGTGTGCGTGCGTGCAACTGTGTGTTAGAGTTTAAGTGTAAAAGGACCCTATCTTACCATATTCCTGCTGCTTATGTCCCCAAGGTAAACAACGATATTCATCTGAGGGGCCCACAGTTGGATTTCTCTCTGCCAAGAGGTTAATGTAGAGAGCGGTACAACCAACAAGAAGGGCCCGTATAGTTGGTGTTCGTTAAACATATAGTTGAGGAAAGAGATGGTCTGAATGGTCTTCCCAAGACCCATCTCATCAGCAAGGATGCAGCTGTTGCCTCTAGAAATTCAGACAGACCAGAAGTAAATATTTACTATCAGACTACTCTATCTAGGAGCTAGAGGTTACCACGTGGCACGCTTGCGTGAGTCTTACTTGCACCACGAATGTGCCATCCAATTTAAACTGTGCAACTGATAGTCTCTGAGTTCCAGTCCATCACCTCCTATATAATGTGGCTGCTTTTTCATTGGAACAAACCTTGGTCTCTGTTTCAACACCTACAAAAATAAATGCAGCAGGTTAGAGTAACATAATCTATATTCTATAATAGTATATTAAACAGTTTAATAAATACTGCTTTTAATTGAATATACATATGGACAGAGATAATTTCATCTCGCCAGTATTTTTTTTTACCTTGCAATCTCTGAATGGAATGGTCTTTGATTGGTTTCTGCTCATGTAATCATCAATACATTTCTGAAATTTCTTGGCGATCAGAGCTCCATCTTCCCAGCTACATTCAGAGTACGGCAATCCCTGCCACTTGCACAGATAGTCTGGGAAGCCAGCGGCTGACTTTTGGTTAGAATGGCCTGTTCAATGATATTCAGACAGTGATGAAAATATCATTTATGACTGCTGCGCATTAGCATTAAGGAGCTGTAACTGTACAGATGCAATTCTGGTACTTCTTCATTCAGCTCATGAAACATGAAACTTCCACAACAACGTTACTAACTCTGAATTAAACGAATATTGAAAACATACCTATGATCCTCTCCACAAGCTGGTACTGAGAGTGCAGGTCATTGATGAGTTCTTCCTGACAATTGAGATACTCAATATCCTCAGGTGAAGCCGCCTTCAACCTGGTGAGGTTTAAAAGTCATCACGAAATATGTAATAGCTAAACTATAATTCAAAGTTAAGGAAAAACACCTGACTGGATTATCCTTGAAAACACTTGAATCGTGGTCATTAGGTACAGTATTTTCTACACTATGAAGCGCACTGGATTATAAGGTGCACCTTCATTTAATTTTTTATTTTAGAAATGTTATCATATATAGGGCGCACCGGATTAAAAGGCGCGTAGAATAGAAGCTACTACTGCATCAAACTGTGGTTGACTAGGGTTGTGTTATGCATCCACTAGATGGAGCAATGCTAAAGGATCAACCCAGTCGATGAGGTAAAAAAACTAAACAAAGTCCAACTCCCATTCCGTATGAAAGGGATATGGTTCGGCTTCTTACTTGGTCCAGCAACCCTACTGATTTTTTATGGTCATAAACTTTTAGTTCAAAAGAAAAAAAGTGAGTGCGTGATGCATTAATTAGCTTGCTAGCTTTGGTGCTGGGTTTGTGTATGCGCAGCCAAACTGCTGCGGTGAGGGGGTGTGGTCACTGTCTATTGCGCATGTGGGGTTCACTGTGATTGCCTCCTGGCAAGCTTGCCTGCATCTCAATCAAGCGATGGGATGGATTCTAGCCTATATAAAAAAAACATTTTTATTTTTAAATGTCATGCGATCGACCAGTAGTAGCTTACTTCGGTGACGCCCCTGACCATGGTTGCCGTAATGCTGAAAGCGATGCGACCTTGTAATTTACTCGTCGTACTGAAATATTTTGGCAGAGAATTGTGTACAACCAGTATGTATCAACAAATTCATCAATTGATCCATATATAAGGCACTCTGCATTATAAGACGCACTGTGGTTTTTTTGAGTCAATTATAAGCTTTTAAGTGCGCCCTATAGTGCGGAAAATACGGTAAAAGTGTGGGATCAAATGAGGAATAAAGCTATAAACTGCACTTCTTACCATTTCTTTTTCTCCCCATCCTTCTTCTTAAAATTGTCCAGTTTCTTCATACCCCTAACATTTTGCGCCTTCAGGGTCTCTTCTGTTTCCCAAGTGTTGTGAATATGGGCCCAATTCTTCCATTTGATTAGATATTGGATTTCCCCTGCCTCCTTATTGGAATTAAAGTTGGCATTTGGGTCTCCATCCGCTTCTACAGCATATACTGTAGTCACACTCCCCACAGCTGTTAGATCCAAAAGCAAAAACATGTTCTGAACTTTTCCTGCATTTATTGACTGATTACATTTCACCAAAATGCCTAAAACTGAGACATAATGAATTCCATTCTTTGAATGTGAGAAAGCCAACACTTTCCGTACCTCTTTTCCTTCCGATTCTGCTCTCCATCACTCTCTCAAGTGTTTCAAACTCATCTTCCTCAGGTTGAGGGACATCTTCACCAAGAACTTCCACAAGGTCATCTGAATCTGTTTTCAACTCCTCATCTTCCTTATAGCTGATGTTGACGGTGGCCTGCCGCCGTGGACCAGCGGCGACAACCTTCTTGTAGTTATCATCCTCATCCTCAGAAGACGAACATTTCTGGGCTTTCTTTTTCTGGGAGCTGCTCTTTTTGCCATTTCGAAAATTCATCCTGACAAAACAAAAGAAAAAACAAAAGCTGACTTGACAAATCACTGAAGTAAATTAGACTACAAAAGAGACTGAGTGAAACCTCTAAAGTTGAATTCCGCTAAAGTTGTCCAATTCGAAATTTGACGTGTTAACATTATTTGTAAGTGCTCCTTAGTGGTGCAAATAAATGCAAAGAAAACATAGCTGGTACTATAAATACAGTCGTATGCACATGTTTGGGCACCCCTGATCATTTTCATGATTTTTCTTTATAAATCATTGGTTGTTCGGATCAGCAATTTCAGTTAAATATATCATATAGCAGACAAACACAGTGATATTTGAGAAGTTAAATTAAGTTTATAGGACTCTACAGAAAATGTGCAATCATTACTTGAACAAAAGTAGGTAGGTGCATAAATTTGGGCATTTGATCAGGAGTGCCCAAACTTTTGCATACGACTGTATTTATTACACTTTTGACCTTAATCTCCTCACTGACGTCAGCTGTAAATTATTCATTTCAGTTTTTCAAGTGTGTGCTACGTTCTATTATTTTATCTCAAGATTCTGCAAATTTGCTGTTAATAGCTAGTTGCTCTCCACCATAACATGGTTCTTGCCACACTGGTGAAAAAGGTAGTGCAAGTACACCTAAGCACTTATTCTGGTCTTTCCTAAGTACATTTCACATTAATGATTAGAATTAGCTCTCCAACTGTTCATGTTTTGTTTTGTTTCTTGGTGTAATGCACTATTTGTTAGAAGTGTAGTGAGTTGTTACAAATTCAGTTTATGAAGACAGAGTACAGTCATTTATGGAGGTAAGACGAACATATTAATATTTGGCTTTATTCTTCGATTCTTAGATGATTTGAGGATGCCCTGTTCAAAATCACTTTTAAACACAATAGTATTTATAGTAAATATATTTAATACATGTTTTATTGGTGTATCCAATTCATATTTTATCCTGGAATATATTATTTAAATATTGCCGTAATTTCCGATGGAAAAAATGGTTACTAAACCCAAACTAATCCTTCCCCAAAGATATGTTCAACCGTGCAGGATGAACTGTATTACCAGTCGCAGTTGACATTAATCTACTTACTTAGTGGGAGGCTTTCTGTTTTTGGTTGTTTGACTAGGCTCATAGTCTGAAGCAGTTCCTTCACTATTGTTATCAGCAGATGAGTCTGATCCAGATCCACTTCCTGATCCAGAATCTGATCCAGAGTCAGAAGAGCCAGAATTTCTTCTCCTTTTGGATCCACTTGAGGAGTCTGAGTCATCACTACTTGATGAGTCCTGGAATAATTTAACAATAATGACAGATTTCTAATCAACTGCCAAATTCATATAATGCACACACGGTAACAGTGTATTACCTCATCGGATCCACTATTTGAGGAGCTTTGTCTCTGCTGCTGCTGTTGTTGTTGCTGCTGCTGCTGCTGCTGCTGGAGTTGCTGTTTCCTGAGCATAGCAGATCGTTGGACTGCTAGGATACTTGGATTGGACTTCCAAAACTGCAATTAGTCAATGGAAAGCCAAACATTTATCAACAGACACATACCCAGTCAAAAAGTAGACTACACACGAAGGCCTGTGCACCACGAACAGCCCTGTCCAAGTCAACGGTCAAACCTTTTTTTAATTAGTACTGTATTGGCCCAAATATAAGACGAGGTGTTTTGCATTGAAATCAGACTGAAAAAGTGGGGGTCGTCTTATATTCGGGGTCTAGACATTATACCCATTTTCACTTGTGCGCAGCGGTAAGTTAAAGGTTGCTGGTATCGACTGAGTATGTTGCTGTGATCGTATTGTCCGATCGCGGTTTGCTTCGTGTGCGCGCCGTTTGATTGACAGCTCCGGCGCGCTCATAATCGACTGAGTATGTTGCTGTGATCGTGTGCGTCTTTGATACAAAGTGAGTATATACCTTTCATTGTCACTACTGTCCACTATTGTGCCGTTTGTCCGATCGCGGTTTGCTTCGTGTGCGCGCCGTTTGATTGACAGCTCCGGCGCGCTCCTTTCAGTTTGCCTCGCAACGTGCGAGTGGCCGTTACGCAACGGCACGGCGACTAACGGTCGCCAGCAAATGTATTTTGTTGTCTCGATCGATGACTTATGTTTGGTGTGTTGCCGAGTGTATTTAATTTATGGTTATTTATTATTATTTTTTTTCAATAATTCAGTAAAGCAATCAAAACTGAACCACGTCTTCCCTCCTGTGTTCTGACCGACACCCGGGGGCGAAAAGAGCATAACTATCCGAGCCAACCCTTTATACAGTCCTCAGGCTCCCCAACAATAGCGGTAGCAGTTTGCATTATTTTATTGCAATGTTTTTCCTTATTCAGATTTGTTTCAAGACTAAAGTTACAGTTAGACTTCACTCTGATGGTTAATGCAGTTATTGCAATTTTGTTGTTTTATCACAGTAGATTGGTTTATTTACATTTCAAAAACCAGAAGCCATTCATTTACAAATGTGATTGCACTTTAGTTTACATATTTAAATGTTTCGATATTAAGATGTGATAGACAGTTTTCGCATGATTTGAATGAGGCAAAATAACATGCTTTTTCTCTCGAATATATTGTTATAATCATTTGTTTCAGATGTAATTATTTTCTGTATAAAAATTAAATTTGGTGCTCAAAAAGTCTTTTGTCAAACTTGAGTCTTGAAAAAGAGGGGATCGTCTTATAATCGCGGCCGTCTTATACTCGGGCCAATACGGTAATTTTTTTGTTTAATTTTTAATTTGTATTTTTCTTACTCTTTCTTTTGTTACTTTTCTCAAACATCAATAGTGCTCTTTATAATTCAGTGAGACACGTGTTAATCTGAATGTTCTTACTGACCTCACCAACAGCTTCATTCTCCAGGCTGTTAGGATCCTGAACTCTCTCCCCCCTTCTGCGTAGCGTCCTGTACTTTTGCGCTATATTCTGACTGTCTGCTGTATGCACACTTGCTCCATTTTTGCTCCTCTTATTTATTGTGTTATTTGTTTATTTATTATTTATTCATCACTCTTATTTATTCATTGTGCCTTCTTGTTTTTATTTTTTGTGTGTTGTTTACTCGTATGTATATTGTGTACTATGTCTTGTCACTGTGGGATAGTGGGAACGTTATTTCGATTTCTTTGTGTGTCTTGGCATGTGAAGAAATTGACAATAAAGCAGACTTTGACTTTTGACCTCAAAGCAAGTGGTACATGGTGCTCAAAAATCTGTCAAAATATTTTAGCGCGTAGTAAATTCACACTTGTTCACCATGAAGACTGAAGACAGGATGTTTGCATTTCAGTAGGTTATCTTTGAATCTAATTATTTCCCATTTATTTTCGTTCACATTATCATCCACATCTAATCATTAGCAAGTGTAGATGTTTTCGTCATAACAGATTTAGAACCGCTTCTTACTTTCTTGTCTAAGAATCATGCAAACTGCTCTCTTGTTTATCGGCAGTGTTGCGCACTAGAATTACTACTAATTAGGTTATACCATAAAATGTGGACATTAAAATACACTTGACTTGTAATTGATCATTTATACTAAAAAAAATAACACCTAATAGAGAATTAAAACAATACTGTACCTCAGCGCCATCAATGTTTGACTTGTTCGGAGGGTCAATCTTCTCCTTGGATTTTTCTGTCTCTGAATCCGACTGGCTGCCAGAGTCTGAGCCACTTCCTGAGTCGCTACTCCCTGACTGACTGCTGCTGCTAGAGGAGCTTGAACTGGAACCTGATCCAGAACCAGATGCTGATCCAGAACCAGATTCATCATCAGAATTGCTGTAAAATTGAAAAAGGAAAAAATGTTAAAACGAATGAAACTGTCATTTAAAGGAAGAGTGTCTAAAATTTGACATACCTTCCAAAATAAATGAAACAAAACCGTTTATTTCACAATTGCCTGGCAATAATTGTGATAGTTTATTGTATATTGCAAAAATGGTAGTTCACATTTTGGACATCAAAATGTTTTGGTGCCTGAAGTCGGCGTCTTATGTGAATCATCAGCACACTTCACAACGCCTCATTTTGTGCAACATCAAAGTATTAATGGTGTGGGTGTGTTTTTCTTTTACTTTCCCTTTTTGAAAGTTTTGGCTCTGTTGTATGACAAGTGGAAAACAAGCCAGAACAGGAGGGGATAGGACAGTGCTTTGCAACGCAAATCGTCCCTACGAAGAATCCAAGTGCAAATGAGACACCCTTGATCTCCTGAATCAAGTGCAAGACACCAATACCCAAAATATGTGCCACAAAAAAAAAAAAATCTCATTGCTGTGTTGATGGCTGATGTCGATATGTACTTGATGACCCTCCTCCACCTGAGCCAGAGGACACCACCCTTTCGTGTGAACTGTCATTCAGGGATGGGCACTTAACCATTTAGCCAGTCCGTCACTCATCCTGGGAACCTTCCACCATCGTCAGTCAATCCTTACTCATAATGGGGCTTGTCACAATTACAATAAAGTTACTATTTTTAGAACAGCGAACTGCGCATGTGCCGCATTCGGACAAACACAAGAGCCGGCCGGTTAGCTTGCAGGACCTCACATGAGTGAGAGAGCTATCACACATTAAAGCTTACCTATCGACTAAAACGGCTTTCTTTCAGCCGCCTTTAATGTCTCTGCATGTCAGACAACGTTTAAGTTGTTCCACACTATGATTGTCGATTAATTTTCAGGAAAGTCAGCAACACGAGGTTACCTTCCAGGGCCTTAACGGAGTGAGAGAGCTATCGCAAAATAAAGCTTACCTCTCGACCAAAACGGCTTTCTTCCCGCTGAGTTTGAGGCCTCTGCGTGTCAGCCAACATTTGAATAGTTCCACACTATGTTTGGCAATAAAATCGTGTTGGAATTTTGCCCCTGGTACGTCGTCCTCCTCCAAAATGTAGTTGCACGGTCAGTCGGACACAATGTTTGTCCGACTGACCGAACGTGACGTCATTTGAGATCAACCCCATATAATCGTGAGCCCGTTCTTGTTATTTTAAAAGCGAACACACAACAAACACACACACACACACACAAGAAAAGCTCCCGACTCTGGACTTGTATCCGAGTCTTGCTCATTGTTATTACAGAGCGCTAACGATTCTACTGAAGAACTTAGGAGAGAGCCAAGCTCAGTATCCTAGTACTGCTACAAGCTGCAGTCCTTCACCGAAAAGGCTGCGTATTTTCACGAGCAGTTGTGTGATTCTTAATGGTCCCGTAATTGGCAGGACATGAGGGATAAAAAGAATAAAGCAGCTGCTGTTGCTATGTCATCCATTGTTGCTAGGGAAATTTTCCCTTATTTAAACTGGTAATGTCCCACCCCTTCTCTGGTACATGTGGCGGGAGTGACACTCGTAAGTGAACACCTGCCATCAAACTAGCGCGAGGTATGCCACGCCTCAGTTCATTTCACATCCCAGGTGTGATTGGCTGGGCGTTTTTTTTTTTTTTGCCAGTCGTAAGTGCAATGGCCATCGGTCAGACTGACCATTTATGTCCGGTTACATGAACTGACAAAAATCCACTTCCGTCGGTTCTGTTTGTCCTTTTTTAACTTTCTCGAACCTTGTCCGCAAAATGGGTGTCCGTTGGTGATGGACGGAATGCCCTCCTCTACTGTCATCCATGTAGAATAATCATACATTTTGAATCAAATTTGTCTTTTACCAGGGATGTAAAATATACAACACAATGGGTGTCTGTTGGTAAGGGACGGAATGCGCACCTCTACTGTCATCCATGTAGAATAATCATACATTTTGAATCAAATTTTTCTTTTACCAGGGATGTCAAATATATAACTAACCTTGATTCTCCACTGCTGTTGCTTACAGTTTCCTCCTCATTGTGTCTTGCCATCCTGAAGTCTAGAATGCAGACTTCTGCCACAGTGCCTCCAATAGTATGTTCACCGTGGTTAAACTGAAATTTGAGATTAAAATTCACATTATAACACGCATTTTACAAAATTAAAAAGAAGTGTACTTTTATCAACAAACTCTTGTTTAGCACCATAGCTTTTTCAACTAAATGTCAGGAATGAGTATTGAATATGTTGCTGAACCACAGAATTTGTTTAGATTTTCAAGGTAACTGATACACTTTCAATCAAAGCTCATCTATTTATTTTTTTATCTTTAGCGGACGGATTATATCGTAGTAGGCTACTCGACTACCAACTGCATAAACATTTAAAAAATGCACGTGTTCCTGTACCGCGAGCATAAAAGTCGGTTTGTACTAATATTTCAAGTAACAACAGTACAGTAACAGTAGAACAAGAAATTACAGCGACGAGTATGTCGAGTACGGATGCAGCATTAGCCACTATCACTGTTTGCCCCTACGGGCTGGGGCCTGTCAGGCCTGCGCAACAGCAGCGTGTTTACGTCTCAACAATAGCCCAAAGGCGCTCGAAAACAAGAAAACGGTATAATTAGGTGCATTTAACAAACCCTGTGCAAAAGGCCTTCAGTCGCCCCACTCTCGTGACTGTTATTGTTGGGTCGATTTTAGACAGTTAACCAGTTGATGAGAAGAACAGTTTACCTTTATGCTAACCTGCTAAACCGGCTAATGCCAGCGTCGGCTATTGGCGGGGGAAGTTGTGTATATAGGGGTAACGCGCCAGACAGACTCTTCAGGATCTAAATTGAGAACCCAAGACTAAGTTTTTAAACACATACGACGCTTTTTAACTGTATAAATGCGGCCAACAATATACCCACGGGAAAATGCCAATTGGCCAGTTTTAACCTCACTTGCTCAAAGATGACTAGCGTGCCTGTAGACAACAGAATAACGTCGACACAACGCGTAAAAATACTTGAAGTATTTCACACAAATGCAATAAATGGTTTACATGAAGTTAACGGTCGCTCGGTAAATGGGTTACAGTAGGATGCTAACGTAAATTAAGCATGAGGCTAGCACGGAAGCTAACAAAATGACAAAACTTTGCGCTTCCTCTTCAGAAGGTTGCGCTGCAATATTTCTTTAGTAATCACGAGAAATATCGAGGCTGTAGCAGCAAGTGGTGCTTTATGCGAATAGGTTTGTCAAGGTGATCATTGGCGGAGTACTTAACATACAAATTATTTATTAGAAAGCCCACATATACAAATTAGCTAACCCAACTTCGTCCTCTCCATCTTGTTTTCATCCGCCGCTCACTTCTCGCGACTTTTCATCATGTAACGTAAGAATACGCTATCAATAAACTGTGGAATAAGTTATTCTTGCCTTGTTTTAGCTTAGCTCCTCTGATGAAACTGTTGTCAAAGTCCTCTTGCCGGGTGCACACTTTATTCCTTTTTATACAAACAACAATTAGTGAGATAACAGCTGCAGATAGCTAACGCTGTCTTGCGTTAGCTGGCTAGCTATCTCCCAGTTTGGGAGAGCAGCCCGTAACGACCCAGTTCAGTGGAGCTTTTGGATTGCCGTTCCCTCCACACCTTTGGGGGGGGAAGAGGCAAAACCTCTTTGCGCCGAGCGTTGGGTTGAAGTTCCGTGCTTGATGGTCAATCCAGACAGTAAAAAAGCAGGCATGTCATTCCAGGGTCTTCCGACAACCGGCCTCCGCCATGACGCCGTAGGGTTCACTTCGCTAGGAAACCCCGGACAGTGACGTAACTACAGTGTGCAGCACAACAGTGAAACGGCAGAGAGCAACTGATTGTGGAGCCCCTTCAAACTAACAGTACAACTTCAGCCAAACAAACACATTAATTGTCTAACCCCCATACCAGAAACATCTGCGTATGCTTTGATTTGGCTATTAGAAATTCCGTTACAAAACAAACGCGTATTTCATTCATGTACTTCTTTTTCTACTCAGTTGGCATACTTGTCCTTTTCACTGTTGTTGTTGTTGTTGTTTAATACTTGATCGCAAATCTTGCATATTTTACATTGATAGTGTTGTACTGCATTTTATACTAATAATCCATTTGCTGCCATCCGCCAAAGCAGAGTCGCCTTTTGAATTATCTTTCGTGACCCATCGTCTTCCCAAATGCTGTGTTCTCAAGTACAACACCGTCCTCTTCAGGGGTCTGTTAGTCATTACAGTGGTTTACAAACCAAAACTTCATAGACGACGAGTTGCCCTTTTCAATGCCTGCCTGTTCAAAAACATACCTAATGAATATATACACCGCTGGCAGTTGGATTCTACTGAAACCAGTTGATTGGTTGCATTTTGAGGTTTATAAGTACAGGCATGCAGGTAATCTTTTAAAAATGTGTGCACTTACCGGTCGGCCCCAACACTTTCTTCAGCATTGTGTCATTTCTCCATAAGTACCTTTTTGTCATTTTGTGAAGTTTAACCCAATCTTCAGCCTCTACTTTACAGGATACTGGGGTTAGGGGAAATCTAATGAATGATTAATTAATTAATTTAAAAAATATATATATGGCATTATTATCGCCATCTACAGGTTATTCTATGTACATTCAAACGAGCAGTGAACAGTAGGTACAGTTAAGTGAAGATTTGAGCGCGCGGCTTCTGCACCAACATCATTGGTTGACCGAATCAGCTCGTGTTAGTGCGTCTGGCCCAATAGGAAGTGGCCGAGGAATCCAGAAGCTATGGGACGGAAGCATCGACAAGAGTCCCAGCACCAGTGATGGGATGCCACTGCTTATCTGCTCTATTTACATCACACAGTAAGGCTGATCACGGACAAATGAATTCGTATTAAGATGATTGCCGACTGGTCCCAAATGTCCTGGGCGACATTTCATGACGTGAGTATGACCTCTATTCTTATCCACATGTACAGTATAATACGGTTTATTTCAAAAGGCCTTCCACCAGATGTCAGTCGTTTCCCACTTAAACGGGTCACATTGGGCGCAGCAACGTGAGGCAAGTAAATATGACTGGAATAAAACGTGACAGAAGAAATGATCATTACCAAAAGCTGTTTTGATTTTACAAATATGTAAAATGTGACAGTTTTGTTGATTGAGTACATCAATAGAGACCGATTCAAGTGAGCTTTAGTAATTACTGTCTTGTCCCTTCCGATTTATGCCATGTGAAGGTACGCAAAGCATAGTACACAGTCGACACTTTAAACACGTGTTAATGTTTTTAATATTAAATAGCTTGCACGTACTTCAGATCACTTTTCCAACCAATGTCTGGAGTATATTGTGTGCTGTCAAAGACAAGGCGTGACAAAGATAAGGCGTAAATTATCCACTTATGTACACTTAATTGGTAGAAAAAGAAAATAATTTACTACAATTTAACTTTCCTTATTTGTCTGCGTCAGCAGCTAAAAGTTGTCTACGCCAGCAGCTAATAGTGACAGGCAGAAAAATTAAATCGAGTTATCAATAAACATGACGCTATCAAGTACTCTTGTGACACCAAGGTAGAGCAACTTGGGGTTCAGTATTTATATTATCTTAATTACATTTGTATTATATATTATATATTACCTTTAAAATGCAATATATAATACAAATGTAAGATAATAAATAATAAGAAAGAAAGAAAGAAAGAAAGAAAGAAAGAAAGAAAGAAAGAAAGAAAGAAAGAAAGAAAGAAAGAAAGAAAGAAAGAAAGAAAGAAAGAAAGAAAGAAAGAAAGAAAAATCTTTTTTTCTACTTTAAATAAACATTTGCAGTGGACTGAGAATGGCAGATGGTGGAAGTGATAATGGAGAGTTGCTATAGGCTGATGCTAACCTGACAGATGGTGTAAGGCTGGGAGGTCATGAATTGGGGAAAGTGCAGAATGTGCAATATGATTTAATTTTAGAGTTAGTTTTAAGTCCACCTTTAACTCAAAAAGGTCCAAGCACCCTTGTTTACATGCAAAAAGTGAAAGCCAGATAAATAATGTATTTTTCAGGGGAAGTGAAAATGAACAACTGAAATTATAGTCACACGTCCACAGCGTGCACATGCTCTCAAAAGTGGGAATTTGGCTTTGGTCAGAATGAGTGAGTGAGTGAGTGAGTGAGTGAGTGAGTGAATTTAGGATCAGTGACCCGTCAGTCACATGACTGATAAATTGAGACCAAAATTCAGGTCCATTGCTCATGTCTTTCCTTCTTGGTATGGTGTTAACCACTTAAATCAATGCAGTCATTGTGTGCAATATGTTATGCCATTTGTGCAGTATATCATGCCATTTATGCATCTAATTTTTAGAACTAGAAATGAGCAGATTTTAAAACCATCAGTATTTTAATGTGTTTGTTTTGTTTTTTGCATGGTCTCAGTGTGAATGTCCGAATAAGTAGTCTTGTGTCAATACTGTGACTTTACTTCACTGTGCCTCACCCCAACGTTAGCTCGGATAAAAAAAAACGATAAAGTGAACCTCAGGAACCTCTAAACCTTAATATCTAGGCAAATCACAGATTAAGGGTGTATTCAGACCTTACTGTTTAGTCCACTTTAAAAGGACTAGGGTTCGTTCTAACGCCTTTTGTGCAGGTGTGAATACACGCAAACGAATCCTGGTGCGGATTAAAGAACCGGATTGAGATCCACTTTTTAAAGTGATCTCGGTTCGCTTCCAAACGGACTCTGGTGCGGTTCGCTTCAGGTGCGAATACAAACAGCGTAGATCCGAACCAACTCCATGTTGTGTAGCATGTGGGTCAGGACACGCAGAGCAAAACGTCTCCTTTGGATTACTGCGCGCATTCGCCGACGCTGTTCCAAAATTTGAGAGAGTCCCGAAACATGCGTTGAATGAGCTGCTCTTGACACTGAAAATGATTTTGCAGAGCAGGAATGCAGCACGTAGGACTCGCATAATTTCCTCCATTTCCGGGTCTGTGCTCTGTGTGCCACCGGTCATTGCTGTCCAATGGGAGCACAGATCGTCACAAGCGTGGATGTGTTTACAAAATGTACTTCACTTGCAAAATGTAAAAATTAGTTCCGCTTTTGGCCCGGACCAAATAAGCGGACTAAAGGTTTTTTCTGATCTGAATACACCCTAAAATGTCTCTTTTCGTATAGATGAGACTTGGGATTATGTTTCTTTTATACTAATTTATAGAACACCAATGACATTTAACAGAAACCCAAATTAGCACGCAATTTGATAATGGTACGAATATGTTGAAAACCAGCCAGCCTTATTCTCATAAAATGTTCCTTTTTCCTTAAAAATAAATAAATAAATATATATATATATATATATATATATATATATATATATATATATATATATATATATATATATATATATATGTATGTATGTATGTATGTATGTATGTGTGTGTGTGTGTGTGTGTGTGTGTGTGTGTGTGTGTGTGTGTGTGTGTGTGTGTGTGTGTGTGTGTGTGTGTGTGTGTGTATGTATATATATAATTATTATTATTAAGCACTAACACCGTGGAGCTCGTATGCAAACCACACTTTAAGACAGATGGATTTAACTGGTGTAAAAGCAACTTGAGGAAGTAAAAGTTTTTTTCATTGAGGGTTGGCGATTGACATAGATACATATAGTTTTAAATGTCACAGAGTGATTGCAATCTGTGCCAGTTTATGTGGGCAGCAACACTTAGAAACAATGTTTGAGCCCCCGCAGATATACATACACTGTATGCATTCTTGGGGTAAATGTAGCAAACTACTTCAGTAAAACAATGCACCATTCTGATGTACAAATTCTTGTAGCATTGTAATGGTGTAGGATGAAAAAAGCCTTCAAATGGAATAATTGACAGCTCCTCTGATCTCAAAGCATCATTCCTGTGTGAATTTAAACCTGAGTAGAGAGTACTTGTAAAACATACTTTACAAGAAGTGAGAATTGAAGATTGTGAAATGAAATGAAGTCATCTGGCACTTCTTGGATGGATGGATGGATGGATGGATGGATGGATGGATGGATGGATGGATGGATGGACGACTGACTGACCCTAATTTTATTCAGTTTTCTGTCAGAAAGTAAGAAAACAATCTTATGTACGTACTGAACATCGCTTTACATGTTGTCCTGAATGTTGTTAGCTACCTAAATGTTGTACAGGGAACGAGATGTACCGGAGTCAAATTCCTTGTTTGGCATGCTCGAACATGGCAAATAAAAATTGATTTGATTTATTTATTTTTTTCCCACAGTAAAAGTCATCTTTTCGAACCGCTTATCCTCATAAGGGTCACAAGCATGCTGAAACCTAGCCCAGGTGGTACACCCTGAACTGGTCGCTAGTCAATCGCAGGGCAAACATAGACAAACAAGCATTCACACTCACAATTGTGCCTACTACAGGCAATCTGGAGTGATCAATAGGCCTACCGTGCCTGTTTTCAAAATGTGAGAGGAAACCGGGGTGCCCGGAGGAAACCCACGCAGGCACGGGGACAACATGCAAATTCCACACAGGAAGGCCGGAGCCAGAATCAAAGCCTGAACCTCTGAACTGTGAGGCAGACGTGCTAACCAGTCAGGGATAAGTGTAAAGTTCTTGGATGTCGCGTACCCCCATTTGATAACCACTGCTCTACAAAACTAGTGAATTACAATTAAATTCCAAAGTAGGTTTGATTTATGGATTATTGAAAATGTATTGCACTAATATCAAAGACAGATCTTTCTGATTGTAGTTGTGGAAAGAGGTCATCTCCCAATCCTCAATATCATCAAGCATCTCACAGTATCCTTGAGCAAGACACTGAACTGCCATTTGCTGTCAGCATTAATTAGGAATTATTCTGAACTGAGGGAACATGCAAACAAGTAGAAAAGTGCTGTGTATAGTACATTAAATCTATTGATTGCTGCATCTTAGTTTTCTTTGATTCAGTCGATCTTTACTTTTTACTGCCATAATGTGTTTCTTGTTTTTCAGTTGTTCTATTGCTCCCTGATTGGTCGTGACATGTTGTTCAGTGTTATCAGAAAAGGGGGAAGTTAAAGCATCCATTTGTCAAGGAAGTCTCTGAAATAAGGAAGCTTCAGACTGCCTGTGGTCATGTTTCAACTGCAAAGATCTTGGTCGTTACTAGCTGAATTGGACCATGTTGCTTACAGTGTTGGTGTTGAATTGTCTGAAAACATGAAAAGGATCCATTCTTATTGAAATTCCTCACAACTGGTCATAGAGTAAGTAAAAAAAAATCTGTTTATTCTATGTTTATATGATTCAAGCTCGTCTTCATCGGTTTCATACACCATATAACAATCATTCTGCGCAATGCTGGGTAGGAGATATCATTATACTTCCTTTTAACCATTTGTTTCTGTTATTACTGTATTAGAAAACTACAAAACTATATTGATATTTAAATGTTATTGATGTTTCTTTTGCTAACCACAAATACATTGAATTTCTCTCCATTAAGAGAAAGCCAATGATTGTCCAGCTTTTTTTGTTTAAAAAAATCTGTCTTTACTTCCCGTGACAAATATTGTTTTGATTAATAATTTTTGTGATGTTTTCTATACGGACACATTTAAGAAATTATTGTTTTACCAAGGAAATCCAATCTGGATTTTGCAACCTGCTATGGGCTGCCCAAATTGGATAGGATGTTATTATTCGGGCCCTTTTTTAAACAATAACTTCTGCTCACAAGTTTAGTGACCCTTTTGTAAGGCGTCAAAGATGTCATTAAGTCACCCACAGAAAACAAGCTTTGTGTTCACCCGTGCTGGAGACACGTGATCTTTTTCTCGAACGGTAATTTTTTCAGATAGGTTACACAACAAAGTAAATCTTTTGTGAATGTATAATAATAATAATACCCCTGCACAAACGCCATGACTTGTCAACTTGGCTCGGTAGGACAGCTACGCCTCCCACTGATGATATTCCTTTCCTTTGCCAGCTCCATCTGGCTTTGTTTGAAGGGCAAGGGACTTATAGTCCTTGTCATGCATTTGGTCAAAATAGATGATTTTCTTTTTTGAATGGCATGAGGGCAGGGACATTCCATGGAGACTCTCTGCGTTAATGTCAAAATATCCAGGACAGAAATTTCAATGCGTGAATTTTTTGTGAGTATGAAGTCAGTAGCTCTCTGTAATTTACTTAATTAACTGCATCATCTAATTTTGTTTAGTTTGGCATTTGTTTTCTTCATTTGATCTAAATTTCAATTACCACCTGTAAAACAAACTGCATTGCAATGACATTTATTTTTATTTTAGGTGAATTATTTTGGGAGTGGACCTTTTAAAGGCACCCACCATCATTGAGCCAAGATGGCAGACCGAGTGACTAGCCTGCCATTCTTCTACGGCAACATTACCAGAGAGGAGGCAGAGGAGTATCTTCAGCAGCCGGGTACAGCTAGTGGCTTGTATTTGCTACGGCAAAGTCGAAACCATTTTGGAGGTTTTGCCCTGTCTGTATTACATTCTGGCCGCTGCTACCACTACACAATTGAAAGAGAATCCAATCAAACGTACGCTATTGCCGGTGGTAAAAGCCACAGCAGCCCTATAGATGTGATTGACTACCACTCCCAGGAGATGGACGGCCTTGTGTGTCGGCTGAAGAAGCCTTGCAACAGGCCCATGAACATGCAGCCTAAGGTGGGGTCATTTGAGGATTTAAAGGAAAAACTGATCCAGGACTATGTAAAGCAGACTTGGAACTTACAGGTGAGAATCCATTCATGTGAATATTTTTTGGCTTAAGAAGGCACCATTTCTTTCTTGAAAAAGAGGGTCTAAATCTTAACTTCTTTGAGCAGGGGACAGCTCTGGAACAAGCCATTATCAGCCAAAGACCGCATTTGGAGAAGTTGATTGCGACCACTGCTCATGAACGAATGCCCTGGTTCCATGGAAAAATAACTCGAGAGGAGTCAGAGCCAAGGCTTCAAAATGGCTCCCGTACAAATGGAAAATTTCTGTGAGTATTTTACTTATGTCTGTCCTGAGTGTTTGCTGTAAATGTGGAGAGAATATTTGATTTAAAAAACAATCACATTGGAAAATACAATCCTCCTGTCATCAAAAAGGGGGTTCGGAGTGTAAAATACAATATTAAGGTGAGTTATTATACTACGTAATTTGGTAAACATTTGGTCAACACTTGTTATCCTGTGACAGATGCAAACAGAAAGGAATCAACTTGGCCAATGTAGACAGACTTTAACTCCCTCAGAAAATCTCAACAGGATATTGCTTGAGATTTTGAGTATTTTGGGGGGGGAAAAAACATTGCTTACTTTGGACACTGGCAGGTCAGATGGCCCAATAGGTGGGTTGTGTTAAGAAGGGCATCGTGTGTAAAAACTGTATCCAATTATTACGTGGGTGACTTGCTGTGGGAAAATTTGATTCTTCTTCCAAGAAAATGTTGGTCATAAAATTACTATTATTATTATTAGACAGACAGACATATACTTTATTGAGCCCAGGGGTGTTATTATTATTACCGTATTTTTTGGACTACAAGTCGCGTTTTATTTCATAGTTTGGGTGGGGGGGGGGCGACTTATACTCAGGAGCGACTTACATGTGAAATTATTCACACATTTTTACTTGATCATTGACATTACTTATTACTATAGTTGATCACTTCACATGTTATTTTCACTTTAAACCGCATGAGGGCGCACTATGGCTGTGGAATAATTGGAGTCTCACTGACAATGAATTTCATTCACTGACTTCCGGAGTCAGGAGATTTAATGATTTGGAGTGACACAGATGGTTCGATAAACCACTTATTTCTGTTATAGTTGTTTGATATATAGTTTATTTAGAGTAGCAACGTGTATGTTGTTAGACTTGTAGTTTCCGATTGTCTAGCGAGGCCATGAAGACAGCAGGGGGGGAGACGGGAAGACCGATCCAGGGCGCTTGCTTCGAGCACACACTCATATGTTGAGCTCTTGTTTTGTGAAATAAAGAGCCGGTCACCAAACCCACGTCTTGCCTGGTACTTTGGTAATGCTACAATATACCGTATTCGCCCAGGGCGATAATTAGAGAAGGTTTATGTCCAACAGGGGGGGGTGGGCGATTAATAGAGAACACTTTTTGTCCGATCGCCAAGGGGCACTGAAATGGACTATGTATATTTTCCTTATGTAGTATGTAATACCTGCATCTCACTGGTGTTCTTAACACTAGAACAGCGGCTGTTTTGATCTACCTCTAACAGCGGGGTGCGTCAATTGACGCTCCATCGATGCGACACGTTACCGTCACACATCACATGTTGCGCACGTCATGTTATCCAATCGTCTTGTTTGAGCGCACGCCCCGATAACGTAATTGTGTGAGGATATTGTAGCGGAGTGACGAGTGTAATTGTATCATAGTTTATGAAGAAAAACAATTTAAAAGGGACATTCGACGTGCTGTCAAATCAGTCATATTTAAACTTGCGCAATGACATCGGCATGCGGTCGTGGAGGAAAATGTAAGTTTTGGGGGGAATTTTTAGCAGCATGGGCGATAATTAGAGGTATCAATGTTTTTTATTTATGTCATCGCGAACACACACTGGGCGATTATTAGAATATGGGTGATAATTAGAATAAATACGGTAATTATATAGTATATAACGATAGTCCCAGCCTCAATTGGCGGGATAAGGGGAGCCCGCGCCGCAATCGGCGGCATTTGGGGAGTCCCAGCCGCAATCGTAATCGGCGGCATTCAGGGAGTCCGCGTGCAATTGGCTGCATTTGGGGGGTCCGCGCCGCAATAGGTGGCATATGGGGAGTCGCAGCCGCAATCGACGGCATACGTGGAGTCCCAGCCGCAATCGGTGGCATTCGGGGAGTCGCCGCCGCAATCAGCGGCATACGGGGAGTGACTATAATACCATATATACGTAGATCTGTGGAATAATTGGAGCCGCAACTGACGACGAGGCTGACGACGAGGCTGACGTCAGCGGCGCACGTAGTTCCGGAGTCAACAGCTGTGTGTGTTTTATTTTAAGTGACACGGAAGACGAAGATTCCGATGGATTTAATGATTTGGAGTGACACGGATGGTTTGATAAAATTGTTGTTACATTTATTTGATATATCTAGTCTGACATCAGCGGCGCACGTAGTTCTGGAGTCAACAGCAGTTCTTTTTTTTTTTTAAGTAACACGGAAGACGAAGATTACGATGGATTTATTGATTTGGAGTGACACTGATGGTGCGATAAAATTGTTGTTTATATTATTGTTATTTGATATATACACTGCTCAAAAAAATTAAAGGAACAGTTTTTTATCAGGGTATGGCGTGAATTCAATTAGACTTTTCTGATAAGGTTTTGGTCAGGTATGTGGCAGAGGGGGTTGTTAATCAGTTTCAGCTGCATTGGTGTTGATGGAATTAACAACAGGTGCACTAGAGGGGCAACAACGAGATGGTCCCCAAAACAGGACTGCTTTTGGAGGTGGAGGCCATTTCAAGTTCCTCCTCTTGATCTTTTTTAACAGTTTTTCCACAAGTGTTGGCTTTAGCTAGAGTCATCACGACTGGGAGCATGAGGCGATTTCTTAACCCTCTTGAAGTTGCGCAGATTGTCCAACTCCTCCAGGATGGCACATCCATGCGTGCTGTTGCAAGAAGATTTGATGTGTCTCCCAGTCCAATCTCCAGAGCATGGAGGAGATTCCAGGAGACAGGCAGTTACTCTAGGAGAGCTGGACAGGGCCGTAGACGGTCCTCATTTCATCAGCAGGACCGATATCTGCTGCTTTGTGCAAGGAAGAACAGGTTGAGCACTGCCCGAGCCCAACAGAATGACCTCCAGCAGGCTACTGGTGTGACTGTCTCTGCCCAAACAGTCAGAAACAGGCTTCACGAGGGTGGCCTCAGGGCACGATGTCCTGTAGTGTTTCCTGTGCTCATTGCTCAGCACGGTGGAGCTCGATTGGCATTTGCTAGAGAACACCAGAATTGGCAAGTCCGCCACTGGCGCCCTGTGTTTTTCACAGACGAGAGCAGGTTTACCCAGAGCACCTGTGATAGACGTGAAAGGATCTGGAGAAGCCAAGGAGAGCGCTATGCTGCCTGCAACATCATTCAGCATGACCGGTTCGGTGGTGGGTCAATGACGGTCTGGGGAGCCATTTCCATGGAGGGACAAACAGACCTCTACAGGCTAGAGAACGGCAGTCTGACTGCCATTAGGTATCGGGATGAAATCCTTGCACCCATGGTCAGACCCTACGCTGGTGCAGTAGGTCCTGGGTTCCTCCTGATCCACAACAATGCCCGGCCTCATGTGGCAAGAGTATGCAGACAGTATCTGGAGGATGAAGGAATTGACACAATTGAATGACCCTCACAATCACTTGATCTAAACCTGATAGAAAACCATCCATCTTCTTCCGCTTATCCGGGGTCGGGTCGCGGGGGCAGCAGCTTTAGGAGGGACTCCCAGACTTCCCTCTCCCCAGCCACTTCATCCAGCTCATCCCGGGGGATCCCAAGGCGTTCCTAGGCCAGCTGAGAGACAGTCTCTCCAGCGTGTCCTGGGTCGTCCCCGGGGTCTCCTACCGGTGGGACATGCCCGGAACACCTCCCCAGGGAGGCCTCCAGGAGGCATCCTGATGAGATGCCCGAGCCACCTCATCTGGCTCCTCTCAACGTGGAGGAGTAGCGACTCTACTCCGAGTCTCTCCCGGATGACCGAGCTTCTCACACTATCTCTAAGGGAGAGCCCGGACATCCTGCGGAGAAAACTCATTTCGGCCGCTTGTATCTGTTCTTTCGGTCACGACCCATAGCTCGTGACCATAGGTGAGGGTAGGAGCGTAAATCGACCGGTAAATTGAGAGCTTTGTCTTTTGGCTCAGCTCTCTCTTTACCACGACGGACCGGTACAGAGTCCGCATTACTGCCGACGCTGCACCGATCCGCCTGTCGATCTCGCGCTCCATCCTACCCTCACTCGTGAACAAGACCCCAAGATACTTGAACTCCTCCACTTGGGGCAGGATCTCATCCCCGATCCGGAGAGGGCATTCCACCCTTTTCCGATCGAGGACCATGGACTCTGATTTGGAGGTGCTGACCCTCATCCCGACCGCTTCACACTCGGCTGCGAACCGCTCCAGTGAGAGCTGGAGATTACGGCCTGAAGAAGCCAACAGCACCACGTCGTCTGCAAAAAGCAGAGACGCGATGCTGAGGTCCCCAAACCGGACCCCCTCAACGCCTCGGCTGCGCCTAGAAATTCTGTCCACAAAAATTATGAACAGAATCGGTGACAAAGAGGAGCCTTGGCGGAGTCCAACCCTCACTGGGAACGAATCAGACTTACTGCCGGAAATGCGGACCAAACTCTGGCATCGGTGATACAGGGACCGAACCGCCCTTATCAGTTGGCTCGGCACCCCGTACTCCCGAAGCACCCTCCACAGAACCTCCCGAGGGACACGGTCGAACGCCTTCTCCAAGTCCACAAAACACATGTGGACTGGTTGGGCGAACTCCAATGCCCCCTCGAGGATCCTGCCGAGGGTGTAGAGGTGGTCCACCGTTCTACGGCCAGGACGAAAGCCACACTGCTCCTCCTGAATCCGAGGTTCGACCTCCCGACGGACCCTCCTCTCCAGCACCCCTGAATAGACCTTACCAGGGAAGTCCAATAATAGAACACCGCTCGGGTTCAGATCGGGGGGGCCGTTCCTCCCAATCACGCCCTTCCAGGTCTCACTGTCATTGCCCACGTGAGCATATAAGTCACCCAGTAGAACAACGGAGTCCCTAGAAGGAGCGCTCTCCAGCACTTCCTCCAGGGACCCCAAGAAGGGTGGGTACTCTGAGCTGCTGTTTGGTGCATAGACACAAACAACAGCCTAACCCTTACCCTAACCCGTCCCCCCACCCGAAGGCGGAGGGAGGCTACCCTCTCGTTCACAGGGGTGAACCCCAATGTGCAGGCGCCCAGCTGGGGGGGCAATAAGTTTACCCACACCTGCTCGACGCCTCTCACCATGGGCAACTCCAGAGTGGAAGAGAGTCCAGCCCCTCTGGAGAGGGCTAGTACCGGAACCCAAACTGTGTGTGGAGGCAAGTCCGACTATATCTAGTCGGAACTTTTCTTCCTCGCACACCAGTTCGGGCTCCTTTCCAGCCAGAGAGGTGACATTCCATGTCCCAAGAGCCAGCTTCTGCAGCCGGGGATCGGACCGCCAAGGTCCCTGCCTTTGGCCGCCGCCCAGCTCACAATGCACCTCCCACAGGTGGTGAGCCCATGGAAAGGGGGACCCACGTTTCCTTTTCGGGCTGTGCCCGGTCGGGCCCCATGGGCGAAGGCCCGGCCACCAGACGCTCGCCTTCGAGCCCCACCTCCAGGCCTGGCTCCAGAGGGGGGCCCTGGTGACCCGCGTCCGGGCGAGGGAAATCTGAGTCCATATGTGTTTTTCTTCATAAGGGGCTTTTTGAGCCGTGCTTTGTCTGGCCCCTCACCTAGGACCCTTTTGCCATGGGTGACCCTACCAGGGGCATGAAGCCCCAGACAACATGGCTCCTAGGATCATTGGGACACGCAAAAAACAAACAAAAAAAAACCCTCCACCACGGTAAGGTGACGACTCACGGAGGGGCCGATAGAACACCTCTGGGACATAATGTTTCGGTCCATCAGATGCCGCCAGGTTGCTCCTCAGACTTTACAGGAGCTCACTGATGCCCTTAGACAGATCTGGGAGGACATCTCACAAGACACCATTCGTCGTCTCATTTGGAGCATGCTGCGACGTTGTCAAGCATGCATACAAGCTCGGGAGGGCCGCACAAGATATTGAAAAGAATTTTGAGTTGCAGAAATTGAATTTAGGCAAAATGGACGAGCCTGCCATATCATTTTTTCACTTAGATTTTTGGGATGTCTATATACTGAGCCCTCTGTGGGCTGAAAACATTTATTTCCATCAAAAGATGTGGCATCCTTTTGTTCCTGAGACATTAAACTGTCCATATCAGTATAGATATCCAACATTTTTTTTTCACATTGAAATCTGATGTGTTTTCAAAGTGTTCCTTTAATTTTTTTGAGCAGTGTAGTTTATATATTGTTATATGGGTGGAATAATTTGAACTGCAACTGACGACAATTGTCATGTCTCGTCCCCAGTTTTGTTAGATGTCTAGGTTGCCATGGTTTCTGTTCGGGTTCTGTCATGTCTCGTCCCCCCTTTTGCTATGTGTCCCTGATCATGTCCATAGTTTGTCAGTGTGTCTGTGTGCTCGCCCCTCCCTTCCTGTGTACCCATGATCAGTGTAATCACACTCACCTGCCTCTCGTTACCTGTGTTGTATTTAAGTTCTGTTTGTGTGTCACTCGCCGTCGGAGCATTGCATGAGATGTGGACAATGCATGTCTCACTGTCACGCGGTTTGTTTGGTTCCTGTCTTTTGTTTCACGTTTTGGTCGGTCAGTCCTGTTAGTTTGTTGTTAAGTCACGCCAGTTTGCCGAGTCCTTTGAGTTTGCTACAATAAACCCTGGTCCAAGCTGCACTTGGTCGCCTCGCTCCGTTACTCCACCCCGAAGCTTGACAGACCAAACAAACCGCGTGACAGTGAGACATGCATTGTCCACATCTCATGCAATGCTCCGACGGCGAGTGACACACAAACAGAACTTAAATACAACAGGTAACGAGAGGCAGGCGAGTGTGATTACACTGATCATGGGTACACAGGAAGGGAGGGGCGAGCACACAGACACACTGACAAACTATGGACATGATCAGGGACACATAGCAAAAGGGGGGACGAGACATGACAGAACCCGAACAGAAACCATGGCAACCTAGACATCTAACAAAACTGGGGACGAGACATGACAGAACCCCCCCCCACAGCACACAGACACAGAAACGATGACAACCTATACACATCACAAGACTGGGGACGAGACATGACAACAATGACTCCGACGTCAGCGGCGCACCGCACACGCGGCGTTGTTTACAGAAAGGACGAAGGATTCGATCAATGGATTTATTGATTTGGAGTGACAGATGGTTTGATAAATGTGTTATTCATGTTATAGTTATTTGAATAACTGTTAATGTTATGTCAGGCCTGTTCTCAGCTCCTCGTTTGTGTTTATATCACGTTAGCATACCGTATCGTTTAGCCTGTTGTTGCTGGTTCATATCTGTTCTTGGTGTTGGATTTTGTCAAATAAATTTCCCCCAAAATGCGACTTATACTCCAGTGTGACTTATATATGTTTTTTTCCCTTTATTGTGCATTTTATGGCTGATGCGACTTGTACTTCGGAGCGACTTTTAGTCCTAAAAATACGGTATTAATTATTATCAACCACAGCTAAACTGATAATATGGTATCCAATTTCTTGGTAGCTTTAATTCATCGGAATGGGAAGCTTTCCGCTTTGTTGGATCCAAATATTCATTGGTCAACTCCTCAACCCAAACGTTGGATATAAATAATCAAGCATTCGCTCAGTTCCGTTTGAACCAAGTGTTGAGTTAGTTATTTCACACAATTTCAGCTACTTTTGACCCACCAGTTTTCAGAGTGCGATATTCTATTTGCAATATGATGTCATAACATCTCCAACAGCTACTAACCATTTCAAACTCAGTGCGACTGTAAAAGTTGTTTGTCCATATTTTGGACATTATATCAGCTGGCAACCACTCAAGGGTATATGCCGCCTATTGCCCAACAATAGTCACTGATGGTAGTGTGGTATATACGACTGACTTCGGTGCAAGCAGTTGACACTCGATGAGGGCATGAATGTGAGTGAGAATAGCTGTCTCTCTCCTTTGATGGACTTGCGTCAAGCCAAGAGCGTCTGTGTGTGTACCACAACACCATCATTGACAGTTGTCATTGACAGTTGTTGTTTTATGTATTTACCAACTGCAAGGTAATGTATCCTTGATTGGGTCCTAAGAATGCCTCAAATTTACATCCTGAAATTGTACTTGGATTGACAAAGTACAAAGTACAGTATATCACGCTGTTGCATATAGTGGCATACATTGCTTCCTTTTTTCAAGAACACAATGAGAAGTATTTTTTGCTGCTTGTGCTTCAGTTGAGAAAAGGTTGCGGTTGGCTGAAGAAACATCACACAAACACATACAGGCGGACAGGCGGTTTCCGCTCAGTGCTTCCTGAAATAGCCATAAAAGAGGAAGAATGACGCTACGCAAAGATGTGACTGTTAGATCGTTTATGCCACACACTACGCAAAGCATTTTACTAATCTTTACTTTACCTATCCTAAATATACTATTTGTTTGAAACACATACCTCTTAATCCGACTGGCAATGGATTCAGACCAGAGGTGTCAAACTTATTTTGTTTGTCACTTTGTAGTTATGGGCCTCCACCTTCCCTCCTTGAGTAATTATGAAGGTGAAACCAAATTAATGTTTAATTATCTCATCTTATTATTATCAACAAATTGGTGGCTTACTAGTTTTTAAATCAGAAGTCAAGGATTATAGTTTGTTAAATAGATGTTCAAGTTACTGTTAAAAGGCTGACAACCCTTTTTTGTATTATCTCAATGTTATTAAATTATTACACTCACATTCCTAGGCATAGTGTCAAATAATTTTGACGGTCGCTTATAAAGTACCATGGTTTACTTTTTGTATGTTGGAAATTGCTTATGGAAGTGAATGTGTGTGCACATGAAAAAAAAAATAGGGTGAAGAAAGTCTGGGTTTTCAAAACATGCTTTACTATAACATTCATAGTCATATCTCCTTCCAACTGTGTACAGAGTAAACTGTATTGTACAGAACCCAAAAAAAAACAAGACAAATTGGACATTTGAAACTGCTATCAAATAAAAGCTTTTTGGAGCAGGACAATACAAGTTTGCATGACATCCTAAATCTATTTGGAGATTTCACGAAAAAAAGAAATCAGGAAAATCAATGACTTGCACTTGGAAGCCTTGGTCCAGTTGGTATGGAATTACCCCAAAGCTTATTTTGATTTCTTGTTCCATTCCTTCTCTTGACTTTATTCTATCTTCAGCATACGGCAGAGGGATGTCAATGGATCCTATGCTCTTTGTTTATTACATGAAGGAGAAGTGATGCATTACCGCATTGACCAGGACAGAGCTGGCAAGCTCTCCATTCCAGACGGCAAGACGTTTGACACCCTTTGGCAGGTTAAAACTATCTTTCTGATTTTGTATAATATTCTCGTCGATATCAAGGTTTTTCAATGTCAAAGTATTTCATCAATTCACAAATGAATGTCATCGAAATTGTATATTTTTTCATTAACATAAGAAATGTTATATTCCTTTTCAAAAACAGCTGACTTTAGTGTTAACTGTTAGCCATCATGGAATCATGCCAGTAGGAAATAACTCCCTTTAGAGTAGGGATGCACCGAAAATTCGGCCACCGAAAATTTTCGGCCGAAAATGACCCAAAAGTGCATTTTCGGTTTTTGGCCGAAAGACCTAAATCACCGAAACAACACGGCCGAAACTTGTGATGACGTGAGCAAACAGCGCAGCCAGCACGCGGGAAAACGGGATAAGAGCCAGCATGTCTGCGGTGTGGACTGATTTCACTAGCTCAGAGAAAGACCCACGGATAGCGATTTGCAAAACATGCAATGCTGAAATTTCAATCTGCAAAAAGTTTCTCCACGTCGGGTTTAATTCATCACCTGAAATCCAAACATCCCGATCGCCATTCTGAATATGAGAAGAAGGCGACACAGAAAAGGAAACTGACACCGAGCACGCCCACTCCGTCTGTGGCGGACGTTTTTGAAAAGGCAAGTTAAGTTTGTGCATCCACAATTCTTGGTGGATTTGTTGTTGATAAAGGCTATGGTAACCATTGTTTTGATACACTTTTATGTTGTACACACAGAACAAAATGTAAAAGGCACTTGACTTATGCACTTTGTGTTTTTATAAGAGAACATATTTAATTTTACAGTCTTTCAGCAGGCCAGTCAGTTATAAGCCTGTAAATTATTATTTAATGTACACGAGTGGGGTCAAGTTAAACATTTTATTTTTATTTTACTTTTGAATTTTAATTTATATTGTGCATTGTTGTAATGTCAGTGCTAAATAAATATTTTCATACTTTTGTAACTGGTTTATTGCAATGCCTTGATTTTAGTGAGGTTAGTACACATGTAGCCATAAATGCTGTGGTTCTAATAACTGACATAATCATTTCTTTCGGTGTTTCGGTTTTCGGCCTTGGTTTCCTCATTTTTGGTTTTCGGTTTCGGCCAACAGTTTTTATTTCGGTGCATCCCTACTTTAGAGATTTCAACATGCGAAAGCAAGCATTTGTTTTTATTAAGAACCCAACAAATGTCATGCTCTTGTTATATAAAATTATCATTAGACTCTTTCTTCACACCAGCTGGTGGAACACTATTCATATAAGCCAGATGGCCTGCTGCAAGTTCTCACGGAACCCAGTCCACGACCTGATAGAGATACAGGTACAAACATACATATACAAAGCTACTCTAAACACGTCTAACAAATCATGATATACTGTTTACAAGTACCCCTGTTCCTAGATCTTTTAGGACAGCCGCTGCTACCACAGGATACATCTGGATTTGCTTCTATATTTGTAAGTTTTATTTGTGTGCTGTGCATGCTTTTGGTGCCATTCATACATTTGCAGATATTTACAGTACAGGATATTTGCCCCAGACAAGTGAAAGGGACACCAACTCAAAATGTTTCTTTCCAATAAAATAGTCGATGTGGCCCCTGCTAGTCTAAACACTGTTTTTAATTGAAATTGTGTTTGTGGAATATAAATTAAGCAGCAAAACTCACCTGTTTTCTTTTGAAGCCATTTCAAAGGGCGGTAATATTGCTACATTCTGTCAACTGAAAATGACATTGGAGTTGCTTGGCGCAGGTAATGAACAATTATAGCTCAGCTTGCAAATGACCGAATTTAGAAAACAGATGAGCAACAAATTGGTTGTTACCTGAGCCCTTAAGCAATTTGACGTCATTTTCAGTTAACTCCAATTCTCGCCTCCCTTCACTGGCTCCCTGTTCATTTTAAGATTCTTTTGTCTTTAAAAGTTTAAATGGTCTTGACCCACCTACCACCTCCACCTTTATGTACCTGTCCCGTTCCCCAGGTCAGTGAATCAGACGCTACTGAAGGTATTGAGGACTAACAAAGACTCAGAGGGTATTGAGCTTTTTCCATTGCCAGTCCACCCTTTTGGAATGACCTCATGTTTAATGATAAGCCCCTGCACTGTCCATCTTTTTGTCATAAATTTTTTTTTATTCTTTGGCTTTTTACCCAGCATGGGTGTCTTTTTGGTCAGTGACCGGCAGATGAATGTCAGCTTCAGTGGCGTCCTAAAGGAAGACTCTGAAGAGATCCAGTATCTGATTGATTGATTGATTGATTGATTGATTGACCTTTATTCATCCCACAGCGGGGAAATTCACTTGTCACAGCAGCGCATATGAGTGCAAGAATAATACAAGTGCAAGAATAAAACAAGTGCCAGAATTACAAAAAAAGGGTAAATAACAGACAAGCACAAACACAAGTGCTGCTAGTAGAGACGAAACACATTCATTTTATCAGGTGGCATGCATGTTGTAAAGTCTGACAGCAGAGGGAATGAAGGACCTGCGGAACCGTTCCTTCCTACACCGAGGGTGCAAAAGTCTGCCGCTAAAGGAGCTGCTCAGGGACCGCACAATCTCGTGGAAGGGGTGAGAGGTGTTGTCCATGATGGATTTAAGCTTAATCAACGTCCTCCTCTCACCCACAACCTCAATGGAGTCCAGGGGACAGCCCAGGACAGAGCTCGCTCTTCTGACCATCTTATTCAGTCTCCCCCTGTCCCGGTCAGTACTGCCCCCACCCCAGCAGACCACAGCGTAGAGGATGGCTGAGGCCACCACAGAGTCATAGAAGGTCCGGAGGAGAGCCCTGCACACACCGAAGGACCTCAGTCTCCTCAGCAGGTGGAGGCGACTCTGGCCCTTTTTGTACAGGGCGTGGGTGTGATCAGTCCAGTCCAGTTTGTTGTTAAGGCGAACACCCAGGAATTTGTAGTTCTCCACTACCTCAATGTCCGATCCCTGGATGTTCACCGGAGTGAAGATGGGTGCTGTCCTCCCGAAGCTCACAATCAACTCCTTCGTCTTGCTGGTGTTCAGCTGAAGCTGGTTGAGCTCACACCAGCTGACAAAGTCCTTGATGACCGTCCTATATTCCAGATCGTTCCCCTCCGAGACATATCCAACAATGGCCATGTCATCAGAGAACTTCTGGATGTGGCAGTGAGCGGTGTCGTGGGTAAAGTCTAAAGTGAAAAGGGTGAAAAGGAAAGGAGTGAGCACCGTACCCTGGGGGACACCTGTGCTGCAGCGCACCACGTCGGACTCACAGCAATGTAACCTCACATACTGCGTCCGGTCGGTGAGGAAGTCCGTTGTCCATGCAGCCAGGCGCTGGTCCACACCCGCCTTCTCCATCTTCACCCTAAGCAGTGACGGCTGGATGGTGTTAAAAGCGCTGGAGAAATCGAAGAACATGATACTCCCAGTGCTCCTGTTGTCCTCCAGGTGAAGCAGTGTTCTGTGCAGTAAATAAATCACTGCATCGTCCACCCCAACACCAGGTCGGTAAGCAAACTGCAGGGGGTCCAGCTGCGCTCCCACTAGTGAACGCAGGTGACCCAGAATGATCCTCTCCATAGTCTTCATCAGGTGGGAAGTCAAGGCAATAGGCCTGAAGTGGTTAGGCTGCCACTGTGTTTGAGCTGTTGATTACTGTGATGGGATAAATGCAGAAGAAGGGAAAACAAATCACGAACATGTATGTGTTGATAACTTTGACTTTGTGACACGCATTGATCATCTCTCTTTGTGTTTCAGCAAAATGCAGCAGGGGGGTTTCTTGCCAAAATCAAAACTGTTTCCATCCCTGGCCGACAAAAGGTGACACTAACATCTCCTAGTGTACCTTTGCGTGTAGAAAATTACTACACAATTGAAGCCTATCTACGATTTACGGAGCAAACAAAGTGTTGAAATAATATTGTCGATCAAGCAATAACATTGGCTCAAACTTTTAACATACTTTTTATTTGTTAAAGTATGCTTTGCCAGTAAATTGGAACCATACAAAACAAATTCTGATACATTCATTAATCTGTATGAGATACAGAATCCAACTCTAGAAGTTTGAAAAGAAACCTGACAGAAGAGAACAGTTTCCTCTTTTCTTCACGTACCAGAACATGTAATTTTTTGTTTGTTTTTGTTTTATCTGTGCATATCTTTCAAATCATATCTCATGACCTCAGAGCCGCGGATCTCGACATGAAAACAAGGAATCGAATAATTCCAATCCCTATGAAGCACAAGTGCCAATCAACAATCGGGTAGTCACCAAAGGTTTGTATTTGTGTCTGTAAAATGATGTTTACACTCAATTTATAATAACATTTCTAAGCCTGTTTAATCCCAGTTCTTTCTAATTAACTCAACTGCAACAAAACCATTAGCAGTTGAGTAAAATATATTTCTACCCCACATTAGCTATTTGAAAAATGACAGCATATCATTGTACTGATTATTTGTACTGGTTATTTTGTTGTGGGGGGACTAAACATTTATGAAAAAACACGAAATGATTCCCTTGCTGTTATCAGTGCAAGTTATAATTCTGACTGTTCAATGCTTAATAGTTTATGTTTTTTTCTGTTAAGAGTCCTTGCCGATGGACACACCAGTATATGACAGAACGTATGCAGATCCAGATGAGCTGAGGAGTTCCACCGTGAATAAAGAACAGCTCATCTTGGAAAATGAAGAATTGGGTTCAGGGAACTTTGGTACAGTCAGGAAGGGCATCTACCAGACAAAAATGCAAGCAACATTTTTGATACATAATTGCTTTTCTTCTTTTACGGCAGGGGTCTCAAACTCCAGTCCTCGGGGGCCGCATTCCTACATGTTTTCCAAGTTTCCCTCGTTAAACACACCTGATTCAATTATCAGGCTCCTGCAGAACGTGAGGATGAACTGATCATTTGAATCAGGTGTGTTTAACGAGGGAAACTTGGAAAACATGTAGGAATGCGGCCCCCGAGGACTGGAGTTTGAGACCCCTGTTTTACGGTATCTCTGTGGCACTTCTGTGATGTATATAACAATATGAAGATTTTTAAGTTTTCAAATCTTAATAATTTGGAAATGTACTGACTGGAATATCCCCGTGTGGGACAAATAAAGGAATATCTTATTTTATATATTCTGTGTATGAAGGCACATGGACACCAAAGACAGGTAAAACAAAAAACAGCTTAGACTCCATTTTCTGCAATAGGCTTCAACACACCTGTGAGCCTCGAGGATAAAGCGGTTCAGAAAATGGATGGATGAATTACCAAATGAAAATTATTCAATCCAAATCCAAATCTAAAAAGCATTGGCTGAGCTAGGATATTTTTTGCTTGGTGGGGCCATGAGGTAGTGAAGGATCCACATGAAAATAAAATTACAAACCCTAAAAAAAATTATTTTGAAAACGCTAATAAACAATACAGTACAGGGGACGGGATAAATAAGGAAAAAGCTTCTCGGAAATAAAAAAGTCAACTATCTGGGCATCTGGGGGATTCAAACTGAATTTTTTTTTTTAGGGGGGGTATTTGATTGGTTGAGGAAAGAGTCCCGTAGCTAATGTATTTTGAATTACATCACCCCTTACGATTTGATTTCTAAAGACCCTGGGCAGATTAGATTGACATGGCAACACAGAAGCTGAACTCTCATTGGACGAAAAATAATACACACATACGGTAGTGAAAGCAGTCTTGCCTAGAGAAAATCCACTAAATTGATATTTTATTGAACAAGTATTATAACTTAGGTCACAAATGTAGGCCAGTGATTCCACTAGTATTAAGTAGACCAACACCACTGACCAATCTTTCTTCTGTATTAGGACACAGCAGCCAGTTGCTATCAAAATCCTGAAGAACGATGACAACAGCATATCACTGCGGGAGGAAATGCTGCGAGAAGCAAATGTCATGCAGCAGCTGGACAATCCTTATATCGTGAGGATGATCGGTATCTGTGATGCAGAAAGCCTCATGCTAGTAATGGAACTAGCTGACCTGGGGCCACTTCACAAGTTTCTACAGAAAAACAAGTGGGTTTTGTCCTTTGTATTCTCATCTTGCTCATTTTGTAGACAAACCAGGGTAAGAATAAGTTCAACAGTTTATTTTCACATTTTGTTTTCATACAACATGATAAGCAGAAAATACAGTTCACCCAGTGGCGGGCCGTGCATTTCACACCTAGGCCTTTAGTAGTGCTCCGTCTGAATCAATCCAACCCTCAATAACTATTGTATGGCTATAACACTTCTACTGCAGGTACAGCTGCGACACACAAAAAAAAAGCATAAAAAATAACCTGATAAAATTGCAATATTATTTAGGAATATAGCAACATTTTACTCACCAAAAATCTTGATTATTTGTACACAAAATCCATCCTCTTTTCTTTCTTCAAGAAGATTTCAATTACTCTGTTAGCCAGATTATCCGCGCGTTTCAGTTTCATCAAGAAGTCCTTTTCTATCGCCATCGCAGCTAATGCTGAAAATTGAGCCTGCCCTGTCGTATTTCTGGGATATGTGTAAATCCGTGTTGCTCTCAGCAATGAGAGAAAGAAGCTCCACATAGTTTCCTCTGTTTTTGGATCCGGCGCTTTCATCGTGCCCCTGAAATGAAAGTTCCTGCTTGCCTAAAAAAATTAGGATTTGTTCCCCCCCTGTAACTTGGGCTGGGAAGGAGGCAACCTGTTCAAATTTGCCACACTACTTGAACAGACCCCCCCGAAGACAGAAAATAAGCCAGTCGATGTCCAGGACTCACCGTTTTAAAATAGGAGGGGGGTACAAATTCTCACAGGTTGACGTTTTTATAGAGTTCCTGTTACAATTTTTATCCCCCCTCCCCACCACCTGTCACTTTGCTTGGGACAAAGGGAGCCTTCAGAACTGAAATTCTGTCTCAATCATTCATTCAAATCAATTCACTTAATTCATTCTCGTTATGAATTTCAAAACAAAACGTGCGTGGGTTTTTCTTAAATGAACATTTTTTACATTGCTGTAGTGTCAGCATTTAATCATAATGTCATTTTAATGCAAATTAACAAATGCAACAATATTAAGTTGCTTTGGAAACACCTGAATAATAAAAATGGATTAATGATGATCACAATGAAGGTCTCCTTTGTAATATACTCCTTGTAGCTTGTAATGCTCCCCAAAAAGTGGAGCTCCTTTGCATCGACGTTTATGCAAAGAGCTCACGTAATTATATCATTGCTTTTTGGTGAAGTGAATGAGTGTTCTGTGATTGGTCTTTGAACGCACCTCGTGTAAACGGCAGAACTGAACTACAGGGCCCGCAGAACTGATTGTGAAGGCCTCCAGGCAGATTTCATTGACCCTGGCAACAAATAGTGGCTGAAATGTGATTGGTTAATGATTAAATATGAAAATACACATCTGGAAGCAGCGCAACCAGGGGGCTCGCAATGAAAGGAAGCGGACAGACCATTTGGAATTATTTAATACGTATTAAATACATTTTAGATAAATTTTGTCCATGAATACGTATTAAATTAATACGTATTCATGGACAAAATATAATTAACATCAATCTGTTATTCAGATAGTTTTTGGCAAGCAGAGAAGGGCTTGCAGGCCCTGACGACCCACCACTGAGTTTACCAGTACCTATTCCAAAAGATGAATAATCCTTAACGGGATCACTTTGCAATTATTTTGGCAGACTTACTAACCTCTATTTTCTCATGTTGCCCCCCCACCCTCTGCAATCAATTCAAACCTGATGAATGAATTAATTTACCAATTAAACATTTTGCAACTGTAATAAGTTTTGATTGTTCTTACACAGGCAAACAACCATTGCCAACATCACTGAGCTCGTGCACCAGGTGTCCATGGGGATGAGATACCTTGAGGAGCATAACTTTGTCCATAGGGACCTTGCTGCCAGGAACGTGCTGCTTGTAACACAGCACTATGCCAAAATCAGTGACTTTGGTCTCTCCAAAGTGGTTGCAGAGGACCAGAACTACTACAAGGTAACTGCTGACTTTGGAGGGAAATGAAAAAGAATAGTCTCGCTTATATTGACTTGACTGACAACTATTCTTTATATTCTAAACAGCATTTAAATAATGGTGAGCTTGGGTGGGGCGTTACTGGGGGGAAAAAAACTACATACTTCATGCACACAATAACAATGCAAGTTTTTTTAAAATGTACCGTTTTAATATATTTTGTATGCATTTTCCAATCATTTGAAGTCATAACTAATAATGGTAATATTAACTATATTTCTATATTTTAATAGCACTATACTATAGTATCAGATGCGCTACCCTGGCCTTATTCAGGGATTCAGATTTTAAATAAATCTGGATACAAGAGAATAGCAAGATGCAAGGATTACAAATCTAGAGACATAACTCCAACATCGAAGTTAATCTTTTACTGTACTATAAAACCCACAAAGACAGGTAAGATAGGCTAACTTCAAAATTTAGCTCAAAATTGGTCAAATGTAATGTACCATCATAAGCAATAGAGAATGGTTTCTCAACTATTCATAAAAAAAAAAAGAAAAACAATGACAATGATGTGTATGTTTCTCCAGGCAAAGGGACATGGGAAGTGGCCGGTGAAATGGTACGCTCCCGAGTGTATAAATTACTTCAAATTCTCAACCAAAAGTGACGTGTGGAGCTTCGGAGTGCTCATGTGGGAAGCGTACTCATACGGCGAGAAGCCATACAGGGTATGAACTATTGTATATCCTAAATGGTACGGCATAAATGTAGCTATAGAAAGATTCATATTCCAGGTGCGAGGTGTGACATTTCTTCCCTGCTCACAGCAAGCCTGAAATCAATTCAGAATTGCTTGTGATTCTGAAGTTTATTTTGCACAAGCATTCTGCTCCAAGTAACCGTTAGTCGACTTGATTTTGCCCCTTCTAATCTGATTCTCATATTTTTCACAGGGAATGAGAGGAAATTGCGTTTTGCAATTGATTGAGAGTGGAATGCGGATGGATCCCCCATCAAACTGTCCAGAAGAAATGTACAGCCTCATGATGACTTGCTGGACATACGAGTAAGTGACAAAAAAGTAATTTGACAGGTAATTTGAAGGTTGGAGTATCAAGAAAATGTGATACTCTAAAAAAAAAAAAAAAGGTTTTTAAAATGCAGTAATTGTATAATGTCGGCAAGCCCAAGTTGTGCGCATCATGTGCACCTAAGAAACAAATTGTCTTAACAATTATAAGACGTTCCAATAAAAAATAGTCTTTTTTTTTTACAGGGTGGAGAAAAGACCTGCATTTGCTGTCATTGAGCAAAGACTGCGGCAGTATTATTATGACATTGCAGAATGAATAGAAACACAAATGTTGTGCTAATATAGAAATTTCATCGACTTAATTTCAAGATCTGTTGATTTCATACTGAACTATTGTATAGTAAAATGAGTAAGAAATACATGTTCTGCTTCTGCAATAAAATTGAATAAAATCACAGCACACCCCAAATTGTATTATTTATAATCTCTATTATTGCCAGAACGTAGCAGAAAAGCAGAAGAAATTCCATGCATCCATCTAAGTTTTAATTATTTAAAGGAGACATCTCATGGAAAATTAAATTTTTTTGCTTTTAAAATAATTTTCTTGTGTATTTGGAGTCTCCAGGAGTGTAGAAAAGTGTAATATATCCCTCCAGAGATACTTTTGTGATTTTATGATTATGGAGGGTTATTTTTTACACCGTTCAGATTTCTCAGTTTTCCATTATGTAATTTTATCTATTACAGCACATCCGTTGGGGCGGGACAAACCAAACAAGGTAATGGGTGTTGCCAAACAGTTTCTCAAATCCGCTATATTTATTACTTGGAGAGACTTTTGTTGTCCAAACAACTCAAGTACGCCGAAGTGGAGAGATCAAAATGTTCCGTTGTTGGATGCATCAATCCAAGCAACTCATGGAACCGTCCCCCAACATCAGAACCTCAAAGAAGTGCCTGGTCAAATTTCATTTTTACAGCAATGTTCCTACGACTGTGGGCAAAGTCCTGCTTGTTCAAGTAGTGTTTCAGAAATCTTTTGTTAGTATAGACTCTATACTAACAAAGAGTTATACTATAGAGGATTCCCTGAAAGACTTTGTTTCGTTGATGGTTCAGTTCCTTCAATCTATGGAAACGACGGACACATTTAGTAGACAAACCAGTTAGCTGAACGCCACGTATTCAGCCAAAGTTAGCTTGGGGAATGCTGGCTTCTGTCCAGCCAGAAACAGAGCTCCACATTGCATGCGGATTGCGCTCGTTGAAATGACCGCTTTGAGTGTATCAACTTCTGATGGACCTTGAAAATTTCAGGGCACCCATAAACCTAGTGAAAATATGCAGTGTAGAAAATAAATAGATGGCTGAATGGATGACCTTTGAAAAATTCAGAGTACCTGAGCTCCATTTCGGGAGCTGACCCTCTAGCCAACTGTGGAGGCATAAATTAAGGTGCATCATCTTTGGATACATGTTGGCGAGGTGGACTTGAGAAAAAGATAAGTCACGCTAACCCCTATAGACTGAAATTAAATACATAACGACCTACAAACAATACAGCTTCCTTATTCCCTCATAAGTGAGCCATACAGAGGCTAATCGTCAAGATACTGTATATTTAAAGATTTCAGTGGGCATAAGTAGAGATGTCCACATACATTGTGGAGCTGTTTTTGGACATAATTAGCAATGTATGTACAATGATTTTGAATGGACAAATTGTGTCACATTCCTCTGCTGACTACCACCAAAACATGGGAAGACGGAATGGGTGGGGCCATATTGATGAGGAGAAGCAGAAGAAAACAATATATTTGAATTATCAAGAAAACTGTATCCAAGTGTGTTTTTGTTTTACACTGGTTGTATTAAAGCAAGTTTATAACTCTACAAACCTATTTGTAGAAATGCCCCGGGGCGCAGTCGTATTGCCTGAAAGAGGGGGAGCCAGACACTGGCACTTTCTTCCACACTAAAAAGGACTGATAAATTGTATAAGAAAATTATGAGCAAAATTAGCACGACTTTGTTCAAAATGCATTGATTACTATTTTATGTTAAGGGTAGAAGTAAAAATAATCTCCAATCAACCAATTATTAACATTGGGGCTAACATTGGAGTCCACAAAACCGAGTGACAGCCTTGCTACTTATGCTTTTTTGCAGACTGGTTAGCTGCCGTGCTTGTTAGTAATGATCAAGAGTTAAAACGTGTCATCTCACAGTACACAAGTGGTCGATTTCATCACAACTGTATGTGTCAGACCTTTATCCATCTGGGAAGTGCCACACTAAAGAAGGATTACAATAATAATCAGTCCAGATGAGTTTGAGATTTATTTGCAGTAGTTATGAACAAAAACACTGCTACATACCTAAATTAATAGACAGCACATAATAAAATATATTATATAACACATTGAGTTGAAACCTAGATGTCCATGTGCACCCATTCATCAAGTATAAACTCATGTTATCTTCATTATTGTATTCCAAGTACAGTCAAACCTCGGTTTTCGACCACAATCCGTTCCAGAAGGCGGTTCTAGAAGTGAAATTGTTGAATTCCGAATCTATTTTTCCCATTACAAATAATGGAAAAAAATGTAATCCGTTCCAAAACTAAAAAAACCCAAACACCTTTTTTAAGCATTTTTTCATTTGCGCATTTTTGTCCGATCGCGCAACTGCAGCGCACTGCCGAACGCGCAACCGTAGCATGCCGCCGACCGCGCAACTGCACCGCGCTGGTCGCATTATTGTGACAGAGCCGTCGCTGAAATTTAGAAAATATTTTTAAAGTCCTGATGTACTTTACCAAATTTAAGTGGACCTCAGTGCGCAGGGAGCTTAATTTGGTCCGATCGCGTAACCGCAGCGCGCCGGGCGCTCACTATCGCATTGCTATAAGAGCGTTTTTGTGTTTTAGGATGGCTTTACTGCTCCCACTTGCTTTCTTTGGAGGCATGATTAGGGGTTAATACAATCCTCAAAGTAACGAAAATACAATAACGAACGGAGTCAGTCGGCATCCGGGCCGCACGGTTGGGTTTTCTTGGGTCTTTTCGGCTCATCTCGCGAGGTTCGACCTCCGAATTTTGTTTGACAACCGAAGCAAAAAAATCTCAAATTTTTCGTTCGAATTCCGATTTGTTCGAGAACTGGGGCGTTCGAAAACCGAGGTTTGACTGTACTCTTTTTTCCAAACTATAAGTCGCAGTTTTGTGCGACTTTTGTCAAAAAACGTTATTCGCGGACTAACACACATGCGCGCATATTGAGGAAAAACGTATATTTGAATTCTACATTCGGAATTGCAACACAAAATGTTGGCTTTTTTGTTTCATGTATTTTTTTTAATGCAGACTAATTGTAATGTTCCGATCAGTGACTGTGACAAAAAGTGTGGCATAAACTGTAAAACAGGTCACAGACAAAACAATTTTCACTTCCTATGACTCCATGCAAGCTCCATGCAAACTGTAAGGGATGTGGTATGAGCATACTCCAATATTTCTCTCTCTGTAGTGTTTGAGAGGAAACATTGCACGAGTGACACCACAGTCATTTAGCAATCATTGCTTTGGTTTGCAAAATGGCTATGACAATTCTCAGGTCACAGTGTTTTTGATAGACAGAAACCCAAGTAAAGAAAAAAAAATCCTATTGATACATCATTCAAGAAGCAATAACTAAATCATACTAATTTATGGCTTTTTGCATTGGGAACTAAAAGAAATTACTGGACATTACTTGAATAATATGCTATGGTCACTAAAACAAGGATCAAGCAGTATCAAACATAATCCTGCCCTTCAAGTACTGTGCAGGCAAATGCACTGTCGTGTACAATTTCACCTCTAAGCATGTCGGAAGCAGTGGTACAAGAAATTAAGGCAAAAGTCTTGAACATTCTGAGGAGCACAATGACTCACTCTCCCTTGTACTGAGGACGCCTCTTTTCCTTAAATGCAGCTAAACCTTCCAGTCGATCTTTGGTTGGTATCACCTTAGAAAGAAAAATGCAACATTAATACTCTTCACTTATTGTTACCTAGTGGCTTGTTTTGTTTTTAACATGGTGACAAGACATTCAATAAGATAGACAATTGCAGGAGTTTTCAGCCCATTTTAATTTTTTTTTACATTAACAAAAATTTGGTATTTACTGACCATGTTTCTGGCTACTATTTAAAAAAAAAAAAAAAAGTCCACAGGAAATGCACACACTAACAAATGCACTTTAGTAGTTTACATTTGGTACACAAGTAAATATTGAAATCAACAGTTGTCCTTGTGTTATAACACACTATTCTCTCCCTGAGTTAACGTTATGAGTTATCCCTTGAAAAAGATCACCTTTCATCTTGATTTCCGCACATTTTATTTTACTTCCTCAGCCATTTATACCACTACAGGCCAAAGGAATTGTCTGTATAAGAATGTTAAAACTAAATAGTTTCCCTTAAATAATTTCTAAAACAAGGGCCCTTTTGGAAAACAGTATGTTGATTTCACAGTATTTAAGAGGTGCCAATTTTGGTAACATTTCAACATGAAAGGATTTTACATGTACTCACTTGGGCATAGCATGCTTCTTCAATAGCCAAGCCAGTTGACAGATCCACCTGAAAGACACCACATCAAGTCTTGTAATCTATAATCTGAGTGTGATTTTAAGCAAATTCTATTTTATTCCTGCTGACCGCCAGAAGGCGGTACTTAAAGCACTGAATAATTCCTTCGCTGATGCGCAGTCCGAGTTTGCATACCAAATGCAAAAAGCTGTGACCCCTGGATGACCCGAGACGGGTATAAAGTCCGGTGTCACCAGAGGCTCGTTTCCTCTTTTCTTCTCGCGTGGGTTGCATACCAGTGGGTGTTTTCGGCCCTGAAGAAAGTTGGATTCGTCTTTTGACATCTTTTCCCCGCCGCCGTGGAGCCTTTGGTCGGAGCAGGATATTTTCGCCCTCCTAGGCTGCGGCTGTGGTTGACTTTGAGTATGGTGTTTTGGCGCAGTTGTAACCGTACATGTGTCCTGGCGTGGTCGTGTGCTGACCTCCACGTCGTGTGGCTTGGTTATCCCCCTTTTCCTTTTGTTTCGTGCGTTTTGCGCTTGCTGTGTGTCGGAAGCATTCGCGCCACCTTCCCTCAGCTTGTTGCTGCTTGGGCTGTCGCCCGCGACGTGCTTGCTGTTCAGGTAGCGTTCACGTCGCCTTCCCTCGGCTTGTCACGGCTTGGTCTGTCACCCCGCAACGTGCATTTGCGCTTGCTGTGCAGGTAGCGTTCACGCCACTTTCCCTCGGCTTATCACTGGGCTGTTGCCCCGCGACGTACATTTGTGGTTGCCGTCCAGGTAGCGCTCGCGCCGCCTTTCCTTGGCTTGTCACTGCTTGGACTGTCGCGTCGCGAATTTGCGCTTGCTGAGCAGGCGGCATTCGCGCCGCCTTCCCTCGGCTCATTGCTGCTTAGACTGTTGCTCGCGATGTGCGTTTGCACTCGCTGTGCGAGTGCCGTTCGCTCCACCTACCCTCGGCTGCCCCGCTTGAGCTTGTTGCAGGCAACATCCACGTCGCCTTCTTTGGGATTGTCCTTTTTTCACAATGGAGGACTCCCAGTGTTGTGTGGACTACAGTGCCCTCTTTGTGGCCTCGGACATAAGTGCTGAGCGCTGTCCGAGGTTCCTTCAAGCTGACGCCGTGGACATGAAAGGTACCCGTCCCCGGGATCAGCTGTCTACACGCTACGCTATAAGCGTTGTGCTTCACCGGCTGCTGTGGCCCGTCCCCCCTGTAAAAGGGCGGCCCCAGATCAGCAACTTGCCGTAGGTCCGTTAACCTAGATCTGTGACGGGCTTTGTTGACGTTCATGTGACTGAACGTCTTCTCACACACGTAGGTCGAGCCAAATTGTCCACTCTTTTTTAACATTCAGCACTCACTGTCCACCTTTCTTTTCTTCGGGCCCCTCATTTTAATGGAAGGATTCCAGGGGAAGGTTTGTGGGTGGCATTAGCATAAAACTGTATCTGAAAGCTCAGCGCGCGAATTACGAGAATACTGACGTCACAGCCTACACTCGAAATTCGGCACTGATAGATGAAATTACTACGTACTACTGAGTACGCACACGCACTTGTGAGTGTGCACCGAGCTTTCTGACACGGCTCCCGGGAGTAAATGCGCTTCCCCATCTACTGGGGAAACATAGTAATTGCAGGGAAAATGACCCAAAAAAAAATTAACAATACAATTTATTCAGGTTTGGCGGGCCGGATTAAACGGCCCCGTGGGCCAGATGTGGCCCGCGGGCCGTAGTTTGCCCATGTCTGGTCTAACCCCAACCACCAAGGTCCCTATTCTTATACTACTCTGGGCCGCCCTCCTGCAAGGGGGCGACTCTGCCTAGCCTGTGTGATAATGTGTGACCTTGTAGTCTTAACTGAGAGCGACTCCTACATATGTGTAAAGAGTGTCATAGAGAAGGGAAAGTCAATAAAGCAAGAGAAATGTTACAGCGATATAACGGCATAGCTCAAGCGAACTAGCTAATCATAAATGCCAAAGAGGCCTATTCTAACAAGAGCTTGGGAGACCAGGGAGTGTTTCTCTGGCCTTAATGAGGGCCGGGCACCCCCGAGTGGGCCCCGTGTCCCATCTTTTCCCCAGCCCCGCCCTCCACCGTGGTTTCGGCGGCGCCCTGTGGCTTCTGCGGGGTGGGGCTACAACACTCCGCTCCTCTTCCCGCTTGCCTCCCGGACAGCCCCAGTCTGCTAGTTCTACCCTCCGTCCCTCCTGCCGTCTGTCTAGGGTTCCTCGGGCCCAGTGGTCTAGGGACCGAGGCCTCGGGGCTGGTCGTCGGTTGCTTTTCCCACCAGCACCTCCATCACTGTCTGGTTTGGATCGGCCTCCAAACAAGACAAGCACAGACTGCAACGGACAATCAGGACTGCAGAAAAGATAATTGGAATCAACCTCCCATCTATCCAAGACTTGTACCTCTCCAGGACCAGGAAACGTGCAAGTAACATCTCTACAGACCCTTCTCACCCAGGTTGCAGTCTGTTTGAACTACTCCCCTCCGGACGACGTTATAGAGCTACGTACGCCAAAACCAGCAGACACAGAGACAGCTTCTTCCCCCAGGCGTTTGCTCTGATGAACTCACACCACTCTTAGAGTCTCAGAGTCATTACTGTGCAATAACATCCTCCTCTCCACACCTTTTTTGAATTGTCTACACTGTTTGTACTGTTTGTACCGACCCAGGACGCGCTGGAGAGACTATGTCTCTCGGCTGGCCTGGGAACGCCTTGGGATCCCCCGGGATGAGCTAGATGAAGTGGCTGGGGAGAGGGAAGTCTGGGAGTCTCTCCTGAAGCTGCTGCCCCCGCGACCCGACCCCGGATAAGCGGAAGAAGATGGATGGATGGATGGATGGATGTTTGTACTATGTGTCCTCTCTGCATCCATTGCAGCCTGGTCATCCTGGAAGAGGGACCCTCCCATCTGTGGTCTCTTCTCAAGGTTTCTCATTTCCCCTAGCTGGAGTTTTGAGTTTTTCCTTGCCCTCTTGGGAGTTTAAGATCAGGGGATGTTTGAGAATATTTGCCATTTTTCACATGTCCTGAGTGTTGTTAGTCACCTAAATGTTGAATAGAGGCTGTGATTCACCAAAGTCAAATTCCTTGTTTGGCACGCTCAAACATGGCGAATAAAAAACTCTTGAATCTTGAAGCAGCTCAGTTACTGGGCTGCGTGTGCCTTGGACCCCTGGGTGGTTTCTATCTTGACCCAAGGGATCTTCATCTGGTGCTTGACAGCCTGTGTTGGCCTCCTTTTGAGCCCCTGGCAGATGCGGACCTTCAGTGAGTGTCCCATAAATCCGCCTTCCTGCTCGCCATTGCCTCTGCGAGGCGGGATGGAGAATTGCATGCCTTGTCGGTGAGCCCTGGGTGCCTGCGGTGGCACCCGGATCGTGCCAGCGTCACCCTGTGGCCAAACTGCGCTTTTGTCCCGAAGGTGCTGTTGGACTTTCGTCAAAACCAGCCTGTGCAGCTTGCCCGATTCGTGCCCCCGTCGAGTGAGGGCAGTGTTGAATCAAACCTCTTATGCTTGTCCGGGCCTATGTGGCTGCGACTGTTAACATTTGTGCTTCTTTGAAGCTTTTTGTCTGCTATGGGGGCGTAAACAGGGGACGCACTCTTTCCAAACAACGTTGGTCCCGCTGGGTTGTGGATGCCATCCGCCATTGTTACCTGGCGTCTGGCCGCCCCCTAACATAGTGGGTGCGTTGCCACTCTACCCAGGGCATTGCCACATCCTGGGCCACCCTGAGGGGAGTGTCCCTGGAGGACATTTGTGCCGCTGCTTTCTGGTCAGCGCCCAGTACTTTCTCCAGGTTCTACTTTGCGGATGTCCCATCACCCTTTCCTTTGGGGGTGGTCGTTGGTCCTGCTGAGGCTTCCCAGTGAGGTTTTGTGTCTGGGATTCCTCGTGACAACGCTGGCATTTCTCATTCAGTGCTTTAAGCACCGTCTCCTGGCAGTCGGCAAGGATGCAATATAACGAAAGTTACGAATGTAACTACGATTTTATGAATCACGAATGACCGCCAGGAGGTCCTGTCTCTCTGAATCCTCATGTTCACGTGAGAAGATTCCGTAGGAAATGAGCCTCTAGTGACACCATACCAGTCTAGTGTCACAGGCGACTAATTTGGTATGCATACTCGGACTGCGCATGCCTGAAGGAATCATTCAGTGCTTTAAGCACCGCCTCCTGGTGGTCATTCGGGATTCATAGAACCATAGTTACATTCGTAACTTTCGTTTCCTGAGATTAATTCATTTCTTAAAATACATAATTTACTGGGATAAGACAGTTTAACGATAAACAGACTAATGGGGCTGCACAGAACATCACAAAATATTTTTGGGGGGGTTTCCTCCCCCTTAAAATACACATGTACAGTGCCTTGCGAAAGTATTCGGCCCCTTTGAACCTTTCGCGACATTTCAGGCTTCAAACAAAGTTTAATTTTTTGTCAAGAATCAACAAGTGGGAAACAATCGTGAAGTGGAACAAAATTTATTGGATAATTTAAACTTTTTTAACAAATAAAAAACTGAAAAGTGGGGCGTGCAATATTATTCGGCCCCCTTGCGCTAATACTTTGTAGCGCCACCTTTTGCTGCAATTACAGCTGCAAGTCGCTTGAGGTATGTCTCTATCAGTTTTGCACATCGAGAGACTGGAATTCTTGCCCATTCTTCCTTGCAAAACAGCTTGAGCTCAGTGAGGTTGGATGAGAGCGTTTGTGAACAGCAGTCTTCAGCTCTTTCCACAGATTCTCGATTGGATTCAGGTCCGGACTTTGACTTGGCCATTCTAACACCTGGATACGTCTATTTGTGAACCATTCCATTGTAGATTTGGCTTTATGTTTTGGATCATTGTCCTGTTGGAAGATAAAGTCCCAGTCTCAGGTCTTTTGCAGACTCCAACAGGTTGTCTTCCAGAATGGTCCTGTATTTGGCTCCATCCATCTTCCCATCAATTTTAGCCATCTTCCCTGTCCCTGCTGAAGAAAAGCAGGCCCAAACCATGATGCTGCCACCACCTTGTTTGACAGTGAGGATGGTGTGTTCAGGGTGATGAGCTGTGTTGCTTTTACGCCAAACATATCGTTTTGCATTGTGGCCAAAAAGTTCGATTTTGGTTTCATCTGACCAGAGCACCTTCTTCCACATGTTTGGTGTGTCTCCCAGGTGGCTTGTGGCTAACTTTAAACGAGACTTTTTATGGATATCTTTGAGAAATGGCTTTCTTCTTGCCACTCTTCCATAAAGGCCAGATTTGTGCAGTGCATGACTGATTGTTGTCCTATGGACAGACTCTCCCACCTCAGCTGTAGTTATCTGCAGTTCATCCAGAGTGATCATGGGCCTCTTGGCTGCATCTCTGATCAGTCTTCTCCTTGTTTGAGATGAAAGTTTGGAGGGACGGCCGGGTCTTGGTAGATTTGCAGTGGTCTGATACTCCTTCCATTTCAATATAATTGCTTGCACAGTGCTCCTTGAGATGTTTAAAGCTTGGGAAATCTTTTTGTATCCAAATCCGGCTTTAAACTTCTCCACAACAGTATCTCGGACCTGCCTGGTGTGTTCCTTTGTCTTCATGGTTCTCTCTGCGCTTTAAACAGAACCCTGAGACTATCAAAGAGCAGGTGCATTTATACGGAGACTTGATTACACACAGGTGCATTCTATTTATCATCATCAGTCATTTAGGACAACATTGGATCATTCAAAGATCCTCACTGAACTTCTGGAGTGAGTTTGCTGCACTGAAAGTAAAGGGGCCGAATCATATTGCACGCCCCACTTTTCAGTTTTTTATTTGTTAAAAAAGTTTAAATTATCCAATAAATTTCCTTCCACTTCACGATTGTGTCCCACTTGTTGTTGATTCTTGACAAAAAATAAAAATTTTATATCTTTATGTTTGAAGCCTGAAATGTGGCGAAATGTTGAAAGGTTCAAGGGGGCCGAATACGTTCGCAAGGCACTGTACATCAAATTTTCATCGTAATAGGACATTGTGTGCACAACAATTGGCTGGGGGACCAGTTCAGAGTGTATACCGCCAACTGCCTGAAGACAGTTGGTTTGAGTATCCTGTCATAGGGTTCTGCCATTTACTTGTGCCAGAACAAAGTGCTTTCACCTATTTCGCAGAATGCAAGAGTCGGTAGCGCATAAAGTGGATTGTTGTGCATTGCTGGCTTACCTCTATACCCTGATTGATAGCCAATTTTGCCATTCTCACTGCAATTGGACCCTGTGGGAACAAAAATACAAGGTCCAACAGGAGTATGACAGCATGAATAGAAAAAAAAAGAATGACAAGATGCTTTCCTTGATAGCTTCTTGCAACTAGCACCCTCTCACCTGAGGGTTAATCTCACGCGCAAGCTCCAAAGCTCGCAGATAGGCAGCATCTCCACTCTTATTCTGCTCCACAGAATGACTGACCAGGCCCAAGCGACAAGCCTCTGCTCCATCCACCACCCGGGCAGTGTACATCAACTCTTTAGCATGGGACACACCAATCACCCTGGGGAGACGCTGAGTGCCACCTGCATTGGAAAAGGGTAAGATAAGAAGCTCCGTTTATTCAATAAAATACAAGACCATCCAACATCCTTCAAAAAAATACTTTCTAATAGCAACAATCAATAAAAGAAATTAAAATAATGAATACAGTCACCATCATCTAGAATAAGAGTGTGTGCATAAAGCCTCTCAACCAAAGGTTTTTAAATTTTTTACAAGCCAAAAAATCTATTGTTCACCGTAACAGAATATAATCTTACCTGCCCCAGGAATAATTGCAAGTTTAGTCTCAACAAGTCCCATTTTTGCAGAATTTGCTGTAGGGAGAGATAACATGACAATGAAACTTTTGAAGGTTCCACATCAATGAAGAACAAATGTGCAAAGGGACAAAAGAGTAAAGTGATACACAAAATGGCCAGAAAGTCATGTGCATGTAACAGCAATAAAAATATAAACGCAACCTCTCGCTATTATTCTAAAACAAAACCTAAAAGAATCTTACAGGCAACTCTGATGTCACATGCCAGAGCCATTTCCAAGCCTCCTCCTAAGGCAGCTCCATCAAGTGCAGCAATTGTGGGCATTGGTAGGTTGCCTATTAGTGGAAATACATTTCAGCAGAAGCACAAGTTCAAGTTAGGGATGTCACAATACCAGTATTTCAGTAGTCGGTACCAAGACCTTGATTTTCCATTCTTGATACCAATTCGGTACCACGGTAAAAAACAACAAACACTTTTAAAATCACTAATCCATCTATAGCCAAGAAGGCTTGCACACAAACATAATTTTGCATATTTGAGCCTTTGTCTGGGCACTTTGTCAAAATGTTTGACATTAAATACGTTTGGTAACCGTAATGCCCCAGCTGACTCATGCCAGAATGACGGCACTTAGGCATATTCGGGTTAACATATTTATAACTTAACGTGGCACAACAGTGATAGTAAAAGGACGAATCTATAATTGGTCCGGTTGCGTCCGCCTCGAATGCAAAATATTTCCACACACGACTCTTTGTGCGACCTGGCTTCTCAACAAGCCGGCGTGTTGGACTTCCACTCCCACTTGCTAAAGCCATTGTTCTGAAACAACGAAAGTTTTCTTCTTCTTCAGTGCCGCTGACTGCTGCTCCCTGATGCTCCCTGATGCTCGCATGCATATACTGCCCCCTTCAGTTCCGGCAAGAATCGACACAGCACGCTGAGTGAAAAGTTAAATATTCTGTATCACAAAAAGCAGGTATTGACGTATTTTTTGCGTGTTGGTACCAAATTGGTACCGAAAGTATCAGTTCTTGTGACATCTCGTACTATCTAGTACAACGCACAATAATGTTGAGCAAATATGGGATAACATATATATGATTACATCAACACGACAAGTCTGTTTTTTTCATAGTTTGGCCGGTGGTGCGACTTATAATCAGGAGCGACTTATATGTGAAATTATTAACACATTATTACTTGATCATTAACACATTACTTACTAGTATAGTTGATCACTTCACGTTATTTTCACTTTAAACCGCATGAGGGCACACTCGGCCTGTGGAATAATTGGAACCGCAACTGACAATGAGTCTGGCCTCAGCCCCGCATGTACTGCCGGAGTCAGCAGCGGTGTTGTTTATAAGCGACATGGAGAATGATGATTTCGATGGATTTAATGATTTGGAGTGACACGGATGGTTCGATAAACTTGTTATTTATGCTATAGTTATTTGATATATGGTTTATATATAGTTAAATAGGCCTGTGGAATAATTGGAACCGCAACTGATGACGAGTCTGATGTCAGTGGCACATGTACTTCCTGAGTCAGCAGCGGCGCTTTGTTTTTAAAGTGACACAGGACGAAGATTTCGATGGATTTAATGATTTAGACTGCCACGGATGGTTCAATAAAATTTTTATTTATGTTATAGTTATTTGATATATATATATATAGGCCTGTGGAATAACTGGAACCACAACTGACGAGTCAGCGCCGCATGCACTTCCGGAGTCAGCAGCGGCGTGAGAGACAAAGGACGAAGATTTCGATGGATTTAATGATTTGGAGTGACACGGATGATTTGATAAACATGTTATTTATGTGATAGTTATTTGAATAACTGTTAATGTTATGTCAGGCACGTTTTCAGTTCCTTGTTTGTGTATGTCAGGCACGTTCTCAGTTCCTTGTTTGTGTTTATGTAACGGTTAGCATACCATAATGTTTAGCCTGTTGTTGCCTGTTCATGTCTGATCTTGGTGTTGGATTTTGTCAAATAAAGTTACCCCAAAAATGCGACTTGTACTCCGGTGCGACTATTATGTTTTTTTCTTCTTTATTACGCATTTTATGGCTGATGTCACTCCGGAGCGATTTATAGTCCAGAAAATACAGTAATTGTATTAAAACCAATGAATACAAGATTGGTAGATATGTAAAACTAGACCCACATGGGTACAGACTAGGGATGCACCGAAAATTCGGCCACCGAAAATTTTCGGCCGAAAATGACCCAAAAGTGCATTTTCGGTTTTTGGCCGAAAGACCTAAATCACCGAAACAACACGGCCGAAACTTGTGATGACGTGAGCAAACAGCGCAGCCAGCACCCGGGAAAACGGGATAAGAGCCAGCATGTCTGCGGTGTGGACTGATTTCACTATCTCAGAGAAAGACCCACGGATAGCGATTTGCAAAACATGCAATGCTGGAATTTCAAGAGGGGGTGCATCTGCAAAAAGTTTCTCCACGTCGGGTTTAATTCATCACCTGAAATCCAAACATCCCGATCGCCATTCTGAATATGAGAAGAAGGCGACACAGAAAAGGAAACTGACACCGAGCACGCCCACTCCGTCTGTGGCGGACGTTTTTGAAAAGGCAAGAAAGTTCTCCAGTGATTCTGCCAAGAGAACATATTTAATTTTACAGTCTTTCAGCAGGCCAGTCAGTTATAAGCCTGTAAATTATTAGTTAATGTACACATGAGTGGGGTCAAGTTAAACATTTTATTTTTATTTTATTTTTGAATTTTAATTTATATTGTGCATTGTTGTAATGTCAATGCTAAATAAATATTTTCATACTTTTGTAACTGGTTTATTGCAATGCCTTGATTTTAGTGAGGTTAGTACACATGTAGCCATAAATGCTGTGGTTCTAATAACTGACAATCATTTCTTTCGGTGTTTCGGTTTTCGGCCTTGGTTTCCTCATTTTTGGTTTTCGGTTTCGGCCAAGAATTTTTATTTCGGTGCATCCCTAGTACAGACCAATTGTAGTAAATTGAAAAAAATATTGACTTGACCAAATTTGGACCAGTTTTCACCAGGCAGTGACAATACGTGACATCCATAGGCTCCAATTACAATGGACAAATGTTTACCCAGTTCAGTGATTAGTGCTCTTGCTTTGGACACAAATGGTCCCACTTCACTTTGATGCATCTTGGCCCTCTCCTTAAGGTCTGCTCCTGTACACGAGACAAAGCAGTAAACCTTAAACCTCTTTAAATTTGCATTTACTGATTTGATAAATGGACAAAATGAAGACTGACCTGCACAGAAGATCCCTGGAACCAGACTGCAAAAAATTACACTGCGGATTTTGTTATTCTTTTTTATATCCCCTACAGCATCAGACATCTGAAAGAAAGAAAAAAAAATTAGGGCTGTGGACTCGGTCGGATTTTTGCACCGAGTCCGGCCTCTTGACCACCGAGTCCGAGTGTCCATTTTTTTATGTTAATTCATGTGACTGCTTAGTCTTTATTCAAGGCTAATTTAGATCAAAATCTAAATAATTACAACAGTTTTGTGATGGCTTTGTCTTTATTAAACATATAAACGAATACAATAAACAGATACTTTCAAGTTTCAATTCAACGACTTGAGTTTGTTCTTAGGAACAAAATCGCCTCAACCAAGTCAGCCTTCATCGCGCCGCGCTGATCAGACATGATAAACTTGAGCCCGGAAAACAGGCGCTCTACGCTGACTTGGCTGATTGGCATTGCTGTTAGTGTCCGAGTCGCTGCCTTGAGGCCGGACGGATAACGATCAGCTGTAACAAATGGGCTCTCTTTCATTCGACCAAGTGCCAACATTGCCCCAATTTCTTCATCTATGTCGGTTGGCGAGGTGGCGGCCGACAAACGCCGGCGGCGCTCAATGCTGTCAAGTTCTTTTTCAAACTCATCCTCCTCCGTCGATGTGGAGCCATCAACCTCGGCCGCATTGATCGTAAGCAGGGCTGTGGACAGTATTCCTACGCGCATTCTCAGCAGCATGATGAAAATAAAATTGAACGTATTTTTTTTTTTATTGTCGGACTCGGTCAAAATCAGCACCGAGTCCGAGTCCGGCAAAAATGACCGAGTCCGACCGAGTCCGAGTCCACAGCCCTAACAGTATAGTTTATTTAGTGTAGAAGCTTGTATATCATTGGAGTTCAGTAGTTTCAGATTGCCTAAAGAGGCCGTGAAGGCAGCAGGGGGGAGGAGACGGGAAGAGAGATCCGGGGCGCGTTGTTAGAGTGAGGCTACACAAACCCACAACTTGCCTGGTACTTTGGTAACGCTACAATTTTTATGTACCATTAGCATACCGTATCGTTTAGCCTGCTGTTGCCTGTTCTTGGTGGTGGATTTTGTCAAATAAAGTTCTCCCAAAAATGCGACTTGTACTCCGGTGCGACATTTTTTCTTCTTCTTTGTCATGCATTTTTTGGCTGGTGCGACTTGTACTCCAGAGCAATTTATAGTTCGGAAAATACGGTATATAGTTTTAACATACAAATTCAATAGTATTCATTAATATAAAAGTACATACACTACCGTTCAAAAGTTTGGGGTCACAAAATTGTTTGGATGACCCCAAACTTTTGAACGGTAGTGTATATATTTATTTAGATAATTATTTATAGATTATATATATAATCTTCTGTGTAAAAAATCTTATAATATATATGTATACTTATATTCATAGATTATATATAATCTTATACAAATATAAAATATAATTTATAATATTTAATTCATAATATTTTATTATAATAATATTTACACTACCGTTCAAAAGTTTGGGGTCACCCAAACAATTTTGTGACCCCAAACTTTTGAACGGTAGTGTACATTATGCATTTAGGCAAAATGCATTTCGGTTGAGAAGCACACTAATTTACAGACATTTGAGAAATACAAGAGGCAAACATAGAAAACATACCATTTTTACCAGATTTTTGCTTATAGCATTTTTGGCTTTTGGTCGGTTTATCCCAACAACCACTATACCTGAAACAAAAGGGTAAATGATGATTGAATGTGTTACTAACCAGAACAACATAGAAATTTCACAAATAAAAAAACACAAAATCTGTTAAACGTGTCAACACAGAGAGCACAACTAGCTATTAAAATCAAGCATTAAGATCACCATACGGAAAAAAAAACCCATTGTAAAACCAATTCAAAAAAGGTTACGCCACCTCAAACATGGCTTTTGACTATTAGCATACATTGAAGCAATTTTTTCATAAGCCAACATGTGTAGCCTACATAATTAGATTATTGTTGATCAGCAATGCAAAATAAAACTTGTAAGGGTATGCAAACAGGTAAAGATCACATGCGCCTTAAATATACAATCAAAGGTTAATTTTATGACCCACTGCATATGAAATACAAAAGCACCCGATATAGACTGATTGTTTTTTGTACGTTGTATGTTTTGATGGTGTAAAGTAGTCACATCGAAGATGTGTTTGTGTTCTTTCACACAAGGCTGATATAATTTCTTTTTATCTCTAGTTGGGCGAATAGAGAAACTGCAAAGAGCACTGGTGTTCACCATTGTTTTGAACACAAAACTGATTCGGTGACTATTTTGCCTTTGTCGTCTCATGAGAAAACAGCTTAATTCGCCTAATTTTATACCCAGCATTTTTTTCCAATCATTCAAATTCGGCAGGGTCATTAACTACCTTCTGTGGTGTGCCAAATTTAAAAGGCATATTTGATATTCACTTTGCAGTGACTATCAATGACCACTTTAGTAAACTAAATACAAAGGCAAAATGACAAATTAAAACAATCAAAACCTTACCAACTTAGACTTTTACTTTGTGTACATTTAACATGAGAAAATTAAATTTAGTGCTTTCTCTTTGTGATACTTCATGACTAATATTCTCCAGGGTGAGTAAATGTCTAACTTTTACCCATTCATTAGCAAAAACATTTTCCAGTAAGTTATGTGAACTGAATAATTGCTTTCAGGTACTGGTACAAGACGGTCATGTTTCGACTAAATCGGTGCAAGATCCAGCCACTGTAGTTTAGCGCTCGGCGTAACTCTACTTCATATTTGCAGGCGTAATGCGACAACTGTGCAAGCATCGCATACCAGAGGTTAGCCAGTGTCTTTCACGGTCACTATTGGGAGAGGAAAACATACCGTAATCTTCTCCGTCAAGGTACCTCACGAGCAAGTCGTCCTTTGCCTCTGAGCTATACTGTCGTGCTAGTGCGCCAAAGTCAAACGGCGGGCAAAAGGATATAGAGTAGCCGGCATACTTTCTTGAAGAGAAGAAGGACGAACCGAGCTTGCACGCGTTATCATTGTCTGTAAAATGCAAGCGGCAAGCTTGTAAAAGCGCCCTGCGTCCGACCAGGGCCGCCATATTTACGAAGCGTACCTATGACTTTGAACTCTGACCTTAGTCACGTGACATCACGTGATACTTGCCACCAGTTCAGAAGTGATAACGAAACGAGAGTTGTAACAATGCAAGTGTAAAACGAGAATAGGCTGTGCTAAAACTCATTCGGCTACTTCTTTTCAAGCCTTAATGTTGCGAGCTGCCCACCAGCATAGACAATAATCCAGAGATTCCAGACAGATATTGAAAAACTAGCATAAGTCAATAAAAGTACAATAATTCGTATGCTTTATTAATTGTATAAGAAAACACTAAGGTAAAATATAAAATATATAGAAAAAAGCTGGTGAGTAAGCATGGAGATTTTACACTGCATACAACTCCTTATAATAAACAATATATTTATGCATAAAAAAATCACAGGTGTGGCCCTATTACTCATTAGAAATGGGCGTTTTAAAGGGGAGGGGCAAATCGAGCCCAACATTGGCACTTGTGATAGAACTGTATTAAAAAAATGCTGTCAGTGTTACCATACCCCCAGGAAAAAAAACAAAAACAGAAGAGCTTTAACGGTATTTTGGAACACTTACTGATGGCCACTTTTTGGGCAGAGTCTGCTTGATTTGACACATCAGAGATCACAACTTCTCCATTGCATTGGAATTCATTGTAAATGCTATTGCTTAAAATAAACAAAAACAGTTATCAATTGGCACCAAAATCTACATGGACATCTCTACTTATGACTACTTCAGCATATCCCTATCTGCAGCTGAAGTGCCGTCACGTCTATTTCCTTTCACCAGTCACCAACATACGGAAACACAACGCGTTTACATTGCTCTATTGTGAACAAAGGTTTTCCAGTATGAATGCATAAAATGCACAAACATCAATAACTGACAATTCTTTTTCTGCACAAAGTCCATGAGAAAAATCATCAAAACTGACATTTGCTTTTTTGCAAATTCAAAGATGTTGACGCAGTCTGCTTTTAGGCTGAAATGAGCGAGGACTTGGGCAGTTTAGAGTTCAACACAGTATCCAGGTGACGATCAAAGTAGTTTATTTATTTATTTATTTATTTATTTCTGAAGCCCGCTGAGCAGCGTCAAGCCCATCGAGTCTACGCTCTTCTCCAAACTTGCCGCGCTGTCGATGTCCACCGTGTATTCGTTGGCCTACAAGACGCACGGTGAGGTCAATGTGATGTCACAGTGACGGCGTACAACTTACCAGGTGAAGGGAGGCCAGCAGGAACCTGCAGGCTTCAGTGCTGTCCAAGCCGTGCACAATGGACGAGAAGGCAAGACGCCGACCTGTGCCGCCCAATGCTGACACAATCTTGCTACTGTACTCATGGATGTCTAATGGTGCACGCGCCTCCTTTTGGGGGGAATGGCATCAGGTGGGGAAAGGAGTGGGAAGAGTAGCAGCAGCAGCAGCGGCGGCAGCGGCAGCAGGAGGAGGGAGGAGGAGGAAGAAGAGGAGGCGGCTGACCTGCCAAAGGAGTTTGGGACGGATCTGCTCCTCCCACTTTTGGACACGGTGGGACAAGGCAGTCTCTTGTGTGTATTCTCGACAGTTCCCCATCATCTGCTCCTAAACACGCATGCACGCACGTGACACTATCTCATTTTGTGGGAGGCATCATCACTTACCACTCGCAGCTTGACCAACTCCTCGTAAGTCAGCTCAGCTTCTGCAAGCCAACATTTGCAAGTCACCAAGTCAGAAATCCATCCATCGGTCCTTTCAACTCACCTCCAGACACGTCATCTCCTGCCGCAAACGCTTCCTGCTCCATGTTGTCTTCATCTGCATCTATACACACATGTACATAACGTACCGCTCAGGTGTGCGTATGTGCATGTGTGAGTGCTTGCGCATGTTACCCAGAAGGTCGCGCTCCCCGAGTCCATCCATAGGATCCTGGCGCTTTTCTTGGGTCTCTGCTTCCTCAGGCTCCAGAAGGTCCTCCTCTAAAGCATGATCTTCAACTTCTTCCTTGTTGGTTCTCTTAAAACGATTCAGCTTTCTTCTGAGGCGATGAATGTAGCCGAGGTCTGCGGTAAAACAACGGCTCCTTGTTCAGATTTGATGTGACTTGAAGCTAAACTGCCATGTTAGCACATCAGCGGTACCGATGCAGGAGGGTCCTTCTCTGAGCTTGCGTTCTGGAAGGTCATCTGCAAGAAGAAGTAGCAGCATTGATGTAATGAAAAGGCAAAAGATGACAGTCGAAGCCTCCAGAAGGTGCCTGAGTCTGACATATTTGTTTGAACCAGGTCCTGAAGTCCTGAAGGAGCGACGCAGCCTGACGCTTCCTCTTGCCTTTGTCGTCCAAACCGGACGGAACCTTGAAGTTCTTTCCTGCAGCCAGCATCGGAGTGGTCAAGTCCACCTCTGAACTGAGCTGAATACCCTCATCCCCTCCCCATTGAAGGCATACCTGGCTGGAAAGGTGTGTCCGCTCCCAGTGTGGCGTACGGGTCATGAAGTGGCCACAAGTTGTGTTGAAACAGAACGTTGAAAACAGGGAGGGGGGGGTTTGGGCACCATACAGCAGGGCGCGCCGCCGCATCCATGGACACAACCTGCTGCTGTTCTCGACTTGGAGCCTGAACACAACATGCCACACAGAGTAAAAAACAAAACACACACACACGCCGGCACTACATGCGGGCCAACCTGCTGCCTGTCGATGTACTCGTCTACTTCCTGTTGCACTTCCACTGCGGCGGCAGGAAGAAAGCTCTGCTCGGGGAGGTCAACCATGCTCTCGTGATCGTCGGCCATGACTTTGTAATCACCAGTCACGGAGCATGTACAATTGTACATGGGATGGAGAACATCCGAGGTTATGTACGTACAAAATAAGTGTGTGTGTGTGCGTGCGTGTGCGTGTGTGTTACCAGCATCCTGGCGAGGCGTACTCGTGGCAGAGGGCAGCTTCAAATCGATCAAGTCCTCATGTCCTGGCAGGAAAATATTGATGCGAAAGTCCTTTTGGCTACACACCACCTCACCTTTGGCACTGACAGCCACATATGCACATTAAGACCTGGAGCCCATGTATTGTTGTGAGGTTAAGACTTGCTGGCCCACCTGATGAGAGGATACTTGTGCTTGTCTCGACTTTCAGGAGGAATCAGAGACACCGGAGGGAGAGGAACCACCTTCACCCGCTACAATAACACCAACAGCCACTTTGACTGACAGCTCACAGAAAAACCACAGGGGTGTGTGCCATTTGTGCCCAGTTGGCTTTCTGTACAGGTTGTCTTTATATATGTTCATGTACTGTAGATGCGTGTGTGTGTGTGTGTGTTAGCGTGTGTGTGCGCGCGTTCTCACCGCGCTGGCTTCCGGCTTGTCCACCCAGTCAGTTGTTCTAATGTCCAGTTCGCAAAACTGCAACGACGACAGCAGGTAAGAAACTAGATGCAGTTGTGACATTCACGCGGTGCATTTCTTACGTCGTCGTCGTCGCTGTCATCATTGTGCCCGTGCACCGCTGTTGTGCCGACATCCTCACGCCCAACCGCTTCTTTGCTTTGCCTGTCACCAGAATGAAAAAAACAAACAAAAGCAAAACAATCAGAGAAAGGCAGACTTGATGTGTTGCTTACTTGTTCTTCCTGTCTCGAATGTAGTCCAATGTTTGAAAGACCAGATTATGCAGCATCTCCACCTGCAACCACATCATCGGCATCAGAGTTGAGTCACATACAGGATAGCGCAAATTGTTCATTTCCTTGTCCAAGAGCGAGTGAGACGGCGGACATTTGCTAAAAATCCCACAATACCATGCGGCGGACTAGACTGAATGTCAACTCCGTCTTCCTTGCCAATGCATACGCCGATACGCTGGTTAGTTCGATTTGCAACTACACTATATTAGTGGTCTCTAACAGTCTGTAGTGATGGAGAGACTGTTAGCGAGTTTGATTTGAACATACAAACTTCAACAAAGAGAACTGGATTGCTGACTCTCAAGCACCGCAAATGTAAATGAATCCAATTGACCAGCGTATACAAGGAAAAGACAGAGTTGACGTCCAGTATTGTCTGCTACAGTCTGATTGCAGAATGCTTAGCAGAAGAAGTGTCATAACAGCCGATTGGTCAGGCTTGATTTCTGCAAGAAACCCTGTTGGTCTTTCTCATTGAAGAACACTGAAGAAAAGTTGGAGCCTGGGTGGACATTTTAAATCAAACATCTCCAGCTTTCTGTTTACCTTCTTGCTGTAGATGCAGGCAGAACCTTGAATCAGCAGCGCCGCCTCCGCAAAGTTGAGTTGGGTTTCCCCTTCGTCCAGCGTAATGCACATATCGTCCAGCTGAAACACAGACCTTTAGAACCACATTGTGCATGTTTGTTTTGTTGGCTTGCAGTCAAACGTTTTCGACCTCTTCCAGGTAGTCGTTGAGCTCCGCCGCCAGGTCCATGTCCCAGTTTTTGATTAGCTCCCTGATAGGCTGCAGCAGGTGAGCGAATCGGCCCTCCATGACAGCGGGACCACCGACTGACCACACTCACACCTGCGCGTGGGCGCGCACGCACACACATACACACGCGCGCGCACACACGAATTTCAAGACAGCTCGAAAAGAGGACTGATCGCCAGTGTAAGAACAATATACTTGGTTGGACATGTAAATGATACATTGGAAAATGTCCATGCAAACCTACAACCCAGAGCCGAGCTTTTAACCGCAAACAAACAGATTAGTAAATGTTCAATGAAAGACGACACTACTCGGATTTATACTACTATTACTGTACTAGTGTGCTGATAAGTATATTGGCGTTGTGCCTAAGGTTGACGCATTCAGAGAAACGATAGAAAGAAGAGTCATTAAACCGACATTGACGCTTATTTAAACCCAAACCTCGTGAGACTTTACTACTAAAAAAATCACAAAGACAAACCGCAACTCACCAACGGGGCATATATAAGATCCAAGATAAAGTTGAAGGGTCTACGACAGCGTCAAAGTTCCCGGGCGAATCTTCCTCGATAATATGAAGACGACTTCCGTTTCTAACACTGATATTGAGAAGTGCTGCCGCATAGCGGTCGTTCTCGCGATGTCTGCGGAACAAGTGAGTGATTGCAGTACGCAGAAGTAACTCATTTGTTTTCCTGCTATACGCAGTCAGCTTTTCATGAAAGCAAATGCACACATATCCAGAAACCTACACAACACACTCATAATACAAGCAGGATCATGCTGAAATGAATTCATGGTTTCGTACAGCTCAGTTTGCTCGATAAGGTCATTGGTTGAGCTCTCATTATCTCACACACTCGTTAACAGCCAATCAGAGTGATCGAATTTTGCATACTGCAACTGGTGACCCATTCATTCAAGCCCTATCAAAAAATCACAATGACACCACAAACATTTTTCGCAATTCTAAACATTAACTTTGACTTAGGTTTAATGCTTCTTCGATTACGTGCATTTGATGCCATCTAACTCTGACTGTGGATGGCAGGCGGATCAATCAGTTCTCAACACTAACTTTTATGACATATGTAATTATGCATTGAGTCATGGAATGAATTACACTTGTATATTTTGAAAATATACACTTTAAAAGGAAGATGGCAATGAATCAAGTGAGCAATTGCATCCATGTCAAACTTTCAGGAAAGTCAGGCATCAGAATCCCTTTGTCAGGGTCCGGGGTGGCATACTTCTTTTGTCCACAGGGAGCAACTGTGAGCAGAATGCAGAGGGCCCAGGTGCAACTCATCAGGCTTGTTAAAGGGGAGCTCTTTAGGAGCATACTGTCGACGAGCAGTCGCCCGAGTGTCCCTTCAGTGTGATCTTCTCCATGATTGTGCCTCTAGCTCCTCGCTCATAGTTCTCGCCTTGCTTTTCTACGCCAAGTTCTTCAGATCCTCTGGTTTGCAGTAAGATCCCCGCCACAGCCACGTTGAATTCTCTGACCAAGTCTTGTGCATTCTGCTTGGAGATTACCTCCACTGATCACCGCCAAGATCCACCCCGTTCTGGCTGAACTCCTCACGCTCCGCCACTGCTGCCCCGCTCCGTGCTCCTGGCTCCGATCATCCCGCTCTACCTCCACTGCAGCTCCTCCAATAAACATTCCTCACTCATTCTGGATGTCTGAGTTGGTTTTTCTGCATGTGGGTCAAATCAATCACTAAACGATGACACCCTTGGTTAGTGGTGGCCAGAACGGTAGCTCCACCCTGGCCTGTGAAAACTCACCAAGCAAACACAAGGTGACCGACCACAATGCTGGACTTGTTCAGCGTCTTTCATTAAACATTTCCATCCATCCATCCATTTTCTTCCGCTTATCCAGGGTCGGGTCGCGGGGGCAGCAGCTTTAGGAGGCACTTCCAGACTTCCCTTTCCCCAGCCACTTCATCCAGCTCATCCCGGGGGATCCCAAGGCGTTCACAGGCCAGCCGAGAGACATAGTCTCTCCAGCACGTCCTGGGTCGTCCACGGGGTCTTGCCCGGAACACCTCCCCAGGGAGGCGTCCAGGAGGAATCCTGATGAAATGCCCGAGCCACCTCATCTGGCTCCTTTCAACGTGGAGGAGCATCTGCTCTACTCCGAGTCTCTCACGGATGACTGAGCTTCTCACCTTATCTCTAAGGGAGAGCCCGGACACCCTGTGGAGGAAACTCATTTCGGTCGCTTGTATCCGGGATCTCGTTCTTTCGGTCACAACCCATAGCTCGTGACCATAGGTGAGCGTAGGAGCGTAGATCGACCGGTAAATTGAGATCTTTGCCTTTTGGCTCAGCTCTCTCTTCACCACGACGGACCGATACAGAGTCCGCATTATTGCCAAGATACTTGAACTCCTCCACTTGGGGCAGGATCTCATCCCCGATCCGGAGAGGGCATTCCACCCTTTTCCGACCGAGGACCATGGACTCGGATTTGGAGGTGCTGACTCTCATCCCGACCGCTTCACACTCGGCTGCGAACCGCTCCAGTGAGAGCTGGAGATCACGGCTTGAAGAAACTAACAGCACCACGTCGTCTGCAAAAAGCAGTAATCAAACATTAAACATTTCGATTTCGTCAATCATTATTAACATTGGGAAGTCATCTTAAATGGAGGGTAGAGCGAGCCCAACATTGGCACTTATGTGATACACCTCTATTAAGAAATTATGTCAGTGCTCCAATTCCCCCCTGAAAATAGCTTAGATTTAACGTATTTTGGTAAAGAAGTACACGCCCACTTTGTCTCAGTAATTATAGGCCGGTTTCAAATCTCCCATTCATAGCAAAAATTCTTGAAAAAGTAGCGCGGCAGCTTATTGATTACATGGTCGCCAATAATCGATTTGAATCTTTTCAGTCAGGTTTTAGAGCTAATCATTCCACCGAGATAGCATTTGCTAAAGTGACTAATGATCTCCTCATAGCTATGGATTCAAACACCTCATCGGTATTATTATTACTCGATCTTAGTGCTGCCTGCGACACTGTAGTCTTCAATATTTTATTACAGCGCCTGAAAACCTGCGTTAGTATTTCCGGGTCGGCACTTCGCTGGTTTAATTCCTATCTATCTGGCAGGAGCCACCGAGTGGTCCATGGCAATACGACCTCTGAGCTCAATAACGTTTCATGTGTCCTGTACTCGGACCAATACTATTTAGTAATTAATTATATGATTCCGCTTGGGGACATAATACGTAAATACAACATTAGTTTTCAATGTTACGCGGATGACACCTACCGTATTTTCCGCCCTAAAAGGCGCACCTAAAAACCTAAAATTTTCTCAAAAGCCGACAGTGCGCCTTATAGGCCAGTGCGCCTTATATATGGATCAATTGATGAATTTGTTGATCCATACTGGTTGTACACAGTGCTCTGCCAAAATGTTTCAGTACGTTTTAGTACGACTAGTAAATTACAAGGTCGCATCGCTTCCCAACATTACGGTAACTGTAGTCAGGGGGCGTCACCGAATAGCTGTTGTACCCGCGAGGCTATTTCATTTAAAAATAGGCTGCTCTGTCAATGTTTCGAGTAAATCTACGGATCGATATGGAAGGGAAACATAGGTAAGTAGTACCAATGCGTTAGATCGAACTTTAGTCAGTTCCGATCATTTTATAGGAGATCGTTTGAGAAACGCGATTGTTTACACTTTGCTGAGGCTCATGGGAGATTGCGAGCTGAGGCTCGTGGGACTATGCGGATGGCTAATGCTATGACGATAGCTGCTATACGTACCAGGCTATTTCATGTGAAAATAGGCTGCTCTGTTAATGTTTCGAGTAAATCTACGGATCGATATGGAAGGGAAACATAGGTAAGTAGTACCAATGCGTTAGATCGAACTTTAGTCAGTTCCGATCATTTTATAGGAGATCGTTTGAGAAACGCGATTGTTTACACTTTGCTGAGGCTCATGGGCGATTGCGAGCTGAGGCTCGTGGGACTTTGCGGATGGCTAATGCTATGACGATAGCTGCTATACGTACCAGGCTATTTCATGTGAAAATAGGCTGCTCTGTTAATGTTTCGAGTAAATCTACGGATCGATATGGAAGGGAAACATAGGTAAGTAGTACCAATGCGTTAGATCGAACTTTAGTCAGTTCCGATCATTTTATAGGAGATCGTTTGAGAAACGCGATTGTTTACAGAGGGCTCGTTGGTTATTGGCTAGTGGATGCATACCGCAACCCTAATCAACCTCAGTTTGTTGCAGTATAGCTTCTATTTTATGCGCCTTATAATCCGGTGCGCCTTATATATGGACAAAGTTTTAAAATAGGCCGTTCATTGAAGGTGCGCCTTATAACCCGGTGCGCCTTTTAGGGCGGAAAATACGGTAATTATATATGCTGTTATCGATGACCAATGCACGGGACTGTTGTAATCTTGAGGCGTGCCTTGCAGAGATTAAACAATGGATGTCTCTCAATTTCCTTCGTTTTAACCCCGATAAAACTGAGATGTTGATAATTGGTAATAACATAGCAATAAAACGTATTATATCAGAGAGATGTAAAGAGAAATAGATTCCAAGGAAATAATCAATAAAAAGAGGGTTTTATTGTCATAGGCTCCAGCATGCCCTCGACCCCCGTGGGGACAAGCGGTATAGAAAATGGATGGATGTACCTTAGAGACACATAGAGATACATACGTTCCGTAATTTACAGTATGTAAACTTCAAACTAACTTAGCTTGTTGTTGTTTTTTTTACATTTCATATACTGTAATTTTCGGACTATAAATCGCGTATTTTTTCACAGTTTGGGTGGGGGGGCAACTTATAATGAGGAGCGACTTATATGTGAATTCTTTCAAAAATTTTGAAAAAAAAAGTGAAACCGCGATAAACGAACCGCGATGTAGCAAGGGATTACTGTCATTTGAATTTCAATTGACATCAGCAGCGCTGACATACACGTTTACCAAACTCACGTCTTTCCTTGTACTTTGTTAACGCTACAATATAGTTATATACTAGATCTGTGGAATAACGATGAGGCTGACGTCAGGGCGCACGCGCGGCGTTGTTGATAAAGGACGAGGAATTTGATCGATGGATTTAATGATTTGGAGTGACACAGATGGTTTGATCATATTATTGCTTATATAATAGTTATTTGATATATAATTTATATATCGTTATGTGGGCCTGTGGAATATTTTGAAGTGCAAGCGCCGTCAGCGGCGCGCACCCATTGTTGACAAAGGACGATCGATGGATTTAATGAATTGGAGTGACACAGATGGTTTTATAAACGTGTTATTTATGTAATAGTTTTTTTTAATAACTCTGAATGTTACGTCAGGCCCGTTCTCAGCTCTTCGTTTGTGTTTATGTCACGTTAGCATACCTATCGTTTAGCCTGTTGCTCATTCATGTCTGTTCTTGGTGTTGGATTTTGTCGAATAAATTTCCCCCCAAAATGCGACTTATACTCCGGAGCGACTTATTTATGTTTTTTTCACGTTATTGTGCATTTTATGGCTAATGCGACCTATATTCTGGAGCGACTTTTAGTCCGAAAATTACAGTATATCTTTTCTATTTTTCAGTTTTTTTTATCCAACTTACATAACATTAACTTAAAGCTAACTTAGCTTATTTATTTTTTATATTTGTTTTATGTTTTCGTTTTAACTTTCATCTTCACCCTCTACACTTCCACTCAATTCAGGCTTTCTTTTCTTTGCTTCACTTTCCTCCTCACCATCACTCGACCGCTTTGCAGATTTTTTAAAGAAAGGCGTTCCATCTCTTCCAGGGTGGAACCAATTCTGGACCAGAACAGCCTGATGGAATGAGTGCTGTGTTTTGAAATTAGCACGTGTGCTTCCACACCTGTTGGATGCGGTTATTGAAGAGGGAGCAACAGCAATGTGTACATACTCTTATTAGTTCATAGAAGTTACTCTATCATTTCAATCGATGTGTAAATATTCCTATTAATTTATATACTTTTTATGTCAATCAATGTGTAAATACTCTTATTAATTTATACAAACATAGTTGCTCAATCAGAGCACAGACACGGCACACAGAGCTCAGTTAATTTCCATGACAGACAAAACATTCAGTAGATCAGTGATTTTCAACCTTTTTTGAGCCGCGGCACATTTTTTACATTTACAAAATCTTGGGGCACACCACCAACCAAAATGACACTCAAACACAGTATTACATATAGTTAATATGTTTTTTAATGTATTTATAGCCTCACTTAGTGTGAAACCTGGGCCTGTTTCGATGAACACAAAATGGATATCCTGGCAGGAATGGTAGAAAGACACACACGAAGCTCTTGCTCAAGAGCTCTCTGTCTCTCTATTTTTAGTTTTTATTGCAGTCAACCTTGAGAAGCTCAGCTCACACAGATATGTGGTTAAAAACGGGAACAATGTCAAAATAGCTTTGACGGCCAGAATGGGGAACTCCTTGGCAACAGATAACCAAAAACTGTCCAAAGGAACATCAGCAAATTTTAGCTTTAAACTACGATCTTGTTTCAGTTCAATGAGTTCCTCTTGCTGCTTTAAAGTCATGTCCTTTCCAGCAACCGATGCTGAGCTGTATGGGTCTCTAACCCAGTCAAAGCATTCTGTGAAGGCTGAATGGAAATAAAATGACAATGTCTCCTCAAGAGGGCGGCTCGGTGGCGCTCTGGGTAGCACGTCCGCCTCACAGTTAGGAGGGTGCGGGTTCGATTCCACCTCCGGCCCTCCCTGTGTGGAGTTTGCATGTTCTCCCCGGGCCCGCGTGGGTTTTCTCCGGGCACTCCGGTTTCCTCCCACATCCCAAAAACATGCTTGGTAGGCCGATTGAAGACTCCATATTGTCCCTAGGTGTGAGTGCGAGTGCAAATGGTTGTTTGTCTCTGTGTGCCCTGCGATCGGCTGGCAGCCGGTTCAGGGTGTCCCCCGCCTACTGCCCGTTGACGGCTGGGATAGGCTCCAGCACTCCCGCGACCCCCGTGGGGACTAAGCGGTTCAGAAAATGGATGGATGGATGTCTCCTCAAGAGTTTTGAAATGTGTGCTAATCACCTCGCACATTGCAGCAGTGTTGCCATCAGGCAGCTTTACGGTGAGTTGGAACATCTCAAGGCTGCCACGCTGCACATGTTGCCAGAGCTGCAACTTTAAACGGAATCCGTTCATTTTATCAGTGCTTGTAAGCAGATTTTCATTTCTTCCTTGCATCTGTGTGTTAAATTTATTCAGATGATGGAATATATCAGCCAGGTATGCCAGCTTTGCACACCACTAATCACTTGTAAGCAGCTTTGAGTAATCGGATCCCTCGTTTGTCAGAAAAACCTCAAGTTCCTCTCGCAACTCATACACTCGGGCCAGCACTTTGCCACGCGACAGCCACCGGACCTCTGTGTGGAGCAATAAGACTTCATGTTCCGCTCCCATTTCCTCACACAAAGACGCAAATAAGTGACATTTCAAAGTTCGCATCTACACAAAGTTCACTGTGCGCACAACATCATCCAACACAGGAGCAAGATCTGCTGGTGAGGTCTTTGCCCTGAGGGCCTCACGGTGGAAAAAACAGTGCCACGTAAGTTTGCTTTTGTCAAGATATTCTGAAGTGACCCGAAATACTTCCTCTCCTGTTGATTTTTCTGGCAGTGCCTTGCAAAATGGGAAGTTTTCTCTAATGGCTTCTCCATCCACAAAACGCACGTTGGCCAAGAGCTGACAATGTCCACGAATATCCGTCGACTCATCAAGTTGCAAGGCAAATTACTTACTGATGCGCATCTTTTCTAAAACAACAGTTTCGATATCCGCAGACATGTCATCAATACGACGGGCAATTGTGTTATCTGAGAGAGGCACTTTAGCTATCTCTTTGGCTGCGTCAGGGCCGAGCATCTCATTTACAATGGTTTTACAAGCTGGCAGTATTAATATTTCTGCCACAGTGTGGGACTTTTTTGATTTAGCTACGAGATCAGCGACAAGGTAGCTAGCTTTGAGGGCGCTCTCATTTACCTTTGTGTTTTTTCTCAAAAGATTTGCCTGTTTCTCATTGTTTGTACGTAAGCGTACAAAATAGTCCGTCGGCTTGTTTTGAATGGAAGGGTGTTTCGTTTGGAGATGGCGTTTAAGCTTGCTTGGCACCATGGCGCTATTGGACATCTTCTCACCACACACCAAGCACAGCAGAGTTGGTGCCATTGCATCCCCGCTGAAAGTGAATCCAAATGAAAGATAGCGTTCACTGTATTGGCTCCATCTCACCGTCTTTTCTTTTTCTTTTGTCCACTAATCATATTAGAGCCTTCATCTGTGTCATAATTTTGTCTAGGGTCCTGTTCGGCATTTGCATTTTCCCTTCTCAAAAACTTCTTCATCACGGTCACTCGCTTGTCTTGCTGTGATCCCAAATTGCCACTGTCACTTGACGCGCAGCTGCAGCACTATCTTTAACTTTGTTTAGCGTCTGAGCGAATCCAAGATGGCGCGACCAAGGTGTGAAAATGTGTGTAGAGTTTTACAAATCACTGTGTGTAATATTTTACAAAAAGGGTGAAGCAGACATTGTGTGTAATGTTGTGCAGATCTGTGGAGGAGTTTTGCGCCTTGAAGTAGAGTTTTGCAAATTGTGTGGAAATGTTTATTTTAGTGTGTAAACAATCATGAAAAACTGGAAAAGGATTAGATTCTCCGAGGCTGATTTAAAAGAATTGTGCAGCCTCTTGTTGGATTGTGTCCACAATTTAGGGAGCGCGCTATCTGCGCCTCACGGCAAAAGCCATTGCCAATCACCTGTTATCCAATTTACTCACTGCGTGCTCGTTTGATTTCTTCAGATTTAGGAACATGCTAAGACACTGAAGCAGAAATTAGACTTACACAGGTTGGTTGAGTTCAATCACAATTCTTGTTAAGAAAGCTCTGTTTTCAGGAAAGTACAATACAGCGCTGGGCCCTTCGTGCGACCATGCTCAAGAGCAGAAAGTCTCCATTCAGAAAAGGCAACGTTCAAGGTTCTTTGGTCAGCTTATATTCAGTTGCACATGCCGGTGTGGGCCGAGTTTGATGGGTGATGAGTCTTTGGGGTGGGGCAAGTTCGCAGGAGATTTTGATTACATGGGAGTGGGTGCTGGTTCAGTGAGAGCTGGTTCCGTGGGGGTGGGTGCTGATTATGGGCGATTCGGTGTGTGTGGGGGCTATCTTCCATCCCGTCTTTCGGCCTTGGCGATCATCTTTGGCCGGGTTCTTGGCTGTCTCCCTCTGGCACCTGCTGGTTTTACCTCCAAGTGACCTTCCTGTAAACATTCTCCTCCATTCTTGCACATACACTGTCGCACCTCATCCATTCATCATTCTTTTAATTTTGTCATTTTGTACGGAATTATGTGAGCTTTTGGCTGTGACATCATCAATTTATTAATGTTCCCTGACTATGCAAAGTTTGTACTCACCACTTACCATGTTTTTGTTTGTTTGTTCTTTTGATACTCCATGTACTTGCTTACGTCATCATATTCTTAGTTTAATCATGCTTTCAACCATATCTTTTCTTTGTTAGGCAAAATATTTCCCTCTGTCCAGAACGCTCAGTAGTAATCGAAAACTGCCGTCTAGCATTAGTCAAAACATAAGATACAATCAAGTACTGAACATTTTTAGACGACTTTGGCAGTGTCCGTGATTTAGAAAATCACAGGCATGCATTAAACAGTTCCTTAAGGGTCATTAAGCTATTCAGGCAATATATCAAAAAACATTTGTTATTTCAAAGTGCTCAGAAATATATCAGATCATAAAGTTATAAAAACCTTTGTCATTACCACCTATCAAAAATGTCTAGTTATGTCTTCTTTATTGATTTGGTGTGTAGGTATAATTATATGCTTAAAATGTTTCTTTTATTGATTTAATATGTGAATATACTTGTCTGCTTATGTACTTTACTCAATGTTCAATTCTGTTTTTGTAGCTAGGCAGGACTTTTTGTATTTCGACCCCATTCCTTCACTCTCTACAGCTGAAGTTCCCTGTCACATCTATTTCCTTTCAACAGTCACCAAACAAATGTTTGCCATATGGGTGCCAAAGCGCGTGTTGTTCAAAGTAGAAAACGTAATAGAAAGAACGACGAGACAGCTCGCTCCGATGTAGGCACCACATCTACTCGAGTGTTCCGTTTTGATGACTTCACACTATGTGATTGGCTGGAAGGACAGTACAGTGATGTTTAAGAGTGTGGTTGCTCTGTTTTGCAGAAATGGGATTGTAGTTCAAACATTGACAATTTTTTGGAAGAAAACTTCTAAAGACAATGCGCACTTTTTAAACTATGTGATTATTTGTTTTATTGATGCTTTTAAAAAGAAAATGTAAAATTTGCAGCTAATGTTAACTTCAAATCATCTCGCGGGGTGGATTAAACCCGTTCATGGGCCTGATCAGGCCCGCGGATTTTAAGTTTGACACCCATGGTTTAGAGCAGGGGTTCTTAACCGGGGGTATCCATACCCCTTGGGGGTATGGGACCCAAATGCTGGGGGTTTGGGACTCGATCTCTCGTAATCAGGTATTTTTTTAGTATCTCTCGTTATTTTCTTCTATTTTGTACCTATTATTGTTCACAGGTTATTTTTTTTTTAGTTATGCTTATGTTCTTGTTCACTGTCGTTATGCTTGTAAGTAGTTAAAATCTGACAATCTCAAATGAACGTAAAAATCTGCAGACCTAACGATTAATCTGTAGAGTTGGCAGCACTGACAGCACAGGCAGTGGGTGTTGTGGCCATCAGCTGAGCTCTGGCGGGACCACAAGCAGCATAACTGACCACAACATCGCTGTAGCGTCAAAAAGCCGTCCGCCCCCTCACCCACAACATTCATATTCACGCCTCACTCCCACACCACAGCAGTTATTTTGTCCTGCATCACACTCACTACACCACAACACACCCATCCTCCCCTAAGGAAAATATTAACACAGAAGGAATAATAAGGCAAGTAAATATGAGGTCAAAAGCTCTTCTTTCTTGCTCTTCTTTTTAGGGTTAGGGCTAGGGTTAGGGTTAATAATTATTTCAACAGTCAAGTGAAGGGGGTATGGTACCATATTGGACAATCCATTGGGGGTCTGGAATCATTCGAAGGTTAAGAACCCCTGGTTTAGAGCAAGAACAGCAGTGAGTTGGCACGATGTCTGCACCAGCTACAGGTGTTTGGAGCTGCACACAGTGGGGTATTGAAGCCCTTGAAAAGCTGTGCATCCAGCTTGAATCTACATTCCAGCGGGCTACTGGAGCTGTTGGGACAAAGTACATTGTAGGAGGAGGAGTATTTCACTGCATGCTATTGGAACCACCTGGACAGCGCAAAGTAGGCTTGTTATTGCTTCAGTGCAAGCGTGGAGCCGCCTAGACACGGTGCACCTGGTCTAAAGCTGCATCTCAGAGATGGTTTCTATCAAGGGCCATATAAATGATGTCCACACCTGGTATGCATTAGTAGCTGACTCGCAATTGTCAAACAAACTGCGCATCAAGGTGTACTGTCCTACATATAAAAAAATCACAGTGGAGAACCAATAAAAGAGTTGTTGACTTTCAGCCAACATGGCAGAAGCAGAAAAGCGAGAGGTAAAATTAATAGCCAAAACTTTATTGGTTAAAACTGGTAATTTAGAAAAAGAAAGGTTAAGATAAATGAACTCTACAAACTGAAACAAAACATTGTTCTAATGATGGAAGATAAAGCACATGTCAATGATGTTAAAGGTGAATTTGACATGTTTGTGGGTTTCTTTGAAGAAACACACAACGGGAATAAGGGTTTGACGAGTCTCTTGATTGATCGAGAAGGAAAAAAAGCATGGTATATAGTTTGTAGCTAAAACGCTAAATCAAAATGAATTAAAAAAGAATTGCTGCGTCGCAACAGTTACAGAGTTGCCTGGCCTCCAACCAGTGGCGTAGCCAAGCCGGGGCGGCGCCCCGGTTAGGACTCCCTGCGCCCCGGTTGAAAAAAAATCGAGCTTTTTCGATTCTTCATTTTCATGCCGTTTTTTTCTTTCGGTCTTGCGCGAATGTGCTTGCGCTATTCTATGTGCGCGATGTTATCCATTCACCGTTTTCCTCCCGGACCCGGATGTTGTTTTAGCGATCAGCGAACGGCGTGGGTGATGTTCGATTTTTTTTCCTGTGGGCGGGCGCCCCGACTGGAAAAATTCCTGGCTACGCCACTGCCTCCAACTATCCGACTCCAGCCAATTTCCAACATGGACAGAACTGAATAAAGCTACTGTGCACTCCCATCTTGGGGCAGCCAACCCCGATTCTCAGATCAAATCTTCCAACTACATCAGTGCCGAGAGGGCCATATTAGTCTAAGCAAACGCTGACTCCTTTCTGGGAGAAGTCAAAGCTCTTAAGCAGTACCATCCACCCTCTTCAGGAAGCAGACTCGGTTACCTGGGTCCAGAGTACGAGCAAGAAACTGGCATTGTTCGCATCAGTGGTAGGCTTCGATAAGCTACTGATCTTGAAGCTGAAACCATCGTTCTGGACCCCGGGCACCCTCTCACGAAGTTGTTCATTAAAGACTGTGATAAAAGGCTTCCCCATTCTCAGAACACATCCGAGCACAGCTGCAATGCAAATTCTGGATTTTGAGAGTAGAACTGCCATAAGTTTCACCATAAGTGTCAGTTCTGGTGGGCGAAACCTCAAAATCCAAGAATGGCAGATCTTCCTTAAGCTTTTACTCAGTCGGTGTTAAGAAATCTTCATGTTAGTTCATGTCAGCAGTGCTTTAATTTGAAGTAAGGTGCTTTATTCTGAAGGCCGTTTTTGACTGATTGATTGATTGATTGAACTTTATTCATCCCACAGCGGGGAAATTCACTTGTCACAGCAGCGCATGAGTGCAAGAATAATACGAGTGCAAGAATAAACCAAGTGCCAAAATTAAAAAAAAAGGGTAAATAACAGACAAGGACAAACACAAGTGCCGCTAGTAGAGACGAAACACATTAATATTATCAGGTACTACGCATGTTGTAAAGTCTGACAGCAGAGGGAATGAAGGACCTGCGGAACCGTTCCTTACTACACCGAGGGTGCAAAAGTCTGCCGCTAAAGTGATACCACTTCCTGCTTCACGTTAGCGTACATACGTACATGTTGGTTACAGTGGTACAGCAGTCACTGACGATAAACTGCTTGCTGGATTGCTTGTTGGCTTGCTTGCTTGCTGCTCGCATGCTTGTTTGTTTTCCTAAATGATTAACTTCACTGCATAACTGAATGGCATTCTACCGGAGCGCATCATTCCAAAGTAAACAGACAAATCTTTACTGATGTCCAGCATACTTTCTAACAGTGATCAATCACATTAAAGTCCAGCATTAGAGGTCGCTATCCTCAACAGTCGGCGTTCGGCCCATTTCAACTAGTTGAACAGAAGATACAGTTCCGACTGCTCCGCATTTCTCTCGCTGAGAGTTGTCATGAAAGAACAAGTCATTCTGTAGCCTGTCCTGCATACCTTACTCATCAAGTGGAAGGTATTCTGAACCCCAAGCCACTTGGATATGTCTCAACTGACATCGCCGGCCGATCGTGACCCCATAATCCCATCACGCAGCATATGATGCTCATGGAACGCAGAGATTTAACACTTCCACAAGCTATCTTTGACAGTTAAGACCTTCTGGGGCAACATCTGTGTAGACACAGCCAAGTGCTTGCCGACTACTTTTGGTCATTCTTAGTCTGCCAATACTTACCGGGTTTTTAAGATCGTCCGAAGTGACAGTGCAACTCTAAGGAGCTCTGTGCTTATCAGTTGGTCCCTATTGTAGATCATTGGTTCCCGAAAGTATCCTGGCCAGTGGGCACCATGACAGACATTTTTCCTGCTCCAGATGGTGGAGTACAAACAGCTGCCATTAAGGTGGAGTAGATCTACGTACATTCATTCGGTCGTCCGTTTGATTCCTCTTCCTCGATTAAGTGAAGAAGATAACCGCGCTCCCAGCAATGAAGATTGACAATTATCCTGACAAAAAATTGGGAGTGGCTGTTTCAAAAAGACTGGAGTGAATGAAAGTTAGGTTTTGTCTGTGGTTTTGGCGTGTCTTCTTTTGAGGTGTTTTTTCCCTTCACTTCCAGTGGTGCCTTCTTTTCATTTGGTGTGCAATGACTGACAAAGTAATCAGGTTGTGTAAAATATCACACGTGTATTTCAAATGTTTGTAGTCTATGCGGTTTACGTATATTGGTATTGTCATTGACAGACAGACAGAGCGAAACGCAGACGGCAGGCAGGCAGGCAGAGCGAAACGCAGACGGCAGGCAGGCAGGCAGGCAGAGCGAAACGCAGACAGCAGGCAGACGGCAGGCAGGCAGACGGCAGGCAGGCAGATGGCAGACGGCAGACGGCAGGCAGACGGCAGGCAGACGGCAGACAAAGACAAACAAACAGCGAGACAGACAGAAACAGGCAGAGAAAGACAGAGAGAGAAAAAACAGAGATAGACAGATATCCATCCATCCGTCCGTCCGTCCATCCATCCATCCATTTTCTGTACCGCTTGTCCCCACGGGAGTCGCAGGCGTGCTGGAGCCTATCCCAGCTATCATCGGGCAGTAGGTGGGGGACACCCTGAACCGGGTGCCAGCCAATCGCAGGGCGCACAAAGACGAACAACCATCCGCACTCACACCCATGAGAAGTTTGGAGTGCTCAATCAGCCTACCGTGCATATTTTTGGGATGTGGGAGGAAACCGGTGCCCGGAGAAAACCCACGCAGGCACGGGGAGAACATGCAAACTCCACACAGGGAGGGCTGGAGGTGGAATGGAACCCACACCTTCTGAACTATGAGGTGAACATGCTAACCAGTGTTCCACCGTGCCGCCTCCAGACAGAGATAGACAGAGACAAATAGAGACAGACAGACAGACAGACAGACAGAGTAGCTCAAAACACAAATACTATTTAAAAATGTACTTCCCCAACGTAATTCAGTCGCTGCACCATCCATTCTATCGTAAAATGCTAGCCGCCTTTATCATGCTATTAATAAATGTACTCTTGTCAACCCGCTGTGATAGCAGTTACACAGTGTGGTTTCCCAACTTTGAAGTGCTTAGTTCTGTGGGAAGTAAAGGTCAGGTCAGGTATGGGGGCACGCATCGCGGTGACGCTTCGCTGCGCTCACCTTCTTGCTCCACTCCATCAGTGACCTTATGGCGTAGGACTGAGCGCCCGCCCGGCCTGACACCCCCACAATCTCAAGATGCTTCCCGTGCTGCTCCAACCACCGCGCATGCGGTCGCCCTACTGGGCAATTCCACCCCCTCGGGTCCGGAGCGGACAGAATCCTGTTTGCAGGAACTGAGGGCGGGTAGCGTACCACGTGGCCATAGAAGCGCAGCTGTCGCTCCCAAATCTGGCAGTTGACGCACTCCATCCCCGCTCACTCGAGAACTGTCTCGTTTGACACACGGTCTTGCCAGTGGATCCCGAGGATGCGACGGAGGGAAGTGCACACAAAGGTGTTCAGTCTTCACCTTTGCCCGTCAGTCAGTGTCCATGCTTTACAAGAGTAAAGCAGGACGGGCATGACCAGCGAGCGAAAGACTCGAACCTTTGTCAACTCAGATATCGGGAGCGCCAAACAGTCCCATTCAGTGAGCCCATCGCTCCATGCGCAAAACCAAGCCGACGAGCGACCTTAGCCTCACACGAAGCGGAGCGGTGAACCACGCTGCCGAGATAAGTGAAGTTGTCTACGATCTCCACCTTCTCGCCCGCCGCATCGGCTGACTCGATTGCAGCATCCAGAAAGTCACCGAAGACCTGGATCTTCGTATTGATCCAGGAGACGCGCAGTCCCAGCGGCTCCGCCTCCTCGCTCAGCGCTTCAAGTGCTTCGGTCAAGACGTTTAGGGTCTCCGCAAAGATCACTGCGTCGTCAGCAAAGTCCGGATCAGTGATCCGAACATTGCCGAATGATGCCCCTGTCTACAACGCGGCCCACAATCCAGTCCATACAAGTGCTGAAAAAGTGATGGGGCTAGTACGCACCCCTGCCTCACCCCAGTATTGACTGGAAAGAAGTCAGAGGTGGTGCCTCCGTACTTAACAGCACTTTCTGTGTCGGAGTATAGAGCCGAGATGCACAAGCTGCGGGGGGATCCCGCGTAGCCCCAAAAGTCTCCACTGAGCATCTTTACTCACTGAGTCAAATGCCTTCTTGAAATCAATATAGGCTGCAAGCAGCTTTCTATCGAATTCTCGAAAGCGCTCGGTGAGGACACGAAGCGCGAGGATGCGGTCTACGGTTGATCTTTTTGGTGTGAAACCGGACTGCTCAGGGCGCTGGCGGTCTAAGAGCTGCTGACGTATCCTGTTTAGAAGTACCCAGGTGAAGACTTTGCCTGGCACAGAGAGAAGGGTAACCCCTTGGTGGTTGTCACACTCCCGGATATCACCCATCCCCTTCCAGATAGGGACGACAATGCCCCTTTCTCAGTCGGTTGGGATGAGCCCCGAGCTCCATACGGAGCAAATCAGCATGTGCAACCACCGGAGGGTGGCATCCCCTCCAGCTTTGAGCATCTCTGCACAAACACCGCAGATTCCTGGAGCCCTTCCATCCCTCAGCTGACCCAGAGCCCTTCGGACTTCCTCAAGGGAAGGCGCAACAATGCTGAGGGGTGGGTTTGGCACCAGGCTCTGGATGCCTAAAGCAGAGAGATCGCAGCGTGGAGGTTCGGCCCGATACAACTCCTCGAAGTACTCGGCCCAGTGCTTCAGCCCATCTACTTCCGAGAGGACACTGCCATCAGCCACGAGGACCGTCGAGCTGCGCGGGCGGGGTCCAGACGAGCGGAGTTCTCGAATCGCCTCGTAAGCTGGGCGGCCGTCACTTTTACCCTAGTGACCCTCGACCGCCTCACAGAGATCTTGAACCCACCCCTCATGGTCCCGACCAGCAGCTCGAATGGCTTCTCGCCTCAGGGAAGTGAAGCAAAGTGACAAACTGAAAAATGTCTACACTGTAAATAAACCCTAACACGTTCACAGAACTGAAATATTTTTCGTAACATATTACACAAAAACTTTTGAGATGTTCTTACTTTTAGTAGTAAAGTGTAGAAAAGTATATACAGTGGAGCTTCGGTTTTTGACCACAATCCGTTCCAGAAGGATGTTCGAGAAGTGAATCCTTCGAATTCCAAATCAGGTTTCCCCATTACAAATAATGGAATAAAAATTAATCCGTTCCAAGCAAAAAAAACCCGCCTTTTTTAAGCATTTGTTCATTTGCGCAGCGCCGAACGCGCAACCGTAGCGTGCCGCCGACCGCGCAACTGCACCGCGCTGGTCGCATTATTGTGACAGAGCGGTCGCTAAAATTTAGAAAATATTTTTAAAGTCCTAATGGACTTTCCAAAATTTAAGTGGACCTCAGTGCGCAGGAAGCTTAATTTGGTCCGATTTCGCAACCGCAGTGCGCCGGGCGCTCACTGTCGCATTGCTTTAGGAGCGTCTTTGTGTTTTAGGATGGCTTTACTGCTCCCACTTGCTTCCTTTGGAGGCATGATTAGAGTTGATGCAATCCTCAGAGTAACGAGAATGTAATAACGAACGGAGTCAGTTGGCATGCGGGTCCTCTCGGCTCATCTTGTGTGGTTCGACAACCGAATTTCGTCCGACATCCGAAGCAAAAATATCCCGAATTTTTTGTTCGAATACCGATTTGTTCGAGAACCGGGACGTTCGAAAACCGAGGCTCCACTGTACGTAGTTTATAACAAACATTGTGGATTTTAAAATACCCACAAAAAATAATAATCAAAAATTATTCTTTAATGTCTACATTTTTTGACTGATTCTAACTTTTCCAACTTTAAACTTTTTAGTTTATGGCTACTAATTCCCAAAAATTCCCACTTACCAAAGATTCAACATTTTCTCCATTACAACACACACACACGCACGCGCGCACACGCACGCACACACGCGCGCGCACACGCACACACATTCTTCTTATGGAATTTAATTTTTTTTGACCGATTCTAACCATCCAACCAACTTCAACATGTTTTGCTCATTTCCAGTCACTCAATGTCATTTCACATAATTTATTATCATTCCATAAGTTTTCATTCAACCTCTCAGTTTTCACACACAATTTGTTCCGAAATTGCATTCTCTAGTTCCCATCGAATTGAAGCAAAACGTGTGGCAAATGGTTTGTTATACGATATTTTAGATCTCTATTGTAATTTTTGCCTCATTAAAATACATCTGACCTTTTTTTGCTTTTAGGGTGGGCAGGGGAGAAGCCTGGAAGCAATTAATAACATTTCTAAATATTACAATGCAAATGAAAGTATGATTTCTGACGAGAGTTTGATGAGAATTAATGCAAGAAAGTAGCATGAAAGCAATGGTGAATACAATGCACCAAAATACAATTTTTTTTTTAAAAGACAAGATCGACTACAAATTCACTACATTTAATTTATTCTTCATATATTTTGTTTATTTATCACATTAAGGTATTTTGCTGAAGTGCTATATATACAATTTGTATAAAATAATAAAATTCTATCAAATGTGACCACCAGTTTATTAAAGTACTAAATACCACACTGTAATGTCCAAATTTTTACATTACCTGAAACATTCCAAGTACATACACAGTTTTGAGTGTCTCTAACATACGTATCTCATTGATCAAAACTTTTATGGATTCTAGCTTTAAGGCAAAACAGCCAGTTAAAAACCTTTGGCAACATTTGCCAAACTGCCATCGATTGGGGTAGCAGGAATGCAACGGCTGTTAACTTTTTACCTGTGTATCAAAGCGGAATGGTGGTTGAAAGGACTATGTTGAGAGGATTTAAAGATATCTGGCGCCATCTAGCGTTGTGAATGGGTATAATGTCTAGACCCCGAATGTAAGACGACCCCACTTTTTCAGTCTTATTTTAACGCAAAAAGACCGTCTTGTATTCGGGCCAATGCGGTATTTCTCAGGCCATTAAATCTCTTCGCCCTTGGCGATTGATTCAATGTCATTTGAGAACGAAATGACTTGGATAAATTACAATATTCAGCTCACATAAATACTGTTTATGGAGACTAATCTTACTCACTTTTATTCACTGTTGAATGTGGTGCTACATTGTATGTATGGTGATAAATGGAGTTCTGGATGGTCATCATATTCCAACAAGTTTGTGACATCGGCACAATCGTGGCGGAGTGAAGTTTAAGCTGAGACAAAGAGGAGTAAGATCACTGTCCCCTTTGAAGTAGCCTGAAGGAGTCAAAATGACCTGATAATTTAAGCATGCACTAAAATGGGTGCCAGAAAAGGGAAAAAGAGAGAAGGGAGGCCAAAGAAGACCTGGCGATCAACTGAAACTGAAGACCTGAAAGGAACACGTACAAAGTCGGAAGACAAGGAAGCCGCTGTACCGAAAAGACACGTGGAGAAAGAATGTTGCCTCATGCGTCAAAACAAGATTAAGGCCATATAAATAACTATGATACCATATACATTTCTGACTGTATGTCTTACATACAATCAGAAATGTATATGGTATCATAGTTCTCTTTACCACATAATATGTAAAGGAAAAATTCATGGTGTAACCACCGTCACCTCAACCCTATTGGAACCTGTGGCACAATCCTTAAAATGTCTGAGGGTGAATGGCAGTATTCCTCCAAACGAAAGCGTTAGGTAACAATTCTTACATCCTCCATTGTGTCTTATGTGACAGCCAGACATCATCTACTGTAAAATTTCAATGGATGAGTGAGTTAAGGTGAGATTGAAGACCGTTTCTTTAGTTACCGTTTTTTTTCGTGTATAATGCGCCCCCATGTATAATGCGCACCCTAAAAATGGCATGTTGATGCTGGAAAAAAGCCTGTACCCATGTATAATACGCACCCAATTTTTTTTTTTTTAAGTCCCAATGATCGTCACACACGCAGGGAGGCAATGGGTCCCATTTTTATAGTCTTTGGTATGGTCTTAACTAGGCTGGATGTATTTTTTTTTGTTGGCGTTGATTTCTCCGACTGCCCATAAAGGCACCACCGCGATCAGATGAAAAGAGAGGAAAGTGACGTGCGGACATGTGAAAAAGGCGGCTCTGTATGGGAGAGACGTTGAAGAGGAATAAAAACACCCTTGGAAACCAAAACTTGCCCCTCGTGACTCGGAGCTGCAACAAATGTTTCGGATTTGTGTAGGGTACATTGTGACAGCAAACGAGCAGGTGATCGAGCAAGCGTCTGATACGAGAGCATTGCGTTCGTATGGAGCGTGTTTGAAGTGAACAGCAGAGACGAAAGGAACAAGGCAAAGTGTTGTGAAATAAAATATTACCTGTAATACGCATTTTGTTATTTGCTGATTGTATTAAACTATCACATTCATTGTCAGTCAAGAAGAGGACTATTATCCCTTCTTTGACGAAATGACCAGAGCACAGTACAAACACACTATTGTCGGTCAGTCCTGTTGTTGGTTTTGTTGTACCATGATTTTCTTAAAAAAAATTTAAAAAAAAATTCAAAAAAAATAAAATTTCAAAAAATTTGTACCCATGTATAATGCGCACCCCAGATTTTAGGACAATAAATTAGTTAAATTTTGCGCATTATACACGGAAAAAAACGGTAATATAAAACTTGAAGACCGTTTCTTTAGTTAATATAAAACTTGACCAGTAAAGAAAATTTTAGTTAAGATTTATGTATGTATATTGTTTTTAACTAAGGAGAGAAATACACTACATATATTCTTTTCAACCTATTTCATTAGTTGAAACTGCATAGTAATTTGGAACACAGTATTTTGAGTCACTTTACAATAAAAATACCGTTTCTACAATAGTTATTTTGTTTAATAAAATCCCAAATATTACAGAATGTATTCAAATTTGCAGATCATCTCCCTAAAATCTGTAAACCACACTGACTATTAAGGAAAATTGCAAAATCATCAGATGCCAAGTTTGGAACAGAGTCATGGCTACACGAATGATTGACATCCAACATGTCTCAACATTTTTTTTGTCGTTATCAAATGAGCACAAACTATTTTTTACAGGTATAATTACATTTCTCATTTAAGTTAAAGTCCCAATGATCGTCACACACACACATCTGGGTGTGGTGAAATTTGTCCTCTGCATTTAACCCATCCCCATGTGATTTTGATCCATCCCCTGGGGGAGAGGGGAGCAGTGAGCAGCAGCGGTGCCGCGCTCGGGAATCATTTGGTGATCTAACCCCCCAATTCTAACCCTTAATGCTGAGTGCCAAGCAGGGAGGCAATGGGTCCCATTTTTATAGTCTTTCGTATGACCCGGCCAGGGTTTGAACCCACAACCTTCCAGTCTCAGGGCGGACACTCTACCACAAGGCCACTGAGCTGGTACTTTGTGATTTTTTGTAAAATATGCCAAATTAGTCTGACCTTGTTTTTTATGTGGATCTATCAAGGAATGACTATTTATTTCCAATGTTTATTTGCTCACGAATGCGACATGTTCAAAACTGCATAAAATGTAATTTAATAATGCCATTTTCAGTATTTCTTAAAGATGACAATCTCTCATTATTAACAGTACTGTGGTTTTATGTGAACAAGTATACACTGATAGCAACTGATGAAAACACAGTTTTGACAGTTGACAATGAGTACCGTATTTTCCGGACTATAAGTCGCATTTTTTTAGTTTGGGTGCGACGTATACGCAGGAGCGACTTATATGTGAAATTATTAACACAATATTACTTGATTATTAACACATTACTTACTCACTCGTATATGATTTTACATGTTATTTTCACACTAAACCGCATGAGGACACCCTAGGCCTGTGGAAAAATTGGAACTGCAACTGACGATGAGTCTGATGTCAGCAAAGTGCCGCATCTACTTCCGGAGTCAGCGGAGTTGTTTATAAGTGACACAGAGGACGAAGATTTCGATGGATTTAATGATTTGGAGTGACACGGATGGTTCGATAAAGTTATTTATGTATATTTATGTCCTGCCCCCCGTCCTCCGGCTGGCGAGGGGGTTAGGTGACACCCAAACTGAAAATGGCTGTCTGGATTTCTTGTCGACCAATCGGGATGAGGGATCTGAGGCGGATTACCACCCTCGAAGACACTGCCAGGACAATTGAGGGCACCTTCCTGCAGCTCTTCACTTTGAATATGGATATCCACTGTTTCTTTGGATTGTTTTACATTATGTGCCCTCTCTGCATCCATTGTAGCCTGGTCATCCTGGAAGGGGGATCCTTCCATCTGTGGTCTCTTCTCAAGGTTTCTCATTTTCCCCAGTAGTTTTTTCTTAGTTTTTCCTTGCCCTCCTGGGAGTTTAAGATCAGGGGATGTTGAGAATAATTGACAATTTTTGTACATGTGAAGCCCTCTGAGACTTGTCTGTGATTTAGGGCTATATAAATAAACTTGACATGTCATAGTTATTTGAATAACCCTTAATATGTTACGTCAGGCACGTTCTCAGTTCCTCGTTTATGTGTTTATTTAACGTTAGCATACCGTACCATTCCGCCTGTTGTCGCCTATTCATGTCTGTTCTTGGTGTTGGATTTTGTCAAATACATTTCCCCTAAAAATGCGACTCATACTCCGGTGCGACTTATGTTTTTTTCTTCTTTATTATACATTTTATGGCTGGTGCAATTTATACGCCGGAGCAACGTATACTCCAGAAAATACGGTAAATCAAAATTTAAAAGAATGGACTTTACAGGTCCAATCAGCAATGTAAAATTGTACATTATACTTCTATTTGTTTGAAGTATAACTAATCCTCATTTACATTGGGCTTTGTTTTGTGCTTAGTAATTACCACTTTCAATTTCAGAATCTTTTACTTGAAAATGTACAGTGACCAGAAAAGTTGCTCAAAGCCAAACATCAACCACACAGTGTAATACCAAATAAGTGAAGATGAAAATAGTATTAGGTTATTCAGGCAGGCAAGCTATTAGTAGGGACTCATTGTGTTAAATGGATGTTTCCCTTGCTGCGTTTTCTCAGAGGCCACTTTTGCACTCCTTTCCATCTGAATGTGCATAGGATGGCTGTTTTATATCCACAGCTGGTTTGTCTGAGAAGCTATGGTTTTGCCTGCTACTCATACAGCTATCCTCAGGTGTTTTTGTGCTACTTTTATCCCACTGCTCAGACCGCTGAGTCCAGTCCTGCATGGTGGTGACCTGTTCCGACAAAGGGCACAGCAAGGACTGAGAGCACACTGAGGTGTCTGAGAATGCTTGAAAGGATCCGTTGACAGGTGAGGAGAACTTTGCCGCTGATTCGTACTCTGGGTCGATGGCTTCTACTTTGATTTGGATGGTCTTTGCTTTGATCCGCAGTTTATGAGGCAGAGCCGAAGAACTGGCCTCAGGCACTTTGTGTGTGGATACAATAACACTTGTTGGGTCAGCCGCAGATGTCATCAACCCTTTGGGGACCTGCTGCTCATCTTCACCATCTGATGATTTGCTCACAGCACCATCATCTGAGCTTCTGGGCGAGTTACTGGATGACCTGGTGATCTGTAAAAATGGAGCAGATTGAGCGTAGACTCTTGACAAAGAGCTGGCCATGTAGTTCCTAAAGAGTTCATACGGACTACTCTCATGTGGAAAGGTGCCATTCTCTGCCGGTTCCCGTTTGACCTCGGTGCTTCTGCACATACTTAAACTACCCTGAGTTGGAGCACATGCCTTGGATATATTTGGTGAATGTTTGATGACTGAAATACAGCTACTGCGCAGGTGATGAGGCTCAGTTTCTTTGCTGGAGAAACTGCTTTGATCAGCACTGGCTGTGACAAATTGCTGATAGAGATGAGCACTCTTGTGGCTAGACAACTTCTCAACTTCTTGGGCATATGCTGCTGAGCTCAAAAGGCCAAACTTGAGTTTAAGCGACAACAGTTCAGCTTTGAGGGAGGCATTTTCCTCTCCCAGGGTCATCAGCTTGTTCTCCAGCACCATGTCATTTATACGCCGCTTCTCCCTCGAGCGTTTAGCTGCCTCGTTGTTTTTGCGTCGTCTCTCCCAATAAACAGTGTCTTTCTTCTCCTCTGGGATAAACTCCCTTTTCCTGCGACAGGTAGTTTTAGCTATAAATGGTATACCAGAGACATTACTTATCAGGTCCCGGTTAGACCCTTGTAAGGCCACAGCCAGTAGCAGGGCATCGTCTCCACTATAGGGCTCACTGGCGTAAATTTCTTCCTTGACTGATTGCATATTTATAACTGATTGTATCCTCTGGATTTAACGGTTCCTCATAATGCTTTCAAGAACTGATGATATCTTCCATGAGAGACAATCCTCCTCCTCGTCACAAAAACTGTGGGATTACAGAAAGAGAGTCATCAATTAGTTTACATTAACTAATTACATAAAAAAACACTTTGCAAAAGGAACTTTTCCCAGGAACGTAACCCTGGCACATTAAAAGAAGGGTAAACCGAGGATAGTTAAAAGCGAAGGTTCATTTTTCACTTACTAGCCCAGTTTATGTATTTTTTTTAATGAGGAAAATGAAAAAAGTTAGAAAAAAAAAAATCTAAATTATGTGTAAAATTCTATCAATCTAGCAGCCTTACATCAATTGTATCATATGGAGAGGCAGGCAGAAGCAGAGGCTAAGGTCATACAGTGCCCTTTGTTTGCATACACTTTTTGTTCATATACAATGTGAACATATTTTGCAGATTTTTTGTCGTTAATTTTGTTCACATGCCGTGTACTGTATTAAAAACAGGCTTAAAGAAAACTTCTGATCTAATGCCGAGTTTTACACCATTTTGTATTGTTTTTAAATCTGTCTATCTCCTGGGGGCCAACCCCCCCTTCTCCATAAAACCTAGTGACGCCACTGCAACACGGACGTGTTCTAAATTTGGATTTCCTTTAAAATTATACAAAAGATTACTTTTACCACCGAACTGCAAGAGTAATTTCCAAACGATAAAAATCTAAGAAATTTGTTTTCATTTAATAGCAAGATTGCATTAGTCTTTTAGGAATTTGATGTGTCATAATTCAAAGATTCCGATTAAAGATCCATCCATTTTCTGAACTGCTTAGTCCCCACGGGGGTCGCGGGCGTGCTGGAGCCTATCCCAGCCGTCATTGGGCAGTAGGCGGGGGACACCCTGAACCGGTTGCCAGCCAATCGCAGGGCACACAGAGACAAACAACCATTTGCACTCGCACTCACAATTTGGAGTCTTCAATCGGCCTACCAAGCATGTTATTTTTGGGATGTGGGAGTGCCCGGAGAAAACCCACGCGGGCCCGGGGAGAACATGCAAACTCCACACAGGGAGGGTCGGAGGTGGAATCGAACCCGCACCCTCCTAACTGTGAGGCGGACATTCTACCCAGTGCCCCACCGAGCCGCCTCCGATTAAACATGTAAAAAGAAAAAAACAAAAGTGGTTACAGGAGTTGGTATGTGTTCTGTCAGAATCTGGATGATGGAGGCAGGCAATCAATCAGAGCCAGACAGGACCAGGGCTGGCTGCGCTTCAGCGAGCCGTCAACACGGTATCGCCCCAGAATTCCTTCATTGTGTCAGAATTACACAATAACCACCCCTCGCCTCCCTCAGCCAGAAATTTCTGTTGCTGCAGACATTATGCAATGTTTGCTGGTGTAGCAAAAACGAAATAGACGCATGTTTGTTCTGCTTTGTTTGTGTGTAAATATATAACACTGGTTAAACAGTGGATCCATATAAAAGCGAGATAATCGACGCAGCAATCTGAATGAAGACAATGTGGGCATTGATTCTAGTACATGACATCATTGCCTCGTTTACTCAGACACTGGCGGATGAGGCTTGATCGACGCCCTAAAAAGTCCACACTAACAGTGTGAGACGCAACAGTAAATCAAACGATACCGTTGATAAAGAACTTCCTGTCTGGTTACAACAGAATAAAACACCGTCTGCCACCATCAGTGTGACACAGTGAGCCCAAACCAGTTTTTTGGTTGTCGCAATCTGTAAACTCCTGTCACTGGTAACAAGGCCTACGTGACTTTACAGAACCAATACGTGACCCAATCACTCTCAATTCCCAGCCATCCCAGAGCGCTGCACAATTAGAAACATTAGTAAGGAACCATTCTTTGTTAATAAAACTTGCTGATGGCGGCCCGACGATACAGTACGACGTACTTGCGCGACGCTGGCTAATGCTTGGTTAACAATTAGGTTACTTTAAGTTTAAAAAGTGTTACACACCGAATTGGGTCACGCACTAACCAGCACCCACCCTTTGGGCATACATCGACGCACGTAAATATTCGGTATTATCAATTGGCAGTGACGGTTTAAAAGTCGATACTCACATTTTCACCATACCTTGTCGCTAGTTGAAAACTGGTGGCGATATTAGAGTCGCTGTCCTTAACGGAGAAATCATACATCAGCGATGAATTTGTCCTCTCAAACGTGAAGAAATATCTGGGTCGACTAAATTTTACATAAGGAAAAGAACCACATTTTTCTCCGATTTTTTGCACACCAATGTGGCTTCTGACTCATGGATCTGTGTTAGTAGGTCAGGAGTTAAGTGCATTGGCAGTGTACGGTTGACGGAGAACCGCCTTAGCCAATCACATGGCTGTATTTCACAATTCCAGCCAATGACTTTAGAGAAGGGTCGAGGGCTCAACTTGTCGTCACAATACCTGCAATGGAGCGACCAAGTCATCATGAATAAATTCTTACCTTCAAGCAAACTCAAGTGCGGACGGCTGTTCGTCTATGTGTGCCCTGCGATTGGCTGGCAACCGGTTCAGTGTGTCCCCCGCCTACTGCTCGATGACGGCTGGGATAGGCTCCGGCAATGCCCGCGACTCCCGTGGGGACAAAGCGATATATAAAATGGATGAATGGAGTCATACCGACCCCACGTATGGATGTACACTATGTATTTGGAAGTTTATTTTTATCTTTACTTGTCTTGGCCCGTAGAGGTCACTGTTGTATAACACGTATAAACTTAAACGCCGTTTGCCGTTTGTATTTACCGCAATCGTGATCCATGAGCAGGAATCTGAGTAAGAGTAAATTTAAATCTGTCAAAGAGGTAAAGATATATATATTTTTTACCTTGCCTGACCAACATTCAGGAAAGTAGTCCATTGTTTGCAGTTTCACACTGGAAAAATAAAGCAAGCCATGTGTGTAGACGTATGGATTTTGTTAACATTTAGGTATAGTGAAATAGAACATTAATACACTCTTGTTTTACACATGTTTAGCATTGCTGTAATATTCAGAAATATCAGTAATTCAGTAATTAGATTTAAATATGGCTGAATGTTAAGTCCAAGTTGTGATAGTTATTTTTTTATGGCAATACAAGTGTTGTCAGACGTTCTGCTATTATGAACTTTGATCAACAAATAACTTATTTAAGAAGAATTTATTGAACATTCTATAGTTGAATGTACACAATTGTGTAGTAAGTGAAAAAAAGCTTATAAAAATCATGCAACTGGTAGGGGACATTAAATCAACACCAGGGTTAGCAATGTTCAATAAAGGATTAAAGAAAGGGGGGGAAAATCAAACTAAAGAATATAAATTACAAATCTGTGCAATGTGGTGAAAAAAACAATGTTACAAATGCTAGTGAAAAAATAAGGCAAAAGTGTGGGGAAAAAATGATTCCATGAGCTTGAGTACCAATATTGAAAATTGTAAAATATATCACTGAATTAAAACACAATTTGTTCATTTGAAAACAATACTTCTTTTCTATTGTGTTTCTATTCATTATACATTCTTTGCTTCTATGGCTGTGGCCAATGTACATGTATACCACTGGATAATAACATCCATAATAATATAAAATGATCTTCAAGACACAACGGAATGCATAAGTCTTTCTCTATAAAACTTAGTTTTGGCTCTGCTTTTTCTGAAAGTAGATGTTTTCTACTCTTAGTTGTGAGGATAATTCCTTTAGGATATGAACGTAGTATGAAGATTCACCAAATAGCTATCCTAGCTTGCATAAGCCCATGTTTGTTGATCAAAGATAATGTGACGTTCAGTAAAACAAGTAAAACCACAGACATAAAAGATCTTGAGGTTGAATCATTGTTTGTGTATGTTGCACAGCAACATTGGAAAAACGTCTGAATGGAAACACCAACTGTAGCGTACTCAAGCTTAAAAAGCGAGATTGGGAAGCACAAATTTCAGTCCTACTTGAGAAAGTCTTTTTCAACATTCATCCACTGTCACTGGAAATTGCTCCTTTCACTTCATATTGCTTTTTGGAAGCAGGCACACATAGTTAACAGAATATTTCACATAGTACGCCCCCCACTCCACCACCACCTATGTGTCTGACAATTGGATCACCAGCTCGTCAGTCTGTTGCTCACTGTCACCCAGTAATTCTGTTTCAGGCACTACCAAGTGCTCATTTTGCTCTAGCTCGATTTGGGATGCCCTGTCAACCAAGTCCTCATTGTTGGTCTTAGAGTCCTCAGTGAGTAAGGCTGCTTGCTCTGCCATAGAATTGTTGGAAGGAGCCGTGGTGACATAGCCTGTTGATGTGGAGCCACTGCCACTGTGGTGAGAACTCGCTTTTGGAACCATCGGGGCTGGGTGGTGGTGCATGGGCATGGGTATTTGCATGGGATAGAAATTCTGCATGTACTGGTAGGCTGGCATAGGGTGATAGCCATTGACAGGGATGTAGAGCTGTGGAGGGACCATCGGCCTATGCATTTGACTCTTCATTGGCATAAACTGAGGTTGATGGAAGGGGGAGGTCTTTTTTGGGCTAGTGTAGCGTGAAGCATTCACTGTGCTCATGCTGATATTGCTAACGGGGCTGGTGCTGAGAGAGCTTGTCTGGGTAGTGTTGCTGGTACCTGACGTTTGAGCAGAGTTATTATAATTTGAAAGACTCTCCCAGGAGCGCAGACGTGTGTGGATATCCTTAAAGCGAGGCCGCCTTGCTTGGAATTCACTCCAGCACTCCAGCATAAGGGTGTATATCCAAACTGGGCAGTCATCAGGACACTGCAAAACCTGGTGGCTGCGCACCATCTCGATCACGTCGTGGTTGGAGAAGCCACAATAAGGCTGTAGACCGTAACTGAAGGTCTCCCAAAGCAAAACACCATAAGACCAGATGTCAGAGTCTGTGGAGAACTTGCCATACATCAGTGCCTCTGGTGACATCCATCGAATAGGCAAAGGGCTTGGCCCCATCAGATTGTAGTAGTCAGCTGAGTAGACATCTCTGAAGAGGCCCAGATCAAGGATCTTTATATTTAGCTTGTCAAAAACCAGAATGTTCCGGGCTGCAAGATCTTTATGAACAACCTGGTGGCTAGAAAGATACTCCATTCCGGCGGCAATCTGGGTAATGATATGAAGGAAATCTGCCTGCTCCAATGTCGATTTGACTGTTCTGTCATCATCTGAGCTAGCAACATCTGAGTTGGGAGAGCGCACCACAAGGTACTCGTGCAGATCACCAATGCTTGAATAAGTGAATAGAATGCATTGTGGCTGCTCTTTGGTGATGGTACCCAAAAGACAAACAATATTTTGATGCTGAAGGTGAGAGCGGAGCATGGCCTCATGGCGAAATTCTTCACCGAGGGCGGGATCAACCTTGTCCTTCAGTGTCTTGATGGCCACCACTTGGGTCTGCTCACCAGGTGTAGTGCCATACAGATGCCCTTTGTAAACTTTGCCGAACCGATCCTCACCAAGCTCCTCCATAAATCTTAGAGCTGATACATTGATCTCCCGCAGCTTTGCCTGTGTACACAGAAAAACAACAACAAAAATCAAATTCAAGTCCTTGAAAAATAGGGCCAACGGTCAAATAAGTCAGACAAAGATAGATGTGTTCAGTATTTCTTCTGAATTTAAAATAGTTTTCGGGTGTCTAAATAAACAGTCTCTGACATTCTTTGATCAAAATACACATGCACATACTGTACACACGTCCCACATACTCAGAGGCAAATGTGGCCATTTTGTGTGCCCCATTCGTTTTGATTTGAATCGCTAAATTATAATTCCCTGTTCATTTTTAATTGCCAATTTGAATCTCCATTTGAGTCACCACCAATTTGTGCACCGTCCAAGTTCTAACACTGCACCTTTTGGCTTTAACATGATCTCTGTCTCGGGTGGTAAATTCCCTTTTGTGACATCACAGTTCAGCAAAATTCACAAAGGCTTGCTCATACAACATTCACAATATCTTTGCCCAAAATGCAGTGTGCTGCGGGATTTTGGAAATGGTTTGGTCTTTATTCAAGTCTTGCTATGTTTTCTCTCAATCTATTATATATAGTATCCGCAACAAGCTGCGGCAGGACGGGACTGCTCAGTCCTGGAGGCTCACACGCACACTGCCCGCAGTTTACCATGGATGCCAGTACATTTCCTCCCTGCACATTCTGTATGCCACGGTGAACCATGAAAGTAAATTAAGCATGACTCAGCTGTAGTAAAGTTGTAGGCAGCGAGTGTAAGATGCCTACTGCTTCCAAGTACAGATAGGCCCTATTACATACTGTCAGGTCTAGTTCCATTCACAGTGTTTTACTACGGCGCTGACTGTTTCTCATTTTCACCCTAACTCCCATAATGTTTTATTTAAAGTCTACAGTACACTATGTTCTTTCCTTTATTGTCACTGTTAACGCAGTGTTAACTGTGAAAATCAGTTGGTGGCGGTGCGCAAAGACGCAGCGGCCCGGCGCTCCTCAGCTGTTGGCAGTTTTGTAACTTTTTTTGTAACTTTTCTTGTAACATTTTTAGTACTCATCCCATCCCTGCTTGTGACATGTGTGCAATACAGCAGAGCGGAACTGTTGTCGGTCGCAGTAAACACCTTCTGCCCGCAAAAGAACTTGATTCTCTGGAACACGATCCCCCTCGGGGATTCGGCGGCCGCTAAGCATGGCTGGCTTTGCTGTCCCCCCACTGGAGTGGCGCGGGCGGCGCGGACATGGAAGGCGGAAGCGGGGCGGAGGAGGAGGACTAGCTAAAAACTGGCCCGTGCAGGCCAGTCATCCCTAGTCTCTTTCTTGCTGACGCCCGGTCGATGACCAACGGGATGGACGAGCGGAGCACATCTCACGGTCTGGAGTGCTGTGTCTGGTTGTCGCGGAGTCCTGGCTGGACCATTGCATCCCCAACGCGGCTATCAAGCTAGCGGGCCGTGCTGTCTTCAGAGCCGACCGAACAACAGACTTTTTTAACGCTTTTTAAAATCGAGAACTTCAAGATTGAGCAACAGCTTTTTTCATCAGGCTGTTAAAACCATCACCCCACCCATGTTCATCCCTTGCGAAGACTGACCTAAGATTGCATTTTATCTGTATTTTATATTGTTTTATATACATGTATGTATGTGCATGACCTGCCATGAGGAGCTGCCAAACTGATTTTCACAGTTAACACTGCGTTAACAGTGACAATAAAGGAATTCAATTCAAATCCTGGTGATAACTGCAGCAGGGAGGTGGGATGGACAAAGGTGACACTTGATTGCCATGAATGTCCAGCGAGCCTTTTCAACTGTAACTGAAACAATTGTTGATGACTACATCAACTACATCAATTGTAGCATTACGAAATTAGAACATATCAGAGGTTTAACAGCAGCAATCCTAATCAGAATTTCTCCAACCTTAGATGATTCACTGTAGTGGAAATGTTGTACACTTTTGTACTACAGCCATCCCACCTGGTGTTTGTGCTGGTTTAGGAGAGACATCTCCATGTCTTGGTTTGGTGAGCTGTTGAGCTGGCAGCGAGGAGGCGTGTCACTTGGTGCTTTTTGCTTATTTCGACACATGCAAACCAAAAAAAAGAGGCAAGCAATCACCAAAGGGATGGCGATTGCAGGGATTAAAATGAACAGAATCTCCTTTCTGAGGTTGTCTGGAGGCTCTGCGAATAGAAAGATGATAGCAAAGTCAGTTAAGTGGACGTTATATTCAAAATACATATTCGGTGAGCGTCAAAAAATTAGTGGTGAATAATTTGCATGCAGTAAATTACAAAGTATCCCATACACTTGCAGTCAACCACCTCTTTAAAAGTGAGAGCTACTGCTTGGGGACTGATTAATACAAATGGGTTACCAATTTCATACACACTTCTGAGATGACAAATTTGCTGAAGGGACCTTTAATTGGAAGTTAAAAGTCATTATATTCATGTATGTTAAGACACTGATCATGTTCACGATTTCTTACATTAATCAACGACGTTACATACCAATATGTATAACTTTATTTTTTGAAATCTTTGCAAAGATTAACATTTTCAAAAGATCACTTCACTGGTGAGCTCCTCCAATACTATCTGGTGCCCACGGCCACCACGTTGGTGACCCCAGCCATACATAGTTTACAGTCCTGGGTGGCCCTCATTTATCATAGCTTATTACTCCTACCCGCAAAATGCGACCTGACAGATGCATATTTCACTTCCTGCGCAAAGCGTATGACCTATCTCAAGAAAGAAAGAAAAAAACCCCCAAACAATTTACAGGCATTAAATTTTTCCTCCACATAGATGTTCACTATAGAGAAAAAGTTTAGCATGGTTGAAAAAAAATGGCCAATCGCCACCAAAATTCATGTGCACATCAGGTGCACTTCTCCCCAAATCAATGTCTGAAATGATCAAAACAATCATACCAATATTTGAGATTTTATGGACATTACCATCTCCTCTCTGTCTTCCTCGTCATATGTGCGCACTCAAGCTTGATGTTTAATGAGGAGGACACTTAAAGCGGTAGTCAACCCCCAAATTTTCCTTTGTAATATGTTCTGTGCAGCCCAACTAGTCGAAACACAGCTTTCTAATTAATGTTTTGTTTGTCGAATATGAATTACACGGGCAAGATCCACCTTTTCATCAGTCTCAGGGGTCAGCCATTTTGCCACTTGCTGTGACTCAGGTCACAACCAATCACGGCTTACCAGCTTTCTGAAGCTGAGCGGTCATTGGTTGTACATATGCTTAGCAAAAGTTAAAAAGTTAGAGAATCACTGTTTCAGTGCAATGCAAACTGCATGATGTTACAGTGTCTGGTGATGGTGGCACTTGGTGTACTAGGTATGCGTTTTTGATAGGGATGTCCCGATCGCGAGATCGGATCGCCCCAATCGTTTCCTATTTTCCGGTGATCGGAGCTCGGCTAAATTAGCTGAAGAGTCGTGCCGATCTTTACGGCAAATGCCGTAAAGTACCCTCTTAGTACCCTTTTAGATTCCTACCCCTTTCTCACTTTATACAATGATTCAACATATACTGTAATTCTACAACAGAACACAAGTAGACACACTTTCACACATATTTTTCTGTTTCATTTTTACTTGTGTGTAGCCCTTTGGCACTTTTAGCCTTTGTACCCGCTAAACAACATATTTTTGTACATTCTTTTAAACTGGTGGATATTTGGACTTTGCTTGAGTTCCTCACTTAGATTGTTCCGTAGTTTGACCCCGGTTATAGTTATACAGAAACCTTTTAAGGTTGTTCTTATGTTTAAGATTTTATAATAATAATAATAATAATAATAGTAATGCTTATTAATGGAATTTTAGTCTTATAAAAAGTTGAGTTACTTGCTCAAAATATATTTCAGTTTTATAAATTGTTCCCTGTAAGCGTCTTTGGGTTTTTGAAATGCGCTATACAAATTTAATGAATTATTATTATTATTATTATAAATTTCAATACTAAAGGGAAAACATTGGATAGGGACTCACAATCGGATCGGATTTGAGGTTAAAAGATCGGATTGGGATCGGAGGCCTAAAATGCTGATCCCTAGTTTTTGATGGTGCAAAATGTTTGAGAACGGCTGCTTTAGTTGATAGCATGGTACTTACTGCAAAGTTGAATATCACAAAGGTCCACCCTGACTCGAGGGTCCAAAGTAAAGCACCAGGGAGCCTGCATCTGGCCTCCTGGGTTTCGGCAGTAGTTGTGGCTTGCCCATAGTTCAGGGTAGTCTTGAGACAGATAGTGAGTATGGGGGTACTGACTGCTCCATGGCTGGCAGTAGTGACCGGATTTAGTGATGCTGACAGTGCCCCTGTAATCAGCCCCGCTTCCATTGTAGCAGCTGTGGTCTGTGGGGGAATCTGTAAAACACATTATGGTTAGGACACTATTTTGCCACGATGCCTGCCTATCATCTTGAATGACTACTTTTCATCTTATCAGCTTACATGGGCCGAGTTCTTCTGGTGGCACTCCGATTCTCATACATGAAGCAGCATCACGTGTTCCTGGGTGAGGTAGGAGGTGACAGCTGGGGAGCTCTAACTGCATGAGGATCATGGGATTGGATCTGGCAATAGTGTACTCAGCATGGCACAGGTCGTTCTCCAGGGCCTCACACTCGTCTCGACAGAGTTGACGTCGCCGAGGACTCCGGGAGCTCTCGTCACACAGAGGGAATACGTAGTAGCAGAAAGAGGGGATGGCAAATTTGGAGCACTGATCCGACAGATGAGTAGAGGTGCCAATCATTGTGAAGGCAGCTTAGAAAAAAGAAGAGATGTGCTTACATTGTTTTACTGACCAAATAATTACCAAAACAGAAACAACGGGTGCTTGGATGTTTAGAATTGTAATCAAAAATATATTTTTTCTACCGGTGATGCGATTTTCACTCTCGCCCTGCATCTGCAGAGATTCCACATAAATGCTCTGGTTGCCAATGAAGCGAGCACAGGCAATGCCACGGTATGGTTGGCAAAATCCTTTTTCGTGTGACCTTAAAAACACAGCACAAATGATTACTTAGTTAACTGTTTTTTTTTTATGTTAAGATTGATTTAAAGCAAATCTGACAGAATCAAAGTTACAATTAAGTAAAAATAATAGTTTATTGATGTTTTAGCAATTCCTCAGTACCACCATCGTAATTACTTCATTGTGTATGAAGTGACACAGAATTCTGGGGAATAGTTTTAGGAAAACATACAGTGGAGAAGTCTGTACATCTCTGTGAAAATGTTGTTTTTTTCCCATCCATCCAGCCGCCCGTTCGAACGCCTGCCCGCCCGTCCGTCCATCCATCAATCCAAAACACCCCACCCACCCAAAAAGTTATCTAAAAGGGCAGCTTGGCAGAGTCCAACCATTACCTGTAGAACTCGTAGTTAGTTCCAAGAATAACATGACACCCCACAGGTCAGTTCTAAAAATAGCGCACCAATAATGGGACATTTTAACTTGCTAAGAAAAATTACACAGTAATACAGTAAAGTGTAATCACCAACGAGCAGACACGTAGACAAAAACAGTCTCTTCTAATAGAAGCGGCATTATTTTCCATCTAGAACAGCTATGTCCAATCCTTGTATCTAGTGAATGTATTTACCATCTCAGTGGCCACCATCTCAGTGGCCTAGTGGTAGAGTGTCCGCCCTGAGACTGGAAGGTTGTGGGTTCAAACCCCGGCCGGGTCATACCAAAGACTATAAAAATGGGACCCATTGCCTCCCTGCTTGGCACTCAGCATTAAGGGTTGGAATTGGGGGGTTAGATCACCAACTGATTCCCGAGCGCGGCACCGCTGCTGCTCACTGCTCCCCTCTCCCCCAGGGGATGGATTAAAATCACACGGGGATGGGTTAAATGCAGAGGACAAATTTCACCACACCCAGGTGTGTGTGACGATCATTGGGACTTTAAATTTTTTAAAATTTTTGAGTCTTTGGTTCCTTTTTTAAACCCACTAAGAAGATAGCATTGGTATGAATTTTCCAACAGTATTTCTTAACTAATGCAACTTTTTGGAAAGTTCAAGTATACAAAGTCTCCATCACTACAAAAACATGACCAAAAATGAGGAAGTAATGGTTATCAATCTGTTTCACAAAAAGAAAGAGTTCACTTACGTATGATCTGGCCCATGAGTAGGCATCTGCCCTGTGGATTAACATGATCAAACATGAATTCACCTTTTACAAAAATGCATCAGTGATTGACACGATTATGCATGCTACTTAAAAAGTTGTGAAAAAGACAAATAGAGATACTGATTCACTGTGTAAACAAACCTTACCCAGTTTGACATAAAGGACGCCTGTGGCATAGATCACTTTGTAAGCATTGGAGGCAACACACTGATAATAGCCAGTGTCTGTAGTGTCAAGGTCGGTGATCCTCAGCTTGGATCCAGCCTCGGTTTTGCGGACAGTGATACGTCCCTGCTCCTGGACAACGGGGGCATCATTTTTAAGCCAGCGAATCATCGGTCGCGGATTACCAGACACTTTGCAGTGCAGTGTTGCTGTCTGGCCCTGAAAGTGTGTGATATTGTTGACTGGCTCCAAGAACTCAAGGAAGTAACCTTGACAAAGCGAAATACAAAAAAATATCAGTTAAAGTAATGCAGAAAAAATCTTTGCATAAGGACAACGTCCAAAGTCTATGTTTTGTGGTTTTGTGGGAACACAATCATTCCCTTTGATTGATTAATTGATTGATTGGTCATGTAAACATATAACAAGAAAAAACAAAACCAAATAGAATAAAGAAACAAAAATTAACAGATATCCTAGTTGGGGTGGCTGTGGATTAGTCGTCCAGAAGGTTGGGTGATGGATTTGTGCTCTGCCCGAATCATGGGTCGTTGTATCCTTGGGCAAGACCCACATTGCCTTCGGCGCCACTCACACTGGTGTATAAATGTTTGGTTGTGGTCAGAAGGGCTGTAGGAGTGCACTGGCAGTCACTGTCAGCCTACCCCAGGGCTGCTCTGGCTACTTAGGTCGTTTATCACCACCAGAGTGTGAATAGGTAAGTCGTGTATGAATAATACATCTAATATGAGCGCTTTGAGAATACTATAGAAAAGAGTGATATAAATCAAGTGCATTATTATTTTTTATGCATACGTAAATCAGGATCCATTTTTGTTGACTCGTGTCAATGAGACAAAAATGTAGTTTACAAAATAAAGACTGGGCTAAAAGCTATAGACATTTTAGTTCACGAGCAAAGATGAGATGAAAATGAATGAATGTCTTTTCTTCGCGTTGATTAGCTTGACTCAGTTCTCACGCGATTCACGTTAAAACAATGCCAGAAGGTGAGTTCTTGTGTGATTCACGGCAGAATCATGTTTGGTGGCGAGCTCTCACACTACTCATGGCAAAATCACACTTGGTGGCAAGTTCTCGCGCTATCCATCCATCCATCCATCCATCTTCTTCCGCTTATCCGGGGTCGGGTCGCGGGGGCAGCAGCTTCAGGAGGGACTCCCAGACTTCCCTCTCCCCAGCTACTTCATCTAGCTCATCCCGGGGGATCCCAAGGCGTTCCCAGGCCAGCCGAGAGACATAGTCTCTCCAGCGCGTCCTGGGTCGTCCCCGGGGTCTCCTACCGGTGGGACATGCCCGGAACACCTCCCCAGGGAGGCGTCCAGGAGGCATCCTGATGAGATGCCCGAGCCACCTCATCTGGCTCCTCTCAACGTGGAGGAGTAGCGACTCTACTCCGAGTCTCTCCCGGATGACCGAACTTCTCACCCTATCTCTAAGGGAGAGCCCGGACATCCTGCGGAGAAAACTCATTTCGGCCGCTTGTATCCGGGATCTCGTTCTTTCGGTCACGACCCATAGCTCGTGACCATAGGTGAGGGTAGGAGCGTAAATCGACCGGTAAATTGAGAGCTTTGCCTTTTGGCTCAGCTCTCTCTTTACCACGACGGACCGGTACAGAGTCCGCATTACTGCCGACGCTGCACCGATCCGCCTGTCGATCTCACGCTCCATCCTCCCCTCACTCGTGAACAAGACCCCAAGATACTTAAACTCCTCCACTTGGGGCAGGATCTCATCCCCGATCCGGAGAGGGCATTCCACCCTTTTCCGATCGAGGACCATGGACTCGGATTTGGAGGTGCTGACCCTCATCCCGACCGCTTCACACTCGGCTGCGAACCGCTCCAGTGAGAGCTGGAGATCACGGCCTGAAGAAGCCAACAGCACAACGTCGTCTGCAAAAAGCAGAGACGCGATGCTGAGGTCCCCAAACCGGACACCCTCAACGCCTCGGCTGCACCTAGAAATTCTGTCCATAAAAATTATGAACAGAATCGGTGACAAAGGGCAGCCTTGGCGGAGTCCAACCCTCACTGGGAACGAATCCGACTTACTGCCGGAAATGCGGACCACACTCTGGCATCGGTGATACAGGGACCGAACCGCCCTTATCAGTTGGCTCGGTACCCCGTACTCCCGAAGCACCCCCCACAGAACCTCCCGAGGGACACGGTCGAACGCCTTCTCCAAGTCCACAAAACACATGTGGACTGGTTGGGCGAACTCCCATGCACCCTCGAGGATCCTGTTGAGGGTGAAGAGCTGGTCCACTGTTCCACGGCCAGGACGAAAGCCACACTGTTCCTCCTGAATCCGAGGTTCGACCTCCCGACGGACCCTCCTCTCCAGCACCCCTGAATAGACCTTACCAGGGAGGCTGAGGAGTGTAATTCCCCTGTAATTGGAACACACCCTCCGGTCCCCCTTCTTAAAGAGGGGAACCACCACCCCAGTCTGCCAATCCAGAGGCACTGTCCCCGATGTCCACGCGATGCTGTAGAGACGTGTCAGCCATGACAGCCCCACAACATCCAGAGCCCTTAAGAAATCCGGGCGGATCTCATACACCTTGCCACCGAGGAGTTTTTTAACTACCTCAGTGACTTCAACCCCAGAGATTGGAGAGTCCGCCTCAGAGTCCCCAGGCCCTGCTTCCACAATGGAAGGCGTGTCGGTGGAATTGAGGAGGTCTTCGAAGTATTCTCCCCACCGACACACGACGTCCCGAGTCGAGGTCAGCAGCACGCCATCTCCACTGTAAACAGTGTTGACGTTGCACTGCTTCCCCCTCCTGAGACGCCGGATGGTGGACCAGAATTTCCTCGAAGCCGTCCGGAAGTCATTCTCCATGGCCTCGCCGAACTCCTCCCACGCCCGGGTTTTTGCCTCAGCAACCGCCGAAGCCGCGTTCCGCTTGGCCACCCGGTACCTGTCAGCTGCCTCCGGAGTCCCGCAGGCCAAAACGGCCCGATAGGACTCCTTCTTCAGCTTGACGGCATCCCTTACCGCCGGTGTCCACCAGCGGGTTCGGGGATTGCCGCCACGACAGGCACCAATGACCTTACGGCCACAGCTCCGGTCGGCCGCCTCAACAATGGAGGCGCGGAACAAGGTCCACTCGGACTCAATGTCCCCCGCCTCCCCCGGGACGTGGGAAAAGCTCTGCCGGAGGTGGGAGTTGAAGCTCTTCCTGACAGGGGATTCCGCCAGACGTTCCCAGCAGACCCTCACAGAACGTTTGGGTCTGCCAGGTCGGACCGGCATCTTCCCCCACCATCGGAGCCAACCCACCACCAGGTGGTGATCAGTTGACAGCTCCGCCCCTCTCTTCGCCCGAGTGTCCAAAACATGCGGCCGCAAATCCGATGACACGACTACAAAGTCGATCATCGAACTGCGGCCTAGGGTGTCCTGGTGCCAAGTGCACACATGGACACCCTTATGTTTGAACATGGTGTTCATTATTGAAAATCCGTGTCGAGCACAGAAGTCCAACAATAGAACACCGCTCGGGTTCAGATCGGGGGGGCCGTTCCTCCCAATCACGCCCTTCCAGGTCTCACTGTCATTGCCCACGTGAGCATTGAAGTCACCCAGTAGAACGACGGAGTCCCCAGAAGGAGCGCTCTCCAGCACTTCCTCCAGGGACTCCAAGAAGGGTGGGTACTCTGAGCTGCCGTTTGGTGCATAGACACAAACAACAGTCAGGACCCGTCCCCCCACCCGAAGGCGGAGGGAGGCTACCCTCTCGTTCACCGGGGTGAACCCCAATGTGCAGGCGCCCAGCCGGGGGGCAATAAGTATACCCACACCTGCTCGACGCCTCTCACCGTGGGCAACTCCAGAGTGGAAGAGAGTCCAGCCCCTCTCGAGAGGGCTTGTACCGGAACCCAAACTGTGCGTGGAGGCAAGTCCGACTATATCTAGTCAGAACTTTTCTGCCTCGCACACCAGCTCGGGCTCCTTTCCAGCCAGAGAGGTGACATTCCATGTCCCAAGAGCCAGCTTCTGCAGCCGGGGATCAGACCGCCAAGGTCCCTGCCTTTGGCCGCCGCCCAGCTTGCAATGCATCCGACCCCTTTGGCCCCTCCCACAGGTGGTGAGCCCATGGGAAGGGGGACCCACGTTTCCTTTTCGGGCTGAGCCCGGCCGGGCCCCATGGGCGAAGGCCCGGCCACCAGACGCTCGCCTTCGAGCCCCGCCTCCAGGCCTGGCTCCAGAGGGGGGCCCCGGTGACCCGCGTCCGGGCGAGGGAAAACGTGATCCATTAATTTTTTTCATCATAAGGGGCTGATGAGCCGTGCTTTGTCTGGCCCCTCACCTAGGACCCGTTTGCCATGGGTGACCCTACCAGGGGCATGAAGCCCCAGACAACATGGCTCCTAGGATCATAGGGGCACGCAAACCCCTCCACCACGATAAGGTGACGACTCACGGAGGGAGTTCTCGCGCTAGTCATGATGAACAACCACCAACTGTGAACTGTGACTCACTTAGTGACCTACGGTTATTTTGAAATGAATCGCGCAAGAACTTACCATCAAGCGTGATTTTACCGTGAGTTCTCGCGCTAGTCACGGTAAAATCACGCTTGATGGTAAGTTCTTGCGCGATTCATTTCAAAATAACCGTAGGTCACTAAGTGAGTCACAGTTCACAGTTGGTGGTTGTTTATCATGTGACATAAAACTAATGGCTATAATGTGCTGCATTTAGTCTAATTCTTCCTCTCACAAACATTAAGGATTCTTGTAACTTTCAAGAATGTTGCTATACAATTGTGACGCATGAAAATATGACAACAGACATCCGGAATGATTTAATCATTACCCTCAGATGGTATAAATGAAGGGCAACAAAGAGACAATTTTTACCTTCAAGCGTCGGAGCAGCTCCACTCTGAGATTCAGCCAGACCTTCTGCATCAATTGAGAGCCTGGGGTCACCTGCAATATAGTCACAGACACTTGTTAGTGATTTATGAAACAGATCTATGACATGTTACTGCTTTGACTGATTGTTTGCCATTTTCATATGTATTTGGTCATTTTAGTGGCTACACAGCTGGCCGTGTGAACAGAGTGGCACAACAATAATATTTGAACCTCAATTTAACTGAATTGGATTTAGTGGATTTCAAATTTAACTCAGAGAAAATAGTCCAGCTCACTCAAAACACCCCTTTGTACAAATTATGTTGCTTCCAGACTTGGTCACTGTTGTTTACTGGCATTGTGACTCGATCAATAGATAGAATAATGGTACACGTATTTCTGGGCTGTGCCGCTGTTTTCACAAATAAACAGCAAAACTGTTTTAGGTTGGCAGGGGTGATGTACCTGTCAAAGACAATGAATGCATGGACAAACGTTGTAGCCTTGTTAGCAGGATGACAGTTAGATCAAAGGCAAGTGAAACATTGACATGTATGTATGTATGTACCGTATTTTCCGCCCTAAAAGGCGCACCTAAAAACCTAAAATTTTCTCAAAAGCCGACAGTGCGCCTTATAGGCCAGTGCGCCTTATATATGGATCAACTGATGAATTTGTTGATCCATACTGGTTGTACACAGTGCTCTGCCAAAATGTTTCAGTACGTTTTAGTACGACTAGTAAATTACAAGGTCGCATCGCTTCCCAGCATTACGGCAACTGTAGTCAGGGGGCGTCACCGAATAGCTGTTGTACCCGCGAGGCTATTTCATGTCAAAATAGGCTGCTCTGTTAATGTTTCGAGTAAATCTACGGATCGATATGGAAGGGAAACACAGGTAAGTAGTACCAATGCGTTAGATCGAACTTTAGTCAGTTCCGATCATTTTATAGGAGATCGTTTGAGAAACGCGATTGTTTACACTTCGCTGAGGCTCATGGGAGATTGCGAGCTGAGGCTCGTGAGACTTTGCGGATGGCTAATGCTATTGCGATAGCTGCTATACGTACCAGGCTATTTCATGTCAAAATAGGCTGCTCTGTTAATGTTTCGAGTAAATCTACGGATCGATATGGAAGGGAAACATAGGTAAGTAGTACCAATGCGTTAGATCGAACTTTAGTCAGTTCCGATCATTTTATAGGAGATCGTTTGAGAAACGCGATTGTTTACACTTTGCTGAGGCTCATGGGAGATTGCGAGCTGAGGCTCGTGAGACTTTGCGGATGGCTAATGCTATTGCGATAGCTGCTATACGTACCAGGCTATTTCATGTCAAAATAGGCTGCTCTGTTAATGTTTCGAGTAAATCTACGGATCGATATGGAAGGGAAACATAGGTAAGTAGTACCAATGCGTTAGATCGAACTTTAGTCAGTTCCGATCATTTTATAGGAGATCGTTTGAGAAACGCGATTGTTTACACTTCGCTGAGGCTCATGGGAGATTGCGAGCTGAGGCTCGTGAGACTTTGCGGATGGCTAATGCTATTGCGATAGCTGCTATACGTACCAGGCTATTTCATGTCAAAATAGGCTGCTCTGTTAATGTTTCGAGTAAATCTACGGATCGATATGGAAGGGAAACATAGGTAAGTAGTACCAATGCGTTAGATCAAACTTTAGTCAGTTCCGATCATTTTATAGGAGATTGTTTGAGAAACGCGATTGTTTACACTTTGCTGAGGCTCATGGGAGATTGCGAGCTGAGGCTCGTGAGACTTTGCGGATGGCTAATGCTATTGCGATAGCTGCTATACGTACCAGGCTATTTCATGTCAAAATAGGCTGCTCTGTTAATGTTTCGAGTAAATCTACGGATCGATATGGAAGGGAAACATAGGTAAGTAGTACCAATGCGTTAGATCGAACTTTAGTCAGTTCCGATCATTTTATAGGAGATCGTTTGAGAAACGCGATTGTTTACACTTTGCTGAGGCTCATGGGAGATTGCGAGCTGAGGCTCGTGAGACTTTGCGGATGGCTAATGCTATTGCGATAGCTGCTATACGTACCAGGCTATTTCATGTCAAAATAGGCTGCTCTGTTAATGTTTCGAGTAAATCTACGGATCGATATGGAAGGGAAACATAGGTAAGTAGTACCAATGCGTTAGATCGAACTTTAGTCAGTTCTGATCATTTTATAGGAGATCGTTTGAGAAACGCGATTGTTTACAGAGGGCTCGTTGGTTATTGGCTAGTGGATGCATACCGCAACCCTAGTCAACCTCAGTTTGATGCAGTATAGCTTCTATTTTATGCGCCTTATAATCCGGTGCGCCTTATATATGGACAAAGTTTTAAAATGGGCCGTTCAGTGAAGGTGCGCCTTATAACCCGGTGCGCCTTTTAGGGCGGAAAATACGGTATGTATGTATGTATGTATGTACATACGTACGTATACATACATACACACACATCTATACATACATACAGGACTGTCTCAGAAAATTAGAATATTGTGATAAAGCATAACGTCCTGGTCTTTTGGGCCACGTTGGCTGCCTTACACTACTCCTCCTGTACTTTTGCGCTACATACTGACTGTCTGCTGTATGCACAATTGTTCCGTTTTCAACCGTGTTGCTCTTATTTATTTATTTATTTGTTTATTTATTATTTAGTCATTGCTCTTAATATTTAATATGTCGTTTCACCGTGGGATAGTGGGAAACGCAATTTCAATCTCTTTGTATGTCTTGACGTGAAGAAATTGACAATAAAGCAGACTTTGACTTTGACAAAGTTCTTTATTTTCTATAATGCAATTAAAAAAGCAAAAACATCATTCATTCTGGATTCATTACAAATCAACTGAAATATTGCAAGCCTTTTATTATTTTAATATTGCTGATCATGGCATACAGCTTAAAAAAACTCAAATATCCTATCTCGAAATATTAGAATATCATGAAAAAGTATACCGTAATTTTCGGACTAAAAGTCGCTCCGGAATATAGGCCGCATGAGCCATAAAATGCACAATAACGTGAAAAAAAACATATATAAGTCGCTCTGGAGTACAAGTCGCATTTTGGGGGAAATGTATTCGACAAAATCCAACACCAAGAACAGACATGAACGAGCAACAACAGGCTAAACAGACATGAACGAGCAACAACAGGCTAAACGAAAGGTATGCTAACGTGACAAACACAAACGAAGAGCTGAGAACAGGCCTGACGTAACATTCAGAGTTATTCAAATAACTACTATTACATAAATAACACGTTTATAAAAACATCTGTGTCACTCCAATTCATTAAATCCATCGATCGTCCTTTATGGAAACGATGCCGCGTATGCGCCGCGCCGCTCACGTCTAAATATTCCACATACCCATATAACGATATATAAAGTATATATCAAATAACTATCATATAAACAATATTATCAAACCATCTGTGTCACTCCAAATCATTAAATCCATCGATCAAATTCCTCGTCCTTTGTCAACAACGCCGCGCGTGCGCCCTGACGTCAGCCTCGTCGTTATTCCACAGATCTAGTATATAACTATATTATAGCGTTAAAGTACAAGGAAAGACGTGGGTTTGGTAAACGTCTCTTTATTTAACAAAACAAGAGTTCAACGAGCCAACAAGTACTGAACTGTAACGATAAAAACATATACAAGTCGCTGTACGAAATAAAATATATCAAATAACTATAACATAAATAGTTCACCACCACACGGCCCCAAGCACCGGCGTCGACTTCCAGGTGTGTGGCGGCGTGGACTTCCATCCCCGGAGATGGCACTTCCAGCCACGGAGGTGGAAGAGAGATCCATAGAATAGGACTGGGTGTGCGTAAAAGCCATGTCCGAGCCCCATCCACCGTCCCCGGACAGCCACCCGGCCGAGCGCCGGCCCCCGACTTCCATCCACGGAGGTGAAAGAGAGCTCCGTAGAGTAGAACCGGGCGTGCGTAAAAGCTATGTCCGAGCCCCATCCACCGTCCCTGAACAGCCACCCGGCCGAGTGCCGGCCCCCGACTTCAATCCACGGAGGTGACAGAGAGCTCCGTAGAGTAGGACTGGGCATGCGTAAAAGCTATGTCCGAGCCCCATCCACTGTCCCTGGACAGCCACCCGGCCGAGTGCTGGCCCCCGACTTCAATCCACGGAGGTGAAAGAGAGCTCCGTAGAGTAGGACCGGGCGTGAGTAAAAGCCATAATAGTTTTTCAAACCTTCGGTGTCACTTCAAATCATTAAAACCTTCAAACTCTTCGTCATCTTGTGATCGAATCTTTGTCCTTTATGTAAACAACCACCGCGCCGCGCCACTGACGTCACTTGAAATTCAAATTACAGTAATCCCTTGCTACATCGCGGTTCGTTTATCGCAGTTTAACTTTTCTTTTCTTTTTTTTTTTTTGAATTTTGAAAATTTGTGAACAAATTCACATATAAGTCGCTCCTCAGTATAAGTCGCCCCCCCACCCAAACTATGAAAAAAAAACCGCGACTTATAGTCCGAAAATTACGGTACGAGTAGGGTATTCAACTAATCACTTGAAACGTCTAATTAACTCGAAACACCTGCAAGGGTTTCCTGAGCCTTGAAAAACACTCAGCTTGGTTCAGTAAACTTAATCTCAAGTATGGGGAAAACTGCTGATCTGACTGCTGTCCAGAGGACCATCATTGACACCCTCCATCAGGAGGGTAAGACACAAAAATAAATTTCTGAAAGAGCAAGCTGTTCACAGAGTGCAGTTTCAAAGCACATCCACAAAAAGTCTGTTGGAAGGGGGAAATGTGGCAGGAAACGATGCACAACCAAGAGAGATGACCGCAGCCTTAACAGCATTGTGAAGAAGAGTCGCTTCCAGAACGTACGTATGTAGTACCGTATTGGCCCGAATATAAGATGATGTTTTTTGCATTGAAATAAGACTGAAAAAGTGGGGGTTGTCTTACATTCGGGGTCTAGACATTATACCCATTCACTTGTGCGCAGCGGTAAGTTAAAGGTTGCTGGTATCGACTGACTATGTTGCTGTGATCGTGTGCGTCTTTGACAAAAAGTAAGTATATACATTTCATTGTTACTACTGTGCACTGTTGTGCCGTTTGTCCGATCGCGGTTTGCTTCGTGTGCGCGCCATTTGATTGACAGCTCCGGCACGCTCCTTTAAGTTTGCCTCGCATCGTACGAGTAGCCGTTACGCAGCGGCACGGCGACTAACGGTCGCCAGCAAATGTATTTTGTTGTTTCAATGACTTATGTTTGGTGTGTTGCCGAGAGTATTTCATTTATGCTTATTTAGTATAGCAGAACCGTTACACGCAGTTAGTTATGTAATGTGTGCCGTCTACTAGTGTTGTGTGACATCAGAAGTTCAGCGTTGAGCGCTGTATTTTTGTCTGTTGCAGAGCCACACCACACCACACCCCCTTCACACGCTTCATACAATAATCACACACCCAAAGACTCACCCATGTACACTACACACACCTGCTCTCACATCCTTACGACCAAACGCGTGCCTATAGAGGCTTTGCAGCTGACGTCATCAAGCTACCCACATTAGCTTGGCGGTCAACTTTTCAGTGCCGGTCAACGACTCACACACGCTTTCTTGTTATATCTGCTGCTATTTGAGCTTAAAAATGCCGGATACCTGCTGTGCTGTTGGATGTAGCAATAGACGAGGCGATAAACCAAATCTTAGCTTCTATAGATTTCCGGCGAACATGAAAAAACGTGATAAATGGATCGCGGATATTCGTCGTGAACGATGGAAACCTACGATTTACACAAGGATATGCAATGAGGACTTCATATCAGGTATGTAAACAAACTATTCACCCCTGATTTGTTTCACAAAATGTGAAATAATACAATATGGGATGATACAAATATGATTGTTGAAAATGCTGGGTGCATTTTTAGAAAGGCAGCAAGAGCAGCAAGGCAGGGAATGGGATGATTTCTTCAGTTCACCCCCCCGTTTTTATTTTGTGTTTATTTTTTCATGATGCTTCATCTGATTGGCTTGAAAACGTTATCAATGTAAATATTGAACTTCATATTGGAATTGAACAATTAATTCTCGAGTGAATGCATTAGGAAATTTCCCCAAAAATTATTATGAACCTTGTGAAACAATATTTTTTTAATGTAGCATTTTTTAACAAGAGGGTTTTTGTTACTTCATTTGGCACAAGGTAAAATCTACATTGGTAAAGTTTTCAAGCCATTGGCACAAGGTTAAAATTTTTATTGGTTAAGTTTTCAAGCCAATCAGATGTGGCATCATGCAAAAATAAACAAAAAATAAAAATGGTAGCAACTTGAACAGACAGGTACAGTATCTGAATGATTTCACTCTATTCAGTTTTGTAGTATGTCAAGTTATGAAATGCCATTACAAAACAAATCGACGAGGTAATTATAAATATCTGGATATGAGCGTTCAGGCAGGTCGGCTGTTGCAAAATGCTCGGGCGATTTTAGCATGCTTCTCGGTAAAAGGTACGGATCCGTTGTGCCAACAAGGTTCAACTTCTCTCTGTAACGTTTCTTGGAGTCTTCATCCAAATGCCTAACTTCGTTGGATAGCAAATCAGCCATAATTCGGAAGAAATCGGTGAAAACGTAGCGCAGAAATCAGACAATCCATACAAACACGTAGGAACGAGCTGACGAGTTGACCGCCAAGATGGCGGCATAACACAAAATCACGTGATAAAACCACGTGACTGCAAAGCCTCTATACCCTTTTGCCAGTTTGCCTGTATGCCCCTATGAGCCACAGTGCCTGTTACTTTTTTGCCAATAATAATAATAATAATAATAACAATTCATTAAATTTGTATAGCGCTTTTCAAAAACCCAAAGACGCTTCCAGGGAACAAGGCAAAGACATACATGAGGGGAGGGGGACGGGGAAGAGACAATGGGATAAAATTAAGAAGAGGAAACCAGTTATGGGTAGGGGAGGTCATAGGCTTGAGAGAAGAGGTAAGTTTTTAGACGGGACTTAAATATGGGGAGTGTGGGTGAGTCACAGACAGACTGAGGGAGAGAGTTCCAGAGTCGGGGTGATGTGGAGGAGAAGGCTCTGTCACCGAAGGATTTGAGTTTAGATTTTGGGACTGTCAGACGTGAAGTATTGGAGGATCGGAGGGGACGGTTGGGGCAGTAGTGGACAAGGAGGTCGGATAGGTAAGTGGGAGCCAGGTGGTGAAGGGCTTTGAAGGTGAGGAGGAGTATCTTGAAGTCAAGTCAAGTCAATTCAAATTTATTTGTATAGCCCTAAATCACAAGCAGTCTCAAAGGGCTTCACATAGGCAGAAATTGACAATTAATCTCAAAGCATCCCCTGATCTTAAGCTGAAGATGATACGCTCCTTAATGGGGAGCCAGTGAAGAGAGTGGAGAACAGGAGTGATGTGTTCACGGGACCGGGTGTAGGTAAGGAGGCGGGCAGCAGAGTTTTGGACTAGTTGAAGTCTATGGAGTGAGTGAGCAGTCATTCCAGTGAGAAGGGAGTTGCAGTAGTCAAGCCGGGATGAGATGAAGGCGTGGATGAGGGATTCAGCGGCAGGGAGAGAGAGGCAGTGCCGGACTTTGGCGATGCGTCGGAGGTTTAAGTAGGAGGTCTTAACAACTGAGCTAACATGAGGGTGGAAGGACAGTGTGGGGTCAAAAATAACGCCAAGGTTGCGTGCCAGAGGGGAGGGAGTGATGTTTGAGGAGTCAATGGTGAGTGTGATGGATCCAGTTTTATTAAGGGAGGATTTAGTGCCTATGAGGAGGAGCTCTGTTTTGTCACTGTTGAGTTTGAGAAAGTTGTGGGTCAGCCATGTTTTTATTGTAGAGATGCAGGTTTCAAAGTGGGTGAGGGAAGGGTAACGGGTTGGTGTGGTACGTATATAGATCTGGGTGTCATCAGCGTAGCAGTGGAAGTCCAGATTGAGTTTGCGGATGACATTACCAAGGGGAAAGAGTTAACAGATGAATAGGAGGGGGCCAAGAACTGAACCTTGGGGGACCCCTTGTGTAACTGGGGAGAGGATGGATGTGTGACCAGAGAGAGAGATGAACTGGTTTCTGTTGGCGAGATAGGAGGTGAGCCAGTCGAGTGCAGTGCCCTCAACACCTAGTTGGCGCAGCCTTTGGAGGAGGATGGAATGGTTCACAGTGTCAAAGGCTGCGCTAAGGTCAAGTAGTAGTAGGATGTTGAGGGCACCAGAGTCTGCAGAAATGAGGAGATCGTTGGTGACTTTAACAGGAGCTGTTTTGGTGATGTGAAGTGGGCGGAATCCGGACTGGAAGGGTTCATAGAGGTTGTTTGACTGGAGATGGGTGTGGAGTTGGGCGGAGACAATGCGTTCAAGGGTTTTGGAAAGGAATGAAAGGTTGGAGATGGGACGGTAGTTGGAGAGGTTGAGTGGGTCCAAGGTGGGCTTTTTGAGGACGGGGGTGATGGCTGCAAATTTATAGATAGTGGGAAAGTGGCCAAGAGATAGAGACTGATTAAAAAGGGTGGTGAGGTGAGGGAGGAGGACAGGGAGGCAGGCCTTAGTTAAGGTCGTTGGAAGGGGGTCGAGAGAGCAGGTGGTTGTCTTGGATGCGGTGATGATGTCTAGGATGGTGGAGGAGTCGACAAGGGAGAAGGCAATGAGAGAGGGGAAGGGCGGGAGGTCAGGAAGGGGGGGCAGGAGAGCAGGAGTTATTGATGGTGTCAGTCAGAGAACTGTTGATTTGGGCGATTTTGTTGTTAAAGTTGACAAGGAAGGAGTTACAGAGGGCGGGTGAGGAGGGTGGCTTGGTGGCCGGTGGCTGGAGCAATTTGTTGACGGTGGAGAACAGTATGCAGGGGTTCCGGTTGGTGTTATTAATGAGAGATGAGAAGTAAGCAGATTTGGCAGCAAGAAGAGCATCACGATAGGAGATGTGTTGTTTGAAGGTTTCGGCATGGACGGTGAGGCGGGTTCTTTTGTAGAGCCGTTCGAGTTGACGGCCAGTTTGTTTCATGGAGCGGAGTTCCGGGGTGTACTAAGGGGCAGAGTTAGTGAATGTAACAGAGGAAGTTTTTCAGGGGGCTAGGGAATCAAGGGTGTCAGAAAGGATGTTGTTGAGCATGGTGGCAAGGTCATCAGGGGAGGAAGAAGTGGGGTCGGAGGGAAGGGCAGAGGATAAGAGCTGGCAAAGCGTGATTGGGTTTACAGTCTTGATGTTGTGGTAGGAGATGGTGGGTTTTGTGGAATTATGAGGCGTGGGTAGAGGGGCGGAGAAGAGGATGCAGAGATGATCTGACAGTGGAAAGGTGAGAGGACGGGGGTTGGATGTGAGTGGAAAGGAGGAGCATACTATATCCACGGTGTGGCCTTTGGTGTGGGTGGGGAAGTTGATGTGTTGGGTGAGATGAAAGTAGTCCAGAAGGGAGATGAAGTCAGACGTCAGTGGAGCAGTTGGCTGGTCAATGTGGATGTTGAAGTCACCGATGAGTAGGAGGCAATAGGAGACTGAGGATACGATGGTGAGGAGTTCAGAGAGTTCAGAAAGAAAAGACGGATGTGACTTTGGGGGGCGGTAGATAAGTACAGCAGTAGTAGAGTTGGGGAGGGAAAAAGCGAGATATTCAAAGGATGAAATAGATGGGAGGTTGAGGTCTAATTCAGTGATGGGTAGGGACCGCTTATGGAGGACAGCAATACCACCTCCTCGCCAAGAGAGGCGGGGTTTGGCGATGTAGCTGTAGTTGGACGGAGTGGCTTGGTTGAGAGTAAAAAAGTCCAGGGGCTGTTGCCATGTTTCACAGAGAAGGAGCAGATCCAAGTTATTGTCCAATAGTAGTTCGAAAATAACTAGTGATTTGTTGGAGAGGGAGCGACAGTTCAGCAGCGCGAGGGAGATGGATGAAGGAGCGGGGGTGGGGGAGCGAAGATTGTTGAGGTTGACAGTACGGGAGGTGGGGGTGACGGGGAGGCGAGAGGTAGTCCAGAAAGAGGGGATGGGTGAGCCATCAGGGAAATGTCGGTTAAAAGATAGTCCGGAGCTACGGTGGATGTAGCGGCGACGGCGGAGGATCCCAGCCTTGCTGGCAGCTGAGGCAGCAGCAGCAGGGAGACGTTGATTATTGTTGAGATGATGAAGATCAGCAGCAGTGTAGACAATTGGACGAGAAGTTGGTGGAATAGAAGCCCGGAGTAGCAGAAGTGATAATTCATGGAGGAGATGAGACGTGACAGCAGCTGGGAATAATCCAGATAAAATGGTAGAGGTGGCTAGTAGCTGGTTAGCTAGAAGTTGGTAGGCAGTGAAATGCATGGAAGCAGCAGTGGACCGAGTCGTGATGTTGGTGGAGTGGGTGGTGGTGTTGGTCAATCCCGACTGTACCCATGCAAACGGCACGCCCCAGTGTGTCATGGCGGCACAGCCGAGCCACGACCGGCGAGCTCGCAGCGAGCGGGTGCTCCCCCTGAGGACGCCGGCCAAGTGGCCAGAAAGTTGGGTTGAAGCCGTTTGCCGAGCCAAGAGCGAGCAGCTACAGGCTCAGAGCCGGGAGGTAGGAGGGTCCGGTGGTGGGTTGGCTAGCTGTCTACTGTAGCTCGTAGTCAGAGGGAGCGGGAACAGAGAGGTGCGAGCAGAGCTCCAGAGATACGCGGTGGGCAGGTGAAAAGGCGAGAAAAAACGGGCACACTTAAAACGGGAAACACAAAACAGACAGGGGACAAACAAATAGCGGACACGGTTCAGGGTAGAAGCGGCAGTCAACAATCCAGACGCCAGCGTTGCTCTAACCCGGAAGACAAAAAAAGGGGAGTTATTAGCTGCCATCTGGTCTTTTTTTTGTTGTGAAACTGAAATAATTCAGTAAAGCAATCAAAACTGAACCACGTCCTGTGTTCTGACCGACACCCGGGGGCGAAAAGAGCATAACCATCTGAGCCAACCCCCATACAGTCATTTGTTTCAGATGTAATCGTTTTCTGTATAAAAATTAAATTTGGTGTTCAAAAAGTCTTTTTTCAAACTTGAGTCTTGAAAAAGAGGGGGTCGTCTTATAATCAGGGTTGTCTTATATTCGGGCCAATACGGTTATGAATGAATGTATGTATGTATGTATGTATGTATGTATGTATGTATGTATGTATGTATGTATGTATGTACAAACCGGATTCGGTTGAAGTTGGGAAATTGTGTAAAATGTAAATAAAACCAAAATACAATGATTTGAAAATCCTTTTCAACCTATATTCAATTGAAAACACTACAAAGACAACATATTTAATGCTCAAACTCATAAACTTTAATTTTTCAAATACTTAACTTCAAATTCCATGGCTGCAACACGTACAGTAGAAGTTGGATAAGGGCATGTTTACCACTTCGTTACATCACCTTTACTTTTAATAACACTCAATAAACGTTTTGGAAGAGAGGAGACTAATTCTCTTAGCTTCTCATGTGGAATTCTTTCCCATTCTTGCTTGATGAAACGCTTCAGTTGTTCAACAGTCCGGGGTCTTCCCTGTCATATTTTACGCTTCATAATGCGCCACACATTTTCAATGGGAGACAGGTCTGGACTGCAAGCGGGCCAGGGGAGAACCTGGACTCTTTTATTTCGAAGCCACGCTGTTGTAACACGTGCAGAATGTGGCTTGGCATTATCTTGCTGAAATAAGCAGCGGCGTCCATGAGAAAGACGTCGCTTGGATGGCAGCATATGTTGCTCCAAAATCTGTACTTTTCAGGATTTATGTTGCCTTCACAGAAATGTAAGTCACCCATGCCATGGGAACTAATGCACCCCCATACCATCACAGATGCTGGCTTTTGAACTTTGTGTTGATAACAGTCCGGATGGTCCACTCCCTCTTTGGTCCGGAGGACACGACGTCCAGTGTTTCCAAAAACAACTTGAAAAGTGGACTCCTCAGACCACAAAACACTTTTCCATTGTAGTTGTACTAAATTCATCTTGTTTTTCCTTTTCAATTACTTCACTGGTTCTTCTATATCAAACAAATTATTTTAGGTGTATTTACCTGACATGTTTCGGCGGGTTCTTCTGACTCTGATGAAGGCGGAAGAACCCGCCGAAACATGTCAGGTAAATACACCTAAAATAATTTGTTTGATATAGAAGAACCAGTGAAGTAACTTTTCCATTGTGCATCAGTCCATTTTACATGAGCTCGGGCCCAGAGAACCCGGCGGTGTTTCTGGATGTTGTTCATAAACGGCTTTTGGTTTGCATGGTAGACTGATGTAGTGACGAACGGTATTTACTGACAGTGGTTTTCTGAAGTTTTCCTGAGCCCATTTGGTGATATCCTTTACACCAGGGGTCACCAACCTTTCTTAAACCGAGAGCTACTTCCTGGGTACTGATTAAGGCTACCAGTTTGACACACACTTCTGAAATAGCCAATTTGCTCAATTTAGCTTTCACTATGTGTTATTATAGTCATTTCCAGTTCACATGTAAGTGTGATTTTAACAAGAATAGCAAAAATACAGTCAAACCTCGGTTTTCGACCACAATCCGTTCCAGAAGGCGGTTCGAGAAGCGAATCGGTCGAATTCCCAATCTATTTTTCCCATTACAAATAATAGAAAAAATTTTAGTCCGTTCCAAGACTAAAAAAAATTCCTTTTTTTTAAGCATTTTTTCATTTTTCATTTTTGTCCGATCACGCATCTGCAGCGCACCGCCGAACACACAACCGTAGCGCGTCACCCACCGCGCAACTGCACCGCGCTTTTCGCATTATTGTGACAGAGCCGTCGCTGAAATTTAGAAAATATTTTTAAAGTCGTGATGTACTTTTCAGAATTTAAGTGGACCTATAAGTGCGCAGGGAGCTGAATTTTGTCCGATTGCGCAACTGCAGCGCAACTGCAGCGCAACTGCAGCGCAACTGCAGCGCAACTGCAGCGCAACTGCAGCGCAACTGCAGCGCAACTGCAGCGCAACTGCAGCGCACCGACGAACGCGCAACCGTAGCGCGTCGCCGACCGCGCAACTGCACCGCGCTGGTCGCATTATTATGACAGAGCGGTCGCTGAAATTTAGAAAATATCTTTAGTCCCGATGTACTTTCCAAAATTTAAGTGGACCTCAGTGCGCAGGGAGCTTAATTTGGTCCGATCGCGCAACCGCAGCGCGCCGGGCGCTCACCGTCGCATTGCTTTAAGAGCGTCTTTGTGTTTTAGGATGGCTTTACTGCTCCCACTTGCTTTCTTTGGAGGCATGGTTAGGGCTTAATACAATCCTCAAAGTAACGAAAATACAATAACTCCGGAGTCAGTCGGCATCCGGGCCGCGCGGTCGGGTTTTCTCGGGTCCTCCCGGCTCATCTCGCGAGGTTCAACCTCCGAATTTTGTTCAACAACCGAAGCAAAGAAATCTTGAATTTTTTGTTCAAATTCCGATTTGTTCGAGAACCGGGACAATCGGAAACCGAGGTTTGACTGTAAAATAAATAGATGCAGCTCACTGACAAGTGGCGCTATTCGAGCTAATTTTAGAACAGTCCTGCGGGCGACTCATGCGGTCCTCACGGGCGACCTAGTGCCCGCGGGCCCCGTGTTGGTGACCCCTGCTTTACACACTCATGTCGGTTTTTAAGGCAGTGCCGTCTGAGGGATCGAAGGTCACGGTCATTCAGTCTTGGTTTCTGGCCGTGGCGCTTACGTGGAGTGATTTCACCAGATTCTCTAAACCTTTTGATGATATTATGGACCGTAGATGTTGAAATCCCTAAATTCCTTGCAATTTTGCTTTGAGAAATGTTGTTCTTAAACTGGTTCAACTATTTTCTCACGCAGGTGTGGACAAAGTGGTGAACCTCGCCCCATCCTTGCTTGTGAATGACTGAGCATGTTTGGGGAGGCTCCTTTTATACCCAATCATGGTACCCACCTGTTCCTAATTAGCCTGATCACATGTGGGATGTTCCAAATACCGTAATTTTCGGACTATAAGTCGTGGTTTTTTTCATAGTTTGGGTGGGGGGGCGACTTATAATAAGGAGCGACTTATATGTGTTTTTTTCCAAAAATTTTAAAGAATTAAAAAAAAAAAAAAAAAAAAAGTGAAACCGCGATAAACGAACCGCGATGTAGCAAGGGATTACTGTAATTTGAATTTCAAGTGACGTCAGCAGCGCAACGCGGCGTCGCGTGGCGGTTGTTTACATAAAGGACAAAGATTGATCACGGGATGACAAAGATGACGAAGGGCCCCACGTACTACCGGCATCATTAGCGGCTTTGTTTCTAAGTGACACGGCGGACGAAGAGTTTGAAGGATTTAAGGATTTGGAGTGACACAGAAGGTTTGAAAAACTATTATGGCTTTTACCCACGCCCGGTCCTACTCTACGGAGCTCTCTTTCACTTCCGTGGATTGAAGTTGGGGGCCGGCGCTCGGCCGGGTGGCTGTCAAGGGACGGTGGGTGGGGCTCGGACAATGCTTTTACGCACGCCCGGTCCTACTCTACCGAGCTGTCTTTCACCTCCGTGGATGGAAGTCGAGGGCCGGCGCTCGGCCGGGTGGCTGTCCGGGGACGGTGGATGGGGCTCGGTCATGGCTTTTACGCACGCCCGGTCCTATTCTATGGAGCTCTCTTCCACTTCCGTGGCTGGAAGTCCACGCCGCCACACGCCTGGAAGTTTGTTTTGTTAAATAAAGAGCCGTTTACCAAACCCACGTCTTTCCTTGAACTTTGTTAACGCTACAATATAGTTATATAGTAGATCTGTGGAATGACGACGAGGCTGACGACGAGGCTGACGTCAGGGCGCACGCGCGGCGTTGTTGACGAAGGACGAGGAATTTGATCGATGGATTTAATGATTTAGAGTGCACAGATGGTTTGATAATACTATTGCTTATATAATAGTTATCCATCCATCCATTTTCTGAACCGCTTAGTCCCCACGGGGGTCGCGGGAGTGCTGTAGCCTATCCCAGCCGTCATCGGGCAGTAGGAGGGGGACACCCCGAACCGGTTGCCAGCCAATCGCAGGGTACACAGAGACAAACAACCATTTGCACTCGCACTCACACCTAGGGACAATTTGGAGTCTCCAATCGGCCTACCAAGCATGTTTTTGGGATGCGGGAGGAAACCGGAGTGCCCGGAGAAAACCCACGCGGGCCCGGGGAGAACATGCAAACCCCACACAGGGAGGGCCAGAGGTGGAATCGAACCAGCACCCTACTAACTGTGAGGCGGACGTGCTACCCAGTGCTCCACCGAGCCGCCTATATAATAGTTATTTGATATCTAATTTATATATCGTTATATGGGCCTGTGGAATATTTTGAAGTGCAAGCGCCGTCAGCGGCGCGCACGCATTGTTGACAAAGGACGATTGATGGATTTAATGAATTGGAGTGACACAGATGGTTTTATTAACGTGTTATTTATGTAATAGTTTTTTTAATAACTCTGAATTTTACGTCAGGGCCGTTCTCAGCTCTTCGTTTGTGTTTATGTCACGTTAGCATACCTATCGTTTAGCCTGTTGTTGCTCGTTCGTGACTGTTCTTGGTGTTGGATTTTGTCGAATAAATTGCCCCCCAACATGATTTGCGACCTTGGACGCAACCCGAAGAACTCTGACGAGAATGAAACATTCGCTGCCATCGAAAACACACACAACAGTTTAGCCTTCAGTGGGATAGGGGATTAAAGCCATCCCCCCCAAAAATGTCACATGGAGCCCAAACACCCCACATGAAGACAATTAGGCCTTTTTCTTTTTAACGCATGATGGGACCGGCACGTTAAAGAGAAACAAGTGCACGGCACCCACTGACAACAGTATTTAGTTTGGATGTAATGGTGAGGTGTACAATACATGTAAATATTAGTTTTGATTTGTTTCCATGCCGACCAGCCATTTATTGTTCACTTAAAGCCGGTCCGTAGCACAAAAAAAGTTTTCTGACCACCGATTTATCATGCACACTAACAATAACGATACAACAGCTTCTTTTTGATGCAAATGCTTGTTAGTGACTTCTTCCAGATGTCCTCCAGACCAACTGTACAATGAACCTCACATAATTTGACTGAACGGACATGACTTTCAATAAACCTGGTTGCTGGTGTCAAAACAGTCAGCAACTGTGATTGATTACTTGTAGCCAAAGTTTTGGAAAATGGTGATTAGACCTCTTGAATCTCTCTTCCCGGGCTCCATCTAAGCTCTGCTCTTGCATTCCGACAGCCCGCTTCCTTTGCCATGAAAGAGCCCTTTGAGAGCTGAGAGGCCAAGACATGGGCTTTTTACGGAGGAGGGCCTTCTGGCACACTTCAACACTTTCCTTCTCCAGTTTAAACTGTTTGTGTGTGTGTGTGTGTGTGTATATCTCCCGCTGCCGCTAAAACCTCAAAACATTTGTTTCTGCTCCACATCCTTAACCCAGCAAGTGTCCCAACTCTTTTTTTTCTTCTTTTTTTACTGAATTGAGGACAGAACAAGCTATTTCCATCTGCTTTTCTCTTTCTGTGTTTACTGGACACACTTTAATTTCTTTACTATCAATTATATTGCAGTCTTTTTCAAACAACCCTACTTACAGCCTTCTTTCTTTGCTTATGAGAATACAATTAAGTGATACCGATAAAGTTAGCATAAACTTATATGGGCATTAAAACGAATGAATAATTAATTAATTAATTAATTAATTATTATAAGGAAATAAAACATACAAGGTTCTGGTGGGCACGGAATACTAAATAAACAGAAATTCAACAGTGAACAAGGTATTAGAAATAAACACTAGAAAAAGTACCGTAATTTTCGGACTAAAAGTCGCTCCGGAATATAGGTCGCATTAGCCATAAAATGCACAATAATGTGAAAATAAAACATATAAGTCGCTCCGGAGTATAAGTAGCATTTTGGGGGACATTTATTCGACAAAATCCAACACCAGGAACAGACATGAACGAGCAACAACAGGCTAAACGATAGGTAAGCTAACATGACATAAACACAAACGAAGAGCTGCGAACGGGCCTGACGTAACATTCAGAATTATTCAAATAACTATTACATAAATAACACGTTTATAAAACCATCTGTGTCACTCCAATTCATTAAATCCATCGATCGTCCTTTGTCAACAATGGGTGCGCGCCGCTGACGGCACTTGCACTTCAAAATATTCCACAGGCCCATATAATGATATATAAATTAGATATCAAATAACTATTATATAAGCAATAATATTATCAAACCATCTGTGTCACTCCAAATCATTAAATCCATCGATCAAAGTCCTCGTCCTTTGTCAACAACGCCGCGCATGCGCCCTGACGTCAGCCTCGTCGTTATTCCACAGATCTAGTATATAAGTATAAAGTACCGTTAACAAAGTACAAGGAAAGGCGTGGGTTTGGTAAACGGCTCTTTATTTAACAAAACAAGAGTTCAACGAGCCAACAACTACTGAACTGTAACAATAAAACCATATACAAGTTGCTAAACGAAATCAAATATATCAAATAACTATAACATAAAAAGTTCACCGCAACACGGCCCCAAGCACCGGCGTTGACTTCCAGGCGTGTGGCGGCGTGGACTTCCATCCCCGGAGGTGGCACTTCCAGCCACGGAGGTGGAAGAGAGCTCCATAGAATAGGACCGGGCGTGCGTAAAAGCCATGACCGAGCCCCATCCACCGTCCCCGGACAGCCACCCGGCCGAGCGCCGGCCTCCGACTTCATCCACGGAAGTGAAAGAGAGCTCCGTAGAGTAGGACCAGGCGTCCGTAAAAGCCATAATACTGTTTCAAACCTTCTGTGTCACTCCAAATCATTAAATCCTTCAAACTCTTCGTCCTCCGTGTCACTTGGAAACAAAGCCGCTAATGATGCCGGTAGTACGTGGGGCCCTTCGTCATCTTCGTCATCCCGTGATTGAATCTTTGTCCTTTATGTAAACAACCGCCGCGCCGCGCTGCTGACGTCACTTGAAATTCAAATTACAGTAATCACTTGCTACATCGCGGTTCCACTTTTTTTTTTTTTTTTTTTGAAAATTTTTGAAAAAATTCACATATAAGTCACTCCTCAGTATAAGTCGCCCCCCACCCAAACAATGAAGAAAAACGCGACTTATAGTCCGAAAATTACGGTACTTGGACTTGAGATGGACATAGCAAGATTTGACAGAGACAATGAACCAACCAGAACTGAAAAAAATCAGGGAACTAAATACAAACAAATTCAGTTAAGCTTGATATTCGTGCATGTTGACCTTCGTTCTACATTTGAAATGAAAAGTGCCATTTTGATTAAGGTATTTTGAGATTTGATTTGTGTCCATGCAGCTCAAGAAGATATACATACGTACTCAGTTATTATGATGTTTTTGCTTCCATTTAATCGCTTGAGATGTGTAACACGCGCGCACGCACGCACGCACGCGCGCACACACACACACACACACACACACACACACACACACACACACACACACACACACACACACACACACACACACACACACACACACACACACACACACACACACACACACACACACACACACACACACACACACACACACACACACACACACACACACACACACACACACACACACACACACACACACACACACACACACACACACACGTAATAAGCAGGGATGGACTGGCATTCAAGTGTCCCGGGCAACTGTCCCGTGGGCCACCCTAGTAGGGAGAGTAGATTTTTTTGGGGGAAAAAACGCCTGTTATGTAGATGGGGGGTGGCTATTAGTCTGTATTTAATAAAGACAATTGCCCGAATCAATTGTTTGTGTACGAAATCAGCTGCGTCCCAATCTGCAGGCAGGGCCACCCTGAACTGGTTGCCAGCCAGTCGCACAAACTATAGGCAAACACAGGAAGGCTGGAGTTGGAATCAAGCCCACAACTTCTACACTGTGTGCAATTATGACCCCCACCATAAAACCTAAGGGCCAGTGTATCTGATGACCTCAAGGTGAAAAGAATCTCATCTGCCCTGAGGCCACATACCATGCATACACTTTACACAAGGCCTCAAAAAATCTTTCTGTTCACTTTAATTAGGCGGACAAATTACAATGATTGGGCCGAATGGTCCAAGTTTCGGTTAATTTCCTGACACCGCACTCCTGATGCCCTTTTAGGTTTATGTTTTTCAAATGGATATACTTTCTAGACCAATATGTTACTCCCTGGGGCCAGTGGCTAAAGGTTATTAATGAGATTCAGAAAATACGACAAGGGAAGATTACCTACCTGTATATCATCAATACTTTTGGGAGGGAGGAGTGTAGCCTTTAAAAATCAGTACTTTGGGGATAAATAGTTTGGGTATACAGTATATTCTGGATTATAAATCACTCCGTCGTACCAGCCATAAAATGCATAATAAAGTAGAAGAAAAAAAACATATATAAATTGCACCGGAGTATAAGTTGTATTTTTGGGGTAAATTTATTTGACAAAATCCAACACCAAGAACAGACATGAATAGGCAACAACAGGCTGAATGGTACGGTATGCTAACGTTACATAAACGAGGTACTGAGAACGTGCCTGACGTAACATACTCAGAGTTATTCAAATAACTACAACATAAATAAGTTTATTGAACCATCCGTGTCATTCTAAATCAATAAATCCATCTAAATCTTTGTCCTCTGTGTCACTAAAAAAAAAAAAAAAACGCTGACTCCGGAAGTAGATGCGGCACTTCCACATGTACGTTGCTGAGGACAGAGTCATCGACAGTTGCAGTTCCAATTATTCCACAGGCCGAGCGTGCCCTCATGCGGTTTAGTGTGAAAATAACATGTGAAGTGATAAGTAAGTAATGTGTTAATGATCAAGTAATAATTTGTTAATAATTTCACATATAAGTCGCACGAGTATAAGTCGCACCCCCAGCCAAACTATGAAAAAAACTGTGACTTATAGTCCGGAAAATACGGTAAATTGCAGCCCTGTGAGTTGACTTCCAAATTCGGGTCAGATGAAAGATGGTCAAATCACAATAATGTTGAGGCAAGCACACAATGCGGCAGGAACTCAGGATATTCATAGTTCAAATCTCCTATTCAACCATTTTTGGGCTGCTCATGAATTTCTCTTACATGGCAAAACAGTCAAGCAATTATTGTTTTGTTTTCAGAGAATAATACTGTCTACAGTATGCAGTATATTCAGTGTTTTGCAGCATCTCTTTCATTGGGACAATGAAGGGTAACTTAACCATGTTAACGGAAACTAAATAAAATAACTCATGGTAAATAAGATGAGAGCACTTTTATAAAAAAAAGAAAGTGGCAGCCACATGGGTGCCACTTTCTTTTAAACAAAACAAGTGTAATCTGCAAATTTGCTAAGTGTAACATTTCTTTTAAAAAAATCTATGAGCACTAGGGCTGCTCGATTGTGGATAAAAATCACGATTACGATTATTTTGTTCAATATTGAGATCACTATTATTTACACAATTATGTTTTTAAATTGGAATTTGTTTTGATGTTGCCCACTTCTATTTGTTTCTAACATTTGTTAAAGATAACATTATTTGGCAAATAATTAAAACCATGTAGGGATGAGTGTCTCCTCTTACTTTTAACCTCAGTCTGTCACAATGGAAAAATGTCAGACGACATCATTCTTTCATTTGGAACCTGGCTATACCAGACAAATGGTTTTCCGTTATGACGATTGAGTCTTTGGTGTAAATTCTGCACTCACATGTCTTCTTCCCTTTCATTGAGGCTGGTCATTCTTTCAGAATAAATACTGAAATTGTAAACCCTGGGGTCTTCCGCCATATGATGACAGTAATGTCATACATCACAATGATCCAAACCTTTCTTGGTTGTCCAAATGGTCCAACTGTGAATATTTACAAAACGTGCTCAGTAAAACTCCCCATTTTGCAAAATTTCTGAACATTTACAGACACTTTATAACAAATAAACAACATTTACCATGCCACAAATGTTGAGCAAAAAGGAACAAAAAGGTCGGTCAGCTTCAAATGATGTCCTCACACTTAGAGACTTCAAAGTCAAGGTCCATTAAGACATGGTTATTATGAAGTTCCCCTTCTAGACAAATGGTGTCCAGATGGGACTCTTTTTCTCTCACAGGCTCCATTGCTTCTTATCATCTAGACACAAACACTCATGAAAAGCAGTCTTCCTGAAAATACTGTCTGTGTCATGGCACTTTCTAGCTTGTCAGATGGTTTCACTTGCAAGCACAGGAATTTCCCCTTTACTGGTCTGATGCTATCTCCCCACTATGTTAGTTTTAATCTACAGGCAGCTTAGACAAGGGTAACTCCATCTCCATGACTGAGTTAAAACAACAATACCCATCCCATAAAAAGGAACCACTTCCCTTTAAATATTTGGCCATTTGGCAGCTCAAAGACAAGACAATAAATGAGACGGAGAGGGCTGTGATGAGCTAGAACTAGATTTGCATTTTAGTGGCTTCCTGATAAGGCCGTACCAAACTAAGGTGAGTTGTGAAGAAAGCATAGTCTTGTGCCACTAACAATCTACCCCAAGTATTTTGGCCATTCTCTTCAGTGTGCTGTTTTGCTCAAAGGTACCATGTGAATAGATAACCACTTGTTCACATCATAGTAAGAAAAGGATCAGTAAGAAAAAGCCACCATTTTACTTCCAACCTTTCTTTCTTTCCGCTCCTATCCTAGATCTATGATTAACTTGGCAAATGCAACTTTAAAAGGGAGAGGTTATTAGTTTGTCAAGTCTGCTGTTAACATATTTTCTTTTCACAGACTTATGACCAACCATATTTACTGAAGGCTTACTGCCTATCTTACCAACCTTGAAATCACAGAATGATTAGTCCTTATAATGCCACAAAACATGTACTCTCCAGTGCCAAGACCTGTTTTTCCATGCTTTCTAGTACTGTTTTCTTTTTTTCCTGTAGATTCAAGAGCGCTGTTAAATAGGCCTGCCTGTACCTGGAGCTGATAGCCAAATGGTTTGGCCCACTTTTTGCTTAACATAAGGTCACAAGACATTTGAATCAAACAAATATTGTTCACGTCACTCTTGTTTAGTGAACGTTTGTTTAGTATGTTTGCAGATACTCTAATGTGGTGAACTTGCTAACAGTGTTCAGCATCTTGAGTTTTGTGCTGGACTCAGACTCAAATAAATAGTATACATGAAGGTTCTGATGTGTTTTGTTATTCTGCACCCGGATGAGTGTCTTTTTTGAGGGGGTTGTTACTAATTGATGTTCACCTTTAGAAGAGCTACACTTTGTGTATATGTGCGCAAGTTTTACTACTACTACTATTAAATTAACCTGGTTAATTCACAGCCTAACCGATTTACAGTTCAAATTGAAATTCACAGGTTTATGCTGATTTTAAGGAATACATTCTAGAAATTATATGATGTAAATAAAATGAAATAGATGAAAATGCTGCGACTAGCTAAATTGAAATTCAAAGGTTTATGCTGATTTTAAGGAATAGATTCTAGAAATTGTATGATGTAAATAAAATGAAATAGATGAAAATGCTGCGACTAGCTGACAACCAGTTCAGGGTGTCCCGATGACTACTGGGATAGGCTCCAGCACGCCCGCGACCCCCGTGGGGATAAGCGGTACAGAAGATGGATGAATGGATGAAAATACTTACAAAACGAACTGTGCCATGATTTTTTTGAAAATAAATTCAGATATTTGCAGCATGAATATGGATGACCGTATTGGCCCGAATATAAGACAATGTTTTTTGCATTGAAATAAGACTGAAAAAGTGGGGGTCGTCTTACATTTGGGGTTTAGAAATTATATCCATTCACTTGTGCGCAGTGGTAAGTTAAAGGTTGCTGGTATCGACTGAGTATGTTGCTGTGATCGTGTGTGTCTTTGACACAAAGTGAGTACCGTATTTTCCGCCCTAAAAGGCGCACCGGGTTATAAGGCGCACCTTCAATGAACGGCCCATTTTAAAACTTTGTCCATATATAAGGCGCACCGGATTATAAGGCGCATAAAATAGAAGCTATACTGCATCAAACTGAGGTTGACTAGGGTTGCGGTATGCATCCACTAGCCAATAACCAACGAGCCCTCTGTAAACAATCGCGTTTCTCAAACGATCTCCTATAAAATGATCAGAACTGACTAAAGTTCGATCTAACGCATTGGTACTACTTACCTATGTTTCCCTTCCATATCGATCCGTAGATTTACTCGAAACATTAACAGAGCAGCCTATTTTGACATGAAATAGCCTGGTACGTATAGCAGCTATCGCAATAGCATTAGCCATCCGCAAAGTCTCACGAGCCTCAGCTCGCAATCTCCCATGAGCCTCAGCAAAGTGTAAACAATCGCGTTTCTCAAACGATCTCCTATAAAATGATCGGAACTGACTAAAGTTTGATCTAACGCATTGGTACTACTTACCTATGTTTCCCTTCCATATCGATCCGTAGATTTACTCGAAACATTAACAGAGCAGCCTATTTTGACATGAAATAGCCTGGTACGTATAGCAGCTATCGCAATAGCATTAGCCATCCGCAAAGTCTCACGAGCCTCAGCTCGCAATCTCCCATGAGCCTCAGCAAAGTGTAAACAATCGCGTTTCTCAAACGATCTCCTATAAAATGATCGGAACTGACTAAAGTTCGATCTAACGCATTGGTACTACTTACCTATGTTTCCCTTCCATATCGATCCGTAGATTTACTCGAAACATTAACAGAGCAGCCTATTTTGACATGAAATAGCCTGGTACGTATAGCAGCTATCGCTATAGCATTAGCCATCCGCAAAGTCTCACGAGCCTCAGCTCGCAATCTCCCATGAGCCTCAGCAAAGTGTAAACAATCGCGTTTCTCAAACGATCTCCTATAAAATGATCGGAACTGACTAAAGTTCGATCTAACGCATTGGTACTACTTACCTATGTTTCCCTTCCATATCGATCCGTAGATTTACTCGAAACATTAACAGAGCAGCCTATTTTTAAATGAAATAGCCTCGCGGGTACAACAGCTATTCGGTGACGCCCCCTGACTACAGTTGCCGTAATGTTGGGAAGCGATGCGACCTTGTAATTTACTAGTCGTACTAAAACGTACTGAAACATTTTGGCAGAGCACTGTGTACAACCAGTATGGATCAACAAATTCATCAATTGATCCATATATAAGGCGCACTGGCGGCTTTTGAGAAAATTTTAGGTTTTTAGGTGCGCCTTTTAGGGCGGAAAATACGGTATATACATTTCATTGTTATTACTGTCCACTGTTGTGCCGTTTGTCCGATCGCGGTTTGCTTCGTGTGCGTGCCGTTTGATTGACAGCTCCGGCGCGCTCCTTTAAGTTTGCCTCGCATCGTACGAGCAGCGTGCACGCATTACTACAGCCGTTACGCAGCGGCACGGCGACTAACGGTCGCCAGCAAATGTATTTTGTTGTCTCGATGACTTATGATTGATGTGTTGCCGAGAGTATTTCATTTATGGTTATTTAGTATAGTGGAAAAGGTACGCGCAGTTAGTTATGCAATGTGTGCCGTCTACTAGTGTTGTGTGACGTCAGAAGTTGAGCGTTGACTTCCGTGCTGTATTTCTGTCTGTTGCAGAACCAAACACACACACACACACACACCACACACACACGCACACACACCCTTCACACGCTTCATACAATAATCACACACACAAGAATCGCATTCACACACGCAAAGACTCACCCATGTACACGACACACACCTGCTCTCACATCCTTACGACCAAACGTGTGCCTATACCCTTTTGCCAGTGTGCCTGTATGCCCCTATGAGCCACGGTGCCTGTTACTTTTTTGCCAATAATTCAGTAAAGCAATCAAAACTGAACCACGTCTTCCCTCCTGTCTTCTGACCGACACCCGAGGCGAAAAGAGCATAACCTTCCGAGCCAACCCCCTATACAGTCCTCAGGCTCCCCAACAATAGCGGTAGCAGTTTGCATTATTTTATTGCAATGTTTTTCCTTATTCAGATTTGTTTCAAGACTACAGTTACAGTTTTACTTCACTTTGATGGTTAATGCAGTCATTGCAATTTTGTTGTTTTATCACAGTAGATTGGTTTATTTACATTTCAAAAACCAGAAGCCATTCATTTACAAATGTGATTGCACTTTAGTTTACATATTTAAATGTTCAGATATTAAGATGTGATAGACAGTTTTTGCATGATTTGAATGAGGCAAAATAACATGCTTTTTCTCTCGAATATATTGTTATTATCATTTGTTTCAGATGTAATCATTTTCTGTATAAATATTTAATTTGGTGTTCAAAAAGTCTTTCCTTCAAACTTGAGTCTTGAAAAAGAGGGGGTCGTCTTATAATCAGGGTCGTCTTATATTCGGGCCAATACGGTAATTGGTTTCCAATAGTTGAGTCCATTCATTATATACGTAGATGTTTTTTTGGATACACTACTTCCATTACTGGGATTAATAAAGTATCTATCTATCTATCTATCTATCTATCTATCTATCTATCTGGATGTTGGACTTTTTAGGTCGGTAGGCATTCGCAAATCCACTGTTTGTTTTCTTTTTTGCGGTGGTGGGGGCTATCTGCGGAAACTCCCACAATTTATATTTTTTCTTTATCTGATTCTGCTTATTAAGATTTGGGGGTCTGGGAGGTTTCATTGTACAGTAATCCCTCGCTACATCGCGGTTCATTTATCGCGGCTACAGTACATCGTGGATTCCCCCCCAAAAATCAAAAATTTAAAATAAAACTTCTAAATTGAGGAATTATGACATGAATGTTGTCCACACGCCGAAGGCAGGGAGTGCCCATGCAATTGCAGTATGTACACTTGTACTTTTCTATAAAAAAAAGTTAGAATAATAACAGTTCTAAAAACATTTACAGTGTTGAACCTTATAAAAAATTTGTTATAATAAAAGAGTTCTAAAAACATATTTACAGTATGTACACTTGTACAGCCCAGTGCCTAGTGGAAGAGTGTCCGCCCTGAGACTCGAAGATTGTGGGTTCAAACCCCTTCCGGGTCATACCAAAGACTATAAAAATGGGACCCATTGTCTCCCTGCTTGGCACTCAGCATCAAAGGTTGGAATTGGGGGGTTAGATCAACAAATGATTCCCGAGCGCGGCACCGCTGCTGCTCACTGCTCCCCTCTCCCCCAGGGGATGGATCAAAATCACACAGGGATGGGTTAAATGCAGAGGACAAATCTCACCACACCCAGATGTGTGTGTGACAATCATTGGGACTTTAACTTTTTAACTTAAACTTGTTATAAAAAGTTGTTATAAGAATAAAAGAGTTCTAAAAACATTCATAGTATGTATACTTTAGCTACATCTACATATGTTTTACACACACACACACACACACACACACACACACACACACACACACACACACACACACACACACACACACACACACACACACACACACACACACACACACACACACACACACACGTATCATATTTATATTTATATTATTTATACATTATTTTCTGTATGTCATTTATACTACGCATTAATATAGTACTGTATTTTTCGGACTATAAGTCGCGTTTTTTTTCATAGTTTGGGTATATACAGGACTTATATGTGAATTTTTTCAAAACTTTTCAAAATTAGAAAAAAAACAAAAGCAAAAGTGAAACCGCAATAAACGAACCGCAATGTAGCAAGGGATTACTGTAATTTGAATTTCAAGTGACGTCAGCGGTGCGGCGCGGCGGTTGTTTACATAAAGGACAAAGATTCGATCACGGGATGACGAAGATGACGAAGGGCCCCACGTACTACCGGCATCATTAGCGGCTTTGTTTGTAAGTGACACGGAGGACGAAGAGTTTGAAGGATTTAATGATTTGGAGTGACACAGAAGGTTTGAAAAACTATTATGGCTTTTAGGCACGCCCGGTCCTACTCTACGGAGCTCTCTTTCACCTCCGTGGATGGAAGTCGGGGGCCAGCGCTCGGCCGGGTGGCTGTCCGGGGACAGTGGATGGGGCTCGGACATGGCTTTTACGCACGCCCGGTCCTACTCTACAGAGCTCTCTTTCACCTCCGTGGATGGAAGTCGGGGGCCAGCGCTTGGCCGGGTGGCTGTCCGGGGACGGTGGATGGGGCTCGGACATGGCTTTTACGCACGCCCGGTCCTACTCTACGGAGCTCACCGGCATTGTTGACATAAAGGACGATCGATGGATTTAATGATTAGGAGTGACACAGATGGTTTTATAAACGTGTTATTTATGTAATAGTTATTTGAATAACTCACGTTAGCATACCTATCGTTTAGCCCAGGGGTGGGCAAACATTTTGACTTGCGGGCCGAACTGGGTTCTAAATTTGGACCGGAGGGCCGAACCAGGAGCAGATGGATGTAGTGTTTGTGTGAAGTAATATAAACGACCTGTAAAGGTCATTACATAAAAGGTTTTGGCCTTTAGTAGGTAGTAAAGCATGGATATTCAAAAAACGTTTTTTGAAAACAAATGCATTTATTAACAGCATTAAAAAAATAAAAATAAATCACTAAAAAACTGCTATCAGTGATTCTCATAAAATACGACACTGTTATTAAGAATAACAGTCTCCATCACTTCAGTGCCTGCAGGTCAGATTAATGAAAGATGTTTATCTTATGAGATCACATCAAACGGCGAACATTCTGACCAAATATATCATCTTGAAGAATCGGTGAAAGCATACATCCAAATAAAGTACCGTATTTTCCGCCCTAAAAGGCGCACCGGGTTATAAGGCGCACCTTCAATGAACGGCCCATTTTAAAACTTTGTCCATATATAAGGCGCACCGGCTTATAAGGCGCATAAAATAGAAGCTATACTGCATCAAACTGAGGTTGACTAGGGTTGCGGTATGCATCCACTAGCCAATAACCAACGAGCCCTCTATAAACAATCGCGTTTCTCAAACGATCTCCTATAAAATGATCAGAACTGACTAAAGTTCGATCTAACGCATTGGTACTACTTACCTATGTTTCCCTTCCATATCGATCCGTAGATTTACTCGAAACATTAACAGAGCAGCCTATTTTGACATGAAATAGCCTGGTACGTATAGCAGCTATCGCAATAGCATTAGCCATCCGCAAAGTCTCACGAGCCTCAGCGAAGTGTAAACAATCGCGTTTCTCAAACGATCTCCTATAAAATGATCGGAACTGACTAAAGTTCGATCCAACGCATTGGTACTACTTACCTATGTTTCCCTTCCATATCGATCCGTAGATTTACTCGAAACATTAACAGAGCAGCCTATTTTGACATGAAATAGCCTGGTACGTATAGCAGCTATCGCAATAGCATTAGCCATCCGCAAAGTCTCACGAGCCTCACCTCGCAATCTCCCATGAGCCTCAGCAAAGTCTAAACAATCGCGTTTCTCAAACGATCTCCTATAAAATGATCGGAACTGACTAAAGTTCGATCCAACGCATTGGTACTACTTACCTATGTTTCCCTTCCATATCGATCCGTAGATTTACTCGAAACATTAACAGAGCAGCCTATTTTGACATGAAATAGCCTGGTACGTATAGCAGCTATCGCAATAGCATTAGCCATCCGCAAAGTCTCACGAGCCTCACCTCGCAATCTCCCATGAGCCTCAGCAAAGTGTAAACAATCGCGTTTCTCAAACGATCTCCTATAAAATGATCGGAACTGACTAAAGTTCGATCTAACGCATTGGTACTACTTACCTATGTTTCCCTTCCATATCGATCCGTAGATTTACTCGAAACATTAACAGAGCAGCCTATTTTGACATGAAATAGCCTGGTACGTATAGCAGCTATCGCAATAGCATTAGCCATCCGCAAAGTCTCACGAGCCTCACCTCGCAATCTCCCATGAGCCTCAGCAAAGTGTAAACAATCGCGTTTCTCAAACGATCTCCTATAAAATGCTCGGAACTGACTAAAGTTCGATCCAACGCATTTGTACTACTTACCTATGTTTCCCTTCCATATCGATCCGTAGATTTACTCGAAACATTAACAGAGCAGCCTATTTTGACATGAAATAGCCTGGTACGTATAGCAGCTATCGCAATAGCATTAGCCATCCGCAAAGTCTCACGAGCCTCACCTCGCAATCTCCCATGAGCCTCAGCAAAGTGTAAACAATCGCGTTTCTCAAACGATCTCCTATAAAATGATCGGAACTGACTAAAGTTCGATCCAACGCATTTGTACTACTTACCTATGTTTCCCTTCCATATCGATCCGTAGATTTACTCGAAACATTAACAGAGCAGCCTATTTTGACATGAAATAGCCTGGTACGTATAGCAGCTATCGCAATAGCATTAGCCATCCGCAAAGTCTCACGAGCCTCACCTCGCAATCTCCCATGAGCCTCAGCAAAGTGTAAACAATCGCGTTTCTCAAACGATCTCCTATAAAATGATCGGAACTGACTAAAGTTCGATCTAACGCATTGGTACTACTTACCTATGTTTCCCTTCCATATCGATCCGTAGATTTACTCGAAACATTAACAGAGCAGCCTATTTTGACAGGAAATAGCCTCGCGGGTACAACAGCTATTCGGTGACGCCCCCTGACTACAGTTGCCGTAATGCTGGGAAGCGATGCGACCTTGTAATTTATTAGTCGTACTAAAACGTACTGAAACATTTTGGCAGAGCACTGTGTACAACCAGTATGGATCAACAAATTCATCAGTTGATCCATATATAAGGCGCACTGGCCTATAAGGCGCACTGTCGGCTTTTGAGAAAATTTTAGGTTTTTAGGTGCGCCTTTTAGGGCGGAAAATACGGTAATCAAAACGGCAACACGGTGAGGGGTATCTGAATACCAGAGTTTTAACTCACAAACACCTGGTAACAGAGGTGAGGAAACGGGAAACACTTCCTTAAAGTAAGCCTTAAGAACTTTACAGGTTAAGATTAGTCGCAAACAAGTGGTGCATCAATGTCCTTGAGCATCCTGCATTGTTTGAAAATGAGAATGGTCACTAGTTTCAATCCCTGCTATTTGTACAAATCTTGTTCAAAATGCATTTTTTTACAACAAACTTGAGAGCCTCCCCTTCATTTTCAGTGGGAACAGTGTTGTTGGTCTCCCTTTTTTGCTAGTGCGTCATAGTCTGGAGTAAAATTTGTTGTGGCAATTCTTAGGAGAGATCCGAGGTGTTGGTCCGTTTACCTAGATCTGTGACGGGTTGATGTTGATGTTCATGTGGCTGAACGTCACGTCGCGTACGTCGAGCCAAATTGGCCACTGTTTTTTAAACACTCGGCACTCAGTGTCCACCTTGCTTTTCCTTGGGCGACTCATTTTAATGGAAGGATTCCAGGGGAAGGTTTGTGGGTGGCTTTAGCGTAAAACTGTATCTGAAAGCTCAGCGCGCGAATTACAAGAATGCTGTCGTCACAGCCCACGCTCTAAATTCGGCACTAGAGCGCGAGTGCGCCATGTCCGTACTACTGAGTACGTACACGCACTTGTGAGTGTGCACCGAGCTTTCTGACACGGCTTCCGGTCGTAAATGCGCAGGCGAGCGGTTCCCCATCTACTGGGGAAACGCAGTCATTGCAGGCAAAATGACCCAAAAAAAACGTTTATAAATACAATTTATTCAGGGTTGGCGGGCCGGATTAAACGGTCCCGTGGGCCGGATGTGGCCCGCGGGCCGTAGTTTGCCCATTTCTGGTTTAGCCTGTTGTTGTTCGTTCATGTCTGTTCTTGGTGTTGGATTTTGTTGAATAAATTTCCCTCAAAATGCGACTTATACTTCGGAGCGACTTATGTTTTTTTTTCACGTTATTGTGCATTTTATGGCTAATGCGACCTATATTCTGGAGCGACTTTTAGTCCGAAAAATACGGTATTTACATGTTTGAAACTATTATTTAATGTTCTAATGATAACATATGTATATGGTTTAATATGCACTTATTGATACACACAAATTTTTGTATGTTAAAAATGAGAGGGTGACACGACGCGGATTTTCACATATCGTGGGTAGTCTTGGAACCAATTATCCGTGATGAAAGAGGGATTACTGTAATTAGAAGCAGCGTGAATTATTGGCGGTTGTGTCCATGGCCCTTGCGATTCACACCACTGTACAAATTAAACTACTAATTCAAAGTAACAATGTGTTTGCCTGGGTCTACCTTACTGATTTACATCAACACTTCAACTTCTTTTGTACTACAAACAAGAATTCTTTTTGACTGGGAGGAAGGGCGGATTAGTCAAAATTGAGCACAAGTCATGCAGAGTTTCTGCTCAACTTTCCACTGTGTGGTATTGATATTTCAGCATGAAGGGCATGAGGTCATTATTTTTCCACTGCTGTTCAGAACTTATGGACCCTGTTGGATGAGTGGCTTAGTCAACAATTCAAAGCATATGTGTTTGTCTTTGAGCTCGGAATATGTTTTTAAATGTGGTTCTAAATATACAAAAGCAGAAAGTGTTTACAAATAGGCAGGTTTTAAGGAGGGGGCTCAGGGGCAGTTTCTTTGAAGAGTAGTACCCTAAGAGGTTTTCTTTTAAGGTAGGTTTTATGCCCTCACGCCAATTGTGTATTCAACAAACACAAAGTGAAAATTGCATTTTCAAGATGAAGAATCTGTTTTCATTTGTGGCTACAACACCTGAGAAAAGCAGCATCAAGACAAACTGCACCAAACTGCACTTTTTTGGAAGTACCCCCCCCCCCCCCCCCCCCCAACCACCTATATTAATTAGGTTAAAATGGAATGTGTAAGCGGTCGGCATCTAATCATATACAAAATACAAAGCACTTCTTAGCCCGGTTACACAGGTAGGTAAGTATGTGCCGTAAAACATGAGCACACATCCTGGGACGCTTAAACAGGATAATTATGAACAGACTCAACAACATTGCCCATGGCTCCAAATATCTTCTGATGGAAACGATGGCCAGACACATGTTGGAGCCCGGCCAAACCAAAGAGTCTCTTCTTCCTCTGAGAAACAAACATTTAAATGAACTTGAGCAATAACTACTGTGACATTTCTGCCTAAATTATGGTATTTTTACATGAGCTTTAACTGAACTTTGACCTTGAAAGTATATGAATGGAGCGCAGAGAAATGGGCCCTCATCTTTCACCTCATGCAATTTATGTACCACATCTTGAGAAATAATCCAGGCAATTTATGAATCAAACAGCTTTTAAACATTTGACGACATATCAAGCAAGCATTTCATTTCATGAAAGAAATGAATCAGACTTCAACTAAGACCTTGTGGATAGCACGTCTGCCTATATTTCTTTGACATTCGTATATCGGCTCTGGCCCATCTGTTTGAAGTAGGGCTGTCTCTATTGAAGATTTCTGATTATTCTATCGAAAATTCCATCGATTAATCTGATACCATTTTATTTGCATTAAAGTATATTATAACATTTCCCCGACTGCAGTTTATTATCCAAACATTTTGTTGTTGCTTTACCTAAATAGAAATTTTATGTTCACACCGTGTGTTTGCATCCTCTGTACTTGAGTTGATGAAGTCTTCTTTGAACAGTAGATTGTGATATACCTTTACTCCCACCGTCTGGATGTTGTTGCTGATGTGTGTCACTGACCATTTTGCTGCATTGTGCCTCTTTTTTTGTTTTTTATATACAATCGAGAGAAGTCCTGCGGACAATGCATCGTGGGGTGAAAGCTGACAGGCTCTATAACATTACAGATACAGTATGTTATGCTATTGGAACTGAAACAAAACATCTATAAAGAGACTTCTTAAACCCCAAACTAATCCTCAACATAGGTTATGTTGTGTTAGTATGCTCACACAGGCTATTCTGTCTCGCAGCTAATTCACACTGAGCCCAACCCACGGGTACACCATGCTTTGCTCTAATTATTCCCAGAACCAGGACTATAATGATTACCAGACCCAAGACACGTTAACATACAGCGGTTTATCACAATAGAGGCTACTCGTACCAACAGGAAAAACTTTGCTGTGATTTTTGTTTGTAGATACATGTAGAGGTCTATTTCATGTTCATTTGCTAAGATATTTAGAAATGTTACCACTTGAAGCGACCAGACCATCTTGCAATACTGTGTGATAGAGTAAATTTTAGGTTTGAACAGACGAGCAATAAATTAAAGAGATAAAAACAAAGGGTGCTTTATGATAGCACTACAGACACCCTTCAATAACACTATCAACATTCAATGACTCTATTCCTCTATCTCATGAGAGATGACTCCCACGGTCATGCAGGATATACTATCAGGAAAGGACTGAAATGGGGACTCTGCTAAAGTACAGTGGATGATGTATAAATGTGAGTTTGTGCAAGTTGGGCAGATTGTACAATACAGGTGAAACAGCTGCAGGTTATCAAAGCCAATGCACTCAAACTCAAAACCAAAGGAAACATTGAAGTCAGACGCTCAAGCTTCGGTGCAACTAGCTAGTGCAATGAGAATCTCAAAAGATTAGCTTAGATGTTTCAAAGCAGTAGTGTTTTCATAACCGGATGATATATCTTCATTAAAATAATGGACTGTAAACTTTTTAAAAGAAATAGTTTGGCAAGAGACATTGTTTGCTTAAAAGTATGAATCACTGTTTGCAGCAGTTGCGGTTCAATAGATTTTCTTGTAATCAATGTGTCAGACTGAGCATAACTTTTACAATCACCCGCCAGGTTTATTTTGGAAACTGCTCGCCCTCTTCCTGGCTATATCATCTCTTTCCCACATAGATTTGTGATGCAATGCAGTGGTGTTGTATTAAAGAAACACGTCCATTTTGTAATGGAGGTCTACCAAATTATGATGCATTAGAAATCAATTCAAAGTTAGACACCATACAAACTCAGACTAAAACCTTCTGATTTGTTATCTTGAATGATGGCTAACACCCGGTCATGATTAACAACCAGTGAACAGTACTTTAATTCATGATGTATTTTTCAGACAACTTTTTACTGTTCCGCCCTTTAACACATACCTGTACGTTCCACTCCTAACTCTGTCGAATTTTGACAAGGTTTTTCAATTCCACGATTATGGAGTGGCATGTGTGGCCGCTATGCCTGTGACGTAATGGCAGAAAATGAATTGTACTTCATAAAGCGACAAAATTGCACAACATTAATGCCTCTAATTCCCCTATTTAAACACATGGCCCCACACACAAATGAAATGAAACTTAGAGCATTTACAACCAAACTTAATTTCAAGGAATGCAGCTTCCAGAACATCATCTTTTCAACTGACACTTCAAAGTAAAGCGATAGAGAAAAGAGGTCAAATCATCAAGTTACTCTTTTTTTCTAACACTACACCCCACACTGCCATCGTGAAAAAAAAACACTTTTCAAAAAAAAAAAAAAAATTAAATAAGTGGTGTGACCGGAACTCACTTTGACTTCAGCCACCTGACATCATGTGAAATTTCATAGTGTAGTACAATAAAGATGCTTCAGTAGTTAAGCAACAAGTACTTAAATGAATTGCGCAGCAACACATGTAGACCAACAATATAACAATATTCATATATTCTTTATCCTCTGCCAGCATCTTACTGAGACACTTGGATGCGAAACACGTTTTCATGTATCATCTACTGAAGGGCTCATCAACAAGGTGCCAGTTTACTCACAACACCCCTTTGTACAGTAATTATCAAAGTCTGTTAGTTCCAGAATTGGTCGCTGTTGTTTACTGGTGTTGTGGCACAAACAACAGACAGAGACTCGTACGCGTACTTGCTGGTTCTGCCACTGTTGCCAGAGATTTACTGTAAGACTAGAGCAAACTAAGAGATATGCCACTCCCATCATAGAGAATGAATGATTGGACATATGTGGCAACCATGTTGGCAGGGGCTAAAGTCCCATAAATAGGTCATGGAAAGCATGTCCATTAACATGAAGCCCGGAGTTGCCTACCCATGCCTTAAGAGAACATTTGTGATGACAGCGAGGGAAAGGGAACCTCAATCTCTGTCTCCTAAATTGCCCACTTGGAATGCTTTAAACATTTGGAAATTGCAATTCTGTTCCAGTGTTGTTGATTGAATTAACCTGTCCTTAGCTTTGCCCTGAGCCTTCATATAGAACTTGATGATGTGAGAATAACATGCATGGCAACACAGCAGCACAACAGTGACTATTGCTGTCAATACAAGGTGGGCATAGATGGCTGTCTTTCACTTCTGATGCTTCTTAACCTCTGCTACATTTCCAGATTGACAAAACATAGTCTGTACTAAATCACCAGTTTTTGTTTGCTCCCAACTTCCTTCTATGTTAAAAGGGCTTCAAATTTATTTCCCTCATAGTATGACTCATTTCACAAATCAGAATGATTTATGCATGCCCCAAAAAGGGTGTCATTTATGGTCAATTGTAACAATATTATTTACCTTGTTGTTAGTTCTCAAAGCTTGGATTTCTTTCGATGGCATTCGTTCGTTCGTTCATTCGTTCGTTCGTTCATTCGTTCGTTAATTCATTCATTCATTCGTTCATTCATCCATCCATTCATTCCCTTTCAGACCACTTTAACAGTTATTTCCCCCAAAATGGACCACTCATTCTAGGTTTCTGAGACCCCGTGTTCAACCGCTCTTTGACTCATTCATTGCACGCTGCTGCATGGACCCATTTCATAGTTCACGAGAAAATTGTTATTTATATTGCGGTTTGGTTGTAGGACTACCCCAGTAATACAGTCTTTCTTGTCTGTGATGACTATGAAAGAAAAGTGGTACAGTTCTCGTTCCACTCCAATACTTAGATGACCAGGAGCTTTAGTTACCTCCTGATTGCTTTAGTTACAAAGAGGTTATGTTTCTGGGACATGTATCCACCAAAATATTGGGGCAAAAATACTGGGATGGGTTGTGCTGTCATTATTAGAAATAATCACATTTTAGATTTTATGAACATTTGTATGTTATTCATTTGAAACAAAAAACATTTTGTTTTAGTGTGTCTCCTGCCCACAAATCAAACGTAAAACTATACAAACGAGCCAATGTTTTACAAGCTCCCTATTTCCTAAATGTTCTTTATTATCAGTATTTGTATGCAAGGTGTTCAGATTTTGGCCTCATTGAAAATCGAACGTACATACGTATTTACATACTACATAGGTATACAGGTATCTCATTAATGAAAGTACCGTAATTTTCGGACTATAAGTCGCGGTTTTTTTCATAGTTTGGGTGGGGGGGCGACTTATACTCAGGAGCGACTTATATACATATATATGTTTTTTTTCACTTTTTTGGGCATTTTATGGCTGGTGCGACTTATACTCCGGTGCGACTTATAGTCCGAAAATTACGGTAATGCTTTTTTCCTGGAAACCTACTATTCTCTTCCAAAGTAAAATTCAGATTGAGGGCGCAGTGGCTCATTCTCATGAGAAAGAACAAAATGGGTTCGCTTCAAATAGAGGCTCGTAAAAAAGGGACTGTTTTGTACTTCTTAAGTATTGGCGTTTGGAATCCAAATTCTGGAATGCATTCACCTGAGGGTGGGCCTCCAGTACACCTCACCAGCACCCCCCACCCTGTTGACAAAGTTATTTATTGGTTTCCCGTACTATGGAAGAGAGCATCCAGCCTTATAGACGGCCGCTAAATCTCAAAAGTGAGTTTTAATCAAATAGAACTCAAAAACCTCCACGAATGAATGAATGCTTGTCAAAGTCTGGACTTGAACCTGATTAAAATACATGACCTTAAAAGGATTCCTCATGCTTTAAAAGCCTCCAATGTTGCTGAACGAAAGCAATTCTGGGCCAAAGGCACGGGCCAAAATATTTCCAGGGTGATATGAAAGACTTGTTCCCAGTACTAGTAGAAAACTCTGGATTTCAATTACTGTGGTGAACAATTTATTTTTAGGTTTAGGTGGCAAATACTTTTTCTTATTGATAGCTTTGATTTTTTTTCATCTTTTATGTACGATTGGGTTATCTTTTAGCAATTATTTAATGGACATATGCTCAGTTGTGACAGTACTGTCAATATATCATAAACATTCAAAAACATGCCACACATACATAATGAGGTTGGAAAGAGAATATGTTCTACACCAGCTCATCCGATAAGACGAGCAGCAGTGCGGGGGGTCCCTCGACTCGTGAGCATGAGTTATCATTTGTATACATATACAAGGAACGTTGTATACGGGAATGGCCTTGGTGATAGGCCACATGCCACTTCACCAAGTCTTAAGACAAACACATTATAATCCAAACACATACAGCAGTCTGCGGGAGTAACTTTCCAATACATGGTAACAAAAAAAAAATCATAACCTGCAAACAGCAATTTGTTCTCATTTAGAGACACATTTGAGAGTGTATAGACTTCTTGTGTAAGTCAGATTTTACCAAGCATGTAAGAGCGCTATCCCATGCCAGAACCGTGTGGAAACTTGATAGAGTGTTTGAATTGATGCCATGGGATCCTGTTCTCAAACACATTTGTATTTAATAGCATAAATATAGATTTTTTTGGGGGGCTATCACAAGCTGTAATCATTGTGGGTATGTCAACGCAAAAGCACCCCGCCTTCTTCAACTATTTTCACACTCAGGCTTGGCAGGCTTGTCATCAGCAAGCAACCAGAGCAACAAAGAACAAAGCCTTGGCTGTTGTAGCCAAAATGACGATGCTCTGCCACTAATGATAATGAAACCTTGTGAGCAAGACACCCTGCAGCTGAAAAAGAGCAGCAACGGTCAGACGAACCTCTAAATAAAAAAAAGAAAAACTCAAATGATGAGTGTTGAGTTACAAAGTTATTCATTTTTTCTTTTTTTAACAAATTCAGCTCATGTGTAAGTTGGAATCATGGAAATATGGCATGTCATAAAAGAGGCCTTGGTAGCAGATTCCATCCATCATTTGATCCAGTTAAAAAACTGAAAAGGCAAGTAGAGTCACGTTGAGCCAGTGTCACACTGCTGGAAATGCCAGCAATATTATAGCAGCACAGATTCTTTGTTATATTGAGCTCAGAATGAATCCATTTTATTGCCTTGTCCAAAGAGGTTATGTTTTCGCCCATGACTTGTTTCTTTGTCTGTCTGGAACTCAGTTGGACAACCCCATTCATGCACCACATTGAAAAATGTTCAACATTAAGTGGAACTACCCAAGACTTGCGTAGTGAAGGAGGACAAGTCATTATGAGCTTAAAAGAAAACAAAAAACCTTGAGGGGAAAAGAAAACAACCTGAAGGCTTGACTGTTTCTACTAGAGCACAGGTGTCAAACTCAAGGCCCGGGGGCCAGATACGGCCCGCCACATCATTTTATGTGGCCCGCGAAGACAAATTGTGCATCAAATTCGTGTCATTACTAGAATTGCAAATTGTCTTCACTCTTAATAATATATAATTTTTTAAATATTTGACCAGCTTTTACTCGTCTGTGTTGAAAATGGGTTATTTGTCAGTTTGTTTTGTAGCTTTTACTGTATATAATATGAGGTGCTCATACATTTATTTGGGTTGACGGTCATAATGGTTCTCCGAAAGAAGCTATGACTACAATGCAGCCCGCGAAAAAAATTTGTTTGACACCCCTGTACTAGAGCTATGGACTCACATTTGCTTCTCTGCTTTGTAACATTGAACAAATACTGCCCTTTGGTGGAATCATTATCAGTTATGATCTCAAAATTTCTTGTCCTGTCTCTGAACAATGTGATCAGTTCATACCATGCATTGAACTGCAGAAACTTGCATCATTGCGGGTGTATTTATTAAAAGAAGTTGAGTCTACATCAAATGAGCTGGTCATTATAACAGCGTGAGTCACTTCCTCATATGTTGTCATCCAAACTGCCTTTATCCCATAATTGTAATCCAAATTGTTTTTTGTTTTTTTTCTCGACTAATGCCTTAATTTTTGCAGGAAATTTAAGATATTTGGGTTGAACATCTAAATGTGAACATGAGCTTTTATTTCCAGGTACAATATTAACATCTGGATGTTGTCATGATTGTGTTTGTGTGGCTGGGTATTGCAAGCATTTCAATGGTCTAGAAAAAAAGCACACGTTTTTATAATATAGTAAGATTTCTTTTAATATACAGTCATTCAAATGCATTCTGCAAAAAAAATGAATAGTCTTTTGATATGTGATCATGTCATTTTCATGCTTCATTCAGACACTTGCATGAAATTATCACTACAACCAGTTGTGAGGACAAATGTAATACCAGGATGCGGAAACTAGACTTAGCATGTAACTAGAAAGCATTTCCAAATGTCCAAGTGTTTATGACATGATAATTGTTAAAAGAGAGGCAACCCTCCTTGAAAGAATGCTTGTGACGTCACTCAGTTTTACAAGAGACAGACAGTTTAACAAGATGACTGTGACTTGCTTTTTCTTCGTACTGCCAGGATGCATCTATGGCTAAGTAACATGTTAGTTATTTCCCTTTTGTTAATTTAACAATGATATGCAGCTTTTTCTTATTATTTATAAAGCATAAATACTGTGCCCAGGGGCTGGTTTATTCCCGAAAGGGTTTGGTTCCATATGATTACAGGGATAGTAGTGTTCTCTCTCCTTAAACACCCTCCACAGTAAAGGAAGGGCCTCATTTCAACCACCAGCAGCTCTCCCCAACTCAGAAAGCCAACTGGGTGAGTCATATTGTAGTGACTACTTATTAATTACCTTCCACTTTTTGGCCACAGCTTCTTTGACTTTTAACTTGTTTCAACTGCTCTACTTTCAGTTTATGTACTTGACATTCAAATCATTCTCACAGATTTACTTGAGGATTTTGAGCACAAGTACCGTATTGGCCCGAATATAAGACGATGATTTTTGCATTGAAATAAGACTGAAAAAGTGGGGGTCGTCTTACATTCAGGGTCTAGACCAGGGGTGGGCAAACTACGGCCCGCGGGCCACATCCGGCCCACGGGACCGTTTAATCCGGCCCGCCAACCCTGAATTAATTGTATTATTAAACTTTTTTTTTGGTCATTTTGCCTGCAATGACTGCGTTTCCCCAGTAGATGGGGAACCGCTCGCCTGCGCATTTACTACCGGAAGCCGTGTCAGAAAGCTCGGTGCACACTCACAAGTGCGTGTACGTACGTACTCAGTAGTACGGACATGGCGCACTCGCGCTCTATTTGTATCAGTCCCGAATTTAGAGCGTGGGCTGTGACGACAGCATTCTTGTAATTCGCTCGCTGAGCTTTCAGATACAGTTTTACGCTAAAGCCACCCACAAACCTTCCCCTGGAATCCTTCCATTAAAATGAGTGGCCCGAAGAAAAGAAGTGAGTGCCGAATGTTAAGAGTGGCCAATTTGGCTCGACGTACGCGACGTGACGTTCAGCCACATCAACCCGTCACAGATCGAGGTAAACGGATCTCTCCTAAGAATTGCCACAACAAATTTTACTCCAGACTATGATGCACTAGCAAAAAAGGGAGACCAACAACACTGTTCCCACTGAAAATGAAGGGGAGGCTCTCAAGTTTGTTGTAAAAAAATGCATTTTGAATATGATTTGTACACATAGCAGGGATTGAAACTAGCGACCATTCTCATTTTCAAACAATGCAGGATGCTCAAGGACATTGATGCACCACCTGTTTGCGACTAATCTTAACCTGTAAAGTTCTTACCGCTTACTTTAAGGAAGTGTTTCCCGTTTCCTCACCTCTGTTACCAGGTGTTTGTGAGTTAAAACTCTGCTCTGATGTTCAGATACCCCTCACCGTGTTGCCGTTTTGATTACTTTATTTGGATGGCTTTCACCGATTCTTCAAGATGATATATTTGGTCAGAATGTTTGCTGTTTGATGTGATCTCATAAGATAAACATTTTTCATTAATCTGACCTGCAGGCACTGAAGTGATGGAGACTGTTATTCATAATAATAGTGTCGTATTTTATGAGAATCACTGATAGCAGTTTTTTAGTGATTTTTTTTTTAATGCTGTTAATAAATGCATTTGTTTTCAAAAAACTTGTTTTGAATATCCATGCTTTACTACATACTAAAGGCCAAAATCTTTTATGCAATGACCTTTACAGGTCGCTTATATTACTTCACACAAACACTACGTCCATCTGCTCCTGGTTCGGCCCTCCGGTCCAAATTTAGAACCCAGTTCGGCCCGCGAGTCGAAAAGTTTGCCCACCCCTGGTCTAGACATTAAACCCATTCACTTGTGCGCAGCGGTAAGTTAAAGGTTGCTGGTATCGACTGAGTATGTTGCTATGATCATGTGCGTCTTTGACACAAAGTGAGTACCGTGTTTTTCCATGCATAATGCGCCCCCGTGCATAATACGCACCCTAAAAATGGCATGTCAATGCTGGAAAAAAGCCTGTACCCATGTATAATACGCACCCAAATTTTGACTCTTACGTAACGTAAAATTATTTCAGAAAAAAGATCATCTTTGGGAACTACCGGATGTTATTCTGCCGGTCAGTATCACTGCGCATGCGCTAGCAAACGCGATAGCGAAGAAATGTTTCGGATTTGTGTAGGGTACATTGTGACAGCAAACGAGCAGGTGATCGAGCAAGCGTCTGATACGAGAGCATTGTGTTCGTATGGAGCGTGTTTGAAGTGAACAGCAGAGAAGAAAGGAACAAGGCAAAGTGTTGTGAAATACAATATTACCTGTAATACGCATTTTGTTATTTGCTGATTGAAACTGCTAATTAAACTGTGAATTGAAACTAATAGGAAGAAAACTGAACTCTCGCTCTTTATATAGCTGACGTGTCTTGCGCATCCGTTCTGCGCATACTGTAATGGCGCCCTCCATATGATATCCGGTCTGCGATGGAGATTAAACAACAAACAATATTTGACAATAACACACCATCAAGGATTGCATCATCGCATCAAACGATGTGTCGTAAATTATGGATTTTACTGACTAAGTGTGTTGGGCAGGATGGCTGAATGCGATGCGCGATTGACAACAAACAAGAAGAAAGGTGTGATTTCAAGTTTTATTTCGAGGGAGATTTTCTTCAAAAATTGTTGTACCCATGCATAATGCGCACCCCAGATTTTAGGACAATAAATTAGTTAAATTTTGCGCATTATGCATGGAAAAACACGGTATATACATTTCATTGTTACTATTGTCCACTGTTGTGCCGTTTGTCCGATTGCGGTTTGCTTCGTGTGCGCGCCGTTTGATTGACAGCTCCAGCGCGCTCCTTTAAGTTTGCCTTGCATCGTACGAGCAGCGTGCATGCATTACTACAGCCGTTACGCAGCGGCACGGCGACTAACGGTCGTCAGCAAATGTATTTTGTTGTCTCGATGACTTATGATTGGTGTATTGCCGAGAGTATTTCATTTATGGTTATTTAGTATAGCGGAAAAGGTACGCGCAGTTAGTTATGCAATGTGTGCCGTCGACTAGTGTTGTGTGATGTCAGAAGTTGAGCGTTGACTTACGTGCTGTATTTCTGTCTGTTGCAGACACACAGACCACTCACACACGCACACGCACGCACACGCACACGCACACACACACACACACACACACACCCTTCATACAATAATCACACACACACGAATCACATTCACACACCCAAAGACTCACCCATGTACACTACACACACCTGCTCTCACATCCTTACGACCAAACGTGTGCCAGTTTGCATTATTTTATTGCAATGTTTTTCTTTATTCAGATTTGTTTCAAGATTACAGTTACAGTTTGACTTCACTTTGATGGTTAATGCAGTTATTGCAATTTTGTTGTTTTATCACAGTAGATTGGTTTATTTGTTAAAGTTAAAAAGTTAAAGTCCCAATGATCGTCACACACACATCTGGGTGTGGTGAAATTTGTCCTCTGCATTTAACCCATCCCCGTGTGATTTTGATCCATCCCCTGGGGTAGAGGGGAGCAGTGAGCAGCAGCGGTGCCGCGCTCGAGAATCATTTGGCGATCTAACCCCCCAATTCCAACCCTTAATGCTGAGTGCCAAGCAGGGAGGCAATGGGTCCCATTTTTATAGTCTTTGATATGACCCAGCCGGGGTTTGAACCCACAACCTTCCAGTCTCAGGGCGGACACTCTACCACTAGGCCACTATTTAAAAAAACAGAAGCCATTCATTTACAAATGTGATTGCACTTTAGTTTACATATTTAAATGTTCAGATATTAAGATGTGATAGACAGTTTTTGCATGATTTGAATGAGGCAAAATAACATGCTTTTTCTCTCAAATATATTGTTATAATCATTTGTTTCAGATGTACCGTATTTTCCGCCCTAAAAGGCGCACCGGGTTATAAGGCGCACCTTCAATGAACGGCCCATTTTAAAACTTTGTCCATATATAAGGCGCACCGGATTATAAGGCGCATAAAATAGAAGCTATACTGCATCAAACTGAGGTTGACTAGGGTTGCGGTATGCATCCACTAGCCAATAACCAACGAGCCCTCTGTAAACAATCGCGTTTCTCAAACGATCTCCTATAAAATGATCAGAACTGACTAAAGTTCGATCTAACGCATTGGTACTACTTACCTATGTTTCCCTTCCATATCGATCCGTAGATTTACTCGAAACATTAACAGAGCAGCCTATTTTGACATGAAATAGCCTGGTACGTATAGCAGCTATCGCAATAGCATTACCCATCCGCAAAGTCTCACGAGCCTCAGTTCGCAATCTCCCATGAGCCTCAGCAAAGTGTAAACAATCGCGTTTCTCAAACGATCTCCTATAAAATGATCGGAACTGACTAAAGTTCGATCTAACGCATTGGTACTACTTACCTATGTTTCCCTTCCATATCGATCCGTAGATTTACTCGAAACATTAACAGAGCAGCCTATTTTGACATGAAATAGCCTGGTACGTATAGCAGCTATCGCAATAGCATTAGCCATCCGCAAAGTCTCACGAGCCTCAGCTCGCAATCTCCCATGAGCCTCAGCAAAGTGTAAACAATCGCGTTTCTCAAACGATCTCCTATAAAATGATCAGAACTGACTAAAGTTCGATCTAACGCATTGGTACAACTTACCTATGTTTCCCTTCCATATCGATCCGTAGATTTACTCGAAACATTAACAGAGCAGCCTATTTTGACATGAAATAGCCTGGTACGTATAGCAGCTATCGCAATAGCATTAGCCATCCGCAAAGTCTCACGAGCCTCAGCTCGCAATCTCCCATGAGCCTCAGCAAAGTGTAAACAATCGCGTTTCTCAAACGATCTCCTATAAAATGATCGGAACTGACTAAAGTTCGATCTAACGCATTGGTACTACTTACCTATGTTTCCCTTCCATATCGATCCGTAGATTTACTCGAAACATTAACAGAGCAGCCTATTTTGACATGAAATAGCCTGGTACGTATAGCAGCTATCGCAATAGCATTAGCCATCCGCAAAGTCTCACGAGCCTCAGCTCGCAATCTCCCATGAGCCTCAGCAAAGTGTAAACAATCGCGTTTCTCAAACGATCTCCTATAAAATGATCGGAACTGACTAAAGTTCGATCTAACGCATTGGTACTACTTACCTATGTTTCCCTTCCATATCGATCCGTAGATTTACTCGAAACATTAACAGAGCAGCCTATTTTGACATGAAATAGCCTGGTACGTATAGCAGCTATCGCAATAGCATTAGCCATCCGCAAAGTCTCACGAGCCTCAGCTCGCAATCTCCCATGAGCCTCAGCAAAGTGTAAACAATCGCGTTTCTCAAACGATCTCCTATAAAATGATCGGAACTGACTAAAGTTCGATCTAACGCATTGGTACTACTTACCTATGTTTCCCTTCCATATCGATCAGTAGATTTACTCGAAACATTAACAGAGCAGCCTATTTTGACATGAAATAGCCTCGCGGGTACAACAGCTATTCGGTGACGCCCCCTGACTACAGTTGCCGTAATGCTGGGAAGCGATGCGACCTTGTAATTTACTAGTCGTACTAAAACGTACTGAAACATTTTGGCAGAGCACTGTGTACAACCAGTATGGATCAACAAATTCATCAGTTGATCCATATATAAGGCGCACTGGCCTATAAGGCGCACTGTCGGCTTTTGAGAAAATTTTAGGTTTTTAGGTGCGCCTTTTAGGGCGGAAAATACGGTAATCGTTTTCTGTATAAAAATTAAATTTGGTGTTCAAAAAGTCTTTTTTCAAACTTGAGTCTTGAAAAAGAGGGGGTCGTCTTATAATCAGGGTCGTCTTATATTCGGGCCAATACGGTAATTGTAAATATTTTTAAAATTAACATTTTCACAAATCTCACAGTGCCTCAATTTAACTTGGGAGAGGTTAAATGTCAACACCAAAAGGGATAACGCTTTACAGTGGTACATCTACTTACAAATTTAATTGGTTCCGCAAACTCATGTTTTCTGTAAGGGAGTTTCTGCGTGGATTAGAAATCTCGGCAGGTACGGGGTCTGTAAATTTGGCTCATAAGAATGCCGCATGGAGGGGCGCGGTTGCTGAAACGACGTCATTTTCTTCATCAAGCATAAATCAAGATTTAGAGTCCATTAAAATCGAGTTGTCACGTAAATAAATCCACTGACCATCCTGACTGACGCGTTCAAAAGGAAAAACGGAGTTGACATCCACTATGGTCCGCCGCATGGGATTGTGGTGTTTTTAGCAAGTGTCAAAATAGTATATTGGCCAGCGAGGGTAACTATTTGATATAAAAGAGGGTAAGTGATATCTTGTTGTCTCCCTGACTCTTTGATATTGAGACCTTCCTACTTGTCGAATCTCAGTCCTCGGCGTTCATCTTCATAGTAGACTAGTGGGAGATGCCTTATTTGATCTGTTCAGTGTTTTTGCAATAAATGTTGCTGTTGCAGATCATACATGTTAGTTGTCCAGTTTTCCTCCCTTTCTGCTTTGCGAGGTGGCGCCTGAGTGGTAAAGTTTTCCTCTCATGGTAGCACTGGGAGGTTGCAGAAAAAGTCGATTTTCCATGATACGTGTCCTTTAATAAAAAGGACACGTATCATGGAAAATCGAATCTTTTCGGTTTTAATTTTATTTTCTTGTGTATCTGGAGTATCCAGGAGTGTAGAAAAGTGTAATCTATCCCTCCAGGTGCTGCAGAGATACTGATATGATCGTTTTGGGGGCTATTTTATACTCTCTTCAGATTTATCTGTTTTCTATTAATTTTTTTATCTATTACATCACATCTGTTGGGGCGGAACGAACCAAACCAGGTAATGGGTGTTACCAAACGGAAATCCGAGTCATAAACATGGCGAATTCCGCCATGTTTAAGATGAATCCGCTTTGTTTATTACTTGGTGAGATTTTTGTAGTCCAAACAACTCAAGGATGCTGAAGTGGAGGGATCAAAATGTTCTGTTGTTGGATGCATCAGTCCACATTTATCATTGCACAACATCAGAACCTTAAAGAAGTTCTGATGTTGAGCAATGATTTGGAGGGATCAAAATGTTCTGTTGTTGGATGCATCAGTCCACATTTATCATTGCACAACATCAGAACCTTAAAGAAGTTCTGATGTTGTGCAATGATTTGTGTGGATTGATGCATCCAACAACGGAACATTTTGATCGCTCCATTTCGGCATCCTTGAGTTGTTTGGACTACAAAAGTCTCACCGAGTTATAAACAAGGCAGAGTCGTTTTAAACATGGCGGGTTACTCGGATCTTTGTTTGGCAACACCCATTACATTGTTTGGTTTGTCCTGCCCCTACGGATGTGATGTAATAGATAAAAACTTCATAGAAAACAGAGAAATCTGTTCAGAGTATAAAATAGGATTATAACAGTATCTCTGCAGCACCTGGAGGAATATATTACACTTTTCTACACTCCTGGATACTCCAGATACACAAGAAAATTATTTTAAAAGCAAAAAAAGTCTTTTTTCCATGATAAGTGTCCTATAAGTCAACCAAAATTCAAACAAATCGGGTCAACCACCATCAGAGTATGGATTATACTGGTACTGTGAAGTGATGAATGTAGTCAACTGTGCGAACACCAAGTCAACAATGTCAACAAAGGAGTCTTAATTTGATCTTCTAACATTGTGCACCTTAATATCCACTCTTTGTAGTCAGTAAACCCCAGCTCATTGAGATATATGGTCATTGAAAGAACTACTACTTTCACAACTAAAAGGGCATAAAGGGGGAGGGGTGCTATTGGTTTAGACCTCCAAGCCCTGCTCCCATCCCATGCTCCTTTCACTTCATACCAAATGGTGAGTCCTTAAACCCTAAAACAGGAAATCTCTGCACGACACCAAGCCCCGCCACCCCCACCCCCAGAGGATAAACGAATTAACATGGCAGGACAAAGAATATGAATCACCTGGAGCTATGCGTGCAATTAACATGACAACAACACAGTGCCCGTTCCAGGCCGACACAAGAATATCCTAAAAAAAAAAAAAAAGCGCTAGAGACGCATGTCAACAATAAAAGCGTTTACTTGGTAAAGGACCGCGGTAGGGAACACACCCCACTCGGTAGGATTTGTATTTCAAACTTGAAATATTCAAGTGACGGTAGGAGCAACATTTTAAACTGTTTTTAATGTTTCCCAAGTAAAAAGGAATCCCATTTAAGAAACTTTTGGCCATAATTGTCTTGACTCTCTTATAGGAGGAACCTAGTATTATTCTACTAGATGCAGAGACCATCAGTTTTTCTTCAAATAAATTGTAAATGGTGGCCTACCGTAGCATCTCAGGTTTGGACAGAAAAAAAATATCCAGAGCAAATTCATCATTAACTTCGTCATAGCGCCAGATGTTCCACGGGGAAAAAAATGTTTGAAAAAGTGAATCGACTAATGTCCAGTTTTAGAAGCCTTGTGTTCGTGCTGTCCGATCCTCGCGTCTGCGGCTCCGAATCGGCGACTGGGCAAGGACAGAGCGCACAATCTCCGGACGTGAAGGTGATGAGGAGGCATGGAGTTCCTTCCACAAGAGATGCACACGGGTGCAGGGCGAACAAAGCCGCGTCTGGGCTACACTGCGCCTCTATCCAACGACAACTTGAGTGGGCTCCATGCGCTGAAGTCTGCAACAGGGATGCATGCGCCACGCAACGTGTGTTAGTGTGAGTGCGCGCGCGCCCGTGTGTCGTGTGCGTGCTTGGGAGGCAGGGACGGAGGTGAGGCAAGTGGGGGTGTCAGTGAATATTACAACCCAATCACAGCAGGAGGGCTGTAACAGAAACGGAGTTGAGCAACAAATGCCTGTTTCAATGTGAGCGGCGCGAACTTGGTGCAAAACACTAGGGGACAATTAATTGACTCCTATCAAATGTCGTCCCATAGACTTCAACATTACAAGGGCGTATCAGGGGAATAGCTGAGAATAAAAGTTACACTGTTTAGTCGTTATAGACAGAATAAAAGAAACGGTGTAATATTGACCAATGAATTCAATAATTGATGTTAGTACTTCTCTATGTAGATCACCTGACTCTTAAGTCGTTTTTATTGATGACCGAACTGCAAATAAACATTGAAGCTATGTCGACGTCCTTTTTCACAAATCCCTGTTGATTGAAATCAAATACTGCCCCCTGCTGGGTAAAAATGTTATAAGACAGCTGTACAAATTTAACAAAAGGTAAAAATGTAATGGTATATACGAATGTGTTTTGGTTGACAAATTTGAAAGTGATCAACAGACATTCAGCTCAAGGAAGTGTCATTTCACATTTCTGTCAGAAATAAAGATTTATTTGACATATTAGTGATTAATTATTCTATAATTTGCTTAGTAAAAAACATTTGTTGAAGGTACAATAAGTAATAACAAAGTGAAAGAAGTTAAGACTAAAACAAGGCAAGCCGGTCCATGTATGTGTTTAACATGACGAAATGTCAATGTTGCAATCCGGATGTCGCAACATTTTAATCTGCAACAAAGGATATATAATTACAATCAGATAGCTGTCAAGTTCTCTGAAGAGTGACATTAGCATTGCAGCCTCAGGAATGTTTTTCCTTTCCTTAGTCACAGCTGTCAACATTCATGATATGGATATACAAGATACTGAGAGGGAAGGGGAAGAAATTAAAATCAGGGATAGGATATAAAAAGCCTTGCAATATAAGTGTGCTCATAATGTGTGTGTGTCTGTCAACCATACTACTCAAATAGTACAAAGAAGGAACAGATAAGAAGTTCATTGACATTGGAAGGTAGAAAAACAAAACAAAACATTCATTTAAGTAACGTTAAAGCAGCCTCCTGGATACACAACTTGGCTTTCAGGATGTCCTCCTCCGTCTGTTCGATGGTCACCACCACTCTGATGCTGAGGATACAAGGAATAACAGTTATTTAAACCGTGCCAGCCCACTGATGGAAAGAAATTGAGGATCTTACCTGGGCGGAGGGGGATAGCGTTCCTCTTTTTCGAGGTATCGGGCGAGAGTCAGTGCCACTTGTCTCTCCATACACTAACAACCAAAATATGGAAAAGAGGAAGAGTTACAGAATGTCTGTCTCTTAATTTGTCATCTATGCTGTAGAAAGCACAACTTCAACACCAACATTCGCAGTCCCATTCAAATATTACGTACAAATATCCCTCAAATTAAATAAAATTGGACATTGAATTGTTATGCATGCAGCACAAAACTCACACTGGAGTCCACAGCAACAAAGATGAACTCTGTGTATTGCATGTATCATTTTGCTATTGCAACATTTTAACTCGCCTTGCGCATGTCTTAAATTGTCAGAGGTCTAGGATTGAAGGGATGAAAAGATGAAGTTGTTGTTCAGTATCATGAAAGGGAGGTGTATATGTTTTATCCATCCATGAGCTGAAGCACTTATCCTCACGAGAGTCGCAGGCATGCTGGAGCTTATCCCAGCAGTCTTTGGGTGGTAGGTGAGGTACACCCTTAACTGGTCGTCAACCAATCGCAGGGCACAATATACAAACAACCATTCACACTCACAATCACACCTATGGACAATTTGGAGTGGTCAATTGGCCTACCAGGTCTGATTTTGGAATGTGGAAGGAAAATGAAGTTGCCAGAGAAAACCCACACAGACACGGGGAGAACATGCAGATGCTACAGCGGAAGTGCCGGAGGCGGAGTTGAACCACGCATCTCTGAACTGTGAGGCGGACTTGCTAACTCGTGTACCACCATCCCAACTGTATATGAGCTAGTGTGAAACAAAAGAGAACTCACATAATCAACAATTGAGCGCAGCATCTGCATGTCAGACTCTCGAGAGCCTGAACTTCTCTTCAGCTGCAGGTGAAGAGCAGGAGCAAACTGCATTCCCACCAACTTCAGCCCAGGAATTCTAAAATAAAAATAATTGTTCAATCAACAAATTGGATGATATCGCCTCAAGAAATTAGTTTAGGTTAGTATAAAATTTTCGCAATTTACATGAGTCAAAGGTCAAACATTAAGTGTGACAGATGACTTCATTTTTTGTTGTTCATTGTATGTTACACATTTGCATTCGGTGGAATTGCTTTTTATACCGTTTGTGAGAGTTGAATCCTTTTTTGAAACCAAGATCAAGTACAAAACAAAAATCATCATTAACCCGTCATCCCTGAATTGAAGTCATTTAAAGTGCCCCTATAATTATATATATATTAAAATATGTCAGAGTTTTTTAAAATTTATTTACCATTTGCATTTATGACCAGTGGCTATTTTGGTGTAGCTCACGTCATAATTTCAAGGTATATGCGCAGAATCTGCTAAGACAACTCTCTGCTTCGCTTCCTCCAATCCATGAAGAGTGTGCTTACAGCACAGTGACGACTTTACCCTTTAAAGAGGCCAACTGACCACTTTCAAGTTTGGTGCTAATTCCAAGACACAACTATGTTAAATATGGGGTTAGGATCCCCATCGTCAAATTATCTTTCCCAGGGATACCATAATTTTTACAGGCATATTTCAGGAGTTTGCTTTTCAAACTATTATTGTTGAACAACAAAGCAATGTCTGATTTTCATTGGTTAATCCGTCCATACATTTTATAACCTGCTTTATTCTCACAAGGGTCTTGCGGGCGGGCGTGCCAGAGACTATCCCATTGAACATGTTCAGAAATTCTTTGCGACAAGAAAAACTATTAAAAATGTTGGTGAATGTCTGGGAAACATCTTTGCGACAGTTTGCGAATCCTGACAAAAAAAAAAAAAAAAGTAATCAACATTTAGGGTATGCACAAACCCTCGTTAACTTTCGCTGCTCAGTGAGATAGATCAGTTTTAAACAATTTTGCAAGAACATCCATCAGGCAAACTTCTATTGTTGCAGAGTAGTTTCATAGAACAGAGTGAACTAGTGTAATGAATTAAAATTAATACATACGTATGTATATATAATAATGGTAGAATACTTACCCTTGTAGTTCTTTGTAGACATATGTGCATTTCTTCCTCAGAACGGTGAATATCTCTAAAAACAGAGCACAACCGCTTTGTAATAAAATAGGAATGAAAAGATTAGAAATGGCTGTGGGCATGCATGTCTCAAGTAGCAGCCTAATGAACAACATTCAGATTTTTTTAAGCCTAGCCACTCCAACCATCTTGGCCATTAGTTTGACTGTTGTTCTGATGACGTGACTATTTGAAATGTGACAAAGAATATGTATGGATCCAATCTTTTATCCACAAAGACCTGCACATACTGAGCTAGTTGCAAGATTGTTGCCAACCATCAAAGATAAACGGTCAGATTTTTTTAATGTATGTTTTTATGACCTAGTGTGACTTATAGTGAGACCAAAGTCAAACATTCTATTACCAAATGACAACACTCACAAGGAGCATGGATCAGACATCATCACAAACAAATAACTCCAGATGTTGTCCACTAGGCCAAGCCCTTTAAAGGTGACGACACACAAACATACAACTGTGTGTGTGTGTGTGCCTGTGTGTGTGTGTGTGCGCGTGTGTGTGTGAGAGAGAGAGACTTGGCATTTGGGCATTTTATAAAGCCAGTTCTTTGCTAATGTTTTTCTGATATTTAAACATTCATATACAGTGCTAGTATCTCTACAGCCACGTACAACTGCCGCAGTTTCTGCCTGATTTACAATCATAAATGTTCCAGGGTCCCCTGCTGCTATGTGAATGCCAAATAACAATGGGCCGGCTATATGAACTCCTTGCTTTAGGATCTGATGTGATTTTGCCTGATGACAACAGAAAGAAATTAAGAACATGTACCTGGATTCTCTTGCATAATGCTGAGGGCCTCAATAGCTGCAGCAGCTAGCATGGGAGGCAGAGATGCAGAGAAACAGTAGCCTTGTCCTGACAGGCGCTGCAAAACAATGACACACGAATTCTTATGACTGAACTCACAAAATGTCAGTAGAGACCTTGAATTTCAAAACACTATAGAGGGTTTGCCATAACTGAACAACAAAAATGAGTCAACAGGTCGAAAACGGGAAAATAAATGAATGAATGAACGAACAAACAAATTAATGAATAAATGATGGATAAATGAATATGCTGTGCTACATTATTCTCTGCACCTTGCAAAATTCACCTAAACTCTCTGGTTCCTTCCAAGCAATGCACGTGCTTTGCGCCCGCCAGACAGGCAGTCCAAGGAGGCCAAGAAACATTCTCGACAGAGGACAATAGTGGATTCTACCGCGGTGCGGGAGTTGTAGGCTAATTTACCTGCCGCTCAACTGCATTCTCAGTTCAGTGGCCTACACATGGTGCACCGTGGGTGGTCACAACGGAATGAGACAGGACCTCCCGGCTCCTCCTCTTTTTCTGCCAACCCTACCCGAGCTCTGTCTCATGCAAGAGGTTGACCAGGTTTTTGCACCCAAATTGCTTTTCGTTTTTTTTTCTAGAGTCATCACAACATCCTGTATCAGCTGTAATGTTTTGGTGAAAAAACTCAAAATGCTCCTCAGGCTCATTTTCAGTAAATCTTTGGTGATTAGTTATTTTTTAATCTCAGTTTTAGAGGAATATTTACCTATTTTTAGATCCTTTCATTTTCCTTTCTGTCTGTGGCATGGATAATGAAAAGTAAGTCTTGATGCAAAATATGATGAATAGCTCTAGAAACATTGCTAAATACATTTTTTTCATTTAACTTTGGTACTGTGCTTACCTGGTGGTCTATAACAAAAGAGCGTCCGCAGCAAAAGCCTCCAATGGAGGCCAAAGAATTCTCCATGTTAGCACTGATCAAATCGATGTCTTCTATCTGCACAAACATGAAAGAGACAAAAATGTTATCAGAACTCACAGGAAAAATCAAATACAACCTAAAAGAAAATGGAGTGTTTCAGAGTATAGTCTGGACTGTCATACAAATTGGAACAGAGCCTTTCCTCTGACCTGTGACCACTAGTTGCATTTGCATTCAACTTTGATAAAATTGAAAGTACCTACATTGACTCCAAAGTGCTCTGTAACCCCTCGGCCATGCTCTCCCAACACACCAAAAGACATGCTCTCCTCCAGGAAAATCCGCACCTTATACTTGTACTTTAGTTTCACCTGGATGACAATAAATGTTATTCATACATGACATCAATATTATATTAAAAATAGTCATGAATTAATTATCTTAAAATAAATACAAAACAAACAAACCTGGCCAAAACACTGGAGAGAGAAAGTATTTTCAACACAATTGAATGTGTTTCATTTAAAGGCTTCTCTTTGTTAACCACAACAAAGGCCAATACAGACAAAAAATACATTGTGTGATTTGAGAATATGTGCAAGCAGAGGCTATTGAAATATCAAAAACAAGGTATGATAGGGTTTCTTCCCATTTTCACAAGACCAATAGTCAAACGGGGCAGATTAAAGGAATAGAAAAAGATTTGTAAAGAACTGTCTTTCCATGCAGTGCTCCATCATAATAAAATATTGGCCATCATTTTAAACTGCAATCCCCAGTTATTTGACGAAATAATATCCATCCATCCATCCATCCATCCATCCATCCATCCATCCATCCATCCATCCATCCATCCATCCATCCATCCATCCATCCATCCATCCATCCATTTTTTGACCCGCTTCATCCTCCCGTCACAAGGGTTGCGAGTGTACAGGAGCCTATCTCAGCTGTCTTTTAACGGGGAAAATCGTGAACTGGTCGGCTGCCAATTGCAGACATTTAGATAAACAAGCTATCACATAATCACACCTACAGACAATTTGGAGTGGCCAATCAGCCTACCATGCATGGAATGTGGGAGAAAACAGGAGCAGCCGGAGGAAACCCACGCAAGCACGGGGAGAACATGAAAATTCCACACAGGAAGGCCGGAGCTGGAATCCAACCCTGCACCTCCCAACTGTGAGGTAGACATGCTAACCAGTGTCGTCCAAATTCAGTGTATTACTTATGAATGACATGGAAGGATACTGGCACTTTTCACACTAGAGGTTTGCATATTTGTTCCTCTGTTCACACTACATTGTTTGCAGACACAACGTTAGCTTGTTAAGATTTCTGCCAAGGATCATCTCTGAGTGAATTTAAGTGAGGGTGCTGCAACCGCACCCAAATGAGGAGTTTCCGAGACAATCCACTAAATCCAGCATCAGCTACAAAACAGTGGACATTGTTTTGTAATTTTCTGTACAATTTGTACAAATATACAGTAGGCATCTGCCTTAGGGAGCCCATTGGCAGGCATTTTGAAGTTTTGCTTGCAAAGAAATCAGTCTTTCAATCTAGCTAAAGGTGTGATGATACAGTGTTCACATTCAGTCTCCAACACCCAAAACACAAAGCGGAATTTAGAAATGACTTTCTACTTGAAAATGACGTGCCCATACATCTATATTTAAGTAATGTAATTTACAATGTGTTTTGGAAATAAAGAGCCATGATGTGCAGTCAGCTTTGCAGTAGCTTATTGTGCACACACTTTTGTTTGAAGCTAAGCTACCCATCTGGGAAATGGAAGGCAAAACACGCAGATGAAAATGGGACATTCTCACCTGAATGTGAGGGATTGTGCTTTTACTGCAGAGCGAAAATGCTACGGATAAGTCTTGTGACATGCAAGGGCCACAGTCAACAATGTATGGGTCAGAAGACGGTACAATAAAATAAGAACTGATGCCATACTGTGTATGGTAATGATAGCTAAGGTTTGTCAGTCCCTAGACACACTCTGAATTTGGGCCTTTTAATGAATAATTGATAATCAGTGATTCTAATCTTGAATTACCAGTTCAGGAAGTGGACATATATCAGCAGTGTTGATGTACAGTCCCTCCACCACAATGAACTTGCGAGTCACCCGAGCCTTACGAGGGTTCTGCAACAAAAGCGGGCAGTAATGTTCATCAGATGTACATTGTGACAAATGATATACATTCTGTTCAACAAAAAAAATGGATTTTTCTGAAGCTCTTGCAAGGGTACTTTTCTTCTGCCTGCATAACAGCAGTAGGAACATCCTAATTGTGGTGTAGAAATTTAGAACCCCCCCCCACACACACACACACACAGAGTACCGTATTTTAAGCACCATAAGACGCTTCGGGTTAAAAGGCGCACTCAATTGCGGGGGCTCTTCTGTACTTAATTCACACAAAGGGCGCACCGCATTATAGCGAGCATGCATGACTTGCAGTTAAAAAAACGTCATGGAAGCATGACAATGAGTTTGGTTGTATGAGTTGAGTTGTACTTTATTCTACTATTTAACCATGTACAATACTGTACTCACATTATTGTTAATCGATTTTGATACGCAAATTAATCAAAGTTCTCATCTTCTGAATCCGAAATAAACAATTGGGCAAGTTCGCCATTAAACATGCCAAGTTCCCTCATTGTCTTGTTGTCACTTCGGCGATGATCCCGGCTTTCTAGAAAGCTTGAATTGTGCCTTGTAAGAATGTCTTTTGTCGATGCCATTTTAGAGGGTCTTAAGATAGTATTTATTCATCAATAGTGGCGGAGGTATGTACTCTACGCATTGCGTACAGTTCTCTGATTGGTTTACTGCCCCGGTCTATGTATTTTACGTACAACATAATGTCCTCTGATTGGTTCATCGGGTCTACATATTACGTCTACATATTGGACTCACACTAAACACGGCAGCAACACAACATTTACAGATTTTGCAATTCGGTCCACATAAAAGGCACAATTTATTAAAAGGTGCACCTTCAGTTCTTGAGAAAAATAAAGGCTTTTCAATGCGCCTCCTGGTGCAGAAAATATGGTACTTTTTCCTTCAGCTTAAACTAACTGAGAACGACCTATCCAAATATTACTGTAGCCTGTATTTACCAACCTGCTGGTCCTCCAACTCTTGCTCCTTTAAAAGCCTCTCCAAGTCATCCATGTCATTGTGCTTGAAGTATTTAAGAAAGCTGCGGGAAGCTTGAAGACCTTTTTGGATGGAAAAGCAGGCTGCCTCGTCCCTGAATGCAAGCCCAAAAGACAAAATATGACAATGATTTAAAGTGTTTTCCTTCAGTAAAACAGATTAAAGCAATGCAATAAAGTCAGAGGATGAACAGGAGTTCAAACGTAGATATACAGTATTGACAGCATTGCCCAAAATATTATGTCAAAGGTTTTGAATAAAAACACAATATAAATAAGAAATAATTTTGCATTACTTACAGTCAGCATTTGAAGATATTTTTAGGCATAGTCTGCAGCGATGGCACTTACACAAATATGATGTCTCCCCTCTTGGCGTAGGCAGGAATGGCACTAGCAATGGTAGCAAAGCCATATGAGTAGATGATAGCTTCCTCTGTTTTCATGAATTTGGCAAGCCGGCTCTCCAGCTCCAGGTGAACATCTGAAAACAAAAGTAAGGTGGGGAAAAAAAAGCCTAAAATCAAAATCACACAAGAGAATAGAAACTTTGAGTTTGTGTTCCTGTTGAATTTTGTTGTGACAACTATTCGAAAAACTGATATTAATAATTATAATATATATTATATTAATATATATCATAATGAATTAATTATTATTAAAACAGAATAGAAACTGAGTTTGTGTTCCTGTTGAATTTTGTTGTGACATCTATTCGGAAAACTGATAATTATAATATATATTATATTAATATATATCAATTAATTACCATATGTTCCGGACTATGAGTCGCTCCAAAGTACAAGTCGCACCAGCCATAAAGTGTATAATAAAGTAGAAAAAAAACCATATATAAGTCACACTGGAGTACAAGTCGCATTTTCGGGGGAACTTTATTTGACAAAATTCATCATCAAGAACAGACATGAATAGGTAACAACAGGCTAAACAATACGGTATGCTAATGTTACATAAACACAAATGAGGAACTGAGAACGTGCCTGACGTAACATACTAACAGTTATTCAAATAACTATAACATAAATAATTTTATCGAACCACCCGTGTCACTCCAAATCATTAAATCCATCGACATCTTCGTCCTCTGTATCACTTAAAAAAAACGCCGCTGCAGACTCCGGAAGTACATGCGGTGCTGACGTTGGACTCATGGTCAGTTGCGGTTCCAATTATTTCACAGACCTATATAACTATATATATAAACTACATATCAAATAACTATAACATAAATAACAATTTTATCAAACCATCCATGTCACTCCAAATCATTAAACCCATTGAAATCTTCATCCTCCATGTCACTTATAAACAACATCCGCTGCTGACTCCGGAAGTACATGCGGCGCTGAGGTCATACTCATTGTCAGTTGCGGTTCGAATTATTCCACAGGTCAAGTGCGCCCTCATGCGGTTTAAAGTGAAAATAACATGTGAAGTGATCAACTATACTAGCAAGTAAGTAATGTGTTAATGATCAGGTAATAATATGTTAATAATTTCACATATAAGTCGCTCCTGATTATAAGTCGCACCACCGGCCGAACTTTGTAAAAAACTGAGACTTATAGTCGGTAATTAAATAAAAATACAGTAATTATTATTAAAATAGCCGCTAAAAATTCATTGGTGAGCCATAAGCAGATATTAGAAGTTCCTGGTGTGTTCTGAGTCCCAACAACACTTCATCAGTTAGCTCCTCTAGTGGTTAAATGTGCCACTAGAAGAGCTAACACTCTGGACAAGGTCTACTCCAACATCAAGCTAGGCTACAGGGCAAAACAGCTACCTCACCTGGGCCAGTCTGACCATATGTCACTGCTATTAATCCCGGCATATACCACCATCAGGAAATCAGCTCCTATCATCACTAAAACTGTTAGAACCTGGCCTGATGACGCCTCTCAGCAGTTGCAGGACTGCTTCGACAGGACTAACTGGGACATCTTCGAACACCGGGACTTGAACGTGTTCACAGACAGTGTTCTGTGTTATATCAAGCACTGCACAGACACTGTCACAGTGGACAAACCTATACGGATATACCCCAACCAGAAGCCCTGGATGACCCGGGAGGTCTTTCGGCTGCTGGAGGAGAGGGACACCGCCCTGTCCCTCAGGTCTGAGGACGGGGCTCTCTACAGCACAGCCAGAGCCAACCTGAGGAGAGGCATCAGAGAGGCCCAGCTTGCCTACAAGAAGAGGATTGAGGATCACCTGGACAGCAACAACAGCAAGCAGGTGTGGCAGGGAGTCCAGCATCTCACCCCACCATCGGAGCTGCTGAAGGGGACGCCTCACTGGCAGAGGTCCTCAATACCTTCTTTGCCCGGTTCGAGTCCGAGCCACCTGAAGCGGCCACATCACATCCCACAGAACGCAGCAGCTTCACCCTCACAGTGAAGGAGCACGAGGTGAGGCGCACGCTGCGGACCATCAACTCGAGGAAGGCTGCGGGTCCTGACGGCGTCACTGGGCGTGTCCTGAAGGACTGCGCAGATCAGCTGGCTGGAGTCTTCACAAAGATTTTCAACCAGTCCCTTACCGAGTCCACCGTCCCATCCTGTTTAAAATCCTCCACTATAGTCCCCCTGCCCAAGAAACGCCACATCACCAGCCTCAATGACTACCGGCCAGTCGCACTCACCCCGGTGGTCATGAAGTGCTTTGAAAAGCTGGTACTGGGTCACATCACAGCACTCCTGTTCAGAGGTTTTGACCCCCACCAGTTTGCCTACAGGGCAAATAGATCCACAGAGGACGCAGTAGCTACAGCCCTCCACGCTGCACTGTCCCACCTGGAGCAGCCGGGGAGCTATGTGCGGATGCTCTTCGTGGACTTTAGCTCTGCTTTTAACACCATCCTCCCCCACAGACTGGTGGACATACTGGAGGGCCTGGGACTTCCACATAATACTTGCAGGTGGATTAAGAGCTTCCTGACGGGTCGCAGCCAGAGGGTGAAAGTGGGCTGTCATACATCCACACCTCTCAGTCTTGGTACCGGCTCCCCACAGGGCTGCGTACTGAGCCCACTGCTTTACACGCTCTACACCAGGGGTGGGCAAACTACGGCCCGCGGGCCACATCCGGCCCACGGGACCGTTTAATCCGGCCCGCCAACCCTGAATTAATTGTATTATTAAACTTTTTTTTTTGTCATTTTGCCTGCAATGACTGCGTTTCCCCAGTAGATGGGGAACCGCTCGCCTGCGCATTTACTACCGGAAGCCGTGTCAGAAAGCTCGGTGCACACTCACAAGTGCGTGTACGTACGTACTCAGTAGTACGGACATGGCGCACTCGCGCTCTATTTGTATCAGTCCCGAATTTAGAGCGTGGGCTGTGACGACAGCATTCTTGTAATTCGCTCGCTGAGCTTTCAGATACAGTTTTACGCTAAAGCCACCCACAAACCTACCCCTGGAATCCTTCCATTAAAATGAGTGGCCCGAAGAAAAGAAGTGAGTGCCGAATGTTAAAAGAGTGGCCAATTTGGCTCGACGTACGCGACGTGACGTTCAGCCACATCAACCCGTCACAGATCGAGGTAAACGGATCTCTCCTAAGAATTGCCACAACAAATTTTACTCCAGACTATGATGCACTATCAAAAAAGGGAGACCAACAACACTGTTCCCACTGAAAATGAAGGGGAGGCTCTCAAGTTTGTTGTAAAAAAATGCATTTTGAATATGATTTGTACACATAGCAGGGATTGAAACTAGCGACCATTCTCATTTTCAAACAATACAGGATGCTCAAGGACATTGATGCACCACCTGTTTGCGACTAATCTTAACCTGTAAAGTTCTTAAGGCTTACTTTAAGGAAGTGTTTCCCGTTTCCTCACCTCTGTTACCAGGTGTTTGTGAGTTAAAACTCTGCTCTGATGTTCAGATACCCCTCACCGTGTTGCCGTTTTGATTACTTTATTTGGATGTATGCTTTCACCGATTCTTCAAGATGATATATTTGGTCAGAATGTTTGCTGTGATCTCATAAGATAAACATTTTTCATTAATCTGACCTGCAGGCACTGAAGTGATGGAGACTGTTATTCATAATAATAGTGTCGTATTTTATGAGAATCACTGATAGCAGTTTTTTTGTGATTTTTTTTTTTAATGCTGTTAATAAATGCATTTGTTTTCAAAAAACTTGTTTGGAATATCCATGCTTTACTACCTACTAAAGGCCAAAATCTTTTATGCAATGACCTTTACAGGTCGCTTATATTACTTCACACAAACACTACGTCCATCTGCTCCTGGTTCGGCCCTCCGGTCCAAATTTAGAACCCAGTTCGGCCCGCGAGTCAAAAAGTTTGCCCACCCCTGCTCTACACACATGCATGCACCCCCGCCCACCGCAGCAACACCATCGTGAAATTTGCGGATGACACAACCGTGGTGGGGCTCATCTCAAAGGGGGATGAGTCTGCCTACAGGGACGAAGTGGTCCAGCTATCGGAGTGGTGCGGAGAGAACAATCTGCTCCTAAACACGGCTAAAACCCAAGAACTGGTCATTGATTTTAGGAGGAAAAATAAAACGGACATTCCACCACTTATCATCGACGGGGTCTGTGTGAAGAGGGTGTCCTCCTTCCGCTACCTGGGAGTCCACATCGAGGAGGACTTCACCTGGGGCGTGAACACCTCTGAGCTGCTTAAAAAGGCCCAGCAGAGACTCTACTTTTTAAGGGTGCTGAGGAGGCACATCATTACACAGAGACTGCTGGTGTCCTTCTATCGTTGCTCCATAGAAAGCACTTTAACGTACTGTATATGTGTTTGGTACTCCAGCTGCACTGCTGCTCAGAGGAAAAAGCTCCAAGGGGTCATCAACACAGCACAGAAGATCATTGGCTGCCCTCTCCCCACACTGGAAGACCTACACAGAACCCGCTGTCTCAAAAAAACACAGAACATTCTGAAGGACACTTCCCACCCTGGCCACTCCCTTTTCGAACTGTTGCCATCAGGCAGACGCTACAGATTAATTAGGTCGAGGACTAGCAGATTCGCCAACAGTTTTTACCCTACAGCGGTAGTCACATTGAATGCAGCTAAACGTAAATGATTATGTCTGTGTATGTTCTTCTGTGGGTTTTTAGCTTGTTTTTTTAATCTTTTTATTCTATTTATTCTATTTATTTTTTATCGCATGCGCGGATCGGTTGGCACTTTTTAAATTTCGTTGTACATGTGACAATGACAAATAAAGATCTATTCTATTCTATCAAGCGTGTCAAAAAGCCTTGCAGTCAGCCAACTCTAACAATTGCTCATAAGGGGAAACATTTGCAGTGGGTTTAGCAGTCGATAAAGCCTTCTCTTCAAACAGTTTTAATCACAGATGAATGTTATTCACTTTGGCTGGCCTGTTCATAGAGAAAATGCAGTGGCTTGAAAAAGTATTCATACGCCTTGTGCCGCATTGTAAAATTGGAAATATCCCACCATACAAAAAAAATCATCATGCCTCAGGTATATATAGTAGGACTATATTTCCCATAATTCGTAGACCCAGGAGGAAGTCATGCTGCATTCGTGTAAGGTGTTTGCATCGATTTATGTAAATAGTACATAAAAGCTAAATCTGAGTGATTTCCATCATCTACATTCAGACCACTGTTCTTGATTATGATAAAACAATAACCCCTGAAAGTTCAAATTGATTTTATTTTACTGTTTCTTTTATCACAAACAAATTATTTAGGTTTCATTACCTGACATGTTTCGGCTATCACTTCCACCTTCATCAGAGTGTCAAATTGATTTGTTTGAAAAGATTTACGAGAACAATACCACACAAATGGGGATCTTAAACTTTCCTGGACTTTAGAAAATAATTAGCAATAAAAAAAAAAAACTATAATAATAAAAAGGTACAGAGCAGTTTAAAAGGAAATCGCCTACCAAACGTTCCATAGAAGCCCCTGGGACCACATGTTCCAACCCCATATTTCTTCAGAGATGAGAGTGCCTTTTGCTGCAATGATGAATTGTAATGAGACATTATTAACTGAACATTCTTTTACTCAAAAGAAAAATATGCTCAAATCTAGTGTAACAGTAGTAAGAAGTTGTACAATGATGAAAGTAGTTGAAACACTGACCTTGACTCGTTCATTGTCAAGGAGACCCAGGAAGTTAAATGATGCGAAGTTAATGCACTCTTTTCCATTGATTATGATTTTGTGGCTGGGGGGTCTGTCATTCAAGATATGAAATAAGATATGACTTGCATACATCCGAAGCTAGCATATATCATAAGAGATCATTGCTATGTGGTAAAAAAATTAATAATTTTAGACAAGACAAAACATATTGCAATTACAGTATAATGTTATCACAGCAAACTAAATCAACCACTAAATTGGAATACAAATGCAATGAAACTGACGTGGTACAATTACAAAATCTATGAAAATCTGAGGGAGAAAGTTTGGAATTCACAAGACATGACATTACAAACTATCTCGGTTCAGACTAAAGCATCAAACGTTTATCCTCCTATTCAACACAAAGTTCATGATCTTGTGTGGATGTTGGGTTAAAATGAGTGTCATTTATGAAGCTCATATTACGGGAGGCTATGAATACACAGCTGACATATTTCGCCCAACCAGAAAAGGGATCAACTTTATCTGCGACTGATATGACGTCACAGCATTGAGCGAAAAGAGCCTGATTCTATTTATATTAAAAAAACAAAATTGCTTATAGCAGTGGTCCCCAACCTTTTTTGCGCCACGGACCGGTTACGTGTCAGAAATATTTTCACGCACCGGCCTTTAAAGTCCGGGGGGTAAATACGACGAAATAAAATGATACGACTGGCATAAAAACAAATATAAACCACTTAAAAATAAAACTCACCATTACGTTGAATTACAACAGGGTTTGTTTAGCTTTTTGTCCCTTGCAGACTACCGTAGTCTGTTTTAGTTTTCTTTTTAGACGCGACATTTATTTATATATTTTTTCTGTGGGGCCCGGTACCAAATGACCCACGGACCAGTACCGGTCCGCGGCCCGGTGGTTGGGGACCGCTGGCTTATAGCATCAAGTCTGAGCTTGCCAAATGATTACCCTGTGACAATATCGTAGGTTATGTATGGCGAATCTGTGGAAATAGTGGGAGCAAGAGGTTCAGGCTGCCACTCCTCAATAAGATCTTCTTTTTCCTGTTAAGGGCAACAAAGAAGGAAGCCCAAAGTTCAAGTGTAGTCACGTGTGCGCTCGCACAACACACACACATTTGTTACCTTTTCAGTCAGTTTATTTGTCTCATGGAGCCTGTATGTTTTAGAGAAGAGAAGCCTGATTATCCATAAAATGAGGATGCCTTCCAAAATGAGGTGATAAGATGGGGCCTGTGGAAGACAACTAAAGATTATTTTGCAGAAGCTGTACCATCTCCATTTTCTGATTTCAGAGCGGATATTCAATGCTCGAGCTACTTTGACTGGAATGGGGCAGTGTTGCCAGTTAGCTATGATAAAACTTTGCTCCCACTGGCTGAGGAGCCACTGAGCTAGGCACAATTGCATCAATTGATCGCTGGATGTAAAGGCAGAGTTTAATATTGCTAATTAACAGTGTGTTTGCAGATATGTTTCACAAAAAGAAATATGGGAACTTTAGCTTGTTCACACATCCAATCACATTGGGTTTTTCTCATAAGATGAAGTCATTAAAAGTTTTTATTTCTCCGCAGTCTTAAAACAGAAGTCAAGCAGTTTTCTGTTTCAAACCATTTTCTATATTCACTCAAATTTTGCTGGTGGGAAATTGGCACCCTCTTTTGAGATACTGAAACCTTACAATCCTGTGCAGGCCTCAATAAATCTTTTTTTAAATTAACTGTTTGGAAACTTGAAAAACTGCACTCAAGTGTTTTCTGTTTTTTATTCCATACAAATATTTTAACCACATATCAATATGTATCTAGCTAGTGTTACATAAACCATTTACGTTTGTACTTGGTTTCAAAATAAAAAATAATTTGGTTATGAACAACAGAATCCGGGGAACAAAATATAGCACTTACAATTTTAGTGTGTGTGTGTGTGTGTGCGTGCGTGTGCGTGCAGGCAGGCGTGTGTGTGTGTGTGCATGCGTGTGCATGCGTGTGCATGCGTGTGCGTGTGTTGGGGGGGGGGGGGCAGTCACTCCCACAAATAAATTCAAGCGCCTATGATACATTTCACGATAGACAAGAATGCATGTGTGTATCCTTTGGTTTTTTCCCAAAATATTGCAACAAATATACAAACTGGACAGACAGCAGATTCGACAATTTCAGCATTACGTGTTGACCGACACGTAATGTCACACACTCGATGAACTACATTGATACCGTTTCCAGACACGTCGATACAAATAGTTAAAAGCATTGAACAAGCTGCTTCGATCTACTTTTGGAGTTGACAGTTTGGACATGACAAAGCGCGAATGCCAAGACACAATACGATTGGTTGAGAGTACGCCAATGCCAATACATCAGGTCTTTCTTGACTCCGGAAGTTACCATATGGCGCAACATTTTAATATATATCAATATCATTATGTTGAAGAATACACGAATTAAGTACTTTCCGTTACACAAACGCGTTGCTATGAGAAGGAACGTACCTCGTACAATGCCTGCACCATTTCCACCAACACCCATTGCTGTCCAGACGCCATGTTTACTTCCCTCCCCTCCTGCAACGTCATCTCCGTGTGTGTGTGTGTGTGTGTGTGTGTGTGTGTGCGTGTGTGTATGTGTGTAAACTATTAAAATTAAGGCTAATTTAGAGACTAAATTATGAAGCAATTAAAGAAATTTTTTCTTTTTATGTATTTTATTTGGAAAGGGGGGGGCTTTTAGTCCCGTCCACATACTGGAATGCGTATTTGAGCCACCCACCATCGTTTTCTGGGAAAACAAAATTCCCCATGTTTACCCATTACTATGACAAATAAAACGATTAAGTTTTGGTATTCACCCATTCTCCTCGCAACTGCGACTGACTGGATCTGGAAGTTAACAGGTGTTGTGCCAGAATTGGTTTCCCCTGCCGCGGGAGCGCGCACGCCTTGTTTGGAAAGCGAAAAACCGATGCCGTACGGCGTCAGCACTATGTTGTTTTCAATAAAAACATGAAGGACACACGTTTGCGTCAGTCAATTTTAATTTTAGAAAGTATTTATTTCATTTTATTTCTTTAAATTCATTCGCGGTCTGCCGTTGAAACGAGGTGCGTTCAAAGACCAATCGTACAGACGGAACACTCATTCACTTCGCCAAAAAGCAACGATATAATCACGTGAGCTCTTTGCATAAACCTCGATGCAAAGGAGCTCCACTTTTTAGGGAGCATTACATGCTACAAGGAGTATATATTACAAAGGAGACCTTATACTTAATTGTGATAATCATTCATCCATTTTTATTAGTCAGGTATTTTCAAAGCAACTTAATATTGTTGCATTTATTAATTTGCATTAAAATGATTATAATTAAACATTGACACTATGGCAATGTCAAACGTGTTCATTTAAGAAAAAGCCACACACGTTTTGTGAAGAAATCTCTCATAACGAGAATGATTTGAGTGAATTGATTTGAATGAATGATTGAGAAGAATTTTCAGTTCTGAAGGCTCCTTTTGTCCCGAGCAAAGTCACAGGTGGTAAGGGGGGGGGGGGGCAAATTTGAACAGATCGCCTCATTCCTAGCCCAAATTACAGGGGGGAACAAATCCTCACAGCGACCCCGTGAGAAATGACGAATAATAAACCTCTTGTCCACGGAGGTCCACTAAAATATTGGAAAGTACATCCGGAGTTTTGGAATATTTTCGAAGTTTCCGCGACGGCGCAGTCACAATAATGTGTATGGCGCGCTGCGGTTGCGCAGTCAGACTGAAATGCCGAAAAATAAGTCTCTCCAGCCTGGATGTCAGTTATTATTTTCTGTCAGCGAGTGGCCGATGGTGTAGGGGTACACTTGCTTGTCTTGTGTGCTCACACCGTGCGCGTGTGTGTGCGCGTGTGCTTGCGTGTATGCGCGCTTGCGTGCGTGTGTCAAAAACAAACGTTTTTGACAGCTTTTTATGTGGTAGCCTGAATTTGCCACTGCTACCTGCATTTTGCTGTTTCGAGGTAAAGGTCATTAAAACGGGAAAACCCCTACATGGAAGCGAAATGTGTTGTTTTGGGTTATTTTACAAATAAAGACTGCTGCTTTGAGTTCACAGGGAGCCAGCCTCTTTATTCACTGTACATAGTCTGCTCTCTAGTGGTAAAAGACGTGAACTACAATGCTATGATGATATACGATATGATTACAAAATCATGCATTTTATAGATACAATCGCCCCTGAAAACCAAGACTTGGCGTTTCATGGAAACATGGCTATCATGAAAAGTTATTGACAGCTTTTTATGTGGTAGCACAAATTTGCCATTGCGACCTGCATTTTGCTGTATCAAAGTAAATGTCATGAAAAGTGGAAAAACCCTACATGGAAGCGCAATGTGTTTTTTTTTTTTTTTTTTTACGGATAAAGTCTGCTGCTTTGAGTTCACAGGGAGCCAGCCAGTTTATTCACTGTACATAGTCTGCTCTCTAGCGGTAAAAGACGTGAACTACAATGCTATGGATGACGCCACACAATATAGGTTTGAAACTCGGGTTATAGTTTCAATGTCGGAGTTGAAACTCGGCTTGCAGTTTCCGAATGCCATACGTAATGGGTGTTGTCAAAATTTGCTTTAACAATTGAAGTGGGGAAAAAAAAAAAAAAAAAAAGCTTACAGCACCTGGTATTCCCAGGCGGTCTCCCATCCAAGTACTAACCAGGCCCGACCCTGCTTAGCTTCCGAGATCGGACGAGATCGGGCGTTCTCAGGGTAGTATGGCCGTAAGCCATGGTTGATTACAAAATCATGCATTTTATAGATACAATCGCCCCTGAAAACCAAGACGGCGTTTCATGGAAACATGGCTATCATGAAAAGTTATTGACAGCTTTTTATGTGGTAGCACAAATTTGCCATTGCGACCTGCATTTTGCTGTATCAAAGTAAATGTCATGAAAAGTGGAAAAACCCTACATGGAAGCGCAATGTGTTTTTTTTTTTTTTTTTACGGATAAAGTCTGCTGCTTTGAGTTCACAGGGAGCCAGCCAGTTTATTCACTGTACATAGTCTGCTCTCTAGCGGTAAAAGACGTGAACTACAATGCTATGGATGACGCCACACAATATAGGTTTGAAACTCGGGCTATAGTTTCAATGTCGGAGTTGAAACTCGGCTTGCAGTTTCCAAATGCCATACGTAATGGGTGTTGTCAAAATTTGCTTTAACAATTGAAGTGGGGAAAAAAAAAAAAAAAAAAAGCTTACAGCACCTGGTATTCCCAGGCGGTCTCCCATCCAAGTACTAACCAGGCCCGACCCTGCTTAGCTTCCGAGATCGGACGAGATCGGGCGTTCTCAGGGTAGTATGGCCGTAAGCCATGGTTGATTACAAATTCATGCATTTTATAGATACAATCGCCCCTGAAAACCAAGACGGCGTTTCATGGAAACATGGCTATCATGAAAAGTTATTGACAGCTTTTTATGTGGTCGCACAAATTTGCCATTGCGACCTGCATTTTGCTGTATCAAAGTAAATGTCATGAAAAGTGGGAAAACCCTACATGGAAGCGCAATGTGGTTTTTTTTTTTTTTTACGGATAAAGTCTGCTGCTTTGAGTTCACAGGGAGCCAGCCAGTTTATTCACTGTACATAGTCTGCTCTCTAGCGGTAAAAGACGTGAACTACAATGCTATGGATGACGCCACACAATATAGGTTTGAAACTCGGGTTATAGTTTCAATGTCGGAGTTGAAACTCGGCTTGCAGTTTCCGAATGCCATACGTAATGGGTGTTGTCAAAATTTGCTTTAACAATTGAAGTGGGGAAAAAAAAAAAAAAAAAGCTTACAGCACCTGGTATTCCCAGGCGGTCTCCCATCCAAGTACTAACCAGGCCCGACCCTGCTTAGCTTCCGAGATCGGACGAGATCGGGCGTTCTCAGGGTAGTATGGCCGTAAGCCATGGTTGAACACAAAATCATGCTTTTTATAGATACAATCGCCCCTGAAAACCAAGACGGCGTTTCATGGAAACATGGCTATCATGAAAAGTTATTGACAGCTTTTTATGTGGTCGCACAAATTTGCCATTGCGACCTGCATTTTGCTGTATCAAAGTAAATGTCATGAGAAGTGGGAAAACCCTACATGCAAGCGCAATGTGTTTTTTTTTTTTTTTTTACGGATAAAGTCTGCTGCTTTGAGTTCACAGGGAGCCAGCCAGTTTATTCACTGTACATAGTCTGCTCTCTAGCGGTAAAAGACGTGAACTACAATGCTATGGATGACGCCACACAATATAGGTTTGAAACTCGGGTTATAGTTTCAATGTCGGAGTTGAAACTCGGCTTGCAGTTTCCGAATGCCATACGTAATGGGTGTTGTCAAAATTTGCTTTAACAATTGAAGTGGGGAAAAAAAAAAAAAAAAAAAAGCTTACAGCACCTGGTATTCCCAGGCGGTCTCCCATCCAAGTACTAACCAGGCCCGACCGTGCTTAGCTTCCGAGATCGGACGAGATCGGGCGTTCTCAGGGTAGTATGGCCGTAAGCCATGGTTGAACACAAAATCATGCTTTTTATAGATACAATCGCCCCTGAAAACCAAGACGTGGCGTTTCATGGAAACATGGCTATCATGAAAAGTTATTGACAGCTTTTTATGTGGTAGCACAAATTTGCCATTGCGACCTGCATTTTGCTGTATCAAAGTAAATGTCATGAAAAGTGGAAAAACCCTACATGGAAGCGCAATGGTTTTTTTTTGTTTTTTTTACGGATAAAGTCTGCTGCTTTGAGTTCACAGGGAGCCAGCCAGTTTATTCACTGTACATAGTCTGCTCTCTAGCGGTAAAAGACGTGAACTACAATGCTATGGATGACGCCACACAATATAGATTTGAAACTCGGGTTATAGTTTCAATGTCGGAGTTAAAACTCGGCTTGCAGTTTCCGAATGCCATACGTAATGGGTGTTGTCAAAATTTGCTTTAACAATTGAAGTGGAAATAAAAAAATTAAAAAAAAATTAAAAAAAAGCTTACAGCACCTGGTATTCCCAGGCGGTCTCCCATCCAAGTACTAACCAGGCCCGACCCTGCTTAGCTTCCGAGATCGGACGAGATCGGGCGTTCTCAGGGTAGTATGGCCGTAAGCCATGGTTGATTACAAAATCATGCATTTTATAGATACAATCGCCCCTGAAAACCAAGACGGCGTTTCATGGAAACATGGCTATCATGAAAAGTTATTGACAGCTTTTTATGTGGTAGCACAAATTTGCCATTGCGACCTGCATTTTGCTGTATCAAAGTAAATGTCATGAAAAGTGGAAAAACCCTACATGGAAGCGCAATGTGTTTTTTTTTTTTTTTTTACGGATAAAGTCTGCTGCTTTGAGTTCACAGGGAGCCAGCCAGTTTATTCACTGTACATAGTCTGCTCTCTAGCGGTAAAAGACGTGAACTACAATGCTATGGATGACGCCACACAATATAGGTTTGAAACTCGGGTTATAGTTTCAATGTCGGAGTTGAAACTCGGCTTGCAGTTTCCGAATGCCATACGTAATGGGTGTTGTCAAAATTTGCTTTAACAATTGAAGTGGGGAAAAAAAAAAAAAAAAAAGCTTACAGCACCTGGTATTCCCAGGCGGTCTCCCATCCAAGTACTAACCAGGCCCGACCCTGCTTAGCTTCCGAGATCGGACGAGATCGGGCGTTCTCAGGGTAGTATGGCCGTAAGCCATGGTTGAACACAAAATCATGCTTTTTATAGATACAATCGCCCCTGAAAACCAAGACGTGGCGTTTCATGGAAACATGGCTATCATGAAAAGTTATTGACAGCTTTTTATGTGGTAGCACAAATTTGCCATTGCGACCTGCATTTTGCTGTATCAAAGTAAATGTCATGAAAAGTGGAAAAACCCTACATGGAAGCGCAATGGTTTTTTTTTGTTTTTTTTACGGATAAAGTCTGCTGCTTTGAGTTCACAGGGAGCCAGCCAGTTTATTCACTGTACATAGTCTGCTCTCTAGCGGTAAAAGACGTGAACTACAATGCTATGGATGACGCCACACAATATAGATTTGAAACTCGGGTTATAGTTTCAATGTCGGAGTTAAAACTCGGCTTGCAGTTTCCGAATGCCATACGTAATGGGTGTTGTCAAAATTTGCTTTAACAATTGAAGTGGAAATAAAAAAATTTAAAAAAATTTAAAAAAAAGCTTACAGCACCTGGTATTCCCAGGCGGTCTCCCATCCAAGTACTAACCAGGCCCGACCCTGCTTAGCTTCCGAGATCGGACGAGATCGGGTGTTCTCAGGGTAGTATGGCCGTAAGCCATGGTTGATTACAAAATCATGCTTTTTATAGATACAATCGCCCCTGAAAACCAAGACTTGGCGTTTCATGGAAACATGGCTATCATGAAAAGTTATTGACAGCTTTTTATGTGGTAGCACAAATTTGCCATTGCGACCTGCATTTTGCTGTATCAAAGTAAATGTCACGAAAAGTGGAAAAACCCTACATGGAAGCGCAATGTGGTTTTTTTTTTTTTTTTTTACAGATAAAGTCTGCTGCTTTGAGTTCACAGGGAGCCAGCCAGTTTATTCACTGTACATAGTCTGCTCTCTAGCGGTAAAAGACGTGAACTACAATGCTATGGATGACGCCACACAATATAGATTTGAAACTCGGGTTATAGTTTCAATGTCGGAGTTAAAACTCGGCTTGCAGTTTCCGAATGCCATACGTAATGGGTGTTGTCAAAATTTGCTTTAACAATTGAAGTGGGGAAAAAAAAAAAAAAAAAAAGCTTACAGCACCTGGTATTCCCAGGCGGTCTCCCATCCAAGTACTAACCAGGCCCGACCCTGCTTAGCTTCCGAGATCGGACGAGATCGGGCGTTCTCAGGGTAGTATGGCCGTAAGCCATGGTTGAGCACAAAATCATGCTTTTTATAGATACAATCGCCCCTGAAAACCAAGACTTGGCGTTTCATGGAAACATGGCTATCATGAAAAGTTATTGACAGCTTTTTATGTGGTAGCACAAATTTGCCATTGCGACCTGCATTTTGCTGTATCAAAGTAAATGTCATGAAAAGTGGAAAAACCCTACATGGAAGCGCAATGTGTTTTTTTTGTTTTTTTTACGGATAAAGTCTGCTGCTTTGAGTTCACAGGGAGCCAGCCAGTTTATTCACTGTACATAGTCTGCTCTCTAGCGGTAAAAGACGTGAACTACAATGCTATGGATGACGCCACACAATATAGATTTGAAACTCGGGTTATAGTTTCAATGTCGGAGTTAAAACTCGGCTTGCAGTTTCCGAATGCCATACGTAATGGGTGTTGTCAAAATTTGCTTTAACAATTGAAGTGGAAAAAAAAAAAAAAAAGCTTACATCACCTGGTATTCCCAGGCGGTCTCCCATCCAAGTACTAACCAGGCCCGACCCTGCTTAGCTTCCGAGAGCGGACGAGATCGGGCGTTGTCAGGGTAGTATGGCCGTAAGCCATGGTTGAACACAAAATCATGCTTTTTATAGATACAATCGCCCCTGAAAAGCGCAATGTGTTGTTTTGGTTTCTTTTACAAATAAAGACTGCTGCTGTTGGGTTCACAACATTTATCTGAACAGAATCTCACAGAGGCGGGATATGTCTTCGATGGCAAGCGACTTCTGCAGAAGGGCGACCCAGACACAGCAAATGTGGCTGAGATCCGCGCCTTCCCTCAGTTTGGTCGTGCCTTTTATTGAGGAACAAACAATGGGGCAAGTGTACATAAATGCATAGCTTCTTTAGACAGGAAGGACATTCCACAATTACATCTCATGACTTCTACTTAAATAAGACGTTTGTCTGCTTCAGCCATCCCATGATAACCTCATGATCTGTTCATGGATAGCTAACTATGGGGCTTATTGTATAGTGCGACTCATGACTCCAGACATGTTCCTTAGCCAGCCAGATGCTCCCAAGTCATTATCACGAGGCCAAACTGTCACATACTGCGGAAAATCCTGCACACATAAGTAGATACATAGAATCCAATGATAAAAAGTATATTTTTCCCAACATTCCCCCCTGTTTAACATTGGAATTCATGGGAAAACAAAACATCAACTAATAACTACATATGTGTATAAATGAGTATACGCCTACACAATATAGTATAGTAACATCAAAAAGTATGAAAGTTTACATTCCAGAGTTTATCAGAACTACAGCTTTCCATTCGGCTTTGGCCATGTTCGTCATAATGGAATGTATTTTGTTCTGGACCATCAAAAAGGAAAAAAAACAAATAGGTAGGCGATTTACGCAAGGTGGTCCCGCTCATCTTGTTCACGCTGGACCAACATGATATTCTGGACAGCAAACGCTGATGTCAACATTTTAGTCATCATGTGACGAATACAAGGTATGATGCATGATGTAAAAATACAGAGAAATAACAGTATGGCAACTAAAAGAACCGCGACTTTCAAGAGAAGTTGCCTCCAATTGCCATAAAACAGCCACCAAAAGGGATGGACATCCTTGGCCGGAGTTGTCCTGGGACATAGCCCTACGGAGGTTCCGAAGTCCTTGTAGGGCATACTCGATGTTGGTGTCATTTTCTCCTGGGATGTAGGTACAACAGGAGGTACCAACTATTTCACACGCACCTCCTTTTTCGGCAGTCAGGAGGTCCAAAACCATTCGGGACTGCAGTGTCATTAGTCTCAGGGCTTGCAACTCCGTCTGGTAACCTGTAAGGGCCTCTAGAGTAAAATTGGCAAAGGTCTTCAACCTGTAGTCCATAGTTTCTATTCGAAGAACAGTCTTAGCCACACCCGCCTGTGGGAAGAGTGTGAGTGCCACCTTTTGTTCCTGTGCTCCAAAGTTTGTATTCATCTGGTACGTCTGAGCCCCAGACACTGTCGTAGGGACGGAAGGTGGGAGCAACAGCTGCACGTGTCTTTCGCTGATGATGTTCCTGAAAATGTGTCAGACTGAGGAACACAGTGTGATCTGACACATATACGGGGGCACATGTGCCATCCCATTGTCCTGGAAGGACTGCGTAGCCTCGGCGACCGCAAAGCCACCATCCCCCTTCGATGATAGAGTGGGGATTTTCGCCTCCTGCTAGGATTTGTCGGATTGCTACTGTGGTATTCATCGAGGTCTCGCTGGAAGGTTCTAGAAGTGCGGTGGTGATGCAGCGTTTTGTATCTCCCACTTTTACTCCATCAACACGTCTTCGTCGGAAGCACAGGGGATGTGAGATGGTTTCACTCGCTTCGAGAGTCACTGGTGCGGGTGTGACGACAGAACTTCTTGACACTATTGTGAATGGCCTTGAGATGTTGTAACAGGGATGGGCGGCTAGTTGTGCCTCATTAATTCCCGACCGTCTGAGTCCTTTGAGGGGATTAAACCCAAAAGCCCTTAGTATTGCGAAACACCATCCATCTTTCTCTGGCATGGGTCGGGCATGTAGGACGGGCTGTTGACTTGATCGTGGCATTATGGAACATACATAACATTCAGTTTGATTGTATGTTTTGGCCAACATTGACACATACTGGTACCACATGTTGTCTGCATGTGGTATATCTGGGTTTATCTTTATATACTTTGTCAACAGTTCGGTCGTCGTTCTCTTGATTCGAGCGGAAGTTCCACTTTCCCCTTGGGGACCCTGGACACTCCATGTCATTGGCAAGCATGCTACAGCCACAGCACAGACAAGCACTCCTCTGAGTGCCATTTTCCGTTCAGTTCCACAGAGCCACCTGAACCCCTAGGGAGCTAAATGGTCAGGGTTCTTAGTTCTTCACCGGTTTGAGACTGATGCCAAACTATAATTGGCACCCCCTTTGCAGCCGGATACTTCGCCCTGACCGGGGCCTAGGAGCCAAGCACTCTCTGCAGCTTACAGTGGCTGAGATGTATCCAGCTGGGTCTTTCTGCACAGCTGTGGGTGTGGCGAGTAGGACTTGGAATGGTCCCTCCCACCGGGGTGAAGACCACGTCTTTCGTTTGATTACTTTGATGAAGACCCAGTCACCTGGTTTTGCTGAGCCATCCTGTGGAGATAAAGGAGTGGAGGGCAGTAAACTTGCATTTGACACATTTTTCGTTTGCATGGTTTTGATCATGTAGTCAGCTAGAGTTAGCTCTTCTGTGTCTTTGTCTTGATCATGTGAGATCAGAGGGAGCCTGTATGCTCTGCCATGAATGATCTCATAAGGGGTTAAACCAGGGGTGGGCAAACTACGGCCCGCGGGCCACATCCGGCCCACGGGACCGTTTAATCCGGCCCGCCAACCCTGAATTAATTGTATTATTAAACTTTTTTTTTGTCATTTTGCCTGCAATGACTGCGTTTCCCCAGTAAATGGGGAACCGCTCGCCTGCGCATTTACTACCGGAAGCCGTGTCAGAAAGCTCGGTGCACACTCACAAGTGCGTGTACGTACGTACTCAGTAGTACGGACATGGCGCACTCGCGCTCTATTTGTATCAGTCCCGAATTTAGAGCGTGGGCTGTGACGACAGCATTCTTGTAATTCGCTCGCTGAGCTTTCAGATACAGTTTGACGCTAAAGCCACCCACAAACCTTCCCCTGGAATCCTTCCATTAAAATGAGTGGCCCGAAGAAAAGAAGTGAGTGCCGAATGTTAAAAGAGTGGCCAATTTGGCTCGACGTACGCGACGTGACGTTCAGCCACATCAACCCGTCACAGATCGAGGTAAACGGATCTCTCCTAAGAATTGCCACAACAAATTTTACTCCAGACTATGATGCACTAGCAAAAAAGGGAGACCAACAACACTGTTCCCACTGAAAATGAAGGGGAGGCTCTCAAGTTTGTTGTAAAAAAATGCATTTTGAATATGATTTGTACACATAGCAGGGATTGAAACTAGCGACCATTCTCATTTTCAAACAATGCAGTATGCTCAAGGACATTGATGCACCCACCACCTGTTTGCGACTAATCTTAACCTGTAAAGTTCTTAAGGCTTACTTTAAGGAAGTGTTTCCCGTTTCCTCACCTCTGTTACCAGGTGTTTGTGAGTTAAAACTCTGCTCTGATGTTCAGATACCCCTCACCGTGTTGCCGTTTTGATTACTTTATTTGGATGTATGCTTTCACCGATTCTTCAAGATGATATATTTGGTCAGAATGTTTGCTGTTTGATGTGATCTCATAAGATAAACATTTTTCATTAATCTGACCTGCAGGCACTGAAGTGATGGAGACTGTTATTCATAATAATAGTGTCGTATTTTATGAGAATCACTGATAGCAGTTTTTTAGTGATTTTTTTTTTTTAATGCTGTTAATAAATGCATTTGTTTTTAAAAAAACTTGTTTGGAATGTCCATGCTTTACTACCTACTAAAGGCCAAAATCTTTTATGCAATGACCTTTACAGGTCGCTTATATTACTTCACACAAACACTACGTCCATCTGCTCCTGGTTCAGCCCTCCGGTCCAAATTTAGAACCCAGTTCGGCCCGCGAGTCAAAAAGTTTGCCCACCCCTGGGTTAAACCCTTGCCACAGGGCATAATCCTCATATAGAGTTTTACCAAATCTAGACATTCGGGCCATGGTCTTCCCGTTTCTGCCATGCATTTGGTTAATGACCGAATTGACAAAATGTGGTCCGTTGTCACTGTAAATGGTCTCTGGGATGCCATAACTGGGAATGATGGTCTTGCAGATAGCCTTTGCTATTTATAGCATCTGCATTCTTTGCTGGGATTATTTCTGTCCACCTTGAAAAGGCATCGATTAGGACTAATCAGTATTTGTACAGTCCACACCTGTTTAGTTCTATGAAGTCCATATGCGACATTTGGAACGGATATGTTGGTTCTGGGAATTTTCCTCTTTTTGGTCTTACATTCCCTTGTGGATTATTTTTTATACAGACTTCACACGCTCTACAAAAAGTTTTGAGTACAAATTGAAACCATACGTTGTAAAGTGTTGTGATATTAGCTCCTGCATCCCCCCTGTCGACACATGAGTACTTCCTTGTGTCGAAATTGCAGCTGCTCTAAAAAGGGATTTAGGGAGAACAAGCTTATTATTTACAACGTATATGTCTTTGTCTGTCAGATGTGCACCTTTAGCAATCCACATTTTCTGTTCTTGTTTAGGGGCTAAATGTTGCATATCATGCAAGATCTGTATATTTATTAGTTCTTCCTTTTCTGACGGCAATCTCAGAAATAGGTCTGAGGTTCCGTATTTGCCTATAGCAGCTTCCTTTGCTGTTTTATCTGCTAAGGCATTGCCTATTGATACAAAATCTTTCTTCCGTGTGTGTGCCTCACATTTGCAAATTGCAAGCTTTGTGGGCAACATTACTGCCTGGAGGAGCTGGATTAGAAGTTGTGCATGTGTTATTTGCTTTCCTGTCGAAGTTATCATTCCACGCCTTTCCCATTGTTTTGCAAAGTAAAAAACTGTTGAAAATGCATACTGGCTGTCTGTGTATACAATTAGGTCTTGTCCATCTGCTAGAGTACACGCTCTGGTCAGTGCAATGATTTGTGACAATAACAGCTGTATAAGACAAATGTCTGGCTGGAGACAGCATGTTCATTTTACTTTGAAGTAACAACACATCAACAGCATGTGGTACAAACAGGTCTGTGGGATGGAACAAGTTAACATCTGCTGACGATTCTACTGCCATTGCAGCAGCACATATAACTTGAACACATTTTCCACTTTGTTTTCAACAGGTGTTAACCCTTCTGAAGTGGGGGTGATTTTCATATAGAGTTTCTTTTAGGTTCCTGTGTGGATCATGTTTCACACAAACAGGACATGCTTTTTTAAAAAAAAAAAAAATTTCACTAAAGAATCTAAACCGAAGGTAACTAATAACTCATCCCCCCCTGTTGTCACATAAGTGACACACTTGGGGTTGCCTTAAGAAGTCATTATGGCAAAACAGTTTTGTTACTGACGTGGTCAATAACACCTTATCCATTATCGCACCCTTTGTTGTTTGAACCAATGCCATTCTCAATTTTGTCAATGCTTCTACTTTTGGTGTCCACGCGAATGTAACTTCGACTGCTAACGGCTGTCCATGAGCCACTCCTGTCAGTGGCTTAGCAATTTCAGCATAACGTGGAGCCCAAGCTCCGCAGCAATCACAGAAAAAAAACATAAGTTGTTCTTTGTGACAGGTCGTGGTGTGTCTAATATAGCCTGTTTCCTGCCTCATTGCACTGCTCTCCCTTTCGCTGAGAGTAAACCAAGATAGTGTACTTCTGGTTTTAGCCATCGTAACTCCTGTTACTTGACTTCATTTCCTTTCAGACCTAAATGCTGCATGAGGAGAAAGGAATCACATCCCCACGCTTCCTTTGTTTCAAAAGCAATTATCATCAATGTAGACCAGGCATGTCAAACATACGGCCCGCGGGCCGGACCCGGCCCGTTGGATGATTTAATCCGGCCCGTCATAAATTTCTGAGTATGTCAAAAAAAGAAGCGAGTCACTAGCTCATTTCTATCAAAAGTTATGATTCTTTAAAATAAATACAACTCAAATGCTCCCTCCGGCCGCTAGAGGGCAGTAAATGTGTAAAAGAGCTCACGTCCAGCATGCGGCACTGACACGAGTTAGTACCAGGAAAGAAACATTCGCAACGTGGTGTCCAACTAGAAATAACTACTACTAAACAAGTTATCGGTCAACACAACCTTCCCAAAATGGCACTGTCAAAAAAAAGAAAAGTGGACACGGAGTGCAGGGTTTTCCAGGAAAAATGGACTGAGAATTATTTATTCACAGAAGTGAAGACAAAACCAGTGTGCTTGGTTTGTAATCAGCAAGTTGCAGTGTTCAAAGAATTTAATATTCGGCGCCACTACGAGACTCATCATAAAGACAAGTATGACCACTTGAAAGGACAAATAAGAAAAGACGAGATAAACAAATTGGTCGCTGGTCTGAAGAAACAGCAGTCTGCTTTTACGCGCAGCCGCGATATCGCTGATGGGGCTGTAAGAGCCAGCTACATTATTGCCAACGAGCTGGTGCAGGCATCCAAGCCATTTGCTGATGGGGAGTTTGTAAAAACATGCATGCTGAAGGCTGCAGAAGTCGTGTGCCCTGAAAAGAGACCTGCCTTTGCCAATATTAGTCTAACGAGGAACACTGTCGCAGATCGGGTGACAGAACTCTCAAGTGACTTGAGCAGCCAATTGAAAGAGAAAATCAAATCATTTATCGCATTTTCAATTGCAATAGATGAGAGCACCGATGTCACAGATATTGCTCAACTGGCCATATTCATTAGAGGTGTTGATGAAACTTTGACCATCACCGAGGAGCTGCTTGAATTGGTGCCCATTAATGACACCACAACAGCAGAGGACATTTTCAGCGCTCTCGTTGGAGCGCTGGACAAGGTGGAGGCGGACTGGTCCCGTGCTGTGAGCCTGGCGACCGACGGTGCGCCATCAATGGTGGGGAGAAAGGCAGGCGTTGCCACAAAATTCCGTGACAAAGTACAGACCGCAAATGGAGGACAGGAGTTTTGGGCATTTCACTGTATTTTGCACCAGGAGGCGTTATGTTGCAAAACACTGCAAATGGACCATGTTATGAGCGTGGTTGTGAAAACTGTCAATTTCATCAGAGCTCGCGGTCTAAATCACCGCCAGTTTGACTCATTTCTCAGTGATCATGACATTCGTGCTGGCCTACCATACCACACTGACGTGCGCTGGTTAAGCAGAGGTGCAGTACTCAAGCGCTTCTTTGAGCTACGAGGCGAAATTGGACATTTTATGGAGAAGAAGGGACGCCCAGTAAAGGAACTTCAATGCAAGGAATGGGTGCAGGATCTTGCCTTCATGGTAGATATTACGCAACACTTGAATACACTTAACACTACATTGCAGGGCCGTAACAGAGTTGTCACTCAATATTACGACAGCATAAGTGCGTTCAAGATGAAACTGTCACTGTGGGAGACGCAGCTATCCAGCGGTGACACCACGCACTTCTCATGTCTCACAGCTGTGCGTCCGAAGGCACCGGATCGTCCCGATTTGGATAAATATAAAGACAACATAACAGATTTGCTGTGAGAGTTTGAGCGGAGGTTTCAGGTTTTCAGTGAACTTGAGAACAAGTTCGGCTTTTTTCGCTCGCCATTTACAGTGAAGCCTTCTGATGTGCCAGCGGACATTCAGCTCGAGCTTATTGACTTGCAGTGCGATTCCGCTATGAAGGATAAATTTGGGTCCGTGGGATTGGATACGTTTTATCAGTATCTTGTGCCAGGTTACCCCAAATTAACAGCCATGACTGCAAAGGTTCTCTCCATGTTTGGGACTACTTATCTTTGTGAACAGGTGTTCTCCGTGATGAACAATAATAAAACAAAGCAGCGCTCAAGGTTGACAAATGAACACTTGAATGACATTGTTAAATGTGCTGCTACTCAGGATTTGACACCTGATATCGACGCACTTGTAAAGGCAAAAAGATGCCAAGTTTCAGGAGCCAGCAGCAGCAAGTAGACTGCAGGAGTGCAGTGAGAGAGAGAAAAAAAGTGTGATGACACGACATTTGTTTGCACTCATGAATACAGATCATTAAAAATAAGATTAATCTGGTTTCATATTAAAGACAATTAATATTGTGCAGTATATTCTCAGCTTCAGTAGGCCCAGCCCAGTAGTTTGAGCTGATGTAGTCTAATCTTATTGCCCATGCACTGCTAAAACTTTTATTTTGTATTTTTATTTATTATTATTTCAAAGCAGTATGACAATTAAGGCAAAACATTTTTTTTCATAGCTCCCACTTGAGTTTGTTTAGTGTGGTGAGTTGGTTCAGGTGTAAAACTGCATTCACTCAACTGTTAAAATAAACCAGTTGTTAACACATTCAATGCCAAACATGAAAATCATTTTTTTTCTCCAGTGTTTGTGAATAAATGTGTTGTGCTTAGAAAAGATCCCTTGTCATCCGTGATTATAATATGTAGGGTAGGCTACAAATGTAGGCTGAATGATAAAGCATAGTACTGAAAAACAAAGCTAAATAGTTGGAGTTGACATTCTTTTACTGATCCGGCCCACCTGAGAACAGAAAGTCTGGATCCGGCCCCAGAGCCAAACTGAGTTTGACACGCCTGATGTAGACCAAAACTTGACTTTTAGATGAAAGCGTAAAACCAGCCATTCAATTCATGATAATCAGTCAACCACTGTGAAATGAGCCCTATTTTCTTTTCTTAGCATTAAATTTGCTCAAGATCACTCTTTTTTTCAAAGTTTTACTACTTTTCCCATAGCAGTCTCCAACGTCAACCATTCAACCTGTGTCTTGTCAGTCATTCATTCCTGCTCATTTGCATCTCTTTCTCTCTCTCTCTCACACACACACACACACACACACACACACACACACACACACACACACACACACACACACACACACACACACACACACACACACACACACACACACACACAGCCTCCATTATACACTGGTCTCACTCTCCTCAAGCTGTTCACACAGTCATACATTATTTTCAATTCACAACCCTCATTTGAATTTGTCCCATCTCAAGGTTCTTGATAAAACAACCCACTCATTCCAATTTTGACATATTCCAAAAATTCACGCAAGAGATGCTTGCATTCATTTGATTCTATAAGCTTTTCATTTCCACAAAATTTGCAAATTTATGGCAATTTTTCTTCCATTCATTCCTAATGGCACATTCCACGTTTCACATTTACATTGTCCCAGTTTGAAATTCACATCATTCAGCCCATTTAAGTCACACCGGGGAAAGTTTTCAACATTCCCAAAATCGCTAAATTAAAAAATTTACGTTTTCACGTTAACTTATTAATCCTCAAACTTGGCCAATAAAAGATTGATTAAATTTTCTGCAAAATTTCACAAAATTCATTTTTCACCTCTAATTTCTACATTTTTCCAACTGATTCAATTCTGCTCCAACATCATTCTGTTGCATCCTCTAAGTATTTATTAATCTTTTATGCCTTCACACGCAATTTCTCCAGAAATTGCATTTTCTTGTTTCAAAATAATTTTGCCTTTTTGTGTCGTGGTGCAAATCGAATAGACCGCAGTCTAGTAAATTTCCTTGCACACTATTTTAGCCAATTTCATAATTTTAACACACAGAAAACACAAGGACAAGACAAGGGCCCACAATAAAGACACAATACACAAACAACATCAACAAACAGCCTAAGTCTATTTGATGTTTTGGTTTTACTATTTTTATTTATTATTTATTTTTTCATATTAGTGGCCTTATCTTTCAATAAGGTTTGACACCTGTATCATTCGCATACATCAGCATCGTTTATACTTTGGGGAAACTTAACAGCCTTCGTCATGCTTCTTGTTTGTACAGGAGTTCTAATTGACTGACCATGACAAATTTCGCTATTATATGGGGGAGTTTTCAGGTCTTTTAAATTTAGATGCATGTTTTGCATAGGAGCAGAAAGAGCTTTTTGCCTCAGGCTCCTCTGCTTAACAGTGCGCCCGCGCACTGTGGCTTCATTGTCTGACAAACATACTTGCGGCCTCATCGCTCTTAATGACACTTGCCTCAGGTTTGGTAACTTATTTAACATATATACTTCTCATCTCCTTATACATTGTCAGTAACACTTTGACGGCCCCCTATTTTAATGAATTTAGTCCAACTGTCAAATCCTAGGGATTTCTAAAGCTGGAATGTTTCTTTAGTGGGATAACGACTTTCTGTGGTAATTCCTGCTTCGACCAGTTTCCTGGTGAGGAATTCTTGCCTGTGCTTCCACAGAAATTCGTTATTTCTTCCCACTATATTACATGCAGCACATACGTGCTACCATTCACACACACATTCACACTGCGGAATTTTCTTAACACAACGAGGTGTATTTATGTCTACAAGTTCCATCTGTAAACCGAATTCCTATTACTTGGAATTCACAACAAGGACTCCGCCGTCCTTACCCGGGTACCCTTTTTTCCGGGGACTAAAATACCCCAACCACGCAGCCAACGAAGAGGTCTCACCGAATCTCTGAAAGATTTCTCTTGAAGATTCCGTCAATCGTCGCCGCCGAGAGGTGCTGAACTGGACTTCGCCGGCCTGGTGGATGAACATCGCTCCCCAGGGCCTTCCTTCAGGGTCCTGTGACCTCTGCCGTGCACGGATTCGGCGTCCTCAACACTCAGAGGCGGGATATGTCTTCGATGGCAAGCGACTTCTGCAGAAGGGCGACCCAGACACAGCAAATGTGGCTGAGATCCGCGCCTTCCCTCAGTTTGGGTAATGGGTGTGCCTTTTATTGAGGAACAAACAATGGGGCAAGTGTACATAAATGCATAGCTTCTTTAGACAGGAAGGACATTCCACAATTACATCTCATGACTTCTACTTAAATAAGACGTTTGTCTGCTTCAGCCATCCCATGACAACCTCATGATCTGTTCATGGATAGCTAACTATGGGGCTTATTGTATAGTGCGACTCATGACTCCAGATATGTTCCTTAGCCAGCCAGATGCTCCCAAGTCATTATCACGAGGCCAAACTGTCACATACTGCGGAAAATCTTGCACACATAAGTAGATACATAGAATCCAATGATAAAAAGTATATTTTGCCCAACAGCTGCTTTGTGTGCACAGGGAGCCAGCCTCTTTATTCACTGTACATAGTCTGCTCTCTAGCGATAAAAGACGGGAACTACAATGCTATGGATGATGCCACACAATATAGGTTTGAAACTCGGGTTATAGTTTCAATGTCGGAGTTTAAACTCGGCTTGCAGTTTCCGAATGCCATACGTAATGGGTGTTGTCAAAATTCGCTTGAACAATTGAAGTGGAAGAAAAATAAATAAAAAAAGCTTACAGCACCTGGTATTCCCAGGCGGTCTCCCATCCAAGTACAAATCAGGCCCGACCCTGCTTAGCTTCCGAGATCGGGCGTTCTCAGGGTAGTATGGCCGTAAGCCATGGTTGATTACAAAATCATGCATTTTATAGATACAATCGCCCCTGAAAACCAAGACTTGGCGTTTCATGGAAACATGGCTATCATGAAAAGTTATTGACAGCTTTTTATGTGGTAGCACAAATTTGCCATTGCGACCTGCATTTTGCTGTATCAAAGTAAATGTCATGAAAAGTGGAAAAACCCTACATGGAAGCGCAATGTGTTTTTTTTTTTTTTTTACGGATAAAGTCTGCTGCTTTGAGTTCACAGGGTGCCAGCCAGTTTATTCACTGTACATAGTCTGCTCTCTAGCGGTAAAAGACGTGAACTACAATGCTATAGATGACGCCACACAATATAGGTTTGAAACTCGGGTTATAGTTTCAATGTCGGAGTTTAAACTCGGCTTGCAGTTTCCGAATGCCATACGTAATGGGTGTTGTCAAAATTTGCTTTAACAATTGAAGTGGAAAAAAAAAAAAAAAGCTTACATCACCTGGTATTCCCAGGCGGTGTTGTCAAAATTCGCTTTAAGAATTGAAGTGGGGGAAAAAAAAAAAAAAAAAAGCTTACAGCACCTGGTATTCCCAGGCGGTCTCCCATCCAAGTACTAACCAGGCCCGACCCTGCTTAGCTTCCGAGATCGGACGAGATCGGGCGTTCTCAGGGTAGTATGGCCGTAAGCCATGGTTGAACACAAAATCATGCTTTTTATAGATACAATCGCCCCTGAAAACCAAGACTTGGCGTTTCATGAAAACATGGCTATCATGAAAAGTTATTGACAGCTTTTTATGTGGTAGCACAAATTTGCCATTGCGACCTGCATTTTGCTGTATCAAAGTAAATGTCACGAAAAGTGGAAAAACCCTACATGGAAGCGCAATGTGTTTTTTTTTTTTTTTTTTTTACGGATAAAGTCTGCTGCTTTGAGTTCACAGGGAGCCAGCCTGTTTATTCACTGTACATAGTCTGCTCTCTAGCGGTAAAAGACGTGAACTACAATGCTATGGATGACGCCACACAATATAGATTTGAAACTCGGGTTATAGTTTCAATGTCGGAGTTTAAACTCGGCTTGCAGTTTCCGAATGCCATACGTAATGGGTGTTGTCAAAATTTGCTTTAACAATTGAAGTGACAAAAAAAAAAAAAAAAGCTTACAGCACCTGGTATTCCCAGGCGGTCTCCCATCCAAGTACTAACCAGGCCCGACCCTGCTTAGCTTCCGAGATCGGGCGTTCTCAGGGTAGTATGGCCGTAAGCCATGGTTGAACACAAAATCATGCTTTTTATAGATACAAACGCCCCTGAAAACCAAGACGGCGTTTCATGGAAACATGGCTATCATGAAAAGTTATTGACAGCTTTTTATGTGGTAGTGTGGTGTGCAAGGACTGGAGGCGGAGTGACAAACGACGGTGCCAACGGCAGTTGGTCTAATGACATTTATAATTATTCTCATTCAACAACGGGCAGACTCTTTTCCCCTCGAGATCCTAACACACACTGAACTAAACAGGAAATTCCCACACGTGTAAACTGTAGGGATGGGCGGATCGATACCAAAATATCGATATAACGATCCAGGCTGCTCATTTTTGAGTATCGATCTCCCTAGCTAAAATATCGATACTTACAATTATTTAATTATATTTTCCCTCATTTTTTTCTGCTCCAATTTGACGACTTGCACTCATGCTAGCACTACTTTTCCTTCCGCCTGCTGCACCGGCGTGTCCTGCTCTGCTCTGCTCCCGCCCCCTTTTCTCACAAGCCAAGCCCTCCTCCTCCGCCTCCCGTTCCAATCCAAACACAAACAAGCATGGCCACGGCGGCGGCCCAGTCCGAACGTAAGAGAAGTCTGGTTTGGAGGTATTATATTTTAGTTAATAACAACGAGGCAAGATGTGAAATATGTCGCAAAACGATTAAATATTGTGGCAACACCACAAACTTAACAAAACATTTAAGTAAAATTCACCCCACGGTTCATGAAGAGCTGCAGTTGAAACGTGCCGCAGACACTAAGGCAGCGACGGAAAACCCTGCAGCCACACCGAGGCTAAGGTACCAAAGTACCTTAGAAGCAGCGTTTCAGAAAGGCAAGACATATCCAGGTATCAGGTGCTAACCAAAAATCGTAAGCATTTGTGGTTGATGTGCTATTTGAAGCAATAATTACTGCGCTTTAGTCAGTCATTTATAAATAAAGTTTTCCCCTTTTCAATTTGTGGTCGAACGCCATACGTTTTATTTGTAACTCCACTTCCTATAAACAACACTAAAGTATTACAATATTAAATGTAAGTATCCAGTGGCTTTACAAATTGATAGTTTTGCTGCTCAGTTTTGCTGATCCAGGACGGTGATGAGACTGCGTACAGACAGGAGGTGGAGCGGCTGGTCCACTGGTGCAACCAAAACCATCTGGAGCTGAACCCGCTCAAGACCGTGGAGATGACAGTGGATTTCAGGCGAGACCCTTCACCACTTTTACCCCTCACTATCCGCAGTAATTCTATTCTCTCCACAGACACCTTCAAGTTCCTGGGAACCACAATCTCTCGGGACCTGAAATGGACCGGCCACATAGACTCTGTCCGGAAGAAGGCCCAGCAGAGGCTGTACTTCCTGAGACAGCTCAAGAAGTTCAACCTGCCGCGAGAGCTTCTGAAGACCTTCTACACTGCCATCATCCAGTCTGTCCTCTGCACCTCCATCACTGTCTGGTTTGGATCAGCCTCCAAACAAGACAAGCACAGACTGCAACGGACAATCAGGACTGCAGAAAAGATCATTGGAATCAACCTCCCATCTATCCAAGACTTGTACCTGTCCAGGACCAGGAAACGTGCAAGGAACATCTCTACAGACCCTTCTCACCCAGGTTGCAGTCTGTTTGAACTACTCCCCTCCGGACGGCGTTATAGAGCGCGGTACGCCAAAACCAGCAGACACCGAGACAGCTTCTTCCCCCAGGCTGTTGCTCTGATGAACTCACACCACTCATAGAGTCTCAGAGGCATTACTGTGCAATAACATCCTGCTCTTCACACCTTTTGAATTTGTCTACACTGTTTTTGCCATTATTCACATGTCCTGAGTGTTGTTAGTCACCTATATGTTGAACAGAGGGTGTGTTTTACCGAAGTCAAATTCCTTGTTTGGCACGCTCAAACATGGCGAATAAAAACTCTTGAATCTTGAATCTCATGACGATTAAGCCCTGCATCTCTGTTGGTACCATGTCTCTTTTTACAATATACTAAAAGACAAAACTTTTTCCCAACAACAGAGAGAGAGAGAAAAAAGTAAAAAATAGCTCCTTTTAATTAAAGTTATACTATTAACTATCCACTTTCAAGATGGCTGCCGGTATAGTTTGCTCCTAGTCTTGCCTGCAATTTTAGAGTGTATTTAGTGTTTTCTTGAGAGCTTTCTGGCCATTTGTCGAATGCAAGTGTACCACCATTGTACAGGTTAGTTAGAAAACCAATTTTGTTTTTTCTGTGGACTATTTTTATGTTTTTTGGAGCATGTGCTCTGGTATGCTAGCACGCCTGCTAGCACTAGCCAGCTTTGCTAGCCTTGCTACCTGTTAGCCGTGCTAGCTACCATCAGCCTACACAGCAGCCCACCTACCATCTGGCTACTGCAGCCTACAGTAGAGGCCCAGCTACCACCAGGCTACTGCAGCCTGCAGCCTATAGAGGCTTTGCAGTCACGTGGTTTTATCACGTGATTTTGTGTTATGCCGCCATCTTGGCGGTCAACTAGTCAGCTCGTTCCTACGTGTTTGTATGGATTGTCTGATTTCTGCGCTACGTTTTCACCGATTTCTTCCGAATTATGGCTGATTTGCTATCCAACGAAGTTAGGCATTTGGATGAAGACTCCAAGAATCGTCACAGAGAGAAGTTGAACCTTGTTGGCACAACGGATCCGTACCTTTTACCGAGAAGCATGCTAAAATCGCCCGAGCATTTTGCAACAGCCGACCTGCCTGAACGCTCATATCCAGATATTTATAATTACCTCGTCGATTTGTTTTGTAATGGCATTTCCTAACTTGACATATTAAAAAACTGAATAGAGTGAAATCATTCAGATACTGTACCTGTCTGTTCAAGTTGCTACCATTTTTATTATTTGTTTATTTTTGCATGATGCCACATCTGATTGGCTTGAAAACTTAACCAATAAATATAATTCAATATTTACATTGATAACGTTTTCAAGCATCATGAAAAAATAAACACAAAATAAAAACGGGGGGGTGAACTGAAGAAATCATCCCATTCCCTGCCTTGCTGCTCTTGCTGCCTTTCTAAAAATGCACCCAGCATTTTCAACAATCATATTTGTATCATCCCATATTGTATTATTTCACATTTTGTGAAACAAATCAGGGGTGAATAGTTTGTTTACATACCTGATATGAAGTCCTCATTGCATATCCTTGTGTAAATCGTAGGTTTCCATCGTTCACGACGAATATCCGCGATCCATTTATCACGTTTTTTCATGTTCGCCGGAAATCTATAGAAGCTAAGATTTGGTTTATCGCCTCGTCTATTGCTACATCCAACAGCACAGCAGGTATCCGGCATTTTTAAGCTCAAATAGCAGCAGATATAACAAGAAAGCGTGTGTGAGTCGTTGACCGGCACTGAAAAGTTGACCGCCATGATGGCCGCCAAGCTAATGTGGGTAGCTTGATGACGTCAGCTGCAAAGCCTCTATAGCTACCACCAGGCTACTGCAGCCAGCAGTAGCTACTACTAGACTGCAGAAGACCAGCTACCACCAAGGAGTGTCCTCAAATCTCTCCAACATGTCTCCAATGCCATCAAAACCGGTAAACTGCACGGAGTGTAAGCAACTGAATCAGAGGATATTCCAGCTTAAAATGCAACTTGGAATACAGATTGAAACACTACATCAGATATGTGAAAATGACAAATTCACGGACTCGATAGCAGCTGTGGAGCAGCTCATTGACGCTTATCATGTAGCCAAAGTAGCACCAAATGCTAACGGACAGACACAGATTGTTATAGACGGGGCTATCAACGTGGAGGCTCCCGCTACAGATCTGACCGACACACTTCCCTGGATATGTCCTAACACTACTGAACTAGTGGTGGAAACTCCCAGGATGCTCTCTGATGTTGTCCGTAACCCTGGATTACCTGCAGAAGCTCCGACGACAACCGCTTACTGGCATCGCAATGGAGCCAGGCCAAAAACATCAACACCAGCTGTCAGCCCGAGAGGCAAACCGGGCAAGAGATTAGATATGGAAGCATCAACACTCACTCCTACACCTGATCTTCCACTACATAACAGGTATGAACTATTGGCAAGGGATGAAATGTTGGATAATAACTGTAATGAAGCCGCAGATACTAATCACACTGCTAGCGCTAAGGCTAATCACAACCCCAGGAACAGTCCCCAAGCCATGGACAGGCCGAGGGCCAGAAGAAACTTTGCTAACTCCAGAACTGAACCACACACTCTCTTGATTGGAGACTCAGTAACTAAATTTGTTAAAATGCCAAAGACTGAAAACATTAGCATGGATAACACGACTGTATCTGAAATTGCAGAACTGATTCCAGTTATCTTAAATACATGCCCAAGAAATATGAGAATCATTATCCACACCGGGTCTTTTGACATTCTACATAAGAAAACTGGGTCTGAGATTCTGAAAAAAGACTTGACCCTGTTGCTAAACATACTGGATGACCATCAGTCACAGTGTGTGTACATCTCTGGCCCCATTCCAACCTTAAACAAAGGAACGGAATCTTTCAGTAGACTTCTTGGCCTAAATACATGGCTGACATCGGAGTGCTTCAAACATGGAATACAGTTTATTGATAATTTCAATATCTTTTGGAATTGTAAAGACCGATTCCAGCCGGATGGGATACATCCAAACATCTACGGATCCAGGCTACTCAGTGCCAACATTTGTTACGCCGTTGGGACACCATATCAAAGACATGGTGTCCTATCAAAGATAAGAGAAGACAGCTGGCAACGCACAAAGGATAGCCCACCGAAGACGTCAGCACGCAATCACCCCCCCTCCCTCCTCCCAGGATCCATCTCCCCCCCTCCCCCCTCACAGGATTCCTTTCCCCCCCCTCCCACGTGGACCATCAAGGACAGCACACACTCCCCCTCCTGCACACCCCCCTCCATCACATCCCACCTCACCAGACCCACTGTTCCAGATCACCCAAGGCAATCGAAGGATGTCTCTGTGCCTATCGAGGACCCAACGATCCCCCTGCCGACCTTCCCCTCAATCACAAATCCCCCCCACACCACAATCACAAATTAAGGAACTGGTTAAAGCTGCCAGTCAAGCTGATGGACTACTAAACAGCAGCAACAACAGACGCTCAGGTATAAGACAAAGATGAGACAGACCCCATGCCACCTCTTTAAACATACCGGTAATATTAAACAGCCGGTGGTATGGTCAAACACATCGTAGTAACCATAGACCATCTGGTACTCGTCTCAGTAACCTTACATGTCTTAATGTCCAGCCAAAACCAGTCCCTGTTATTGAAACACAACAACTGAAATTAGCTCTTTTGAATGTTAGATCTTTGGTTAACAAATCTTTTCTGGTAAATGATCTGATCATTGAAAGGAATCTGCACTGTATATGTTTGGTTGAGACCTGGCTAAACAATAACAATGGTGTAGCAACACTGATGGAAGCTTGTCCTCCAAACTACAAGTTCCATCAGTCTGTCAGACATGAAAAAAGGGGCGGGGGAATAGCAGCTATTTTCTCTACACAGTTTGTGGGTAATAACATCGACCTTGGTGAATTCTCATCATTTGAATATCTTGCTCTTGAACTTAAAACAAAATTACCAGTACTCATTATCACACTATTTCGGCCACCAAAATACTCATCATTATTTCTACAGGAATTCTCAGAGCTGATTTCACTTGGAATCACTAACTATGACAGATTAATTCTGAATGGAGACCTAAATATTCATATTAATAAAAAGAACGACTCCAAAGCTATAGAACTGGTAAACCTACTAAACAGTTTTAATCTTACCCAACACATTAATGAAGCCACTCACCAGCATGGTAACACTTTGGACTTAGTAATAACAACAGGAATAGACATTGATAATATCTCTGTATGTGAATTGCCTATCTCTGACCATCACTGTGTATCTTATAATGTAAAGCTAACCTTAACACAGACTAAAAGGGAAATTTTAGTTCAAAAGCAATTCCTAGATGAGCAGGCTGAAGCAGAGTTTTCTGATATTATGAGGTCATTTGAGCCATACAACTATGACTCCTCTCTAAATGACATAGTTGAACATTTCAATGGTATCTTGTTGTCTGCTCTGAATACTGTTGCACCGCTAAAGGTCAAAAGGAAAAGTACTGACAGAATCTCCCCATGGTTAAACAATAGCAATGTTAGGCAAACCAAGAGAGTCTGTCGGGCAGCTGAAAGAAAATGGAGGAAAACTAGACTCACAGTTCATCGTGATATATACAGACTGCTTATAATAAAATAATATGTCTGGCAAGAAAGGATTACTTTTCTAAGATTATTTCAGAGAACACTGGAAACTCTAGAATATTATTCTCCACTATTGATCAACTACTCAACATTGCCCCCACACCCCCACAGTTCTCTGCATCAAAATGTGAAGAACTCGCATTATTCTTCACTAGTAAAATAACTTCAATTAGAGCCAGTATTGTTGCCGATATAAACATAGATGATCTCAGTAAATCCTATAAGAATTGTGTAACCATGGGAACATTCACCTGTATTACATTGAATGAGCTTTGCAAGACTGTCACTGAGTGTAACTCCTCCACTTCAAGTATTGACCCTGTACCGACAGCATTCTTTAAGCGGGTATTCAACAGTGTTTCAAGTCATGTCCTAAACATTATAAACACATCCCTTCAAACAGGCATCTTCCCAGATGCCTTTAAAACAGCTGTGGTAAAACCTTTATTAAAGAAGCCCAACCTAGATGGAAATGTACTGACCAGCTATAGGCCGATATCCAACCTTCCTTTCATTAGTAAGATACTTGAAAAGATAGTTTCAGTGCAAATAAACTCGTTTCTGAAAGAAAACAATATCCTGGAGGAATTTCAGTCAGGCTTTAGAACATACCACAGCTCTGAAACTGCTCTTACTAAAATAATCAGCGACCTCAGATTAAACTCTGATGAAAACAAGGTGTCGATTCTTATCCTCTTAGACCTAAGTGCAGCGTTTGATACCATTGAGCATGATATCCTAATCAATCGTCTTGAAAGGTTAGTCGGTCTTTCGGACTGTGTGTTAAACTGGTTCAGAACATATATCAAAGGGAGAAAGTTCTATGTCAGCTTAGTGTCCAACACACATGACAGTCGCTATGGGGTTGCACAAGGCAGCTGCCTTGGTCCACTATTATTCTCACTTTACATGCTGCCGCTTGGCGACGTCATCAGAAAGCACAATGTATATTTCCATAGTTATGCGGATGACACACAATTGTACATATCTGCAGAACCCAATGATGCTACACCTATAAACTCCATCACCAACTGTCTTCTGGCTATAAATAAATGGATGAGCAACAATTTCTTAAAGTTAAACGAGGATAAAACTGAAATCTTGCTAATCGGCCCTAAAACTAAAAGAGAAATGCTGTTTAATAATTTGGGGAAATTAACTCCCTGGATTAAATCCGAGATTACAAGTCTTGGTGTTATTTTAGATTCAGATCTAAGCTTCAGGTCCCACATTAACAAGGTTACCAAAACATCATTTTTCCACCTTAGAAATATAGCCAAAGTAAGAGCGTTCATAAATCAAAATGATGCTGAGAAACTGATTCATGCCTTTATTTCAAGCCGGCTTGACTACTGTAATGCACTCTTTACTGGTCTCCCGAAAAAAACCACTGATAGACTTCAGCTCATCCAAAACGCTGCAGCTCGCCTATTAACCAGGACCAAGAAGAGAGAGCACATTAGACCAGTTCTAGCTGCTCTGCACTGGCTTCCTGTAACATTTAGAATTGATTTTAAAATCCTTCTCCTTCTATACAAAGCCCTCAATGGGCAGGGACCAAGCTACATTGCAAATTCTCTTGTTAGCTATATACCTCCAAGAACCCTGCGATCATCTGCTGCTGGTTTATTGGAGGCTCCCAGCAACAGCAGAAAGAAGATCGGTGATGCAGCCTTTGTTAATTACGCCCCCAAACTATGGAACACACTGCCAATAGGTATCAGGGAGGCCAGGTCGCTAGATATTTTCAAAACAAAACTTAAAACTCATTTCTTTACCCGAGCATTTAACTAATTACGTTTTATAAATTTCATTTTAAGCCTAATTTTATCTTTATCTTTATTTTATTTTTTACCTTTTCTTAAAGATATATTCTTTATTTTATTAAAGCGTGCTCCTATTTTAAACTCACTTTATTAATTGTGTATGCATACATTAATGTTTTGTTTTTATGTATTCATGTTTTTCTTTCATTGTTGTAAAGCGCTTTGAGCTGCATTTCTTGTATGAAAGGTGCTATACAAATAAAGTTTATTATTATTATTATTATTATTATTATTAATATGCATCTTCCATTAATGTTTTTCTAAAAAGGTTAATAATTCATGTACATGACGTAATACTTTTTTCTACAAAATTCAATAGATGATGTCACGTTCCCACGTCACCTGACTTCCTGCCGAGCCCGACTCATGAAATTGCCAGCACCTGCTACGGCTCGTTAGGCTCCCCATTTAACCTCTCTGTGTTCTGCCAGTAGTTGTCAGTTCGTCTGATTACCCTGCCCGTGATACTGCTGTCCTTTTTGTCCCCGGACCAAACTTATAGCCAACTACTTGCTCGTTCTTCGACCGCGCTCCAGATCGCCGCCTGCCCTGACTACTTGCTCGTTCTCCGACCGCGCTCCAGATCGCCGCCTGCCCTGACTACTTGCTCGTTCTTCGACCGCGCTCCAGATCGCCGCCTGCCCTGACTACTTGCTTAGCCACGCCAGCCAGACCGCAGGTCCAGCGTTCTACGTCCCCGTTTTCCCTCTCACCAATAAAGGATCGTGCTGCACTTGGTTCCCTGTCTTTGTTACCTGACAGAACGAACTGACCAGAAATGCAACCAGCGCACGATTCCCTAGACATGGCCCGCTTGACCCACACGGAGTGGGAGCTCGGCAAGACCACAGAGGAGATGGCGGCATTAGCTAGGGTCGTCCAGCAGCAGCAACAGCAGCTCCAGCTGCAGCAACAGCAACTGCAGCAGCAGCAACAGCAACTGCAGCAGCAGCAACAGCAACTGCAGCAGCACCATCAGCTCCACCAGGAACTGGTAGAGGCTCTCAGGGACCACAGAGACTTGGCTCCTCTGGCTGCTGCAGATCGGGTTGCGCCAACTCTGTCCACGTCCGTGCCGCTCAGCCCCGCCGATCAGCCCACCGTTATGTCCACGCCCCGTCCTGCCTCGGCACCCGGGCAGTACGTGGACGTCCCTGAGCCCAGACTCAGCAACCTCGCGAGGTTCGACGGCGACCCCAAGTACGTCCGGGCCTTTCTGACGAACTGCCGCGTCTTGTTCGACCTCCAGCCCGTCACATTTGCCACGGAACCAGCCAAGGTGGGTTTCGTGCTCACTCACCTGACGGGCGAGGCATGGCTGTGGGGAACGGCAGAATACGAGCGGCAGGGACCCGCCTGTTCGTCGTTTGACGCCTTCGCCGCTGAGATCCTGCGCGTGTTTGACTTGGGCTCCGCCTCGGAGGACGCCTCCACAGAGCTCCTCACGCTGCGCCAAGGGAGCAGATCCGTCGCCCAGTACGCCATCCGGTTCCAGACGGTGGCGCGTCGTAGCGACTGGAACACCCCGGCTCTCGTCGGTGCCTTCATCCACGGACTCGCGGAATATATCAAGGACGAGTTGGTGTCCTGCGAGCGCCCACAGACCCTTGAACCTGGACCTGGCAGTACGGGTGGACCGGCGGATCCAGTCGAGGCGAGGAGAGGAGAGTGACTCCGCCCCCCCGTCGCCGTGACATCAGCCCGACACCTCGGGTGTCAGGGAGAGCACCGTTTTTTTCACCTGACCTGTCGTCCGCCAGGGACCCTGTCCACGTAAGTCAGCGCGCCTTTACTGCTCCTCACACCCAGCCCAGCTGGTCAGAACCGATGGAGATCGGACGCACCTCTCTCTCTGTGAGGAAACGCAGTCAGCGCATCAGAGAGGGGCTTTGCCTGTACTGCGGGGGTGAGGGTCACTGGTTGGCCTCTTGCCCGAAGAGGCCTAAGGACACCCGCCAAGCAGGGATCCGTGTGGGGTCGGTTTTCTTGCCCCCCACTACCTGTCGCGAGTCCCTGTCCCAGAACCACTACTCGACTCCAGCTCGTGCCCTTGCCTCTCGGCCCACCGCTTCTCCAACCCGTGGGCAGCGGCCGCGGGCCCGGTCTCGCCGTCGGCCGCAGCGGATGGCCCGGGCCCTTACTCCGCTGCCGTTGCGTCGTCCGCAGCCGGGTTCTGCTCCAGTGGGCGGGGAATTAGGGTCTGACCGGCTTCCTGCTCGGAGTCGTCCGGTAGGGACCCGTCCGGTTCCCGCGCCGGCCCCCTGGTCGGCGTCTCCCGATGCCGCTGCTGGGAAGGTGGACTGGGCGGTAGTGCCGCCTGATGACGGGGCTTGGTCGACATGTTCTGACTCGGACTTGTCGGACTATTGACTGCCGCACGTCTTGGGTTCCCCCCCTCCCGCCCGGCCTCCTGCTCCGTCTTGGGGTTCTGTTTTTGAGTAGTTGTCAGTTCGTCTGATTACCCTGCCCGTGATACTGCTGTCCTTTTTGTCCCCGGACCAAACTTATAGCCAACTACTTGCTCGTTCTTCGACCGCGCTCCAGATCGCCGCCTGCCCTGACTACTTGCTCGTTCTCCGACCGCGCTCCAGATCGCCGCCTGCCCTGACTACTTGCTCGTTCTTCGACCACGCTCCAGATCGCCGCCTGCCCTGACAACTTGCTCGTTCTTCGACCGCGCTCCAGATCGCCGCCTGCCCTGACTACTTGCTTAGCCACGCCAGCCAGACCGCAGGTCCAGCGTTCTACGTCCCCGTTTTCCCTCTCACCAATAAAGGATCGTGCTGCACTTGGTTCCCTGTCTTTGTTACCTGACAGATGACTCTCCAAGAGCAAGTATCATTTGCAGTGAAACACCTGCTGTAGTATACAAATGTGCAGGTCAATAGTCACATGTAAGGCACAAAATATTGATGCAGCATGCCACTGCATTTAAATTGGGTTTTTTGGCGGGAAATTACACTTCCGGTCTCGATATCGGGTATTTTTGGGCAGGAAATACTTGGTATCGGATCGAATCCAAAATCATTGGTATCGCCCATCCCTAGTAAACTGTCCCACCGGAACTATGTAACGTGAACTTAGTTTCCGGGTGAATTATGTCAACCCACTACAGTAGCACAAATTTGCCATTGCGACCTGCATTTTGCTGTATCAAAGTAAATGTCATGAAAAGTGCAAAAACCCTACATGGAAGCGCAATGTGGTTTTTTTTTTTTTTTTTTTACGGATAAAGTCTGCTGCTTTGAGTTCACAGGGAGCCAGCCTCTTTATTCACTGCACATAGTCTGCTCTCTAGCGGTAAAAGACGTGAACTACAATGCTATGGATGACGCCACACAATATAGATTTGAAACTCGGGTTATAGTTTCAATGTCGGAGTTAAAACTCGGCTTGCAGTTTCCGAATGCCATACGTAATGGGTGTTGTCAAAATTTGCTTTAAGAATTGAAGTGGGGGAAAAAAAAAAAAAAAAAAGCTTACAGCACCTGGTATTCCCAGGCGGTCTCCCATCCAAGTACTAACCAGGCCCGACCCTGCTTAGCTTCCGAGATCGGACGAGATCGGGCGTTCTCAGGGTAGTATGGCCGTAAGCCATGGTTGAACACAAAATCATGCTTTTTATAGATACAATCGCCCCTGAAAACCAAGACTTGGCGTTTCATGGAAACATGGCTATCATGAAAAGTTATTGACAGCTTTTTATGTGGTAGCACAAATTTGCCATTGCGACCTGCATTTTGCTGTATCAAAGTAAATGTCACGAAAAGTGGAAAAACCCTACATGGAAGCGCAATGTGGTTTTTTTTTTTTTTTTTTACGGATAAAGTCTGCTGCTTTGAGGTCACAGGGAGCCAGCCAGTTTATTCACTGTACATAGTCTGCTCTCTAGCGGTAAAAGACGTGAACTACAATGCTATGGATGACGGCACACAATATAGATTTGAAACTCGGGTTATAGTTTCAATCATCATCATCGTTTTAAAGTCCGCTTTCCAGGCGCCGCTGGGTTGGACTGGGTTCTCGATATGGCCGTCTCTAGCCATACTGAGAATTTTTGGAGCAAAACTTTTTACAGCCGGATGCCCTTCCTGACGCTAACCCAAAGGGAAATTGATTTTCTGTCGGGGTTGACTCCCTTAGCCCATTCCTCTCCCGAGGAGCCCACTGGGCAGTGGTACTATTTAACCCATAGTTGGGGGCTGGTTCGTGGGCACCAGGGCGTGTCCACACACCGGTGGGCCTGCGTGCCGCACGTCTAGGGGCCAAACCTCCTCCGAGTCCCTTGTAGTTTAGCCTGGGTCCGTCTGAGTTAAAACTCGGCTTGCAGTTTCCGAATGCCATACGTAATGGGTGTTGTCAAAATTTGGTTTAACAATTGAAGTGGGGGAAAAAAAAAAAAAAAAAGCTTGCAGCACCTGGTATTCCCAGGCGGTCTCCCATCCAAGTACTAACCAGGCCCGACCCTGCTTAGCTTCCGAGATCGGACGTTCTCAGGGTAGTATGGCCGTAAGCCATAGTTGATTACAAAATCATGCATTTTATAGATACAATCGCCCCTGAAAACCAAGACTTGGCGTTTCATGGAAACATGGCTATCATGAAAAGTTATTGACAGCTTTTTATGTGGTAGTGTAGTGGGTTGACATAATTCACCCGGAACCTAAGTTCACGTTACAGAGTTCCGGTGGGACAGTTTACACGTGTGGGAATTTCCCGTTGAGTTTAGTGTGTCAAAGTCAAAGTCAGCTTTATTGTCAATCCCTTCATATGTCAAGACACACAAAGAAACCGAAATCCCGTTTCCTCGAAGGGAAAAGAGTCTGCCCGTTGTTGAATAAGAATAATTATAAATGTCATTAAAACAACTGCCGTTGGCACCGTCGTTTGTCACTCCGCCTCCGACTCCAGTCCTTGCACACCACACTGGTGACCCCGACGTCAGTCCCGCTGAAGATTCCGGGACTGAACTGAATAACGAGCGAAACGGCATGGCGCATTCCGTCGTCCTCAGACTGCCTGAGGTTTGGGAGACGTCTGCGGCAACGTGGTTCGCACAGGCGGAGGCTCAGTTCGCCCTCCGGGGAATTACGGATGACGCCACACGCTACTACCACGTCGTCTCAGCACTCGGAAGCTCCACCGCAGCCAGAGCCGTAAGTTTCATCACTTCCCCTCCTGCCCAGGATAAATATGCAGGGCTCAAGGCTTATCTCCTCAGGATTTTTGAACTGTCACGATCCGAACGAGCCCGGCGCCTGCTTGCTATTCAAGGCATGGGGGACAGCAAACCCTCTGAACACATGGAGATGATGTTAAACCTGCTGGGTGGGGAAGAGCCGAATTTTCTTTTCATTGAACTGTTTCTGCGACATATGCCGCCGCACGTACAAACGGCCCTCGCGAATACGACTATTACGGAGCCGCGTGCTCTGGCGGAGGAAGCAGACCGTTTCTACTTGGCCACCCAGCGTTTCGCCCCTGATGTGCTGGCCCCAACACGCAGCTACACGTCCCCAAGCGCTGGCGTTTCCCCTGGCAGAGGACACGCTGCAACCGACGGCCGCACCGGCACAGGTTTGTGCTACTTCCATGCACGTTTTGGCGCCAAGGCTAAAAGGTGCCGCTCCCCTTGCACCTTCAACACGGCGGGAAACGCCAAAGCCTGCGCTCAGTAGTGGCCGTGAGCGCGGGCAAAAAGAACCGGCTGCTGTTCATTGAGGACACCCTCTCGGGTCGCAGATTCCTCTGTGACACCGGTGCCCAGAGGAGCGTCCTGCCGGCTACGGTGGACGACGCCGCTGGAGGGTTGCACGGCCCGCCCTTAACATCCGCCAACGACACCCCCATCAGGACGTATGGCACGAAGACTGTGGACATATGTTTCGGGGGTCAGCGTTTCACATGGGACTTTGTCACTGCCGACATCTCCTTCCCCCTGCTCGGCGCAGATTTTTTGTGCGCCCACGGACTGCTCGTGGATGTTAAGAATGGCCGCCTGGTGGACGCGTTAACCTTCTCCTCCTTCGCATGTGTCCGCGATGTGGGGAAGGATGTGAGTCTCTCCAGTTCGCTCTCCGAGGGCGACATGTACCAGAAACTCCTCGGAGAGTTCCCCAGCCTTACACAGCCCACCTTTGCCGCCACCACAGCTAAACATGGGGTCGAGCACCACATCGAGACCAAAGGCCCCCCCGTCTACGCTAGGGCCCGACGGCTCAACCCGGAGAGACTGACAATTGCTCGGGCCGAGTTCGCCAACATGGAACGCCTTGGCATTATTCGCCGCTCTGACAGCCCGTGGGCCTCCCCACTCCACATGGTGCCTAAGCCGGACGGTGGTTGGCGCCCGTGTGGCGACTACCGCCGCCTCAATGATGCCACCACGCCCGACCGCTACCCGGTCCCCCATGTTCAGGACTTTTCGGTACATCTAGCAGGGAAGCACCTGTTCTCTAAAGTGGACCTGGTGCGGGGTTATCACCAAGTCCCAGTGCACCCTGCCGACATCCCTAAAACAGCAGTGGTGACTCCTTTCGGGCTTTTCGAGTTTCTTAGGATGCCCTCGGCCTGAAAAACGCGGCCCAGTCCTTCCAGCGGTTGATGGACTCTGCGCTTAGGGACATGCCTTTCATCTTCGTCTACTTGGACGATGTCCTCGTCGCCAGCTCCTCGGAGGAGGAGCATGCGGCGCACCTGCGGGCCCTTTTCGCAAGGCTCGACCAGCATGGCCTGATCATTAACCCGGCGAAGTGCATTTTCGGAGTGCCGTCGATCCAGTTTCTTGGGCATCTCATCAGCAGTAATGGGGCCACTCCCCTCCCGTCAAAGGTGGAAGCAGTCTCCGCTTTTCCCCGCCCACGTTCGGCCCGGGGGCTCCGGGAGTTCCTTGGGATGGTTACATTCTACCACCGATTCATACGCCGGGCGGCCCACATCATGCACCCACTGTATGAGGCCCTTAAGGGTAGGACCCCCAACCAGGACATCGACTGGACCCCCGAGAGGGTCAAGGCTTTCGAGGATACTAAGGCTGCCACCATGTTGGTCCACCCGTCGCCTGGAGCCCCGGTCGCCCTCACAACCGACGCATCTGACTACGCAGTTGGTGCTGTATTTGAGCAGTGGGTTGGTGGCGCCTGGCAACCGCTCGCCTTTTTCAGCCGCCAGCTGGTCCCTAGGGAGCGCAAATACAGCACATTCGACAGGGAGCTACTCGGCGTCTGGTTGGCGATCCGCCATTTCCGCTCCATCCTGGAAGGCCGTGAGTTTACGGTTTTCGTCGACCACAAACCCCTCACGTTCTCTATGTCCAAGGTGGCTGAGCCGTGGTCCGCCCGCCAGCAGCGTCAGCTGTCTTTTATCTCCGAGTACACCACAGATATCCGACACATCGCCGGCAAGTCCAACGTGGTCGCCGATTGCCTCTCTAGAGCGGTCATCCACACGGTTCAGCTGGGTCTCGACTACTCAAGTATGAGTGCTGACCAAGCCTCAGATCCTGGGATCCAGTCACTCAAAGACTCGGACACTGGGCTGTGTCAGGGTTTTCCAAACTATCTTGATCGTATGATTATGTTGGAATGTATGTAACCAGTAATAAATAACCTAGCTAGATTAGTTTTATGCTTATGTTGGTGTGTAACCAGTAATAAATAACCTAGCTTGTCCCATCCTACACAATGTCGTAAAACATCCCCTGCTATGCTTTGACTAGAGGTCAAGGGTTTTCTCTTCCCTATCCAGTCCACTGTCACCCCCACCCTGTTTCTCTTAATAAAAATGCTCATGCAGGAGGCGAGAGTCAGACGTCATTCGATCATCGCTGTATGCACAGCGACGAATTGACTCTCCGCCTGCAGGTGCCCAAAAAGACTTAATTGTCTCCCATGTGGTTCTTGCAAAATAAGTTAGAGTGAGCACCACTCTAACATTTTGGTGCCGAAACCCGGGACCTCTCATACCCGCCATCTGGCTGACGGAGGACGACACGCTGCACACCGTCGACGGGCCAGCGTCCATTTAGCCGGACCTGGTAAAGAAAGACCTGGGAAGGAAATTCTTCGCTGGGCCAGCATCTTAGGTCTGGCTTCGTCTGACAGAGGTGGATTGACGGGACCCGGCAGTGCAACGAACCAGGGGACAAGTAAGTTAAAGCCCTAAAGTTGTGTGATTGTGTTGTTGTGAAACGCGTAAAAGTAAAAGTGCACAAGGAAAAATAGGCAGGACAGAAGATTTTAAGTCTTGTGGAAGGAGGGGGTGTTGTAGAGTCCCCCTCCGGATGAAGTGGCTCTTCTGGAGCAGTGGTTTTCAAACTGTTTTATATATTTTCGTAAAATCTCACGTACCTCCGTGTACCCTCATTTGACAACCACTGTTCTAAGGGGTACAACTTCGCGTTGGCAGGGCTGGGTAACAAGACTGTTGTCTTTAGTTCCCAGGGAAGGAAGGGGTGTTGTAGAGTCCCCCATCCGGATGAAGCAGCTCTTTTTTTTAAAAGAGGACTTCGTGTAGGCAGGGATAAGAGTTTGTGTGGTTGAGAGTGTGTCTGGTAGGATAAATTGACTAGAAAGAGAATTTGTTGAAAGGTCAATTTAAACCTGCATTGAGGATCCTCAAAGAAAGAGTATACATTTTTGAAACAAAATTGTATAAACCTAAAATACCAAGTTAAGATGGGAAATAAAAACGGTAAATCCCTAGCTCTTGACGGAGATGAGAAGTACATGGCGAGTAAATTTGTTAATTGTATGCAATACATGCCGAAGTGGAAGAAAAAGTATGGAGTAGAAGGGAAGTTGAAAGTTGAAGTGTGGAAGATAGTGGTTGATGTTTTGGAGGAGAGTGTGAATCGGAAGTCAAAGGGACTGAAAAAGAAAAGAAAAGAGAGAGAATTGATTTGTGCTAGAATGTGGTTGAATGCTTCACAAGAGAGAAGAGAACAAATCCAAAAGACAAAAGATAGAAAGATGAAAAGTGATGAGGCTGCGTCTATGTTTGTCAGGCCGGAAGACAATGAGGCCACAGTGCGCAGGCGCACTGTCCCAGGTGCACCTCAAGCAGAGGAGCAAGAGGGGCATTCCGCTCGTGTGCAAAACTTGTATCCAAGCTTAACAGACCTGCACCCTCCCCCATATAACAGCAAAAAAGGTCAGGGTAAAATTATTAGAAGCCCTGTACAAACAAGAAGTTTGACCACTGCTGCTAGATTTTCCCAAAATTTAGACAATGTTGATGTGTGCCCAATGATACAAGTGCCAAACCCTATTGTAGGGGAAGGCCAACCTCCACATACATATGTTTTTCGGCCATGGACTTTGGAAGAGGCAAGGAAAGCAGTTGAAGGGGTTACCCCTGTTGCTGAAGACCCAGAAAAATGGGCAGAAGACATGGCTGGAATCATACATTCCTATAGACTAAATGGGCATGAGGCAGGAGAAGCTGCAATGTCTTCCTTGGGAAAAGACTGGGCAAAGGTTAGAGGAAATTATACAGGTAGAAATAATCAAGGGCCTTTTCCCTATCCCGTTGAGGGAAATCAATTGGGAGGGGAGTATGCAGCACAATGGAATGATCTTGTGCAAAGAGTGCGAACTATATTTCAAAGACGAGCGAATTATGGTCATTTGGCAGGAATAAAACAGAAGCCTGGGGAAGATACTGATGATTTTCGCTTGAGATTTGAAAAAGAATTCAGGGTGCATAGTGGCATCCCATTCAATGATGCAGCTGAGAGTGCTTATCAGCAACAGCTTAAAAATGCGCTCCTTACAAATTTCCACCCTGAAATAGGCAACTGGGTGAGGAAACATTTGGTGGAAGTAGATATTGCAAGTGTGACAACAACTATGCAATGGGCCAGACATGCTGAAAAAGTGATCAAAAAAGGCAAAAGTTCTGATGTATTTCATCTAGACGATGATGACCTAGATGAAGATACAACAGTCTTCTTCCAAGGGTCCCAGCGAGGCAGAGGAGGTAGAGGCCAACAAGGTCGAAGGCCACCATACAATTCAAAACCCCCACCAGATTCTGACAACTGTTGGAACTGTGGGAAACGTGGACACTGGTCAAAAGAGTGTTTTAGAAAAAAACAAAACCAATCAAGGGGTGGAGGAAGAGGCAGAGGGAAAGCCAAATTCTCAGCATGACTAGATTCCTCCCCTATGACCTCTTGTGCTCCTACTGAGGAAGAAATAGTAGATGTCCATACAGCATGGGACATTCTGAGTGCATTAAAAGAAAAACCATATGTTACCTTAAACATTGGAGGAAGTGAAGCAGAGTTTTTGTGTGATACCGGAGCTTGTAAAACCGTAATAAAAACTAAAGTCCCTCATCTAAAGGCCTCCCAAAATACAATTTGGGTGAAATCTGCTGATGGGCAGGTACACAAGGAGAGTATCTCCAATCCAGTTGTAGTGAGAGATGATGAAACAGGAGTCATAGCTTCAGTCTCGATTGTTCTATCCCCAAAATGTCCCATAAACCTGCTGGGACGAGATCTGATGACTCGGTTTGGAATCGCAATAATTCCAGTAAAGGATGGCATGCGAGCATGTAGAGTGAGAGATGTAGACTCATATGCTGCACAAGCAGGTGAACAGATTTGCTGCTCCTATGACATCACTCCTGAACGGAATCCCAGGCTACCAAGCAGATTGCTGAGTAAAGCTCGAAAACAATTGTCCCGACCTGAATCAGAAATGACTTGTAATCAGTTACATGTCACCATGAATATTCTCACTGATCCACATGATGACTATATTGAAAGTTTTCTCAGTGACACAGAAGTAACTTTAACAATCACTGCTCTGTACACAGACCGCAGGTCATTTGCAGCTGCTGCTGTGCTCCTGCCCGCTCCTCAGAAAGACAAATACAAGTTGTCGGCTGTACCCCACATTTCATTGTTCAAACCTCACAGTGTAACATGGGCAGATGTGGGTTGCCGAATTAAACTTGCTGGATCTGTCACTGATTATGAGGACAAAGGTGATGGGTGGAGCTACAGTACCAGTTGTGACATGTGGAAGCAAACAGTGTGTGAAGTAGCTGTTGGAAGGGCATGCGCTTGTGCGCTTCCCTGACTAGTTGACATTTGTTTGAATGAAAAGGAGGAGGGGGAATTGGCTGGGCTTCCTGAAGAACTGTGGACAAAGGGGCCATCTGATGTAGGACTTTTAACGTCCATTCCACCAGTACAGATCAAACCAAGATCAGAGTGGCGTCCAAGAGTTAAGCAATATCCTTTAAAACACGAGGCAATAAATGGGATTGCCCCTGTTATAAATGATCTTTTGACAGGAGGAATCATTAGGAAGTGCTCGGATTCTCCTTGCAACACTCCTATTTTTCCAGTCCAAAAGGCCAATAAAATTGATTGGCGAATGATACAAGATTTACGAGCAGTGAATGATGCAGTGCAGACAAGAGCACCTAATGTGCCTGACCCACACACACTTCTGAACATTTTGAAACCTAACCAGAAGTTTTTCACAGTAATTGATCTTAGCAATGCATTTTTCTCAGTGCCAATTCACCCAGACTCACAGTTTTGGTTTGCGTTTACCTTTAAAGGACAAACTTATACGTACACCAGATTGCCACAGGGATTTGCTGATAGTCCAACTATTTTCATTCAAGCCATCATGGCCTGTTTGGCTGATTTTCAGATGTCAAACAAAAGCCAACTTCTAGTTTATGTAGATGATCTCCTGGCAGCCTCTGAAACTGAAGCTGCTTGCAAGGAAGACTCCTTAGCATTGTTACACTTTCTCTGCAAAACGGGGAATAAAGTGAGCAAGAACAAGCTACAATGGGTCAGACAGGAAGTGAACTATTTAGGTCACACTTTGTCAGCTTCTGGAAGACAGATACAGAGAACCAGAAAGCAGATCATTGCAGATGCACCGAAACCTGAAACAAAAAAACAAATGATGTCATTTTTGGGGCTCTGCAATTACTGCAGAGCATGGATCCCACATTATGCGGAAAAGACACAACCGCTGCTGAATATTGTGCATGGAGTCCCCATGGCAATGACAGAAAAAATAATATGGACACCAGTAGCAGATGATGCTTTTGTAGTGCTGAAACAGGCTCTGATGGAAACTACAACTCTTATCTTGCCAGACTACAATAAAACCTTTGTGCAAACAGCAGACTGCAGGAATGGTTTTATGACCTCAGTGTTGCTGCAGAGTCATGGCAGCAAACTAAGACCAATTGCATTTTATTCCAAAAAATTGGATCCAGTGGCTCAATCTTTGCCAGACTGTGTCCAAGCAGTATGCGCGGCAGCGCTTGCAGTGAGACAAGCTGCAGATGTGGTGCTCTTTCACAAAATGGAGCTGCTAGTTCCACATGCTGTAGATGTGTTGCTACTACAAAGTAAAATTAACTTTTTGTCGCCAGCCAGACACCTGTCTTACACTGCTACACTTCTGTCACAACCACACATTGTGATAAAGAGGTGCACAGTCCTTAACCCAGCAACGTTGATCCCGTTGCCAGGGGATGGTACCCCACATAACTGTTTGGATGCCACAGAACATCTACAGCTGCCCAGAGAAGATTTACGTGACACGCCACTTGACAAAGGGGAAAAGTGGTTTGTGGATGGATCATGTTCAAAGGATCCTAAAGGAAACAATCAAAGTGGTTATGCAATTGTGAAATTGCCAAACCAGATTGTTGAAGCAGAGAAGCTTCCATACAACAGGTCAGTGCAGGCTGCTGAGCTAATTGCGCTAACAAGAGCTTGTCAATTAGCGGAAGATAAGGAAGTCACTGTATACACGGACAGTCAGTATGCGTTTTCTACTCTGTTCTATTTTGCGAAACAATGGGAGCGCAGAGGGATGACAACATCAACCGGTAAGCCGGTTACCCATGCCTCCTTGTTAAAAGACTTGTTGCAGGCCATTCATTTACCTGCTAAACTAGCTGTGTGTAAATGTGCTGCTCACACCACAGGCACAGATGAAGCCTCAAATGGAAACAGATTAGCAGACAGAATTGCTAAAGAAGCAGCAGCAGGGAAACATGGCCATGAATTTTTTTTTAATGGATTCAGAGGACACGCAACTCATAGATAAGACTATACTGACAGATATGCAGGGCAATGCTCCAATGGTGGAAAAACGAATGTGGACGACAAAAGGTGCAATAGTGGATACAGATAATATCCACCGCATCGATGACAAACCTGTTTTACCAAAATCACTTTTTAAGGCAGCGGCTATTGCGACACATGGGCCTTGCCATGTGTCGACAGGAGGGATGAAGTCCATCATACATCAACAATTCACTACCTTTGGTTTAGATCAGTGGTTCCCAAAGTGGGCGGTACCGCCCCCCTGGGGGCGGTGGAAAGATCTGGGGGGGCGGTGAGGAGGAAAGGGGCGGTAGGGGGGCGGCAGTCGATTTGTACACAACACGCCGCTCTGGCCCAGTCAGATCCGACAGCATAGACTACAAAAGCAAAAGCTCAGGTTTGTAATTTCAAGCTTGTAATGTTCAGAATTTTATCTTATAATAAAAACCGCATTCTGGCGGTCAACATCATCTTGAGTTCAAGTCAACATGAAATTGGGGACTCGCCAGAACGCGCCGTGTTGTGTTGTGTTGAGCTGGTTAGGGCAGTGGTCCCCAACCACCGGGCCGCGGACTGGTACCGGGCCGCCAAGCCGCACAGAATTTTTTTTTTTATCGACGATCAATTAATTCAGGTCAAGACACTCGTCCCGGTCACGTGACATGTTTCCCCAGTCGAGCCCGCAAAGCTAATATGTGGCGACAGGCTAACTAACCAGGCAGTGAAGCATTCAAAACTGCTTCAACACATGGAGACCAAGCATCCTGCAATAAAAGACAAACCTTAAATCACTTCGGGTGTCATTGTCTCCGATTACGTCTAGATGGGACCGGCTCGTTTCTGAGAAACAAACTCAGTGCTCCCACTAATTCAACGTAATGGTAATGATATTATAAATGTATTATTTATTTATTTATATAAATGTATTATTTATTTATATAAATGCCGGTCCGCGAAAATATTTCTGACATGTAACCGGTCCGTGGCGCAAAAAAGGTTGGGGACCACTGCCTTATTTCACGTCCGCCACCATTTTCTGTGAGTAAATGGAAGAAAATGAATACATGAGAGGGTAAACTTGCTTTTCATACCTTCAATGTTGTCATTTTTGTCTTTAGGTAGGCCTATTTATGAAGTTAATTTGCAGCTGCAGGGAAATGAGGCTAACCTAATTAAAGTCAAATCAGCTATCTCCACCTTCCTGGCCAAGTTACAGTTATTCAAACGAAACATAGCTCGCCATGCACTCTACCACTTCCCAAGCCTCTCTGAATTGGATGAGGAAAAAGGCATACCAGACGATGACCTTCAAGTGTATTGTACACACCTGGATGAACTGCACAGAGACATGTCTGAGAGATTTGAGGACATTTTATTGCTTGAAATACCAGACTGGGTGATCAATCCATTCCTAAATGTCGACGGTGAAGAAACTGGAGTGGCAGAGGAAGAACTGATTTCAATTCAAAATGACATTGAGCTAAGGCCAAAGTTCAAAAAGTCATATCAAGATTTTTGGTTACAAAAAAAAATCTCTGACTGCTATCAAGTGCTGTGGAACAAGGTCAAGATGTACTTCATTGCCTTCCCAACATCATATTTAGTAGAACGGGGCTTCAGTGCAGTCACCTTGCTTCTTTCCAAGCAAAGAAACCGACTGAAAATTACTGACCGCGGGGATCTACGACTTCTTCGTGAGTTCCAGCCTGATGTTGAGAAGCTTATGTCCCTGCACCAAGCACATCCATCCCATTAATATTACGTGTGAGACAATGAAGGTTACTGGTGGAATGTTTATTTACGATTCTATGTTGCTGAAACAGTTAAAACTGCTAAAAAATAAATTGGTTTACTAAATACTAAATTGGGTTTTATTTGTGAAATACACATTTGTGTTTAACCTTTCTCTTTTCAAATTGCAGCAAACCAAATATCAAGAAAGAGGTGTTTGTTTCCATATGTGCCTTGGGGGGGGGGGGGGGGGGCGCTAGGAATTCACTGGGGAGCCAAAGGGGGCGCCAGCCTGCAAAGGTTTGGGAACCACTGGTTTAGATGCTTACTTAAAAAATTTTTGTAAAGCATGTCCTGTTTGTGTGAAACATAATCCACAAGGAAATATGAGACCTAAGAGAGGCTCATTTCCAAAACCGTCTTACCCATTTCAAATCATGCACATGGATTTTATTGAGCTCACACAAAGTGGACCTCACAAATACTGCTTAGTGATGATTGATGCATTTTCCAAATGGGTGGAAATAGTTCCGTCTAAACGAGCAGATGCCTTAACAGTGGCAAAAGCCATCTGCAAAGCCATCATACCGACTCATGGCATCCCCCAAACCATTTACAGTGACAATGGTCCACACTTTGTGAACCAAGTTGTACAGAACATGGCTGTACACCTTGGGATAACATTAAAAAATCACTGCGCTTGGCATCCTGCGAGCGCTGGCCTGGTTGAACGAGCAAACTCCACTATCAAAAGCAGGTTGAAAAAATGCATGGAAACAACAGGCAGATCTTGGCCAGAGTGCCTAGACTTATATGAGAATTACTCCCACTTCAGAAGAGCTAACACCTTTTGAAATCGTCCATGGGAGACCATATAGACTACCTGTGTTCCCTGCAGATTTGCAAAAAGCAGATGAAGAACAGTCCTTGGCAGACTATATGATAAGGACGCTCAAACTGAAAGATGTGTCAAATGCAAATTTACTGCCGCCTGATCTTTCCTCCTCACAGGTCGACAACCCCATCAATCCAGGAGACTGGGTCTACATCAAGGTCATTAAAAGAAAGAACTGGGTCAGCCCACGGTGGGAGGGACCATTCCAAGTCTTGCTGACTACCCCCACCGCAGTGAAGATCGCTGAACGGCCCAGCTGGATTCACCTCAGCCACTGCAAGTTGCAGAGAGTGCTGGACCCCTAATTCGGAGTGGTGGGGAAGGCTAACTTCAAAGGGGTCCTATCGTTTAGGGTGGGACGTCTCAATGTTGGTGAAGAAAACAACGATCCCCACTCCGCTAGGCGAGGGGATGTCCCGGTGTCTCTGCCATCCTAGTAGCAACGGGGCTCCATATGCCAGATGGATCCTCTGCTGCGTTGTGGTTGGAGCGTGCTATGGTCTATGGACTCATTTGAACAGACCAAGTGACAATGTTGGCCGTGGAAAACGATGGTCACACGATGAGAACTTTGAGGACTGGTCATGGGACCCCAGAAACCCATACGAAACCAACACGTGGTACCGGTACGTCAAGTTCACTGTGAGAGCCCACACACAGGAGGGGTGTTATGTGTGTTCAAAACTCCCCCCTTCCTCCACGCAAGTTCACTTGGAGGCCAGGGCAATGAATGTCACTGAAGCGAAATGTATGGCATCCATGGGAGGGGTTGGATATCAACACCGTGCTGTCAAAGTGAGTGATGACGACCCTTCCCGCCCTGGACTTGCGGAAGGTACCTGTGATCAGCTTTTCTGGACAAATCTCAATGTGACTGTTAAAGGACGAACATTGCCGCAAGTTGCCTACACAGAGCGGCGACCTGGAGTGAACTATACGTGTTACATCCAAGGAAGTAAGACCCACAAATGCATTAACGACGACTGCTCTCCAGGAGGAAACTGGATGGGAGCTTTGGACATCGCCGCTGAGTGTCAGGATAGGAGAGCCATTTCAGTTGGGGAGGGCTCTCCGACTAACATGTCTGCACCATCGAACGGAACATACTTCATACAGAATGGCTGGTGGCTTTGTGGTCACAAGGTTTATCCGATGCTGCCCGCCAACTGGACAGGAGTGTGTGCACCAGTGTGGGTGACAGACCACACCTACAGGATACGACATCGTCAGCTGACGGCAGCACACAACTCTTCTGGACGTCAACGCAGGGCGGTTGCAACCTTTGACCCTCATGACCCTGTCTGGGGTGCGAATGTTCCAGACGACCATAAAATATGGTCCGTTGGAGACAAAGTTGTTCATGCGCTTTTTCCCTCGGTCGGAGTTGGAAAACATTCGCTCTTCATCGAAACACTGAACTATCGTTTTCAATCCTTTGTGAATCTCTCACTGCAAGTCAACGATGGACAAAATAGAGAGATTCAGGCTATTAGGCTGATGGTCTTGCAAAACAGGATGGTTCTGGACTTGTTGACGGCAGCACAAGGTGGTGTGTGCCACATCATTGGGACTTCCTGTTGCACATACATTCCGGGAGAAAATGACACACACATCTACGACGCCATGACTTCACTGAAGAACTTACAGCAGGCCATGTCGAATGACAAAGTTCCACAACAGTGGGGTTTCTTTTCTTGGCTATTCTCTGGCAACTGGTGGCAACTGCTGTTGAAAATTGTGTCTCCTGTGCTTGTTGTGCTGGTGTTGTTGTGCTTGTTTACGACCTGTGTTATCCCATGTTTGAAGTCTGCTGTGACGAGGGTTGTCTCTTCTACCGTAGCACAAGTACATATACAACTTCTTAGTCGTGACGGATGTGATGACCATAATGAAACGTGAATTGCGTAGGTGCTGTTATACTGAGCATGTTTTACAGAAACTTGATGATTTGACCATCGAAAATGCTTCGCAAGTGATGGATACAATGATGTACTGTTTCTGTGTTTTTCTTTTTCTTTTTTATTGATAGCGTTGTGGTCGCCTAAGGCAGAGGGACCGTGTGAGACTTTTCCTGCGATTTAACATCGGCCGGCAGGTTTTTAGATCACACACTAAGTTTGAACTGGAGTATTGAGGAAATACCTCATCTTCACTGGGTGTTATTGCTATCATTGTTTATTATTTTTACTATTCTTCTTTATATTTTCTTGCTTGTGTTTGTGGATCGGGTTGGCATAATCATATGATAAAACAGGAGGGATATGTCAGGGTTTTCCAAACTATCTTGATCGTATGATTATGTTGGAATGTATGTAACCAGTAATAAATAACCTAGCTAGATTAGTTTTATGCTTATGTTGGTGTGTAACCAGTAATAAATAACCTAGCTTGTCCCATCCTACACAATGTCGTAAAACATCCCCTGCTATGCTTTGACTAGAGGTCAAGGGTTTTCTCTTCCCTATCCAGTCCACTGTCACCCCCACCCTGTTTCTCTTAATAAAAATGCTCATGCAGGAGGCGAGAGTCAGACGTCATTCGATCATCGCTGTATGCACAGCGACGAATTGACTCTCCGCCTGCAGGTGCCCAAAAATACTTAATTGTCTCCCATGTGGTTCTTGCAAAATAAGTTAGAGTGAGCACCACTCTAACAGGCTGCGTCTGGAGGAGGTCGCGGTTGGCGGCTCAGGAGTCAGGCTGTGGTGCGACCTCTCCACCGGCCAACCTAGACCACTTGTCCCTGCTGGCTGGCAGCGGGCTGTCTTTGAGGCGATACACGACCTGTCCCATCCTGGCAGAAAGGCGTCCGTGAGGCTGGTGGCTCAGAAGTTCGTCTGGAAAGGGCTGAAGAGGGACGTGCGGGCCTGGGTCGACTCATGTGTGGCTTGTCAGCGTGCGAAGGTGCACCGCCATACCAAGGCCCCGTTGGAGCAGTTTACTGTCCCCGAGAGGAGGTTCGACCACGTCAACGTCGACCTTGTGGGCCCGCTCCCCCCTTCCCATGGTTTCACCTACCTCCTCACCATGGTGGACAGGACGACCCGTTGGCCTGAGGCCGTCCCCCTCTCCTCAACCTCAGCTGCCGACGTGGCCCGGGCGTTTATCGGCACATGGGTCGCACGCTTTGGAACACCCTCAGACCTATCCTTGGACCGGGGTGCGCAGTTTACTTCCGAAGTCTGGAATGTGGTTGCTAGAGACTTAGGGGTCAAGCTGCACCGCACCACCGCATATCACCCCCAGGCTAACGGGCTGTGCGAGCGGTTCCACCGCTCCATGAAGGCTGCTCTACGCGCCAGTCTGGTGGATGGCAACTGGGTGGACAGACTTCCCTGGGTCATGCTGGGCCTCAGGACGGCCCCTAAGGAGGACCTGCAGTCCTCGTCTGCCGAGCTCGTCTACGGCCAGGTACTACGGGTTCCTGGGGACTTCATTCCGGACGCCACAACGCCTTGGTCGGCGGCCAGGCAGCGGTCCTCCCTGCTGGAAGTTGCCAGGACGTTCGCACCTGTCCCCACATCACAGCACTGCACCCCTGTTTCCCGGGTGCCCACCAACCTGCGCTCGGCGGGTTTTGTGTTCATCCGCCACGACGCCCACCGCGGACCGTTGCGCCCGCCTTACAACGGGCCTTTTAAGGTCTTGCAGCACGGGGGCAAGAGCATGGTCGTGGACATCGGCGGTAGGCCTGAGACTATCTCGGTTGATAGGATTAAGCCTGCCCACGTGGATGTTTCCCGGACATTGGAATTGGCGCAGGCCCCACGCCGCGGACGCCCCCCAGCGCCTCGCCCCTCCAACCTGACCGAGCTCCCGCCTGCCCGACCGACAACACGACCGTCCAGCCCAGCGGTCTTTCCGGCGGCGCCCCCTACCCCTGACCCCCTGCCAGCCCCTGCCACCTACACCCGCCGTGGTCGGGCTGTCGTCCCTTTCCGGCGTGGCGATTTTGACTATGGGTGAATTCTGGGGGGGCTTGTGTAGTGGGTTGACATAATTCACCCGGAACCTAAGTTCACGTTACAGAGTTCCGGTGGGACAGTTTACACGTGTGGGAATTTCCCGTTGAGTTTAGTGTGTGTTAGGATCTCGAAGGGAAAAGAGTCTGCCCGTTGTTGAATAAGAATAATTATAAATGTCATTAAAACAACTGCCGTTGGCACCGTCGTTTGTCACTCCGCCTCCGACTCCAGTCCTTGCACACCACAGTAGCACAAATTATCCAAGATGGCGGCGCCCCAGTTGGCCGCGGCCGCTACGGGTCTCATCATCCGACGAGTATTTTCGCAAAATATGTCGCCTAGGACACTACAAACAACACAAAGTTTAGTTTATCCATCCAGTAGATTAGTGTAGGATCGCCAGCGCCTGCTGGAGGTACGGTCATCAAGTGTTTTCGGACTCGTAGCCACAACTACCCTAGTCTGTTTGCGTAGCCTCGGAGTGCTTAGGGCGCTAGCCCCAGAAGCTCACGACGCAGCGGGCTCGCCGGGCAGCACACGCCGGAGGAGGAGTAAGCGTAGGCGGTGTGACCGGCGGCGAAAGCGCGGCTGTCGAGGTGGGCTAACGGCTAAGCTTAAAGCTAACCCCTACAAACCGCCGCTTCCATCCATCTTCCTCTCCAACGTCCGCTCACTGGATAATAAAATGGACCATCTAAAACTGGAACTCTCTTCAAAGAGGGAAGTTAGAAACTGCTGCGCTCTCATCCTGACGGAGACATGGCTGAACTCATCAATGCCGGACAACGCCGTTAGCCTGGAGGGGCTCGCTACATTCCGCGCCGACAGAAACAGCGAGCTAAGCGGTAAATCCCGAGGAGGTGGGCTGTGTGTCTACATCAACAACAACTGGTGCAAAAATGCTAGATCTGTCGCCAGCTTCTGCTCTTCGGACATCGAGCTTTTGACTGTTAACTGCAGACCCTTCTACCTGCCCAGAGAGTTTACTGTTGTTAGCATCACGGCTGTGTACGTGCCTCCTAGCACTAACACTAAAGAGGCCATGAGGGTTCTCTATCGGACAATCAGTGAGCTGCAATCCACGCACACAGAGGGGGTTTTCATCATTGCTGGGGACTTCAACCCCTATTCTCCCTCATTTTTACCAACACGTGGATTTTCCAACTCGGGGAGAGAACACTCTGGACTTGGTTTACACCAATATAAAGGATGCATTCAGAGCAGCCCCCCGCCCCCACCTCGGCTCTTCAGACCACCTATCTGTTATGCTAATCCCTGCATACAGGCCCCTGCTGATCAGAGCAAAACCCACAGTGAAGCAGGTGAGGGTGTGGTCTGAGGGGGCCATGGAGGCACTCCAGGACTGCTTTGAGTGCTCTGACTGGGACATGTTCAAGTCAGCAGCAACATATGACAATCAGATCGACATTGATGAGTACGCCATGACTGTGTCAGCCTACATCAACAAATGCTCCGAGGACGTCAGCACCACTAAGAACATCATCACCCGAGCCAACCAACGACCCTGGATGACTGAGGATGTACGTCATACGCTACGAGCACGGAACTCAGCCTTCAAGTCTGGCGACAAGGAGGCACTGAGGACAGCGAGAGCCAACTTGAACCGTGCCATCAGGCTAGCGAAGCGAAGCCACAGTCGAAAAATTCAGGATTTTTTCCACGACGCCAATAACACCAGGAGTATGTGGCAAGGCATACTGGCGATCACGGACTACAACTTACCCTCCCCCCCGGTGGGTGAGGTTGATGCTGACTTCCTGAATGGTCTAAATAACTTCTTTGGGCGTTTCGAGGCACTAAACAGCACTCCTGCAGTTAAAACTGTTCCCCAACAGGAAGAGGAGGCCCTCTGCCTTGACTCAGCCGACGTGTGGAAGACTCTGAGAAGAGTCAACCCACGTAAGGCCCCAGGCCCCGACAACATACCTGGGCGGGTGTTCAAAGAATGTGCAGGCCAGCTGGCTGGTGTCATCACAGACATTTTTAACATCTCGCTGGACCAAGCCAAAGTGCCAGTGTGCTTCAAGGCTGCCTCCATCATTCCGGTGCCGAAGAAACCTCAAATCACCTCATGGAATGACTACAGACCTGTGGCACTGACTCCCATCATGATGAAGTGCTTCGAAAGGCTGCTCAAAGATCACATCGTCTCCAGACTCCCCCCAACATTCGATCCGTTCCAGTTTGCCTACCGGCAGAACCGCTCTACTGAGGATGCCATCTCCTCCGTTCTTCACCTGAGCCTGGCTCACCTGGAGGAGAGGAACACCCACGTGCGGTTGCTGTTCCTGGACTTCAGCTCAGCGTTTAACACCATCGTTCCACAACATCTGGTGAAAAAACTGGAACACCCCCCTTCGGAACTGGCTGCTAGACTTCCTCACCAACAGACCTCAGTCAGTCCGGGTCGGACAGAACACCTCAGATGTCATCACCCTCAGCACAGGCTCCCCTCAGGGCTGCGTCCTGAGCCCCCTGCTGTTCACCCTGATGACACACGACTGCGCCCCCAGGTTCACCACCAATCACATCGTGAAGTTTGCAGACGACACAACGGTGGTGGGCCTCATCAGGGACAACAACGACCTGGACTACAGAGAGGAGGTGGAGCAGTTGGTGGGCTGGTGCAGAGAAAATAGCCTGATCCTGAATGTGGAGAAGACGAAGGAGATCATCGTCGACTTCAGGAAGAACCAGCCTCACCACGCTCCACTGATCATCAACAGCTCAGCTGTGGAGGTGGTCAGCAGCACTAAATTCCTCGGAGTCCACATCACAGACGACCTCACCTGGACTGTGAACACCACAACACTGGTCAAGAGGGCACAGAAAGCGCTTGTACTTCCTGCGGAGGATGAGGAGAGCCCACCTGCCCCCACCCATCATGAGGACGTTCTACCGAAGCACCATAGAGAGCATTCTGACAAGCTGTCTCTCGGTGTGGTGTGGAGGTTGCAGCGCCTCCGATTGGAAGAACCTGAGGAGAGTGGTGAGGACAGCAGAGAGGATCATCGGGGCTCCTCTTCCCTCCATTCAGGACTTGTCATCCCAGCGCTGCGTGTCCCGAGCCCGTAATATTATCAGTGACCCATCACACCCCCACCATGGACTGTTCTCCCTGCTGCCCTCTGGGAAGAGGTTTCGCAGCATCCGCTGCAGGTCCACCAGGTTCTGCAATAGTTTTTTCCCTGCTGTCGTCAGACTGTTGAACATTCAAACGTAGCATTCCTCTGCACACTTGTAAATACTGCTTTTGTCTCCTGCACTGTTTACATACTTTATCACTGCTGCACTTTGTACTTTATAATTATCTTATTTCATATTTTTATATAGAATGTCACTTTTTAACCAGCCGAAATACCACTACATTGTTGAAAGCCGTATGCAACGAAATTTCGTTTTGTACACACCTAGTGTTGACAAAATGACAATAAAGTTCTGTCTAAGTCTAAGTCTAAGTCTAAATTTGCCATTGCGACCTGCATTTTGCTGTATCAAAGTAAATGTCACGAAAAGTGGAAAAACCCTACATGGAAGCGCAATGTGTTTTTTTTTTTGTTTTTTTTACGGATAAAGTCTGCTGCTTTGAGTTCACAGGGAGCCAGCCAGTTTATTCACTGTACATAGTCTGCTCTCTAGCGGTAAAAGACGTGAACTACAATGCTATGGATGACGCCACACAATATAGATTTGAAACTCGGGTTATAGTTTCAATGTCGGAGTTAAAACTCGGCTTGCAGTTTCCGAATGCCATACGTAATGGGTGTTGTCAAAATTTGCTTTAACAATTGAAGTGGGGAAAAAAAAAAAAAAAAAAAGCTTACAGCACCTGGTATTCCCAGGCGGTCTCCCATCCAAGTACTAACCAGGCCCGACCCTGCTTAGCTTCCGAGATCGGACGAGATCGGGCGTTCTCAGGGTAGTATGGCCGTAAGCCATGGTTGTACACAAAATCATGCTTTTTATAGATACAATCGCCCCTGAAAACCAAGACTTGGCGTTTCATGGAAACATGGCTATCATGAAAAGTTATTTACAGCTTTTTATGTGGTAGCACAAATTTGCCATTGCGACCTGCATTTTGCTGTATCAAAGTAAATGTCACGAAAAGTGGAAAAACCCTACATGGAAGCGCAATGTGGTTTTTTTTTTTTTTTTTACGGATAAAGTCTGCTGCTTTGAGTTTACAGGGAGCCAGCCAGTTTATTCACTGTACATAGTCTGCTCTCTAGCGGTAAAAGACGTGAACTACAATGCTATGGATGACGCCACACAATATAGATTCGAAACTCGGGTTATAGTTTCAATGTCGGAGTTAAAACTCGGCTTGCAGTTTCCGAATGCCATACGTAATGGGTGTCAAATTTTGCTTTAACAATTGAAGTGGAAAAAAAAAAAAAAGCTTACAGCACCTGGTATTCCCAGGCGGTCTCCCATCCAAGTACTAACCAGGCCCGACCCTGCTTAGCTTCCGAGATCGGACGAGATCGGGCGTTCTCAGGGTAGTATGGCCGTAAGCCATGGTTGAACACAAAATCATGCTTTTTATAGATACAAACGCCCCTGAAAACCAAGACTTGGCGTTTCATGGAAACATGGCTATCATGAAAAGTTATTGACAGCTTTTTATGTGGTAGCACAAATTTGCCATTGCGACCTGCATTTTGCTGTATCAAAGTAAATGTCATGAAAAGTGCAAAAACCCTACATGGAAGCGCAATGTGTTTTTTTTTTTTTTTTTTACGGATAAAGTCTGCTGCTTGGAGTTCACAGGGAGCCAGCCTCTTTATTCACTGTACATAGTCTGCTCTCTAGCGGTAAAAGACGTGAACTACAATGCTATGGATGACGCCACACAATATAGATTTGAAACTCGTGTTATAGTTTCAATGTCGGAGTTTAAACTCGGCTTGCAGTTTCCGAATGCCATACGTAATGGGTGTTGTCAAAATTTGCTTTAACAATTGAAGTGAAAAAAAAAAAAAAAGCTTACAGCACCTGGTATTCCCAGGCGGTCTCCCATCCAAGTACTAACCAGGCCCGACCCTGCTTAGCTTCCGAGATCGGACGAGATCGGGCGTTCTCAGGGTAGTATGGCCGTAAGCCATGGTTGAACACAAAATCATGCTTTTTATAGATACAAACGCCCCTGAAAACCAAGACGGCGTTTCATGGAAACATGGCTATCATGAAAAGTTATTGACAGCTTTTTATGTGGTAGTGTGGTGTGCAAGGACTGGAGTCGGAGGCGGAGTGACAAACGACGGTGCCAACGGCAGTTGGTCTAATGACATTTATAATTATTCTCATTCAACAACGGGGAGACTATTTTCCCCTCGAGATCCTAACACGCACTAAACAGGAAATTCCCACACGTGTAAACGGTCCCACCGGAACTATGTAACGTGAACTTAGGTTCCGGGTGAATTATGTCAACCCACTACAGTAGCACAAATTTGCCATTGCGACCTGCATTTTGCTGTATCAAAGTAAATGTCATGAAAAGTGCAAAAACCCTACATGGAAGCGCAATGTGTTTTTTTTTTTTTTTACGGATAAAGTCTGCTGCTTTGAGTTCACAGGGAGCCAGCCTCTTTATTCACTGTACATAGTCTGCTCTCTAGCGGTAAAAGACGTGAACTACAATGCTATGGATGACGCCACACAATATAGATTTGAAACTCGGGTTATAGTTTCAATGTCGGAGTTAAAACTCGGCTTGCAGTTTCCGAATGCCATACGTAATGAGTGTTGTCAAAATTTGCTTTAACAATTGAAGTGACAAAAAAAAAAAAGCTTACAGCACCTGGTATTCCCAGGCGGTCTCCCATCCAAGTACTAACCAGGCCCGACCCTGCTTAGCTTCCGAGATCGGACGAGATCGGGCGTTCTCAGGGTAGTATGGCCGTAAGCCATGGTTGAATACAAAATTATGCTTTTTATAGATACAATCGCCCCTGAAAACCAAGACTTGGCGTTTCATGGAAACATGGCTATCATGAAAAGTTATTGACAGCTTTTTATGTGGTAGCACAAATTTGCCATTGCGACCTGCATTTTGCTGTATCAAAGTAAATGTCACGAAAAGTGGAAAAACCCTACATGGAAGCGCAATGTGGTTTTTTTTTTTTTTTTACGGATAAAGTCTGCTGCTTTGAGTTCACAGGGAGCCAGCCAGTTTATTCACTGTACATAGTCTGCTCTCTAGCGGTAAAAGACGTGAACTACAATGCTATGGATGACGCCACACAATATAGATTCGAAACTCGGGTTATAGTTTCAATGTCGGAGTTAAAACTCGGCTTGCAGTTTCCGAATGCCATACGTAATGGGTGTTGTCAAAATTTGCTTTAACAATTGAAGTGGAAAAAAAAAAAAAAGCTTACAGCACCTGGTATTCCCAGGCGGTCTCCCATCCAAGTACTAACCAGGCCCGACCCTGCTTAGCTTCCGAGATCGGACGAGATCGGGCGTTCTCAGGGTAGTATGGCCGTAAGCCATGGTTGAACACAAAATCATGCTTTTTATAGATACAATCGCCCCTGAAAACCAAGACTTGGCGTTTCATGGAAACATGGCCATCATGAAAAGTTATTGACAGCTTTTTATGTGGTAGCACAAATTTGCCATTGCGACCTGCATTTTGCTGTATCAAAGTAAATGTCATGAAAAGTGGAAAAACCCTACCTGGAAGCGCAATGTGTTGTTTTGGTTTCTTTTACAAATAAAGACTGCTGCTGTTGGGTTCACAACATTTATCTGAACAGAATCTCACAGAGGCGGGATATGTCTTCGATGGCAAGCGACTTCTGCAGAAGGGCGACCCAGACACAGCAAATGTGGCGGAGATCCGCGCCTTCCCTCAGTTTGGTCGTGCCTTTTATTGAGGAACAAACAATGGGGCAAGTGTACATAAATGCATAGCTTCTTTAGACAGGAAGGACATTCCACAATTACATCTCATGACTTCTACTTAAATAAGACGTTTGTCTGCTTCAGCCATCCCATGACAACCTCATGATCTGTTCATGGATAGCTAACTATGGGGCTTATTGTATAGTGCGACTCATGACTCCAGACATGTTCCTTAGCCAGCCAGATACTCCCAAGTCATTATCACGAGGCCAAACTGTCACATACTGCGGAAAATCTTGCACACATAAGTAGATACATAGAATCCAATGATAAAAAGTATATTTTTCCCAACAGCTGCTTTGTGTTCACAGGGAGCCAGCCTCTTTATTCACTGTACATAGTCTGCTCTCTAGCGGTAAAAGACGTGAACTACAATGCTATGGATGACGCCACACAATATAGGTTTGAAACTCGGGTTATAGTTTCAATGTCGGAGTTTAAACTCGGCTTGCAGTTTCCGAATGCCATACGTAATGGGTGTTGTCAAAATTTGCTTTAACAATTGAAGTGGGGAAAAAAAAAAAAAAAAAAAAGCTTACAGCACCTGGTATTCCCAGGCGGTCTCATATCCAAGTACTAACCAGGCCTGACCCTGCTTAGCTTCCAAGATCGGACGAGATCGGGCGTTCTCAGGGTAGTATGGCTGTAAGCCATGGTTGATTACAGAATCATGCATTTTATAGATACAATCGCCCCTGAAAACCAAGACTTGGCGTTTCATGGAAACATGGCTATCATGAAAAGTTATTGACAGCTTTTTATGTGGTAGCACAAATTTGACATTGCGACCTGCATTTTGCTGTATCAAAGTAAATGTCACGAAAAGTGGAAAAACCCTACATGGAAGCGCAATGTGTTTTTTTTTTTTTTTTTTTTACGGATAAAGTCTGCTGCTTTGAGTTCACAGGGAGCCAGCCTCTTTATTCACTGTACATAGTCTGCTCTCTAGCGGTAAAAGACGTGAACTACAATGCTATGGATGACGCCACACAATATAGATTTGAAACTCGGGTTATAGTTTCAATGTCGGAGTTAAAACTCGGCTTGCAGTTTCCGAATGCCATACGTAATGGGTGTTGTCAAAATTTGCTTTAACAATTGAAGTGGGAAAAAAAAAAAAAAAAAAAAAGCTTACAGCACCTGGTATTCCCAGGCGGTCTCCCATCCAAGTACTAACCAGGCCCGACCCTGCTTAGCTTCCGAGATCGGACGAGATCGGGCGTTCTCAGGGTAGTATGGCCGTAAGCCATGGTTGATTACAAAATCATGCATTTTATAGATACAATCGCCCCTGAAAACCAAGACGGCGTTTCATGGAAACATGGCTATCATGAAAAGTTATTGACAGCTTTTTATGTGGTAGCACAAATTTGCCATTGCGACCTGCATTTTGCTGTATCAAAGTAAATGTCATGAAAAGTGGAAAAACCCTACATGGAAGCGCAATGTGTTTTTTTTTTTACGGATAAAGACTGCTGCTTTGAGTTCACAGGGAGCCAGCCTCTTTATTCACTGTACAGTCTGCTCTCTAGCGGTAAAAGACGTGAACTACAATGACACCACACAATATAGGTTTGAAACTCGGGTTATAGTTTCAATGTCGGAGTTAAAACTCGGCTTGCAGTTTCCGAATGCCATACGTAATGGGTGTTGTCAAAATTTGCTTTAACGATTGAAGTGGAAGAAGAAAAAAAAAAAGCTTACAGCACCTGGTATTCCCAGGCGGTCTCCCATCCAAGTACTAACCAGGCCCAACCCTGCATAGCTTCCGAGACCGGACGAGATCGGGCTTTCTCAGGGTAGTATGGCCGTAAGCCGTGGTTGATTACAAAATAATGCATTTTATAGATGCTCTCGCCCCTGAAAACCAAGACATGGCGTTTCATGGAAACATGGCTATCATGAAAAGTTATTGACAGCTTTTTATGTGGTAGCACGAATTTGCCATTGCGACCTGCATTTTGCTGTATCAAAGTAAATGTCATGAAAAGTGGAAAAACCCTACATGTAAGCGCAATGTGTTGTTGTTGTTTTTTTTACAAATGAAGACTGCTGCTTTGAGTTCACAGGGATTCAGCCTCTTTATTCACTGTACATAGTCTGCTCTCTAGCGGTAAAAGACGTGAACTACAATGCTATGGATGACGCCACAATGTAGCAGCGGTCGGGAACATATGGCACGCGAGCCAGATATGACTCGCGGATAAATTTGGCATTTGTTTTCACAATTGAAGTCATAAATAATTTTGTTATATTATCAAAGTAAAAAATAGACCTACTGAAATCAAAATGTTGAATTAGCTTTCAAAATATGATCACGTTTGCAATCCATCCCATCTGTTTTCTACCGCTGAAATCCACGATTGCGTCATATCAGCCAATCCCAGCTGCCCTTTGGTGTACAGAAGGGTGACGTCGGACAAAAAAAGCGCGATTTTTATTGGACAATAAGGTGCCTACGGGGCCGTGAGAGGTAGAATTCCATCCGCTTTATTTAAAATTTCAGCTAGCTAGCTAGCTGGTGTGTGCCAGGCAAGCAAGAAAGATAGCGAAGAGAAAAAAAGATGACGATTACCGAACTTTTCAGAGTGAGTGGACCGAAGAATTCGCATTTGTGGAGAGAGGAGGCTCTGCTACGTGCCTCATATGCAATGACAAAATTGCATCGATGAAATGCTCCAATATCAAGCGCCACTTTGAGACACAGCATGCTACATTTGCAACCAAATACCCAGTTGGGGACAGCAGAAAGCAAGAGCTCCAGAGAAAGGTCCAAGCTAGTCAACAGCAACTCCATGTATGGACCAGACAAGGTGACTTTAATTCAACTAGTTTTGCTGGCGCATTAGTAATTGTGAAGAACGGAAAGCCATTCACTGATGGCGAGTATTGAACATTTATGCTTGATGTGGCTAATGAACTTTTTGACGACTTTACGGATAAAGAAAAGATACTCAAATGGATACAAGACATGCCTCTGTCAGCAAGAACCGTTAACCATCGGGTCATTATGACTGATGAGAGCCTCAACGCCTGCATGAAGCTCAACCTCACCGCATATCAACCGGACTACAAAGCCATCAGCAAAACGATGCAGCTCGGGTTATAGTTTCAATGTTGGAGTTAAAACTATGCTCGTAGTTTCCGAATGCCATACGTGATGGGTGTTGTAAAATTTGCTTTAACGATTGAAGTGCAAAAAAAAAAAAAAGCTTACAGCACCTGGTATTCCCAGACTCTAAGAGTGGTGTGAGTTCATCAGAGCGACAGCCTGGGGGAAGAAGCTGTCTCTGTGTCTGCTGGTTTTGGCGTACAGAGCTCTGTAACGCCGTCCGGAGGGGAGTAGTCCGAACAGACTGCAACCTGGGTGAGAAGGGTCTGTAGAGATGTTACTTGCACGTTTCCTGGTCCTGGACAGGTACAAGTCCTGGATAGATGGGAGGTTGATTCCAATGATCTTTTCTGCAGTCCTGATTGTCCGTTGCAGTCTGTGCTTGTCTTGTTTGGAGGCCGATCCAAACCAGACAGTGATGGAGGTGCAGAGGATAGACTGGATGATGGCAGTATAGAAGGTCTTCAGCAGCTCCCGTGGCAGGTTGAATTTCCTGAGCTGTCTCAAAAAGTACAGCCTCTGCTGGGCCTTCTTCCGGACAGAGTCTATATGGCTGGTCCATTTCAGGTCCCGAGAGATTGTGGTTCCCAGGAACTTGAAGGTGTCTGTGGAGAGAATAGTATTACTGCGGCTAGTGAGGGGTGAAAGTGGTGAAGGGTCTCGCCTGAAGTCCACTGTCATCTCTTTGGTCTTGAGCAGGTTCAGCTCCAGGTGGTTTTGGCTGCACCAGTGGACCAGCCGCTCCACCTCCTGTCTGTAAGCAGTCTCGTCACCGTCCTGGATCAGTCCGATGAGAGTGGTGTCGTCTGCATACTTCAGGAGCTTCACAAAAGAGTCGCCTGAGGAGCAATCGTTAGTGGAGAGAGAAGAGCAGTGGGGAGAGGACGCACCCCTGAGGGGCACCAGTATTGGTGGTCCGGGTATCGGATCTGATGGTCCCCAGCCTCACACGCTGTCTCCTGTTGGTCAGGAAGCTGGTGATCCACTGACAGGTGGAGGCAGGCACCGCGAGCTGGATGAGCTTCTGTTGGAGGATGTCAGGAGCGATGGTGTTGAACGCCGAGCTGAAGTCAACAAACAGGATCCTGGCGTATGTTCCTGGGGTGTCCAGGTGGTGCAGGATGTAGTGCAGTCCCATGTTGACCGCATCGTCCACCGACTTGTTTGCCCGGTAGGCAAACTCCAGGGGTTCAAGCAGGGGGCCTGTGACGTCCTTCAGGTGGTTCAACATTAACCTCTCGAAAGATTTCATGACCACAGATGTCAGGACGACAGGTCTATAGTCATTCAAACCTGTGATGGCGGGCCTCTTGGCCACCGATACAATGGTGGAGCTCTTGAAGCACGAGGGCACCTCACACAGCTCCAGGGAACGGTTGAAGATCCGTGCAAAGGTGGGTGCCAGTTGTTCAGCACTGACTTTCAAGCAGGAAGGGGACACGCCGTATGGGCCCGGTACCTTCCTGACCTTTTGTCACCGGAACATCTGGCACACTTCCTCCTCGCGGATCTGGAGTACGTGCGCGGCTTCTGTAAGAGAGAGAGAAGGTGATAACGGTGATGGAGGTGTGGACAGAGCGGTTGTGGGGGGAGGTGAGTATGTTGATTGTGCTGCAGGAGGTCTTGTTGTGTGGCTGGACAGATCAAACCTGCAGTAAAACCTGTTTAGCTGGTTTGCAAGCCTTGGGTTCTCCACAGGACGGGGGGTTGGTTTCTTGAAGCCCGTGATGCTCTGCAGACCTTTCCACACTGTTGAGGGATCAGGATTGGCAGAGAGGTGTCTCTCCAGGCTCTCCCCGTAACACCTCTTGGCTTTCCTGACCTCTCGGTTCAGTGTGTTTCTGGTCTGCTTGAACAGGTCCCGGTCGCCACTCCTGTAGGCCTCCTCCTTGACTTTGCGCAGCCTCCTGAGGTTCGGTGTAAACCAAGGTTTGTCGTTGTTGTACGTGCAGAAGGTCTTAGTCTGCACACACAGATCCTCACAAAATCTGATGTATGATGTGACAGTGTCAGTGAGTTCATGCAGGTCTGAAGTTGCAGCTTCAAAAACTCCCCAATCGGTGCAGTCAAAGCAGGCTTGGAGGTCCTGCTTTGACTCCACTGTCCACTTCCTCACAGTCCTCACCACAGGCTTAGAAGTTTTTAATTTCTGCCTGTAGGCCAGGATCAGATGAACTAGACCAGGGGTCGGGAACCTATGGCTCGCGAGCCAGATGTGGCTCTTTTGATGATTGCATATGGCTCGCAGATAAAACAAAATATTCTCACTTGTTTTAATCCATCCATCGATTTTTCACTGCGCATGTCCTGTTCAGGGCTGCAGGAGCAATTGTCCATTATTTTAATTGGATGATACTGGCCTACGTTTGCCGTTGCTGGGTAAAACAGGTAAACGCCCCCTTTTGAATCAGTCTGAGACTGCGTCTGCTCGGTCATTAGCTCAAAGCTAACCCTTCGACGAAGAAGATGGCGAAAAGAAAAAAAGACGACGAGTATCGTACATTTCAGGACGAATGGACCGAAGAATTCGCCTTTGTGGAGAGAGCGGGTTCTGCGGTGTGTCTAATTTGCAATGACAAAATTACATCGTTGAAACGGTCGAATGTAAAGCGGCACTTCGACACGCGCCACGCTACCTTTGCATCAAAATACCCTGCGGGAGACAGCAGAAAGAAAGCGTGCCCAGAGCTTCTGAGCAGGGTGCAAGCTAGCCAGCAGCAACTCCGCGTATGGACCCGGCAAGGTGACTATAATATGTTATAACAACATTATTTAAAAGAATAAATTCAGAGGCTTATTATGCTGACATTTAGTTTAATTCACTTTTAAAATATATTATATGGCTCTCACTGAAATAAATTTCCAAATTTTTTGCTTTCATGGCTCTCTTAGTCAAAAAGGTTCCCGACCCCTGAACTAGACAGTAGTCCGAGAGTCCTAAAGCTGCACGAGCCACAGTGTGGTATGCATCCTTTATTACGGTGTAGCAGTGGTCCAGTGTCTGTGCCCCTCTGGTGGGACACGTTATGTGCTGTATTTGGGGAGTTTGTGTGCGAGGTTCGCCCTGTTAAAATCACCCAGAACAATAATTAGTGAGTTTGGTAGAAGTTTCTCCATGTCTGTCACCTGGTCAGCCAGCATCTGCGTGGCTTCACTCGCACGTGCGTGTGGTGGAATGTAAACAGCTCAGGGTAGTATGGCTGTAGGCCGTGGTCTTCTCAAAATTTTGCAATTTATAAATACAATCGCCCCTGAAAATGTTGGGTTTGTCAACATTTTACACAAAGAATTTCGTCAGACCGAGAGTTGTCTTCATCAGGCCAACGACTCCTGCAGGAGGGCACCCGAGACACACACACACACACAGGATGTGTGGCCCGAACCGCCCTCCAGCCACAGGCTGGCCCCTTTTTATTGAATAAATACAATGGGTGGAGTTTAGACAAATGTATAGCTTCTCTTGTTCACAGCAGTACGTTCATCATGATTTCAGAAAAACAAGGATGTTATAGGCGAGCAGTATGGACCTCTCAACGATGTTATTGTTCAAACCAGGATGTCATTTTTTAAAGCGACTCATGGCTTCAGCCATATGCATCCTGAACCATGAAAAACACCATTGTTCTCTTAACATTCTATATCAGTTGGAAATTCCTGGGCACAAGGTCAAACTGCCATACAGCAAAGATCTTCCATTAGAACCATAGAATCTAATGATACTATATAACATATTTCCCAACAGAAAACAGCTTTTTCTCTAAGATTTTCGGCGTTTCGTGGAAGCATGGCTATAATGAAAAGTTATTGACAGCTATTTCCGTTGTAGCACGAATTTGCTGTAGCGACCTACTTTTTGCCTTTTCAAAGTAAATGTCATGAAAAGGGGAAAACACTACATGGAAGCGCAGTGTTGGGTTCTTTTACAACAGTGGTTCTTAACTTTGTTGGAAGTACCGAACCCCACTACTTTCATATGCGCAATCACCGAACCCCTCTTTAGTGAAGAATAAAATTATGTTTTTCAAATTCAAGATACCGATGTTTTTTACTGGTCCACAAAATGAGAAGTGCATGAACATCACTTTGTTCAAAGAACAAAACCAACACAATGCACGAACACACAACAATTTACACACTTGCAAATCGGTGTGACTTCTGCTGTTGCCTTTGCGAGACCAGATATACGTCATCACATATTTACATGATAAATCAGGTATACTCGGACCTCCACAGTGGAGGCTCTGCCGAACCCCTGAGACCGACTCACCGAACCCTAGGGTTCGATCAAACCCAGGTTAAGAACCACTGTTTTACAAATAAAGACCGCTGCTTTGAGTTCACAGGGAGCCAGCCTCTTTATTCACTGGACATAGTCTGTCCTCTAGCGGTTAGAAATGTGAACTACAATGCTATGGATGACGCCGCCACACAATATAGGTTTCAAATTCGGTGTAATTGCCGAAGTCTGAGGCGTGGAAAGATGGGGGAGTAGTCACCACGTTTTTGAAAAGCTCGCGAGAAAATCGCAAATTTTTTATTGTTTGACCTTACTTTACTTCACCCAAATTAAAACAATGGACGCGCAGAAGTTGCTTAAACCGGCGACATTGAAACATCTGGCTTCTACAAGACCTAAGACGCCAGGAATAACGAAGGACAACGAACATGACTATTGTTCAATGAAGGGACAACTCGGACAAAACGCGGACCAGGCTTCACGCCGGCAACACCAAGTCGGTGAAGGAGGAGAAAGCTAAGACTTCTGAGGAGAAAGAGGATGGCCAAGCTACCAGCAATGACATTCTTGAAGCGATACTTGTGTTGGGAAGACGTGTGGCTGGGCTTGAGTTGCTAATTAATAGACGATATAAGAGAACAAAATAGGCAGAACGCCGCCATGATTGCCAACTTAAGTCAACTCAGAAGAAAATAGATGGACTAAAGAAGAGAGTGGTGGAGCTCAAGAATGAGAATACTAGTGTGCTGAACGAAAACAAAGAATTGAAGAACAAACTGTTTGAACAACAACGCTATAGCATGAGGCTCTGCCTTCGAGTGAGAGGTACTAAGGAAACGGGGGATGAAAATCTCCAGGAGACTGTGGTTCATATACTGAACAGGATTGTTCCAGAGCACGCAGTGAAAATGGACCTCGCAGTAGATGTTGTTCGCTGCCTGTCCTGACTACTCGCCTGTCCTTGACCCCGTTCTGATCGCCGCCTGCCTCCGACTACGCGCTGCGCTCTTCTGCTCAGCCAGACCGGCAGTGCAGTGTTCCTCTTCCCCTTTGTCAGGATCCGGGGTGGCATACTTCTTTTGTCCACAGGGAGCAACCGTGAGCAGACTGGCAGAGGGCCCAGGTGCGGCTCATCAGGCTTGTTAAAGGAGGGCTCTTAAGGAGCATGCTGTCAACTGCTCATCGCCTGAGTGTCACTACCAGATGTGATCACCACGGTTGTGCCTCTAGCGCAGGGGTCGGGAACCTATGGCTCGCGAGCCAGATGTGGCTCTTTTGATGATTGCATATGGCTCGCAGATAAAACAAAATATTCTCACTTGTTTTAATCCATCCATCGATTTTTCACTGCGCATGTCCTGTTCAGGGCTGCAGGAGCAATTGTCCATTATTTTAATTGGATGATACTGGCCTACGTTTGCCGTTGCTGGGTAAAACAGGTAAACGCCCCCTTTTGAATCAGTCTGAGACTGCGTCTGCTCGGTCATTAGCTCAAAGCTAACCCTTCGACGAAGAAGATGGCGAAAAGAAAAAAAGACGACGAGTATCGTACATTTCAGGACGAATGGACCGAAGAATTCGCCTTTGTGGAGAGAGCGGGTTCTGCGGTGTGTCTAATTTGCAATGACAAAATTACATCGTTGAAACGGTCGAATGTAAAGCGGCACTTCGACACGCGCCACGCTACCTTTGCATCAAAATACCCTGCGGGAGACAGCAGAAAGAAAGCGTGCCAAGAGCTTCTGAGCAGGGTGCAAGCTAGCCAGCAGCAACTCCGCGTATGGACCCGGCAAGGTGACTATAATATGTTATAACAACATTATTTAAAAGAATAAATTCAGAGGCTTATTATACTGACATTTAGTTGAATTCACTTTTAAAATATATTATATGGCTCTCACTGAAATAAATTTCCAAATTTTTTGCTTTCATGGCTCTCTTAGTCAAAAAGGTTCCCGACCCCTGCTCTAGCGCCTTGATATCCTCTTGCTCATCGACGCCACGTTCTCCTGATCCTCCGGTCTGCAGTAAAATCTCCGCCACAGCCACGTTGAATCCTCTGACCAAGTCTTGTGTATCCTGCTCGTAGATTCCTTCCACCGATCACCGCCAAGATCCACCCCGTTCTGGCTGGACTCCACACGCTCCGCCATTGCTGCTCCCGCTCCGTGCTCCTGGCTCCGATCGTCCCGCTCTACCTCCACCGCAGCTCCTCCAATAAACACTCCTCACTCATTCTGGACGTCTGAGTTGATTTTTCTGCATGTGGGTCAAATCAATCGCTAAAACGATGACATCCTTTCCCCTGTTCAATAAAGGTACGTGGTGCATTTGTTCCTGACAATACCTCAATGACTCTCAAAATAAGGAAATGATGAGCAGTTTATCAAAGGTGAACTTAAAAGTCGTTATCCAACTGATAAAGTCATATGCGGGGAAGACTGGAACATCACCCTGGGCAAATGGCTAGATAGGTGGCCCGAGAGAACTGGGAAATCCCAATATAATTCGATAATTAATAAATTTATGATGAATTATAATCTCAGGGATATATCTAGAGAAAAGAACTCGGGAATAAGAGAATTTTCATGGTTTCAACCGAATGGAAGCTGTAAGAATTGATTACTGTTTGGGCACTGGCGATATAACGTCGCAAACTACAAAGGTTTCAATGTCTAAAGCACCTATATCAGACATCCACGACCACAGGGCTCACTCAGGGGGGTCCTCAGATGCTCTGGAGCCTATCCAGGCGATGGCCTCCGGTGCCCGTCGCCCGGTCAAAGTTTCAGGCGCCCGGTTGTACTTCCCAAAATTTGAGTGGACCGCCGTGCGCAGGAGGCTGATTTTTCATAATTTTGGTCCGATCGCACAACCACAGCGCGCCGGACGCATTATTGTCACAGGGCCGCTGACATAGAAAATATTCCAAAATTTGAGTTGACCTGCAGGCTGGAGAGGCTGATTTTTCATCTTTTTGTCCAACCGGGGAACCGCAGCGCGCCGGACACATTGAGGCAGCGCCACACACTTCCAGACCTACAGATAGAGGTCCGGGGGACTTCCAGTGCCCCTGACGCTCACCAGCGATGCCCGAGTGCACCTCCACGCATTCGCTTTTTTCGGCTTCATCCGTCGGACTATGTGCATTTTCAATGAGGAGGGAATTAAGGAGAGGTTTTCAACGGCTGCAGCGAGGGGGGCTATGCACGGACGATGGTAACAGACCGGATGGTCTGCTTCCTCTTTGGTCCGGAGGACACGACATCCAGTGTTTCCAAAAACAATTTGAAAAGTGGACTCATCAGACCACAAAACACTTTTCCATTGTGCATCAGTCCATTTTACATGAGCACAGGCCCAGAGAATCCGGCGGCGTTTCTGGATGTTATTCATAAACGGCTTTTGCTTTGCATGGTAGTTTTAACCCGCACTTACTGATGTAGTGACGAACTGTATTTTCTGACAGTGGTTTTCTGAAATTTTCCTGAGCCCATTTGGTGATATCCTTTACACCAGGGGTCTCGAACTCCAGTCCTCGGGGGCCGCATTCCTACATGTTTTCCAAGTTTTCCTCGTTAAACACACCTTATTCAATTATCAGGCTCCTGCAGAACGTGAGGATGAACTGATCATTTGAATCAGGTGTGTTTAACGAGGGAAACTTGGAAAACATGTAGGAATGCGGCCCCCGAGGACTGGAGTTTGAGACCCCTGCTTTACACACTCATGTCGGTTTTTAAGGCAGTGCCGTCTGAGGGATCGAAGGTCACGGTCATTCAGTCTTGGTTTCCGGCCGTGGCGCTTACGTGCAGTGATTTCACCAGATCCTCTGAACCTTTTGATATTATGGACCGTAGATGTTGAAATCCCTAAATTCCTTGCGATTTTGCTTTGAGAAATGTTGTTCTTAAACTGTTTGCCTGTTTTCTCACGCAAAGTGGTGAACCTCGCCCCATCCTTGGTTGTGAATGACTGAGCATGTTTGGGGAGACTCCTTTTATACCCAATCATGGTACCCACCTGTTCCCAATTAGCCTGATCACATGTGGAATGTTCCAAATAGATGTTTGATAAGCTTTTCTCAGCTTTCTCAGTATTTTTTGCCACCTTTCCCAACTTCTACTGGACGTGTTGCAGCCAAGAAATTCTAAGTTAATTATTAATTGGCAAAAAACAATTTAGTTTATCAGTTTGAACATTAAATATGTTGTCTTTGTAGTGTATTCAATTGAATATGGGTTGAGAAGGATTTTCAAATCGTTGTATTTTGTTTTTATTAACATTTTACATAATTTCCAAACTTCAACCGAATCCGGTTTGTAAATGAATGGGCCTTCGCACTTTGTGCAGTTTCAACCAGGAGCAAATGTGCGGCATTGAAGCGGCCGTTGTGCACGGCTGGTGACGGCCTCCACGGCCACGGGGCTCACTCAGGGGGGGTCCACGGATGCTCTGGAGCCTATTCAGGCGAGGGCCTTCGGTGCCCGTCGCCCGGTCAAAGTTTCTGGCGTCCGGATGTACTTTGAGTGGACCGTGCGCAGGAGGCAGATTTTTCGTCATTTCGCACAAACACGGCATTAATTAAAATGACCATTTCTGGGGCGACAGATCCTCAAGCCACCAAAGTAATTGTGTTAATTAGCGCAAAGATTGTGCATGCGGCTCGGTAACCAAACACAATTGGCTGCGAAGCTATTTTTTTGTACCATGTTAAAAAAAGATGACTAACCAAAGACTCGAAATTCATCGATGATTCTTACTGAACTAGCTGGCCAGCAATTTTCTGGACAGATTAGCTCTCCACAAGCAATTTTCATTTGTGATAGCAGGAAAACAAGACTGGAGAAGGAACTAAAAGAAGCACATGTCTTTTTTTAACCAAAGAACTTAATCATTTTATGCCTTGTGCCCTCTACTTCCCGACTCACCACACAGTAGTCCAGCAAGACAAAAACAACATACTAAGGAAAGGGATCAGACAATTTCAGTAGGAATAGTAAAATAGTCTTGGAGCTTGAGAACGTCACAATTGCTGACTTCCTGAAAGCAGTAGTTGCATTGATGGGGCGCTTTTGAGCTGAACTTGTCGCAAAATACACAAATCATCAGTGAGTTATCTGAGCAGCTGAAAGGAATTGTACTGTCCTGGCAGAGAAGCCTTAATAACACAGGGACCATGCCAGATAATGAATACGATGCAAACAACTTTATTTTCCTGATAAACTTTAATAGTTTAGTTTATTTTTGCCTCCCATATAATGTTTATTTGTGTCATGGTAACTTAAAGGAGTCCAATTGATAAAAATGTCCACACATGCGATAGTAATACATAGTAGGCAATAGCGGCCGAATAAACAGGCTTTAGTAACATTATATCCAACAATATTTTTAGTCAATAATAACAATTGGTGAAAATAAGATAATTATGATAATCATTATGGTTAGACATTGTTTTAGCCCGCAGCATGCTTTTTTGAGTGTTTTTGGCTTTATTTTTAAAAAATACAACACTTCACTTCCATTTCCATTAACTAATTGCGCATAAAGCACTTGCACACATACACAATCCTTGTATGAAGATAATGTGATATTACATTAATGAGCATTCATTCATGAAGTAAATACAAAAAATTATGGACTATGTAATTAAAGCAAACTGTCTTTGTTAATTTGGATGGAAGAGGAATGTATTAAGTTCATCACTTGTTAAACAAGATAAAACCCAAATGTTAGTGTGAATTCAAAGAGGAGAGCAACAGCTCAAAACAAAACAGCGTCAGTTGCATGTATTCAAAAGCTGAAGCGCATACATCGGAAGAACTACATGATTGATTCATTGTGACCACGTTTGTCATTTTCCAAATCACTATCCTGTGAGATGAGTTTGTAAGGTTTCTTCCTCTCTTTCTCCTCCAGCACAGAGTTTCCCATCTCCACATCTTTGCTACGAAGCTCATGCCGGGAGAGGAACTCTATGATGCCTGCTCCGATTGAATCCCCCAAAACATTGGTGGTGGTACGCAGGCGGTCGCTATCACACAAAAAAGAGGACGTCACTGTAGATATCACTTATTTAGCTTGATTATATCATTTTAAAAATCTAAATAAAACAATGTGACTACTTCATTTTGGTGGTGATACTGTGGTAATGTGGTTTATTCATTCTTACCCAGTTACCCAGTTTTAAATCTAATTTACAAACAAACTGCCCCATGTTGTTTCATAACAATAATATTCTACACCTTTTTGTTCTGCTGTGCTCAATAAAAAGCACAGATTTTCATATTTGGATCATCCTAGTTGAGGAGACAGGGATTTTTCCACATTGCCCTAGTTAACTGAGTAATTTCTGAGAAGGGTCTTCTAATTGGAATTATTAATTTAGGAAACCTAATTATGTTTCTATGTTAAAACTCACTCCAGAAAATATTCAACACAAAGGAAAAGATGTAGAGCAGGACTTCAGGGAGAATCGAAAAGTGTGTCACTAGGTGATGAGATGGGGATACTATTGGCCTTTAAAATGACAAAGATGTGAATCCTGTCTTTGCGCTTCATTGTGTCACATGCTTATACGGGATACTCACAGGAACCAATCAACTGCAATGATCAGAGTGATGTCATCAGTAGGAAGTCCAACAGAAGTCAATACAATTACCATAGTGACCAGGCCTGCTTGTGGGATCCCGGCAGCTCCAATACTAGCTGCAGTTGCTGTAATACTTGATTAAAGGGCACACCTTTAATATGTATATGTTTGTTATTCTTTACGCGAGTCATTATTTGTTCATTCTTACCTAATGGTAATGATCTGACCAAAGTTCATCTCCATGTTGTTGACTTGGGCAATAAAAATGGCCGCCAGCGCCTCATAGAGTGCGGTGCCGTCCATGTTGATGGTAGCACCCACAGGCAATACAAAGCGAGTAATTCGCTTGTCTATTTTGTTGTTCTCCTCCAGACATTTGAACGTGACAGGAAGGGTGGCTGAGCTGGGAGATAACAACACAAAAATAAGACACGTTTGCACCACAGTTTGCCTGAAAATTAGAGATCGTTACAATAAATCTGATGCTAACTGTTAAATTCAGGCCGCACCTGGAAGAAGTGCCCAACGCAGTGATCAAAGCTTGCAAAAGCCCAGCAATAAAAATGAAAGGGTTCTGCCGAGTGATGACAAAATACAGGGTGGGAAGAATAAGAATGGCATGGATCATTAGACCAATGATCACTGTGATCGTATACATGCCCAACTGGCCACCCATTTGTGTAAGGTCATCCATCTCCACTATTTTCCCCGCAATGAGGAACAGGATACCAATAGGAGCATACCTGACAGAAGGAGGAGGTAAGGTTAAAACAAATGTGAGTGAAATGCAAATTTAACAGGAAGTCAAAAGGTAAGTCCTACCACATGATGATAGCAACCAGCTTCATGATTGCTTCGTTGAGGCTGTCAAAGAAATCCCTCAGGAGTTGGCCTTGCTCCTTCATATTGCCAATGATCAGCCCAAAGCACATAGAGAAGACCACCAACCCTAGTGCATTGACACCGTTCACCTGACCAGGCACTGGTATCACTTCCTCTCGGGTGATCTCCATAACTTCCTGGGTTCCATTGGTTGTATTAAAGAGAGTGTCGTTCACAGTCATGGTCACATGAATGACTCGTTTTCCATATTTGGTTTTGAACTGGACAAAGAAATGATGAAGGGGTTTTGTTAGATCCCCACAGTCCCCAAATTTGCACACATTACATTGTCATGATCAAATCAATCCCTTAACCCTGGGGTCACCAACAATATTTGTCAGAAGGCCAAAATTTTACCAGACCTTGATGGCCAAACGCTTGAATAAAAATCACATTTAGACACAACAGTGTTATCAGATGTTCATTGTTTAGAAATTCATTACAAAATTAAAGGCATTCTTAGCCTTAAATGAGTGAGGCTTTTCTTTAGACAGATATTTTCTCCTTGTTTCTAATAATTATGGAATCTAGTCGTGGGTCGGATTGGATGGTTTGGCGATGGTTATCAAGTCAAAGTCTGTAACTAAATGCAATTGAGATACTGTGGTATAAACGGGCATCTTTTTTTTTTAATTAAAATAGGCTAATCCAGTATGAGTTGAAACAATTATGTAAAGACAAGTGGGCCAAATTTTCTCTACAGCAATGCAAAAGACTGATCACCAGTTATCGTAAATGCCTGTTTTCATTTATTATTGCCAAGGGTGGAACAACCATTTATTAGGTTCCGGGAGATAAGATTTGGAACATTATACTTACTTGGGTTGTGAGATGTTACATTGGCTTGCTGATCTGAAACTGTGTGAAATATGTGATATACGATATGGCCTCAAAATAAATAACACATACATACATACATACATACATACATACAAACCCACATAACCACATACGCACACGTGCACATTCGCACATAGACACATTCATACATACATACATACTACATAAAGTGGCAAATACTTTAACTTACTGTATTTATTGTATTACTTTAGCATTTCCTCGATTCATAATTTCTTTAGTATTTGCTGTCACATTTTATTACTGCACTGCAACCTAAGAATGACATCATGCCAATCTAAAAATTCTGAATCTGGAATCTTCACACGGGATATAATCTCCAGACAATGATGTTGATACATATTTCACATCATTGCTTTTGTGTTGGCGGCTCAGCGGCGCACTGGTTAGCATGCCCGCCTCACAGTTAGGAGGGTGCTGATTCAATTCCACCTCTGACCCTCCCTGTGTGGAGTTTGCATGTTCTCCCCGCGTGGGTTTTCTCCCACATCCCAAAAACATGCTTGGTAGGCCAATTGAGCACTCCAAATTGACCCTAGGTGTGAGCGCGAATGCGAATGGTTGTTCGTCTCTGTGTGCCCTGCGATCGGCTGGCAACCGGTTCAGGGTGTCCCCAGCCTCCTGCCCGATGACTGCTGGGATAGGCTCCAGCACGCCCGTGACCCCCATGGGGACAAGCGGTATAGAAAATGGATGGATGGATGCTTTTGTATTTGTGTTCAATTGTGCGCTACTTGTGGTGGGTACACAACAGTGAGTGTGAATCACTTCACTGGTTCTTTTATCTCAAACAAAATATTTTAGGCGGAAGTACAAGCCGAAACATGTCAGGTAATGCAACCTAAAATATTTTGTTTGAGATAAAAGAACCAGTGAAATGATTAACAAGTAAAAACAAAATGAACTTAGTACAACTAGTGAGTGTGAATGTTTGGAAGCTGATTTCTTGTCAAATGCAAAACATTGTCAGCTATAAACGATTTAAATACACTAAAGCATACTGAATGAATACTGCTTCCTTAAATGGGAGAGATTAGTAATTTGATGGCTCACCTGTTGTGTGCAGGCTTGGACCAAATTTGGCGGAAACATATTTCTGAAAATGCAGTCAGTCAGAGATGGTTGAACAGAGTAAGAATGCTGACATACTTAAAGCGCAAGCTACCTGATCAGATCCAAAAAGGCATCTGCAGGACTGACTTGCTCTATCAGCTGTTGCTTTCCAAATTCCTCTTTAGATCCTTTTCCTGGGTGGATGATCAGGACAATGAGGATGCCAATGAAGACTGCAATAAAGGTAGTGGTCATGTAGTAAACCACAGCTCTCATGCCCATCTTGCCCGAGGCTTTGCTGTCCAATGCTGCCATTCCTAATGCACACAAGGGTGGAGAAACAACACAGGATTTAGAGATATGGAGAATGGAAGCTCCACATAACCCTTACAAACACTAGGAGAATATAGTCACCAAACGTTTCACAGAAACAGAGGCTCAAGCTGTCACAGATTTAATTAAACCTTCCAGGTACATCTATTTATTCGTAAACCTAACCTAACTTCAGGAATCTGCTGTTGAACAATAATACGCTCGTTGTAACCTCTAACCTCGGCCCCACTTTAAAATGAAACCTGTGGCAAAAGAATTAGAGGTAAGTATGACTGCAGGAAGCCTGAAACGTTGCTCACTGCACTGCACTCTACTGGCCTGGATGAATGCAGCCGTTATTTAAAAATATTTCAAAAATGTAGAGAACCGCAGTCAGGTAGCCTAAAGCATAATGTGCAAAATATAACAGTGGTGCAACTCAGTGAGGGTTGTAACGTCCTTATTTGCAATTTAGCTGTGATGGCCTGAAGGACAAAGCTATTTTGGAGCCTGCTAGTCCTCCACCAAACGCTGTGGAACCTCTTTCCAGACACCAGCAAGGAGAACAGACAAGACTGAAAGGTGTGAGGAGTCAATGCTAAAATTCTCGGCTTTGGATGCTGTGAATGTGTGATCAAATATTGCGCCATTTCCAAGGAGGTAAAGTGAGAACTGTTTCTGTGCCATGTTCGAGATGGAAAGAGAAGAAGTCCCAATCATCTTTTCCACTGTCCTTACGACTCTCACAATTTTCCTGCAGCCCCCAGACCACAAAACTATCTGGGCTGGTTCACTCTCAAATTGACAATTATCTTCTTTAGCTTTTTCCACATTCCGAATCGGGCTTCCGAGTCCACCAGCTGCTCCACCTCCTCTTTGTACTTCAGGTCATTAAACATCCCCAATGAGGCCCACCACTATTGTGTTGTTTGTAAACTTTACAATGTTGTTGGTGACACACCTGGGCACACAGTCGTTTATCGTCACAGTAAACAATTTTCCGTTTTTTTCCATGTATAATGCGCAACATTTAACTAATTTATTGTCCTAAAATCTGGGGTACAATTATACATGGGTACAATTTTTTTTAATTTTTTTTATCCGGATATCATACGGAGGCCGCCATTACAGATGCGCTTTCTTCTCTGCTGTTCACTTCAAACACGCTCCATACGAACACAATGCTCTCGTATCAGACGCTTGCTCGATCACCTGCTCGTTTGCTGTCACAATGTACCCTACACAAATCCGAAACATTTCTTCGCTATTGAGTTTGCTAGCGCATGCGCAGTGATACTGACCGGCAGAATAACATTCGGTTGTTCCCAAAGATGATCTTTTTTCTGAAATAATTTTACGTTTACGGACTTAAGTAGGAGTCAAAATTTGGGTGCGTATTATACATGGGTACAGGCTTTTTTCCAGCATCAACATGCCATTTTTAGGGTGCGTATTATACATGGGGGCGCATTATACATGGAAAAAAACGGTATTTGGTTTTCATGAACAGATTTATGTCCAAGACTGTTATTTTTGTACCTGTTATTAAACTGGAGACCAGTAAGGGTAAAACAAGCATCTGCAGCATTCTCATCAGTAGTTCTCCAGGGAATGAAAAGTACTTCACCTCTCGATAGGACATCTTGTAAGGACGCAAAGCAAATCCCAAAATAATTCCTATAAAGACAATGAAGATGTAGGACGGTTAGCCTGTTGGTTAAATGCTTCATTGTGCTAGCTTTGTACAAGGCACACATACCTACAATAACTGCACCAACCGTAAACAGAACAAAGGCGTTCTTTTTTAGGAAAGTTTGGATGTCCTCTTTGGAGATCTCTTCCACTTTCCTCTTGGCCTTCATGGTACGTATGTGAATGCCTTCTCTGAAACGCTGCATCCTGCTGCAGTTAAACAGTCGGTTATGTTGGCATTTGGATGTGGATAGTGCATTAATTGATTATTTATTTTTTAAATAATTTTGATTTGATTGGCACATTCTAGTAGATTTTCCAAGGTACAGTATACTTTCACAAAATGATGATGGTAGCTGACATGCATAGCTGCTGTGAGTGAGAGGTGGGAAGTGATGAAGATTCGATAGGCAAATGACTAAAAAGAGCCTGAGAAAATATTTCAAGTTTGCAGCATCGATGTGACCACAGCGGCTCAATGGCGGTACCCCTGCTGACATATACGTACCAACAAACAGGAGACACACTAACTGCTAAGTGCTGGCATTCAACGATTCACTTCTGTGGCAACTTAAAATAATTTTGATTGGCCAAAGGTCATGACATCATGCTGATTAAAATGCAATTGTGTGCACCACAATGCATAATGCCTGCCTTACGGAAAGTTGTGTGAGCGATTACAGGCACTGTTTACAGTTTAGCAGTTTTCATTTTCCTTCTTTGCAATTGTGGGTTTTTCTCTGGATCCTCTGGCTTACACCCACATTCTAAAAACGTACATGTTAGGTTAATGGTTAATGTGAGTATGAAAGATTCTTTGGATGTTCAGGGTCACGAGTGAGTTGGGGAGTGGACTATGGCGAGAACCGGGATACATCATGGACTAATAGGCGCTTAGTCCCAAGAAAACTAATTGGACTCACACTCCGATTCACAACCATGGACAATTTGGATTCAGGAATTTAACTAACATTTTTGCAATGTAGAAAGAAACTGGAGTACATTACCCAGAAACTATGCCTATGAAGCTTCCTGGCCATATGCCCAACTGTGCTACAATAACATGATGACTACCTACCTAACTACCTACCTACCTACCTAACTACCTAACCCCCCACCCATCCACCGACCGACCGACCGACCGACCTACTATCTATCTATCTATCTATCTATCTATCTATCTATCTATCTATCTATCTATCTATCTATCTATCTATCTATCTATCTATCTATCTATCTATCTATCTATCTATCTATCTATCTATCTATCTATCTATCTATCTATCTATCTATCTATCTATCTCTCTCTCTCCATTTATATATACATATATATATATATATATATATAGTATATATATATATATATATATACGTATATATATATATGTACATAACACATTATGTACACAAATATTCACAGAGACACACTACATTGGAGTGTTGTAGTGCTGTAGTGACTACAATACTTGCGATTCTTAAGCACCTGATGCAATTCATAAATCCATAACATGCAAGCTCATCATTTGAGTCACATACCTCTGAAAATTTGCTGCTTATTTCTTCTCTGCTGATGGTTACCTTGCAGGTGTGATGAGAGAAGCAGTTTGCGTTCTTTTAGGGATTCAGGACAGAGTGATGAACTGCAGAACACAGAATATGAGGAGAGATGGTGCTTTCCTACTAATAGTATAACTGAGAGGAGAGAGACAGCAAAAGAGAGGGCGGGTGACCAACGAGGACAAATTAGAAAATGATCCTCCTATTGGTTGCTTATAATGGTGACACATTTTTAGGCAAACTCACAGTTACGTCAACTCATCATCCGTATGGAAAAATAGTCCCTGATTAATGAAGTAAAGAATAATTAGAGAAGAATACCCCTAAATTCAGGTTAGTTTTTCAAAGTACCATATATAATGGGAGGTATGTTTATCATTTTTTAGCTATTTTAGTAAGAAATTTGTCTTTTTTTTCTGCTTTTTAACGTGTCCTCCCCTAAAGGATTACTGTGCCTATTTTAGGGTGAGTGAATGCAGGTAAAAGCCCAGTTGTTTTCAGTTATTTGAAGACACAACTATTTTACAGATACTAAAGGCCAAAACTACACTGATTTGCATCGGTGTCTCAACCTAGCGCAGACATTGAAATTTGTCTATTTGCTGAGATTGTTAGAATAGAATTGTTGTTTGAATAAGCCTCTTTGGCACACATGTTTAGCTGGGTAGTTTGAGCTTTGCTGTTATCTTGCTGTGACCCTTCTCTTGCTTTCACTGGCTTTTCCCTTCAGTTGAGATTGAAAGCTCACACACAAATTCCTGTCTCGATCTTTCTGGCATACATTAAATAGTTACTGAGAAGGCAGCCTCCTGATGATTCCTATTAGCATAGCGAGCATTAAAGAAAGAACTGGAAAACTATAACAAGACAAAATATTTTTCCTTCTCCCTCAACCTATACTAAACATATGAACATGTTAATTTCCCTGATGTGTGGGGCACTTACTCTTTACACTAGTTACTTGGATATAGTGATACATGTCGGCTCCAATGATTCTAGGATGAGACAATCAGAGATCACAAAGAAAAACATAGTGAGGACTTGTGATCTCGCCAGAAAGATGAGTTGGCATCGAGTAATTGTCTCTGGCCCCTTGCCTGCGACAGGTAATGGTGAGAGGTTTAGTAGATTCTTCTCGCTTAATCGGTGGATGGCTGGTTTCTACAAGAATCAGGGACTTCAGTTTATAGATAACTGGTCCTCCTTCTGGGGCCGCCCTGACCTGCTGAGGAAGAACGGCCTTCATCCTAACCGTGAAGGCGCCATCACTCTTTCTAGTGACATGGATTACTGTTTGAGCCGTTCATGACAGGCCACTTTACAGCAGGCCAGGTCTGTTAAGATAAAGTTAACTAGCGCGAGGCTGGACTCCCATCATTCACATAGCTCCTTTTGTAGACTAGAGCGTCACAGTTTGAATAGTGCTGCAGCATACATTGACACACTTTCTACTGAGGTAGTAGACAAGTCCAATTACTCCGCCCTGACCGGTCTCACTGATGGCACGGTGCCTGCTCCTAATAACAGTACGTGTCTGCCAAATATAAACGATCAAATTTCTGTGGTCGTCGCACAAATAAACTTTTTAAAGGTAAGGCCGGGCCTAGACAACACAATCTTACTTGTATTTCGTTCAAAAATCCTCCGATAGATACGGACTCTGATCAACCGATTAGACTCAAACTCGGTTTTATGCTTAGATCACTTCACACAAAAGCGCTACTCGTTAATGACCTCATCACAGACTATAATATAAACATTTTTAGTTAAAACCTAATGAATTGCTGCCGCTTAATGAGGCCTCGCCTCCAAATTTTGTGAGCTTGCATGTTGCGCGTCCTTGTAACTAAGTCCAGTATTAAAAGTCTACAGTTAATGCAAAATGCTGCAGCGAGACTGCTCACACGGACGAGAAAATTTGATCACATTACCCCAATATTAGCCAACTTACATTGGCTCCCGGTCCATTTAAGATGTGACTTCGAAGTACTTCTATTAACCTATAAATCACTGCATCGCTTAGCGCCTTCGTATCTCGTCGACCTAGTTGTTCCTTACGTTCCATCCTGTAACCTCCGCTTGCAAAATGCTAGTCTTTTAGTGACCCCGAGGGCCAAAAAGAAGTCTAGGGTCAAGAGCATTTTCTATTTGGGCTCCAGAGCTTTGGGATGCCCTACCGATTGATATCAGAACTGCTAACTCAGTAGAAAAATTTAAAACACCATTAAAGACACATTTTTATGCCATGGCCTTTAATTAACCTGTGGTGGCCAATTCGGCTGGAGTTTGTGTTTTGGCCCCCCCTCCCCGGCTGGGGAGGGGGTTAGGTGACACCCAAACTGATAACGGTTGTCTGGATTTCTTGTCAACCAATCGTGATGAGGGAACTGCGGCGGATTACCACCCTCGAAGACACTGCCAGGACAATTGAGGGAACCTGCTGCAGCTCTTCACTTTGAATTGGACATCCACTTTTTCTTTGGATTATTTTATATTATGTGTTCTATGTGCCCTCTCTGCATCCATTGCAGCCTGGTCATCCTGGAAGGGGGATCCTCCCATCTGTGGTCTCTTCTCAAGGTTTCTCATTTTCTCCAGTAGTTTTTTTTTTTAGTTTTTCCTTGCCCTCCTGGGAGTTTAAGATCAGGGCATGTTTGAGAATGTAAAAAAATTGTCAAGACTTGCTTGTGATTTAGGGCTATATAGATAAACTTGATGACTTGTCAGTAAATTCATCTTTTATTGAAAGTAAGAATACAACAATCCTGTTGTTTCATATTATTCTTAAAAGACACATATATACAATACATAATCACCACAAACCTCCACAAACATTGAATTCAAAATAGTTTGGAAGGGATATGACATGGTGGTGATGATAGGGTTATTTTTAACCATGACGAATAAATAATATGCGATGTCTCCTCTTAAGGATTCAAGAAATTAGACCCGCATAGATCACTTATGGCATGAGTGACTTTCATACGTTATGTACTGGGGTCATGATAGCTTTAATATATCTCGTATTTTACAAACTCTTCATTTCAATGGGCATTGCCACCTGTAAAAATACAAGTGACACGCTGAACAAATTAATCCAAAATAGATTTTATTAGTAAACTACAGAGGTTTTGATGAATTATTTGAAAATCAAAAATACAAGCTGAACAGTAACGACCAACCGTAATTTGGGACTTCCAATTATCCTATTTTACTTGAATGCACCACAAGTTCAACAACTTTACTAACAGAACACGCCCACCAATCTGACCTCACCTTCTAAGTAGCCAATAGGAGTGCCTTGACGCCATTACGTACGATAAATACGTGCTTGGTTGTAATGGACTGGAAGGAAGCCCCATGATTGTATCAAGTGGTCAGGTCTCCACTTGTTTGGGAATTTAACCTTTTCCGTCGTGTGTTAAATGCCTGTTGGAGTGTGTGTGGGGGACTGGTGCGGATTGAATCGTTGGTAGTCATGGGACTTCTTGTTTACGATATTTAGGCAACGTGCTAAGCTTTGTTCACGTTAAGGTTAGCTTGTAAACATAGTAACATTCATGTGGGTACGAGAACCACCTTGTTTATTAAATTGGACTGAATGCCACTGTTACATACATGTTAGCAAAGAGACTCGAGAACTATTAAAAATAGTTTTTTTGACAAATGATCTAAACCTGTAGACTCGATGGTGACCTTCCAGACTTTCTGTCTACTCTCACTTCTTGAATGGATACTCGCCACTGCTAACGGATTAATAGCTTGATATGACATGTTCTGTTGGAAGTAACACCGAACGGGAGCGTCATTCGGCACATCTTGCGGAACTTGTAGTTTTGTGTTTTTGCACTTCTGAAGTATGCCTTGCCGTTCTGTGAAGAAGTTGATGTGTCTTGGAAATCACGTGGCGAGTCTAACCTTACGCGTAAGCCCACTTCGTCAAATTCACACTTCAACATGCAACTCTTCAGCCGAACCAAAATATGCATTCAAACCTAAAAAAGTAGCGGTGGTTACCAAGACGACCCGATATGAGTTCGAACAGCAACGTTATCGGTATGCAGGACTCTCCGAGGAGGATCTGAAGCATCTGGTGAGACTTTCTTCCGTGAGGCTAAAAGCCACTGAACGATTTCGATTTGGAATTTTTACATGACTTTGAATGTGTTTTGCAGCTTGCTATGAAGGGTTCCAGCTACAGTGGCCTGCTGGAAAGACACAACATCCACACAAAAAACGTGGAACATATTGTGAAAAGTCTACAGTAAGATGCTTGCTAGACAGCTATCCTACACTCGTCTCCCAAAATCATAGGTGTCAAACTCAAGGCCCGGGGGTCAGATCTGGCACACCAGATCCTTTTAAGTGGCCTGTGAATTATGTTTATCGATTAAATGATGGATGGCTGTTTCTTGTGGAAATAACAAAATCGCATTTCACTTTGATTAACGTTGCCATATTGCAACTGTTAAAGTCATTGCATTAATATTTGAGTTTTTTACCGGCCTCTGGTTTTGAATTTTTTTTGTGCATATGTAATATTATTTTGGTTCACAGTCATAACAGCCCTCTGAAGAAAACCGTTATGTGACATAAATGTGTTTGACACCCCTGATCTAGATGTTATTTTTGCTTTGTGCTGCTACAGTAAATTTGTGCGATGTATTTGAACATGTGTTTCTAGGAAAGAAGGAATTGAAGTTAAAGTTGTGAAAAGGGGGGGATATGATTCCGAAGTAGTGCAATGGGCAGATGCCATCATATCTGCTGGAGGTAAGAGTGGTTTGGTTGTAGGTGTAGATGTTGGTAATCGACAGAAATATTGCTTGAACAAGGCTGAGCAATTTATCAAATTCAAATTGACATCACAATGTAGTAGAAAGAAATCTTCACTTGGCAAAGGCTGCAATTTTGGGAGAGAAACAAATTGCTTAATTTGGTTTGGTTGTGAGCTTTTTTTTTTTAAACTATGTATACGGGAGGAATAGTAGATATACAGTAGTCTCAGATTGGTGAAATTTATTTCATTTACTTTTATTTTAGTGTAAGACTAACCTAAAGAATGAAAAATGTAATGTGTAACAACTTTGGTTGTTTATTGTAATACAGATTCATATATTGGTTGTATTTGTTAAATGTATACATGCACAAGAATACCTTGAAAAAAATAATCACATTGAGGGTGTGGGGGTGAAATATCGCAATTAGACTATTTTTCAAAATTGTTCAACCCTAATTTAAACTTTCCCTTATGTTATTCTGGTTGAGTAAACAGAAAGGCCCAAAACAGTCAAATATACCAAGGTTTCAATCGATTATTAACTATAATACATGTTATGTAACTGCAGTTTGTTTTATTAGGTGATGGGACAATGCTGCTTGTTGCCAGTAAGGTGTTGAGCAAGGACAAACCAGTTGTTGGAGTAAACACAGACCCTGAGAGGTACAATACAGCTCATCACAACACAGCAGTGTTTTACTTTCACTTTTCAACACCTACTGACAAAGTCAGACAATTACAACATAATGTCTCATCTTGATCATCTCTGATGTTACTTTACCCCTGGCTCCATAAAAAAAAAATATATATAAATTCTTTGTATTTTGTTCTTTAATAAAGGTCAGAGGGTCATCTGTGCTTGCCTGTAAAGTACACTCGCAAATTCCCAGAGGCACTGGGGAAACTCTGCCGTGGTGAGTTCAGGTGCGTATTTACTCGCGTATATTCAGAGGCTTTGTGCATAATTTATTGTAAGATACAATCTTTTCACAACTAGTGTTTAAAGTTGATCCTTTGAATTATCTTTTACGGTGTGTGTAGAAAGGCTCTAGTCATCTTAAATCGTTGTTCAATTTGAATTTTAACATTGTTACTGCGCTTCACTACATTTCTTGTCACGGCCGCATTGTAGTCATAGTTTGCCTGTGGAGGGTCAATATGGCTATGAACCCAAATAATCCATAAACACCTCTTATACAATATAGACTATACAACAAATTGATGAATAACTAGTTTTGAAAGCCGAGAATTGTAAAAACTGTTCAATTATTTGAAAAAAGATAAACGGCAACAAAAATTGCTAGCAATATCTCTATTTTTTAAAAGGTTTTGGGGTGGTGGTCGAACATCGGGGTGAAACGAGTTCTCCAGTAGTTCAGAGTGCCTCAGTTAAAGAAAAATGCTAGTTTTCTTTTTTTTTTTTTTCTGCCTTGAGTATTTTGTGTGCAGTGTCAAGAAAAGGTCAAGCCAACCACAGCAACAATTGTTCATCCTATCCATGACAATAACAGAGCCACCGACACAAGGAGAAGGCCAACTTCAAAATGAACTTTACCTTACCAAACAATATACCTATGTCCTCGGTTTACGACGTTGATCCGTTCATACGGAGCGATGTAAACCGAATTTTGGTGCAAGTCGGAATGAAACCGTATACTAATAAAAAAAGAAAACGATTCCTTACCTCTATTCCCGTGGTTGGCTTGCACACTGGAAGGGGCTTTACGAGAGAGAGAGAGAGAGAGAGAGAGAGAGAGAGAGAGAGAGAGAGAGAGAGAGAGAGAGAGAGAGAGAGAGAGAGAGAGAGAGAGAGAGAGAGAGAGAGAGAGAGAGAGAGAGAGAGAGAGAGAGAGAGAGAGAGAGAGAGAGAGAGAGAGAGAGAGAGAGAGAGAGAGAGAGAGAGAGAGAGAGAGAGAGAGAGAGAGAGAGAGAGAGAGAGAGAGAGAGAGAGAGAGAGAGAGAGAGAGAGAGAGAGAGAGAGAGAGAGAGAGAGAGAGAGAGAGAGAGAGAGAGAGAGAGAGAGAGAGAGAGAGAGAGAGAGAGAGAGAGAGAGAGAGAGAGAGAGACGACGTAACAGTCCAAGTATGCCGTACTCATGATGGGCAAATGAAGCTTCAAGTTGATTCATGAACCCATTGTTGTTTACTTAGACCTCTAGATGGCACTCTTTGTTCACCGAAGAGCTGAAAGCCCACCGACTTGACATTTCTTAAAACCCTCACTTTAAACCAACATTGCCATCCAGAGGAGCCAAAGAATACAACAACTGGTTCATGAAGCTTCATTTTCCCATCACTACCGTATATCATTCCTCGGTCCACAGCCTCTCTCGCGGTGTATTCTTCCGCCGCGTGCACAAACTAGTTCCTGCGATTGTTGCGAATCTTGGGACGCCTTTACGACGCAAAACCGCTTAGGTCGAAAAAAACTTACCGTAATGTTCGGACTATAAGTCGCGTTTTTTTTCATAGTTTGGGTGGGGGGGCGACTTATAATAAGGAGCGACTTATGTTTTTTTTCAAAAATTTTCCCCAAACAAAAGAAAAGTGGAACCGCGATAAACGAACCGCGATGTAGCAAGGGATTACTGTAATTTGAATTTCAAGTGACGTCAGCAGCGCGACGCGGCGCGGCGGTTGTTTACATAAAGGACAAAGATTGATCACGGGATGACGAAGATGACGAAGGACCCCACGTACTACCGGCATAGTTAGCGGCTTTGTTTCTAAGTGACACGGCGGACGAAGAGTTTGAAGGATTTAAGGATTTGGAGTGACACAGAAGGTTTGAAAAGCTATTATGGCTTTTACGCACGCCCGGTCCTATTCTATGGAGCTCTCTTTCACCTCCGTGGATGGAAGTCTGGGGCCGGCGCTCGGCCGGGTGGCTGTCCGGGGACGGTGGATAGGGCTCGGTCATGACTTTTACGCACGCCTGGTCCTATTCTATGGAGCTCTCTTCCACTTCTGTGGCTGGAAGTCCACGCCGCCACACGCCTGGAAGTTTGTTTTGTTTAATAAAGAGCCGTTTACCAAACCCACGTCTTTCCTTGAACTTTGTTAACGCTACAATATAGTTATATAGTAGATCTGTGGAATAACGACGAGGCTGACGTCGGGGCGCACGCGCGGCATTGTTGACAAAGGACGAGGAATTTGATCGATGGATTTACCGTTTTTTCCATGTATAATGCATATAAAAATGGCATGTTGATGCTGGAAAAAAGCCTGTACCCATGTATAATACGCACCCAAATTTTGACTCCTACTTAAGTCCGTAAACGTAAAATTATTTCAGAAAAAAGATAATCTTTGGGAACAACCGGATGTTATTCTGCCGGTCAGTATCACTGCGCATGCGCTAGCAAACTCAATAGCGAAGAAATGTTTCGGATTTGTGTAGGGTACATTGTGACAGCAAACGAGCAGGTGCTCGAGCAAGCGTCTGATATGAGAGCATTGTGTTCGTATGGAGCATGTTTGAAGTGAACAGCAGAGAAGAACGCGCATCTGTAATGGCGGCCTCCGTATGATATCCGGATTAAAAAAAAAAAAAAAAGTATCCATGTATAATGCGCACTCCAGATTTTAGGACAATAAATTAGTTAAATTTTGCGCATTATACATGGCAAAAATGGTAATGATTTAGAGTGTACAGATGGTTTGATAATACTATTGCTTATATAATAGTTATTTGATATCTAATTTCTATATCGTTATATGGGCCTGTGGAATATTTTGAAGTGCAAGCGCCGTCAGCGGCGCGCACCCATTGTTGACAAAGGACGATCGATGGATTTAATGATTTGGAGTGACACAGATGGTTTGATAACATTATTGCTTATATAATAGTTATTTGATATATACGTGTAATTTATATATCGTTATATGGGCCTGTGGAATATTTTGAAGTGCAAGCGCCGTCAGCGGCGCACACGCATTGTTGACAAAGGACGATCGATTTAATGAATTGGAGTGACACAGATGGTTTTATTAACGTGTTAGTTATGTAATAGTTTTTTGAATAACTCTGAATTATACGTCAGGGCCGTTCTCAGCTCTTCGTTTGTGTTTATGTCACGTTAGCATACCTATCGTTTAGCCTGTTGTTGCTCGTTCATGACTGTTCTTGGTGTTGGATTTTGTCGAATAAATTGCCCCCCAAAATGCGACATATATGTTTTTTTTTCACTTTTTTGGGCATTTTATGGCTGATGCGACTTGTACTCCGGAGCGACTTATAGTCCGAAAATTACGGTAAATATATGATGAAATTCGAAAAAATAATATAAAAAGTAATATATGAGACTTGTGTCGTAAACACAAAACAGAGTAAATCGAGGACGTCGTAAACCGAGGACCCCTGTATACATCAATCCCTTGGTACGCTTTTATTTTGAAGATGTTTGTGGCACCCTATTGTAGCGTAATGGCTGACTTTTCGTCAAGACTCTCTTTTTTTCCCTTTCCTTTTTCTTTTTTATTCTATTATTTATGTCTTATTCATCCATCCATTATATGTACCGCTTGTCCCCACGCGGGGGCGCGGGCATGCTGGAGCTTATCCCAGCCATCCTCGGGCAGTAGGCGGTGGACACCCTGAACCGGTTGCCAGCCAATCGCAGGGCACACAGAGACGAACAACCATCCGCACTCACACCCAGGTTCAATTTGGAGTGCTCAGTCATGTTTTTGGGATGTGGGAGGAAACCAGAGGACCTGGAGAAAACTCGCGCAGGCACGGGGATAATATGCAAACTCCACACAGGGAGGGCCGAAGGTGGAATCAAACCCCCACCCTCTAAACTGTGAGGCCGACGTGCTAACCAGTGCGCCACTGTGCCGCCTATTATTATTAGTAGTAGTAGTAGTAGTAGTAGTCGTAGGGAGGGCCGGAGGTGGAATTGAACCAGCACGCTCCAAACTGTGAGGCAGATGTGCTAACCAGTGCGCCACAGTGCCGCCCTATTTTATTTTATTTATTTTTCTTCTAGACTTGTTGGGGCGTTTACATTGGCGTCCCAGACTGTTGCCACCAATGTTAACAGCTCAACGTTGACCTGAAATAACCTTCAATTGCTAATTAAATGCTCTAAAAGAAAATAAAAAACTAACTACACTGACATTATTTTTTCCATAATCACCCAGCCCTAAAATGCTTCATTAAAAATTTAATAGATATTTATACAAGGGAGCAAATGTGTGCTCACCTTCTCTGTACCACTTTCAGGTGGCAGTGGCGACAAAGGATTCGACTTCACCTTGAGGGCACTGGAATAAATCCCACTCCGCTAGACCTGCATGAACAGCAGCTGAGCCTGGAGCAACACAGCCAGGCCCATCGCATCACCACCATGGACCACCAGCAGAGTAGGTCTTTGTCTGCATTCCGTGCCCCAAACTAACTAACTGGTCTTGGTATAAATGTGTTCCCTTGTCAATTTGGGTTGGCTCACAGAGACTGGAGTACTGAATGAAAGCGTCTCCAAGCCCAGTCTTCTTCCCGTCCGGAGCCTGAATGAAATCTTCATCGGAGAATCTCTGTCGTCCAGGTACTGCTGTAATTGAAATGCGACCCACTAGCGCTTCTGCTGCATTGATAATCTTGGCTAACTGCATGATCTTTGAATTACTTGCTGGTTCTTCAGGGCGTCATACTATGAGATCTCAGTCGATGATGGTCCATGGGAAAAACAGAAAAGTTCAGGGCTCAGCATTTGCACAGGAACAGGATCCAAAGCTTGGTAAATCACACACTCGTGTGTGTGTGTGTTTTTTTTGTGTTAAAAAAACTACCGTAATTTTCGGACTATAAGTCGCGTTTTTTTTCATAGTTTGGGTGGGGAGGCGACTGAAAATAAGGAGCGACTTGTATGTTTTTTTTTCAAAACTTTTCCCAAAAAAAAAAAAGTGAAACCGCGATAAACGAACCGCGATGTAGCAAGGGATTACTGTAATTTGAATTTCAAGTGACGTCAGCAGCGCGACGCGGCGTGGCGCGGCGGTTGTTTACATAAAGGACAAAGATTGATCACGGGATGACGAAGATGACGAAGGGCCCCACGTACTACCGGCATCATTAGCGGCTTTGTTTCTAAGTGACACGGCGGACGAAGAGTTTGAAGGAATTAAGGATTTGGAGTGACACAGAAGGTTTGAAAAACTATTATGGCTTTTACCCACGCCCGGTCCTCCTCTAAGGAGCTCTCTTTCACCTCCGTGGATTGAAGTCGGGGGCCGGCGCTTGGCCGGGTGGCTGTCCAGGGACGGTGGATGGGGCTCGGACATGGCTTTTACGCACGCCCGGTCCGACTCTCGGGAGCTCTCTTTCACCTCCGTGGATGGAAGTCGAGGGCCGGCGCTCGGCCGGGTGGCTGTCCGGGGACGGTAGATGGGGCTCGGTCATGGCTTTTACGCACGCCCGGTCCTATTCTATGGATCTCTCTTCCACTTCCATGGCTGGAAGTCCACGCCGCCACACGCCTGGAAGTTTGTTTTGTTAAATAAAGAGCCGTTTACCAAACCCACGTCTTTCCTTGTTCTTTGTTAAGGCTACAATATAGTTATATACTAGATCTGTGGAATAACGACGAGGCTGACGTCAGGGCTCACGCGCGGCGTTGTTGACAAAGGACGAAGAATCTGATCGATGGATTTAATGATTTAGAGTGCACAGATGGTTTGATAATATTATTGCTTATATAATATTTGATTTCTAATTTATATATCGTTATATGGGCCTGTGGAATATTTTGAAGTGCAAGCGCCGTCAGCGGCGCGCACACATTGTTGACAAAAGACGATCGATGGATTTAATGAATTAGAGTGACACAGATGGTTTTATAAACGTGTTATTTATGTAATAGTTTTTTTTAAATAACTCTGAATTTAATTTATTGTTACGTCAGGGCCATTCTCAGCTCTTCGTTTGTGTTTATGTCATGTTAGCATACCTATCGTTTAGCCCGTTGTTGTTCATGACTGTTCTTGGTGTTGGATTTTTCGAATAAATTGCCCCCCAAAATGCGACTTATACTCCGGAGCGACTTATATATGTTTTTTTTCACTTTTTTGGGCATTTTATGGCTGATGCGACTTGTACTCCGGAGCGACTTATAGTCCGAAAATTATGGTAATCAGAAGTCGTTTTCCATGGCCTTGCCAAACTTGTCCTGTGCCCAAGAATTTGTGGCATCAAGTCTGATGACACAACCACAATATCCATCGTTAAACTGCATGCACATATGGACACCATTTGTTTCAACATGGTGTTCGTTATGTGACAACCAAAAGTACACTGCATGTAGGCACAGGGTGTCTTGAATTTGAATGTGCTGTGAAATCTAATACCTGTCAAGGCATTCTGTAAAATATAATTTGACACGGTTCACAATTTTATCAACAGTTCAGGTTGCAGAATTGTAGTTTTTATTCCTTTTTGAAGATTTATTTTTCTCCCATTGCTGTCTACAGGTCATATAACATCAACAAACTTGCTGAACAAGCGGTGAATGAGATCCTAACAATAGGTACCTTATCACTTTAAGGGAAGTGAACTCAAACATTTTCTGTACAATATTGATATATATCTGATCTAGGACCACATAAGTAAGCGACCTAGGTCAAAGTTGAGAAAATTGCAAATGAGTTGTTCAGACCGTCTTAAAAAATTTCTGATGCGGGTTGCATACGGGCAAAATAATCTCATCTGATTTTGATTTGCTGCAGTGTGATCCTTGCCTCTTATTGTCAAGAACATATTTGAGTTGCCTTCCCCTTTCAGTAAACCACCAGCATCTTAGCTGATTAGTAACATCTCTTTTTTTTTAGGAAAATGTCAAACGGGCCTTGCTATTCCACTAAACCCTGAATTTATTGATAATGGTAAGTTCATAAAACACCATTTCCTTTTCTTTTTTTTTTTTAAACACTGTTATACTTGTGTTCAGTTACTGACAGGTACAATGAGTCATTGGTGTTCAGTCCAGAGGACAGACGCTTGTTCTTCAGCATCCGAGAGCCAATCGTAAACAGAGTGTTTTCAAGCAGCCGGCAGAGAGGCTTCGCCAGCAAGTCTGTCCCTGACACTCGTCTGCTTCCTAAGTCCAAGTGCTCCCTCTCTGAACTTTGCTTTCCCCTTAGGGTGTGCGTTCGCTCTCGGTGCTGGGACGCCTGCATGGTGGTGGACGGTGGGAGCTCATTTGAGTTCAATGACGGCGCCATTGCAACAATCAGCATGAGTGAGGACGATCAACTCCGCACAGTTGTTCTGGATAACTGAGGGAAGTCTAAAGCAGATAAGACTGGCTTCTCCTAAGATGTGTAAAGCATTACAGAACCATGTGGCTGGTAGATGGTGAAGTGATTTATTTTTACAGGTATTAAAAAAAAAAAAAAAAAAAGGGGGGGGGGGGGGTAATTTCTAACTTTTGCCCTGTTAATTTTTGTCTTTATCCAATTTATAATTAGGTGATGCAATACTTGACTGAATCAACACCAAAATAATAAACGCGAACGTGACATTCAGCCACTTGCAGGTCACATCTGCGCATGTGTGAGAATCAAGTGTATAAAAGGAGGCTGCCAAACAAATGGCTTTGAATGATAGTACAAAGCGTGCAGGTGTTGGAAAAAAAAAATATGCCTTAAATAACTGCACTCTGTCCCATGCTTGAACATTGGTGTAAAAAGAATCTTTTCAACGAATTGGTAACCTCTGTTCTGTTCAATCAATTAATCAAGCAAACAGATAAAAAAGATGGACCAAGATGGCAATTCTTTTGACCATATTTTCTTTGTCAATATCTTGAAACTGATTAGGAAGAGACAGGCAATATGGCAAGCAAGGTAACAGAGTGAAAACCAATGCAATCAATCTGACAGAAATAATTTACTGTCGGTATTTGAACCATATTTTTCACGTTTTATTTAAAATATCAGCTTTTTCCATTGACTCCATTCAAAGTTGGTTGCTGAAGAGCCAGAGATCTGCAAGTGGCCTATTGTGTTTGTGCTTGTGATGTTCCTATTTCCTCTATTCAAGTTTTTATTGGGAGAGGGAAAACAGATTTGTTTGAAAAGATATTTTTGTAGTTGTACTAGTATCAAATAAGATTTAAAAGCAAACATTGCACGAAAGGGAGAATTTAAAACCAAGAGGGGCCTTTTGCTCCTTGTCTTAGGTCAACTAGTAGAAAGTAGAAAGCGCAATATAATGTGAATTGATTCCAAGATTGAGTGTTGATATATTGAAGATGCATATTAAATGAGAGGGCTTGTATGGAAGTATTAAGTCATTATACTGTGATATGCAATGTGCCATGGGAACTTTCTATGTTAATGTGTTCTTCAGTGTCAAAACATTTTCTGTAACACGGGCCCGGTTTCATTCAAAGAACAGCAGTCTGTTATATTATCTGATACAATAAAGGTAAGATTGGTGCTTAATCTTAAACTGCTGGACAACTTTTCTGCTTATTGCATATACAGAAAAGCAAGCACTCGCCAACGGCAGACTTGTTTATAATGAAGAGCAATTTAAGATTTTTGGCACTACTTTTTAATCAACATATGGAAGACATGTTTGCTTCAAGTCAACTTTAATACTACAAACAGGAAATGTACATAGAAAAGTACAATAACCTGATGGCCTTGTCGAAAGTACCTAATGTAGAGACGTGGCTCAACTATGAACATCTGAAACACTTTCTGAAAGTTAGGTGTAGTTCACCACATACTGAAAATCCACTTAGAAAAATATAATCTAAACACCAATGACGATGAGTATAAAAGGTCAGAGACAAACTGCTATAAATATTGAAAGACATGCTGCAAAGATTGCATTTGGCCTAACATTTTCCTGATTATTAACCTTTTGAACAGTTTGGTGCCATTAAAAGTTTTCTAGCAACAGAAACGTACATAATTTTTCTGAACAATCTACAAATGTTGATTTTGTGTTTAGAACTTATTGACTTGGACCATGGATACCAACAAACTATCATTTCCTACATGTGTGTTTTGGGGTCAAATAGAAAAAAAACCTATAACGTAAACCTGAGTCGATTTTTCCTGTTCCACATGCTGTAGCCGCCAACGGTCCCCAGGACGCTGGCAGGCGTGGGTCGGGCGACAGCAGAGAAAGGCAGCGAGTTAATACAAATGCCGGGGTTTTCCTTCCTCAATGAGGACAGGTGGCTGTCATTTACGAGGCCAAAAACCTCCAGGTAGTGCAGTTTGGGGAACGTCTTCCTGAGGTCACTGCAAACACAACTCAAGTTATTTGGATTGCCTGCTTAAAACCAGAGCTTTGTGTACGGCGGCTGGAACACACGTGAGGGAGGCAATGTGAATGTGGTAGCAGCGGCTCAAGGACAGATGGTGCAGATGTTTGAGCTCAGACAGCACAGGGAAACAGTCGGCCATCAGCTGAGTGCTGTCACTGGAAAAAAGAAACATGAGGCAACACATGAAGAACAAATCCTGTACCCCTACAATTTAAGGGACTATGCTACACCGTCACCAAATGTACTTTCCCAAGGACAAGATGAAATGTGCAACAACAAAAGCTGAAATGTTAACTTCCTGTCATATACTTTTATTGCCAAGTAATTTTGGAGGGGACTGCATTTCAAGTCTCATATGAAAGGTCCCAAATGAAAATAGAAAACTATTATTTTGCAATTATTGTTAAGAACAGACCACACTTGACTGTTTGATGTTCTTGATAAGTGAACATAGAGGAATACTGCAAATATTTGGTGTGAAGACATGAACACAAACATACCTCAAATCTAGTGTATGAATATTAGGACATCTTGTAACCAAGGCCTTCACATCTAGAAAGAGAGAAAACAGTCATTTCAGTAAAAGCTAAGCATCACCTACCTGCTGTAATACTGTATTAGCAGAGTTCAAGTGCAAATTTCTCATTGTGAGCATTAAATGCTTGTACAGCACCACACTGCTCCCACCAGGCCAAAGCATGCACAAGAAGAGAGTATTTTTCTAGCAGAGGGAATCCTTTAAAACAGAAAGGCCAAGCTGTTCTCTAAGACCAGAGTGGCCTAATCCTGGCACAAGTCTTGTGAAAATAAAAAGGAAAAAAAAAATAAGAAAGGAAATTCAATAAGGATGTAAAGATGATTATTCTCAGTTTGAACGCATACAAAGTTAAAATTCTGTAAAGGTTCAGGTAAATGCCGCAGAATAAAAAGCAAGAGGCTTGAATTTTATTTACAAGGTCATTTTGTACTTGATAAAAAGAATAGAATGTTCAAGATAAAGTGTTGGTAGTTTTGAGTCTTGGTTATTCTAAGTTTTAAATTCAATTAATTGTTTATATATATGTTTTAATATTATATCTCCCTTGTAAAAGTGACAAAATGCATAAAATACCAAATTACATAACAGTTTAAAGTTGAAAGATCTCCCCCACTCACCATCTAGTGTGAGGCCATCTCTGTATCCGCTGAGGTTCAGGTGTGTGACGTTGGAGCTGACATGATTTACCACACTCTTCACATGATTGCTATTGAAGTGGCACCACGATATGTTCAACTGTTCTATTCTGTCAAAAGGAGTCGACAAATGGAAATGAAGACGGTCCGTTGTAAGGAGTGTGAGTGAAAAAAAAAAAGTTGCAAGAGTGGACCTGGTGCAGGATTGTAGCATGTGGCCGAGGGGCTGAGCAGAGAAGTCGGAGCAGCCGCTGAGGTTGAGCTGCCGTAGACGCCAATTCTGGGCCAGACTACTGCAAGAGGAATTCAAGCTTTAATGTGAATATATTACCAGCATATGAATGACTATTGACCTACATAGCCATTTCAAGTGTCACATATGCTTTTTAGGGAACGATCAATTATCAGTTGGGCCGATCATTGCTGTTGAGTTTTGATGAGCATTGGCATCTGATCTCCCCCTTATTTAATTTGAAAGGCAATAAGGGATCAATTTAAAAGTGGGTTAATGTCAGGGAATTATTAATTTTTGTTTCAAAGTTTCACTTAATTTTATCCAAGATGTTGCAGACACCACTGAAACTAAGCACAATTTTGTTTAAAAATTAAAACAAAAACAATATTTCAGTGAGTTGTATTGAAATTTTGAAAATGTATTTTGCTATAGAAAACTTGTTTAGGATTTTATTTAACTTCAGACATTGACTTGAACACATGAAACAACGCACATTGGCAGATATCAACGATATCGGCTTTTTATCCACATTTAGAAGAGGGCTGATTCATCTGGCTAGCCAGGGGACATCACAAGACGATTTAAGATTGCAATATAATGCAATACTTTGCAATTTAATGCAATAATTATTACAAAATTTCACAATAATAAGGCCTTTTGTTGATTCCAAAAGTTTGGGATGTGTACACATTGTGGGTTGTTTTTGTTATTCACCTGATATAAGCAGCATGATATACATAGGTCACTTGAAATAACCACCTATTCATCTAACCATCTATTTTATGGTTACAGTATCCCTTAAAGTTTTTTGGAACTTTAAGCTATTGTTACCTGCAACCACAGAAGAGTGCAGTGAGGCGAGAACTAACCTGATAATGTTGTCAGAGAGCTGCAGGCCTTCCAGACTAAGACACTCTATCAGATTACAGCTACAGAGGATGCTCTCAAGGATGGGCGTGGTGATGATTGAGCTAGAAAGGTCCATTTCAGCAACCTGCAGTGTGCTAACGTGGCAAAAATGCAACAACGCTTTTACAAATATAAACAACTATAGGACAATAACAGCAGAGAGGTGTGTGTGTGTGTATACACACACACACCGTAATTTTCGGAGTATAAGTCGCTCCGGAGTATAAGTCGCATCAGCCATAAAATGCCCAAAAAGTGAAAAAAAACATATATAAGTCGCTCCGGAGTATAAGTCGCATTTTGGGGGGCAATTTATTCGACAAAATCCAACACCAAGAACAGTCATGAACGAGCAACAACAGGCTAAACGATAGGTATGCTAACGTGACATAAACACAAACTAAGAGCTGAGAACGGCCCTGACGTAAAATTCAGAGTTATTCAAAAAACTATTACATAAATAACACGTTAATAAAACCATCTGTGTCACTCCAATTCATTAAATCCATCAATCGTCCTTTGTCAACAATGCGTGCGCGCCGCTGACGGCTCTTGGACTTCAAAATATTCCACAGGCCCATATAACGATATATAAATTATATATCAAATAACTATTATATAAGCAATAATGTTATCGAACCATCTGTGCACTCTAAATCATTAAATCCATCGATCAAATTCCTCGTCCTTTGTCAACAACGCCGCGTGTGCGCCCTGACGTCAGCCTCGTCGTTATTCCACAGATCTACTATATAACTATATTGTAGCGTTAACAAAGTTCAAGGAAAGACGTGGGTTTGGTAAACGGCTCTTTATTTAACAAAACAAACTTCCAGGCGTGTGGCGGCGTGGACTTCCAGCCACGGAAGTGGAAGAGAGCTCCATACAATAGGACCGGGCGTGCGTAAAAGCCATGACCGAGCCCCATCTACCGTCCCAGGACAGCCACCCGGCTGAGCGCCGGCCCTCGACTTCCATCCACGGAGGTGAAAGACAGTTCGGTAGAGTAGGACCGGGCGTGCGTAAAAGCATTGTCCGAGCCCCATCCACCGTCCCTGGACAGCCACCCGGCCGAGCGCCGGCCCCCGACTTCAATCCACGGAAGTGAAAGAGAGCTCCGTCGAGTCAATCTTTGCCCTTTATGTAAACAACCGCCGTGCTGCTGACGCGCGACCGCGACGTCGCGTCAGCAGCGCGACGGTTGTTTACATAAAGGACAAAGATTGACTCGACGGAGCTGCTGCTGACGCGACGTCGGGCTGCTGACGTCACTTGAAATTCAAATTACAGTAATCCCTTGCTACATTGCGGTTCGTTTATCGCGGTTTCACTTTTTTTTTTTTTGGAAAATTTTTGAAAAAAAAACACAAGTCGCTCCTTATTATAAGTCGCCCCCCCACCCAAACTATGAAAAACCCCGAAAAGTCCGAAAATTACGGTATATATATATATATATATATACCATTTTTTTCCATGTATAATGCGCAAAATTTAACTAATTTATTGTCCTAAAATCTGGGGTGCGCATTATACATGGGTACAAAAAAAAAAAAAAAAAAAAAAAGTTTTTTTTTTTTTAAGAAAATCATGGTACAACAATTTTTGAAGAAAATCTTGTCATGGATGGTTCTTTACAACGTCACTTTCCTCTCTTTTCATTTTAACCTAACTGATCGCGGTGGTGCCTTTCTGGGCAGTCGGAGAAATCAATGCCAACAAAAGTCAAGTTTATTTATTTAAAAAAAAATACATCCAGCCTAGTTAAGAAATCACCAGAAAGATCACCATGACAATTGTGAATAATAAATAAATAATTATTATATATATTATTATTATAATAATAAATAATTGTGATAAATAACTGGAACATCACTCAAATATTGGTGATCCCGTTGAGAGTCTCACATTTTTCTTCGCTATCGAGTTTGCTACTGCATGCGCAGTGATACTGACCGGCAGAATAACATCCGGTTGTTCCCAAAGATGATTTTTTTTCTGAAATAATTTTACGTTTACGGACTTAAGTAACCCGGCCGGGTCATACCAAAGACTATAAAAATGGGACCCATTGCCTCCCTGCTTGGCACTCAGCATTAAGGGTTGGAATTGGGGGGTTAGATCACCAAATGATTCCCGAGCGCGGCGCCGCTGCTGCTCACTGCTCCCCTCTCCCCCAGGGGATGGATCAAAATCACACGGGGATGGGTCAAATGCAGAGGACAAATTTTACCACACCCAGATGCGTGTGTGACGATCATTGGGACTTTTTAAAAAAAAAAAAAAAAATCAAAATTTGGGTGCGTATTATACATGGGTACAGGCTTTTTTCCAGCATCGACATGCCATTTTTAGGGTGCGTATTATACATGGGGGCGCATTATACATGGAAAAAAACGGTGTATATATATATATATATATATATATACACACATATATATATACATACATACATGCACGCACACACAGGAGAGGAAATACTGAAGACAATTCTATCCACCACACAATGAAAATGTTCAATTATGCATTTTCGCTATGCAGTGTTTGGTGACTGAGTGCCAGTATATGGTCAAATCTGGTGTGTAAAATCTGGTGTGACCAATCTCACACTCTATACTGGAAGTTCAATAAGGAACCTCATGGCAAAACTAAAGCTCTGAGGGTGTATATAGTATGTATAGAGGAAGGAAAAAAATCTCTCTATAAAGACTGCCCAGGTAACATTACGACACCCTGAAACTGAACTTCAGCAAAATGGCCAAGCTGATACAGTGGTCCAACAGCTGATAAGTACCCCAAACACCCATTCAAGTCCTACTAAACAAGCTAAAAGTGATGGACTGGTCAAGAATGTCTCCAGACATGAATACAATTGGGCAACGTCAAAAAGACGGACAATCACAAGGTCTCTAACTTAAACAGCTTTGAGATGGAAAGGAGGAAAATTGACCAAGTGGCAACATAAGAATCTTGGGTCACTGCCCACAAAGTATCAAGGCAGTGCTGAAAATATTTGTCCATCCTTTCATCCATTCTTTGTACCGCTTGTCCCCATGGGGGTCGCGGGCGTGCTGGAGCCTATCCCAGCAGTCATCGGGCAGTAGGCGGGGGAAACCCTGAATCGTTTGCCAGCCAATCACAGGGCACACAGATCACACAATCATCCGCACTCAGACCTACGGGCAAACCGCAGCCTCCGAACTGTGAGGTGGATGTGCTAACCAGTGCGTCACTGTGCCGCTGGAAAGTATTTGTGACTACACAAAATCTTGACACTTTAGGCCAGGGGTCACCAACCTTTCTTAAACCGAGAGCTACTTCCTGGGTACTGATTAAGGCAAAGGGCTACCAGTTTGACACACACTTCTGAAAAAGCCAATTTGCTCAATTTGGCTTTCACTATGTGTTATTATTGTCATTTCCAGTTCACATGTAAGTGTGATTTTAACAAGAATAGCAAAAATACAGTCAAACCTTGGTTTTTGACCACAATCCGTTCCAGAAGGCGGTTCGAGAAGCGAATCGGTCGAATTCCGAATCTATTTTTACAAATAATGGAAACAAAATTTAATCCGTTTCAAGACAAAAAACCCCGCCTTTTTTAAGCATTTTTTCATTTGCGCATATTTGTCCGATCGCGCAACTGCAGCGCCACCGCCGAACGCGCAACCCTAGCGCGTCGCCCACCGCGCAACTGCACCGCGCTGGTCGCATTATTGTGACAGAGCCGTCGCTGAAATTTAGAAAATATTTTTAAAGTCCTGAGGTACTTTCCAAAATTTAAGTGGACCTCAGTGCGCAGGGAGCTTAATTTTGTCAGATCGCGCAACCGCAGCACACCGGGCGCTCACTGTCACATTGCTTTAAGAGCGTCTTTGTATTTTAGGATGGCTTTACTGCTCCCACTTGCTGTCTTTGGAGGCATGATTAGGGGTTAATACAATCCTCAAAGTAACGAAAATACAATAACAACGGAGTCAGTCGGCATCCGGGCCGCGCGGTCGGGATTTCTCGGGTCCTCCCGGCTCATCTCGCGAGGTTCGACCTCCGAATTTTGTTCGACAACCGAAGCAAAAAAATCTCGAATTTTTTGTTCGAATTCCGATTATTTCAAGAATCGGGACGTTCGAAAACCGAGGTTTGACTGTAAAATAAATAGATGCAGCTCACTGACAAGTGCCGCTATTTGAGCTAATTTTAGAACAGTCCTGCAGGCGACTCATGCAGTCCTCACGGGCGACCTGGTGCCCGCGGGCAACGTGTTGGTGACCCCTGCTTTAGGCCCTATTTCAGGGGTGTCCAAACTACGGCCCGCAGTTTTTATTGGCCCGCAGCAAATTCTGAAAACATAATTGAATATGGCCCGCACAAGAAGCTTGAGCTCAACTCTGTTGCACTTCTCAGTTTCCACCAGGGCTGCGGACTCGGGGACTCGGTGCTGATTTTGACCGAGTCCACCGAGTCCGACAATAAAAAAAATACGTTCAATTTTATTTTCATCATGCTGCTGAGAATGCGCGTAGGAATACTGTCCACAGCCCTGCTTACGATCAAGTTTGAAAAAGAACTTGACAGCATTGAGCGCCGCCGGCGTTTGTCGGCCGCCACCTCGCCAACCGGTCAAACGCGCATGCGCGTGAGGGGAAATCCCGCAAAGGAGGAGGGACAAACAGAGCGATTGGTTTTGCTGGCTTTTTAATGAATGGCGACTGTGACTACGGGGGCCCATTAGGTCCAGAAAAGCTGACAAGACGCTTGCCAAAATGGCAAGGAAAAAATGCACAGCTAAACGAATATATGACGATGAACACAGGACGTTTTTAACAGAGTTAAAGTTGTTTTTTGTTGAACGCTATGGCAAGCCATTCTGCCTGATATGTCGGACGTCATTGGCGCATTTAAAAGCTTCAAATGGTCAGCGCCACTTCAGCTCACTTCATGCCAATATCGATAAGGACTTTGCAAAAGGGACTGAATTTCGCAAGCACAAGTTTGGAGACTTTGAAAAGTCAGGCAGAAAAATAGGTACAGTTTTTCAAAAAAATTACGAAGCACTCAGAGACTGTCACACTTGCATTGTTTCAACTGGCTTGGAACACTGCACGGGCTAAAAAGCCATACAATGAAGTGGAGTTCGTTAAAATATGCCTCAGTGACGTTATTGAATTTTATTTTCATCATGCTGCTGAGAATGCGCGTAGGAATACTGTCCACAGCCCTGCTTGCTTGTTATGAAGCCAAATTTAGTTGTTGCGTGCGCGCCCGCGCCTGCCTGCGTGCGTGCACGTACAAGACCCACAATGCCCCGCGCGCAGCCAAAATGGAAGAACCCCGGAGTAGCGAGAGAACAATGTTTTGCCTCTAGATTTGGGGGGGAAACGGAGCGTAAGTTACGATCAATGCGGCCACGTTGAGTTGCACTTAGGCTAATGTTTACATTATGTACCAATGTCAAGGACGATTATGTCACCCAGCTTATATCATTGATGGGTTTCGATAGTTGTGGGGTCGTCACTAATTATTTGTGTTTAGATAAATGTCTGAGCTATAATGGTGTAATTAATGATTAAAACTTGAAAGTATCTGTTTATTGTAGTCGTTTATATGTTTAATAAAGAAACCCATCACAAAACTGTTGTAATTATTTAGATTTTGATCTAAATTAGCCTTGAATAAAGACTAAGCAGTCACATGAATCAACAGAAAAAAATGGACAGCCGGACTCGGACTCGTGGTCAAGAGGCCGGACTCGGTGCAAAAATCCGACCGAGGCCACAGCCCTGGTTTCCACACTAGATGGAGCCCGCCACACAAAGCGTTTGACGTCGCCTTAGCATCCCCCCCCCCCCCCCCCGGAAGAGAAGCGAACGCGCAGCGTTTGACGTCCCATTAGCACCCCCCCCACCCCCGGAAGAGAAGCGTACGCGCAGCGTTTGACGTCCCATTAGCACCCCCCCCCCCGGAAGAGAAGCAAACACGCAGCGTTTGACGTCCCATTAGCACCCCCCCCCCCTCCGGAAGAGAAGCAAAAAAAAATATTGGCCCCCGGGCCCCTTCACGTTACTAAATCTGGCCCTCCTTGCTAAAAGTTTGGACACCCCTGCCCTATTTGGACATTTTCATTTAATTGTGTACAGTTCTCACGTTCGTTGCCAGTATCGGAGACAAATGGCTATACATTTATTTTGAGAGCAATAAATTTACATTGTTATGCAAGCTGTGAGTGATTTACTTTCGTCAATTATTTTTCCCAAACCAGAATCTTATCTAAATACCACTCAACTAGTATTTATGAGGGTATGTGTGTATATATGTTTTTTTTGCTGATGATAGTTCAGATACTGACAAAAATTCTGGTCACCGATTAATCAAAAATTACACAATGAATAAAATGTATATTTTTGGGTTCATAACGCTTTCAACAAGAGATGATATTCAGACATAATATTTTGTCTCTCTCGCTCTCTCTCTGTTTTATGACTGATTGACTTTCTAGCAACTCACTAAACCCTGACAGACAAGTCACATTAATGTCTCAACTCACCATGTGCCAGTTAGGTGAAGGTTGTTTATGAAAGAGCGAGGGCATCGTAACCTGCGCACCCCCGTCTTCAACACCTGCTGCAGTGCTAAACCCATATTGCTCACCCCCTCCAGGTCCACACTTTGCCAAAGTGACTCATCAAACCTGGAAGACACACACACACACGGAAAAGTGAGACCATCTACTGCAAGGATGTAAGTTTGTAGTTTTAATCATTAAATGTCTAGTTACAATTCATAGAATTATTCTAAGCCACTGCAATATCATTACTGTATTTTCCGCACCATAAGGCGCTTCGGGTAGAAAGGTGCAGACTCAATTACTGGGGCTTTTCTGTATTTAATCCACACATAGGGTGCACCGCATTATAGGGCGCATGCATGCCATGACTTACGAGAAACAAAAGAAAAAACGTCACAGGAGCAATTAAGTTCGTAAGTAGAGGTACCACTGTGTGTGTGGTATGTATATGTATATGTATGAGAGAGAGAGAGAGCGAGAGAGAGAGAGAGCGAGAACATCTCAAGAAACAATTATCGACTACTTACGCCAAACGATGCCAGCGTCTGCAAATAACAGATGTCTTGAGGAGGTCCTGCAGAGGTAGCAAGATGAGGATCCGGAGGATCAACTCGTCTGGAAAGTGGTCCCATGAAATGCCTGCTGGATATAATCAGACATGATTAAGACAAATGATTTACTTACTTCTTCACAGGGTTATTTTATTTTATAAAATCTAACGGAATATCTAAATCTGAAAAAGCTTTCATTAACAAAAAATAAAAATTGAATGTATATATTTCGCATAAACAAAACTAACTATGTATAATGTAGCGAACCTGTCCCATGTTTCTGTCTTTGTCTATTAATGTAATACATTAGCTCAGTGGTCCCCAACCTTTTTTGCACCACGGACCGGTTACGTGTCAGAAATATTTTCGCGGACCGGCCTTTATATAAATAAATATATTTATATATTTATTATTTAAATATTTATATATATATAAATAGGATGAAATAAAATGATACGACTGGCATAAAAACAAATATAAACCACATAAAAATAAAACGTTGAATTAGTGGGAGCACCGAGCTCTTTTCTCAGAAATGAGCCGTTCCCATCTAGGCGTAATCGGAGACAATGACACCCGAAGTGGTTAAGGTTTGTCTTTAAATGCAGGATGCTTGGTCTCCATGTGCCGAAGCAGGTTTGAAGGCTTCATTGCCTCGTTAGCTAGCCTTTCGCAACATATGCGGAGTGCACTTGGCGTGTCAGAGTCACCTGTGGCGATAAATCCATATTTTAAGTAGGACTCCAGAAATGTTCTTTTAAATGCAGCTTTCCTTTTCTTAGAAGTCGTAGCCTCTTCTTCTTCAGTGTACTCATTGGACGTTTTTCCCTTTCCGAAGAAGCTTTCCAAACTTCTCTGTTTCTTGCTCATTTTTGCTTGCCTCGCGGGCTTGACTGTGGTGACATGTCACGTGACCGAGACGAGCGCCCTGTGTCAAGAGTCCTTATTTTTCAGATGCACTGACAGATGTAATTGGGAGAGATTCGCCAAATTTTTTATATTTTTCAAAATAAATTCTTACTCATTTTTGCTAGCTTTGCGGGCTCGACTGGGGAAACATGTCACGTGACCGGGACGAGCGTCTTAACCTGAATGAATTGATCGTCAATGAAAAAAAAAATGAAAAAAAAAATTCTTTTTTTTTTTTTTTCCTATGCGGCTCCGCGGCCCGGTACCAAGTGACCCACGGACCGGTACCGGTCCGCGGCCCGGTGGTTGGGGACCACTGCATTAGCTTGTTAGATTGAATTTAAATGTAGTTATTTCTGTATTTTACTTCAAGGTCGTTGGCCGGAAGAAGGCATGTTTAAGAGTTGTCAGGCAACTGTGGTCCTTGTACTGTGTGTCACGCCTAAAAAATGAAGTCATCTAGCAACAGTCAATAAAATACCACCACCAAGTGACATTGTTGTGCTTGCGGCTGAATGGCTTTGCTCTTTTTTTAATCACCAAAAGGTGACACTAGACACTCGGGTTATATCATAGAAAATAAGATGCATAAAAATTACTACGCCGCGCATGGTGTATCTCCGATCAAATGAGTAGACTAGCAGTTATTTCTGCAAGTCTTACCAGCACAAAGATTGTTTTAGGTGTCAAGCGGCTGTGCCGTCCCCTTACCACCCTCTCGCCTTCAAAGGGTCGTTGCCCAGTAGGTGCAGGTACTGCCACATGCAGGGCGGCCCAAGAAGGTGCAGCTTTACAGCTACCCCAATCCAACCCAATCCAAGCAGGGAGGCATTGGGTTCCTTTTTTTTTTTTTTAGTAGTTTTTGGTATGGCTCAGCCGGGGATCGAACCCACAACCTCCCAGTCTCAGGGCGGATACTCATACCACAAGTCCACTGAGCTGGTGGTGTATCATTACGCAACAAGAATTCAAGTCGCAAATCCACTTTTGAAGTTGGCAACATGGCAAACAAGGAATGGAAAGAGACTGTCCTTGCGTTATGCTAGCTTTATTGCTGCCCACTTGGCATCCATTCCAACCTGGTCATTGTGATAGGGGGATCTGCCCCTTCTTAAAGTTTCTTAGTTTTTCTTAGATGTTTCTTGGGAGTTTTTCCATGTCCTTCTGTGGGGTTAAGATCAGTCATATCAACTGAGGGTGAATAAAACCTATTGAGATTCTTTTGTGATTAAGAGGGACACTTAAAAAAAAAAGCATTCTACTTGATTTGATTTTCTTGGTTAGGGTTATATGCGCCAACACAGTGAGGCACTGGTTAGCATGTCCACCTCATAGTTCAAAGGTGCAGGGTTCAATTACAGCTCTAGCCTTCCCGTGTGGAGTTTGCGTGTTCTCCCTGTGATTGCATGGATTTCCATCGGCTACTCTGGTTTCCTCCCACATTCCAAAAACATGCATGGTAGGCTGATTATCACTCCAAATTGTTCATAGCTGTGACTGTGAATGCTTGTTCGTCGATATGTGACCTGCAATTGGCTGGCAACCAGTTCGGGGTGTACGTCTACTGCCCAAAAACTGCTGGGATAGGTTCCAGATGCCCACAACCCTCGGATAAGCAATATGGAAGATGACCGAACAGTGAGAAGTGAACACTCCAAAGTTATTAAAACCCTGGTTCTTACCGGAAATTGATTCTTTCCTCTTCCTTGATCGTCTGGAAATTACAAAAGGCTTTCCGTCATTCTCTTTGCCCTTACAAAGAGAATGTTGCCATTTGTGCCCAGGTGACCACTGTTGAATGAGGTCCGTTGGAGTGCATTCAGTGTCCAGGCCCTCAGTAAAGACGTCTTGGCACTTGCGCTTGCTGCTACTCTTGGCTCGGGACAACATGGAGCCTTGAACACCGAAGCAAAACACATCCTGCAGAGGCACGCTGGGTGGAAGGCAAATGAAAAAAATAAGCATTTTTCTTTATGGTGTTAATACCGACCGAGTTTGACAACATTTCATTCGTTTTTGTTTACGATCTGTGGGCAATACTTTGGAAGACATTTTCCTGCAAGATAGGTTTGCCCGCCATATTGAGACAAACTTTTGACCGCGCAAATTCGGAAAAACTGGTTTTATGCACAAAGACACGCGTGCATAAAACTCTCTGGCAGGGTTACAGTCATAACGAAACTATTTGCAACTTTTTTCCACTAACATAAGAGCTACTGCATTAGGGAAACGGTAGAATGAGCGGGAGGCTCACCAAAAACAAAATGCGGTCCGCTCAACACAATGGGTAAATCTGGTTAAATTTGCAATATGGCAATTTTAGAGGGACGTCTTGCACAAATCATTTTGATTATTGAAAACTTGGAAACCATACATTTGCAATGCATTAAAGTAATAGCCATTCGGGAACCAGAATAACACCGAGATAGCAGAGTTTCGTTTCACGAGGGGTGGAATGCCCAAAACTTCTATTTAAAATCAAGCACAACTAGATACAATCATACCTGTCTCCTGGCATCACCTCCGTTTCAGGGAGGAAAAGGTGCTGAAAATAGAAAACAGCATGTACTGGAGCTCACCAGGACTATTTTTTTCTGCAGCCGTCCAACTTGGATGGTTTTAAACTCACCGCCTGCTGCAGGGCGCCTTACACTATTACGTCACTTACCCCGCGCCTATTCAACATCCGTTCTGATAGAGGTTAAACACGCATGCGCGTTTGCGTTCGTCTTTTTAAGAGGGAACGCGAATTAATTATAGATATTAAACGTGAGATTTTCATTATATAATCTGTCACACACAAGTTTTAAGACTTATTGCAAGAGAGAAACACGTTTTCGTTAGTCTGCATACGCTCAGATCTTAACATGAATTAATTCACCCAGTACTGCATTTAGAAGTGACATTTCTATTAAAGGACCAATTTTCATGCAAAATCAATTTATTGAGCTTTTAGCTGAAGTGATGTTTTCCTCGATTCACGCTTGGCAGCAGTCCTGCTCATTCTTCCTCTCCAAACATCAGCCCCGCCCGCCCGGTCCAAGAAACTGCCCGGGCGTGAGGGGGCATCTCGGTACCGCTCCCTGCAGACTAAACACACGCCCACCACGAGTCTACCGACATATGAACAATTCCGCACAAAACATAATTTAATTCCCCTAAAATCTTATTTCATAAAGCACTTCCTAAACAATTTGTGTTCCTAACAAAAAGAAATATGATGATGCACCAAATTATAAAGCCATAGGTTCCATCACTGGCAGTTCAACGATTGTCGATCCCGGACAAAATAAATACTAATTTCATAAAAAACAGGCTGACGGAAAAAAAAGCAAGGACACAAACTAAAAAATAAACTAAACTACAATAAAGTAAAGAGAAAAATTGAGTCTACTGAATGTGCGAGTATATGTAGGTTTTAGTCAACCAGACTTTTTACTTTCAGGTTAAGAAAATAGTCACCAATATTTCATATTAGATCAAATTAGATCATCATTGTGCCAAATGTAATCACATACACCCATAATGTACCTAGCATGATTTAAAAAGTGAAAACGTTTTTCCCTTTGGCTTTTGATCGACATTGTTCTACGACTGTATTTTGATAGCAATAGTTTATATTAATTTGTAATGTAATTTGCTGTTAGAACTATCTTGGTTGTCTCATTGTGATATGTACAGCGTTTTGTCACAGTTCCAGCTGGTGTGCAATGAGTTATATAGTAAATGAAGTCGCAGTGTTTTGTAAATACTTGCAGACACTTGTGTTTTTCATTTACAGAGAAAAATTAAACAGTGTGTAAAAATAAAAGCCAGATTGAGCTTTCTTAAAAAACCACAAACAAAAAAGGCCAAAAACTGGTCAAGTATTCCAAATTCTGATTTTCTTTCAAAATAGACATGTTTTTATTTTAAATACAATTAATAATTAGCATTTGGGATAAGTGAACTACAAACACTGTCACATTATCTTGTTTTAATCAATGTACCCATTATGTAAACACATTTGACTTCAAGTTGGACTTAAGACTTGAGCTTGGCAATGTTGAGCGTCTGGTTTGTTGTGCGTCTGGGGCCATTCTGAGTGGGGTGGGGGGGCGGGAGCAAACTGCCTGGCTCCAAATGACTGCCACTGGGTATCATTAGTCTCACTCTTATTGTTGTGGTACCCCAAATATACATTTTTAAAACAGTCATTCATATTCCTGCATCGGAATTCTAATTATAACAGTTTGTAATTCATGGCCCATTTACTTGGAGGATTCGGGGACAAGATGTTTGAGTGCACCTCCCACCAGGTGGAGGCTTCCAGTGATAAGGACATGGATCTTGGCAGCATCGTACAATGGAGCAGCTTTAGCCATCACGCTGGGTTTCAATGGCATCACTTTTTGGAAAGGGTCCACGAGCACTGGATCCCTACCCTGTGTGATCCATTGAAGGGCGCTGAGGATGCAGGGAAACACGAGCGTGTTCGCTTTCTCCTCAGGGATCAAAGACAAGCTGTCCTCAATTAGTTGTGGGGTGCCACTGATGTTCCCTGTGCTGTTGTGCAGACGCCAGCTTCTTTCGTTATCCAAGCAGCGAGTCAGCATGTGCTCCACTGACACATTGAAGTTCTGTTGGTCTGAGAAGCAAAGGGAGGACAGATGATCTAACTACAGATACCTCCTGTTTGAAAGTTCCTTTCAATGTACAATCCCATTCATGGAAATGTGTGGTATAAGTTAACTAACAATATTGAAACAAACCAGCTGCAGAAAGCAGTTTCTTGGAGTGTTTCTCCCAAATTGTTCCTTTCAACAATGTTTTGTTAATGCCGTTTTTGGGTATTGACACTAAGATGCAACAACATGAATTAAAGTAAGAAAAATAAAATAAAAAATAAATACCGTAATTTTCGGACTATAAGTCGCGGTTTTTTTCATAGTTTGGGTGGGGGGGCGACTTATACTCAGGAGCGACATATACGTTTTTTTTCACAAATTTTTACTTGATCATTAACACATCACTTACTTACAAGTATAGTTGACCACTTCACATGTTATTTTTAGTATAGTTGATCACTTCACATGCTTTGATATATTTATCTTAAACATATTCAAAACATGAAAAATAGAGAGAAAAAATCAAATAAAGTAATTAACACTTTAAAGCGCCATATCCTCTGGACATGTCCTCTGTCACCAGGATGACATAAAGGACGAGAAATTTGATCGATGGATTTAATGATTTGGAGTGACACAAATGGTTTGATAATATTGTTGTTTATGTGATAGTTATTTAAAATATAGTTTATATATCGTTGTATGGGCCTGTGGAATAATTTGAACTGCGGCGCGGCACACGGCATTGTTGACAGTGTTATTTATGTAATAGTTTTTTTTTTAAATAACTGAATGTTACGTCAGGCCCGTTCTCAGCTCCTCGTTTGTGTTTGTCACGTTAGCATACCGTATCGTTTAGCCTGTTGTTGCTCGTTCATGTCTGTTCTTGTTGTTGGATTTTGTCGAATAAATTGCCCCCCAAAATGCGACTTATACTCCGGAGCGACTTATATGTTTTTTTTCACATTTTTGGGCATTTTATGGCTGGTGCGACTTATACTCCGGTGCGACTTATAGTCCGAAAATTACGGTAGGCCTGTCAAGATTAGTCAACTGATCAAGACGACATCGGTGATCATGATAATCAACAATTCAATTGATTAGTCGGCGAGGCTGTGACCAGGCCTGTGCCTAAAAACAAACGACCAACCAACCAACCAAAAAAACCAACCAACCCTCACATCTCAATGAATGAATAGAAATGCCATTCATCAGTCCCCGCTTCCCCAAGAACAAACACCTTTCAATATGTATTTTAATATGTACGTAAATGAGGAAAATAGCACTATAATATTGTACTTAAAAAAAATACAGTAATTAAATATAACTGAAAATAATTAAATGCCCCTCCCAAAACCACCTGAGAGAAGTATACAGAAAAGACAGGGGCAAAAATGTTCCTCATGTACATTATCGACAAAGAAATATGTACTATATTGTTGATCTCACCTGCACTGCAGGCAGTGATGGTCTCTGTGATGTTAGGACAAAACACAGCAAAATCAAAATGGCATGGCTGAAAGGAAAGAGAAAAACAAATGTGACAGAGCATTTTTAAGCTGTAAATACAGTCACTACTTTGTGTCAGCTAAAGAAAATATTACGCTTACGTTGCGCACACTGATTTATCTATAGCTTCAGAAACCCCACCAGTACGTCAAACAAAGAAACATACAAACATCACAAGACCTTATACCCCTTATACCTTTAGGAGAAAGACACACATGGCTGTGTGACTGTATGGCAGGGGTGTCAAACTAATTTTTTTCAGGGGCCGGATTGTCCTCATAGTTTCCCTCGGAGGGCCATTATGACTGTATGACTTCCATACACATACAGTAGAGGCTACACAACACTGATGAATAACTAGTTTTGAAATCAGTAAAAACAGTTCAAATAGTTTAAAAAGATTTATGGCAATAAAAACATGCTAGCAATATCTCTATTTTTAAAAGATAAAGACAATTTGTAATTTTAGTAATGACAGGAAGTCGATGCAAAATTTGTCTTTGCGGGCCATATAAAATGACGTGGCGGGCCGTATCTGGCCCCCGAGCCTTGAGTTTGACACGGGTCCACAAATTTAATCATTACATTTATAAACAAGATCAATTATAAATAACTGTTGCCATCACAATATTAACAGTGGCAAGTAGCCTATTTACTACTAACCCGTTTACTACTAAGTGGAATCCACAAAATGGAATTTTTGGATAGAGAAAAATTACTAAGTCAAAAAAGGCTGTCTGGATTTTACTTTAAAAAAGGAAAGAAAAAAAAACTTAATAGGCACTGTTAAAAATGCACTTAAAAATGGTGGCAAAACTGTTGAGCGGTGGTGTCGCCATCTGTTTACTGATAAAGTATCATGAAATCTAACTTTGTTATTTTCAAAATCAAGTAATCAATAAACTAAGCTACTTTTAACATCCATCCATCCATCCATCCATCCATCCATCCATCCATCCATCCATCCATCCATCCATCCATCCGTACCGCTTGTCTTCACGGGGGTCACGGGCGGGCTGGAGCCTATCCCAGCAGTCATCGGGCAGTAGGCGGGGGACACCCTGAACTGCTTGCTAGCTAATCCCAGGCTACACAGAGACGAATGATCATTTGCTCTCACACCGATGGGCAATTTGGAGTGCTCAAGCGGCCTACCAAGAATGTTTTTGGGGTATGGGGGGAAACCGGAGTTCCCATGAAAAACCCACACAGGCACGGGAAGAACATGCAAACTCCACACAGGGAGGACCGGAGGTGGAATACCTTTAACATCAATTACTCAAAAAAGTAGCTAAGTTACATTTTCAACATAAATGATGCAACACTATATATATATATATATATGCAGACATATACAGTAGGGATGTCAAATTGACATTTGTTAATCATTATCAAAGAGGCGCTACAGATTACTGACCATAAGAAGTTTAAGCATGGCTGCACAGTCCCTCTCCCCTGTTGCATTAAACAGCAAAATTCTTGCAACAGGTCCACTGCAACACAGATGTCAAGGTTTTGCGTGAAAAAATGCTCTTTGAACACCTGTCATAATAATGGGGGCAAAGGAAGAACGAGACAAAAAAAGATCCCAGATGGGTCTGACAAAATCTGAAGATAGGATCAGAATTGTGCTGAAATGACCTAACATCTACATGTTTCACAATTTATATGTTTATTTTTCTTACGGATCAATGCTCAATTTGTAAAATTCTGCTCAGTAAGAGCAATTGATAAACCAGTTAAAATTGTTTTAGGTCATGGTAAAAGATTGCAAAAGATTGGATTTAATGATTTGGAGTGAGACAGATGGTTTGATAAACGTGTTCTTTATGTTATAGTTATTTGAATCACTGTTAATGTTACATCAGGCCCGTTCTCAGTTCCTCGTTTGTGTTTATGTCACGTTAGCATACCGTATCGTTTAGTCTGTTGTTGCTGATTCATGTCTGTTCTTGGTGTTGGATTTTGTCGAATAAATTGCCCCCCAAAATGCAACTTATACTCCGGAGTGACATATATATATTTGTCACTTTATTGTGCATTTTATGGCTAATGAGACTTATATTCCGGAGTGACTTTTAGTCCGAAAAATACGGTAACTTTTCACTTTCTGTGATAGACACCCAGAGTCAGACCATAAATAGTAGAGTTAAGTGATATGGCGGTACTCTATTATCCCTGTGCGCCTGCGATTGGGCTGGTTGGATTTGAAACTGTAAAATGGTCCCAGCACACCACTGATTTTTACTGATAGTTTTAGGCAGACAGTAGAAATCAGTATCATGTTGATTTCATTTGTATTTGTGAATTTAAATAAATTTTCCCCAAAATGCGACTTAAACTCCGGTGCGACTTATATGTTTTTTTCCCCTTTACGGTGCATTTTATGGCTGATGCAACTTGTACTCCGAGCGACTTGTAGTCCAAAAAATACGGTATATATTTTACTGTATCAATCTGGGTTGTAAATCTTATCCCCCATGAATGTTGACTTCCGAGACTGATGGTCACCTTGCGTTCATTTCATGCTGGGCTGCGATCTCTTTGAACCAATTTACACAAGCTTGTATACTACGCATGGTGTGAGCACCATCCAAGAAGTACGTTATTGTGCCATGTTTTATCATTTGATTTCTTCCGGGCCACTCGGTGTCTGCCAGTCCTGAGATCACAGAAAAATGACAATTAAAATAAAACAAATCAGTGGATGCTGTCACATTCAAGGTGTATCATCGTTAGGAAAATCTGCAAAGAAAATTACCAATGCCTGTCTAAATTATAGTGGTTTGGAATACTGCTAAACGATTTTGAAAAAAAATCTAAGACAAACAAACAAAAAATAAATACATGTCTGACAATAAACAAAATCTGATTTATCATACAAATGTCTTGGTCTTAATACTCAATACCTGGCCAAATTCTCTGTTTGTTTTTAATTCTCAAGTCTAATGACAACAATAACAGAAAGAAATGTGATGTTATCACTTAAATGTTTCATGAAACAATGATATGTAAAGAGGTGGACTGAACCTATCTGAACTCAATGTTATCAACAAGATCAATAATGATATAACTTTTTGAAAGTTGTACCTTTCTTCATGATGGGGGAGGGTGTGAAGGAAGTTGCCTCAGGTATACTTGAGGTCTCAAAACTGGTGGATAAAAACTTTTCCTCTGTTAAAAAAACAACAACAAACAGCCTTGAAGAGAGCTATAGTGTTAATATGGTCTACTTTATTACAATCGCTTTTAAATGTGTTTAAAAGTGTTTCAGTAAAGGGAAAATTGTCTGATGACAGTTTCGGCTGTCACTTCAGCCATTGTCAAACCTGTGACCGCTTCCTTGTGTGACATGAGCTGATTGGGAGATCTTCAATAAACTAACTTGACCCCCGCTACTGCTGAAGGATAGTATCTCAGGTGCGTGGGAGCATTTAAGCCTTCTATTCTCATCTTGAAGGTCAACCAAACCGATCAGCTGTTTTTACATGTCACACAAGGAAGAGGTGACAGCTGTGATGAACGCTGACTGACAGCCAAAACTGTCAGGGGGGTATAAGAATTTTCTCTATACTGTAAACAATTTTCTGTCCGGGGGGAAAAAAACAACAGCATTTAATTAGCCTTGAATCCTTAAAATTGCTTACATGTTTTCATCTCTACTGGATGTCTGAATATTTAAATTGATACCTAAAAATTGAGAGGCAGTTCTTCCTGTATTACCTGGTTGACATCTCCTTTGCAACCAAGTGTGACTCAGTTGCAGGGCCAGTGAGGCATTGGACCGCTGGTGCTGTCCCGCCAAGCCCAGTTTTAATGGTCCACAGTTTGCCTGGTAGTCCTCAAAGTCAGGACACACCCACAGAGGGCACTACAACAACAGTTCAGGCGATTATGTGTTGGAAATTGAAACAGCATTTATTGAACATGTTTGGAACAGTCTTTATTGAACATTTTGAATAATATAAAAAAAAAAATTTTAAAAAACAGCACTCCTGTTAAATCACACGTGGGGGTGTAGCGGTTGAGTTGCGCATGTGCGTTTCAGAAAGGAAACACCAAATAAGCATTTGTCTTTGATTATAGGAATATTAAGATCCTTTGCAGCCAAAATCGTAATCATGATTAAAATTCGATTAATTGAGCAACCCTAGGGCAAAGACCTTTGGCAAAAAAAATAAAAATAATTGCCAAAAGCATATTTATATATGGGTGGAGGGAGGACCGTAAAGGGTGTGTGTTAACTTAAATCTTGGATGCTAGACTCATTTAGCACCATCTAAGGTTAATGTTAGCACACGTTCACTGATAGCAAATGAACACTACACATTAATCGACAATGCCACTATTCTCTAATGCAGTGTTTCCCAACCTTTTTTCATTCACGGCACACCTTTTCATTGGAAAAAATCTCGCGGCACACCGCCAACAAAAATCTGTTATGCTCCTATATTAAAATCAGTTATATTACAACGAAAGACGTAAAGTCCTATTCCTATATATATATATGTATGGAGAGTCGAATAATTTAATAGAAATAAATACTAAATATTTTTTAAATTGTATTCCTTTTTTTTAAATAAAAGTGACTGTTTTTTAAAAAGGTTTTAGACGGTGTAAGAAATAAACTATTTAAAGTGATTGTGATTAAAATAAAAGAATCAACGTGATTTTGTTTACTGTTTTAGACTAGGTCTATAAATATTGCAACAATAAGAACAAAGTCACTTTTAATGACGCTCTGCTGTTCTGACAGCAGCTGAGTGGCTATCACAGTCGAGGTGTCTCGACTTGACTGTTTATTTTATGTATGTGAAAAATAACCAATCCAGGTTCTCCGGTTGAACTGCATGCTCTGATTTCCATTGGACCACAAACGCACCACAACCGTCATAGTGTCTGTTACTGTTAGCAAAATCACACAGCAACACACACATAAACTGAATATGTGCCAATGCAGCACAATCAGACCGACAGAGCATAACATTTCAAGATTCTCCGATTCTCCATGCATGCACGATTAGCAAGTGGCTGACCAGGCCTTGCGTGAACTGACCAGTGGTTTGGCGATCCTGTTTACAATGCGCTCCGTAATTAATAGTGGACAATCCCACGGCACAACTGAACATCTCTCACGGCACACCAGTGTGCCGCGGCACAGTGGTTGGGAAACACTGCTCTAATGGACGCCCACAAAAGAGAAAAAAATGTGTCCACCTTCGAGGCGTCGTAACTCTCTTAACAGCACCCCACTCTCGCCCTTATTGCTCGACTGCAAAGAAACCCTAGAGAGCAGTTCTGAATTGTTTTGTCCTTATCTAGAGCCCATTCATTTTGTTCCGAAAAAGTCTGAAATCTGTCGATCAGTGGTGAAGTCTCATTTGTATTCATAAAATAGTGGGACCAAAACAAAGAATGGCTTGTTCAATTATTTCATAAAGAGGTAGCTAACAAAATATGTAATTGATTTAATTACAAACTGAATTGATGGACGTGGTCGAGAGACCCATCGGTATGTGAACAATTAAAATTTAGATATCAGTAAAAGGTATATCAAATGAATGTTTGCTTACGCTGATCTCTTTGGCCTTGTTCCTCAGTACATCCATTGCCTCTCCTGACTGTTTGACTGTGAAAGCAGGGACTCCTGGCTAAAAAAACAAAAAACAAAAAAAGGACAGATCTTAACATGCAGATGAGGAAGTCAGAGGAGATACGACAAAAACATTGCTGCATGATAGAAAACCGGATCTATTTGTAATTTTTAAAACCAATGCAGATAAACATTATTTCCGTGAGTCATTTCATTGTCCGTGAGTCATTTTATTGTCCGTCAAAATAGGGCCAATAACCAACCAGTCGCTTCAGAAACTTGCGATCAATATTCAGGCAAGTTTACAATCTAAATATATTGTGTATGAACAAGTAATTTCATCCAGTAAAACTAATAGAGGCATTCCCAACCCTTCATACTTTGTGACCACTTATGATGAGAAATGGAGTTCCTAAAGTAGAAGTGTGTAAAACCTACTCAACTACAAATTAAAATGTGCCATTCACTCTGTCGTTGATGTACTAAATCAGGATTCTGTCTGAGATGTATAAGCCACTTTTACGTTACCAGCATTTTAGTTGATATAAAATTCTGTGTTTTTGTCTATGGCAAATAAAATCTGTCTTTAAAATATCAAGTTAAGTGACAATCAGACACGTGCATGCGTGTGAGATTATAATGTCAAACAGAAGATAGAGAAACCTCAAATCAATGCTATAATATCACCCCCAAAATAAGTTCGAAAGAAAAAAAAAAAGTAATTCGTTGACTAGGCTGGTTATTGGGGAAACTTTGGCTGAAGTCAGTACAAGAACGGGAACTTTAAATCATAAATCAAAAGGTGAAGTTGTCGCTACTCTTAGGTGAATCCAAGCAAGCCCATACTATTTCTGAAGATCTGATGAAGAGTAGTAACAAGCACAAAAAGTAACATATGGTAGTTGTGCCTGTAATGGCAACACTGACCTTAAAGATGCCCCCTTTTTGCCAGGCAATCTTCTCTATAGTGTCTCCGAGAATCTGTGTGTGGTCTATTCCCAAAGAAGAGATCCCACATACCCACGGTCTCCTGTGAAGTAGCAAAGTCAAGTAAAAAGGTAAAAACAATAACTACAAGTGCTGATTATGCCACATGTGAATGTATACGGAACACAACAGTCATCAATGCAGTCCAAAACTGTGATCTGCCATGTCAAAATGAGCCAGAACATCTCAGGTAGATTCTGAGACACTGTACGTGGCAACAGGGGTTCTGTAGGCCAAACTTCTACTTCATTTTCATGAAATAAACACTGTGAAATGTTAAACAATGACATTGTGTAAAGAGTACTCTAGCCTTGGAGTCAAGACCACACCAAATGAGACCAAGAAACTATCAAGAGAGTATAGAGACAGAAGTCGAGAATGAGACAAGGCCAAGACTGTAAAAAACGATTAAAAATACTACTCAACATAGCTGGAGTTCAAAACGAGCCATGTCTATTCATATTGAATGACTATTACAAAGACAGTAGCAACACAAGCAAGTGTCTAAGAAGCACTGACAAATTTCGTTTTTTGTTGATTATGGCGACACCATACGGACAAAAACGGTAGTGTTTTTCCTGAAATAATATCACATTTTCCATGAATACCAGAACATAGCATCGTGAGTTCTTGTTTCCAGTGGCTGAGTGAAAGATGAGTAGCAGTGACTATGAGGTAATGTATCAAATTGTGTTTAAAGAATATTATAGAATGATGTTGAAAAGAAACCTTTAGCTTTGGTTCTGTACTATATTCTCCGACTGCGCCGCTCCCCCCACCTTACTTGTCACCAATTAACGCGCTGACATTACCGACACCTATAGGTAGAAACAGCTAGACTGTAGGGGAAAATCCGAAGTTCTTAATTTGACACAGGACTTCAAGTTTAATAGTTAATGATTTGTTCCTGTTGTTCCTTAATTTTTTTTCTTTGAACATGGTATTTGGTATCAGTATTTGATATAAAAAAAACTTGATTACGTTGCCTCATAGTTCCATACTAGACCTAACCAATCACCTGTTTCTAAGGTTAGCGGTATAATTTTTTTCCTTGTGGTCAAACACATGAGAAAATAGCATCCTAATTAGTAACAATGAGTAGTGTAGCACAATGGTTGTTGTGTCATAAGAAAGCCGAGATCATTATTTTTTGATTATGCCAGAAATATTTTTCAAATATGGGTTACTGTGACACATTTTGCTGTGTCAGGTCAAAATTGTACCTCCAAATATGACAACTACATGTCTGCTCATCACTTTTTTAGACAGTTGATATCAAAGGGGAAACAGCAAATGTACCTTATAATGTTTGTGCAGTCAAACGCTCCACCAATCCCAACCTCAATCACAGCCAAATCCACCTGAACAAAGGACGACAATGAAACATATCCTGACAGGATTTCTTTAAAATACAGGTCATGCTCCATATCTGTAAATTTTGAACAATGTAGTTTGATAATTACTGGGTCATGCTTTTTATTACAGGGTTGAGGAGGTACCGAATGTGTTGGATTCTGGCACAGCTCAATTCAAGCTCCAAATTGCTGTCTGACAATGTAAACTGAATACCTACCTTTTCTTGAAGGAAGACATGAAAGGCCAAGATGGTGAGAAAGCGGAAATATGCAGGCATTGTCCCATGAGCTTCCTAAGAATTAAACGGATATTGAATTATTGGAAAAAGAATGACTCAGTGTCTCAGAAGATTTGGCCTATATGTAGTGTAATGAAAGTATGCAAAGCAAAATAGCTCTGATTTATTAATGCTAAAAGTTGAAAGGCTAAGTTTTTATTTTAAATACACAATGACACAGTTTAAATACTTTTGGACCTAACGGTACGCAATCCTATGTCCAATTTAAAGTGTCGTGTCTTATTTAGTGACCATAAATAAGCATCTGACCCCAAAGCTACTTCCCAGCCAAACCACAAGCAACTTGGCATCACATTTGCTAGTGGGTTTTGCAAAGTGAATTGCATCAGGAAAGAATTTTGAGTTGCTTAATGGCAATGCAAGTAATGTGACCCAGCTTCATTGTCACGCGTGGGTCATGCTCATCATGATGTCAAGGGTCTCGTGTTGTATTAGACAACTTAATTGTGACACTAAATCCAGATACACAAATAAGGATGTTTCAACTCTTAAAAGATGTATTTATTATCTTTGACAGGCAAAGATAAACCATTTTAACAGTTTAAAAACATTAAACGATTTGGTTTGTATTGTGTGTGGGGTCCTCAAATAAACTCAATTCCGTACACATAAAGATGTTCTTTCAACACCGGTCAAGTATGCGTGTCCACAAGTGACTTTGCGATTACAAAGACAATAAGGCTCATCCTAAAAGGCATATACACAAATGTTGATAAATTAGAAAATTTATAAAGGAGGTCAAATTATTTTAATGGGAACACAAAGTGGGTATTATTTTGTAGGCTCTACAGTAGAGGATTCATTGTCTTTTGGTTTGTTTCAGGCTGATATTTTTATTTGTTTTGTGTTCCTAAATAAAGTTAAAAAAATAATAATAATACAGGCCCTCCGGTTATGCGCCAACGTTGGCTGAATATTTTTGAAGATGATGGCAATGTCTGCATGGAAATAATGCTTATTTTGAGAACCACTTGACACCATCCCGGAAACGCATATTTATAAGAAAACGACGTCGCCAGGCCGCCTACCGCCCCAAGACGGCTGGGATACCCTCCAGCGCTTCTACGACCCGACTGAGGGATGATAAGTGGTTCAGGAAATGGATGAATGAACATCAGGTAGGAAATTACTAGATAGGATTGGTAGGATATTTATTTACTGCTGCTCCTACGTTTGTCAGTGAGAGAGCTTCTTTGATTGGCTTCATTTCATTGCCTCTCCGTTTGTGGAGTCAACCACCTCAGGAGAACTTCCTCCACAAATAATTTTTTTTTTATGGTATATTAAACAGGTTTAGTATAGAATAGAATATTGTCAGCCCCGACTGGTTTTAGACCCTTTTTACTGAGGACATAAGCACGCTTAACACACCTCACACAAAAGAATTATCTTAAAAGTCTTATAAGACGCAAGATTGTCGGGTGTCTGACGTCTTTGGTTGTGAAGGAGCAAAACACAGGACAAACACAGCCCTGTTGTCTTTGTATACTCCTAATATTACACATCTGACAGGAATTACAGTCCAAAAACTCCAGCTCTTAACATGCAATATTTCAAAAGCCTTATGGAATATGATTTCTAATAAATCAGGAATAGCAACATGAAAATTAAAATACCGTAATTTCTGAATATAAGCCGCGCCAGCTAAAATTCCTGTTTTGTTCAAATATAAGCCGCACCGGCGTATAAGATGCAGTGTTTTAATGAAAATTGATAAGCTGCAGGGTTAAAAAATATGGTACATGAAATAAAATACTGTAATAAACTGTATGCGTGACTTGTTGCATTATTCACCCACCTTTGTTTCATCCAGTCGTCCATAAACCTGCCAGAAATATTTTGTAAATAGGTCTTTCCCAATTGGCTGTCCATTGATTCGGATCCTCTCCCTTACTTGGACCAAGTGTGGGGAACTACAACCACAGTAAACAAACTATTTAAAAAAAATAAAATAAAAAAATAAGCTTGAAGGCTTTCTAAAAGCAAACATACTGAAATATGAATAATCAATGATCAATATTTGTATCTGCCGATTTAATCAATTAGCAATATCCGTGTATGACGATTCAAAACAGATGTTATCTCAAGGTACTTAATATTCTGTATAACCACATGAGAGCAAGCAAAATAATAGAATACAGATCCATATCCTGCCTACATCATGTTTTGTTTCAACAATAGAGCCCATGTGTTACCAGCGCTAACACAGATGGACATACTACAGTTGAATCCCCCTATTCACATAGAAATGGGGACCGGCCAGCAAATAGCAAGACATTTGAGTATAATAGATGTGTGTAGCAGGGCTCCACACTTTTGCCCTGGTGGCACTGGTGCTGGCAATTTTTTCATTTGGTTGCTCCAGCACAGAATTTGGTTGCATACAATGCAGTCAGGGAGATGCAGTTGTTTATTTGAACCCTCAGGGTAACAAATGGATAAACTGGCACAATTATAAAAAATTAGGAATCCCAGATTTTTTTTAATCTGCCTATATGTGATTTACCAGGTGCTCAACTTTGCGTTTGCAGAGGTCCACTGAATCGTAATCATACATTTTACCTGTAAAATCCTGTTCGGAAGCCATAACCTCTCAAAATTTGCTCAGTGAAGGCACATGTTGACCCCTGGAAAACAAAAAAATGAAAAATACAAATACTAAAAATCTTATTTTCCATACTATTTATTTTCATAAGGTCGCATGTAAGTTGCAACTTATCCCAGCAGACTTTCTATACTGGTCCCCAGCCAATCGGAGCCCATATTGTATCAACAACCATTCACTCTCATATTCACTGCTCTGGACAATTCAGAGTCTTTCATGAACCTAACATGCATGCACAGGTTGAAAATGCAGACTTCCCACAGAAATGCTGAGATCCAAACCCCAATCCTCAGAACTGCAAGGCAGAGCCATGCTAACCATCCACCACTGCCACCAAGCTACCGCTTTGCCGACAACACAGACATTTGCATCAGGTCAACTCACCTTGCCCTTTGTTCCCGTCACATGAATGATGTTTAGGTGGTCTAGTTCCTTCACCTTTGAAAAACACACACAAGATAACCAATGATGTAATAAGTACTGAAGCGATCACAACAAACAATAGTTTCCTTTGTAATCATTACAGTCATAGAATGTGACCTTTGGACTATTTGAGTTTAATACTGTACTCACGGTGAGGCCGGCCCGTTCCAGGAAGCTTCTCATGGCTTGAAGCTGCAGCTCAGGATGGCTCCGCTCTCGCCGTACTTGCTCCAGAGAACTGGCATTTGTCTGTAGCGTGTTGAGGGTACAAATGGCATCCTAAAACAAAAGCAGTAAAGCCCTTATAACATAGTCAATTAGACATTTTTTGTTGTTTTGATACTTGATTTAATAATCGGCTGAGCAATCTACAAATACAATAAGCAACAAAACAGATGATTAATCTTTTGGTGCAAAGAGTTTGAGATTTCTCAAATGTGACATCACTGCATTAAAAATGTCTTCCCCCTCAATATTGTTGCGATTTAACGTGATTACTTACAAGGTCACAAAGCTATAAATTCATCTGTATTAGGCTTTTACACCACAGATGGACCACTTTGTACATGTCGATTGTATGACAGTGAAACCCAATAAATGTTTATGTAATCGTCTGATCGTATTAACACATAAAAATGATATATTACTAGTTTTAAAATTAGATGTCAAGGATAGCAGTTTGTTCAATTGTTCAAGCTACTGTAAAAAGTTAAAAAACATATTGCAAAATCTCAATGTTTTTACCCATGTCAAACATTTTGGTACAGACTTTAGCAAGAATCATGGAAGTTGACAGACATTATATGCCTTCAAGGGCCACATAAAATAATGTACCGTATTTGTCGGACTATAAATCGCGTTTTTTTTCCATAGTTGGGGGGGGGGGGGGTGGGGGGGTTGACTTATACTCAGGTGCGACTTATGTGAAATTCACAAATTTTCAAAATTCAAAAATTCGGGATGTAGTGAAACCGCGATAAACGAACCGCGATGTAGCAAGGGATTAGTGTAATTTGAACTGCAACTGACGTCAGCGGGGCGGCGCACACGCGGCGTTGATTACATAAAGCAGTGATCCCCAACCTTTTTTGCGCCACGGACCGGTTACGTGTCAGAAATATTTCCGCGGACCGGCCTTTATATAAATAAATAATACATTTATGTAACTAAATAATACATTTATATAAATAAATAATACATTTATAATAAATATATGAATACGATGAAATAAAATGATACGACTGGCATAAAAACAAGTATAAACGACATTAAAATAAAACTCACCATTACATTGAATTAGTGGGAGCACTGAGCTTGTTTCTCAGAAACGAGCCGGTCCCATCTAGGCGTAATCGGAGACAATGACACCCGAAGTGGTTAAGGTTTGTCTTTTAATGCAGGATGCTTGGTCTCCATGTGCCGAAGCAGTTTTGAGGGCTTCATTGCCTCGTTAGCTAGCCTGTCGCCACATATTATGCAGAGTGGGCTTGGCGCGTCATAGTCTTTTAAATGCAGCTTTCCTTTTCTTAGAAGTCGTAGCCTCTTCTTCTTCCGTCTCCTCATTGGACTTTTTTTCCTTTCCGAAGAAGCTTTCCAAACATCTCTGTTTCTTGCTCATTTTTGCTTGCTTCGCGGGCTCAACTGAATGTAACCTGTAATAATTAACCTAGCTTGTCCGGTCTTAACAAAAGTAGTAAAACAAAGTGCTAAGATCTTTTGAACTGATTGACCAGCTGCAGAGGAAGCAATCAAAGTTGGTCTGTTTACACATCATAAAAGACCCCCTGCTATGCTTTGACCAGAGGCCAGGGGCTTCAACCCCATCCTGTCCACTCTCACCCCCACCCTGTTTCTCTCAAATGCTCTTGCAAGAGGCCTGAGTCAGACCTCATTCGATCATCGCTGTATGCACAGCGACGAATGACTCTCCACTTGCAAGTGTTTAAAAGGGCATACTGTCTCCCGTGTGGTTCTTGCAAAATAAGTTAGCGTGAGAACCACTCTAACAATATATAATTTATATATCGTTATATGGGCCTGTGGAATTATTTGAACTGCAACGGACGATGACTCAGACGTCAGCGGCGCACACGCGGCATTGTTTACATAAAGGACGATCGATGGATTTAATGATTTGGAGTGACATAGATAGTTTGATAAGTGTTCTTTATGTTATAGTTATTTGGATAACTGTTAATGTTACGTCAGGCCTGTTCTCAGCTCTTCGTTTATGTTTATGTCACGTTAGCATACCGCATCGTTTAGCCTGTTGTTGCTCGTTCATGTCTGTTCTTGGTGTTGGATTTTGTACAATGCTTCAATCTTTCTTGCGCAAGTACAGTGCCTTGCGAAAGTATTCGGCCCCCTTGAACTTTTCAACATTTCGCCACATTTCAGGCTTCAAACAAAGATATAAATTTTTACTTTTTTGTCAAGAATCAACAAGTGGGACACAATCGTGAAGTGGAACGAACTTTATTGGATAATTTAAACTTTTTTAACAAATAAAAAACTGAAAAGTGGGGCGTGCAATATTATTCGGCCCCTTTACTTTCAGTGCAGCAAACTCACTCCAGAAGTTCAGTGAGGATCTTTGAATGATCCAATGTTGTCCTAAATGACTGATGATGATAAATAGAATGCTCCTGTGTGTAATCAAGTCTCCGTATAAATGCACCTGCTCTTTGATAGTCTCAGGGTTCTGTTTAAAGCGCAGAGAGAACCATGAAGACAAAGGAACACACCAGGCAGGTCCGAGATACTGTTGTGGAGAAGTTTAAAGCCGGATTTGGATACAAAAAGATTTCCCAAGCTTTAAACATCTCAAGGAGCACTGTGCAAGCAATTATATTGAAATGGAAGGAGTATCAGACCACTACCAAGACCCGGCCGTCCCTCCAAACTTTCATCTCAAACAAGGAGAAGACTGATCAGAGATGCAGCCAAGAGGCCCATGATCACTCTGGATGAACTGCAGATAACTACAGCTGAGGTGGGAGAGTCTGTCCATAGGACAACAATCAGTCGTGCACTGCACAAATCTGGCCTTTATGGAAGAGTGGCAAGAAGAAAGCCATTTCTCAAAGATATCCATAAAAAGTCTCGTTTAAAGCTTGCCACAAGCCACCTGGGAGACACACCAAACGTGGAAGAAGGTGCTCTGGTCAGATGAAACCAAAATCGAACTTTTTGGCCACAATGCAAAACGATATGTTTGGCATAAAAGCAACACAGCTCATCACCCTGAACACACCATCCCCACTGTCAAACATGGTGGTGGCAGCATCATGGTTTGGGCCTGCTTTTCTTCAGCAGGGACAGGGAAGATGGCTAAAATTGATGGGAAGATGGATGGAGCCAAATACAGGACCATTCTGGAAGAAAACCTGTTGGAGTCTGCAAAAGACCTGAGACTGTGACGGAGATTTATCTTCCAACAGGACAATGATCCAAAACATAAAGCCAAATCTACAATGGAATGGTTCACAAATAGACGTATCCAGGTGTTAGAATGGCCAAGTCAAAGTCCAGACCTGAATCCAATCGAGAATCTGTGGAAACAGCTGAAGACTGCTGTTCACAAACGCTCTCCATCCAACCTCACTGAGCTCGAGCTGTTTTGCAAGGAAGAATGGGCAAGAATTCCAGTCTCTCGCTGTGCAAAACTGATAGAGACATACCCCAAGCGACTTGCAGCTGTAATTGCAGCAAAAGGTGGCGCTACAAAGTATATCTTTTTGTCATATGATGGCGCCGCGGATGGCAGCCACGGTGAGTCGCTCTCTGTTTCTTTGTCTTATTTTGTGTGTTTTCTGTGTCCTCTGCTGTCCATCCCGGATCACTTTTACCAGAGAAGCGCTGTTAAACATCGGACAGTCTTCTTCTGGTATTTTCTCTCCTGTTCTCTCTGATTCAGACTGTTTGTCGGAGATTCTAGCCGGAGCGGCGGTGCTATACAAGCTTGCGCGACGGCGGCGCGGAAAACGAGCCGGAGCACTCGTAAAGCTGAGGGAGAGAGGGTTCCGTTCTGCCCTACCGTCAATTCATCTGGCGAATGTCCGCTCCCTGGCGAACAAGATGGACGAACTGCTGCTCCTCACTTCAAGGAACACGGACTTCAGCAGATCCGCCGCGCTGTGCTTTGTGGAAACGTGGCTCAGCGAACGAACCCCCCACCACGCCGTGGAGCTAGCGGGGTATAGGCTAACTCGTGCAGATCGCAGCGCGGAGCTCTCCGGAAAATCGAAGGGAAGTGGTCTCTGTTTCTACATTAATGAACGTTGGTGTACTGATGTCACGGTGTTGAAAGAGTTTTGCAGCCCTCTCCTAGAAACACTTTTCATAAACTGCCGGCCGTTCTATTCACCACGGGAGTTCTCCTCAATCGTCATGGCGGCTGTTTACATTCCACCACACGCACGTGCGAGTGAAGCCACGCAGATGCTGGCTGACCAGGTAACAGACATGGAGAAACTTCTACCAAATTCACTAATCATTGTTCTGGGTGATCTTAACAGGGTGAACCTCGCACACGAACTCCCCAGATACAGACAGCACGTAACGTGTCCCACCAGAGGGGCACAGACTCTGGACCACTGCTACACCGTGATCAAGGATGCATACCACTCTGCGGCTCGTGCAGCTTTAGGACTAGTCTAGTTCATCTGATCCCGGCCTACAGGCAGAAACTAAAAACTTCTAAGCCTGTGGTGAGGACTGTGAGGAAGTGGACAGTGGAGTCAAGGCAGGACCTCCAAGCCTGCTTTGACTGCACCGATTGGGGAGTTTTCGAGTCTGCAACTTCAGACTTGCATGAACTCACTGACACTGTCACATCATACATCAGTTTTTGTGAGGATCTGTGTGTGCAGACTAAGACCTTCTGCACGTACAACAACGACAAACCTTGGTTTACACTGAACCTCAGGAGGCTGCGCAAAGTCAAGGAAGAGGCCTACAGGAGTGGCGACCGCGACCTGTTCAAGCAGACCAGAAACACACTGAACCGAGAGGTCAGGAAAGCCAGGAGGTGTTACGGGGAGAACCTGAAGAGACACCTCTCTGCCAATCCTGATCCCTCAACAGTGTGGAAAGGTCTGCAGAGCATCACGGGGTACAAGAAACGAACCAGCTCAGTGGCCTAGTGGTAGAGTGTCCGCCCTGAGACTGGAAGGTTGTGGGTTCAAACCCCGGCCGGGTCATACCAAAGACTATAAAAATGGGACCCATTGCCTCCCTGCTTGGCACTCAGCATTAAGGGTTGGAATTGGGGGGTTAGATCACCAAATGATTCCCTAGCGCGGCACCGCTGCTGCTCACTGCTCCCCTCTCCCCCAGGGGATGGATTAAAATCACATGGGGATGGGTTAAATGCAGAGGACAAATTTCACCACACCCAGATGTGTGTGTGACAATCATTGGGACTTTAATCTTTAATCTTTAAACCCCCGTCCTGTGGAGAGCCCAAGGCTTGCTAACCAGCTAAACAGGTTCTACTGCAGGTTTGATCGGTCCTCCCACACAACGGGACTTCCTGCAGCACAATCTACATACTCACCTCTCCCCACAACTATTCTGTCCACACCTCTATCATCGTTGTCACCCACTACCGGGCAAACAGGTCAGTGGATGATGCGGTCAACATGGGACTGCACTACATCCTGCACCACCTGGACACCCCAGGAACGTACGCCAGGATCCTGTTCGTGGACTTCAGCTCGGCGTTCAACACCATCGCTCCTGACATCCTCCAACAGAAGCTCATCCAGCTTGCGGTGCCTGCCTCCACCTGTCAGTGGATCACCAGCTTCCTGACCAACAGGAGACAGGGTGTGAGGCTGGGGGGCATCACATCTGACACCCGGACCACCAATACTGGAGCCCCTCAGGGGTGCGTCCTCTCCCCACTGCTCTTCTCTCTCTACACCACAGGTGTCAAACTCAAGGCCCGGGGCCAGATACGGCCCGCCACATCATTTTATGTGGCCTGCGAAGACAAATTGTGCATCAAATTTGTGTGTCATTACTAGAATTGCAAATTGTCTTCACTTTTAATATCTTTTTTTTTTTTATAAATATTTGACCAGTTTTTAACTCATCTGATTTGAAGACGAGTTATTTGTCAGTTTGTTTTGTAGCTTTTACTGTATATAATATGAGGTGCTCATACATTCATTTGGGTTGACAGTCATAATGGCCCTCCGAAAGAAGCTATGACTACAATGCGGCCCGTGAAATAAAGGAGTTTGACACCCCTGCTCTACACCAATGATTTCTCCTCAGGTGACTCTCCTGTGAAGCTCCTGAAGTATGCAGACGACACCACTCTCATCGGACTGATCCAGGACGGTGGTGAGACTGCGTACAGACAGGAGGTGGAGCGGCTGGTCCACTGGTGCAGCCAAAACCACCTGGAGCTGAACCCGCTCAAGACCGTGGAGATGACAGTGGACTTCAGGCGAGACCCTTCACCACTTTTACCCCTCACTATCCGCAGTAATACTATTCTCTCCACAGACACCTTCAAGTTCCTGGGAACCACAATCTCTCGGGACCTGAAATGGACCGGCCACATAGACTCTGTCCGGAAGAAGGCCCAGCAGAGGCTGTACTTCCTGAGACAGCTCAAGAAGTTCAACCTGCCGCGAGAGCTTCTGAAGACCTTCTACACTGCCATCATCCAGTCTGTTCTCTGCACCTCCATCACTGTCTGGTTTGGATCAGCCTCCAAACAAGACAAGCACAGACTGCAACGGACAATCAGGACTGCAGAAAAGATCATTGGAATCAACCTCCCATCCAAGACTTGTACCTGTCCAGGACCAGGAAACGTGCAACGAACATCTCTACAGACCCTTCTCACCCAGGTTGCAGTCTGTTTGAACTACTCCCCTCCGGACGGCGTTATAGAGCTCGGTACGCCAAAACCAGCAGACACAGAGACAGCTTCTTCCCCCAGGCTGTTGCTCTGATGAACTCACACCACTCTTAGAGTCTCAGAGTCATTACTGTGCAATAACATCCTGCTCTTCACACCTTTTTTGAATTTGTCTACACTGTTTTTGCCATTTTTCACATGTCCTGAGTGTTGTTAGTCACCTAAATGTTGAACAGAGGGTGTGTTTTACCGAAGTCAAATTCCTTGTTTGGCACGCTCAAACATGGCGAATAAAAAACTCTTGAATCTTGAATTAGCGCAAGGGGGCCGAATAATATTGCACGCCCCACTTTTCAGTTTTTTATTTGTTAAAAAAGTTTAAATTATCCAATAAATTTCGTTCCACTTCACGATTGTGTCCCACTTGTTGTTGATTCTTGACAAAAAATTACAATTTTATATCTTTATGTTTGAAGCCTGAAATGTGGCGAAATGTTGAAAAGTGCAAGGGGGCCGAATACTTTCGCAAGGCACTGTATGTGTCAGTTGTAATAAAACAGTGCAAACGTGTTTATTTTCTCAGTTTGATGTGATACAAAAAGTTATTGATCATGAAAATGTAAGAATAGGTGCAAAGTAACACTTCTAAAGCCGGTTTTCATCAAGTTTAAGTGTGTTTAAGGCTTGCGGGAAGGGTAAAAACAAATAAATACATTTGCATAATTATATTCTTTTAAATTATACTGGCAATTGAATATGTAATCTGGGTGTTGTGTTGAAATCAAAGAATTTGTGCAAAACAAAAAAGCTGGAAGTCAAGAACTCATTAATTTGCACTCTTGCAAAATCAAATTATCCTAAAAATGGCAGTCTCCGTGAGAGAATACAAGATGTACTACGTAGCAGTGCTCATTTGTGATTTTTTTTATTTATTTCAGATGCATAGCTCATTTTTATATTGTGGACCAATTTAATTCTTTTAAATTATACTGTAGCAACTAATGCCAGACTTGTTTATAGAATTTTGTGAACTTGTGTGAAAAAATACAAGTCAAAGTGTTTTAGGAGTAAACAACTCTCAATGAAATAGTTGTATAAACCATATCTAATAAGACATGCTTAACCTAATTTTTGCAAAAGCCCAACATTTAGGTACAATTAATTAGATTTTTCATTGTGATACATCTTCATGTATTGCTTGAATTTTGAATAATAATAGTATAATTAGTATTTATTATGATTGTGATTATTATTATAAATCGTAATAGGACCTTGAAATTTTTAACTTCATATTAAATCGTAATAATATGAAAGAATTGCGCATGTTTTCTAATCGTTCAGTTCCAAGACGCTCTCCGAAATAACGGTGACAGGGTTGCTATCCGAGACATCAGTGGCAGAAGAACAGCGTTTGAAGTTTAGTGCAAAATTAGATTATCTACCATCATCACCGCGATTAAACGAGACAATAGCAACCCTAACCTCAGCAACTCAATTCATACGCAGCACGTGTTGCGTTTGCCATCTGCTCCACGTTAAATCGTTTGGTTAAATCACGATCATTTCATGTGGCAGTTGTCTTTCAGTTGAGCAAAAAGAGCCGTCTACACTTCGGATGACACAGGCGCACTAGATAGATACTGTACAATCGTAAGGCTTCACTGACTGTGTCAAATAAGGCCGGAGTGTCCGTAGTCTTCTCCTGTCAGCCATGTTGAGGACTAACAGGAAACTTTAATGCAACTCAAAAGTTGCGGTAAGAATTTAACAGACTCGCCAGACTAGCTAGCCAGCAGCGAGTTAGCGAGCGGCGTAACGCGGAAGATTTGTATGAACAGGGCTCACCTGGTACTCCATTCCCGGAATATGAGGAGCAGTCTTGGTGCTGTAGTGTTGGACTGGAAAACCCGCCAACTTGCACGGCCAGACTCGCCTTCTGAGCCTCGCCGCAAACACAGACGGCTTCCACACGCGCGACATGCAAACCATTATTGGACGCTGAGCTGTCAAGGGAAGTTAGAACCAAATATGGTGTTTGGGGCGTGACGTACTTGATGACGTTGCGGAAGCAAATGATTATGCAGAAATTCATAGCGTTTAAAAAATAAAGTAAAAAACTATACAAACTAATTTAAAAAAAATTAAATGTATATTAGAAAAAAAAAGAAAACAAGACAGTTGGGGGGGGGGGGGGGTGAATTGTGAAAGTAGAGGCATTACAGCGGGTCGATCTGTAAGCGGACGGTAAAGGGTTCGAATCCAGCGATGACCGAATCACGTGTCCTTGTGTTCTTGGGCAAGACACTTCCCACACCTTATTTCCTCTCGGTCGCCATTGTAAATGAGAAAGTGTTCTCAATTGACTTACCTGGTAAAACATTGAATAATGATGAGAAGAAGAAGAAGAAGAAGAATAGTAATAAATGCCCACGAGGGACAATATTTCTCATGTTTATGCTTTAAAGCCCATTTAGCATAATTATCATATTAATAGCATCATTCAAAATATAAATTTTAAATACAATCCCCGGTATTTATATATTTTACCCAAACATCGAAGGCCGGCTCGTGGATTCAACAGTAACACACAGGTTTCCAAAGATGTTCTGTTAACGTGTTGTAAATACCGTTACCATACCATAACCACACAACACTTGAGCCTATATAATTTGTCACTTTGTGTGAAATAACGTTTATTAATACTATACATTTGGAGTGTGGCCTTTGGCATCACAACTGTCCAAAACTGACGAAAAACACACACAAAATTATTATGTATTTCGTTGATTTGATGACCATGGTCCATATTTATATTCCGGTAATTTTTTTATTCAAGATTCAAGAGTTTTTATTCGCCATGTTTGAGCGTGCCAAACAAGGAATTTGACTTCGGTAAAACACACCCTCTGTTCAACATTTAGGTGACTAACAACACTCAGGACATGTGAATAATGGCAAAAACAGTGTAGACAAATTCAAAAAGGTGTGAAACAATACATTTTGAATTTTAGCCTCGATAATACAAGAAAATAATTTGAATAATTACAGGTTAAAATCAGCACATACTGGCATCAGCACTAAATTATGAAAACATGCTTCAATTTCGGGCGCAAAAAAAAAAAAAAAATCGAAGATTCTCTGTTTCAGCCTGCTACTGATCCACACCCAGTCCGGTAGAGAGCGGTGATGTGCATGAATACCGGTTGCCAAGCGCCAGCAAGACGAAGAAGACACTGCGTACTTCGTACATGCTAAGCAAACATGCAGCGAGAAAAAACCAACAACTCCGGCGGGACTGAAAAGTAAGAATGCATACAGAAAACAAAACTAAACAATTTGTCTTACTTGTTCAATCGGTGTGCACTTTGGTTAGTTCTATGTGTGTGTAAAATTAGCCTAATAACAAGTTCGACGTCTCATCTGCAGGCCTGACCGAGAGGCCGCCATTATGTCCAAATACTACGAAGGAGTTGAATTTCCTTTCTGTGACGAGTTCTCCAAATATGAAAAACTAGCAAAAATAGGACAAGGGACATTTGGGTGAGTAATATGTGTATAAACACCTGAGAAACGCTATTCAGGGTTAATGTGCCTTAACAAGCTAATTGCTAATGACTTGTACCGTAAACAAAGTTTACATCGCTGGTTTCCAAGCTAAGAGAACGTTAACCTCAACGAGAAATTGATTTGTGTATGGATATACATGGTTTTATAATAGCCTGCATGTTGCGTTTCTAATAACAAAGCGATAATTATTTTAACGTTACATACAACACGATTTTGTGTGAGTCTTCTCTGTGATCTACTTGTCTCATTCACAGGGAGGTGTTCAAAGCAAAACACAGACAGACTGGAAAGAAGGTTGCACTGAAGAAAGTTTTAATGGAAAATGAGAAGGAAGGGGTAAGTCTTCACAGTACTGTAATGCCCCTCAGTGAGTCAAGGATGCTCAGACGGTTTGATCGCCGCTTTTATTATAACAAAAAGGCAACAGAAAAACACATTCAAACAGGAGTTGCTGGTGGCCACAACTCACGCCCATGCGCCTCACACACCAACTGATTGTCAAGCTAACCAGCCCACACAACCCACCCGCATGACGTCACTTCCCACTCCTGGCCCCGCCCTCACACGCCCAGATACGACAACAAATAATACAGGACATTACAGTACCTTTAAAATGAGAATTGCTATTTTAACGGGAAAGGGTGAAACTAAAGTAGCTGCAGCAAACCTATGACGTATGTAAATATTAGGGGTGTAAATCGCGGGTTTTGTCACGATACGATATCATATCGATACAAAGAAACACGATACGATATTTGCCGATATCTTAAAGCCTGCTGTGATTCATTCACGATACATCACGATATAGTGCTCTACGATCGATATAGAACAATATCCTGATTTATAACAATTCATACGCAAAATCAACAAGGTACTGCAAACTCTTTATTTAGGAAATTACAAAGTGTTTCCAAACGAATGACTTGAAGCCCAAAGGGGAGCGAATTTCCTCGTCTTCTTGGACACTAGCCATAGCACCAGCCCAGGAGCCGCGTAGTTGTCGGCTCCCCTTTCACGTGCCTGCTCTGCTCACAACACAACACGCCGCGCACTGCTCCCGGAAAGAGGAAGCAAGCAACAATGAACTGGATTTCAAAATAAAGTCGCGTCTAATGTCCGAGGTCAGAAACGGGCGATATAGATCGATGTTTACGTTTAGCATCGATGCCAACAAATCGTAGAGCATTATATCGATTAGTCGATGTGTATCGATGAATCGTTACACCCCTAGTAAATATCCACTCCAACTGGCTGTCAATCACAAATCTAAAATGACTCCTTGTATAACTTTACTTCACACACAGGACAACCTTTTGCCATGGAAATTCAGTTAACCGCAATTTTGTTTGAGTGGAAAACTAGTTTGATCTTCTCTTGGCGTGTTTACGGCAGCCGTTAGCTGTTCATTGACTCAATTAATGTGATGCTACATTACAGTTACGGTGAGCTCTCGTCACTTTGCGCGTCACCTTTCGTGAATGTGCTACTTTTATAAGTGACAGGAGAACAGCGTTTAAATTAGGGCTGTGGACTCGGTCGGATTTTTGCACCGAGTCCGAGTCCGGCCTCTTGACCACGAGTCCGAGTCCGGCTGTCCATTTTTTCTGTTAATTCATGTGACTGCTTAGTCTTTATTCAAGGCTAATTTAGATCAAAATCTAAATAATTACAACAGTTTTGTGATGGCTTTGTCTTTATTAAACATATAAACGAATACAATAAACAGATACTTTCAAGTTTTAATCATTAATTACACCACTATAGCTCAGACATTTATCTAAACACAAATAATTAGTGACGACCCCACAACTATCGAAACACATCAATGATATAAGCTGGGTGACATAATCGTCCTTGACATTGGTACATAATGTAAACATTAGCCTAAGTGCAACTCAACGTGGCCGCATTGATCGTAACTTACGCTCCGTTTCCCCCCCAAATCTAGAGGCAAAACATTGTTCTCTCGCTACTCCCGGGTTCTTCCATCTTGGCTGCGCGCGGGGCATTGTGGGTCTTGTACGTGCACGCACGCAGGCAGGCAGGCGCGGGCGCGCACGCAACAACTAAATTTGTCTTCATAACAAGCAAGCAGGGCTGTGGACAGTATTCCTACGCGCATTCTCAGCAGCATGATGAAAATAAAATTCAATAACGTCACTGAGGCATATTTTAACGAACTCCACTTCATTGTATGGCTTTTTAGCCCGTGCAATGTTCCAAGCCAGTTGAAACAATGCAAGTGTGACAGTCTCTGAGTGCTTCGTAATTTTTTTGAAAAACTGTACCTATTTTTCTGCCTGACTTTTCAAAGTCTCCAAACTTGTGCTTGCGAAATTCAGTCCCTTTTGCAAAGTCCTTATCGATATTGGCATGAAGTGAGCTGAAGTGGCGCTGACCATTTGAAGCTTTTAAATGCGCCAATGACGTCCGACATATCAGGCAGAATGGCTTGCCATAGCGTTCAACAAAAAACAACTTTAACTCTGTTAAAAACGTCCTGTGTTCATCGTCATATATTCGTTTAGCTGTGCATTTTTTCCTTGCCATTTTGGCAAGCGTCTTGTCAGCTTTTCTGGACCTAATGGGCCCCCGTAGTCACAGTCGCCATTCATTAAAAAGCCAGCAAAACCAATCGCTCTGTTTGTCCCTCCTCCTTTGCGGGATTTCCCCTCACGCGCATGCGCGTTTGACCGGTTGGCGAGGTGGCGGCCGACAAACGCCGGCGGCGCTCAATGCTGTCAAGTTCTTTTTCAAACTTGATCGTAAGCAGGGCTGTGGACAGTATTCCTACGCGCATTCTCAGCAGCATGATGAAAATAAAATTGAACGTATTTTTTTTATTGTCGGACTCGGTGGACTCGGTCAAAATCAGCACCGAGTCCGGCAAAAATGACCGAGTCCGAGTCCACAGCCCTGGTTTAAATACATGCTGGTAGCGCAGGGCGTGTCTCTGAGCACTATGCGGTACTGCAGACAAGCGCAGGAAGTGCAGCAGCCAGCCTGTCACGAACGAGGGCAAGACAATGTGCAACACGAACTGTTTAGAGAATGCGAAAACGGAATTGGGTATCTATTTATTAATTAATTAATAGGGGGGGGCTCAGAGTCACGACTCTGCTCCTCAATGTTGATGAATGAAATGGATTGGGTATCTAATTATTAAAATTGGCTTCTGGTTGCTGTTACAGTTCCCGATCACTGCTCTGAGAGAGATAAAAATCCTGCAGCTGCTCAAACACGAGAATGTGGTGAATCTGATTGAAATTTGCAGAACTAAAGGTTGGTGTCAAAACACAGTCCTGACTTTTTTCTTTTTCGAGGAATGTTGTCACACAGCTGCTATGTTCTTATTTTTTTTCATACTTTGATTCAACTTAAGAAAAGGATCTTTGACCTTTACTTACAAAATAGAATCATCTGGATTTAGATACACTAAGTAGATGTATAGGCTACTTAAACATGCATCTGGATCAAAAACAAATGCAACACTTTTTTTTCCAGTTAAGTATTAAGTGCTCTTCAAAAAGACAATAAATGCGTTATTCATTCATTCATCTTCTGAACCACTTGTACTGTTTGAAATTGGGATTTTTTAGATGGTTGTTTCCAATCATTCTTCCAGCTACCCAGTATAACCGATACAAAGGCAGCATCTACCTGGTGTTTGACTTTTGTGAGCACGACCTAGCCGGACTGCTTAGCAACACCAATGTTAAGTTCACCTTGGCAGAGATCAAGAAGGTCATGCAAATGTTGCTCAATGGATTATACTACATCCACAGAAACAAGGTAAGGCACTTGTTAAAGATTTGTACGAATACACATGGTTGTCAAATGAAAACAAAAAATAAAGGTACATGTTAATATTTACATTGACAAGAATGGGGAAGTAACCTTACTCGTACAGTACATAATCATGATGCTGTTTGTTTTCAGATCCTTCACAGAGACATGAAAGCAGCCAATGTGCTCATCACCAGAGATGGCGTCCTAAAACTGGCTGACTTCGGTTTGGCTCGAGCTTTCAGCCTAGCCAAAAACAGCCAAGGGAACCGCTACACCAACCGCGTGGTCACACTGTGGTACAGACCACCGGAGCTGCTGCTCGGTAAGAAGTCGTTGACACAGGAAGATATACTGAACTGAATATCACAGATGGGCTGCAGAAATGTCTTCAGTGGTTTATACTTTTTTCATAATCGAGCAGCCCTTGATTCAGTGTCCAAGAACACCCGTAAGCAATTGTGTTTTGGTTTTCTTTCAAATGTTATGGGTGGAAGGATGGATGGATGGAGATATTGATTTTTATTTATTTTTTTAAACAAAAATTAGCAATACATTTGTTGTATAGATTAGGCTTCTGCTAAAATAAAGGTAAATGGACAATGAATTATTTTGAAAGATTGTTTATTGATCTATTCAGTTACAGTTGTTGCCTCACTAAAAAAAGCTATTTATTATCACTGTGATAATCTCTATTTATATACTATAGTTACATATTATATCTAGTATTATAGTTCTGTTGTCATAGAAGTCCCAAATAAAAATGAAAAAGAATCACACCAAGTTAGAAGACATGAACATATTTCTGAAAGCAAGAAATACTACTGAAGTCAATTTCATCAAACCTCTCAGATCAATACAAAATTCGGTGTGTTTCACAACTTTTTTTTTGGTGGGGTCTAGGTGAACGAGACTACGGTCCCCCGATTGACTTGTGGGGAGCAGGCTGCATCATGGCGGAAATGTGGACAAGAAGTCCTATCATGCAAGGGAACACTGAGCAGCACCAGCTCACTCTTATCAGCCAGCTTTGTGGCTCCATCACAGCCGAGGTACGTCATCTTTTGAAATCAAGCTAGCCCATACTGTGGTACTGAATTTGCAAGCTTGCAAGTAATTCTGTGTTCAAGCTTGTAATTATTTCTCTCATCCATTATTTTTATCCGAGTTAGTAGTTCCTTTCCGTAACTAGTAACTTTCTAGTTTTGTTACTACTGTTATAAAATAAAAAAAATATTTTCTAAAACATGTACAAATAATGTTCAGTTAAGTTAAAAATATTTCTTTCTCCCTCACATACACACACACGTGCATTGGATGCTGTGTGTTTACATACACCTTCAAGAAGTGTAGCCTAGTGATTGACGTCTGTGGCCAGTCAGTATGAGCATCTTCTCGTTGCTCCTTGCAAGTGTTTTTATTTTATATGAGTTTGTGTGTTTGTCCCGATATAATAAATAAATAGTGTTATGACTTATTCCAACTAAAAAAAACTTGTATGTCGGGGCACTCGTACCACAGTTTTTCATTGATTGTGTGTATTTCCCGAAGGTTTGGCCCGATGTGGACAAGAAGTATGAGTTGTACCAGAAAATGGAGCTTCCCAAAGGCCAAAAAAGGAAAGTGAAGGATCGTCTCAAAGCTTACGTCAAAGACGCCTACGCTCTCGACCTGATTGACAAGCTGCTGGTCCTGGACCCGGCCCAGCGTACAGACAGCGACGACGCTCTCAACCATGATTTTTTCTGGTCTGACCCAATGCCGTCGGACCTCAAGAACATGCTTTCCACCCATAACACCTCGATGTTTGAATATCTCGCACCACCCCGGCGAAGAGGCCACATGCCCCAACAGCCGCCCAACCAGAACAGAAACCCTGCCACCACCAGTCAGACTGAGTTTGATCGAGTGTTTTAGACAAAACTTTTATTTTAAAGGGAGTACAAGTTGCTGAATGTTTGATTTGAAAACACAGGACAACCTGCCACATTTTAAGGAAAACTACATATTCCTTGATCGTGTCCAGCTTTGTTGCATCGCGAATTCCTGCTTGGGATGGCTATGCTGCATCGCAATTGGGATTAGTATTCAATCAAGTCAATCCAAAACCTCCACAAACCTGCATTGTTTTGACGTAATACTTGGTTTACAAGTGAAAGCGCCGATAATAGCATTTTGCTCATAGCCTTGAACTGAACAATGGCAATGTTTGTAATGTTAAATTGAGATGTCTTGAGTTTTCTTTCTTTCTTTCCTTTTTTTTCCTCACTTGTATGGCATTTTGGTCACAGGTAATGTTTTGAGGGATTAAAGTGTGGAAAATCACTCCACTCATGGGCAACTGTGACATTGAAAATATATATTTGGACTGTAAAATTTTGTGAAAAAAAGTGGGGTTTGTTCTGTACAGAAATCGTCTATTTTGAATAAAATCAAAACCCCGAAATGTGTTTAGACAATTTATTTTAAATTCACAGCCAGCTTTGCTTTAAGGTGGTAGAGTTCAAGTTTAAAAATTGTTCTAGAGTGGAAATAGTGTTTCAGAAAAAATGAATCCAAATTGGGCACCCCATCTGTCAAACTTGAAGCAGTTAAGCAAATCAACCTGCATTTTCGCCGCAGAAACTAATGTTACGGACTGAACAGCGTTCTAATTTATAAATTAGAAAGGGATTATCTGTCTCCGCTAGATGGCGTCATTGTGTTTCTTAACATGCGTGCCGGTGTTGTGGAAAACTTTGAAGAACAGTTCCAAGCTTGAAGTGCATGTTAACAACATGACTCACGTTTGGGGGACGATACCGAGAACCATATAGGTGATGCAAAAGACGAGAAGGGCAACTATAACATTTGAAACAGAAATTTGCACAGGAAAATGTCTGGCTGATAATTATTACTAAATAAGCAGAACAGTTAGTTTAATATCAATCACGTAGTCAGAGTGTGTAGCTGCTGTAGCAGAAAGCACAATCGCTAAAAGGACAACGACAATGACCCAAAGCGTACTGCCATAGTGGTTACAACATGGTTTTTAGCATCCACCACAAAGACCTGTTCTCAGTCCGTTTGAAAATGTATGGGTAGACCTAAAAACGGGTGCAAGCAAGACGGTTTACAAACTTGGATTAAGTTACACCAATTCTGGAAGGAGGAATGGGTCAATTTTCCATTCAACCAGGCGCAGAGTAGCAGTTGGAAAAATCAGGACAATAGTCCAGGCCCAAGATGTATGCCCAGAATCCTTTTTTTTATACACTGTATGCAAACTTCTGATTTAACGTGCACACGATTCCACTAGATGACAGTAATGCTCTGCAACACCTTCTTGTTCTCTTTCTCCATTACCTGTCTTTCATCAATCTTCAGGGTGAGTAGCTTTATCTGTTTTAGTTGCTTTATACAGACCCATCATCCTATAATTGTTGTCAAGCTGATACTGAAAATGATTCCTGCTCAGTGGCAGTGTGCATGTGAGTGTGATTGGTAGTTTGTCTCTATATGCTCCCTGCGACTGGCTGGTGACCAGTTCAGGACATAATGTCCCATTCGCCCGATGTCAGATGGGAAAGGCTCCAGCACTCCCCGTGACCCTGAACAGAATAAGCAGTGTTGAGAATGTATGAAAATATTACTTCTCTAGTTAAGCTTGTATGATGGAGCAAATATAAGGTTTCGAACAGCTGGAAGTTCACATCTTCACTTGATTTGGAATTTTGAATTGGAATGCTTAAATATGCATTTGGAACTTCCCAGACTCCAAATATACAGATGTACTGGTTGATACATTTCGGAATATTAATACAATAATGCAATGTATCAAAACATTTAAGAAGACTCTTGGAAATAAAAGCAATGCATACATTTTGTTAAGGCCTCGGGTATTGAGTACATCCACTTGATTTTGAGTTTTACTAAATGGGAGAAGGCTACATGAGGATTTGTTATTTCAAGGGTCACATTTAGAAGCGGTGTAAAAATAATTTCCAAAATGCACAAGATTTTTGTTGCAATATAGAGGTGAGCGCTTACATCCATACTCAAATGGCAAATAGATGGGTGTAAAAAGTTACATTGCAACAAAAAAGTATTGGAAGGCAGCCAGCTTGACACGCGCCTTTAAGATTTGTTTCAGCGTTTGAGGTTTTTGCTTCTAGCAATTCCTTGTGATGTTTTTGCAAATTCTTGATAAAGTAGCAAACACACTCGGATCAGTATTCCTTTCCTTTGCGTTTTCAAGCAAATAAAGTTGTTATTGTACTTCTTACTGACTGAAGCTTTTCTATACTGTAGTCAGTTTTAAAGTCACTTTAATATGACTTCTAATGTCTTATCATGAATCCCCTCAGCTCTCCTCACTCTGTGTGAACTGTCAAACTAAAGCTCTACTCAAATGATGGATTGCTCTTTTAATTCTAGGGCTCCACCACTGTCACATCTATAGAGAAAGAAGCTGTGTGCTGACAGCAATGACACCAACAACTAACATAAATTACAGAGTGCTCCAGTGGACAGATGGGCCTCCGACAGCATCCTGCATACAAATGGATTCCAACTCTTCCATGTCATAGGTACTGCACCATTTATCTGCATAGATAAAAGGTTGGAGCAAAGTGATGCTGTCAGCTGTGCCAGCTTTCTGCCACAATGATTCCAAATGGCTCGCGGTGTCTTTTTTTTTTTGGATAAACTTGGCTTCGCTTAGGGCACATGCTAATTTGGGCTAAATGACATTTCTTCTTCATTTATGTAGACCTCTGTCATGGACATCTACGGTGGCTGTGAAGAGAAAAACACAACAACAAATTAACAACTAAACACAACAGCAAATTAAAAAATACAAAGACAACAAAAAACAAACAAATCAAACAAAAATGAAACACATCAACATAAAAACAAAAAATACTGATCAGTTATCGCTGGCTGGATGAAGGCACTGCTCAATGAGCCTGAGGATAAGTAGGCACATGGATATTCAATCCAGGGCGTATTTGTCCGCATGGCAGAAGACCTGAACAGCTTTTACTGTAGGCTTGATAAGTGCAATAACACTCAGGAGAGGGAGGAGCTTTGCTCTTGGGTCAGACTAGCAGACAAAAGAAACCCCAACGTGAATGACGATTATCGGCCTGTGGCTTGACATCGCTTCTCATGAAGAGCTTTGAAAGGTGTGTCATGGGCAACCTAATATCTACAATGTTGCACAGTAAACACCAAAATGCTCAACCAAACCATTTAATTTTATCCAACAAATGTGTGCTACTTGAATGCGAAATGCAGGCTGACCACCTGCCAATAAGTTCAAGGGAGGACAAGGTTTTTTTTTTTCTGAGGGACAATATGGGACACCGCGGCGTCTCCACCCCTTGGGCAGACTGAATGTGGTTTTCCCATTTCTAGCACATACCTGTTACATGCTATATTAACAATGCCCTATTCCTCTAAAGTTTAGAGACTAGGCATACATCAGCATAAGTATGTTTAGTCTAAACATACGTATGCTGATGTATGCTCATGAATAGGCCACTCTTTGTTAATGAGCCCTCATCAATGAGTGCTTGGTTGTCTTGGGCTCGGGGCGTTAGTTTCTTTTATTAGAGCAAGCATTCATTTTAGCGGCACACGGTCTCAATTTGTGGGACGCATGAATTGAGCTTCAAACGCTGAATGTGCTACACAGGATGGGTGGTCACTGCAAACCCTAATGAACGGAAATTACCATAGTAAAAATAATGATAAAACTACAAGAAACTGCTGCTCTAAGACAAGGAGCAGTTACACTTATACAGAACATACAACAATACTTAGAGGCATGTATTCGCTCTGCATGGTCGGAACAGCGACAATTACCGGAGCGCAGTTGGTGACCTTCTCTGCCTCTTCTTATTGTGGTTAATTATAATACATGTCTACCAATGGAACTCAGTTTTGCCTGCACTAAATTCAGACTTTATTGTATATATACCGTATTTTACGGACTATAAGTCGCAGTTTTTTTCATAGTTTTGCCGGGTGTGCTATTTATACTCAGGAGCGACTTTTGTGTGAAATTATTAAAGTCAAAGTCAAGTCAAAGTCTGCTTTATTGTCAATGTCTTCACATGCCAAGACACACAAAGAGATCGAAATTACGTTCCCACCATCCCACGGTGACAAGTCATAGTACACAATATACATACAAGTAACACATTATCATATCATTTCACATGTTATTTTCACACTAAACCGCAAGAGGGCGCGATAGACCTGTGGAATACTGTATTTTACGGACTATGAGTCGCTCCGGAGTACAATTTGCACCAGCCATAAAATGCATAATAAAGAACAGAAAAACATATATAAGTCGCACTGGAATACAAGTCGCATTTTTAGGAGAACTTTATTTGACAAAATCCAACACCAAGAACAGAAATGAATAGACAACAACAGGCTAAACGATACGATATGCTAACGTTACATAATGTCACGACTCGTCCCCAGTTGCTTTATTATGTCAATGTTACCATGGTTTCTGTTCGCATCGCCCCTCCCCTCCTGTGTTACTTCAATCAATGTAATCACAGTCACCTGCCTCTTGTTACCTGTCTTATATTTAAGTCCTGTCAGCCCCTCACTCCCCGGTCGGATCGTTGATGTCTTCACATTTGATGTCGTTCTTGTTTCTTGTTTCTTTTGGTTCCTATCTTTGACAGTTCTGTTTTGGTTAGCCAGTCTGTCGGTCGGTCTGTTAAGTTATGTCAGTTTGCCGGTTCTGTTAGTTTGTTCCCCTTATCCTCTCATCCAACTACCTTTTCCCTTCAATAAACCCTGGTCCAAGCTGCATTTGGTCGCCCTGCTCCATTCCGATCCGTGACACATAAACACAAACGAGGAACTGAGAATGTGCCAGACGTAACATATTAAAAGTTATTCAAATAACTACAACATAAATAACATGTTTATCACCATCCGTGTCGCTCCAAATCATTAAATCCATTGAAATCTTCGTCCTTTGTGTCACTATAAACAACGCCGCTGCTGACTCCGGAAGTGCATGCGGCTCTGACGTCGGACTCATCGTCAGTTGCGGTCCCAGTTATTCCACAGGCCTATATAACTATATGCCAAATAACATAAATAACAATTTTATCAAACCATCCGTGTCACTCCAAATCATTAAATCCATCGAAATCTTCGTCCTCTGTGTCACTTAAAAAAAAACGCTGCTGCTGACTCCGGAAGTACATGCAGCGCTGACGTCGGACCCATCATCAGTTGCAGTTCCAATTATTCCACATAGATATGCTGTAGGTGGCTCCTTTCGGCTTTTCCCCGAAGGGATTGCCACAGTGAACCACCCGTTTTTGTCCAGATGATTCGCATGAGATGTTTTTAGCACAGTTTTTACGCCTGATGCCCTTCCTGGCGCAACCCTCTGCATTTACCCGGGATTGTAACCGGCACAGGGGAGACACTGACATGTGCCGCCCTATATGGTTCCCTGACCGGGAATCGAATCCAGGCTGCGATGGTGAAAGCTCCGCATCCTAACCACTGGACCATCACCTATATAACTATGTATAAACTAGATATCAAATAACTATAACATAAATAAGTATCGAACCGTCCGTGTCATTCATTAAATCCATCGAAATCTTTGTCCTTCGTGTCACTTATAAACAACGCTGCTGCTGACTCCGGAAGTACATGTGGCGCTGAGGTCAGACTCACTGTCAGTTGCGGTTCCAATTATTGCACAGGCCTAGTGCGGCCTCATGCGGTTTAAAGTGAAAATAACATGTGAAGTGATCAACTATACTAGTAAGTAAGTAATGTGTTAATAATCATGTAATAATGTGATAATAATTTCACATATAAGTCGCTCCTGATTACAAGTCGCACCAACGGCCAAACTGGGAAAAAAACTGCGATTTATAGTCCGAAAAATACGGTAATTGGAACTGCAACTAACGATGAGCTATGCTTCTTCCTACTCCTTTTCGAGCATTCTTTGTTATTGATTTTTTTCAGTTTGTTGGTTTATTGTTTGTTTGTTTGTTTGTTTGTTGTACGGACTTACATATGACACTTTAGAGTGTTATTTGTTTTATTTTTTATCTTTTTATGTTTAAATATGTTTGAAATAAATATAACAATCAAAAATCAGTCAATCAAATGTGTCTGACGTAAGCCACGTAGAAGAGGAAGCGCGTCATCTTCTACCTCTGGAATTAGCTGAGTTGTTTAAAAGTGACACAGAGGATGAAGATTTTGTTGGATTCAATGATTTGGAGTGACACGGATGGTTTGGTAAACTTGTTAGCATGGTATTTATGCCATAGTTACCTGAATAACTCTTAATATGTTACGTCAGGCACATTCTCAGTTCATTGTTTATGTGTCAAGTAATGTTAGCATTCCGTACAATTATTCAGCCTGTTGTAGCCTATTCTATTTTTATTTTAAATTGCCTTTCAATGACATGTCTGTTCTTGGTATTGGATTTTATCAAATAAATTTCCCCCCAAAATGCAACATAGTGCGACATATATATGTCTTTTTCTTCTTTATTATGCATTTTATGGCTAGTGCGACTTGTACTCCGGAGTGACTTATAGTCCCGAAAATACGGCACAGTGAAAAAAAGATAAAAATTATGGAGGGAGCGTGAATAATGAGTCGCTATTCAACGAGAGCACACTGTCTAGTCAGGCTACTTTGTTTTGACAAGTTACTTTTGGGGTGCCATGGAGGCCGAGCCAGTCAGGTGAGAAATATTGCTTTTTTTGTTCGGTGCATCACTCCATCGTTCTTCCCTCCTTCTCTTTCCTGGTTTCCCTCTTTCGCCAAGCCTCTCAGTCAGCCAACGGCGTTTATATGTGGCTGATGGCATCCGGCGTGCAGGGCAGCACACGTGAAAGGGGTCCTGTCAGTCAATTTGAGACAACCATATGTGTGCCTGCATGAGCTCTGTGCCAACAGCGGGCTGCCTCTGCCAGAAGACATTAGGGAAGCAGCAGGGTGTCATTAAGGCGGTGCGATGATTGATTAACCGTATCGTGGGCATGAGACCTACCAGTCTCGGTTTCTGCCTATTCCTTCACACACACAAAGTCATAGCAGTAGGCTGATGCCGAGCGAGTAGAGACAGAGGGAGCCCCCTGCAGATACAAGGATGTAATTGCATTAGGTGCCCAGTGGGAAGAAGATGAGCTTGGGTTGCTCTGAAATGAACACAGTCAGGGGGGCACATTAAGTCATTAGTAGAAATCGAGCCCTTTGCTTCACTCCCGAGGCATTTTTTAGATGCCGCTTTACTGCAGCGATTCACAGAGCTGTGGCGAGATAATGGCAGCTCTCGGTTGATCATCCGAATACACTAAAGGTCTTTTCCACGGAGGATGAAATTCTGACTTTAATGTTACACTATGAAGACTTTCAACCTTAATGACTGAACAATGATTAGAATCCCAGAGACAATATAATTTTTTTGTAAGATCATGCAACCCCAAGGTGCTTGGAATTTTACAGTAGGTGTTTGGTTGCAGTTACAAAAGTAGTCACCTGGAAGTCCAGAAACTCTTATGGTAAAAGCAGAGGGAAATTTTTAACGCCTAACAATGAATGTTTGTTGTTGTTTATTTATAAATAAAACTCATTAAATTCAGTGCTATCTATTTGTCCGCTTAATGCAGGGGTGATGGACGACTGGTGGCCTGTGTTCACACTTTGTGTGGCCTCTCAATTAAGTACAAGGACAACAACACGGTTTTTTTTGGGGGGGGGGGTTACAAGCATATGGTTCCTCTTTAGACTTTTCATACCATCTCTGAGTGGGACCACATTGTCTGCATAGAAATCAGGTAAGGGACCCATCCTACCATAGAGATATTTCAATACAATTATTTCAAATCACTTTCCATATTGGGTAAGTTCACGACCGCCTAATACACAACTCGCTTTAACAGCCTTTAAACGGGACCTCATTGTGGAGCTGCCTCAAATAGAAAGGAACAAAGATCGAAGTGATGGATTTGCGAAAACAATGAGGATAGCATAGCGTAGGTAGGTAGGTAGGTAGGTAGGTAGGTAGGTAGATAGGTAGGTAGGTAGGTAGGTAGGTAGGTAGGTAGGTAGGTAGGTAGGTAGGTAGGTCGGCAAGCAGGCAGGCAGGCAGGCAGGCAGGCAGGCAAACGGACGGACTGACGAACGGACGGACAGGTTCGGGCGGGTGAGCGGGCAGGCGGGCTGGCGGACAGACGGACGGACGGACGGACAGACAGACAGGGAGGTAGGTAGGTAGGTAGGTAGGTAGGCAGGCAGGCAGGCAGGCAGGCAGGCAGGCAGAGAGGTAGGTAGGTAGGCAGGCAGGCAGACAGACAGACAGACAGACAGACAGACAGACAGAGACAGACAGACAGACAGACAGACAGACAGACAGACAGACAGACAGACAGACAGACAGAGGTAGGTAGGTAGGTAGGTAGGTAGGTAGGTAGGTAGGTAGGTAGGTAGGTAGATAGATAGATAGATAGATAGATAGATAGATAGATAGATAGATAGATAGATAGATAGATAGACTACTTTGTGGATTCCACTTTTAATAATATATAAATATAATAATATATAAATAATCAAGGTAACACTATACATCAATTTTTCTCATTGTAATCTACTAAATTGTCTCTGTGCCACACAACACCCATGAACTTCACCAGTCACTGCAGTATCTGCATATTACTATTATCCAATGAAGACAGCGATTCACATCCATTTTTTTATCTCACTCATCTCATCCAGATTGACTATGATGACAGTTGCCATAAGAGTTACGGAAATCCCATAACAGCATGAGTGTAAAATTCCCAATACCCCTCGCATTTTATCCCCCACCTTGGTTGTCTCCTGGAGTCATGCCGAGCGTCAGAGAGATGACTGATGAAATCATCCGAGAGGGACTTAGCAGTGGGACCACTCCAGCTAATGTTTTGTTTGGTATTAACATGCGCAAGGCGCTTTAACTCCCACTGACTTGGATGAAAAAACATTTGCAATAGGGTTCATCAATCAAAGGGCACACACCCAGGGGCTGTCAAAATCCTGGGGTGCACTCTGAGTTCTCTGTTTTACATTGCATTGCTCAAAAAAAAGAAAGAAAGGTGTTATGAAGGATAAACTCTACACTTTAGAATATTCTATGCATCCCTATACACACACGCACACATACGTGTATATATATATATATATATACACACAGGACTGTCTCAGAAAATTAGAATATTGTGATAAAGTTCTTTATTTTCTGTAATGCAATTAAAAAAACTAAAATGTCATACATTCTGGATCCATTACAAATCAACTGAAATATTGCAAGCCTTTTATTATTTTAATATTGCTGATTATGGCATACAGCCAGCTTAAGATGTCATAATGGCCCTCCGAAAGAAGCTATGACTATAATGCGGCCCGCGGAAAAAAAGAGTTTGACACCCCTGCCTTAAACTATGACGTTGAACAAGCTTTGTTTTCAGGTCATTTGTCAGTTGTTTTGAGGCTCCCATGTTGCCACTCTTCAGAGAAGATGCAAAGAGGAGAACAACTTGAATACCTTAAATACCCATAACTGGAAATGTTTTGTAAAGAAGAATGGTCAAAATACTGTGGTGAATGGTCTTTGTTGCTTCGCTGGTCTCCAAAAAACACTCGGTGGACGATGGCTGGCCCAGGGAAGGAAGCACTCCAGTGACACACGGCTGCTTGGGAAAATATTTTATTCAACTGATGTCAGAGTGATGTCTCTCCAAAAGTTCGAGTGGCCCCAAAGAAAAAGATGTTCTTAGTCCCCCCTTCCTGACAGACAAGCCTATCTTATACCTGCCCAAACCGTTGATGTCATGGCTTGGAGTAACAGCTGCCGTTCGTATTTTAGTCTACCCGTTGCTCTCAAATGTCCTAAAGAGGGCATGTAGAAGACTCTTCCCCTGAATAACAGCAGCTGCGACATTCCATATTCTAAATTGCTATACATTGCTGAAACTAAAGCATCTCTGGCCAGCAAAAATAGCTTATGGTCTTCTCACTGCGGCTAGGTTGCCATCTAAGGTGACATACAGAGACGCATAGAATCCAAATTATACTACAATACCTTCAACCAGAAGTTTTTTTTGGGGTGGGCGGGGTTATATCGTGTTGCTCCAGCTGAGGGATGGCTAGAACTAGTTGTGCTTTCACCAGACTCAAACCCTATCTTTGTTACTTTTCTGAGGCCTCTGTTGTTCCAGAGGGGATGGCGCCATCCAACAAGTTCCACTCGAGGTCTCCTTTGGGTCAAACTGGGTCAAACTGGGTCCAACGACGGTGTGCACTTCCTGACCCGGTGGGACGGGAGAAAAAGAGGACTCATCTGGCAGCCTCAAGCCACTTTACACTTGCGGGGACATCAGAGACGAATGAGACGATGAGCAGCCAGAGGTGGCATGCATCCACGCCTCCGTCTCAAATCGGAGGAGAGCAGTGCTGAGGAATTACCTGTATCAGGGGTCGGGAACCTATGGCTCGCGAGCCAGATATGGCTCTTTTGGTGACTGCGTCTGGCTCGCGGACAAATCTGGCATTTGTTTACACAATTGAAGTCATAAATAATTTTGTAATATTATCAAAGTAAAAAATAGACCTACTGAAATCAAAATGTTAAATTAGCTTTCAAAATATATAAAAATATGACAGAGATGGGGACTCGAGTCACTGTGACTTGGACTCGAGTCGACTCAAGTCGCTGTTTTGATGACTTGTGACTTGACTTGACAAAAATAAAAAAACTTGAGACTCGACTTGGACTTGGAAGTTAAAGACTCGGGACTTGACTTGAGACACGATGACTTGAATGACTTCCGTGTTATTTAGTTTATGTTTTCAGTTTGAATATAAAATTAATAATACATTTAAAAAAGTAATATCGATAACACGGTAGGAGCGCAGGCTGAGAATGGCGTCGTCATGATTGGATCGCTACCCTGTCAATCAATCAGTCGTGCCCTCTCTACCTACCTAACGTGTATATTGGAGAATCACGCCCCTTTATTAGGGATGGGCGATACCAATGATTTTGGAATCGATCCGATACCAAGTATTTCCTGCCCAAAATACCCGATATCGATCCGATATCGATACCGGAAGTGTAATTTCCCGCCATTTTTTTTTTTTAAATGCAGTGGCATGCTGCATCAATATTTTGTGCCTTACATGTGACTATTGACCTGCACATTTGTATACTACAGCAGGTGTTTCACTGCAAATGATACTTGCTCTTGGAGAGTCATCTATTGAATTTTGTAGAAAAAAGTATTACGTTATGTACATGAATTATTAACCTTTTTAGAAAAACATTAATGGAAGATGCATATTAATAGTATAACTTTAATTAAAAGGAGCTATTCTTTACTTTTTTCTCTCTCTCTCTGTTGTTGGGAAAAAGTTTTGTCTTTTAGTATAATGTAAAAAGAGACATGGTACCAACAGAGATGCAGGGCTTAATCGTCATGAGCAGCAAAACTATCAATTTGTAAAGCCACTGGATACTTACATTTAATATTGTAATACTTTAGTGTTGTTTATAGGAAGTGGAGTTACAAATAAAACGTATGGCGTTCGACCACAAATTGAAAAGGGGAAAACTTTATTTATAAATGACGCAGTAATTATTGCTTCAAATAGCACATCAACCACAAATGCTTACGATTTTTGGTTAGCACCTGTTACCTGGATATGTCTTGCCTTTCTGAAACGCTGCTTCTAAGGTACTTTGGTACCTTAGCCTCGGTGTGGCTGCAGGGTTTTCCGTCGCTGCCTTAGTGTCTGCGGCACGTTTCAACTGCAGCTCTTCATGAACCGTGGGGTGAATTTTGCTTAAATGTTTTGTCAAGTTTGTGGTGTTGCCACAATATTTAATTGTTTTGTGACATTTCACATTTTGCCTCGTTGTTATTAAGTAAAATATAATATCCCCAAACCAGACTTCTCTTGCGTTCGGACTGGGCCGCCGCCGTGGCCATGCTTGTTTGTGTTTGGATTGGAAAGGGGGGCGGAGGAGGAGGGCTTGGCTTGTGAGAAAAGGGGGCGGGAGCAGAGCAGGACACGCCGGTGCAGCAGGCGGAAGGAAAAGTAGTGCTAGCATGAGTGCAAGTCGTCAAATTGGAGCAGAAAAAAATGAGGAAAAATATAATTAAATAATTGTAAGTATCGATATTTTAGCTAGGGAGATCGATACTCAAAAATGAGCAGCCTGGATCGATATATCGATATTTTGGTATCGATCCGCCCATCCCTAATTCGAAGAAGCCCGTCTGCATTAACGCGGTCCACCGCCAGCTCTTGGCGACAAAATCCGCCAGCCCACCCCCGCCTCGGCCCTGATTCAGTGATTGCCACCTACGCTGCCGACATCATCAATCAGAAGCGTCAATCAGAAGCCCAAATGTTGTATGAATAAAGCGTGTTTGCATTGTGTTTTGTATAGAGGATATGCACTGACGTCACAGATCGGGGCGGCCATTATTGTTTGGGTGGCAAAAAGCCTCGTCCGCTGCCACTAGACTCGTGAGGATGGCGGCCTGGGTGGGTGTCCTGAGTGATTATTTGGAGTTGAGGGAGTTGGACCAAGAAAGCCGCAAGAGATACATTGAAAAGTTGAAAAAATATAACATTCGTGTTGATCCGCTGTGGAAACCAAGTAAGAACGCCACCAGCTCCTGCTACGCTTGAGCTGGGACAGCAGGCGTTTGGTCCTCTGATAAGGCGACTTTTCCGCCAGTAACATATCCAGTCATTTACAACTATTTGATAGATTGTTCAAGTCCATATACCAAGGAAGACCTCAGAGCCTACAAGAGTTTGCAACGATATCGTTACCTGACTGATGGTTATGTCCATTCCGTTGAGTCACAGCCAGTGGAGCGAAACGGAGAAGATGCCAGCCATGGCAGTACATAACATAATAATAATATATTATAATTGTAGATATGTGAACAATCTAATTATTATAAAATAGCAATTGGACAAACATACTGTAATGAAGCTGTGTAATTATGCATTCCTTAGGTCATGGCCGAGTAGCAGCAAGAAAATGGGAATATCCGAGCAATAATAATAAACTTTATTACAGGCTCTTGGCTCACAGGGTAAAAAAAAAACATCACATATTTTAAAATAAATAAAAAGAGTACATTTCAAATGTTATGAGAGGCACTCATGTCAGCGTCCTCTGATGGTGGATGTGTACCTTATAGCACTACATCCAGTATACCTCACAGATGAATGTTGACGTCAATAAAACAAAATTACGTACTTCCCACAAAGTGATCTGAGCAGATGTAAGAATGGATAGTTGACTTCCAAAGCTTGGAGCTGTTGCGGCCATCTTCCGCCCTACGAAGCGCCGCCACCCAACTATCCTTTCTGGTCTGGTCCGCAGGGAACCGATACAGCTTCTTGGTATCGCCTTTTTGGAAGCGATAGGCACATCCTATGGCACAACAACTCTTCACCATGGTCAAAGTTGCACCGTAACAACTCTTCCACGATCTGTCACCGATAAAATGCTAAAAAAAATGCCCCAGTACAATTCAGCCTTAGCCCAATTAGCGTCCGCCGCTTTTTGCCACCCAAACAAACCGTCAGCCGGTTTGTTTGTGACGTCACGTGCATATCCTCTATTCTTTGGACTCCGGTTCTCTTTCTTGGTGTGGAGCATTTGCATTTGTATGCGTGAATGTTTTTCAGTGACTCAATAAGGTGCGCACTGCTGAGGCAAATAATAAAGCTGGCAGCAGAGGGTGCTTTAGTCTTCCTTTCAGACCTTGAACTTGCCGAGAGGAGTCGAAGTCGGCGCGGCAGTGACAAGCCAACGAGCTGGCTTTGGGGTTGGGGCCAAACCCGGTGCCCCCTTTCCTCCTCGTCTTAGGCTCGTCTAACCCTAACCCTCTTGCCCTTTGTCAAGTTTTTTATTCTTGAGTGCATCACTTTGTTCAGCCCAACAGTGGAGACCTGAAAAGAGGCAAAAAGCTGCAAGGCAGCCTGGTGGATGCTGGGAGTGATTGGTGCACAAAGAAGGTGGCAGTGAGAAGGGCCAGTTTTTTTTTTTTTTTAAATCAGCACAGAACTTGTAGTTGCCGCTGTCATCCAGCTGCTACGGGACAGGCCTAGCCGTGGCGCCACAGATGCAGCCAAAGGTGCAGAGTGCGCGTCTCGTCGGCGGACGGCCCGGTTGCTAAGTGAGCTGCCTTCCCCCGCCGTCGCCTTGCTGTCGAAATGACTCAGCTACTTCAATAATTGCGGCGTGAACATCTCGGAGAGAAATGTGGTTCAGCAAGACCCACCTTCAAGAAACTGGCTGCTTGCGTGACACCAAAAGGGCAATTAATGAAGTGCCCCACCTTAACGAGCGTGACACAAAAGCGCCGGCATTCTTGCCGTCCCAGAGGCCGACCAGGCAACCTATAAAAAGCCAGCGCAGAATCCACCGCCAGTCAGGATCGGATTTGATTCGAAGCGGTAAGTAATCTCTTGTTCAGGCAGCAGCAGCAGCAGCATTTCTGTGGCGGTCGCTCTCCGCGCCTTCCATTGGCTTTGGGCTGCTTGAAGCCGGAGCAAAAAATGGGGCAGGGAGGTGGAGCAGGCCGGAGGTTGACACCGGGCAGACCAGGTCCCGGCAGCTCGCTCTCCCTCCCTCTCCCCGCACCCGGCATGGCTTCAGTGTTCTTTTTGGCTGTCTTGATGACGACGAAGATGATGATGACGACAATGATGATGAAGACGATGATGACGACAATGACGACGATGTTGACGACGATGACGTCGAGGATGATGACGATGATGATGATGATGACGACAACGACGATGACGGCGATGATGACGACGATGATGCTGACGATGATGACAATGATGATGATGATGACGACGACAACGTCGAGGGTGATGATGATGACGATGATGATGTCGATGATGATGACGACGACAATGATGATGACGACAATGATGATGAAGACGATGATGACGACGATGACGTCGAGGATGATGACGACGATGATGATGATGGTGATGACGACAACGACGATGATGATGAAGACGGTGATGACGACGATGATGCTGACGATGATGATGACGACGAAGATGATGATGATGACGACAATGATGATGACGACAATGATGATGAAGACGATGATGACGACGATGACGTCGAGGATGATGACGACGATGATGATGATGGTGATGACGACAACGACGATGACGATGATGATGAAGACGGTGATGACGACGATGATGCTGACGATGATGACAATGATGATGATGATGATGATGACGACGATGACGACAATGATGATGATGTCGATGATGATGACGAAGAAGATGATGATGATGACGACAATGATGATGACGACAATGATGATGACGACAATGATGATGACGACGATGACGACGATGTTGACGACGATGACGTCGAGGATGATGACGACGATGATGATGATGATGATGATGATGACGACAACGACGATGACGGCGATGATGATGAAGACGATGATGACGACGATGACGACGATGTTGACGACGATGACGTTGAGGATGACGACGATGATGATGATGATGATGATGATGATGATGATGATGATGATGACGACAACGACGATGACGGCGATGATGACGACGATGATGCTGACGATGATGACAATGATGATGATGATGACGACGACAACGAAGATGATGATGATGATGACGATGATGATGTCGATGATGATGACGACGACAATGATGATGACGACAATGATGATGAAGACGATGATGACGACGATGACGACGATGATGACGACGATGACGTCGAGGGTGATGATGATGACGATGATGATGTCGATGATGATGACGACGACAATGATGATGACGACAATGATGATGAAGACGATGATGACGACGATGACGTCGAGGATGATGACGACGATGATGATGATGGTGATGGCGACAACGACGATGACGATGATGATGAAGATGGTGATGACGACGATGATGCTGACGATGATGACAATGATGATGATGATGATGATGACGACGATGACGACAATGATGATGATGTCGATGATGATGACGACGAAGATGATGATGATGACGACAATGATGATGACGACAATGATGATGACGACAATGATGATGACGACGATGACGACGATGTTGACGACGATGACGTCGAGGATGATGACGACGATGATGATGATGATGATGATGACGACAACGACGATGACGGCGATGATGATGAAGACGATGATGACGACGATGACGACGATGTTGACGACGATGACGTTGAGGATGATGACGACGATGATGATGATGATGATGATGACGACAATGACGATGACGGCGATGATGACGACGATGATGCTGACGATGATGACAATGATGATGATGATGATGATGACGACAATGATGATGATGTCGATGATGATGACGAAGATGATGATGACGACGACAATGATGATGATGACGACAATGATGATGATGACGACAATGATGATGAAGAGGATGATGACGACGATGACGATCGTGATAACGACGGTGCTGACGATGATGATGACGACGATGACGATCGTGATAACGACGGTGCTGACGATGATGACGACGATGATGATGACGACGATGACGATGATGAAGACGATGATGACGATGATGAAGACGATGATGACGATGTTGATGACGACGATGACGATGATAATGATGATGACGATGATGACGATAATGACAATGATGATGACGTCGAGGATGATGACGATGATGCTGACGATGATGACAATGATGATGTCGATGATGATGACGACGACGATGATGATGATGTTGATGACGACGATGATGATGATAATGATGATGGTGACAATGATGATGATGATGACAATGACGCCGATGATGACGACAATGATGATGATGTCGATGATGATGACGACGACGATGATGATGACGACAATGATGTTGATGACGACAATGATGATGACGACGATGACGACGATGATGATGATGAAGACGATGATGACGACGATGATGCTGACGATGATGACGATGATGATGATGACGACGATGACGACAATGATGTCGATGATGATGACGACGAAGATGATGATGATGATGATGACGACAACGACGATGATGATGACGAGATGACGATGATGATGACGATGATGATGATGTCGATGATGATGACGACGATGACGACGACGATGATGATGATGATGATGACAACGATGATGACGACAATGATGATGATGATGGTGACAATGATGATGACGATGACGACGATGATGATGACGACAATGATGATGACGACGATGACGATCGTGATAACGACGATGCTGACAATGATGACGACGATGATGATGACGACGATGATGATGAAGACGATGATGACGACGATGACGACAACGATGGCTGCCACAAAAGCAACAATGGCGTTAAATGAATCATGAATCAGCTCGGTGCCGCCTTCCACGCATTTGTGTGTGCGCCGTCTAGCTCCGTTCGTTACGTCCATACATTTCCAGCATGCATGGCATGCTGGTTTCCATGGGTAATTTGCAAAAGGTCAGTGGACACACCCTCATCTCCAATGATTTGGACTCCATTGGACCCTTTGAATGAGCTGCCATTTTGTGTATTTGGTGATATGTGCTGCTGTTGTTATTGTGAAATAAAAATGCCACCAAGTGCCATCTTGTCTCATTTGGACTCTTTTTGCTTTGCGGCTGCCCCTCTGAGGGCTCATGGGGGGATGGTCGCCACTGGTGTAGAAGAGGCTCCACTTAAGACCAAAGACACCACAAGTTATTGCTCTTGTTGAAAATGCGGGTTTTGTCAGACTTGATCAGGGAGAGGACTCGGATGCATAGTGCCAACAAAAGGTGTTTATTCTGACAGGCTGAAGACAGCACAAAAACAAAAGGCGCCTCAAAAGGAGGGACAAAAAGACTGGAGACAGCAAAAACAAAATGCGCCTCAGAAGGAGGGAAAAAAAGGCTGGAGACAGCAAAACCCAAAAGCGCCTCTAACCGAGGGAAATACGATGGCAAAAAACATAACTAAAAAACACAGAGCTCAGGCTTGACAAAAGGTATGTTCTAAACTATGATCTCTAAGGGGATTTCTGTTACTTACGCGATCGCTAGTGTTCAAGACGGGACAAGACGCACTGGCACAAGACAAGGGGAAGACGCAGGCTATATACACACACAGAAGGGTGAGGACACAGGTGCAGACAATTAGGGCCAACGACACAGGTGCACACAATTGGGATCAGGGGAGTCAAGTGGCCTGACGCACAGAGGAAGGACCCACGAACTGAAACGAGAGGAGAGTTACCAAAACAAAACAGGAAGTGACAATACGACGAACAGGACAAGACAAAAACAACTCACAAAAACCGACAGCATGACAGGTTTAGTACTCACTCTCAAGCAGTCGGTAGCTAACCCAACCACCAAGGGGCGTACGCAGGATTCAGAATCATTTTGGCCAGAACATTGCAGCCCGAGTGCTCCAGCCCAGATTGCCCATCAGGGGCTGTCTGAGGAGCTTCGGCGTGGCTTTTCGTAGCATTCTATGCAGTCGATCAGATATCGTGGCCCCACAGCTCATTTCACGAGGCCATGCGCTGCGAGATATTCGAAGTAGGGATGGGCGATACCAATGATTTTGGAATCGATCCGATACCAAGTATTTCCTGCCCAAAATACCCGATATCGATCCGATATCGATACCGGAAGTGTAATTTCCCGCCATTTTTTTTTTTTTAAATGCAGTGGCATGCTGCATCAATATTTTGTGCCTTACATGTGACTATTGACCTGCACATTTGTATACTACAGCAGGTGTTTCACTGCAAATGATACTTGCTCTTGGAGAGTCATCTATTGAATTTTGTAGAAAAAAGTATTACGTTATGTACATGAATTATTAACCTTTTTAGAAAAACATTAATGGAAGATGCATATTAATAGTATAAACTTAATTAAAAGGAGCTATTCTTTACTTTTTTCTCTCTCTCTCTGTTGTTGGGAAAAAGTTTTGTCTTTTAGTATAATGTAAAAAGAGACATGGTACCAACAGAGATGCGGGCTTAATCGTCATGAGCAGCAAAAACTATCAATTTGTAAAGCCACTGGATACTTACATTTAATATTGTAATACTTTAGTGTTGGTTTATAGGAAGTGGGAGTTACAAATAAAACGTATGGCGTTCGACACAAATTGAAAAGGGGAAAACTTTATTTATAAATGACGCAGTAATTATTGCTTCAATAGCACATCAAACCACAAATGCTACGATTTTTGGTTAGCACCTGTTACCTGGATATGTCTTGCCTTTCTGAAAACGCTGCTTCTAAGGTACTTTGGTACCTTAGCCTCGGTGTGCTGCAGGGTTTTCCGTCGCTGCCTTAGTGTCTGCGGCACGTTTCAACTGCAGCTCTTCATGAACCGTGGGGGAATTTTGCTTAATGTTTTGTCAAGTTTGTGGTGTTGCCCACAATATTAATTGTTTTGTGACATTTCACATTTTGCCCTCGTTGTTATTAAGTAAAATATAATATCCCCAAACCAGACCTTCTCTTGCGTTCGGACTGGGCCGCCGCCGTGGCCATGCTTGTTTGTGTTTGGTTGGAAAGGGTGGGCGGGGAGGAGGAGGGCTTGGCTTGTGAGAAAAGGGGCGGGAGCAGAGCAGGACACCGCCGGTGCAGCAGGCGGAAGGAAAAGTAGTGCTAGCATGAGTGCAAGTCGTCAAATTGGAGCAGAAAAAAATGAGGAAAAATATAATTAAATAATTGTAAGTATCGATATTTTAGCTAGGGAGATCGATACTCAAAAATGAGCAGCCTGGATCGATATATCGATATTTTGGTATCGATCCGCCCATCCCTACCCTTTATATCAGACATGCACAAACATGTCAGCGAGAGCCGTACCGCCAGTCATCACCTTCGACTATCGTAATTACCTTTATGACGGCAAAAGACGGACAGCACAGTGCAAGATATGCAACAGAAACATTTCAGACAGCCAGACGACAACTTCAAACTTTGTCCGTTTGAAGTTTATAGAGCTCTGGTGTCTCCAGATGTTACAGATGAAACATAAAATGTTTCTAATGCTCTTTAATGTGTTTCTTCTTTCAGATTTTTTTCAGATTATTTTTTCATATTTGCAACTCAAATGTGTCAGACACTGTCGGCAGACGTTCATTTGTTTAGATTGAGCTGTCAATCATTGTATGAGGTAATTTCTTTTTTGTTTGATTCCATGGTGTATTTTACTGAATATCAGTAATTACAGTGCAAATCCAAATTATTGTCATATTTTTTAAACAGGTTAGACACATTGGACAATGATGGTGACTTAAAGTTACTTATATCTTTGTCTTTTCACGTTACTAAGATCAGATTCTGCGGGTAAATTGCAATAATAAGGTGACTTGACTTGGACTTGACTTGACCTATTTAAGGACTTGACTTGGACTTGACTTGACCTATTTAAGGACTTGACTTGACTTGACTTGCCCAAGAAAAAAATGACTTGGGACTTACTTGAGACTTGAAGGTTAAGACTTGAGACTCACTTGAGACTTGCACATGTGTGACTTGGTCCCATCTCTGAAATATGATCACGTTTGCAATCCATCCCATCTGTTTTCTACCGCTGAAATCCACGGTTGCGTCATATCAGCCAATCCCAGCTGCCCTTCGGTGTACAGAAGGGTGACGCCAGGTCGGACAAAAAAAGCGCCATTTTAATTGGACAATACGGTGCCTACGGGGTCGTGAGAGGTCAAATTCCATCCGCTTTATGTAAAATTTGAGCTAGCTAGCTAGCTGGTGTGTGCCAGGCAAGCAAGAAAGATGGCGAAGAGAAAAAAAGATGACGATTACCGAACATTTTAGAGTGAGTGGACCGAAGAATCCGCATTTGTTGAGAGAGGAGGCTCTGCTACGTGCCTCATATGCAATGACAAAATTGCATCGATGAAACGCTCCAATATCAAGCGCCACTTTGAGACACAACATGCTACATTTGCAACCAAATACCCAGCAGGGGACAGCAGAAAGAAAGCATGTGAAGAGCTCCAGAGGAAGGTCCAAGCTAGTCAACAGCAACTCCGTGTATGAACCAGACAAGGTGACATTAATTCAGCTAGTTTTGCTGGCACATTAGTAATTGTGAGGAACGGAAAGCCATTCACCGATGGCGAGTATTTCAACATTTATGCTTGATGTGGCCAATGAACCTTTTGACGACTTCACGGATAAAGAAAAGATACTCAAACGGATACAAGACATGCCTCTGTCAGCAAGAACCGTTCACGTTCGGGCCATTATGACTGATGAGAGCCTTAACGCCTGCATGAAGCTCAACCTCACCGCATATCAACCGGACTACAAAGCCATCAGCAAAACAATGCAGCCCCAGAAGTCTCATTAATTGTGAGTTTTTTTTTTCTATGCTTCAATATAAAAACGTTATTTAAAAAGAATACATTAGTACACTCAATAAACCGTTGGTCTTAATTAAAATACATGCATCTAATTGTATTTGGCCTATCGTTTTTTTAAATGGTATGGCTCTCACGGGAAATTATTTTTTGAAAATGGGCATTTATGGCTCTCTCCGCCAAAAAGGTTCCCGACCCCTGACCTGTATGGATAAGTCAAGTTGGGAGGACAGCAAAGTGATGGTCATGCACTTAGGGGATGGATGTCGTTCATAGCGGTTTAGGGCTGCCGGCGGCGAAGATAGGGAAGTGACGGTATAAAGGTTCCAATGTTAGGGGCGACATCTTAGGGCAAGTGACAGGGCCGGGAAGTTGGAGTGCTCGACTGCCTGATGCCCTGCTCGAGCTGACTTTTGAGTTTCGTTTTAAGCTGAACCGGATCATTGACAAAAACTAGAGTACAGGGAAGAAAAAAAAAATCATTGTTGCTCCATCTTTGTCCAGTTCGGTGTTGCAACAGCAAGTCACTCGCCTTTGTGTAACAGTAATTTTAAAAATGTATTAAAACAGTTACACTTTATGTTTTAAATTCCATGACATAATGTTGTGCAATGTTGAAATTTTAACTTCTCTTCTAATGGTATGTAAATCGTTAATGGAGATTATTTTAATTATTAATTATTTTACTTTTTAAATTGTGGCTCATTAGCCAGGAGAATTGGTGTTTGTCATGTCTCGTCCCCAGTTTTGCTATGTGTCCCTGATCATGTCCAAAGTTTCTGTCAGTGTGTCTGTGTGCTCACCCCTCCCCTCCTGTGTGCCCATGATCAGTGTGATCATTCTCACCTGCCTCTTGTTACCTGTCGCGTATTTAAGTCCTGTCTGTGTGTTACTCCCTGTCGGAGCATTGTTGAAGTTTACTGTCATGAGGTTTGTTTGGTTCCTGTCTTTTGTCTCACGTCTCTGTTCGATTCCTGTGGTTGGGTTTGTTAGTCAGTTATGTCAGTGTACCGAGTCTGTTAGTTTGAGTTTGCTTCAATAAACCCTGGTCCAAGCTGCACTTGGTCGCCCTGCTCCATTCCTCCACCCCGGATCGTGACAGAATGCTCCGACCACTACAGCGACCAGCGCTTGGACCTTCCACCATCAGCTCCCGTCCGCGACGCCCGATCGTCGTCCGTCGTCCGAGCAGGTTCCAGCGCCACGGGCTTCGCGGCCGCCATCGGGACCTTGCTCCAGCGACGCCGGACTCGCGGCCGCCATCAGAGTTCCTCCCGGCGCCATCGGCTCCGCGAGAATCATCGGACTTCGCTGCCGCGATGCCGGACCCGCGGCCGCCATCGGAGTGCCTCCCGGCGCCATCAGGCTCGTGGCCGCCACCGGGCTCCACCCCAGCGTTGCAGGACCCGTGGGCGTCGCCAGATTCCAAGCCAGCTGCGCCGGACCCGCGATCGTCCCTGGCCCCACTCCCACTGCTGCGGCGCGTGGTGGCTCTTGCTGCCGCCACAGCTTCGCCTTCCGAATGCCGCTGATCGCGGTCCGGACTTTCAAGTGCCGCCGATTGCGGCGATGACTTTTTTATGCCGCCCGAGTGCGGTTCGGTTCCCCAAGTTGCCGCCCGAGTGCGGTTCGGTTCCCCAAGTAGCCGCCCGAGTGCGGTTCGGTTCCCCAAGTCGCCGCCCGAGTGCGGTTCGGTTCCCCAAGTCGCCGCCCGAGTGCAGTTCGGTTCCCCAAGGTGCCGCCCGAGTGCGGTTCGGTTCCCCAAGTTGCCGCCCGAGTGCGGTTCGGTCCCCCAAGTTGCCGCCCGAATGCGGTTCTGTCCCCCAAGTTGCCGCCCGAGTGCGGTTCTGTGCCCCAAGTCGCCGCCCGAGTGCGGTTCTGTGCCCCAAGTCGCCGCCTGAGTGCGGTTCTGTGCCCCAAGTTGCCGCCCGAGTGCGGTTCTGTCCCCCAAGTTGCTGCCGATTGCGGTTCTAGTCCCCAGCAATAATCTCTCTAAGCTGCGCACTGCCCGCACATTCTCAGCGCACAAGAAAATCTATCCAGCGCATAAACATCAACATAACGTATTAATTAATATTAGATTATAATATATTATTATAATATATTATATCAATATTAGATCTAATTAATTCGCCCAATAATATTGTTTTTTTTGTTTCTCACTCAGTGAGTGACAGGTGTCCAGCCAATGATACGATACGGTTCACTCAGAGGCCGGGGTGAGCCGGGGCGGCGCCCCGGTTAGGACTCCCTGCGCCCCGGTTGAAAAAAATCGAGATTTTTCGATTCTTCATTTTCATGCCGTTTTTTTCTTTCGGTCTTGCGCGAATGTGCTTGCGCTATTCTATGTGCGCGATGTTATCCATTCACCGTTTGCCTCCCGGACCCGGATGTTGTTTTAGCGATCAGCGAACGGCGTGGGTGATGTTCGATTTTTTTTCCTGTGGGCGTGCGCCCCTACTGGAAAAATTCCTGGCTACGCCTCTGGGTTCACTTACGGTACGAAGCCAATCATGGCATTGACGGTGCTTGCGTCTGGTTAGCTAGCAGGTTAATTGATGCTAATACAAACCCCGCATCATGGCGAAACGAACAGGCAGCGATACATCCACTCACCAAGCCACAGTAAAAAAGAAATGCAGTTCTTTTAAGATGGAATGGCTGTCGGAGTATGTGCAAATTGAAGAAAAAGCGGTGAAATTGGGTGAGATTTTTTCTTTTTCAAGTGAGAAAGGTCTACTTAGATGTGAGGAGCTAAAGGAGGTCTCACAGCTTGTGGATATTTGTGCTACATTTCAAGCTTCCAGTGCCGACTGTGAAAGAAGATTTAGTTTAATGAATCATATCAAAACAAAATCCAGAAATCGTCTTGAAGTGACACATTTGGACCAGCTGATGCGCATAAAGTCAAAGCAAGAAGCAGATGAAGCCATCAACCTGGACAAAGTGTACAACCATTGGAGAAGTGAGAAGGACAGATGTGGAAAATAAGGTAAAATTTAAGTCAGATTTGTGCATATTCTAGTGACGGTTATTAAGATTTTGTCTTTATGGATATTAATCATTAAATGTTGTTACTATTAGATCATTTATGGGTAGTAGAAATGCCGAGAAAAACTGTGTAATTAGACATTTTACAGACAAAGTGTTACAGGAATTTGCACTGTATCACAAGCTACAGCACAAGTCATTGTGCAAAATGTGAATGTTTTAATGTGAGCAAAATGTTATGTCTGAAAGGTGTATATGTCTCATATCTTCCAGAACAGGACCCTCAGCCAGGCCAAAGCAGGACTCTTCTCATGGCCAAAGCAGGACTCTTCTCATGGCCAAAGCAGGACTCTTCCTATGGCCAAAGCAGGACTCTTCCCATGGCCAAAGCAGGACTCTCACATACTGTATAATATCTACACATCCCATTTTTCAGATTTTTGTCTTTTTTTAAGTGGACCAAATTACTTATTTAAAAATAAAGCGTGCATATCTGATGTTGCTCACCGTAGTCCTCAGTTTGCTCAGGGAGCTTGTGTGTATGCCCAGAAACCAGCTCAGTGGCCTAGTGGTAGAGTGTCCGCCCTGAGACTGGAAGGTTGTGGGTTCAAACCCCGGCCGGGTCATACCAAAGACTATAAAAATGGGACCCATTGCCTCCCTGCTTGGCACTCAGCATTAAGGGTTGGAATTGGGGGGTTAGATCACCAACTGATTCCCGAGCGCGGCACCGCTGCTGCTCACTGCTCCCCTCTCCCCCAGGGGATGGATTAAAATCACACGGGGATGGGTTAAATGCAGAGGACAAATTTCACCACACCCAGGTGTGTGTGTGACGATCATTGGGACTTTAATCTTTAATCTTTATCTTTAAAATACATTGAAAATTAGAGGGAACATTGGTCCCAGTGTGTGGCCCTGGGCCCCTGAACGCCGCTGAGTGCAGTTCTGTCCCCCAAGTCGCCGCAGAGTGCGGTTGTTTCCCCAGTCGCCGCCGTGCGCAGTTCAGGCTATTTCGAAAGCCAGTAGGGTCGTCTGGACTGGTGCGCTTCCCCCCCGCCTCCCCGTGTGCCGCCGTGGGGGGTTGTTTTTTTGGGACGTCGGGAGCCGTCCCTTGTGGGGGGGGGGGGGGTTCTGTCATGTCTCGTCCCCAGTTTTGCTATGTGTCCCTGATCATGTCCAAAGTTTCTGTCAGTGTGTCTGTGTGCTCGCCCCTCCCCTCCAGTGTGCCCATGATCAGTGTGATCATTCTCACCTGCCTCTTGTTACCTGTCGCCTATTTAAGTCCTGTCTGTGTGTTACTCCCTGTCGGAGCATTGTTGAAGTTTACTGTCATGAGGTTTGTTTGGTTCCTGTCTTTTGTCTCACGTCTCTGTTCGATTCCTGTGGTTGGGTTTGTTAGTTATGTCAGTGTACCGAGTCTGTTAGTTTGAGTTTGCTTCAATAAACCCCGGTCCAAGCTGCACTTGGTCGCCCTGCTCCATTCCTTCACCCCGGATCGTGACAGTGTTAGCATTTGTGTTAGATCTCATAATATATTGAATGCAATCAGGTTTCATGCCCAAAAGACATGTTTCCAAAAACTTTAAGTTAATTAGAGCTGCTTGGTTTTTCTCACTTAATTCCATTGTATTTATGCTGCAATGTTTTTGAACCGTTAAAACGGGACTAGCCCATACATAAGAGGGAAGCCTAACCTGCAGTACATCATCATGCCACAAGAGAGAAGTAACAGCACACACTCGATCAGAAGCCGCCCACTGGTAATGCTTGTGAACAACGATGACGTAGCCTAGACTCACCGTCCAAAACAATAGGTTCACTAAAAAATGAGATCAATCAAAAGTTAAAGATGACAAATGTCGTTCAATGTTTGTTCAACTGCACTTAGGTCTGCTATGTCTGATTGCTTGGTTCATTTGGTGTATTATTTAAAGCAGGGGTGCTCAATACGTCGATCGCGATCGACCGGTCGATCGCCAAGCCACTATTGGTCGATCGCGTGATATTAATTTTATTTTTTTATTTTTTATTTTTTTTTCGCACTTGACGCGTGTACAAACAATGGCGCTAACAACACAACACAAACACGCTAGCTCGCGAGTTCCCTCCAATTGTCAGAACCCTGTTTTTTCTCTTAAACTTAAGAAAGGGTATAAAAATGAGTGGGGCAGCTGGCCATAGTAAGAAGTATCACTTTCATAGGGAATGGGAGTAGGATTTTTTATATATATATTTATATATAAAAAATTTTTTTTTTTTTAGTGGGTAGATCTTTGTGACTTGGTCATTTCAAAAGTAGCTCGCGAGCTCAAAAAGTTTGCCCACCCCTGATTTAAAGCAACTTTTGGTTTTCTTCTGTATATATAATTTGCAAGGTTTGTAATATTTTTTTCCAGCAAAGGTAAAATATATTTGTTTATTTTCAGTATTTTAATTAAAACGTTATTTATAACCCTCTTGCCCTTAGTGTGATTTTTACAGCATCAACATGCCTTTTTTACCTCAAATGTTTATAGATGGTATAGGAGTCAAAATGCTTGTCACAATCACTGCCAGATGTCACTGTTGTCATTCAGGGGGGCCAAAGATTGCGGACAGGTACACAGTGGCGACATCAAGGTGTGACCCGGTGTCTGTTGTTGTTTTTTTGTTTTTTTTGGTCATACACACACAAATGCACACCATCATATGCAGGAATCAGACTCATGGTGCCTGCACGCAAGACCGGTGAGTGTACCACTACATCACCAGCTCAGTGGCCTAGTGGTAGAGTGTCTGCCCTGAGACTGGAAGGTTGCGGGTTCATACCCCGGCCGGGTCATACCAAAGACTATAAAAATGGGACCCATTGCCTCCCTGCTTGGCACTCAGCATTAAGGGTTGGAATTGGGGGGTTAGATCACCAAATGATTCCCGAGCGCGGCACCGCTGCTGCTCACTGCTCCCCTCTCCCCCAGGGGATGGATCAAAATCACACGGGGATGGGTTAAATGCAGAGGACAAATTTCACCACACCCAGATGTGTGTGTGACGATCATTGGGACTTAACTTTAACTTTTAACCCCGGTGTCTGTTGTGTTACTGTCACCTTACTACCGTCCATCCATCCATTTTCTGTACCGCTTGTACCCAAGGGGGCCGCGGCCATGCTGGAGCCTATCCCAGCAGTCATCGAGCAGTAGGCGGGAGAGACCCTGAACTGGTTGTCAGCCAATCCCAGGGTACACAAAGACGAATAACCATTCGCTCTCACACTCACACCTATGGGCAATTTAGAGTGCTCAATCAGCCTACCAAGCATGTTTGTGGGAGGAAACCGGAGTGCCCGGAGAAAATCCACGCAGGCACGGGGAGAACATACAAACTCCACACAGGGAGGGCCGGAGGTGCAATCGAACCCACACCCACCAAACTGTGAGGCGGATGTGCTAATCAGTGCACCACCGAGCTGCCATCTTACTACTGTTAGTCTGTATTAATATGTCATACACAATGTATTAATGGTATTTCAGTGCACATTTATGGACTCGTTTGACTACTACAGCGTTTATGGTTGTGTTCATTTTGTGTACATTTCATCAAATGCTGGGGCTATGAGCATGAATTTATCGTCAGCTACAAGCCTGTTGACAGCACTTCGGTCAGATCAAAACGGATTGTAGTCGTTTCGCTTCCTTAATGACGTTAATGTTGTGGTGAGTGTGAGAAACCTTTCTTATTTTAACTACCGTATTTTTCGGACTATAAGTCGCGAGTTTTTTCATAGTTTGGTTGGGGGGGGGCGACTTATACTGAGGAGCGACTTATATGTGAATTTTTATATGTGAAGTATAACCGCTACAAATGAACCGCGATGTAGCAAGGGATTACTGTAATTTGAACTGCAAGTGACGTCAGCGGCACGGTGCGGCGGTTGTTTACATAAAGGACAAAGATTCGATCACGGGATGACGAAGGGCCCCACGTACTACCGGCATCATTAGCGGCTTTGTTTGTAAGTGACACGGAGGATGAAGAGTTTGAAGGATTTAATGACTTGGAGTGACACAGAAGGTTTGAAAAACTATTATGGCTTTTACGCACGCCCGGTCCTACTCTACGGAGTTGTCTTTCACCTCCGTGGATGGAAGTCGGGGGCCGGCGCTCGGCCGGGTGGCTGTCCGGGGACGGTGGATGGGGCTCGGACATGGCTTTTACGCACGCCCGGTCCTATTCTACGAAGCGCTCTTCCACCTCCGTGGCTGGAAGTCGGGGGCCGGCTCTCGGCAGCTGGCTGTCCGGGGACGCTGGATGGGGGTCGGACACTGCTCCTACGCACGCCCGGTCCTACTCTATGGAGGTCCCAGCCACCTCCGTGGCTGGAAGTGCCACCTCCGGGGATGGAAGTCCACGCCGCCACACGCCTGGAAGTCCACGCCGGTGCTTGGGGCCGTGTGGCGGTGAACTATTTATGTTATAGTTATTTGATATATTTTATTTCGTGTAGCAACTTGTATATGTTTTTATTGTTACAGTTCAGTAGTTGTTGGCTCGTTGAACTCTTGTTTTGTTAAATAACGGGCCGTTTACCAAACCCACGTCTTTCCTGGTAATTTGTTAACGCTACAATATAGTTATATACTAGATCTGTGGAATAACGACGAGGCTGACATCAGCGGCGCACGCGCGGCGTTGTTGACAAAGGACGAGGAATTTGATCGATGGATTTAATGATTTGGAGCGACACAGATGGTTTGATAATATTGTTGTTTATATGATAGTTATTTGATCTATACTTTATATATCGTTATATGGGTCTGTGGAATATTTAGAGCTGCAACTCACGACGAGTCCAACGACAGTGGCGTGGCGCATTGTTTCCATAAAGGACGATCGATGGATTTAATGAATTGGAGTGACACAGATGGTTTTATAAACGTTTTATTTATGTAATAGTTATTTGAATAACTCTGAATGTTACGTCAGGCCCGTTCTCAGCTCTTCGTTTGTGTTTATGTCACGTTAGCAAACCTATCGTTTACCCTGTTGTTGCTCGTTCATGTCTGTTCTTGGTGTTGGATTTTGTCGAATAAATTGCCCCCCAAAATGCGACTTATACTCCGGAGCGACTTATATATATATTTTTCACTTTATTGTGCATTTTATGGCTAATGCGACGTATATTCCGGAGCGACTTTTAGTCCGAAAAATACGGTAACTTTTCACTTTCTGTCATATACACCCACAGTCAGACCATAAATAGTAGAGTTAAGTGATATGGCGGTACTCTATTATCCCTGTGCGCCTGCAATTGGGCTGGTTGGATTTGAAACTGTAAAATGGTCCCAGCACACCACTGATTTTTACTGATAGTTTTAGGCAGACAGTAGAAATCAGTATCATGTTGATTTAATTTGTATTTGTGAATTTTCGCTGGGTGTATGGTTTGCATTCAGAGACTGTTTGCGTTATTATGCTTCTGTATTACTGTATTTTACCAGCTTTGCTGGAAATTTTTGGTTTTAAACACCTTTTCTTGTGTTATTTTATGTGATTCCCCTAGTCACAAGTCCCAGGAGAGCTGGCCCCCAGTTAATTTAAAAAAGAGCAATTTCACTGAGCCTTTGAAATGCTTACTGTAATGTCAGTCCAAAGCTCTTTCAGATAGAAAGGAGAGGAAAATGTCAGTGCAGATTTCTATCAGCCAAGCCAGTAAAAAGTGCCCTCTTTGTGGCCAACAGGGTTGCCAATGGGATGACTGCCCTTTTGTTTTCTGCATTTTTAGCCAGAATCTAGACATTCATTTTAACAATACTCATGCTGCCCCCCCACCCAAAAAAAATGAAACACCCTCCATCTAACTCAAGTAAAATAGTATTGTTCAGGTCCTCAGATTGATTAGAATAAAACAGTTATTGGATATATATACTATGCAGTATCTGTTAATAATATAAAATAAACCAGTCTGTCCTCACATTTGTGTGTTAAAACAACCCAAGTGTGTGAATTTATCTGCAGCATTCTGTATCAATTGTGGTGAGTATGATGTATTATTATTTTTTTAATGTTTGAGGCACTGATGAGAGGTTTAGTAGATTAGTCTCCCTTAATCGATGGATGGCTGGGTTCTGTAAAAAGCAGGGACTGTATTTTATAGATAACTGGCCCTCCTTCTGGGGCCGCCCCGACCTGCTGAGGAAGGACGGCCGTCACCCTAACCGTGAAGGCGCCTTCACTCTTTCTAGGAATATAGATTACTGTTTGAGCCACTCATGACAAGTCACTTTAGAGCAGGCCGGGGCACAGGTGATTAGACCACCTGTCAGGATGGGTTTGGAGTCTGTTAAGCTAAAGTTAACTAGCGCTAGGCTAGACTTCCAGCATGCACATAGCTCCTCGTGTAGACTAGAGCGTGACAGTTTGAATAGTGCTACAGTACACATAAACACACTTTCTACTGGGGTAGTAGACAAATCCAATCACTCCACCCCGACCGGTTTTGCTGATGAAACGGTGCCTGTTTCAGATAATTTTACATGTGTAACAAATGTTTACTATCAAATTCCCACGGTCGTATCGTCCCACCGCGCTAACAAACATTTGAGAGGTGATGTCAAGCCTAGAGAACACAATCTTACTCGCATCTCGTTTAAAAATCCTTCGATTGATACACACCCTGATCGACCGATTACACTTAAACTCGGTTTTATGGATATTAGATCGCTTCATACGAAAGCAGTTCTCGTTAATGACCTGATCACGGAACATAATCTAAACGTTTTTGGTCTTTGCGAGACCTGGTTAAAACCTAACGAACTGCTGCCGCTTAACGAGGCCTCTCCTCCAAATTTTGTGAGCTCGCATGTGGCGCGTCCTCGAAAAAAGGGTGGGGGTGTCGCCCTCATCTCAAATTCCGAGCTTAGATTTAGGCCTCGTTCGATCAACGTATTTAAAACATTTGAAGTTCTCACTGTCCGATCCACCGCTTTACCGTCATTTTATCTTGCTGTTATTTACCGTCCACCCGGGGCTTACTCTGGCTTCCTGGATGAATTTTCAGAATTCGTGGCTGATCTAGTGACCAATGCGGATAATATAATTATCATGGGCGATTTCAACATCCACATGAATTTACCGTCAGAGCCACTTACTTCGGCGTTTCAGACTTTAACTGATACGTTTGGTTTTACGCAAGCCGTACAGGCAGCAACGCATAAGAATGGAAATACCTTAGATCTGGTATTATCCCGAGGACTTGCAACCTCAAATATAGCAGTACTGCCATACACTACTGTTCTGTCTAATCATTACTTAATAAAATTTGAAATTTTAGTTCCTTGTCAAAGACAAGAGAGCAATCAGAATCATAGGAGCCGTAATTTTAACTCCATGACTGCAACTGCGCTATCTGAGTTACTGTCGCCGGCAACCGCCATATTTCCCGCATACATCGGCTCTATTGATAATCTTACAAATGAATTCAATGCGACATTGTTAAATGCCATCGACTCTGTGGCGCCGCTACGTCTGAAAACTCGCCGTAGATTGCCTAATCCGTGGTTCGCAGATGAAACACGTACGCTTAAGCAATTATGTAGAAAGCATGAGCGCAGATGGCGTTTAACAAAACTTGAGGTTTTCCATCAGGCATGGCAGGACAGCCTCCTGAAATATAAAGATGCGCTTATCTTAGCAAAAACTCGTTATTTTTCGCAAGTTATTAATCTCAATAAAAACAATCCCAAACACCTATTTGATACAGTGGCAAAGCTGACACTACGCCAGCCGACCCCCGATAGTTCCTTCCACTCAGCTGACGAGTTCATGAAATGTTTTGCTCAAAAGATTGAATCCATTAGGGACGAGATCAAGAACACCATTCCAATCGCTCAGTCGAGACCGCCGTTTACCAGCGCTGATGATCATGTAATAACCCTCTCAAATTTTAAAAGCGTGTCCCTTGAAAGGCTTACACAATTGGTTAGTGCGGCTAAACAAACAACATGTTTACTCGACCCTCTTCCAGCCAAACTACTTAAAGAAATATTTCAAATTTTAGGTCCCCATCCCAGTGTAGCCGCCTCCTGAAGGAACACCAGAGAGCCAGCTCCAGAGAAGAGGAGGACGCAACGGCAGCAGCACTGCTCGAAAAGCTGGACGCCACCCGCAAGGCGAGATGGACAGAAGTCATTGAATCAATCGACTTCACCCATTCCAGCCGCAAGGCGTGGCAGACCATCAACCGGCTCACAGGCAGAAATACACCAGCCCACAGATGCCCAGTCACTGCAGACTCCATTGCCTCCCAACTCCTGAAGAACGGCCGCTTCCCGGATGCAGACAAAGACTTTGCACGACTAATATCACGTGAGGTGTCTTGCATCTCAAGAGCGCCCAACGTCGATTTCAATCTCTCGGGAGGCTTTACAGCAGAGGAACTCAGTGAGGCCATGAGCAAGCTAAAGCCGGGCAAATCCCCGGGCCGTGACAACATTCACCCGGAGTTCGTCATCCACCAGGGCCCAACAACATCTAGATGGCTTAAAGGTTTCTTCACGTCATGCTACCGGAGATTAAAGCTCCCAAAGATCTGGCGTAGGGCCTCCGTGATAGCTCTGCTGAAGCCAAATAAAGATGCGGAGGACCCCAAGTCATACAGGCCCATCTCACTGCTGAGTGTCCCATTTAAGATCTTGGAAAGAATGATACACAGCCGCATAGAGCCAGTGGTGGACTCATAACTCCCACGGGAACAAGCTGGTTTCCGTCGCGGAAGGTCAACAGCAGACCAGATTACCCTACTCTCCCAAGACATCGAGAACAGCTTCCAGGATAAGGAGAAAGCTGGAGTGGTATACCTGGACTTAACTGCCGCATATGACACCGTGTGGCACTGGGGACTCCACCTGAAGCTGCTGAGGACCATACCGGACCGGCACATGGTGCAGTTCATTATGGAGACGCTTTCCAACCGCAGCTTTACTCTCCAAACCAGCAGTGGGCAGTGCAGTAGGCTCCGTAGACTGAGGAGCGGGGTACCGCAAGGGTCAGTTCTCTCACCAACACTATTTAACATCTATATATATATACGACCTACCGGACACAGCATCCAGAAAGTATGGCTATGCAGACGACCTTGCCATCATGCTGAGTCGACCAACGTGGAAGGCGACGGAAGACGGCCTGAATGAAGACATGCGCACCATGGCAGCATACCTTCAAAAGTGGCGTCTGCAGCTCAGCGTTGGAAAGACTGTTCACCAACACATACCACCTCAGCACCAGGGAAGCAAGGAGAGAACTGGCAGTGAGCATTGAGGGCAAACGCCTGGAGGTTCAACAAGCCCCGAGGTACCTCGGCGTGCGTCTGGATCGGACCCTATCCTTCAAACAACACCTCGAAGATCTGAAGGCAAAGGTGACATCCAGGGTTGCGCCGCCTTGCTGGAACAACGTGGGGAGCCTCTGCTAAGATCTTGCGGATATCGACCCAAGCGCTGGTCTTCTCTGCAGCAGAGTACTGTGCTCCAGTTTGGAACAGAAGCCCCCATGCCAAAAAGGTGGATGTGGCAATTAACAACGCCCTCCGAACTATAACAGGATGCCTGAAACCCACCCCTGTGTCCCTCCTGCCTGTCCTTGCGGGAATAGCGCCGGCCAACCTTCGGCGAGAGGCTGCCACCCTCGTTCTCGCCAGGAAGGCAAAAAATAACAACTGGCACATCCTGCACAACACTACAACAACTCCAGCTCCACCAAGCAGACTCAAGGCACGCCACCCCTACAACATGGCAGTACAAGAGATGCTCAATTCCATCCCTGAAGACATCTCCAGAGATGCCTGGCTGGCAGCAGCTTGGAAGCAGGAGTGGCAGGCAGCTGGCCCCTCCCTCATGCACCGTTATGTCTGGGAACCAGGAGACGGCGCCATAGGAGGAGACGAACTACCTCGCCAGCAGTGGACCACACTGAACCGCTTATGAACTGGTGTTGGGCGCTTCAATACGTCTATGCGGCAGTGGGGACTGGCGGACAGTGCGGCATGCGAGTGTGGAGCCCCCGAGCAGACAGCCGACCACATCATCAACACCTGCCCCCTATATAGACCACCCTCAGAGGCCGGCCTCTTCGACCTGGGACCAGAGATGCTGGCGTGGCTCCACGACACCAAGTTGGAGCTCTGACGTTACACGAGAGAGAGAGAGGAGTGTCATTTAGAGCAGTGATCCCCAACCTTTTTTGCGCCACGGACCGGTTACGTGTCAGAAATATTTTCGCGGACCGGCCTTTATATAAATAAATAATAGATTTATATAACTAAATAATACATTTATATAAATAAATAATACATTTATAATAAATATATGAATACGATGAAATAAAATGATACGACTGGCATAAAAACAAGTGTAAACGACATTAAAATAAAACTCACCATTACATTGAATTAGTGGGAGCACTGAGCTTGTTTCTCAGAAACGAGCCGGTCCCATCTAGGCGTAATCGGAGACAATGACACCCGAAGTGGTTAAGGTTTGTCTTTTAATGCAGGATGCTTGGTCTCCATGTGCCGAAGCAGTTTTGAGGGCTTCATTGCCTCGTTAGCTAGCCTGTCGCCACATATTATGCAGAGTGGGCTTGGCGCGTCATAGTCTTTTAAATGCAGCTTTCCTTTTCTTAGAAGTCGTAGCCTCTTCTTCTTCCGTCTCCTCATTGGGCTGTTTTCCCTTTCCGAAGAAGCTTTCCAAACATCTCTGTTTCTTGCTCATTTTTGCTTGCTTCGCGGGCTCAACTGAGGTGACATGTCACGTGACCGAGACGAGCGTCTTGACCTGAACCGACGGATGTAATTGGGAGAGAATCGCCAATTTTTTTATATTTTTCAAAATAAATATTTACTCATTTTTGCTAGCTTTGCGGGCTCGACTGGGGAAACATGTCACGTGACCGGGACGAGCGTCTTGACCTGAATTAATTGATCGTCGATTAAAACAATTAATCCGCGGCCCGGTGGTTGGGGACCACTGATTTAGAGGAAAGAATCTAATGGTACCAAGTAAGAGACGTATAGATCAAGGCAAACAGCAGTAATTGAATGCAGATACATTGTGAGAGCTGTAAAGCAGGTTCCCAAAACAACTGTTACTGACATCAACATCTTCCAGAGGGCAGGAAAGACAGTATCACAATCTAGTGAGTGTGGAGGACTTAATAAACATTGGGTGCTTGCTGCATGTGCGACATGCATAGATCCAAATACTAAATGAAAAGGGTAATTTGGCGGCTTGGAGCATCTAATCAATGCCTTTACTATTTCACAGTGGCAACTTTGTGATTCACATGCAGTCTGAATGCAGAGGAGCGAACATGACTGTTGCTGGGAGGCGAGTCACATGGTCTCTAGAAGTCGCAAGTTACAGTCACAGTCACTAATTTGTCATCGTGACAACTTAGCCGAACATTCAGTTTGTTCTGGGTTGAAGTTAACACTGGCAACACAGTTAGCTAACATTTTTTTACTATGTTAATCTGAAGGGTTCCATTTTGTGGCCTCAACATGTATGGTTGGCTTAAAAGTGACTTTCATCTGTGGCTGTATTTATTATATAGTACAGAAATGCAGAAAGACTCACTCAGAAAAAAAAAAATTCAGAAATGGGCACTCCAGCTTTCCAACTATTTTTATTGAATTATTAAATAGTCCCCTCCGTGGGCTGTCACCTTACCATGTACCAGTGAACTTAGGATCTAAGTGATGGTGTCGAACCTTAGCACGTGGGCCAAATTGGTCCCACAGTGTAATTATATTTGGCCCGCCAAATCAACTTCAACTTCATGTGTCAATACTAAAATTACAAATTGTCTTGACTAATAGAGAGAATGCTATCAAGCGTTATTACCATTCATCCTTTTAAAAAATTTAACAGTTTTTACTAATCTCCGATTTCAAAACTAGTCATTCATCAGTTTGTTGTGGAGACTATACTTTATGGAGTCAAGAGCCCCTATCCAGTCTGACTTACAATAAGTTATTCAGGGCTTTATGCCCCTGGCAGAGTCACCCATAGCAAGTCCAAAGCGAGGTACCAGACAAAGCACAGCTTCAAAGACCCCTGTGATAAGTACAATAAATGGGCCTCGTTTTCCCTTAGCCAGGTGGAAGTGGGGCTTGCTGTCTCCCTTCCCATGGGTTCATCACCTGTGGGAGGAGCCAAAGGGAGCGTAGTGAGCTGACTGTTGTTTGTGCCTATGCACCAAAAACCAGCTCAAACTACCCATCATTTTTGGAGTCCTGTGATGCGGACTCTGTACCGGTCTGTCGTGGTAATGAGGGAGCTGAGTTGGAAGATAAAGCACGCAATTGACCATTTAATCTACGTACATTCACCTACGGTCATGGCCTGTGGGTGTTGACCGAAAGAACGAGAATGCGGATGCAAACAGTCGAAATGAGCTTCTTTCGCAGGGTGTCCAGGCACTCCCTTTTCAGATAAGACGGTTATTTGGTATGGACTCGAGTGGAGCCGCTGATCCACCGCAGTAAGAAGAGCCACATGAGTTGGTTTGATATCTTATTAGAATGCTGCCTGGACGTCTTCCTGGTGAGGTGTTCTGGGTATGTCTGACTAGGACGAGGCCCTGAGGTTAACCCAGGACATGCTGGAGAGACTGTGTGTCTCGGCTGGCTTTGGAACTCCTCGGCACTCCTAAGGACAAGCTGGACAAAGTGTCTTGGGAGAGGGAACTCTGGGTTTTGCTGTTTAAGCCACTGCCACCTTGATATGACTTCAGATAAGTGGAAGACGATGATGATGATAACTTTTTAATGTTTACCACAGACAAAAGCTCCCCTTCAATTTACTCAAGACAGTATATTATTCATAGATGTGAATGTAAATGTGTATTGTCTACATGTCGCCTCTATGATTGAGCAATTAATGGTATTCTCGTCTTTGCAGTGTTGATGTCTTCAAGTACTTAAATAACACTTGGATGTAATAATTCATACTAATTGTTCCTGGAAATAAAGTGGTCCACTTCTATGCGCTGTGGCTTCATAGCAAGCAGGTTGTGGAATTCACTTTACTGGTCCTGTTGAGCCCTCTCTACAGATTTTAAAGGCAAGTACCTTTGTTGTTTACTCCCACAACACGTATACTCAGTTAAGATTCTTAAATACTCGTGGCTGTAAATGACTGGGAGTAAGAATGATTGTGTGAAATAGGCTGCATCGCGTACATAAATAGTGTCCAAACTTCTGAAAATGAAAAAATGGTTGTAATGACTGTAGTCGTGGAGGTGTGGAGCCAGATATAGTTGCAGAGAATGACATGTGGACTGTGGGGATGTAAACAGAATGTGACTAAAATTTCACACCCTGATGAGTAGCAAAGACAAGAGCACCATGATCAAAATTGAATGCTCTTCCCACGCTGCAGACTCATCTGGTCAACCTTCTGTTTGCTCTTAAAATGCTTCAATAGCTTTTAATGCTCACAAGCAATTTTCCACAGATGACAATCACGTTAAGTTAAATTAAACTGAATTATCCCACATCCATTGAAGAGGCTTAATTACTCAACAGATGGTTGCTTTATCCTTTGTAAATGTGAATTGTGTCTCTCTGGATCTTTCACGTTTGCTCATTTTATTCATAAATTGATCCAGCGTCCTTGGATCTAGTTAGTACCTTAAGGTTAAACAATAGTAATTATATTTTGTGGTGTAATTACATTCATAAGAACACCAAATGAAGATAAACCTTCGCATTAGCAAGAACAAATGCTAAAGATGCAAATTTTGGGTACTCAACTTAAGTGTGTTGAGCCTTATAACATTTTGAATTCACAGTTGTATCATTCCAAGTTTGCCGTCTTAAAACAAAGTCTGTGACATGCTTTTGTCAAGATACTGCAAAGATCAACAATTCTAACCCAGATAATAAAATCTGCAAAGGCTAGATGGATTCAAGTCACAAACTCTGCATGGTCATTCTTTGAATCTGTAATCCATGGTAGTCATGATGTTAATCTTCATCAGATTTGTCTTCCCTGAGGCCTACTAAAAGGAATGTTGTGATTATGGTTGAGGGACAGGAGGGTCAGATTGTCAGCAAAAATCAAGGTAATCTACCGTATTTTTCTGACTATAAATCGCGGTTTTTTTTCATAGTTTGGGGGGGGCGACGTATACTGAGGAGCGACTTATATGTGAATTTATTCACAAATTTTCAAAAAAAAAAAAAAAAAAAAGTGGAACCGCGATAAACGAACCACGATGTAGCTGCAAGTGACGTCAGCGGCGCGGCGGTTGTTTACATAAAGGACAAAGGATTTGATCACGGGATGACGAAGATGACGAAGGGCCAGACGTACTACCCTCATCATTAGTGGCTTTGTTTGTAAGTGACACGGACGACAAAGAGTTTGAAGGATTTAATGATTTGGAGTGACACAGAAGGTTTGAAAAACTATTATGGCTTTTACGCACGCCCGGTCCTATGCTACGGAGCTCTCTTTCACCTCCGTGGATGGAAGTCGGGGGCCGGCGCTCGGCCGGGTGGCTGTCCGGGGACGGTGGATGGGGCTCGGACATGGCTTTTACGCACGCCCGGTCCTATTCTATGGAACTCTCTTCCACCTCCGTGGCTGGAAGTGCCACCTCCGGGGATGGAAGTCCGCGCTGCGACACGCCTGGAAGTCAATGCCGGTGCTTGGGGCCGTGTGGCGGTGAACTATTTATGTTATAGTTATTTGATATATTTTATTTCGTGTAGCAACTTGTGTATGTTTTTATCGTTACAGTTCAGTAGTTGTTGGCTCGTTGAACTCTTGTTTCGTTAAATAAAGAGCCGTTTACCAAACCCACGTCTTTCCTTTCCTGGTACTTTGTTAACGCTACAATATTGTTATACACTAGATCTGTGGAATAACGACGAGGCTGATGTCAGCGGCGCACGCACAGCGTTGTTGACAAAGGAAGATGAATTTGATCGATGGATTTAATGATCTGGCGTGACACAGATGGTTTGATAATATTGTTGTTTATATGATAGTTATTTGATATATTTTATTTCGTGTAGCAACTTGTATATGTTTTTATCGTTACAGTTCAATAGTTGTTGGCTTGTTGAACTCTTGTTTTGTTAAATAAAGAGCCGTTTACCAAACCCACGTCTTTCCTGGTACTTTGTTAACGCTACAATATTGTTATATACTAGATCTGTGAAATAACGACGAGGCTGACGTCAGCGGCGCACGCGCGGCGTTGTTGACAAAGGACGAGGAATTTGATCGATGGATTTAATGATTTGGAGTGACACAGATGGTTTGATAATATTGTTGTTTATATGATAGTTATTTGATATATACTTTATATATCGTTATATGGGTCTGTGGAATATTTAGAATATTTAGACGTCAGCGGCGCGGCGCATACACGGCATAGTTTCCATAAAGGACGATCAATGGATTTAATGAATTGGAGTGACAGATAGTTTGATAAACGTGTTATTTATGTAATAGTTATTTGAATAACTCTGAATGTTACGTCAGGCCCGTTCTCAGCTCTTCGTTTGTGTTTATGTCAAGTTAGCATACCTATCGTTTAGCCTGTTGTTGCTCGTTCATGTCTGTTCTTGGTGTTGAATTTTGTGGAATAAATTTCCCCCAAAATGCGACTTATACTCCGGAGCGACTTATATATGTTTTTTTTCACTTTATTGTGCATTTTATGTCTAATGCGACGTATATTCCGGAGCGACTTTTAGTCCGAAAAATACGGTAGTTGTGGCCAGAGGGTATACCGTTTTCTCTCCCTGTTGTCGTGGTTTTCATTATCCAGTCAATTAGGATGAGAAACAGAGAGGGTGACTGTAGACGTTCCTATGGAACTTCAATCCAGATCTCAATACTGTCTGACAATTCTAAAAAGAATAGCAGGGGTTCACTGTATAGTATTTCATGGTGAACCAAAATTCAGAACTGGTGACTGACTCACAGACACATTTTCAGAAAAAGGCAGGTCTCAACACACTCTGCTTGGGGTTACACAGGGCATGAGTGTATGTCAGGAACTGCAGTAATGTTTGTGTATTCTGTTACGGGAACAGACGGGCAGGACGACCAAATATGACACACCGTTTATATGAGAAAGGAGGAGATCGGGCGTAGAGCTCAATGAGCAAGATGGAGTCGTGGTCAATGATTGGCCATTCAGTCAGGGCTGGCGGCGTTCTGGCTTGATCGTTGGACGAGCGCTTGGTCAGGGCTGGCGGCGTTTAGGGTTGGAACACGGAAACAGGTCGACAACTGGGAGGCAATAAGAACAACAAGGCACAGAGCAAGGGCACGGACAGGTAGCATACTGGGACGAACTGACAAGTGTAAACTGCGTGGCGTTTAATAGTGGACCGAGGGCAGCAACAAGTGTGAGCGATTGACTCAATAGAAGGGGCGTGGCTGTGAATGGTATTCATGGTGACTGAGTGACAAAGTTACCGGCTGATCACAGGGGGCACGACACGTGACATATTCGTGTGTAGTTTCTTGTGTGTGAGCCTCTGTCTACGATGGGTGCTGCGCTGCGAATTGCATCTGTTCCTAATTACAGAGTGCTAATGAAAGCCTGTACTCCTCGTGGGTCCTGGGGACACTTCTCTGCCTCATGTTGGAGGTGATGTCACACACAAGTCCAAAACAAAATGAAATACACACTAATGAAGACAGGGAAAGTGATAGGTGGCAGTTGAGGGATCATAGAAGGACAGCTGCTCTACACTGCAACCCTCATGTTGACATTACATAGTTCCTCTTTCAAATCCCAAAAGGCATCTGGCAGTTCTGCTTTAATTATGCTACAGATTAAGCTTCAAAGTGCAGTTTGAGTTTAGTAGATATTCATTTACACACACGCACCATTTGCGGTCATAAATATTGTTTTAACATAGTGGACCGAACAAACTGTCCTGGCCAAATTTGCAGTTCATGTGAAATTGTGTGTACGTATTTATTGTTATTATTTTATTATTTTTTTGCTGATCGAAATGTCGCAAGAAAGTGACAGAAGACAGTGTTAGAAATCTTTTTAGCGGTCAAATATTTTTTTGTTTAGCTTTTTCAGAAATACAATGTTTTACAACATGGATTATAAAAGGAAATCTGGAGCTTTGTTATCAATTAAAAATGTGCTTATACTACATATATTGGAACACAACTTTATGTAAAAACAAAAAAACAATGTTGCAAGTATTTTTTACTTATTTATAGTTAAATTGAGCCATTGGCCCACAGTGGTGCACTGGTTAGCACGTTCGCCTCACAATTCAGAGCTTATGGGTTTGATTCCACATCCGGCTCTCCCTGTGTGGAGTTTATGTGTTCTCCTTGTGCCGGTTCAGGGTGTCCCCCGCCTATTGTCCGATGACTGCTGGGATAGGCTCCAGCACACCCGTGACCCCCGTTGGGACAAGCGGTACAGATAATGGATGGATGGATGGAGCCATTGGCCAAATAAATAGAAATTAAATTTAACTCAAGATATAACCAGTGTTACAAATGTTAGGCTGGCTCCATATGTTTGCTTACAAATAACATTTTATGCATATCATATTTCCTACAAGTGTGTTTTTGTGTTTTCTGTAATTGCCTTCGACATAGCGTATACAGCTAGACTGGTTCCGCAGCTACCTGTTTGGAAGACATCAATATGTTTCTATTAAAAACCATAAATCTTCATACAAACCCATCAATCATGGAGTTCCCCAAGGGTCCATCTTAGGGCCGCTTCTCTTCATCTTGTACATAAATGACATTGTTAATACTTCATCCATACTACATAAAGTATTATTTGCTGATGATACAAACTTGTTTTTTTCCCATAAAAATCCAAATACACGTGAACAAATTATAAATAGTGAGTTAGCAAAAATAAACACATGGTTTAAATGCAACAAACTCTCCCTAAATGTCAATAAAACAAACCACATCGTATTCCGCTCCCATAAAAAAAAGGACATTGACCAAATTTGCATAAAAATCAACGGACAAAACATTGAGTCAGCTCTACTAAATTCCTGGGGATCCACATTGACGAGTTCTTGAACTTTAAAAGACATATTGATGATCTCAGAATCAAACTGTCTAAATATGCTGCTTTGTTCTTCAAATTGAGACATTATCTCCCACTCACTGCACTTCTTATTCTGTACAAATCCTTATTTGAACCTCATTTAAAATATTGCATTATATGGTGTAACACATTTCCAACCCATTTAAAAAAGCTTGAGATACTTCAGAAAAAGGTCATACGTGCCATAACATAGTCTGAGTTTAACGCCCTCACTAAAACAATCTTCCACCGACACAATCTTCTGAGGCTTGTTGAACACAACTATTTCCAGAATGCTTGCATCATGTATCAGACTGTCCATAAACGAAACCATAAACTCTGTCAACTCATCCCAATCTGTACTCCCAGCCACACCTACACCACCAGGAATAGCAATCTAATCATTGGGAAAAAACGGAAACTAAAATCTACAAGCTTTAGCATTGTGTGCAGAGGGCCACAGATTAGGAATGAGCTTGATGAAACACTAAAAATGTTGCAATCCATATCCATCTTCAAGGCAAATCTAAAAAATCAACTCCTATCATTGTATGTTTAGTGTGCTGATTATTAATCGCATGAACACCTGTGTCCTGTTGTTAATTTATTAACTGCTAATGTATGTTGTCCATAATGTAAGGATATCTGGCCAATATCTGATACTTATGGGAAACCGGGCCCCCTATTAAAAGCTTTAAATAGCTTGGGACCTTTCACGCATCCGACTGTGTAATACTGTTTGTTGTATCATGTTGTATGTCTTGGATATTGCGTGAATAAACTAAACTAAACTAAACTAAACTAACATGCAAATTAGTCAGCCATCTCTCATTTTAGTGGTCAATTGAGTAAAATACAAACTTGTTCCCGCTCCTCTTGACCGGTTTAACATTTGCTTTATTCGGAATAAATGAACAAAAAAAAAAAAATCACCCTTCCCCTCCTGTGTGGAAAGAAATATCAAAATGTCCTCCAGGTTTACATCCAAAGGTTGAATGCCAAACTAAGGCAAGGACCTTCAATGTTACTAATTCATTTACAGATTTAATTAGATGGATGGAGCCCTTGCCGATATTAAAACAGGGAGGGGTAGAATGTTGCCAACACAACAGGACTTTTTAATTACAACTCCGCATCCCCCACTTGCTGATGTCTGGGGAACCAGTTAATTAAAATCCTCATTATTTTACTTTTAATTAGTTCCCCTCTCTTTTTGTTTCCCTGCACCATATGGCAGTGATCCGTAGTCAAATCAACTTAATTAAGCTAATTAAGTTGATCAGTTTAATTATTCAAAGTATGCTGATTGGATGAAATATCTACCACACCACCTCAACGCTTCAAATGCATTTGTTAATTACTTATAATAATGGATCCATTTCAGAGCTACTGATTGTTATCGCACGCTACACTTATACTGCACACACACGTGGTTAGTATAACTCCAATATCTTACATCAAGCATTTATGTAACTTTCAGTGTCTCTTTAGTGTATGTATTGCAATATAATTATGGTCTACTTACTATTTTCAAATATATGCTTAAGAGTGCAGTACTACTTCAGACAGATAGTTCATCTCAGTATAATGTTCTCCCTTGTTTGTGCATGTAGTTTTATTGAGTAAGTGAGCAATGAATGAAAGTGGAAAAAAAGTTCTTTTATTATACAAATGGACAATGTGTTGTGGTGCTACGATGTCAAGAGAAGTGCTATTAGCTTTCCAGGTGGATCATGTTGCGTATTGGATTCATCAGCTGTTGCACAATTAAATGGCTTGGTATATGCTTGATGCTTCATGCCGAGATTTCTAAACCCCGCGGAAGCTCCTGCGCTGAAAGGATGGCGGACAACAAAGAGCTGTTTTAAACACCGATGTTCTACTGCCCAATTCTTTAGTTTCATTTATTTACGTTAAAATATGGAGACTGTTCATCCCTAAATGCTGTTAATGACAGTTTATTGAATAAAAAAATTACATAATTTTTTACTTTTACTGTGGTGAAGTATTGTTCATGTGATGTAGACGATCTTCACTGCCTCCTATTGTATGGGAGAATATCGACTACACGCCGTGACAAGCCGTGCAGAGTATGATAGGGTGCCAAAGTGGTGCTGGACGAACTCATTTCCACGCGGAACGTACATACGCCAAGCATACACCAAGCTTTACAATTCATAATCAAATTCTTTGATAACTCATCCAAAAGTTGACTGACAGCTGACTTTGGGCCAAAGTTGAGGTACACACTCGACTGGCTTCCAGCCATTCACAGAGGTTATTACTAGTTACATGTAAAGTATACCATCAGATCACAAAAACACAATGTCAATACCAATTCTTCAAAAGGCAACATTTTGTTTCAGATAAAAAGCTAAATTGAGTATACATACAGTACATACAATATATAATATACAAAAATAAGATACAAAAAGCTTTGAAGCTAATTCTGTGTGTAGTATGAACACGATTAAAAAAAGCCACCACTTTCCCCTTTAATTAAGATGAATACTGGAACAACACAGAAAACACAGAGTTGTGGATTTTTACTGTTTAACAGACAAACACAAAAAATGCCATAAAACTCACGAATGTTGTGCATTCTGTATGAGTTGAGTTCAGTGATACCTCCAGATTCAATATCCACTTTTTGGACGGGTGGGCAAAGAGCATCGTGGTTTTTGCTGAAGTCACTGCTATGAAATGTCAACGTATTTTCTCTTCCTTTCAGCCATGGCTAATCCTCACAACACTATTGTTGCTACAGTTCATTAGAGACAGTAGTCGAGTGGTTCAACCATCCTCCCTCAAATGAAGCAACAATTCAGCCTTCTCTCATCATGAAAAGAGTGACAAGCTGGTTTACAAGAGGAGGAAGGCGAACAAGGAAGCCGATAGAAGAGTTGAAGGTAGAAGCCACTCAAGTTTTTCCATCTAGTTTCTCAGCATACCTGTAAATAATGGAAATAGATCATTAGTATGTACTTGTACCAAATATCAGTATATTATTTATATTTATCCGTTGATAAATATCAACTTGTCGTACAGTTCCATAATGCAGACCATAATACAAAGGCTGTTATTGTACAAGGCAGACAGCTTAAGTTCAGGTCTTATGAGTTATTAGTAAATCGTGTAGTGTGATTTCTAAAATGCAAATGAACACACAAAGCAAAACGCTTCTCACCTTCTGGTCGGACATCATGCCATTGGCATGCATTTGAGTTGGGTGTCCACTGACTAGTCCACCTCCCGGCCGATCATGTTCACAGAAGATCGTTCCGTTGATGTAGTGAAAGCGATCACCAGGGACAAGGCGGTTCCGACAGGTTGCACAAATGAAACACTGACACAAAGACACATGAAAGATTTGTTAATTTCATCTACAATCATGCACCACTGACCAGGACCAAGAACAAGTACAACAATTGCAGTTTGATGATACAATGCTATGTAAATACCGTATTTTCCGCACTATTAGGCACACTTAAAAACTTAAAATTTACTCAAAAAAACACAGTGCGCCTTATAATGCAGAGCGCCTTATATATGGATCAATTGATGAATTTGTTGATCCATACTGGTTGTACATAGCGCTCTGCCAAAATGTTTCAGTACGTTTTAGTACGACTAGTAAATTACAAGGTCGCATCGCGTCCCAGCATTACGACAACCGTGGTCAGGGGGCGTCACTGAATAGCTGTTGTACCCGCGAGGCTATTCCATTTCAAAATAGGCTGTTCCGTTAATGTTTTCGAGTACGTTTACGGATCATTATCCACCGGAATCATAAATAAGCAGTACCAATGTGTTAAATCAGTCTTTAGTCGGGTCCGATCACTTTTATGGGAGAGGGTTTGAGAAACATGATTGCTTACAGGGGGCTGTCACGACACTTTGCTGAGGCTCATGGGAGTCTGCGAGCTAAGGCTCATGGGAGTTTGCAAGTGGCTAATGCTATAATGATAGCTGCTATACGCACAAGGCTATTTCATTTCAAAATAGGCTGCTCCGTCGATGTTTCGAGTAAATTTACGGATCGATATGGAACGGAAACATAAGTAAGCAGTACCAATGTGTTAGATCGAACTTTAGTCAGTTCTGATCATTTTATAGGAGATAGTTTGAGAAACGCGATTGTTTGCAGGGGGCTGCCACGACACTTTGCTGAGACTCATGGGAGTCTGTGAGCTGAGGCTCATGGGAGTTTGCGGATGGCTAATGCTATAATGATAGCTGCCATACGCACGAGGCTATTTTATCTCAAAATAGGCTGCTTCGTTAATGGTTCGAGTAAATTTACGGATCGATATGGAAGGGAAACATAAGTAAGCAGTACCAATGTGTTAGATCGAACTTTAGTCAATTCCGATCATTTTATAGGAGATAGTTTGAGAAACACGATTGTTTACAGAGGGCTCATTGGTTATTGGCTAGTGGATGCATACCGCAACCCTAGTCAACCTCAGTTAGTTGCAGTATAGCTTCTATTTTATGGGCCTTTTAATCCGGTGCGCCCTATATATGAAATAATTTCTAAAATAAAAAATTCAATGAGGGTGCGCCTTATAATCCAGTGCACCTTTTGGTGCGAAAAATACGGTACTGAGGTGATGAGACACATAATCAACCTCACCTTCAGGTGGTAAACGTTTCCTTGTGCCCGCATCACCATTTCGCTAGCAGGGATAGCCTGTCCACATGCACTGCAAGCGCCGCTGTGTCCAAAAAGTCTGCGGAAACACACAAGCAAAACTATTTTACGACCATCAAAAGCATGTATTCAATTTGTATGACGAGTAAAAAAAAGAGAGTAGTGGCTCTCATTTTGTGGCGGCGTTGGCATCGATGCTAATTGTACTGTAGTACAAGGCTATTTCCCCTTTTTACATTTGTCTGATAAATAAGAATGTTTAAATGTCGACTCACCTCTGAAGCCTCCCTTTATGTACCTATCCTTAAATGCTACTTCTCTATCACGCTGAAGACAAATGGGAGGAGAGGAGATTTCTTTCTTTCTTTTGATTTTAGTGTAATGTTCAGTCTGATTTTGTTTGTTTCTTTCTTTTACACTTGATGTACCGTATGACAGTTATGATTGCATGATTTACTCCACTTCGTAGATCAACCTAAACAATTTGTGTTAAACTTGAAGTTTCCACTGTATCACCATTTAGGTTTTCTGTAGAATTTCTGTAAAAGCATCCACCCTTTTTTTTTGTAGTAACTATTCAAGCAGCTGAACTTCCTGCACTCAATGTTAGGAAAGACATAAGTTGGAATTTGCTGTTGGCTGATCAACTGCAATTTAATGAGCTGCTCTGGCAAAGCGCCTGAGTGGTATCAGATGCACATTTGGGAGATTTTTATGCTTAGGGAGAAATGCTGTTGTTGAACTAGTGTTCTCTCGCCTCATAGCCAGTTTGTAGTCATTCTAAAAGAAGATTGCACAACTAATGAATATATTATTTGAGACTACCACAAGCTCGCTTTAAAATGGGGCTTTCTAATTTTATGATGTTGGTTACAGTCGATGAGCAAGTTTAAGATCTCAATCAACATCTTATAACATACAGTCAGTGACAGGAACAGCAGGCTCAAGTTAATATTTTCAATTAAGGTATTAATAGTAGACTGTCTGTCAAGATCTGTCACGGTTCATTTCCTTGTTTTAATGTCATTTATGAGTTTCGGTTAGCGTGTCTGTGTGCTAGCCCCTCCCCTCCTGTGCTCTGATCAGTGTAATTGCGTCACCTGACTCTCGTTAACTGTCTTGTATTTAAGTCCTGTCTGCGTGTCACTCCCTGTCGGATTGTTTGCGTCTTATGTCTTCTTGTTTTTTCTAGTTGCTTGTCTGTTCTTTGTGCTTTGTCTTTCTGTTCAGTTATTCATGTCCCTCATCGAGCATCTATAGTTTGTCTTTTGTGTTCGTTCAATAAACCCTGGTCCAAGCTGCATTTGGTCGCCCAGCTCCGATCTCTTCATGACACTGTCACGCTCAATTTAAATGATAATTTAAATAATTCCTCTTTTGGCATGCACAAACTTGGCCAATAAAGCTGATTCTGATTTATGAGACTCCATGCAAGCCCACCAACATCATACATTAACATCAATTTTAAAACATTTTAAAATTACTGCACGTAAAGCTACTTACAGAAATACTCACTACATTTGTATTCAGTTCTGTCTGATTTCTTGTTTTGACTGGCAGTTGTGGTCGTTATTCAAATACCAGCCAAAGTGAAATCTAATAGTGCAAACATAAGACATTTAGATTAATGTGTACATACCCTAAAACCACAAGACAGGGTCAAGGTGGCTATGGGTAATTTTGGGAGATTCCTGAATGGTGAACAAAGTTGCAATGACGCAGATGTAAAAAATGCCCATGGGCTTTCATAAAGCAAAAAAAAAGAAAAAAGGTTCCTGGCTAAGTGAGACTCAACTAGCCGGTATACCTTTTAAAGTGAATTAAAAGAAACAAAAAGTTCCGCAGTGTCTGCCTCGAGCTCACACCCGCACTGTTAGGTTCTTAAAGGGGAAGTCAAGTAAAAAAAAAAAAAAAATCACTTACCATAATATGTTCTATCTGCCTCCACTATGCTGAACAGTATTCTGATTGGTATTGCATCAGTGGGATATTAATTGCAAAACAAAACCACCCGTTTTGATCCATTTTGCAGGCATTTATTTATTTATTTATTATTTATTCATCACTCTTCATTGTTTGCGCCTTCTTGTTTTTACTTTTTGTGTTGTTTACTTGTATGTATATTGTGTACTATGTCTTGTCACCGTGGGATAGTGGGAACGTAATTTTGATCTCTTTGTATGTCTTGACATGTGAAGAAATTGACAATAAAGCAGACTTTGACTTTTTGACTTTGATTTTTTTTTATTTTGCCCTGAACTGACACCTGCTGTCAAGGGACAATTACATCACAGTGACATCATGGCGCACCTCTTTTCTGAGTTTGATCATGTGATGTTGACAAGCGGAGCCACAAGGCAATGTGACATCAACTTCATTCAGCTTATAAGCTAGCTGGTGGCTAGCACCTTGCACTAGCACTTTCTCATCGTGACATGCAAAGTCCCATTACGACATGGGATGTGTCACCGGAGGAGCCTTTAAGTCACAGCTCAAACATGCAGAGAAGAGTAGGCATAATAAAGATGCTACATGCAGTTGTGTTTGATTGACAGTTGGGTGGAGAGTGGTTTCTTTGGCTATGAAGCAATAAATGTAGCCTTTCTGTTGGAAAATGCAAGGGTGAATAGGACAATTAATCATTGCCAATAGCATATAAAATATCCACACACACTCCTTTGTCTCCTGTTTCCTCTACTTGGGCGAATTCATTCTTTTCCCTGACAATTTTGCCGTTCAAAAAATACACTATAGTACCGTATTGGCCTGAATATAAGACGATGTTTTTTTGCATTGAAATAAGACTGAAAAAGTGGGGGTCGTCTTACATTCGGGGTCTAGACATTCACTTGTGCACAGCGGTAAGTTAAAGGTTCCTGGTATCGACTGAGTATGTTGCTGTGATCGTGTGCGTCACAAAGTGAGTATATACATTTCATTGTTACTACTGTCCACTGTTGTGCCGTTTGTCCGATTGCGGTATGCTTCGTGTGCGCGCCGTTTGATTGACAGCTCCGGCGCGCTCCTTTAAAGGGTACCTTTGGTCAACCTGTATAACGCAGGCACTGATTTGGTATTAAGTAAATGTACAATATCAAAAAAGAAATAACAACACCTCTTAGAGACAAGAGATATATAGCCTGAAACATTGCCGTTTGACCGGCACTTTTGCTGCCTGGGGAAGAAATATGGCGCCCCGGACATGACGTCACCAAGTTGGTTCCGACCAATTGATCATAGCCGTTACTAAAATCACTTAACAGGAAACTGACTTCCCTGGCAAAATGCGCTTGCCCGCCATGACGGGAAACCAATGTACACAAACCACAGTAATTGCCCAGTAATTTATCAAAATCGGGGACAAAAACTGTTTATCACAGATCCATACCTGTCTCAGAACGGCAATGTTTTGTCTCTGGGATCTCTTTTCATGACGCTGCTGCCTTTTCACATCAGTTTTCCTCTGTTTATGGGCAAAAATTGTTGGCACTGCCCAGGGATGCAGACGTTTTTTCTCTTTCAAACCAAGGGTCCTGTTAATCACATCGGCTGCGAAGCAATTCTCTTCAAAATGTTCCTCACAAACCATGAAATTACTGCCAAAAGGGAAAGTTTTCATCGTGTGACCTGTTCCTAGATTGTGCAACCATTGTTTACAGATCCTTATATGATCATAATTGCTTGGCATTGGCACACGGAAGAAGTGTTTGTCTTTATTTTTCCTTTCGTTATTATAACATCCGAATGCTTTACACTGCGCCATGTTGCGTGATCCACAATACTACTCACACTCACTGAATCCGTGCTCCGTGACCCAGCCCAGATTCTCCCGGAGTTCATTGCGTCACACCTCTCTGGCCTGCACCAACGCTGGGGACGAGATTGGAGCCAGCCAAGATGCTATCAACTTGCTGATGTCACGCAGCTGCCTGATCCGGGCCACAAACTAAGCAACATGGATGCTCCCAGTATTTCCATGTCTCACTAACTAAAAGCCATTTATTTCCTACATGAGTTGCTTTTTTTTAATAAACTTCAGGGATTTGATTAAGCCATATTCGTAGAATAGAAAAATGTTAATATTGCTAATGACCAAAGGTACCCTTTAAGTTTGCCTCGCATCGTACGAGCAGCGTACACGCATGACGACAGCAGTTACACAGCGGCACGGCGACTAACTGTCGCCAGCAAATGTATTTTGTTGTCTCGATGACTTATGTTTGGTGTGTTGCCGAGAGTATTTCATTTATGGTTATTTAGTATAGCGGAACCGCTACGCGCAGTTAGTTATGTAATGTGTGCCGTCTACTAGTGTTGTGTGACGTCAGAAGTTGAGCGTTGACTTAAGTGCTGTATTTCTGTCTGTTGCAGAACCACGCACACGCACACGCACACGCACACGCACACACACACACACACACACACACGCACACACACAAAGACTCACCCATGTACACTACACACACCTGCTCTCACATCCTTACGACCAAGCATGTGCCTATACCCTTTTCCCAGTTTGCCTGTATGCACCTATGAGCCACAGTGTCTGTTACATTTTTTGTCAATAATTCAGTAAAGCAATCAAAACTGAACCACGTCTTCCCTCCTGTGTTCTGACCGACACCCGGGGGCGAAAAGAACATAACTATCCGAGCCAACCCTTTATACAGTCCTCAGGCTCCCCAACAATAGCGGTAGCAGTTTGCATTATTTTATTGCAATGTTTTTCCTTATTCAGATTTGTTTCAAGACTACAGTTACATTTAGACTTCACTTTGATGGTTAATGCATTTATTGCAATTTTGTTGTTTTATCCCAGTAGATTGGTTTATTTACATTTCAAAAACCAGAAGCCATTCATTTAGAAATGTGATTGCACTTTAGTTTACATATTTAAATGTTCAGATATTAAGATGTGATAGACAGTTTTTGCATGATTTGAATGAGGCAAAATAACGTGCTTTTTCTCTCGAATATATTGTTATAATCATTTGTTTCAGATGTAATCATTTTCTGTATAAAAATTAAATTTGGTGTTCAAAAAGTCTTTTTTCAAACTTGAGTCTTGAAAAACAGGGAGTCGTCTTATAATCAGGGTCATCTTGTATTCGGGCCAATACGGTATATTACAGAAACTTGCAACTTATTAATTAAATTGATCCAATGAGCAAATGTTTTAAAGAGTTATACTCATTTTCTGTCCTCCATTTTTATTGAATGTATCAATTTGTGTCACACTCAGTTTAAAACACTGTACAAAATGCTAGTAAGAATGAAATGTGTGCTCATGCTGAAGCAAAGCGTGTTCCACAGAGCGTGAGCCACACTCACCTGATGTAGTCGTTCTTGCAGAGGATCATCCCTCCTTTGCTGTAGCAGGTGCTGCTGTACTCGCCCAGCTGAGCGTGGCAGCAGGAGCACTTGAGACAGCGCGTGTGCCAGTACTGCTCCATTGAGAAGAGGAGGAAGCGGTCTACTATTCGACCTCCACATCCTGCGCACGACCGACCTGCTGTCCCTCCCACTACGGCCACAGTGGGCCCCTCCACCCTGCTGTTCACCATCATAACTGGAGAGGGACAAGAGTGTAGAACGAGAAAGTCTAAAATGAATGACAATCTGCATAACATAAAGAGAAAAGAAAAAGTAAAGGCTTTGGTTCAAATTCATGATAATCTACGAAAATGAATAATGCATAAATGCTTAGCACGTCCAGCTCGCAGTTCTGAGCTTAAAGGTTCAAATTTGTGCTCAGGTCTGCCTATATGAAGTCTACATTTTCTCCCTCGGGCTTTCTTCCACATTCCAAAAACATGTTTATTTGGGATCATTTATGCATAGGCGCGAATGGTTGTTTATGTATGTATAGATTTATTTATGTAAGTCCTGATATCAAGTCTTGATATTGAAGAAATATTAAAAATGCTTTATCTGTTTTCAGAATTTAGTGAAATTATATTGGCCCATGCCTCCACAGTCCAGGTTTGAAAAGATTAGTCCAGTTTTTCCCGACCTGTTTTCATCCACAGCACACCTATTCATTGGGAAAAATCTCGAGGCACACTACCACCAAAAATTTGTTGTGTTCACACCAGGTTCTATATTAAAATTAGTTATTTGACGAAAAATGTTGTTAAAGTGCTATATAAGTCCTTTTCACACACGCACGCACGCACGCACACACACACACACACACACAAATAAAGAGATATTTTTTAAATTATATTTCTTTTTATGAAAGTGATTGTGATTAAAATCCAAAAGAATCAACCTGACTGTTTACTGTTTTAGACTCGCTCTATAAATATTGCCACAGTAAAAACAAAGTCTTGTTTAAAGACACCTTACTGTTCTGGCAGCACCTGAGTGGTTATCACAGTGAAGGTATCACTTCTTCATTGTGTACTTTATGTTGGTGAAAAATGCACAATCCAGGTTCTCCGGTCAAACTACATCCTGGGATTTCCCAGTCCACAAACGCACCATGGCAATTGTCACTGTTATCAAAAGCACACAGCAGCACATACATGAACTGAATATGTGCCGATGCAGCACAATCAGACCGACACAGCATGAAATCTCAAGATTTTTCAATTAGCAACGCACATGCAATTAGCAAGTGACTGACCAGACCTTGCTCTCACTCTCGCCGTAATTAATATTGGACAATTTCGCACGGCCCAGCTGAACATCTCTCATGGCACACCAGTGTGCCGCGCACAGTGGTTGAGAAATGTGTAGCGTGTTGTAAAAGATTACACATTTTGCCTAACTGTGCAAATTAATAAACAATGACAACATGACCTAGAAACCAAAATACAATCAAATTAAAATCACAAAAACATCAGCATTTTGTTGTTTTTACATTCATAATTTATGTAACAGTTGATATTGGACCACCAGCTCAGTGGGCTAGTGGTAGAGTGTCCGCCCTGAGACTGGAAGGTTGTGGTTCAAACCCCGGCCGGGTCATACCAAAGACTATAAAAATGGGACCCATTGCCTTCCTGCTTGGCACTCAGCTTTAAGGGTTGGAATTGGGGGGTTAGATCACCAAATGATTCCCGAGCGCGGCACCGCTGCTGCTCACTGTTCCCCTCTCCCCCAGGGGATGGATCAAAAGCACATGGGGATGGGTTAAATGCAGAGGACAAATTTCACCACACCCAGATGTGTGTGTGACGATCATTGGGACTTTAACTTTAACTTTAACCAGCTACCAAACAGGACGAAATCTACTCTCTGACCACAATCATTAGTTACACTTGCACAATACAATAGGCTCTAATACGACAACATTATCAGCAACTGTGCCTTCACAAACACAATAACAAATCACTCAAGGCTGACAACTAAAAGCAGTTGTAGTTAACCATCAATTTGTAGCAATTGCAGATATTTCATTTGTGACAAAAATGATTAAAAAAAAACACACCTCTTTGACTTAACAACTTAATGAACAATAATTGATTCCAAAATGTTGTTTCCATTAAAGCGGCAAAGTCAACACAAGTCCTTCTGAAATAATTTGTTTCAATTGTCAGTCAGGTTTATTTCTAATTGACACACCTCATGCCACAGTACTGTATTCTAACAACTTGGTTGCTATATTGGACTTGTGCGTTAGTAGACTTGCGTGATGCAAGCGCTGTAATAGCTATTAATAATATTAGTTTTTAAGAACATGCTTATTTCAATTTTGCGGCAGTTATGAAGTGGCACTAAATAACGCTAATTATCACCTAATTGCTAAATCCAGATAGAGCTTTTTATGAGCAGTAAGTGCAATAATGAAGTTTGCGCACTCTTTGAATCCAGACTTTACAGTCATGAAGGTCGCCAAGGAAGATGCTTCTTTATAGCAGACTGTGACATACTAAGTGGTCAATTACTTCAGTTGGTTAAATACTACTTGACATTGTTACACGTCTAAACTAATGAGTGGTGCGGTTAGGGTATAGAACTAATTTAGCTAAACTGAGATCACATTCTACACCTCAACTATAGGGATCTTATTTTGATTGCCTCAAACTGTTCCACCATTTTGGACTGTATGCACTTTTGGACAAGAAACAAAGGGGGGGGGGGACAGACGATAATTACCTTTAGCTTTAGATAACTCTATGAACATGTGTCATAGCATCTATGAGCACAAATTTAAGGACATAAGCTAAAATTGTTATTCAAATAATGTTCTCTCTCGGGACACACAGGTCTGCAGCGGGTCACAGTGCTGATAACAGAATGACTATAATGTAAACTAGTCTGACAGGCGCCTTTTATAGTACATTGGAATAAACCTGTCAATAGATGTGACTATTGTAAATTGTAGCTTGAGGAATTGAGGGTACTAGTTCAAGCATCGCAATTGGTTCATGCTGTTGAAGTGGGAAGGCGCCCTAGAGCAAGGCAGTGGACAACCAATCCTCTCACTATGACATCGCTCCACTAAATCCATCTTGTAAATCAATACATTTGTAGCCATGTATAGCGTGTTCAATAAAAAGTCAAATAGAATTTGAAAAAAAAAACCTTCATTATACCCCAAGTTGAGTCTATACAATAGTGAATAAAAATGAGTATGACAAAAAAGCTTACCAATTTGCCTCATCCTAGAACGAAATTATGACGAAGTGAAGGTGTTTTTCAACAATGAATAACAAGCAGGTGTTTTTCTAAAGCAAGTACTTGCATACTATAATAAAGTATGTGATCATTAATTAAGAACCATTATTAGAATCGTCACCAGAGACGCTGACTAGTCTCGATTTTGTTGTTTAGCTTTCCATAGCTTTCCTTGCTGGTGACTAGCAACCAACCAGTCGCCACTTGGCAAAATGTGTACAAAACAAGATGAGTTATGATAGGACCCACTCCCCCTCCATTGGTATTTTTAAAAAGTATTTTTGTTCAGCTGAGATCTTAATAACTCTATAAAGGAAAACGCATTCTTGGCAAAAATTAAAGTTAAATTTAATAGCAGCAACGTCTTGTTTACTAGGTAAAAAAACAGCAAATACATGTATGTTAATCAACTTACACCACTGGACCTTGGAGAAAATGATCAAATGGTCACAGCTTTCTGACGTCTAACTTGAAATCCGCGAAATGCCGAAGGTTTTCAGTCCACTCGCGACGAGAGCCATTCAAGAAAAGAGCAACAGCACCCTTGTGATAGGCAACAAAAAGCTCTGGGGACAAGTCTTCCACTTTCACTTTCTTTTGGTCCGTTTACAACCACAGTTTGGCGGCGAAGCAAGCTGCCGTCTGGCGCGTGCTTGCCTTGATAAATACGTCATCGCTACTCGCCCAGCCACGCACGTACGAGGGGCGTGTCTTTTGTAAATCGATTCTTCCGTTGTTCACATATTCAATGCACGAAATAGCATAATTACTTCAATCTCCCTCATTTAAAAAAAAAAAATCCGACACAAATTGTTGATCTTTTTGTTGAGCTCCATTAATGCGCTGGTTTTAACACGAAATTATCATTACAGGTTATTGTCATTTTCTTCATCCAGTTTTATGTTAGCAAAGTTTTGGGAAAACTTATTTGAGAGGGATGCAGACTTTTTTATTGAGTTTTTTTGTTTGTTTTGCTAAGCTATAAAAATGCACAGTAATTGAAAGTGACGTTTATACACCAGTAGCTGCATTTTGGAGTCTGTATTTTTGAATTGTTACATATGTGCACATTGTGAATCTACTTTTTCCAGAGTTTTTTTCTTTATAATGCAGGTGTTATTTACTTCCAATTTTTTAGTGGGCTTTCACTTGCGCAGAAGAGCGCTTTTCTACCTTCTGTACACATTCAGTTGTGTCGCACAAAAACAGCGGATTGTGTTTCAATGAAAGTAGAGAGAGACCTCTAGTGGACAAACTTTGCAGCGTGTTAAAGCGACAGTCGTTAATTTATACGGATCCTAATCACAGAAAGTGGATAACGCTCACAAATGTAAACAAATTAGTGAGACTGTGGAACTCATGCAGTTTTATCTCCATAGTATGCGCCATTGGATTTATATTCTTGGGTGCCACGTTATAGTTACATTTAAGACGATAGAAATATAGCATTTGAATTTTCCCATCCAGTCTAGTAACACTTCGGTGAGGAAAGGCCAATAAATCAATCAATCAAGCATAAATAAGTCAACTATTGCAACTATGTTTAAAAAATGATCAAATTTATCGGAGACGTTCGCAAAGGGGACATTTTTACTCTTGCAACTGAAAATGAGTAGTTTGGGAATTAAATGGGAAAACAGCGAACATAAATACTGCCAGCAGTCGGTAGCAACGTGCCGTTCTGAAGTATGGTCTACCAACATTTAAAACGAGGAAGTGAGAGGTCTGTTGTGTGTTTTGACAGCAAAATATTTTACGGTAGACTTTTATCAAACGACTTAAGAGGAATTCATGCCGAGAACGTATATATCGGATTTGGGGCTGCCGATGACGAATGCCGAAGATATTGTTAGGGACCGCCGATCGGTTTTTGTTCTTTGCGTCTTACAAATGCTGGTTGATGCAAAGTGTTAGCAAAGACAAAAAACTATTTCACTCAAGAAATAACTACGGGCAAAAGTAGGGATTTACGCTGAGTAAGTGTGAGTATAAAATGTCATTTCCATTTTTGCTGTTCGATATGGTGTGGGGTTAGCCGTGTTTGCTAATGAACAATATATTAATAAAAAAACGTAGTTGTTCCTAGTAAAACCTTACCCCTGATGTTAGTTATTACTCAAGTGTATACTAATTTTTGTGTATTTGGAGTGAGAGAGTTGCCTGCAGTCGTTCGTTATTTATTTATTTCGAGACCTTACTGGAATTTGCGTTGCTAGCCTCGTAAATGATCCGCCCACTTCACGTCGCAGATGGAAGTCTGACCGTCAAGTACTTTTAACGCAGTCCATAGCTACCCCGGATAAGCCCCCGCCTAGAAATACATCTACAGTGACTCATATGTCTACTTTAGTTAATGTTATTTAACATAAGTATTCGATATAGTAGTCACAGACTGATGCTGATTTTTAGGCTATAACTGCATGTGCGCTCATCTCCGGTATAGACACACCCATCCATTATCAAATTAGTGCAGTAAGAACATTTTGTAAGGAAAAAAATATATCTATTTATCTTATTAGAATGAATTGAGACACAATGTAAGGATGGCAATTAACGTATTGACAAACGTGTGTGTGTATGTATATTAATATACACTGCTCAAAAAAATTAAAGGAACAGTTTTTTATCAGGGTATGGCATGATTTCAATTACACTTTTCTGATAAGGTTTTGGTCAGGTACGCGGCAGAGGGGGTTGTTAATCAGTTTCAGCTGCATTGGTGTTGATGGAATTAACAACAGGTGCACTAGAGGGGCAACAACGAGATGGCCCCCAAAACAGGACTGGTTTTGCAGGTGGAGGCCATTTCAAGTTCCTCCCTCTTGATCTTTTTTAACTGGTTTTCCACAAGTGTTGGCTTTTACTAGAGTCATTATCACGACTGGGAGCATGAGGCGATTTCTTAACCCTCCTGAAGTTGAGCAGATTGTACAACTCCTCCAGGATGGCACATCCATGCATGCTGTTGCAAGAAGATTTGATGTGTCTCCCAGTACAATCTCCAGAGCATGGAGGAGATTCCAGGAGGCAGGTAGTTACTCTAGGAGAGCTGGACAGGGCCGTAGACGGTCCTCATCTCATCAGCAGGACCGATATCTGCTGCTTTGTGCAAGGAGAAACAGGTTGAGCACTGCCTGAGCCCTACAGAATGACCTCCAGCAGGCTACTGGTGTGAATGTCTCTGTCCAAACAGTCAGAAACAGATGTCACGAGGGTGGCCTCAGGGCACGACGTCCTGTAGTGTACCCTGTGCTCTCTGCTCAGCACCATGGAGCTCGATTGGCATTTGCCATAGAACACCAGAATTGGTAAGTCCGCCACTGGCGACCTGTGCTTTTCACAGATGAGAGCGGGTTTACCCTGAGCACCTGTGATAGACGTGAAAGGGTCTGGAGAAGCCAAGGAGAGCGCTATGCTGCCTGCAACATCATTCAGCATGACCGGTTTGGTGGTGGGTCTGGGGAGGCATTTCCATGGAGGGACGAACAGACCTCTACAGGCTAGAGAACGGCAGTTTGACTGCCATTAGGTATCGGGATGAAATCCTTGCACCCATGGTCAGACCCAACGCTGGTGCAGTAGGTCCTGGGTTCCTCCTGATCCACGACAATGCCCGGCCTCATGTGGCGGGAGTATGCAGACAGTATCTGGAGGATGAAGGAATTGACACAATTGAATGGCCCTCATGATCACCTGATCTAAACCCGATAGAAAACCTCTGGGACATAATGTTTCAGTCCATCAGACGGCGCCAGGTTGCTCCTCAGATTTTACAGGAGCTCACTGATGCCCTTAGACAGATCTGGGAGGACATCCCACAAGACACCATCCGTCGTCTCATTAGGAGCATGCCGCGACGTTGTCAAGCATGCATGCAAGCACGTGGGGGCCACACAAGATGTTGAAAATAATTTTGAGTTGCAGAAATTGAATTTAGGAAAAATGGACGAGCCTGCCACATCATTTTTTCACTTTGATTTTTGGGGTGTCTATATACTGAGCCCTCTGTAGGCTGAAAACTTTTATTTCCATCAAAAGATGTGGCATCTTTTTGTTCCTGAGACATTAAACTGTCCATATCAGTATAGATATCCAACATTTTTGTTGTCACCATTGAAATCTGATGTATTTTCAAAGTGTTCCTTTAATTTTTTTGAGCAGTGTATATGAACAACCATATATACGCGCGCGCACACACACACACACACATTTGTTTTTCCTTTTGCCCTTATGACTGAGGTCAACTATCTATTTTTTTTACGGTCTCTTTTTAGAGTAAGTGTCTTGAGTGGTTCCAACTGGTCCATCAGCCTTTCAAGTGAGTGGCTGTTATTGTCGTGCACTGACTGAAGTGATCCCGCATAAACTCAACTGACAGCAGTACAGGCCGGATACAAGATGCCTCTGTTCTTCAGAAAGAAGAAACCCAGCGATGACGCCCAGAAGAGAATTGAATATCAGCTGTGTCGGGTACGATAACTGCTAATTAATGTGTTTTACTTACAGTGTTTGTCAGCAATAAGCACTTTCATTTACAAGACAGGCCTAGAATAGACAATGACATACCATATTTTCCGGACTATAAGTTAAAGTTAAAGTCCCAATGATTGTCACACACACATCTGGGTGTGGTGAAATTTGTCCTCTGCATTTAACCCATCCCCATGTGATTTTGATCCATCCCCTGGGGGAGAGGGGAGCAGTGAGCAGCAGCGGTGCCGCGCTTGGGAATCATTTGGTGATCTAATCCCCCAATTGCAACCCTTAATGCCGAGTGCCAAGCAGGGAGGCAATGGGTACCATTTTTATAGTCTTTGGTATGACCCGGCCGGGGTTTGAACCCACAACCTTCCAGTCTCAGGGCGGACACTCTACCACTAGGCCACTGAGCTGCCACATTTTACACAGGCTTTGAACCCTGCAGCTTGTAGTCCGGTGCGGCCTATCTATGGATTTTTCGTGATTTTTGTGATGTCTAATACACTTACTATACACTCGTTGGTGAAAAGGTTGTAGACCGCTGTTGTGTGGCACCACTTTGCTGGGCGGAGGGATATGTGAACAGACATACGGTCACTGGGTAGAAAAGTGGTGTGTTTATCGCATGTCCGTCCGCCAGGCAAATAGTGCCGCATAACTGAGACAAACAAGAGACAGAGCAATAGAACATGACTGGAGAAAGGAAGCTTTTATACGCAAACCCTCATTATAGGGGACAAAAGAAATACATGTGATGCCGCTTTTAAGTTAAAGGCAGTCAATATAGCTCTTAACCAAAGAAATAGAGCTGCTGCATCTACTGTAGAGGTTTCCTCAGGCCACTAGGGTGGAGTGGGCTATTGTTGATGACATCTTGTTGTGTCACCATTTTCAGTATTTTTTTCCCGGGTCATGTCTTCTCCCAACCTTTACGTGTCGCTTGTATCGCATTGCCAACTTTACACCTGTAAGTGGTCACATTTTAGTTATTATTAGTTTTCACATTAAGTTTATTATTGTCATCGCTGAGATTTATGCATGTTTGTATGTTTCAGAGCTCCTTCATCTCTGTCAATAAACGTTATGTTAATAAAAGGTCTGCGTCCCCATAGAACCATCCCTTTCCTTACAATCTACTTTGTGTATATTCTCTTACAAATGGTAATTAAACATTAAAACTCCTTCGGCTTATAGTCCGGTGCGGCTTATACATGAACAAACCAAGATTTTCCCCTAATTTTAGCTGGTGCGGTTTATAGTCAGGTGCGGTTTATAGTCCAGAGATTACGATACATAAAATATATGGTTTTACATTTAGACACAACAATATGCAGCCATTTTGTTTGAAATAGAACCATGTGATGGAAGTTTTTGAAGATGTTTTACCAAAATATGGTATGCTACACGGCCATGCTGGATACCTTATTTTCAAGGGGCGTATACATATTTGGATTCTGTTGAATAAAACATTTTAATACTGTAGTTGCATAAAAATCCCTTGCAGTCAAAGCCTAAAATATGCTGATGACCAAAAGAGACTGGCACCACTAAATTCTGAGTTTGATCCCAAGAAATGCTTTTGACCGAAGTTGTGGTAGCATATGAAGCTAAAGTCTTCTCATTGACCAAATACTTCTGAACTGCAGTGTATATGGAAATTTCCTTGTTTGGGTCTCTTACTGTCAAAGTGTGATATGTGTTTATATAATGTGTTTAAAAAAAAAAAACAAAAAAAGTTAAAATGCATGCAAAACCTATTATCTGCTATTTTTCAGTCAAAAGAAGCAGGTGCTGATGACATCCTGGACATCTCATCTTGCGAGCTGTCAGAGGTGAGGGTCTTTACAGTTTTACTGGTGCTTCAATTCGGTCCCTCAATTTTCCAAAACAACCTCTTGCCCAAGGTGTAATTGGAAGAATATCTTAGCATCACATGAAAGAACTTGTGCCTGACAGTCTTAAATTCCTCTTATGACTCCTTTGCACTGGTGATGGTTACCCAAAAAGTGACAACGAAGAAACCGTTAACAACAGGCTGCTCAGAATTGCTCTAGACCAGGGGTCACCAACTCCGGTCCTCAAGGGCGCCAATCCAGCCTGTTTTAGGTGCAGCCCTACAACAACACACCTGATTCAAATAATCAGGATCGCTATCAGCCTTAATAGAGCTTGCTGATGAGCTGATCATTTGAATCAGGTGTGTTGTTGTAGGGCTGCACCTAAAACAGACTGGATTGGCGCCCTTGAGGACCGGAGTTGGTGACCCCTGCTCTAGACATTGTTGTCCTGGCATCTGGGGGTCATGCTGCTTCCGGGCACAGCATAAACTATGAGTCAATATTGGGAACAGTTACCATAATCACATATGAGCCTCTTAAAGTGAATGCTAAAAAATATACTGAATTTAGTATACACTCGCTTGGATACATCATGTTTGAACTGACAACACAGATTTAAATGAGGAGATCATTGATTGGAACATTGTTCAGAATGGGATTATTACATAATTATGAAATACAGCTAAAGTACCGTTTTTTTCCGTGTATAATGCGCAAAATTTAACTAATTTATTGTCCTAAAATCTGGGGTGCGCATTATACATGGGTACAATTTTTTTTAAATTTTATTTTTTTTACATTTCTTTTTTTTTTTTTTTTTTAAGAAAATCATGGTACAACAAAACCAACAACAGGACTGACCGACAATAGTGTGTTTGTACTGTGCTCTGGTCATTTCGTCAAAGAAGGGATAATAGTCCTCTTCTCTTCTTGACTGACAATGAATGTGATAGTTTAATACAATCAGCAAATAACAAAATGCGTATTACAGGTAATATTTTATTTCACAACACTTTGCCTTGTTCCTTTCGTCTCTGCTGTTCACTTCAAACACGCTCCATACGAACGCAATGCTCTCGTATCAGACGCTTGCTCGATCACCTGCTCGTTTGCTGTCACAATGTACCCTACACAAATCCGAAACATTTGTTGCGGCTCCGAGTCACGACGAGGGGCAAGTTTTGGTTTCCAAGGGTGTTTTTATTCCTCTTCAACGTCTCTCCCATACAGAGCCGCCTTTTTCACATGTCCGCACGTCACTTACCTCTCTTTTCATCTGATCGCGGTGGTGCCTTTACGGGCAGTCGGAGAAATCAACGCCAACAAAAAAAAATACATCCAGCCTAGTTAAGACCATACCAAAGACTATAAAAATGGGACCCATTGCCTCCCTGTGTGTGTGACGATCATTGGGACTTAAAAAAAAAAAAAAAAAAATTGGGTGCGTATTATACATATACATGGGTACAGGCTTTTTTCCAGCATCAACATGCCATTTTTAGGGTGCGTATTATACATGGGGGCGCATTATACACGGAAAAAAAACGGTAAATTAAAAAAGCCACCATCTAAACTTCTAGATTTCCACATGGATTTAATGCGATAAAACTTGTGCAGTATTGGATTGTTTTACATTTTAATCTTTAAGTTTGTAGTTCGTGTGTTAGCTTACTGATTATTAATTGTCAAGGAGGATATTTGGAGTCAATATTGGTTTGCAGTAAAAAACGATGGGCAGTGTTGTCAAAATTTGTTTAAATGGCAAAGCATCTTTATCAAACAGCTTTTGACATTTGCAACATTTTTTTCATTCTTAGAAAACAGACAGCTTTGTTTTAAAATTCTAGATAAAAGTGCTCCTATGTTATATGTGCCAGAAAACATGATTGCTGATTGTCGTTTGTTCACTCAGAAATTATAAGATTCGGGGGTTCACTGTACCGACTCAGTATCTGTTAGAGTGGTGCTCACTCTAACTTATTTTTGCAAGAACCACACGGGAGACAGTATGCCCTTTTTAAGCATTTGCAAATGGAGAGCCATTCTTCGCTGTGCGTACAGCGATGATCGAATGAGGTCTGACTCAGGCCTCTTGCAAGAGCATTTTTATTGAGAGAAACAGGGTGGGGGTGAGATTGGACAGGATGGAGGTCACCTCAGCAACTGTCAGTGCGGAGGGTCCCAGCTCATTGTTTTACAAGGTCGTGGAAACAGGAACTAGTGGAGCATTTTAGATGACGAACTAAGCAAGAATGTTTCCAAACCATTTGGAAAGTTTCAACAACTGAATGGTTAAACTTTTCAGAGTCAAGGAAAGGTAAAAGGTTTAAACAAAGTTAATAATTCTAATCTACATTCCAACATAATCATACGATCAAGATAATCTGTAAACCCAAACAGTGTCCGACAAAATTTTCCAATTCAGTTGTTCTTGTTTCCTGAAATGAAAGGAAAAAACAAATTCCACCAACAGCATATAAAAACACATAATATTTTGCAATACCATGTAAGTTGTTGCGTTGAATATGTTTTTCTGCTATTTCACAGGTTCCTTCGAGCGCCTTTTCGATTTGCAAAGTTCTTCAAAAGAAAGTAAGAACAAAAGCATAATAAAGAGCTAAAAAGAACCGTACATAAAGTCTGTTTTGCTTGTCTCATACACACTTAACTATTTAATATCACTTGACCAGACATTTCTCATTTTGGCCTTCCACAGGTCCTCCTCTTACACAGCAATGAGCTCAAGTCACTGCTTCCCAAAGGAAATGATATCATCTCTCTTGTCACTCTCAAGGTAAAATCACCTTCTCACACAAATATTACAATGCTTGGTTTAAACCGCGGTGTAGAATTTAATCCGAATGCTCCCACAATGTTGTGTTCATTGCTCTGAACACTAGTTAATGTAAAAGTGCAAATGTTTAGAAACTGGCTTTTTTTTTTCATTCAAAATAGAACCATGCATTATGGTTTTAAATGAAGTAAATATCATAAAATATTACAATGATGTTTAACTTTTTAAAGTTTCCTGACCAAGCCAAATATTTCACCCCATCCTTCTTCCATTTCAGGTTTTGGATTTGCATGATAATAAGATAAATTCGCTCCCAGAAGACATCGGGAAGCTGACGTCTCTGCAGGTAGATTGACTCTGAACTCTTGAAAATAAACATTACTCAGTTAATGAATGGTAGTCACTCTCGTATTTTGCCAATTGTGTATTCTTAGATTTTGAATGTGGAGAAGAATCGATTAAAGGTCCTTCCAGACTCCATTGGGGATCTAAAGCACCTGCAGACGCTCAATTTGAAAGGTGGAGTTCTTGTTCCTTGTTCAAGTGTTAGCTTTCAGTTTCATGTCACTTTGAATTTACTGTTGTATTTATCCTGTCGCTTTAGGCAACTGCCTCAGTGAACTACCAACGACAATTCGCTCTCTGTGCAGTTTACGCACTCTAGACGTGAGTGACAACCTCATCATCCAGATTCCCAAAACCTTTGCTTACATCCGCACCCTGGAGGTACGTGTCCATCTTGGAAATTCAGTTCACACGATTGCGTAAAGAAGCAACAAAACAAAGCGAGTGTGTGTGTTGTGTGTGTCTGTGCGTACACGTGCTGTGACAGAATCTCATACTGGATGCAGCTACAATGACCTTTCCTCCTGCATCTGTGTGTGGGGAAGGTACAGCGAGCATCCAGCACTTCCTGTGCTCTGGTGAGTACCGTAATTTTCGGACTATAAGTCGTGTTTTTTTCCATGGTTTGGATGGGGGGGCGACTTATAATAAGGAGCGACTTATGTGTTTTTTTTTCAAAAAGTTTCAAAAAGAAATTGAAACCGCGATGTAGCAAGGGATTACTGTAATTTGAATTTCAAGTGACGTCAGCAGCGCGACGCGGCGCGGCGGTTGTTTACAAAAAGGACAAAGATTGATCACGGGATGACGAAGATGACGAAGGGCCCCACGTACTACCGGCATCATTAGCGGCTTTGTTTCTAAGTGACACTGAGGACGAAGAGTTTGAAGGATTTAAGGATTTGGAGTGACACAGAAGGTTTGAAAAACTATTATGGCTTTTACGCACGCTCGGTCCTACTCTACGGAGCTCTTTCACCTCCGAGGATAGAAGTCGGGGGTCGGCGCTCGGCCAAGTGGCTGTCCGGGGACGGTGGATGGGGCTCGGTCATGGCTTTTACGCACGCCCGGTCCTATTCTATGGATCTCTCTTCCACCTCCGTGGCTGGAAGTCCACGCCGCCACACGCCTGGAAGTTTGTTAAATAAAGAGCCGTTTACCAAACCCACGTCTTTCCTTGTACTTTGTTAACGCTACAATATAGTTATATACTAGATCTGTGGAATAATGACGAGGCTGACGTCAGGGCGCACGCGCGGCGTTGTTGACAAAGGACAAGGAATTCGATCGATGGATTTAATGATTTAGAGTGCACAGATGGTTTGATAATATTATTGCTTATATAATAGTTATTTGATATCTAATTTATATATCGTTATATGGGCCTGTGGAATATTTTGAAGTGCAAGCGCCGTCAGCGGCGCGCACCCATTGTTGACAAATGGACAATCGATGGATTTAATGAATTGGAGTGACACAGATGGTTTTATAAACGTGTTATTTATGTAACAGTTTTTTAAAATAACTGAATGTTACGTCAGGCCCGTTCTCAGCTCTTCGTTTGTGTTTGTCACGTTAGCATACCTATCGTTTAGCCTGTTGTTGCTCGTTCATGTCTGTTCTTGGTGTTGGATTTTGTCGAATACATTTCCCCCCAAAATGCGACTTATGCTCCGGAGCGACTTATATATGTTTTTTTTCACATTATTGTGCACTTTATGGCTAATGCGACCTATATTCCGGAGCGACTTTTAGTCCGAAAATTACGGTATGTGTTTAGTAACTACCAAATAGTATAGAATTACTACACATTTTGCTTTGTTTTTCTCTCTGTACCTCGCATCCAAATCTTAAATAATAAATAAATAAATAAATACGTACGTATGTACATACATATGTACATACTACATATGAACATAGTACATATGTACATACATACGTACATGTGTGTGTGTGTGCGTGTGTATACAGTGCCTTGCGAAAGTATTCGGCCCCCTTGAACTTTTCAACATTTCGCCACATTTCAGGCTTCAAACATAAAGATATAAAATTTTAATTTTTTGTCAAGAATCAACAAGTGGGACACAATCGTGAAGTGGAAGGAAATTTATTGGATAATTTAAACTTTTTTAACAAATAAAAAACTGAAAAGTGGGGCGTGCAATATGATTCGGCCCCTTTACTTTCAGTGCAGCAAACTCACTCCAGAAGTTCAGTGAGGATCTTTGAATGATCCAATGTTGTCCTAAATGACTGATGATGATAAATAGAATGCTCCTGTGTGTAATCAAGTCTCCGTATAAATGCACCTGCTCTTTGATAGTCTCAGGGTTCTGTTTAAAGCGCAGAGAGAACCATGAAGACAAAGGAACACACCAGGCAGGTCCGAGATACTGTTGTGGAGAAGTTTAAAGCCGGATTTGGATACAAAAAGATTTCCCAAGCTTTAAACATCTCAAGGAGCACTGTGCAAGCAATTGTATTGCAATGGAAGGAGTATCAGACCACTGCAAATCTACCAAGATCCGGCCGTCCCTCCAAACTTTCATCTCAAACAAGGAGAAGACTGATCAGAGATGCAGCCAAGAGGCCCATGATCACTCTGGATGAACTGCAGATAACTACAGCTGAGGTGGGAGAGTCTGTCCATAGGACAACAATCAGTCGTGCACTGCACAAATCTGGCCTTTATGGAAGAGTGGCAAGAAGAAAGCCATTTCTCAAAGATATCCATAAAAAGTCGCGTTTAAAGTTTGCCACAAGCCACCTGGGAGACACACCAAACATGTGGAAGAAGGTGCTCTGGTCAGATGAAACCAAAATCCAACTTTTTGGCCACAATGCAAAACGATATGTTTGGCGTAAAAGCAACACAGCTCATCACCCTGAACACACCATCCCCACTGTCAAACATGGTGGTGGCAGCATCATGGTTTGGGCCTGCTTTTCTTCAGCAGGGACAGGGAAGATGGCTAAAATTGATGGGAAGATGGATGGAGCCAAATACAGGACCATTCTGGAAGAAAACCGGTTGGAGTCTGCAAAAGACCTGAGACTGGGACGGAGATTTATCTTCCAACAGGACAATGATCCAAAACATAAAGCCAAATCTACAATGGAATGGTTCACAAATAGACGTATCCAGGTGTTAGAATGGCCAAGTCAAAGTCCAGACCTGAATCCAATCGAGAATCTGTGGAAAGAGCTGAAGACTGCTGTTCACAAACGCTCTCCATCCAACCTCACTGAGTTCGAGCTGTTTTGCAAGGAAGAATGGGCAAGAATTCCAGTCTCTCGGTGTGCAAAACTGATAGAGACATACCCCAAGCGACTTGCAGCTGTAATTGCAGCAAAAGGGTGGCGCTACAAAGTATTAGCGCAAGGGGGCCGAATAATATTGCACGCCCCACTTTTCAGTTTTTTATTTGTTAAAAAAGTTTAAATTATCCAATAAATTTCGTTCCACTTCACGATTGTGTCCCACTTGTTGTTGATTCTTGACAAAAAATTAAAATTTTATATCTTTATGTTTGAAGCCTGAAATGTGGCGAAATGTTGAAAAGTTCGAGGGGGCCGAATACTTTCGCAAGGCACTGTGTGTGTGCAAGGCACTGAAACAAAGCTGTAGCTACACACACACACACGCGTACTGTCTAATCTGTGACCATCAGCCTCTAAATCGTGTTTCTTTTGCAACAGATTTGCATCACACAGAAACGCTGTGAAAATTGAAATAATCTGTTCCTGGACAAAACTGTTCCCATTTTAATACAATTTATTGGTATTACAGACATGTAATATTCAAGTATAATACTTGGTTAACCACTACTGGTATACCAACATAAATGTGACTATAATGTACAAGCATGTCATCTTGCAAATGTAGCTCACACACGTAACTTTGTAATTCTTAATTGTCGCACAATCGTAAAAAGAAATTAACCACATGGAGTCAACTCGTTCTCTCACTTTTGTTAACTTAAGACAAAAGAATTGTGCCTCAATTTTTTTGTGTGTGAAAATTTTGGTCAAATTCCAAATTGTGTTTATGTCAATGTTGATAGAATTTCCTGAGGTTTCATTCCAAATCTATCTTTTTAATCAGAGCTAGGCGAGGAGTACTGCCCTCCATCCCAGTATCTTCTCCCTGTTCTGGAAAGTGACGGTGGTAAACAAAACTCTGACTGTGTGGATGCTTTGGATGAGGCCTGGCAGGTAGTAAATTTCATTACACTGTATATTAATGGTGTCGAAGCATATCGCGTTCACTTGCCACATTAAATGTTTCTTCACTTTTTGTTACAGAATAAATTCAGTGACTATGAGAAGAGAAAGGTATGTCTTCAATTTAAAGGTTTCATCCAAGGTTTCTTGCTGATTGAAGTTAAACTGAAACAAAGCTGTAGCTATAATTAAGTAGTGGTATATATACATACTAGATCATTTTATAGTACCATTTACACTGTAATTCAATGTAATTGGAAAACAAAAAGAAATAAAGCAGCAACATTAAGATTTATTTTTTAAATCGTGTAGCAAAATGTTTTTTGCATCGTTAAGAAAATTATTCATTCTCCCGTTTTCTCAGATTCAAAAGCAAGAGGAAAAACTGGCCATAGAGCGACACAGAGAGGAGAAACAAAATGAACACACCCAGCTTCTACTCATGAACACCACTCGTAAAGTAAATATTCTCAACTCAGTCCGACAGGTACGTTGTTCCCAAACGCAGTAAGTGCAGTTATTCCTATTCTTTTCTCTTCCCGTACACTTGGAACATTCTATGACAGGTCAACATTTGTTTTTGACTCTTGCTCATCTTTGGAATATACGAGTAGTCAAATCATGAATTGCTATCAGAAACCAAAAAGTAATGAAATTTACCTGCTCACTTTTGGACTTATGTTTAGGAGCAGGAGCGTTTGGAGCAGGGGTTCTCCCAGCAGCAGCGAGCCCAGGATTCTGAGAGGTTACTGTTGTTAGAAAAAGTGAAACACGCTGAAAATGACATCAGCAGTCGCATCAGTAACATGCTGTTAGATGACAACAGGTAGTACATGAAAGCAGCGTGTGGATGTGTGTCACATGAAAGCTACTTGTAGCCACTTGAGAACTTCATGTTTTGACCTCTGCAGGCAGAAAAAGAGTGCTGAGTTTCTCCAAGCCATGGAAGAAGATCGGTGAGTGGAAGACAATCATTCAGTTCTATCGCTGCAAAATTTGTAATTCAAGAATTTAGTAAGGACTGTAGTGAAATTCAAGCAATGTTCATGGATTAACTTTCCTCCCAGGATTAATAAAGTATACTGTATTGTATGTTTAATGAATATTTTACAACCTTTTATTTGGTTGTTTAAATCAAATCAGTGGGTACATTTTACTGATTGTTTGTCTGACAGGATCCGTATGGAACATCTGACTGCCATCACACAGGAAGAAGCCAACTCTCTGAGAAAGAGAGAGGTGGCCAGTATGTCACCTTTTACTCTCCACTTACAGTAGTTTGCCAAAAAATGCAAGGCAAATTATTATTCTCTTCTTTTTTCCGCAAATAACCTTAAACAGTATTACCGCGACAAGCTCCTCACCCGATCACTCTTTACGAAGCCAACAATACCACGTCATCTGCAGAAGGCAGAGATGTAATACTGAGAACATTAAACCGGACACCCTCAATGTCTCGGCTGCACCTAGAAATTCTGTTCATAAAGGTTATGAACAAAATCTGTGAAAACTTGACGGAGTTCAAGCCAATAAGGTTTTCTGTTTAGGTCTTCCAATTTGTTGTTATATGTATTGCGCTTCCCAAACACATCCCATTTTATTTTGTTTTAAAAGTCATTCTTCTTTCTTTCCTTTCCTCTATATCACTTTTTAGCGGCCATGCAAAAAATGCTGACAGACAGCTGTGCTGTGAGCCTCCTTCAAGAAGCCAGCGACTATCGTCGAAAGAGCTTGATGTCTGAGACCTACAGAAGGTTTAAAATGCACACAGACGCACAAATAATATTGCAATGTGTTGTAATTGACCAAATGTCTTTCCTATTAGTATGGAGAATCTGGAGAAGAAGTTTGATAAGATGCTGTCCATCCAAGTTCTGGATAAATCTAAAGCCATTGCCCAGATCCTACAGGAGGTATAAGTCTTCAGTGACCATATAACAGTTGTTTATATTATAAATGACTGATGTCATCCATCATTTAATTAAATAATTAAACAGAACAGAAATCTTTTAAATGCAGTGAACACTCATGACTTTGCAGGAGGAGATGCAGAAAGCAGCGTTTCAAGCACTTCAGCTGCAGAAAGATTCTGTCCATGGTTATATCCGCAACCAGGTCTGTAATGTATGGAGAGATGCAGATGGGTGGAGTCAGGGTCAAACTTCCCCTTGGTTCTTATCTGTTTTGATACATAGTTTACGGACAGGTGTATCTCAAATGCTTAAGGCTCTTTTTCCTTTAAAATATTTCAATTTCAAAGATGAGTATAGCCCTTCCCAAGGATCTGGGTTGAGTCTTTAGTGGCGCTTATTACAGAACTGTCCAGTCCTTGGTCCATTTCATCCTGCAGACTTTCTTTTGTGCTGCTTGGTCAGTCAAATGTCACCACTTGCTTACATCCCAACATGGCTTTTTAAACACTGCTTTAATTCGATTTTTATTTTTTATTTTTTTATTATTGTTTGTCTGATAAATTAATCACCTTTGTAGGGGGCCTCGACATACCTAAAAACTCAACAATTCTTGCAAGCATGTGGATTCTTGAGAAGATGTTAGTAATTTTGGGGTCCCAAATAGGACCCCCCCCAAATCTTATTCGGTGGCATTACTTAAAAACGTCAAAGTAAAATTTATTGGGATGATGATGATGTCGAGCATGAATTCTCAAGGACTGTTCGAAATTAATTGGTTAGTTTGTTTTGAAGCATCGACTTTGGGTGAATTGCAGAGTTTGTACTTGGTCAAACTCCTACTAAGGAGGCCAATTTAATATATTAACCCCTGTAGCTAAAAACACATTTCATTAAATCATCATGGTTGTTCATCCTAACCTTTGCTGTCCACAGCATGCTGCTTCTCCCTGCTCAGTTCATGTTGCCTTTTCACTGTTCCAGATCAAGCTTATTGAGGGTGAATTATTGCAGCTGACAAAACTTGAAGTTAAAAGACGCAATCTGGATGCTGAGACTCTGCAGGTAGGTGTCACTCCCCTCATTTTAATTTGCTCGCACTCATTTACTTTATTTTTGACGACTGAATGGGGCTGTTTTATTGCATGATTTGCTACCTTGGTTACAATACTACATATTCCGAATTAAGTGAGATAATATTATCAGCACTACATTGTCTTCCAAATGATTAAATGGACAGCATTGCTTTTGCTGTACAGTTTGTCCAAACAGTGCACACAATTCTGAAAAGTAACATTACCTTGCTGTATGTGCGACTTATACGAGTGGGTTCACAAATATTAAATATTACCAAATAATCCTTATCGGTCACCGTGGGTTGTTAAGTGACATACTTTAGTTGACTGGTTCTTTTATCACAGACAGAGTGTCTCTGATGAAGGCGAAAGTACACGCCGAAACATGTCAGGTAAATAAAACAACCTAAATCATTTGTCTGTGATAAAAGAACCAGTCAACTAATTTATAAGTGAAGACAAAATTAACTTAGTACAACTAAGTGACATATTGTTTAAGGTGGTATTGAGGTAGCTTATTTTATTCCTCGGACAAGGATGACTTTATCTTAAGGGCAACTACTTTATCCCTTATATTTCAAACTTGAAATACATGACATATGTATAGTATGAACCAAACAAAATCCCAGTGAATATAACACCTTGGACTGGGCAATCATTTAAAGAGCTCACAATTTTTAATTCGGACCCTCTAATTGTGGAAGACGTTCTTTGTTTTGATTTTTAAGGCTTTTGTATCGGGACTGTCAACCGGTGGTTTGCGGCCCTTTAGTGATCCGTGGCGGTATTGCAGGTCGTCCATGAAATTGGAAATGGAAAATAATTGTAACATTTCTAAAAACAAAATTGATTTATTATTTAGACTTGATTTATTTTTCAGCTGATTTTGTAAATCATTTACTATCCAAATTATGTCAAATGTAGCTGAGATTTCCAAAATAGACATACAGACAAATATCCTGTATAGGTCTATCCTCCTTCGGTGCAAAATGAAATAATATTCCGCCAAAGCTGTGGTCCCAGAGTTGTTTTTTGGTTGTAATGATGGTCCCTTGGACAAAAGCAGTCTAAAACCCCCTCTTTAGTTAATAAAATGTTTGAATGAATTATGGCTGAACCAAAATTATTGTGCCTTGTCAATCTTGTGCGTGTGTCTGTTTATGCAGGAAGTGCTTGTGGACCAGCGGACAAGTCTTGGTGATTTGTTGCAACAACTGCTGAAACAGAAGCACCAGAGAGAGCAAGAACTACTGCAAGTTCTGGTGAGTAAACCGAACTCTGAGGTGCATTGTTTTCAAGACGCTATCAGTGGTTTGACAACCCCCCCCCCCCCCCCCCCCCATTTGCCCAGCTACAGTCTAACTCAATACAGTCAATTGTGGATATGCTGTGTAAATTCTAGTAGATTTGTACAAGTCTAAATTGTTCTGTATTTTTTTTTGATCCACAAGAATTGCTGAATTTAAACACCATTAAGCTTTGAATTCAAACAAAAAAAATCGGGGAAACTATAATCTATTAAGCCAGTGCTTCTCAATTATTTTCTGTTACGCCCCCCCCTAGCAAGAAGAAAACTATTCGCGCCCCCCACTCCCCACCGTGACTATCCATCTCTGCATAACATTTTATCCTTATTAACATTAAAGAAAAAAAGAAAGACATATGGTCAAACTTACAAAGAATAACTTTATCAAATCGTGTTTTAAGTCTGCAACAGAAAAGATTTTAAGTGCATCAATGCCTGAAATTAAGAATAAATAAATCCTTGTTTAAACTGTAAACATGTTTGACCAACTAATTGCACCATTGCAAAATTAAATCAAATCAATAAATAATATTTAATAATTATAATAACTAATAAACTACAAAAACTAAAAAAATAATAACTTATTTATATTCAGTTCAGCAACATTAACTCAGGAGCACAATATATAAAACACTTGAACCTACAAAACAAGGTGAATTAAACAATTTGTGCTAACCAAGGCAAACCTGTTGTCTTGTAAGTCGTAAAATGTTGCACTGTCGCAAACGTGACAGAAGTAACAATGAGAGCGCCACTGCCGCCTACTGTAGTAAATGCGCAATTACACTTTATTCTAGCACTGCCAAAAAAAAAAAAAAAGCCTGTTCCCCAGGGTCACACGCGCCCTCCCAGGTATTGCACCGCGCCCCCCAAGGGGCCCCACTATTTGAGAAGCACTGTATTAAGCTATGCAAAATTTGCGAGTTAGACCTGCTATAATTTCAGAATGTCCGAATATCACTCACACAAGGTTTTACCAACTTTTTTTTAGATTGAGAGCCACTACCTGGCTACTGCTTCATGCGAAGGGCTACCACCAGTACTATTGAAACAACTAATTTGTTCAAATTACCTTTAATTATATGTTGTTATGAGATGTTATTATTTCACTCAAAAAATATGACAATCATTTAACAAGGTAGGATGAGCTGAATATCCATTTTTAAAAACACAATTTTTTTAGATCCTGAAAGCATTTACATTTTCAAGTGGTCACTTCTGCAACATCACAATGAAATCACATCCTATTATGATTAACTCAGCTATTTGTAGAACTGACTCACAGGCTACTTATGGTCCTTGGGGCACCCACCGTTAATTGATTTATCTAATATTCCTATTTCTTGAAATGGTGATTCGGGAACTTTTGTTAGCTGTAGGCTATAATCATCAAAATTATGATAAAGTAAAAATCATGAAATATTTCAATTAGTTTAATATGTGTTTCGCTTTTGCATTGCACAATTGAATTTATCACAATATTACATTCTTATAGATAATTGTAGTGCTTGTCTAAAGCTAAAAATATTCAAATGTTATTACGAGGAAAAATTGTGTGACTTCATTTCATTTCATTGTAGAAGAATTGTGATATCATCTGATGTGCATCAGTAGCATTTCCTTCTAATGACAGCACTAATCAGTTTTGGGTTTCTAGGCGGAAATGGAGCTGAAGGCAGAGTCCACCCAGCAAAACTACTGGATGATTCAGTACCAGAGATTGCTAGATGCCAAGCCATTATCACTGCGAATGCAGGTACTGTGCCACACAGAACATATCTGATATGCTGGAGCATCGTGAAACTTTTTTTTTTATGTGTTTTATGACAGGAAGCTGGTGTGGAAAAAGAGTTAGTAAATCTACTGTGCAAACTGTCGGCACAGCATTACTTGCCCATCATGGCTCACCATCGTGTGACTACCGAGGCCCTTCGCCACATGAACTCATCTGACCTCAAGAAGGTCTGTACTACTATTTAGAAATGGTGGATTTCTCCTTGATATGTGGTCCTAAAATACTGACTTTTTATGTGCTAATGCTGTATAGTTGCAAAGATAACAATAATTGAAATTTTAATTTTAGCATGGACACATTACTTGTGTTTGGCAGCGCATGTGTGCATTTGATATATTTAGGGTTGAGTAATTTTGAGTGCTGTTAATTTAGGGCAGGGATGGGCAACTGCATGCGGCCCTCAACCACAGTTTGAGTCGCCCCTTGATTAATCTCCATGCCCAAAAAAAAAGTCCAAACAAATGAAGATGAACATTTATTTGTGAGTGCTGAACTGCAAGTCTGCAGCGGCCGACTTTAGTTTTTATTTGTAATATCACTATTCACCACTCGATGGCCATGGCTTAGTTTTGCGTACTGATACTGCGCTATCCTCCTGAGACTCAGAGAAAAAAAATGTTTTTTAATTATTATTGTTTTTTTATACACCACATAATTCTGAATGGTGAAAAAAAAAAAATCACTCCTTTTTTCTATCAATTTTTTCAAGGGGAAAATATATTCATATATATTACATTTGAAAATTGACAACTGTTATGATTTCTTGGCTCATAATCCTCCACCTTGTTTTTTGTAGCTCGGGATTACTGAAGGTGGCATCCAAAAAGCTCTTCTGAACTGGGCTCAAGAACGCAAGCCTGAAGGTAAAACATGCATGCACACATATGTTATACACTGATTATAGTGATAATAAAGGAATACTAGGGGAATTAATGTGTTCAATTTTTTTCCATGTTCCTAGTGTGTTTAAAACATGCCAGTCATCATATACTAATATAAAACTGATATATGAATCGGATGCATTATTTATTATTATTATTATTAAATTCATTTTTGAATCTGTACATGCCTAATATATAATATACATTTCAAACAGTTGGATGTGAACAGATTATTCCAGGTGTTTGTCTAAGTCACCTTAGTTTGTCTAAGTCTAAGTCTAAGTTTTCAGGGTCACAACAGAAATATCAGAGACTTCACAGATGCACTTTGTCTATCTAGTTCCTGACTTTGTCAAACTTCATCTCATTTTGTTGGTACATTTGAGAGCAATTCATATTTGATGTGCAAAACCAAATCAAACAATTCGTTTTTAGCCCCACGGTGAGCGAGTCACGGATGATGTTTGTGAGGTGTAAGTGACTACCGTTGTGGTTCAACATTTAATATCCAACTTCTAAGGCAACACACTGTCAGTAGATCCACTGTTTTGTTTTATGTTTTACTGATATTTGCACTCCATTCTTAGGTGCATGTAAGGTGGTGGAGCAGAGCGAAGAAGTTCCCGCTCCAGAGTCGTCTTCTTCCTTCTTTCCATCAGTTCCCAACACCTCCAGCACTATGATCCCAAGCCCGCCACTCACTCCGGGTACCCCCGTCACACCATCAGCCCCGAGCCCAGTGGAGGGACCAGGAGGCTCCGAATGTGTGGTCTGCATGGAGACAGGGGTAAAATGAATGAATGAATGAATGAATGAATGAATAAGTAAATAAATAAATAAATAAATAAATGCAAACCTGGATGACCTTTTGCACATGTTATCTAATGAATGATTGTTTTCTGTGCTTCTCCCCAGGCTCAAGTCATATTTCTGACATGCGGCCATGCTTGCTGTTGTCAGGTCTGTAGTGACGCCCTCCTAAACTGCCCACTGTGTCGAGGCACCATATCACAGCGCATACGGCTTTATCATAGTTAGAAGCAAATGTGGCTTAGTGACTTTTTTTTCCTTAAACATGCATGATGACAATGCTGCTGTGAGTTCATGTGTAGACACCCTCTGAGTAGGTTTTCGAAATGCTGAGGCACTTTGTTGTATTAACCAAAAGGTTTATGCTGCATTACTGGGCGAAATTGTTTTTTATTATTATTTCATGCCTAATTCCTTTAATAGTTGTTTAAATTGATTTGTTTTTACTTCTGTACACATTGTGCCTTTTTCTGAAAATAGATTATTTGCTTCTTTATAGTACCTTTTATTTCCGTAAACCAAAATAACATACCCACCTATGTAGATCCAACTAACACTGACCAACCATAACATTATGAGCACTTGTGCAATGTAATATCCAATCCAAGAAATTTGTCTAATATTCTACTTCAACAGAGATCATTATTGTTGTCATTGTTTGCTGTTGCGTAAAAATGTACTGAGAGCTGTACTGTACCTAATATTCATGACACATTACTGTTTGGGTTAACCAAAATATCAGACAGAGCTCTCATTTTGATGAAAAATATTTTTACACAACTGCAAACTATAACCAGAATAATAAACTCACTCAATTGAATATGTCTTTGACAGTGTCCATCCTAAGCATTATATATTGTAACTGTAGTTGCACAATATTTGGTAGCTCTTTTGTTTCGAATAGCATATTGTGCTAGTAGTCATTATGTTGTGCTCCTATGGGTAATTTACTATATGCTGTAGATTATGACATCCACTTGCCTCAGTTTTATACCGTATGCAAGACTATATGGCTTGCTAAATATTAAACAGGATTATTTTAACTATTGTCCTTTTTGGGGGGGGACAATTTTGAGAGGTTAAATTGGCCATGTAGCAGTTTTTGACCTTGATGGTTTAACCGCCAGTTCCGCTGTAAGGAAGAATTTAAGCCTTTCAGTCATTATGTTGTGTTGTCACTGTGAATTTCCAGAATACGGGATAATGGATTACTCTCATAAATTGATTGAATATACAAACTTTGGGAGGTATTTTTTTTATATTTACTTCTTTACACACGATAAAGTGTGCAAAACAGACGTTAGATATCACTTGATTCATAAATTATACAGTAATAGTTATTTTAATATTTATTCGTCATTCTTTTTCCATTTGGACGATTTTATTGAGATAGCAGTCCTGTACTTATACTGATACTACATCTATGTATACTGACGATGACTCTCAGAGGTTACAGCTGGTTATTCCTAGCATTTCTTCTATTTTCAACAAATTCGGAGCAGGGAAAAAGCACCTTAAAAAAGTTACGCTTGCTGGTATGTAGTGCTTTAGTGATTAGTGTATTCATTCTTGTAAAACACACAAACATTCTGTTAACTGTAAACCAACCAACTAGGAATTAACACTGATATTGTGCACCCTGCAGTCCCCTGTATTGGGAAGGACTTGCAATAGTTCTGCCAGCAAGGCCCTCCAGCCTTATTCATGTTTTGGACAATTGACACTTTTATTTTCTATATTTTATGTGTGATGCACATTGCTGGCGTCAGGCGGAATCTTCGTATCTCCAAAACAATCACTTTTCAGGAGACCCCAAAATTCACAGGTTAGTTCAACTATTAGCATTGTATATTGAAAACACTTTAGAATGGTCAATAATTTGTAAAGGTAACATCTACGTGTCAGGAATCAGAATTGCCCAAAAAGTATAGCATTTTGAAAGAATATGAAATTCACCAAAATGTGACTTATGAGGTTTTGGGCCAACGCCAGCGATATATATGGACTAACAAATCCTGTTTGCAGCCATCACTAACTGTTATAATCTCTGAAGTGCTCTTACATACATGTAACATGTCAAAATATGGAATAAAAATATAAACCACTTTCTTTTACTTCACGTGTAATCGATGTATATATATCTATGTTGCTGTTATAATATTGGAAATTAATTGATGAGCATCATCAATAAAATGTTAATGGGTTTTGGCTTCTTGTTTTCTTATAAACACGGTATATTTGGGTGTACAAATAACCAGCAATTTTTATATCCTATACCACCTTGAAAACAAAACAAATGTTAAAAGAAATGATCACTAATGAGACCCCTCAGCCTCTTTAAGTCGAATCTATTTTAGTCATTTATTTTATTGTAAAAATACAGCGAGAATCTGGTAAAACGCTGTGAAAAGGCAAAATTCCGATCCTTTTTTTTGACCATTGAACATACCGTCATTCACTGTCCAACCACAGTGTGGCTTTTTTACCGTAAAGTGTGACGTTCTTGTCCGGAATGACAAACACTGAACTTCACATGGGGACGTAGTAGGACGTTTTATAAGCGATTCTCATCATTATTGATGGTACCAAGAACTGTAAGTGCCTGGTATTTCTGGATACTTTGGTATAGATGCATTAACTGAGAAGAAAAACAGATATACAAGTGGATTATATATCATCTTATCCTGCTATTTGCTAGCAATGTTTAGTATGAAGCTATGTCGTGTAAGATTGCTACGCACAATTTGTCACGTAATAGGCCCTATTGTGTCAAACTCTTTTTTTTCGCGGGCCGCATTGTAGCCATAGCTTCTTTCGTAGGGCCATTATGACTGTCAACCCAAATAAATGTATGAGCACCTCATATTATATACAGTAAAAGTTACAAAACAAACTGACATAACTCGTTTTCTAATCAGACGAGTAAAAACTGGTCAAATATTTTAAAAATAAGATATCATTAAAAGTGAAGACAATTTGCAATTCTAGTAATGACACGAATTTGATGCTCAATTTGTCTTCGCGGGCTACCTAAAATGATGTGGCGGGCCGTATCAGGCACCCGGGCCTTGAGTTTGACACCTGTGTAATAGCGTATTGTAATCACTGCGCAAATAATTTGAAGGTGAATATCTTTAGTTCGGTTTTGAGAACATTCGACGTCATGCAGGACTTGATGTATGTTTTGTAGCTTACCTGATAAGATCATGACTCAAGTAACTGTAAAAGGGAGGCCTACTAATAATTACTTAAGTATTCCGTAAAAAAAAAAAAAAAACTTCAAATAGTCACAATTATAAAATAGCAATATGCGAATTCAAATATTGTCTGTATATACAACTATACAGTATTTAAACACAGTGTGCACATACGAGACTGTCTCTGAAAATCAGAATATTGTGATAAAGTTCTTTATTTTCTGTAATGCAATTGAAAAAACAAAAATGTCATACATTCTGGATTCATTACATCAACTGAAATATTGCAAATCTTTTATTATTTTAATATTGCTGATTATGGCTTACAGCTTAAGAAAACTCAAAAATCCTATCTCAAAATATTAGAATATTTCCAAAGACCAAGTAAAAAAAAAAGATTTATAACAGCAAAACAAAATCAAACATTTGAAAATGTCCATTAATGCACTCAGTACTTGGTTGGGAATCCTTTTGCACGGATTACTGCATCATTGTGGCGCTGCATGGAGGCAATCAGCCTGTGGCATTGCTGAGGTGTTATGGATGCCCAGGATGCTTCAATAGCGGCCTTTAGCTCATTTGCATTGTTGGGTCTGGTGTCTTTCAGCTTCTTCTTCACAATACCCCACAAATTCTCTATGGGCTTCAGGTCAGGAGAATTGGTAGGCCAATCGAGGACAGTAGTGCCATGATCAGTACACCATTTACTGGTGGTTTTGGCACTGTGGGCAGGTGCCAGATCATGCTGGAAAATGAAAATCATCATCTCCATAGAGCTCTTCAGCAGACGGAAGCATGTAGTGCTCTAAAATCTGCATTTACACATGCACTTGATGAAACACAGCGGACCAACACCAGCAGCTGACGTGGCTCCCCAAACCATCGCATACTGTGGGAACTTCACACTAGATTTCAAGCAACTTGGATTTTGCTCCTCTCCAGCCTTACTCCAGACTCTGGCGCCTTGACTTCCAAATGAAATACAAAACTTGCTTTCCTCTGAAAAGAGGACTTTGGACCACTCTTGAACTGTCCAGTGCTTCTTTTCCATAGCCCAAGTCAGACGCTTCTTCCGTTGTCTTGAGTTCAGAAGTGGCTTGACCATGGGAATACGGCTATTGTAGCCCATTTCCCGGACACGTCTGTGAACAGTGCCTTTTGATACCTGGACTCCAGCTTCAGTCCACTGTCTTTGAAGCTCCCCCAAATTCTGGAAGCGACTCTTCTTCACAATGCTGTTAAGTCATCTCTCTTGGTTGTGCAGCGTTTCCTGCCACATTTCCCCCTTCCAACAGACTTTTTGTGGCTGTGCTTTGAAACTGCACTCTGTGAACAGCTTGCTCTTTGAGAAATGTCTTTTTGTGTCTTACCCTCCTGATGGAGGGTGTCAATGATGGTCCTCTGGACAGCAGTCAAGATCACCAGTCTTTCCCATGCTTGTGATTTAGTTTACTGAACCAAGCTGTGTTTTTCAAGGCTCAGGAAACCCTTGCAGGTGTTTCGAGTTAATTAGACAAGTGATTAGTTGAATACCCTACTACACAGGTGTCAAACTCAAGGCCCGGGGGCCAGATACGGCCCGCCACATCATTTTATGTGGCCCGCGAAGACAGATTGTGCATCAAATTCGTGTCATTACTAGAATTGCAAATTGTCTTCACTTTTAATATATTTTTTTAAAAATATTTGACCAGTTTTTACTCGTCTGATTTGAAAACGAGTTATTTGTCAGTTTGTTTTGTAGCTTTTACTGTATATAATATGAGGTGCTTATACATTGATTTGTATACATACTATATACATAATGGCCCTCCGAAAGAAGCTATGACTACAATGCGGCCCGCGAAAAAAATGAGTTTGACACCCCTGCCCTACTAGTATACTTTTTCATGATATTCTAATATTTTGAGATAGGATATTTGAGTTTTCTTAAGCTGTATGCCATAATCAGCAATATTACAATAATAAAAGGCTTGCAATATTTCAGTTGATTTGTAATGAATCCAGAATGTATGACATTTTTGTTTTTTCAATTGCATTACAAAAAATAAAGAACTTTATCACAATATTCTAATTTTCTGAGACAGTCTTGTATATATATATAGATAGACAGTACACTGTATACACATTGCAGCTCTTGATAAAGAAGTACTCACGTAAAAGTGATAAGTAAGGTACTCATGTTAGTGTAATGAGAGTAAATGTAGTTACTTAGTGCTGTCCATCTTTGTGCTGGTTAAAAGAAAAACACCGGTGATGAGTTTACTTAAAAGACTTGATCGTAGGGCTATGCAATCAATTACAAGTACGATCATTATACTCCCTAATGACAAAATTGGCATAATCGTAAAATGAATTATTATAAATGTGCATTAATATCCAATGCACTATGGATTTATTGATTTACACTTTTGTATGAGACAGTCTTATTTTTCTAATTTAGTTTGGAGTGACATGTTGAATTTGGGACATTGTGCTATGCACTGATGCTTGTGTTTTACCTTAACTATCTCAATTCACGTGTTATTCACCTTACTACTCTTTCAGTCACAATGTCAGTCCCTGCTTTGCTCATCCTCTATGGGAGTCAGACTGGGACGGCCCAGGACACAGCCCAGAGGATTGCCAGGCAGGCCATCAGAAAGCGCCTGCGAGTGCATTTGTCGTCACTTGATGACTACAACGTTGTAAGTTTTGTTGATATTTGGTTTAGAAATTGGACCAATGATACAGTTTACTTTTTTTTTCAGGATCTCTGTATGACCTGAGATTTAAAAATGAACGTGAAGTTCCATTAGTGTGTTGAACATCCACTTAGGATCTTGAATTTGAAGGCATACTTGCAGACTTCTAATCTCCTACACTACAAAAATTGAAAAATCATTTTTCAAGTACTCTATGAATTATGTCAAGTATATTATACATTTTTGAAGAACAGAAGCAACACATTGATTAATAATTTTCAGTAATTGATTAATGCTAAAGGTTGTACTCTATTGTGTTTCTTCTCATATAACAGACTAACTTAATCTCTGAGTCACTGGTTGTTTTTGTCTGCTCAACCACTGGCCAAGGAGACCCTCCTGACAACATGAAGGTAATGCATCAGTTTGCAAATGATGATTACATAATTTAGAAGTCCCTGTTTAACTGGCTGATGTACAAATTTTAGGGCTGCTAATCAGAACAAATGGACTTACACGATAAAGCTCATTTATGTTTCTTTCCAAAGAGCTTCTGGGGGTTTCTCTTCAGAAAATCTTTACCGTTTGGCTCTCTAATCAGGACAAATGGACTTATACAGTAAAGCCCAGTTTGCTCATTTATATTTCTTTCCAAAGAGCTTCTGGAGGTTTCTCTTCAAAAAATCTTTACCAGTTGGATGTTTGTGTCAGCTGGACTGTGCCGTACTTGGTCTGGGGGACTCTTCTTACCCGAAGTAATTTTTTCTCACTGTTCTCTTTAGTGGGCTCATTTGGAATTCCTCTTTAGAAAGGATCTCATCCTTTTATTTTTAGGTTCAATTTCGTGGCCAAGAAGCTCTACAAGCGTCTTGCGCAGTTGGGTGCCACTCTGCTGCTGCCGGTTGGACTAGCGGATGACCAAAATGACCTAGGGTAGGGAACTCTTTAAATTTGGGGGAGCTCTCAGTATTTAAACTTCTGTGGTTTAATGCTTACATTAGGTGGTGGTAGAACATATTTGTTCAAATCTGTATGTGCATATATTGTATGTTCCAGTCATATCAAAATGTCTTTATCAAACAGGCCCGATGCAGTGATTGATGTGTGGCTAAAATCATTTTGGGAAATAGCGTTTGCACGGTACCCAAGTATTGCAAATATGACCCCACTGAGGGACGATGAGCCGTGAGTACTCTCTTAAATCAATATACTACTAATTGAATGAATTTATTTTTATGTGAGATTTATTGGTCAAACCTCAAAGACCTCAGCCACCCCACTCCCCAAATATATGAATTTGGTCTGATTTCTCACCAGGCTTCCTCCAACGTACACTTTTAATTTCCTGGATGATATCTATGAGAAGACGGATGATTGTCAAATAATTCCCACACAACAAACTGGCCTATCCCAATCGCATCCCTTTCCTGCTAAACTGCTGTCCAATGAGAGAGTAACTGACCCGAATCATTTTCAAGATGTGAGGCTCATTGAGTTTGACATCATGGGGTCCAACATAGAGTAAGTCTGACCTTGCCATTATGTGTTTGAATTTGGTTTACATATTAATTCAGATCACTCACCCTTTGTTGGTGGATGCTCTGTTTAGTTTTACTGCAGGTGATGTTGTTGTGATGCGTTCTTGCAATGCAGCTGAAGATGTTCAGGAATTCTGTCAACTATTGAGATTAGATCCAAAGACCCGATTCTCTCTTACAGCAACAGATGGCAAAGCGGGTAGGTATGTGTACTCATTGTATTTGTGCATATGCAACAGACAACTAAGCTATTAATATAAATTAATAGTATCTTGGAATGTAAGCATGCACAAATTATAGTTTCAGACACTCATTACATTTGTCTAGAGTGGCCTTTACTGTTTTTAACTTCATCATAGGGTGCATTTGAAGACAAGACCTGAATTTGAACAGTAGTTCTGCCAGTAAACAAATGATCTCAACTATTTAAGATGCTGCAACGAAGTACCAGTATTTGTTCAAGTATGCATAAAAAATTTCCCCTTCAAAGATTTCAGGTTGGTTTACAATTGAGTAGTGTAGGACAGTGTTTCCCAACCTTTTTTCATTCACGGCACACCTTTCCATTGGAAAAGATCTCGAGGCACACCACCAACAAAAATCTGTTAAGTGTTACACCAGCTTCTATATTAAAGTCAGTTATATTACAACAAAAGACGTAAAGTTATATTCCTATATATGTATGGAGAATAAAAATAAATACTAAATATTCTTTAAATTGTATTTCTTTTGTAAATGAAAGAGAGTTTTTGAAAAAAGGTTTTAGACAATGTAAGGAATAAACTATTGAATGTGATTGTGGTCAAAATCCAAAAGAATCAATATAACTGTTTACTGTTTTAGACTAGCTCTATAAATATTGCGACAATAAGAACAAAGTCACTTTTAAAGACGCTCTGCTGTTCTGACAGCGGCTGAGTGGCTATCACAGTCGAGGTGTCTTGACTTGACTGTGTATTTTATGTTGGTGAAAAATGAACAATCCAGGTTCTCCCGTTGAACTACATGCTCTGATTTCCATCGGACCGAAAACGCACCACAGCCGTCGTAGTGTCACTGTTAGTAAAAGCACACAGCAACACACACATAAACTGAGTATGTGCCGATGCCACAACATGTAATCTCAAGATTCTCCGATTTGCCACGCATGCACGTTTAGCAAGTGACTGACCAGGCCTTGCGCTAACTGACCAGTGGTTTTGCAATCCTGTTTATAATGCACTCCGTAATTAATGTTGAACAATTTCCCACGGCACAGCTGAACATCTCTCACGGCACACTAGTGTGCCGCGGCACACTGGTTGGGAAACACTGGTGTAGGATACAGGTCATATCAAAGGTTGGAAAAAAAAAGTTTGAAACTTATAATACCTAGCTTTGAACGGTGTTATGTAGACTTTTTATAGCCACTGTACAGTACATGAAAGTGCATACTAAGCCAAGGAAATCTGAGCTTGATTGATGATTATAAACTAGCTACAGCAATTAAGTATGCCAATATGTAGAACAAATAATGTGCCAAATCAGTAATAGTTATTAATAAAACGGAGCTTTTTGGACCGTTTCTTTTTTCAAACAGACATTTTTCTAGATTTCTTTTTTTTTACCAATGACAGTTCACTCAAACATTTAATTTTTCACTAGTTTTTTCAGTTTTCTTACTAAAATATGGCATATTTACAAGTTATTGAACATCCATCATTCCATTCATTAGACTAATCCACTATACAATGTTGTTTCTTGGGTGATGCTCAAATCGCTTCTTAAAAAAAAAAAAACACAAATTTGATGGCATGAGCCCTTTTGTTTCACAATTAAGTGATCACTGTGAATAATGATAATAATTAACCAATACCCACTGTGTGCTTAGTTCCTGCGAGGCTTCGTCAGCCGTGCACATTGCATTACCTGGTGGAGAGCTACCTGGACATTGCAGCCGTGCCTCGTCGCTCCTTCTTTGAACTACTCACCACCTTCTCCAATGACGAGTTGGAACGTGAAAAGTTGGCTGAGTTCAGCTCAGCTGAAGGCCAGGAAGAACTGCTCGCTTACTGCAACCGACCACGACGCACCGGACTGGAGGTGATGCCAAGGGGTCAATAAATAAGATGTTGTATGCCTACTGTCTCGTCTTTTTAGTGTCTTATACTGATTATGATCCGTAAAGGATGTAGTGCTTTGCTTCCATATCCACTAACTGAGTTTACTCTTGTGCTTCAGGTTTTGGCAGACTTCCCCCATACAACAGCACAACTTAAAGTTGACTACCTGCTGGATCTTTTCCCTGAGATTCAGCCTCGTTCATTTTCCATCGCATCCTCTCTCCGGGTACACACAATAACAAGCATTTTCTCTCCTATTCAACCATCAAGGAGTATTTTCCCGAATTCAGTACAAAATCTCAAATGACTAATTCTGTTAAGTGACTGCGATATTGCGTCAAACACACAGGTTCACCCACACAGGCTTCAAATCCTGGTTGCCGTTGTCAAATACAAAACCAAGATGTATAAACCACGAAGAGGTCACTGCTCCACCTGGCTGGCCTCACTTGACCCCACAAAAGGTCATCTGCTTTTTTTTTTATTTTAAACCTTTTTGCGCACCTCAGTAATAGTGAATATAAGATTTTAAAGGGTTTGTATCTCATTGCTATACTAAACATTTTATCTGTAATGGAATATGGACACAATTCTCAAACACCACGACAATAGATTGGCATGTATATTTATGCTTCCCATTTCTCAAGGGAGCAAAATCAATGGAATGAATAAACAATCATAAATCAAACCTTTATTTTTAATACTTGCTTGAAAATCCTTTGTAGTCAATTATAGCATGAACGTAGACATTATCAGACTATGCATTTCATTTGTGGTGATGTTCGACCAGGCCTCTTTAACTGTCTTAGGTCTTACTTATTCTTGGGCCAATTTCCCCGCAGTTCTATCAGTTCAGCAAGTAAAATGCATACTCAATCAGATTTGGTGATTGACATGGCGTAACATTTGTTTCAATACCCTCTTGGGTTGCTTTCGCATAATTCTTCAGTTAAATCATAATTCAACACAATAGCTCTTTTTTTGTTGTTGTTAAAAAAAATACAAGTAGAATTGCCTTACAGTATTGCTGTGTCAGCTAAGCCCCAACCACCGTTCACACAGACCTTATGTTTTTCCCCACTGTTCTCTCACAGGAGACGTCTACGTGCCTCTCTGGGTAAAAAAGGGAATTCTTAGGTTTCCCATGGACAAAAACACCCCTGTGATAATGGTTGGACCAGGTACAGGAGTGGCACCCTTCAGGTCAGCTTTACAAGAGAGGAATGCTGAGGGCAAAAATGGTGACGACTTCACCTCTGCAAACTTCTTACATTGACAGGTGACTTTGACTTGGTAATAATGTTTTCGCTTTACAGCCAATGTCCTGTTCTTCGGCTGTCGATCCGAGTCCAAAGACTTCTACTTCAGGTCAGAGTGGAAGGAAATGATCCAAGCTGGACAGTTAACCCTCTTCACCGCCTTCTCTCGTGATCAGGTCACACCATCCTTTACCGTCTACCGTCCTTTTTACTGCGCCTGCCTACGATTCATGTAAAGCATATTTGTTTGTCATTCCAGGAGGAAAAGGTTTATGTGCAGCACTGTTTACGAGAAAATCCGGGGCTCATTTGGGACCTAATAGCAAATAAAGGGGCCTACTTCTACATCGCTGGGTGAGGTCTTAGAACTTAAGTTGGTCACACTTGTGATGTACATGAATGCTTCCTAACAGTGTGTTCCTAATTGTGCAGAAATGCTAAAGATATGCCAAATGGTGTGTGCGAAGCATTGAAGGCGGTGTTCCAACAAGAGGGAGGACTCTCCGCTGAGGATGCCGAGATGATGTTGGCGGCCATGGAGAAGTCTGGCAAATTCCAGAGTGAGACCTGGTCCTGATCAGCTGCTGTCAGACCTTCGACATTCACATTCCACTGCAGCAGCCATCGCTGCATGTGCTGGATTGTGCCAGTACTGCAGCCATGCAACATCCTTGTGAGGAGCATAGGCCATGTCTATGCATTGAATTAAAAAATACAAGGTTTAAAAGGATGCAATATCATTTGGCATCTGTCACTGCAACAATAAATAAGTACCAAAACCTGTTATTGTTATTCATCCAACTACTTTTTTCTATAGTCTTTGAGTCGCAGCATCAAGGCGCTTAAGGCTATACACATACATACTGCTTGTCCCCACGGGTAACACGGGCGTGCTGGAGCCTATCCCAGCAGTCATCAGGCACTAGGTGGGGGACACCGTGAACTGGTTGCCGGCCAATCGCAGAGCACACAGAAACGAACAACCATTCACACATGTACTCACACCTATGGGCAATTTGGAGTGCTCAATCAGCCTACCAAGCATGTTTTGGGATGTGGGAGGAAACCGGAGTCCCTGGACAAAACCCATGCAGCCACGGGGAGAACATACAAACTCCACAAAGGGAGGGTCGGAGGTGGAATCGAACCTGGACAACTTAGCACGTCCGCCTCACTTCAGTGCAGCATGGCTGGAATTGAACCTGTATCCTCTGAACGATGAGGCGGACGTGCAAACATTTACAAAATCACTTCACTGAACACATTTGACACCCCACATACAGAGACCTCTAAATTCTATGTAAAACAAGTGTCAACCATGAGCAACAAAAATAAATATTAAACAATTGCACCCATGCTCTCCACCCATATTGTAAAATAAGGTAGCCTCCACCCTGCACCATCTGGAATTATTTTCTTTTCCAACTCTTCTAATTTACCATATTTAATGGTATTTGAAGTGTTCTGAATCCAAATTATCTGAAGATATGATTCCAAGCAATTTTTACCTCTACACCGCCATGATGCATGGCACTTGAACCATTATGTGTAAATTCAGCTCAACTGTCCTTAATTGCCTATAGGAAAAGTTAACCGTCAATTGATACATTTTTATTGTTAAAAAAATCCTCAAAACAGAATGTTCTCCTGTTTTGATGCCAGTGTTGTGGTGAGTGCAATGTTGCTAATTTCCTGTCATGTTCTATTGGCTCCTTCCAACCAGTGTGTTTCAGATGCAATGTCAACAAGAACGTGAGTTCATTGACGCCATTTTTAAGTTGTGTAAAAGTCGTGCAGTTTAGTTGCAAAGTCAGCTGCAACATAGAATCAAAGTGTACTGAGAAACAGACTGCTTTCTAATTTAGCTGATGGCTTGTGTAAAACATTCAGTCGTCTGAAATGCATCATACAATTAAAGACTGTTAAAAGGAAGGCCTGCACTTAAAGCAAATGTTCTTATCTTTCACATATAAGATGCAGAAATTATTGGTAAGTTTCTGACTCGCAGTCCCACTGGAAAAGCATCACAATGTACCTCTATCAGCTTTGAGTTACAATGATCTGACTATTATTTAGCCTGGAACGAACAAATATGTTGATAAATAAATAAGAACTGCAACAAAGATACAGTCAGATGAGATGAAGCAGACCTCAATGATGAAAACATACTGTACAGTGAACACCATCACATCATTTTAGGACTGTGGACTAGAAACATCTTATTAAATATAATTGCACTTGTTATTAAGCACTTCTTATCGGAGAGCCAAACTGTGGACTTGGAAGATCTCCTTTGGGAAGTTTACTTGTTGCTCCTCGTGGATGACACGAAGGCCTGCTCGGCTCACCAGACTGTGGACTATTTTCAGGTCTCGACACACGCTGCTGTCCACCTCATCGGGCACCACCCCTTCGTATGAAACATTGTCCTTGATGACGATGAGGCCGTTGGGCCGCAAGGCTTTGTGGCAGCGCCGGAGGAATTCCACCAGGTGGTTGTCGGTCAGGTGGCCTGGAGTTGAGCGTTCCATTTCAGTGTGACTCCAAAATCTCGATTACCATTGTAATTTACTACCTCTAGCTACTTGATTATGCAGTACCTATTGAAGTGTCTTGTTAGTGTCTATCAGAACACGATGACCAGACTCACCAATGACCCACTGGATCCAGATGACATCATAGCGTCCACTCTCTGGAACAAAGTCCTGCAGTCCGCTACAGAAGTAGTTGCTCACTTTCTTGCCATCCTCTCCCAGGTACATCTTAGCTTTGTCCAAGAACTCCTGCGTCACATCCACGAGGTCAACCGTCTTGAAGAGAGGTAGCAGCAGACGCTTGGAGATCCTCCCAATACCTGCGCCGCAATCCAGAGCGCAGCCGGCGCTTGTCTTGCCCTCCCCTTCCTGCGCCAATGACAAACACCCACAGGTGACAATAATGTATTGAGGGTATGTTGCAAGATTCAATATCTATCCAGTGTGTGGCTATTATTAGACTGGCATGTGAAAACCAGTCGCTGACATGCGATGAGTCAGTGGGGCTCACAGCGCATTTCTTGGTAGTAAAGCTGTAAAAAAATACTTTTACTACCAGCAGCCCGTTCTCAGTTTTGATTTCCATTAACACAAAAATATTTGCTGTCAAAATCACAGTTCTGACACAAGCTTATTTTTACCACTCGTTTTTTGTAGGAAACAGGGGTCATGATGATTTAGGATTTTTCATTGTAGTTAGTATTTAATTGATTTTGACTTTTTTTAAAAAAATTCTTTTATTTAATACAGATTTTAAAGCGTGTCTGTTTTTATTTATTTTTGTAAATATTTTAGTTGGATTTTTATTGTTTTATATTTGAATATATAGTTTCAGTGGAGTTCCACATTAAAAAAAGTGAGTATTGCATGAGGTAAACTACAATTCTGTTAAACCTTCCTTCTTCACAGCCACGCAGTAATCAAAACAAATACATATGAAATCGAAATGAATTGAGATGAAAAAAAACAAAATTAATTACACATAATTTGATGTAAAGTTAATTTTATGAACATAAATGCAGTTTCAGTTATCACTCTTGTTTTTATTTTGTTAACAAAAAATGTTTTTTTCCCGATTATAGATTTTGCTAGTTTTTGTTAACTATAACTTTGGTGCGAGAGCAGTGTTTTTGAAGAAACCAAATCATGCTTCACTACTGATTACTAAAGACGGGTAAAAGTTAGAAACAAACTTTTCTTTCTCGTGGGAGAAAATAGTATTGTCTTTTGGTACTTTTGGTGATTATATTGTCACAAGTTATAATATTGTGTTCATAGTTGTTAAAAGTGTTTTTGAATTAATCCTAATACATCGTATAAAGTTATGCATAGATTATTTTACAAAACTGTCACGCAAACCCAGGATGTCATGTGTGTTCAGTGCAACAAGAATTGCTTCAAAAGAATTTACGCCAAGGAATTTGCGAAGGAAAGCCTTGGATCCATTTATATCGATGGTGGAGATCCTTCCATAGCCTCCCAGCATGCCGTCCACTGTGGGCGGAACCTCTTTCCAGTAGAATTCAGCATTGGAATAGAAGTTTGTCTCTCCTGATTTGTCACCCATTCTGCTGGAAGCACAATGCATTGAAGACATTAGTTGAAAAAGAATCTAATTGCGTGTTTTTTTCTTCTATATTGTAATTGTTATTTAATATGTTTCACATTCTTTCTTAAACACAAGCAATAAATTAAATAAATTGGTCTCATGGTAAAATAAGGCAAATGAACCATGAAATCATGAGAAAGACAATGCAAATACGGGCACACTCCACGAGGAGTGTTGGGGGTGTCATCTCCAATTTTGGAATCCGTTACCAGACCAACAAAACTCACCGATACTTCAAACATATACTCAATTATACAAGTTGTAGACTCAGCATGGATGACACCCAATGCACACAGCTAAATTAAAAGCAAAATCGAGGGGCATTCAAGTGGGGACGGAATGTTTCTAGTATTTCCATTTTCCACACACGTGGTAATAACGACGCAACTACCTATGGCCAGTCCCACATTAACTTTAAACAATCTTACGTTTTGTTGAGTTAAGTACACGGTCTCAAAGCACATTAACTAGTGACTGGAGTAGTACTCGTAAGTTGCAATGAATTTTTCTTTTTCTTACATATATATATATATACACTGCATTGATTTTAGCATCTAGCTCGTTAGCCGATAACAAATTGTTTCCGAGGTGAAATACAAACTCTGAAACACATAAAACATATTAACGGTATCTGGATTCACCTCCTGCTTTGTCAGCTCCACGCCCCAATTACTCCCTCTCGAACCCACATCCACCGATACCGGTGTCAGGTCTTGAGTTTTCTATTTGCGACCATCGCTCTTGATGCTCGACGTCATTTCCTTATTTGGGTCCTACTCGAAAGGGGCATCACGGGCGCCTCCTGTTGGTCGTATATAGTCTCTACTCACCTTCACTGTCCTTTCCCGGTTATTTGTGAGCTTTAGAACGATGCATTTCGAACAACGTCACGCTTGAATGACAGCGTCTTGCAATATTTATTGTATGTTTAATAGGACATTTATTGATTGATTGATTGATTGATTGATTGATTGATTGATTGATTGATTGATTGAATATTTATTGATCCCCAGGGGTGGGGAAATTCAGGCCCCAGCAGTATCCACACCACAGAGTGGGTATACAAAAGACAACTCAATAGGCTCTCATAAGGCTGCCACACGACGGCGCCACAAAGAAAGTCAGAAAGTGCTCAAGATAAAAGCCAACAAAGCAAATCAAAGCTAAAAGACAAAGGGGAAAAAGTAACAGCGGCCAACCAGCACCCCCAATACAAGAGAACACCCCAAAACACACAAAATAGCCTCCACGGGGTCCATCGACAGGTGTAATTTTCCCCAGACGCACCTGATGCATCTGAGCTACGGCACTTCTCTTTTGGGGCACTCTGAAAAACCAAATCTTTGAGTTTCCGAAAGCTGAGCATATTTACAAATGCACCCATTGATTCGTAAATGGAGTAAATGCGTGTCAGTCCAAGCTCTACCGTTATTCGTCTCGTTTTTTTGTAAAAGAAATTCCGAGCTAAAAACTAATCCCCAATTTGAGTGGTCATACCAGAAAGTATGAATGAAATAGCAAAAATATACATTTTGGAGAAATCTTCTGATAATGGCAGGGATGTCACCAGACTGATTTCTTCCTGAGTTTTGACATCACTCATCTGTCACTGGCTCTAAATAGCCAAGCACCACTGTCTCTGACAATGCCTTATCACCACACGGTAACATTAAACAAAGTTCCCAGAGTGGCTCAGAAACAGAGACAGAAACAGAAAGTTTGAAACTTATAATACCTAGCTTTGAACGGTGTTGTGTAGACTTTTTATAGCCACTGTACAGTACATGAAAGTGTATACTAAGCCAAGGAAATCTGAGCTTGATTGATGATTATAAACTAGCTACAGCAATTAAGTATGACAATATGTAGAACAAATAATGTGCCAAATCAGTAATAGTTATTAATAAAAATGAGCTTTTTGGACCGTTTTTTTTTTTCAAACAGACATTTTTTTAGATTTTCTTTTTTTTTTTACCAATGACAGTTCACTCAAACATTTAATTTTTCACTAGTTTTTTCAGTTTTCTTACTAAAATATGGCATATTTACAGTTCCATTCCATTCATTAGACTAATCCACTATACAATGTTGTTTCTTGGGTGATGGTCAAATTTCTTCTTAAAAAAACAACAACACTAATTTGATGGCATGAGCCCTTTTGTTTCACAATTAAGTGATCACTGTGAATAATGATAATAATTAACCAATACCCACTGTGTGCTTAGTTCCTGCGAGGCTTCGTCAGCCGTTTACCTGGTGGAGAGCTACCTGGACATCGCAGCCGTGCCTCGTCGCTCCTTCTTTGAACTACTCACCACCTTCTCCAATGACGAGTTGGAACGTGAAAAGTTGGCTGAGTTCAGCTCAGCTGAAGGCCAGGAAGAACTGCTCGCTTACTGCAACCGACCACGACGCACCGGACTGGAGGTGATGCCAAGGGGTCAATAAATAAGATGTTGTATGCCTACTGTCTCGTCTTTTTAGTGTCTTATACTGATTATGATACGTAAAGGATGTAGTGTTTTGCTGAACTATGAGGCGGACGTGCAAACATTTACAAAACCACTTCACTGAACACATTTGACACCCCACATACGGAGACTTCTAAATTCTATGTAAAACAAGTGTCAACCATGAGCAACAAAAATAAATATTAAACAGTTGCACCCATGCTCTCCACCCATATTGTAAAATAAGGTAGCCTCCACCCTGCACCATCAGGAATTATTTTCTTTTCCAACTCTTCTAATTTACCATATTTAATGGTATTTGAAGTGTTCTGAATCCAAATTATCTGAAGATATGATTCCAAGCAATTTTTACCTCTACACCGCCATGATGCATGGCACTTGAACCATTATGTGTAAATTCAGCTCAACTGTCCTTAATTGCCTATAGGGCCGTCAAAGTTAACCGTCAATTGAAGTTTTGTTTTTTTTCTTGGTATGGCGTGAGTGGCTGCCTCCCAGCAGTGTTCTCTCTTTTCCTCTTTATTTCCTTCTTTTCTCCTTTTTCTTTCTGTCTTTTTGTCCGTTCGGCGATGCTGGTGCCTTCTACCGCACCTCGGTACCTCTTCGGATCGGATATATTTTTTTTTTTTTCTTCCTGGTACCGGGATCATCGGTCGAGGCCGGCGTAACTCTACGACGGCTTCCTGCTTATCCGGCCAGTGATGACCGGGTCCCTCGCCTTGGCCTTGCAGCCGCAACCCCTGTGGGGAGTCCGCTCCCTCGTGCTCGTCGGAACATACGACTTTCGCCATGCTAGCCCCGTGGTGACCATCTGCATGTGCCCCGACTGGGTGCCAGGGACGCTGCTCACACATTTGCCTGCTTTGTGATGTTTTCACCGATTCACGACCACGGTCCATTGGGCGCCGTTGAACTGGACTGCCCTTACACCTGTCGATGGACCCCGTGGAGGCTATTTTGTGTTTTGGGGTGTTCTCTTGTATTGAGGGGTGCTGGTTGGCCGCTGTTACTTTTTTTCCTTTGTCTTTTAGCTTTGATTTGCTTTGATGGCTTTTATCTTGTGCACTTTCTGACTTTCTGTGTGGCAGCCTTATGAGAGCCTATTGAGTTGCGCTCATGCCATCTGTGTGTCTTTTGTATACCCACTCTGTGGTATGGATACTGCTAGGGCCTGAATTTCCCCACCCCTGGGGATCAATAAATATTCAATCAATCAATCAATCAATCAATCAATCAATCAATCCATTTTTATTGTTAAAAAAATCCTCAAAACAGAATGTTCTCCTGTTTTGATGCCAGTGTTGTGGTGAGTGCAATGTTGCTAATTTCCTGTCATATTCTATTGGCTCCTTCCAACCAGTGTGTTTCAGATGCAATGTCAACAAGAACATGAGTTCATTGACGCCATTTTTAAGTTGTGTAAAAGTTGTGTAGTTTAGTTGCAAAGCCAGCTGCAACATAGAATCAAAGTGTACTGAGAAACAGACTGCTTTCTAATTTAGCTGATGGCTTGTGTAAAACATTCAGTCGTCTGAAATGCATTATACAATTAAAGACTGTTAAAAGGAAGGCCTGCACTTACAGCAAATGTTCTTATCTTTCACATATAAGATGCAGAAATTATTGGTAAGTTTCTGACTCGCAGTCCCACTGGAAAAGCATCACAATGTACCTCTACCAGCTCTGAGTTAAAATGATCTGACTATTATTTCGCCTGGAACGAACAAATATGTTGATAAATAAATAAGACCTGCAGCAAAGATACAGTCAGATGAGATGAAGCAGACCTCAATGATGAAAACATACTGTACAGTGAACACTGAACACCATCACATCATTTTAGGACTGTGGACTAGAAACATCTTATTACATATAATTGCACTTGTTATTAAGCACTTCTTTTTGGAGAGCCAAACTGTGGACTTGGAAGATCTCCTTTGGGAAGTTTACTTGTTGCTCCTCGTGGATGACACAAAGGCCTGCTCGGCTCACCAGACTGTGGACTATTTTCAGGTCTCGACACACGCTGCTGTCCACCTCATCGGGCACCACCCCTTTGTATGAAACATTGTCCTTGATGACGATGAGGCCGTTGGGCCGCAAGGCTTTGTGGCAGCGCCGCAGGAATTCCACCAGGTGGTTGTCGGTCAGGTGGCCTGGAGTTGAGCATTCCATTTCAGTGTGATTCCAAAATCTCGATTACCATTGTAATTTACTACCTCTAGCTACTTGATTATGCAGTACCTATTGAAGTGTCTTGTTAGTGTCTATCAGAACACGATGACCAGACTTACCAATGACCCACTGGATCCAGATGACATCATAGCGTCCACTCTCTGGAACAAAGTCCTGCAGTCCGCTACAGAAGTAGTTGCCCACTTTCTTGCCATCCTCTCCCAGGTACATCTTAGCTTTGTCCAAGAACTCCTGCGTCACATCCACGAGGTCAACCGTCTTAAAGAGAGGCAGCAGCAGATGCTTGGAGATCCTCCCAATACCTGCGCCGCAATCCAGAGCGCAGCCGGCGCTTGTCTTGCCCTCCCCTTCCTGCGCCAATGACAAACACCCACAGGTGACAATAATGCATTGAGGGTATGTTGCAAGATTCAATATCTATCCAGTGTGGCTATTATTAGACTGGCATGTGAAAAACAGTCGCTGACATGTGATGAGTCAGTGGGGCTCACAGCGCATTTCTTGGTTGTAAAGCTGTAAAAAAATACTTTTACTACCAGCAGCCCTTTCTCAGTTTTGATTTCCATTAACACAAAGACATTTGCTGTCAAAATCACAGTTCTGACACGAGCTTATTTTTACCACTCGTTTTTTGTAGGAAACAGGGGTCATGATGATTTAGGATTTTTCATTGTAGTTAGTATTTAATTGATTTTGACTTTTTTTTTTTAAATTCATTTATTTAATACAGATTTTAAAGCGTGTCTGTTTTTATTTATTTTTGTAAATATTTTAGTTGGATTTTTATTGTTTTATATTTGAATATATAGTTTCAGTGGAGTTCCACATTAAAAAAAGTGAGTATTGCATGAGGTAAACTACAATTCTGTTAAACCTTCCTTCTTCACAGCCACGCAGTAATCAAAATAAATACATATGAAATCGAAATGAATTGAGATGAAAAAAAAAAAGAAAATTACACTTAATTTGATGTAAAGTTAATTTTATGAACATAAAATGCAGTTTCAGTTATCACTCTTGTTTTTATTTTGTTAACAAAAAATGTTTTTTTCCCGATTATAAATTTTGCGAGTTTTTGTTAACTATACCAACTTTGGTGCGAGAGCAGTGTTTTTCATGCTTCACTACTGATTACTAAAGAAGGGTAAAAGTTAGAAACAAACTTTTCTTGTCTTTTGGTACTTTTGGTGATTATATTGTCACAAGTTATAATATTGTGTTCATAGTTGTTAAAGGTGTTTTTGAATTAATCCTAATACATCGTATAAAGTTATGTATAGATCATTTTACAAAACTGTATATTTTTTCCTTAAAAAATAACCTGTCACACAAACCCAGGATGTCATGTGTGTTCAGTGCAACAAGAATTGCTTCAAAAGAATTTACGGCAAGGAATTTGCGAAGGAAAGCCTTGGATCCATTTATATCGATGGTGGAGATCCTTCCATAGCCTCCCAGCATGCCGTCCACTGTGGGTGGAACCTCTTTCCAGTAGCATTCAGCATTGGAATAGAAGTTTGTCTCTCCTGATTTGTCACCCATTCTGCTGGAAGCGCAATGCATTCAAAACATTAGTTGAAAAATAATCTAATTGCGTGTTTTTTTCTTCTATATTGTAATTGTTATTTAATATGTTTCACATTCTTTCTTAAACACAAGCAATATATTAAATTGCTCTCATGGTAAAATAAGGCAAATGAACCATGAAATCATGAGAAAGACTTAGACTTAGACAAACTTTATTGTCATTTTGTCAACACAGGGTGCATACAAAACGAAATTTCGTTGCATACAGCTTTCAACAATGTAGTGATATTGCAATTGAATAAAAGTAACATTCTATATAATACTTTAAAGTCAGAATTCTGAGAATAAAGTCAGAATTCTGAGAAAAAAAAGTCAGAATCCTGTCACCCCTCGTTTTTTTTCTTCACTGGCCCTCATCCTCTTCCGTATGGATGCCACCCAATGCACACAGAAAAATCGAGGGACATTCAAGTGGGGACGGAATGTTTCTAGTATTTCCATTTTCCACACACGTGGTAATAACGACACAACTACCTATGGTCAGTCCCACATTAACTTTAAACAATCTTACGTTTTGTTGAGTTAAATACACTGTCTCAAAGCACATTAACTAGTGACTGGAGTAGTACTCGTAAGTTGCAATGAATTTTTCTTTTTCTTACATATATATATACACTGCATTGATTTTAGCATCTAGCTCGTTAGCCGATAACAAATTGTTTCCGAGGTGAAATACAAACTCTGAAACACATAAAACATATTAACGGTATCTGGATTCACCTCCTGCTTTGTCAGCTCCACGTCCCAATTACTCCCTCTCGAACCCACGTCTTGAGTTTTCTACTTGCGACCATCGCTCTTTGATGCTCGACGTCATTTCCTTATTTGGGTTCTACTCGAAAGGGGCATCACGGGCGCCTCCTGTTGGTCGTATATAGTCTCTACTCACCTTCACTGTCCTTTCCCCGTTATTTGTGAGCTTTAGAACGATGCATTTCGAACAACGTCACGCTTGAATGACAGCGTCTTGCAATATTTATTGTATGTTTAACAGGACATTTATTGATTGATTGATTGATTGATTGATTGATTGATTGATTGATTGAATATTTATTGATCCCCAGGGGTGGGGAAATTCAGGCCCCAGCAGTATCCACACCACAGAGTGGGTATACAAAAGACACACAGATGGCATGAGCGCAACTCAATAACTCTCATAAGGCTGCCACACAACGGCGCCACAAAGAAAGTCAGAAAGTGCTCAAGATAAAAGCCATCAAAGCAAATCAAAGCTAAAAGACAAAGGAAAAAAAGGAACAGCGGCCAACCAGCACCCCCAATACAAGAGAACACCCCAAAACACACAAAATAGCCTCCACGGGGTCCATCGACAGGTGTAAGGGCAGTCCAGTTCAACGGCGCCCAATGGACCGTGGTCGTGAATCGGTGAAAACATCACAATTATTACAATGTTATATTTCATTCCTTGTAATTATAATTTGGGTAGTGTATATATTTTTTAAATTTTCAGCAGAGCATCCAATGCCTTCGTGGGTGCCCTGAACAAATTTTAATTTTGGGGCTCTCTCTTTCTGATAATAATATTTTCAGTGGGCATTCACACACCTACTATATAATCATGGCAACGTTACACTGCTACAAAGATTTTGACACGTTTCTGAACGTAAAACCATTTTCTTAAGTAAATACTCGAGCAAAATTTTATCAAGCTCAAATTTAACACTTTTATCAATTTTTAAATTGCTAGAATATCATCCGTCCGTCCGTCCATCCATCCAGCCATCCGTCATCGGAACCACTTATCCTTACGAAGGTTGCAGGCATATACTAAATGCAGTATTTCAATATTTTACTAGCTCGATTTCAGAAGCAACACGTTCAAATAAAATCGAGACTCAAGACGCAAACTTAGGGCCGTCCGATGTGGACACAGGATGTTCGGAACTTCAGATACGTGTCGCTCAACGGTCGCTCTTACAACCACTGGAGGGCAGTAAAGAGCTACCTCAGATCGAGGCACTCGACTCTGCACTATTTGCTCTGCCGTAACCAGGTGTGTGTAATCCAGCTGTATTTTAATATTTGGGTAATTGTAATTAAACCTTCTATTGGTTACAGGTCCACGTGCAAAGTTGAAACCATTACTGAGACATAAATCTAATAATACTACAGTTTCCCCTATACTTGTTCTGTACTTGTTTCTGTAAGGTTGAGTAAACAGCAGCAGCGGCTTCCAACCTAAGAATGCTAGTCAAAGATTTTCGCCAAAAATTGCAGCCAACAAGATTTCTTTATGGTTAACAAGTAGCATCACCAGGTAGTGTTTGCTTTCAAATATGACCTGGAATTGACTTGGGCATTTATGTGGGGAGAAACCAGACGTCGAGCAGTGTTCCCTCTAAGCTGCGCTGCTGCGCAATTGCGCACTGGTCGCACAAGAAACTCCATGCTGCGCACAAAATAAAATTCAGCATAAACTGATTGATTAATAGCTAATGTTAGATGTAATCTAATCTAATTAAATGGACGAATGATTTTCTTTCTGTGCCTTTTTGTAGTGTAAATCAGTGCTTGACAGGTGTCCAGCCAATGATATGATATGGTTCACCTACGCTACAACAACAGTGCGGCAGAGTGAAGAGATGCAAATGCTAAGTGAGCTAACCCCTTATCATGGCGAAACGAACGAGCAGCGACATATCCACTCGCCAAGCCAAAGTAAATAAGATGCGGCAGTTCTTTTGAGATTGAATGGCTGTCAGAGTGTGTGCAAATAAAAGAACAAAGGGTGGAACTCGGTGTGAATTTCTCTTTTTCGAGTGAGAAAGGTCTACTATGCAAAACATGCAGTGCAGCCAAAGTGGGGGGCGAGTTTACGGAGGGAAAAATATAGAAGGAATGGAAGTTGGACTACCTCAAGCGTCACATTCAGCAGAAATGTCATTTGAAAGATGTTGGAATTGTACAAAGACTAAAGATGGGACAGGGGATCGGTACATTATTGCGAGAGAGCACAAAAAACGACAGAAAAGGAACTATCTGTCCGTCCGTCCGTCCGTCCGTCCACCATCCATCCATCCATCCATCCATCTGGTGTTGCACACAGTGGTCCACAGTGTGCACAGGGAGCTTGTGTGTTTGCACAGACACTTGAGAAATTAGAGGGAACACTGCCGCCGAGACTGACACATGGAGCCCGGCAACCATTAACGCTTACAATTTCACCTTTGAATGACTTCAATGCACCTACATGTTATAGGTGGAAGCACAGGTAGATCATGTGAACTCCATCCACAATATCCTAGGCCAGGGGTCTCAAACTCCAGTCCTCGGGGGCCGCATTCCTACATGTTTTCCAAGTTTCCCTCGTTAAACACACCTGATTCAATTATCAGGCTCCTGCAGAACGTGAGGATGAACTGATCATTTCAATCAGGTGTGTTTAACGAGGGAAACTTGGAAAACGTAGGAATGTGGCCCGCGAGGACTGGAGTTTGAGACCCCTGTCCTAGGCAGAGATTCAAACCCAGAACCTTCTTGCTTTGAGTACTAATCAGTCCACTGATGTAATGAACTGTCACTTGATGACAGACAAACTACAAGATGTCAAAATCTGTCACAGTTTGTTTCCTTGTTTTAATGTCATAGTTTCGGTTTGTGTGTCTGTGTGCTCGCCCCTCCCCTCCTGTGTCTGCTCACAATCTATGTAATTGCCGTCACCTGCCTCTCGTTACCTGTCTTCTATTTAAGTCCTGTCTTCGTGTCGCTCCCTGTCGGATTGTTCTTGTCTCGCGTCTCCTCTATTCTAGTCTGCAGTCTGGTCTGCTCTAGTCTTGTTTTGTCTTTCTGTTCCGTTATTCACGTCCCTAGTCGAGTATCTATAGTTTGCCTTTTGAGTTTGCTCAATAAACCCTGGTCCAAGCTGCATTTGGTCACCCTGCTCCATTCCTTTCATGACACAAGCACAATGTTACATGAAAACATATCAAACAGTAATGAATTGTGCTGATGTAAGTTGTGTATCACATTAGCTAAGTCATTATTTATTGACTGGCAATTGGCATAAAAAATCAGACCTATATTAAAATGCATCGAGTGTTGTTTTCTGTCGAGCGCAATGGCATACTGCATACAGTTGAGTTATAAGCTTAATATCAGCTATCACTCACCAGTGAGGGGAGCTCCAGAGCAGTGTTTGCAGTATACTCAGCTCAGCATGATAATTCAATCTTTCCGAGCTGCTAATTCCAGAATTTAATAGACTAACCCTCGGCCCCCCACTTCACCATGGAAATTACAATCCAGACCATTTCCACGATGGGTGAAATTTGCAATATATCAATATCCCAAATATATAAAACCTTGGCACATTTTTATAGCATTTTTTTATTTTTTATTTTAAACACTATAAAATAATACAAACCCATTCAAATACATTTAACATGACAGAAAGACAAAAATATTGTATAGAGGCTTTGCAGCTGACGTCATCAAGCTACCCACATTAGCTTGGCGGCCATCATGGCGGTCAACTTTTCAGTGCCGGTCAACGACTCACACACGCTTTCTTGTTATATCTGCTGCTATTTGAGCTTAAAAATGCCGGATACCTGCTGTGCTGTTGGATGTAGCAATAGACGAGGCGATAAACCAAATCTTAGCTTCTATAGATTTCCGGCGAACATGAAAAAACGTGATAAATGGATCGCGGATATTCGTCGTGAACGATGGAAACCTACGATTTACACAAGGATATGCAATGAGGACTTCATATCAGGTATGTAAACAAACTATTCACCCCTGATTTGTTTCACAAAATGTGAAATAATACAATATGGGATGATACAAATATGATTGTTGAAAATGCTGGGTGCATTTTTAGAAAGGCAGCAAGAGCAGCAAGGCAGGGAATGGGATGATTTCTTCAGTTCACCCCCCCGTTTTTATTTTGTGTTTATTTTTTCATGATGCTTGAAAACGTTATCAATGTAAATATTGAATTATATTTATTGGTTAAGTTTTCAAGCCAATCAGATGTGGCATCATGCAAAAATAAACAAATAATAAAAATGGTAGCAACTTGAACAGACAGGTACAGTATCTGAATGATTTCACTCTATTCAGTTTTTTAATATGTCAAGTTATGAAATGCCATTACAAAACAAATCGACGAGGTAATTATAAATATCTGGATATGAGCGTTCAGGCAGGTCGGCTGTTGCAAAATGCTCGGGCGATTTTAGCATGCTTCTCGGTAAAAGGTACGGATCCGTTGTGCCAACAAGGTTCAACTTCTCTCTGTGACGATTCTTGGAGTCTTCATCCAAATGCCTAACTTCGTTGGATAGCAAATCAGCCATAATTCGGAAGAAATCGGTGAAAACGTAGCGCAGAAATCAGACAATCCATACAAACACGTAGGAACGAGCTGACTAGTTGACCGCCAAGATGGCGGCATAACACAAAATCACGTGATAAAACCACGTGACTGCAAAGCCTCTATAAACAGTGTAACAGTGTACCGATCCCTGTGTGTAAATTTCCTTTTTAAACGTTTATTATTATTCTCCAAACTATCAAACAATTTATCATCATCGCCTATCACAAGCCAGGAAACAAAATAATAAATTAAATTATTAAAGCGCAAAATGAAAAGCGCAATCTTGGCCATGAGACTTTTTTATTTTAAATTTCCAGATTAGAAAAGACAGTTTTTTCATACTTTGACTGGTTGTGAGACTTATACTCAAGTGAGATTTCTATACGCAAAATCGCCACTCCCTATCATGTTCAAGTTCTTTGTCTGTGCATTACCACCAGTGGCCAGAAGATGGTAGTAATGCACCAAAGATATTTGCCAACCACCTAAAGAAAGTAGAAGATGATCAGCTGTTCAGCAAGCTTTGCAAAAACAACCTAGATGATTTGAATCTGATGTTTTGGACAGGGGATACTGCTAAAACAGGCTGGATAGAGGCTCTCGAGGACTGGACTTGCGATCACTATATTAGAGAACAAGGGCGGACATTCGGACACAGTTTGTGACATGTTGCTAGTTTAGCATGCACGAGAACAAGGATGTACAGCAATAACAGAACAGAAAATCGAACTTGGTCACAATGTGACATAGGATTTTAATTGAGATAAACCATTTTAAACCAAATAAAAATATGTAGTTGGAGGGGAAGTTATGTCAAAGTGGAACGCTGTTGTCCGTTGCTGTCAACATTGAGTGCTTTTGGAGATTCACTAACACCACTCTGAATGTGTGCGTGTTTGGAGAGGCAGAGTGTGCCACTAATTTCAAAATGTTATACAGATGAACATTTTCCCCAGACGCACCTGATGCACCTGAGCTACGGCACTTCTCTTTTGGGGCACTCTGAAAAACCAAATCTTTGAGTTTCCGAAAGCTGAGCATATTTACAAATGCACCCATTGATTCGTAAATGGAGGAAATGCGTGTCAGTCCAAGCTCTACCGTTATTCGTCTCGTTTTTGTAAAAGAAATTCCGAGCTAAAAACTAACCCCCGATTTGAGTGGTCATACCAGAAAGTATGAATGAAATAGCAAAAATATACATTTTGGAGAAATCTTCTGATAATGGCAGGGATGTCACCAGACTTATTTCTTCCTGACTTTTGACATCACTCATCTGTCACTGGCTCTAAATAGCCAAGCACCACTGTCTCTGACAATGCCTTATCACCACACAGTAACATTAAACAAAGTTCCCAGAGTGGCTCAGAAACAGAGACTTCAGCTATCAGGCTTCTGTCTTGCGGAACTATCGGCAAGATTCAGTCCTGGGAGCCCTCTCTGAATTCCTTCCCTGAATTAAGAAGCAGTGTCAAAACTTTTTTAAAAGAAAGATTAAAATTAAGTAGTGGTTGAAGAGCAAATAGAAGTCGGTAGGCTAGCTGTTAGCATATCCGGAAGCTTGAGTAATGCTCAAATTTGTCCTGACTATACTGGATATGTGTACCCCACTTTTCAATAATTTATGCACGATCCACAGTTTCAAGCTTTGAATTGGAAATGAAATGGTTGCATAGGCCTCCTTGTGTAGAGGAGGCTCCTTCACAAAATAATATGAAGAAAATTATACCAAACAAAAACCCCAGAGCAAAAAAAAAAAAACCTAGGTATGATCATGTTCCTAATGTTGGCATTTCTTGCATCCCGTTCACCCGGAATTCAGACATGGACAGGTGCGAATGCAGATGGCTACAGAAAGGAAGATAGTGAGAAAAGGAGAAGACAAAGGGACGGAAAAAGCTATACACTGCTATTCAAACTTTCCTGTTCTGTCTGAGTCTTATTGGAAAAACGTCCGCAGCGAGTCCAGCGCTGAAATTAGATATTGATCCTTCTATCTCGTTCTCCACCCACACTGGCTAGTTTGGAGACTACATCCCCATCACCCCTTCTGTGGAGATTCCCTCTATTTCATTTAGTCCTTCTTGTCACTCTAGGGAAATCTTCTCTATTGAGACTCTTTTCCTTAATGCACCCTTGTTTCCAGCCTTTATTTGCTGCGGGTCAAAAGAAGAGCATCCAGAAAATGCTCAGGTGCAAAATTCAATTCTGCAATTGATTTGTATCTGAAAAATTCAGTCAGAGATTATTTAAAGTCTTGACACATTCAGACCAATATTGTTAGTATAGCAGTGCATACAATGAAAATTATAGGACTGGATTCCCAGCGTCCCATTCACAATTTCCTTGATTTGACCTTTGGCCCAAAGACAGCTAGGACAGTTTATGTGACAACCGTAAACAGGATAAGTCGTCTAGATCAGGGGTTTTCAATCTTGCTCTTAGGGGCCTGGATTCCTACATGTTTGCTACGTCTCCCTGTTGCAACACTTGATTGGACCGATCAGGCTTGCTATCTGATCATTTGAATCAAGTTCGTTGCAGCAGGGAGACATAAAACATCTGTACCCGAGTACCAGGATGGAATACCCCGAGATGAACAGAATCTCAACTGTTGTGAACCTGGGACCCAAATTTGTCCCAGTCCCCCACTACAAGGTTCCGCCATTTACCCGTGCCAAGGAAATGATTTCACCTGTTTTGCCAAATGCAGTAGTTGGTTGTGAATACAATAGACCAGGTTGGCCACTTAGTGTATTTCTCGTGATGCGGTCACATGGGTTCAAAGTCAAAGTCTGCTTTATTGTCAATTTCTTCACATGTCAAGACATACAAAGAGATCGAAATTGCGTTTCCTACTATCCCACAGTGACAAGACATATTACACATTCAAGTAAACAATGCAAAAAGTAAAAATAAGAAGGGGAGAAGGGGGAGAGAGTTCAGGATCCTAACAGCCTGGAGTATGAAGCTGTTGGTGAGTCTGGTGGTGCGGACTCACTTGTTACTTGACAACTCAGGTAATTTGGAATACGGCTTGGTTTAAACTTAGTACAGCAACTTTTCTTTCTACTTACAGTAACAACGTAAGTAGACAAAACAAAAAATTCTCCCCAAACTGCTGCTTAATACAAATAGCTCATTTGATCCATTCCAAGTGTGCTTGAATATTCTCCATCTAATTGTTGCCTTTAAACATCCACAATTTTTCCTTGTACTTTTGTTGGCAACTTTTCCATGATCTCAGTCAATAAGTATTCTAAATTATACACTATAGTGATCTTAATTGAGTTCTATGAGTCTTCTATACTGCCTGTGTGGAACTAGCTTTTGTATTCAAGAGTAAAGAGTACGAGGTTCAACAGGCTTAAAAAGTTTAGGTGTCGTTCAAGAATTTTCACAATCATGCACTAATGCTATTGATTATTGAGTGGTCTTTTGTAAGAAGACTGAATTTGCAGCTTCTCTTTAGTGGACCAATTCTGTACATGTCTTTTATTGACCTGTTTACTGATTATACAAAGAAAGAAGATGAAGTGAAAATCGATAAAATGCTTGATGATGGTAATCTGTGTGTGGGGGGGAGGTTTGGTTGAACTCTATGATTATTCTTGTGCTCTTTGACCTTTACGTGTGTCTGTTGTAGTGATGGTTAGACTGTTTGCATTATGTTTTTATGTGATTGGGAAGACATTCATTCAATGTGTACCTCTTTTTCTGTTCAGGTTTTCTGAAGCTTATCTCAGTTGACTTTGGACAAGATTGTTTCACACTCACGTTCACATGTACCGTAATTTTCGGACTATAAGTCGCACCGGAGTATAAGTCGCACCAGCCATAAAATGCCCAAAAAAGTGAAAAAAACCCATATATATGTATATAAATCGCTCCTGAGTCTAAGTCGCCCCCCCACCCAAACTATGAAAAAAAACCGCGACTTATAGTCCGAAAATTACGGTATAAGAAATTGACCATGTTTTTGGGATGTGGAAGGAAACGAGTACTCTGGTTGCTTCATTCCACATTCCAAAAGCAGAAAAAAAAAACATTCACAAGAATGTGCAGAAGAGTCTGTACTGCATACAAGAGGGCCTGAAAATCTCTCAACTGAAAGGCAAATGTGTGTAAAATATTCCAGTCGATGCAGACTGGCCCCTAAACAAGTTATTTTATCCTCTATGTCTGAGGTCATACTGCTGTAATCACACAATGTTTAAGAAAGCTTTATTGGATGTGAGCCTCACCAGGTCAAGTCAAGTTGCAAAAAATCTTAAGATTCCATTATAAGGTGAAATAAGGTGATTACTGGATTCTTAATTTAGTTTACTGTGTAGACATAAATAGAATTGGCAACCATCACCTGCTTGTATCTCAGAATGTCTTAAAGGAATAAAAAAAAAAAAAAATCAGTTGAAAGGTTTATCTAACTACAATGGAACACAAAACTCACATAATTCTAGAATCTGGTGACATCCAGTGTGTTGTAACGGTTACAATAATTGAACGGTTAATATTACCCGATGATCAGGTAATATTAAAGCAGGGACTAAACCTAAGAACTTACAAATGCTTTCATCAGGTTGATTATTAAAGAATATTCTTTAGGATACTACGATTGCAAATTGTGAAGTGACATTAAATTTTGTCAAATATTACGAAACAATACAATAATCATACAAACTAATGCTGACTCATTCGATAAAGTGAAGACGACTGAACGTTATTGACCGTTAAACTATCATGCTTATGATTCTGCTTCCTTAAAGGTCTTCAGTACATCAGTACAGCAACCCATCTAGAGTATGTCCAAAATGTTAGGAACACAAGTTTAATACCTGTTTTTAAGTTATAAAAAAAAACATTACTTTGTCATATTTTTATTTGATTACTATAATGCAGAATTTAAAAGGTGAGTTTTGAGTGTCGTTAGATTTTAGATCCAACACTACATCAACAATCTAGTTAAATTCATAGTGACAATATTAAACTTTCATATATCAATTTAATGTACTATATAGATACATAGGTTACAAAATCGGAAAAGAAAAAAAAGTCACCTTTTGTTGTGTTAACTATTGTTACATGAAGCTCATATCAGCCTCAATATACTGTAGCTCAATTTTTTTGATTAACGAGGTCTTTGCATAGATATTGAACATTGTGTGCCAGCTTGTCAAAAAGAAAACACCAACTAGGCTGATCACCCCCTCATTTCTTTTTTCTCTCCTCCGATCTCCCTGTGCTCACCTTCACTCATCACCTCATCTATTTCTCCTTCTCTGTTGCCAGGCAACAGACAGGAAGGGCATCTCTAGCAGGCAAGAAAACCACAGGACGGGCTTGCAAAAAGACTCATCTCCCAGATGTTCCATCAAAGCTTCTAGGTCCTTCTGAAGATGCAGAAACCATTTCTTTTTCATCCCCACGACTGCTTCATTATCTATTAACTGCATCGAAATGTTTTATTGGTTCCACGAAACTTGTAGCGACTATTCAATGATTGCAGTTTTTCTGTTGTGTTTGTGCTTTGCAATTTGCTATAGTGATTTATTATTACAATGATTGTTTGTATTGTATAATGATGTATTTGTTGTGCTTTCTAATTTTCTAAACCTTTTGACCCCCTCAGAATTTGAACAGTGCTACGGTGCAGTGATAAATTCACCATCTGGTCAAATGTAGTGGGGTAGGTAATGATTATGATGATGAGGATAATGATTATTATATTGTATTGTGTATATAATATATATGATATATATTATATTGTATATATACTATTGTATTATTACATTTGTTACGTACTGTATTTTCTGGACTATAAATCGCAGTTTTCTTCATAGTTTGGCCGGGGGTACGACTTATACTCAGGAACGACTTATATGTGAAATTATTAACACATTATTATAACACTTCACATATTTTCACACTAAGCGGCATGAGGGCGCTCTAGGCCTGTGGAATAATTGAAACTGCAACTGACAATGAGTCTGACGTAAGCCATGTAGAAGAGGAAGCGCAGCACGTACTTCCGGAGTCAGCAGAGTTGTTTATAAATGACACAGAGGACGAAGATTTCGTTGGATTTACTGATTTGGCACGGATGGTTCGAAAAACTTGTTATTTATGTTGTAGTTATTTGAATAACTCTTAAAATGTTACGTCAGGCACGTTCTCAGTTCCTCGTTTATGTGTTTGTGTAATGTGAGCATACCGTATTGTTCAGCCTGTTGTTGCCTATTCAAGTCTGTTCTTGGTGTTGGTTTTGTCGAATAAATTTCCCCCACAAATGCGACTTATACTCCGGTGCGACTTATATATGTTTGTTTTTCTTCTTTATCGTGTATTTTATGGCTGATGCGACCTATACTCCGGAGTGAGTTAGAGTCCAGAAAATACGGTATATTATATTGTTAAATATTATTGTTTTGTGCGTATTGTATTACATCATAATAATCAAAGCTCAAAAATGCCCTTCTTAATTATATTAAAGAGGCATTCCAATGGGTTTTGCCCCAAAATATCTTTACAATCGCCTTTTCATTTGAACATTTATGATTCACACATCTAATACATATCAGGTTAACACTCTGGAAAGTAAAACTGGATAGGGTACGAATTTCCGGCGCTCTTTCTGTGACATCAAGCGTGTTGTCGCGTAAGCTTGTTGTCATAGTGACCAGAAGCCAATATTTTGCCATACCGCTTCTCAGAAGAGACTGCTATCTATATACCCCAGACACACACAGTTTCTTCAAAGAAGGCTAAAAAAAGGAAAACCATGACAAGTGACGAACAAAAGAAGATTGATACTTGCTTGTGCCCGACGCCAGGCAAGCACTTGGTAAACATCACATTTTAGCAGTGGAGAGAAGTGACATACGGACAAATGGCCTTCTCCTCCAAAGGTAGGAAGTGATATTGTCATTTAGAAAGAAATGTACTGTGTTGTTTTCAATTATTAGTTACCAAACGCTTGAAAAGTTCTATTTTTTGGGTGAAAGTGAAGTCAACAGCGAAATTTTGCATAGAAAAAATGCCAACAATGGATGAAATTGAAAAGTATGTTCTGAACAAAAGATGTTCCATTCCGTGGCATTTCATTAATGCTAAATGTAGCCTTATTTTCTTCCGTAACGGTAACATATTGGAGCTTCAGCATGCTAGCGGAATGAAAATGCCTTTATACAAACTGCTGAGAGCATTCATGGCCGTATCACAATGAGCAGTGAATGTTTTTTTTTTCTTGCTCAATTGTCATTTCATTTCAGATATGAGACAACTACAGCGTCTAACACCGCCTCAACATCAACACCGCTGAAACTTTGTCAGTTCTACGTACTCGTAGTAGACTCGTAGTAGACTCGTAGTCCACTTTCTGATTTGTGAACTTATGAAAAGTGAACAGGATAGAGGCTTAAGCCCCGTCTACAAAGGAGTCAAAGTAATATTAGTCTAGTGTTAGGTAGAATTTCAGAGTTTCCAAGTCCCATTTTATAGCTGGTCATTCCTTTTCTAAAATGGCAAAGTTTTCTCCCTGGGAAGGAATTACCAACTCAAATAAAAAAATTGGATGTTACTCACCTCCATTGACCTGGGCCAATACATTACACAGAGGCAAAGAGCAAACTGCTTGGACTACTTGTTCCTTCCTTAAGTTTGGGGCAGTCAGACCAAGTGTGGAACACAGGGCCCTCTTCAGTTTTCCAAATTGAACTTCAGCCATCAGCTTTCATTTCAATATCCAAAGTTTCTCTTCGTCTTCAATTCTCTGACAGAAGCAGCTATAGCAGTAAAGTTAGAAATTAATGAATGTGTTTTACAAGACCAAAGTCTTACATTTCTTGGGATTTGCTGTCAGTCCTATTTAGTGGAGGGATGCCAGTACCTTTTGTAGCCATGGTGGTGGCTCTCTCCTTCTGAGCTCTGAATTACTGTAAAGTTAGCCTGTGGGAAGGAATTGACACACATGCTGTCCAAGGCTAATTTTTCCACGGAGATGTCAAGATTGGAAGCGCCGACATGCTGTGTCGCATTCATGCGCATTTCTGAGGCAGGGCAAACCTGAGCAGACAAATAAACCAATCAGCGAAGAGCAGACGTGACGTGATGACCTTTTGAAATAAATGCTTCCACTGTCGAGGGCTGCTGAGGTTTTAATGACTGTGTGTTTCTAGTTATTTAAAACTGAGTTTAAAGCTTAATTAAACAAACGGCCCTTCTACAGGTGACCTCAGTTGATGGGTGATGATCTTCTTACACAGCCACTTAATGCTGGTCGTATCAGCAACTCTTTGGCTTACCTTATCAAAGGCCAAAATGAAAATCCTGCTATCTGACAGAGGTGTCAAACACCCATCCAGAAAGTAAACGCTGCCCCAGTTTGCTTCTACGCAAGGGTTTACTTTCAGATTGCAAAGATGCTCCTCCATGAGTTGTCTGGGGCTTTACACCCCTCTCATGGTAAACAGGTCCTAGGTGATGGACCAGACAAAACACGGCTCAAAAGACCCCTATGAAGAGTAAAATAAATGGATCTGGTTTTCTCTTGCCCCGGGGCCTCCTCTGAAGCCAGACCTGGAAATAGGGGTTGGTGAGTAGCACGTGATGGGTGGCGGCCAAAGGCGGGGACCTTGGCGGCTATAGTTGCACAATGCCATTTTTGCATTCGCGTATATTGCACATCCCTCAACTTAGTAGTTGTATATACTGTGTATATATTGTGGTTTTTATATTTTGTGTTTTTTACTTTTTTAATCTTCTTTTAATCTTCCTTTCCTTGTCTGGCACTTTAATGGACAGCGAAAGAATTTCATTGTACAATGAAAAAGTGCTTTCCTTTTGTACACATGATAATAAACGCTTTGAATCTTGAATCTATAGAGGCTAGCTCAAGGGACATGGAATGTCACCTCTCTGGGAGAGAAGGAGCCTGACTTGGTGTGTGAGGCAGAGAAGTTCTGAATAGACAGCTTGGGCTCTGGTACCGGTCCTTTTGAGAGGGGTTGGACTCACTGGCTCCCAATACATTTTAGGAGACATATCATGGAAAATCCACTTTTTATATTCATTTTATTGTGCACTTGGAGTCCCCAAGATTGTAGAAACCCCTCCTGGTGTTGCAGATGTAATTTTATAAAAATGGGACCCATTGCCTCCCTGCTTGGCACTCAGCATTAAGGGTTGGAATTGGGGGGTTAGATCACCAAATGATTCCCGAGCGCGGCACCGCTGCTGCTCACTGCTCCCCTCTCCCCCAGGGGATGGATCAAAATCACATGGGGATGGGTTAAATGCAGAGGACAAATTTCACCACACCCAGATGTGTGTGTGTGACGATCATTGGGACTTTAACTTAACTTTAACTTTAACTTTATGATCTATTTGGGGGCTATTTTTTACTCGGTTCAGTTTTCTCCATTTTCTCTTACGTATTTTTATCTTTTACGTCACTTCCTTTGGGGTGAGACTACCAAACAAGGTAACGGATGCGGCCAAACGGTTTCGCAAATCCGCCATCTTTATTACTCGCAGAGACTTTTGTAGTCCAAACAACTCAAGGATGCCGAGATAGAGGGATCAAAATGTTCCGCTGTTGGATGCATCAATCCACAAAACTCACTGCACCGTCCCCCAGCATCAGAACCTCAAAGAAGTGCCTGGTTTAATTTCATTTTTCAAGCAGTGTTCCCACATCTGTGGTAAAAGTCCTGCTTGTTCAAGGATGAGTGTTTCAGAATTTTTTTGTGAGAATATAGAAGGATTCGGCGAAAGACTTAGTTTCACTGATGGTTAAGTTCCTTCAATCTGTGGAAACGACGGACACAGTAAAGCAGTAGGCTTGAGATGACACAAAAATAATAAACTGTATTTCACTTTCATATTATGCCCTCGTTTTCATAGCATTAGCATCAGTCTTCCTGCTGATTTTAGAGCTGTGCGCTCTATGTTTTCTTGTGGGTGTATTTTGAGTAGTTGTATCAGATGAATTGCATGGAATGTGCTGTATTATTCTTGGGTAACACAATAATGTGTTAAATGCATTCTTTAGCTTCTCGCTAATGCTAGCATTAGCTGACTGGTTAACTTGACTGCAGTGCTTGTTTACAAAACGTGTTCATAAATATTGTGAGGGGATTTATTTTGTTACGTGTTGTGTATGGTTATATGGACAAGTCTTCTGCCGTTGACATATTTTAATCAATCAAAAAGTTTGCAGCACAAGTAAACTCTAAAGCAGGGGTCACCAACTCCGGTCCTCAAGGGCGCCAATCCAGCCTGTTTTAGGTGCAGCCCTACAACAACACACCTGATTCAAATGATCAGCTCATCAGCAAGCTCTATTAAGGCTGATAGCGATCCTGATTATTTGAATCAGGTGTGTTGTTGTAGGGCTGCACCTAAAACAGGCTGGATTGGCGCCCTTGAGGACCGGAGTTGGTGACCCCTGCTCTAAAGTATGTCCGACCGGAAAGGGAGGCGCACAACTTGCGACCTGGAGGGCGTGGGGTGAGAAGTATCTCATTTGCATTTAAAGAGACCGCACCAAAACGGCTTGGTTCTGAGCCGGACCTCAGAACAAGTAAAAAGAGGGACCTGTGATGCTACCAAAACTATGAATTCAGACAAAAGCATCGCTGTTCCACTTTATATAGACCACAACTGAATGAGTAAAACGGAAGAATTTATAAACGTGGTATGTAAGCTTTAAGATACTTCTATTTGTTTTCAAACCATTAAACGGCCGGCCTCGCCTTAGCTTGCCACTTTGAGCTACTCCACCCGTACGCACCTGCTCAGTGCCTCAGATCTGCTGACTGGGCGCTACTCAAAGTGTCAAAGACTAAGCGGAGCCTCAAAGGGGAGTGAGTCTTTTTTATTGCTTGTCCTTCCCTTTGGAATGACCTCCCTCCCCTTAAATGTTAAGCAAGTCCCCTTTTTTGTCCATGTTTGTTCGATGCCCCTTGTTTGTTTTTCAGCTTTCGACTGACTTTCAACTGTTACGGTTCTACGCATATATATCAATTTGTTTTTCAATCCAATGAAGTCCTTTGTTACAGCTACAATTTGTTGTATAATGCCCGGTATAAATGAAGTTGATTTGTATTGTGTTGTTTTGAAACAATATTTCATCATTAAAATATATTCTGAAGACAAACACCAAGGGAAAATCCAGTCAGTCAGTCAGTCAGTCAACATTTTTGTGTGCAATTAAGAACAATAAAATAAATCAAATGATCTTTCTATTATATTGGTTTCTCCTCCTGAACTATGGAGCAGGTGTGTTTATCTACTTGTTTCATTCTGATGTGTAAACAAGCGTTTTACTTGGTTGCGTGTGTTGGTGTGCTGCTATTAGGAGAATGTTCACATATGGGTTATCTTGAGTCAGTAATGTAGCTTCTTTCCATGCGAGTAAATTCCATCCTTATCTTGCTGGAGCTCATTTTCTATTTGCTTCACTGTGCTCCTTTGATTCTTTTTCTTCCTCGTGGCAAAGCACAGCAGCAGCGTTTCCTTCTCCTCTATGTCACCTCCACCCTCCCCCGCCTCCCTCCATCTCATACTGCTTCCATCCTCCCTCCCCTTTGGTGTGTGTTTGCAGATGAAACGGGCAGCCTGCCAGTTTTTCATATTTCTTGGCAGTAAAGTGGCTAGCCAACTTCCTAGGGATGGGGAGTGGGAGGGGCGGGGGCTTGCAAAAGGTTACATTTGCACAATGTGTGTGTGTGGAAAAAAGGCAAAAAAAGAGGGAGGGAGCGAAAGCAGAAAGAGAGGGAAAGCTGGGCTGGATCAGCCAAATGACTTCACCGTTCTGGGTTGATGGAAAAAAGCCTCCTGGGGGAATATTCAGTATGCAAGAGTATCGAGTTGCATGCCATTACAATGATGTCTGTCCCTCTCTGTTTCTCTTTTTGTCTGCCCTCTCTGGAATGTCCCCCTCCCCTTTAAAACACACACACACCCTTATATTCCCTCCCTTCCTCTTTGCTTGCCTGTGTAAAAGTCCTCCGACAGGCAATATGCTTGGGATGGGGGAGCTTTAGCAGGTTGGTGGGTTCATACAGTATGTGACTGTGCATATGTGTGTGAGTGATGGGGCAGGACTACCAAACAACGTACATTGACCTGCCAGGCTATTAGGACTGCTTAAATGTGTCCATAAACAAATAAAACAATTTTGATCTTATGATATCTATCAGCGGAATTGGTTAGCACGTCTGCCTCACAGTTCAGAGGATTCGGGTTTGATTCCAGCATGCTCATGACCCACGTGGGGACAAGCGGTACAGATGATGGATGGATGGATGGATGGATGGATGGATGGATGGATGGATGGATGGATAATATCCATCTACAAACTTAAAGCAAATCACTAATGTGAGTGGAAAAGACTTGGAAATATTTTGGGCTGGTTCTCTCAAAGTAAGAAGAATTAGACTTTTATTCTTCATCCAGTACCATTGGAGACGCAAAGTAAATATAGAACAGAAATACTCAGAAAATGTAAACATTCCAACTAAAAAGGATGAAAGATAAAACCCTACAAGGGTGACTGAAGTCATTTGAAACTGATTGATGACACTGAAATTTGCTAAAATGCGTATTGACATGCCACAAAGCTCCAGAGAGGGTGTCTTTTGAACAGATAAGATAAAACTAGAGCTTTGGAGCAATTTAGATCAACTCCTTGAAGATGTGATTGGTGCAAATCCTGTTTGGCGAATGGAGTAAGTCTATGTGGAGGTGGGGCTCGACCTGGTTTCACAGATTAGCACAAAGGGAGCGGCCACAGCTGACTACTATATTATAGCCAATCAAAGCGACTTATCTCATTCCCGCTAGTCGCGCATGAGAGTCCTAATGGCGGAGCGTGCATCTGCGCCGTATATTAGGCCCTCGGAGATCACCCCACACCCCTGATCATTCGTGTAACCTTAGCATGGCTTTGCAACCCCATCTACAGGTCAACCTTGGTACTACAACAGACACCTAACTCAGGTTTGTCAGCGGATACTGTATACCGTGATATGCGCGGTATGCTGTTCGTCAACTCAACTTTTGTATAACTTAGTCATAAAGGGTTAATTAGATGTGTGAAAATGTGTTGTATTAGGTTGATGATTGCTTTATAGTTCCCAAAAACACTTTAGTTGAAATAGAATGTATTCTTCAAATGTTTCATCAACAAATGAAATGTAAATTTCAGTATGTGAACCTACTGAATTAAATATTAACTTTGCCCTTTCCACCTCTCATTGTGGAATTGAGCAGGGTGACCAAGTGCAGCTTGGACCAGTTTGTTGAAGGAAAAGGGGTCGGGTAGAACAGCGACACAGACGGGGCAGACGCTCGCGGACGGCGGGCAGGGTTAGGGTTAGGGTTAGGGTTAGAAGTCCAATCGGACAAGGAACACATACAGAAAGCGGGCACTGACCGTGAACCTACACACGAGACCGGGGGGGAATGCACGATGGGACCGGAACAGCAGGAGCAGAAAAATACATTAACAGTAGACATCAACAAGGAGAAACGCGCGGGCAGGGTTTAAATACAAAAGTTAACAAGACGGAGCAGGTGAGGGAAACTTGGGTAGCTAGTGGAATGGGCATGTGACACCACCTTATTTCTGAAGGCTGTGACGTACACAATTAAGCGTGGGACTTCCTGTAAGACACCAGAAGTAGCAGTGAGCCATTTGTAGGATTTATATTTCGTTTTGCAAAATTAATTAATTAATTTATTTATTTATTACCGTATTTCGTTCCCTTTTCGAAACAATCACAAGCCCCTGTCGCATTTAAAAACGTTTTGGACAGCTTGGGAACCATTGGTGGTTGTATTTACCGTAATTTTCGGACTATAAGTCGCGGTTTTTTTCATAGTTTGGGTGGGGGGGCGACTTATACTCAGGAGCGACTTATATACATATATATGTTTTTTTTCACTTTTTTGGGCATTTTATGGCTGGTGCGACTTATACTCCGGTGCGACTTATACTCCGAAAATTACGGTAAAACCAGAAGACAGTCAGTCTGTGACTACAAGAGCAATGTTTTGAAGATGCACCTCGGAAAAGGAAAGGATGTTGTGAGAATCAGTACAGTTCCCAGGGCCTACCCGTGGATGAAGAACACAAAAGGATTGGGCTGAAAATGTTCATTGAAAAGACTACCTAAACATTATACGTGTGCTCTTCTCATCAGAACATAAGGTATGATTTTCATATGTATGGTCGACGCAACATTTATGTTATTAGTCAGGCGACATATAGTTTTACCTTTTTCTGAACAGGATTTTGAACTGTTGCTGTTCAGTATCAACCTAACATGCTATAATTTCAGCACAGACATACAGTAAAATGTTCAAGGATTCCACATTATATTTATTTATTTATTTATTTATTTATTTATTTATTTATAACCCTAATACATACTCTCGACTTTGTTTGATGTCAGGCTGCTCTTCCATTTTTATTTTTATTTGGCCCATTAATTTGTTTATCTGACTCCATCAAACTACAAAATTAAACTTGCAAATTCCAAAGAAATCCTGGTACGCATCATTTTTAATACACACAATCAAACACCACCACACTTATCTCACTTGTAATTTCACCTCAAGTTCAAAATTAATTTTTAAGTGATGGAATTGGAACCATATTGAGTTATAGAAAAGTCATGTATTGCTTCAAGAATTCTATTAAAGCCTGAAACCATATAAAATTATTTAATGATCAAACTGTCATGTCTCGTCCCCAGTTCTGTGTCTGTGTGCTTGCCCCTCCCTTCCTGTGTGCCCTTGTTTAGTGTAATCACACGCACCTGCCTCTCGTTACCTGTGTCTTATTTAAGTTCTGTTTGCGTGTCACTCGCCGTCGGAGCATTGCACGAGATGTGCGGACAATGCATGTCTCACTGTCACGCGGTTTGTTTTGTTCCTGTCTTTTGTTCCACGCTTTGGCGGTCAGTCCTGTTGGTTTTGTTTAGTCACGTCAGTTTGCCGGGTTTGTATTTTGAGTTTTCGGCAATAAACCCTGGTCCAAGCTGCATTTGGTCGTCCTCGCTCCATTCCTCCACCCCGTTCCTGACAGAATGCTCCGACCAACACAGCGACCAGCGCTTGGACCCTCCGCCATCAGCTCCCGTCCGCGACGCCCGATCCTCGTCCATCGTCCGAGAAGGTTCCGGCGCCATCGGACTTCGCTCCAGCGACGCCCGATCCACGTCCATCATCCGAGAAGGTTCCGGCGCCATCGGACTTCGCTCCAGCGACGCCCGATCCTCGTCCATCGTCCGAGCAGGTTCCAGCGTGATCGGACTCCACTGCCGCTGATCGCGGCCCTGACTTTACAAGTTTCTGCCGAGCACGGTTCTGTATCCCCGAGTTTCCGCCCGAGTGCGGTTCTGTATCCCCGAGTTTCCGCCCGAGTGCGGTTCTGTATCCCCGAGTTTCCGCCCGAGTGCGGTTCTGTATCCCCGAGTTTCCGCCCGAGTGCGGTTTTGTATCCCCGAGTTTCCGCCCGAGTGCGGTTTTGTATCCCCGAGTTTCCGCCCGAGTGCGGTTCTGTATCCCCGAGTTTCCGCCAGAGTGCAGTACTGTTCCCCCAGTCGCCGCCGTGCGCCGTTCGAACCACTTCGAGAACCAGTAGGGCCATTTGGACTAGTGCGCTAACCCCCCGCCCCCCCGCGTGCCGCCGTGGGGGGTTGTGTTTTTGGGACGTCGGGGGCCGTCCCTTGTGGGGGGGGTTCTGTCATGTCTCGTCCCCAGTTCTGTGTCTGTGTGCTTGCCCCTCCCTTCCTGTGTGCCCTTGTTTAGTGTAATCACACGCACCTGCCTCTCGTTACCTGTGTCTTATTTAAGTTCTGTTTGCGTGTCACTCGCCGTCGGAGCATTGCACGAGATGTGCGGACAATGCATGTCTCACTGTCACGCGGTTTGTTTTGTTCCTGTCTTTTGTTCCACGCTTTGGCGGTCAGTCCTTTTGGTTTTGTTTAGTCACGTCAGTTTGCCGGGTTTGTATTTTGAGTTTTCGGCAATAAACCCTGGTCCAAGCTGCAGTTGGTCGTCCTCGCTCCATTCCTCCACCCCGTCGTGACGCAAACTGTTTAAATGATTTTTGCAACTATTCATTTATACCTCCATTTACCTGGAGTCAGGTCATGGGGGCAGCAGTGCTTGGAACATTTGGAGGGATCACTTATAAGATTTGCATTGAAACTGAATGAAAATGGTGCTCAATATGGTTTGACAGTAATTTTGATTGGTTGGATCTTGTCTTCATTATTGAACCTTCGTGCCACAAAAGACAATAATTCTTCCATATGACTCGTCAGAACACCCGTTTCAATTAAAAATAAGATATGCAACACTTTCAACGACGCCTACAAAACAACAGCCTCCTCTGTTGGATAATTCAATTCCTTCCCTCTGTTTCTCCGACACACACGCACGCACGCACGCACACACGCTCACAGACACACACGCACAGAAAGACATGCCCCTCCCCCTGCGCCTTCCCTCTTTTCCTCTTTGCTGTGCTACTTCTATAATTCAAATTCTGTCATGCTTGTGCCAGACTCTTGGCTCCAGCCCCTCTCTCTCCTCTTAGAAAAGAAAAAGCATAGGAAAAAGAAGGAGGGGCTGTCTCTTTGTGGGGTAAAGCTGACAGAACCATGCACAAACACACCAGTGTGAAAAGCAAATGTGGAAAAAGCCATGCAATTAGATTCTTATCGGAACATTAAACATTGTGCAATTTTGTCATTTGATTATCTTTATCATCAAAATGATTTTACATTATGATGCTCCTCTAATGATGGTAATTCCCTTTCGCCCTTTTACCCTGCTGTGATATGATTCTGGGGCTTCAGTGCCCACCCTACACCTGGGGTCCTGCCTAATGTGGTAGACCCCAGCCTCTATTGATTTTGTGTTGAGAGCCTGTTCTTGTGTTGGGATTGATTATTGTCTTCCAGTCTAGCCTTTTCCAGCCACTAGTATGTTTTTTCAATGTCAGCCACTTCTTCAATTTGATAGTGGTACATGACAGTCCATCTGGCTCCTTCTCCTTACTGAGCCCCTGTTGCCCGAAGCATTCACTAAGCAGGTTGTCCTTGGGGGCCATCGTTTTATCTAGTCCAAATGACATTCTGATGTCAATCTGGTCCCTGGTCAATTTCTTATTGTCACCTGAATGCTTGCGAGCAAACACCAAAGTGTAAAAACAAAAACCGATATTTATGTACTTAGTAGGTACTTGACTATGCTACACTATTACAACTGTACTACTCATTCCGATTCAAACCGATTAGGTAATGCTGAACTTTAGTTTTCTGTTTTGCATTTATTCTCAATGTATTCAAGTGGAATCAGTGCTGCAGCACTGTTAGTAAACCTACTCTTATTAATAGAAAGAAATATTGAGCTAGATTGATCAAAAGTACAGTAGAGACACATTGAAAAGCTCCCAGAGTCTTAAGCAACAAATAAATATAAGTTATTCTATTTGCTGAGAGAGTTAGTTTTCAGTTGTCAGTCTTAGTGAAAACACCAACTGTTATGTTGCTGTGAATGATTGCATGGAGAAATGCATGCAGAACCGTTAAAACCGTTTTTTGAACAGTTGTTGAAAGCGACCAACAGCAGTTGTCATTCAGACACAGAAGGCGAGCCAGAATAGGAGACAAAGCTGGAGGGCTGTGAGCAGAATGTTTGCTGGGTTTCTTTCTGTTGCATCGCTCCCCTCCCTCGTTCCCTCTACTCGAGTTATCTGGAGACGCGCAGAAAAAGAAAGCCTGAAAAAATGGAGGCAAAACTGGAATATACAAAGGCAGCGTTTGCTCTCTCTCCATCGCCAGCTTACTAATCGCCGTCTTTGCTGTGCTCAATGCATGCCTGTCGTCTGTTACTCAGCAGCATTGCCATGGCGACCGGGGTCTGAGTAATCATTTGTGCAATGACCCTTATTCTCCAGAGGGAAGATGGAGGGATGGAGGAGCAACGGGGGGAGGAGTGTGGAATGAAAGCAGAGCCAGCAAAAGTACAGGAAGGGGGGGAGGGAGGGAGGGAGGGAGTGCGGACTGCTGCATCAGTACGATACGTGATGTTAGAAAAGTAACCAAGTTTAACAATACTGCTCCAACATATACAATTATGTTTTAAAGTTAGAACTACTGAGAACTGTTTTTAAAAAGGCATTCTTAACAGCTTTCTCTATTGCCTCGTCTATTTCACTTATTCCTTTTATGGGTTTTTAGAGTACACAGGCAAGTCTGGATTTATAATTTTTTAATTTCAGTTTACCACTACATCACGCTGCAACATGCTGGTCTACTGGAAGAGATAAAGTTTAAAGTGTAAGCAAATTATTCTTTGATCCTACAGAGGATGGAGGATATATAAGCCTACCTGTAATTATTTGCGGTTGGTTTGTGTAGTTCATTCATTCATCTTCCAAACTGCTTATCCTCATGAGGGTATAAATGTAAAAATATGATTAAATATGGCAAAAATTAATCAAATGAGCACAGTGCTTTTAGATTTGAAAGTGGTTTTATTGTGAAAACATCTCTTTGCATGTTGCCACAAAAGAATAATGCGGGGTCTTCTGTGTGTTTGTGTATATACTCGTTTGTGGGAGATACAAGCAAGCAATTGCAAGAGCAATTCAATACTTCCGAATGAAGTTGCTTCAGGGAACCAGACATTTGAAAAGGTTAAAGGAGTGTTTGTAAAACTGGGGACCCAACAAAATAGTTTGGAGGTTTACAAAATAATTTGCAATGCAAAATGAACTTTGCGGTTTTCAAGCGGTGAAAGAAAATAACCTGCACCAATATTTCAGAGCAAGATAAGCCAAAGTTATCAATTTCAGATTCATCTGCCTTTTCATTTTACCTACATAATCCTATTGTCACGGATTGGAATGGAGCAGGGCAACCAAATGCAGCTTGGACCAGGGTTTATTGGAGAACTCAAAAGACAGACTACAAGAAGCTCGACTAGGGAAGAGTATAACTGAACAAAAAGACAAGAACGACGACGACAGACGAGACGAGAGACAAAGGACATCAATGATCCGACAGGGAGTGCAGGGCAGACAGGACTTAAATACACTACAGGTAACAAGAGGCAGGTGACTGTGAGGCAACACAGGAGGGGAGGGACGACGCGAACAGAAACCACCGCAACATACACATAACAAAACAACCGGGGACGAGTCGTGACAGTACCCCCCCACAAGGGACGGCTCCCGACGTCCCAAAAAACCAAACCCCCACCGGGCGCGCGGGAGGGAGGGGGGTTAGCGCACCAGTCCAAATGGCCTCACTAGTCTGTGGCCAAGTCCGAACCGCAATCGGCGGCAACTCGGGAACATAACCGCAATCGGCGGCAACTCGGGAACATAGCCGCAATCGGCGGCAACTCGGGAACATAACTGCAATCGGCGGCAACTCGGTAACATAACCGCAATCGGCAGCAATTCGGGAACATAACCGCAATCGGCGCCAACTCAGGAACATAACCGCAATTGGCGGCAACTCGGGAACATAACCGCAATCGGTGGCAACTCGGGAACATAACCGCAATCAGCGGCAATTCGGGAACATAACCGCAATCGGCGGCAACTCGGGCACATAACCACAAACGGCGGCAACTCTGGGACAGAACCGCAAACGCCGGCAACTTGGGGACAGAACCGCAAACGGCGGCAACTCGGGGACAGAGCAGCATACGGCGGCAACTCGGGGACAGAGCAGCATACGGCGGCAACTCGGGGACAGAACCGCAAACGGCGGCAACTCGGGAACAGAAACGCAAACAGCGGCAACTCGGGGACAGAACCGCAAACGGTGGCATACGGGAAGTCAGAGCCGCAATCGGCGGCATTTGAAAGTCAGCGCTGTGCACAGCGGCAGGAGCCACCACGCGCTGCAGCAGTGGGAGAGGGGCCAGGGACGATCGCGGGTCCGGTGCAGCTGGCTCGAAGTCTGGCGACGTCCGCGGATTCAGCGACGCTAGGGTGGGGCCCGATGGCGGCCGCGAGTCTGACGGCGCCGAGAGGCACTCCGATGGCGGCCACGGGTCCGGCGTCGCGGGAGCAAAGTCTGATGGCGGCCGCGGAGCCGATGGCGCCAGGAGGAACTCCGATGGCGGCCGTGGAGCTGGTGTCGCTGGAGCGAAGTCCGATGGCGGCCGCGGAGCCAGTGGCGCATCATCAAGCTCCGATGATGGACATGGATCGGGCGTCGTGGCGGGAGCTGATGGAGGAGGTTGGTCCAGGCGCTGGTCGCTGATGTGGTCGGATCATTCTGTCACGGATCGGAATGGAGCAGGGCGACCAAATGCAGCTTGGACCAAGGTTTATTGGAGAACTCAAAAGACAGACTACAATAAGCTCGACTAGGGACGAGTATAACTGAACAAAAAGACAAGAACGACGACGACAGACGAGACGAGAGACAAAGGACATCAATGATCCGACAGGGAGTGCAGGGCAGACAGGACTTAAATACACTACAGGTGACTGTGATTACATTGATTGTGAGGCAACACAGGAGGGGAGGGGCGACGCGAACAGAAATCACGGCAACATACACATAACAAAACAACCGGGGACGAGTCGTGACACCTATGTATGTATTTCCTACACTTGCACACACTCGCACACCTGCACTGTTTTACGCTACCTATACCTTCAATCCACTTTTTGTTTGCGTTAACTCCGGGATGTACCTGAATGTGTGTCCTAAACTTTGTGTCTTTAGTTTTGGTTGTTGGCAGGAGCTGCACAGTAAACACTGGAGTGTCTATCTCTTTTGTATACAAAGCACAGTTCAAGTCAAAGTGAGGCAGATGTAAGGAGGATTAAAGTGCAATAATTGGCTGTAGATTCACAGAATACTTCATATTCTGAAATCAATAAGACATCAAGAAAGGGTGATAAGAAAGAGATGTATTAGTTGCGGCTGTAGCAAACCAGGAATGGCAATTGGGCCCCTAATAAGGAGGAGAAGATGGAAGACGAAAGAAGAAATCAACCTGTGCTTTGCTGACACCTGCAAATGCCCCCCAATGCTGAGAAACATAAGAGAGATAAACATGCTTAGGAGGAGACACCGGGCTGAAAATAAGAGCGGGGGAGTGGAACATTTGAGCAGTGAGGCTGAAACGATGAGGGGAGAACATAGATGGAAGAGATGGGTGAGGGGGAGACGAGAGCAGTGAACAGAGAAGTGCAGATGCAACACGGCAAGACTGAAAATAGAACCATCATGGATGTAGGAAGAGAAGGAAATCATCACCATGTCAGAAAAATGGAATGAGTTTTGATTCCCATTTAATGATGTTGTGAGTTGTTGTGTGATTGACTGGTTCATTCCTTCAGTAAATCAATACACATCTCAAATCATCTTTTTGCATTGGAATGAATGGAGATGCCATTAATCAGTTCCAGCTTTGCCCCCCCCCCAAAAAAGAAGCCCATTAAATGTTGCCATGTGTATGCCAATGTACTGTTCTGCTGTTCAATGGTCCCATCTCAACTCCTCTTTTAGATCATCAGAACAGCACTAATATTAGCTGTACTTTGTATATGGGACATTGACATTGACTATTATATCGTCTGCTGCACTGTTTGGTTCAGTCTGATGCTTAAGCAACTCACGAGCAAATATGTCCAAAATGCTGGTATACTAATACACTTATACTGAAACTTTAATGACAAAATTAAGCAGTGCAAACACAAGTAGACAGAAGTCATATTAGTGCCGCAATCAAGACAACATAAACCAAGAGTAAGCCATCGAAGAGCAGAAAACAAATTGAGAAAAAAAACCAAGCTAAATTACAACATTTAAACAGAAAAATAGAAAAGAAAAAAAAATTATGTGTCTTGTGTTTCAGAGGATGATAATGGCAGTACTGATGCCCACTGGTCTTGAGATTAAAAACCGAGGGCAGAATTAGCTAAAGAATTGCACGATTTTAGTGTGGCACAAACCGATAAAAAAGGAGCAAACAGATGAAATCAAAGCATCAAATTCATAAAGTATGCGCAGATGGTGAAATGGTTCACTAACTGTGCTGCCAAGCAGACTGTCACGGTGCTCTGATGTGATTTGCACATATTTAAATGAGTAGATATGCATATATTTGTCTGAGAAATTGCCCACCTCTATGCAAATGAGTCTCATTGATAAACAATGTCTAATTCAATATCACCAGAGTTAATAGGTACACGCAGTTTGAGTGAAGCAAAGCATGTCTTTGGAAAGCTGGTGTGAACTTAATTGCCACTTCTCTGTGAACTTCAGGAAAATATCGCTCCAATTGCCATCGTGTTTTGGATTTTATGGACATCAGAACGTGTCACTCTCCATAATAATAATAATAATAATTCATTAAATTTGTATAGCGCTTTTCAAAAACCGAAAGACGCCATAGGCATTCACTGCAGCTTAATGTTGTTAATGATGAAAACAAACTCCAAAATATTGAGCCTAACGTTTTAATATGAATAGAGAATTTTGATAACAGTTTTCTGAAAGTCCTGTTTCTCATTCAGGACCCCAAGCTTACATTCTGAAAGTGTCATCTTTCTCTTCCTATCTGTCATTGTTCTGCTACGATGTTCTGAGGCTAGTATAAATGAATAGATGGATGAGTTCCGAATTGGCTTGTAAGTTCATACGATTAAAATGGCAAATGCTTCATCTGCACCAGGGGTGTCAAACTCGTTTTTTTCGCGGCGCGTAAGGTGGTTGATACCTCTTATGTCAGTCATTCGCCAAACCAGTTGGTGGACATTGGTATTGAGTAATGCCGTCAAGCAAAAGAGTGTTACCGGTCGGGCCTGTGGGACTCCCGAGAAAGCTAATGGGCAGGCCGAGCGCAATACTGATTTAGTGATAACATCTGGGCAACTTCATGGAGATTCTCTTCCACTGTCCAGTGGTTCAGGAGGGGTAGTAGTACACAATCCACTATGTAGTTCTAGACTCTTCATGTAGTGTGTCACAGGAGGGAATAACTCCTCACGAATTTGTTAACTAGCATGTTGGAAGCAGAGTTTGAGATCAGAGGTGGGCCGTTTTTTTCTGGGACTGAGGCCACTAAGTTGGTTCAAAGCTCTACTTAGCAGGGAAATCTGGGTGGATGAGATCCTCAAGGAGTTCTCACAGGCTCTGGATGCTGTGGGTGGATTGCGACATCAACCCAGGCTACGTCCGCTTTCGTCATGCTCCGTCTTGCTGTAAATTTAGAGCAACACAGTTGAAAAATGAACGCATCATACCAGAGCTTGTCAGTGATAGAAGAGTTTGTTTCAAACTATTTGTAACATGGTCTTAATACGTTGTGTTCATACAATTGCAACTACTATGCTGAATGCTAAAACAAAACAAAAAATACATCTTGATAAATCATGTGATCATTACATCAATCTGCTGATCATATCACTTCTAAAACGTAAACGGCAGATTGGAATAGATTGTCACATGTAAACAGGTGTATGGCAAGCAATTTGAGCATTTATTCTTCGCACCACTAGAAAAAAGTTGCCGGTAGTATCGCTGGGCTTGTGAAGAGAGGCTTGGTGTTCGTCTGGCCCAACAACCACCTAAATAGTTTCTATAATATGAGAAACTATGCTAAATAAACTAACTGAATGCTATGCTAATAAATCACTGCCCTGAAAATCGATATAAAGATGTTTACAAGTGCAACTCGCTACGGAGCGAAATTCACATGCAGTTCATTGTTTAACCTGAAGATGACGCAACACAAACTGTTTTTCCCACCTAAATTCAAGCTTTCATCAAACAATCCATGCGCTAAAATGTCAAAATAATAACCAGGATATATATAAAGCATTGGTAGACACCCAATTATACAATTTATCAGCAGGAAAAAAAGTTGATCTGAGTGATTGTGGCGCAACAGTGACTAGTGGAGCACCGAGTTGACCTTCTAAGACAACAAATTTGTATATGCAGATGGACTTCTGGTGAGAGGCTGTGTACTACCTGGACAGATTGTCAATCAGTCACGGGGGAGTTGAGCAAACAGCTCTTCAACAAGTCATGGTTGAACGTACCTTCTGGGCAAGAAGAGAAAAACCTATACCAGCTCTGGGACAACCTGGAAACTCCAGACAGATATACATGGAGGGAAGTCATCATCAACTCAGAGTATACATTAGTATGTAACATTGTAGCATGTCTGTCTTGATGTGAACGTTATCTAGTTTGCATACGTGCTGCACGACAATAGCATCACACAAGTTGGACGGAGTGGTCCAGCACTTTTATACATGGTAAACATAGACGATGCTCAGTTGCCATGGCAACTACAGAGATATGTTCTATTCATTTACCAGTCAGTGTAACTGAAATTATTATGTTAAATTTGTGTTTTATTTTAAAATATTATACAGTAGATTTTAGCTTTAACACACAATAATTGTTTCTCGCTGTATCCTCTATTCTGTATTTTTCAGATGTTCTTACAAGTGTGCTTCATTCACTGAACACGCCACATAGGAATATGGTTAGACTCTTGTGATTATCCCGTGAAGCACATCGGCTCCTGCATCTTAACGAGCCTCCATCTTCATGAAAGTGCAGAAAAGCCGTTTCATTGCAGAGGTTGCAGGCATCTTTGCAAAAAGCAACCTCCGCTGGAAGAAAACATGAATTCCACTCTGCATCATACGTTCATCATGCAGTGAAAACATTACTATCAAGTATCTCGCAGTCAAAGTTGCTCACAGAGCTGGCACACTCCCCTCCCTTCATCCTGGATGAAAATAAATGTTTGGGCGGGGTCTGCAGGGGATGAAGTCACTTTCTCCTCAAGGGGAGAATTTGGGAACAGTCAACAAAATACTAATCACACTGCAGAAAACTAGAGCTGTACTGGCCTCTACAGGTTCAACACAGGTTATTGCACTCATTTGGCAAACAATTCAACCTATGATTGATCTGTAGAGGCCACTGCAATGCTGCTTTCAGGCTCTGTGCGACTCAGTCAGTGTGGGTTCCTTTTCTTCCGCCCTACAATTTTCTTTGACGTTTCATTGACAAATATAGTTTCAGGTGTAAATAACTATCACTGACATCATTTCAGTATACTGTGAAAATTCATCTACATGGGTAACTTTTAACTAAGGGTGGAAAGTCATTTCATTTTTCACCACTGTCTTTAGAGTGGATGATGACGTTATATTGTATGGTAATTGTGTTAAATTTCAGAAAAATAAAAATGATACAAAATAACAAAATAGGAGGATTTTTATGAGGCTAGTATGAGCGTCTGGCATGCGTGTTAGAATGCCTTGTTTCCGTTCAATCATGTGTGGTTATTGTGAAGTGATGACAGTGAGGGTCAACTGTAAAATAAAAAAAACATTCAATTTACATATTACAAAAGTGGTTGTATTGTCAAAGATGCTATAAAGATGATGTAAGGAAGATATTAAGAAGATATTAGCCATACATATACATTCAATATACCTGATTATCAGCAAATCAAATATACCCTGTGTTTCAAAGCCACTCATTAACCTGATGACATAAACAAGGTATTGTTGCAATAATATCCCTTGAACTCCAATTTCTCAGCATCAAACACAAAAGAGGCCAAGTCTTGACTGGAACTCTGTAGTCTGTCTTCCCAACCCTCCACCCACCCCCAACCCACCATCCAGTGGCCATATGGAGCATTCCCGTGCTTCGTGTCTGCATCACATTACGCATAATATGGCGTTTGTGTACGATACCAATACCACTAGTGTATACGCTCTGATCCGTACTAATGGGAAGAAGGCATGCTGGTAGAAATGTTTCCTCCAAGGCACTTCACTCGTCCAAAAAAATCTGCATCAATTTTTCTAGCTCTGCAATTCGCTTGCAACTAGTTCAGGCTTTATCCCAGCTGTCGCCTAATGTCACCAGGGATGGATACAGCACACCCTGATGAGGATAATAAGTTCAGAAATGGTTGAATGAGATGTGCTTAGGTGAGAGGCGCTTTACATACACCTTGAACAAGCCAGGGGTCAATCGCAAAAGGCACAACTTATTGGCACAGTTTTGATGAGGTACAAATTGACCAGCAAAAATGGATTGCGCTAGTCATTGAGGGCTGGTCGCAAATACCTTAGTTAGCTGTACAAGTGAGGCAAAATATGTTCCATTCTGGACTCTTCCATATTATAGTGGCTACTTATATTATATATATATTGCACCATTTTTTTGTAGTTAATTCTGATTAATCACATATTCTTTGAAGGTTGTTAGCAATATTTACTTAAGTAAAATCTTGGAATTACAAAATAGTGTATTTTAAATAGCTTCCTCTTGAATACAATGCTCCTGTAAAACACAAGAGATGATCGAAAATGATCTAAACACACTTGGCTTTACAAGGATCTTTCTTATATTTTCCTCATTGAGACAATTTCCAAAACTTCTTGCTTACAGGTTCAGTTATGCCCGTGATTGCCACACTCCAGCAGCGGTGATCTGCGAGGGCCTCTGGTAGTAACTCAAGCAGGGTAGTTTGGTCTAAGACGATACAACAAAGACCACTTTTTTTTCAGAGAGATACTAGTAAAGGTACTCAATTCTTGAGTAGACTGATACCCATACGAGTTACTGATACCACTAGTGCTTTATATACATCAGATTTCCTTCCCCAAAAAACAATGAATGGTAATTTTAAAGAAAGGCATATACAAACCAATACTGTACGGTAAATGGTCTTTCGCTTGTATAGTGCTTTTTCAGCTGTTCAGGCCCTCAAAGCGCTTCACAGACTTCATCATTTACCTACAGATGACGCAGAATCAGGAGCAATTGGGGGTTCCGCATCTTGCTCAAGGAAACATGTTCACAACGGCCGGAGATCAAACCCTCAACCTCTGGGTTGGCTGGGTTACAATCGCTCTAACGCTGAGCCACACCGCCGCCTTTTGCCTTACAATTGCATTCATTTCTTATTGTAAAGCAGTCACATGTATTCTTTACTGTCGTGATTTAAGATGCCTTGAAATAAGGCTGACACTAAAACCAATATGATAACAGGTGTTGGTGTGTATATGTATGTAATACATAAATAATAATATATGTATATGTAATGTATGGAATATAAATAAATATGTATTTGGAAAAATACGACGTAAATATTGATTTGCTTGTTTCATGGTTGAATTTATAGCAACACGTCTACCCGGAACAGCCGGTTCATACATATCCAACGACGAGGAAGCGACTGCTTCGTGGAAGTTTCAGTTATGGGGCCGCTGAAATGAGGACATTCCAGTTAGACAGCCTGCGTGGAATTTGAATGGTACAGAGGAACCGCCAGAAGCTGATTGGTCGGAAGCAACATAGTTCCAGCGTTGAGTCATGTCACTCAACAGATCCTAGGCCTCTGATTGGCTCGTCATGCAGAAGGCGGGACATGCGCCTGGCTATATATATATTGTGGTTTCACAGCATCTGCAAATGATTGCTGGTTTGCTCGCAGAAGAGGGTCCTTCCCAATGTTTCTTCACAGAGCTGACTTGAGCCTTTCTCCTCAGTCGAAAAGAATCTTCCAGAGATAGTTGGAAGTCGGAGTTCGCTGAAGGAACATAATTATGATCAACACCATGGAATGCGCTGTTGACGCGCAGAGCTTGATCTCCATTTCCCTAATGAAGATCCACAACTCCAGGAGTCAGAGAGGCGGCATCAAGCTGCACAAAAATCTGCTGGTCTCCTATGTGCTGAGAAACGCCAGGCAGCTTTATATCAAGGAGAAGTACGCGGAGATTTACAGGATGCAGCAATACCAGGAGGTGATGACGGTCTGCAACGAGATCCAGGAGCTGAACCCGTTGGATCTGGACGCGGAGGACACGGAGAACGAGGAACAGACGCGGGCTGCTTGCTGCGGCGAAGAAGCGACTCTCAACGGCCGCCCAGTTAGCGCGCTTTCCGGCTGCGCCTCTCCGGGGGACGCCTGCAAAGAACCAGAGCCCTCCTACTACAGAAGCTGCTGTATGGAAGTCTCCAACGTGTCACATTGTGAGCAGTTTCCCGCAAACAACAACACGTACTGCAATAAAACCACCGTGCTGGACTTGGACACGCATGTTGTGACCACGGTGGAAAACGGCTACCTCCATCAGGACTGCTGCTGTGACGCGCTCCAAGCCAGCCAGGGCGCGCAGTCCCCAGGCAAGAAACGGAAGGTTGACTTTGGATGCTGCTTGTGCGACGTTGACGAGGTGTCGGATTTTCCTCTCTCGCGTAAACGGGCCAAACGCGAAGAGTACACGTACTGTAATCTGGACTACACGGACACATCCAACATCTCCAATCTGATCTCCATCTTCGGCTCGGGGTTTACAGGACTGCTGAGCCGGCAGGCAGACTTGGAGCAGATCTGTAGCAAACAGGCACTCGCCAGTCTGGGAGCGTGGACTCGAGCCATTGTGGCATTTTGAAGCAAAAACTTTCCTTAAGGGGAGATCGGGCTCAACTGTTATATGTCCCCCACACATCACTTATGGGGAAATATTGCGAATGCTTATTTATTTGGCAACATTGAAGTCACACGTGAGCAGAGTGATGTTCCCAAAGGAGTTCTGGTGACAAACACACACAGGGTGGTTCAACAAATGTTCTGTAGATGGAGACATTTTAAAAGGACAGGCTTTAGTGAATGTCCACCGACATCATTATGATGGAAAGTTCAACAGGTAAATCATCAGCAAAGCATAAATGTTCTCTGAAGGGTGAAGAGCTTAATAGGAACCACGCGGCAACATACTGCGTCGGACAAGTAGTGTTCCATCTATCTCTATGAGTCAGTGGCAAATGATGCGCTTCATGCAGTACATGATGTGTGTAACGTGCATTGTGACACGTCAGTTAACAGGAGGTGCATGGTTGGTTGAAACTGGCAGCCTGATCCTAATGTGAACTACAGCTAACAGGTATTAACAACCACCATTCACAACCATGTGCTCCAGATACAATATATTTCTACCCTCAGTGTATCAACTACAAGCAATGAACGGATGAAGAATTAATACCTCATTTTCATCTTTGGTGTATCATGAATGACATCACTCGCACTTTTCTAATCAGTGGCAATTGAGCCCAGTTTCCCCTAGCCTAGAAGATCAGAGTGGAAAGGACTTTATTTTTGCAGGAAATACATATTTAAACACTGAGAAATGTATCAGTATAGGAGTCATGTCATATATGTTCATGTCGTGATTGGGAGAAAACATGCACGTCTGATGGTGGATTGACTTCTGTTGCCTTAAAAACAAATGCACACTATTTCTAGCTATTGTCAAAAATGGCAAGTTCAATGAAAGTGACTGAATGTCTGCTGTTCTCACTTTTCCTCATGTTCTTTTTTCATGGACCTCGCACATTCTGAGCAGTTTAGATATCTTGTGGAACATCACACTCTAAACTTTTCCTGAGGTACATAGACTGTGATCCAGTGCCAACAAGCAAATCCTGATAGGAAACTGTTACAATGAGGGTTTGACATATATCTTTATTAATCCTGTTATTTTAGGCATTCAAGTTCATACATGATTCCAAATTTATTTGGTTTTGTGAGTTTTTGTTTTGTAAAAAAATAATGTTGGTCCTTTTGTTTTAAAAAGGCAATCTTATTTAGCCATAACCTGAAAATCCATGCATTAGCTTTATGAGCACTATGTGTACCAAAATAAAGAGAGTATTCCGCCATTCTCTGCATATTTTGTTGCTCTTCTTGTATTTTTGTGCTTATAAATTGTATTGCCGGGAAAAACTGTTTCAGAAAGTATTTGTAAAACAAGTATTATCTAATAATAAAAAATAAAAAAAATCTCAGGTGTGATTGTAAGGCTTGTTTTGTTACATATACAGCGTTAGTGTCATACAATTAGCATTATTTTTTGTTTGATGTAAGGATTGTGAGTTTTTGAAAGTGATAGAATGTACCAATGTTTCAGAGAACGCAAAATCTTTTTCAAAGAATCTATTTATTGAATGTAATAGACTGCAATTATCAAATGAAATTATGATTAAATGTGATTATCTCATTTTTATTGTTCAGGAACTTAATTGCAGCGACTAGTCAGTCATGAAAACAAGCTTCTTTGTATTGATTCTTGTGAAATTGCAAGCCTACAAGACAACTTATAAGTTAATATTTAAAAATAGCTTTTTGTGAGGGGGCAATTAAAGAAAAAGGTGTTAATTTCACTACAAGGTGCCTTGGAGAGTTTCCGATTTCTCCCCCCAAATGTGAGATTTTCCATGCGCTGAGCTTCATTGTAATGAGTAGATGCTGTTAGAAATGCTTATTGGTCAAGCTCCCACATTTCTAGTTGAATAACTGATGTTCGCATTTCATGAGCACATGATGGACCTTCACAACAGGATTCATTCAGTAAGCTGACTAGGTACTGTCAAACAAATACACCAAACGTCAAATACATCAAGCTTTACATTCATTCATTCATTCATTCATTCATTCATTCATTCATTCATTCATTCACTGACAGTTTGGACATGTTTGACAACTATGCACAAAATATAATGACAATTATTAAATAAGTGCAATTGTATTCTTTATGTGTGTACTGTTTCATCTTACATTGAAAAAAGTCTAGTTGTAACGTCACTGAAAACAGAGCATTTGTTAAAAGAGCAGCTACCTCATAATGACAGGGTGGAAAACAGTTGTTAAAAATGTTCAGCATGACTATGGATATAGAATATCCATTAGATAAATGACTCGTTTTATCAAACAACTAACATCACAAAAATCCAATCATTTAAAAATAGTATGAAATGAAGGAAACACATTTCAAGAGACTTTTCATTGTATGATATATGTATGTGAATGTTTGGCCACTTATTATAGGACACATTTCATTTTTCCACTACATTTCCATAATAACCGAATCGATTCTGATGATGACACCAACGATCGTATCATGATATTGACCCTAAAGTAGAACACTGCAAATACAGCATAAGTACTAATTACACAAAACCTATGCTTACTTTCTAGTTACTTGCACAGTTTAGCATTAATGTTTTCTTGACCTTTAAAAAGAGTTGTCCTGTGCAGTGGATTATAAACAGTATGTTGTTTTCTTGATTTAAGATGTTTCCACACTTGGGTCACATGATGATCATCATAATAGCTGAAAGGGAACAAGTTAACTCTCGGATGAAGAGATAGCAACAAACGTTGTGCATCCAGTCTGGAAATGTTTTTTCCTTAAAATGAATCACAGAATTACATTAAGTTGTATGGTTTTTCAACTTCACGTAACCTGGAAGCAAATTGATTTATTGTTTTCCTGTGAAACATGACACATTTAACCTATCCTACCATATCATGAAAGACTTGTTGTAATTTGCGTTTCAGGACTTTTGCCATGATTGTGTTTGCATACGCATTAGTTAACTTTAGCATAAACTGTAGAAATGTAGAAGAAATTTCTTGGTCCTGTTATCTCTGCATTGTGCCACTTGGTGGTGTTCTTTAAAATCAATGAATGCTGATCACGAGGGCTCTGTATGCAGAAGAGGCACCTCTGACGGGCCCTCCCTCAAACTCACTCTCCTAATATACACCTCTCCTCCTCCCTTGTCCTAGTCTCATCCTCCTCCCTCCTCTTGGCTGGATGTTCTTCTCAAATGGGGACGCTGTGTTCCACCACAACACAGCACGTCTCACTATTGCACTTTGCTCCCTCAGCTGTGAACCGTTTCCGCAGATAAAAAAATAAATAATAATAATAATAATTGAAAGTGGGTCAACTTGGAAAAGGTGGGGCTCTTGCTTGTAATGGTAGCAATGTTTCAATGTTTCAAAATGATACCAGAATCATTTCATATTGTAGTGCTCTGCTATGTACTATTGTAGTGCTCTTCTATGTAATGATACATGGATGGACCATGTTTTTGTTTTGTAGTAGTGCACAGATACAGTAGCTCCTCCATCTGGTTCAAAGAAGACTGACACCTACCTACATGTAAACACACTGACAATGTGTGCGCGTGTGTGTGTGTCTGTGTGTATGTATGTATGTATATATATATATATATATATATATATATATATATATATATATATACATACATATATATATATGGAACCAATAATCCGCGATAAACGAGGGATTACTGTATATATATATATATATATATACATATATATATATATATATATATATATATATATATATATATATATATACACATATATATATATATATATATATACTTACACACTGATGACAAAAGGACAATGCCAGGTGGCACAGTGACGTGAGGGACATGAATGCTGGGGGTGACTAGCATTACCGTGAGTGTGTGCGTGTGTTGTGTGTGTGCGTTGTGTTGTCTGTGACGCAGGGGGTGCTGGGAGGAGGGGACAGCCAGAGAACAGGGAGTCAGGAGGGGTGGTGGGGGGTGTGGTATGGTAGGAGGAGCAGGGGAGGAGGGATGCTTTGTTAGGTGAGGGGGTAGATGTGTTGGGGGTTGCAGAGACCACATGTGACAGCAGAAGGAGGGTGTGTGTGTGTGTGTGTGTGTGTGTGTGTATGTGTGTGTGTGCGTGTGTGTGCGTGCGTGTGTGTGCGTGTGTGTGTGTGAGTAGGGAGTGGGGGGCTGCATGGAATAGGTGCACTCGGAGGGGGGAGTCAGACTGTGGCAGCAGAGATCACATAGGTCATTGTTCTGAGATGTGATGCACACTGAAGACTGCCTAATGTAAATAAAATGCTCGATGCTAAAGTTGCGATGACTATTGTATGCAAGAGTATCAAAGAAAGAACACACAGTCTATCTATGATGCAACTGTTGGAAATAGTGATCAACTATGCTTGATGCCAGTCCTGTAGGTGGCAGTAATAGGAATTAAAAGGTTTGTGACAACTGCAAATTAACTAAAGGAAAAGAAGTTACCTCTGACATCTTACATGGATCAGAGTCGATGCAAACGTACTCGGTATGATTGAAAATACCAAAACAATCTAAGTAGTTCAATAAAAATATGTATTATCAATAACGGTGGTAGAAGGCTGTTTCTTGGCATTCTTAACATCACTATCATGTCGCAATTATAGTAACCATTGATACTTTCAAAGCAATATAACACAAGTGTGCCTTGTACATCATTAAGAGCAGTTAAGAATCAAAATGTCATGACAAAAGCACAAACGAATCAAACAAAATGCCTCATACTCATCAAAGATGGTAATTGAATGTAACGTGTGCTGATGCGTTTTGTGACTCAAACGTGGCTTTACTTTGATGACCAGTCAGTGCCCGGAAAATGATGATGCTATCAAGAATATATAGCCTTGGGAGGACAAATTTGACGTCGAAGCAGTCCCATTGCTAATATAGTTCAGGTTATGTCAGCCAGCACCAATGATTCTGAAGGCCCTGGGCAGATTATATGGTAACTCAAAAAAAAGTCAAAGTTACATACAATCGTAGACTGTTGGAAACTGTTGTTTTCAGATCTTTCTTTTTAAATAAGAGAAAACAGTCAATGTTATGCATTTGATTGTAAATACAAAAAGTCAGTTATGATATTAAAATAGGCCTGTCTGAAATGTGGATCAACAGCTTAGTTGAATCACCATTTCACAGCCTAAACGATTCAATGTTTTCCACCACTTTTGGAAACACATTTTTATCCATCCGTCCATCATCCATCCATTTGTGTGGCATTGTTCAATGGCGTGACATGGCTGTGAAAAATAGTATATTTGCAAACAATGACAGCTGATCAAGGCCGCTGGGTAGACTCCAGATGGGCAACAAATTGTTGACACCCATCTCCAGTTTAAGTAGAAATAATGGAGAAATGAAATTACATGGTCAAATGAAATTTTGTGTCAACTGAAGATGAGAATCTACATCGCGGTTAAAGATCAGTTTGGTCCTGAATCGTAAGTCACATCGAACGTGACCAGAGCTCAGACTTCACTGTGTGCTCAGTTAACATTGGGAGGAAATTGTTTGTCACGTGTACAGTATATTGGTCGGTTTGCAATGTCAGATGAAAGATTCAAATGTTTTTTCAACAAAAAGCCATTTTTTTTGGCTAAATGTATTTGGAAGTTCTTGGTTGCAACACAAGCCACTTTGATGTAACTGTGGATGTTTGCATATTGGCATATTGGTCTTGCAGCCCATATGCGCTGGACACGTTTCACAGTGCGTGACAACAAACTATAACAAAACTAAACCCAAACGCAACCAAGAAATGGGTTGTCAGGTTATCAATATAACTGTGGTTAAAAAAAAGTATTTTTATTACCAACATTTTCTAAGAAGAAGAAACTTTCCCTGATCAGGGTTTGCCACAGCAAGTCACTCACTCCCTCACTCACTCATATGATATGTTTAACACAGTTTTTACACCAGATGCCCTGAATGAGATTTGAGAAATACGACCCACTCCCCACCCCCAGTTCTGACGTTGGTTGCACTCTGGACTGGTTGCCAGCAAATCTCAGGGCACAAATACCCAAATAACAATTCAAACCCCTCAAACAAGTCAGTCTCTTAACTTGCACGTAGGCTACCTGAATGTGATGTTAAGTGATAATGGAACCATTATCATTACCTTGTCAAATCCAAAACAGCTATTGCGCTAATGTGAACAAATTAAAGTAGACATGATGCCGAGCATTTTGAAGGTGGAGTCATCCATTCATGTGCAATAATACAAACCACACCTACACCAAAAGCCCATAACAAACTGCATGTTGTTGAATATTCAGTACCAGACTGACACGCCTCCAAACAGAATTTCAAAAACTAGGCCAAGGTCATTTGCATAATTTCATATAATATGCTTTCCCTTATTTGCATATGTTGTCATGAGAGTGATAGACAATATTTCACAACAAATGAGGAAATGTATGTTGACAATTTTGGATGTCCGTGTCTGAGAACCGTGAATTAAAAAAAGACAATTATAAATGAGCAAAGATATTGTTACTGAATCAATTCATAGAGTACCAATAAAGAATATCAATTTTCTACTACCATTTTGTTGAAGTGTTTAAAAATAGATTAAAAAATCCACCAAGTTAATTGGTCATTTGTAAAATAAAAATTATCTTGCAATTTTGCCAGATGGCCCGTGATGTAACAAAATCGGAAAATACAAAGAGTGAATACTTATTAGCACTATGTATAGCAGAATTTCCCAAGTTGTTCTATAAATAGTTTATTGATTAATAAAATAGACATGAAGATCGGCATACTTACTACTACTACTAATAATAACAGTAATAATAATGCATCTATGACAAAAGGTATATTGCTACACTTTGGATAAAAATCAACAGAACATAATGTTCACAGGGGGTCTAAGTTATCCTTCTTCACCTTTTTGAGTTTGCTTTGGTATTCTACTTCAGAAGCCTCGTCCATTGAAGTCACGAATTCAAGACCTAACACGTCGGTACAGGTAAATGCAGCTACCCCATTCCTAACATTCTTCCAAACAAGGCAAAGAAATTCAGTCCTCCTCATCTCAGACACACAACCTACCGAAAATCATCCATCAATTTTTCTATACTCCTTTATCTGTTTAGGGTTACAGCTAACTTTGAGTGAATGAGCGTCGCACTGCATTAGTCTACCATCAAGCAATTATACATAGCAACTACCATCCATCCATTTTCTATACCGCTTGTCCCCACGGGGGTCATGGGCATGCTGGAGCCGATCCCAGCAGTCATCGGGCAGTAGGCGGAAGACACCCTGAACCAGTTGCCAGCCGACCGCAGGCCACACAGAGATAAACAACCATCCGCACTCGCACTCACACCTAGGGGCTATTTGGAGTGCTCAATTGGCCTACCAAGCATGTTTTGGGGATGTGGGAGGAAAATGGAGTGCCCAGAGAAAACCCACGCGGGCACGGGGAGAACCTGCAAACCCCACACAGGGAGGGTCGGCGGTGGAATCGAACCCACACCCTCCTAACTGTGAGGTGGACATGCTAACCAGTGCGTCACCGAGCCGGTATACATAGCAACTTCAGCAGGATAAAGTAATATGCCAAAGAGGATAAAGTAATATGTCAAAGAACATTGCAGGTTTTTATTTGGAGGAAACAATGTTTAATTCCTGCCTTTTTAAGTTCATGTGCTTGAGTCTCCACAGAGATAGAGTACACAGTGAGCGGAACAACACTTGAATGAGACACTGCTTTTGGTGAATCAAAGGCCAAGCGTTTGTATTACAGCAGTGATTCATCTGTAAAACATCTTGTCGCGTCCAGTTTCAAAGACTGAAGTGGCTTTCTTTAACAAGCTTTGTATGTACCTTTGCAGATGAACAGTTGATGATGGCTGGATGGATGGATAGATAGATGGGTAGATGGATGGATGGATAGATGGATAGATGGATGGATGGATGGATGGATGGATGGATGGATGGATGGATGGATGGATGGATGGGTGGGTGGATGGAACGAAGGCAGGCAGGCAGGCCAAGTTAGCAGGCAAGGTTCCAAGGAAATCAACCATCCAGTGAAGGTAACTCTGTATCGATGAATTTTCCCGAGTCCGGTATTGGTCTGAAATTTAAACTGTGAAGTAGGTTTCAAACAGCTTTCTAATGATTTCTTAATAGTTTATAAAGGTCTTTCCAAAGGCATGTAAAGAGCTGTGTGACCACCAGGTCCTTCAAACAATTCTACCGCAGTGATTCTATAAGTGTGACTCATAAGATTAAAGGTGACCGGCAACCATGTTAGCGCTAAGGTACTTCAAAATAAGAGTTAAGGTACTTCAAAATAAGTCAAAATAGTAATAATATCAAATAAGGGTCCAATAACAACTCTATGTAAGATCAACAAAAAGTCAACTTAAGCTCAATCAAAATCAAAATATCAAATAAGTGTCCAATAACAATCAATAACAATGTCGATCTTACATAAAGATCAACAAAGAGTCAACTAAAGCTCAATCAAAGTTTCAAGTGCTCCTGTAGCACAATATTAGAGGTGGGCATAAAGTGTGTATAAAATAAAAAAAAATAAAAAAAAGGCTCTTACACATCTCATCTGTAAAGACTTCAATAGTCTAAAAGATATTTTACTACTTTCCATTTGAATATCGCGAAATCAGGACCAAGTGGTTAAACCTTTGCAAAATCGTTGGGTAATCTTCGGACGTCTTGGCAGTCACTGCAGTCCAACATCCTCTGAGTGGGGATTTCCATCTCCATGCTTGAGAGGGCTCATTGTATGAGGGAAAAAACGTTTGCACTGGAATTGTAGATTTGGAGTAGTTTGTAATGGGTGTCACATACTTTAAAGACAAATGATTAATTACACTGGCCAAATTACACTTTGTTGATTCGGCAATGGTTTCCCATAACAAGCAGACATTAAAGACAAATGCCCATTAGAGCATATAGTTAGATCTATCTAATAACAAAATTAACATTGTATTCGTTCATTTAAAAAAATTGGCTGCACATACATATATATATATATGCATGTAGGCTTACATATCTCATTAGGCAAATGACATGAGGTGCAGACACGCAAGTTTATTAAATCAGTATATGGGCAACAATCAGGCCTAAGTTATCTGAACAAAAAAATATAGATATCTGCTTGTAAGGTGAGATGAGGACATTATTAGTTACAGATCAGAGATAGAGCTGTTTCTTCAGTCCAGGTTTGATGTGCTACATTTTCATCTACCATTAAAATAAACTGAGGAACCAATCATTATCATGCCTCCTTATTCATGACTACTTATTGCGCACCTAAGATGTTAAGATGATGGGACAATCCATACAAAAAACATACACACACGCAAGCATTTGGCTTTGAAAGCAATACAATGAGAATACCTAAACTCTGGCAATTTCTGTCATCACCTGCTCTAAAGAATGCAAATCTGAAGGCAACTCAAGCATTCATTTAAAAGCAACAACAAAACATTTCATTCCCTCCCCTCTATAGCAGAGTCTGATCCAAAGTTTATCCAGGATATAAATACAGTAACAATACAAACATGATCAGAAAATAACAAATACACAACAGATGGACAATTTAGACCCTATACACAGCTAATACAAAATCTGAGTGCTCAGGCCCAAAACTGGCAAGTCTTACATGTATGCAAGCACAATCCATTGCCATTGATTCAAACATCTGGATGTAGTTGGGAGTGCACCAGTGAAGGACCTCACACCCTTTTTCTTCCAATTTGGTAAGCCTGGAACATGACGGGAATGAACAAGTATGGATTATATGGATCATTGTAATTTCAGAACGAAGTGCAGTAAGGTGCTGATGCATTTCAATGCAAGGTCCGACCACATTTGGGAAAATGGTGCTCGTGTCCGTAAGTGGAGTGCTGCAGATCCACGGTAGGATGTTCGACAAAGGGAAAATGATCGATCTGATGTGCTGGGATTGTGGCCGTTCCATCATGTTCCTTGGATTCATTCATGAGTGTCAAGGCTTTAATGGCTGGATCGACAGCAAGCTTCCAAATTTGAAGTGCTGGATCACAGGAAATTTCTCCAAACACTGAAAATGGTTACAAATAGACAAATGTTAACAGGAAAAAAAAACTGCGGAGGAAAAGTAAAATAAGTACATTTTATAGTAACTTTATAGTGTTTCCTCTACATCTTTCATCCTGTAATTTTATTTTATATTCTATTATTAGTGTAGGTTGGAATTACTCTATTGGTTCAGCTTTCATTTTAAACAATAACCCTTTTATTCCTCGCCCGTATAAAAAAAAAAGACTGGGCTGCGTCAGGAAGAGGATCGGATGTAAAAACTGTGACAATCAAATCATGTGAATGAGCCACTGACTACTTTTTCAAAAAAAAAACTGACAATCAAATCATGTGAGTCACTGACTACTTTTACATGCAGTCAATAACCCTTTTAAAACCAGAACATTGGCAGTATTCGTTTTTTAAAGTAAACGAGCGCAGAAACCCAAACATGCTCTTAAAATGTTTTTTTTTTTAAATTAAGACTAAGGACCCTGGGTACCTGTTTTCTAACCGGAATATCTCGGCTTGTAAACGCGATCGATTTACCTCCTAACAACTGCATGTTCCTGCTCTATCCGCAAGGAATCTTGGTATTTGTAGTACAAGAAATACTTGTATGCGCGTCATCCCGAGCCCTTGAATACTTGAATACAGTGATTTCTCCATGACGTTTTGACATTATATTCTGTCTCAATAAGTAAAATGAGGCACTGTGTGTATATAGACAGCATGTACATGTAAGTCCATTCATCTGGCACGCAACTCACACAAGCAGATGGAAACGATCATGGCGGAGTTCGGAGATGCAACAGAAAAGCACACTTTTGGAGCGAGGGGAAAACAGACTGTTTTATTCTTTTGGTGAGCTACATGAGTATAATGTTCTTTGTTGATAGTAGAAAGTAACAAGCGGTTGTTATCTATTTGCGCCATGACATTGATGGGTGTCGCGTGTTCAAACGGGATATTTAAATGTGCGAGTATCTTTGTCCATTGAGGCATGTAAACGGGCTATTCTGATTGTTTCAGAAACCCGAATTCTGACCTTAACTTGAATATTGATTGCATATAAACAGTCACCGCAGTGATCCCTGATAGGTAAAAAAGTTTGTTTGGGGTACTTCCAGGTGACCGACTGAGTGACTACCACCGACCTAAACTGAAATCAATGACAAAAACTTGTGGAGTTTGGTTTGATTTCACTGCCAGATATCCCCTAAAAGGTTTGAGTACTTTAGGCCGAGTAACCACCTCGACAGAAACAGACTAGAAATCCAAACCTCCATCTTCGGGTTTGAAGGTACTATGTATGAAATTGGGTGACAGTTGTTTGAGCTATTCAGTAAAACATTGAGTTGGTCAGCTAACTAAGATCAGCTTTAGTTTAGGCAGTGCTAATACTAGCTAGCATATGCCAATTCACCATCAAAAAAGCATGCCCGTGCCATCAAACAGAGCAACAGAAATTACTAGTAATTCGCCAGCCTGTATGAACTTCCTTAATGTTTGTTTTTGAATCAGGTTACCTGTTGAAATTTTTTTTTTGACAGCCACTTTAATCCATAGGTGTCAAAGTCAAGGCCCGGGGGCTAGATACGGCCCGCCGAATCTTTTCATGTGGTCTCCGAAGACAAATTGTGCATCAACTTCATCTGTCAATATTAAAGTTACAAATTCTCTTCACTTTTAAAAAATACAGATATTGCTAACAATTTTTGTTACCATTGATCTTTTAAAAATATTTGAACAGTCTTTACTAGTCTCCGGTTTCAAGCTTAGTTATTCATCAGTTTGTTGACGGTCGTAATGGCCCTCCAAAGTCAACTATGACTATGATGCGGCCCGTGACAAAAATGAGTTTGACACCCTTGCTTTAATCAGTCAAGCTACGCTACAGTATTTGAGAAGGTTAAAATAATTATTCAACTATTTATCCGTCTTCACAATGCTCTGCCTTGGTCGTATGACACAAGGCTTGTTTACCAGTGGTGCCAAAATCAGAAGTCAGACTTGGAAGTAGGTGTCAAACGTGTGATTGTCATGGTGAAAGGGTCTATACGATCCACTAAATAGACCAACTTAAGGTTCCAGCTCTTCTGAGAAAATTATCATCACCAACTACAGTGAAAACGGCAACTACAAATGAACCCATTGAGTTGACCTTGACCCGAAAGGAGTTTCGAACCTCATTTTGAACATGTTGGAAATAGTTCATTTCACAAGGTCTTTGTGTAAGGGGACATGGTCTGCTGTGGAGGCAGGGTGGGGCTTTGGGCAAGCTGCAGAACGGGTTGTGGTGGTTGGACGCTGCATGAGCTATTGAATGTACAAACTCATGGTGAGATCCTGGTGAGTACTTCAACACTTTGTGGGCAATATGACTCATCTAGCATTCCAAACGTAACCGGCACTGTACATTGAAAGTCCTGTCTCAACTTGATAAATTTGGACTTTTTAACAATTACACTATCCACTGCCTCTTAAAAGCATGAAAAAAAGAACATCTTCTAAAATCTCCACTTTATTTTGGATGTACAAGTATTTACTCTGAATTAAAGAAAAAGCAAACGTTAACCAGTGTTTATTTATGGCACCATTACTGTGGCCAGCTGAGACATTTAACTTACTTTTGGATAAGCCCCTGGAGAACATGCAATTGGTGTTTCCTTACTAAGTGATATTGCCAACTACTGGCAAGACATTGTTTTTGCAGAAGAAAAGTTTGTATCTCTTCATGCAACGTTACAAGGGATGTCCCAATCTCATTGTTTGCTCCCAAGTCCAAATGACATAACCTTGAGTATTTGCTTGCACTAAGCCAATGCCAAATTGTAAAAAATGGAATTGTAAAAAAAAATAAATAAAACCCTGATCATTTTCAAATTGACTCAAGTGCTTTTTTTTTCATTTGAATAAAGGAATCCCAATACCCTTTCCAAGTCTAGTAGCAGTAGTTGAAACCAAGAAAGCTCAATATGTTTATAGCATATCAGTGGTGCAAGATTAAATTAAAAAGTTCTATTATTATTAAACTAAAATCTACAAAAAAAAAATTCTAGTTAGCGCAGCGGTTAAAAAAAAGCACTTAACTGGTCAATGATTCAATTTGATGGTGCAAGATCGCTTGAGTAAACACGGTTAACTCCACCTCAACCAACAAAGCCACGTCAGCCTGTCTGGTAAAAAAAAGAGATGTATTTGAGATATCGTCTCTTTCATTTTGTCAATTACCTCACCCCAGAATTCTATAGGTGATTTGAGGTCTTTCTTTTTTGGTTCATGTATGAACAAATTAGTTGTACAACTGGTTTTTAGAAGTTTGAATAAATGGCAAGCGTTCTTGTGGAACTCCAGAAACGTGCTTTCTGCCCTGTTGTTTTACTCCATCACACAAACTGAATCGTTTCACTGTGTAAGATAAAACTATTGTAATTCCATTTGCAGTACCTTTGGACCTCAACATTATAATAACACCGAACATCTAAAAATTGTATGATCGGTTTGGAACGCTAAAAGATACCATTAAAATACTTTTTGACAACATGAACATTTTACAGTTATAATGGTTGGACTCTGGAAAGGTTTTTTTGTTTTGTTTAAACTGGATTCACTTGCAATATCAGAAAGCTCGTCAACTGAGCATTTGAGATGGAGCGATCATATCTCACAAATTAATCCAAACCTTGAAACTATCTCCATCCAAATGAGTTTGTTATTTTATGCCTTTGGAAACATTAGCCCCTTCCAGACAGTTAAGTGCTGGATCCTGCTTTCCCCAGCCCGAGTAGAACTCTGCCCAAAACCTTCTGTGGGGCCAGCAAAAGGGAGTGAGGAATGCGAGTCTGCTGATGGTTGCTCCAGGCTTGGAGGAAGGTCGGGAGAGAAGGAGGGGTGGATTTAATGAAGGGAAAGGCAGTGGAGAAGGAGAGGGGGGAGGGGGAGGCAGACAGCTTGGCCCCTCAGCTCTTTGGGAAGACTCGCAGGCTGCTCTGGAAAACACAGGATGTGGGCATGCAAGCGGGAGAAGGCTTAGCCCCCCCCCCCTCATACCCCACCCCCTACCGCCCACACACACGCACACATGCACACAATTCCATTCTCGCCGTTCCTCTCTTAACCCTTTCCTTCCTCTTCTCTTGCCTGCAGATGGTTAAGGTCTTGAGTTTCTCTAATGTCTTTTTTTTTTAGTCACAAGAAAATAGTGATTCCCTAGTGAGACTTAATGAAATTTACAGACACCTGAATTCAATTTTTCAACAAGAAATAAGATTAACAAATACTTTGAATGAAACAACCCATGACAATGCAATATCAACCTATTCGTGATTTACTGACTAAAAAGAGGTAAAACATTTGAGCTATACCACACAAAAAAAATCTGACATCAAATCACTTATTGGTAATCTCAATCTCATTTAACAGTACCTGTTACCTGCATTCCCGGTTAATTAGCGCATCAAAGGCCTATTCACATAGCAGTTGCGGTTTACCCCATTAAAATAATTAGATGCGTGGCAAAGTGACACAATGGCATTGAATCTTGCTTGGGTGTTAAACTTCACAATTCTCTCATGCCAGTCAGTATTCCGCCTGTTGCTACGTCAGAAGCTGGCAAAATGATGGGTCAACTTCAACCCTCTCAAACCTTCTCAGGGCTTTCACACTGGACAGAGAACCAGGGAGGGAAAATTGTGAAAAAGGCGACATATATGGCCAGAGTTGCACATACATAGTCAAGTTTCCGCCCATGTGTCCAGCTCAGTTCATTTTGTGGGATTGTGGCAGAGATTTGTAGATTCAGATCAAATTTAGGTTTCCAGCACTGGGTGTAATTTCACGTGCATGGAGTTAACTCCATTAATTATCAAGTTAATAAGACGGGAGCATGCCGATGAATTAAACAGAGAAGAAAAGACCCAATGAGGAGTGCTACAATGTCGACCAACCAATAGACCTTGTCTAGCTCAATCCTCAATGGCAAACCCTAATGCAAGAACCTGGGACAGTGTTGGCTGAATGTTATGGCAATAGAAAGCCTGTAAACTGAACAAACATACACCCTTCAATGGAATTACATTTTATGTGTGTCTCTTACCAACTACAAACATCTTATTCTGCAGTATGTCCATGTGGCTAAAAGTGCTGCAGTAGAAGGGTGGCTCCTTTAAGAGAGCAAGGCATTTATACTGTGGCTGAAACCAAGAGGGAGGGGGAAGCAGACAGGAGCAGGGAGCAGAGTGGAACAGGGAGTAGACAGCTACCAGAACAGCAAGTCTAAGTTAACAGTGATGTGAGTGAGCGCACTCTGGTTTGAAAAATCTGACATTCAAAGTAAAGTGACCCGGAAGTTAGCACAACTACCCGTTCAGAGGCTTTGCTTTCTTTGAGGTAATCCCAAGGAAATATTCCAGTAAGAAATATGATCACACCATTTCAGTTCACTACGGTATGTTCGAAAACATAACAAATGCGAGTGTGACATCATACATGTAATCAAGAGTATTTTCTAATAACATGTTTTGGTGTTCTCTCAATACATGTACATATGGGAATGAGAATTGTCCATGTGCAGTAATGAAAAGCCTGAAATGTGCCTAACTATCAGTGCTGCACCCTGCCAACTCACTGGAAAGTACCAGAAAAAAAAAGGATGGGTCAGCCTTAGGCCATGTTTCCACCAAGTAGCAAAGTTCTATTCTGTTCTCAATGGTGTGACTTGGATCGGTAAATTCTTTGCCAAACCTTTCAATTCACTTCAATGAAGAATGGTGGATATATTCAATACAAAGGCAATTATCTTTAAATTCTATAAAACAAAGGAGAAGCGGAAAGGATAATTCTTTAACTCACCTCAGCTTTGTACATTCTAATTAGACCCTGGTTAACTTTTGACCAGGAAGGAACAGCACTGATGTTCCACAGCTGGTTGGAGTGCTCAGCAAAGGGACCCGTCTTCATCTACAAAAATTCAATAAAAGATGGAAGACAAGACATAAAGCATTGCAGGTGCGGCATTGCTATACTGAACTACGGGTAATACAGTTGAAACGAAACATTTCAAGTAGTGGTGGTTGTCTTGGGGATTCTCATAGGGTTCGTCAAACACACAAGATGCCTTTCCTGAAGCAACATTAATCCAGCATGGAACAGATATCGAGGTGGTGCGACTGTGTTGAAGAAAGTTGCCGGGATACGACCCAGCACTGGCCTCATTCCAGGCAACAATGTGCACCACTAAACTGTCAGTTCCCCTTCAAGTAATAATGCAAACCACATTTAGTGGGGAACAAAACCCTCCAAACAACTCTGTTCATATAGCTACAAGATTTTAGTGACATAAAATAACACTAAGATACACTTTAAAGGTTTTTCCACCATTAATGAGAACAGTGGCATGCAGTCAGGAACTTCAAAACCTCTGCTGGTTCAAACACTGTCAAAAGTACAGCCCTACGTTTACAACTTTCATGAAATGAAATTTATTTCCAAAGATTTTTGTTTTCAATTGACAGAATGCGGCCTGGCTGCGCAGCGTCCAGTCATTTGTGGGTTAATCCTTTTTTTTTTGTCCAATTAGATTACAGTTTAAGTGTGTTGCCATGCAAAAATTACATAGCTAAGGCCTTCAGAATCCAGAATGTTGGTGTTGAGCACGCACGCACGCACGCACGCACGCACGCACGCACGCACGCACGCACGCACGCACGCACGCACGCACGCACGCACAGGTCTAGGTCGACTAGGTCATTTCAAACTGGAAATTGTTTGGGCCACTTTCAGGGCAATATGTATGAGTGGAAAAGTGAGCACAGACAGACAGGGACAAAGAAAAGAGGCCTGGTGCATCTGCATCAGCATCCCTCATGAGTGGGGTGTATGTTATGTAGTTTTTACATCGATAAGCATTGAACATCTGCCATTGAATGTGACCTCAAACCTGGTTAACAGAAGTGAATAATAAATAATCATAATAATTTTAAAAGAGGAAATAAATTAAACAACTGAGATAATGTAGTTGCAGAAGTGCACACACCCTCTTGGAAACGCGACTGTGTTTAGAATGAACAAATAATAATTATACTCATCACCGAGCACAAGCCAAGCAACGCAGAGAGCTTCCACATAATCAGAGGCATCTTATTGTTCAAAGGTACCAGTCAGTAGAAGGGTACAAAATAGTTACCAAGACAATAAACCATAAAACACAGTGAAGACAGTCATAAAGTGGGGAAAAAAGTGGCATAACAGTGACACTAACAAAAACTGGACATCTCTTCAAAATTAATGAAAAGATTAAAGACAACAGGTCAGGAAAGCTGTTAAGAGTCTGACAGCAATATTAAAGGAGCTGCAGGAATTTCTGGCAAGTACTGCCGGTTTAGTCCGTACATGCGACAGCAATCTACCATCTTATATGATTGGGCTTTTGGATGGGGTGGCAAAATGGAAGCCTCATTTTTAGAAAGACAGAAAGAAAAAGAAAAAATACTTAAAATCGTCCAACACAAGTGTAAGACAGTGTGTTATGTTTTGATTAAACCAAGAATAAACTTTGGCCATATTCAAAAAGTTATGTTTGGTGCAAACACAAAACATCTCATCAACAAAAGAACACCACAGCTACAGTGGAGCATATGTATACTGTATCTATGTACTTTTTATAGTGTATGACTTGAAATTTAAATTTGGGTCTTTTTACTCTCCTCAGCTCTGACTGTCTGAAATGAATCACAATGTACATTAGCAGGAGCAACACAATGTGTAATTAATTATTTTTGTTTCACAATTGTCACACAAAGTACAAGTAGTACACTTTTATGTCTTTGCACAGACACTCTTGCAAGCAGAATTGCAGGCTCAGCTGCAACTACCAAAAAAGGAACTCGACTTTCCATCATGGACAAGTACAGACTAGCTGTTTACATGTAAGCAATTCAGTTTAAAGTCCTCAGCTACTACATCATACACACGTTGTATGAACCTGTTAATTGTCCCACTTAATTGCAAGTTTTTAAAATATGCTGAGGCTGGTTTCCAGGAGCATTTAACCAAGTAAAAGACAGAAAACAAAAGGTAAAGGTCATTTCAGTGAAACGGAAATCTCAATACGTAGAAAAAAATGAATTTATGAATGAAGTTATATGCAGTTTTCCAAATATATTTCCCCAAGCGCAAAAGAACCCAAACCCAGACCCTGGGGCATCAATCTAACAACCCCCTCCTTTTTCCATTCCACCCCCACCGAGACTTTCCATGGCCTTGCATGCGAACACAAGGGGGGAGGGGCATGGAAGAGGGAGGAAAGGTGGGTGGAGACAGCCCATATTCCCTGGAGGAAGGAGTGATTCACAGCAGCATGTGGGGAAGGAAGTGACTCATGTTTAGGCTGATGCATGCACGCACACACATAGCCTTGTGTGTGAATTAAAAACGGAATTTGCGTTCTGTTGAAGCACCCACATGTGCGGAAACCAAGAATATAGTTCGCTAGCCATATGGAGTTTGTATGCTGGCAAGACAATGTAACATGTATGCCTTTCCCACATATATAGTCAGATTTAACACTTTGCATTCCGTTCGATTTAAGTTCATTTTAATACTGTACATTCAGGTGAAATCATTAAAGTGTAGTGAGATTCACTATTAAAGTTGAACCTCAAGGTACAAACTTGAGTGGTTCCATGAGCCCATTTGTAACCTGATAAGTTTAGAAATTGAAATGGTTTTTCCATTCAAATGGATAGAAATGCAACCAGTGTGCATCTTAAAAACAAATGAGGCAATATAGAAATACGTGAAAACAAGAAATAAGACCTAACCTAAAAAAAACAACCATTATGGCTCAAGTTTGATAAAGGGAAAAGGGGGGGGGATTACAGGCAGCTCCTCCAAAAAAAAAGTATTGTTCATAATAACATGGGGAACTTCAGATTCAAGTGTATTTTTTTTTCCTCTCGATTTCGGTTTCTTTAGTTCTTTATTTGATTTTGGCATACTGATCCAGAAAAATTCCAATAAATAAATTAACAAATAAATAGTGTAATGTCACATTGTCATTTGTGTGTTGTGAATTTCTTTTGATCATTTTTATAATTTTTACTTTTATAGCTGCCAGTTAAGCGCTTTGTTTACTTGTTTGGCTAAAGTCCAGTGGGTCAACATGGGACGTTCTTCCGTATTTATTCATAAAACGTGGCTGCTTCTGGCATCAGTGAACGTATTGTTCCTTAATGGAACCTTCACCTCGTGACATCACGCATAGATGGCTACTTTGACGTAAATGTACTGATATTACACAATCTTTGTCCACATTTCAATAAATAATATACACTGTAATCGTGTTTTTTTTGGGGGGGGGGGGGACAATTTTCAGACATCTTTCAACACATCATTCACAAACACAACAGCTATTAGATTTGTGACTGGATAATCAAGGATGTGGAGGCAGAAATTCCGCCAATGCACCAGCTTTCCGCCTTATTTTCAGTTTACAGAAATGTGTTCTGCACATTGGCAATGATAGTAGCGCAAGCGTGAGAAACACAACATAGATCCACCAACTTGTCCATGCCAAGACATTTTGGGTTTAGAAAATAACACCAAATGAAACATGAGGTGTTTAAAAATATTTACTACATAATTTTCTTAGACCATCAAAGAGGGAATAATTTGTTGTTTGCATGAATTATATAAAATTTCTCAACTGATTTTAGAACTAAAAAAACTGCATTAAAAAATACATTTTTACATTAAAAAGATATTTTAACAAAAAACATTTTTACAAAATATCCAGGCAGCAGCAAGGTGGACACTGATGACCCTAGTGAGGATAAGCAGTACAGTGAATGTATGAATGCATATTACCCATGCAGTAAAATGCAGACATATATTTTAGTATGAAATGGAATTTGAAGTTTTCAAGCTGCTCACCAGGTTTGAATGTAGCCTCCATCTGTCACAAAAGTGTGACGGGTTATTCTTGATGCAGTGTTAAATGTTTTAAAATAATAATTTTAAAAAATTACAGAAGAAATTGGGCCAAAGGGGGGGAGGGGCGATTTAAAAACAAAGAATTTCCATAATGGTCATACAGTTTTAACATATAACAAAAACAGTCTTTTTTGTTATCGACACCCCCCCCCCCACACACACAAGTCACATGTCCCTGAGGCTGAAATTATATATTTATTGTTTGTTCCTCAAAGCTACCACTGCTATTAACAGCACGGCAGCTCCAATTGTGTCAACAACTAAAGAAATTCCAAAATGTTTTCTAAAAGTCTGTCTGTGATGTATGGATAAACCTCAGAGGTGGTAATTACACAGAGTAACATGGAGGCCACTTCGACACACCAGCAGCACCCTTTCTAAACTGTGAGGAGGGCAGAACAGGTCAAACGGGAAGGAGAAGAACGAGGGAAGGAGGCAGTGTGTCTGAGTGGGAAGGAGGAAAAGGATGTAGCATGCTCTACCAACACCCCTCCCCTCTACTTCCCTCCCCTCCTTTTCCTCCCAAAAACAAAAACAAAGCGTCCAGTTCCTGCCCTGGCACATAACCAAGAAAATCCATCTGCTTTTCCCTGAATAAATCCCTCTCTGCTTGTCTTAACTTTTCGATTTAGTTATTGTCCTAAAATGTCTTTGAAACATCTATATTATCCAGATTATTAATTTATATTGTTATTGCAAAATGTTAAATATGCCAATTGCGGGAAGCAGTGATGAGATACAAGTAAAACAATGCAGTTGACGTACAACCATAACTAATAGGAACCTTTGGCTATTACGATCTCCATTTGAAAGACAGTGGCTCTTACTCACCAACTGAGCTTGTGAAAAAACTGGCCCATGGCTAGGTTTTCATTGACGCATTTGCTGGGCCAAGCCGATTGGTTCTCAGAAGCAGGTTGGGGGCGTGCATAGGGAGCGAGTGTCACCAGAGTGCTAAGCATTTGCAATCTTCATACCAATATGCTTTATCAGTTGAGTTTTGATTTTTACAGAAAATGGGTTTGTGGGCAGACTTAATTTTTATCTTTTAAAAGCAACATGTTTTTTCCCCTTAAACATTAGTTTTCAGCCACTACTGGTAAGACAAAGATGGGAAAGACCGCTCTTTGGAAATTATGTCCAATATCACTTTAATATAACAACACGTGTGTGTGTGTGTGTGTGTGTGTGTATATATATATATATATATATATATATATATATATATTTATTGTTTAAGAGTGATCTTGAATAGATAAGAATGTATTGAATATCAATCAACTGACAAAAAAAGCTCCAGCTACAATTGAACTTCAACCAAGTCATGAGTTGAGTTCCCACATTGAGGTGTAAAACTACCCCTTAAATACTAGATCAGATTTGAAATTGCACCATTAGCGCATACTAAATTTTACAGATCATAAAGAAGGTTTATGAAAATATAAGAAGTTTGATTTTCCCACCTCATTTATGAACTTGATGCACTCCAGAAACATGTAGTCTTGCCGCTGTTCATTTACCACTCTCTCGTCAACAAAGTGCCGAGGTTCTAGGGTTGGGTGATCTATGGGAGACAATGCTGCAAATTTAGATATTCACCATCAGGTGTCACTATTTGTCTTCTCATGGTCACATTTCAACACACTTCAACATTGCTGAGGTCAAGTGAGAGAGATCTACAATTCAAGTAAGCCCCCACATTTGTTAAGTTGCAACATTATTCAATATAATTTCACCTTATGACTCTATAATTAGGAGCCAACGATGACAAGTGTGTTAAACAAAACAAATGTACAATGTACTGTATTTACTATTTATCGACATAAGTATTCATAAGTATATAGTCGATAAGATTTTACAGATACTATGCAGTGACACTAACATAATCTCTGGTTCTTGATTACTTTTGATACACTGCATGTCTTATATAATTTCTTTTACAAAATTTGTGAATACCTCACAGTTGACAATAGCGGGACTATTGTAGTATCTACATAGTACATTACAACAACAACAACAACAACAACAACAACGCGTAAGGCTAAAGGAACTGTCTGATGGGCTCAGAGACAGACCTGGGCAAAAATCTGCTTCATTTTAAGTTCCCATCGTAGTCTCCATCCATAAAAGGAATCAGTTTGTGACGAATGAGCTCTTTCTAGAGCAGGGATGGGCAACATTTACGATTACAGCCACATTTGAGCAAATGTACTTAATTTCTTCTCATTAGGTTGAGTACTGTGTTATACATTGGCAACTTAAGACTAAACCCAACGGGTATACAGACATCAAGCAAAGTTGTCAGAACTAACCAACTGTCTTTAAAAAAAAAAAAAAAAAAAAAACACATTCAAAACTGTTCTTTCAATGACAGATATCTGTTGTACCACCAAGGCTGACCTATGAGAGGTAGAGCATCTAGGACAGTGGAAAATATAAAAAGAAATGCAAGGAGCTAGGCTAAACCTAGTGTGTCTCTAGATTGCCGGTGCAAATTATTCTCATCATTTTTGTGTTACTTTTTACAAAATATAATGAAAATCAAAGGAAAATATGCTTATTCTTCAAGCAATTTCCTGTATGCAAGGCATTTTTTATAGCATTCTACTTGTTTCATTTAGTCCCTTCAAAATAATAGGGAATTTTAAGTTAGAAGTTATCGTAGGTCTTGAGAAATCCCACCTTAGAATAAGAGATATCATAATTCTATAGGCTAGGTGACATAAAAATCACAACTAGTTTTAAGTTAAGTTAACTTAAGTTAAAGTCCCAATGATCGTCACACACACACCTGGGTGTGGTGAAATTTGTCCTCTGCATTTAACCCATCCCCGTGTGATTTTAATCCATCCCCTGGGGGAGAGGGGAGCAGTGAGCAGCAGCCTAGATTTAGTTTTCTGAAATCTTGCTAAGTCATATATTTCTGTTCTATTTAAGATCAGTTTGCAACATTAAGATAGTTCTCATTTTATTACTATTTTTCAAGCTGATGTTTTATTGTTAGTCGCTCCTCTATTTGTGTCCAACAAATTATTTGCTATTTGTGATCGTTTTCGATCAAGGCGTTAAAATTACTTTCAACACCTAGAGACATAAAAAAAAACAGGCATTTGTTGAGTTGAAATTAGAAGGGTGGGAATTGCTCAAATCTGTTCTTATCATGAATACCTTTGCAGCATTTTGATCTCACCATGTCAGTGATTTGAATGATTGCCAATTAGGCCCGTCGTGGGGCACACAGCGCAAATGCGGCCTGTCAGTTGCCCATACCTGTTCGAAAGTAAGCTGCCTGACCAGAAACTGAGCAAGATAGAAAAAGAGACGTTGACGCAAACGACTATTGCTTGTTGGCAGCAGGAAAATAAAAATATGATCCCCCCACAGGTTAGTTAGAAAATCTTCTTACCAACAAATTGTGAGCTACCCCATATGAAAGGTAGAAACTGGAAGTCATCCAGGCCCCATACACCTTGGCTTCCTGCTGGTTCCATTCTGTAGGTCCTCTGAAGTTTCCGCATCACTGAGAGATACCTAAGAAGAAACACATGGTACATTGGTCATAAATTGAATTGACAAGGGGTAAGTGATGAACTGGGAGTAACACAAATCTCTGGAATGCAATGTATTTCCCCCTGAAAAGTTGTTAATTCTGGTTAAAGAAAACAAAATCTGAAGCTATGCTTATGGTTTATTGTCTAACCTTCAATAACAGACCAATAACACCTAGTCCACAGTAACCACTTACTTTTTGTAAGTTGTTAATTCTGGTTAAAGAAAAAGTCTGAAGCTATGCTTATGGTTTATTGTCTAACATTCTATAACAAACCAATAACATCTAGTCCACAGTAACCACTTACTTATTAAAAACTTTGAAAACAATAGCCAGCTGATCATCTACTTTAAGAGCTCCAACTTTGCAGAGACAGCAAAGGAATGCAGCAAAAGCAGCTTCATGACCTGAAAAGGAAAAACATGATGTGAAATGTGACCAGAAATGTGGAATGTGCAGTTTTAGTTTGTGAACCAAATGGGAAATGAGACTCTTGAGGAATTAAATATGATAATACAGTGATGATATATTTTTCTATAAATTGTAAGAGTCAGTGAAGGTCAATGTAGTTGGTCAATCTTTCATTTGTATACAGTAGATTTGCGTTCATCAATTTGTTTTCTAACTGTTTCACATGAAATTCAGGAAAGGGGCTTCTATCAAACCCCCTTGATGAACAAAGCAACAACGTTAACCAACCACGGTGGATTTTTCGTTTGTTTCGTTTTATTCAGATTTTGAAACAGTTTTTTCCCTGAGGAAATAATGAAAAAAAAAAAAAAAAAAATGAAAACATAGTGTGCTCATGATTGCTACTCATGAACTCCCTCACTCACTCATATTTCTAGAAAGCAACCAACCATCCTGTAAGTAGCCTTTTCAGTTTTCGTGCTCTTTCTGAAACACCATAAAGTGCCACAAGATGGCATTGCAAATATTGCTAATAAACAAAAAGGTGCTTTGGCGCCATCATATGGCATCTTGGTGGCAAGGAACTATGTTAAAGTGAATCAAACATGCTTCAATCAGATATGCCAAAACTTTTTCTAGTCGGAGAGTACTACATTGGCACTATTTCGTGGCATCTTTAGACAATTATGAACTTTTGTCAAGAGTGGTTGGGGGTGCCAATTGTGGTTTTTCAGTATTTGCAGGAGGGCCCTATAAAATTAAAGGGGATCAAACAGTCTTGACTAAAAGAGCAAATGACAGATGGAATACAGCAGTGATTTACATTGAAGAATTGCCTTAAACATCTGTTAAAATGAAGTAGAATCAAGTTAGTATAAGGGACAAGATGGCAGTTCGGAAATTGGAATTTGGAGCAGCTTTCGATGCTGAAATGTATGACCCAATGACCATTGTACACCATGTAAACCATTGTAGTGACTTCCATAGGTTTAGTTAAGTCCATACTCTTTGAAAATCAGAGCCTTTTCTTTTTGCGGAGCTATGAAAAAAACAAAACATACAAATACCTGTTCCGTAGTCTATTCTGGTGGAGTTTCCCACAGACTCTTTCAGGTAGACGGCGATCTCTGGAGCTGCAGATTGTTTGTCAGCAGGTAGCAATGCTGATACCAAGGCTTCTGCATCCTGCCAACAACACCATTACTTGCAAGTATCTCCAAAAGATACTGAGCATCTACTAAAACCTGAGTGGGTCAATATTGAGATTTGTGGATTGGATGAGTGACTCTGCATACAAATTCTACAAAACTTCGACTGAAAGTACTTACTGCATGAGCCTATCATGGACTGTGTAACATTGTACATTCATACTAATTTGCATGTAATTGCATGTATGAAATTCCCACACATCCACATCTCAGGTTTAATTGTATTGAACTCGTGAAATTCTGCACACACACATCAGACCTGTCATAAAAATCAATATTTTAGACATTTAGTACGACATAGACTGTGTTTGGTGTATGCATGCCGACTAACCTGGTCTAATTGAGTAAACCAGGTTCTGAAGGCTTTATTTCCAAAGCGGGATGGCTGGTCAACAGGAGGGGTCTCATTTATCCATCGGTCCAGAGTGTCCAAAAGATCTAGTAACTTCTCCACCGTCTGTCAAACAAAAAAACAATGACTATAGTTAATGACAGAAGACCACCAATAAACAAAACTACCACTTCTTCATTAAACATTAAGTATAGATGTTAGCATTAATGTACACACTACATAAGCCCCAAAAAAAGAAAAATGCTTTTATACATCACAAAACAATTTCCCTGGTTTTAAAAAAAGACAACATACCTCAGACACTTTATAAGCACAAGTTAGCTTCTTTCCTTTCACACTTTCATTAAGAGTCAGAATGAATCCCATGTAGTCAGCATAAGCCTGTAATAAGGATGGAAATCTGCAGTTAAGGAAACGTTTACAATTACTGACCATGATAGAACAGCATTTCTAAAGAAAAAAAGATGGCATCAACAGTCCATCATTCAAACTGGCCATCTTAGTTTTTTTTCCACCGGGGTCACTGTGCTGTGTGCAAGAGACAGATGCCGGAGTGCCAGCTTCTGATGTCGGATCAGATATGTAACAGAAACAAAATGCTCCCAGCTGCGAACAGTTTAAAAATACTGCCCACTTAATTGTTCTTGCCGTTTTCGGTTGAGATAGCTGTGACTATTGCCATACATCTAATTTCGGAATAATAGATTTCTTGATACGAGTTGCTCCTGACACCTGACGAATAGCACTTTTCCTTGCACACTGACTTTTAAATTTGCCTCATGGTGTTGCGCTATACTGTACTGCTGCTGTTTTGTGATGCTTATTTGGTCAGTATATACCGCTCCCCATTCTGTGTAGATCAGGGGTGCCCAAACTTTTTCAGCTCGCGAGCTACTTTTGAGAAAAAACAGGGTTCTGACAATTGGAGGGAACTCGCGAGCTAGCGAGTGTTGTGTTGTTAGCGCCGTTGTTTGTACACGCGTCAAGTGCGAAAAAAAATAAAAACATTTTAATATCACGCGATCGACCAATAGTGGCTTGGCGATCGACGGGTCGATCGCGATCGACGTATTGGGCACCCCTGGTGTAGATGGTAATCCATTGACAGCTTTCTATTTATAATTGTACTGGATTTAATTGATCTCCACCTTCTTGGCCAGATCACCCTGAAATAAGAGATCTTGGTCTCAATCTGGTTCGGGAAAAGTTCTGATTGATTGAATTTCATTAATGTGGCGATCCTGCACTTTGCTTCTGTGATTTGTTTTAAAACAACAGGTTAATCAATCCATGCTCCACTGTTATGGATCTAATGTGTAGATTTACCAGCAATGCTGTCTACCAAAAGGACATTTACCTTAGACCGCTTCCACTTGGCCATGTCGGGCACCATGCTAATTTCTTTCTTGGGTACCATGAAGGGCATTGTAATCTCAAGTGCTTTATCCTCAGAAATGGCTCCTACAAAAAGATGAGATCACTTTGAAATGTGAAGAAACGTAAAAGTTGTAGGCTACCCCAATAACACTATGTCTGTGCTTGTTCAATATTTGTGCTTTTTAATTTTATGAACTTTAGCAGGACAGGGATCTACGATGGTGGTGACGTAGAAAGGTGATCTGACACATTTTAATTGTGGCAAGCACGTCAGCCTTACTTTACTTCTGGGTTTCAACTCAGCACTAAGCTTTCTGTGCAGTTGCATGTTCTTCCTGTGTTAATCATTTTCTCGAGGTACATGCATGACATCTTAAAGACACTCCTCCATTTAAATTATTATTAAGTAAAGGTGACAGATTATCTATTAACTGGACGAACTAAATGATCAACTAACCACGTATGCGTGAATGACAAAAATTCTACTTCTTTACACGTGCATTACGAAAATAAAAGGTTTGTTTGTGGAGTCCCCAAGACTTGAGATTGTAATATGTATGCAGTGACTTAACAGTTACACGTCGATGTACAATGAGTACATACTGTATACGTTCAAATCTTCCTAAATGTTAACGGTGCATGAGGAGAAGCAAAACAGAGTTCATAGATCCCTACAACATACATCCCAGTTGAGTTGTACCTGACTGCTGCTCTGATTCCGCCATGTCGAAGTCGTCGCTCTTCTTCGTGGATCACAGAGGGGGGAAATACTGGGGATACGACTCACTACCGCCATCGTTTTTGGCTACGTTTACAAAACAAACATTTTAGCCAATGCTGTTTATATTCGCCTTGCAGAGACAAAATAGTTTCCAATTCATTAGTGATTATTGATAAAACTCTAAACATATTAAACATGTAAAAAAAAAACAAAAAAACAATCGTATTGTATTTGCTTCTGGTTACACGTATGCCGGAAGTGTTTGGAAAGTGCAAATTCCGTTATTTTTGTACCTGATTTTTTTTTTTTTATTCTCATTTTTTACCCTTTACTTGAACTCTTGCTGTAATGATGTGATTAATTTGTATCACACACATCTGCATTTGCTTCGGCATCCGTCCTGTGCAGCTGCCTTGGCGCGTTTAGAGTTTGTCTTGTGTTGGTGGGCGCAACGTAAAGACGACACTTCACTGAACCGAATATTTTTGCTGGACTTCAGGCATCGACTTTGATCACTTGCTCAGTGGGCGTTTCTAAGCCTCAGAATGTGGGGCATTTGCAGCAGAATGGTAAGAAACTGACTTTTAGTTCACTCTTAAAATGTTGCACATATTGCAATGATCAGAATCTGCTCGTTTCTGGCAACAAAATAATTATATCTGGCGTATGACTGATAGTGTTTGGACCGTTGGTGATAGTTTACTGCAATATTTGTCAAGACTCGCTTACAGTACGTTGGCGAGCAAGAATATAGGTCAACCCAAGCTAACTGGGTAAAAGGTTAATTTTGTTTGCAATTTTAAACTTCAGCATAGCTAGCATACAGAATGAAACAATAAAAGGCGATGCCTTACTCGTGTTTGTCGATCTCTTTTGAGATCATTTATTTAACTGTGGCAGTGAAAGGTATGCTAACATGAGATTTAAAACGCTATCCAACTGAACCAAATACACAAGACGAGAGGTTAAAGCCGTGTTAACGTCCACAGAAGCTTCAGTTGTTTCTCTATTCGCCCCTGTGCCACTACGCTTTTTCTTTTTTGCCAGAATATCCTCAGTGTTTGTTCAATACGTACAGAATTGTCAACAGTAGGTTAATATATATCTAATACCAAGGAGACAAGAAAACGTCGCGTCCTTTTTCTTTTCTGTGTTATAGTCAACGTCTTTTCGTCACTCATTTTTGATAGCAAGTACAGCATGCCCCCTACAGGTGGCTATTATATAGTACACACAGCATGTACTTGGAGGGGAAACAGATTGACCTTAGACAGTTATTGTATAGTTGTCTGTATAAAAATTGAATAATTAGCAACGAAACATTAGAAGTGTCATAAAGACATTATGGGCATATTTGTGGTGCCCCATAATGTTTTGACAATACTTAAAAATATCTTTCATGTAAAGCATTTTAAATCCTTATGTATTCTACTATTTGGATCGCAAAGGGTGAGTTTTTAACTGTCATACAAACATGCATCAATTTTGTAATATCCGTGTCATCTTATTTTGTGCAAGAAGCGGTGTACAACATGGCACAAACAGAAATCCATCATTACATTCAGACTAATATACAAATATGCAAAATATATGTTGTCAGGAGGAATGGAATCATTGTACCCAGAGAACACCAACAGAAACACAACGACATACAACATATATGTGCTAACCACATGGACCACCTTGCTGCGCTAGATATGTGTCCTTTTTATAGATGAGCATCATATACTAAATTTACAAGGGAGTGCATTGGAAGACAATGATTGTTTTGAAAGTTCCTAAGATATCCAAAGCAATGCTTCAGTTTGCTATGTACATGATCATTATGCAGATGTGATGTGATATTGCGTGGAGCAATGCAAAACAGGTCGTAATATATACTGTGGTTTTTTTCCACCTCTTTAGTTAAAACACGTCAATGGGAATAGGAGTGGATGCACAAAACCGCCATGACAAATCAGCAATGATTTAAATGTTAAATTATCTTATTCAATCTTCCAGGTAAAGGTGGGGATGATAAAACCCGGTGGCCTGGTAAAACCCTGCCACTTGGTGAAGCCAGTTTCAGCAACCCGGATCACTGGGAGATACTTGACCCACCAGAAGGGGTTACCCAGTCTTCCTGTCCCCCCTCTGCAGCAGACATTAGAGCGCTACATCACAGCTCTGGAGCCCATAGTGGAGATGGATGAGCTGATGCACACAAAGGAACTAGTCGATGACTTTCAGAAACCTGGAGGTGTTGGTGAAACACTGCAGAGAGGCCTTGAGAGGAGAGTGCAAAACACAGAAAATTGGGTGAGCTTGTAAAAAAACAAAACAAAAACAGTTGTACAATATTAATGGCTTGTTTAATGAGTTTTTATTTAAGGATCTATGTGGTGCATATAATTTTAGGTGTTTCACTGTCTTTTTAGTTGTCAGAATGGTGGGTGCAGGTGGCTTACCTTGACTATCGTTTGCCGGTGGTGATCCATTCCAGTCCAGGGTTGGTTTTGCCTCGAATGAACTTCATTGATAAGCAGGGACAAATAAGGTGATCATACTTTGCCTAAAACATTACAATAGAGATGATTGACAATTAATGTATTGGAATTGTAGTGTTCCTTGAGAGCCCCAATCCAGCATGTTTTCTATATTACCCTGTTCCAGCACACCTTATTCAAATGATTAGGAGTGTTATCAGGCTTGCGCAAAGCTTGCTGATGAGCTGATCATTTGAGTCAATTGTGTTGGAGCACGGAAACATACTACAGTGGTCAAAATTAATCGACTGATCATCAAATTAATCGACAATTATTTTAAAAATTGAGTAAGCGTTTTAAGAGCCATTTATTACCTTTGAATAGTCCAAATCCTGTAATGTCAGCCTCTCAACAGCAATTATTAATTAGGTTTTGTATTCATTCATGAAAACCAATGATCTTGTATGTTTAATCAAAAAATGACATTTGCAACCATCTGCCTTTACTACAGAAGACAATAACCGCACCAGTGACTGAATCAGTTCCGAAGTTTGGTGTGCACCTTAATCCCTCTTGTGTGATATTGTTTAATTGTTCCTTCTTTTTAGCGATAAACAATGCCAAATAACCAATAATGGGGACAAAAGGTTTTGTAGTACACATTCACGCAAAATACAATTTTATCAATTTATCAAAATCAATTCTAAAAATATTCAATACTGACAGCCCAACTGGACATTGAGGACTGGACTTGGAGACCCCTGCTCTAAAAGAACCGACAGCGTGGTGTGGCTGTCTGCCTTGACCGGTTGGGTTTGGGCTGAAAGACCTAGCAAGGGACAAATAAAATGTCTCCATTTGACTGGAAACTTTACTTTTGCTAAATTGTTCTCCTGTGGGCAGTGGGGGAGGGGTGGTGAGTACATGCGTGGCGTATCACTTGCTTGCTCGCTTGGCACCAGTTGCCCGGGCTTAGACTTGAGCTATTGTTACAAAGGATTTCACTGGCATGTACCGGAAATAAATGATCATAAAACAGATATTTTCAAAATTTACGGTTTAAATGTCAAGTGCCCACTGACTAATAAATGAATCATTTAATCATCTAGTCAACGTTGGTCATTTAACCACCCACCGGTTGCAATAACTCTTATTTTCGGTCAACAGGTTTGCTGCCAAACTGATTGCAGGTGTTTTGGATTTCAAGACAATGATTGATAAGTGAGCACATGCAATTATCTTTTGTTTTAATTCTGTTTTATGACATAGCATTTTGTATTACTATCATATCCTGTCAACAATTAAACATGACAATACTTTTGTTCATATAAAATTAAAATCGTAATACTATTGTAGAGATGACAATTAAAGCATCAGCAAGTGTACATTACTCTGCTTTATTAATGCCAAACAATTTCATACCCATACCAATTGTGCTTTTGGTTCCCATGTTATTTTGGGAAAACATTCAGAAATGTATTGAAAATATTTATAATGTTATAAATAAATGTAACTTGCTGTTGTCTTAATTTGTTCTGTAATACATAATTGCCTATGCTTTCCACACACATTGTCATAAATGCTGTGTCCCGTTTGTTTTAATCAAAAGAGCTGTTGTAATACTGCAGTGAGACCATACCGGTGGAGTACCTGGGAGGGAAGCAACTGTGTATGAATCAATACTATGAAGTGCTATCGTCCTGCCGTATCCCTGGTACGAAGAGGGATGCTGTGGTGAACCATGGAAAAAGTTCCAGGCCCCCTAAACACATTACTGTTGTGCACAATTTTCAGGTGAGGAGCACAAATATGGTTTGCTGTCATCTGGATTTTGTCTACTTGACTGAGCAGACTCTTAACTCATTGATGATCCTGGATGGTTCAACAAGCAACAAAAATCATATACTGCTAAAGATTACATTAAAGTCAAAGCTAAAATCAAAACAACCATCAGTTTGAACATGTGTCTGTTCTAATAAAGTAGGTCTACCAAAATAAAGTATATTAAATTGGCTCTACTGTAAAGTTAATTAGATGAATCAGAAAATGTAAATGTTTTGTCTGACAAAATTTAAGATGAGGAAGGTCGTTTGATTGATTTAATTTATTGGCTAAATGAAGCTCAGAAGTGCGGCTCGGTGGCGCACTGGGTAGCACGTCCGCCTCACAGTTAGGAGGGTGCGGGTTCGATTCCACCTCCGGCCCTCCCTGTGTGGAGTTTGCATGTTCTCCCCGGGCCCGCATGGGTTTTCTCCGGGCACTCCGGTTTCCTCCCACATCCCAAAAACATGCTTGGTAGGCTGGTTGAAGACTCCAAATTGTCCCTAGGTGTGAGTGCGAGTGCAAATGGTTGTTTGTCTCTGTGTGCCCTGCGATTGGCTGGCAACCGGTTCAGGGTGTCCCCCGCCTACTGCCCGATGACGGCTGGGATAGGCTCCAGCGCTCCCGCGACCCCTGTGGGGACTAAGCGGTTCAGAAAATGGATGGATGGATGGATGAAGCTCAGAAGACAGCCAATTTGAGGTATCTATGAATTCATGAATCAATGACAAATCACTTATAAAATTAAAACACAAATAGAAGATACACTTTGACGCAAATAAAATTGTATTTGATTATTCGATTAATCGTTGGAATAATCAATAGGATAATCGATTCTAAAAATATAGTAACAGCCCTAGAACTAATACAACTTCCCATCTCTCTGTCAGGCTTCACCAAGGATACAAAACGCAATAAAACCCAATGGCTTATTTCAATCGTCGTATTTAACACAGAGAAAACAAAAATATAATAAAACAACACATTATGAAAAAAAATATTATGGGTAAAAGGAACGCCAGGTCAATATGATTTTCAATCTTTCCAGTGTCGTGATCTGGGACTTGAATCTGGTTCCGTCACTAGTTAGGCAGTTAGATGACTTACCAATGCTAGTTATTACTGTGTGTTCTGCATGACATGATTCTTTGATCGATATTTAATGCGCATTTTCTCACACAAAATCAGAACTGAGCATCTTTGTGCTAAGCTACTCTGAATATCTAAATGTGTTGCATAACAGTCTCTCTCTCTGTCGCTCGCGCTCTCTCTCTCATTTTGAATTTAGTTCTTTGTGCTGGATGTGTACAACAGCGATGGGTCACCTCTGACTGCTGAACAGCTCCGTGTTCAGCTCGAGCGTATCTGCAGCTCCTCTGAGAAGACCAACATGGAGCCTGTGGGCATCCTCACTACCCAACATCGTGACACCTGGGGCAAGACTTATGTTGACCTCATCAAAGGTAAGTGATCTTAACAATACAATGTTAAACAGTTGCCATTTTTGTTTGTACATTGTGCTTCTAATATAGACTCGTGGTGATTAAAATCACATCATCAGGTCAAGTCCTTCACCTGGATTCCTTAAACTTGGATTTCATAATTGATTTGTTTATTTAGATCAGACCAACAAAGAATCCGTGTCGGCAATTCAAAGAAGCATATTCGCGCTGTGTTTGGATGGGCCGATGCCTCAAGTGCCAGAGGATGCTTATCGGAGCTGTGCGGCAGTGCAAATGTTGCATGGTGGAGGGAGTTTATGGAACAGTGGCAACCGCTGGTTTGACAAAACACTGCAGGTGACATGCAACTCTAAAACTTGGCCTTCAGTCTAGAAAGCGTGTTTATTTTAACATGAAGCTCTCTCAAATTATGTTAGTTGTAATGATGACAAATCTTTCTTTTAGTTTATTGTTGGGGAAGATGGGACATGTGGGGCCAACTATGAGCATGCCCCAGCGGAGGGCCCACCCATTGTCGCCCTGATTGATCATGTTGTGGAATACACGTAAGTATTTAAATAAAGTTTATCTTATTTGAGCCCCACAGAAAACACCAGGAGCCAGATTTACTAGGTTTGCATGTGCAGAAATAGGCACAATTTTGCCACATAGTTCAATTTTAATATTGTTAAAGAAGAATATAGTGAATTTAGCACACTAAATGTGATTTATCAAACCTCAGACAAATAGTGATGGCTGATTTTGTGTCACTGAACACATCTAAAAAGCAAATGCATATTCAACAATGAAATTTTCATGCTAATTTGGAGCTAGTCACAGTCATGCTATATCACCTATGACAACACATGCAATTTAGAGCCTCTATTTGAGATTTTAGTGAATCAAGCCCGATTGTTTATATCATGTGTAAAAACAGGAGGAAGCCGGAGATGTTTCACTCTACCACAGTGCCTTTGCCTATGCCCAAAAAGCTGCACTTCAACATCACACCTGAGCTCAAGAAGGAAATTGAAGAGGCCAAAAAAAGCATGAATACGTGAGCACTGCATTTTCCATTTCCTGATGAATAATTATATTTTAATTGCTCAGATTCCCATTGCTGTCTCTGCAGACTAGCCGATGACCTGGATATGAGGGTTATTGTGTTCAGCCACTTTGGAAAAAATGTTGCAAAAGCCCACAAGATGAGCCCTGATGCATTTATACAGGTTGCAATACAACTGGCTTACTACAGGTATTGGGGGGTAAAAAATATACAATTCATCTTATTAACTGTTTGATCAATTGAAACTAATAGCGATTTGTAAATCTAAAACGCCGATAACTAATGTAACATCATATTTATAACAGTTTTTTTTCTTTGCAGGATGTATCAGCATTGTTGTGCAACATATGAAAGCGCCTCTCTGCGTATGTTTCGACTTGGTCGCACTGATACAATCAGATCAGCCTCGAGTGCCTCCGCTGCTTTTGTGAAGTCTTTTGATGATCCAAACAAACAGGTGTGATATACTCCCCTTTCAGAAACCATTTTCCAAGAATCGTCACCTGATTCTGCTGGAGGAGTTTGGGTGTCCAAATGATCCTGAGAGTCAAGTTTTCATAAGCTTTATGCCCCTCATAGGGTCAACCACGGTAAATAGACAGACGAGGCATGGCTCATCTGTATTTTGGGTTTGGTAAAGTGGCACAACTTCGCTGAGCATCTTCTGCATTTTTTATTTTCAGTCGACATTAAGTGGCAGCACAAGGTAAAATGGCAGCCCCTTGATATTTACAAAAGATGGAGAATTTTCCTGCTTGATTCAAATTTCACATGCAATATTGCCATTTTTAATGACTATAGATTACACTTTTTTCAGTTTGGCTGGTCCTGTGACTTATACCCAAAATTCCCATTCGCCAATTGTGTTGATGGCAACGAATGAGTTCCGGTTGGATTCTAAACTTCCGCTTCTAAACTACAAAAATGTTTCAGAATCAAATTAATTTAAAAAATATACCTTAAGGAGAATCCTCGAATGAGGGGGCATCTAGTTGATTCAAAGAACATTCCTTATCGGTCCGGCGCCTCCATTTTAGAGCAACCTGTCCGAGTAGCTGTGATAAATTATTTCGGCGACATCAATTTTTTTTTTTTTTTTTTGTAAACACTGGCTTTTATGCATTTATCTGTATCGATTTTTATTGGCCTTCATCTGCCCTCCTGGTATCAATAGGGTCTGTTGGGTCTTTGGATGCCCTGTGTTTTCCAGTTTATTTTTTATCTTGTTTTATGTGTTTCTGCCTGTCTAATAGCTTTTTAAAAACATCTTATACAAATGACATTATTATTATTAGGCAAGTATCTGTGTACAAAATTGAATCATTGTAGTGCTGTACTATGGGTAGTTAATCTAGAACACTGTCATCTTTTTCTTTTATGCAGAACAGGGAGAAGGTGGATCTCATGGAGAAAGCTGTAAAAGCTCACAGGTCATATACCAACATGGTGAGTGAGTGCATTGCCTTCTCCGTTTCCATTGAAAATCATTTGTTTTAACCATTGATTAGTTATGGATGTTTAACTGGTACTGTTGCTGTAGTGTTTGTTTGACAGAGTCTGACAGGTAACAAATGAAGGATAGGTGCGGCCCTAACTTATTTTGGCAACAATGCTATTTGTATCCGTCCTCTTTGTCCTCGTCAGGCAATCAGTGGTCAAGCAATTGACCGACATCTACTCGGTCTGAAGATGCAGGCTGCTGAAGAAAAGATTTCAATTCCTGATGTCTTCAAAGATCCCTCCTATGCCAAAGCTTTGCACTACTGTTTATCTACAAGTCAGGTATACTTTATTTTCTGAATATATAAAAAGGTCTTAGGTCTTAGCATAAATCTTAAGACATCACTTGGTCTCTTGTTTTGCTATGCTGATACTACATACTGATACCGTATTTTCCGGACTATAAGTTGCGCCGGAGCACAAGTCGCACCATCCATAAAATGCATAACAAAGAAGAAAAAGACATCTGAGTCACATTGGAGTATAAGTCACATTTTTGGGGGAAATTCATTTGATAAAATCCAACACCAAGAACAGACATGTCATCTTTAAAGGTAATTTAAAATAAAAATAGAATAGGGGCAACAACAGGCTGAATAATTGTATGGTATGCTAACATTACATGACACATAAACAACGAACTGAGAACGTACCTGACGTAACATATTAAGAGTTATTCAGATAACTATAGCATAAATAACATGCTAACAAGTTTACCAAACCATCCGTGTCACTCCAAATCACTAACTCCAATGAAATTGTCATCCTTGATGTCACTTTTAAACAATTCCGCTAACTCCGGAAGTACAAGATGCAGCACTTCCTGTTCTACGTGGCTTACATCAGATTCGTCAGTTGCCGTTCCAATTATTCCACAGGCCTAGAGCGCCCTCATGCGGTTTAGTGTGAAAATAACATGTAAAATGATATAATAATGTCTTAATAATTTCACACATAAGTCGCTCCTGAGTATAAGTTGCACCCCCGGCCAAACTATGAAAAAAAAACTGTGACTTATAGTCCGGAAAATACTGTAATTATTATTCATAGATATGGCCAAAGACTTTTTCAAAGTGTTGTATATCAAGATCTGCAATTCCCGTCCAGGCACGATTGTTTGCCTCTTCATAGATAACTGATTTTTGATTAATATATACAGACAGGGTCGAATAGTGGGGGGGGGGCACCAAATACTACAAACTCAAATCGCAAATTACTTTGTTTTCAAACTCATCTTAAAATGTATCTTTAAAGATAAATGGCTGGCATGGTTTGATTGAAAAAGAAATGCACAGGAAATATGTGAACTAGCTTTTGTTGGCTTCGCAACCGGTAAAAATACCATTGCCGAACAATAACGGCACCTCTGCTAACAACCCAGGCTAAACTAAGCTGCAGCCCATCATAAAAAGATTGGAGGAGAGGTAAGGTATATCACTTCAACATACTTAAGACAGGGTTTGGTGCTATCTTGTGGCATTTTAATGGGTTGGATAGGTTTGTAGAAAAAGAACGCAAATATGTGAATTTGTTAATAATAAACCGCATAGATGAAAGGGCTAAATGTACTGCGCCTTGCATATTTGGCCTTCAAAATACTTTCTTTTTTCCAAAAGGTGCCATCCAAGACTGACTGCGTCATGTGTTTTGGCCCTGTTGTACCTAATGGATATGGCGTCTGCTACAATCCCATGAATGATCACATCAACTTTGCGATTTCATCTTTCAATGGGTGTAAAGAAACAAATGCAGCCAGTTTGGCTCAAGCTGTGGAGAACGCACTTGTTGACATAAAGACACTGCTGGAACAAACACCAAGAGCCAAACTGTGATGCTGGCTCTGGATGCAGACCAGATTTAGTGAACACTGAAATAACTTGAAGGAATTGATCTCATTTCGTACCTATTAACGATACATATTTTTAGAGATGTTCTTTGGCATATCGTAAACCTTGTTCATCATTTTAACGAGAGTCAAATCATGCATAACCAGAATGAAATCACTTCAGCTTAATAAATAATGATTGTAGTCTGGCTGTAAAATCAAGGTTAAAGCAAAGTCAGCCATGGCGCAGTAAACTCAATTCAGTGAGATTTTTATAATGTCTGAAGACATTGCATGACTTTTATAATGTCTGAAAACATTGCATGACAAACAAAATGTCCTCTGCAGTCAAATTATGCACTACTGTTCAAATAGTTTTGTTTTCCCCTAGAGATTTTACTGTCCAGTTTTAAAAGAATCAAGACTGTGCCTTCATTTATGTTGTCACTTGACACTTTGGCCCATGCAGCACAGATGTTTACTTTGAATGGTCAGTCATCATTTCTTTTGTACAAGACAAAATGTAAATTGTCTTATATAATTGTGTAAAGGTGTTTCTTTGACAAGTTGTGCCACATGAAATATTTGAATTAAAATATTTAATGATCTTTTGTAATATTTTATTGTAAAGGGACTTGGTTGTGTGCGTACTGCATCATTTTGCATCCCAAGTATTGTTGCAATTGGAAGTACGAATAAACCTAGAACGTACGGAATACCCATATGTTGTCGTCAACTAGCTTAAACCAAGCCTATACCGTATGGAAATATAGCATCCTGTTCTTGGAAGTGAGATGCAAACAAAAAGAGGAAGGAAAGAAGACTTCAGAGCCTGCATGAACAGATTAAGGAGAAAGTGAAATGGCTTTGTGATGATTTAACAATACCCATCCATTTTTTATACTTTTTTTCTCATGGTCATGGGTGAGATGGATAGGATCCAAAGAAAACCCACGCATGATGCACTGCAAAAGGAAGGGTCAGGCTGAGATCGGAATCCCAGGCGTGCTAACCATGAGCAACAGTCAGAGGAAGTGACTTATAATTAATGTGCGATGTCAGCGTTAAGGCCCTAAGCCAATTATTTGTGAAGGTGGTGGGGTCTGTGTTCAAGGCCTTGCTTAAGGAGATTGCTCAGGAAGCATACCAATAGCAATTGTCATATTTCCTTCCATTCATCGTGAGATTCAAACCATCGTATGACATAGCTGTCTTAACTACTGTCTTAATTACTATGTATACAGTAATCACAGTGTCATGAAATGCTACACAGTAAGTATGTAACCATGAATGTCAAGTACATGTTAAACCTGCCTTGGCTGTCACAGGAAACACTTCCATGTCAATTCCACAAACAGTATTTTGGTCTATTCAGTGCCTTGCTCAAAGAGACCACAACAGTATCTCAAGAGGAAAACTAGCAAATCCCCAACAATTTGTTCTTTATTTCTTTTCTACCATTCCCCTTATTTACATAGATTTTTTTCTTCCCTACTGGGCCCCACTTCACTGGAAACAGCACGTCATTTCCAAGCACAGAGAGTTCATGTCGTTATCCGACCAGTATGACTAATGGTTACCAGAAAGTAGCCTCTACATTTCCTGCATTCCTATCCCTGTGGATTTCACAATCATTAGAAGGTTAACAAGCAAATAGGCTGCACAGGCTGTGCTTGACACTACTGTTACTGCAGGGACAAACTGGATTTTTTTGCCTTTATGAATCTTTTCACACTCTTCTGGAATTATTTTCTCAGGTGAGACCATTCGATTTACCTCAGTTCTATGAAATCCTTTATGACTGACACTAAAAAAAAAAATCAAATTTTCTTCTAGAGCTGGCAGCTTCAGCTAAAGACAAACCAGTTTACTGACTCCATGGAGATGAACTAATAGAATAGAATAGATCTTTATTTGTCATTGTCACACGTACAACGAAATTTAAAAAGTGCCAACCGATCAGCGCATGAGATAAAAAATAAATAGAATAAAAAGATTAAAAAAAATACAAGCTAAAAACCCACAGAAGAACATACACAGACATAATCATTTACGTTTAGCGGCATTCAATGCAACTACCGCTGTAGGGTAAAAACTGTTGGCGAATCTGCTAGTCCTTGACCTAATTAACCTATAGCGTCTGCCTGATGGCAACAGTTCGAAAAGGGAGTGGCCAGGGTGGGAAGTGTCCTTCAGAATGTTCTGTGTTTTTTTGAGACAACGGGTTCTGTGTAGGTCTTCCAGTGTGGGGAGAGGGCAGCCAATGATCTTCTGTGCTGTGTTGATGACCCCTTGGAGCTTTAAGTTCTGCTTTAAGGAATCCGGCAATACAGTCTCACCATCATGATCACATGGCTGTTATTTGTCTCACTGTTCTGCAACAGTGCACAAGATGGAAATTTAAAAGACGAGGGTGAGTAACCTAAGCCTTTAAATTGTTAGCATAGGCTGTGTGGCACTCAAGTATTTGATGACAAACGACGTGCTTTTAACATGCTCTGTTGCTGTTACTCCAGTTAAGCAAATTTTCACATCTATATCAATAAGACCTATTTTGGTTTTCCTAAATAACTCCCACAGCTAATGTTGCTCCTATCTTGTGTTTCTTTGACTTTCTTTGACTAGTTGGCTTTTATGTGTGTGGTTACTTCACTGCATGGGAGCTGAGTTATCTATAGAAATTTCCAGAAGGCATGCACCCATCTATAAAAGATTATAAAGAACGATAAATTTGGGTGTTTACTTTTAGATGTTTACAGTACATCTGCATCTGATAAATTATATTATTGCTTCATGTGAATGACAGCTAGGTGTTTTGTTGGACCGTGCACCTTATTGATAACTCAAAAAAATAATGCTAAACGTCTGTACTCAGTTTCAGCTTTGTTTCAGATTTTTTTTTGCTGTGAAAGAGAAATTATAATAGATAGTTGACCAACACAAAAATCAGAGACGTGTCTCTGCAGAAATCACATGATTTATCAATCTGCGAGCAGATGGATATTAAATCAGAGTCAATGCATAATCATTGTCCCAAACCAAGACACTAATGTCAAATGTCCTGAAGCCATTGGTGTACCAGGAAACAGTGTGGGCACTGTAAAAAAGGCCTCAGAAGCACTGTTAGTGACATGGGTAGTAACCTCCAGTGGGCAGAAACAAAAGTATTAAAATATTTAAAACATCAAGTACTGATTACATTATCTACTTTAAGATTCAAAATATCCCAGTCAAGTTATTTTACATTAAACTCATGCAGACAGCCATACTTTGCATATGGACGTAGTCATGCTGGAATGGGGAAAAAGGCCTTCCGCAGTCTTAATAGACATGATTTGTCCCTCCACATAACACATTTCCATTTTGCAGAGTCCATCACACACTTTATATCACTCTGGTGCTGTGATTTAAAGCTTAATTGCCTTCAACTGCTAGACCATGTACACCCATGTCATTAAGCTCCCCGCACACAAGGCAAGAGGACGTTGCAAACTCTTCATTTCCTGAGTCAGCACAGTATTGCAACTTTTATATAGTGTGTGCCTCAGCACTTTGTAACCACACGCTGCGACTTAAAGTGGTTTGCTTCTACGGTGCTGAGTGATTCTAAATGCTTCTATCGCGCGCAGTTAAACACTGGGAGATGAGGCATTGGTGAGCTCCCCAATTGAGGACTGACCAATTTTGTCACAAATGTTAAGACTGTGGCCTTGCAGCTGGTGTATTATTTTGACGTTCGGTTTTGTACTATGAGGTTGTAATGAAACGTTACAATTATTTAAAACAAAAAAATGAAGGTTGATATCTTAAATACTGACTTTTTGCTTATTTAATTAACTTATGTTAAAAAGTGAGAAATTAAATTAAGTACTAATAATTAATTGTTTAGTGAAATCCAAAATTTCTGGAACTAAGTGTGAGAGTGCGTGTGCATGTGTATGTATGAAGGATTCAAAGTGGTCCTATGCTGAATTTGAAATCTGATCGGTTCAGTTTCTAAAAAAAGGAAAAAAGAATCATTGTTCAGGGCCTACAATCCTGCATCTGCAGGCTTTGAGAAGATTAATCCGATATAACAACACTTAGAAGCTGAAATCTGAACCGGTTGCCAGCCAATCATAGGGCACTCAGAGATGAACAATCATCCGCACTCACACTCTCAATGTTTTTGGGATGTGGGAGGAAACCGGAGTGCCAGGAGAAAATCCACGCAGGCACAGGGAGAACATGCAAACTCCACACTGGGAGAGCCGGAGGTGGAATTAAACCCACACCTTCCGAACTATGAGGCGGATGCGCGAACCAGTGCTCCACCGAGCCGCCAAAAAACATTGAAATATCAGCTTTAAAAAAAAAAAAAAAACACTTTCACTCCTACACTTATTGAAATGTCAGCTTTAAAAAAACCAAATACTTTCACTCCTACACTTGTTGAATTTACTCAATTTCATGTTGACAATTGGTTGCACACAATAAGGGAGAAGGTAGACAAACATGCCATCTGGTCACCCTTATTTACAGAATATTGGACTTTCATTTGAGGATCACAGGATCAGGGGACTCTCTTTAATCTTGACATCTTTATTTTCCATCAGCTGTTTTTCACTGTGGACCAAAGAATATAAAGGTTACCACTTCAGACCACAGAATCCTGGTAACATGGGAGGATGACCAAATGTGCATGTCAGTACATGACGTGCTGATGTATGAACTGGAGGTGCTCATAGCTGACAAGCCAGTACATTATGTAAGTTTTGGCTGGCTAATGTTTGCCATATTGATTTGTGAAATTCTAAGTAAAACTCTTGAACGTGTTTTGTTTTTCTCAATGCTTAGAAGGAAGTCGCTGTTACTCCAGATCAGATAGGATCTACTCATTCCTGGAGCTGGTCACCCCATTTACCATTGGAGTGTGCTTCTCTCACAATACAGCTCAGGTCCCGGTCCGAAAACTGGACAAGCCAGTGGGAACGGGAGCAGCTAATTCCTGGTTCATTATACTTCTACTTCTCATTTTTATGACATTCTTAGTATGTTTTTGTCACACATTTGTTGTCATCAGCAGGCCACATTCACTCCGTTATGCCAGAGGTTTATCCACGAGACGAGATCTTTCAAGTTGGCAGTAAAGCTACCTTCTGCTGTGTTCTACCAACGGGAGGAGTTTTGAGGAAACTGTATCTAACTGGACAAAGCAGCACTAACCGGGAGATTAGCAAGATCAACAATCATACATATACCCTGACTGTCGACTTGAACAAACCATCAAAGACCAGTTGCACCGATATCATTTGTGAAACAACGACATCTGACAATGGGGCTTGTGCTTACGTTGGATGTAAGTTCCAATTGAGATGTAGATGTATTAATTAGCTGTTATCACATTCATAAATAATTCTATGTTTCAATGAATGAATGACCAGATCCACCTGCGGATCAAGATCTCACCTGTGAAACTCAGGATTTCCAATCAGTTGAGTGTCTGTGGACAGTGGGACGAAACACACACTTGGCTATCGGGAGTCCAACAAACTATCAACTACTTGAAAGGTATTTAACATGTTTTTTTTTCCAGTGACAGGTTTCATCTGAACAAGTTGCTATGAAGAGGGGCTGTAGGATTTTCTTATTATGATGATGATTATTATAATTAATTACAAGGGATCGGTCTAAGCTCAAAATGACGATGCAATTGTTTTTGTAAACACCCTGGTTCTCCCCACATTGGTAATTGCCTAAGTCAGTGAGTGTCCTGAGCCTTCTCAAGTACACAACTAGTCATTGTAAAATAAATACTCAAGTACCTGAAAAATCAAGTGTAGTAGCCAAGTATTCATACTTCATTACTTCTGTTGCTGGTGCGTGGATGTCTGACATCTTGATTCCACAGAAGTGTTAAATGGTGCTGACAAGCATGTGTCATCGTCAACGGTTCAATTGCCCGTTTTGTACTTCCTCATTATTATGTTTCTACAAGACACTTTTGTGGTTTCAATGTTTCAGATTTTCTTTCCCCATTCAACATTTGAATAAAAGTAAATGTGAAAATTAGTGAATTAGTAAAAATCACAAAAAATTGAAACACTTATTTGTTTTGGCTTTCTTATGCTACAATTATTTCTTGCCTGGACGGTAAAGCACTCTATTTGTAGACTCAGGAAATGAGTACGTTTGTTTGTCTTAGTTTATTTTATTTATGCTGAAATGTGTAAGGAGTGATGAAAAAAATAATAACAATTAAGCATAAACAGTAATGTAATCGAGAGACAAATGATGTGTCGATCACATATACATTTCAGTATATGAGCGAGTAAGGCACATTTCAAAAGGCACATTTCATCCACTGCCATCTTCTTAGTAGCATACATATATCGCTGGCGTTGGGCGGTGTCATCCTGTCTTCAAAATCATCACTTTTCAGGAAACCCCAAAAATGTCAGGTTTGTTCAGCCATCGCATTGTGAAAAAGAGCAAGCCATTTTCAATGGCATGGTGGAGCAGTCTTTGGGCGGTAGGATGAAATGTTAAATAATAGATTCATGTCAGATTAAAATGTATATTCTCTTGGCCTTTGTGTTCCAGTAATTGTGCGGAGGGGTCCAATGGGAGATGCTCTCACAAAGTGCGAGTGGATTTTGGAGAGAGGAATTGGACTTTAACAGCACAAAACAAACTTGGTACAGTCAAGCTCACTGATAGGGCAGACCTAACTAAAAGAGGTACATCCGTTTAAACCCTTTCCACGGCCAAAGAAAACACAACTATTGTGAAATCAAAGTTCTTGTTTCTGTCATTTCAGTGCACATGTTTGCCCCACAACAAGTTAAAGTCTCATCAGTGAATGCCAGTAATGTCAGACTAGAGTGGGATTGGGCAATACAAATGTACAACGATTTCAATACAACATGCCAACTAAACATCAGTGATGGAGAAACACATGCAGTAGTGAGTTAACAAAATAAATATATAATTTATCAAAATAATAAAATAAAACATTGTTCTCCCATACTGACATCCTAGAGAGAATACTATGTTGGAGTTGGTCATAATTTTGCAGTCATATATGACTTGATTCCCAACTGGACATACAAGGTGATGATGCGATGTGGAACAACTGAACATTTCTGGAAGTGGAGCGAGTGGAGCTCAAGTGTCGAGTTCCACACGATGGGCGATGGTTCGTATTTAATAATATTGTGCAATAGGCTAAACAAACACAATTTATAAATACAGATTTTGCTTGGTAATTGCACTCAAATTGACTTGTTACACTGTTCTACAGTTCCAGATGCTCTTGATATATGGATGCAGATAAAAGACAGCCAAACTATAATCACTTGGAAAGTAAGCCTGTACTTTATTCTTTTTACCTTGAATTTTTGTCATGACAACTTTAAGCCTAGATCAGTGGTTCTTAACCGGGGGTGCTCGCACCCCCTAGGGTTGCGAGAATGCTTCCTAGGGGGTGCGAGGATACCCTGGGGGAAATTTACAATTTTTCGGGGATAATGGTCAGGTAACCGAAAAAAGTGAAAAATTCTGGAAATCAACAAGTCATTGTGTTAATTGGCATTAGGGATAATGCTAATTAAGCCTTATAGCTGTAAAGTAAACCAATTATTATTATAATAATTATTTAGGGTTAGGGTTAGGGGTGCGAGAACTGGTTGGTGAATTGAATGGGGTGCGAACAAGGAAAAAGGTTAAGAACCACTGGCCTAGATCCTGAAAATTAAAAACAATTTCCAATGATAATATAATAATAAAGATATTTTAATCACTTTAGAATAAATATTTGCACATTGTCATTTTCTCGGTTTCTACTCTGCTCCACACAATACCTAATCTTCACTTTTTGTAGGTACCACTGGCCAACCAAAGCCACGGCGACGTCATAGATTATGAAATTAACTGGGCACCAACCTCTGAAAGACAAAATCAATCAAGAGTGATCGTGCACCCAAAGCACAGTTTTGCTCTTCGTCTGGACGCCATGAAAGAGTATGCAGTCAGTGTTATAGCCAGGAATAAATATGGAAACTCTTCTCCTTCAACTATCACCATTCCGATCCTCAATGCAGGTATAATGAAAACGAACAACAGAAGATATGACTATTAAGTAGGATATAAATAGGACATAAATGTTTTTTTCTGTTTCTATGTATCTATCTTTTTATGGTGTAGTTTTTCTTCACAATGCGTTGTTTTCCCTTAAGAAACACATTTAAGATTAATTCCTGTTATCGGAACAACCTGCAATTTTGCACTTTTGCACTTTTTTCATTTAATCCAGTTAATTACTTGACTCAAATTATTACCGTATTTTCCAGACTATAAATCGCAGTTTTTTTTTCATAGTTTGGCCGGATGTGCGATTTATACTCAGGAGCGACTTATATGTGAAATTATTAACACATTACTACCTTACTAGTATATCACTTTCACATGTATTTTCACAACTAAACTGCATGAGGGCGCTCTAGACCCGTGGAATATTGTAACTGCAACTGACGACGAGTCAGCGCTGCATCTACTTCCGGAGTCAGCGAAGTTGTTTATAAGAGACACAGGGGACGAAGATTTCGATAGATTTAATGAGTTGGAGTGACACAAATGGTTCGATAAACTTGTTATTTATGTTGTAGTTATTTGAATAATATGTTATGTCAGGCACGTTCTCAGTTCCTTGTTTTTGTGTTTATGTAACGTTAGCATACCGTACCGTTCAGCCTGTTGTTGCCTATTTATGTCTGTTTTTGGTGTTGAATTTTGTCAAATGAATTTCCCCCGAAAATGCGGCTTATACTCCGGTGCGACTTAGTATTTGTTTTTTTTCTTCTTTATTATGCATTTTATGGATGATGCGACTTGTACTCCGGAGCGACTTATAGTCCGGAAAATACGGTACAGAATTAGAATTTTCTAGTGGTCGTTTTTTTTATTTTTATTATGTGTTATAAACAGATGTTCCATCACTAACTTTGAATGCCTGTTTTCTTACAGGAATTAGTAGAGTTAAGTCATCAAGGGCACGAGGCATTAACGGTGGTTTCAACCTGTCTTGGTCCTCCAGTCCAATCGCTAGCTGTGGCTACATCGTGGACTGGTGCCCCATGATAGGCCCGTGCATAGTAGACTGGTTGAGAGTCGCTCCCACTGAAACTAATGTCAGTGTATTTTCAAGTAAGTTAAGTTATTTCTTTTATGTGGGTATGATATCTATATATTTGCATCCACAGAATGACGTGTAAGCACCTTTCTTGTGGTGTGTGTTATGTCTCTCGCAGAAAATTTAAGAGAGGGAGTTAGATACTTGCTATCGATACATGCCTGCACTCAAGGAGCTCCAGTGTTACTTGAGCGACTAGAAGGATATGTCAAAGAAAAAAGTAAGCTATGTCTTTTGGAGTGAATTGCTTGCGGCCTTCTCGTTTCTGAATAAATATATCATAAATAAATGTTGCTTTGTTTTCCATGTCTCCACTGTTTTGCCAGTCATACAAGACAATCTTTTTAAAACACTGAAATGGAAACAGAGGGATATGGATGTTGTGGTGTCCTGGGATCCTTTAGCTCTGCAAGAGCAGTCTGCTTTCATCAAAGGCTACATTTTATACTATCGGGACCACAACAGCAGCAGTATCATGAATGTCAGTACAGGTAATATTGAACTCAATTGTTTTTTAACAGATGGACACAGTTAACACACAAAATGATCAAGTAGTTGGCTTTGCGCATTTCTCTGTACAGGTCAAAGATTTATTCTACTTTAAGATGTGTTCTGTTTTTAATAATTTTATTTTTTATAGTAATATCGGCAAAATAGTCAGGGCTTGACTTATTTACCCACCAGCCACTATGGCGAGCCATTTCCCAGAGTTACTAGCAACCTAGTCTTTTCACTAGCCACAATTTTGTTGTTAGATAATAACCAACTTCTACATTTGGTAAGACAGATGAACATCTACGTACTATGTGGCTTTTTTTTTTTTTCATTTTCCCCCCTGTTTATATCGATTCTCTCTACATGCATTTTTGTGCAGTTGTTTGTGAGTGTTTTTAAAAGAAAAGGACGAAACAGAACCAAATGGCAAATGCAAACTAGTTTAAATAGGAGAAAAATATAGATTGATTATCAAAACGACATTAAGCCAGCAACATTTCAGCAGCCAACCCATCACTTCCCACGCACTTATTTTGAAACAGATTCATGCTACCTCCGGTGCACCACTTTGTGGACTGACACTAACTTAATAAAAGTCATACCAAACACTAACACAGGGGTCACCAACCATTTTGAAACTGAGAGCTACTTCTTTGTACTTTTTAAGTTTTAATTTGCCAACATATATTTGGAGGTAAACAGGGATGGTGCTATGGGGGGGGGGCATTAGCCCTCTCAGAGATTTCTTTGACCCCAGTTCATTTCCCTCCAGTGCTTTACCACACTGCCATACTTACTAACTTCCATATACAATAACATAACTATAATGTTTTTAACACTATGAGGAATACACGTAAAAATCAAAAGTGGTCAGGCGAAGGAGTCGTGAAGGTCAACCAAATTTGGTGGGTGTTAATGTCAAGCCTTGCTTATAGTATTTTTGTACAATGTCACATTCTCTTATTTCAGACAATCCCCAGGACACCAGCTTAACAGCAAGAAACCTTCAAATCAGCTCTTACACATTCACAGTAAAGGCAAATACAACTGTCGGACAATGTGGTGCTACATCCATCATTGTCACCTTGAATTCACTGAGTATGTTGCACCATCTTACGAGCTAGAGGCTGGTTTAAAAAATACATTTATGAAAACAATGCATAGACCACGACTTATTCCTCATCTGGTTTGTTTGTCTTCCACCAGCTGATAACTTGATCAAGGCTGTTGGCATCACCATTGCAACTATTTTTGTTCTCCTCTGCTTAATTGTCACCCTTTGCTACAGAAACTGGGAATGGTGAGCGACACGACACACTCTTCCACATGGTGTGTTACATTTTTGCCATTTTTTGCTCCTTAAAATATTGTTTGTGCAATGTCACCTTCTGTAGCATCAAACTGAAGGTCTATCCTCCAATTCCAATGCCAGTACTGAAGGATAAATGGATGACATCACTGGTAAGATTTGTTTTACAAGTTACTTGTACATGACGATAAGTTAACATTGGTGTAGGATGGACGGACGGACGGACGGACGGATGGATGGATGGATGGATGGATGGATATTACAAGACTACTACTACTTAAACAACATTGCGAGAAACCGTCTGTTGAAGGAGAAATGACCCAAAATGGTTATTGAAACATCTTAAAACATGTTTGCCTAAAATGCTTATTAAAGAGCCACAATCTTTAGGGAAGTGTCTGAGAGGGGTGGGTCTTTTTATGTCTTCATACTGAGTTAAAATGTGACAAAACTGTGGTGTGTACTTTATTAATGCAGAGAGCAGTGCAATCGTGGAAATTGGAAGATGTCTCAGAAAAGTGTTTCATATTGTCCCATAATGAATTTGATGTTAGTAATTTTTGTCCTATTTCCAGACGAAACAAAGTTGGCGTCCAGTATTTGTGGAAATGAATCACCAAGCTGAAGCAGAATTATTGGCTATCCCTGAGCTGCATTGCAAATCAGAACCACCAATGATGGGTTGTGCTGACCAGGAAAACGTTTCTTCAGAAACGACAAACGGATGCTGTAACGAGCCAGTTGAAAAACTCGCCACACATAGCACCACTGTTCCATGTCAGCTACCATTACTACCACCGTCACCACCACCACAATCATTATCTCTTGCCAAGGATGAACATCTCAACCCTTCATTAAACCTGAACTCATCAAACTCTTTAGCGACAGGTTCCAATGGATATCAGCCACAGAAGCAAAGGGAACACCTAGAAGAAGCTCCACATAATCCTTTGCCTTGTGTCTTAACTTACATTTCGTTGCCGTAAATACCTTCAGAATAGTTGATGCACACTCATTTTATTATAGAGTAAGAGAAATATAGAGAAGTATAGAGAAACAGTAAAGACACTGAATAGCACTTTTGTCGTTTACAGAACACATAAAGCACTTTACAGCATCAATGTTCACCTGAAATTTTATGTAATGTTACTTCGCATGCAATTGTTACATTAAAAGTGAATATCTTGTTATTTTTCAAGATAGCATAGATTAAAAAAACGGAACACAAACAGTAAAGTGCAGCTCTTTTTTCCCCCCTTATGAATTAGTTCAGGATGGGCAACTTAAATGATGGACACAGTTCTTAATTTCCTCATGACAAAATACAAAAATATATTCTTAATTCAGAAAAAAATAGTCTGTGTGAGTGTGGGCCATCATATGCACCATTATATGTATTTAGATTTGACAATTACTTGGTAGTATTTCTATCTTCAAACATCACACAATGTTAATACTAAAGACATGGCAACAATGTTATTTAGAATGTGAGGAATTCCTCTTTCAACATCAAATTAAACCATGGAAGTAGGCGCTGGCCTTAAAGCAAAACATGCCAAAATGGTTAGACAAATCCAAGACCATTTTTCTCAGTTGAAAAGGGGTGGCGTGACCTCTACAGGTCAGGGATGAGATCCTGTTCTTAGTGGAGGAGTTGAACTATCTTGCGGTCTTGTTCACAAAATGTGGGAAGAATGGAGCTGGTGTTTGGCAACCGAACTGGTTCAGCGTCTGTAGTGATGTGGCCTTTGCAGTGCACTGTTGTAATGATGAAGGATTCAAGCGATCAAAATGACTTTTCTCACGTGTGCTCGCCTTGAGCGATAGGATGGGAAGATTAATCATCTGGGAGAGGTGATGAGAGTAATGAGGAGCCAAATGAGCTGGCTCAGGTTTAGGTGCGGATCCCACGCGGACAAGTCTTGACAAAATGGGGAGAGTGTAGTCTCAATCTCTTAGTTTGATGCCCCTGCGACCCGACACCTGATAAGCAGAAGATGGATTGTTGCCTTTTAACTATATATTCTCTAGATTAAATTTTTCGCTACTTACTAAAGACCAGTTTTGATTGACATTTCTTGAGATGTATTTCTATGGGTGTATTTTGTATTGGTATTAATTGGACTGCGTCCTAATGAAAGCCATCCATTTTATTATTCTTATCGGGAGTCAGTAAGGTGGGCAGAAATTCGTGGTGAGGCCCAAACTTGCCTCTTCCCAGCCAATTTTTATAGCTTCGCTTAAATTCTCCATTGTGTCATGGTTCTTCCCTGGAGCCTTTACTTAGTAGGACGTGTACCCAGAGGTTCTTTCTATATGGGTTACAAAATCGGTAACAAAGGGCGTCCTTCTGGTCATTGACGGCTTCCCTCACTGCTGGTATCCATCAACGTGGCTACAGTGGTTACTGCCACAACTAGCATCATCCAGTTTCGGTGTAGCCTACCACCTCAATAATGGAAAAACTCATCCTGGTACATCCTAGGATGTGCTAAAAGTTCTTCCAGAAGTGAAAATTTAAATAAATTCTGTCACAAATAGCTATGTGAGATTGTATATATGATTTTGTTAATGTTAAATCAGTGGTTCCCAAAGTGGGCGGTACCGCCCCCCTGGGGGCGGTGGAAAGATCTGGGGGGGCGGTGAGGAAGAAAGGGGCGGTAGGGGGGCGGTAGGGGGGCGGCAGTCGATTTGTACACAACACGCCGCTCTGGCCCAGTCAGATCCGACAGCATAGACTACAAAAGCAAAAGCTCAGGTTTGTAATTTCAAGCTTGTAATGTTCAGAATTTTATCTTATAATAAAAACCGCATTCTGGGGGTCAACATCATCTTGAGTTCAAGTCAACATGAAATTGGGGACTCGCCAGAACGCGCCGTGTTGTGTTGTGTTGTGTTGAGCTGGTTAGGGCAGTGGTCCCCAACCACCGGGCCGCGGACCGGTACCGGTCCGTGGGTCACTTGGTACCGGGCCGCCAAGCCGCACAGAATTTTTTTTTTTTTTATCGACGATCAATTAATTCAGGTCAAGACACTCGTCCCGGTCACGTGACATGTTTCCCCAGTCGAGCCCGCAAAGCTAATATGTGGCGACAGGCTAACTAACCAGGCAGTGAAGCATTCAAAACTGCTTCAACACATGGAGACCAAGCATCCTGCAATAAAAGACAAACCTTAAATCACTTCGGGTGTCATTGTCTCCGATTACGTCTAGATGGGACCGGCTCGTTTCTGAGAAACAAACTCAGTACTCCCACTAATTCAACGTAATGGTAATGATATTGTAAATGTATTATTTATTTATTTATATAAATGTATTATTTATTTATATAAATGCCGGTCCGCAAAAATATTTTAAGTAATATATAAGTAATATATCAAGAAAGAGGTGTTTGTTTCCATATGTCCCTTGGGGGGGGGGGGGGGGGGGGGCGCTAGGAATTCACTGGGGAGCCAAAGGGGGCGCCAGCCTGCAAAAGTTTGGGAACCACTGTGTTAAATGGCAGTTCATGTGCATTATTGCCACACAGAGAAAAACAGGCAAAAAATTAAATATTATTTGGTTTGTCTTGCTCATACTTGGAACCCAATTTTATGAAACAAAACCAGTTAGGATAACCTGTAATTTAGTATCTGCCATAGACGATAGTTTATGAGTCATCCAGCAGATGGTGCCACAATCTCATTTTTCAACTGTGGTAAAAAACTGCTTTTCCATTGCTGTATATTCACACCGCTTTGTTGTTATCCTTGTTGCGTTACAATGGAAACGTTGTTTTCCTGTCTTATTAAACTGTGCATAGATGATTGTAATGATAATTTAGCAAATTTCTGTATGTCCCAACTCCCGGTGACTTCATGAAATAGAATGCAACCCATTGTCCAAAACCTTCTTGCACACTACAACCTAATTCATATTTGAACCCTCCTACAAACAACAAAAAGATGCATTTCAATTTATAACAACCATTGCATCATAATTCCTTCAAATGTTTTGCATACGCACACACTCACACGTTCACACTTTGGTGGTGGCGAACTGCGTTTGTAGCAATCACAGCTGCCCTGGGGCAGGCTGACGGAAGTGTGGCTGCTGATGTGTGTCTACAGCCGCTCAGGCCACTACCACCAGCAAGCATCCCAGGCAACATTCTCTGGCATCAACTGTCAACCAACAAACATGGTTGACACTTAGTTTTGTTCATGCACTTTAGATCTTTATCTCAATTTAGAATTGTTTTTCCCTACAAATTTGAACCCTTCCTCCTTTTGGGAATGAAACAGAAGAAACTACGAGGGGGCGTCCAATGTATACTGCAGACTATAGGTTCAGTGGGCAAATGCTTGGTGGTTTTTGATCAAACTAAATAAACAGAACATTTTGAGAGTACCATGGCCATTTACACCAACTGCCTACCTTTGAAGAAATCAATAATCAAACAAAGCCACTTTTGAATCCTATAGCTATTTCCCTGGAACCATGAAAATGCATTCAAACCTTATGGCTTCATAGGTAAAATTTTTATTCTTAGGGTATTTTGAGTAAATACCACATCAGATATGTTATAAATATATCTAAAACCTTTTTTACCTGGTGGAAAAAGTGTAGGCAGACAGCCATTCACACTCACATTTATTCCTAAGTGAACCTATGCTGCCTTCACTAAAGTTAGTTGAAAAAAGCTGGGATACAGAGCAAAATGTACAACCTTCTGCCAAATCATCCATCTGCCAAAGTCAGTTGGGCAAGGCTCCAGCTCATCCGTCAACCTAATGAGGACAAGCCAGGATGGAATAATAGTTGGTATCATGATAAATGTTTACATTTGAGCAGTTCTGTTTGGAAATAGTACCTGCTCAGAAGGCAGAATGTAAAATTATTCAACTGCATTACCTCTTTATTTAATCAAGCTGCTATGTTACAATATGGTGTTTTTTTTAAAGTTACAATATCGCTGCTAACTGTTAGCATTTCTACTAATGCCGTCAAGCAATTAAAACATTTAATCACGATTAATTGCTATTATATGTTAGTATCTCAACTGTCAGCCTGTTGCAAGAGTCATTTGCAACATTGATTTGCGTTTACTGTAATTATATTCGCATCATATACAAATGAAAATAAACATTTACACAATTATTTCAGCTTCTATTCCCAGCTTTCCAGATCAGTTTATGATGGAAAACTGTAGCATCTTCAATAGGAAGATGCCTTTGGGCTCCGCCCACAATCTCCAACTCTCACTGGAGTGATTTGCAGCTGAGTGTGATGATGATCAGCATCAGCCTCGGTTGGAAAAGGGTGAATACCCTCTCCAGGTCAAGGATCTTGGGGTGTATGTTAGTTATTTCATTATAAAAAAAATACTCCCACTCATATACCAGACTTGTCTCAGAGTGATATTTTAACGTTCACTTTGTAATGCAAAGTATGCTATCATTCTAGTGAATATTTGCATGAAATGAAACACATGCCTTGAAATGGAATACTGCAACTACAAAAGTATGGCATATCAAACAGATGCTCCATAATCCTCTTCACACCATCACAATATAATCCCTACCATTGAAACGAGATGTCAGATAAGAAAAAAAAAGTAAAAAGGAAGTGCTCTACACCTACTTTACATTTCATATCACTTATATCTAATATCAGACACAACATTTGGCTAAGTGGCCATCATACAACCATCAAACAATAAATTGTGTCTGTATATCTAGACGAGGACAAAATGTTTTAGTCCCAAAAATGGTGTCAGTGCTATGGCGGTAATAATGTTCTCATAGCTTGTAAATAGTTGGTTTATGTTTGTTGTGTTCAATACTACTTGCAACCAAGATGAGCCAGCTCTATTTTCGTTAGTGGCATGAATCCAGCGCAGCTGGTGGCATAGCTCTACATGGAGGTGGATTATAGCCAATGTTGGTATTTCTCAGACAAGGGACGGCCGGCGGATCTGCATGGGGGAGGGGTGCGCTTCTGTGGGAGTGATCACAGTCGTGACTTCAGTCGTGGCGTTGGTCAGACATTGGCAATGGGGGAGGGTTGATTTGTGAAGTGAGGCTATTTTCAAACTTTGCTAGCAGTTATAACACTCCACACTGCACTTTAAAGAGACTGCCATATTTTGTTATTTTAACATACCAGACACTTTTTCCTTCTTTATTATGCATTTTATGGCTGGTACGACTTGTGCTCCGGAGCGATTTATGGTCTGGAAAATACGGTATGTAAAATTGAGCCTAATTTGGGCACGATTCCTCTCAACAAAGGCCTTTTGTTTGATAGATAAATATTCTTATATTTGTGGTGTGGTGCATTAGGAGTAATTATTTATTGAGAAGATTTTACTAATTTATGTATTAATTTATTTATTTTACTTATGCATATAATAGCTAATAGTAACCGTAATCAAAGTGAGAGGAACATTATCAATTATTTGTCAAGCAAGGGAAAATGTGATAATAATGGTGATAATGACAGTAGATAGGTAACGATTCAGTGCTTTTAAATATTAGTGAAATTAAGTCAATGTTTTGAAATATGTAATTTAATTTGTGTTGTAGTTATACAGACGAGTTTTTTTTTAGTTTCTAAATTTCCAGTACTTTAACATTTAATTGGAAATGTCTGTTTGTCCATTCTGCGGGGAAGACCAAATAGCAATAACAGAGGATGAGGTCTAAAGAGCAAGCCTAGGTTTTCTGAGCACCCAAAAATATTATGTGCACTCCTTGACTCTCATGACTCTCAGAAGTCACGCAAAAGTACATGCAGCGGTAACCCCCATGGTGCATTTCTCTTTGTCTTCATATATCCTCTCGCCTTTCATTTGTTGCTACTGGCTTATCTTTCAGATGGAGATTTCCCGGACTTTTCAGATGAGCTTTGCCTTCATGCCGCTGGTCCTCCTGCTGTGTATTAGCATGAGATCAGACTGCATTGTGATGCTGCACAGATTACAAAATACCCATTTCCACCTCTGATTGTCCCCTCAATGGTCAGTTAGTGTGTGTGTGCGTGTGTGCGTGTGGGTGTTTGGGGAGTGGATATAGGAAAGGAAAGCACGCTGAAATGAGGATACAAATATTACATTCAGAATATAAGCGAATTCGAAAAATCATAATCTTTTAATATTAATTAGAAGGTAATATATCTAAAACATTTCTGTTGCTTGGTTCTAAAAGAGAACGGGACAATGGTCGATGTTTCTTACCCAGTAACAGATGAAATCCATCCTCCTGTAACCCTGGCATTGGATCAGCGGTCCAAGAACTGAAAAGATGAAAATTTGTTCTGATATCACATCTGAGATCACGTAATCAGAAGAACTGTAAGTTACAGAACAAAGTTTTTGTCAGTCTTTTCAAGCAAATGATGTGTACTAAATATGTTTTTGTAATTGTCGTAACCTGATTTATGATTTATGTCACACTTGTTTGGTAGAATTTTGTGATGTTATCATCGTGCATGATTAAAAGACTGCAAGTCAACATGTTGAGTAAGATTTAAAAAAGTATTTCATATTATTTCACATTAATGTAATTTGTTAAAAAAATGCATGGATACAATAGATTTTTATGTAGCACTTTCACAACAGCTGTCGTCGTAACAGACCTAGAAGAAAATTAAGTTACAGTCACATTATTGAAGAGGTGAATTGCAATTACAAGATTTTTCAAATTCATTCAGATCTAGTTTTCGATGAACTGAATTAAAACAAACGTGTAACGAATTTATAGATACTTTATAGGGGTGAATTGCAATTACACTTTTTTGCAAACTCATCCAGATCTAGTTTTTGATTAACTGAATCAAAACAAACATGTAACAAATTTATAGATACTTGAAATCCAAACAATAGTTATCTGCCATAGAATGAGTCTCATACAATAGCACATTTGAATATACCGAGTCTGCTATATTGATTTAAAAAAAAAAAACAGTTTTCAGTCCTGGGGAATTGATTTTACCCACATCCAAATGTAATGATTTATGCTATTTATTTGAGCATAGGGTTGATGGCAGCAGTAATTAATCTATCAAATACTGTATTTGTGTAGGAAAAAATATGAAAATACTGTAAATGATACTCATTAATTTGATATTAAAAACACAATAAAGCACAAATGATTTCACAAAACAACTACAATGTGGCAACTTTCAGATCTAAACATATATATATCGGTTTCTTTACACAAGGGATAGAAACACGAGGGGAAGAAAATGAAGTGGCTACAGATGTGAAAAAGATTTGGATGTTGCAAAATGGGGTTTTCTGTGTGCAGAGAAAAGCTTGTTTCCTGGTGGTAGGCATGCTATTTAACATGTGAATGGCAGCATGGGGGGCGAGGGTCATATATATGTACATATGCATGAATTGGGAGGATGGGTACAAGCTTTCGACAAAAGCATCAACTCTGGTGAAGCTGCATGAAATGAATTGAAGAAACATTTGAACCTAAATTACATTGATTGCCTATCGCATCAACAAATTCATATCCGTGTAATATAGATGGGAGTTTTCCAAAGTTCAAAACGGAACCAGGATCAACTTTCGGTTCCGCACTTTCATGAGTTTCTGAGCTAGCGTTGTCGATTGGGCCAAAGCCATGACAGCTGGCGAGACGGCCGGTGGGCGGGACTTCCGTGAGCCACTCCACCTGGATGAGAGTCACCTGGGTCCGCAACGCACTAGTCTCACAAGACGTCTGACCGAGCGGAGACTGGAGGAGGACTTTTTTCTTCTTCTTCTCATTCTCCTAAATAAGAGGCAATTTTTATTTCACACAGTTCCAGGGTTGGATTAAAGACAATCCATTTGATCTCTGCCGGATGGGATTTTTTCCTACACGATTCAGAAACATTTGGATGCAAATTTATTTTGAGGTGGATTACGTGTGCTTTCTTTTAATCGGAAACCTTTTCTTTTTCATTTTATTTAAAAAAAAAAAAAAAAACTCATGTTTTTCAGCGCCTGCTGCGTTAGAAAACCAGAGCCTGAGAGTGGAAGGATTTTATTATTTTTTTTAATCCATAATACAAAAGATGCAACACGGCAGGTGAGCCTAAAAAAATGTCTAAAGAGAGGCAAATTGTTCTTGCGTGTGCTCTTGGGTGTGCCTATTCATTAATTTGTTTGTTGTTGTTTGTTTGTATTGTTTTTTTTCTTGTAGGATTGTGTTTTTCACGCTAGTATGTCTCGGTTCCTCTGCTGCTGTCATAGCTTCAGGTTAGTGTTATAGGCACACTATCCGTGGCATTCACTGTTTTTTGGAAGGTTATTTAGCCAGGATTTATTTATTTATTTATTTATTGATTGATTGATTGATTGATTGCCTGAACAGATCACACGAGTTTAACCACTGTATACATTATTTTATGTGTGAGCGCTTACATCTAGTTGCTTAATTGTATCACATCCTCTCGCAGTAACAAACTGCTGTCATGATTTGTTAACAAGCCTTTTCATATTTTAAAAAATTACAACTGTGATGTACTTTACATGACCAAGTCATTAACAGCAACAAAAAAAAACTCAAGTGGTAGAATAATGTTGGAATATGTCGTGGTCGTGCAGAGTCATGATGAAGCCTCCTGATAATTATAATCGATTATTCCCAAAAAAAGATAAAATCAGTCAGAATGACACTATTAAGTGACAGTAAATGAAATACTATTCAAATCAATGCATATACTGTAACCACTACAGAATGTGAAAATGTTAAAATATAATTACCTGATTTCTCTGCATAAAATCACTGGTTTGCTCTTACATTTTAATCCCCTATTTATGAAATGGTGATTGACATCCCCCCCCCCCCCCCCCATTAATTCTTACTACTTTTTAGGTTGTTTGGGAAATGAGTGCAATTTAGGCCAGACACCTCCATTTCCTCCGCTGTCCCCCTCTGAGGTCAAATCCCAGCAGCCCTCTCAAGATCCCCTTGATCAATTTACCCAGATTAATTCGCCAAACAATGGAGACCATAAACACCGTGATGCCAACGCCGTCATGCCTTTCATCGGCCTCACCAACAGTAAGTTTGTCCAAATAATTACTGTTTACACAGACGCCGAGGGCCAACCTGCCCACACATGGCACTATTTGTCGCTTGGACCATAGCAGACATGACCACGCCATTATAAAGGCAAGAATTTGTGTATTGTTGCTGTATTAATTAATAAAAGCAGACAATATTTTTACCCAACACTTTAGTATTCTCAAAAAAAATAATGTTTGAATAAAAATTGTGAAATAAAGACACTTCAGAATTTTACATAGGTCAAGGAAAATGAAACACACTGAAATTAACGTGTACTTATTTGTGCATACAGTCTTGGTGGGAACACAGTCTAGTTAGTTTTAGTGTATTTTTGCTATTTTCAATTGTTTGTTCAGACTCTTTGTGTTTGTCTGCTGACGTAAAGCAGATGCACCCCAAGAATGTGTGTGGTTAATGGATTACGTCGCGCACGCACAGAGACCAGGACTCAATCTGAGATCTGGTGATTGACCAGGACCAACGTTTTAATTGAAAACTCAAATTGAGCACATATTTCCCTAAATCCTGGTTCTTTAGATGGGTTAGTCGGTGTACCAAAAAAAAAAAAGCACACAAACATCTCAGCTTCATCTTTCCACTGCAGTATGAGTTCATTTTATTTCCTTTTGTTTTCTAGCTGCTGAGCAGAGCCGAAGCTGCTGTAAGAATGGAGGGACCTGTATTCTGGGCAGTTTCTGTGCCTGTCCTCCATTCTTTACTGGTCGGAGCTGCGAGTACAACCAGCGTATCAGGTAATGTAAAGAAAAAAAACCCACCCACAATCAACAGAACTACTACTACAAACACATTTTCTTTCACCTTCTAAAAGACCAACAATGGGATACTTTAGCCTAAATGTTCGTCGTATGGGTCATTTTCTTACAAAATTTGATCAATAATGGTAAAGACAGTAAACACGCGACAATAAAACAGCTACATGTGTGAATCCTATTTTGGAAAAGTTGAAGGCAATTTAAAATTTTAGACATTCATAGCAAAGCCAATTGACAGAGCAAATGGTGCCAGCCCACCGAAATATATTTCTTGCAAAACAGTAAAGACAAAAATGCATCATGGTAAAGAGCTTCATAGCAACTGTGATCCAAAATGGTCGCCTCATCCTGACACTTCAGCTCATATTGCCTCTGGTGTACTGTAACAATATCATAGAGCTTTCCCACAGTAAAGATGTCCTTGTGTTAGTAATCAGGAAAAAGCAATATGAGAAGCAGCTTATATCAGAAAATCACATCAAATATATTAATTATATCAAAAAAGTAGCCTCTTCAGAAAACATGTTACTGTAACGATATTTTGGTGTTTGAAAATATTCCTTGAATATTTCCTTCCTAACTCCCAATCAATACTCATGTGTAAAATTATATATATGTTTTCTTTAACATTATTGATCATATTACTCTGAAAATGACCCTTATTCATTGGCTTTACCGGTATTAGATATTTGTAGTCAATCATATGAATTTGTCTTCCAGGTAAAACGGTGACTTTATTATGTCCACTTTTCTGACACTATGCAACAATATAGTAATTCTTTTACTGTCATATTTTATGCAAATACTCTCAGTTCTACATCTTCCTACATTTACATCTACCAAACTAAGGTGTGTTAATGTTTCTTACATGCCTTGCATTTGGATCTCCAACACATATGTGGCCAGGCAGTGTTTAATGTATTTTTTTTTTCTTTTCTGCAGGCACTGCGGTCTGATTCCACATGGTGAATGGGTGCGGAAGGGCTGCTCATACTGTCGTTGCGGTTTCGGTTTTCTGCACTGTTTCCCCCACGTCTTCCACAAAGACTGCGGTAGGGATGCCATGTTTAATGCTTGAACATCACACATTTAGTCTTCATGGGAGGCAGGCTTATTAGTTTTCAAAGCACAGAACTACTAATGAAGTGCTTTTCCTGTGTTTGTCTGTGGCCGAAACAAAGGTGTGGCTGCCGCATAAATACACAGTCGTTAGACGACGTTTAAATCTTCCCAATTTGCATCCCACAAGAAGGCCACGAGGTTTCTCCATCCTTTGTAAACAGTCTCGTGCATGGCTGCAGAATGCGCTCCCTGGTTTGCCACCCAAGGCCTCTTAAAAAAAAAACCACTACATGACCTACGTACATACTTAGGCTACTGAGTTTATTGATATACGTACATACTAAACAAACCCTTAGCTATTGTGTTATGTGTGTTCTGAATTGTCTGTTTATATGGTTTCTAGATGACTCTGAGGAAGTGCAGTGGTATCATTCGTCTGCTGTCAGGACACTTCAGAATAGCTGTATATTGAGTCTGACACTGCTTCTACTGTTTCTCCTCCTATGATGAATATATATTTTTAAGGCAGGAAAAAAACAATACATCTCCAAAGATAGTCTGAGCTCCAAAAGTATATATTTATTTTATTCAAATGAAATGTTTCATAGAAGATACTGTAGATATGTCTCTGGGGGAAAAAATGAAAGCCAGACGTTGTTCTTCATGAGCGAACTCTTTCAAACCCCGATGAGTAGCCATAAAGTTGAGCGACTGGTGTGCTTTATGGCCTATGGAGATGCTTGATGATGCTGACACTCTTTTTCAGCAGTGATTGCTATGTGACTACATTAAACAAAAAACATGTTATGAAATGTTCGTCACTCTCGGACTTCAACATTGAACAAGCATGGTTTATTTCCACACATCCAACCACAAACCACCCCTATTTATTCATGTTATTTCTGTGTCTTGGAAACAACTGTACATAAAAGCTTCATAAAAATATAAGTTTTGGAGGGTATTTTTATTTTTGAGGCTACTGTTTCATGAAGGATTGTGGCTTCTGTTTGCACAAGGGATGAGTTGATGTGACACTTTATCCAGGGAATATAACAGGGTATAAACTTGTATGCACGGTTTATTAAATTTGTTACAAAAGCATGGTTTTTGGTTTTAATGTATATGAATGAGTGTAAATATTTCTGTACATATGCACATTTTTCATCAAACTAGTCTCCATATACTAGGCATATCTGAAGTTCTAAATGTTATTCAAATGCTCTAGTATCCTATAAACTACAATTAAGAATCAATAAAATTTTCTCAAAATTCTTGATATAAAGAATTTTCTAGAAAAAAAAATAGGATGCTAAATTTTTCATTTAATGACTCATGCCGTACAGTTGTTTTCATCTTTCTTGCCAGAAAATATACGTTTTAACTAGTAACTTAGTAATTGTCACTTTTTATTTCAAACCTTACATTTCAAGCTCTTTCCCCTTGCAACTGTCCCTTCCTCCTTCTCTTATCTTGTTATTTTCAGTGACAAGTCTCTTATCTCCAGTTTGGTGATGAGGCTTGAATCTCTGTTGCCTTCTTATCTTAAACACGCACATCAGTTGTTGCTCTGCTTGTTGGCATGCTCAGTCTTATCGTTATTTCAATAATGATGAATAAATGCAAAAGGTCAATTGCGACCCACTTTAATGTGAATTTTAAATACACCATCCGTTCCATTAGAGTTGCACAATTAATTTTGTGACTATAGAGATCTCGAGGAGTCGAACTAGTATACAAGAGAGGTGACGTACAACCTGGACAGGGCAAATAAAGACAAGCACACATTCACACTCACATTCACACCTATGGATAATTAAGACTCTTCAATTAACTTGTCTATTTTGGAAAATAGAAAGAAGTCCGAGTATCAGGAGTAAGGGCGAGGAGAACATGCAAATTGAACTGAGTTTCAAGTCTGGGTTCTCAGAATTGCGGTGCAGACGTACTAACGACTAGTGGTGTCCAACTACAAGTTAATAATAGTTAATAATTCAAATTTGTCGGTCATAGTGCCAAACCAATAAAAAAATAACCAGCTTGCACCCAGTCTCGGATAACAATAGGACGTGAGGTCTTTTGTGCAGAAGCAGTTATTTTTAACATCATAATCTCCTGGTAATATGACTGTAATCCTTCTTTTGTTATCCACCCTTTCAGGCCAAGAGAGCAGTGTCACCAAGAATGAAGTGTGATTTAAACCTAAAGATCCTATTAGAACTCCTGACAGGGTTTTCATCGTCGTGGTTCACAGAAGATCTCCACTGAAATGTTCTGAGCAAGATTGGATATTCTAAAATGTATTTGGATTTGTTGAAGCGAGAATTTAAGAAGCAAGACGACAAACTGTGAAAGACCCCCAACCACCATTGCTTCCCACTGGTGGATTAAAGCCTTTGTCTGTTGGTATCGGAATGTCACAATTGTCTTTTGATAAGGGTAACAGGATTGGAGAAGATTTAGGAGAGGGAGCATTGATAATTTGATCAGTGGTGGATGTGTGTATTTTTTTATTTGGGTGACCTCAAGCATCAACTAAAGAAGATGTGAAAGAAGCAAGGAATTTTCTATTTGGATCCAATGACTTTAGGGACATCCATATGTGCATCGAGTATGTCCTACAGCTCAATTTTCTCTCTCAATGAAGCTATTATGGTTCATCTTGGGAGCATGCAGTTGAAAACATAGAAATAAAAGCAAAAGAGCAAATGAAATGGTCGGAAAAATTAACTAGAGGTTTATAACTAAACAAATGAAACTGAAAGGGCTCATCTGTGCAGTTTCCATATTCCAATTTCACACACAGTATCTGCTTGTAAATATCTCCCTCCTGTGGGGGAATCTGACCACAATTTGAAACCTCTAACAAGCTGCTGGTGGAAGAGCAAGGCGGCCAAAACAAGGACTCTGACAACTGATAGCGTCCCTGGCATTTGCTTTAGCCTTTTTCACCACCATATACTCTCAAACAACTTTTAAATTTAGCAGTTGTTTTCTAATTTGTTTACATAACACCATGGCAAGCACTCATTATCAAAATAAACCAAAACTATTTGGTAATGTGAAATATCCAAGAGCTACGAAAAGTATTTTACGTACATTATTAAACTAAAATCATAATAATGTCTGGTTTATGACACCTGCTATAATTTGTCATTTATTCATAAGGTCGATGAAATATCCATATAAGCAGGGTCACACAGAACTTTGGTGATGAGTTAGTTATTTGTGCTCATAATGTCAGTACACTTTAGAAATATTGAAAAAATATAGACACTATAGACATGTTTTTTGTGAATTTTGATACAATTATATACTTTTCAACAGTTTTTATTTAATTTTAACATATACTACAAGCAACTTATTAAAATAATATGATTTACTGCTTTATTAATAAAATACATTAAATTAATCTTTAACACAATTGAAGTTAGCATATTGGAGTAGCTCTCAAAAAACCCCTTTGAAGAACAAATTGTGTATTGTTCCAGTCCCAATTTGGGACTGGACAATACGTTTTCGGACAGTGGTTCCTAATCCCAACGCAATGTGTCCTGCATGTACTACAATAGATTATAGTGCGCAAGGGAGTTTCTGGTATGGCACAAGCGTGTGAGGCTGAGCTCAACTGAACTGAAACTATATGTATCAATTCATGAAGAGATTCATTTCCACTGTTCATGTGCACCTGCGCACCGCCTATGTTCACCGTTGTATATAATATCTTGTTTTTACAGGATTATTTGAAGGTTAACATTTATATTCCCACAATGTTGTGTATGTTATATGGTCTGTGTTTTATTGTTGCATCATAGAATTTGACATTATAATCCACTGCGGAATTGCCCATGCCTTCCACACATATCCCAGTCCTGTCAGCTGGTTTAATCCCGGCCGTGAAGTTTGTGTTGTGGTGCTGATCAGCTGCTAGGATGGATGTGACTATCCGTCAGTGCAGTGGGTGACATGATATTAAAGTTTTGCAATGCCTTCCGTCTGACTGCGGTTGAGGGATTTTGGCCGCAACCACGACAAAACGCTTTGAAAACACGTACACACACCTGTTCAAGCTGCTATTAACAAACCTAGTAATCATCCAATAAATGGGAAGAGACATTTTAGCAGATACAAATGAAGGCACATGTAATTCATCTAACATTTGAAATACGTAGCTAGAAAACCAATTAATTTTAACAAGGTTTCTTCAGCTTAACTAATCTTGTGCACGTGTGCAATATTTTTATGTATATATGTAGTATGTATGTACGTACGTATGTAAATGCCATGCATTTTTATTTTCTTGTATTTTTTTTATATTATCACGTTTAGCACGGGTGGGAGTTGGGGACAGCCCACATCTACTGCACAGATCTACTTCCGCATTATCAAGTAGTGATGAATAATGAAGCTTTAAATTTCTTAAATTCATTTATTTAGACCAGCAGTGCTATGTAGAGGAGTCAAAAAATACAACTGGTTCTTGAAACAAATATGAAGCTTCATTTTTCCATCACTAATGTCAAGACTGCGATACGTGTGACGAGCGTGCTGTGCTTAAAGAAGCTGCTTAGATTGGTTATGATTGAAGTCATCTGCAAATATTTTCCACAATGGTGCAACCCTCCTCTCAGATTTGCCATCCTAAGAAATTACCAACATTTTCTGTGTGTGTGTGTGTTTGTTGGCCAAAATTTGTTCAAGATGATGCAAAACGCAACAATTCTTTCATTTATATTTACAATCAAGCAATGCTAATACCACAAACTACAAACCTTTTCATCATGTACTTCTTGCCTTGTAGTTTTCAATGACAATAATGACATTGATGCATGAGACAGTCTGGGAAAAATGTGTTACATTCAACCGTGTGATATGATGAGCAAATGATTCAGCAGAACCTTTCTCGGCCTGGTAGCGAATGATAAGCGAGACAATGTAACCAAAAGGTGAAGAGGAGGGGAGGAGTTAAAAGAGCAGATAAAAAGACAAGAATAGAGAAGCATACAGTTGGAGATATGAGTCACAAAAAAGAACAGAAAAGGTTGAGAGAAGATGAATAGTGAGAATTATGACAATGGTGTGTGGAGAAAGGAAGAGTCTCACTCCTTGGAAAGCACGAGTAAGTATTTTAACCAGCTAATTCAGAATTTAAAGGACTATAGCTGCAACTTAGTGGATAGTCAAAAATAAGTCATATAAGATGAACAGATGTAAAGTAATATCTCCACGCCACCCAAATTTACATGCTACTGCCAAGTGATGAACGCGGCTCGGATCCATGACAAACAGAAGGTGAAGTTCTTCTGGGAGCGGAGAATCAACCAGCACATCCAGCAGATGGTTGAGGAGGAGCGCCGCGGGAAGAGCAGTGCTTTGGCAAGGTCAACATTACCTTTTGATTAAGTCATACTCAAATGTGTCCATAACTGATAAGTGCTAGATCAATTGGAGATCTGTGTCAAAGAATATGCTTTGACAAAGTGAATAAGTGCTTTCTTATAAAACATTGCAATCATAGGTATTGTTTTGATTATTGTGGAATATTTCTGCGATGTTGCTTTGGCATTAACACTGAGAGATTTTTCTAATTACTTGGTTTGACTCGCTTATTTATCTACACCACTAGGGTACTGCAGCAGTAACACATCTAATGAAATGTCAGTTTCTAAAATACATTTAATAGACACTATGTTTGGTGCATTTGCACATTATAATCTCCTTTTATGAGGCTAATAATGATACGTGTGACACTGTCAGAAAACTTTATTCTAATATGTTAAGAATGTTTACCATTGTGGTCTTAATTTTCAGTGTTGTAAAACAGTGTTGTCTCAAATTGCCTTTTCTTGCTAGAATAACAGAAGAGAAATAATATTGGAAATAATTATGATTATTATCTGATTATTGTAAGCATTCTAATTGTGCTGGTGTGGAAAGAAGCAGCTGATGAGTGTTTTCATAAATGGATGTATCAATAGTCCAATGTTTCATTGGTTATGTGTTTTATAAATCTTTCACAAGATTTTATGTCATGTTAGTAGTAGAAAAATAAGCAATATACTTATTTATTTGAAGTCGGAAAATAAGCAATAAACTTATTTTCTAGCTTCACAGCTCGAATAGTTTCATAAATTGTCTTCGTGATGTTTACCGCTCCGTCTGTCTGTCAGCACATAGTAGCCTGGGAATGTTGATTAGGGGCGCCTGGCGATACATTTGAATCCCCCAGATCAGTGTGTATATTCGAGGACAGATGAGTAGAACGATAAAGATTAAGTGAGACGTAATGGTGCCTGATGACAGATCCTCGATGGCACAACACAGTGTTGTACTGACCTTTTTTTTTACAATCTAATTGTGCCTGACAGCAGTAACCTCAGATCAAGTTGCAGTAGATGCCTGCACGATTAATCTTAGCCAAAACCCAAGAGGTATGGTCTTGTGCTGGACTTAGTTGTGCCATCATTCTTCTCCTTAGAAACAATAAATGAATGACTTTTGACTCTCCACACACCCTACACACGGTATTCGATATTATACATAAATGTTGTGTGTGCGCGTGCGAAAACATTCAAAAGTGGAATGATTCAGTTCGGTTCGATTCAATGGCATACTGGCGTGTGTGTATGTGTATGTGTATGCGTGTGTGTATGCGTGTGTATGTGCGTGTGTGTGTTGTGCATTAGGGGCGAATCTCTCAAATAAAGGGCGATTAAATACGTATCTCAATACGAGGTACAATACAATTAAAGGATGTATTAGTACAGACGCATCCCATTTTTAAACTCAAAAAATGTTCTATACAAATTTGTTGTTGCACTATGTTATATATGCATATATGCATATGTATATATGTTTATATATATATATATATATATAGTTATATATTATGTATATATTACTTTATTTATGTATGTATATATATATACACTGAGTTGTTTACTTGCCTACCATGACAGCGTCACCCATCTATAAATTGCTATCATTTGTAGTTTGAATTTAAAACAAAACTATAAATATACAGTACCGTTATACCAATTCAAAAGAAAGTAAATTTCAGTTTGAGTTGTCAGATGCAGAGTTTTAAATTATAATGACTGATCACTTGGGTGCGATGCAGATTCTCTTTATGGCTCTTTAGATTGAGCCAATGAAATAACAAATATTTTGTTATTTTTATAGCTTAATAATTCAGCCTACAGAACATGGATGGACATATATATATATATATATATATATATATAGTGCAACAACAAATTTGAATAGAAAATGTATATATATATAATATATATATAATATATATTATATATATATATATAGTTTTAGTTATAGTAGTATAGATATATAGTTTTGTTTTAAATTCAAAGTACAAATGATAGCAATTTATAGATGGGTGACGCTGTCATGGTAGGCAAGTAAACAACTCAGTCACACAACTGATGAAACTGGATCAAGCAAGTGCATGCTCACATCTTGCAGAAGGATACTTAGGAGTTGATTTAAACTCATGTAAAACAAATGATGCTTTACATCAAATATATATATATATTTTTGCAGCTCTCTACTCTCCAACCCATTGTCACCACATCTTTTGTTTGTTTTCAAGGCAGCAATGAGTCAAATCAATCTCTGTAGAAAAGTGAGCTGGCAAAGTGCAACGAAATCGCACACATAAGCGGCTAAGCTAGTTCATGCCGCACCACCGCCAGTTGGCCATTTCCAATTGCAGGTTTATTGTTAACCAGTGTATGGCCATGTTGACCGAGTCCTACTGGCAAGATTTTCTGAAGTCTTTGTGTTAACCAGGCCTCTTTTCCAATATCTCTAGGCTGAGGGTGCAGTGGTTGGTCAAGTTGGATCGGAGGAATGAGCACCAACAAGGATTTTTGGAGGAGAGAATCAGGCGATCTCAGAATGCCCAGCAGCGGCTCACAGGGCGTGAGTCTCCTTCGCCATGATACTCAAAGATTGAGATGCAACAAAAAACTAAAACTTTGAAATAATGAAAATGTCTTGTCTATCGTCTTGTCTATTTATAGCAATGAAAACCATATTGATGCCAAGTATGTCAAAGAGGAAATAAATCTTACCACAATTTGTATCATGATATTATTTAGACGTTTTGTCATAACATTTTGTACACTGCATTGTGGGCTGATAAACATGTTAGCAATTAGGTGGTATTTGATTTTTTTCAGGGTGTTAAGAAGCATGATACACTACTTGGATGAGCTCCTAAGATATTACAGTCTTGTACATTATTCACGAATAAAAAAACAATTATAAACAGAACTGGGTTCATCTTTAATCATCAATTCACAATCATCACAGTACACTGTAATGTTTTAAATGTTTAAATGCTTGAGAACATATACATTGAGGAAGTGTCTGGAAAGCTGCCATTCTCTTCTTTGTGCTTCCCTCAGCTTTTGACTGATAATAGCAGTTGAAATAGAACCGCAGTAAACATTGTTTACTCACTTTTGGGAGCAAGAGTCTGCAGCAGCGATAACAAAAAGTGCTGGCAAGTAAACAAACAAATATTTATTGTTTGGTTAAAAAAATCAAATAGTGTGCATCAGTTATCTGTGAGTGGACCCCCAAAATATACATGCAGACTGAGGTTCATCACAGGCACTTGTCAAATCGCCACTGGAGGTCAGCATTGCATTAAATTGGTCTACAATTGAAAAGTAAACATCGGAGAAGTCTGAAGAAGCCTGGTCAAACTTGAAAAGTATACAACTTTTAAGAAGATGGAGGATTATTTCCACTACCTCAGCACCAAAGCAATTTCTCTACACCTGATAAAAAGACAATTTGTGCTATTCATCCATTTTCTGGAAGACTTTTCCTCTTCAGAGCACACAAACTGGAGCCTATCATTATCAGTCAATAATAGGAGTGAGAAATACACTCAAAGCAACTATACACGTTCACACCTACTGGCAATTTAGAATCTTCAATGCACCACATATTTATGTCTTTGGAAAATGAAATATGCAATTATTATTTCTATCTATTAATAATTTCATAATTACATTTTAGGGGTAGAATTGAATGATGTACAAATTTAGCAGAGGTGCGCAGCATCACAAGATGTTTAAGGCAAGAAAAAAAAAGGTCAATAACATGGTATTATATCAACAACATGCCCCTTCAGAAGTGATTGATTAGGTAGTGTGGGATTTCTAAAATTGGCCCTATCTCTGTATACCCTATTAGAAATAAGGGCGAGAGCAAGTGTGCCATACTGGTTCTCTGATGTCATGCTTTGTCAGTATACTTCTAAAATTAGAGTTGTGACATTACATACCCAAAGCTTGACTGTAAATGTATTTTTTTGTTGTATAGGTATTTACAATGTATCTTCTTACACAAGTTCCAGTTATAGTCACAATGTACATGCAATGTTAAAGCTGTGAATGTGTTCCCATTGACTGCCAGTGTATGCTGTGCTATATATTACTGCGTGTACCAATGCTTTGTCATAGTCTGGTTATCTGCTTGATTGACCTGGAGCAAATTTCCAAGTTCCTATTAGAGTTGCCTTCATACTATCAAATTATTGGACTTCAATTAAAGAGTTTTTACCTTTTCTGGGGCCAAAAGAGCATGCAATTGCCACACAGAAAGGCTAAACACGATTACTCTTTCTCTATGGCAACGGTGCAAGTGCTGCAGCAAATCAAAATGCCTTCAAGAATTGCAGGATTCATAGTGCAGAACCAGTCCAATTCTGCCTAGTTTTAAAATGGCAGATGTCAGTTAGCCCTGCTCTCACAATGTTGTTACCTTGGCAACTTGCTGCTCCACACTACAGAAACAGGGAAATTGGCCAGGAACTCGACAGACATCGTTCTACCTCCAGACACAAATTAAGAAAATTATTCTGAAGACAGTTGTCCTTTTTCTTATTATACTAAAATTATTTTGTTGACTTTACAATTCGGTCAACAGTGAAGTGAATTGAATGACTGCAGCAGCTTACAGAAGTGTTTGTCACAAATGTGCAATGTTTTTTTAATACAGCTTTTATCTAATTATGCATTCTGATATCCTCAACCAAGTAAAATAAGCAAAATGTGGAGAGAGAGAGAGAGAGAGAGACATTGAGAGAGCGACCGAGAGAGAGAGACCCACAGTGAGCGAAAGAGAGAGGGAGCGAGAGAGAGAGAGAGAGAGAGAGAGAGAGAGAGAGAGAGAGAGAGAGAGAGAGAGAGAGAGAGAGAGAGAGAGAGAGACCAGTCTTCGAGCCAGCAGCTGGGTCCCAGCTGATGCTAATAAACAGATGTCAGTAGCTATAAATAGGAAATTAGCAAGGTCTGTCTTTAGGTATGTCTGTTGTATTTTATCTCCAGCATGATTTGAGCTATAATCTCATTGTATGTGAACTTAAAAGAATAATAATTAAATAAAACCCGCAACAATACGTCGGCAAAATGAAGGCATTTTTATTTTGACCGCTAGAGAGCGGCAACACACAGTTAAACCAACAAACGATAAATTGAGCGCAAGTTAGCTCGTGGTCAATAATGTGTGATGTTTCTTCTCCATATTTTAGGTTGAAATGCCTATTTTGAAATCGTTTTCCACAACACTGAGACCCTTTATTAAAATACAATACAATGTGGGGGATTGTTTCCAGGCTTTATTTCCTCCAACAGACAATGACCTTGTACATTCATAAAGTTCCTTCTGTAAATTATGATTTGCGCATACCCATGACCTCAACCGAACCCGTATTATCAATGAGCATCAGGGTCGGACCTCACTTGTGTTCTTGTGGCAGAATGAGAACAAGCCAACAGCAAGGTAAAGTCTGTTACAGCAGCAGAAAATAATACCCAAACAATAAAAATCACCCAAAGTTTGGGTTGTATAGATTTCAGTACAGCTAAATGTCTCCCTCCGACTAAACAAATTAGCTATTCCGTTGTAAAAAAAAAAAAAACTACACCCAAACATTATAGAAAGGCGGCACGGTGGCCTAGTCCGTCAAAAAAAAAAACATACCCAAGCATTGGTTTGCACATTCACCTCACAGTTCAGAGGGTGTGGGTTTGATTCCACCTCTGGCCCTCCCTGTGTGGAGTTTGCATGTTCTCCCCGTGCCTGCGTGGGTTTTGCCCAGTAACTCCGATCTCCTCCCACATCCCAAAAACATGCATGGTTGGCTGATTGAGCACAAATTGCCCGTAGGTGTGAGTGAGAGTGCGGATGGTTATTCGTCTCTGTGTGCCCTGCGGTTGGCTGGCAACTAGTTCAGGGTGTTCCCCCTATATTCTGATGACTGCTGGGATAGGCTCCAGCATGCCTGCGACCCTTGTGGGGAAAAGCAGTACAGAAAATGGATGGATGGAACATTATAAAAGCAACATTTAGAATGCCACTCCCACACACTCAGTGTTTAAGTCCCTACTGCTCAATTTTAAAATGTTATATTAAACAAAAACACATTTCCATAAATCAGTGGTTTCCATTCAGGTAATATATTCAGATTATTCAGTGAAAAACAAACAAAAATATATTTTGCTTTCATCCTGTGGTGGAAATGTGTCACTTGCTGAAAACAAGACACTCCATCTGCACAGCGGGCAGGATTTAAGGGAATTTCTAAATAGATTGTCTAAATATGATCTTGCATAAATCAGTGCTTCCCAATGAGTTCAGATCTGCTAGCAGTACTGTTATGGTAACTTGCTATCTTGACGCTTTCTTTTTTTGTAAATTACTTTTTCAAATTTGAATGTACTGTATAAGTAAATTGTTGAGCCCATGCAACTGTAGGGCAAATGATACTCATGTGCATGACACACTAAATCAGTAGGAACCAGTTTACTTTTCAGTTCTGCTTTAAGAAACACTCAGTTGTTAGCTATGCTGGATGTGGGACATTGTTTGCAATGGTTTATTATTTGAGATATTTCCAGTAAATGCTGTATGAAGCTTGGGAGAATGGCATCAAAGTATTTTTTTTTGTTCTACCACGAGTCAGAGGCTCTTTGGCAGGTGAAGATAGGCCACATGTAACATAGAACGCAGCCATTCTAGAACTTCTGTCTACATAGAAATATTCAGTCTATCATCTGTTGAGATGGTACCACACCTTATACCATGGAACCTTGATTCAGAAACTCAGAAACAATGAATGTGAGATTCACAGAAAATAGTGTCCAGTCCAATGTTTCCATTAATTTCCCATGCGTCTGAGCATTCACACAAACCCAATGAGCATTTCTTGGACCATGGCGACCTACATCAGACTTGCACATCGTTAAACGTCATGATAATAAATTACATGATGTAGGTATGTTACAAAATGACAAATAGAGGATAATGTTGGGTAGAGATTTGTACCATGAATAAAATTAGTGTGAGTTTATAAGAATCGGTTACGGATTAAGGACTTTATGCCAGTTTTTTGTTGTGAATCGACCCAAAGATCAGTAGATTTGGAGTGGATGGGACAGGCACCCCAATTTTGTTGTTATTCACTATAATTCTAGGATGAGCAACCGGCTAACCCAAATAATTCCTCAAAAAATGCTGATAAAAATGAAAAGAATGCAAAAAAGAAAAAACATTGTGTTAAAGATAATTGAGTTTCTTTCTGCTTAATGTCAAGGTCCGATTTGTGAACATATCAAATTAAAATCCTCCAGTATGGTGAGCTGACTACCGATTGCTCTTGTTTTGGTTCTGAATGTGAAGATGGAATTGAGCTTCTGCTCAGTGGAGGGCAGCTCTATTCAAATGGGATACAGGGATGGAGGACACTACAAAACCTAAAAAAAAATCCTCAGATATTTGCTTTATCACCTTTAACACAAATCCTTCAGTATTTAATAAGTTTAAGCAAAACAAAAAATCAAAGTGGCCCTTGTATCTTTCTATTTTTCTCTATGCAGCCTCGAAGGAAACATTTTGGACAAACTTGTCCTACAGTTTTCTTGTTTATTTCAAAGCCTTGAGCAGCTGTTAGTGATGTTTGTCAATGAAAAGAACCCCCCAACACCCCCGTCTCTTCAAACAGCTACAGACACACAAAGAATTTAAAGAGACCGTTTTTCCAAATTAGACGATTTCACTGCATTCATTTCAACTAAATATTCTAAACACATAAACAAGTTTGAAGAAAAAAAAACATAGTTATAACATTTTGCAGTATAATTCAACTAGCTCTCACAATAAAGTGAATATAGAAACAAATTACAATATTTTACACTCAGTACATCCTGGCCAAAATCTCCAGTACATTTCTTTTTGTCTTTTTGTAGATTGTGTGCAATTGTTTGACTGTAGCTAACTAGTACAGAGGGGGATTTTTCTAACCTAACAAGGGAGATGGATGCTTTGTGTCATTTGGAATTTAGGTTGGGAAAAGGGCAGGAACTGAGTGAACAAATGTTCAACAAACCTGTCATATCCATAACAAGCGAGGTTAACACAGACGTGCAAAAGCATACTACTGTATTTGTATTTCACTAAATGTTGTTCAGTTGTCTTAAGAATCAAGTCAATGCTTCACTATATTTGTAATATCCATCCATCCATTTTCTATACAGCTTGTCCCCATGGGGGTCGCAAGCGTGCTGGAGCCTATCCCAGCAGTCATCAGGCAGAAGGCGGGGGACACCCTGAACCGGTTGCCAACAAATCGCAGGACACACAGAGACGAACCGCACTTGCACTCACACCTACGGGCAATTTTGAGTGCTCAATCGGCCTACCATCCATTTCTTTAGGATGTGGGAGGAAATTGGAGGAAACCGGAGAAAATCCACGCGGGCATGGGAAGATCATGCAAACTCCACACAGGGAGGACTGGAGGTTGAATCGAACCCATACCCTCCAAACTGTGAGGCGGACGTGCTAACCTATATTTGTAATATGTTTACAGAAAAATTGTTTCTAATTTCCTTACTGTGCAAAAGCAAAAAAAGTGATGTTTTGAAAAATAAAAAGAACTTCAGTCTTGAATTTTTAAAGTGTTTGGAAGAAAAAAGGTAAGATGATGACTCTTTTAAAATTTGACATTAAGCTACACTTTGGTACAAATTTTGCCATTTTGGTAAAAAAAAAAAAGGTCTCTCCAGACATACAGACTTGACTCAACACCTCTTCACTTCTATCCTGGGGCTGTGCTCTCGGCTTGACCTGATCTACCTCCTCCTCCATCATGAGTTCTAGGCTCCAGACACAAGGCCTGATCCATCTGCCGTCTCGGGCCAACGCCAGAGGTGCCTTTTGATTTAATCATGAGCAGTATGCCTCAGTGCCTCTTTGTGTTTGTGTTAACCTGTGTGTAATAGCCCGGCAGTTGACTTGGTGTATTTTGATGAGCTCTGCTTACTCATTTGTGGTATTTGTTTGCAACTTTGAAATTACTGGATTTATTTTAAAAGCTATTTTCATGCACACCCTACAGGAATAGTGTTACTACTCATGTGTAATTTCATTAATTATACAAACAGTGGTGCAGCCAGGAAAAGTCAGATTTTCCAGATAATCTTTTTTCTTACATTTACAATTTTTTTTTAAATAAAATCATTAGAAAGGGATAATCGTCACCACTTTTTTGAGTACTCAATCATCGACTGACTCACATTTACCCCCCTCAATCAATCACAATTAAATCAATGGCAAATTTCTATTCTCATGATTTCTAATTTCTAGTTCCTAATTGTGAAATGTAACTGGTACTGGCCACTTTCGTGAGTATTTATACCTTAAAAATAAGGCTGGTATTGGTACGATATCTGGTATTGGTACCATCCCTAATTGTAAACCATTGTGGAAATACGTACTATATTCTCAGTACTTTATATTTTATGTCCAACAACTAGTTGCCATTTTTCCACTGTGGAACTTGAACGATAACTCTCCAATTCTAAAGCGCCTTGGTTTATATGGTTTATATTTGACATTAAGAAAATTCTTAGTCTTTTTAGTTGTTTGTGGAATGTTATGTTATATTTTTGTGCATTACGTTTGCTTACACCCTGTGCATCTCAAACACCATGTTTAGCTCTTGCCAGGAGAAACAGAAAATGGTCAAATTAACCAGTGGTAGCTTTAGATGATAAGTGACAGAATCGATGCCGTGACCGTTTGCAAAGCTGGTCACAAATAAATAGTAATTCTTAACACATTCCACACCACGGGACAATCTATCAGAATAAGAGTCATCCGATAATCGGGCCTTTTGTTCAGAAGGGGGGAACCAGTCTCAAATATGACCTAAGTGTGAACCCTGCTTTGAGAAAACAAGTTGAATACAAAATGCCACAATTTTTTTTTTTTTTTATGAGCCCACTTCAACTATGTCTTCCACCCTAAATAAGACTTCTTTGGAATTGGGGCAAACTCTAGACTTTTTTCCCCCCAGTATCAAATATATCCATCCATCCATCCATCCATCCATCCATCCATCCATCCATCCATCCATCCATCCATCCATCCATCCATCCATCCATCCATCCATCCATCCATCCATCCATCCATCCACCTTCTTCCACTTATCCGGGGTTGGGTCGCGGGGGCAGCAGCTTTAGGAGGGACTCCCAGACTTCCCTCTCCCCAGCCACTTCATCCAGCTCATCCTGGGGGATCCCAAGACGTTCCCAGGCCAGCTGAGAGACATAGTCTCTCCAGCGCGTCCTGGGTCGTCCACGAAGTCTCCTACCGGTGCGACATGCCCGGAACACCTCAGAGTGTTTTTTTTTTAAATTTTCATTGCGTTCGCCAATGGTTTTGTCATAAGTCTAACTTGTTTTCACCAGCCCTGTGTTGAGGTGTGGTAATTTTGTTTTAATATAGTTTTAATATATTCAGCGTCAACTATCCAAAGGTATATATACCCATACCCTTGAACATAATGTTAACGTTTGATGAAGTAATAACCAATCACGGCTCAGCTTGAGAAAACCGGTGAGCCGTGATTGGTCGTACTGAGCAACTGTGATGTAATTTTCAGTCGAGAGCAATGAGAAAATGGCCGCCGCCTAACTTGGATTATGCTGTTAATTCATATTCCACAACCCCGCCATTAATTCGAATAGTATGTTCAGACTGGTTGGTCTTCATAATTACTCGTAAATTACTGGACTATTTCCTCACGCTGTTGTTCACTAAGTTAACTTCACCCCATCTTTGCTTGTGAAAAACTGAAAAGTTAGAAAGTGTTGCAGGCATAAAATGTAAAATGAAAGAATGTTGTATGTAGAATATAAATAAATGCACAAAATATGTTCTCTCATGTCAACGTATTTTTTCTTCTTCATATAATTGTAGATCTAGTAATTCCTGATTATATTACATGGGCTGCACCTCACTGTACAGGATGCTGTCATGTCTCACAATATCATTTTATCCCTTGACAGTCACACTGAATTTATCATGAGTTGTCAAAAAACAGATCACCTGAATTTTTCAGGTTTATAAAACTTAATGAAGTCCGTTTGCCGAATCATGAAAATTATGAGAACGAAAGTAAAAGATATGCCAGAAAAGTACGAAGAAATGCCAGAGAGAGATCGTATGCAGCAAAGAGCTGATGAGGTGGTGGAAGCTGATATAATTTGCCTGTCAGAATTAATTAGGACTAAAATGGTGACGCACGTACACACCATGGCATTAATTCCAGAATCTCATTTCAGATCTGATTAATTACTTTCTCACGCTTGACGAAGGAAATCAGCAGCAAAACTGAGGGGATTAACACACACACGCACACATGCGCGCGCGCACACACATACGCGCGCACGCACACACACGCTCATGCACATACACACACATGCATATGCGCACGCATGCGCACACGCAGGCATAGGATCTGAAATAAATTATTCATTTAGTTTGGAACTTTTTCTTTTAAATTGAAAACAAACCAGTGACAGGCGTGGTGTAAATGCTCAAGAAACAAGATGGCCAAGGATGTTTAAGATAAGAAATGGTAAGATGCCGGATAACCTGCTACTATTGACTCAGGCTATTGCCAGTAAGCAAGCGGGGAATTTGTTGTAACATTTGCAGTGCATGACAATACACTAAAAAATACAAATTATTGCACAACATTGAATATAGGTTGAAAAGGATTTTCAAATCATTGTATTTTGTTTTTATTTACATTTTACACAATTTCCCAACTTCAACCGAATCCGGTTTGTATAATCGTAGATCTAGTAATTGCTGATTATATTACATGGGCTGCACCTCACTGTACAGGTCATGTCTCACAATATGACAAAATCATTTTATCCCTTGACAGTCACACTGAATTTACCATGAGATGTCAAAAAACAGATCACCTGAATGTTTCGGGCTTATAAAACTTAAAAGGTTATCCCTCACTTGCCAAAATCCACACCTTCAGAAACAGAAAATAGTTTAAATCAATAAAAGTGACTTCATACGACACATCTAGTGCTACAAGCAGCTCTGCCTCCTCCACAAGCCAAAAAGACGATTTGCAACAAGTCGATGTCACTGTCTAAATGTCCTTGTAGAGTAGGAAAGTTGACAAGTTGAGTAGGGGTGTCAAAACTGCAGTCGATCATTTGAATCAGGTTTGCTGGAGGAGGTAAACATCTGAAATATGCAGTTGAGTTGGAAATCCCGGTCCTAAACCAAAATAATATATTTCTCCTTAATTTTCTTTAAATGATGTTAAATTTTAATACATTCAATTAAAAAAATCATTCACCCCAAAAATGCAATAATACAAATACAGATAATAAGGGGGGGGGGCAGATTTCTTCATGCAAATCTCTACAGATGGCCTTTGGATCATTTCTTAGCTAGCTAGCCAGGCAAGCAGAACCTCTCGCCTGTTCACAACCTCAAACCTTATTGTTTGTCTAGCATTCTTCCATTTGTCCCATTTTCTACTCCACTCTGATGAAAGATGATTTGGAAGGGCTCATGTTAGATCTTCTTCCAATATTTTATGAAAGTGATAGACTCAAAAAACAAGCTGGATCTTGGAAAATGCGCTTGGCAAAGAACTAGTTATGGTGCTCATAGAGTCCTCCCACCATCTGCTTTGGACACCATGTTTGTACATATAGTATTGGCCCACTTGCTTTCCTCCTGTGCTTCTGCTTGAATCTCATCGAGAACAAGTTGATAGTTCTTTCTCCCATGGGCTGTCATAATTTGGGAAATGTGCCCAGTCCTGCCTACCACTATGTACTGTTTGTTTTCTTTCCTTTAAGCAAAAATAATCAAATGGAACTCTCAAATGAATTAGTGAGACTCAAAGCAGGGATTTTCTTTTGTCTGCCTTGAACACCCCCTTGGCAGCCTGACAAGAACAAACAAGACATTCTTGAATCACTCCGCGAAATTGGGAAATCAATTACACAATTGGATACATTTAAGTCTGAGTCCTCAGGATGCGAGAATATGGCATATGGTCATTAGTTTTGATTTTTCTAGATACGTATTGTATACACAAATTACTATATCTTAGTTGTTTTGGTTGGGAGGAACTCATGCATGCCAACACTGTCTACTTAGAAATTGTGAAGATTTCAGAGTAGCACTGTCATTGTTGAAATCTTAACTAAATCGTCTTTTATATACATTTACAATAAAAAAATAAATATATATTTTCACCACTCTCACAATCCCATCCATCTAAAATTGAAACAAGTCATATGATGTTGTTCTCTGAGTTTTCCAAAAAGTCAAAACTGACCTAAAATTCAGTCTGGTTAAACAAAAATGGGCAAAATGCTTTAACTAACAAATGTTTTCAAATTTCCCAACGCAAAGACCTTCGCAACCAGTAGAATGAGTTGGTAAGACTGATATGAGCATGCAATTAAAAACTAAAACAGACATTTACAGTAGAAATTGCAAAAACCCAAACAAAGAAAGGGAAAGTCATCCGCAAATAAGACCGTCCGTCACTCCCAAATTTGAACAGTGATGTCAGTGCAGGTTTTCTGCACCCTCTCCTTACTTTGTCCACTCAAAGTCAACTTCACACTGCTTGAGTCAAGTCAAACATATTGATGTTTTAAACTTTAAAGTGCAGTTTAGTTCTTTGAATGATTTTTCAGGTTTGTTCAGAGTAGTCTCCATGGTGACGTGTCATTTGAGTATGCAGCAATGGGTCCTCTCCCTTTCTTCCTGTTGCTTCAGACAGTAAGATGACTTTCACACATCAGTCAAATAGAATCTGAAGGACCACATACAATCCATTACCATGGTGTTTGGCATTAACCATCCGTGAAAATGGATTCTGAAAACTGCATGCATGCCACATTGTGACCTTGTGACCTCGCAACTGTCATCCCTGGAAATGAATAAGATTCAAATCTGAATTGCATTCTATTTTACAAAACTTGTGGACATGACGGTTAAGATGTGACAGAAAATATGATCCCACTGTAGCATAACACCAAACAATGGCTGTTCAGCAAAATGACATTCCTGATGGTAGTGAGGATATAAATAATATGGCTATATGCACTTTTGGGAAACACAAAGAGGCTTAACATTAGGCGGTGAAAATAGAAAAGTGAGTGGGTGGCACAAACAGAACCTGTGGGTATAAATTTTTTTTTTTCTGTGGAGAGAAGAGCAGACTGAACAAGAGAAATGAAACTGGATAGGCAAAGAAAAAAGCAATCATACTAGGTTTTTTTCAATCGCTAACAAGAGCTTACCCATACTTTGGATATTTTTTAACCCTAACACTTAACACAAACTTACACCTACAAAACACAATTGGCCAAATGGATAATTTTCTTCTCAAAAACATATCTTGTTAAATATATACTAAAGGTATATTTCAAAATACAACACAAATTTCTCTGCACACATTTCCTTTACCAAAACACAAGAAATCTGATTCAAAATGAAATTATTCTATCAAAGAATAACACTTATTTCCATTTTACAAGGTACATGTTGTCAATGAAAGTACACCAGGTTTCAAAATACTGGCTATTGATGACATTACGAAAACTGCATAGACTTTTATGTTTCAGTTTCATACAGGTATTTGCATGCAAAACATGCAATCCACCATTTTTACATTAAATTTCTTGGTTGGGAACTATATATCCACATCTAATGTTCACATTCAAAAGCATTCCAGTCAAAAGCAAATCATTTTTTTTCTTTACTGTTTACTACAGAAGGTACAGTAGAAATGCTAAATACTAAATGTTTACAAAAGAACAGAAAAAGTTTTACAGTATTGCTTACAGTTAACAAAATATTCGTGCATTCTGAACAAAAAAAACAGCAAAAAGCCGAGATAAGCCCAGATGTCTTTTTCTGTTTCTGTTCCCAAAATAACACTCCTCAAAGTCCTCCTTTTACGTAACCCCTGCCACCGAGTCTAAGCCACACTGGGATCAGTAATTTATCAGCTGTGTGTTAATTATTCAATTGTTTTGTTATTATCAGCTGAGATATACATATAGCCTTTGAACTAGTGATGGGAAAATGAAGCTTCATGAACCAGTTGTTATATTCTTCGGCTCCTCTAGATAGCAATGTTGGTTTAAAGTGAGGGTTTTAAGAAATGGCAAGTCGGTGGGCTTTCAGCTCTTCGGTCAACAGAGAGTGCCATCTATAGGCCAAAGTAAACAACAACAGGTTCATGAATCATCTTGAAGCTTCATTTGCTCATCATTACTTTGAATTGATATAATTGCAGAAGCAGATGTTTTTTATACTGTGTCTGATGTTTGGAATATTGTTTTAACTATTGTGGGATGTTGTGTGTTAACATTCGTAAATAATACAAAAACAATCCATAATTTTGTTGGGGGTATTGTTAAGGAAATGTGTTGTCTGTTAAATAAATGTGTTTGACTGCATATTGTGTGGAAATTACATGAAATGTGTGAATGGTATGGCCACAAAATACCAATGCTGTGCTAACTGTGTTTAGAGTTTCGAAAATGTGACAACTGTTTGGACAAATACTTGTTAGCGACTGAAAAAGATTGTAATATTGAAATGATCATCACTACATTTCATTTCTCTCTCTGTCTCCCTCTCATGTGTGATGTGTTTTCACAAAATCATAAACAGATTATGTACATAAAATTTTTTATATTGTATATGTGGTTCATGCATGTATGGTAAATGGACTGCATTTATCTCGCACTTTTTCTTTTTTAATCTACACCACATGGTGCCCAAAGCACTTTCCAATGCCTCACATTCACCCATTCACACACACATTCATACACCAATGGGAGGCTGCTGCCATGCAAGGCACTGCCAGGTCCACACTGGGAGCAAATTGGGGTTCAGTGTCTTGCTCAAGGACACTTCGACATGGTCACCAGGGTTGCGGATCGATCCCACAACCTAAGAGTGGAGAGAGGTGAGCACAATACCACTGAGCCACACCGCCCATGTATAAAAACAATTTGGATGGACCAGTGTTCATTTAATACTTAGATATACTGTACTGTCAAATTTTAAAAATACAAGGGGGTGGAAACAAATTATGAGCTTACATTTCCCCCCTACTGGATTCTCCTCACCTATTTTCACACATGAAGAGTAATTAACCCCTCATGGTACCCCCTGTAGCATAGCAACTATGGCATACGGACCACTGACTTTACCATGACTGGGTCAATCTCCACCCCCAAGCTGCTCTCCATTGGGAACACGTGTCCAAAGTGTATGAAGAATCTTTGGAGACACCAGATGGAGGTAGCTAACGCTGATGCAACTTCAGTACGGTTCAGCTTCATCTTCCACAATTCCTGCATTCCTTTATGAGACAGAACCTCCTTGTCCCTTAAGCCAAGCCTTTAAGGGATTATACAGTAATAAATGTGATGTTTATTTTCTTTGCAGATGACACATGATGAATAATATTTGTGTTGTTTCTAGGTCAGAGGAGGATTGGTAGGTTGCAGTTAGTGAAGTTTAAGAACTTTTATCAATATTATATTACTGACAGTGTAATGTAAAAGGTAAGACATTTTTATAAACTAGCTTTTGCACAAAAAAACACTTGCTGTCTTCAGTACACGTTTTAAATTTTTGTCTGTTCTCAAACAGAAATTGGCTGCGATGGCTGTTTTTTACCACTCAAGATATTCACACAAACGACAGCAGTGAAATCTGGCGATTGGTTGTAAAGGGAGGAAAAAAATAACTCTCGAAGTGAGTGAGTGTTTTGTTTTGTGTCACACTTTTAGAGAACCACCCATATATGATGGTGTCCTTCATTTTCAGGTTGCATCTCTCTAAAACACCTGGGCATTTTATTTTACGGTGAAAGAAAACACATTTCTCAGAGTGGAGAATGAATTCTTTCACACTGCAGTCAAGGCGCCAAATGTTAGGTCAAATTTGAAAGCAGTCAGCTCTCTTGGCCGTACTATCAAATGTGTGAGTGAGCTCGTGTATTCACCCATACTGCCATTACATTGGGAGTCACTTCATTGGGATGAAAAATCAGAATTAGTTTTGTATCAAAATTTTATTTATTAAACCAAGAATGCACAATCGAAATAACTTTTCTATAAAAAGGATCATGGATCTGTTCTACAGTGCATTACAAAACCTGCAGTTGTATACAACATTGTGGATAGAAACATCCTTCTATTTTATCTCAAACACATCACAATCTCAGCTCTTCTTCATTCACAACAAGAAAAACACTAAAATATTGCAGCTACATAGCTAATTTGGTTAAAATGACTATGATTGAACTTTTAAAAGGATGAAGTGAAACTATTTACTCGATGCTGCCCCATCTGCCAGCTCCTCTGTTGAACACCGATGTTCTGGATGAAATGAAGTCATTGTGTGTGTGTGAGGAGAGATAAGCGCGGTTTTAATTTGGCCTTTTCACCATAGTTGAGTCCAATTCTTTTTTTCTCCCCCTGTTTCTATTCAGACACAATTACTTTCTTCTTGCCCATCATTGCACTGATTCCATCTCTTTTGGGGCACGCAAACCAAAATCAGACCACGTTCATAGTCCACCTCTGGCCAACTTGACTCTGTTAATTGTTTTTTTTTTGTAACTTCACCCCTTTGGAATAACCAATCTCTTCTATTTAAGGGTAAAGTGTCCAAAAGGGGAAAAACGTTTTTCTTTGTAAGCTGAGCATTCCTGAATGTTCACCCAAGCAGCTCTAGGTGGCGTTTCTGAGTTTCACACAGTCACCACAGGACAAATTCAAGCTCTTTACTGTCATATTCAATACTTAACTGCCTTTCTGGGGTGCGCCGAGATAAAATAAAAAGAAAAGTTGGCTTTTGGATGCAATGAAACTAATGCATGTTTATGGGATTACAGGACCAGGTGACATAACATTGGGGGGAAAGGTACAAGCATACAAAATAGAGACAATAAAGTAATACAAAACAATACAGGTGACTGCTGCCTATTAAAATAGCTGTTTCTTCCCCCCTGGTATAAAATATTAGATGAGGTATTTGATATAAGTAACAAAACATCACTTCAGGAGTCACACTGGTCAGGGTATGTCATTATCAATTCATAGTTTATTGTTATAAGGGATGACTGCATAGATGTGAACCTCAATCTACAAAGTTTAGACTGAAATAAACAAAAAATAGTGGTGACTGTGTGTCCTCATAAGGGAAGCAAACTATTTTGTAACTTAATACTGTTTGTAACATTAGACACCTTTTAAAGCAATAAACAAACAGAAATAAATAAAACTCCAAAGTGCATATTTTTTTTCTTTTTACTAAACAAAATGTACATCGGCAGAAATAGCACATGGTTATAAATAAACATTTTAATGATCGCTCATAATAAAGTAAAGGATACAAATAACAATAATAATATATTAAATTTGATTATAAAAAAGTTACTGCTACTCTAGTGGCGCTATACACAGTAAAAATAAAAAAATAACCAGCAGCGGCCTGTACTGTATTTCTGCTGCAGCAACATATTTCTCTACAGTCAAATACACAAATAAGTGACCAAAAAAAAAGAAGAGTCAATCTTAATTTATGACTTTAAAGGGAAGCCTTCCTATTTATGAAACAGACAAGGAGTTCAATGTCAGCAACACAGAAAAAAATATTTTCCCAAAATAACTACAGAATCTTATGACATTGTCATTAGGAATTATTCTGGGCCATTTATTAATATTATTTTTGTTCCATTTTATGTCTGCCATCACTACAACTAGCTTTTCCCCCCCTCATTGGTTAAAAATTTACTGCTCTCTTAAAACCACTGGGCAAAAATTAGACCGATTAAGGAGGTCGGGTCAATTTACTGGGTTGTTTAGCACAAAAAAATGTGTTGTTTTGTGACAAGGAACCCAGGGCAGATCAAATTGACCCAATTTTCTGGGTCGGTCCAATTTTTAACCTAAGTTGGGTTGTTTTTAACCCAACATTTTAAAAAGAGCATTGTTTTCCCAATTCATAACTGTCCTGTCAGCTTTTAGTTCGGCTTCTCTTCCCTTTGGACTCTTCACGTTCACTTCAATGAAAACCTTCTGACAGAGAATTTACAGTCATTCTGTGTGCAGGTTCTATTGTTGTCAAAATATAGCCTACAGTATGTTCCTTTTGTGCTGCGTTTCAAAAGTAAGAGATGAACTCCCCAGCAAAAAGATTTCAACCAAATCAAAAAAACTATCTTACCAAAGCAATGTTTTTGTTTTTTTGTTTTTTTTACTCATTAAAGATAACACTCGTTGAAATGCTGCAGGATCAGGTAAACTATGCATTCTGCAGGTTGTGGGTTATGGAATCTCATGTTTATTATCTTTATTCTGATCTAAATCAGCAATCGATAACATGAATGTAAAACGTTTGGCACGAGGTTCAAAATTCATTTTAGTAGAGCTGACACACAATAGTTCATGTAATATGCGTTAAGATTCTGGGCTTGAAATAATAAAGACATTTAAAAAGATATTATTTTAGTAAAAAGGCAACTTTCGCTGGGGTACACTGAGCTATTGCTCTTTAACAATAATTATTAAAAAAAAAAAATCCCACTGTTTTTGCAGTCAACCAAGGTGAAAGGAAGCAACAACACTATCAGATCCTGAACACTTAAGAGTCGGAGTATCTTGTAAAAACGCAACAGAAAGAGCTAATTGACACATTCCATGTAACGGGGATTTGTTTGCTTCTGGTAAACTTTAATTATTGGGTGAATACTTTCAACTTGTCCTGGATTTACAAGCATCGAGGAGCCTTTTTCATTTACGAGATTATGCGATCAACTTGCAGATGTACTGTGTTGCAATTTTTTGTAAATTGCTATTTACTGGCATGTAATGTTGAACATTTATGGACATTTATCTTTAATGTTAACACATATTGTGCACTCATATCGGGAAATGTGAACACTCGACACGTTGATCTTTACACCAAAAGTTCCCTGACTGGAAATTTACGAACTTAAAAAAAAAATAGACCCAAATAACAACGTTAATAAATCTACCAGACAATTGCCCACTTTTTCTCAATACCTCCATACTGCATTTTTCTTTTTAATTATTATTTTCCTGCACTGTTGTCGGACTGAAGAGGAGGAGTAGGACTCGGAGGAGAATGTAAGCTCTTAGCTCACGGTGGATTCATCTCCCAGAGCAGGTTGATGAGTTTGATCCCCACACTGCCTGCATGCCTGCCCTCTGTAACCTTTCATCCCTGCATCCATTCAGCAGAGATGTTACCTTTCTATCGCCTCTGTCCCTGGGACTTTTCCCTGCCGCTGTAACGGCCCAGTGAGCGTGAGCTTGAATCATAATGTTTGCAACGTCTTTATAATGAATTCGCTGCCTCGTTCCTCTGTGCCCTGCTCACACATGCAAGCCATCCCTGAATATCAATGTGGCTCCTCTGCCTGAGCGCGCTCAGCCTCCCGCAGGATTCTCCTTTTTCATCACACTGAGATAAAGGTCTGTAAATTACAATATGGAGAATAGGGTGACACAGTCAAATATGAAGCATATTGATGGCTTGTTGTCTTCACCTCACCTGATTAATGAATGACTTGTCATTTTAAGTTGAAAGAGCTTTTTTTTCCTGCTTCTTTCTGCAAACCCACAAAAAATATTTTCCTTCTCAAGTTGCTTAATCACACACTCGAGCTCCAAACCAGCGTGCTAATGAAAATATTATTTCATGTTTTGAAAAATGGCCGAATTTTAACGATTGTTGCAAAAATCTCGCTTCTGTGTGTTTTCTTGTAGAACTTCACAAATGAATCTCCTCAGTCGCAACAGTAAACAAAGCCTCTGCTAATGACCCATTTAATTGGACACATTTCATTTTTGCTGTCAATACAAAGCAGTTCAAAGGTACTAAAGGCTGGATGTGTTCCACTCTCCTAAAGGTCATACTAAAACCAAAATACTGTCGATTGGATGAGCAAGTGTCAGCCACAAATGCTTGCATTAACAAAATGGTATCAACAATTTCCCTTATTCATTTCCCTTCTGAGTCATGACGAAGAAGCTTGTAATGTGTCAAACGCAACGGAAACTATGAAAAATACACTTAGTGAAATATCAATTATTTCATATTGGTATTTATATTTCTTTTTTTTTAATTTTGTATAAAAACCTGGCCCTTTTGAGGTGTACTGAAAGTGAAGTTGTGACCATGTGGGGACTCAAGACTGAATGTGGTACATTGTTAATGGCATTCAAAATAAAGAGTAACTTATTAAGAAGACTCCCACTGAATATGTACTAAAAAAGTAAAAAAATAAAAACAGTTATCATATTCACTCTCATCGCTACTGTTTGCAATAAACTTTAGGCCCAATCACCACAGAAGAACATTCAACTGACAGACTTGCGTATGTCGAAATTGAGATGAACACCAAGTATTGTACAACTTCATCCATCTTGATGGTCTTACTGTGTTTCAGCAATGGTCAGTATAAAACTGTCAGTGAAAATGCCAGCCTTGAATTTTAAAGGAAGGCTGCCAGGAGGTTCCCTTTTTTTGGCAACAACACCTATCCTGTCAATCCCGTTTACAGAGTTTGTCAGATCTTGCGGGACTAAAAGCTTGGTCAAGAGCAGTGATAGATATGAAGTCTACAGATGATTTGGCAATATCTCCCCGACGCATAAGAGTCCAGCCAGAGTTCCAATATTTAAAAAAAGGAAAAGTGATTCGCATTTGGAAGGAGTTTGTTCGGATGAAAGCAAGACTGATGGAAAACATCCCAATAATGTCGGAGGACTTCCAACAGGTAGGGTAAAAGCCCAAAAAAGCAGAAAGTTTTAATGAAACTTGAAAGACAATGTCTATTTCACACTGAATGTTCTGTGTGGCAAACCATATTCACATTGCTGTTAGGAGAAAAAAAAAAGGAAAATGCTCCCAATAGCAATCATGAAAAATAATTGAGGTACAGTCACAGTAACTGAATTGCAGAGAACTCAGTGTAGGAGAATAGTGAGGAGCTAATAAATACCACAAAGAAGAGAAGAAGTAAAGATCTTAGAATTGTATAATCCTTCCCTTTGTTTCATTAAGTCAAGGTGGTAGGCATCGGGGTTTCCTAGTTTTGTAGTTTCAGCTTGGAAGATCCAAAGCAGCCCACTGAGGAAGCCCCTCCACCACTGTCTTGTTCCTGGAGTTGATGATGTCTGATGTGGTTTAACCCAGTACAAACCGAGGTGTAAGTCCCCAGTGGCATCTTCAAACTCAGATGCTGCAGCTGTTTGTGAACACACATCAAAGCTTGAAGAAGTGTTCCTGCTCTGGGGGATGAGGGTTTAAAAGGGAGGGTTTAGAAGGCCGAGCCGGTAATGGCATTTAGCTGCTTCATCAGCCCTTCTAAACTAGCCATCTGCTCCGAAAGGTCGTCCTGCTCGTACACCTGAAAAAAAAATCATAACAGAAAAATAAATAATATACAGTATAACAAAATGTTATCAGTACTTCTTTGTCTATATGTACACAGATATTGTTAAAATTTCATATTTCCCAAATTCCCATGTATTCCAAACTTACATCCAAACACCCCTCCCCTACTAAAAACCTTTGTCGTCAGTGTCTGTTATGTTCTGTATCTTTTTTTTTAACCCTCTGGGCTGCCCCATCTATTTGCTTTTAGAGGACAGACTTCAGTTCCACATTTCCCTGTAGCCTTTCTGCCTAGGCCCCGTAAGCCTCAAATGTCCTTCCAAATATAATGCAGCACGCTACACTGAGGACAACACAAACATGGTGGATGTACAATGATTACCAGACTGGTGATCACAGTAATAGGGTGAGAGATGGGTAGTTTATTGGCTCATAGCATGACTCATGGGAAAGGGACAATTCTTGGGGTAGGGGCCTCTGCCAGTGCCTCATGCAATTAGTTGATAATATTTGAGTCCACTTTGATTTATTGATGAAGTCAATATCATTTCTGGTTTGCAACTTGCTGTGCTCGATTGTGAAAAGTAACTCGCTTATTCACTCACAGTCGCCAGCCCAAACTTCCTGCTAACATACTTCCTTATCCATTTTCATTTGGATATCTTTATTCCCTTGCAAACAGTCGGAAATTTTAAAAATGTAGCACCAATCCACGTAACACAACTGAAGGCTTGCTACAATATGATATTGCAAATCATTCTTCAAGTAGTTTTAAAAATGTTTAGGAATAATAACATAGCAAATAACATGTTTTCTGAAAAATAAATAAAAATTGTTCTATAATAATTGCAGAATATTTATATAAAGCTTACGCCACATTATAAAAAAGCCAGGCGTTTCTTTTAAAACATTAAGCGGACGGATTGCTGCCGTTTTGTTCTAACTAAAGAAGTCTTGTGGAATTTCTTTTTTTTCTTTTTCCAAATGGCTTACCTTAAGTAAAATCTCACATGTCATTGTGGTCAACTGTAAATAACTTATTAAAAACATTGTTGTGTCAGAAGAGTGACAAATAGTCCTCACCGTAAACGCTGGATTGCTTGCATGCTTCAGCAGAGCAACACACATCACTCTTACTGTGACAGTATGATAAAACAGTAGAAAACACTCAAGAAACAACAAAACTGCTGTCTGTTAAATGAAGTTCAGCAGAGAATGAACATCAAGTTTCTTGCCCAAATAAACACACATTGGATGACATTTTTACTTGTCTTCGACTCTTCATCCTCCAAAACAAAACTCGTCTTGTAAATGTATACAGCGCTGCTGTATACTTCACCAACTCAATGGCGATTCATTCTGCATCTATTCTTGTCAAAGTTTTGTTATTGTTACTTAGTAGAGTGGTGTTGTACTTGAAGCTGCTCTTATAAATAAATTAAAGCTGGCTTCTTGCTGACAGTGATGGATGTTCAATCACAACAAGGGTGGAAATGAACCGCTACAGCTTTGAAAGCATTTACAAAGAAAAAAAAAATCAGAAATATCGGTTCATGTATTTAATCATCCACACAAAAATAATCATGTCCATGTCTGCAAATCTACTGGAAGAAACAGCAAACTACACTTCACACCTCTCAACGTTCTATGACGGTTTGCTAATTACATGTCAGATTAAGCTATAGAAATTGTCAAATCTGAGTGGGATTGTTTAAAAGACTCCATCTGTGTGTGTGTGTGTGTGTGTAAAGTATTTCTTACGAACACAGCATTAAAAGAGTGTCGTTGCGAGGCAAACCTGTCCTTCTAGAAAAGAAATGAATGGCCAATTATCTTCTCTGCTACCGCCTAACCAATACTTCACATATTTGATGAAAGACTTGTTTAAAGTGCAAAAGTACTTCAAAATACAATATTATGTAGAAGCGCATAAATGCTCAATGAAAAGGTCCTTCATTATAAAGCATTCATCTTGAAATAATGTCCTGAGACCTTTGCGGAAGTGCTAGGAATGGCTGATTATGGAAGAAAATAATCACAGTAATTTTTATTGATATTGAAATCACGATAAAAAATAACTGGTTCTGTGTTTAGATAAAGTCAACACCTAGATTGCTAATTTGTACTTTATTGTAAGAGATATTGCAAATGCAAAAATGAAGTTTAAAGTGATGGAATTGGAAGTGTTAGTGGAAGAGGCAACTAAACATATTACTGAGGTACAAAAATTAAATCTATCAGCATCTATTGGGAACTTAGTGGGAAGTAGAAACAGAAATGACAGGTATGAACAAGTTAATTTCCCATTTTGAATTTGTCATTAATTTTGACAATGTTTACGTAACTCTGCTATTTCCTCTCATTCCATATGCACAAGATTCACATAAAAGGCCATATGCGGTATTTCTTTGTTTAATGCACAGGTTTTGCCAATTTAACCTTCCACAATCATTCACACTGAGTAGAGCTATAAAAGGTCATGTAGTCCCGTGCCACTGTCAACTGTACTTTGTCCACTTCCAATGGAAATAATAGCTCCTATAAATAAAAGCTATAAAAAGCCCAGTTACTTTTTGATCCCAGTTGTTGACCCATAACTCCACATCGATTGGACAAAATGCCCATTCATATTGTCTCTGATTGTCAGCTGACCTGGATCTGTTACCCAGCAGTACAATGACACAAACTCTACATATAAGGTCGAAATAACTAAAAGAAACCTAAAGGTTACATTTTCACTGTTCTTTTCTCTTTCAGGATAAAATAAATATTTTATTGACGCAAGACACTCTCTTGGGACATTGCGTTCACATTGAAGCTGACATTGTGACATAAAAACAATATTACATTGAAAAAGGGATCGGATTCATAGATGGTAGTTTATGAATATTCTAACTTAATCTCTGTACAAATAAGACATCCTCCATTTTAAGGGGCAGAAGCTAATATAGCGATTGTTACTTGCAAGTCGTCCGAAATAACAGCAGTCAGAGTGCACAGCCTTCAACCAAGGCTATACCTTGTCACCTGCCAAATATAAAATCTAAATAACCAAAGAGAGGTGCAGATTAGTGATTAGTGAGTCCAAGCAATTCTAGATTTTCATTATCTCTGGAAGCAATCATATTTTTCAAAATCATGAAAGTGTCAGTGCAATTCACAGTCTGTGTAGAACTAGTTGTGCACGCGTGAAATAGAGTACACAGGGATGATGGTTTGCAGTGACCTTTGTTGACCTTTATCACTCTCCCCTGAACGCTCAACACATTTTCTTTTTTGACACCGAACACTTAGACTGACTCTCCCTTACACTACTTTCTTTACATCTGCCTTACCGTTTTCCCCTCTTTCTTACTCTTATCTTTCCCTCTCGAAGGGGCCCTCTCCTCATGCTGTCATGGCTACACACTCATCCTGTCTTATTTCTCTCCATCCTTTCATCCATGTCCTCGATCCCTTGGTTCTGGACTTTTCTGTCTTCGTTTACTATCATTTTCGGTCCTCTCCTATTTGTCGTCATGGCAACCACTTGTCCTGTTCTATTGTCATTGAGTCGATATGAATATTTAACAAGGTTTGACATCCAGCACCCCTTAATTTCATCTTGTCATTCTCTTTACCCTCGAATCTCCCTCCTTTCCTTCTCTCATTTTTTCCGCTCATATACGTATATGGATATACATATACCGTAGTTTTCGGACTATAAGTCGCGTTTTTTTTCATAGTTTGGGTGGGGGGGGCGACTTATACTCAGGAGCGACTTATATACATATACCGTAATTTTCGGACTATAAGTCGCGGTTTTTTTCATAGTTTGGGTGGGGGGGGCGACTTATACTCAGGAGCGACTTATATGTGTTTTTTTTTTCAAAAAATTTAAAAAAAAAAATAAAAAAATAAAAATGAAACCGCGATAAACGAACCGCAATGTAGCAAGGGATTACTGTAATTTGAATTTCAAGTGACGACAGCAGCGCGAAACCATCTGCGTCACTCCAATTCATTAAATCCATCAATCGTCCTTTGTCAACAATGCGTGCGCGTTGCTGACGGCTCTTGCACTTAAAAATATTCCACAGGCCCATATAACGATATATAAATTATATATCAAATAACTATTATATAAGCAATAATGTTATCAAACCATCTGTGCACTCTAAATCATTAAATCCATCGATCAAATTCCTCGTCCTTTGTCAACATCGCCGCGTCAGGGCCGTTCTCAGCTCTTAGTTTGTGTTTATGTCACGTTAGCATAGCTATCGTTTAGCCTGTTGTTGCTCGTTCATAACTGTTCTTGGTGTTGGATTTTGTCGAATAAATTGCCCCCCAAAATGCGACTTATACTCCGGAGCGACTTATATATGTTTTTTTTCACTTTTTTGGGCATTTTATGGCTGGTGCGACTTATACTCCGGTGCGACTTATAGTCCGAAAATTACGGTACTCAGTCATACAACAGTTAAAAGGAACATTTGTAACCCTCTCCTAAAATATGTATTGGTTTAGCTTTTTAAACATGTAAATCGAAGTGCACCTCATTAATTAAACACACACACATATACACCGTTTTGAATGGGGGGAACATATCTTCGCAGGGCACCCGTGAGGATCTGTTCCCCCCCTGTAATTTGGCCTAGGAATGAGGGAACCTGTTCAAATTTACCACACAACCGGAACAGACCCCCAGGAAGACAGAAAAAAAACCAGTTGGAGTCCAGGACTCACCGTTCTCAAAATGTGTGTGGGGGGGAACATTTCCTCACGGGGCCGCCTTGAAGATATGTTCCCCCCCTGTAATTTGGCCTAGGAATGAGGGAACCTGTTCAAATTTACCACACTACCTGAACAGACCCCCAGGAAGACAGAAAAAGAGCCAGTCTGAGTCCAGGACTCACCGTTCTCAAAATGGGGGGGAACATACGTAATTACATCGTTGCTTTTTGGTGAAGTGATTGAGTGTTCCGTCTGTACGACTGGTCTTTGAATGCACCCCGCTTCAACGGCAGAACGCGGATGAACTTAAAGACATCAAATGAGAATAATCCTTTCTAAAAATTGTGACGCAGATGGTTTTATTAACGTGTTATTTATGTAATAGTTTTTTGAATAACTCTGAATTTTACGTCAGGGCCGTTCTCAGCTCTTAGTTTGTGTTTATGTCACGTTAGCATAGCTATCGTTTAGCCTGTTGTTGCTCGTTCATAACTGTTCTTGGTGTTGTATTTTGTCGAATAAATTGCCCCCCAAAATGCGACTTATACTCCGGAGCGACTTATATATGTTTTTTTTCACTTTTTTGGGCATTTTATGGCTGGTGCGACTTATACTCCGGTGCGACTTATAGTCCGAAAATTACGGTATATGGTTTTTTTCACTTTTTTGGGCATTTTATGGCTGGTGCGACTTATACTCCGGTGCGACTTATAGTCCGAAAATTACGGTATGTATGTGTATGTCTATATACATACACACATATACAGATAATAATAAAAAGAATAAATTACAAATTGTGATGATGGAAAAAATAAATGTAGAAAAAACATGACAATTGTACAGAAAATAAGATTATAAAAAATAATAAAATTACAAATTGTTATGGGTGGAAATAATAAATGTAGACAAAACATGACAATTATACAGAAAATAATTATATGTGTATATATTTATATACTATGTACATATATATACTTAAATTGCATTGTGCAAAAAATGTAAAATTTACACTCTGCTGACAAGAAATTATTATGAAGTAAAGAGCTTTGGTTGTTGGGAATAAATCGATACAACAAATACATGAATCTTGGTTGTAAATGTAGGTCAGTTATCCCGATAACATCTAGGTCAGCAGAAAAGGCCTTGCTAGCCCTTCGCCAATCACGGCAATTGAACATCTTTTTTCTTTCAGTCTCTGCCTCTTTTTATGGCTCTCTTCACAAGGGCACTCTACCTTCCGCCTTAGTCCATGTTCTTCAAGCCTTGTGGTCTTCTTAGCCTTCACATCTTTTTGGCAGTATCAACTCAGAATACCTTTACACGTTGAGGGCCACTCTTCTACATTTGCAACATTGCTTTGGTCTCCACTTACATTGGCAGCTGAATCCTCTGTGGGTTTTGTTCCTCCTTCTTCCGGTATGTCGGGCGCTGTCGGAACTGAGACGGGAAGCAGTGGTGATCGAGCTTTACCCGCCTGACCCAAAGAAGCTGTCTTCACCTGAGGCTTTGGAAGACTTCCAGCTGTGTAAATAGAGAAGATATTTGACTGCAACACAACGCTCAGGCAACCAGGGTCAGACAAATCATATCATGTAATTTCTTTCACTTGAGATGTTTTGATATACGCTGTATAATGCATAATATTCTGATGGCAAAAATACCCCAACAATAAATAAATTAAAAAGTTGCTTGAGGTTCCAGAGGTTATAATTACATCCAACCTAGGAACATAAAATTCCTTGAGAATCAGAATAGTAAGTACTTGAGAAGACTGATGAGTACTCAAACTTAACAATACTCATCACAGTGTAATTAAATTACACTTCCGACCTATCCAGTTAGGAAACAAATAATTGTCAAATCAAGAGAGGCAAACAGCTTTTTTGGGAAACATTCAACAGACACACATCCCACTCTTCTCCGCTTATATCTGACTAGTTATTGTTACCTGTATAGTCAGTCTGAAGTCCACATAAGGTATCCGATTGCTGGGCAGTAGCTTGCAACTTAAAAAGTTACATCACTAGTTTAACATAAAGGTATAAACTATATCTCAGGAACATTGTCGAATTGTCACTGTTTTCAACATCAAATAACTTTTCAGAAGCGACTTAAGTTATTACATATTGTGGTAGTGATTGGTTGATTGATTGATTGATTGATTGGTTGATTGATTGATTGATTGATTGATTGATTGATTGATTGATTGATTGATTGATTGAAACCTTTATTGTCCCCTCTGGGGAAAATTAGTTGTCAAACAGCTCGTGACATTTAAAAAAGAGGAAGACAAACAGAAAAAACAAAGTTCACAATGCAATAAATATAACACACTGCTGGTCCAATAACATGCAGTGCAAGCTGGTAGTTTACTAAAGTGTGTCCATAGAAGCTACATTTCTGCAGGCAGTTCAAAACCTTAACTACTGTACATCTTTTCTGTTTGACGTGTGGCATACCAATCCGTCTTAGACAGTGTAAAAAAAAAGATTCCCGATGATTGTCTGAGAATGTAGCTAGCACCCCACAAGGTTTAAGTCAACAGTCCACTGTTGGTACTTATGATTGGTCTCAACGAATGTTAACTTCATCAACCAAATTCAAGAATGGTGTAACGTTAATGACTTCTATAGTCTGTTGTATATTATACATACACTAGATACACTGAAATATTATGGTACTATTATTTTAAAGGCATACCGCAGCCCAAATTACAGTATCAAACGTATTGAGAACCGTGTTGATGGATTAATTATATTCTACTCTTCAAGTAAGCTGCGAAAACTAATTTGGATGGATAAAGCATATTGCATTTTCGTTCCATCATATTCAATTTTCACACTAATTCCCAGTTGATTCCCACAAGTACTTTAAACTTCAAAAATAGGGTTCATAATGCCAAGACTGTACATCCAATTACTTTTAATGACTCATCACATTATATAATACTGATCTTTCTTGTTAGCTGTTCCTACTTTTTCAATGAACTGGAACACGCATGCACGCAGGCACGCACGCATGTACGCACGCACACAAAACGAAGATTCATAGCTTCCAGGTATCTGAAAATGTAATAACAAACACAAAAATAGGCTAATATATCCCTATTTAAATTAACAGGAGGTAAAGCAGTTGGAGTGCAGTATATATTTTAATATCATTTTGAGCTATAAAAATTAAATGAAGTGCAACTGAGTGTAGCACAGAACAAGAAAACTAGAGGGCCATATTCGAAGAAGAGTCCCGTCAACGCGGGCCATAGATTCATAGATCAAAAATAAGTAACAAAGTCAGACCGTAGAACAACCTAAAGAAGTAAAAGAGAAAGTCGGTGCAGAGAAGATTTTTTTTTGCTATTGACTCAGCTCAGTCAGACCATAATACTCCATCTTCACGGTCCCATCAAAAGGATGATGCATATAAATTTTTTTTTTTTTGCACAGAAAGAGATTTGTCTGTTTGAAGACATCTGTTCCAGATCATTTGAAGATGACAAGAGCACAACGTGGCCCTGAAAGCTATCAGAATAAATGTGGTCCAATTGTTGAGAAGGATGGGAGATCCCTTACCAAAGGGTGGTTTCCACAAACAGAGAAATTGTGAAAAGAAAATGGTTGGTCTGATATCCATATCGATAAGCCTGCTACTGTTTTGTTTGTTCTTTATCAAGCTTTGGAAATGAAGACACCTTCTCAGTTTGAAGAAAATTAGGTCTACTGATATCTGACCATGAGAACTGTGTCTTTTATAGAGCTTACATGAGGAAATAATTGAACATTGAAGGAACATCTAGGTTACTACAACCAGAGGAGATCGTTTGAAAATACTGGAAACATTTTAGCTGCAATCAAACTTTTGGTCAAGATACTTGCATACAACAAAAGCGTACATTGTCACTGACTTGCACAACAAAATTCAATCAAAAATAATCAATCTTGGTGAAAGCTCCCCAAAATATCTTTTTTCTGAAATTAGTAAACATGCTATTTCAGGATAATCATAGATTCCATGTACTCAGTGGGTAAGGTTAAATTCATTAGTCTTTTAGACAAGACACAAAAAAGAAATTCAGCCATGATGCTGTGAAAGTAGTCCAAGAGAAGTGTGACATTATGCAGACCTTCACCACCTGTTGGATGGAGATTTTTTAATGGAAATCAAATCTCATGCAGAATTGCAATTGAACTCAACGGATCACATTTATAACTTTATTAAATTTGGTACTTAGTTTTATCCTGAGGGCAGAACGTCTCAGAAATGTGTGCAGGATTTGAAAATGGGATTCAATAACGCTTTTGTGATCTGAAAGGATTTTGATTTGAAAAATGATTTAATTATTCACAATGCAATGCACAATTCTGTTAATGAATTGTGAATATTGAGGAAAGCCAATTGCACGAACAAGAAGATTGTGTATAGAGAATAATTGAGGCCTGCAGTATCAACCTTGAAGAACTCAGTAATCGATTTGAATTTCTTCTGAACTAGAATTTAGTAGTATTTGAAGATGGACAAGACAGAGAGAAACTAAAAATAAGGAATGTTTAGACTTAGTATAATGACAATTCAGTTACACGGTATGATGCTCGCTGCTTCAAGCTCAAAGAAATAGAATTCTCCCTATAAAAAAAACCCAACAAAACTCGGGACTTCCATGCCACAGGAGCGACTGACCAAGCGTGGCTTTAATTATTTGGAAATAGAATTACTTACAGCTGAGTCGTTCTCCCCAAATTTCACTAATACCGTATATCCCCAGTATATCACGGATTTCTTTTCCCCTGCTGCTATTTCCAAGTGTTATTGCAGTTGGCAATTTCAGTTGAACTGGAACCCAACATACTCAATGGATGACTGGGGGCGACTTGGCCTAACTGCGAATATGCATTGGGGGTGAGGCATGCAATCAAGGAGTTTCCCCCAGGAATCACCATGACCTTTGTATGCCACTGCAGCACTGTGTCATGACTGTGGAAGAGATGAGACAGGCCATTTAAGAAAGCAGGATAGGCAGTCAATGAAGATTTTCAGCTTGAATATTTCATTCATCAAGGTAGGATGTGGGATTGTTTCAGAGTTGTTTCCATCAAAGAGTGACAATTGCCTATACTACTTGTCCTTAAAAAGCACATGGAGTGATGTACATGTACACTCCATTCAAGAGGCTCCAGCCAAGATTCTATCCTAGAACCTTTTGGCTGTGGGCTGGATTCAACATTTAGCCGGGGATTATTCATCAATGAGTGATTTGATTGGAGGGGCCGTGATGTACCCGGGTCTGCGCCCAAATAGACCGGACTTTTGGGAAAACACCGAAACTCGCTATGGTCACCCAGTCCCTGGCCGAGAGGCAGACATACTAACCACTATTCCATTGAACTGTCAGGCCTCATCTTGCCACTAATTTAGTGAACAATATGCTCTCTGCTGTTGAACGCAGAGGTCCCTGAATGTACGGGCAGGGTCAGTTTGATCTGATTACACATAACTGACATTGATTGATCTAAATAGCGATGTTCATAAGTGACTAAGTGGACCGTCAAACATGAAACGGAAGTCTGAGCCCTGCAGTAATTTGTCTGACCGACTAACCATCTACCAGTTCATCCGTGAACACAAATGGATTTGACGGTGGGCAGACAGCCAGTACATTTCTCGGTTTGTGTTCATTTGACGCTAGTAATGACAAACACAGATTTTTTTGAAAAAACAAGAACTTATTAGAACTGCACTTAAAAAACTGGAAATGTTCACAGTAACACAAATACAATTTCTCATATGCATACTGTTACTAACTGGGATTGCTATCTTATTGGTAATGTATCTAATACAAACACAGTGCTAGAAAGATTATTGATTTATACATTCCAGTGCATGGATGGAACAAGAGGCATACATCATAAAGGCTTTCTCAAAATTGCGGCTCAGTGCGTTACAAAGACAATGTATGATGGGATGATTAGTGTGGACAAGCCCTTTAAAGACAGCGTATAGAAAAATGCAATTTTTCAAAACGTGGACAATTACATGCACAGACCCCAATCCCATGATCATCACTTGTAAGAGAGCATTAATTAATGGGAAATTTGCGTGGAAATCGGTCAGGATCAGGCCTTAGCCTCCACGCATGGCAGGAATCCACTCTACATCAATTATTTCTCCCACCCCTAACATCTATCCACATATATACCAGCCTACCCGTCTATTATCAACCCGTTATCGACCTTCCATCTTCCAGAGCACAATTTCAGATTTGTCTGACCGGGTGTGTCACAACTACAGTTTCATGAAAATCAATGGACATTTAAAAGCCTTCGTGTTCTGCAACAAATACCGTATTTTTCTGACTAAAAGTCGCTCCGGAATATAGGTCGCATTAGCCATAAAATGCACAATAACGTGAAAAAAAACACATATAAGTCGCATTTTGGGGGAAATTTATTCGACAAAATACAACACCAAGAATAGACATGAACGAGCAACAACAGGCTAAACGATAGGTATGCTAAGGTGACATAAACACAAACGAAGAGCTGAGAACGGGCCTGACGTAACATTCAGAGATATTCAAATAACTATTACATAAATAACACGTTTATTATAACAGCTCAGTGGCCTAGTGGTAGAGTGTCCGCCCTGAGACTGGAAGGTTGTGGGTTCAAACCCCGGCCGGGTCATACCAAAGACTATAAAAATGGCACCCATTGCCTCCCTGCTTGGCACTCAGCATTAAGGGTTGGAATTGGGGGGTTAGATCACCAACTGATTCCCGAGCGCGGCACCGCTGCTGCTCACTGCTCCCCTCTCCCCCAGGGGATGGATTAAAATCACACGGGGATGGGTTAAATGCAGAGGACAAATTTCACCACACCCAGGTTTGTGTGTGACGATCATTGGGACTTTAACTTAACTTTAACTTTAACTTATAAAACCATCTGTGTCACTCCAATTCATTAAATCCATTGATTGTCCTTTATGTCAACAATAGGTGCGCGCCACTGACGGCGCTTGCACTTCAAAATATTTCACAGGCCCATATAACGATAAATAAATTATATATCAAATAACTATTATATAAGCAATAATATTATCAAACCATTTGTGTCACTCCAAATCGTTAAATCCATCGATCAAATTCCTCGTCATTTGTCAACAACGCCGCGCGTGCGCCCTGACGTCAGCCTCGTCGTTATTCCACAGATCTAGTATATAACTATATTATAGCGTTAACAAAGTACAAGGAAAGGAAAGACGTGGGTTTGGTAAACGGCTCTTTATTTAACAAAACAAGAGTTCAACGAGCCAACAACTACTGAACTGTAACGATAAAAACATATAAGTTGCTTCACGAAATAAAATATATCAAATAACTATATCATAAATAGTTCACCGCCACACGGCCCCAAGCACCGGCGTCGACTTCCAGGCGTGTGGCGGCGTGGACTTCCATCCCCGGAGGTGGCACTTCCAACCACGGAGGTGGAAGAGAGCTCCATAGAATAAGACCGGGCGTGCACATTAGCCATGTCCGAGCCCCATCCACCGTCCGCGGACAGCCACCCGGCCGAGCGCCGGCCCCCGACTTCCATCCACGGAGGTGAAAGAGAGCTCCGTAGAGTAGGACCGGGCGTGCGTAAAAGCCATAATAGTTTTTCAAACCTTCTGTGTCACTCCAAATCCTTAAATCCTTCAAACTCTTCGTCCTCCGTGTCACTTACAAACAAAGCCGCGAATGATGCCGGTACTACGTGGGGCCCTTCGTCATCTTCGTCATCTTCGTCAACCCGTGATCGAATCTTTGTCCTTTATGTAAACAACCGCCGCGCCGCGCTGCTGACATCACTTGAAATTCAAATTACAGTAATCCCTTGCTGCATCGCGGTTCGTTTATCGCGGTTTCACTTTTTTATTTTTTTATTTTGAAAATCTATGAAAAAATTCACATATAAGTCGCTCCTCAGTATAAGTCGCCCCCCCACCCAAACTATGAAAAAAAAACGCGACTTATCGTCTGAAAAATACGGTACTGTGTCAAACTTAGATATTCAAAGCACAAGTAGGGATGTACAAAATAAAGACTGACAATCACAGACATAAAGAGACCGAATAGTTATGATTTTTTTCTCTTTTTGCTGATAACCTGCACAGCTCAACACATCCCAAGGCCTCTTGTGTTCAGAATCCCGTCCTCGCTGCACGGGCATTCATTCAAATTTTGATCAATAGACATCCACCCTTGCTTCTGTGAAGAAGAAAACACTGGGGAAAAATCCTCTTTGCAGTGAATTACAGAGACAAACAAGATAAAGTTGGATTTAGACTCCTACTGTCAACCAAATTCATAGCACAACAAAACAACTTGAAGTTGTCCAGGGAATAGATGCTATTCATCACAGCAGCAAAATATGCTGTGAAAGATGTGTTTCTCAATGACAATAAGGATTTTAATTCAAACTGCAATTATAAATGCAACTTTCCCACTGCATTTCATTAGCTAAGTATTCTTAAGCATCCATCTATCCATTATCTGAAGCTCTTATCCTCACGGGAGTCGAAAGCTACTTTGAAACATTGCAGACTTGTTGTGGGTTCAATTCCGCCTCCAGCTTTCATTTATGGAGTTTGTATGTTCTCCCTTCTTCTGGAGACTAAGTGACTTTAATGTTCAGTCCAGTTGTACCTCAATGCAGACCCACAAAAACTCACACAATTCAAAGTGGATAAAACTTACATTTCAGTACGTTTAATGCAAAGTGTGTTGTGCTTCACGGCCTTCAGCTAATAGCAAAGTTTTCTGTCAAAGTTTACAGCGCAGTTCTTTTTTGAAAATAAAATAAAAGCGCATGAGTCCATCAAAGGATGACTACATCTCTCTGACTGATCTCATGCCAAGATGGTTAATGACTTTGTGAGCACAGTGTGTTTGGAAAGAATGAGGGAATATTCCTTCCGTTCACATCAAGTCTCTGCCAAGCTAAATCGTAAAGATAGCAATCAGTATGTGTTCAATATCATGGTCCATTGTCTGACACGTATTGATATCTTTCCACAAGAGTTACTAACAAAAGTAATGAATATTGATTTTATCCAGTCGCATGGATACATTTTAGATTCAAAGGTCACTTTGATAGGTGGCACAGTGAAATGTGGTTCGTACATTGGGGAGTTCTGTGTTTAAATCTCAGATCAAACTTTCCCATGAGGAGAACTGCTACTGAGTGCTTTAAGTGAGGAAGAAAAATGTGCCGATACTCCACTTATTTGACAGCTGCCAGATAAATTCGATGGTGGGCAATAGCATAGCATATCATAAACACACAGTTTGGGTGTGTGTGTTGTCATGCATGCATGCAACAGTCATGTGCAAAGTATTTTTTCCTTCAGGGACTAGAATTAGTTTAATAAAATTACTGGTCAATATGTAGTTCTATATGCCATAACCATATTTCCTGATATTCTGTAAGCAGGGGACATCAGAGCAATTTGATTGAATGCTGAGTACCGCGCGTACCTCAAAATGTAGCAGAAAAAAATTGTTTATAACACTTGCGCACATGTTGTCAGACCAAATTCGAGGAAATGAGTTCTAGAAATAAAACACTGTGCAATTGTGCAATATAAGTGCTATACCACCTCCACAGTAGAACCCCCCCATAAGAGACAGTTTTATGGTGTCTGGCTGAGCCTCAGGGGATTTGTCAGTGAAAGGTGGAGGTTTGGGGAGATTGGCGGCTTGTCTGCTAGAGAGGTGGATATATTTACCAGACACGTCAGACTGAAGGTGTGAAATGACTGCCGGGGGTCACATCAGTGCTGTCTGTCTGTTTTTCTGGGCAGAGGTGAAAGATTGAGAGATATAAAGCACTATGAGGTGAAGATGGAGGATGGTTGGGTGGGGGTGTTATTGATCCTGAGAATGGTTTGAAGTAAATCCAGTAAAAGATTAAAAGTATCATTGCGTCTCTGAAGGCACAGTCAACTTCAACAGCTCACAGAGGAGTTTAGTATTTCCTTGTCCTAATCTTCTGTATATTTTTGATCTGTCCGTTTGATCCATTCATCCATCCATTCATCTGTTTTCTATACCTCTTGTCCTCATGATCCCAACTGAGCAGGATCTTATTCAAGCTAACTTTGGGAACACCAGTGGCACATTTTATTGACAAACAACCATTCACACTCACATTCCCACTTATGGACAATTTAGATTCTTTCATTAACCAAACTTGCAAGGAAAACCTGGACTATGGATGAAAGCCAAAACCTGAGCAGACTTTTTAACCCAGAACCTCTTGACAGTGATGCAGACTTGCTTACTAATATTTCACTGTGACCCTGTTTGACTTTTTTGTAAAACGTTATTTTCAGTGTGACAGGTAAGAGTGTACAAATGTTACATATGTAACTGTTTTCTGATCATTTTAGAAAGAGGGGCATATTAAGAAAGGGGTCATGTCAATATTATAGGTACCAAACTAACTGTTTTCTAATTACTGTAATTTCTGGACTATACATGCAAATATAAGCCACACCAGCTAAAATTGTTCATATAGAAGCTGCACTGGACTTTAATCCACAGGTGTGTTAATGTTTGATTTCCATATGTAAGAAAATATGCTCAAATCATATGATATAAAAATCAGGAAAAATCCATAGATAAGCCACACTGGCCCATAAACCACAGAGTTCAAAGATTGTACAAAGAGTAGCTGCTTATAGTCCGGAAAATACGGTAGATTTCCATTTTCCCCAAATATAGTAAATCTAATTAAAACACAGATGTTTTGTGTCAGTTAACCATTTCGCCATTTACTCATTCAACAGCATAATTTCTATCAAATCTGCATCCTTTTCGCTGTTTGCCAACAGCAGGGATGTTCATGTCATATCATTTTGCATGATGGTTCTAATAAAAATCCTGCTGTCAATCTATTCCAGGTTGTACAATATCTGGTTTGAACCATATCTGACAATGTTATGAATTCATGGCAACTACAATGTAAATGGAAATGAGATATGCTGGGAAGGCATGTAAACAGCTCTTGTCATCCAGCTGTATGACTTTGGAAAACTGATTAAGTACAAAAATGAAACGTAAGCAATTGCCTGTCAGGAAAATAAGAGCTTAATTTGCTATGTAAATTTTGATATGATATTTATGGGTTTGTGGGAGCGAGACCACTGATTTCCATAACGTGTGGTTAGAATCTGCACATTGTTCCAAAATGATTAACCTATGTTAACCTGTTAACCTCCTGACCTTATCTCACATCCTTGGAACAACTGGTTTATCAACTAAACAAAGACTAAAGGAAAAATAGTATTTTATATGATTTGGGAATGTAGACTGAAATATCCCATGTATTTGTCAAAATGCTGCAGATAATACTTTATAAGAGCAAATTCACTCCGCTGAGGTGGGATGAAATGCACATAGCAGCCATTTGTTGTGTCTTAGAGTTTCCCGCATTAAACTGCACTTTTTTGTGTGCATTTTTTACATTTTCTTTTCTTTTTTAGAACACATATGTACAGTAATATATTAGCTATATGAGTTAGCAGACATTTTTGATGATTATCTACACAATGGGCCCTATATTTGTGCTAGTCTAGCGCAAAACACAGTCTAACTGTGGGCATGGGTGGTGTTTTCTTGCCTTTGGTATTTTGCTAGAGAGGGGACAGATAAAAAGATGCATTTGTGCCATTGTGGGAAAGAACACAGACAACTTGTCATGCACTTTAGTATGTGGCTCTCCTCATTTCCTTTAAAATCAGCCCATGAGAAGTGCCTGGTTTAGGCGGAATGACTCACTGGAGTTTATCCATGAGATCGGCAAATTACATTTTAAATGAACTGCAAAAAGATCTCCCCATGTGGATGATGTAAAGTTGGCCGCTGTGGAGTGGGCACTTTGAGACCACCTTCTAACCCTGATCGTACATCCATGTGTGACAACCAGTCCCCCACCTACAGTTGTGCCGTAGTCAGCAGGGTATGTAAATACATTTAAAATGATAATATTTATTCCTTCAATGGACTGATTTCTACAATAATTTTGAGGGATTGACGCACACCGTTGTCATTTTTAAGAATTAAATTCAATGACATCTACTACACATGTCTGTGGAGCTCAGAATCTGTCTGGGACTCATTCCATCAAAATCACATTACACTACCTGCGCCACAACTAAGGGTTGCCTGGTTTTAGCTGGTGGAAATTCTAGCCTACTTTACTTTTATTATATGCCTACCAGGGGCATGGAATAATAAAACTCCCTCATTACGCCAGAACGCCCATTTAGATGCAACACGGTCTGCAATATTACCAAAAATGGTTAATTACACTTGCCCTGGCATGGAAATCAAGATGGACTGTTTTTTCACTGAGCGCACATGCGCCTGTCTACAATAACGGGGTTCCATATGTATTTAACCCTATGTAACCCGAACCCTCATTCTTTATAAAGATCATGATGATTTTTCCAAATGTGTTTTTTCAAAGTTTGGGCTTAGTCTATGTATGATTCCTGATCAGTTTTTAATTATTCACATCTGTACACTGTAAAGCAAAGAAATGCTTAACATTAGCATAGCTGAATATGATAAATGAATGATGATTGAATGAATGAGTTTAGGCAATGAACTTCATTTATATTAGTGAAGAGTGTACTCAAAATCTTTTTGCCGACAGTCGGATGGATCAATGGTTGTGGGCCATACACAATAGGATAAGCATTATAAAAAATGTGCAGATAATGAACAATCCCAGACAGAAAATGTCAAAAATGAAACAGTCGACTGGATGCAAAACATGGTACCGCAAAAACATTGCATTTTTGGAAACCAGCTCAGCAAAGTGAACATATTTCATACTCTTTGTCACTTGTGTTTCTGAGTGATGTACTCAGTTGCTCCTACTGGGGTGTAAAGATAAGTCATCTCGTTAACTTTACAACTCCACAATGATTAGTTGTTAATCATGTGTTTTAGCATTCAGGATGAGGCGGTTACCTCCTGCAATGATAACATACACTCCTCTTGGGAGAGATGACAAAATTTGTAATGCCTAACCTGAAAGCACTTTTGTGGCAGGACAATATCATAGATATTGGTATGAAAACTGGAGTGATTTTCCTTATTGTCAAGAAAACCATGGAAAATGGCTTAACACCAGCTCTTTAAAATAAAACAGGAAAGTGAATAAACAAGGGTGGTCTAACAAAGTTTTGACTGTACATTGTCAATGATTTAAACGAGAATTGATTGCTCAACTTTGAATTCATTTTTGGTCCCCTCAAATGCACAAAACGTCATAAGTATACATGTGACAACTGACATTGGCGTAAGGATAATTCAGCACCACCAGACATGTTTTGCAGCAATCAACAGGGTTCTGGCATAATTCTAGTGAGATATTAGACCATTCTCGACAGGATTGGTAGATTTCATTTCAATTGGTTGCTTCTGTGGCCACAAATGCTCAGGGCTTTGGAAAGGCCATTAGTAAAGACAATTACTCATGTTAGCGTTCAAACACAGCTTTGTGCTTTTTAGATATCTTTTTGTTATTTATTATACGTCCATCCGTTTTCTGCACTGCTTATACTCAGGAGGGTCGCGGGCGTGCTGGAGCCTATTCCAGCTGACCTCAGGCAGTAGCCGTGGGACAGCCTGAATGGTTGCCAGCCAATTGCAGGGCACGCAGAGACGAAAAACCATCCACACTCGCACTCACAACTACAATTTGGACAATTTGGAGCACTCAGTGGGCCGACCACGCATGTTTTTGGAATGTGGGAGGAAACCGGAGTACCCGGAGGAACCCAACATACAAGTTGAGAACATACAAACTGCACACAGGAAGGTTGGAGCCGGACTCGAAGCCACAACATCTGAACTGTGAGGCGACTTGCTAACCAGCAGTGAAGCCACTGTTCCCCTCCATTCAGCATTATGTTCATCTTAAAATGTTGTGTCCATTGTTCTCTTACTCCCACCTCCACAACAGTCCAATTAAACTGAAAAACAATCTTTCACCAAGGGAGTCATTCACCCCAGGATAAACATAAACAAGACTAAAAATAAATGCGCTGGCTTGATTCAGCTTTATTCTCCCTTGTTAGGAGATGTTCTGTGTGCTCTATGGGTGAGTAGGGGATGGTGTATACGTATATTGGCACGCCCAGGAGGGTTGTGGGCTGGTGAAGGCCTTTGATTGCCATTCTTGGGGTCTTTAGAGAAGCTGAGAATCGCCGCAGGTTTTTCTTTTCCTTTGCAAGGCGCCTTGGAGCTGAAAATCAATGTTAATCTGAAGCCACCTGGGCATGTAAACATAACCTTAATGAAAGTGCACGCCCACACTGAGCAGTAATATACACCAACAGAATTCAGAAACGTAATGCATCTATACCTTCACACAAGTACACACACAGCCCAGTGATTTCTGTTCACGTTGCTGCGGGTGATAAGAAAGAATGACAGCAAGAGACACAGAAGGAAAATAATAAGAATCTGCCAAGAAATATGGCTAATGTTGAACAAGTTCATTCAAAATAATTTAAATTAAATTGCCATTTGCAAAGTAGGAGTTTTGGGGATACTGTTCCAAGTTAAGAGTCTATAAATATGCACCAAACTACCACTTTGAATTGTGGTAGCAGCTACCACTCAAAGAAAGAGGCCACCACCAATGTACAAATATGAGGAGTTGGAGAGATGGATCAGTTCAAAATTAAAATGATTCTCACTAAGTCTGTGTTACACACCAAAGATACCCAGATAGAGTCCTGGCGGTGTGTACTAAATCGCATAAAAATCGCAAGTTTGACAACCAGCAAGCACATAAAAACACGGTTGATTACCCATCACAGGTTTACATTGCAATTAAGTTTGTACAACAATGTACAATCCCAATGTACTTAACCTCTAAACCAAGGCGATGAACTCTCAACAGTACTGGTGCACATCATTAAACATAAGAAAAGTTGCTTGCGTTTTGAGGTTGAAAGCAGTCTACTACCGTATTTTCCGCACTATAAGGCGCACCTAAAAACCTCCAATTTTCTCAAAAGCCGACAGTGCGCTTTATAATCCGGTGCGCCTTATATATGGACCAATATGGATTCGTGGATGAGGACTAACTTATTAAAGTAAGCTTTACGTGTTTATTTTGTGTGTTGTGTGATATTAACATTTGAGCAACGTTGAGTTATTGATATATTGTTATTGTTTTCACTATTTCGAGTGTTACTATATTGTGATTGCATTAACGTTTGAGGAACGTTGAGTTATTTATTCTATGCGCCTTATAATCCGGTGCGCCTTATATATGGACAAAGTTTTAAAATGGGCCATTCATTGAAGGTGCGCCTTATCATCCGGTGTGCCTTATAGTGCAGAAAATACGGTACTAATAGTATGTAGTATACTAGTAGTGTTAGTACACTAATAGTATACTACATACTATATAAACCTTGGTAAAACGTACACACTACTTGTTTGGACTTACTGGACTGTGGCAGCATGGAGGTGTAGACCTTTGGGTCAATGGTGCTCATTGGAGGTGGCAGCAGAGGATTTGTGAAGCTTCTAAGTGGGTGAGTTGGTCGCACACATGCGGTTGGTATAGTACGACTTGCACCTGCTTGAGAATCCTCAGATGCAACAGCGGTAGCGGCAGCAGGGGCCCCAGGAACCGGGCCAATACCTGGTACATGCTCTCCAGAGCTCACAGAGGAGCCAGGGAGAAGGGGAGGAGGCTGTTGTGGTGGAGACTGCTGCTGCAGAAGGGGATTGGTGGAAGCATCTGTGGATATGACTGTTGAGGACGGAAATGAAGCGACGCAGATGAATGACAGATAGGAATAATGGTATAAGAAAGGCAAATGAGATGGCAGGGACAGGGAGGAGGAAGGACACAATTAGTTTACTAATTAAGTACAGAAACAAAAAAATGGAATTTAAAAACAATAATTACTGATTACATTACAGTATGTTTTAGCCTTCCATGAAGGCAGTTTCAGTTTTAATTAAGTTGGAATCCAATTTACAGTTGTCATCACCACATTTCTCTGCTCAGAGGGTGTTAATACCTTTGGAACTATGCATGCATATATTTAAATCCCTAAAATATGGTCGGAAAGCTTGTCTTAAAGCCTCTTCACACAGTAGTTAGCACATACATCATCAGGGACTTGGCTGGAAGACTATTAGCAATTCAACACAATTAACAAAAAAATTCAGTAAGAAACTTAGACACACATGATATCCATGTCTATTTCTATATTTGGGACAATGACCCCAAACACACATCATAGCATTAAATACATTTTTATTTTTCATTTCTATTTTTTTCCAGAAAGAATCCCTTGCTCCAGAGGTGGGCGGTGATAGTCTTGGTTAAACTAAGCCTTTTCTTTTGACCTGACCAAAACCCTTCATTTTTGAAGTCAGAATGATTGTTTCAAATTACATTTCTTTGGTCTTGGTCCATTCCACTTGGTTTTGTTTTGCTTAATTTTAGAACTTTCATGACAAACAACACCAAGTAAACAATAGCAATGGGCTGTCACCTTTTGAAGTTTCAAAATCTGCCACAAAAGCATGCGCAAACTTTTCGAAAACTGCTCACAGACTATTTTGGGAGAATTTTTCTTTTTTAAGACAACTTTCAAGACCAGGACTATAAAATAAGTGGCAACGACCAACAGAGAGGTCCTTTAATCATACACTAGATGCAGAATATACACGTTGTGTATATTTTATGCCGTTGATGTTTTGTCCATCCTTTTTTAATTACGCTGCTCCTCATTGATTTTACATTGCCCCTCGGTGAAATACATCATATTTTGATTGATTGACTGAATGATGACTAATTGACTCTGATTGCAATGCAAGCAATTTAGAGACCCTCAAGCTCTGCTTATTAATTTACGTACGTGCTCAACTGGGTCTAGTTGTGGTAACACTAAATGGGCCCAAATTGTTAGTTTGGCATCTACTTTCAAGCCAGACCACTTTTTAAACATTTCCCCAACTCTCCTCCCTGTCTTAACCACTGCACTGCACTCACTGCAGCAGTGACCTCCTACAACCTGCTGCATTTCCATTTGTCCATTGAGGCGCTACCGAGGCCACCAAGAACATGCCTCTCCTCGACTCTTTCTCAACAATATGCATCTTGAATCCCGTCTCTGAGAAATTGCTTTACTTCCATTTTGCTTTGCTCATCCCCATGAATCAGCCTTCACATAGCATTGATGAGCATGGCTCACATGCATACTTTGTCAAGGTAAGATTTTCCACTTGTGAGAATAGACACAGTTTGAGAGTTGTTGAACACCACTTTCGGCTTTTGTGCATATACACTTGGGGTAAGAAAAGTGAGGACCTTGGTGAGGAGCAATGAATGTTTTTTCAATAGAATAAACAAAACCCATTGATTTGGCTGTGTAATGTGCCAAATGAACAGTCATCCACTTTCCAATACTTGTATACTTTTCATCACAAAACTGGTGCATCTTCATTTTCGTGGCGGGCCAATTCTAGTTTACAGTGTTTGGGAATTCGGCAGATGGTGCTGCGCTAATGGAGGGATTATGCCAACAAATGAGCAAGTAAGAGATGTTAAAAACAAGCCAAACTTTTTATTTCTATTTTGACAGTGAAATAAATAGTTTCCATTGTGAGGAATGTGATGCAACATGGCTCCTCTTTGCTGAGTAGGGAGACTGTTCCCTCAGTTTCGCACTGAGCAAAACTGTCCGAGCACTCATCCTGAGATAGCCTCATCAATACTTTGAAGAAGATTTAATGCTTCCTCTTCTCTATATGTTTTTTTTAATAAACCTGGGTGACCACCAGCTTTTACAAAAAAAAAAAAAAAGAAAAAAAGAAATCAATATCAGCGCTGGTTTTTATGGAAACCCGATGGCGGCAACTCAGCGGTGCAAAAGATTTACATTGAAATGAATGGAGGCGTTACAATGACGGACAGGGTAGGTAATAGAAAGAATTTAATTAAAAGAAATAATTTGTAAATATTTTCACTTATTAATTCATCCTATTGAGCCTTGCTTAAATTAGGTGTATTTATATTGTGTTATTGTATGTAATATTGTATGTTATTTATTTTTCAGTAAGATGGTGGAACAGACACACTTTAATTTGATGTGCATTAAATATCCATCCATCCATCCATATTTTTTTAAACCGCCTCACAAAGGTCGTACCGATCACACCTACAGACAATTTGGAGTGGTCAACAGGCTTACCATGCATGTTTTGAGAGAACCCGTAGAAAACTCCACACAGGCAGGCCCGAGCCGGAATCGAACCCTACACGTCTGAACTGTGAAGTGGATGTCCTAACCAGTGCCCCACTGTGCCGCCATGCATTGAATACTGCATTGTTGTATTGTAGTATACATGCATTTTTACTGCAACATTATTTAGCCTTAACTGGTACTATGTACTAATTTTATGACATAAAACTGTTCATTCATCCATTATTATTTATTATCCATGAGTCATATATTGAATAAGTGTATGTATAATTTTTCCTTTATGTGGTAAATATAAGGCAAAAAAAATCTTTAGGCCAATGAAAAATATCTCCCCATTTTTCACAACCCAAAGTTGGCAAGTTTGCTTGTGATATTGCTCACAATAAAGCACCCGCAGCCTGGGGCTTTTTACAATGTCATACAAGGTGTGATAGACAGAAGGCTCAAGTATTGTTTTGTGTTCCCCTTGACGGTTGTAACTGCATTTTGTTGCCAGTGATCAGTCCTCCCAGGGTGTCAGCTAATTGAATGACTCTGAGGCTCCTTATTGTTTCTCAGCTGTCTCCAAGTCATTGATACAAGCTGACAAGAAATTAGGTTATTATTGAATTACTGCTCCCTACTGCATCATTTAGCGCTACAGTACAATTGTCTCAAATAAGACAAAAAGCATGACAGGAGGAACACTGGAGATTATACAAGGTTACACAGTCAGTTCTATGTATAGGATTCTCCATGATGCATAAAATATTGATTTCAAATATTTTGCAGTACACAAATACAAACAATTTAATCTGTAAGATTTATATGATCAAGTATCATTACCATAATACTTGAATTAACATTGGCCAAAAAAAGCAACCTTCCTCTTCAGTTTCAATATATAATACACTACCATGGAAAGTTTGGGGTCACTTAGAAATGTCCTTATTTTTTCAAAACAATCTAAAACAGGAATTTTTAGTCTTAGTCTTTTTTTCTTTCTTTCTTAGTCTTTTATATGTCACCCTGCTGCAACACAAATGAACCATCAAGGTCGACAGATGCTAGATATCGATTTCAAAATCGTGAGCAAAAAGATACACATACGTAGATATGGTACTGTAACAAATTGGGTTATTGTCAAGAGGTGTTGTGGCAAACCATTCCTGTTTGTGCTGTGTTTTTTTCGCTGATGTTTACAAGTGTCTTTAAAACTGCTGCTGGTGTGCAAGGACAACCCAAATAGAGTGGATTGCCTGTCTATGCTGCTTAAGGACCATAAATTCTGTTTTATTTTGGTGCCAAGTACGCTCACAGTAGTCATGTTTGTTGCTTTACAAATAAAGGTGAAATACTGTAAATAGACTCATGTCCCCCATATATCTTTGGAAGATTTTTCAGTACACTTGTGCATGCAAATAGATACAGTTTTATTTGAAAACTTTGCCTGCAACCTGAATTGTTCATAAGAAATGGTCGTCCATAACCCAAGGTTCCACTTTGACGACTTTTTGTGGTCTTACCTTGTGTGTATCCTCTGTCCACAGTCAAGCTGGGAAATGGCATCGGTCTTAAACTGAATTTGGTGTGCGTGAAGCTGCATGAAGGGGAAGGAAGTATGCCGGGATACTGAGAGGAATCAAGAGATGGCACTGGAATGGCACTGACCACCGCTGACAAAAGATAAAAAAGAAAAGGACAATAGTCAGTACAAGTGACACGCACGCACGCACGCACGCACGCACACACACACACACACACACGCACACACATAAATATATATATATATATATATATATATAGATATGTATATATGTGTGTGTGGTGGCCATTTTGCCTTGATCAGACACCAGTTATAACTTCTATGTAATTGTAGTAACACTGATTATTTTATTACCTGCTGAACTGAAAGCTTTATAATTTAATCTATTATAAAATTGTATGAGGTCAAGCACTTTGTGTTGGATTTTATTTTTATAAAAATGTTGCTACACAAATAAAGTTGGACTTGTTATACAATGAAGACATTTTGGGTGCCATTTGCAACGGCTCAAAATCATGAAATAGAATGTCATGAAAAAATATTTTTGAAAACTAAGTTTCAAAGAGTAAAAAATGATTATACCCAAAAAGCTTTTGCAATAACCCTGTAAAGGACAGGCAGAGAGGTTTATTGGCCTCCAGGTCTGATTCCACTAAACTCTGATCGATGCATGTATTGATTGGAAATGATTGATTATCTGAATGCAGCAAGGCTGTGATCAGCAGCTTTAAAGAGATTAGTGCGTGTTTGTGTGTGGTTGTATTTGTGTGCATCTTTGTGTCTTGTCTAAGGTTTACTGCGTGATCACTTTAAACGAAGCAGAGTTTGATTACAGCAGCAAGATGACCACAGATGAGCAAGGGTCATCAATAGTGTTATTGACTGAGATTATTGATCAGGGTGAGGCAGTGGGGAAGCTGCAGGTTAATGGAGATTTGTGCATTTCTATGTGTGAGTGAGAGAAAGAGTCAAAGAGGGACACTGAAAGGTTAAAGAGTTAAGCATGGAAGACAAAATGTGACATATTGGAAACAGAAGATAGAAGAAAATAAAATAAAGGAACACATCACAGATGTGTACAAACTTGAGGAACATAAGGGGCCCTCTTTTGGTAGAGTGCCTTCAGTGTAAAACGGCTGTGATTTCATTATTGTACCAATGCAAGTTCGGCGTATTTGTGAATTTGTTAGATACCCCAGCCGCCCAGCGCATCAGCAAAGTTGATTCTAAAAGATAGATTTTAGACTCACAAAAAGCTGGTAAAATTTAAGGCGCAGGTGATATAATGCTTTGAATCAAATAGCAGGTGATCATTTACAGGGTTAAATGACAAATTGCTTCCAAGACTTAATAATAATAAATACATAAAACAAAGTCACAGGGTCATGACTGACATTCATCAAATTAACAAGAAAAGAGAGAATATGCAATGGACACCCCCCACCCTTCCCCCCAACAGAAGTTTAGTTTTGAGAAAAAGATAGCAATGGATTGACAAAATGAATAAGAGCAGGGGGAGGTTGAGAAAAGTTCTGTGTGGGAAGCCTGAAGGCCTTCCTATGTCTGGGTGACCCACATATCAAATGCACACTTACACGAATAGCCAGTATGCCATGTCACGTTGCAAAAACTAAGTAAGTCACCCACTGACTCACGCATTACAAAAACAACAACATGGGGCTATAACCTGATTGCATTTCTTAAAACAGCATTAGTAGAGTGCAACAGCAAAACAAGATGGTGACAATTAAAATAAGATACAGTAGGCTAGGAATCCTTGCAGATACACAGGTAGAGCGGGAGCAGCACAGTTACAAACAGAATTTGAAAGTAGAAAAGACTTAGGTGACAAACAATCATCAGAGAAATGACAAACGGATCATCCGCTCCATGGAGACTGAAACTTGGCAGATAGGTGTATGAAATGAGCTCGCAAGAAGGAATTGAGGCAAGTAAATCATGTCAGCAAAATTGAAATTTATAGTGCTGATTAAGGTATAAAGGTAAAATCAAGCTTATTCACAGTATTTAAACTGAGAAACCATTAACATGATTAGGATTAACAGGCATTAACTGTGAACAAGGCCATAACCAATGCTGTCACTCACCGGGCTGTGAGTGCATAATACATTTTAAGAGCTCTGTGACAGTAAATGACAGAAAAGCATCCATCTACCCATTTCCTATATCACCTAACCTTGGGGATGAAATGTTGCAGAGGAAATTGACAGTCTCACATGTCAGTATCATGGGCATGGTTGAATACATTTAGAAACTTGGCAGCTTTGTGCAGAGCAACATAAAGAAACACATTCAAGAGTAAAATGTTGCTTCTTAAATTACCGGCCGGCTATGATTTTGCGAATATCTGGGAATAGCGACAGAATTTACTGTAACTATGGTGCCGTCTAACTGTATCATAGAAACGGCAATAGGTGCTATATTACTGAATTAACCTCGTCACAGATATATTACAGTAGGGGAGGCATTAAAGCACATTGTGGCAACATCATACCGAGCTGAGTTACTTTTTTAACGAAGACTCACGTTAGTCTTTACATTTTTCACAATGTGATATCGTCCTCCTACTATGCTGCCTTTTATGAATCATTGAGGTGTGATGTAATATCAAGATTACTCAGTAAAATGCTGTGATACTGTGTAATCAAATATTGGTATTAGTGAGAAGCTGTTACCTTTGGCCCTGCTTTCTGTTTAACAGTTTAACAAAGGAGCTTTGTGTAACCCAGAGCGGTATTCTGTAATATATAATATTTTACATAGATGCTTGATTACTGTGTCACTCTTAAGCTGTTGTACGACTTTAATGAGGTTTGTTACTGTGTTAAACAGCATCTATTGTACTATGTCACCTAAAGTGTATTATTTTAGGGCTGCATTGTTGTGTTTTTTTTATCTACACGCACGCACACCACACACGCACACACAAACACGTGTGCGCACACACACACACACACACACACACACACACACACACACACACACACACACACACACACACCCACACACACACAGGCATACATATGTAACTGATTACGTGATGTGATTTACCGTATTTTCCGGACTATAAGTCGCAGTTTTTTTTATAGTTTGGCTGGGGGTGTGACTTATACTCTGGAGTGACTTATGTGTAAAATTATTAACACATTAATATATAATTTCACCTGCTATTTTCACACTAAACCGCAAGAGGACGCTCTAGGCCTGTGTTGATAATTTCTGAAACTGACGATGAGTCTGACGTAAGCGACGAAGAAGAGGAAGCACCACATCATCTACCTCCGGAGTTTGCGGAGTTGTTTAAAAGTGACACAGTGTATGAAGATTTCATTGGATTTAATGATTTGGAGTGACACGGATGGTTTGGTAAACTTGTTAGCATGTTATTTATGCTATAGTTATCTGAATAACTCTTAATATGTTATGTTAACATACCAGGCACATTCTCAGTTTGTTGTTTATGTGTCATGTAACGTTAGCATACCGTACAATTACTCATCAAGTCAAATCATCAAGGATTTACTGCCTCAATCACTCTACAAAAATTAATTTCTTGTCTCCGTAAACTAGCGGCAGATGCAAACACATAGATGCCCTTTCCTAAGTGCCAATGTTGATTTCTGTTATGTCTCGAGATGAAGATGAGACTCATGTTAACATGGTCAAAGCTACCTAGCCAGGCACAAAGTCAGAACAAATAAAGGAAGAAAGCATTGATGATGCAGAAGTGTGGGCAGTGATTCAGAATATGCATCATGATTGGCCTGAAGGCTCACGTCAGCAGTATTATCATGGGAGTTTGCAGCTAGGTGACACCACTGGTCAGTTCCTCAGACACAGCAGATATTTTTATTTTTTTATTTTATTTTTTATTTATTATTTATTTTTATTTATTTCTTAATCAAATAATGTCTTACAATGCGAGTTACATATTTAAACAGAAAATACAATTGTGGATGTGAAACGCAAGTCAAAGATGTAAACTTAAATATGAATATCAACAAATTAATTAATATTATATTCTACATCCCAGATAGAGAAACTAAAAATTAATGAGAGAAAATAATGACCGTTGATACAAAAGCAATCAAGAATTGTCTCAGACATTTTCTGACACTACCAGTGGGTATTCATAAAAATAACAATAAAACATGTAATTACCTCCTCCTACTAGAGGAACCAAGGGAAAATGCAATAGACAGATAAATATTGGAAAACATTGCCGTCGCTCGAGCCATGCTTTTGATGTTGGTATGGGACTTTAAAACGTGTTATTTGCACTACTATACCACTTGGAACAAAAATATCAGTTATTTTCTACTGCCAAGAATAATTCAGAGCATTTCATGCAACTATTGAATTGGATCTCATTTGTTAATGTACTTAATATTTTGGCAAAGTCTTTATAAAGCAGGGTGTTCAACCCGATGATACAAACTTTGATTACACGATGAAATGTGATATTTGATAATCCATCCATTCATCCATTTTCTATACCGCTTGTCCCCACGGGGGCGTGCTATCCCAGCAGTCATCGGGCAGTAAGCAAGGGACTCCCTGAACTGGTTGCCAGCCAATCGCAGGGCACACAGAGACGAACAACCATTTGCACTCGCACTCACACCGAGGGACAATTTGGAGTTTTCAATTAGCCTACCAAACATGTTTTTGGGATGTGGGAGGAAACCGGAGTGCCTGGAGAAAACCCACGTGGGCACGGGGAGAACATCCAAACTCCACACAGGGCGGGCCGGAGGTGGAATAATTTAACCTCAACGAGTCAAATGCTTCTTTTTGATAATTGTGACTTTCTATCCCTTATATTAAAATGTCAAATGGGAGTTTGTCCTCACTGCATTCCAGCATAAATTATTTTTCAACGAAGGGACTCACTATGTTCTATCTTTTTGGTAACAATTAAATGAACTCCAAGAAAAGTTGCAAAACAGAACATACGTGTGTTGCTTGGTTGGGAATCCATAGGAATCATCATTTTGCCTCGTGTTCCTCTCCTGGCAGCCAAGGATCTTTCCAGAGTAGAAATACAGCTTGATGCTTCATCTCCGTCTGCTCCTGTAATGTTAAAACAGTCTGCTATATATTCTTTAAGCTATCTTCAGCTAAGATTTGATGTGCAAAATGTGATACACATGTAATCTGCACCTGAGTGGCTACTCTTGCTGCCCATCTGGCTCTCTGATTGGCTGTGGGCAACCTGGGGAAGGTCCTGGCATGACTGGATGGGAGAATCGTGCCCAGACGCGGCCACACTGGGAGCTTTCTCAATGTTCTTCATCTCCATCTCCTCATGATGGATCCAGAGGTCAGGAGGTCGTAGATCCTTCTGACTTCCCTTCCTCTTATTGGCGCTATGGCTTGCTCTTTTCCTGCAAAAGGGCAGCACCATGCGAAAAATGATCAGTTGATGTGGACTTATGGAACCTAAAGTGGGAAAATGAATTGATCATGAGAAAGCACAACGGGGTGGATCCATGTTGAAAAATACTGTGAATATTATGACACAAGAAGAACCTTGGTACTGTATGCTTTTTACAAGTTGCACACCAGGCATGATAATTAAACTAAATTCACTAATTTAACTAAACTAATTTCATGAATTATATATAAAACAAAAAATATTTTCCATACAATAGTACAGTACTTTGTAACTAGGCTTCACTTCAAAAAGTAAGTTCTGCTTCCTACAGATTATTCGTTATAAATAATAAGAATAGAAAAAAGGTGGGCATTCATGTAGGGTGCATGTGGAAATTCCTTCTGACCGACTGACTAATAATACTCTGAAAGTGCAAGGTTCACACAGGAGAGAATATGGTTCTTTTTGCTGAATACCTCTCTTATATTTTGCTAAGACATTTATTTTTCCAGTCACTGCTTGCAGTCATTTCTGCACATCCTGATACTGAGCTTGAGCTCCCGTTTTACTCTTTGTAGCTCCTCTTTATAACCTGAGATGAAGGCACACTCTTTCTCATTCAGTAGAGTCTTCAATTCAGGGGTCAGTCAGAGTTTCTTGTTGGAAAAAACACTTTACTTGACTACAGTCTGGATTGCTGTGGGTTTTCCATAGAGAAATTAATATTTTTTGTTCCTTTATATTTGGGAGCAGTAAATCCGGGTGTTACCAGAATTTGATTGCTCGTAGGAAGCTGAGCCAGCCCCACACGCAACACTATTTATCCCTGAAGGGCACTTTAAAAGGAAGACAAAGTGAAAATTTGCGTAAACTGTATCTACTCCACGATTAACGTTTGATATTTAATGAAAGAGGACGTGTGAGTCATAATCTTCAATACACTATCACTCGATTTCCAAATTGTGTGCACGGATGGGTTATAGCAGATTTTCTTTTCTTTTTGAAAGGTTAATCTTTTAAGCAGGACATTGTGTTGCATTGCGTGTTTGGTGCATACGCAGCATTGATAATATTTATTCCTTAAATGTTGAAAGTGACATCTAGACTCGGATCGATTTAATTCGGATGCAAGGCTGATTTATGCGCCACACCTGTTCGTCTTACACAGGCAGCTAAGAGTAACGCGGAGAATTATGGACCTTCCATCAGTATTGACACTAGAAAATTAAGAGAACGACTCAAATTCATCAGAACCAAGTATTGTCCACAGGACATCTCGATGTCAAATGAGGGGGAACGGATGCTCTCGCTCGTGGTGTGCTTGGCAAACATTGGGCTTTTCCCCCTCTTCGGCTTTTTAGGGTCACAAACAAAATGAAACCAAAATAAATTAAAAGACAGCCAAGTCAATCACCTGCACCTGTCAATCTCATTATTTCATCCATTTCCCTTGAAAACAATAAAGAAAAACTGTGACGCACTTGATTGTCCTGTCTGCCTCCTGACAGAAGTTGCATACGCATCTTTTAGCCCTGTTTTGCACATATGCAGCATTGATAAATGAGACCCCATATCTTCATGTTTTTCTCATGTGGCCACGGTAGTGCCCGTGCACTGTATGCATTTCTGACGTTAGCACACTTAGGTCTAGTGTTCAACTTCTACGTCAATCCATACATTGAGTGAAGTTGGGAAGTGTGCCAGAGAGAGATTCGTGATAGAAGTTGCCGGATATGATGATGAGGGCCTCTAGGTGCTTTGTCTGCAGCACAGACATGCTGATGTGTACGCGCTCATGCACAACAGCAGAGTTGGGGCGGGAGGGATGTACAGCACCACAATATTGACATGTGAGAAGTCCTCAGGTATGTTGAATGGCCAAACACAGACGGCTGAAGCTCAATGTCTGCTCTTTTTATGTGCCCAGGGTTTTCACAATAGGTAATATTGTGAAAAAAAACACACATTCTCTTTCCCTCTCTGTCCCCCTCAATCTCGCTTCTTTCTCGCTCCCTCTGTGTGTGTGTTTGACATCAGCCCTACAGCTTCTTCTTTTCCTCCTTATCTCCGCCGGGATCATGTTTCTTGGCATGGAGAATACCAGAGTGTTGGAGGGACAGTATCTGCTACCAGGAGTAGACAATAGAGCCATGGACGGAGTTGAAAAGCTCACCCATGCTGACTGAAAATGCGCCCCCAAAATAACTGTTAATATAATGGCAAGACTTAGCAGATTTGAACCCTTGCCCTGGCTGCACGAAGGATGTCGGACATGTAAATACCGATTTACAAATAAAACACGTATTAAAAAACACATGGTGAAGGAACACAATGGACAGAGCTGCTGTAGCCTGCTTGCCACTTGCAGGGTCAAACTGACAAAAGAAAGAAGCACAACTTACTGCTTCACTATGGAAACAACGGAATCCGAGGGTACCTTTAAGTTCATATAGAGAGGTCAGTGAGTCTAGAAAAATATGCACTGAGCAACAGTCAGATGAAATATGTTGGGTGGACCTCTCAAATTGTTTTCATGACGGGCTCTGAACCAGTCCGTAGTCCCAATTGGTACTGGGCTACACACGGTGGTAGAACATTTATGAAATCTATTTTTACAATAAATCAGCCCTAACAAGCGTCAAAGGAGATTCCCTTCTGAATTCCACTGATGGTGTCATAAACTTACCATTTAAAACAAAAATAAACAAGTGGCTGCATTACCTATTGCTTGCAACGAGCTAATTAGCTGATTTTCATATTTTCAAAACTGTTTCACAAAGACTGGTTGAATGAGAGCATGTAAAAAAATTTGAAATAAAAAATCATTATGTTTGTGGACTGAAGTCTTGTTCTGCCCTTGGTATAAATCATTTAGGTGTTGGACATATATAGTAATGAATTATCATATGTTCAGCCAGTTGACCCCAGGAAGCTGTAGGGCTATTGCCTGGCCCTGGATGATGCATATCATTGAATTTTACATGCTACAGTTATACATCATATTGTGCCTGAAGGCAAATACCCTCATGTTAACAAGAATATAGTCCGTCAGATATTTCCATCCATCATAAATAAAGTGGGCCAAGATCAGCAGAACGTGTGTGTGTGTTCGTGTGTGTGCGTGCGTGCATGTGTGTGTATCTATCTATCTATCTATCTATCTATCTATCTATCTATCTATCTATCTATCTATCTATCTATCTATCTATCTATCTATCTATCTATCTATCTATCTATCTATCTATCTATCTATCTATCTATCTATCTATCTATCTATCTATCTATCTATCTATCTATCTATCTATCTATCTATATATATATATTATGGATTTAGATATACTATATACCAGGGGTGTTAAACTCATTTTTTTCACGGGCCGCATTGTTGTCATAGCTTCTTTCGGAAGCATTATGACTGTCAACCCAAATAAATGTATGAGTACCTCATATTATATATACAGTAAAAGCTACAAAACAAACTGAGAAATAACTTGTTTTCAAATCAGACGAGTAAAAACTGGTCAAATATTTAAAAAAAAAAAGATATTATTAAAAGTGAAGACAATTTGCAAATCTAGTAATGACACGAATTTGATGCACAATTTATCTTCGCGGGCCACATAAAATTATGTGGCGGGCCGTATCTGGCCCCCGGGCCTTGAGTTTGACACAGGTGCTATATACTATGTATAATAATTGAGTAGTCTGAAACTACAATAAGGAGAAATCGCTACATTATACAAAACAATCAGGGTCTATCATTTGCCATCTGCTCTTTTACTTTCACAGATGCACAGTGACGTGTCAAAGATGAAATCAGTATCTTACTTGCGCTGTTGGGCGGAGGAGCGTCGTGTACAGATGAGGGCCACAATAACCACTACGACCACAGTGATGGCTCCCACAGAAACCACAATGATGACCAAAAGATTACTGTTATTTTGCGGGGTAGCACTGCCGTATGGTGGATGCATTTGACCAATGGGAGACTCTGAAAAGGAGGAAATAGAGATTAATATGAATATAACACCATTAACAATTAATGTTGCAAATAGTGTGGCTGCCTTGTTCTGGGAATGCGCTCTGATCAACTTCCTGCGGTAATATATTCTGGTGGATCTTTTTCTTTAAGTTTGAATGCATACTATGCTGTGAGATTGTTTTTTGGACCATTATTGATGCTATATGACACTCTGCCAATAGCTCAGAGTCACAAAAGTTAATATTTTTGTGTTTAGTTTACACAAATTCAAAATAGAGACTGTGTTTCCAGCTTGAAAAAGAGATTCTCTGGTGGACACATGATGAGTCGTCAACCCGCTGAAAACATGACATGACACATACGTGTGTCACTCTCTCAGATGTGAGTGAAATTGAAGACTCCCACAGTTTCTTACTTTGCTCAAGTGGAAATACTACACTTTCCCTTTCTCAGATGTTCCAGAGTACCATGTTCTAAGGAATCAGGAGTCCTTTTGTATTTTATTTTATTATTCATTCACAATTCTTTTGTTGCATACATAATGCGCAACCCCTGAGGCTGAAAAGTATGTGCAGTTTAGTCTTATGAATTATTTTTTACTACATCAAACTCAAGGTGGTTAACAGCAACCGCCTTTGTTGTTAAAAACATTCATCTTTTAGATACTGTCCTTCGTAGTAATGTTTTGTGATATTTGAAGTGTAAGTTTAGTTTGATTATTTGTTAAGCGCTGGATTGGTTATAAATGGAAAATGGGCACATTTTGGAGTAGCACACTGTAAATAATGCACACAAAACCAGCAGATATTCAATAGCTTCTTTTCCTTTAACATCCATCCATCTCAGTGTGTTAAAACGACTTTGGTGACACTTTACCACTTTGCTGCCGTGCCATTATTGCTGTATTCGTAGTTGTATAAGTCACTCTACATCATTTGTGCAATTCTGAGATCTGCATTTCAGCACTATTGCACATGTTCTGTTGCTTAATGACTATTGGAAACTTGATGAACACAAACCAATCACTTGGAGTGGTCTCAGATGTTAGACTCTGGTGTAGTTTGGTCCACTTTGGCTCAAGTTTGAATATAACCCAGATGAAATATTTAAGTCGGCACTAAAACGACTCTAATGAGCACATCAATGTAAAATACTTCCATTTTAATCTAACAATACATCACAAATGCTGTTCAAGATGTTAAAGAGGTGATAGTAATCTATAATATGTGCCGTAATTAATTTATTGGGCCTTTGGGCAATGAGAGAGAGAAAATAAGAAGAGCTCGACAACAAAACCCCATTGGAGAGAGATGAAAAGCATGCCAGAATGTTAGACTGAGATCAAGAGAGTGTCAGCAGAAACAAAGCATGAACAGGGTCAAAAACTTAAAATGGAATAAAAAGATGAAACAATGAACAAGAAAAAGTGGAGCATGGGTGAAAGAGACACATGAGAAGAGACTGAGGAAAGACAGAAATGACTGTGACACAGAGAAAAAGGCAGTTCTACCTCTTTCACTCCTTCTCTGAACCCTCGGTCTTCCTAAAATCACTTGTCTCTCTCAATAAAAACCACAATCCATCACATCTTACAACTGAAGCAAATGGGAGTGCAATAAAACTTTCAGGTCCTGAAGACAAGATTTCATCACCTTAGTGTCTTAGTATTTCTACCTTTCATTTCATTCCACTCTTAAAGCAACACAATGTAGTAAATGTATAAACAAATAAAAAACCACATAACAATAAATAAATAAATAAATAAATATATACGCGCGCACACACACGCACAAACACACGCGCACACACACACGCACACACACACAAAAGCTAATAATGCAAAAGCCACAGTGAATTCTTGCGTTTAGTAGCAAATGTCACAATTTACAGCTAAAATATTGAATGACCCACAAATGATTTCCTTCTTCCCATCATTGAGATGGATCTACAAATTTTAACATGCTAACGGAAACGTTTTTAATCACTTTAAGTGCATAATTTTTTTTCTGCAGTTCAAAGAATGACTTTAATGTGCAATGAATGTTGAAAATCAATAGAGCATTTTGCTGTAATTAAGCACAATACATTAGAGTATAATCTACTGTAAAAAGGTTGGACCCTATTCCAGTTTACATGTGGCAAGAAGCGAGTTGGCTATGGAATGGACCCCAGTCAACTGCAAATCCATCTCTCGCAAGACAAAAAAAACAAAAAAACATTAGCGTCTTCAAATATCAGTTATATATTTTTTTGATTGTGCAAAGGACTCAGAATATCCCAAAAAAATTCCCCTCAACATCAGAAAATACACTTAATGTACAATATAAAAGTATCTCTAATGGTGAAAAAAATGCCAGATACATTAAGTATAATACCAAACTCAATGTAAATTGTACCCACTAACCAACTGAGTTTCTTTAAGTATTTTAAGAGTTAAATAAAAGGGTATTCACTATTTGGGCTTTGGATCATAATGACTTTAGTTAAAAATGTTCATGAACTGATTTATTCATTTACGTCAAGGTGAGGTATTCTAGAATCTATTAGTTAATGGTCTAAGCAGTAAAGAGCCCCCAGACAATCTGTGGAAATTATGGGAAAGAGTGAACACAGTTTCGGTCACTCTGTCCTTCAGCAGGCAACTGTGCTGCTGAGGTGTCTTCAAATAAGCTCGTATTGGAACACAACAGGTCAGATCACAGTAAGTGTCACATTGCTGTGACCTGATCGAAACAGTTGAATCCCTCAGCTGGTTGTTTCTCAGTGAGTGGAAACTTAGCAATATAAAGACAAAGACGTGTTAAAGATGAAATATGGACAACCTGAGGAATGAGCCTTTGCCCTTAGTGACCTGGCATCCTCCAGGCGTAGGAGGGCTCAGGTCAGAGAGGATGGATTTATGATTGCCTCTGGCAGGAGCACCACCAACAATGCCGACAAAACATTTGTCTCCAGACACATGCACACACACACACACACACACACACACACACACACACACAAATCAGATCATTCTCAAACCCTGCAGTGATTCTCTTAAAGTAATACCAGCTACACACATTGACTTCTGATCTCCATCGATTCGCTTATTTTCAAGCAAGGCCAGAAAAATACAGGTCTAAAAATATGTTTTTCTTTGAGGAGAGGTTATTCAGCTGTTCAATGTTTTAATTTGAGCCATTTTCAAATTTTAAGCAATTTTTGTTTACCCTTTTATTCCAGGGACTTGATGCAATCATTTTACCAAACAATAAAATATAACCCAACAATGGAAGTTGAGTGTAGGGCAGCAGAGAAAAGATGTTTTAGTGTTCATGTATGTTGTTGAAAATTCTATTGAATAATCAAGTATTCGAATAAAGTAAATTTATGCTTGATCATAGAGCAATTATGAATATAGGAGACAAAATAAGATATTTTTCTGAATTCCATAATTTTAAAATTATATTAATAATATTACAGTGAGGCAATAATTGCAGTACTTTATGCAATAGGATGAAAATAATTCTGTTAACTGCACTACATGATCATTACTTTATAATCATAATTGTTACGATGTGAGTATAAACATGGTTGGAAAGATAAACTTTGTCAAAAGTTTATTAATGTTCTTATCAATTACAGTAAATGCTGATATGATTGATTTATTAGATAATAATTCTCAAGAAGGAATGTTATGTACTTTACCCATTTCAGGAAATAAGAGCATTTTCCTAAATTCACACTTTTTAAATGATGATAAACACTAATGTTTAAAATTGTTGGTGGTAAATATTAGTAGGCTAATATAAGATGTCAGATCATTGTAACAAACTGAAAAAAGCAGGACAAAATGGCCTAAATTACATAACATTTGTCAAAAGGGAACTAAACTGCGACTAAATGAGCTCCGACTATTTGCCTTGGGCAAGCAAACGACGAACTATGCTCCTGGACTGAGCCAGGCAAAATGTGTTCATTAGCAGCTCATGCAATGATGATGAAGGTAGATTAGAGCTGCCAAAATATATGTGAACTGCACCATAGCTTGACCATCATACGTAGCGGTAAAGTGCTTAAATTGCGTTGAGAAATTTTCACTCAGTATCGGGGCTCTTTTCTCCGATTGATTATGACAGGATTGGTGAGCTCATGAGATGAGAGTGCAAACACTAAACAATGCTACTACGTCTGCAGTTGGCGTGTTGTCAAACACATCACAATTATCTGCCAACTACTTTTGCTCGTTTTCAACTCGTCAGGGTAACCTGTCCTCTGATTTTTTTTTTTTTATATTCGGAATACAGTCGAAACAAGTTAGTGTGTACTCTTTTTGCCATTGTGACAAACAAGCCACAAATTTGACGGTGGTCATGATTAACAGACGCCAAGCCCTCCGTAAGGGTAATATTATCTTAGTGAGGTACAATGAATCAACACCACTGTCCAAGACAAAAACAAAAAACACCTAGCACCCGGTACTAAGTTACATAAACATAGTGGGCGTCGTCGCTGGAGCGCAATGTTCGTGTTTACTCCGCGACCTTGTGCTTGCCACATAAGCAGCTGTTTGCAGTATTGCTCTTTGATACGTTTATACAAAATGCAAAATGCAAATATTTATTCACAAACTGTGATGCGAAACCACTTATTTTGAGCCTTCAAATACCTACATTATATGTAACTGTACTACATATATGGTAGTCCCCAATCCAACCATATCATAGCATTAGCATCCCATCACATCTCATCGCAGACCATACCATACCATACCATACCATACCATACCATCTCATACCAGACCAGACCAGACCATACCATACCATACCGTACCGTACCGTACCATACCATACCATACCATACCATACCATACCATACCATACCATACCATACCATACCATACCATACCATACCATACGTCAGTTACTTTTAAGCGCAATATAAGTAGAGTGAATTAGGTAAGGATAATATTGCTATTTTTTTTTCCGTTGTTGCCTTTTTTACTCTTGAGACTTTGACTCACTCTTGTTTTAGTGTTTTATTGCGAGTACTATTTTCGTTTTTAATTTATTGTTTTAACTGTCTTGACTGATGTCTGATTGTTTTAGTGTTTTATTGTGAGTACTATTTTTGGTTTTAATTTATTGTTTTAACTGTCTTGATTGATGTCTGATTTTTAAATGATGGACACTGTTTGCAGTTGTAGTAGCTCTATAAATAAACATGAGTTGAGTGGAGTTTGACTAGTAGCATTGAGTGAGTAGTGATTGCCTTGAAAAAAGATCAGCCTCTTTCAAATGACAAAGAATTATACCTTAAATTGAAGAGGTATAGTCATTACACATGAAAAGCTAGAGTCTCAAAAAAATGGAAAAATAATAACTGTTGTTGTAACAGCAATAAAAAAACATACAATGATAAATTTACAGATAAAATATGAGGTCAGGCTGTGAATCATATGACATTGCTATTTCACATACAGTGATGAATTACTGGTTCAGTGGGTCACTATATTACTCCATGAAAATTTGCAATGATAACAACTTATAGAAATTTAAAATGTAAATGTATACGGTTCAAACACTGATTAATGTGATTTGATAGTCCCCACACCAGACTACGACAACAAATAGAAAATAATGTAAATAACTGATTAGTGTGCAATTATAGTAAATTTAGACCCACACGCAAACACGAGAAATTATATATGACATAGCTCTAATTCAGATGGTACAGTCCAGTTCAGTCAAGTTTCTGGTGTAGTAAATGTGTTACCATTTATGCTGCTCCTGTCAATTAGGTTGCTATCAGATGGCCAGTAGGAGTGGTCTCCTCCTCTACCTGGAAGACCCAAAGCAGAAGAATTTCAAATTAATTCAAACTGTAATGACCAAACCAGAACAAAAATGATGATACGTAGAATGTTACCTAAAAAAAATGACAATTTATAATTTGATAAAAAAATTGTGGTTAAAAAAAAAAGAAGTTATTATTGACATGAATGTTTTAATGTCTCATTAAATGTTTTAAAGTTTTTCTTTCCACACTAGGTCTAAATTATACATGAGACTATATTTTCATAGACTGGAGCACGTGCACTCAGGTATAAAAACAGGCCGCAGCAAGCCTAGTTAACTGTGTTTGAGAATTTGGCTGACCGCGCTCCACCTCGTTGGGCATTCCAGCACACTAATGGCATTTTCTATTTCATGCGGAACACACCCGACAATTTGGTAACTGAAAGTAAACTACCGTATTTTCTATATCGCTATAAGGTGCACTTAAAAGCTTTTAATTTACTCAAAAAAACACAGTGCGCCTTATAATCCAGGGCGCCTTATATATGGATCGATTGGTGAATTTGTTGATCCATATTGGTTATACACAGCACTCTACCAAAATGTTTCAGTACATCAAGTAAATTACAAGGTCGCATCTCTTTCAGCATTACGGCAACCGTGGTCAGGGGCGTCACGGAAGTAATAGCGGTAAAGACTCATACTGTGTTTACTCCTAGTCCAACACCACTTGTGTGTAGCAAGACGCCAAAATGACACGCATGCCACTATCTGCCGATGGATTGTGGACGCCTGGGCTGATATATCAGTCTCAACTGTGGTCCAAGCATTCGCGAAGGCAGGAACAATAACTGAATTGCCAGGGAATAGCAGCAACACTCACACGGATAATGACGAGAGGGAGCCGGGCATAATGAATGCCGCACTCGCCCAGCTGTTCAATTCGAACACGGAAGAGGAAGAATCCGACTGATTTGTCGACGGGGATATGTAAATATGTACATTAACATTTGAACAACGCCGTGTTATTGTGCAATGTTTGTATTGTATATCGTTCAACTGTTCAAAAAAATTCAATTCGGACATGGAAGAGGAAGAATTCGACGGATTCGTGGATATGTAAATATGCACATTAACGTTTGAACAATGTTGTGTTATTGTGCAATGTTTGCATTGTATATCGTATTGTATGTAAAGTTTGCTGTATGTAAAGTTTGAGGGATTTATGGATGGGGATATGTAAATATGCACATTATTGTTTGAACAACAGTGTGTTATTGTGCAATCTTTGTATTGTATGTCGTATTGTATATAAAGTTTGCCGTATATAAAGTTTGACTGGATACCTCGTTGACTGGTTTGACATTCCCTTTAGCACAGCACAATCTAGTAGATGCATAACGCAACCCCAGTCAACCTCAGTTTGATTCAGTAGCTTCTATTCTATGTGCACCCTATTTATGAAAATATTTCTAAAATAAAATGTTCAATGAAGGTGCGCCATATAATCCAGTGCGCCTTATAGTGCAGAAAATACTGTAGTGTTTAGACCAGGTAAAAACAGGTCTGAGTTGTGTTGCAGGTGGTGTTACACAATTTGGGGGGATTTGATCCAGGAGCAGGCAAACAGATTCTTCACTGTGGTAAATGTCATTGAATTTCATTGATAAATATGACATCAGTGACTGTGTTTGCAGTCAACAACCATTTCAAAAACCCGCATATTGGCGGTATTCAGGTTTTCAAAGAATATGCCCTCATTCAGGTTTTAAAAATTAAGAATAAGAGCGCCGGGTTGCTCCTTTTCTAACCCGAATATTTTGTCATGTAAACGGGATCGGGTTACCTCTTTTGAATGGGACATTGGTTTCTGTTCTGTGCATGCGAGCCTAACTTCAATACAATGAATTCTTTGTGACGTTTTCATCTTATTCTTGAACATGGTGTGTATAATCAGATACAGTCAAACCTCTACATATAATTGCTTAAACATACACATTTTTCAACATACGATGTTAAATTTGATCAAATGTTTGACTCAACAGCTGAAGTAATTCCCAACATACGATGTCATCATGGTAGCCCATTAGATGGCAGCACGTTGCGATGATGTCAGTGCCATGTTATCATATCCCAAGAAGGCTAACGCAAATAGTAGTAGTGGTGAAAAAAGGAAGAAGGTGATGATTTCCTTACAATTAAAACAAGAAATCCTTAGAAAACATGAGCGCCGAGTGCGTGATCTTGCGAAACAATATGGCCATGTCAACATGTCAACAACTTCGACGATCAAGCGATGATGATTAAACAGAAAGAAGCTCTCAAAGCGGTCAAGCCATCCAAGGGGATCACCATCATCCCTAAACATCACAGCCCTACCCTGGAAGAGATGGAACGCCTTTCTTTAAAAAAAATCTGCAAAGGGGTTGATTGATGGTGAAGAGGAAAGTGAAGCAAAGAAAAGAAAGCCTGAATTGAGTGGAAGTGAAGAGGGTGAAGATGAAAGTTAAAAAGGTGGGCATGAAAATAGGATCCTTACACTCAAACATATCCAAAGATTAATCTAAATTTTTTCATTAGTTACGCTGGGACTCTGAGAATTTCTTTCTAACTTGAAGCCAAGCCGTAATAAACTTGTAGTTAGTGATCATAATTGACTGCAACTGGTAGAGGTTGCGAGCATGAAAAAAATGTGTTCTACATTGTGCTATAAAATGTCCTATATTGTAATAGACTACGTCTCGCCTAAAGTATAGTTCTCAATTTCATAAAACCCTTAACGTGAAGAATCAAATGTTTCATTTCTTTTACCAAATGGTAATTGTACATTTTGTAACATAACATCACACATATTACATTGTCTCTTATGATTTTAAAGTTACTCCAGTGGGAATCTTTTAGTTTAGTAAAACCAAAGAAGCTCCCTCATTAGCAGCATAACCAAACCCAATTTGCTTTCAGTTTACTGGGACTGATAAAGGGAACCCGAGAGCAGAGCGTCTACTAAGATTGAGCTAATTTCAGCTCTTTTCCATTGTCTCCCATATGTGGGCATTAATAATGTCGAATACCTCTCCATCTACTCCCTTTTAATCCTCCTTGTTTGAAGAAAACAAAAACATTACCCTGGGCAGGTTGTTTCTTCAACTTCCTGTGTACTCTATTGGTTGCTTTCATTTTCTCAAAGGATTAATCTTCTCAGTTTATCTTCTTTTGTGTTTTATTACAGTTTTCTTTTGTATTTTATTACAGTTTTCTTTAATATTTCCCAAGACATAATCCTTTTGTTCTTTCGTGCAGTCATTTTTTAAACCTCCCTACCTTGATCATTTGCCATCTTGTCTGGATGCTCCACTGAAAGAAAACAAAGAGTGTTTTAACAAAACAACCAAATAAAACACAGGAGCACGTAAATAGATAAATGTTTGGGCTTGCACATATTCCACATATTTTTATTACCTTTGGCTGTCCTAAAGTGGAGCGGTTCGGACAATGGACCAACTCCTTTGGCGTTCTTAGCTTGGATCCGGAAGTAGTACACTGTGTCAAGGTTTAGATCAACGACCTGATGAGTCAGTCGATCGCCACTGATTGTTTCCATTACCCAGTCATCAATTGGCATGTTTTTGTCGAGGGTATAGTACAGGATATAACCTGAATTGGGTGAATAAAAATGATCATGTGTTTATCAAACAGAGAATACAGCATGTAGTTCACACACTAGTGCAGGGGTCGGGAACCTATGGCTCGCGAGCCAGATATGGCTCTTTTGGCGCCGTTAAAAACTTTATTAAAAATAATACATTAGTACACTCAAAAAATCGTTGGTCTTAATTAAAATACATGCATTTACCGTATTTTCCGCCCTAAAAGGCGCACCTAAAAACCTAAAATTTTCTCAAAAGCCGACAGTGCGCCTTATAGGCCAGTGCGCCTTATATATGGATCAACTGATGAATTTGTTGATCCATACTGGTTGTACACAGTGCTCTGCCAAAATGTTTCAGTACGTTTTAGTACGACTAGTAAATTACAAGGTCGCATCGCTTCCCAGCATTACGGCAACTGTAGTCAGGGGGCGTCACCGAATAGCTGTTGTACCCGCGAGGCTATTTCATGTCAAAATAGGCTGCTCTGTTAATGTTTCGAGTAAATCTACTGATCGATATGGAAGGGAAACATAGGTAAGTAGTACCAATGCGTTAGATCGAACTTTAGTCAGTTCCGATCATTTTATAGGAGATCGTTTGAGAAACGCGATTGTTTACACTTTGCTGAGGCTCATGGGAGATTGCGAACTGAGGCTTGTGAGACTTTGCGGATGGGTAATGCTATTGCGATAGCTGCTATACGTACCAGGCTATTTCATGTCAAAATAGGCTGCTCTGTTAATGTTTCGAGTAAATCTACGGATCGATATGGAAGGGAAACATAGGTAAGTAGTACCAATGCGTTAGATCGAACTTTAGTCAGTTCCGATCATTTTATAGGAGATCGTTTGAGAAACGCGATTGTTTACACTTTGCTGAGGCTCATGGGAGATTGCGAGCTGAGGCTCGTGAGACTTTGCGGATGGCTAATGCTATTGCGATAGCTGCTATACGTACCAGGCTATTTCATGTCAAAATAGGCTGCTCTGTTAATGTTTCGAGTAAATCTACGGATCGATATGGAAGGGAAACATAGGTAAGTAGTACCAATGCGTTAGATCGAACTTTAGTCAGTTCCGATCATTTTATAGGAGATCGTTTGAGAAACGCGATTGTTTCCACTTTGCTGAGGCTCATGGGAGATTGCGAGCTGAGGCTCGTGAGACTTTGCGGATGGCTAATGCTATTGCGATAGCTGCTATACGTACCAGGCTATTTCATGTCAAAATAGGCTGCTCTGTTAATGTTTCGAGTAAATCTACGGATCGATATGGAAGGGAAACATAGGTAAGTAGTACCAATGCGTTAGATCGAACTTTAGTCAGTTCTGATCATTTTATAGGAGATCGTTTGAGAAACGCGATTGTTTACAGAGGGCTCGTTGGTTATTGGCTAGTGGATGCATACCGCAACCCTAGTCAACCTCAGTTTGATGCAGTATAGCTTCTATTTTATGCGCCTTATAATCCGGTGCGCCTTATATATGGACAAAGTTTTAAAATGGGCCGTTCATTGAAGGTGCGCCTTATAACCCGGTGCGCCTTTTAGGGCGGAAAATACGGTAATTGTATTTAACCTATCGTTTTTTTTAAATGGTATGGCTCTCATGGGAAATTATTTTTTTTTAAATGGGCATTCATGGCTCTGTCTGCCAAAAAGGTTCCCGACCCCTGCTCTAGTGTGTATATGTGACGTGAACAATAAATCATATATAAATTCAAAATTATATTCAAATATTTTTTTCAGTGAGACATGGCATTATTTAAATTAAGAATTTAAATTCTATTTAGACTATTTGAGACATACGCCAAAAGAAAGATTCATAATGGGAATAACAAAAAACAAATGTATACCTGTGATGTGCAAATAATAATAGTAATGATTTCTGTGATTTTTGCGGTACAGTTCTGCAATTTCTGGAGATTTCATTTTATGGGATACTGCAGCAGAGCTTGTTAAAACAGACAAGATTGTCCAGAGAAAATGTGTGCGCGTGTGTGTGCATATATAAACACACTAGACAGAAGGAGCCAACTGAACACTTGTACTCTCTAATAGTGTTGATTTTATGAGGAGTACTGCATGTCATATCTTAACATTCAGTGGGCTAATCAAACATCATAATAACCTCTCCTAGTAGACATAGTAATTATTTGTAATGTTATCTTGAACACTCACCTGTGATCCGCCCATTTGCCTCCATCGGTGGTTGCCAGCTGATTAAAATGGCTCGGGGCCTCCCCTCCCGACTGATCACTGTCAAGTCTTTGGGAGCAGAGCTCGGAGCTGCCAACAAAGCATGAACAAATCATGAACTCAAGCAAGATAAAGCACGTTTCACTCTCATAAATTGCATGCTTCAGTTGAAATTTGATTTGAATAATCTTACTCAAATTGCAGGACTACTGTACAATTTAGGGGCATTCACATACAGGATCATACAGATGACTTTTTAAAAGGAAATGAAAAAGTAATTATGGCAATCAGTTGCTGGTTTATAAGACAGGAGAACAATGGCCAATTCTCATGTAGTAAGAAAAAAGAAAAAAAAAGAATTTTAAGACAAGTCTTGAAATTGGACAAAGAGAAAAATCTAATTACTGGAGGGACTGGCAAAAGAAAAACCTTGAACCACTCTGAGACTCTGCTCAGTCCTTGGTACCTCTAGTAGTGTCTGGTTCGCAGACCTGAGACAGTGAGCAGGTGTGTAGGGGTGGAGGAGCTCAGAGAGCTAAGATGGGGTGAGACCATTTGAAAGTATTTTAAAATGAAGTCTTAAATGTAATACAGGGAGTCAATGAGGGGAAGCCAGAACTGGAGTTATGTGCTCCCTACGAGTTAAGAAGAGAGCAGCAGCATTTTGGACTCCCCACTGGCTGACTCCAAAATAAAGTGCATGACAGTAATCTAGCTGAGATATAATAAAGGAATGGATTACTGTTTCTAAGTGCTGTTGCGAAAGGAGAGATTTAGGGTAGCCAGTCATGCCTAAGATGAAAGAAGTTGGCTTTAAAGACAGCACTTATCTGCTGGTTCAAATTAAAGTCATACAGTAGTGAAAAAAATCACAACGAAGTAGATGAAGTTTTTGTCATACTTTTTGTTTTATTGTGCCGTTTTGGTATGAATGCCTCAGCCACCTGAGGACAGTATATTACAGATATACGGATATGCATGGAGAGAGATAAAATGTCTCCTCAGCAGCATTAGTCATTCTTCATAGGAGCTAAATCAGATATGTCGCTGAATATTCTTATATTGTTTGTCTGGCTTGGTATCGCTGTTGCCTAAAAGTTTTTAAAACCGCAGCATAGATGCTAATAGTGAGACCATATCTATGGCACTTTCTGTTATGTTAGCATTAAGCAAGTGGATGAGGCGACCTGGTTGTTTTAAAATACTGTACAAAAAATATTCACTCTTTGATTTATATTCAGTTTGACGGTAATCTTTAACTGGGAGTGGATACAAATAGTTTGAAGCCACTTCAGTATCACCAAACTGCTACTTGTTGTGATGTGTGTTGAGTAGTCACAGCCACTACACAGCACTCGTGTTTCAAGTTTACACTTGTTTCTATCAACCATCCATCCATCCATCCATCCATCCATCCATCCATCCATCCATCCATCCATCCATCCATCCATCCATCCATCCATCCATCCATCCATCCATCCATCCATCCATCCATCCATCCATCCATCCATCCATCCATCCATTTTCTGAGCCTCTTTGTCCTCGCAAGGGTCGTGGGCATACTGGAGCCTATCCCAGCTGACTGGGCAGTAGGCGGGGGGGAGGGACACCCTGAACTGGTTGCCAGCCAATTGCAATGCACACATACTACGTATGTAGACAAACAACGATTCACACTCACAACTACGGGCAATTTGAAGAGGTCAATCGGCCTTCCATGAATCTTTTTGGGATGTGGGAGGAAACCGGCATACCTGGAGGAAACCCACGCAGGCATAGAGAGAACATGCAAACTCCACACAGGAAGGCCGTAGCCGGAACCCACAACCTCTGCACTGTGAGGCGGACGTGCTGACCAGTCACCCACTGTGCCACCCTTCTATCAACTAAAAAGTGCCAATTAAAAAAAAAATCCAATGCCCTGAATGAGTCATCTGAAACACTTGCACTGTAATCTATAACGTTAATCAACATTTAATACAGTACTCTTTCAACTGTTTCCTCCTTTGGGCCAAATCACACCAGATTATACAGACAAACTACTAAAAGAGCACTGCCCAAGTATTATAAAATGGAGCTGCTTTATCATAGTACAACACGTCAGAATTCATCAAAAATGAATCGTGTGAATGGTCAAAACATGCTCATTAAGCTTTCACATATGCCAGCCAGCAGAATCACAAAGATGGCACCACACTGAAATGAGGTCAATTACCCAATCACACTGCCCTGAACTCTAAGTCACATTAGCATGTCAGTAGTCATACAGAATGAGAGTGGCAGACTAAGGCATTTTCTAATGGTGGCATATACTGTCATCATATTCATTATTTATAAATATAAATGGGGGGTGAGCTTGGTGTAATTAATACAGTTTGCACATTTTTGGAAAAAATATGTCGCGTTTTGTCTTATACAGTGCATAAAGTTAACAATATATATAGTACGTAATAATGTCAACAGGGGAATCAACAACAAGCGCCTTCTAGTGGCTCTATTATCTTTAGGTTTTAATCTTGTGTGAGGGACAGTGAGTAAAAGGCCATCAGCAGACTGCAGTGACCCAACAGGACAATAAAATGTCACCAGATCCACCACCTACGGAGGAGCCTGTCCTGTGAAAAATTGAACTAAATCCAAAATTTAATATGAAGCTAGTGCAAGGACAGAACAGGAGTGATTAGGATCTAGACCAGGGGTGTCAAACTCATTTTTTTCACGGGCCGCATTGTAGTCATAGCTTCTTTCGGAGGGCCATTATGACTGTCAATCCAAATAAATGTATGAGCACCTCATATTATATACAGTAAAAGCTACAAAACAAACTGACAAATAACTCGTTTTCAAATCAGACGAGTAAAAACTGGTCAAATATAAAAAAAAAAAGATATTAAAAGTGAAGACAATTTGCAATTCTAGTAATGACACGAATTTGATGCACAATTTGTCTTCGTGGGCCACATAAAATGATGTGAAGGGCCGTATCTGGCCCCCGGGCCTTGAGTTTGACACCTGTGATCTAATCATTCTGACATATTTGGAGACAGTCTAATGAAGTTTTGACGATCAAGTTTGGTTACTGCAATATTCAAGATGTGAGGACACAAATGCTTGAGAGATATGTAGTTCAGAAAGAGATACCATTCAAGACACAAGATATCATTTAGATATAGTTTTAAGGTGAAAAAAGCAGTAACAGGTTTGAGGTTTTATTTAACCACTTTAGTAATGGAATATGACCATGAGGTCTCACAGCTAAAGAAAGTGCTTGTTTAGGCACTAAGATGTCGGAGGCAGAAAATTATATGTACTATCATGTTGTCTGTCTGGCACACCATTTAGTGGTAGCCTACATGCTGCTGCCTTTCATGTAGATAGCTCAGTTTCGATTCCCGGTCAGTACAGGTATGAAGCCACACCCTGTCCCAAAAAAAGAGTGACTTGCGTCAAGAAAGACATCATGGGAGTGATTCCCTGTTACGATGAGCTGAAAGTAATTTTCTCTTTTATTTTATATGTGGCGAAGGTAGCAGAGAACATGATGAATAGGATCTCAATTTTATAGCATCGTCAATGAAATGTGACATTCAGGCCTTTTTAGAAAATGAAATATAAGCTAGGTCTACTGTAATGTCTCTGCAATGTCAACACCATCGTAACATGAGCAAGTTATCGCAGGAATCCTTTTTTGTTTAATTATTGGAGATTTTTTAAAACCATGGCATACTATAGTAAATTTTATCACACAGTAAAAACAATTATGGACACATGAAATGAGATCCAAAAAATGCAGTATTTCCCATTTTGTTGTAAAGATGAGACGACGATGAGACGCGTGTGCTTTGTGAGCGTATATGCAAAGCCGGTGGGCCACTGCAGGGAGTGAGTGCGCTGCGTCCATCTGTTCCTTCTGAATGTCAATGTATTCCAGCACACCTCAAGGGAACTGGTAGGGTAATGACGTTCACGCTTAATTGGGTGACAAATCCAACAAACATGATTGTAAACACCCTGAAAGGGATTCCTTGACATTTTGATTCCAGTCAGTTCTGTTTCATTGTTATAGACAGTTGTCGAGTTGTTGCTGCAGGGTGGTATTAGTAACACCAAACTCATGGTTTTTGTTAATCCTATAGAACTAATCGCCTTTCAGGGAGGCAAAAAGGGTGGGGGGCAAGTTAAACATTTGAATGATGGTTGGAGCACTGCACCATGTAACAATTTTCAGACAAAATCTTTGATCTGGTTTACTCAATTTTCATCATTTCAGTGAAATGTGGTTATATTCCAAATGGGTAAATATATAAATACTCTGTATATCAGGGGTCACCAACTCCGGTCCTCAAGGGCGCCAATCCAGCCTGTTTTAGGTGCAGCCCTGCAACAACACACCTGATTCAAATGATCAGCTCATCAGCAAGCTCTATTAAGGCTGATAGCGATCCTGATTATTTGAATCAGGTGTGTTGCAGGGGGGATACATCTAAAACAGGCTGGATTGGCGCCCTTGAGGACCGGAGTTGGTGACCCCTGCTGTATATATTCCACACATTAAACTCAACATTTTGAGAATTAAAAGGATCAAAAATGTTTTAATGGCCCATTGTATATTTAACTGTTTTGAGACAGAATGGTGCGCAGCAGTGATGGGAAAATGAAGTTTGGAATTTGTTTCATGAACCAGTTGTTGTATATTTTGATACCACTCTGTTCAACATTAGGCTGAAAGCACACTGACTTACCATTTCTTAAACCCCTTTATTTAAACCAACAATGCCATCCTCGAGGAGTAAAAATATACAACTGGTTCATAAAGCAAATTTCATCCTTTTATCCGAACAATATAACCTAATTTGTACTTAAAACTAATGAATTTGCCTTATGAACCAGTATTTTTGACTCATCTAGATGGCACTCCTTGGTCAATGTTGGGTGGAAAGTCCTCTGAATTGCCATTTCTTAAACCCCTTTCTTTCTTTGTTTGCCAACAAAAACAGAGAAGTAAAAAATTACAGTCAATTTGAAGATTCATTTTCTAATCACGAGTTAAAACCCCACTGAAATACATCATAATTTTTAAGAAGGTTGTGGAAACGGCCAAACTGTTCTTTGAGGAAAACTGTTTTCGCGTATGTATAGTCAAAATCAATGTTCCTCTCCATACACACAATAACATCATTTAAAATCTTGCTCTCGCCGTTGAGTGAACACATTGAACTGTAACGCACTGTGCCAACCTAGTTCACTGTATGTCAAGTCATAGCCTTCTTATGGATTAAAACAATCTAACATATAAATAAAAAATACATATATTTACTGTGTGTGTGTGTTGATGTGAGTGCCTGCATGCATTTGTGTGACGTACCTGCTTCATAGGTGGTGGCATGTGCTGTCATACTCCAAGTACTGGATTTCCGACCTTTCGTCACCATCACAGCAAACTCGTACATAGTGTTTGGTTTGAGGCTCGTGACTGTATGGCTGAGAGCGGTGGTGTCTGCAGACTGTACATCAAAAGCAACATTATTTATCAATTGCGTTAACACATCGGAAAGAAGGAAGACCCCACCCAAATTGTCATTGTTCAAATATTTGTGATTGGTTAAAAATCACAGCCACTCACTGTCTTTTGATTTATTACAGATGAGATGATTTAAGAGTGTGCAGACGTCAACTAAATAATTAAATCTGTTACTCTGACAATGCTATGGATGGCCAATTGGCCATACAAATTTGTTGTATAAAGTGCAGAATTTCCAAAGGCAAATTGTTACCAAAACTGAAAGCAAATCACAGACAGTGTACACTCTGGTCAAAGAACAAATTAAGATTTTGTGCATTATCTGATTTAAAAAAATATTTTCAATCCATTCAGACAGATTTACTTGATATTTACCATTCACAGTTCCAACATTCTGTCTTATTTTTTTTGTTTCATATTCAAAATAGCTTTTTGGTTGTTTTCCTGCATTTGAGAAGTAAATGTTTTTTGTCAAGTCAGTACTGACAGTGCTGGAATACCATACTGTGGAAGCAAATATTCCAATAAAATGAAGCATGCTCTTACTATGTATATCCCATTTTTTATGTTGCCATATGTACGATTCATAAAACTTACACACTCAGCAGCAGCGCCACTACTACTTGCTTAGTAGTGCTGTTTGCACATTTATTGATGAGCAAGAAACTGAGGATACAAACACTTTAGTTTGTGTAGGGAGCTCACAAGGTGGTATAAGTCTAAAAAATATTTTCCACCCATTGCTAATCAATTATAGAATATTCGCATACTATAAACAAAGCATTTGGACAACTAAGCTTTCTTTGTGCCCACAGAAGCCAGCAGAAAGCAGAAACAATGCTAATTTGACTCCACAATGTATCAGTCCCTTGGAAGGAAGTGTGAAATTTGGGAGAGGTTTTTTTTTGCTATGCCAAGTTTAGTGCCATTACAAGTCTCTTTTGATCACTGTAACTCAAGTCTGTCAGAATATTTCACTGGAAGTAATGGAGACTTTCTGTGCTTCAACGGTCTGTGTTTACCTTATACTTGCCGCTGGTGGAGTAGCTGGTCTTCCATTTGACAGAGTAGTAGCGGACCTCAGATGATTTTTGATTCTTGGTCATGGAATTGTCGGCCCATGAAACACGGACTGAATCCGAGGAAAGAGCCACAGCTTGGACCCCAACAGGGGGTATCATGGGCGTGCTGGTGTCTGGCATGGGGGTGGGGTATTTATCAAAGAGATGGAAAAGGTCATCCTCAGATGGGTCAATGGGGTCTGATGTGGGGTTGATCATATGACCAGGTGGTTCGTCGTACATTTATATATATTTTTTTAATCAAGCACATGTGATATATAAAGAAATATGTGATTATTTGAAAGCGACATGCAGTTGGTAGGGATGTTAGTTAAAGATGTCGGAAAAAGAAAAGGATGCAAAATGTGGGTGAGTGAGGGAGAGTACAGGGAGAGAAGACAATAATAAGAAGACAATTAGAGACAATAGTTGCCTCTATTAGCAAGAAATGAAGACATACTGAAGACACTGATCAACAGTTTAGTGATTATAACGTTGAAAAGAAGATTGAGTCAGATTCTGTAGTGCTGTTTCCCTCATGTTTTTTTCTGTTATTAAAATGATCTAAATAAAAATCAATATGCTTTTGTGGTAGCAGGACAAGATTAACAGAAGTCTTTAATTAGACTTTGCTTTTCTTTGACAAACTTTGAAATGGAACTTTATGAAGAGAATGTTTAAAGCTCAACATTTCTTCACAAAGTGATAATATCTTCGTGATGAAGAGTTTTGTAGCTATTGGAAGAATTCTGGGTCAAGAACCATCTGTGCCAATGACACCCATCTGTTTGGAACTGTGTCTTCAGTTGGTCAAAGAGCATGCGTCCTTCATGTGCATTCAGAAACATTTTCTACAACCTCCACCTTTTTTAATTAATAGGGCGAGAAAATACAGGAGCATGATTGATTGATGCCAATCAGGAACATCTTACTTTCTCAGAGTTTTTATGAGTTTTATTATTTTTTTCCCCCCATGTTTGAAGCTCAAATATTCAGAAGCTGACATGTTTCTGACATGCCCCACCTGAACATTTTACAGGAGTTATAAAAGTGACTTCTCCAACCAGTAGTAAGCGTGATCACTGAGGAGCACTTGAAGGAAGCAGAACATAAAACAGACGCTATGACAGATGTCATCATAGAGCTGGAATGAGCACAGCACAGTGGAGAATAAAATATCAAATGGTCTGCTTATTCCAGCTCTGCTAGCTCTGACCTACGGACAGTCAAACCTAGTGAAATCAGAAACAGTTAGAGACCAAGAAAATAACAATAAAAAATAACATTGGTTCAGGTTCACAGAATTTAAATGGACTTCGGGGTTATAAAAGACTCCATATTCAAAGCTGAGAACAACAGAAACGTTTTAAGGGGTACACCCCCACATATTCTTTCAGGGTTCCAGACCATAACATGGCAAATTCAATTGGAGGAGCAGGCAGGCAGGCAGTGTATATTATTAGCACTGAATACTTCCTTTTTTTAAATGAAAATGTACTAATGCACTTTCTTATTAGGAAATAAGCGGAAGTGACAAAGAACAACACACCATGCACCAACCACCATCAAATCGATAATGGAAATTAAATGCCCAATCAAACGAGTGAACGAATTAGGACTCATATCTGACACACACACACACACACACAGACACACACACACACACACACACACAGACACACACACACACACACAGGCATACATATGTAACTGATTACATGATGTGATTTACCGTATTTTCCGGACTATAAGTCGCAGTTTTTTTTATAGTTTGGCTGGGGGTGTGACTTATACTCTGGAGTGACTTATGTGTAAAATTATTAACACATTAATATATAATTTCACCTGCTATTTTCACACTAAACCGCAAGAGGACGCTCTAGGCCTGTGTTGATAATTTCTGAAACTGACGATGAGTCTGACGTAAGCGACGAAGAAGAGGAAGCACCACATCATCTACCTCCGGAGTTTGCGGAGTTGTTTAAAAGTGACACAGTGTATGAAGATTTTATTGGATTTAATGATTTGGAGTGACACGGATGGTTTGGTAAACTTGTTAGCATGTTATTTATGCTATAGTTATCTGAATAACTCTTAATATGTTATGTTAACATACCAGGCACATTCTCAGTTTGTTGTTTATGTGTCATGTAACGTTAGCATACCGTACAATTACTCAGCCTGTTGTTGCCTCTATTCTATTTTTCTTTTAAATTGCCTTTCAAGATGACGTCTGTGCTTGGTGTTGGATTTTGTCAAATACATTTCCCTCAAAAATGCGATTTATACTCCAGTGTGACTTATTTCCTTCTTTATTATGCATTTTATGGCTGGTGCGACTTGTACTCCGGAGCAATTTATAGTCCGGAAAATACGGTATTCCAGTCTGGTCTTTATATGTGCTACTAGACCGTTTGACAGTCGTTTGATCAATGTAAACATTATGTGATGTACCAAGATAAAGGTCGGTCCTCAAATCATCACAGTAGCAAAGATTGGTTTTATACTTTAAATGAAAGCAACAGCTTCGGAAAAAATGTGAAGAAGGTCTCCTATCGTAGACCAGTTCTGGTTAGAGGCAGGCGTTCTCTAGTGCGTACACAAGAATGTCACTGCAAATTTACGACAAGACAGATTATGCACAGCCTAGCCGTTCCGACTGAAGCCTATACATGATGCCTGAATGGAATGATAAAAGTAATAGACCACCCCAGTGAATTGATTAATTTTTTTTCTTCAAGTTTTATATTTGATTGCTTAAATTTGAACACAATCACCATGCCAGCTCCTTTGCCCAGTCCAAAACAAAAAACAAACATGAGTTAAGAACAATGGTGGTGTGCTGGGTAGCTTCTAATTGTCTTTTTTTGAGAGTATATCATAATCATACCATCCATCTGTATGCACCATATGGAATTGTGAGACTGAAAAAGTTTAGTTTAAGGCAGATTTATGAATGGAGAACTACAACTATATAAAACAAAGTTTTGTGTTTCATGCCGCCCTGCTTCTTAGTTCAAAGACAAGGAAGACAAAAAAGAAAATATAGACTGCTGGTTGTAGAAGTAAAGGGAAGAACATGAAAAGCAGTAGGTGTCACCATAAATTGTCACTTAAAGATATGACAAAATGTTATTCGACTTTACTGTACATGTGTACGATTCATGTCCAGTTAAAATGTTAGAGAAAGAAATTGCCCAAAAATACTAGGAGGCTTTATAAAGGAACAAAAAGTACATTAGCCAGTTTTCAAGAACAAAGTATGTTTGAGTGATTGGACTGTACATTTGGCTGTTCTAATGTCTTGTAAATTGCTGTGATTTGGGAGAATTTCTACTCCTGTCAATGCTACTAATAGCATCAGTATTATAGGTTCTCAATTTTTTGTCAACGGCTAAACTACATTGATTCATATTGCACAGTCGCTGTGATTAGAAATATCCTACCTGTCAGGGATCGAGTGACAGCACTCTCATACAGAGGAACTCCTTCTCCAGCATTATTGAAGGCCTTCAGGGAAATCACATAGTGTGAGCTTGGCTCTGTCAGACAGAAATAGGGGTAGAGAGAGAGCCTTTAGATGACATTCAGCTCATTATGCACTCATGGATGAAACATTTAAAGTCATTTGCTTTGTTTTCTTTTGTCCTCAGCAGCAATAATCTGGACATTTTGATGGAGAAATAATTGGAAAGTTATTAATTAAGACAACTATAATGAAAACCAGCAAAATACTGATGGCTAAAACTGAGAGGTTGAGTATGTTATGGAGGTTTTTAGTATGTGGACACATTTCTCACACACTTTCATCATGAAACAGGGCTTCCTGTTAGTAAGTATGTATGAAAAGTAATGTTCTGTAATTGAAATCAGATATATTTCCTTTTTTTTTTAAATGCATTTAATGACTTGCCTAATCACAACCACTTGGATAACGTCTATAACACTTAGAATATTTGTCCAGTCTAAAAGCATTTTTTTTATTTGAAACATAACGTGTTTAAAGCTTTCCCTTTGCTCAGGCCATCTGAGAGATGGCAGCAGGATATTACGATAGGAGCACGTAATTGTCAAGCAGTGCCTTATTATGGAGCCATGCTCAAAAAGTGATGATGCTGCATGTTCTCTGTTAAGCGTCCAACACTTGCATCAGTTAAACAAACACCCTCTCTGCTCCCCAAGCACTTCACTGCGTGCATTAATGATCACCATGAATTATAAATGCCATGTACATACTGTATGCAGACTCCATCCACCCTGTGCATGCAATATGACTCTTTCATTACCGTTCCATTAGAGACCCGAGATGGGAATTTGCATCTGCGTAAACGCATTCACACAATTTGTTAACGTCTTTTTGGCATGCAAATTGCTTGTTGCATGCGAAGGAAGAGATGATTTCCACCTCAAGCAGCTCTCTTATTAAATTCTTCTAAATTATTGATTAGAATGGAATAAGTTATTTCATCATCACAATTAATTTACAACACACTAGGCTGCTATGTCAATATTGGCACAAGCATGTTGATTTATGGGGGGAGTGAAAAAATATTGTTGATTAAATATTTGCTGTTGATAAGTAGGTGTTGTTGCTGATGCATGTAATCATTAAATAAAGCAATTACTTGTGTGTTTATACAACAAAAGAAATTGAGAGAAGGATTAGGAATGCAAAGACAAAAGAAAACACCCAACCATCTCAGAGAGTCTCTTTGTTGTTTCTTTTGTAGATGCCTTGCATCACAGTGCACATAATTGCTATGACAAACAAACACACGCACAAGGATACGTATATGCCGATGCATGGTGTCACTGAGAACTCCAAAGAAAAAGAAAAACAAGCTCATCCAAGTGAGATGTCCCAAAAGGTTAAGCCTTATGGAACCTTGCAGGCAAATACCGTCAAAGATTCTACTGCAAGCTAATATTTCTACGTTGACACTAAATTGTAAAATAATATATTAAATTTAGAAATCTTTGCACTCAACGTTGCATTTTACTGATGTTCTCGGTGGTTTTCATCATGGTATCAAGGGCTTAAGTTAACAAAATCAAGCAAATCCGCAGCAGTTTAATAAATGTTATTTATCGACTGGGCTACTGATATGTTGTGTATTGCTGTCGATTGAAATGAAGAGGAAAAAACATGACGAAAAATAATTCCTGTACCGTAAAGACGGGGGGAGATATTGTGAAGACGCTTATAAAAGAAGCGATGTATGTTTAACTTTTAATTCATTGGTTAATTATGGCATACCGATCCAGGGAAACTTAAAAAAATAAAAATAAAGTGGGATAGCACACTGTCATTTAAAACATTAATTTACTACAAATTTCATTTTTTTATTTTAAAATGTTCTTTATATTGCCTTGCTCAAGCAACCACCAGCCAGTAAGTAACAGGTTGATCTATTAATATTAGCTCTCACTCTATCAGTCCCTCTCCTATTGGACATCACCACAATGCTGAATGCTGAGCTAAACACTTTAATTGTGCCATTTGCATCTGCACTGCATCACAATTTTAATAGAATTCTGTATAACCTTTGTTCAGGAGGTGTGTCACTCTCCTCTCTTCTCACCTAAGTTTTCAATGGAGTAATATCTCTGCTTGCTGTCCACTCGAACCGTCTCCGCATAGGGACTTCCCACCCCATAGCCGATGATGTAACCACGGACCAGAATGCTGGGACTGAGGGGAGGAGTCCATGACATGATGATGCTGTTGGGAAGCGGCCTAACATGCAGAGAGCTGGGCTGGTCTGGAACCTGACTCTCTGTAAACAACACAAATAGCAAATTATCACCCCAAAAAGAACAAATGTTTGGGGTTCCTGTGTGTGTTCTTTGTCTGCTTTTTTTTTTTTTTTTTTTTTTTTAATTGTGATCGTATGGTCTCGTTATCCTCACCTAGCTCTTTCTGTCAAATTCAATAACAAAAGATATACTTAGGCCTAAATCAAAAATTCTATTTGTAAAGATGCGCAAGAGTCAAATTCTACCCAGAGGCAATTTTGTTTACATTTAGTGAATTTCTTAAGTATAACTCTTTTGGGATCACATGTAGATGTTTTGTAAGAGAAAACTCTTACAAAACATCTACACCCTCTCTTCGTACATCATTTATGAAACTCATTAAGTATGTAGAATTGGATTGTATTTCTGCTCTCCTTTTCATTCATCCCCCTTCCCTCCCTAACAAAACTTCCATCTATTCATGTGTCTTGCCCTTTAAACTGCTTAAATATTTATGAGTATGTTGGGATAGTGGAGGTATTTACATGTTGTTTCACAGATCACTGGACTCACACAAACCCAAATAGTCACACGTGCACATACGCACGCACGCACGCACACACACGCACACACACGCACACACGCACACACACACACACACATATATTGGCTCTGTGATTTCTCACCATCTAAATCATTCTCGGGTGTCTCAGCTGTATACCACTCACTGGGTGGACCTGTTCCATTCGTCGTCATGGCTGCGATCTGGAAACTGTACTGACTGCCCTTATCCAGACCTGGAGGGGAAAAGGAGATTGTACGAAAATAAATTCCAACAAGTCACAGACATTTTATATGTGCATTTCATTTTAAAAACAGATAACGTAAGTTTTTTTTTTTTTTTTCGATCACGAGTTTCTTCTTGAAAGGTTTGTGTCCAAACTTCTCAGCTTGAGCTCTCTGCAAACTTTGGCCTCAAAACATCTGACCTCAGATGTCCTTCTGATGAGCTAATTCCTAATCCTTTCCAATTTGGTCACTCTTAAAGAAAACCTGATTGTCTTAAATTCCGCCAGTTCCAGCTGTATTGTGTTTTCAGTGTGACTATCTCTAATCGGTGCATCACGGCCAGTTTCACCAATGTTTTATAGAACGTTCCTCTTCATCTTATCAAAGACTCTTCTTTCACAAAACACACCACATACTTTTCTGCACCCATTCACACACGCTTGGATTTGTTTCTTCACCTCCTTACCACACTAATCGTTTAAATTTCTCCAACTTTAATATCTCTTCTCTGTGTAGCCTCACTCTTACGCCTCCAAATCATTCATGCTTATTCACTGTCTTACTTCTGCCAATTTTCATTCACCTCCTTTCTAGTGCATGCCTCCACCTCTCTAGATGATCCTCCACCTTTTCTCTGCTTTGACTGCAGTTTAATCTTAATGGTTGACAAGAAATACTCAAAGATAAGCAATTAATGTCCTATCAGTAATAATAAAAAAATGCAGAATTAAATAATTCTTGTTCAATGCACGTTCCTCACAACGACCGCTTGCCATTGACTTTCATGTGACTTTTTATGTGATTCATCGTTATATATTCAGTCTGCAATTTGAAGAGATACTCATGTTTTTCTGAAGTGGGAAACACCTTTCCACTGAAAAATAATAACGTTAATCTCAGCTAAATCTGTCATTTTCTTTTGTTATTGACTGAGGCAAGGAATGACCTTTGCTACCTATGAATGAACTGAGCATAGATTGGACATGAATAAAATTTGTGTTAATATAGTGAAGATTTATTCAGACTTTCTTGGTGTGATTATTGCTGATGACCACCAGACATACACAGCCCACCCACATTAACACACCCACAGGCATGCACACACACGCACGCACAAACAAACATACTCTGACTCTGGGAAATGAGCTAACATCAAGAAGATAACCTCAGTAAAAAAAATAATGAAAAGGAAGATCGGTTTCATTTAAATCCTGCAAATCTACATTGGCAAAATAGCTTGTGGCAGAATGAAAAATACAGCCACACAAATACTATCCATACCGTATGTGTAGAGGTATGCCGGGTCATACCAAAGACTATAAAAATGGGACCCATTGCCTCCCTGCTTGGCACTCAGCATTAAGGGTTGGAATTGGGGGGTTAGATCACCAAATGATTCCCGAGCGCGGCGCCGCTGCTGCTCACTGCTCCCCTCTCCCCCAGGGGATGGATCAAAATCACACGGGGATGGGTTAAATGCAGAGGACATATTTCACCACACCCAGATGTGTGTGTGACGATCATTGGGACTTTTTAATTAATTTATACTTCAGATGAGAAAATAAGAGAAAACAAAAAGGAGTGAAAAGCACAATGTGAACTCAATTCACATTTTAAAAAGCCTGAGGCTGATAAATGTTTTGTATTAAAGAGTTCCTGAGCATTCATTGTTACAGACTCATACGCGAAAGCCTATAATGCCGCCAACCCCTTCAAACTCCTCCAATTTCATTAACTTTTCCATTACCTTTCCTTTAATTTGAGAACGCGGACAAGATGGATCGATTCTCACCTGTGAAAAGGTACCAAAGGTTGTTTGGTTCAATGGCTTCTTGGTCTCCACGGCGACCAGTCTTCCTGTATTTGATCTTGTAAGCGCTGATGATGCCATTTTGTGCGTTGCGTGGAGGTGGCTGCCATGATACTTTTATGCTCTGAAAATCATATAAAACAACATGAACTGTGACTGGGGAACAATTAAGTGATCAAGAACTGTTGCGTTTCCAAAAATTGGATAACACATCCATCCATTTTCTGAACCGCTTAGTCCCCACGGGGGTCGCGGGTGTGCTGGAGCACATCCCAGCCGTCATCAGGCAGTAGGCGGGGGACACCCTGAACCGGTTGCCAGCCAATCGCAAGGCACACAGAGACAAACAACCATTCACACTCGCTCCTAGGGACAATTTGGAGTGCTCAATCGGCCTACCAAGCATGTTTTTGGGATGTGGGAGGAAACCGGAGTGCCCGGAGAAAACCCACACGTACCCGGGGAGAACATGCAAACTCCACACAGGGAGGGCCAGAGGTGGAATCGAACCCGCACCCTCCTAACTGTGAGGCGGACGTGCTACCCAGTGCGACACCGAGCCGCCCAGGATAACACACCCTAGCAAAATAAAATCCATTTCAACTCGTAATTTACTATTCTAATGCACCAGTACAGTATAATTTGCTTTTAAATCAGTCCAGTTTGAGGCAGTAGTTGTTTTACATGTGTTTATCTTTGTAGTATGTGGATGTTTGTATAGTTGGATGTTGGGTGAATGCTAATTGCTTTATTTGCATGTTAACAATGCACCTCGACCTACCAGGACAAATACACGCACGCACACGCATGCACGCACACACACACACACACACACACACACACACACACACACACACACACACACACACACACACACACACACACACACACACACACACACACACACACACACACACACACACACACACACACACACACACACACACACACACACACGAATAACAGATGTTTGCCAAGACCCAAGTGTGCAATGCTTTGAGACATCTGCTATCAGCCATCCCATACGCATTGGCTGACGCACACTAATTAATGAAGACTAATGGATTACAAAATGTATTAGTATTTTTTTCTGAATGGTTAAACTGCAATACTGATTCTTGTGGCACCATTTCTAAAACTATTCATATCGATCAAGAAATGTCTCAAAGTTTGCAAAACAAACCATGCTTAACACTGAATTTGAAATTTTATAACACATTTTCAGTATCCAGCACTCTTTTTTTGCAACTCACTACTTAGCCTCAATTTCCAAATGATCAACACACTACTTGCAAAACAAGACATGTTGTTGCTGCTGGTGCAATTCTTTGCACTATTCTGCAGCTGCCTGGCCACACTTTCACAAAAGAAACCTATCATTTCTGTAGTTACTTTCCACTCAGCCTGAGCAGTAGAAATAAGCCACAAGTAAGCTGTTGATGTGGAGGACAATGGAGTTTCTCCATTGAGTGAAAATGAGAGGAGTGAGAGGAATAAGACGTGCAGGTGAAGAACCACCCGCCGTCTGCAAGCCTCTATCTCCCGTTTCATTTGGAAATCTGACACAGGTATTGGAATTTGTGTTAGGACGATTGTAAAAAAACGATAACACCTGAGCCGCGCCACCCAGAGTGCAGAACATGGACATTAAATTGAGCTAGCCCACATTCACGTCTAAAAATGTACTACAATGTGAGTGACGTCTATTATTTTCTGTGCGTATGTACTTAGCAGGGCTGTGGACTCGGTCGGATTTTTGCACCGAGTCCGAGTCCGAGTCCGGCCTCTTGCCCACCGAGTCCGAGTCCGAGTCCGGCTGTCCATTTTTTCTGTTAATTCATGTGACTGCTTAGTCTTTATTCAAGGCTAATTTAGATCAAAATCTAAATAATTACAACAGTTTTGTGATGGCTTTGTCTTTATTAACCATATAAACGAATACAATAAACAGATACTTTCAAGTTTCAATTCAACGACTTGGGTTTGTTCTTAGGAACAAAATCGCCTCAACCAAGTCAGCCTTCATCGCGCCGCGCTGATCAGACATGATAAACTTGAGCCCGGAAAACAGGCGCTCTACGCTGACTTGGCTGATTGGCATTGCTGTTAGTGTCCGACGCGCATTCTCAGCAGCATGATGAAAATAAAATTGAACGTTTTTTTTTTTATTGTCGGACTCGGTGGACTCGGTCAAAATCAGCACCGAGTCCGAGTCCGGCAAAAATGACCGAGTCCGACCGAGTCCGAGTCCACAGCCCTGCATATGGTCACACACCATTATCACTTTGACTTTTCACACACTGTGCGATGTCCCGGGTCTTCTCCAGGCCTACTTCCCGTGGAACTTGGCCAAAACACCTCACTTGTGAGATGCCCAAGAAACATCTTAATTAGATCCACCTCATCTGGCTCCTCTTAATGCAGCGGTACAGGCTCCCAGCTGACTGAGCATCTTACTTCACCCGTGTGGATAAAACTAATTTCAGCTGCTTGTATTCGTGATTTTGTCATTTACAGTCATTACCCACAGCATGGGTGAAGGCGGAATTTATATTGCTCACTAAAGTGTGAGCTTTGCCTTTGGATTTAGCTCCTTCTTCACCCTGACATACTAATACAGAGTCTGCATCATTGCAAAATCTGCACTGATCCACCTTTCGATTTCAAGTTCCATTTTTGCCTCAGTCATGATTAAATTTCTAAATTCCTACTTGAACACCTCCATTTGGGGAATGATCTCAATCTGATGTTCAAACTGAGTACATGGCCTCCGATTTGAAAGTGCTGATTTTCATCCCAGTTCCCTCACAGTTGAACCGCTCCAGCAAGTGTTAAAGATTGGAGCTTGATGAAGCTAACAGAAGCCCATCATCTGCAGGAAGCAGTCGTAACACTGCAGCCACCTGAACGGACCACCTCGATGCTTTGGCTGCACGTAGAGATTGTGCTCGTAGGTTATGAACAGAATCCATGATGAAGTGGCGGAAGATGGCAATTCAGACCAAACTCTGACACTGGTTGCACAAGGGCCCATCATAAGTATGTGTGCGCAATGATGCAATAAGTGCAATAGTTTAGAAAGGAGGGTCAAAGATGCGCCTTAAAATGTTGGATCACCACCCTGCTTTGCCAATCCAGAGGCACTGTTCTCAAATTCATCGGAGTGTTGCAGAGGTGTGTCAAACAAGGGAGGCCCAAAACATCATTAGGAACTCTGATCGGGTCTCATTCATGCCTAGAGATCTGCCACCAAGCTTTTTAACCACGTAAATGATCTGAACCCCGGACTTAAGAGAGCCCACCTCAGGGTCCCCAGACCTCTCACTGGCAAGAATGTCAGTAGCATCCCGAGTCAAGGTCAACAGCAACCGACCTCAATTATAAACAGTGTTGATGATGATGCACTGCAACCCCTCCTGATGGTGGACCAGAATTACTTCAATGGCATCTGGAAGTTGTTCCCCATGGCCTCACCATTCACACACGAATTCGTTTTAGCAATAGCTGAAGCCATATCCCACTAGGTCAGCACGAATCAGTTGTCCCTGATATTAGGCTTGATAAGCACTCCTTTTTCACCTTGACGTGACTCCTTTTTCACCTCTTCATCATAGCTCAAGGATGATCGTCACAACAGGAAAGGGCCACCTTATTGCCACAGCTCCAGTTACTCAACGATGACCCACAAACGCACAGACGGATATCCACAAACGCACACACTCTCTCTGTGAGTGCATTTGTTTATATAGCTACATATTGTTTGATTTCAATAGTTGAAAGCATTATTCATGTTGTTTCCTCATCCAAGGTCTCATAGCTGCTCAATATACAGCTAAAATGGTTCTACAGATGCTGATGGATGATGGAGAGGCAGTAACAGGGTTGGACTCTAAGTCCAAAATTTCTGATGATAAGGACTCAAACTATTGTCCTGGTGGTAGTGGCAGTTGTCCACCTGGAAACTTTAACTCTAGTTTTTTAGGATCCTGAACTCTCTCCCCCGTTCTGCGTAGCGTCCTGTACTTTTGCGCTATATTCTGACTGTCTGCTGTATGCACACTTGCTCCATTTTTGCTCCTCTTATTTGTTATGTTATTTGTTCATTTATTATTTATTCATCACTCTTATTTATTCATTGTTTGTGCCTTCTTGTTTTTATTTTTTTGTGTTGTTTACTTGTATGTATATTGTGTACTATGTCTTGTCACCATGGGATAGTGGGAACGTAATTTCGATTTCTTTGTGTGTCTTGTCATGTGAAGAAATTGACAATAAAGCAGACTTTGACTTTGAAACCTTAACCCTAGTTTGAAACCCTAGTTCGAAACCCTAACCCTTGTTTGAAACCCTAACCCTAGTTTGAAACCCTAACCCTAGTTTGAAACCCTAGTTTGAATCCCTAACCCTAGTTTTACATCCGAACCCTAGTTTTAAACTCTAGTTTTGAACCCTAACCCTAGTTTGAAACCCTAGTTTGAAACCCTAACCCTAGTTCGAAACGCCAACGCAAGTTTTAAACCTTAGTTTTAAACCCAAACCCTAGTTTGAAACCCTAGTTTGAAACTCTAATCCTAGTTTGAAACCCCAACCCAAGTTTTAAACCCTAGTTTGAAACCCTAACCCTAGTTTGAAAGCCTAGTTTGAAACCCTGACCCTAGTTTGATACCCTGCACCTAGTTTTAAATCTTAGATGCATACGTGGGTAAAAAATGACCCGGTGAGGTTGTTTTTTTTTTAAATATCTTCATGACAATTTTTTTTAATCTTTTCATATTCCAGGTATTCCTCAAAAAAAATTTTTTTTGACAATGGCATTTTAAATTTTAACTTACAGAGAGAGCCACATATCTTCAGGGAGCAAGGCCTGCACAAGGGCTTAGCAGTACTGTCTCACCAAAAGATGCATGGGAGCCCTTTATCACAATATAATATAAGAGGTGATGAAGTGCACAAATATGGAAGGTCAGAGAGGAAAGAGAGAAGAGAGAAAAAGAGAGACAGACAGACAGAAGGACAGAGAGAGAGACACACACACGCACGCACGCAAGCACATACATAGTATTCACAAAGTTCACATTTCTCTATGACTGTTCTAGGTAATTGTCTTTTTCAAAGAAGTTAAAAAGTTCAAAATAAAGATATTTCGAACATGAAATCATTGTTGTGTGGTCCTAGCTATAATACCTAATATAGAAGTGAATTACGCTACCCAAATGACAAAAATGGCATACAAACAAATTCTAATACTTATGGAAGAGTGTAGGGTACAGTCACTTGTGCATCTAAGGGTTGAAGAAAATCTAATTAAAAACACATTTACAATTAATTCTAGTTGATTTTGGTTTCATGTAAATAATGGAATTTCTCATAATTGCTCTTTCGCTCTTGTGATAGAAGCAAAGTGGCCACATGCTGCACAAAATGCTGCCTCTGCCCAAATCTGTTGCTTAAATGTACTGAAAAAAGTTTAAGTTCCAGGGTGAATTGCAGTACAGTTAAACAATCTACCAATGTTATAGTGACACGGGCCACCGAAGAATTCATTAACATTTAGCGTGCACCTGTTCCCCATGCGTCTCCTCACCCTGCTAATTGATTACAGCAGAACTGATTATGGAGGGGGAGGAGGCGAGATGAGAGGATGCTATTTGCCAAATAGCTCCATATTGGGTCTTTTCCTCTTCTTGCTCACCTCCCTTCCTCAGGCCTGGCATCACTGTGCGCTTCATTAACTAATTAGTCACTTTGACAGCACACAGTTGGATATGTGGTCTCCATGGAAACAATACAGAAGTTAAATACATGTTGGAACAACTCCGACAGAGGGACACAGTGGCAAACCATCCATGAAGGAGAATGAATAACCTCTTTATTTCGAGAAGTGAGAAGGTGTCAACTCAATTTTGGACATATTTAGCAATAACAAATAACATTGCACATTGTTTGGATACATTATCTGATTGGATTTAACCAAAAACATTAATTTAAAAAGTCTGCCTATGTTAATTGGTATTCAGCCATCACAGTAATAAACAGTACTACTTGTTTATATGTTTTTTTTTTGGTGAAAACTACCTTACATATTTTAAATGAGGTATCATAGAGAGGTGGTGCATAGTCCAGCGCGAAAGGAACCCATGCAGATTTGAAATTCTTCCACTTATGATCACAATATAAGTTGACACATTTTTCGACAAAAATAAATTAAGACTTTTCACCGGTGTAACCTATTTCAAGCATATGCAAATGTAAAAAAATGTCAGTTTTCAAATAATTCATACATTTGAAGTATTTGTTTTGCCCATTAATAAAAGGACATAATTACAATTTGGTTTGATCTTTGGTTGATGTCAATGCTCTACAGCAGGGGTGCCCAATACGTCGATCGCGATCGACCGGTCGATCGCCAAGCCACTATTGGTCGTGATATTAAAATGTTTTTATTTTTTTAATTTATTTTTTTTTCGCACGTGACGCGTGTACAAACAACGACGCTAACAACACAACACAAACACGCTAGCTCGCGAGTTCCCTCCAATTGTCAGAACCCTGTTTTTTCTCTTAAACTTAAGAAAGGGTATAAAAATGAGTGGGGCAGCTGGCCATAGTAAGAAGTATCACTTTCATAGGGAATGGGAGTGGGACTTTTTTTTCACGATGACATATATATATATATATATAAATTTTTTTTAGTGTGTAGATCTTTGTGACTTGGTCATTTCAAAAGTAGCTCGCGAGCTGAAAAAGTTTGGGCACCCCTGCTCTACAGAGTGTCATTATTCCTGTTAATATAAATACCCGCATTGAACATACTGTAAATAAGATCTTCACTTTTATTCTTAGACTTATACTCATACTGTAAATAAGATCTTTCACTTTTATTCTTAGATTTCCTTTATACTTTTTTTAATTTTTGTAATGTTTTGCACTAGAAAGGGAGTAGCTCTCCAAATTTCGTTGTACAACTAAGTTGTAAAATGACAATAAAGGGCATTCTATTCTATTCTATTCTATTCTAAAAAGCAAATTTTTTTTAACAGCTCTCACTGGTGCTTATTAAATGATATGTGGTAAGTTTACAATATGATAGGGCTGCTGCCACACTTGCTTAACCAACGTTCCTACTTCTTTATATTTTGTTGGCAGTCAAGTTGTACAACTGCAATGCAACCGCTGCTCAACCCTACAAGCTGGTTATTGTCACCGGGGATACACATTCATTTATTATAACTGCAGCTATTATTGCTTCTCCGCATTCTTTTATGCCTTCCTATTTTGGCTGCAGCTGCTGCTCATTATTCCTATAGCCTCTTTTTTTTCTTAGTTTCATTTGTACCTCAATTTTCATGAGCATTTATATCAAGATTTGAGCTCTATTAGTATTGTGACATCCTTGATTGATTCATTCAAACAAACAAATCTTTTGAGTTAACATACGGAATGGAGTTATTTCATGAACTCTTTTCTTTTCTCAGTTCAGTTCAAGCGGGGACTGTACTGGCCGGCAGAAGAACTAATGTATCACCCACTGATGAACAGTGAACTGAGTAATGAAACACCTGAATAACGTTTTACTTTTTTGTTAAAAAGAAATCAAAGGTTCCTATTTATAGTCATCTGATAGAACATACTTGTATAAGTCACTGTATGTTACTGTGTTTGTCATTGTCCTTGATAAAATATATTTGTTAATTTTCAGTATATAGTATGTACGCTTACTTCTTCCGTGTTGACGAGTAACATCGCATATGTGTTAAGTCACATTTTCAGAATGTTGAGAACTCATGTGTACCATTCATCCAGCAACATTCACAACAACGGAAGAAGACGAGAGATTCATGTTTATAAGCTGAAAATACAGTCACTATTTTCAGCTTGTCTCCGCTAAAGAGGAAAAGTATTGCACTTTGTTTTACAATCTGGTAGTTACAAAATGTTGTCTGACTTCAAAGACTTCTGATTTGAAGAAACATTTGAAGACACACCACAAAACATTGAAACCTCTGCAAAGCAGACAGTTGCAGTAAATGTGGGAGGTCCCCTCAGCACTCAAACAACAACAAAACAAAAAGAAAACTACATTTTTAATCTCTAGGATGTTTGGTGCTCAGAAAACATGGCTCGAAGAAACATTTGAAAAGCCTGTTATTGAGGTACAACCACTACTACTGTAGTAATAACATGCAATTACAATAGAAGAATAGGCTAACCCTCGTAACCTTAAAAACACCTAATTTATATTTTATATTTTTCATGGCCTAAGAACGTTCAGTAGTGTACAAATGTATTGTTGACAAAAACAACACATTTTGAAACAGTTTGAAAAGGCTCAAATTGGACCAGCGTTTGAGGATGGCTAGGAATGCTGTCAGGGACACTTACAGTTGATCTGGAGGTGCAGCTATAAGTACATAAGGAGCAAGAAAATTCCCTGGAAATCATTGTGGTGGATTTTGATCATGGACCTCCAGTCGTACCATTATATGATTCAGATTAAACTGAAACTTAATAGGGACAGAAGTGACATCATGCAATCTGTTTAAAAAAAAAAAAAGATGTCAATCCAGACTCTCTCGATGATCGAGGAAAGAAGAAATCACGAGCCAAATAAGTTTTTTTTGGGGGGGGGGTCCAATAGGGCAACGTGAAATAAAAAAACACAACAGTTGGTGATAAAATATTTGAGGTAGTAAAACTAAAATAACGTAATTTAATAAAAGTAATTTCAGTAGGATGTTTTGCTGTTCCATTAGTTACGATTTAAATTGGTTTTAATCTCACAAACAAACACCAGGAAACCGATTAAACTGCTTCTGTTTGGTAATAAAAGTTGAGTAAGTAAAGTAAATAAAAGTGTTAAATTAATAGTAAAGTGGATGTTTTCACAATTCCATCCAGATCTCGAGCCTAAAAAAGTCCAGACAGAAAAATACCCAGCCTGGATACCGAAGAGAATTCAAAGCAAATACACATACAAGGACACAGTAATCACCCAAGCATACAACAAAAGCAGTCCTTTTGACAGTCATGCTCCACTGAGTAGAGGAATCTTCTGGAAACGGCAGATTTGGAAATTGATTGCTGAGAAGCTGGTTTGATTGGGCCAACTTTTAAACAGCAGGGGGATTCAAAGTTTGCTAACAACTGACTGGGTCCAACCAATATTGCTGCATTTTTCTTATTTGGACTTGAATTCTGTCTGATGTTGCTTGTTTAGTTGAGCCACAGCACAGTGGAGGGCACACCACTGATACAGAATGCATATAATTTAAATTATTTTCGGCTGTGAAAAATTAAATATGGTGTCGAGTTTGTGTTGGTTATAGTCTGGCTTCCTCCGAGAGTGCAAAAACATTCATGTTAAAATTCAGCGATTGTGCGTCACCACCTGTTTTCATAGCACAGGTTTTAGTGAATACACTTTGAATTTGTACTTTACGCTTCGCAGTTATGATTGTTGTTTTTGCGATTTCGGTCAAGAATTGATCTTTACTCTCGTACTTTGTTGCACCCGCCGTCCATTGTGATACAAACCCTAGCATTGTAGTTACTAAAGGGTGGAGCAAGATACACTGGAATGCGGTGATTAGTTAACCAATAAATATGACTACGGGAGTAAAATAGGAAGAACACAAAAAGTGCATTAAGGCCCTAAGTGGCTTGAAAGGCGTCTTATAAATAAAATTTATTATTATTAGCATCTTTATTCTTATTATTAAAAAATACAAGTGAATACTTTCTCCAAGCACACAAAGCACATGTAGACTGAATGGGAAAAACTCCAGGGCCTCCTCTAAGATATTTCTGAGTGCCGAGAGCTTGTCCACTGATCCTGGATGAAAACCACATGGATCTTCTGAATCAGCGAAGTGACTTCAAAATGGAACCTCCTTTCAATAACCCTTGAAAAGACCTTGCAAAGGGGCTGATGGGTGTGGTCCCATACAGTTCAAACACACCCTCTGGTTCTCCTTCTTAAAAAAGGGTGACCACTATTCTGTCTACCAGTCCAGAGACACTACCCTGGACTGATGACGATGTTGCCTCTGACTTGTCAACCAAGACACAGCCCTACAACATCAAGAGCCTTTAGGAACAACAGGCGAAGCTCATTCACCCCCAGATGCTTAGTCTAAATTCATAAGAAATGTAATCTATTCATCTTCCTCAATTCTCCGCTGGATAAAGTGCCCCTTGATAATTCAATATAAGCATAAACTATTCTACTTCTACCCGCTACATCGGTAAAATGCATTTGGAAGCTCTTCAGCATTTCATTACTTTTGATGTGTCTGACATTGTTCTGTCAACAGCATGGCAACATCTGCTAAGCCTCCAGACAAACAAATACCAAATTTGGTTCACATCATGTGCATGTACATTATTAAGGCTGGGACAGGTGTGCAAATCCCTTTTTCATTTTGATTCACATTTCAAAAGCTTTTCATAGCCACATCGCCCGCATGCATGAGCAGGGATGCTTGTAGCTCAAATATATCGAAGCCAGCTGGGACACTGACTGAAAGAAGAGCTGGCCCTGACCATTCTGAAAAAAACAAAAAAAACATTTAAGTTCTAAATATGATTTATGTATGAAAACACAATAAGAATAATGTGTTTTGTGTTTAATCAGAGAAATAAATAAATAAACAAATAAATAAATAATTTTAAATCTGCAACAGGTTCATAAATAAGTAAATGAATGAATAAATAAATAAATAAATAATTTTAAATCTGCAACACTTAAAAAACAAATAAAATAATTTGAATGATCATGACTTATCAAAACAACAGTGTTGCTATTGTTGATCTGAACTTAGTCTTTTGAAAAGAAAAGTCTATTCACTGTTTCTCGACATCAAACTGCAGCTCTGACATCATGCATCGATCAGGCCTTTAAGCAGAGAAATATCAATCACATTCAGGAACGTTAGCAGACAGAAACTAAATGAGGTCAGCTCTCCACAGACAGTCTGAACCACCTCTTTATGGACATGAATTATGAGCCGTCCACATTATATTTGGAATCATTTTTCGTATTCTCTGATGGTGAATTGCGTGGACTAAATATATGTCAGGAAAAATTATACAGTTCAGGAGGAAGGCCATTTACGTTTTTAAATTAGACTTACTCTCTTATGCAAAGGAGTAACAATGTCAAAATACACAAATGATAGTGAATTATAGTACATGTAGCATCCATTCTTAGCAATCTGGATGTACTATATAATTCACACTAGGATTGTGGCAGGGCAATTTTATATCATGGCTTACCCCGGCTCACCCACAATGGCAAGTAAGGATTTTGTTACTATGATGACCGGGAGCAAGACCCCATAAAGAGTGACATTTTCCCATATGGAGAAAGCATTTCATTACCAAGCGGCTGAATTAGAAATAAAATGTAAAGTTAGAAGGAGGCAAAATGTAGTAATTTAACACATTCACTCTACACACACGCAGAATCCAGGAGTCAGCAGAACGGCTCACAATGAGCAAAATCATGAAGCTCAGGGGTTAGCATCACAATAATTAGTGTATCTAATTATTGCTGAGAACAGAATAGCATTTTAGCCTTCAAATTGAAAGCTTGTGGACAAATACATGATGCAAGACCTTGGGTCCATGTTCCAGGTATGTCTGTCACAATGATTATTACGTTCCTTTGTCTGATTCTGTCTCTGAATGCTATTTTTTTTAACAACCTTCCCATGAATCAATGTGAATAGTGTATGAGCGTGGCAACATGTGAACATATTTGCGGTGGATATCAATCAGTAAAATGAGGTCTGTTCACAAGAGGAAAACGGTTGACTGATGCCAATGTCACACTTGTAAAGTCAGAATAAACATAATCAATCACAGCCGGTAAAATCATGTTAATCGTTTGTGTAGTTTACAACGAACTTAATTAAAAGCTGATGTCAGTTTTAAACGTCTGTCATTGTGCATACTAAAATTAAATAAAGTTTATGTTTGTATATTATGATATACAGGTAAAATTAATCAATCTTGGCATGTTTAGCATATAGGTGGTGGTGTTAATTCTCTGTATTGTTTGGCCTGAGCATCAAGTATTTATTGGTTAAATGTTTCCTTGTTCCATTTATTATGAATGAATTCTCCTCTGACCTGCATCAGAGGCTCCAAAACACGACATGTTTTGGGGGGTTCAAATTGAAAATAGAAGCTAAACCTATGCACGTGAAGACCTTAAGACACGGTGGACAACAACATATAATGGGAATATCTTTAAAAAAAAATGTTGAAAAGATTTGAAAATTAGATATCTTACCCTGGAAAGCACAACCTCTAAGGTGATGTTCTGGGGAGGTGCACTGGGTACTGCATAGGAAACAAATACAAGTGGTGAAAAGGTGAAAATACAAGACAAAAGCATCACCTATTTTCTGAAAATTCAGACATAAATAGTGTAACGCATACTGTATATAAATACTACAAACTATTTTAAATAAGTTCAGGCATCCGTGCATCGAATGTTATCATTTTGCCCAAAAAATAAATGTTGCATCCAAGCCAAACCTACTTGGGCTTTGGACCTGCAATGCCACCGCATAACTATCTTGCAAATGCAAAGCCCGGGCCACAAACCCAGCACTCTCTTTTGAAGGCTCTCAGAAGTGAGCTTTTACTCATGCACATTTGTGCGGTGCAAACTGCCATCTATTACATAAGCATTTCCTGATGATAGATATCTTTTTGAAATGATGACTATATCTCAAGGACAGATTATTTTACTTAGTCTTGTTAAAAGCCTCAATACTGACATTGAAATTCATTAACGCTGAACACAATAGCACAGGTACCTTAATGTGTTTGTCGCAACAGGAGCACATTCAATAAACAAATAGAATCTCCCTGCTCTTCCATTCTAAACAAAATACAAACAGTTGCAGACATCTCGTGTTCATCATTATTCATGTGACATATCATGAGAAGCCCCAACTGTAACAGCGTATAACCAAACATGACTCTCAGGGATTTAGAGTGATGGTATTCTTCTTGCAAGTATGCACGTCTCTCGTATCGAGGCCATGTGTAAAAGCCTGGTATGGAGATGTGCTTTTAGGTTATGTTAGTGCTGTGACCCGAATACAAGTAAGGTTTAGAGGTTTAACAGAGTCAAGCAGTTTGCACAGTAAGATTAAACCTCATTTTGTGACACCTATAAGAGGAATACCAGATAGCCACTTAAACTAATGGTTTCATCCCTGTTGCAATCTTGCCAGCTTCTAATATCAGACGCTGTGGGTCTGAGTCCAATTATGAGTCCGCCTCAGTGATGTGCTGTGCAGCGACATTGCTGCTGTGACTGGAATGGGAATGAGTGGGTGTGGAGGAATGCTGAACAAAGTTTATTTACACGGCACCGCTGAAAGAACTGAAATGAGAATGGCTAATTTATTCTATATATTGTATAGGAGCCCCTTGAAAATAAGAAACCATGTGAAGGGGTTACCCCTAATATTTTACATATTAATTATAATAACTTAAAAATATACTGTAACTACCAAGTTATCGGCCACATACAGAATTACATTGTTTTAAATTATAGAATGCGTATGTTAAAATGTCTTTTTTGTCCAAGGAGAGTTGATAGAGGTAGCATTGTGGAATATTGCTAAACACGCCTGCCTCACAGTCAGGAGATGTGGGTTTAAATTTCAGTTGTAACATCTCTGTGTGTTGTTTGTATGTTCTCCATGTGCTTGCATGTGTTTCTATGGGTGCTATAAAATTTGTTTATGTGCTGGAATGTATTTTTTTGTTCATCCAACATTCAAAATGATGAGCAGGAGAGACGATTTTTTTTTCATTCAGCATTAAACTTAGTTTTAAATGACCCTTAAAACTGCAACTGGAACCATGTACACTGCTCAAAAAAATTAAAGGAACACTTTGAAAACAATTCAGATTTCAATGGTAAAATGTTTTTGGGGGGATATCTATACTGATATGGACAGTTTAATGTCTCAGGAACAAAAGGATGCCACATCTTTTGATGGAAATAAAGGTTTTCAGCCTACAGAGGGCTCAGTATACAGACACCCCAAAAATCAAAGTGAAAAAATGATATGGCAGGCTCGTCCTTTTTGCCTAAATTCAATTTCTGCAACTCAAAATTCTTTTCAATATCTTGTGTGGCCCCCACGAGCTTGTATGCATGCTTGACAACGTCGCGGCATGCTCCTAATGAGACGACGGATGGTGTCTTGTGAGATGTCCTCCCAGATCTGTCTAAGGGCATCAGTGAGCTCATGTAAAGTCCGAGGAGCAACCTGGCGGCGTATGATGGACCGAAACATTATGTCCCAGAGGTGTTCTATCGGGTTTAGATCAGGTGATCGTGAGGGCCATTCAATTGTGTCAATTCCTTCATCCTCCAGATACTGTCTGCATACTCTTGCCACAACAGGCCGGGCATTGTTGTGGATCAGGAGGAACCCAGGACCTACTGCACGTAGGGTCTGACCATGGGTGCAAGGATTTCATCCCGATACCTAATGGCAGTCAGACTGCCGTTCTCTAGCCTGCAGAGGTCTGTTCGTCCCTCCATGGAAATGCCTCCCCAGACCATCACTGACCCACCACCAAACCGGTCATGCTGAATGATGTTGCAGGCAGCATAGCGCTCTCCTTGGCTTCTTCAGACCCTTTCACGTCTATCACAGGTGCTCAGGGTAAACCTGCTCTCATCTGTGAAAAGCACAGGGCGCCAGTGGCGGACTTGCCAATTCTGGTGTTCTATGGCAAATGCCAATCGAGCTCCACGGTGCTGAGCAATGAGCACAGGAAACACTACAGGACGTCGTGCCCTGAGGCCACCCTCGTGAAGTCTGTTTCTGACTGTTTGGGCAGAGACATTCACACCAGTAGCCTGCTGGAGGTCATTCTGTAGGGCACCGGCAGTGCTCAACCTGTTCCTCCTAGCACAAAGCAGCAGATATCGGTCCTGCTGATGGAATGAGGAGCGTCTACGGCCCTGTCCAGCTCTCCTAGAGTAACTGCCTGTCTCCTGGAATCTCCTCCATGCTCTGGAAATTGTACTGGGAGACACATCAAATCTTCGTGCAACAGCACGCATGGATGTGCCATCCTGGAGGAGTTGGACAATCTGCGCAACTTCAGGAGGGTTAAGAAATCGCCTCATGCTCCCAGTCGTGATAATGACTCTAGCTAAAGCCAACACTTGTGGAAAAACAGTTAAAAAAGATCAAGAGGGAGGAACTTGAAATGGCCTCCACCTGCAAAATCAGTCCTGTTTTGGGGACCATCTCGTTGTTGCCCCTCTAGTGGACCTGTTGTTAATTCCATCAACACCAATGCAGCTGAAACTGATTAACAACCCCCTCTGCCACGTACCAGACCAAAACCTTATCAGAAAAGTCTAATTGAATTCATGCCATACCCTGATAAAAAAAACGGTTCCTTTAATTGTTTTGAGCAGTGTATTTCGAAAGAAGACATGCTCACCTTGCTTCCCACTTCTGCAATTTTTTATTTGTTTTATTTCAGCTCTTTGCTGATTGGTTCATGCTGCTCTCTGTATGCTCAGGTGACTGTGACCAGACTCAATTGCTAGCACAGCGTTGAGTCTGGATTTTCAGGCTAATACAATCAGTGTAAAATATCATTATAATTTTGTGATATTGTGGATTTTTGTTTCTCTTCACTGGACGTTGGAATAGTTAAATTTTGTTTCCTCCTGTTCCTTGTTAAAATTTTTAGATTATGCCTCTCCTTTTTTAGTTTTTCATTGTCTGGTTGAGGATTTTAGATCAGGAGCTGTTGTTAATATTTGTCAACAGTGGCCTTGTGAATTTTAGCATTTTGGCATTTGAGACGTATTTAGCTGGAACATTTTGTCTCTTGGCTTGCCTGGTAATTCACGATCCCAAAGTCTGAGCATTTCTGCTTGAGCTGTTGCCCCCGTGACCTCTTCATAAGCAGACGAAGATGGATGGATGTTTTGAACGAACACTGTCTTACGACCTACCTGATTAACTGTCCGCAGCTTATCTATTGATTCAGCTGCTCATTGCGTGTGTGTCTGTGTGAGTGGGTGTACGCTTACGAATGTGTGCTTGAGTGTGAGCGAGAGTAATTAGGCCACAAGTCATGGTTATCACAGCGCCACAGATGGGGAGATGCACAATACAACCAGTCAGTATCTGTGCTCACTTAGTCTCAGATCATTGTGCCGTGCGACTGGAGCTGGACAGATGACTCCATTATCTTTCACTGTCTATGCATGCAAGTTTATTTATGATGACATTACCTCCTGGGCAGGACTTAGGTGTACAAATTTATGTCCAGGTAGATATTCCAGTCATAGCAATTACAAGAGATACAGACTAAAGCACAGTAACATTTTACTTGATTTTACTGAAAAATGTGAGGGTCTTATACTATATCATTTCAGTTAATTGTGGACTAGGATGTTCACCCCCAAATTTTCTTTGTAATATTATCTTCTGTGCAGCCCAACCTGCCGAAACACAGTGTTCCTGTGTTTATCCACCTCAGGTTGCGACCATTTTGCCACTTGCTTATGACTGAAAATGACATCACCGTTGCCGTTTCAGGTCATAGCCAATCACGGCTCACCGGTCTTTTGAATCTCAGTCGTAATTGGTTGTGACCTGGCAACTTTGGCGTCATTTTCAGTTGACAGCACAATGGCCTGAGAGGGATAAACATATGGGAATTTTGCTGCTTAATTCAAGTTTCACAGTTTCATCACACTATTGTGTGTGATGGATGGATGGATGGATGGATGGATGGATGGATGGACGGACGGACGGACGGACGGACGGACGGGCGGACGGACGGATAAACATAGATCTTCAGTTTAGCTTTAAAGTCGTTTTGTCTAGTCATCTGCTTGTACAGTTTGGTAACATTTTTTTTCAATAACATTTGCTGTAGACAGAAGCTCTCAGTTTGAAAAAGACACACTGACATTCATCAATCTATGCATAAATTCTAAGTGGTCCACAAAAAAACAAGACAGCTGTGATCACTCTACTGATTAAAAAAAGTGAATGACATGCTGTAACACTGTATTACTCTATTAATTTTTTGTTGTAAACTACCGCATTTTAAAGCTCAATGATCTGAGAAGCTGCTTAACAGCTGTCACATTTCAAAGCTCGACTTTACTATTGAACTGCAATCATCGTAAATTACAAAAATGTATAACGAACGCTTCAGGCTTCTTGCATGATTTAATGAGATAGTCACTCTAATGTTGAATTTTTATTTCATATTGTCATTGCTGTCTCTTGTTGACTGAAAGTAAGAGAAATTAACAAATTCACAATCTAGAACAACTTAATTTGTCAAAATATTTGCCTATCTTCATCCATTCCAGTATTCAAGTGAATAAAACGTCAACGACAAAAAAGGATAGCAGGGGGAATGATAACTTTGTTTTGGTATGTGTCAAGATGCCCAGAAATGTAATACTGTAAACAAAAATTTAAAAAGTTAAGATAAGTGTATTGTTGTAAATGTTCTGCGCATTGTAAAAAGATGGAGGACTTTAAATCCCAGTTGGGAACAATCATGCAAGGACATATTATTTGCATACAAAGAGGAGAACAGAGGTGTGCATGTGTGCGTTTGTGTGTGAGAGTGTCACACTGAGAGGTGCTTAATTAAAAATCCAAGGTCCCCAGTGAAACGACTGACAGCAGAAGAGATTCACACACACACAAGCACACGTATGCACACTCACACACACACTCACACAGACTAACCAACTAACCCAGCAACCATGAAGCGCGTCATATGAAACTACCAAGTCTTGATACAAAAAGCTTAATAGAGATTAAAGGTTTCAGAAGCAGGAATTTTAAAACTTGAAATTCAGCATTGATTGCTTAGCTCAAAGATTTAAAAGAAAAATATTCATCAAATTAAAAAAACGAAAAGGTAAAACACTCACCATCCGATTGTGTGGTGACAATGATGTTCTCTGAGGCAGTGCCGGGTCCAAAACGGTTAATAGCCAAAACAGAAACGGTGTACTGTGTGAATTTATTGAGTCCCTCCATCTTATAGTTCAGTCCATTGACATCGACACTCTGAACACACACAAATAAGAGGAATTCGACTTTTTGGTCGATTTTTTTTTTACCAAAGAAAGACACATTCTTGATATACAGTATAAAATATAATTTAACGATTCCAACAGAAAATTGGGCAGGCAGTGACAATAAATGAATGAAAGAATAGTTTAAATAGAGAAAATAATGGCTGATGGCAGCCGGTAGACATGTAACTCAATTAAAAAGATGCAAGTCACGCCAGGCTGAACATCATATAATAAATAGCATATTTGTTTATTTCCATGGTGTCACTGTCTGATATTCATGTCAATTCAATTTTTCAAAATCTGTCGGCCTGAACACCTATTGTGCCGGAATTAGATTTAGCCATACAGTAGTTTGGATGAATTTCTGTCCCCAAATTGTCAAACGTGAATTGCGCACATTTTGGCTACCCGGAAACGCCCAGCTTGGCGCAGAATAATCTGCCAAATTCCAACTGTATTGTAAATCTTTGTAGGTGAATTTCACTTTCCATTTTTAGTTGCCCATCAAAAAACAAAAACGCAAACAAATGGGAAAATGACTGATTGCTAAGTTTTTAAATCAAACACACAAAAATGATAAAATGCCACATCAGATAACCAAAAAGACATGGAAAAATGTGCCAGACTTGGAATTTAATATCTAATCTAATATTTAACTGACATGGCTAATATTTAATTGTTCGGCTTTACATCACCTAAAAGTTTGTTAACTGGCACGAGTGACGATACGTTTGCTCGTTAGACCCCACAATTAGTGCGGTTCATAATCATGACCCATCAGATAATCAATCAGGCATATTATATTCGGGACAAACGTGTTTTAAGCGTAATCTGTTTCACGCATTACGTCTGACAAGGAAGATATGCGCACACTCCTGATTGTCTAATCACACTGTTTTCACCTCATTTACATCTACATGGAGGATCACATGCAGATGAGTACAGGGGTCCCCAAACACTTATAAATTGGAATTATGTAAAAATAGGGTGTGATTTGCATGCATAGTGTATGGTGGTGACCTGTTCCTTGCTTGAGAGGCTCTCTGTCCAGAGCACTCTGTAGCCAAAGATAGGTCCATTTGGAGCACTGGGGGTCTCCCAATTTATCTGGATGGAGGTTGGCGACAGAGCTTCAGCACGTAGTGACTGTATCCTACTGGGTACCTGGACTGTATGAAAGAAGAGGGGGGGACACAGCTCTTATAAAATCAGGATGTGTCTGTGTGCGTGTGCACATACGCATGCGTTATACATATACATGTTATGTGTGTTGTGTATCACCCTCATACAAGGTTGTTGCAAAACGTAGAAACACATTTTAAGAAATTCCAATATTTTGAATTCCAGACTGAATATTAACTCCAACCCAAACGTATCTTCTCCTGATATTTGATAAACATTGCAATAATTGACTTGTAATTTCACATTAAACTAAACTCCTTTTTTTTGTTTTAACAAGACCCAACTCAGTGTAATAACAAAACATGTATAAACACACAAGAGAAAAGAAATCAGAAAACAAGCTCACGGTCTGGTTTGGTTGTGATCCTCAAGGCGCTGGAGCTTTCTCCTGGTCCCACATCATTGTAAGCAATGACTCTGAAGCTATAAGTCTCCTCTGGCTTCAGGTTGGAAACCATCAGCTCCAAAGACTCAGGCTCCGACACATTTACTGACCTCTCCCTGTAACAGGAAAACAATAAAGATAATTTTGTCATTCGACATATCAAGATTCAATTTCTTCCTCAAATACGATTATGTTGTAGACTGTCATTTGCATTTAGGACTCATCTAGATGGCCTTAACTGTCTAATGCTCTAATACTCCATTTAGCCTGTTGAAAAATGACAAAATCAATATCCTATTTTAAAATTCCACAACATTAAAAAGACAACCTCATTATATTTTGTAACAATGCCGATAATCTAGGTGTAATTTAGCCAATCGGCCAGTAACTACAGTTAATCCAATGATAACAGCATCACTGCATTCTCGCAATTAATTACCAAAGCAGAGATGAGACAAAACTAGCTGCAAGTGACACCGTTTCATGGCGTATCATTCAAATTGCACTTCTTGCACTGACGAGAGAAAAAGATGAGGGGAATCCATTTTTGGACTTCATGATGTCTTTAGAGATGTAGATTAACTGTTTAAAAATACTGAACAGCATTGTATGGCTGTTAACCGTATTCAAAATTAATGAATTTTAATTTCCCGCATGTCATTGCTGACAAGAAAGTTAAGTGTTCATGTCTGTTTCTGTTGATGAGACGTGAAATGAGAATGTGAATATCACGCTTATGACTTTTACATCGTCACCAATCTATCTCAGTCAACTAGCTGTGTTCAAAGCAGGTGCTCAAGCCTGGCATCCCATAATAATGTACGATGATATATTACACTTAAAAAGTTTTGCATTTAACATTTCATTAGAACTTGTAATATGACGAGACTATCACCTATTTTTTTTTCCAAACACTACCCACACAATTTCCAAGACAATCTTTTGGAAGGAAGGAAGGAAGGAAGGAAGGAAGGAAGGAAGGAAGGAAGGAAGGAAGGAAGGAAGGAAGGAAGGAAGGAAGGAAGGAAGGAAGGGAGACAGAGAGAGAGAGAGAAAGAAAGAAAGAAAGAAAGAAAGAAAGAAAGAAAGAAAGAAAGAAAGAAAGAAAGAAAGAAAGAAAGAAAGAAAGAAAGAAAGAAAGAAAGAGTTAGAGAGTTGGAGTACCATTTTTGCCATCGTACTATAGTGACTTCAACTGCCAGAGCACTGGCAGAGCGAGGAATTTTTTTCCCTCTTTTTCCAACCATATTTCAGTGGGACAGTGTGCCCTTGGCCCCCTTCTAGCTCTGTCAGTGTACCAGAGACAAATCCCTCTGTGTTTTACCATACATAGTACCGTATTTTCCGCCCTAAAAGGCGCACCGGGTTATAAGGCGCACCTTCAATGAACGGCCCATTTTAAAACTTTGTCCATATATAAGGCGCACCGGATTATAAGGCGCATAAAATAGAAGCTATACTGCATCAAACTGAGGTTGACTAGGGTTGCGGTATGCATCCACTAGCCAATAACCAACGAGCCCTCTGTAAACAATCGCGTTTCTCAAACGATCTCCTATAAAATGATCAGAACTGACTAAAGTTCGATCTAACGCATTGGTACTACTTACCTATGTTTCCCTTCCATATCGATCCGTAGATTTACTCGAAACATTAACAGAGCAGCCTATTTTGACATGAAATAGCCTGGTACGTATAGCAGCTATCGCAATAGCATTAGCCATCCGCAAAGTCTCACGAGCCTCAGCTCGCAATCTCCCATGAGCCTCAGCAAAGTGTAAACAATCACGTTTCTCAAACGATCTCCTATAAAATGATCGGAACTGACTAAAGTTCGATCTAACGCATTGGTACTACTTACCTATGTTTCCCTTCCATATCGATCCGTAGATTTACTCGAAACATTAACAGAGCAGCCTATTTTGACATGAAATAGCCTGGTACGTATAGCAGCTATCGCAATAGCATTAGCCATCCGCAAAGTCTCACGAGCCTCAGCTCGCAATCTCCCATGAGCCTCAGCAAAGTGTAAACAATCGCGTTTCTCAAACAATCTCCTATAAAATGATCGGAACTGACTAAAGTTCGATGGAACGCATTGGTACTACTTACCTATGTTTCCCTTCCATATCGATCCGTAGATTTACTCGAAACATTAACAGAGCAGCCTATTTTGACAAGAAATAGCCTGGTACGTATAGCAGCTATCGCAATAACATTAGCCATCCGCAAAGTCTCACAAGCCTCAGCTCGCAATCTCCCATGAGCCTCAGCGAAGTGTAAACAATCGCGTTTCTCAAACGATCTCGTATAAAATGATCGGAACTGACTAAAGTTCGATCTAACGCATTGGTACTACTTACCTATGTTTCCCTTCCATATCGATCCGTAGATTTACTCGAAACATTAACAGAGCAGCCTATTTTGACATGAAATAGCCTGGTACGTATAGCAGCTATCGCAATAGCATTAGCCATCCGCAAAGTCTCGCGAGCCTCAGCTCGCAATCTCCCATGAGCCTCAGCAAAGTGTAAACAATCGCGTTTCTCAAACGATCTCCTATAAAATGATCGGAACTGACTAAAGTTCGATCTAACGCATTGGTACTACTTACCTATGTTTCCCTTCCATATCGATCCGTAGATTTACTCGAAACATTAACAGAGCAGCCTATTTTGACATGAAATAGCCTCGCGGGTACAACAGCTATTCGGTGACGCCCCCTGACTACAGTTGCCGTAATGCTGGGAAGCGATGCGACCTTGTAATTTACTAGTCGTACTAAAACGTACTGAAACATTTTGGCAGAGCACTGTGTACAACCAGTATGGATCAACAAATTCATCAGTTGATCCATAGATAAGGCGCACTGGCCTATAAGGCGCACTGTCGGCTTTTGAGAAAATTTTAGGTTTTTAGGTGCGCCTTTTAGGGCGGAAAATACGGTACTTGGACAATAAAAACAAACTATGATTACTATGAAACTATGGTTGCATTTTGCTGTCGTTCCAGACATTGCATTAATGGTGTTATTTTTAAATTGTATACAGTGATCCCTTACTATTTTGCGGTTCGTCTTTCACGGCCTCACGGTTTTGTATTAAATACTGCTATTTCAGATAATTCAGCGCATCGCGGCTTTTTGCGGCGACACTTGGGTTTTGTCTGCCTATTTGACTTTACAGCACACTATTGGCCAATAGAGGAGACGAAAAAGACCAATAAGAACATATTGATCAATATCCTTGCCGCTGATTGGCTTGGAGCTGTAAGAGCAGTTCTAACCACAATTTATCTCAGCCTCCCGCAGTCCGCTACGTAATAATGCAGACTGATTTAGCAGCATCTCTGATTCACGCTTTTTTGTCATGAACGAGGCAGGACAGGACAAACAAATGCAACACAGGCTCTTTATTTGGGGAAAGGAAAAAGGAGACAAGGAGGGCTGGAATGCCAGCAGAGCAGGATGACGAGGCAAGTTGACGCGCGTCGTGCAGCGTCCAGAGCAGGTCATAAAAACAGGCTTTCGCTAAACAGCGAATCAGGAAACGGGAATCAAGTGGCATAGCAGAAAAGAATGCACTAAAAAATGTCTCTAAAAGTCAGTTTGACTTTAAAATGTTTAATACAATAAAGTGTTTGAAAATACAATAAAGTATTTAATAATACAATTATAAAAGTCTTGTGCGGATATCGTAAAAGTATTGACACCACATCGCAGATTTTCACCTATCATGGGTGTTCTTGGAATAAATTATCAGCAATAAAAGAAGATCACTGTATTTTCATTTTTATCCTTCAATATGGAGATCACTGTAATTTCTTTATAATAATTTACATTAATAAAAACATGGGGTAAGGGAAAAAAATACAATTCCTCACACCACCTAAATCACTTTGTACTCATCACTTTAAAGTATTAATCAAGTCACAAAATGATTAATAAAATATACAGGAGAACCTCAGTAAAGCAAGTATATCTTTAAAGTGTGTGATATGTACAACACATCCCTCCTCCACTTGTTCAGATAGAACAGGTCAAGCATCATGAGATGCACCAAGGTTGTTAATCAGCAGCTGATCATCTCCTCTCACAAAGACTATGTGAACCATCTGTGCACTTTCGAGGCCGTTAGTTTCCCATTATTACATTTCTGCTCTAGCAAGACGTAAGGCCACCTGCCATGTAGCTGCTTCTGTGTGTCTTGTTTTCCGTAGTGAATATTTAAACTCAGATCGTTTTGAAGGTAAGTCAGTGTCTGTGAGTTGGTCTTCATCATATACAGTAAATGGCCTATTTTATACGTTTTAATTTTTGTTTTTTATTGAAGCGGTGTTAAAATGTTGTCAAATTGTTTTGTTTTTGTTCTTGTTGAGAGAATTTGTCATATCTGCCTATTCAGACAAGATGTATATTTTTTTTAAGATTTTTGTATTTTTGGCGTACTTATACATACACTACAGTCAAGGTAGAAGATGACGACGACTAAGAAGTAAAACAAAAAAAGGAAGCAGAAGAAAAATGGTGCTTTTTAAAAACACTACACAAAACTGAAAATCAACAAAACAGTAAGAATGTGAGCCTTGCTCCATGCCAATGTTGCTCTACCGCAACAGTGAAACTGCAAACAATTTCACAAAGGGAACACTGGGGAAAACTAACAGAGACTGTGAAGAATTCACTCCACCAACGGCATCCGGTCACCAAGCTAGAAGGAGCCGCACAGTTATTCACACAGCGCCATAACTGAAGCCAAAAAAGTGCCTCGGTGCTGGAGGTGGATGGCAACCGCAACTGATGAAACAGCACTCACCACAGTGCAGCAGATAATTAGTGCTGGTACCTGACACTTGCACCGCACTACCAGTCATGCACAAGCAAGGGAGAGGCTGATATGAGCATAAGTTTAAAATAATTTCTCTTAAGTAATTCAAGTGTGTGTGTGTATGCATGTATGTATATACGTATATATATATATATATATATATATACATACATACTAGGGGTGTAACGATTCATCGATACACATCGATTAATCGATATAATGCTCTACGATTTATTGGCATCGATGCTAAACGTAAACATCGATTTATATCGCCGTGTTTGACCTCGGACATTAGACGCGACTTTATTTTGAAATCCAGTTCATTGTTGCTTGCTTCCTCTTTCCGGGAGCAGTACGCGGCGTGCTGTGTTGTGAGCAGAGCAAGCACGTGAAAGGGGAGCCGACAACTACGCGGCTCCTGGGCTGGTGCTATGGCTAGTGTCTAAGAAGACGAGGAAATTCGCTCCCCTTTGGGCTTCAAGTCATTCGTTTGGAAGCACTTTGGATTCCAAAGAAAAGATGGCTCAACGGACAATTAAAATTATTGTAAATAAATAGTTCAGTAATGCACTTTAAAGTTAATGGTATTACAAAAAAAGAAAGAATATTCATTTTTCTTTACTTATATGAGAAAAAATATAGGAATTTGATAAAGTTCAGTGTTAAAATAAGCACTTTGTATACTACAATACTCTTGTAATTTCCTAAATAAAGAGTTTGCAGTACCTTGTTGATTTTGCGTATGAATTGTTATAAATCAGGATATTGTTCTATATTTTTTATTTAAAAAAAAAAAATAAAAATAAAAATATCGATCGTGGAGCACTATATCGTGATGTATCGTGAATGAATCACAGCAGGCTTTAAGATATCGGCAAATATCGTATCGTGGTTCTTTGTATCGATACAATATCGTATCGTGACAAAACCCGCGATTTACACCCCTAATACATACACATACATACACACACCCACACACACGCAAACACACACACACACGCAAACACACACACACACGTAAAGAATCTATATACCGTATTTTCCGGACTATAAGTCGCAGTTTTTTTTTCTATAGTTTGGCCTGGGGGGTGCGACTTGTAATCAGGAACGACTTATGAGAAATTGTCAACACATTATTACTTGATCATTAACACATTACTTACTTACTAGTAGTTTATGACTTCACGTTATTTTCACTTTAAACCGCATCAGGGCCTGTGGATTAATTGGAACTACAACTGACGATGAGTCTGACATCCACTGACTTCCACCATCCACTGACTTCAGGAGTCAGCGGAGTTGTTAATAAGTGACACAGAGGATGACGATTTCGATGGATTTAATGATTTGGAGTGACACGGATGGTTCGATATACTTATTTATGTAATAGTTATTTGATATATAGTTTATATTTTGTTATACAGGCCTGTGGAATAATTGGAACCACAACTGACGATAAGTCCGACGTCAGCGCCGCATGTACACTACCGTTCAAAAGTTTGGGGTCACAAAATTGTTTGGGTGACCCCAAACCTTTGAACGGTAGTGTAAATATTATTATAATAAAATATTATGAATTAAATATTATAAATTATATCTTATATTTGTATAAGATTATATATAATCTATGAATATAAGTATACATATATATTATAAGATTTTCTACACAGAAGATTATATATATAATCTATAAATAATTATCTAAATAAATATATACACTACCGTTCAAAAGTTTGGGGTCACCCAAACAATTTTGTGACCCCAAACTTTTGAACGGTAGTGTACTTTATACTTATCTTATTTCATATTTTTATATAGAATGTCACTTTTTTAACCAGCCGCAATACCACTACATTGTTGAAAGCCGTATGCAACGTAATTTCGTTTTGTGTACACCCAGTGTTGACAAAATGACAATAAAGTTTGTCTAAGTCTAAGTCTAAGTCTAAGTACTTCCAGAGTCAGCAGCGGCGTTGTTTATAAGTGACACAAAGGACAAAGATTTCGATGGATATAATGATTTGGAGTGACACAGATGGTTTGTTTTTATGTTATAGTTATTTGAAGGTTACGTCAGGCACGTTCTCAGTTTCTCGTTTGTGTTTATGAAACGTTAGCATGCCATATCGTTTAGCGTGTTGTTGCCTATTCACGTCTGTTCTTGGTGTTGGATTTTGTCAAATAAAGTACCCCCCAAAAATACGACGTGTACTCCGGTGCGACTTATATACGTTTTCTTTTCTTCTTTATTATGCATTTTATGGCTGGTGCGACTTGTACTCCGGAGCGACTTATAGTCCGGAAAATACGGTATATATCCAGCCATCCATCTATTCATTTTCTGTACCGCTTGTCCCCACGAGGTTCACGGGCGTGCTGGAGCCTATCCCAGCAGTCATTGGGCAGTAGGCGGGGGACACCCTGAATTGGTTGCCAGCCAATCGCAGGGCACACATAGTCGGACAACCATCCACACTCGCACTCATACCTAGGGACAACTTGGAGTGCTCAATCGGCCTAGCAAGCATGTTTTTGGGATGTGGGAGGAAACCGGAGTGCCTGGAGAAAATCCACGCAGGCACGGGGAGAACATGCAAACTCCACGCAGGGAGGGCCGGATATATAAAACCCTCGGGCAGTTTTAAATAAAGAGCATGCGGAGTGCTCATGCCTGCCTTTGGAAGTTGTAGAACACGAGTCATCAAGTCCGGTCCTCTAGGGCTCTTATCCAGCCTGTTTTAGATGTATCCCCACTGCAACACACCTGATTGAAATCATCAGGGTCGTTATAAGGCTTTTACAGAGCTTGCTGATGAGGTGAATTAGGAGTGTTGTAGTAGAGTTGCACCAAAAACAGGCTGGAAAGGAACCATTGAGGACAGGAGTTCTGATTAAGCTTGACACCACGTAATTATGTGCATCTGGAATAACCGAATTGAATTTGTCAAGATCCTGCCCAGAACATATTGGTTGGTTCGACCAACCATACCACTCTTATAATGCTGAAAAGGTGAAGGAAAACAATGACAAATGCCGGGTTCATTTTTTGGGATCTAGCAAAGAGACTTTTTTTTTTTCATCTACGTCCCAAAAGAAAACCTTGTTAAATATCACTAACATTATAATATTCATATAGGAATTAAATTGTAATCATGATAAGAAGGTATTGATTCAAACTCTCCGTCCATTTATTGAAGAGTAAAATACAATATTTCTTTAAAAAAAAATTATTTGTATTTTATGGGTTTTTTAGTAACAAATTGGATTTTTTCAGGAAATAAATATTTTCCTCTCTTCTCCCCTTTATCTGCCCTCTTGTATCTATGGATTTTAATTAACCGTAACATTTACTCTCCATCTCTCCCTCACTCCCCTCTACTTTCATGCAAGTTATTAGTACTGACAAAAGCGTCTGTATAATCTGCCTTATTTTCTAAGTCTTTATGATTGGCACATTTTGTGATGTTTCATGGCGAAAACTCAAAGGCTTTACAGTCCATCCTAACACTTAGATTCCTAAAATACTGCAGGCAACTCAGTCCCTCAGGTAACAAAGCTTAAAAGCCTGGATGTGAAAGCATTCAGCTGGAGCTCCCAACTGTCAGAGGTTACCATTTAACATCAGCGGGGGACTTGCCAATGTCACCCAGAGAGTTTTTACTAAACATTCAGAGCTGCTGTGTGCAGCAGAGCTGTAATGAAGGGATATAAGTACCGTCTCTGACATACCGTTAGTATACACCACTTACACTATCAGTCCTTTCTATCAGCAGCTTTCAGATGAATGGCTTCTGCACTTTCAAGACTATAGCATAGATTCAACTACTTTTTGAGCCAGCCCAAAGTAATTAAAACAAGAAACATTATTTTCACATTGTTGCAGTCCTATTCCAGGGGTACAGAAACCATGGACAACCGGGTACACAGCTTTTGTTTATATTGCATTGCAAAAGTTGTTCCACCTGTACATTACTTCCAATATGTAACAATTTTAATTTATAAAATGATTACTTTTTATTTTATTTAAATAATTTCTGAATAGTTTAGATGTTTTGTTCACTTATTTTTTGCATGTTTTATCCCTACATCTCTCGCTCTCTATTTGAAAATTAAAGTGTTGTTAAACAGTCAAATGTATCTTTAGGTCATATAGTTGTTGGAAGTGACAAAAAAAAATACATACGTATAATACATATGTATTATTAACATTGGTCCGCCGATTAATCGGTAATCTTTTTTTCTGTCTATCTGTCCGTCTGTCTGTGGCACACTTACAGCTACAGTTGGTTTTAAGAGTTCAAATAAAGGTGGAGTGTTAAAGTGACCCCACATCCTTGGATTTTTCAGAAGGCAGCACACAAAGTTTGTACATCTCTTCCAAAATAACTGCCCACCAACTCCAAACAAGGAAGGTGTAGCCATTGCTACTAAAACTTTGATTACCTTTTCATTTGCAGTCCGCATTTACTTAGTGCTCAATTAATTGAAGCTGTTAAGTTCTCCTCATGGATCACAGCTATAGCACAAGGTTCTCTTTATTGCTCTTTTGAACAGAGATGGTGGAAAGTCAGCATTAAAATAGGCCCCAGGGTGAAATCATCTGAGCATAGTATTGATAGCTCTGCACTTGGCAAATTAAGACAACAGATTTAGTTTTATCTAGGGCAACATAAGCATTATCTTGCATTCTTTACATCCCTGGCAAAGCAGTAGGACAATACATACGTACCTATCTGGACATCGGGTTTGATGGTTAAGGATTATTTCCATTCTATTTAGTAAGAGTGAAAGTGGAACATTTTCAGTCATAAAGGCTTGATGTCAGAGAGATCAGTCAGAGGTTACTAATGATGTGGCCTGGTTCACAATTCCTTCATTCCAAGTACAAGAGGTAAGGGCTATGTGTGGGCCAATCAAGTTCTTCGACACCAAACTCATCCAATCATTATTTTTGTGTGCAACTGAGGCACAAGCATGCTGGAGGGAAAAAAAAGAGCCCTTCCCCAAAAAATATAGCTTTACTCAACTTGTTCTGGAAGAATCACTAAAGGAGAGCTGTTGTGCACTTTTTTTCCCCACCACAATTTAATTTTCACCTTTTTAGTAAACCAAACACAGGGTTTACTAAAAAGGTGAAAATTAAATTGTTGAAGGGCAATAGTTTGTCAATTTACAATAGCTGCCTTCTGACTGTTTGAACTGATATTTCTATCTCTCGAAACAGCTGCCATGACTGCGACTTTAGTTGTTGGAAACCTCGAATTGTAAATTGTGAATATATATATATATATATATATATATATATATATATATATAATCATAATAAACACACAGGGGACATTTGTGTACTCACGTATAATCTTATATTGAACAAAAAATTAAATGCAGCACTTTTCTCTCTTTTTCTCTCACAGTCTTTGCTCTCATTTAGCTTAACAAAGTGCTAAGACTTTTCCCATGTCGATAAAAGGCCTCTCTAGAAACTTTGACTCACATACCAATTTTGATGAACATGTCTCCTTTGAAATAGGAAGTATTTTCATTTTACATACAGTTGAAAAACGATCATATTTGAGTTCAGGAAAAGCAGCAAAAAGTTTTTGAAAGATGGGAGCCGAAACAAATGTGTTCCTGTATATCAACTGTTTATGTGACACATGAAACTCTTTGGCTGGAAGTTACAGATATAGAATCAAAGACAAAGTGAATCAAGACAAATAAAGTAGTCTTACCTCTCAATGCCATCTTGGGAGTAATAAACACCGTAAGTCTGTATAGATCCTCCGGTGTCCTCTGGGGGTCGCCAGCTGAGTCGGACAAATCGGCTGGACACTAGGACAGGGACCAGGTCGCGGGGGGCAGAGGGAAGGGCAACGCCTGGGCTGGGGGACACTGGTGGGGGATCAGAGGAGGAGGTGTAAGTCAAAGGGGTGCCAGAAGGAGCAGGCGGAGCAGGAGGCGGGCGGGGAGGAGGAGGTGTGTGGACAGGTCTATACTGAGCGGGTGTGGCTTCTGTGAACGGTTCATACAGGGTAGAGGGAGGGACCAGATGCGGGGAGGACAGGGAGAGCATCGCAGCAGGAAATGGAGGAGAGGAGCAGCAATGAGGTGGCAAAGCAAAGTAAACACAAAAGGATAAAATAATGGATGATAGGAACAAATCAGGAACATAAAAGACATGGAAGAGACAAGAAGGAAGAAAAAGGAGGAAGAAGAATAATGGTAAAGAAGATCCCAGACAAGAAAAAATAGTGGCAGAAATTCTTGCATATACATCCAGTAGTTAGTAAGACAATTTAAGTAGGTAAACATAGACATAGGCATCTCATATACTAAGTAATCCTTAAAACTTAGAGGCGAAAAGATAATCATGACATTAAAAATCCCGTCTGGGTTCTTGAACATCCAAGTCAATTTATTAACAGTCCATTTAAATCTACTTTAATGTTACCAATATCAGATGATACTGCGCTTATGCATTTAGTAGGGGCTCATGTCAATGAACGAGTACACACTAGAAACAAACACAAGTGACAACATTGAGCAACATCATTTTTATGCATGCCTTGCTATTCACTTCCGCGCTGTGTTATACAGGGTAATAGTACCAGTATAGTACCGTGATATCTTGGCGGCATGGTATCATTTTTTTTAGCACCAGATTTAAAAAAAATACTGTCTACTGAAATGTGGGAAATGCCTTTAAGTGCTTGGCAGGCGTGCTTCTGCATGTATGCACTGTGAGAAGATGAAAACGACAAAATGGTTCAGCTTTCACCACCATAAAACAAAAAGTTGGCTTCAAGCAGAGAAGGCCTCGCTGTCGCATCGCTTATTGAAAAGCATAATGCGCAAAGTGTCATTCTGAACTTTTTGGAACTCTTGGACAGCAAAGTGACCGACATGGCAAAGTCTGTCTATAAGGCTTGTTTTAAAACTACCGTGGCTCGAGATGGGAATACGTCCAAACTGGCTAAGCACCTCGCTGACCAGCATCCAGTTTCAGGCTGCGATTTAACACTACACTCCCCTTAAAAAGTCAGAGTGTGAATTATTTTGTTCCCAATTTGTAGAATTTGACAGGGCATTTCACGAGTTGGGGGCGGACAACACACACGCACGCACGCACACACACACACACACACACGCACACACACACACACACACACTTAAAGCAATGTGCTCATTACCAATTATATGAACATATTTGCCTGACACTAACAGTGAAACTGTATTGTTAATATCAACAATAGTTGACTTGAACTCCATCAAATAGGTTAATATGGTATGCAATATAATAGCTTAAACAGTGAATGCATAAATGCATTTAAATTGACATTTATACAGGATGCAGGCATTGAGCTCACATTTCAAATTAAAAGTGCATTTTTAACTTCCAAATGTGCTAATTTGGGTGTCCAAACAGGATGGAGATTATACAGCTGCATTTCTGGACATGACAATCCTCATAACTTGCTCAATACTATATTACAGTAGACGTCACACTACATAAAAAGCCAGGCATTATTTTTATGTTCAATAATGTTGAATGATGTTTATATATGCTGGTGTGAAGTGTTAATGTTTAAAATGTTATTTTCTGATGAAGCATATCCTAATATTTTGAATTAATAATAATTTTAAAAAATATGAAAAAAATTGTCAGTTTATTTTTGTAAGTTCTGCTGATTTCTTTAGATTTTTTATCAAGGTACTGTTTCGGTACCTGTATTGAGGTACTTTAAGCACATATAGAATCCAAATCAAAATGTTGGTATCGTGACAACACTAGTATATGGATATGATCTAATCACATGTATTTTTTTCTGCTTTCTGCCACCATGACGCATATCTAAATTGAATAATCAAAAAAATCCTAATCGTGTCACTTGAATCATGTACTGTGATATGATAGGCTATCACCCCTTACTGTAATTATTGGGGAATATCACACACATTTTGGTGTCACTGCTCAAAAACCAAAGTATTATCTGCATAGTAATTTGATATATTGGAATTTATCTTGGTGTCACACTACACGTCCGCCTCACAGTGCAGAGGCTGTAAGTTTGATTCCACCTCCGACCCTCCCTGTGTGGAGTTTGCATGTTCTCCCCGAACCTGCATAGGTTTTCTACGGGCACTCCAGTTTCCTCCCACTTCTCAAAAACATGCATGGTAGGCTGATTGAGCACGCCAAATTTAAAAAACCCTCGTGGAGACAAGCGGTACAGAAAATGGATGGATGGAATTTATCTTGTTCATCCAGAGACCTTTTTTGTGTAAAGAGAAGTTTTCTTACCGTGCTAAATATTTCGACTGTCAACACTCAAGCCCACTGATGTGAAAGATGTCCCTTTCTGCCCACGCTAAGCTAGGAGGGTCAAATTCACCTATTTTTTTTTTCTTGCTGAACCTATCCTTAATTACTTATTTACTGGAAAACCTAATCTCTTTTTATATGTACTTTCTGCAATGCCTAAGCAAGCCCATTACTTGGCAGCTACTGTAAGCCAGAAAAGGAACCAAAAGAATAATAACATCTTAATGAAAAGTTAAGCAGGGCTGCAATATTTTCTTGGAGTTTTATTAGTATAATTGGCACATACTCGAATGTGCCGCAGACAGTTCAGTTAGTACTCTTATTTTAAGACTCTGGGCTCAACAAGTAGCCATTCCTGAGCTGTGCCTCTAGTTGCCCTGGTAATTGAAAGCCTTTCTCAAGTCGGCATGCCCTGCAGCAGAGCCGGCTCGCCAATTAGGCACTTTAGGCAAATGCTAAGGGCACTGTGTCCTACTGGGATCCGGGGAGTTTGAAAGTGGATGTTAAGTGTCCATCCTTCATCCTTGGTGTATTTTTACTGAAACCAGTCAGACCTTCAATTAAGACACATGAGAACTGTATTTGATTGTAAAAGAATGCATAATAGAGACATTTTAGGAAATAAAATCCTTGTGGCTGGAATACCAAAACAAAAACCCACAAACAGTTCCATTTCTCACTTTAGAGAGAGGGAACACCATTACAAAACAAAACATAAACAGGGTCATGGACCCTTATGTAAACCCATAATTTATTTGTATCAATACAAACTAAATATTTATTTTCGCTACATCGACTGCATTTGGCAGCCAACAAAAAATCAAATAACGTTTTCAAAACTTTTCTTGGAGCAAGTGTTTGATCACATCATTATTTTCAATTTAGATTCTCTGGACTGTGATTTATTTATCCATCCATTTTCTGTACCACTTGTCCCCAGGGGGTCGCGGGCGTGCTGGAACCTATCCCAGCAGTCATCGGGCAGTAGGCGGGCGACACCCTGAACCCGTTGCCAGCCAATCGCAGGGCACACAGAGACGAGCAACCATCCACACACGCGCCTACAGGCAATTTGGAGTGCTCAATAAGCCTACCTTGCAGGTTCTTGGGATGTGGGAGGAAACCGGAGTGCCTGGAGAAAACCCATGCAGGCACGGGGAGAACATGCAAACTCCATACAGGGACGGCTAGAGGTGGAATTGAACCCGCACCCTCTGAACTGTGAGGCGGGCGTGCTGACCAGTATGGCGCTTTATGTGTTTATTTTTAATTTCTATTGTAGTTGGTATTTATGCCCTGCGATTGGCTGGTGACTAGATGGTCACCCAGATGGATGGATGGATGGATGGATGGATGGATGGATGGATGGATGGATGGATGGATGGATGGATGGATGGATGGACGGACGGACGGATGGATGGATGGATGGACGGATGGACGGACGGACGGACAGATGGACGAACGAACGGACGGTTAATATTTAGTATGCACGACAGTTGGTTTTGCTGATCACATAAACCCACAGATCAAGTGTGATATGTGCTTCTCCGAGTGGGGCATACAAGAAAGAACACACAACTTCATGTTGCTGCTCTTCTTCACAGAGACATCAGTACATTGAAATTGCCTCCTGCCTTAGGACAGTCCATTTCAGAGCACAAAGAATAGAATAGAATAGAATGACTGTCCTTGCAGTCTTCATAAAGTCAAAATATATGTTTTTTTTATTTTGAAAGTGCTTTTATTTTGAAGTGCATGTGTGAGTGGTACAAAAGAGCAACCGCTAATAATTGTGTCTTGGGTGTTGCCAACTCAGAGCGACATGGTCACTGCATTTCTCAACGATGTTGCTAAACTTTGCAACTTTTACGACCCTGACATTATATTGTCTTCCTATTTTTCCATATGTGCCATTTGTCCCGATGGAGACCAGACTAGACTCTCTCATGCCTAATGCCAACAGGGATAGGCTTTAGCGCACCTGTGACCCTAAAGAGGAAAAGTATTACAGAAAATGGATGAATGCATAATAGTTCGGGGGAAAACAACTCACACACGCAAACCAAATGAAGCATTTAAAGATAAAACTGACATTAAACATCCCAGGCACTGCTAATCTCCTCTGCATCATTAACTGATTGAAATCCAATTTGCTACTAGGATCAAAGTACTTGTTGCTTAATTTCTGTACATGACACTAAAAGCACACTCACAAGTAAGAGGAGACCAACACCAAAAAAAAAGTGTTTCGGGTGATAGGTCGCCCGTAAAAAGACAATTTCATTTCTAAATAGCTTGAAAATGTAACGCCAGAACAAAGAGTAGGTTGTGACGAGTGAGGAGTGTTAATACAGCATCTAATACAGCATACAGAAGGGTGGAATTGTTCCTGCTCGGCGAACCGGCCAGAAAGCCAAAGAGGGTGCAAGTAGCAAGCACAATGACTTGGCCGGGAATGGATGAGTAAGCAAAATAATCATCAGACACAAAAGAAGAACAGCACAAAAAAGTCACAATGAATGTTGACAGAACACTGCAATCTGTCTGAATACAAACCAGATGCACAGACACGTGCATCCACCAACACACACACACATACACACAAACACAAAGAACCTTCTGTTTATCCATCAATATGTTGACTTTCTACAAACTACTCTGCATTTATATTGTTTCTGCTGCCTTTAAGGGAGTTTGGTTTCCACTGAGAGTTTTAGACTGCCAAGTGTTACATTATTTCCATTTTTTTGTTATTTAAGAAAAACAATCAATGCATTAAATTGACACAACCTTTACAAGAATAAAAAAATACTATAATAAAAAAATGTATTCTTAATTCATACCCTGAAGCTCAGCTGGCGAATGTCTATGCAGGTTTTGCACTTTGTGTTTTATATTATATTTATTTTTTTAAACAAAGAAACCAACTATTCTGTAAGCAGCGATAAACAGTCCGATCTTGACAATCAAATCACATTTTTTCACATGTAAAGAATCTATATACTGTATTCTTCGGACTATAAGTTGCAGTTTTTTTCCATAGTTTGGCCAGGGGTGCGACTTATAATCAGGAGCGACTTATATGTGAAATTATTAACACATTATTACTTGATCATTAACACATTACTTACTTCCTAGTATAGTTGATCACTTCACAAGTTATTTTCACTTTAAACCGCATGAGGGCGCACTAGGCCTGTGTAATAATTGGAACCGCGATCGACAATGAGTCTGACCTCAGCGCCGCTTGTAGTACTTCCGGAGTCAGCAGTGGCGTTGTTTCTAAGTGACACAAAGGACGAAGATTTCGATGGATTTAATGATTTGGAGGATGGTTTGATAAACTTAATATTTATGTTATAGTTATTTGAATAACTATTAATATGTTACGTCAGGCAAGTTTTTAGTTCCTCGTTTGTGTTTATGTGACGTTAGCATATCGTATCGTTTAGCCTGTTGTTGCCTATTCATGTCAGTTCTTAGTGTTGGACTTTGTCAAATAAAGTTCCCCCAAAAATGCGACTTGTACTCCGGTGCGACTTATATATGTTTTTTTTCCTTCTTTATTATGCATTTTATGGCTGGTGCGACTTGTACTCAGGAGCGACTTATAGTCCGGGAAATACAGTAATTTTGATATAGATATTTTATTGGCTTTAATCATTCATTTTGTATTGGCCTGCCCATTGTTCTATATCAGTCATCTAAGTAATATTTACTTGCTCTGATGTTTTACTACTCCTTAAGGAGAAGAGCATTCCCATGTTTGATGGTAATTGACACCTAAAATCTGAAAGAAAGTCAATCATAAAACCCAAATCTCACTTTCTCATCTGATGTGTGGCTGTCTTTGTTAACCTCTATTTATGCAGAAGAGGTTGCTGTGCTTGTTCACTCTCCAACTTCACCCTGCTTCAAAATTCATACTTCTCTTTTTCTCCCTGCACTCAATTTCAGGGCTCATTTCAGCCAGCTGCTGTTAAAACCCCACACCACACCACACACTACACACATACACACACACACACACACACACACAAACACACACACACACACCTAAATCTCCACCTCTGTGTGTGACTGAATACCATCTTTGCATTAGAATTGCAACGTATCATTGACAAATCCACAACTAATCGATTATCAAATATTTTTTTTTATATTCGATTCATCGTTTAGATGTCTTTCAGTTTCTAAACAAATGTCTGCACACCAGGACTGTGTGAAAATACATCAATATAAAAAATTATATATGAATAAATGATAAGAGAATCTACTACATAATAGTGCATCAACAATTGATCCACATTAAATTTGGGTAGACTGTAAAGCCCAATTTTACCCTTCCTCTAGATCAGGGGTCTCAAACTCCAGTCCTCGGGGGCCGCATTCCTACATGTTTTCCAAGTTTCCCTCGTTAAACACACCTGATTCAATTATCAGGCTCCTGCAGAACGTGAGGATGAACTGGAGTTTGAGACCCCTGCTATAGATGATAGTGAGGGAGCTATCATATGGTATAATACAGATCCTCTCTCTTGTTTTTGAATTTGCTTTCATGTGTATGTTTTTTGGTCATGGATGATATCGTGGTACTTACACTTGATTTAGATAGACGCCATGTGGGTTCAGTTTCCTACTGCCTGACGTTGTGAATATGAGTGGGAATGGTTTTCTGACTCTACATGCTTATGATTAATTGGTGGCCAATTTGGCAGTGATAGGCTCCATCTCCCTGCAATTCTGAACAGGATTAGCAGTATAGAAAATGGATGGATGGCGTATAGTTGCTCATTTTTTCATTTATCCCGAGAGAGCTGCGTTATCTGTCGGACGGCAAAAGGGGTTTTGTTGGCGTGCCAGTAAATTCACTGCAAAATTCAGTGTAATAATTCCAGGTGTTTTCCTGGCAAGCATTGTGCCATTGTGCATTGGGACTCGTGATGCAATGACTCTGAAAGCAGGAATTGTAGGCTGTCTGTCAAACCAGGGGGCTATCATCACCCCGTAATGATCCAAGCTCTCAGAGCAGCCCTTACCTTTATGTATTGGGACAGTGATCTCATTTTCTCTATTTTTTTGTTTTGCTATAGGTAGGTAGATTGATCATTTTAGGCTTGACATAAAAAGATCAGTACATGACAAGACATTTGACAGTTTAGTTTTCATTTACAGGATTTCACATCCGGATCTGCAAATATAACAATGTCGTTAGTTTGAATCCGTCAAAGAGTAATGTTTGTTCATTCTGTCCATGAATTCATTATTCAATGTGATATTTCTTTTTTAAATCTAACACTTCAAAAGAAAACTTTGCTTGATTTTTCATGTTTTATAGTTCGAATCTGAACTACCACACCGATTTTTAATATAGTATTTAAATTGTGATGTTTCCGTGACCCAAAGTTTGCATTCAAAAGGTTAAGATTGCTTGTTAGCCGCTATTTCTACAGTCAGTCTGAGCCACGACCCCAATCCATCAAATGATCATTCATGTTTGAAATGTTACTGTAATAAGATTCGTGGATTACGCAAAATTGTGTATGCTTTTGCCGCATTTGTAAATTGATTTTCTAATTTTCATACCACTTGAGTTTTTCACATTTTGCCACCTTAAAACCATAAACTTTACACTGAACAGAAATAATGTATGGATTTAACATTTTGGGGAAATACAAATCTGAAAAAGTTGGCATGCACTGCATTCAGCCCCAATTTACCCTGCAACTATAGGTGCAAGGTTTGATGGGTTATGTCTGCATATTTTTACAATGTAATTTAGTGCCGATTATTTGCAGAATAGTTCAAGCTCAGCCAGATTTATTGGAGATTGGAGAGCATTTGTGGCCAGCGATTTTCAAGTCTTGCCATAGATTTAAGTCTAAACTTTGACTGGGCCACTATAACACATACATTTTCTTCCAGCTTAACTATTCCATTGTGGCTCTGGTTTTATGTTGAAGGTCATTATCTTGCTGGAAGACAAATGTCCTTTTGCAGCCTCTGACAGGTTTTCTTGCAGGATTGCCCTGTATTTAGCTTCATTCATCTTCCCATCAACTCTCTTCAGCTTTCCTATCCTTGTAATAGAAAAACTACTGCACAGCATGATGTTGTCACCACCATGTTTCACATGCAGTGCGGATGGTGTGTTCAGGGTGATGAGTAGTATTTGTCTTCCACCACACAGTGCTTTGTATTTATTGCTTTGGGGGGAAATTAATCTTCAAATTTACTTCACGAACCAGTTGAAATCTGGACTCCTCTCGATGGCACAGTCTGTTCAACATTGGGCTGAAAATATACTGACTTGCCATTTCTAAACTCCTTTATTTAAACCTACAGTGTCATCTCGAGCTGCAATCCCCAACCTGTTTAGCACCATGGACCGGATTTTTGTCAGACAATATTGTCACGGACCGGTGTTTGGTGACGTCACGAAGAAAGCTTCTAAAGACAATTCTAGAAAAAACAAATCAAAATCAAATGTAGAAAGCATCAATAAATCAAATAACCACCGACTGCACATTGTTTTTAGAAATTTTTATCGAATACATCGTCCGTGTTTGAACTACAATCCCATTTCCGCAAAACAGACCAAGCACAATCTTAAACGTCACCGGACTGTCTTTTCAGCCAATCATATATAGCGTGACATCTTCAAAAGTGTAAGGGAGCTGAATGTGGTGCCTAGACTGGCTTTTAAGGTGTGGCGGATAAATTCAACAAAATAAAATCTCAACAAAATACTCACAAATTTGGTAAGGTAAAATGTTTCAGAGGTATCAATACTTTATTAAGACAGTGTACACGCAGTTCCTCGTGCACAATGTTTGAAAGAAGAATGAACTTTGTTGAAGTGATTTTCTTCCCATCTACCAGTCCATATGATGCTCTGTGTGAATAATAATTTGTTGAAAACAATACAATCCCAAAATCAAACCAGCTAATTTTGTGTTAAAAAATGTGTGAGTAAGACCCGAATTGGAGCTTAGAAAATACGAAGAAACAAAAACAGTCATGGTATGATGACCATATAGTCATCATTGTTTTTTTTAATTTGCTATAATTACCAGGCATCTTCCATACTTACCATAATATTGCAGCAAGTAATTTCAGCAAAAAATTTGTCTTTGTGTAAGAGGTACTTATTTATGAAGGTGCACTATTTGGTGCCGATCCAAATTAGAAGTGTTTAGTTTTGGCAGAGGTTTGCACTCTACTTACTGAGTGAGTGTCAATCTAGCAAAATACTTTTTCCTTGTCTAAATGCCGCATCCATAAACATTGCATCTCTAAATTTTAGGCATGCATTAATCCCTTTAAATCCCTTCAACTGGTACTGACTGCAATATGTTAAAGATTATGTCGCAATTTCATGATGTTGCTATGACAACCCACACCACAATATAAGGTTCCTATGTGCAGTGGAATTCTGGCAGAGCTGATAGTGTGAGTTATATTAATACGGCACCTTAATGTTCACATAAATCAAAGTAATTCACAATGTCTCCTCAGTGCTCATTCACCCGTTTATACTCATATTCACACACTGCTGGTGTTAGCTCATCATGAGCAATTAGGAGCTCACTGCCCTAGTCAAACAGCCATGACATCCTGTTAAATGCTGTAATTCATCGTGTATTGGAACAAATTCTGTAATAAACCATGTGAAATGATACTGTAGAATAACAAACAAGTTTATTAATCTGTTTGGATGTGGCCAACCATATCTCAGGGGGTTCACCAAACAAAAAATATTTTTTACAAACTCAAAGAATTCATTGGAAAATGCTGACCGAGATTCATTTTATGTTCACTACGGGGGCCGGCGAGCAATGTGGGGAAAAAAAATACTGAAAAAAATTGAAACATTTCCAAAAGTCAATAATCTGACCTGACACCTGGGGGGGCCCAAGCATATTTCCGCCAGTGTCTCTGCAGGAAGCCTAAAAGAGTAAGAAGTGAACTGAAGGTTTCCATCTATCCCTTTATCTTTATCAGAAGCAGCCTTTCCCCCAAAACATTATGGTTTGAATGATCCAGCAAAAACTGTTTAAAAAAAAAAAATAGGTATATATATTTTTTTACTCTGCTTTAGTTATCATTGGTTTATTTTAGTTGATTGTATTTGGATTCAGTTATTCTCTTAAATAAATGTACTCATATCTGTGACCTTATATAGTGAGGAATATTTAATGTTAAACAAATCACCTGTAGAGACTTATAGTCTTCCATTATGCTCTTTTTCCTTACTCGTTTGTTTCCTTCTTTTTTTATTGTTTTTTTTGCCGTTTGATTTGTGTTTGTTAATTTGTTTTTGTTTTTTCCTTTCTTTCTTCTTGTTTTGATGGTTTATAAATGATTACAATACATTAAACGGCACTTTGTTGGTGCTGCCTGTAGTGATCTTCCTACATTAATACATCTAACAATCAGCCTCTCTGGTATGACGTATTTTTTATTACTTGCAATGTTTTGTCATAATAAGATAAATACTGACTCTGAACTGCATCAGAGAATTTTGGTGCCACAGGTAAATGTTATATTGTGTGTTTATGTAGAGGAAGTCAAGTCAAACATTTCATTAGTTTCTACATTCATGAATTGACACTTTGATTTATGATGGTGCTTAGCCAAGTTGTTCCATAACAAAAGAATAAGCCAAATTTAAAAACAATGAATTTGCAGTGTATTTGTTCAATTTATTTTATGCCAACGCTTTTTCCCTTTGTAAGCACGCTTCTAAGAGCAAAGCTCAGTCTGAACGACAATAGTCAGTCAATAACTTTGTCATGCATACACAAACACTCAACATGCTGTCTTCCTCCCGATGATGAGTGATGGAAGGGAATGAAGGCAAGGTGTTTCATCACAAAGCAGATCAATGTTGTAAGTGACAACACACGCACACACAGCATGGTGACACATTTAGGTGGAGGCAGTGAGGTACAAACCTCCAACTCCACCTGATTGATTTGCTAGGACACACATTCACACACATGCAGAACAAGCACACACGCACGCCATATGGATGACCTTCCATTTTCTACAATCGATAAAAGCAGGCGTCGCAAAAACATCAGTCCCCACGAAAGGAGGAAAGATGAATATTTCCCTTCATCCATGCTTTCCTGTTTGAGATCTTCTGCTGTACAGGACATGAATGATTGACATATAATGGTAGTGCGAAGAGGCCTTGTGAGGCCTAATGAGAAACGAAGAAAGTGATGTATTAAAAAAAACAAAATGAAGGAAGTTGATGAGGGAAGGATGATTCACTAAAGGACTTAAGAAAGTTGTGTCCAATCTATGGCTTGGGTGCTACTTGTGGCTTCCCGTCCATTTTTAGCAAGCCAGGGCATAAAAACATAAATAACATTTGAGACGAATTGCAATGCTATTGTGTATGAATGTTGGTGGATATGATTGCAACAATCACATCCACCCCATGGTGCAACGTACCTAACAACTACGACTAGTATTGTATGTACAGCTTTTCTGCACAAGCAAAGAAACAATTTAAAACTAAACTATTAACAAATTTTCTCTTGATAATGCCTCATGAATAACAACACTTCCTTTGAGAATATACCACCTCAATTACAAATTATGATTCACAAGTGATTTTAAGATTTTCGGTTTATTACAAGTTGCTCATTAAACCGATATGTCGAGGAACCAGAACTTAAAGTCAAAGAATGTCAAAGTGGCCCTTGCGACCTTCAATTTGTCTGTATGGAACCTTTTGAAGATAACATTTGGATGCTCCTTACTTACGCCTTCGTACCACAAGGGGAAATTCCAAATTCCCATACTGACTGCTCCAGTGGGCCTATGGCCTTTTCTTTTGCATGACCCCGGTCTACCTGAAAATGTAATGGTTGAAAGTAGACTAATCTTTAGACCAACTCGAAGGAGGTCTAAGTTGTTGCTCAGGTGATGTAGCGGAAATTTTGATAAAATTGATTATGATGCAGGTAGAGACATTCTAATCTTCAGACGTGTGGTGGATGTCATTGTATTTGATTTATAAATATGACAACAGACTGCATCGAACCCTCTGAATCATTTTAGAACTCAATTCATCAAACACATCATGCACCCATGCTTCCATGCTGCACGTTTCAAGCAATCAAGGAGAAACTCTTTTATCACCATTAGCAGACTTTATTCTTGTAATGATCTTCTGACTGGACTCCCTCAAACAGCCACAGCTCATTCAGAACGTCGCAGCTCGGGTTGTAACCAGAACAAAGCGATCAGAACATATTAATCCAGTCTGTAAGGCTTTACACAGGCTTGCAGGCAGCTGTAGAACAGACTTGGAATGGAATAACTATAAGTTTACAGTATCTCTAACGTCAATTAGTGGCGACGTGAGTTCAAAGTAAACATGGTGAAGCTATACAATTAGCAGCACGTTATGATGTACGTATGTAAAGGGAATAAGCTTCCAACAGAAGTGTCAGCCCCAAGTATGAATGCTATTAAATCCAAGTTAAAAACGATGCCCCCAATATTGAGGAATTCAAAGCATTTTTAAAATCAATTTTCCAAAATAATTTTCTACCACTTTATGTTCTTTTAGTAATTTTAGTAAGCTCCCTTTTATTTCAGTATTTTGTTTTAAGATGTCTTTAGTTCTTTTATTTGTAAATGTCTTTAGTTATATGAACCAGTCTATGTGTATGAAATGTGCTACGCAAACAAAGCTGCCGTGCCTTGCCTTAGGTTTCATATACGCAAATGATGGTTGCATCAATAATAAATTGAAATTATTATGAATTATTTTCTGAAGGTAAATGTGCCTGGGGTCAAATTGACCCCAAGGACCAGATTTGTAATTATATAGGAGGGTTAATACAGTAGCTAAAGTACTACTGGGAATATTGTAGCACAGTCAGCAGCAGAGACCCGACTGTGGAAGTGTCATCGCTCGCTTTCACGCTCTAAACACGTTGCCTGTGTGTATTCTATTTTGTTCTACTTGAATTATACATGTATTCTATCCTATTCTGATTCACCGTATCTGTGAAGGTGAAAGGAAGGTAGAACTCAGTCTGACACTCTAGCCGTATCAAACAGGTGTTATAGAGTGGAATTTCATTAAATCTGTCGTCTCCGGGTGCTTTGAAGCCTTTTGTAGGTGTCACTTTGGTGACCACTTTCTGTGGCTTGAACTGACACTGAGCAGGCAGTCAGCATGTTCAGCTCACTGTAACCATTTCTATTAATATTTTGGAGTCAATTGATATAAATGGATGGAATAGGTTGATATGGGACATCTTACTCTTAGCAAATAGTTGTACCACCAGTACTTTCACTTTGGACCCGGTCATTATAGGCTCCAATTTTTTTCTCAGACTCAAACAATTTGTAAAGCACTTGTTTTCAAGAGTAATGTTGTAAAATGAGTTAAAAAAAACAAAAACATAAATACTCCCTCTTTTTCTTTTATATTGATGAAAAAGCTCCATATTCTAGAATGTAATTATGTGTAACTTCAAATATAAACCCTGTGGCAGGATACTCCCTTGTATCTTTTTACTACAGCACAATGGTTCTGCCTTATCATTGAAATCATGCACACACACAGTCAAGCGGGGAAGCAAGAAGTCTTCATTCTCGTGCTGTCAGGCAAACACTTAATATGTATCGCTACCTTCACACGCTAAAATGAAGACTAGAAGGTCCATTGTCACCATGGTAACAGACAGAGGGTCCACACCCACATATACATCCCATCCCCCTGCAGACTACATGCACACACGCAGACACACACATGGATGCACACACACACACGCACGCGTACACACGCACACACACTTTATCTCTCACACATTGAGGAATGCTTTTACACTGTCACCCGAAATACATGGACACAGTCCACATTCCAATCTTCAACAGGAGTGTGTGTGTGTGTGTGCGTGCGTGTGCGTGTGTGTTTGTGTGTTTGCGTGTGGGTGCGACGGGTTTACTCAGGTCAGCCACTAACAGTGGAATACAAATCTGTCATGGATGACACACTTTCTCATCTTGCTCTCCATTGCTCTCAAACTCTTCCTGCCCTTCGCTTGACCCTCCTGTTTCTCTCTCTCACTCGCATTCATTTCTATTTTTCGCATTTCCTCTCTCTTTCTGTCCATCTCCTTACCTCAATCTTTCTAAAATCCACAGGCTTGAGTTTGGCGACTGAAATTCCTCTGCTCGGTCTCTTCCATTTTCTATATGCTGCCTATTTTACTGCTCTCCATTCAGTCATTCAATCTGATCCTCAAACTAACCAGTTTTACGAACCACAAAATGATCTACAGCTAGATGCTTTTCACTCCTTCTGGAGCCACTGCTCTGATGAAGATGTAAATTACATACATGCTAAATTTACACGGTATCATTATTCATTTTAACTAACCCTGATTGAAATAATTTGAAGATCTCCGGTCAACTGTTAACAAGCGACGTAATCTATTCCAATGTGGTGTATGCATGCCTCTATGTTTAATCGAACCAACTGTTGTACAGATGTGTGACATGTATATTCATGAAAACATCCATCCGACCATCCATCCATTTTCTATACCGCTTGTCCCCACAGGGGTCATGGGCGTGCTGGAGCCTATCCCAGCAGTCATCGGTCAGTAGGCGGCGGACATCATGAACCGGTTGCCAGCCAATCGCAGGGCACACAGAGACGAACAACCATCCACACACGCACCTACAGGCAATTTGGAGTGCTCAATTTGCCTACCAAGTATGTTTTTGGGATGTGGGAGGAAACCGGAGTGCCCGGCGAAAACCCACGCGGGCACGGGGAGAGCATGCAAACTCCACGCAGGGAGGGCCGGAATTGGAATCGAATGCTCACCCTCCTAACTGTGAGGCGGATGTGCTACACCGTGCCGCCACCGAGCCGCCCTTCATGAAAACATGTGATGGAGGTATGATTGTTTTTACATTAAAGCAGCAACTTGATAAAAACAAGTCACAAGTAGTTGAAGACAAGCGCTCATAGTTACTAAATGATAAAGAGGAACATGACTGAAGTATTCACTGATGGGTATGAGGGCACTGGGATAATAAAATTATAATTTCTGGATCACGGCATGAACAATGTCAATCATTTAGTCCTTTCTCTTACTTTGCTTCAATTTAGCACCTGCTCTCATTCGTGTCTTTCTCTTGCAGAATACATTCTCTTAAGCCTGGTTCAGATTTCACATTGGATCCAGACCAGGGTTTAAATAAAACTGTACTGCAGAAGGGTCAAGAGCAGGATGGGGAGATTGTAAAGGAGAGAGGAGTGTAGCTCCTATATGAATATATTAACTTGCACTTGAAATAAGAATATTTCTCTCTCGCTCCCTCTCTTGCTCCCTGTCCCTTTCTCTCTCTTGCTTGCTTCTATTTTTGGCCCATCTGCAACATCCACTTAACTCATCAGTAAATGATAATTACAAAAATGGCATTGGCCATTAGAACACAGGTTATAAGTTACTACATAATTTAGTCTCCAAGGGCTGATATACAGTCAGACTATCATTTACACTCAAATTTCCATCTATGGCCAATTGAGAGTAAAAAAAAGGGATGGGACGAGACACAAATCCCATGAGAGGAGATGTCTCAGGAAATTGAGTCCACGAGATGAAACGAGAATTTTGCAAAATTTAGAATCTAAAACGATGCCTAATCAAATTTGATCAGTTTCTAAAATGTTTTCTTTTGATAGAGCACACTGCAATTTAGCTTTAAAGTGGAAATGTGAATAGAAACAGCAGTCACTTTTGATTCAGGCTCATTTGTCATAATAACAGCTGCAGTTGAGATCTTTGCTCTAACTGATTCAACTTTCGTTTTTAATAATAATAATAATAATTCATTCAATTTATATAGCGCTTTTCAATAACCCAAAGTCGCTTTTACATGGAATAAAAAAAAAAAAAAAAAGTGCTAATTCTCAAATGGAGCTTCAATAACAGTTCTTTCTCCTTACTGAATATTTGAACAAAAAACTCTTTTTAAAGTAATACTTTTCCAGTACTTCTTCAATAACAGTTTGCAGATGAAATACTCCCTCTTACTGAATAACTAAATAAGATATAAAATGTGCTACACATTAAACAAATAATGGCCTCCAGAATCATACTCTTTAATGGCACAATAAGTGATAAAGTGGGACATTTTTGTTTGCATAGAGCCGCAGTTTTGAGTGGATCCAGGATTCTCACTAGCTCTTCAACAACAGCAATGTCACTGTAATCCAAAGTGTCAAGGTTTTGTTGTTGCAAAGGGTCATAGATGCTCCAGCGCGCGATAACATCCACAATTAGTTTGCGCGCATTTGTGCATTTCGATGTCAAACTTTATTGTAACGTTGTTGAGCTTCGGAGAAAAAAATAATAATATGCGCCTAACATGTAAAAGCAAACTTGATATTAATATTTAAGGACCCTAACTGTGGGAGAAAGCCAGGGTAGTACATTTGAACACTGTTGTACTTATTCTTCAGACCAGTATACATATCATAACTGACTCGATTCCTGAAAGTCTTGTATTGAGTTCAGACTGAGTCTGACATTTCTATCAAGACTTATCTGATCAGCTATATGGGCTTAGTGGCGGATTTCTTCTTTCTGTACTATTCAGTGGGCGTGTGAATTGTGTTGTGCACCAGTAGAGGGCAGTCTTAATAATTACGCACCCTATAAGACCACACTCTTATCTTGCAGCTGTGACTTGTTAGTTTGGATTTTGTGGGCACACAGATTTTCTATCGTCCAAGCACCGTGCAGTTAATATATTTTTGTGCCGAGTAATTTTCTGTTGGAATTTGGATGAAATAAAGGACGACTCAACGTATCGCTTGTATGGACGTAATTCACTCACACGTGGATTCACTCAAAACTCAGCTAATGGGACTCTACACCAGCCCTGATCTGCTATTTTTCAATTTGAATAACATGATCATATGGAGAAGCACTTGGTAAAGCAACAAATACAGTACCTTCAATTCATGTGTTACTGATTCCCTGCAACTTGTATAGTGTAGTGATTTAATGTTTCAGACGGCATTATGATGAGGCCTCACCATGCATGTTTGTCGCAAAATGCTAAATTTGCTCATATTTCTTTAAATCTTGTTTTTTGTGAAGACACAAGGATTTATTTTTATTCTCACACATTGAGAATTATTTTACAAGGTGTCTCTGAATAGTTGAGTCAGCGTTAAATACAAGAACAAAAAGATGAAAAATAGTCGCGTGGGAATAAATAAAGCACAATGAAACTGACACAGACGCATAAATGTCACCTGCAACTCAATCACGCAGTGCAATGATGGATATCAGCTTTGGTCTCAGAATATATTTATCTGCATATCAAGTACAACTGTAAATCAGTTTAACATGGAAATAGTGCATGTTTACTTGTAAAATATCACATTAAAGGTGCAATAAAACTGGTCTTACAACAATTCGCATACGTACGTAGTTATGAGTCTATTATACAGTTAAATGCAGAAAAAATGAACACATTATGGAGACTTCATTTTTAATTACCATTCAAGAAACGTGTCTCACCGCAGTACATTGCTCTCAGAGCTCGATGTGTTTTTTCCGGCAGTCTGCACATGCTGCAATATGTCTGTGACAGCACTATTGTGCCACTTCTGTCATAATTTGATGAAACACCATACAGTTTAGTTACTCTGCATAGTAGATGAGCACTAATGTGAACATGCACACACTTTTTAGCGAGGCACTGTACTGTCTGTCTCAACGACATTTTTTTATCTGCATTTATGAGCAGAAAAAAAAACATGTAACACACAAACATTAAACACATTATCCTGGTTATGGAGCGGGGTGGACAGAAACAGGCACTCGCCAATGTAAACCTAAAAAAATCCGGAAATTAAGATGCTGAAATCATGGAACTCATTAATCTCAATTAGAAAATATAAAACACTAACCAGAAAACTATTACTGACTGAACTTTTTATTTAATCATTACAGGGGTTTCTTTCCCCTGCATTTTTCAGGGTGTAGGTGAGTCTCTGTATCCCCTGCCTCCCCTGAGCACTCGTCTTAGTGTCTTCGGTGCAGTGAAGCTGCATGTAAATTATCATACCTTGTAGCTTAGCTCACTACATTTTTCAAAAAACGTTGCTGGACTTCTTTTTAGGATATTTTATTAAGTTTTATTTAGGAATGTGAGTGTGAGTAGTTGTCTGTCTGTGCTTCCCTGAATAAGCGGTTTGGAAAATAAATGAATGAATGGTATCAATAAAGACTATGCAGGAAATAAAATATCTGAGGAAGTTAACTCATAGCTGTCTGTGTTTGCATGGACATGCAGGTCTGTGTGTCTGTCTGTCTCAAGAGTCACTCAAAGGATCAAGTGGCCTGCAGTTGTCAAGGGTAACAAGGTGGTATGCTGACATTCACACAAACACACAGAAACTGATTTCTCATGGGACCGCTGATTGGGCACTGCTGGGATGCTCGTTTCCCGTGGCGATAAGAACCAAGCGATAACAACAACCATCTGACCCTTCTAATGTTTCCTTGTGTGTGTGTGTGTGCGTGTGCGTGTGTGTGTGTGCATGTGTGTGTGTGTGTGCGTGTGCTTGTGTGTGTGTGTGTGAATGTGTGTGTGCGCTTGTGTCTCTGCGTGCGTGTGTGCGCATGTGTGCGGTTGTGTGTGTGTGTGAATGTGTGTGTGCGCTTGTGTCTCTGCGTGCGTGTGTGCGGTTGTGTGCGGTTGTGTGTGTGTGTGCATGCGTGTGTGTGTGTGTGTGTGTGTGTGTGCCTGCGTGTGAACGCGCTTGTATGTTGCCATCTGTGCTGTTGGCTCAAGGGAATAGCAACAAACTGAACAGTAAAGAAAGAAAGAAAGAAAGAAAGAAAGAAAGAAAGAAAGAAAGAAAGAAAGAAAGAAAGAAAGAAAGAAAGAAAGAGCCTAATTTAAGACTATAAGATATGTGTTTGCATGTATGTGATTTGTATAAGATGAAATCTTCACAATCTAAGATCATTTTAAAAGAATAACTGAACCTGAATAAAATCTACAAAATAAACTAATGTTAACTAAAGCAGAGTTTCATTTTTAATTGATAGGGTTTTATTTTTGCATTTTTCTGTGCAGACCTTATTGTAGAAAAATATGGGACCCTCTCAGATACAGTAGAAAAGCAAAGCTCTGAACTCTATTTTGGGGAGTATGACTGCAGTTTGCTTTTTACCAAGTACAACGATTACTCAGTGGTAGATGGATATCCTTTAACAGCAGGTAGCCATTGAGTGCATACTTAGATAAAAATGAGAGCTCAATGTTTTACCTCTACAGTGCATTAATCTATTTTTAATTATGTCTGTGTGATAAAGGGTCTCTTTGATAAAGGGTCTCTTTGTTAACTGATTGAGGCACAGTGGGGTAGAAACATGCAATAAGGTGTTTTGGACATGGAGATGACTGATGATGAAAATACAGCTATCATAGCAGACATGGGCAATTTACTAAATTTTCCGGTTCGTCCTTCGTCCGCAACTTCCCGTCATCGTCAATCCGTCCTTATTCACAATATATTTGTCTATCCATTTGCACGCTGCATTTCAAAAGCACTTTTGTCATCACTTCCCTGTGTCAGTGAATCGTAATCCCCCCCACAAGAAGGAGAAATAAAATGCTAGCCGCAATCATTTACACAAGAAGGCAGCAAAACTCACGAGCAGTTCTGGTGGCTATGTCATCTATTGTTGCTTAAGAAATGCAGAAAGGAGTTCAAAAATACACTTCCATCCATCCTTTTTGTGAACTTTCTGGTCCATCGCCCTTCGGCCGCAACACAGGCGTCTGTCTGTCTGACTGACTGTCTGTCAGTGACGGACGGATGGACCATTCTGTCACTAGGACGGAATGCCCACCTGTGTATCTTAGTATGTTAAAAAAATCCTACCTGGCTCTCGGAGCAACAGTTGAGCCATGGCCTGTGAGCTGCCGGCGATATTCTCTGCAATGCACTGATAAAATCCTTCATCTGACTTGACCAAACCAAGAATCTGCAGGTTACTGCCATCCTAAAATACAACAAACAGACAAGAAGTTACGAACCGAAAACGGACAATGAGAACATTTGTGATTGAATCATTCATTTGTGTTATTGTATGGTAGGGAATTATGGACTTTCAATGGTAACCAGTGAACTACAGTAATCCCTCGTTTATCACGGATAATTGGTTCCAAAACCATCCGCGATAAGTGAAATCCGCGAAGTACGGTCACCGATAAGAAGTACTGGGCAGGCTAACGAGTTAGCGGAAATATGCTAATTTGGGATCGTGCTAACACGCGAAAACAGACTTCTAAAGGAATGTAAACGAACATTTGGAGCAATACTATATTGTCCTAAACGTTAGACACATGTTTCTTCAATTTAGACGTTTTATTTTGACTTTTAAATGTTTTTTTAATTTGGAAAGAAATCCGCGATGTAGTGAAGCCGCAATAAACGAAACGCGAAGTAGCGAGGGATCACTGTAATAACAGTTTCACCTACAGTACATCAACTACAGGGCCCTCCCATTAATCCCGTTTTCATATAGTATGTAGAATATGTTTTAAAAATATAATGCAATCGAATGGCACACATTTTTTCTGTGCTCCTTTGGGCTCACCACTAGTTGGAAATAGTCACTGGGGATAACCTCCTCGCCATTCTTCATCCAGCGTATGGTCGGTGGTGGGTTTCCTGTCACGGCACACTCCAACTCAATGTCAGTGGATTCATAGGCGTAAGTGTTGGTTGGATAGTTGAGGAATTGAGGTGGAACTGCACAAATAAACAACCAAACAAACATAAGTAACAAAAGAATACTCCTGAATTCCCTGCTTACTCTTTGTAGCATGTAAGAATAAACGTATCATTTTGTATATAAGTTGCTGAATTTGGTTTGCTATTTAGATCAGACTTATGCCTCATATGAACATGTCAGTTCATTCCACGCAATGACTTTGAAACTCACTGACAGTTTTTGAGTGTGTAATTGAAAATATCTGTCAATCTCCCACTGCTTTCAGTTAATAAGATTATTTTTGGTTTTGAGTTGAATTAACATTCGGACAGGTCATGGAGGGTCACTCATCTGCTTTAGCTATTACAAAAAATGTAAATACTAAAGTCTCAAAAAATACAAAATGCAGTAGTGGCATGGCAAATAGTGGCCTGATTTAATTGCATTTCTCAGAGGCATGGTCATCACATTGCTGTTCAACAACATCCATCAGAATTCTACACCATACACCATGTTCCAATTCTTTCAAGTACAGTTCATTTCTATTTAATGTAAAGTCCACTAAAATATATTTGCATTTAATCTTTAAGAACCTTTCGTTTTTAAACGTTTTCGGTCTTGTAAAGCGTGTTAGGCAGTAAAATGTGACGGCATGATCTCAGGTCAACGTTTAACTGAACAGACAAATCCTGGAGAATGAGGTGTTTCATGAGACAGAAACTATGTCTTGAGATGAGAAAGAAGCCCTGAAAGAATTTAATAAATAAATAAATAATACACGAGAATGCAGGGAGAATGAAAAAGTAGTCAATCCAAAACAACAGAGCAAATGAGAGGCAGAAAGAATGAAAAGAGCACTGGTAAGATGAGTTAGAGATGTAAAAATAAATTCTTAAAACAAGAGAAAATAGTGTAATCAGATCATGAACATGCAGAAATGATGGAAAGTGGAACTATTAGATGGGTCGTATGTGTTTCCCATCAATACATCATTATCTAGAGGTGTAACTTTATCACTGCAGTAATGCTCTAATTAAGGGATAATGATTTCCTTTAAACACAAGGCTGCTGCAGCTTCACAACAGCAACAATGACACACAGAGACACAACAACTCTCACTGAAACACATATCCAGGAATTAGCCTAAGACATGAAAACAACATCCTCCGTCTCTCTTTTTTTGGGGGGGTGACGAGAAACTTACCCAAGAACACTCAAATTAATAAAAGTATCAGCTCAAAAAAGAAATGTATATTTAGGAAATACATCTTTAATTCCAGTATGAATTGTCCATTCCGGTGTGGAATCGACTACTATCCAACCCGTTTTTAGGTGTCGTAGGACTGCACCTAAAAACAGGTTTAATTTTCCTATTTATGAGAGATAACATTGACAGAAATACAATCAATTCTTGATTTACATTGTCAACCAAATCTTGTCATAAATTGCTGTTTTTGTAGTCATTCCTTTTTTTAAAGTTATTTTTTAGGTGAGTCCTGAGCAGAGTGGATTCTCTGGTGAGGGCTACACGTCTCGAGCCTGGGAAGTCCCAAAAGACAGACTAGGATATTGTTTTAGGAGTGATCTGGGATTGGGTTCTTTTGTGTGTGTTTGACATGTGGCTGATACTCTTTGTACAAATAATTATTTAGTTTTTTATCTTAAGTAGTATTTTGTGGCCATTGGTTTTGTTGTGTAATGGGTTAGGAAATAACCACCTGCTCCTCCCTGATTGGTGGCCCTTGTCCCTGACTTAACTGACCAATCGATGCAAGGGATAGTGGCCTGATTGGTAATTGGTTTCAGAACCTGCACTGATTAACCACAATAGTTTAAAATGGACTCTGTGCTTTCAGTGGCTTGCTGATTATTGTGTGTCAGTCTCTACACGTCATGTGTTTGCACGATTGCTTTTCAAGTTTAGTAGCCATGGTGAAATGAAGCATCATGAACCACTGAGGCTTTCTAGCCAATTTGTTTGTTTCTTTGAAAAGTAACAGAAGAATACTCCTGAATTCTCAGCTTACTCTTTGTAGCATTGAAGAACAAACGTATCATTTGGTATGTAAGTTGCTGAATTTGGTTTTCTATTTAGATCAGACTTATGCCTCATATGAACATGTCAGTTCATTCCACGCAATGACTTTGAAACTCACTGACAGTTTTTGAGTGTTTAATTGAAAATATCTGTCGATCTCCCACCGCTTTCAGTTAACAAAATTATTCTTGGTTTTGAGTTGAATTAACATTAGGACAGGTCATGGAGGGCCACTCATCTACTTTAGCTATTACAAAAAATTACTAAAGTCTCAAAAAATACAAAATGCAGTAGTGGCATGGCAAATAGTGGCCTGGTTTAATTACATTTCTCTGAGGCAGGGTCATCACATTGCTGTTCAACAACATCCATTCCTTTCTAGCCAATTTGTTTGTTTCTTTGAAAAGCTTCCAAGTTTTCAGTATGTCTCTTCCACTGCAAATGCTCTATGGGATAAACATGAGTATGGACCTTGTGCAATCTGCTCTTTCAATGGCCATACCTATTAAGGCATATGTCCGTAAAATAGAGCATTATATTTAGATAACCGTAGTTGTTCTGGGCACACAATGCAATTATAGTGGATGTTATTTATAAGCGGATTTTCACTATTCCCTGTCAGGCCCAGTCCGTATCTCCTGTGAGTAGCGGGCGTCCAAAACATCATCTGATTGATGGTGCACATTTGGCATGAATTCTGTGTTGGTCATTGTAGAAGCTTAATCAAGGAAAAGTAAGACTGACTTCAATGACTGCCATTAAGGTACACTATTTTTATTTGAAATATTTAAAACTCCTTAAAATGTAGGTTGAATTTGTATTTATTTATACATTCCCAGCTGTAGTCAAAATGATAAATTACCAGATTGTAATCCTGAGACCACAGAAGCATTTTTAGTTGGGGGAAAAATGAAAAAAAAAAGACCCTGCAGGTTTAACATTGATTACCTGGCCATCAGAGGAGACATGTTTACAAAAGTCTTTTTTAGTGGCCCTTTGTGTTTCAAATGACAACAGGCAAGACACATTAATATGGTTCTGCTTCCTGAGGGAAACAGCTGAGGGGAGCTATTCACATGCTAATATGAAAATTTAACAACCAGCTGACCTCCAACACAGGCAACAATCCAGAGTCTGGCTTGTCTGGACAATGGAGACACACACACACTGTCACCTGGATACTGTGCTACTGATCATACAATGAGCAGCAAGCGATTAAGAAAAAGAAATGTACACATACGTAAGCACATGCACACATTATAGATAGCTTAGTATCAATGATGCTGCCTCTATCTGCACCAACTTCACACTCAGCATTCAAATGGAAATGAGCTCTATCATTTATTTCAATGAGCATCTGCACGTGTGTGTCTGTCTTTGTGTGGAATGATAAAATCCAGGGAGAATTTACTGGAGGACACTCAGGCACCATTCAGTTAAACCCTTACTTCTCCCCATGTGAACATAAACTCGTTAGCAGCCTCTTTATATCTGCACTTATCCATCAATTGCCAATCTTTAAGTGCATCGGCAAAACATAATTGCACACCTTAGAATTTGTGATGTCTAAGTAACTAATGACCTGAAAAACAATTATCATACAAGAATAGAATAGAGTTGAACTTGTTTTCAAATGCCATGGCGCTAGTTGATTGAAGGCTGTGATATTTCGCAACAAAAACAACCAAGAGCTTGACCTTAGAACAGCACGTACTGTCGCATTACCATTTGTCAATAGTTTTGGGTTAAATCAAACAATAAAACCTGAGAATTATTATCCAATATATGAAAAATATGTCGATATACATCCAATATGAAAAGAAAGCCCAAAACAAAAGGATTAAACAGCACATAGTCATTCATCCCGAGTCACTAATTTCAGTTGCTTTTGTCTGGCTGTAAAAATAGCACTCGGTATTTTTTCCTGAGAATGTGAAAAGTACAGGTAATTATACGCGTGTGAGTGTGAGATTTTCCTCTTTACTGTGATTAAACTTCATAAAACCATTATTGTGTTTCATTGTATTTTAGTATTTTGAGTCCGAGTATATGGAGCCCTTAAGGCATATGTGTCAGACACAGCTCACATATAGTGTAGCTTGGTATACAATTGGAAATCATTTCATAAAGGGCTTAAAATGTATTCAGCAAGTAAAAAGACGCCATATATACATATATACTGATGGAAAGATTTTGTATTATGATCAGAATACTTAATTAATCATGAAGGAATCGGTATCACTTACATGATTGCATTTGATTTGATGTGCATTTGTTTTGCGATTATGTAATATTTTGATTTGGTCTTACTTTCATTGTATTATTGTGATATTATTTTTACACTTTAAAGGTGAATACTTTGATGTTGATGTACCATGATATATTGATATTGTAGTTTTGAGATACTTTTATGAAAAGAATATGTTGCTTGTTTTGGTAGAAATGTAATCAATGGGATGATTGGAAACATCGGTTATTGTGAACTAGGAAATGGACTACCTTAGGAAAATTACCCAAACTGAATCAAATATCTATGGTAGGAATGTGTCCACAGTCAGTCTTTTCAGAGGGAGAACTGGGTGTGGCTATTTAAGAATTTTCCGCTTGGCGGCTTTGCACGTATTCTGAGCAATGTATTGCGCTCTGACTTCTTGTGATATCAATGTTGAACTTTGGAACATAAAAAAAAACTAAAATCCAAAACACAGCCGACCAGAGGATGAAGTGGTTTGAGAGCATTGCTTCAGCACGGGGTTCCTTTCTACGCGGCAGATCCCCAATTTTACCAATGTCCAGTAGAAGCTGTCCCAGAAAGGGAATCCTGGGCCTTCGTATCTTATCATGCGCTAGTTGAAATGTGAAGACGCTAAACATCTACCAACTAGCAGGGCAACAATGTCCAATTAGAATTGACGGTTTCTGCATTGGCTTCCTGTGGGCTCCAGGCCCAAGATCACAGCATTTGAAGTAGATCTTTGATGGAATGAATCTAAAACTTGAGCTCCAGAACCACCACACGAGTTCGCTGCCCATTATTAGTCATTACCAGGAGCCCAAGTGGCTTCAGGGGATGAAGGACCCAAGAGGGCTGAGGATGCATTCAGTCATCTCCCGACATTCCTTTAATTAAGGCTGTCGCATTGGCTGGCAGAGAAACAATTTCCACCTTGCATTGTCATGCTATTGAGTGAAAGCTTTCTACTACAGAATTGGATTATTCATACTAACGAGTAACTCCTGATGTAGTGGTTCACTTGCATGAACGCTAACGAGATGGTTCTGTACTCCCACCGAGAGATAGCAAAGCAAATCATGCAACTGGCAAATGTGGATTATCGGCCTGAATTAGCATGCAATATATTTCATTTTTACACTTCAAACAGATGCAAAAAGAGCATTTTAAGCTGTTAGAAATGTTGGGATAACACCACAAGCCCAAAACGAAACCCTAAAGTGACCAAAAGTGTAAGCGTAACTGGAAGACAAAAAATGGTAAACTCCGATAATTTTAGGGAAGCCAGCAACCGCATAAAAAAAGCCATGTTTTTATTTATTTATTTCAAATATGTAATAGGGTAGCTTGCAGTTGTGGAAAAAAAATAGATACCGTATTGGCCCAAATATAAGATGATGTTTTTTCCATTGAAATAAGACTGAAAAAGTGGGGGTCGTCTTACATTCGGGGTCTAGACATTATACCCATTCACAACGCTAGATGGCGCCAGATATCTTTAAAGCGAATGCTGAACTTAACTCCCCAGGTCACGAAGAAGAAAAATTAAAATAGCGGTAGCAGTTTGCATTATTTTATTGCACTGTTTTTCCGTATTCAGATTTGTTTCAAGGCTACCGTTAGTTAGACTTCACTTTGATGGTTAATGCAGTTATTGCGATTTTGTTGTTTTATCACAGTAGATTGGTTAATTTACATTTCAAAAACCAGAAGCCATTCATTTACAAATGTGATTGCACTTTAGTTTACATATTTAAATGTTCGGATATTAAGATGTGATAGACAGTTTTTGCATGATTTGAATGAGGCAAAATAACGTGCTTTTTCTCTCGAATATATTTTTATAATCATTTGTTTCAGATGTACTGTAATTATTTTCTGTATAAAAATTAAATTTGGTGTTCAAAAAGTATTTTTTCAAAATTGAGTCTTGAAAAGGAGGGGGTCGTCTTATAATCAGGGTTGTCTTATATTCGGGTCAATACGGTACTTTCATCTATGTAAAAATTGTCTATACGACCAGATAATTTAATATTAAAATGATGTAAAGTCCTTCGTCTTTGACCCGATCTTATGCTTGGAATTTTATTTGAATTATCATTTTAAACTCACCGTGACTTGACAAGAATAGAGAATGTTGAGACAGAATGCGTGACTAAAGGGTATTGTCCGATCAATTGCAGCACAGCAACACACACAAGGGCATACACTCGTGTCCTTGGTTTCCTTGGCTGGATTATTGACATTCAGTTCGAAACAAAAACGAAATTAGGGTAACAAGGAAACACTCCATAATGAATAAGACATGCAGCAGCCACGGCTAAGAACTGATTTATCGTTCACATTCTTACAGTGCATGCAAACTCCACACAGGAAGGCTGGAACCAGAATTAAACCCAGCACCTCTGAGATGTGTGGCGAACGTGCTAATCAGTGTTCCTCCGCGGCGCCACTGTATTTTTTAATAATGTAAATAACGATAATAATACTTACATGCATTTGGTACAGGAACTCATTCTGCTTAATTAGGCTTATTCCGTTACATAGCAGCAGGATTAGACTGTGAATGTTTGTTATGGGTAATAAACTCTGAAGCTCATGCTGTTTGACAGCCCAGTGTAGTTTTGTTCCTGCTGAGAGACACAACTGGGATGGGACACCTGAGGCCAGACATAACTGTCTGTCTCAGCCATAGCTGTCTGTCAGGAGGAAGAGCTAAAGCTTGCAGGGGACAAAGCCATTGCAGACAAACAACTGAAAGGAAAACGGAAAGAAGCTTACAAATGTGACATCACTAAGAAACACGAAATCAAACCGGGCAGCAAGAGTTCAATAAGTGGTCAGTAGCCAGCAACAATGAGGGAAAAATAAACCTGTGCACGGCCACAAATGAACTGGAACTGATCCCAGCTGACTTTGAGCAAAAGGCGCATTTCACACTGGACTGGTCATCAGTCAATTACAGCGCAAGAAGCCATGAATAACCAACCACTTCAAATAACCGAACCAGTTTTTAATAATTAGGAGCATTTTAGGCAAGACTTTTTTTGGCGGGGCATATCAGTGCTTGTTGTGTGTGCCTGTGAATAAAAACCTGATTACAACGGCGACAGTTTGTTAACTTTTGCCTTTGCACTTTCCGTCCATTTTGCTTGGCACGAGACCATTTCCACTATTAAAGCAATTTTAGCCATTCAATCTCTAATCTAACGTCACACAACATGGCAGACTGTAAAGTGGGAAGGAATAAAACTCTGAACCTCCTGCATGCTACCTGGTATTGATTGATTGTAGTTAAGGTTCAACCTTTACATACAGCACTTTGTTGCTGTTGCACAGCTACATTTGTTAACGTGTTCTATTTATAAAGTTAGCTTGATTTGAGTTCACTAGGCACAGTGAGAACATGCAAAGTCCACACAGGAAGGCAGAAATTGAACCCTGCATCTCTGACCTGGGAGGCGGATGTGCTCTACCATGCCATCTTATAAGAGAACAAACATTTATTACTTTATTTACTAATTTCAAATGTGCAACTCAGGCACTAGTCAAAATCTGTAACGGCTGATGTCTACCCTCAGGAAAAAAAAAAGCCCCAAATATGAGAGGATTACAAATGCTAGACAACAAGAGAGCAGGCAGTAAGAGGAACGAAAACCGAAGGATTCATTCCAAATATCCCTAAAATCTGCCACTCTAAGAGAGACAGATGGTAAATATGAACAGATGTCTGTAACTGATGAGCACACATTTGTTCTGTCTCGGACAAGCTGGGCAAGATGTCTTTCCACAAGGTCACGTTCAACGTGCTAAGTCCGTTTTGATCCGGGGTTTTTTTAAACCGCAACAGAGCAGGATAGTAGCTATAACCAATGATATAAATCAGATTGAACCACAATGAAAAGTCATGTAAAATCCCTTTTCCCCTCTGTGACTTGATTGCGTTCAAATCCTGGATTACAAAGTTTAAGACACAAAGGGACTCGTCAGGTTGATTTGATTCATCAACTGGCTGGACTGGGCAGCCACATTAAAAAACTGCAGTTGGGCAGAATGAATTGAGGAGGGGCACGACTCTCAACACACTGAGATGGATTAAACAGTCTGAACACACAAGACCAAAGAGGCATTAATCCGTACACATACAAACTCTTGATGACATTGAGGGGGAGGGTTAAAAAACAGAGTTCTGTCAAACAACAATAGTGAACAGACTGCTTCACAAGCAAAACTAAACACTGTTGACAGAGCAAAAGCGAGACAGTGAGGGGACTGTTCATGCAGATGTGAATTTTACTGTGGAAACTAAAACAAGGTACCAATTTTAGGTACCAAGGAAAAAAAACAATGCAATCCTTGTTTTGAATGTGAGTCTGAATGCAACATCTGTGATGCAATTAAAGTAATTGCTACAATGTGCTGATATCGGCAAATTAGGGCTTATTTCATACGTTCTTTAAATGTCTTATTGTCCAGCATTTAGCTACGCTTTGTGCACCCAAATAGTGAGTTTCCTTGCTCTGTGGGTAGGAACCAGGAACACTATTAACTCTAGCAAAAGATGTGAGTCAGAATTAAAATTTGAAAATGAAAGTAGGTGATGTTTGACAATATGGCACAACAGATGATGAAGTAAAATATCTGACAGAATTTTTTAGTTTATTCCACCTGATGGTTTGCCTGATGCATTTTTTGGCGGACAGAAATCCTCCTCTCTGATTACTGTAGAGGTCTCCTTCCCTGCAGGAGTTCTGTGACACTGCCCCCTTTTTCTTTCATGTCTCCTCATCTGCGCTAATGTTTCTGGGTAGTGGCGGCACGCCGGCCAGCCTCACAGCAGGAGGGGTTGCCATCTATCTGAATGTTTTCTAAATACAAAGTAAGTCACAGTGGCTGTAATATTGCAGAAGAAGTATCTTATAGTCGTTTTCACACTTGTATCACTGTAAATTAGTTAGCCAGAGGCATAACATGGGAGTTGGAACATGAAAGTGTACATTTGCTCAGCAGTTGTGGTCTTACCCATTTAAAATACTTGTGTGGTGAAATCAGCACGCCATCGTAATTTAATTTATTTTATTTTATTTAATACATTACTGTAAGAGGTGGAGTCACATAGACAGACTCCCAGTGGTGCTCTAGCGCTTATGCTTTTGCGTTGAGAAAATTCTGATGAGGAAATCCCCATTTGCACGAAGCCCATTTTTCCTTTATTCATCAATATTAAAAGAAAATCCCCACATAACCCTTCTGTCATCGATAACTTTAAAGTCTTTTGATAAGCATATGTGATCTGCAATATATTGGAAATTCTTGATTTATATGGGATAAAACCATTGAGACACAACATCCCATTCACGAGGTGGCTGCCTTGCCCCTCCCCCAACCTCATCTTGGCTCTCAGATGATAAATTACACAGATAGCAGGTGAAATGTTTCCAGCTGGTCATGGCAGAGCTAAATCTTACACAGATTTTCAAAAACAACCAATTGTATGCCGAGTAAAACTGTTGCATACATTTACTAAATGTAGCCCATTTATGATCAAAGATCAGTTGTGGAAATGTTATGTGGAGTTGGTGGGTCATTATTGTCAAGGCCATGGAGGTGATATTGAACACTGAAGTCCAGAAAGAAATTGTTTTAATATTAGAAAGAAAATTAACAAAGATATTGTTACATCATTAGGGTTACATCATCCCCTGCTGCTATCTATACATATATATATGTATTTGTAGATAAATGCAATATTTACATATGATTTGATACACAACATACGTATTGATTCACAAGCAAATGTTTTCAGTGAAATAAATCTTTATTTACAAAGCGCTTCCACAAATGCATGTTCTTTTAAATGTGAAAAATACTGAATACAGAATATACTGTTATCTGCCCATTATTTTTCCTAACTTTTAAAAGTATGCTGTCATGAATATGTCGCTCACATCCATAATAATCAAAAGCAATATGTTATCGTCACATCTGTGGTTAACTACTGTGTATTGTGGCCTGAAATGAAACTGAGTGTGGCAGCAACTTTTAGGATTTTTCAGAGCAGCATATCAAGATGACATTTTATTTCATGGAATGCGACATTTACCCAACACCTAAACATATTATTAGCAATGATATTTTACATGAATAGATGAGAGCTAATTTTGCAAAACATACATTACATTCCTTACACCATTTTACTGGTTTCATGCAACATGTAGGATGAGGATTATATGATAGTTATAAATTTAAGAGAAACGGGCGGTGACATGAGTAATAGTACCTGTGCTAGTTCTGTTTGCCTTTTTCTGGGTTCATTAGATTTCTAATAGGAACTAGCTAATGAGCCGGGTCGCTCTCATTATTATAGGACATAACGTACATCCATTATCCTTATCATCTAATCATGGTCACTGCCTTGTGGAGTGAGCATACAAATATTATCACTAAGCTACGGCGAACCATCAGTCTTTAACGGCCGCCACTTGAGAGAAAAACAATTTCATATGATGCATGCCACAGGACTGCTTTCTTGGATGACATTGAAAAAAAAACGTATGCCATGAAAAAATAACAAGTCTTCAATAATTTCACAATTGGAAAACTGAAATCTTTCTCATCTCATAACATTTGAACTGAATATATAGTGCATTTTAATACCAATAGAATAAATAGGGCTCTATATTCATAGAGTGTAGACCAGACCTAAGACCAAGTCAGAACAAGTCTAATATGTGGCGTAGATGGTATAACATGATTTTGGTTGATTTGAAATTTGGTGAATTTTTCCGCAAAGGGAGATGTTGCAGCTCAACTAGAAAAATGCACTTTGCCTACACCAATGTCATGTACAGACCCCAGCGAGCCTATTTCTTCTTCTGTATTATCAGCACTGTGTGCACTACAACCGCCCTGATTTTACTGGAAATTGGGGGGACTCGTAAAAATTGGCTTGGACACGGGCTCCATTCAATCCCACAATGGCACTCAACCACACAATCGCCCCCTTATGCCCAATTCTACCTGTGTAACGTCTAGGAAAATACAAAAATACAAAAAGAAAGAAAATTCGACTCATGCACACAGACTGTGCTTTGTGCGAGACGACCGGGGCAAAATATGCCCTACATATGATAGATATAGACCAGGGGTGGGCAAGCTTTTTGACTGGCGGGCCGAATTTGGCACTAAATTTAGACCGGGGGGCCGAACCAGGAGCAGATGGATGTAGTGTTTGTGTGAAGTAATGTAAAGGTCATTGCATAAAAGGTTTGTACTTTTAGTAGGTAGTAAAGCATGGATATTCAAAAAAAGCTTTTTGAAAACAAATGCATTTATTAACAGCATTAAAAAATAAAATTCACCAAAAAACTACTATCAGTGATTCTCATTATATACGACACTGTTATTATGAATAATAGTTTCCATCACTTCAGCGCCTGCAGGTCAGATTTATGAAATATGTTTATCTAATGAGGCGAAATCACAACAAACGGCAAACATTCTGACCAAATACATCATCTTGAAGAATCAGTGAAAGAATACATCTAAATAAAGTAATAAAGAAATCAATAGTATTGTTGGTCTCCCTTTTTTGCAAGTGCATCATGGTCTGGAGTAAAATTTGTAGTGGTAATTCTTAGGATAGAGCCGAGGTGTCGGTCCCTTAACCTAGATCTGTGAGGGGCTTTGTTGACGTTCATGTGGCTGAACGTCTGCTCACACACGTAGGTCGAGCCAAATTGTCCACTCTTTTTTAACATTCGGCACTCAGTGTCCACCTTTCTTTTCCTCGGGCCACTCATTTTAATGGAAGGATTCCAGGGGAAGGTTTGTGGGTGGCATTAGCATATAACTGTATCTGAAAGCTCAGCGCGCGAATTACGAGAATGCTGACGTCACAGCCCACACTCGAAATTCGGCACTGATGGAAATAGAGCGCGGAGTGCCGTACTACTTAGTACGTACACGCACTTCCAGGAGTAAATGCGCGGGCGGGTGCTTCCCCATCTATTGGGGAAACATAGTAATTGCAGGGAAAATGACCAAAAAAAAGGTTTAATAATACAATTTATTCAGGTTTGGCGGGCCGGATTAAACGGCCCCGTGGGCCGGATGTGGCCCGCGGGCCGTAGATTGCCCACGTCTGATATAGACAGTGCAAACATTCAAAGTTTTTGTTATGAAGTACCGTATTTTTCGGAGTATAAGTCGCGGGTTTTTTCATAGCTTGGGTGGAGAGGCGACTTATATTCAGGAGCGATTTATATGTGAAATTATTCACAAATTTTCAAAATACAAAAATCCGCGATGTAGTAAAACCGCGATAAACGAACCGTGATGTAGTGAGGGATTACTCGCTAATTTGAACTGCAACTGACGACGTCAGCGGCGGGGGGCACACGTGGCGTTGTTTACATAAAGGACGAAGAATTCGATCGATGGATTTAGTGATTTGGAGTGACACAGATGGTTTGATAAAATTGTTGTTTATATTATAGCTATTTGATATATAGTTTATATATCGTTATATGGGCCTGTGGAATAATTTGAACTGCAACTGACACGAGTCCGATGTCAGCGGCGTGGCGCACACCCGCCGTTGTTTACATAAAGGACGAAGAATTCGATCGATGGATTTAATGATTTGGAGTGACACAGATGGTTTGATAATATTGTTGTTTACATAATAGTTATTTGATATATAGTTTATATGTCGTTATATGGGCCTGTGGAATAATTTGAACTGCAACTGACAAGGAGTCCAACGTCAGCGGCGCGACGCACACGCGGCGTTGTTTACATAAAGGACGAAGAATTTGATCGATGGATTTAATGATTTGGAGTGACAGATGGTTTGATAATGGTGTTATTTATGTTATAGTTATTTGGATAACTTTTAATGTTACGTCAGGCCCGTTCTCAGCTCCTCGTTTGTGTTTATGTCACATTAGCATCCCGTATGGTTTAGCCTGTTGTTGCTGGTTCATGTCTGTTCTTAGTGTTGGATTTTGTCAAATAAATTTCCCTCAAAATGCGACTAAAACTCCGGTGCCACTTATATATGTTTTTTTCCTTTTTATTGTGCATTTTATGGCTGATGCGACTTGTACTCCGGAGCGACTTTCAGTCGTGGGTTACATAGCTGTCTTTTGTACAGGTGGTGTGAGATGAATTTACATCCACAATTTACGTCCATTCAGAGTGTAGTTATCCATGCCATGGCATGATGCTTAAAAGGAGCGGTACAGAAAATGGACTTTGGTGACTTGTGTTATTTCATGGGAAATTACTAAGGGCTCTATTTTTGCAGTACCACTTGAAGGAATGGTGCAATATTCAGATTTTCGTGCAAGCGCAAGGCTCGCTGTGCCTGTTTGCCAATTTGGCAGAAAGCCAGCCTTCCACCATGCTGGGTGTACCGGTACAATATGTTTTTGTCCTTTGACATGCACCTGGGGCACCTGACAATTTGGTGGCAGAAAGTCAGTCTATCTTGGGATCACTTCTGAGCACGGCACAGTACATCGGCCGCGATTTTGATTAATTTCATCTGGGATGAGCGACAGATGTATATCGTGCACTAACATTGTCGCTTACATTGACTGTTGCCACTCTGGCCAAGTGCGGTGACAATGCTCAGGTCATACACACATTGCTACATCCTTTTCCGCACACAGATTTCTCCATGTGAGATGTGAGTGCACATCATTTAAAGCGAGTGAGAATGAGCTGAATAAATCTTCCTACAATGGAGCAAACCGGTCTTTCGCCCCTTCGTAGGCGACTCTTGCATGCATCTGCGAAAACTTACCAACACAAGGTCTAATATCCCCCAGTGCAGATGTGTATCATGTGTCACGCTGGTTTTAGCGTGGTCAAAACTAGCAGGCTGGTTGCACCGCTCAGTGAACTTACAGTATGTTATAATGTGAGATAAGAGAAACCAGAGAACCACAGAGCACAGCTTGTAAAGTTGCAGCTTGCACTGTGCATGCATTTTACAATTTACAGTTATTAAGTCCAACTGACAATGCATGAGATTAATCGCCTGCAACTGAAGGTCAAAGCTAACGAGTAACTTGCTCACACAAAACGGAACGTCTGGGAGAGTCAAACAAATTGAGTGCTCATGCAGTATATTTGGGTTGTTGCACATTAACCCTGTTGATGTTAGAAACACACTGAAATCAAGAAGGGATTTTTGTTTTCTACAGACTAGGAATTCGAACAAAGTTATTCATTGAGTGCCCCTTTTCCCCCAAAAAACGTCAAAGAAAGAGACCAAGCTAATATAGAAACAACTTTATAGTATGAATTTATCTGTATGTTAACCAATTTTTTAAGTGAAGGGGAACAGCTCGGAGATGGACGAACCCAGTCTCGACTCAGCTTCCACTGTACAAGATCACTGTTGGCACTGACCAAATTGTTGACGAGCCAACGAGTTGTAAATTGTCGCCTGTATCACCCTATACACAACATAGCTCTTGACCAAACTTGAAATCAGTCCAGAGTCGTAAATCAGTCACTTAGAATTGAGCATGAAATGATTCACATAATGTATGCTCAGCTTTAGTTACTGACGTCTGGACATCTTTTTAGATATGTTGGATTTTCATGCTGTGAGAAGATGTTTCTATTCCAAGTCATTTTGAATTCTGAATCCTTGCCTGGAAATGAACTTTAAAGTTTCAAAAGAATGACCTTCAGATTAACCTTTTCGACCATGTTGTTCACGTTTTGAATGTCTATAAAACAATATGTTTTAAAGGCGCGGCAGGATGCAATGTTTTGGATCCTTAAAATTCTTAACCTTTTATTGCATGACACGAATGTTGACATGACTGACTGAAAATTACTCTCAAAAGATTGATGCTGTTGTTTCTTATTGAAAATAACATGATTGTGTTTGCAAGGAGCGATTGATGACAGGCGCGTGTAAACAGAATATGAATGTGATGGAACACAGACGCACTCGAAGAAGATGCTGAGACAAAGACATGAAAGGACAGAAGAGTGGAGAGGCCCAGCTGGGGGGAAACTGCAAACACCCGAAGGTTAATTTGAAGATTTTCTCCAGAGTAGAACAAACAGCAGCTGCTTCTATTTGATTTCATCTCTGTTCGTGGAAACAAATGAGATCATTTTGATTGCAATTGCATTCAATTTAAAGTTAAATCTCATGCAGGCAAAGTTTGTTGAGATTGTCAAATACATGCATCAGTTTGCTGAGGAAGTTCAACTTTTTGATTTTCGTGCTCGCACGCTATTTGATTGAAGTTGTAATGTAAATTCACATTGTTGTTTTTTTTGTAAGTTTCTTATTATAGTCTTCTTCCATAATATACATTTTATATAAACATTACAGAGACACATTTTCTGAAATGGCAGCCCTGGGCATTTCACAGTAGCAGGTGGCTGTTTGAGAGGAGGCATTCCTTTGTACTAACACTTGCAATAATGATGACGATTTTACTTTTTAATTCTCACAATGAGAAATGCATTTTAATTTTTCTCTGCTTGTTGACACACTTGCCCGAACAGCGTTGGCCAAGGCAAAGCTATGACCTTTCCAGTATACACTTTCAGCAAATATTTAGGAACATGCTGTTTTGTATTTTGCTCGTTACATTAATTCAATATATCTTTTCAATCCCGTTCCAAAGTCTTCATTTGACTGCGCAAACAAATGTAGGGATATAAACAGTTTTTTTTAATTGTGTTGTTTAGTTAACTGGACACGTGATCTGATCATTCTGCAATGCTGCAATGCTTTAGGCAATGCTGATCCAAGTTTAGCGATGCACCAAAAGGGAAAATCTAATTATTGTGCAGCTTGGTTAACTGTTGTCTATTTTACTTTTGGGTGGAAGCATACATAGCAGCAATTAATAATTATTAGTTGTTTATTTTGCCTGAAGAGGCACTTACTGACTGGTGACCAATCCACGGTGCTGCCTGCCTTTAATCCACAGTCACCTGGAATACTCTCCATCTTCCTCATGACCACAAATAGGACATCCAGAAAATAGATGGTTGGATGAAAATGAGACATCTATTTGCTGAAAGGCGAATTATTTGAGGCTGACTCACCACAGGACTAATCATAAAATAATTACGTAAGCTGTCGTCATAAGAGCATTGAATGGAGGCTACTCAATGGCAACATTGAATGGAGGCTGGTGTACATGTTACGTCCGCGTCAAAGGACGCTCGCTCGGCCGGCAACTTTCCTCAGCCGCACCGATTTTATCACTGTAATGACTGTCACCTGCTCCCTCTTGTTACCTCATGTATTTAAACCTTGCCCGTGTGTTTCTCCCAGTTGCTGTCAATTGTTGCTTCCAGTTTGTGTCCGCGCCTGTTGTGACTGCTCGTCTATTTCCCCCGGGTCTCATGTGGAGGCTCTCGGTCAGACCCTCTCCCTAGTCTATTCTTGGTCTGAGTGGAATTCTGTTTCCCGCTCGCTGTCTGTGAGCCTCTTTCCGCCTGTTCATCTTCCCCCATTCCCTTCAATAAACCCTGGTCCTAGCTACATTTGGTCGCCCTGCCCCACTCATTCCATGACAGTACACATACAGTAGTAGTTAAGAAAAATGTGATAAAATATCTGTAGGCATATATTTAAATCTCCATACCCATAATGAACACAACACAGTAGTAGCATGCAGCAGAGTAAGTGAGTGCATGCTAATAGCATTGGTGGAACACTGTGGAACTCCCTCCCCGACCACCTAAGAGCACCCCAATCCACTGACTCTTTCAAAACCGGACTGAAAATTCACCTCTTTACCCTAGCATTTCCGTAATCCTGTTTTCCGCATCCTGGTTGTCGTCCAGTTGTTTTATACTTGTCTTTTCTTTGTTTTCTTGTTTTTACTTGCCATGTATCACGTTGAGATTCCTCCAAATGTAAAGTGCGTTACAAATATAATTTATTATTATTATTATTATTGGTGGGACACAGAGAAAACATTTTTAATTGACTGACAAAGCATGTAAAGACAATCAACAATTTACACTCTCAACTAGTAGGAACTCAAGGGTGTCGAATGGTACACACGACCTGAAAGCATTGTAGCCCTTGAATCACTGTTATGAACAACAATAATTGCATGAAGGCAAATTTGCCTCAGGCTCATGTGCCTGAGGCAAACAGACCCAAGAAATCCCGACAAGGTGTTGAAAATAATTCATTTTTTCCCATTTGTCAAAAATCTGTTGTCTATAAAAAAAAAACTCCATATCATCGGTTAATTGGTTACCGTATTTTCTGCACTATAAGGCACACTTAAAAGCCTTTAATTTACTCAAAAAACCACAGTGCGCCTTATAATCCTGGGTGCCGTATTTTATGGATCAATTGGTGAATTTGTTGATCCATACTGGTTGTACACAGCGCTCTACCAAAATGTTTCAGTACGACTAGTAAATTACAAGGTCGCATCGCTTTCAGCATTTCGGCAACCGTGGTCAGGGGCGTCACCAAAGTAATAGTGGTAAACACTCATACTGTGCTTACTCCTCCTCGTCCAACAACACCACTTGTGTGTAGCAAGACGCCAAAATGACACGCATGCTACTATCTGCCAATGGATTGTGGACACCTGGGCTGATATATCAATCTCAACTGTGGTCTGAGCTTTCGCGAAGGCAGGAGTAATAACTGCCAGGGAATAGCAGCGACACTGACACGGATAATGACGAGAGGGAGCCGGACATAATGAATGCCGCACTCGCCCAACTGTTCAATTTGGACATGGAAGAGGAAGAATTCGACGAATTTGTGGACGGGGATATGTAAATATGTACATTGACATTTGAACAATGTCATGTTATTGTGCAATGTTTGTATTGTATATCATTCAACTGTTCAAAAAAACTCTTCAATTCGGACACGGAAGAGGAAGAATTCGACGGATTCGTGGACAGGGATACAGTATCTCACAAAAGTGAGTACACTCATTTCAGCAATGTTTTAATTATATCTTGTCATGGGACAACACTGAAGAAATGACACTTTGATCCAATGTTAAGTAGTCACTGTAGAGCTTGGATAGCAAAGTACATTTGTTGTTACTTCAAATTAACTCAAAATACAACAATGAATGTGTAAAATGCTGGCAACAAAAGTGAGTACACCCCAACTGAAAATGTCAAAATTCGACCCAAATGTCAATATTTTGTGTGGCCACCATTATTTTCCAGCGCCGCCGTAACCCTTTTAGGCATGGAGTTCATCAGAGCTTCACAGGTCGCCGCTGGAATCCTCTTCCAATCTTCCATGATGACATCACAGAGCTGGTGGATGTTGGAGACCTTGCGCTCCTCCACCTTCCGTTTGAGGATGCCCCACAGATGTTCAATAGGGTTTAGGTTTGGGCACATGCTTGGCCTTCACCCTCAGCTTCTTTAGGAAGGCAGTGGTCGTCTTGGAGGTGTGTTTGGGGGTCGTTATCGTGTTGGAAGTGACTACTTAACATTGGATCAAAGTGTCATTTCTTCAGCGTTATCCCATGACAAGATATAATTACAACATTGCAGAAAAGAGAGGGGTGTACTCACTTTTGTGAGATACTGTATGTTAATATGCACATTAACGTTTGAACAACGTTGTGTTATTGTGCAATGTTTGTATTGTATATCGTATTGTATATAAAGTTTGCCGTAAATAAAGTTTGAGGAATTTGTGGACAGGGATATGTAAATATGCACATTATAGTTTGAACAACGTTGTGTTATTGTGCAATTTTTGTATTCTATGTCGTAGTGTATATAAAGTTTGCTGTATATAAAGTTTGACTGAATACCTCATTGACTGGTTTGACATTCCCTTTACCTTTTTACGAAAAACTCTCTCTGCCTCACTTAAATTGCTCTTGTTCAGACACCTTATCTTAGCTTGTTTTGCTTTGGTCGTTAAATAAAATAATTAGGGCAATCTTATTTACCATTGTTTTGGTTTCCTTTCTGCTGGCCTTGTACTGCCGATCAGGAAAAATTGCACACTCTGCTTGCAGATAGTTTACCTGACATTAACAAGCTATTCTCACTCAGAATATTTTATGTTGTACCACAATAATAAACAACTAGCTTGTAAATAAAAAAAGCTTAAACAAAGCATCTTATGACTCTTAAAATAACATTAATTAACATAAATTATGCGTGGCGCCTGATAAAATTGTGCTTCGTCTCTACCGCTACTAGTGGCACTTGTCTTTGTCCTTGTCTGTTATTTATCCTTTTTAAATTTGGCACTTGTATTCTTGCACTCTTGTACGCTGCTGTGACAAGTAAATTTCCCCGCTGCGGGATGGATAAAGTTCTATCATCATCATCATCATCATCATAATTAATAAACATTAATTATTTGAAAATCACTGAAATCATAAAAAAAAAATGTGAAGGATCGATACCAGTTGTTTGTTATCGATGTGTTAACAATACTCACATTAGTATTGATTCTATCAATACTTGTATCGATCTGCACAGCCCTTGTTCTGGTTGCGTTCAGAAATTAATCGCTGGGGAGCACAGCACTCTCAGAATTGTCAAATTGAGTATCCAAAAAAAATTTACATTCTTCACTCCTTCTTCCTCCCAAGGCACACACACACGAGAGAGTACTGTGGGCTTGTGAAGTCCAGATAGCTAGAGGTTTTTGAGAAGTGCTAGTACTCCACACCACTGTGTACTAGCTAACTTAAAGCACTGAACGTAGCCACAGTTATGAGTGCATGTGGACATTATTTTGTGAGGTGATAGCATTACGAAGGGGTGTGTGTGTGTGTGTGTGTGTGTGTGTGCGTGTATGTGTGTGTGTGTGTGTGTGTGTGTGTGCGTGCGTGCGTGTGTGCGTACACCTGAATGCTAAATGCATCTAAGGCCACAAGCAGCCAAGAGGCACTCAGACAATAAATGCGAACTTATTTTATTTACGATAGCCTCCTGAAGCAAACACGAGGTTTACATTACATATTTTATGACACCATTTGATTTTGGGATGTTATTCTTTCCCCCCAGGATACTCTTCAGTGTAAGAGGAATTTTCCTCGGTGGAGGGATAAAGATTACTTTTTGCTATATTTTTCTTTCGTGTTATATGTTAGGGATCTGCAAGTGTTAACAGTTTCTAGTTGGGATTTGTTTTGTTTCTTCCCTTGGGGGCTTTCAAATGTGACACAACCTTTCACTGGACGGATATCATGATGACTATTTCTTGAGTTTTTGAAGATTGTCGATGAAGTAAATTTTGTTGGACTACCATTATAGGACTCCTTGGGAACAGACCTTGATCCCCCTAACCCTAATTCCCTCGCTGAAATTATGTTTTACTGAGTATGTGAATGAAAATGTAATTCACTAAAGCAATACGTTTTGGAACAAATTACGGGATGCCTTGTTCAGTGTTCTTGCGCCATATCCTTTCTCTATTCATATCCTATTTTCCCAGCTTATCATAATGTTAACATAAAAGATAAAATGAAAATATAGTCAGATAAAAAGTAGTTTCTCACCCAGCACACTCAGTTCTGCACTTGCAGTGATGTTGTGGTTCTTGTTGGCAGCAGTGCAGGTGAAACTGCCAGAGTCGTCATCGGTGACACTTCTGATGATCAGATTGCTGCCAGCCAACAGAGAATACTTCTTATTCCTACAGGGAGAAAAGAGTTTGCATTAGTTTATGATCCCAAGTTGCATGTGCACAATTTCCCCACAGTGGTATCTCTTTTGTCTGTTCATCTACATTTTTGGGCTCATAGAGGAGGATACTGGTTGACATGAGGAAACATTATTTAAACTGTTAATACAGTGATAAAATTTCCATTGGTGCTCACACTCCCTTGGAGGTAGTTCATTCTCTGCAGAATTTCTCGACTCCTCACATTTTTGTGTGTTGATTATCTTTAGCGCTGCTTCAACTAGAGCAGTTCAGAAACAATGTTTTGGTTAGAGCAAAACTTACCAAAACAAGCTGGATGAGCAAACCATGTCTGTAGCTATCGGCACACATTAATACATATTTTAAAATCAGCATGAGTCTAGCCTACATGTTAATATAAATGTAATTCTTGAATGATAACTGCAATCATTACAGAGAATTACAAAAGGGATGAGAGTATAAGAAACCCAATGTGTGTCATTTCGGAAACTTCTACTACCCGTTGGGTTCAAGTGGAATAAGAGCACAAACATACCATGTTTGGATCACTTCTTCACCTCTCCGCCACTGAATGCTCGGAGTGGGGTAGCCAGTGGCAGAACATTCCAGAACGGCGTCAGAACCCAGCAGAGCGGTTACTCTCAAAGGACGCTGGAGAAACTGCAGGTTTCGGTTTATACCGGGCTCTGCGTGAAAGAGATGGAGAAAGATGTAAACATTGATGTCAAGACTAAAACAACGGTATATTTGTTCTCAGTGTAATTGACGAAAGAATAAGTTGCCCCATTTTAAGAGTTTGTATGAAAGCATAAAATATACAACTTTTCTCATCAGTAAGTGCTTTATATAGAACTTTCCTTCCCTGAGGGAACCTCCGATGTCTTAAGCTGAAGGATTTCAGACATCTTGCCGCATATGCAAAGTTTTTCTTCAGCATTTCATGAAATATTTGAGCAATAGTTCGTTTCACCTCCCCCTTTAGACAGAGACAGAGAGGGGGATGGATAGATAGATAGATAGATAGATAGATAGATAGATAGATAGATAGATAGATAGATAGATAGATAGATAGATAGATAGATAGATAGATAGATAGATAGATAGATAGATAGATAGATAGATAGATAGATAGATAGATAGATAGATAGATAGATAGATAGATAGATAGATAGATAGATAGATAGATTTCCTGAACATCTTGTACATGTTATTTTTCATTTCTTTGAAAAGTAGATTTATTTGCAACATATTTTACTCAACAAAACAAAATAAATGAAGAAATAAGAATAAATAAATTAAACCTTGACAACATGAAACCAAATTCAAGCACCAAATTCAAGCACCAAGTCTTGTCTCGTCATTAAAAATAAATGTGTCAGCAGTATTTAATGACAATTTAACAACCTTAAACCAATGTTCATAAAGCCAATCAAGCTTAGCCAAGAACAAAATGTAATCATAAGATTTTACTCTTGTAATTACAGTGACATACTAAAAAAATATCATTTATGCTATGTCACTGTGTGAAAGGCAGAAAGCAATACATACTAGAAAACACATGAACACAGTTACTGTATAAAAGAAATATAGCACCATTGACTCCATAATAAAAATATTAAAAAGTAAACTGCTTTAATACCAGTAACCTCGATCATATATTGCGTTGCATCGAATACTGGAAAAAAATACAGACAAAAAATATAAACAAATTATCATTGTATTAGACTTTCCATCTTTCAGTGGTTTTTCATTATCTACTGAAAATTCTCATATCGGGGGCATCCGAAGTCTGTATTTTTCATGTAAACTTTTGACAGCTTCTCAGCCCTTTCACTTTTTACACATTGCTATCCACACTTGAGAGATGCACGCTGGAATTTCCACTGACACTCTCCTCACCCAGTTTTCTGGGTTTGCGCATTGTTTTGACTTCACACTCACCCATGCACTCCTCTTTCTCCACAAGCATTTATTCTACCAATCTGGCATGCATCCCTCCCACGCCGCTCACCTGCCCTTCTCAATTTATTATCCTGCTGAATTATGTTACCATGTTAGGTTTTGTGTCCACTAGCTTCTCAGGATGCGGTGAAAGCCAAACAATAACTAAGCAGTGATCCCTCGCTACTTCGCGTTTCCTTTATCGCGTCTTCACTACATCGCAGATTTTTTTTCCAAATTAAAAAACAATTGAAAAGTCAAAATAAAATTTCTAAATTGAGGAAACGTGTCTAACCTTTAGGACAATGTAGTATTGCTCCAAATGTTCGTTTACATTCCTTTTTCGTGTGTTAGCACGATCGCGAATTAGCATCTTTCCGTTAACTCATTAGCCTGCATAGTACTTCTTGTTGGTGACCGTACTTCGCGGATTTCACTTATCGCGGGTGGTTTTTGGAACCAATTATCCGCGATAAACGAGGGATTACTGTATGTCCACAAACATTTTGGGGGAATAAAAAATCATTGACATAAAAACTTTTTTTTTTTGTTTCATTAAACATTTCACAGGATGATGGTTCACTCCCTTGATTCATTGCTCTGCATTGAAGGCTTGAACAACTTAGTACGACAGTTGACGCCTCCTCTTCCCCAATGTCAATTGGGATAGGCTCTCGCGCAACCACAACATAAATAATGAATGTCATAAAAATATTAACCATTACAATTTTCTTATTCTCAACTGATTGACTAACCATTGTTAAACACACATTGTCTTAACTCAAAACCATCATTTTTGATAGATTCAATCCTACTGCACAGTATTTCAGATCTAAGGGGTTATGTAAAGTTGAGTTGCATTGTGGTTGATATGGTTGATGTGTCCTTAATTTCTACAACAAAGAAGAATGGAAAGACTAAATCATGCTAAACTCCCGAAGAGCTAGCAATGAAAATGAAAAGCTTATGAGGACCCTTTTGAGACTTCTTTAAAAACATTATTATATCAGATTGGTTGTTAAAGAGAATGTTGACATATAAGTCAATTAAAAATAGTGTGCCACAAAATGAGATGGTAGCACCTCTCCTCAGTTCTGTTTCAGTCCCAAAACATGTTTTCTAACTTTGGCGGCGATATGAGCAAGACAATTTGGAGTCAGTGGAGGAATAGAAACGAACAAAGTATTGGTCTGAGAGGATTCTTGCGGGGTTTCAAATAGATGGGATATGTGTCATGTGTCTTGCTGGCCAAAAAAGCAAGTTAAGAGTTTTGGTGATACAGCTCAGCATGTTTCCACCATGTTTGATTTGAATTAGTCTCAATCTAAATAAAGGATTAAGGTTTAAGATGTCACGTTCCTGCATCACCTGACTTCCAGCCAAGCCTCAATCAAGTAATTAGCAGCACCTGCTACAGCTCGTTAGGTCCCCCTACTTAAATTCTGTGTATTCTGCCAGTGGTTGTCAGTTCGTTTGCTTACCCTGCCCGTGACACCACTGCTCTTGTGCCCTGAACGATTCCCGTTGCCGACCGTGCTTGTGTTCTGACCCGACTCGCTTTGCTTGCTGCCTGTCCTGACCACTCGCCTGTCCTTGACCACGTTCTGATCGCTACCTGCCTTGACCACCTGCCTGCCTCCAACTACGAGTACGCGCTGCGTTTTGCTACTCAGCCACGCCATCCAGACCGTGAGTCCAGCTTTCCACTTCCCCTTTCCCCCTTTTCAATAAAGGTTCGTGCTGCATTTGGTCGCCCTGTCCCTGTTCCTGACATAAGAGCTAAAATGCATCTTTCTTGGATGCTAACTTGGACCCACTAATAAAAACAACTCTTAACTCAGTTCAGAAAAAATGGGGCTTTTGTTTTTTTCATTTGAACGCTTGAATAGCAATTGTTTGCCGTACTGCACCTTGTCTTTTGTGCCTTTGTCAGGACTTGAATCAGTGACGTCACAAGATGAGCAAAATCATAAAAGAAGACGAGAAGAACCCCAAATTTGGTTATCTGACTTCTTTCGTTGATAAACAAGTGCACACGCACACACATATCAGTCTCCAGTGATGTGTTTGCCCTCAGGTGGTCCCGCAAGCTGCACGGTTCTCTAAAGCAGTGGTCCCCAACCTTTTTCGCGCCACGGACCGGTTACGTGTCAGAAATATTTTTGCGGACCGGCCTTTATGTAAATAAATAATACATTTATATAAATTTATAATAAATATTTAAATACGATGAACTAAAATTATACGACTGGCATAAAAACAAATATAAACCGCATTAAAATAAAACTCACCATTACGTTGAATTATTGGGAGCACCGAGCTTGTTTCTCAGAAACGAGCCAGTCCCATCTAAGCGTAATCGGAAACAATGACACCCGAAGTGGTTAAGGTTTGTCTTTCAATGCAGGATGCCTGGTCTCCATATGCCGAAGCAGTTTTTGAAGGCTTCATTGCCTCGTTAGTTAGCCTGTCGCCACATGTGCCGAGTGCGCTTGGCGCGTCAGTCACCTGTGGTGATAAATCCATAATTTAAGTAGGACTCCAGAAATGTTCTTTTAAATGCAGCTCTCCTTTTCTTAGTGGTAGCCTCTTTTTCTTCAGTCTCCTCATTGGGCTTTTTTCCCTTTCCGAAGAAGCTTTCCAAACGTCTCTGTTTCTTGCTCATATTTGCTTGCCTCGCGGGCTTGACTGGGGTGACATGTCACGTGACCGAGACGAGCGTCTCGTGTCAAGAGACACAGCGGCGGATGTAATTGGGAGAGAATTGCCAATTTTTTTATATTTTTCAAAATAAATTCTTACTCATTTTTGCTAGCTTTGCAGGCTCGACTGGGGAAACATGTCACGTGACCGGGACGAGCGTCTTTACCAGAATTAATTGATCGTCGATAAAAAAATATACAATTTATTTATTCCTGTGCAGCTTGGCGGCCCAGTACCAAGTGACCCACGGACCAGGGGGTTGGGGACCCCTGCTCTAAAGTACATCGAGAGAGGAATTTTCATCAGTAACATCATGGCAAATAGAAACCAGCCCACCAACACTTACCCTCAAAAAGCTAGCACATGCACACTATGAATATTGGATAAACATGTGGGATTTCAGGGTTTTCAAAGTAAAAGACAAAAAGAGGACAAGATCATCAGCAGACACAAGCTGAGCACAAGTACACAACAGGTGAAAAAAAAAATGTCGAGGGAGCAGATTTCCTTGTTGGTCACAGAATAAGGAGTGAGGGATCATAGAGATAATCACTGAACACAGTGTGTCTCTGATCTCTTCACTGACACAGAAAGGGGGTGACTCATGAAGGAATACTACAAAAAGCCACAGAAAAAGTCAATTAAGGATTCTGTAATTAAATGTGTTTGTAAGAACTGTTGCTTAATGCAGTCTTATTAGAGCACTACCGGAGTCAAATTCCTTGTTTGGCATGCTCAAATTTGGCAAATAAAAGATTGATTGATAAGAGATTGATTGATTGACAGTATGTTTCATCTAAAACATAGGTGTCAAACTGAAAACCCGGGGGCCAGATTTGGCTTGCCACATCATTTTATGTGGCCCGCGAAGACAAATTGTACATTAAATTCATGTGTCAATAATAAAATTGCAAAAATAAAAAAAATAAAATAAAACAATAGCCATTTTGTTACTACAAGTATACTAGTATAATACTAGTCTCTGATTCCATCAGTCTGTTGTGTAGCCTATATTGCATATAATATGATGTATTCATATATTTATTTGGGTTGACAGTCATAATGGCCCTCCAAAGGAAACAATGACTACGATGCGACCCGTGAAACAAATGAGTTTTACACCCCTGAAGTTAAATGTCCATAATTTACCTCCAGGGAAAGAATACAATGTACAATTTGGAACCCAAATGATGAACCAGAAATAAAACTAACATTGCCACATATCCGGATGATAAAAAACAGCCCACTTTATGTACATAGTATGTACCTTATGTATAAATGCGTGTTTGTGTGTGCATGCGTGCGTGTGTGTGTGTGTGTCAGAAGAGTATAGAATGTCAGAGACTGACAAACTCCTTGCTTCTTTCAACTTGCAGACATAGTATTATATTCACTGTATGTATGTGCAGTAATTGTTTCACTGTACTTCACATTTCGGTTTATTGAATTGTCCAGCAGTGAGAACAGAATCATAAGGGAAGTCACCTTCTTATCTGGATGCACAATTGGAGAAGCACCTGCTGTTAACTGACCTCATTTGAAAGATATGGAAGAAAACAACACTCGTGAGATAGTATAGTACAGACTGACTGATTGGAATATCGTTTGTTGTTTTTGCCTTCCCATGAAAAAAATCTACTTTTGCCTTGCAGGGGACCATATGCACATTTAAATTTAGGACTTTCCCATGTATGTACGGGGTGGGATTAACTGACCATTAGGCCAGTTCAACAGGGGGATATACAACATTTTCACCGAATGCTCGACTTTTGAATGACTTTTAAGGTCCCTCAAACAAGAGGGATTGTTAGATTAGGCCTCCTTGGCACACACAATTAGTTAGGTCGTTGTATCGCCGTGACCTTTTCTCTTGCTGTGGCCTTCCCAATCCATGACACTCTTTGGCATGCTTACTGGTTGAATTTTTGTAAAAGGCTTTCATTAAAGTCACATTTTGACCCTAGCATACACATACATCTGTGTTTAATATTGGCAAGATTTCTCAATATTTAGTTTTTAAATGCTTATTAATCAGCAAGTACTGTAAAACAATGTGTGAACATCTGAGCCGACAAAGTGTCAATAATTGTATTTGCAGTGCATCAATGGTAGGGGCGTCACCTGGGAGAACCCGCAGCTCAGCATCTGTCCCCGTCCTTGTGCTGCCAGGGTTGTCTGCCAGACAGCGATAGGTGGCTGAGTCTGGAGGCTGGACACGGCTGACCTGCAACGAACCGGATGGCAGCACCGCCAGGCGGGAGGAAGGGTCAAATGTCATTGGCAGATCGTCTCGGTTTTTCTGCCAGCGGATGACGGGCGTTGGTTCCCCCGAGACCTCACAACGCAGCAGCGCTGTGTCGCCGAGGTACGATGAGACTGACTCCGTGGGGACAACCACTCTTAGCGGACCTGGAGCGAAACAAGACAGAACAATTTATAAAATGTGGACACAAAGTGTTCTGCATTTGAGAGTTCTGCACCATTATTTCAGCGTGAAAAAACGTTATCGATTAACTGACTGTCTTAAACATCTCTTCATTGCAGTGTTTTTGACTGTATTCTTTTTGTGATATTAGTCAAGTTAGGTCAAATGCTGAAATCAACATGAGTAGTGGATAGAGCTGAGCCTCACTACACTTGCAAATTATTTGAATGATTAAATGTTTTTTACGCTGTTTGGTCCATTAGTGTTTGTTTACGTTTGCAACAAAGAGAAAAAAATCTGCCAAAATCAGCTAAAGACAACAAAAAGTTGATGATTTTTTTCGGATAAAAAACAAACAAACTAATATTGGCCGATTGGTCTTTATGAAGTTAGTCTAGCATGAAGTTTCATCAATCAAAAAGTGATAAATCAACAAGATAATTTTCCTAAATATGACCAGTTCTGACAAAGAATGTAATAATTTCTAGCATTGATAGACTAGTTCTTCAAATAATAATAATGATAATAATAGCGGCACGGTGAGGCGGCACTGGTTAGCACCTCCGCCTCACAGTTAGGAGGGTGCGGGTTCGATTCCACCTCTGGCCCTCCCTGTGTGGAGTTTGCATGTTCTCCCCATTTCCGCGTGGGTTTTCTCCGGGCACTCCGGATTCCTCCCACGTCCCAAAAATATACTTAGTAGGCCAATTGAGCACTCCAAATTGCCCCTAGGTGTGAGTGCGAGTGCAGATGGTTGTTGTGGTCTGTGTGCCCTGCGATTGGCTGGCAACCAGTTCAGGGTATCCCCCGCCGACTGCCATGGGGACAAACGGTATAGAAAATTGATGCATAGATGGATTGATAATAATAATGTAGTCACAAATATTAACTCAATTAAACCTATCCATGCACAGCATAAACAGGGTGAAAGGCAACACATGCACATGCTGACAGTGTAGGGTTTCAGGTCAACAAGAATGAAAGAGAAAACGGAAAGGACACACAACATGTGTTGCAAGAAGATTTTTTTTTCCAAACAGCAGGAAGATAAACACATACCAGACAAAGAGAAAAGGACAAGTCAAACATTATGGATGAACACTTTCGAGCCTGGTGTGTCTGGCACACCTGCCGCTTTCTGTCTGGTCAGATCCACTTCAAGAGCAAAGAGCCTGTGGCCACATAAACACAGAAGCTGCCCAATGCCGGCCTCATTCTCAAAAGACTTAACTAAGTGTTGTTTTTATTTCATTGAGGCTGCAGGGTTCACATGTCCCTGTAAGTCATTTTGAAACGGCGTGATAAACTGTGAACATTTCGCCAGTTTGCTGGTTGCACATCAACCTCATGCTGAGAACCACTCCATGAATTTAGTGCCCCTGGTGACAGACGGTTACGAGCAAGTATTTTAAAAAACTTCTGCGCAGCCATTCATCCAGTCTTCCATTTTTAAGGGTCACGGGTGAAATGGAGCCTATCTCAGCTGACTTATGGAGAAAGGCGGGCTATACACTGGACTGGTTGCCAATAAAACTTGGGTTCTAAAAACTTATTATTTTGAAAAGGTTCAAGTTGCCAGAGTACACAATGGATAAAAGCAGATCCAATTCTGACAAACTTTTGTAGTCTCATTTGGTACACATTGCACAACTAAAATTTTGTTACAACTGCACAGACTTGAACTTTCCATTTTGGGGCTCAATTTGTGAATCAGGAAGGCTTCCGCTGACAAATATTGTTCTGAATGTATACTTTTATGCAACTTTGACACTATTACTACTTTGTGCATGACAAACCTATTATTATTTTGTTGTTTTACCCAACGAAGGTTTGTTTTTCTTTACAACAGCAAGGTCATAGCGCTGCTATGACATCACCAGGAAAAGAGGTGACAGGGAACAATGTGACTTGCGTGTCTTATGTAAGCTCTGCTGCTGTCTGTTTGCATGTGAATCAAGTTGTGCCACTAAGTTATGCACCAATATACACAAGAGCATACCTCCTCTGCGGACACAGATTTTAAAATAACCCTTTGTCTGCCAGCATAAAAACAGCTGTTGTTTTAAAGGTAAAGCTTTAACCAATATACTCCACAGTGGAGTGTCATTGACAAAATAGCTATTGTCATGTTTAAACCATCATTACCGTATTTTCCGCACTATAAGGCGCAACTAAAAACCTCCATTTCTCTCCAAAGCTGACAATGCGCCTTATAATCAGGTGCGCCTTATACATGGACCAATATTGAGCCACTACAGCAGGCGTGTCCAAAGTCCGGCCCGCGGGCCAAATGTATAGTATATCTTAAATATGGACAAAGTTTTAAAATGGGCCTTTCATTGAAGGTGCGCCTTATAACCCGATGCGCCTTATAGTGCGGAAAATACGGTATCTTTCTCTACTTGTGTGTCACGTGTTAATATTTGTTTACTAATTATTCTGCGAAATCATGACCATGATCTGTACCTTTACAAAAATGATTATTATTAATGCTTAATAATGACATAAAATTATTAACATTATTTCAAATCATTTGAGCAACTGTATTATTTCAGAACTGTTTATCAAATTGGTAGCGTTTCACATTAATCAGTACCCAAGAATTTAGTTTCATCTTCAAAAAAATGTAATAACCCCCGCTGTGAATTGATTGGGGGAAAATGATCTGCAAATAGATAGAGTGGCTGGTTTGTGGCACAGTTTTACTTTATCAACATCTATCTTCCAGTTAAAAACAAGCTTACTTGGTCTTACTCCTACTTGCTCCCGACTCAGGGTGTCTTTCGAACGACATGTCAACTCACTCTTGGTTCTGCCAGTGCCGGCCAGCGCATCCCTCTGATGTCAAAGATATCGAGTGCTATCATTGCCTCTCTCCTTCCTCGAGCGAATTTGGTGCTGTACGCGTGTGTGTGGCATGCTTCATGATAGCAGATATGCGAATCAATTGCACTTGCACAGAAAAATGAGTGCCTAACCACGCTGCGTGATCTGCATTTAGGGATGGGTGGTCCTGAATTAAGTCCAGTATTGGACAAATGTGGCAAATCTCCAATTTTATAAAATGACACATGAATAATGTATTACATTAATAAATAAAAATAATAATACAGCTAAGTTGTGAAATGAACTTGGTAAATGTATAAACATGTAGACATTGTTAGTTTTATTTTTCAATGTTTACGTGTTTTAAGTTATGAATAAATCAGCCGGTTAGTGCCTGATCTAAAACGATCATGGACCATGTTGCCAGATTTGGATGATCTAAAGCAAACTTCATGAAAAGAGGAACAAGTGATCACACAGAATAAAAATTAAAGCAGCAAAGAGAATTTGGCAAGAGCAGGGGGAAACGGGTCAAACCACCAGTGGGAAAAGGAGGGGACATGAAAGGAAGGACAGAAGAGGACTGGGGGGAAGCATCAAGAACGGAGAAATTGAACCTGAACATGGCTTCACTTTCAGACCCTAAATCTTTAAGCCTCCATTCGTCTCTGATAGAGGTTGCTGTCTTCTCTACAATTTCCAACAGTGTTTGACAAACACACTAAATAAATCAGATGGATAATAACATGCAAATCACAGCAAACAGAGGCAAGCAGCAGAGGGATGCTGGGCTAAAATTGCTCTGAATATCAGCCATGGGAACAATTATTATCTCCATTTTGCCGGTCAAACTTTAGCCTCTCTCCCCTAACTGCTTTTAAATGGAATTAGTCCAAATCTACAGAGAGTTTATCACTAATTGGGAATGGATGGAATGCTCAGTTCACAACTGAATCCTACAGGCTCAAGATACTTATTTCGTACTGAGTAGCTGGCAAGTATTACGAAGGGAGAGTGGAGACATTGTGAAATTGAAGAAATTGAAATTGTTTTGCTTTGTGCAGTTTTTAAATAATTTGAATGATTGATATTCTTCACACGTCACCTACAGATGACAAGTAGCTTTATTACATTTGGTAAAATATAATGCTAAACACTGAAACAGAGGGCTCCTTTAATCTTCAAAATACACACCCACCTAGTGTTCAGTGTTGCTAATTAATTCCCACATTACAGTCGGCTCTTTTTTGCATACACAGAGACGCCATAGCTGCTAATTGAATTTTTAAGCTTCCTCTTCTCATTAGCATTTTGCCTTGTAATGTATTATTTGTCCCTTCTGTCAGCTTTTTTTCTTAGTCCATTTTTATCAAAATATTTTTACTGCCTGTCTCATTATTTTTTAAAACCATGCGTCATATTTTAAGGCATGTCAAGAGAAAAACACCGGAAAACAAATTGCCCAGTTGGGCACCAATATATCACTGTACATGCAATGAACCTGGAAATTAAGCACAGAATGTGTTCACATAGTAGTTACAAATGCTGATATGCAAAGTGGCCATTTGTTGTTATACAACAGAATTTTGCCTGATTGTTTTTAGCAAACACAAACAAGGCAAATATTTTTAAAGGAAAATGAAACCACATGTAAATAAATGGACCAAATTTCAAAATACAGTAATATTTACTTATAAATGAGTACTTATATTTTATTTTTAGTGGTATTTAGTGGACACACACACTAAACTATAAGTACTTTCAGTATAGCATAATCATTAAAAAACAGAGTGATCTGCATTTAATCATGAGCTGTATTTAATCACGAGTCCATCACGTTCCCCAAAATAGATGTTAATTTTTGGGGGGGTTGTTTCTTTTTTTACTTCTCAGATGCATATATAATGTGAAACAATACATCAGAGCAGTATTTTACAGTAAGTAATGCACACAGTGCATATCTTTCTGTCTATCTGGTGTCTTTTATCCATCAATTGTATTGATTTGTAAACACTTTATTGATTTACTTTGGTAAGCATGAACAGTTAAGTGAGTTAGGGGAGGAGGAAATATTACATAATGTGGCTATGTCAGTGTCATATAGGTTGGATGGAGGGATTTGGATTATTTTAGATTACATTTTCTATGAAGCACTGTGATGCGCGTATGAACTACATGGCCCTTCCTTCTATCGGCTTATCGTAGAAACAAAAAGCAAAATATTTTTTCTCAAGTTAAGGTTACTTCCACACAACGTTTTCTCATTTTCTTTCAAGACGCTGCATGCCCATCCCCCTTGGTGCCCCAAAATGTTTTGCCTTACCTGCCACAGTGACTCTCGCAGTCCGGCTTACAATACTTCCTAGTCCTTCGAGTGTGGAGAGGCACTGGTATTCCCCCTCATCAGGGCGGTGGTGCCGCGTGTGCACTATATTTTGGACGAGCAACGATCCATTGGCCATCTCCTGCCGTCGTTCATCCACCAGGGAACTGAGCAGCACACCGTCCTTCCGCCATGTGATGGTAGGGGTTCCAAACGCCATATCCGAGTATGCCTGGCAATCAAGCTGTAGCACACCGCCTCGCACCGTTACCGTGTCTTGAGGCTCCTTAGTGAATGTGAAGTCTACGAAACCTCCAGGGCTAATTGACGATGATAATGTTGACGATGATGAGGCCTCTGAGGCTGCAGCCAGGGAGAAGAAAAGAGGAAGACAAAAGGTGTAATGAATTTAAAAGTGTGGTAAAGAGCTCAAGACACATAGAAATCCGGTGTGCATCAGTAAAACAAACATTGTCTATTGAAATGACAGATGTGTCCCACTTTATGGCCTTCCTGTCAACATGCTTTATCAAAATACACTTGGTGCTCATTCCGTAGCACATTAATGTTTAGCTAAACTGCTCTGAAAAAGGTGTTGTTTACTGCCAAGAGCCAATTTGTATCCCAGAGGCCGCCTTATATTCGATCAAACTACGATTGTAACGGTAGCGGACCATAAAGAGATTGTTAGACAACAAAGGTAGTAAAACACAAAGGAAAAAAACTATGGATGTGGTGATGGTTTATAGATTTTGCAATAAAAGCTGCAGGTGAATTGGAAGTGCAGTTCCATTGCTTCTAATAGGACTCTTCTCAAGCATTTAAAAGGGTAAATCTGAAGCCAAATCAGTGCAGTTATCTCGACATGCAAGGCGTGTATCTTTACTAACTAACTTGGAAACTATTCTCAGTGTCAAACAACCAAAACTATGCTGCTTTTATTACGGTTGTTAGGGTAGCTGTCCATAAAGATGTGTGTTTTAACTGTTTTTAAAAATGCAGGTTTAACCTCAATTCAAATTTATTCTGGAATTTGGAAACAATGGACTGCAAGTCTCTATTACTTTTACTTATTAATTTTGTGTGAGGGACAGTAGATGGCACCACAGTGACCTAACAAAACAAGATCACCAACAAAGCCCAGTAAGCCAGTTCACGTCGACCTTTTTTGATATCTCTCATTCTTGCTCACTGAAATCAAGGCAGTCTACATGTCACAGTCTACAATGCTTTCCACAATGCTGGATGGTCGTTTTATGAACGTTCATATCGTATATTTTCGCATTTCTGGATAAAACAGAGGACAGCTTCCAAAGCAGAGAAAGTACCATATACGCAAAATATTTACTATAATTTTCAGACTATAAATAGCACATTGTTTTCATAGTTTGGCAGATCCTGCAACTTATACTGAGGTGCCGATGTCACAATTTTGTAAAGTAATATTTATTTTCATGAAGCTTTACTATTGGTCAGCCCATTTGGGTGACATTTTTCCAAAAGTAATGGGTGCCAGTCTGAGCTCTACTGTCCTTGGTCTCTGTTTTTCTAAAATACATTTACCACAGAAGTGTGACTTATCATCCGAAAAATATGTTTAACTTGTAGTGCATCATTTTGCAGAATGACACCCCATCGCTGTAAACCTGTTTGTTTTCATGTCCTTATATTTAATGCAAACTTGCAAAAAGCTCAGATGGCAGTGAGCTGCAGTTGCGACATCTCGACTTGCGTTTGATGTTGACTACGGTAAAACAGCCTTTCATCCTGATCAGAGAAGCAGTTTGTATGGTCAAAGGCGTTACTTCTTGCCTGCAGGCTTCTTGGGAACTGATCGTAGATTTAGTTAAAGGAGTCACATCATGGGTAACTGACTCTTATTTAAAAAGATCAAACAACCGAGGTGTAAAGGATGAAAATGCCTCTGTACAATTTCCCTGGTTGTATGTGTGTGAATTTCCTTTGTGTTTCAGCACCAATTGAGCACTCGTAAAAAAACATGCATAACCTCTTTTAACATTTATTTTCATCGAAACGTTAAAAATAATTAGCTTCTGTTGTTGATATTTTTTCCACAAATTTTCTTTTTTTTCTTTTTAACCTCCACAGTGAAATAAGACTAATTTTTCATGTGTTCATCCCACAACTAAATGTCTCAACACAAACTCATAAAATACAGTTAACATCCAAATGTTTAGGTTAAAAAAAGTATCACAATTAATGCAATGAAGCCTATAGATTTATGACGCATCTTCTACTTTTTTCGTCTTTATCGACTGCTGTCGCACATCCTTCAATCCTCATCCATCCATCTTTAGCTCCTTTCGTTTCGACTCCTCATTTATGTCTCTCTCTCTCTTTTTGCTTCATGGTTTCCTTCTTATTGATTCCCTTTCAGCAGTCCCCCTACTCTCTCTCTCTATCGGTAAATCACTATCTCGACAGTTCTATCTCTACTCACTCCCACCGGTCCCTCTCTCTCACTCTCTTTCTCAAACACAAGCACAGACACACACAGACACACACACTTCATCAGTGTGTCCTTGTCCTAGTTGTCCTGCAGTTTGATGTTATCACTTTCTGTCTGCTTGCCATTTCTCTTCTCATATCACTGCCTGGAAATCTTTTTCTTCTTCATATTTCATTTACACAGTGATCAGTGTCACAGATTCTTATATATATATATATATATATATATATATATATACAGTAATCCCTCGTTTATCGCGGATAATTGGTTCAAAAAACCACCCGCGATAAGTGAAATCCGCGAAGTAGGGTCACCCGCTCATCTGTACATTTTGTGTGTGTCAATAAATGTATATGAAACCATTTAAGTGCATATTTTATTATTAGAACATTAAATAGTTGTTTCAAACATGTAAATAATACATTAATAGTATAAATAATATACAGAAAATTTTGTATGAATATTGGAAATATAAATATTATACGTGTGTGCGTGTAACAAGAAGTACTGGGCAGGGTAACGAGTTAGCGGAAAGATGCTAATTCGCGATCGGATTACTGTATTTATTTAACTTGTCCATAATTTACTTTCTCAGTACTATATGTGGGTGCATAATATGGCTGCCATGGTGACAAGGTCGAATCTTTGGCAAGCGTCAAACTCAAGGCCCATGTTTTATGTGGCGCGGAAAAGCGTGGACATACTAAAGAATCTCATTTATTATATTTGCTTCTCAGTCCTTGATCTTCTGTTTACCTGCTAGGTCCCCCTTCAAACTTTCTTCCAACAAATAAAAGAAATTACGAGAGGCAAGAAGTGTGGAGGAAGGACATCCTTTCCTTACTGTCAAGATTCTCTATGACAGTTATTCATGCCTCATTTGAATTCATTACTTTTATTTAATCGACAAAAAACAAAACAAAAAAAAAACAGTTCCATTATGTAGAAAAAGGTCTTGGCTTTCTGTATCTAATACTTGAAAAGCAACCATGTTGCTTTTAGCAGAATTATTAGATAATATTGCTATTGTACTGTACATATATATGCAGAGGATGTTATAGTCTAGGACTGTCACCATGGAATATTTTTAGAATCGATCATTCTATCGATTAATCCATTGACTAATCGGATACATTTTTATTTGAATCAAAGTGTGTTTCAAAAAACTGTTTTCCCCAATTACTATTTATAAACTGATTATTTGTGTTGATTTCGTAGTATTTAGTGCTTTAAAAAATGAACTAAAAAGTAAGATGAAAGATTATTCGATGATTAAAATATGAGGGGACTCATTTGATTATCGGTGTGTTGTCGATTAATCGATTAATTTTGACATCTCTATTATAGCCTTTACACAGGATAATGATGTTACTGCCCAGAGACCTAGACAGTCCAATAAGAAGAGAAAAACATGTACACGGCTAAGTATGTACAGTATATGAAAAACTAACCTGAAAGGAAGTAAGCCGTTATGGCCTCAGAGCACCATAATTAGTTTTTAATGGCCTAATATCCATCCATCCATTTTCTGAACCGCTTTAGTCCCCACAGGGGTCGCGGGCGTGCTGGAGCCTATCCCAGCCGTCATCGGGCAGTAGGCGGGGGACACCCTGAACCGGTTGCCAGCCAATCGCAGGGCACACAGAGACAAACAACCATTTGCACTCGCACTCACACCTAGGGACAATTTGGAGTCTTCAATCGGCCTACCAAGCATGTTTTTGGGATGTGGGAGGAAACCGGAGTGCCCGGAGAAAACCCACGCGGGCCCGGGGAGAACATGCAAACTCCGCACAGGGAGGGCCGGAGGTGGAATTGAACCCGCACCCTCCTAACTGTGAGGCGGACGTGCTACCCAGTGCCCCACCGAGTCGCCTTTTTTCATGGCCTAATAGAGAATAGTAAAATAAAGTATCACCAGGTACCAAACACAGCATATATCTGCGTTTTCAGCATGCAGCACAAGATATAACACATTATAATGCCAAACCTATGTAATCCAAGTACAACATTTAAATATCAGATTTAAGCAAATAAATCATATAGCTACTGACTAAAATATGTATACTTACAATATTTTAAAAAATCTGCAAATGTCTATCAGTCATTTTTTAAGGTCTTACATTGCATTACTGTGGTACTCTGAAAACCGTGCTATAGCAGCGATAGAGAGGTCAAAAGATATAGAGTTATTTGGGAATTTCAACGGAGGGATGCAAGTTGATGACAGCAATGTGGACGACAGCCAAACCCATTTGAAAACACACACCAACTCTCCCAGTGACTGACATCACGGTTTAGAGCCTGAAAGAAGACTATATTAGGACGCTGGGGAGCATCCAAGAATGTGTGTATGTGCGTGTGCGTGTGTGCGTGTGTGCGCGTGTGTGTGTGTGTGTGTGTGTGTGTGTGTGTGTGTGTGTGTGTCTGTGCGCGCGGGTGCAAGAGTGCGTGAATGCGTGCGTGTGTGCTTAAACTGTGCCAACTGAAGCATGCCAGGAAAAAAATCAAAGGAGGAAACTGGAAAAAGAAAACTGAGCTGAAGGAAGGAGGGAAAGGAAGCGGGAAATGAAAGTTTAATAGTGGCAAATGAATACTCTTACCAAAAAGCTCATTTAGAGAGTATTCTAGTCTAAATCTAGCATTGTGTCCCCAATATTTCGGTGGAACGCAGCAAGGCAAGACGCATTTTTGCAAGACTGATATTGCAAATGCAGATTAGACACTTTGAAATTTCCTAACATGGTCAAATGTCTCTCTGAATTCATCAGTGTAAACAAACGTCTAAAAATATTTTACAAAATTAATTAATAAATCAAATATGTTTGACTATGTTTAGGCTCTACTTTATTTGTTTATTATTTATTTAAGTATTAGGAATGGAAAGGCAACCAACTCCTTAAAATCTAAAAAATAAAAAAATGTAAAGGACATTTCTCCAGGTTTACGAAATCACAGCACAACTTTCGAAGTCGACATGTCCAGACATGGATATATACTTAAGAAAACTATCCATGTGTTGCGTTCTTCTGTCTATTCCAACCATTGTTCAGCATAAAAACCCAAACTACTACTCTGCCATCAGACATATTTCCCAACCATGATCCCATCTGCACGGAGCTCAAACACCAGCTGGACAGCATTGGTGTGTGTGCGTGTGTGTGTGCATGTGTGTGCGTGTGTGTGTGTGCGTGCGCGTGTGTGTGTGTGTTTTGCATTTTCACATTAAGCCTTCATTAACAAGTCTCACCTGTCAACCACCCTCTGTGTCTCATTGAACTATAATTCCCATAATCCCTTCTGTAATCTCACATCTGAGTTTCACAAACCCTTGCATGCACACACAAATATACGCACGCACACACGTACACACACGAATACAACCACATACACTACTATTTACAGAACTAGAACTCTCATTAAATTCTTTTTCGTGTGTGTGTGTGTTTGTTCGTGTCTAGTGAGAGAAAATGTTAATTATTAATTATTTAAATACAGTATTTATCCATAAGGATTTGTTTTTCTTCATCAGATTTGCATAAAGGAGAAATGCGCTTTTGCATAAATTAAAAAAGGGTGTTTTGACTACATGTTTTTGTCAAAATGCCCCAAAGATCAAGAATCGCAGAATATTTTCCACCCTTCTTAAAATGGCCACAAGAAAGCAGGAAGTTCATGGGGGTAGGGGCAGTCCTGTCTCAAGGGAGCCAGCACGCATGTACCCTCCTACTGTGGCGTGTATCAAGTACAGTGGTACCGCTACTTACAAACGGCGATACATATGAACCTTTCGAGATACGAACTGCAGCCTCGCAATTTCTTTTGCACCTACTTACGCATCAATTTTCGACTTCCAATTTGACACACCAACCACCCCCGCCTCATCTCCTTTATGCTGCCATTTCATGTTGGTCTCGGCGCATTAGCAGTGTAAAAAATACGTAGTGTAGTCGAGTATGTCTCCTACAACGATCGATATGAAACACAAAATCATAAAGGAGCATGGCAAAGGCATGCGTATCATTGAGCTCGCGCCGGAGTATAGCCAGTGTTGTGCCAAAGTAGGTATCCCCTTCTGCAGGAGCACAAATGATGTCAAGCTCATCCATTGATAGGGTATAGGCTTTACTCAGGTCAGGTGCATGGTTGCTGACAATTGGACATATTTCCCGACCAAGAGTACAAATTATAAGAATCCTGATATGTCTCCTGTTTAAGGGGTACAAGATGACAGTTTCTCAATACGAAGAACATTGAGTACAGTCTTGTAAACACATCAAATATGATCTTCCTAAGAACGTACACAAGAACGTTCTACTGAAGAAGGCGAATCTCTGTAATTTGGAACGCCTGTGTACTTTTTAACTTCCCCTGGCCCTGTGACATGTTTCAATGACATCAGCACAGAGTTCAACTTCGGCTCTCTCCCTGGCCAAGGCTTCACAAGTAACCAACCAAGTAATCCATGGTTTGAGATAGCTGACAAGGAAAACATCCGGGAATTGCATCCATGTATTGATTTGGAATGGATCTCACCTAGTTTAAAGTCTAGTCTACTTTGAGTGTAAAAGTATAAGATCTTGGAACACCCAGAATGGCGCAATGTGGTCTGCCAATTCCCAAACATGGTCAACTAGACATGAAAATGAAGATGTGCTGTTTTTATGCCAAGCGCACGTGCGCTGTCTACAAAAGCCCATAGAGTCTGAACTCTTGCCTGTAGCAGATGCAGTGTACACATTGCCAAACACAAATACGATACTCTTCAACAATCCCACCCCTACCCTCAAGAGACAATTTGTACAGAAGCAATTAAAAAGTCAAAACAACTTAAGCCCTTGCATTCACACAGTAGAGTAACCGCCATTATAAATGTACAATAGGGACTAAGTGGGAATTTGGTATGATCAGAGGTTATTAGAGTAGCCAAAAATTGTACACAAGTAAAAAGTATTCATATCAACAAATCAAACTAAATGTAGCCATCCAAAAATGAAAAGTTAGAGTGAGTATTCAGAGAATTTAAGAAACAAGTACGTAGCTTGTAAATAACCTCTAACTCATTTTAAACAGCTGATAAACATGGCTAGAAGAGTTACGTTAAAAATTTATTTCGATAGTTAGATGAGAAAAGATGTAGTTATTAACGTGAACAATGTACCATCATGTTAAAGTAATGTGATTCCAGTACTTTTAATTATTTTTGGATTAGATACTCCAATAACAAATACAGTATGTTGAAACACACACATACACACACACACATGCACACACACACACTAATTTCTAGACTATAAGGCGCACCTGAATATAACCCACACCAGCTAAAATTAGTGGAAAATCCTGTTTTGTTCATATATATGAGCCATACCAGACTTTAAGCATCAGATGTTTGAAATGAAATGTCATTTCTCTAGCCATCCATTATCTGTTTCATTTCTCCCCAGCCTATCCCAGCGGTCATTGACCAGAAGGACACCCTGAACTGGTTGCCAGCCAATCGCAGTGCACACAAGGACGAACAACCATCCGCACATGCATTCACACCTATGGGCAATTTGGAGTGCTCAATCAGCCTACCAAGCATGTCTTTGGGATGTGGGAGGAAACCCACACAGGCATGGGGAGAACTTGCAAACTCCACACAGGGAGGGCCGGAGGTGGAATCGAACCCAAATCCTCCAAATTGTGAGGCAGACGTGCTAACCAGTTCACCACTGTGCTGCCTTGTCTCATTTCTATCACTTGTATTAGCAAAACAAATCCTCTTAAAATATCATAAAAATCAAGAAAAATCCATAGATAAACCGCACTGCACTATAAACCGCAGGATTCAAACCTTGTGCAAAAAGCAGCGGCTTATAGTCCAAAAATTACAGTAAATAAAATGGACTTCACTCAACTGTAGCCATACCGTACTGAATTGCATTTTGACATGAAGTAGAAATGGATGGCCAGTCATAACAGACACATTTTCAGAATTAGGCCGCTAACTAAATATAACCAACTATTTGTATTCAAGCCACATCAGTGAGGATCTCTCCTGGTCCACCAACACCGCATCACTGGCGAAGAAAGCTCAGCGCCGCCTGTACGTCCTGCGGAAACTCAGGCGAGCAAGTGCTCCTCCGGCCGTCATGACTACATTCTACCGTGGCACCATTGAGAGCGTCCTCTCCAGTTGAATCGCTGTTTGGGGTGGTAGCTGCACTGAATACAACATGAAGGCCCTGCAGCGCATAGTGAACACGGCTGGTAAGATTATTGGTGCTTCACTCCCCTCCCTGAAGGACATTTACACCTCCCGTCTCACCCGCAAGGCGACCGCGATTGTGAGTGATGTGAGTCACTCCGCTCACTCTTTGTTTGATCTTCTGCCCTCTGGGAGAGGTACAGGAGCCTGCGCTCCCGCACCACCAGACTCACCAAAAGCTTCATACTCCAGGCTGTTAGGATCCTGAACTCTCTCCCCCCTTCTGCGTAGCGTCCTGTACTTTTGCGCTATATTCTGACTGTCTGCTGTATGCACACTTGCTCCATTTTTGCTCCTCTTATTTATTATGTTATTTGTTTATTTATTATTTATTCATCACTCTTATTTATTCATTGTTTGTGCCTTCTTGTTTTTATTTTTTGTGTTGTTTACTTGTATGTATATTGTGTACTATGTCTTGTCACCGTGGGATAGTGGGAACGTAATTTCGATTTCTTTGTGTCTTGGCATGTGAAGAAATTGACAATAAAGCAGACTTTGACTTTGACTAAGAAGTCAAGTTCCATAACATACATTTTTGAAATAGAAGAATTTGTTTTATGTCCAAGACAGCAAAGAATCGGACCTGAATTGTTTCCATCCTCTGCGGCTTTTTGCCAGCTTGAATAAATCCTTCATTGGCTCAAAACGTCACAACATAACCTTGTTCATTCAGATGTCAGATTGATCAAATTCACTTGAGCCATGTATCATGCCGACCCCTAGTGGGAGAGGACTGCCGGTTGTGATCACAGAAAAGAAAAAGGATTCACACAGAGATGGTGAGCTCACAGCGGGATAATCTCAAGGAGCAAATCAGCATTTTAAAAGGGAAAATGGTGTCAGAGCGATTGTACTGGTCTTTGATCACACGTTGACTTCCTTAAAATCCAGACTGAAAAAAGTAGCGTAAGGCCTTTCAAGGATAGAGATATGCAGTTGAAAAAAATAGAAAGCGGTGGCATATCTCTTTTTTTAAATCATTCTACTTCTCCACCTCTTTTTCTTAAATCGTTTTATTTCTGGTCATTTACATTTCACTTTCCAAAAGAGGCTCAAGAAAAAATCAGTACACAACTACAACATGTTAAAATATGTGAAATATCTTGAATACTAGAAGAACAAAGAAGACATTTTCTTGTCAAAATTTTATCAACTGCATCTTACACATGTAGGCTTTTGTGGCAAGCCTCAGCCTAATCCAACGGAAACATAAAATTGCTCCCACCAGTTGAGAAAACGACTTCATCTGGAAGCCATTTCCAGAGGTTGAAGGTCAACATATGAGCTGCTCTGTGTGCCACCACAGTCACGAGCACTGTGTTGTTATAAACCACAATCATGTGGAAGGAAAAGGTTAGTTAACCATGTGGCCTACAGTTTTCGCATTAGAAGAAGCAGGTTTGGATGACAAGTTATAAAGCTGCTGCCTAGAACAATAAAAGGATCATCACTGGAATAAAAACTGACAAGTAGTAAATGTGAAAGGAACAGAAATACCAAAGTGAATACTTCCAACCAACTAAAACACCAAGGCTTGAACAAATACAATGTGATCAACTCAATGAAACTGTGAGTTAATGACCCTTCATTTCATAGGCTTGAAACTTACATTTAAAGTTAAAATTCTGATTACGAACTGTCAGAGAGCTCTACCTATCTCAGGCTCCAATTTCCCTGTGTTTTATTTTTTGTTGTATCATTGTGTCAGTTCTAGAATAGCAGGGCCAACATTGGATCAATACATTGTAGCTAGGGGCTCAACATTTGTAACCATGCAAATGCAATCCTCATTTGCATGTGTTGAAGTGGTATAACTGTTTGTATGCATTATGATTTTCTCTAGTTCATGATTTAGCATTCATTGACCTCTTTCATACTATATAATAAGTACGTGTAAAATGTTACGATTTGACCCCATTTATACATGCATACAAGCACACGTACACAGCAAAATGCAAATAGGACTTGCTGTCTGTTTTCCGTGCATAAATGATTTATGGAAATGAATCACTCTCATGGGAACATGACTCCCAGCTTGTAAGGACAGCGGTCGTTGTGGCACATGTAACCCCAGATGCCATGCAAGCTGGATATGGCTCCGTTTTCTGCTGTCTTTTTTAATGTGAACGAGATCTCATAATGCAACTTGGATTTAATGTCAGCTGGTAGTTTAATCAATTCCATAATTTTACATGTGGTGCCTGGTAAAGTGGTTTGGATGAATTCTGATGTAATTCTCAACAGTATGTGTACTGCACTATGGAATTTACTGAGGCTAGCCTGATGTACATATTGCCATGTTGATTGAGTTTGCAATGCTGACTCATCAAAATGAATGACTTATAATAAATACAAGTACACCCTTGGATTTCACTGTTTGCCATTTTCAAATTCATCTGTAGACATTTTTAAACCTACACCCCCGGCTTATTTATGACAATACATTTTGCTTATATGCGTATTTTTACCCAATCCCCCATGTTATTTATTTATATATTTATTTATTCATTGTTTAATTAAATGGCAGTCATAATAATGAGAAAATTATTCAGCCTTTCACATTTAGTGTTATACAGTAAATGTGCTTGCATCCGTTTTTTTTTTTGGGGGGTGGGGGTGGGGTACATCGGCTTCCTACCATATTCCAAAAACATACCTGCAAAGTTAATTTGAGACTAAAATGTCCTGAGGGTGCATAGTAGAATAATCATATTTACAGAATATAGAAGATATACTGTACACAAACATTAGGTACCAATACGGTCCCGAGTCTTAATGAATGCTGAATGTCAAAAGATATCAATGACTGTAAGTCACTGATTTGTTGTCTCAATAGCTTTTCTCAATATTGTGGTGGGGCCCCTCCACACAAAAACATGTTTCAGTACATCTGCACAAATTCTTCTGCTCGAAGGCAATGATCATTTATATACCGTATTTTCCGCCCTAAAAGGCGCACCGGGTTATAAGGCGCACCTTCAATGAACAGCCCATTTTAAAACTTTGTCCATATATAAGGCGCACCGGATTATAAGGCGCATAAAATAGAAGCTATACTGCATCAAACTGAGGTTGACTAGGGTTGCGGTATGCATCCACTAGCCAATAACCAACGAGCCCTCTGTAAACAATCGCGTTTCTCAAACGATCTCCTATAAAATGATCAGAACTGACTAAAGTTCGATCTAACGCATTGGTACTACTTACCTATGTTTCCCTTCCATATCGATCCGTAGATTTACTCGAAACATTAACAGAGCAGCCTATTTTGACATGAAATAGCCTGGTACGTATAGAGGCTTTGCAGCTGACGTCATCAAGCTACCCACATTAGCTTGGCGGCCATCTTGGCGGTCAACTTTTCAGTGCCGGTCAACGACTCACACACGCTTTCTTGTTATATCTGCTGCTATTTGAGCTTAAAAATGCCGGATACCTGCTGTGCTGTTGGATGTAGCAATAGACGAGGCGATAAACCAAATCTTAGCTTCTATAGATTTCCGGCGAACATGAAAAAACGTGATAAATGGATCGCGGATATTCGTCGTGAACGATGGAAACCTACGATTTACACAAGGATATGCAATGAGGACTTCATATCAGGTATGTAAACAAACTATTCACCCCTGATTTGTTTCACAAAATGTGAAATAATACAATATGGGATGATACAAATATGATTGTTGAAAATGCTGGGTGCATTTTTAGAAAGGCAGCAAGAGCAGCAAGGCAGGGAATGGGATGATTTCTTCAGTTCACCCCCCCGTTTTTATTTTGTGTTTATTTTTTCATGATGCTTCATCTGATTGGCTTGAAAACGTTATCAATGTAAATATTGAACTTCATATTGGAATTGAACAATTAATTCTCGAGTGAATGCATTAGGAAATTTCCCAAAAAATTATGAACCTTGTGAAACAATTTTTTTTTAATGTAGCATTTTTTAACAAGAGGGTTTTTGTTACTTCATTTGGCACAAGGTAAAATCTACATTGGTTAAGTTTTCAAGCCAATCAGATGTGGCATCATGCAAAAATAAACAAAAAATAAAAATGGTAGCAACTTGAACAGACAGGTACAGTATCTGAATGATTTCACTCTATTCAGTTTTTTAATATGTCAAGTTATGAAATGCCATTACAAAACAAATCGACGAGGTAATTATAAATATCTGGATATGAGCGTTCAGGCAGGTCGGCTGTTGCAAAATGCTCGGGCGATTTTAGCATGCTTCTCGGTAAAAGGTACGGATCCGTTGTGCCAACAAGGTTCAACTTCTCTCTGTAACGTTTCTTGGAGTCTTCATCCAAATGCCTAACTTCGTTGGATAGCAAATCAGCCATAATTCGGAAGAAATCGGTGAAAACGTAGCGCAGAAATCAGACAATCCATACAAACACGTAGGAACGAGCTGACGAGTTGACCGCCAAGATGGCGGCATAACACAAAATCACGTGATAAAACCACGTGACTGCAAAGCCTCTATAGCAGCTATCGCAATAGCATTAGCCATCCGCAAAGTCTCACGAGCCTCAGCTCGCAATCTCCCATGAGCCTCAGCAAAGTGTAAACAATCGCGTTTCTCAAACGATCTCCTATAAAATGATCGGAACTGACTAAAGTTCGATCTAACGCATTGGTACTACTTACCTATGTTTCCCTTCCATATCGATCCGTAGATTTACTCGAAACATTAACAGAGCAGCCTATTTTGACATGAAATAGCCTGGTACGTATAGCAGCTATCGCAATAGCATTAGCCATCCGCAAAGTCTCACGAGCCTCAGCTCGCAATCTCCCATGAGCCTCAGCAAAGTGTAAACAATCGCGTTTCTCAAACGATCTCCTATAAAATGATCGGAACTGACTAAAGTTCGATCTAACGCATTGGTACTACTTACCTATGTTTCCCTTCCATATCGATCCGTAGATTTACTCGAAACATTAACAGAGCAGCCTATTTTGACATGAAATAGCCTGGTACGTATAGCAGCTATCGCAATAGCATTAGCCATCCGCAAAGTCTCACGAGCCTCAGCTCGCAATCTCCCATGAGCCTCAGCAAAGTGTAAACAATCGCGTTTCTCAAACGATCTCCTATAAAATGATCGGAACTGACTAAAGTTCGATCTAACGCATTGGTACTACTTACCTATGTTTCCCTTCCATATCGATCCGTAGATTTACTCGAAACATTAACAGAGCAGCCTATTTTGACATGAAATAGCCTCGCGGGTACAACAGCTATTCGGTGACGCCCCCTGACTACAGTTGCCGTAATGCTGGGAAGCGATGCGACCTTGTAATTTACTAGTCGTACTAAAACGTACTGAAACATTTTGGCAGAGCACTGTGTACAACCAGTAGGAATCAACAAATTCATCAGTTGATCCATATATAAGGCGCACTGGCCTATAAGGCGCACTGTCGGCTTTTGAGAAAATTTTAGGTTTTTAGGTGCGCCTTTTAGGGCGGAAAATACGGTAATCCTATTTACCTGGAATGATGGGAAAAAAAAGTAGTAATCACAGTTTGATGATGCATTATTGCAGTTTGACGCGTCCCCACAGTTCATGTGTGACTATGCGCAAACCACCATCATGGACAGAAACAAGATAACGAGAAGGTCAAATAAAAGTGAGCCCTCCAAGCTTGTGTTGACCTTACTCAAGTGCAGCGCTTCAAAATAGTGCCTCAGAGTATGTATTGTTCTCCAAATAAAACGTGACTGAGTTATGTTATGACATTGACAGTTGGAAATACTTAACATCAATGCAATAATGAAACGTGACTGTACAGAGATTTATTCTCCTGTCCCTTTCAGAAGAAACTCAACGGAGTGGGACCTTTGTGTTCATATTACCATTTCCGAGCCACACAATGAGATACTTTGTTTGGGGACATTAGGTACAGTTGCTTACAATACAAAGTGATGTTAAAGTCTAAATACACACTGACACACACTGTTTTGCGTCTGATGCTATCGCTGAAGATGGCAAATTGGCAGTTGGCCGAAAAGAGGTCTGAGATGACCGGTGTGCATGGAGCTAATTCATTGTTCCTTCTCCATTGTTAAAGCTGTCTCTTTGGAATCGTCACACCTGACCTCAGAGAGTGAACAGGAAGACACAGTGTGCGTGTTTGTGCTTGTGTGTGTCTATGGCAGCATGGGGAGTGTAAGGGTGTAGACAGATGAGGATTTTTATCGACTGACACCTTATCATATTTTCTGTCACATCTTGACAAGCACCGCCAGACAGTATTGAATGGTCGGTTGAGGTGTGTGTGTGTTTGTGTGTGTGTTACACAAACGTTTTACAGCAACAATACTACTCAACCAATACATACTGTATGTATTGTACCGTAATTTTCGGACTATAAGTCGCGTTTTTTTTCATAGTTTGGGTGGGGGGGCGACTTATAATAAGGAGCGACTTATATGTGTTTTTTTTCAAAAAGTGAAACCGCGATAAACGAACCGCGATGTAGCAAGGGATTACTGTAATTTGAGTTTCAAGTGACGTCAGCAGCGCGGCGCGGCGGTTGTTTACATAAAGGACAAAGATTGATCACGGGATGACGAAGATGACGAAGGGCCCCACGTACTACCGGCATCATTAGCGGCTTTGTTTCTAAGTGACACGGAGGACGAAGAGTTTGAAGGATTTAAGGATTTGGCGTGACACAGAAGGTTTGAAAAACTATTATGGCTTTTACGCACGCCCGGTCCTACTCTACGGAGCTCTCTTTCACCTCCGTGGATAGAAGTCGGGGGCCGGCGCTCGGCCGGGTGGCTGTCCGGGGACGGTGGATGGGGCTCGGACATGGCTTTTACGCGTGCCCGGTCCTACTCTGCGGAGCTCTCTTTCACCTCCGTGGATGGAAGTCGAGGGCCGGCGCTCGGCCGGGTGGCTGTCCGGGGACGGTGGATGGGCCTCGGTCATGGCTTTTACGCACGCCCGGTCTTATTCTATGGATCCCTCTTCCACCTCCGTGGCTGGAAGTCCACGCCGCCACACGCCTGGAAGTTTGTTTTGTTTAATAAAGAGCCGTTTACCAAACCCACGTCTTTCCTTGTACTTTGTTAACGCTACAATCTAGTTATATACTAGATCTGTGGAATAACGACAAGGCTGACGTCAGGGCGCACGCGCGGCGTTGTTGACAAAGGATGAGGAATTTGATCTATGAATTTAATGATTTAGACTGCACAGATGGTTTGATAATATTATTCCTTCTATAATAGTTATTTGATATCTAATTTATATATCGTTATATGGGCCTGTGGAATATATTGAAGTGAAAGCGCCGTCAGCGGCGCGCACCAATTGGAGAAATCAACGCCAAAAAAAAAAAATACATCCAGCCTAGTTAAGACCATACCAAAGACTATAAAAATGGGACCCATTGCCTCCCTGCGTGTGTGACGATCATTGGGACTTAAAAAAAATAAAATAAAATAAAAATTGGGTGCGTATTATACATGGGTACAGGCTTTTTTCCAGCATCAACATGCCATTTTTAGGGTGCGTATTATACATGGGGGCGCATTATACACGGAAAAAACGGTATATGAGCCATACCAGACTTTAAGCATCAGATGTTTGAAATGAAATGTCATTTCTCTATCCATCCATTATCTGTTTCATTTCTCCCCAGCCTATCCTAGCGGTCATTGACCAGAAGGACACCCTGAACTGGTTGCCAGCCAATCGCAGTGCACACAAGGACGAACAACCATCCGCACATGCATTCACACCTATGGGCAATTTGGAGTGCTCAATCAGCCTACCAAGCATGTCTTTGGGATGTGGGAGGAAACCCACACAGGCATGGGGAGAACTTGCAAACTCCACACAGGGAGGGCCGGAGGTGGAATAGAACCCAAATCCTCCAAATTGTGAGGCAGACGTGCTAACCAGTGCACCACTGTGCTGCCTTGTCTCATTTCTATCACTTGTATTAGCAAAACAAATCCTCTTAAAATATCATAAAAATCAAGAAAAATCCATAGATAAACCGCACTGCACTATAAACCGCAGGATTCAAACCTTGTGCAAAAAGCAGCGGCTTATAGTCCAAAAATTACAGTAAATAAAATGGACTTCACTCAACTGTAGCCATAACGTACTGAATTGCATTTTGACATGAAGTAGAAATGGATGGCCAGTCATAACAGACACATTTTCAGAATTAGGCCGCTAACTAAATATTGTTGACAAAGGATGATCGATGGATTTAATGAATTGGAGTGACACAGATGGTTTTATAAACGTGTTATTTATGTAATAGTTTTTTTGAATAACTCTGAATGTTACATCAGGCCCGTTCTCAGCTCTTCGTTTGTGTTTATGTCACGTTAGCATACCTATCGTTTAGCCTGTTGTTGCTCGTTCATGTCTGTTCTTGGCAGAGATGGGACCAAGTCACACATGTGCAAGTCTCAAGTGAGTCTCAAGTCTTAACCTTCAAGTCTCAAGTAAGTCCCAAGTCATTTTTTTCTTGGGCAAGAAGTCAAGTCAAGTCCTTAAATAGGTCAAGTCAAGTCCAAGTCAAGTCCTTAAATAGGTCAAGTCAAGTCCAAGTCAAGTCGCCTTATTATTGCAATTTTACCCACAGAATCTGATTTTAGTAACGTGAAAAGACAAGATATAAGTAACTTTAAGTAACCATCATTGTCCAATGTGTCTAACCCAGGGGTGGGCAAACTACGGCCCGCGGGCCACATCCGGCCCACGGGACCGTTTAATCCGGCCCGCCAACCCTGAATTAATTGTATTATTAAACTTTTTTTTTTTTGTCATTTTGCCTGCAATGACTGCGTTTCCCCAGTAGATGGGGAACCGCTCGCCTGCGCATTTACTACCGGAAGCCGTGTCAGAAAGCTCGGTGCACACTCACAAGTGCGTGTACGTACGTACTCAGTAGTACGGACATGGCGCACTCGCGCTCTATTTGTATCAGTCCCGAATTTAGAGCGTGGGCTGTGACGACAGCATTCTTGTAATTCGCTCGCTGAGCTTTCAGATACAGTTTGACGCTAAAGCCACCCACAAACCTTCCCCTGGAATCCTTCCATTAAAATGAGTGGCCCGAAGAAAAGAAGTGAGTGCCGAATGTTAAAAGAGTGGCCAATTTGGCTCGACGTACGCGACGTGACGTTCAGCCACATCAACCCGTCACAGATCGAGGTAAACGGATCTCTCCTAAGAGTTTGATGTGATCTCATAAGATAAACATTTTTCATTAATCTGACCTGCAGGCACTGAAGTGATGGAGACTGTTATTCATAATAATAGTGTCGTATTTTATGAGAATCACTGATAGCAGTTTTTTTGTGATTTTTTTTTTTTAATGCTGTTAATAAATGCATTTGTTTTCAAAAAACTTGTTTGGAATATCCATGCTTTACTACCTACTAAAGGCCAAAATCTTTTATGCAATGACCTTTACAGGTCGCTTATATTACTTCACACAAACACTACGTCCATCTGCTCCTGGTTCGGCCCTCCGGTCCAAATTTAGAACCCAGTTCGGCCCGCGAGTCAAAAAGTTTGCCCACCCCTGGTCTAACCTGTTTAAAAAATATGACAATAATTTGGATTTGCACTGTAATTACTGATATTCAGTCAAATACACCATGGAATCAAACAAAAAAGAAATTACCTCATACAATGATTGACAGCTCAATCTAAACAAATGAACGTCTGCCGACAGTGTCTAACACATTTGAGTTGCAAATATGAAAAAATAATCTGAAAAAAATCTGAAAGAAGAAACACATTAAAGAGCATTAGAAACATTTTATGTTTCATCTGTAACATCTGGAGACACCAGAGCTCTATAAACTTCAAACGGACAAAGTTTGAAGTTGTCGTCTGGCTGTCTGAAATGTTTCTGTTGCATATCTTGCACTGTGCTGTCCGTCTTTTGCCGTCATAAAGGTAATTACGATAGTCGAAGGTGATGACTCGCGGTACCGCTCCCGCTGACATGTTTGTGCATGTCTGATATAAAGGGGCGTGATTCTCCAATAAACACGTTAGGTAGGTACAGAGGGCACGACTGATTGATTGACAGGGTAGCGATCCAATCATGACAACGCCATTCTCAGCCTGCGCTCCTACCGTGTTATCGATATTACTTTTTTAAATGTATTATTAATTTTATATTCAAACTGAAAACATAAACTAAATAACACTGAAGTCATTCAAGTCATCGTGTCCCAAGTCAAGTCAAGTCCCGAGTCTTTAACTTCCAAGTCCAAGTCGAGTCTCAAGTTTTTTTATTTTTGTCAAGTCAAGTCACAAGTCATCAAAACAGCGACTCGAGTCGACTCGAGTCCAAGTCACAGTGACTCGAGTCCCCATCTCTGGTTCTTGGTGTTGGATTTTGTCGAATAAATTGCCCCCCAAAATGCGACTTATACTCTGGAGCGACTTATATATGTTTTTTTTTCACTTTTTTGGGCATTTTATGGCTGATGCGACTTGTACTCCGGAGCGACTTTTAGTCCGAAAATTACGGTATTCCTAAAATGTATCTTTGGGATTATTGGATCTTTCTCCAAAACTATTCTTGTACTTTAGATGAGCAAGTAAACAAAGTAAGATGCCGGTAGGATGAGTATTTAGTGTTTCCACTATTTTGGCCATAATGTTTTGATGACATTTAAGAAAAACTAGGAAATCTAACATAACCTCGCAAACAGCTGGCCAGTCAAGGCATAATTTTGGCCTTAACTGGGGATAAAATACACAAAACAACAATGTCAGCAATTTCATTTTATGATGCCATTCTGCCTTAAATTGATCCCTGACTTTGTTCATTTTTGCTTTGTAATAAACTACTTTCCTCAGGAGAAAAAAGAACTGTATCGGGCGAATTAATACCCCTAAAACTACACAATGGCCGAACTAACTAACCCACTTACACATGGCTTTTATCTTCAATGAGAAATGACTCCAAAGTAGTCAAGGACAGGACATTATCAGCTTCCTTTGCAGCATACTGAACAGCAAGTCTGCGGCAGTTCAACTGCAGTTGCAATGTGACTCGATGTGTTCTTAGCAAAGGGCAAACCTGAGGGGACGATAGAGAGTGCAACGTGTTCTTGACCTCCATGTATTACTACTTACCAATATTTTAGATGTCAAGTCTCGTCAATTTCCTCTATCTCATGTGTGCGCCCCGGTGTATTCTGCTAAAAATGAGTTTGGAAGCAATACTATGCAAATTGCTGATGTCAACTAGTCATCGAACAGATTGTTTATTGGACTCTAAATGAGCGCCTTTGTCGTTTTTGACAGATGCTGAAGCCTCATCAACGCACAGTCACGTCTGTTGCTTTGAGGACAATGCAACACATTCGCCGCACACATTACATGGCGATATCTCAGTGTGTGTGAGGCGCATGTGTGTCTGACATCCGTGACCAATCAAGACAGAAGCCACAGGCTTTCCAACTGCCGTCTCCTGAGACCAAGCAGTGGACAGCCAATATGTCACACGCACACACACGCGTGCACACACACACGTGCACACACACACGCAAATACACACGTTGTAAGGTTGACAGATTGGTAGTTTATGGGTGTTAACAGACAGAGGGAACCTCTTTCTTCACCATCATCCGTCATTGCCTTCAAACCAACCTCCTCTGCGCGTGCACACACACACACGCACACACACAAACACACACACACACACACACGCACACACACACACACAAGGTAGCTAGTGTGTGTGTGTGTTCTTTATTAAAGCAGGAAACAAACAGGGAATACTGCCATTCAGCAGTGGATCCTTACTAGACAAAACATTGTCTGAGTGTGTAAAATAAGGAAATTAAAGAGCTGCAATTGAAGATCAGAGGTCAATAGCATGTTGACCTGGGTTGAAAAGTGAGGGCCTCACAGAAAACAACATAAAAAAAGAGGAGTGGTCACAAAGAGAAGCATGGCGGACAGGAACTCTTTTGCTAATGAGGAATCAAACATAAATGATTCAAAATGAGTCACCAGTAGTGCATTAAAAAAAAATCTCACCAAAAAACAGATTTTCCTTAAAAAGTGTTTACATTGAAAATGGAAAAAAAGAGCAAACACTATATTCCTGTATCAGTTAGACTTTAATTGGAAGGCAGAAGTATAATAGCGGTTGCTTGCGAATGCAAAACTTTAAGTTGCTAACATAACTATTCGTAAAAATCAAATTGAATGGGACTCTGAATGGTTGTTTGTGTCTATGTGTTTGGTGGTCACTCAATAAAGTAGCAAAGTTCAACTCACAGTGTGTGGTATACACATGAATCCGAGTCCAAAAACACGTGGTGGGTTACTTTGGTTACGTGAAAACATGTCCATTTGCCACGGGCTTTTCCCCTTTCTCACGCGAGGTCGAATAAAATAGGCTCTAGCACCCTAACGAGGACATGCAGTATGAAAAATTGAATGGATAAACTTGTAGCAAGACTCTTACACAAATATGCACACTCGCACACTCGTGACAAGAACAAACGTACACAAATAAAGAACAAACACCCACAAGTACCTAGAGGCCTCTGTGGTTCATATTTAGTGTATATTTCAAGACGTGTGTGTGTGTGTGTGTGTGTGTGTGTGTGTGTGTGTGTGTGTGTGTGTGTGTGTGTGTGTGTGTGTGTGTGTGTGTGTGTGTGTGTGTCAAGGGGGGTTGCATGCTGTCAATCACAATTGCTGAAGCATGACAATGGAGGAGGGGTGCATCCATAGGGAATGATGAGATCTCCTCCCTCTCCCTTTCCTCCCATCATTCTGCTGTCACTAGAGCCATCTTTCCTCTCCTTTACAGATTCCTAATTGTCCTTAACCGCAGTGCCTTTTGCTCGAGGTGCTGCCAAATGAGTTCAAGTCTGAAAAAGTGGACTGTGCAGGAGGATACAAAACAGACGTGGAGGGCAAAGCTTGAGAGTAAGGGTGTATTCAGACCAGAAAAGTCCTTTCTTCCGCATGTTTGGTCCGGACCAAAGGCGGACTTAATTTTTTTCGGTTAGTGCGGTTCCTATTCAGACTGTGCATTTCGCAAGTGAAGTACAGTGATCCCTCGCTACTTCGCGTTTCGTTTATCGCGGCTTCACTACATCACAGATTTTTTTTCCAAATTAAAAAAACATTTAAAAGTCAAAATAAAACTTCTAAATTGAGGAAACATGTGGCTAACCTTTAGGACAATGTAGTATTGCTCCAAATTTTCGTTTACATTCCTTTAGAAATCCGTTTTCGCGTGTTAGCACGATCGCAAATTAGCATCTTTCTGCTGACTCGTTAGCCTGCCCAGTACTTCTTGTTGGTGACCGTACTTCGCGGATTTCCCTTATCGCGGGTGGTTTTTGGAACCAATTATCCGCGATTAACGAGGGACTACTGTATACACATCCATGCTTGTGGCAATCTGTGCTCCCATTGGACAAACGTGGAAACAGAGGAAAACATGGGAGTCCTACGCGCTGCGTTCCTGCTCAGCATATTTGTGCTGTTGGTGCGGAACTTCGCTGTTTGTATTCACACCTGAAGCGAGCCGTACCAAAGTTCGTTTGGAAGCGAGTTGAAAAAGTAGGTCTCGGTCCGTTTCTTTAATCCGCACCAGAATTCTTTTGCGTGTATTCACACCTGCACAAAAGGTCCGGACCAGCGTTACAATCGAATCCTGGTCCATTTAAACCAGACCAAACAGTCAGGTCTGAATACACCCTAAGATGCATCTAGAGCCTTTGGGAACTGCTGCAGCCACATGAAGCCTAGCATCGTCATGCATCAAAAGGAACGAGGGAATCCTCAGAATGCAGAATCTTGTCGCGGTACCTAATGGCAATCAGGGTACCTCTGACTAGCACATGGAGAGCTGCCAAGTTGTAACGCAGCACATCGGTAGATGTGCAGGGCCCAATGGTTTCAGTGTGTTTTTTTATTGTCCGTTCCAACTGGGTTTGGCCACGTTCGTAGTGTGCGAGAACGTCTAAAGTATTGGCTACATATCTGTTTTGTACTTTGTGCTCTAAAATGATGGCCACTTGTTGGAAATCATTACAAATTGATCAATATCACACAATGAATTGCTGTGGACTGTAGAGTTTCTATAATAGCACTACTCTACAATACACTCCTCTCCTCTCCTCTCCTCTCCTCTACTCTCCTCTACTCTACTCTACTCTACCCTCCTCGACGCTACCCTACCCTACCTTACCCTACCCTACCCTACCCTACCCTACTCTACTCTACTCTACTCTACTCTACTCTACTCTACTCTACTCTAGGAAGCATTTTTGAAGAAAAAAATGAATAACAAACTAACCGGCTCGGTGACGCACTGGTTAGCACATCCGCCTCACAGTTAGGAGACTGCGGGTTCGATTCCACCTCCGGCCCTCCCTGTGTGGAATTTGCATGCTTTCCCTGTGCCCACGTGGGTTTTCTCCGGGCACTCCGGTTTCCTCCCACATTCCAACAACATGCTTGGTAGGCCGACTGAGCACTCCAAATTGCCCCTAGGCGTGAGTGCGAATGGTTGTTCGTCTCTGTGTGCCTTGCGATTGGCTGGCAACCGATCCAGGGTGTCCCCTGCTTACTGCCCAATGACTGCTGGGATAGCACGCCCCCGTGGGGACAAGCGGTATAGAAAATGGATGAATGGATTATCAAAACCTTAGTGTGCAGCGACTTCAAGTTGTTTTCCAGGCAACTTTGATCGAAAACTTTCAATTTGCCATAATAATATTTAGGTGCACCGAAAACAAATATAAAAAAATGGAATTGGAAAATGGTCACACTTAGATGGGGGAAAGGGGCCAACTTGTTATGGTAACGTTACAAAAGCTGAGTTAAGAACGCATCGCACACTTTGTTACTAATACATAAGATGATAGTGGCTGTGACACCATCAAGTTGTCATGCATCTTTCATGGTGTCTTTGTAGTAGTCACTGTCAGTGGCAGTGAGATGAGATCTTGATATTGGATGACTCTTTCATTTATGCCTCTTTCTCACTTTTAATATGTACGATCACTGCTTTTGAGCTACGGATGGTTTTTCCCACAGTTGCACACTCTTTGTTTTCCAAGCGTACATTCCGTGTCTGGTTCCAGTCCGACAAATCAACTTGTCCAGCTCTACTTCCCCTTTCGCAGGAAAATAAATATTGCCACACATACTATGCACACATGCAAGCACTCACACACAACTGTGCACACACATGCATACACACGCACACTCCCCGCAGCATATGTTCAAGGGTCAACGCATCATCATCGGTGGTGGTTCTGCAGGGGATTATGGCGGAGCCACAGAAAAAGCTCGAAGCAAAGTGAGAGCTTTGTACATGCATAATTCCTCCCCACACACACAATACATACAACATACACAATGATATAAACCCGCGATGTATGTTTCAGGTTTGAGCTATGCAAGAAAATGCTTTAAGCTTTAATCAAGTTGTGTGTATGTGTGTGGATGCTCTCTTTTTATCCACCATTCATTTTTGTGTCAAAAGATCATTTTTGCAACAGAAAGCTGTTGTCACTATTGTTATATACTGTAGAAGGCATGGGAAATCTAACATACAGTATTATCGGGTATGTGATAATACTCTATTCCAACTCAGCTATGACTGATTACAGACCATATAGTGCTTATAGTATTTTTCCAACCAGCTGTGTCTAGCAGAGTGCAAGAAAACAATTACACATTAGCGACAAGTCTCCAGGATGATTAAGGCCTCAAGAGAATACTGTGATGATGATGGTGACTCATTGTAGAGGCTCATGATAACAATGTAGATGAAAAATATAAGTTGGATGGGGGAAAGTTTTAAAAAAGAAAGAAAAACGTTGTGGACAGGACAAATCTTATAACTAAAAGAAACTTTGCTTTAAAATGAAAATGAAGGAAAGGGATTTTTCTAAAATCCTATTCATGAGAGTTTGGACAATGATTTTTTTTCCCGGACTGACGATGGATGGAGGGACTGACCAGTGATGGAAGCGATGGCGAAAGGACTTTTAAAATGAGGACAGACGAATTTAGATGTATTAGATTCACCTCAAATTAAAAAAAAGTTTACACTTAACCTATGGAAAGTCATATTACTTCAAGACTTCAAGACTTCAAGAGTTTTTATTCGCCATATTAGTAGTTGAAGGGCAAGTCAACCACAAACGTTAGTTTATATGTTCTGTGCAATCCAACTCGTCGCAACACAGTGTTCTGATTAATTTTTGTTTCTAGAATATGAATTAAAAATACACCGATTCTTATCTATCTCAGGGGTTGGTCATTTTGCCACTTGCTGTCAACTGTTAATGACATCACAGTTGCCAGGTCACAGCCAATCACGGCTCACCAGTTTTTTGTTTGTTTGTTCCAGTCATCGGGCAGTAGGCGGGGGACACCCTGAACTGGTTGCCAGCCAAACGCAGGGCACACAGAGACGAACAATCATTCCCACTTGAATTCACACCTAGCGACAATTTAGAGCGCTCAATCGGCCTACCAAGCATGTTTTTGGAATGTGGGAGGAAACCGGAGTACCCGGAAAAAACCCACGTCAGTGGCGTAGCCAGGAATCTTTCCAGTAGGGGCGCGCGCCCACAGGAAAAAAAATCGAACATCACCCACGCCGTTCGCTGATCGCTAAAACAACATCCGGGTCCGGGAGGCAAACGGTGAATGGATAACATCGCGCACATAGAATAGCGCAAGCACATTCGCGCAAGACCGAAAGAAATAAACGGCATAAAAATGAAGAATCGAAAAAGCTCGATTTTTTTCAACCGGGGCGCAGGGAGTCCTAACCGGGGCGCCGCCCCGGCTCGCCCCGGCTTGGCTACGCCACTGACCCACGTGATCACGGGGAGAACATGCAAATTCCACACAGGGAAGATTTGAGCAGGAAACTCAGGTTTATTTTTCTTGACTTTTCCCATCATGTTAATTTCTTTTCAAAGGTTATACCTGGTGAATAAAATCTATCATCCAGTGTTCAGATTTTTGTCTTGCCAGTGTTGTTTGTACCAAACAAATGTTGGCTGTTTTTTTGCATTTGAGCTGGACTCTGTTTATATGCTCCTTCCTTGGTCATTGGGGGAAGCACCATTTTCCCCAGATAGGAACAAGATGTCCATCCACTGTCACCTCTGGCTCTTGGTTGAATATCAGTGGAAGGATGCGCTTCCATCCATCCCAGACGTCCCTAATGGGGCCAAGCTTGTCAGATCTGCATCTGGTATCTCTGTTGTCAAATCTGAGGACTCTTGATATCATTTGAAAGGTCTGAAGTGACGTTGCTGCCCCAAAAAATACATCTGCCTGTTGATGCGTCCTCAAAACTAACAGTGGCCTCATTTCATGATCTACACAACCCAGCAAGAGTGCCAATATATTGTAAGCATCCCGGTATTCCCTTCCAAATGTGCTGCTGCATCATGTCAATCTTAACTTTTTTCTACCAAAGTTTTTAATAACAATGACAACTGTTTTGGGGGAAAATGGCATAAACGTGATTCTTGTCAAAGTAACCAGAGGTTGTTCAGATGACATTTGCAGTAGCTGCCCAATGAAATACCTTGCCGTTTTTGGGCTGAATCTTTCAGCGGGAGCAGCTGCGCCACTGCTGACTGCCTTATTAGACCCATCAGGTGTGCCGTTTTCTCTGGATGATACTTTTCCTCTTCAGAAACCTGCTCATCCATATCGTAATACTGCTGTGTTCTCTCCTTCATTTTCCCCAAGAATACTATACAGAGATTGTGTTACTTTAAATCTTCGTCTCATTTTTTACCACCTTCAAACTAGAGCTGTGCTTTTTTGCATTGTGGTACAACTCTTTATCTTGCGTTTGTGTATGGTAAAAAAAATAAAAATAAATGAGAACCATATAAATCTCATGGTTGTGAGAGGGCTCTTGATGTGTTTCGACTAACAATGTCCTTATGATTTCACTTTTGGCTCTAAGTATCACATTTTATTACGAAAATGTTTCCTCATCTGTAGCATGTCTAATGTTGTAATACAGGGGTGTCAAACTCATTTTTTTCGCGGGCCTCATTTTAATCATAGCTTCTTTCGGAGGGCCATTATGACAGTCAACCCAAATAAATGTATGAGCACCTCATATTATATACAGTAAAAGCTACAAAACAAACTGACAAATAACTTGTTTTCAAATCAGACGAGTAAAAACTGGTCAAATATTTAAAAAATATATATATTAAAAGTGAAGACAATTTGCAATTCTAGTAATGACACACGAATTTGATGCACAATTTGTCTTCGCGGGCCACATAAAATGATGTGGCGGGCCGTATCTGGCCCCCGGGCCTTGAGTTTGACACCTGTGTTGTAATAGTAAAACATCAATCAAACACTTTACTACCTTCAACCTCTTGACCGGTTGGTAAATGATTTCATGACTATAACTTTTAGACATATATTTAGATTTATTAAATTTCATTTTAATTCATAATAAATTCTGCAGTCTGTTTATCCCTTTCCGGCACCTATAATAATAATAATGTAACCCGAAGTCATTTTCTTCCCACGAAACTCACATCAGCATTCGCTCAACCAAAGAATTTTGTCAAACAAGAGCTTCTCGACCAACCATCCAGCCAACCGACCGGCAGACGTCAGCCCTATATAAGAAATAACATCCTAATGTATTGTTGCCCTGACAACTTAGTTGGTTGACTCAATTCTTGAGTGATTTTAACACAAAGTGATGACTGTGAAATTAAAGCAGTTTGACATTTAAATCCTGCATTTTCCAGACAGTATGTGACAGGTCCACAATACAAAGTTTGAAGAGATGGGCTTAATATTCATGACGCAGTCAGAACTCATTACCTGAATAGACCTGTTCCAGCCATGTGGACAAGTTAGTTCTGCTTAGATCTGCTTCAATGGCATCAATGTGTGATGGATTCAATTAACTCTAACTTTCATTTGACACAAAAGTCAGTGGGTGATTAGATCTATTCTGTGACTTAATTTGAGCCATACAGTGAAACGAGCAGTATGTGTGTGAGTGTGTGAGAATGTGTGTTTGAATTGTATTTAGGTCAGAAGCTGCCAGGCAATGTGTGTTCTCTGCTCCAGCAAAGTGGAGCTGCTCGTTCAGGTTGCACTTGTTTGTCAGCCCACCAAGACATGGGCTCATTAAGCTAATTAGTAGTACTAAAGCAGAGGTGACCTGCATGGCGTCAGGGCCCAGGGGCTGAACAGATGGGATGGTTACACCACCAACCTGCCAGTGCTGTGCTCACAGTCAATGAGTCAACAGTTCTCCAACACAGAAGCAAAACTGTCACCATTATGAGCTGTTGCTATTTAGGAATTGTGTTTTCTGACTGTCATACAGTGAGTATTGTAATAACAATGTTATTACATTTTGTGAACTGATATACAGAGAGGACTGCATTCACTATGGATGTAAAACATCTGCTTCCTCATTTGTCTGCTGATGACATACCATCAGGAGCAACCGAGGGTTCAGTGTCCACAATGGATGGAGTTCCACAATGGATAGGGGTCAAACCGCCAACCTCTGGGTTGAGACAAAACCACACTACACTATCATGTCGCCCCATAACACCAGTCAGTCATGTCAATATCTTCAGTCTAAAAAATAACAATAGCAACAATAAAACATACCAGTCATTAAAAGTTTAATTGATATTTTTCAGGCACTTTGAGAATGACTTTGTGTATATCAATCAAGTGGAAATCATTATCATTGTGTTGTCGTATTTTGGTACATCATCAAAACTGTACAACCCAGATGTACTTGCTTTTAAAACATTTTTCTTCTCTTGAACAAAATGCACAGTAGCACCATTTGACTATTCAACAGTCGTGAAACCTTCAGAAATTATTCCATTTAAAAATGCTCTAAATATAAAACCACCAACTGGGTCGTAACAAAACGTAATGGTTTGTACTGCTCCAAAGAAAAAAACCCTTCAGGTCGGTCACAAAAGCATACTTGATAATTACTTTTTTGTAGGGCTCCAACTAATAATCAATTATTCTGTTAAATATTTAGTTGATTAAACAATGGATCTGAAAAAAAATTGTTTCTATTTGCATCCCTTTATTCAGCAATACATTATTTCAAGTTAATAGTACAAAAAATAAAATATAACTTTGATTCAGTTAATGCGCTGTTCTGTAATATGTTGGAAAATGGGCAAAAATGTTGATAATTGATTTTCCAAAGTGAAAGCAAAGCAAATGTTTTATTTTGATTCAACACAAAGATAATAAATCTCATTGAGAATGACAGAGATAAGAAAATATTAAGTGTTGACAAGCTGAGACTGTGAGAATTTGATAAAAAAGGCATCTAAATGATTATTTGACTGTCAAAAATCATTCTTATCAATTTAATAACAGATTTATTGTTGATTAATAGCTTAGATTGTCCACCTCTAATTTGTTGCGTGAAATAGCTACATCTAAAAAGACATTCCGATTGACACATGACCCATGAAAATGATAACTGTTAGCATCACAATGCCAGAATGGTCCTGGCGATATTTCTTCAAACAAAAATACAAAGATTGTTTGTGAAGTGAAGTGTCACTGCTGCTTTCACGCGCTCTAGATTAGCTGCATCAGTGAGAAGATCATCGTGGTTTTTCTTCCCATGAAAATGCCAACTGAATTTGTGTGGCAGTTGTCAAGATGTCTCTCGGCAGGTTCACGGGGTGATTATTGTTCAGATTGTTTGTGACTTTTCAGCTCCCTTGTGTCGGAATAACACGCCAACCAACGTCACTGTCTCTTTATTGACCAGACCCAATATATACACTTCCTCCTGGTCCACATGCCAGCTTCAATTTTCTCAAACAAATTTGTTTGGCTGTCAAAGTCTTTCTATGTGTCAACAATACTTGTTTTTATTTTCTTCCTTTATTCTGGCGTATAACCCGTGTGAATCAACAAGTTAACCAGCCTTTTGTTTTGCGATGAGTCACCGATCAGTAATACATAAATCATTGAAATCTCGTTGAAATAATCAAAATCGTCGTCTTTCTCTATGTGAACAACATTTGTTATATGTCCCATGTCAACATGATAAAAAGTCTATAAATAAATAAATGAGTGAAGAAATGTTAAATAAACAAATAAATAAATAAGTAAGTAAGTAAGTAAGTAAGTAAGTAAGTAAGTAAGTAAGTAAGTGAGTGAGTGAGTAAGTAAGTAAGTAAGTAAGGAAGGAAGGAAGGAAGGAAGGAAGGAAGGAAGGAAGGAAGGAAGGAAGGAAGGAAGGAAAGAAAGAAAGAAAGAAAGAAAGAAAGAAAGAAAGAAAGAAAGAAAGAAAGAAAGAAAGAAAGAAAGAAAGAAAGAAAGAAAGAAAGAAAGAAATGCTTTATGCTGACAGCCTGTTAATACAAATCTTACTTATAAGTAGATACTAACTGACTGGTTTCTGCATCAAAATTTGTTTGATGTGTCATCACACTGCAGTCACAGTACTACAATAATGTCTTTTTGAAAATCTTTGTTGTGATTTTTAGATTTTTACTCATGGAATGTTGAATGAGCTCTGTTAATAATGCTACATTATTGAAATCTAAAATTCAATTGATAGTTTGTTAATTTTATCTTTAGCAAATTAAGTATTGGAGTATCTAGAAGTAGTGAACAATATATGTAAATTAGTTTTATATTTTGTTGCTTAGATTATAATGACATTTTTTAACAGTTGAAGAATAACCATAGGTAACACATTTTTAAAGTAGTCCTCCCAACCTTGCCCTCTTTCCATAACTAATATAAATTACTTCGAGTGAAAAATAAATACAATACATCCATAGTGACTTTGTAAAAAAAATTTGCAGTTTGCACATCTGTTTTTATATTGTGTTTGTTTTTGTGTTCTATCACCACAAACACGCACTGAGTTTGATAATAGCCTTGGTAGTCACCATTAATTTCACACAGACTGGTTCAGAGGGAGAGAGGAAAGCCAAGCAAAGACAGAATGAAAACAAAAGACAGAAAAAGGAAAGTACGAGAGTCTCTTCATTCCCGTTTAGTCTTGACCCACCCACCCTCATCTCTCTCTCTCTCGCTGGTGCATTTTCAGTGATGTATGGCTGCCATCACTGAAAATAATGACTCGTCTGCCTGTAATCTTTTATTTCACAGCAATCCTGAGGAGGGGGGGTGAGGGAGAGTGGAACAGAAGTAGTAGAATTTGTTCTCTTGCTAAAAAAGAAGAGGTGAAAAGGGAGGTGGAAGAAGAACAAAAGATAAGTAATGGAAGGAAAATTGGTAAATGGGGGAGGACGATTGACTGAATGAGAAGAAGAGGGCATGGGTATCCCATGAAAAGGGAGGTGAAGTAAGATGAGCATGAGCAGTAAATGCGGATATGAAGATATGGGTGGGGGAGCTGTGCGGTCATTTTTATGGGAGAGGAAAAAAGAAGACAGACCAAAAAGAGGGAGATTGAAGACACTACAGCAGCTTGAGCTTGTTCAGTCATAGTGCGTTGAGAAAAAAATTCCACTTCATTACAGAACTATTTGATTTTAGAGCAGATCTAATGAAATACCTCCCTCTTAATCAGATGAAACGCCCTCTGAAGCGATGGCTAGAGAGCATCACATTTTGTGGGATGGAAAGTTCAGGTATGTGAAATATAGAATACAAAGAGTTTCATTTGTGTAATGCGAGTGTATTTAATCAAACAGAGTGACATAGGATGCCACAAATCCCTGTGATTTGTCTTAACCAAGTGACAGTGTCTTGCATTCACTGTTTTACCAGTGCTACAAACTTCCCACCAACAGAAATGTGTAACCCAGCCATTGGAAAGGTGCTTTTTATAACAAAATGAATCATCTGTGATCATCTGGAGCAGATGTGTTGGACTAATTTTTGTCACAGGCCGTACCGTAGTCATAATATCCTCCGGAGGGCCACTATGACTATAAACAAATTGATGTTGATTGTAGTTTTGAAATCAGAGGCTCGTAAAACTGTTCAAATATTTTAAATAGATGAATGCTAACAACAATTGCATGTAATATCTCCGTATTTTAAAAGTGAAGACAATTTATAATTTTGATATTGACACATGAAGTCGATGCCCAATTTGCTTTGGAGAGCCACATAAAATGATGTGGTGGGCCGTATCTGGCCCCCGGGCCTTGAGTTTGACACCTCTCATCTAGCGTGTGCCTAGCTGCACTATTTTGGCCCGATTCAATTCAGGTTTATTTTATAGGAACAAGGAACTAAACCAGGAATGCTTTCAGACACTTTTCAACAATGATTCATCACCAAACAATAAATAATGCAGCACAAGAGGCGAAAGACAAACACAAATGAGTAACACCAAGAGACTTGTCACAAACACAAACAGTCGCCTCTACAAATAGCAGTTTTGGGTGGATGTTGGCTTTCAACCATCAATTGAGGCATTTTAGACAGATTTGGGTGTCTCTGGGCCATGTGATATTCATTAAAAATGGCAGAAACTTTAATGTCCAGTGTTGTTAATATCTACCAGCAATGGTAACAAAATGTGAGAAGGTAATGCAACCAAACAAAATAGTTGCAACTGTTCAACCAAACCAATAATTACAGTTTAACCTCGGTTTGTGTATGTCCTACCTTTTTGTGTGATTTGGTTTTTGATGTATTTTCCCATAAATGTGTCCCAATTTGTATGTATACATTTGGTTATCGTACAGTGCAAAATGGTCCATAGCAACCTCTAATGGAATTCAATGACACAAAAAGCGTGCCAATAAAAACTTTGTTTTTTTAAATGAGCATCATTTATCAGAAGTATTTTGAAAGTTTTGTATGACTATTTATTGATTGTGACTGTTCAACAAGCCACTAAACAAAGACATCTCCTCCTCCCTCCAATTTCCTCTTTGTTGACTATCATAATACGTTTTCAGTAAAAGTGATATTATTTGGGGGGGGGTGAAGATTAACTGAGTCATTATTTCATATGATGAATACATTTTCATAAAATTCACTTTTGGTCAGACTTTGAGGAAAAGATAACTCAAGGAAAATAAAGAGTCAACTGTATTTAGAAATATTTTTTAAATGTGCATTTTTCCTAGGTTCTTATGATTACAAATCAGTGTGGTAAAACAATTTTCATTAAGGAGAATGATATCATGACTGGCTCGTTCCAAAACATCTGAAGAGAATTTAAGCAACCCTCACAGGACTCGTTACCATGCTCTCCTTCATTAAAGATCCGTCTTTCTGTTAAGGTTCCTAACGAGCCGTTGCCTGACCTTGAGTTTTTTTCTTTCTTTTTTTTTGACAGCGAGGGCTAACAAGCAAGCTCAAAGCATCCTGTCAACATATGGAGGGGCCGTCCAGGCATCTTGGATCAGGATGGCGACTCCACAGGAAGAGCTGGCGTGATTCCAGATGGAAACAACTCAGTGTAATTAAAACACATTAACAGTTTGTTGATACCAACTGTGAAAATTCCCCATGTGTGTTTCTTTATATTTACCGTGACATCACACCATCTCATCAGAGTGCATAAATTATAAATCGATTATTAATATGCCATGCCCAATCGAAAGAGTTAAGACTCATTTGTGCACAGCCCTCAAATAGTATATACTGTATGCATATACACATGGCTCTGGTTAGTTGGCTGAAGCTGTGGTGCTTTGTGTAGTTCTGTCAGATCCGCACAAAATCGTGCCAGCAAAATCGAGCCTCCAGAGATGAGACAAGAACTATAGTATAACCTTGACACATATGTGAACCACAAACCATATGTGTCACTATAAAGCATATGTCCATGCATATATTGTTGATTTCTGAACCAAGTGGATTATGTATAGTACAATTATGTTTGACTCAATGTATTAATGCTAAAATTTCAATTTATACTTCCAATTAAAAGACAGATAAACAAATCACAAGGATTTTCTATTAGTGTAATATGGCAAAAATTGCATTTGCCCCTGCCATGTCAAACTACTACTTTGTGGTTCAAAAATCTCCTTATAATTCTTTTAGTTTAATGACTTGAGAAATATGTTGTAAGAAAATCTAACACAACTAAATGAGTGTCTCAGAATTGGCTTTGCATACAAAGCTGATGGGAATCGAGCTGATTTTCAGCAAGTGTTCATTGGACACATTTTGGATAAAATGTGTCCTTTAATCTTCACAATGGTCGTGCATAACACCAAAGAGTCATTGTACCTTATACAAGCTAGGTTTGGGATGCAAAATTTGAGGCGTTGGTATGGTTTGGGTTTTTTCCTTGGAAAACAAATCATATTGATGAATCAGAAGTTAGAGATAAGAATTTGTAACTAATTCTCCAGAGACGAGAGCAACACTGCCGATAGGCTATGCAGCCACATCAATAGACAGACTGGGAACCAGACCGCCATCATCACGTTTGTGGATGGCATTTCATCATAAATATGTATGAAATGTTTGATTGGGTTGACTTGGAGTAATTTAGCAAAACATGATGCCTTCTAGTCAACATCCATTTCACCATCAAAACAGCACACATGGCATTAATCCAAGCAGCATTTGAACTCCTAGAAAAATGGCTAAAATAATCATTCAAGCCATTTTGAGCTGACATGGTCAAATATTATAGATAGGTTCATTTACTAGTGCTGTCACCAGAGAAAACTCAGTCTCTCAGCTTTCCAAAGTGTGTGTGGCACCACGGTGAAAAGGTCGATTGACTCGACTTATCATCAGTTTGAACCAATATCTACTTCCTGAAATCTAAACACCATTGATGTATGTGATGCCTTGCACATTGTGGTCATCTTTGTGTATTTATGTCGCACTTGCTTGCCCTGTGATTAATACATCTTGTCAGGCAGTAGTTGATAGATTATTGATTGTAATCAGGCTGTCTTCTATGTGTGGAGACAGACTAATTTGTCTGTCAATCTGCCTGCATTCTCATTTTCTCTCTCTCTTACACACAATAAATATCTCTCTTACACCTCTTTTAGAACTGCACCACAAAACTTGAAACTACATCTTTTGGTTTATTTCTTCATTTGAGATATACCACTAACAAAAAGCATACAAAAATATGTGGTTAGTATGTGATCAAGTTATTCTTAATACTCAAAAAGCTAAACCTCAAGGAGATGTACTAAAATATCCATAAAGTTGATCGACTTTCAAAATACAGGAATGAAAGATTTTAGGTCTCAGTGGAACCTTTGATTAATTGTGATTTAAGTGATATGTGCGATGGAGGGACTTTTATATTAACTCATTTTAACTTGAGGCAGCATAGGCCGACTGAAAGGCAGAGTCCCATAGAAATGGTCCACCACTGATAATATTGATGGGAGAAATAACAAGTGACAAGGTACACGTCTTAGTAGGAGATTTGCTGGAGCAGGGGTATCCGATTAAAATTCATAAGACATATAATTTCATAAATTAAAACTGATCCCTGGATAAACTCAACAATCACAGTACATTTTGTACTACAGCTCTGTACACAGCAAAGGGTCTCATGCAAATTCACCACTTCCTAGACAGCCTCTCTGCGTTGTCATGTTCGTTACCATGGCAGCGAGTGAATGTGAATATGTTTAAATAAATGTTATATGCAAATAAAATATTGATTCAGTAACAAAATTCGAAATAATAAAAAATGAGGTAAAAAGTAAAAAGAGCGATCAAATTGTTGCTCCTTGTAAGTCTGTCCCCTACCACAGATCAGTTCTTATGCACCCCCCATGGCTGTGCCACCCTATTGTAAATTTAGAGGGTTTGACGCTCGCTGCTTACATATTTATGAATAAAATATATCACACTAGAAGAGCTGTCTACCCTGCACGACACTAGCAGGCATAATGTTTAGATCGACTTTCTGCGACCAAATTGTCTCTCACCAGGCGCATCTCCAAGACGTTTCTTCTTGCTGAGCCAGCCTGCCCAGTTGGCGGACACCGGTCTGCCAAATTGGAAAACGCGCAGCAAGCCCTACACTGATATGAATATGTGGTAGATGTGATGTCTTTGGTCAAACTGAATCATGCCTTCTCAGTTACTAGACTTAGGATCAGATTGATTTTTGATCCACTCTGTCTTCTCTGACAGCAGCCACCAATCTACTGTATTAGTTGTTCATTAGCTTAAAATGACATCACCATCATTACAGGTCTGCCAGGCTGCATAAAAATCCCCATGAGTCCCACGCAGCTAGAGAAGGCGTTTGTCATGGTGGGCCTGTTGGTAGGGGTTCCTTCACCTCCAAGCCCTTTAATTCTCTCTCTCACTGAATCCATTAGAGTCAATCTGTGATATCTGTTACTATCTCATCAACACTCTGCATTTACATAAACATGCATAATTAAGTGAAGCAGCCAAGAGGCATGGGTGTGATTACAGATGAAGAGCTTGTTTATTTATGTATTCATAGTTTGATCCAATAAGAGTAGGGTTGACAAACAGTGGTTTGGGGTGATAAAACACACACATGCCCCCGTACACAGACACACAGGCACACACACACACGCACGCACACCAGTACACACAGAGAATGACAAGCTTTGCTCGATTTCACTCTCCCTCTCTCACCAGATTATCAATCTTCATTCATCGCTGCAACTGAAGTGTTGAAAAGACAGTGGACTTGTGTGTGTTTGTGTGTGTGTGTGTTTGCGTACATGCGTGCGTTTGTGTGTGTGTACGGGGGCATGTGTGTGTGTGTGCGTGTGTGTGTGTGCATGTGTGTGTATGCGTGCGTGTCTGTGCTTAATAGCAATGCTGATAATGGTTGACTGGTATTTTCCATTTAACTGCTTTATTTTGGTTCCTTTCCTCTGCCAACTCACCGTGCCAAATAAGAAGCAAAACCTGCAGCCAGAGCTGACTGCTGCCATGTGACTGTTAAGCAGCTGAAATTCATCCAGAAACATGTGCATTGTAACGTAGCTGTCTCAAGAGAAAGCATCTATTTTAATGAAATGATGCCCCGACAGTGATTATTGATGATGCATGCAAATGGGACTAAACTGTTTTTCAACATGTAATAAAAATTCATTTTGTAAACCACTACCAGCTTAAATTTTGGTTTTTTTGCTGGAACTTTTTTCTTTTACTTTTTTCTTACCCTTTGAAAGGATGACAAAGGTAAGGAAAACAGAGAAGAAATATATAGAAAGGGATCATTCAATAAACTGATTCTGTTAATTCAACTGATATCCTGAGCAGAAAAAGCATCATCAATTTACAACACTCGTGAGAGTGTTTCAGTGCCATTATAGAAATATAAAAATGACCATCTGTGGCCATGTAAATTACTTAGCAGAAGTGTTTCTTCTCAGTTATATTTAGTACAGTTATTCACTTTTATTTTAGTAGATTGGAATTCTAATTTAACTCTAATTCTAATTAAAAAGTCAGTCAAAATAAAGAGTTGCTGTTTTCAGAAAGGTGGGATGAGTAGTTGCAGCAAAAGCAAATTTTCCAAAGCATCTGAAGAAGATGACAAATAGTACCATATTTTTCAGACTAAAAGTCGCTCCGGAGTACAAGTCCCATCAGCCATAAAATGCACAATAAAGGGGAAAAAAACGGAGTTTAAGTCGCATTTTGGGGGAAATGTATTTGACAAAATCCAACACCAGACATGAACCAGCAAAAACAGGCTAAACGATACGGTATGCTAACGTGACATAAACACAAACGAGGAGCTGAGAACGGGCCTGACGTAACATTAACAGTTATTCAAATAATTATAACATAAATAGTACGTTTATCAAACCATCTGTGTCACTCCAAATCATTGAATCCATCGATCGAATTCTTCGTCCTTTCTGTAGACAACGCCGCGTGTGCGGCGCGCCGCTGACATCGGACTCGTCGTCAGTTGCAGTTCAAATAATTCCACAGGCCCACATAACGATATATAAACTATATATCAAATAACTATAATATAAACAAAAATTTTATCAAGCCATCTGTGTCACTCCAAATCAATGAATCTACGTATCGATCGAATTCTTCGTCCTTTATGTAAACAACGCCGCGTGTACAGCGCGCCGCTGACGTCAGACTCGTCGTCAGTTGCAGTTTACATTATTCCACAAGATCAACAACAATTTTATCAAACCATCTGTGTCACTCCAAATCATTAAAACTCCTGACTCCGGAAGTCAGTGATTGGAACTCATTGTCAGTGAGGCTCCAATTATTCCACAGCCATAGTGTGCCCTCATGCAGTTTAAAGTGAAAATAACATGTGAAGTGATCAACTATACTAGTAAGTCAGTAATGTGTTAATGATCAAGTAAAAATTTGTGAATAATTACACATATAAGTCGCTCCTGAGTATAAGTCGCCCGCCCACCCAAACTATGAAAAGAAACGTGACTTATAGTCCGAAAAATACGGTATTTGTCCTCGAAGAATTGGCTGACCGACCGATTCATTTATGGATCATGATTGTGGCGACTAACAACCTGATGTTAATTTACTTTAATATACTGTTCACTGCAGCTGTTCACCGGCTTTACCCTCTGTGTGTGTTCAGTGACGGACCATCGGCAAGTCGGCTGAGAATGCGCTTGTGTTTACTGTATTTTGTTACCGTTGTTCACTACAGTGAATTAAAGAACACCATCAGCTTTTTCCATCCTCCATTTATCCTAACCATGAAGTGTTTTGAATCACATTTTGTCCTAACTAGCAGCAGTAGGCTGTATTCAATTATATTCAGTTATTTAACTTAGAATAGGTATTTACAATGGGCAAATGATCTCAAACTTTGGAAATTCTCTGCTCTCATTCTCTTTTGATATGATTTCCTTCTAGCTCACGCTTATTGATATTGCAGGAACAATAGCTGTGGAATATCACATCAAAACAGTGTGATATTGTGAAAAATCCATGGTACAAATACAATTTTAACAATCTGGATTGGACTGAACCCATGGATAATGTGAATTAAAATTCATGATTAACATGAGCGAAAAGAAAAAATAAATAAAAATAACACAATTGAGGAACCTACAAAATGAAATAAATGACAAAACAATCTTGATTGTTTGCTATTGTTTCTTTGTGTACCAATGTGTGTAGCAAGAGGCTGTCAACCAGTTCAGGGTGTCCCCCGCCTACTGCCCAATGACTGCTGGGATAGGCTCCAGCATGCTCGCCACCCCCGTAGGGACAAGCGGTACAGATGGATGGATGAATTTCTGGTATTGTACAATGTAAAACCTGGGTATAAATCAAGCACACTTCTGCTTGAATTCTAATCGCAAGTGTTAGAATCACATGGAGCTGAATTAATGGAAAGCAGATAAAGAAAAGCATAGGAAATGTATGCTTTATCAAATGCGGTAAAATCTTCACAGTGATTGTTATGGTTCACTAATCTCTGCAGCGGATGTAAGGGAGGGACAAGAACAAGGGTATCAGTCATCTCTTTAAAAAGAAATATGAATTTCTTGTGTTTCCCCTGTTGGTTTTCCAAGTGCACAGCAGATGCGTTTAGTGCTGCCATTGTAGGACATGAAGGTTTCAAACATGAGCAATAAAACACACATCAGGAGAAGCACATCAGATGCCTCATAAAACACACTAGTTTATGCTGCACTGTTCCACTCATACAGTCTTCCAACCTGCAGGGGATACATGGAATGCAGCACTACACTATCACTGATACGTGTGTGTGTATGTGTGTGGGTGTGTGCGTGCGTGCGTGTGTGTATATGTATATATATATATATATATATATATTTATATTTATAATTATTTATTTATTTATTTATTTATTATCTATATATTTATTTATATATTTAATAATACGTCATTATCACTAATGTGTGATTGAATGAGTATGGGAGCTTGAGGAACATTTGAGGTTGAAATAGCATAGTGTAGCTTTTTTAGATTTTCAAATCATTTTGCTAGCAGGTCCATGTAAAGTTTTCCCAACAATGCGCCACAAAGTTTCCATCCATGATGTTACCGTCCATAATGTGGTTGCGCAACAGATTTATTTTAATTTTAATAGTCTTTTAAATGTCTCACTGTACTGCACTTGCACCCACTTTTCAGACACACTATATAATTGTAAGTAAAATATCACTTTAGAAACAAATTGTGCATTAATTGCCAATGAAAACCTTTGATTGTAAAATATTCAATATTCACAGCAAATGGAAGGTATAACTTAGTTTTTAAAGTTTCATTTCTTCTGGTACTTTACATACAGCCCTTCAAAACGGCAGGTGCAGATGGCCACAAGAACCTCCAGAGGATTTAAGGAGGTTGGCACATTTACTGTGCTCGGTAACCTGCTGTCCTGCTGGGCTTTGTGAGGATCGAAAAACCCCTGCTGTCTCTGGACTTACACCAACCTCAACAAACATACATCTTAAAACAGTTTGTGTGCAGAGAAACCCAGTTTTATCCCATTAAACATGGAAATTATCCATAAATGCAAAACATAGCAGTATTAATTACAGTAAATGTCACAGTTTGGTATGTAACTGTACTGTAAGATATAATAAAGGCAAATGTGTAATATATGTAAAGTGCAGATGGTTCGAGAATCTCCAAAGGGATCAAGGGTCAGACTGTGCAGTATGATGAGAGTCTGCTATCCTGCCGGGCTTTCTAACCCCCCCCCCCCCCCCCCCCACACACACACACACGCACACACACACAATTCCAATCCCCAAAGTACCGCACACTCCTTCATCCTCTATTCCTGAAAATCCCTGAATACACACACGCAAACATAAACACTCAGATTTTAAATGCATCTCATGCATGGCGTAACAAAAGTTAAACTGACCACCCATACTGGCGAGAAGCTTACACGCACGTGCGCACACACTCGTATTCAAATTCTCTAATTAAATTATGATTTACACGAGATTAAAATGTTACGGTGGTTTAAGAGCATTTTCAGAGAGCTGTCATCCCGCCCCTATTGTACTACATGCACACAAGCACACACACATACACGCACAAACTGGCAACTAATCCCACCATACACACACGCTCATGCGAGCAAAGGCAAACAAAGTGAAGTCAGCAGTTAATCCCTCACACACACACACACACACACACACGCACTCATACACACTCAGGAGTAGCAGTGTTAAGAAAGGAGTGGCAGGCTGACAGCATTTATAAAAGACTGAACAGATGTTTATTGTCCAGTTACCTCCCATTTCTGTATGTGTGTGTGTGTGTGTGTGTGTGTGTGTGTGTGTGTGTGTGTGTTTGTGTGTGTGTGTGTGTGCGTGCGTGCTTCCTGTAATCTTGGAAAGTTGTTTTCTCTTTTGTTTTCTTGTGTTGAGAAAAGTTCTTTAGTCTAAGTCAGGATTGAAAGTAGTGCCAAACTTGTGTTTCTTCTGACAAACATGTCCACCTTCATATGGTTGTATTGTATAGAAATACACATCCTAAATAATTATATAAATAAATTAAATAATTAATATTGTAGAGCTATGACAATACACAAAGGACTACATTTACGTCATCAAACTTCACTTGTTCCATGCCTGCATCTAGTGACCTGTCAGAGGTCAGTGCTGGTGTGAATATTATTTATTTTTAAGGAAGGAAGACAGATGTCTGAGACATCATGTTTTTTCTCATGCAACATAGATATACATAGAACTGGATATTGTGGCTGACATTAAGAGACTGTGTGCTTAGCTATACACTGTTTACTGTACCAACAGAATTTTTAAAAGGGACAGCGCTGTTTAAAGATGTTTTTAAGTAGGGATGGCAAGTACCAATACCAGATATTGATGCCAAAACCAGCTTAATTCCACGGTCTCGGTACTCGCGACCTTGGTTTATACCTGTATCTATATTGTGGACATTTTAAAATTAGGAGAGAACATTGAATTCAGTGACATAAAGTAGTCTTTCCTTCCAAAAGACGTATTGAAAAAAAAAAGCATTTTTGTAGTCACAAGAATAATCAGTGCAGTGGTACTCTTTGTGGCAAGAAGCCCATCTGCTAAACCCATGGTGACCTCCTACTCCGTTTCTTCTTCTGTCCCACAACATCTGCCATGACCCCCTGACTGTGTGTGACTAACAGCACTGTATGAAGTCAGTGTGAGTGTGCATGTGCGTGTGTCAGACAGATGGGATCATGGGTGTTGATTGTCATGGAGATGAGGACAAGCATTTTTAATGCACACACACACACACACACACACACACACACACACACACACACACACACACACACACGTTGCAGCTTGTCTCAGTTATCCTTCAGATTTAATCGCAATGCATAATACTTACATGGATCTTTATACAGAAGATAAACAAAACTTAATTCATCAGGATTCTTAAATTCCCTTACCATTGCCACTGATGTGATACAAATATTTGTTGTTTAAACAAATAAACCTCTGCAATAATAATGGCTTGCACACGCAAGTCTTGTTCCAATCCAAAATAATGCAACCCATAGAGCCATGTTCCTATAGAGTGAGGCTTGGTTCATGACAAACTGGAGCAGATTGATTATTTTTATAAAATATGATGTGTTTCTATATTGGTACAGCGATGAATTGTGGGAATCTGCAGCTCATATGCCTTTAACATTGTGCAAGACAAGGATCATTAACCCCGCCTAGGTTTATTTTATTTAGATTTGCTGGGAAATAAGTAGAAATATTACATATTTTCCATTTTCATTCAATTCAAACAGTGCATTTTAATTTGCTATACCTTGTCTAACAATTTTCATTAAACAATCTATTTCCCATTGCAAACGGTCCTATTAACTAAAAGGCATTGTTTATGCATGTATTTAATAGTAATAAAAACACTATGAAATAGTTTGGATGTGGAAGACAAAAGTAGAATTTTTACTTCTTGTAATAGCATCTTCAGTCACTTATTATCTATTGCTAAAATTTAATCAAGTCATTAGCTGAATTATTCTTTGTTTCAATTCACATCCCAAAACAAATCTTCAGACTAAATTCCAGAGACGGTTCCAATGATTTGACAGTTGATGCTTCATCCATCTGTTTTCCAACCGAGTTGAATTTTTGACTCCTTGTTCTTTTACATAACCACAGCAATGACATATTTTAGCCTCAGTGCAACCAATACCCTGAATGCCAGGGACATGTTAATGTCAACACTGACACTATAACCACTATTCACGATTTGCCAGGAAACCTCAAGTGGCTATCCTATGAAAAGCATCACTTGGCATTACCACAGTCAGAACTGGAGAACAGGTACCCAAGTGCATAATGCTAAAAATAAAAACACTCAACAAACAATGCCTTTTTTGTTCATGTAATTCCTTATTGCAGAAAAAGATTATACAACCCAGTGGTGGTCTGGTATGTCACAGTGTTGGATGAATTTATCTGGGGGGGGTTACAAACATCACCGCTGGTTTTGATAAATGATTGACAGTTACTTCAAAAGCAACAACGGGCTCTGGCGGTGTCTCTGTCACCTACTGTGAGTGTTTCTCAAACAGAAGCGTGAAAAGAGCTTCTGGGTAAAACAGAACCTGGAGAGCAGCCAATGAGCTGCCAGGACTAATGCCTCACACAGTAAACAAGTCTGTAAAATCTTGTTAGGCTATCTAATTTGTCATGAGAAAAGCTGCATATGAAGGAACATGTGCCTTCGAGAAGTAATTGTGGTCTTGAAACATACTTCTTAATCAATCGGAGCTTGAGGTAAACTTTTTCATTTTACGAAGACATTTTCACAAATGTTGTGAGTAGCCTGACTTAAAAGCTTGAATCCCCGCCCCAAGAAAACACTCCAAAATCATGTTGAAAGTCACATTGAATGCTGGAAGATTTTATAGATTTTTTTTCCCTTTCATTGCTTGTATATTCTAGTGACTAGTCAATGGATTGGCTTGCAGTCCCTAAATTTTTGTCCATGTGATATATGAAAGTGAGTTCTGCAATAATCCAAATGGTACTCATTACACAACTGCGAATCGTGGTATAGGTAGGTTAGGAATGGATATTTCAAACTTTATTTTGAAAAGAAATTGAAGTTCTAACTTCAAGGTGTTAAAAATACTTGAACCTCTCCTCATTTACATATGTGCACCTTCAAGAGCAACTCAATGTTGAGTATTATGCTCAAGGATACTTCAACATGGTCATGGAGGTACTGAAAGCAGGCAACCTTTGAGTTATGAAGTGCCAATTGTACTACACTGGAAATCATAATTGTGGTTCTAAAAACACAAGATAAGTAAAGGTCATATGAAAGGTACAATGAGTCTACAATCTGAGCTTCAATTAAAACCAAACCAACAACAATATTTCATCCAAAGCTTAAATGAGGAGGAAGGGAGATGCCGATGCTGTTGGCTACTGGAGAAAAAAACAACCTTTAAAATACACAGCAACTATATCCAGATCAAAGGAAGCAGACGAACAGCCTCAAGTCTCAAAGATATCCCCAAGAGCTTGAACGTACTCATTAAACCTAAAAAATCCAGTATTACACAGAAAAGGCAACATGCGGAATTGGAATATTGTATTTTGTGCAACTCTAGGATTGCATGTGAAGTTATTTAAGAGGTTTTTGTAGCTACCAAGCAGACTTAATGTCTCCAATGTCTGGTATTGCTAAATATCCTCAAGGGTTTTGAGAGTAGCATATTAACAGCATAATCAGGGGTAGGAGACACAAGATGATACAGATGGAAAGGATTCTAAATTGAACATTTAGGAAAAAAGTACCGTAATTTTCGGACTATAAGTCGCACCGGAGTATAAGTCGCACCAGCCATAAAATGCCCAAGAAAGTGAAAAAAAAACATATATATGTATATAAGTCGCTCCTGAGTATAAGTCGCCCCCCCACCCAAACTATGAAAAAAAACGCGACTTATAGTCCGAAAATTACGGTAGATCAATTTTCGCACGTCCTGAATGTTGTTTGTCACCTAAATGTTGAACAGAGGCTGAGATCTACCGGAGTCAAATTCACAATAACACTAGTATTTTTGTGACAGGACAAAATGTGCAAAACAAAGAAACTGAGAGGAGCAGTACATCACCCTCAACTGATGATAATTTTGTAGCAAGAAGGGGGGCAACTTAATTGGCACAGTTGGGTCTTTGAATTCTCCAGAGAATAATTTGCAATTCTTAATTATTGTTTAATGATTTGTTGCCACTCATTTGAATCCGGTTTGAAACACTAACGTTGGCAGTGTGCAAAAATGCAAATTGTTTGCCAGGGTCTCCAAGTCCGGGCCTCAAAAGCCCCTATTTTGCTTGTTCCAACACACTTGGTTCAAATGATCAAGGTTGTGCAAAGTTTGCGGATGAGCTGATCATGTGACTCAGGTGTGCTGGACCGGGGAAACATTAAAAACAGACTGGATAGGGTCTTAAAGACCAGACTTGGAAACCCCTGCATCACAGTTTTCCGCACTTCACTATTCACAAATTCACCCATTGTCGATTTTTTTCAGGGGGGGGGCAACAAACACCTACTTGCGTTTTTCTGCAATATTGCAAAGGAGTCCGAATTTGTTTTATATTTGTAGCGAAATACAATTTTGTGGATATGTATTATTAATATGCACAAATGCTGCAATAGCAATATACAAATAAACGTAGTAATCATAAGTTTGCACAGATAAAACTTCCCCGGTTGGTTAATTTACATACTATTCAAGTGTTTCAGTGCTTTTCATATGTTGTTGTGCCCTTAATTCATCAGCCAAACACTAAAGTTATGAAGAATGTAAACATTCTGGATATGCTCCAAGAACGAAAAAGTATTATGGTGTCTGTGAGAGTACTGCAGTCGACAGCAGTGGTCCCCATTTTTTTTCTGCCAAGGACTGGTACGCGTTATTACGGATTTTTCTAAGACCGGCAACCATTCGTCAATGAGGCGTGCTGACATATCTCCTGATCGGTAACTAATCACAAAGAGTGGGTGAAGTTTGGATTTTTTTTTCCTATCTCTGTGGCCTGTTACCAAATGGTGTGGGGGCGGGTGGTTGGGTAGCAGTAACCTGCAGTACATAAAGAAGATTCAAACCTACTACTGTGACATTCCCGTTGATGAATGTTGAATGTGTGTGAGCAAGTCAGAAAGACAGATAATGAGATACCATTGCTGTCTGAGAGTGCGTGTGCAAGCAAGCGGTATAGTGGGTTTGAAAAATGAGCTCTTTTACATGTTTTGGTACGAGCGATGGGTTAGTGAATTAATTGAAAATCGAAAAGTAATTTTCATGAAAATGTCAAATTACCGTATTTTCCGGACTATAAGGCGCACCTAAAAACCTCAAATTTTCTCAAAAGCCGACAGTGCGCCTTATAGTCAGGTGCGCCTTATATATGGACCAAATTCCGTCTAAATTGCGTATCGCGTCTAAATTTAAACTGGCCTGAAGCATTGTGTTGTAAAATCAATCATAAGTGGCCCGTTAAAGACTATGAATCATGAATCAAAAAGACTATGGATTATTATTTTGTGATTATAAACTAATTTGTTGTGTCTGAAGTTGAAATAAAAAAGATAAAATTGAGAATGATTTGATTTGGATTAAAAATCTGACATGATGCAACCTGGCCTGTTTACTGCAGTCACAAACACTAATATCACCCTTCTTATTCATACAACAATAACAACAATAAAACAAACTTAATACATCTAATAAAAAAGTCATTCAACTTTCATAAAATTGTTAATTTGTTATTATTTTAATCTTTAACTTTAACTTTTAAAGTTTACTGATCTGACTGTTTTGTTTTGTACTTTTTAAAGTAAGCTTTACATGTTTATTTTGTGTGTTGTGTGATATTAACATTATTGATATATTGTTATTGTTTTCACTATTTCAAGTTATTATATTGTGATTGCATTAATGGTGTGCCTTATAGTCCGGTGTGCCTTATATATGGACAAAGTTTTAAAATGGGCCATTTATTGAATGCACCTTATAGTCCGGTGCGCCTTATAGTCCGGAAAATACGGTAGCTGTAAAAATTCTCATACTTGCCCGAATGTGTGTACCCAGCTTATACTAACATCTAGGACAGAATGAAGCAAATTCCAAATCCATTTTTACACTTTTTATACATGAAAAAAGTGCAAAAAAAGCACAACTCAAAAATATATTTGAATGCAATCCAAGTTGTGTCACCATCAGTGGAAATAATCAGCCCATGATGTCACCGCCACGTCATCCTGCAGCTGTAGTGTCACCTCCTGTTGCTGATGTCGTTTGATGTCACCGCTCTGGGCAGCAAATTAACATCATGACTGGATGTTACATGCAGGGAACCTACTGATGTGGCTGCAGGCGTCCCTCTACTGTGCTTGTATTACAGTAGCTGCTTAAGCCGTTGTGACATTTCTCTGAAGTTTACTTCCGTTATAACAAATTGAGACATGAAAGTTTTCCGGGTCGGTGAAGATTTTCATCTTTTAAACACAGTGACCGGTTCTCTAAGGGTCACACTCTCAGTGACATGCGCTGGATCCTGATGAGGAGTGACAGGTTGTGCTGATTGACATAGTGATGTCATTGCAGCTCGTTTGAGTCTCCGGAGAGGGGAAAAGAAATTGCTGTATGGAGTCTCAGACTTCAAGCACTAACAGTGTGTTATTACGGATGTAATAATTCACTTGGCAACCAATTTCTGACAAGTTTTTCAAATGACATGAAGGAACTGTAATCTTAAAAGATGAACAGCAATTAGACAAACCAAGCCGTGCTGAACACTAAATAACTTTCCTGTGGCATAAGTGGTCTTAAAATAAACATCAATTTGTCATGTAATAATTGTGGTGGGTTTTTTTATTTGCCGATGGACAGTTGTGCTTTGTCGCCAAGGTTTTTAGGAGAGTTCCCCAGGGCAGGGTTTGGCTCTTCACCGGAGTGGCCCATGCTACTCTACGCTTCGATTTGTCATTGGTGACCGGGCGAGTGTCGAGCACGCACCATGACTTCAAACATAAGCAAAATTATGTTTTCCTCATAAGCAGAATGATTCCTTACCCTTACCATTTTTTCGCAAAAAACGAAGGGAAACAAAATGGGGAATTGTGGGATATATTGGCATTAACCAGTCACTTTAAGCATATGATAAACTGACTGTGCCATTATCTAACGTCACAATTAACAATGTTTTGAACAACGCATATTTAATTTGACCAGCGTTTTGGGGTTCAAATAATCATGTTTTGAACAACCGGGGAGCCCTGTATTGTAAAACATGGCTGGGTTTTTCCACATTGCTCCATAATGCCAATGGAGACAATAGGGAAGTAGTGTAGAATGAAACCCTCCCATTAAATGCCAGTATATGATCGAAATAATTTGTCTTCAGAATCAATATCAATTGTATTATGAATCCACAAGAGAAATGAGATGTACACTGAAATTCAATAACACAGAGTTGAGTTTGTCAGCTCCGCAACAAGTCCCACATGGCAGTTTTTATGGAGCTACAGCGTTCCTTGTGTTTACAGCTTACAAAATTGTCCTTAAAGCGACAATAAAATGTGCTGTGAGCTATAATATTACGTCATTTGCCAGCGGTTCTTATTACAAACATGTTTCTTTCTGTTCAAGAGGTTGGCAACAAAGTACGAGAATATTCCTTATCTTAAGGAAAATTAAGGGAAAAAAAATATGATTTATTATTGTTGATTATGTCACCAATATATGTACCGTATTTTCCAGACTATAAGTCGCGTTTTTTTTCATAGTTTGGCCGGGGGTGCGACTTATAATCAGGAGCGACTTATATGTGAAATTATTACTTGATCCTTAACACATTACTTACTAGTATAGTTGATCACTTCACATATTATTTCCAATTTAAACCGCATGAGATTGCACTAGGCCTGTGGAATAATTGGAACTGCCACTGACTGAGTCTGAATCCATTCACTGACTTCCGGAGTCAGCGGAGTTGTTTATAACACAGAGGACAGAGATTGACACAGAGGACGAAGATTTCGATGGATTTAATGATTTGGAGTGACACGGACGGTTCGATAAAATTGTTATTTATGTTATAGTTATTTGATATATAGTTTATATATAGTTATTTTGGCCTGTGGAATAACTGGAACCGCAACTGACGATGTGTCCGACGTCAGTGCCGCATGCACTTCCAGGGTCAGCAGCGGCGTTGTTTACACAAAGGACGAAGATTTCAATGGATTTCAATAAAATGGAGTGACACCGATGGTTTGATAAATGTGTTATTTGTGTTATAGTTATTTGAATAACTGTTGGTATGTTAGACTTAGACTTAGACTTAGACAGAACTTTATTGTCATTTTGTCAACACTAGGTGTGTACAAAACGAAATTTCGTTGCATACGGCTTTCAGCAATGTAGAGGTATTTCGGCTGGTTAAAAAAAAGTGACATTCTATATAAAAATATGAAATAAGATAATTATAAAGTACAAGGTGCAGCAGTGATAAAGTATGTGAACAGTGCAGGAGACAAAAACAGTATTTACAAGTGTGCAGAGGAATGCTACGTTTGAATGTTCAACAGTCTGACGACAGCAGGGAAAAAACTATTGCAGAACCTGGTGGACCTGCAGCGGATGCTGCGAAACCTCTTCCCAGAGGGCAGCAGGGAGAACAGTCCATGGTGGGGGTGTGATGGGTCACTGATAATATTTCGGGCTCGGGACACGCAGCGCTGGGATGACAAGTCCTGAATGGAGGGAAGAGGAGCCCCGATGATCCTCTCTGCTGTCCTCACCACTCTCCTCAGGTTCTTCCAATCGGAGGCGCTGCAACCTCCACACCACACCGAGAGACAGCTTGTCAGAATGCTCTCTATGGTGCTTCGGTAGAACGTCCTCATGATGGGTGGGGGCAGGTGGGCTCTCCTCATCCTCCGCAGGAAGTACAAGCGCTTCTGTGCCCTCTTGACCAGTGTTGTGGTGTTCACAGTCCAGGTGAGGTCGTCTGTGATGTGGACTCCCAGGAATTTAGTGCTGCTGACCACCTCCACAGCTGAGCTGTTGATGATCAGTGGAGCGTGGTGAGGCTGGTTCTTCCTGAAGTCGACGATGATCTCCTTCGTCTTCTCCACATTCAGGATCAGGCTATTTTCTCTGCACCAGCCCACCAACTGCTCCACCTCCTCTCTGTAGTCCAGGTCGTTGTTGTCCCTGATGAGGCCCACCACCGTTGTGTCGTCTGCAAACTTCACGATGTGATTGGTGGTGAACCTGGGGGCGCAGTCGTGTGTCATCAGGGTGAACAGCAGGGGGCTCAGGACGCAGCCCTGAGGGGAGCCTGTGCTGAGGGTGATGACATCGGAGGTGTTCTGTCCGACCCGGACTGACTGAGGTCTGTTGGTGAGGAAGTCTAGCAGCCAGTTCCGAAGGGGGGTGCTGAAGCCCAGGTGTTCCAGTTTTTCCACCAGATGTTGTGGAATGATGGTGTTAAACGCTGAGCTGAAGTCCAGGAACAGCAACCGCACGTGGGTGTTCCTCTCCTCCAGGTGAGCCAGGCTCAGGTGAAGAACGGAGGAGATGGCATCCTCAGTGGAGCGGTTCTGCCGGTAGGCAAACTGGAACGGATCGAATGTTGGGGGGAGTCTGGAGACGATGTGATCTTTGAGCAGCCTTTCGAAGCACTTCATCATGATGGGAGTCAGTGCCACAGGTCTGTAGTCATTCCATGAGGTGATTTGAGGTTTCTTCGGCACCGGAATGATGGAGGCAGCCTTGAAGCACACTGGCACTTTGGCTTGGTCCAGCGAGATGTTAAAAATGTCTGTGATGACACCAGCCAGCTGGCCTGCACATTCCTTGAACACCCGCCCAGGTATGTTGTCGGGGCCTGGGGCCTTACGTGGGTTGACTCTTCTCAGAGTCTTCCACACGTCGGCTGAGTCAAGGCAGAGGACCTCCTCTTCCTGGTGGGGAACAGTTTTAACTGCCGGAGTGCTGTTTAGTGCCTCAAAACGCCCAAAGAAGTTATTTAGACCATTTAGGAAGTCAGCATCAACCTCACCCACCGGGGGGGAGGGTGAGTTGTAGTCCGTGATCGCCCGTATGCCTTGCCACATACTCCTGGTGTTATTGGCGTCGTGGAAAAAATCCTGAATTTTCCGACTGTGGCTTCGCTTCGCTAGCCTGATGGCACGGTTCAAGTTGGCTCTCGCTGTCCTCAGTGCCTCCTTGTCGCCAGACTTGAAGGCTGAGTTCCGTGCTCGTAGCATATGACGTACATCCTCAGTCATCCAGGGTCGTTGGTTGGCTCGGGTGATGATGTTCTTAGTGGTGCTGACGTCCTCGGAGCATTTGTTGATGTAGGCTGACACAGTCGGGCACGTTCTCAGTTCCTCGTTTGTGTTTATGTAACGTTAGCATACCGTATCATTTAGCCTGTTGTTGCCTGATCATGTCTGTTCTTGGTGTTGGATTTTGTCAAATAAAGTTCTCCCAAAAATGCGACTTGTACTCTGGTGCGACTTTTTTTTTTTTCTTTATTATGCATTTTATGGCTGGTGCGACTTATAGTCCAGAAAATACGGTATATCCTTGAAAGTAACTCAGCAGTAAGTAAATAAATAAATAACATTTTAAAAAATCAAGTATTTTATTTTTCAGCCACATGCAACAACTGCATGATGTGTTCTATGCCTGTCTGCTCTGCTTTTTTCTGTCTTCAGTTTTCTGGGTGGAGCCTGGATGGTATACCTGTTGGCAAGTAAGCCCAGTTTATTTGTACTATTCATCCATCCATCCATTTTCTGTACCGCTCAGTCCCCACGGGGGTCGCGGGTGTGCTGGAGCCTATCCCAGCCGTCATCGGGCAGTAGGCGGAAGACACCCTGAACCAGTTGCCAGCCGACCGCAGGCCACACAGAGACAAACAACCATTCGCACTCGCACTCACACCGAGGGACAATTCGGAGTGCTCAATCGGCCTACCAAGCATGTTTTTGGGATGTGGGAGGAAACCGGAGCGCCCGGAGAAAACCCACGCGGGCCCGGGGAGAACATGCAAACTCCACACAGGGAAGGCCGGAGGTGGAATCGAACCCGCACCCTCCTAACTGTGAGGCGGACGTGCTACCCAGTGCTCCACCGAGCCGCCATTTGTACTATTCACTTAAAATTATATTTAGCTGCACTGTTACTTCCCCAAGTTGACATTTGTGTAATGATATATGATATACAATATGTACATGTAATAACGACATCTGCATGTGAGGTTGTTTTACATAGACATAGGAAAATGAAGCTTGAAATTTGCTTCATAAACCACTTGTACTTTTGATGCCTCTAAATGGCATTGTTGGTTTAAATAAAGAGTTTAAGAAATGGTAAGTCAATATATGTACTTTAAGTCCAGTGTTGAACAGAGAGTGCCCTCTAGGGGAGTGAAAAAGTACAATAACTGGTTCAAGAAGCAAATTTGAAGCTTCATTTCTCATCACTAGTTTTCACATGTTCTATGGATGTAAAAAGAGTCCTTTCAGATATGTGTCGGTTGGACGTTTGAATAGTCAAGCAAAATTTTGAACCAACAGTCAATCTAAAAAATGATGAACAAACACAATACAACTATAGTTTTTAGTTTACTCCAAATTATCCAGCCACATCTAGATTTACATGAATGCTTAGAGGCACAACGGCAAGCTATATGTCTCGTCTTGGACTCGTGAATAGCGACATGTGTTCTACATTAGAATGGCTGAAGTCAACCCAACTGGGCCTGCAGATGAGGGGGAAGGGACCATTTGTAAGTGTGTGTTTACATAAATCATTGCTGTCTCGTGAAAATATATATTTTTTTGTTTGTGGGGATACTTTCACCTAAAGGTATATAATCAAAACAGGAGTTGCATCATGAAGATAGGTTTTCATCTGACAAGAGATACTAAGTGTGTATGAGTCCCCGTTCAGTAATGTGTGCGTGAAATACCAAGAAAGAGCAAGATTGTGTGTGCTGCATGCAGGACGCATCACTAATCTTTATAAGTGGCTATAAATCCCAACTGCTCTGCTGGGCGTTCATGGTGGGGGAGTAAGCTGTGTGGATGGGGGGGCTGGTGAAGTCCTGCTCTCTTGCATGACGCCACAGCTTGCAAAATTAATATTTATGAGATGAAACCGCTGCAGTTGTTGAGATTCATCTCATCAGGTAGCCATGCTGCACAAGAGGTGAACGTTTAAGCACTGAAGGTTTCTGGATTCCAGCCAAACACGGTGGACTATGCATCATTCCCTGACCTCAGAGATGGAGCATTCTGTTTTCAGCTCACCTTTATTTGTGTGGCTAAGCCTCAATACCCTCTGATCGCAAGCAGCTGTGGCAGAATAGATATGTTATTAATTCATCCAATGCAGCATACCAGGGCTTCTTCGGATACCAGTTACCGAATTTACGAGTTTTTCATCTTCTTTGCTTTGACTTGTGAGCACAGTTGTGAAGTACAAGCGCTTAATGGTGGCAGTCAACTCAACACACTTCAAAATTACGACTGACATTCACTTATAGTAGTGCCGTACTGATGAGCTGAGAGGAGTTGGTGTTATGAATCTCACTGCTTCAAATTTGCTTCATGGAACTTCATGTTTTTTTTGACTCCTCAAGATGTCACTATTGGTTTAAATATAGGGGGTTAAAAAAGGGCAAGTCAGTATACTTTTAGCCCAATGTTAATAAGAGTGTCCTCTAAAGCAGAGGTCCCCAACCACCGGGCCACGGACCGGTACCAGTCCGTGGGTCATTTGGTACCGGGCCACACAGAAAAAAAAAATTTCATCGAAGATCAATTAATTCAGGTCAAGACACTCGTCCCGGTCACGTAACATGCTTCCCCAGTCAAGCCCTCAAAGCTACGGAGCAGATACTTAATAGTGAGTTTTATTTTTGTGCAGTTTTTATTATAAATGTATTATTAATTTATATATTTATATAAAGGCCAGTCCGTGAAAATATTGTCTGACATGTAACCGGTCCGTGGCGCAAAAAAGGTTGGGAACCGCTGCAAGGAGGTTCATGAAGCAAATTTGAAGCTTCGTTTCCCATCACTGGTTCGGGGCAGGACACACTCTGAATGCAGCAGGCAATCACATTTCAGATGGGTATGTCCGGCTTAGAACTCAAGAACGGAATTCAGAATCGCACCTGGCCAAGGTTGAGCACAACAGAAAAAGCAGCATCGAAATGTATAAATACATTATTTTGAATTCTATTTAATTATGCAGTTACTGTATATTTTTATAAAGTACAGATTTAATTACTGTATATTCAAATCTTTTTTGGAAAAATGAATGCAAAAGTCATAGTATGTGATAGCAAAAAGACGTTTCTTCCATTTGGCTTCGAGCGTTTGCATAAATGTGAAAGCTGCCAACAGTTGGTGTTCCCACTTTACACCAAGAGAGCTGTGCTACATTCTGATTCTTGTGTCGCTGTTTTGTTTTTTGTTCGTAGTTCCCACTGAAAAAGTTTCAGGCGAGGCATTTTCAGTCCACCAAACTGATTTGATCATTTGCACATCATAAACGGTGTTGCTGAGTCAGCTCGGTAGTTAGAAGGTGCTTTCTAAAGTTATTTCTCCTATTTATTATTATTGCTGATGTAGCGATGTGAGCTGCCTTACTCACTGCACCACTCTATCTGATTGTTGCAGTGTCATACATTTGATTCCAGAAGCCTGAATCCCAATCAAAAGAATAAAAACATGGGAACACTTCAAATGTACTCGGGCAATAAACTACTCTACCACTGAGGAACTGGTAAGTAATTTCTAACTTATCATTATTTCAATTGAAGTAAATTATCAAATAGAAAAAAAGTGTAAAAGAAGAATTTGCAACTTCAGATATACTGTATATTGCAGTACCAGTTATGATGAAAAATACAAAAAGAATTAAAATTCAATTAACGACATTAACCACAAAAAAGCAAATAGTTCTACTAGCTCCCCCATACGTCACCAGCTGCCCGGATTATTTTGACAGCTCATGGTTTTCTTTCTGTCAGTGACATGATTGATGAGACACTGACTCCAAGGTAGTCAGACATAAAAATATGAACCCAAAATAGAAGAGTAGCCTAAAATATAAAAATAAGTTTGGCCTTACTGTTATTTGTATATTAAGTGCTAGTCATTGCCAGATGACCTCATATATATATATATATGTAGATAGATAGATAGATAGATAGATAGATAGATAGATAGATAGATAGATAGATAGATAGATAGATAGATAGATAGATAGATAGATAGATAGATAGATAGATAGATAGATAGATAGATAGATAGATAGATAGATAGATAGATAGAAGTCTAATGAAGGTATCTGTACTTTCCAGGCTCAACCGTGTACACTCATATATGGCAAAAAGTATTAATTAATAATTCATTAAATACATTGGACAGCCTGTTGAACGTCAGCATATGCAGTACATGTGTTATAAAACATGTATATCAGTAATGTAAAGCGACAGCAATGGGCATGCGCAAAACGCCCACATCAGATAATGAGTGTGTCGTCGCTGAAAGCAATTGGTGCGCACTGCCTCGCACAGCCTTCCAATCTTCTCACCTACCCTGACCACATTAATCTGATAGCTGCTATTTTGATGAATAAGTCATTGTTTTGTTTTTATACGGTACAATACAAAACAGTCACCCTCCATTCCCTTTTAGTGACTTTTAAGTGACTTTAAGACCAACATTTATCAAAGTCGTTCGCTTGTAGGCAGACAAAAACTTTATGTGGAATGAGCAATGGCAGCCTATTGAGCCATTTTGTGACCAGATATTGACTTAACTCAGAGAAGGGTTGTTAGACCAACTGATTTAAAAGAGGGTGAGGACTCAACTGTCACATAAAAAAAATGTATTCCCGCTAAATAACCTAAGTTTTAAATCAATGTACCTCTAATCTGATTACTCTTTTTTTTCTGTAACTGTAATGGATTGCTGTTTAAAACGGGCAATTAGTCCCCAAGGCTGCCTGGCAGCAATTGCAAAAACTCTAAGCTAATTGTTTTATCAGCAACGTTTCATCTTGTGTGCTTCACCATGTTTTTCTAGTACACTACTTTCCTATTGAGCATCATTTTGTTGCATCCTAAATTCATTTTGTGTTCCATGTAGTGGTAAAAATCAATTTCTTATGATGACCCTACTAGCATAATGTGAATCTCTCACCTCGTCCGTGTCAACATTACGGCACTACAATTACAAGTAGCAAATTCAGTGTAGCTTAGTGTCGCAAAGCAAGAATATTGTTCCTTATTAATATAAATACTTGTGTATGAAGAAAGAGTATGATGCATTGAATCTACTCCAACAAGTACCATTTTTCCAAAAGGTTAACTCAATTAAATGTAATGAGGAAAATGTGGTGTGTTGCTTTACTACCCGCCTCTGAAGGCAAATGAAGTTCATTTAACATATACAGGATGAAAATGTGATCATCTTTCTTCACTGTCTCTACCATGCTGGAGAAAAAGATTTCGACAATTCAACTTTCGGTCAAGTCAAGAAAAAAATATTTATATAGTCCTCTATTTTAGAAAAGTCTCAAAGGGCTTCACATATCCCACATTTGACAAATATTAAATATGTCCCTTGAGCTTAATCCCCAGGAGGGCAAAGAATGACTAAAAAATAATAATTAAAAAAAAACATCAGGGGGGAAAGAATGAGAAACCTTCAAAAGGGGCTACGAGCGGATGAGGGACTCCCCTTTCAGGATGACGAGGCCGTAAGATTACTTAGATTCTTTATTTGTATTATTGTACACAAAAATGTGAATGATGTGTTTCATACTAACTTTCTCTGGAGAAAATCTCACGTAGAAGACATCACTTCAGCCGGTAAGAATATGAGGACAAATAATTCATCTAAAAGCCTCTAGAGGTACTAATGAGAGAGAATTAAAGGTGTGGGTAGCTTTAGCGCTTCTCCAGCAGGCAATGCAGGTTTTCCACCATGAATAATGGATGAGTGTCAGAGCCAAGTCGCTGATGTTAAATATAGACGGCCGAGAGCACAAAACATAAATGAAACGTTAATACTAAGAGCTTAGCAAAATTATCTTTCTGGAAATTACTCACAGGCATTTGTTATTGTGCCCTCCCCCCATTCATTCAGGCACAAAACAAACACAAACAAGATGATTAATTAAAATATACTTGGCTCCAAATGTTACCTGTTTTATTGATTGTATGCTTTTGTTTTAAAATTACAGATCATTTCATTTGAGATAATTAAAATTTCAGTAAGACAAGTTTTGGAAACTTCATTTTGGACCAAAACGCTGAATATGGAAGCTCAAATGAAAGGCACAATTTTTTGATTATTCAGCATAACTGCAGACCTTTGTATGGGGTTACTTTTTCAATGCAGGCACTTGTACAGACACCAGAATGAATGGTGTAATATTTTTTAAGGGAAAAATCTATTGGTTGGTGGCAAATAGTATGATAATTATCGTATTTTCCGCACCATAAGGCGCTTCGGGTTAAAAGGCGCAAACTCAATTGCGGGGTCTGTTTTTTATTTAATCCACACATAGGACGCACCGCATTATAGGGCCCATGCATGCCATGATTTACGGTAAACAAAAGAACGTCACGGGAGCAAGACAGTGAGTTCGGTTGTACTTTATTCTACTGTTTAACCATGGACTCTACTGTACTCACATTATTGTTAATCGATATTCATACGCAAATCTGTCCAAGTCCTCATCTTCTGTATCCAAATTAAACAGTTGCGCAAGTTCATGCCAAGTTTCCTCTCGTCATTGTCTTGTCGTTGTCACGTTGCTCTTCTGGCTTTCCAGAAAGCTCTAATTGTGCCTCGTAAGCATGTCTCTTTGTCTATGCCATTTTAGAGGGTCCTAATGCTGTGTTTTTTGCACAAACGATAGTATTTATTTATCAATGGCAGTGGAGGTACGTACGTGATTGATTTACCGCCCTGATCTACATAAAATGTAATGTCCTCTGATTGGTTCATCGGGTTTTCGTATTACGGCGGTATATTACGGAAGACAGATTTTGGAATTTGATCCACAAAAAAGGCCCACCTTATTAAAAGGCGCACCTTCTGTTTTTGAGGAAATAAAGGCTTTTAAGTACACCTTATGGTGTGGAAAATACGGTACTGTCTGGTAATCTTTGGTAAGTATTTGAGCACTTTTCCTTTGGATTTCACAGACTGAGCGTTTGGCTTTGGAGCAGTTGCCAGTTTGTCATGTTTAGTTAAGTGTATATACACATTGAGGACTACATTGAGTCGTGTTTTTGATGTAATTCCTTGTTTAAAAAAACAAGAGCATTCAAGTTTTTCCTCATGAGTTTGAAGGGTGAAGGTTGCAGGTGTGGCAAAAGTGGGGAAATGCTGTTATTTTGAGGCTATATTACTGATATGTCGGCTGAATTGTTGAGCAGAAGTTTTTTAGCAACAAAATAAAAGTAAAACAAAACAAAAAAATTACTGGTTGAGTGAGTACATGAAAGATGTTTAAAAATGTAAAAGTAAAATGCCACCAATTTTAGTTTTACTATTTTAAGTCTAACTACATTTCTTTGCAGTTCAAACAACTTTCGAACATTTGAACCGTTATATCTGGCATGGGTATATTAGTGCACCGCAGCAGACCTGAATTGGATATTCTCCTCTTGAGTTGATCTCTGCTGCATCATTTGTCAGGAGACCTCATTTCAGGCAGAATCAAAGGAGTTAACTCTGTGACTGTGTTTTGACTGTTCCTTTGGCTTTTTTTTTTTTTTTTTTTGAGTCTTTTTGTGATATTTTTTTCTGAAACCTTGGCATGGAAGGAGAAAAGGAATGTGAGAACAGAAGAAGCGTTCCAATTCCCGTTGACTTGACAGCAGTGTGTCTCAGGCAGAATTGCGATAGAACACCCTTTGCCTGGTAGAAAATTAAATGTGTGAAGATGTGCATGCATTACCCCTAATCTTTAAGGGAGTATTGTGTTTTGTGTACTGTGCTTTTAACATAATAACCAGTGCTGGGACGGAACGAACCGCCGAGCCTGTCTTGCAATCCACTCAAAAGGTACACCAAACTGGTTAAGAAAGCTGACTTTGTTGTTGTATGTCACAAGACCACAAGGCTAAGTAAGGTTAAGATCAAAATTACGGTTTTTGAAACATTCGCAAGAAACCGTGCCTGAACGACAGGGCTACGCGTGCTTTTAAATACCCCCATTGAAACAGTGCTCAAAAATGACGTCATGATATACAGTAATCCCTCGTTTATCGCGGATAATTGGTTTCAAAAACCACCCACGACAAAGTGAAATCCGCCAAGTATGGTCACCAACATACCAGCTCAGTGGCCTAGTGGTAGAGTGTCCGCCCTGAGACTGGAAGGTTGTGGGTTCAAACCCCGGCCGGGTCATACCAAAGACTATAAAAATGGGACCCATTGCCTCCCTGCTTGGCACTCAGCATTAAGGGTTGGAATTGGGGGGTTAGATCACCAACTGATTCCCGAGCGCAGCACCGCTGCTGCTCACTGCTCCCCTCTCCCCCAGGGGATGGATTAAAATCACACGGGGATGGGTTAAATGCAGAGGGCAAATTTCACCACACCCAGATGTGTGTGTGACGATCATTGGGACTTTAACTTTTAACTTTTTAACAAGAAGTACTGGGCAGACTAACGAGTCAGCGGAAAGATGCTAATTCGCGATCGTGCTAACACGCGAAAACGGACTTCTAAAGGAATGCAAACGAACATTTGGAGGTTAGACACGTTTCCTCAATTTAGAAGTTTTATTTTGACTTTTAAATGTTTTTTTTAATTTGGAAACAAAACGCGAAGTAGCGAGGGATCACTGTATCTCAGTTTCCTTTTATTTATGATCGGAATAACGATTGACCATCATGACAAAAGCAATGACGAAACCGCTTTTAAAATAAGTGGACAGAAAGACGGATATTTGTATTATGAATAAGGCCGGCGTGACAATGACGGAAGGGTGCCAAGGTTGAGATCGAAGGAAGGATTGGCAAAACTATGACGTATACTATGTTCACTGTAAATTACATTTATGCTTAAAAAAACAACACACACCTATCAGTTTGTATGATTTGTCTTACTACACTCTTTTTGCTATAAGTTGACAACTGACTAATGAAGGAAGCTGTGCTGCGTTCATAAGCACACGCACTCAAATTAAATGACAGTCTGTCTACCAGCAGAGTGAGGTACTGAATTAAACTCAGCTGAGCATCAGCTACTATGTCATTTTCACTTTACCATATTATTAATCTCTCGCTTCTGGTGCTGATTACATACACGGTCTTTTTCATTTGGCCCAGCAATCAACCTCCCAGACCTCAGTGGCACATACGTCATTTGTTACAGCAGCAGCACACTGTGGGCCCTGAGCAGCAGCTCACACGGTGCGTAAAGACTTTAAAATCTTTCTCTCCAAGCCACACATCAACTGTGTCCATGGATAGCTGGCTGGGAATGGAAATATGCATCTGTAAGTTTTAAAAGCCTGCAGTGTCTCCAATGGCTCATCCTTGACTTTATTATTCACGCTGGCCCTTAATGAAAATGTTTTACAGCATGGGACTTTTAGCTTTAAAATGATTCTTGATTAAATTTTACTCCTGATGCTTCACAGTTTGATGTTTTTGTAGCAGTGTCTGCATTTGTCTGAGTTCAGAGGACACCCTTAATTAAGTATTCCTGCACGCTAAATTGGAATTATTACAGCTCTTTTCTGTTCCGAAATTAAAAGGAGACACAAAATGCATTAGGTGCATTAAGGGTTCAGGGTTTTCTTGAAGGTCTTAAAAAAAGAAACAGTCACCAAAGAGCAACAAACACAAATGGAATACTTAGTGTTTAAACACAGCTAAAGTGTCCTATAGAAAGCCTCGGGAAAATGATGAAAATTGTAATTGCATTTTTTTGTTTTTTATTTAAACATCAGTCACTTTCAGTCAATTTGCAGGAGTTTGTTTAAATACATATGATATATGAATAACTCATATTCAAAAACTTTATAAAATATTTTTAGAAATATTTAGATAATATATAAAACAAAAACGTTTTCAAAATTATTTCACACAATAATAAAAATGCACTATCTCATCCCTTCTAATCGAATGACTGGGACACTTTGCCTCCAAAGTAGTCTTTTTATACTGTCCATATTGTGTTTCGAGTCGCGAGTACAGGCTGTGATGGGTCCCATGAATACATTAATTTCATGTTCTCCCCGGGCCCGCGTGGGTTTTCTCCGGGCACTCTGGTTTCCTCCCACATCCCAAAAACATGCTTGGTAGGCCGATTGAAGACTCCAAATTGTCCCTAGGTGTGAGTGTGAGTGCAAATGGTTGTTTGTCTCTGTGTGCCCTGCGATTGGCTGGCAACCGGTTCAGGGTGTCCCCCGCCTACTGCCCGATGACGGCTGGGATAGGCTCCAGCACGCCCGCGACCCCCGTGGGGACTACAGCGGTTCAGAAAATGGATGGATGGATGAACGAGTATTTTTAGAATCGCTTATTCCATCAATTATTAGATTGAATAATAATAATGTTGCTTAAAAGTGTATTACAAGACCAATATATCCATTTACTCTTTTTTTGTATTGTTTAGATAATGGAAAAAATAACAATTAGAGAATATTACGCTAAAATGATTAATGTTGTACTCAGCAAACTGATTCAGTTACTGGTGCGATTATTGTTTTCTAAAGTAATATAAGACGTTTGGAAGTGTTTTGAAATTGAAAAAATGATAATTAGTTTTTATCATGAATGACTACAAAAATCTTTGAATAATTACTGTTGAGAGGGTGACAAAAGAGGATTTTGACAACTATAATGTAGAAAAAAATGCCCGTAAACAATTACCCGATTATTAAACTAGTTGTTGATTTGGTAATCGATTACTTGTGGAATAATCGATTAATTTTGACAGCTCTACTCATCATCATGCACTCTCAGTAACTCTTGACTGGGGATGATAACTTCTTTGCCAGTTTGGGGTTATTTGACTTATTTGTGCGTCCTCTTAACTACACTCAAACAATGAGTGAGTAGCTGAGAAAAGAAGATTAGAACATTCATGTGAGCTTTGCTGAGCTGACATTGTGCACGTCTTCTCCATCCGATAAACCCACCTGTGCATATGGATAACACACAAGGCAACAGTGCGCACATTACCCTTTAGACAGGATGACACCTTCCCCAAGTGCCATCTGTTGTCAGTCGCATGTAACAACCACTGACAAAGTACCAAACTTCTGAGTATCCATCTTCAACTACACTTTTAATTGTGTAAAAGCTCCAAGGGGTCATCAACGCAGCACAGAAGATCGTTGGCTGCCCTCTTCCCACACTGGAAGACCTACACAGAACCCACTGTCTCAAAAAAACAGAACATTCTGAAGGACACTTCCCACCCTGGCCACTCTCTTTTCGAACTGTTGCCATCAGGCAGACGCTACAGATCAATTAAATCAAGGACTAGCAGATTCGCCAACAGTCTATGGAGCACCGATAGACGGACACCAGCAGTCTTTGTGTGATGCTGTACCTCCTGAGCACCCTTAGGAAATAGAGTCTCTGCTGGGCCTTTTTTAGCAGCTCAGAGGTGTTCACGCTCCAGGTGAAGTCTTCCTCAATGTGGACTCCCAGGAAGCGGAAGGAGGACACCCTCTCCACACAGACCCCGTTGATGATAAATGGTGGAATGTCCGTTTTTTTCCTCCTAAAGTCAACCAATTCTAGGGTTCTAGCCGTGTTAAGGAGCAGATTGTTCTCTCCGCACCACTCCGATAGCTGCACCACTTCGTCCCTGTAGGCAGACTCATCCCCCTTTGAGATGAGCCCCACCACGGTGGTGTCCGCAAACTTCACAAGTGTAGGCACTTTTAATTTCGTTGTACATGTGACAATAACAATAAAGATCTATTCTATTCTATTCTACTACAACAACAAGAGTCATAAAGTCTACAAAGATAATTTGCTTCTTTCATGCTTTAGGCACTGGTGTAAGAAGAACATTTAATAGTCAGTACAACATGTTGTAGTCGAGTCAACACATCTACCTCTGGGGTTTCTACATCTAAAACACACCATAAAAGAAATCAAACTCCCACAAGTTCTGGTTGTCTGAGGTTATTGTTTCAAGTCAAGACGATTTAAGTTACTTTGCACGTGCAAACAACCAAATTGAATTTAGAGACCCTGTGGCATTCATTGTACGGGTAATTAACTTGGAATAATTTTGTATTTGCAGTATTAAAAACACAAAATAGGCCCAAGTGTCTGACCTAGTCTTCATAGTAGGTGAAAAAAAAATCGAATAATCAGTTTGGTCTGAGCCTCCGACATGTTAAATAGGAACCTTTCTCTCTTTTTCCTGGTCTTTGATTTTTTTTTTTTTTTGCTGTTGTGGCTTAGACCTACTCTGAGACACTAAATACGGTTGTAAAGATAATTACAAATGAAAACTTTAATCACCATTTGGGATTGCTAATGCACATTAGAGGTCAATATGTACTATTCATAAGTTTACAATGTGTTTAAACTGTGTTTCTCAGCCATTTGGAAGGGTAATTCGTATTCATTTATTCAGTAAAATCTGGGCATGTTCAGTTGAGAACAAATCTGATATAATGATTCCATGTTTCTTAGTAGCAGTATTTTCTCATTATTACGTGATATGCTTGAGGTTTATGAAAATTGTTGTGATGTCTGCAGTGTTAAAATACACATCAGTAAAATGTTACAAAGTCATCTAAATGGAGCATTCCAGGCCCCATTTTTGTAACCAGTGCACGTTTAGTGCAAAGCTCAGTCTGTGTTTTATTTTGGTATTTTCTTAAAATAGTAGAGCAGGTAAATGAGGGCGTATGCGCCGTTGCGGGTAGGAGCCAACCAAAACAGCTCCACTCATTCCCTTTACAATCCGTGCGGTTGAGGCGTAGATGGTCCTTGACATTGGCTGAAGTAGAAACGTGTGAAAAGTGCGTTAATACACAAGATCTCCTCTTGCGGGTGATGTGGTTGACCACGCCAATTGGATATAACCTTGCAATCGTACATGCGGGACTCTGCCCTTGACACTCAAACCCACCCGTCTATGGTTGTGCCATCTGGTGAAGCAGGCGCTATTAAAATGTATTTATTTATTAGTGATCAGTTGTTGAATGAATTTATTTCTACAATGATTCAGTATTTGTGTGTGTGTGTGTGTGTGTGTGCGTGCGTGTGTTGTGTGTTAGGGTTAATTGTGAAGGTGACGCTAAAGATATGCTCTTTGCTCCGCTGAGTTCACAATCCTCTCGTCAAGTTTAATGATGAATTAGGAAGGCTAAGCTCACTGAACGTGCACTAAGAACAAATGCTGACCAAGGAGATACTTTGTCCAACTCCCACACTGGATTAAAAATGTCCCTCAGCTGAATGGATATTTCTAGCATTTCATTTTAGCATTTATACTTTAGCATTTCCTCATACAGAGGGACTGTTGATTCTGTTCAGCATGCAATTTAATTTTGCACGTTATTCAAGTCGAGGATGGAAGGATGTAGTCCAAGTAAAAGACATCACAGCCAGAAGACTAACACTGACTACTTCACTGACCTGAAATAATCAAACTCGAGAAACAGTCGGCTTGCACAAGTAGTGTATACAACAAGGACGGGCATTGGGCAGATGCATAAACATGAATTCGTACGTGTGCTCTACATACATACATAAGTCATTTCCATGATAACATTTGTACAATCATCCCATCAGTCATTTTTGTGTGGAACACATACGTGCATGTGCTTTTTATTCTTCTCGTGTGTATGCCTTCAAGGGTGAATGGCAATAAAAGTGGATAGGTTTCATGCAAAAACTCCTAAGATGCAAAACAAGAGACTGCCTGTGTATTATTTGAGGTAAATTGAGGAGGATGGAGTTCTGCTTTGCGCATCAGAGATGATCTGATTGTCCTCTTTCTGCTCCCAACACCACTGTGGTAGCAGACTGAAATTAATCTTTGGTTTGAAAACAGTTCTTCACTATTAGACAAAACGTTAAGTGTACAGCTCATGAACCATTTCCCATCAAACTGGAAACACTGGGTTTGGTTTGTTTGGGTTTATTTGCTAAGTGAAACAAAATGCTGGTAAAGTGTCTGTCGCCCAAATAGTTTCATGACATTTTATTGGTGTAATTTTTCTAAATTTGCCGAGTCCTAATGTTACTAGTCAACGAGGGACTGTTCAATTGAATGCAGGTCACCTTTCCCCCAATGAAAAATTCTGTTCACCTTGTTTGGAATGGTAAACCCTGATCTAGGTTTCATTTCCATCAGGGTGTGAGTATGCTGGATGTGATTGCTTTAGCATCACATAATTGCAGCGTGATGAATGAATTTAATGAATGAGAATATTCAATATCAATTTTGGGATTTTTTTTTTACGACAGTGATTATTATTTTTTTTTTTTTATTTTATTTTTTTTTTTTATTTATTTATTTGTTCGTTCGTTCGTTTGTTTTATTATTGAACATTGATTTCCCAATTAAGCCTGTATTTGTATTCAGACTTCCTCACAGATTATGTAAAGAAATGGACACCAGAGATGTGTACTATGAATATTTCTCATGATTGTATGATATAGACTCAGACTGACACTGAAACAAATCTGTCCAATGAAGTTGAATTGTGCTTCCTTAAACAAATTTAAATGAAAAGCTTGATTGTTCCCCAAAAAAATCAATAAGCAAAATTGACATAATTTTGTAGGTCAAATTCCAAATAAATTGTAATAAATTGTAAGGCTAAATATGATTAAACAGGGTGAATCCAAAAGTCTATACAAGCAGTCAAACTTCAATGATGAAGCTACAAGTAGCATTCAGAACAAAAACAAACAGCGCTTTGGGAACAAATGTACACAATACATCTGTATTGCTGCACAAATGAGCACACGTGCAACTGACTGAGATGTGATTTGTTGACGCGCCTGACAAGGATTTGATACTGGAAGCAAGGTGTGAATAGGAAATGAAATGCCTGGGAATGGCTGTGGAGGATATATCATACATTAGTGAATACTCCTGCTGGGTTCATGACGGATCAAAAATTGACACCTGGACAGGCACCAGAATGATGGAATGCTCCACATGAAGAAACTGGAATAATTCCAATATCCCCATTTCCCCTTGTTGATCTCTGTCTGTCGTCAATCAACATATTGAACCTTCAATTGATTCTGTTGCTGTGTCATCTTTGTATGACTGACACATTCACCTTCCTCCCATGGCAACATTACAGGCCAAATATAATAGTGTGAATGTATGCATGAGGCATTTGAGTATTTTGAAAGTAGAAAGGTGCCAAATGAACGCAGCCTGTTTATCATTCCTCCTCTGGTTACAGATTCCTGAATGTACCCTGATAACCATGACAAATTTGCAGAGCATATAAAATCACAAAATACCAATGTAAACAAAGCATTGTGATGCGACTATGTATGCCTGTCCAGCCCTATAAATCATCGCAAACAGACACACAAGAATGTGTGTGTCAGCAAGAGACATGAGCAATTCTTATCTTTACTGTATGTTTGCTAAATACAGTGGACCCCCGCTATTCTCGGGAGATGAGGGCTGAGCGAGGAGGTCTCGAATAGCTTTGTGGTTTATCGTTGTGAACTGCCTGGGGAAAACTGACATGACCACGTTATGTGATCACCAAAGTAGCTTCCATACTGAAAAGCTATTTGACGTTTAAAACAACAGTTACAACCACATTAATGAGAAATGTAGTTAAAGTAGTAACACTTGTAATTTTGCTAATCCCCAACACTGCATTTCAACTTGTCTCTGGTGCACAGCATGTGTGAGAACACATTATGAATGAGGGAGAATGTGCGTCCAAGGATGTAGAGGCTATTCAGATAAGTGCAGGCAGGCTACATATGCAGCAAAGGATTTCACAGTCGAGCTGCAGAAGGAATATCACCCCAGGTACACACACACGTACACACACACTGACACAGACAAGTGCGGCAACAGGGTGTGAGTGTGTGTGTGTGTGGGGGGGGCTACACTTTCCAACCACCAATTAGCTTATTCAAAGTGCTTGGACATAATTTATCGACAGTAGAAGACTCTCAAAGCTGCACTCTCATCCATTTGTTTAACACCCTATATTATTAGGAACAAGCACATACTGATTGATGAGTTTAATGTGCATAATCAAGACAAATATAACCTAAATGCACTATGATTATTATAAGAACAGTGCAAGATATTAACATTTTTTTATGTAATTCGTAAAAAGGCTATAATTTTGGTGATTTGGTATCATGTCTAAATGCATGGATAGACACATAGTCAGTGTATTCACATTCAGTTATGTTACTTAAAAGGTTACCTCGTAAACATATACGTTGTAGTAATCAGGCTCTCCTGCCAACTATGGCTTAGGTGCGCTTGGGCAAGGCATCTAGCCTTATGTAACAATACTAAGCTTTATGTCACAATGTAAGTTTCATGTATTGACTGAAGGGGGTCTTAATAAATGATTTTTAAAAAAATCAAGCCTACTGAACTGCACGTTTTCTTCTTAAAATTAACCCTAAACCTGTCTTTTTCAAAAACTCTTTCAAAGTCAAAGTCTGCTTTATTGTCAATTTCTTCACATGTCAAGACACACAAAGAGATCGAAATTACGTTCCCACTATCCCACGGTGACAAGACATAGTACACAATATACACTACCGTTCAAAAGTTTGGGGTCACAAAATTGTTTGGGTGACCCCAAACCTTTGAACGGTAGTGTATATATTTATTTAGATAATTATTTATAGATTATATATATAATCTTCTGTGTAAAAAATCTTATAATATATACGTATACTTATATTCATAGATTATATATAATCTTATACAAATATAAGATATAATTTATAATATTTAATTCATAATATTTTATTATAATAATATTTACACTACCGTTCAAAAGTTTGGGGTCACCCAAACAATTTTGTGACCCCAAACTTTTGAACGGTAGTGTACATACAAGTAAACAACACAAAAAGTAAAAACAAGAAGGCACAAACAATGAATAAATAAGAGTGATGAATAAATAATAAATAAACAAATAACATAACAAATAAGAGGAGCAAAAATGTGCAACTTAAATTGAAAACTATCCAGATAGTATAACTACCTGCAACAGAAAAGAAAACGTTTCAAAGAGCCATTACAAAACAATAAGCATCATGTGTTTAAGCATAGAGATAATGTTTATAAATGTAGTGATTTTCAGTGTTTCAAAAACAGAACTAAACCCACTAAACCAGACTCAGCAAATGGGGGTATGATGACAGGTGGGGGTGACCAACAGAAAAAATAGCATGCAAGATGTGCAGTACCATCCTGAAAACAGCACTTTAATTCACAGATAGGTCAATACGAATAAAGGAAACACACAAGGTTCCAAAAAGACAATTCTGGTGAAAGCTGTGTGAAGATTTGTATTTCTAACATGCACTTAAATGTGATTAAACCCCTTGAAGACTAAAAATAGCCTCAAATTGATGATGCTGCACCCTCTGCTGAATCCAATCAAAGCCATGCAAATGGTCAGGGTAAGGTCCAATATAATGTCCCTAAAATTAGTGAGACACTGCAGACTGACTCTGGTCTGGTCTAACAGACTCAAACCAAAAAGTCAGAACCAGATGCCCTCAAGATTATAACATTGCCAACAGCAAGATACCACATACCTTTAAATTGCCGTTTTGTTTGGAGCAATCACTGTCTGACGCATTTATTTATTTATTTGATTATTTTTACTCACCATGCGCAGAGTTGTGAACAGCTAAGAGACAGCAGCAGATCAACAGCAGGTTGAGTCCTCCTGTCCTCCTCAGCACCTCGCTAACATCTCCATAACATCCTAAAAAAAACAGTTCCATGGTGTCCCGATCCAGTCCCGATGAGCCCCAATGAATAGCAGGGACCCCCAACCTCAAATTCCGCAATGTTGAAAATTCTCTATGGGATCTAATTGCCACTTTAAAATAAAATAAAAAAATGTGCAACGGGAGCCACAGGATGTTGGGTTAGGCGGATGAAGAGGAGGAAAAAGAACCTCTCGTCTCCTCAAAAATTAACCCACACAGGTTGGGCTAGGGCTCCCCAAAAAGAAAATGTGAATTCCAAACAGATGTGCAAGATAGTTAATTTCCTCTCTATTGAAGAAGAAAATAAGTTCCAGAAACTATGACGGCAGAGTCTCCATCACTCCTTGCACGACGCAGCGGTGGGTTCCCAGTTGAGTGCGGTGGAAAAAGGATTCAAATCCACGGTGCCTTCACGGAGGTCTGCTCCGTCTGCCGAGGAGAACGGAGAGAGACGCGTAACGTGTGGAGTGGAGTGAGAGAGTCGGACATCTCTCTCTCTCTCTCTCTCTCTCTCTCTCTCTCTCTCTCTCTCTCTCTCTCGCTCTCTCTCTCTCTCTCTCTCTCTCCAAAAGAGGGGCGGGGGGTACCTAGAGCCCGTACGCAACCATTGATCTAACGTGGGTGGAGGTAAAGCCTGGAGTTGTAGCACAGAACAAGCCCTACGGAGCGAAGCAGCAGGAGCCCATGTGTAGAGGGCACAGCAGCAGGGAGAGATTATCTGAACTCTCCTGCCCTCTCTGGTCACAGCGGGAATTTAAACACTTCCCAGACAGCCGATGTGAGTCGTACTGCATAGAAAAATCCCCGATTTCTAACATGACTTTGCATTGACAATGCATGAAGGACATGCAAAATGTAAGCGCTCTAACAAACGGCACATTCTTTCTCACTGACTTTCCCTAAAATGAACCAAAACACACCAGAATAAAAATAAATACACTATTTTGAAAAGAAAAAAAATGTCCAGGGTTCCCAAACTCACAATCTGCAGGTTATTTGAGGCCCACTGCATGATACTTTGCAGCCTTGCTTAACCTCAAAGTTTAATTGGTAATGCAACCACCACTTTTGTCATTGCACTCAAGTCATTGCCCTGGGAGTTTTGCGTGTTTTTTTTTTTTTTTACCACTACCATAGGTGAGGCTCATGACAGTTTTGGGTGAAATTTGGAAGTGACAGCAAGTCCAAGAAAAACACGGTAATGAATGTTTGTTTGGTTTTGTTTCAGTTTTTTGCTGAGCACAGGAGCACTCTATGTCTTGAATGCACAGAAAAAGTGGTGTGGTGCTCAAGAATCGATTGATTGATTGATTGATTGATTGATTGATTGATTGATTGATTGATTGATTGATTGATTGATTGATTGATTGATTGAACTTTATTCATCCCACACCGGGGAAATTCACTTGTCACAGCAGCGCATATGGGTGCAAGAATAATACGAGTGCAAGAATAAAACAGCTTGACTCAACCAGACATTCTGAGGATCAAAGCACCACTTATAAATATCATACGAGTGCTGTCAAGTAATTAAAGTATTTAATCATGATTAATCACTTATAATATATATATATATATTTGTTTATGTTTTATATATTTTACATATTTTTTTCTGTGCCATTATTTTAGCAAATGTTGATTCCCTTAACATGAAGAAGAGAATTGATTTTGACACATTTTTTGGTTTAAATTTTAAAAAGTCACAAAAACAGCTCCTCAAAAGTCCATTCTAAGAATTCAAAATTTGGGCAATATAAAAAAAATTCAACATGCATATGAAATGTAAACAAGGACTCAGCCTATAGTGCAACAAACCATTTTTAAAGTTTGTTTTGAGCTTAGCAGCAGTATAACATGAACATAGCACTTGCCAAGATGCTTTTATTTCTAAAAACAGATGAAATCTCTACTTAACAAGCCTAGACTAGTTTCACCAGTATGGCGTGCTTGATGTTTATTTCCAGTTCCGCAAGATCCAGTGAGGTGTCTTTGTTAAACTGCGGCAACAATACATGAAAAAAGCAAAAATTGTATTATGCCTTAATCGCACAATTAAATTAATTAGTGGCATTGAAAGGGAGTTGGATTAATTGCGTCAATAATCTGTTAAACTGACACCACTAAAAGATACGTACATATATATTTATATAAAAATATATATATTTCATATTTACACACACACACACATAATGTATGAATATAGTAGTATATATCTATAGTAGTAAGTAGGTTTGTGCGTGCGTGTTTGTTTTGTACAGTTGTTGATCAGTTAGTCCTTAAGCCTGCTTCACGCGTAAAGTACCCTTATACAAGGTTTGTTGTGATTTGGCGCAATATAAACAATATTGAATGGAATTGAACTGAACAGCACATTCACTGTATGATCAGTTGAATTGCATTATTACTGTATGATCATAACACAAGAAATGGTGCTCATTGTCAGTGATAATAATAAATGTTGTGAGTAAATGGTTACTTCAACGTCAGATCCTTCAGAAAGGACACCATCCACACCTCCCCTAAATTAAGTGCCTTTCCTCGATAAACATTAGGAAACACTGCGTTAGATGATGTTCTGGCCATAATTCAAAGATTATGTCAGCATGTTAGTGCCTCACCCTTTATCTAACATTGCCTGTGTTGCAGAATTTCTTTATCCAGGGGAACAAATACCTTTGGGACAAAGGATTTTCATCTCCAGACTGACAAAAGACCTTTCTGTCAATTTATACTTTCAAACCACCATTTTTGCTTTGTTTGACTCTGCTACTATGTGCTGCTACTCAGCATTGCAAATGAGTATCTGTTCTGAACCGCTTTACCTGGATAAATACAGGGTTGAATTGAAAAGAAAGAAATCCAAACAGTTTAAAATTCTATTTCCTCCAGTCTGAAGGCTTGGGGAAATAAGTCAACAATGTATGGTAAAGAAAAAGCAATAATTCCTTGATTTGATTTTATTGTCAATTCTTCTCGACTACATATTCGCATTACGCGAGTGTGTGTGTGCGTTTGTGTGTGTGTGTGTGTGTGTGTGAGTGTGTGCGTGCGTGCGTGTGTGTATGTGTTGAATATATAGATGACTGTCTCAGATATGCCAACACAGCCATGTCAGAGAAGGGTGCAGTTCAATTCATGTGTTGCACGTTTTCATCTCTGAACGGATATTAATGTCTAAGGGGAAATTAAACAGGTGTGTGGTGTGTGTCTGTGTGTGTGTGTATTTGTGCTTTTTGTTTGAGTATCGTGGATATCTAGGATGGCAGGGAGGTTTTGTCGGGGAAATACCAATTCGTTCTCACCAATATAAAACAGACAATGATGAATATGGGCTTCTTTTATGAAACACGCCGGTGGGTCTTACTGTAACTGTTGTTTCATTTTGTCAAGCATTGACCCTCACAATGCACAATGGGGCTGTGATGCTGCGAGGCACAGCCCAGTCGTGAGGTGAGCGGGTAGCCTTGCGCTTATCGGGTTGCAATATAGCTCTATAGCAAAGCTCTTTAATGGGTTTGCGTCCACGGAAATATTTCCCCAAAGGATTTCAAAAGCACAAACCTGCAGAGCTTTCAGGGTAAAAAAAAAAAAAAAAAAAAAACGCATCCAAGGTTGTTAAGTGAAACCAACAAATAGGTTTACACGAGTCGAATGAAGAAAAAAAATTGCTATGGAAGAAAATCCCAATACAAAACTTGAAAAAGGAACCTACTATAACATGATTGCCTGGAAAAAAATCCTACACATGGTCAAACGCAAGTCATGCTGCCAATCTTACAGATCCTTTTGTGGTACTAAACAATTATTTCCATCACTTCAGTAGGGGATCTGATGTAAAGGATTTACTCTAATTCCACTGCTTTGGAGAGACTGACACAAAAATCTCACCACTCGCTTATTTTCATTACAGCATAGAAATCAATGTAATGTTCCACGAGGCTGTAATGACAATACTCTGGAGTAGACGGTATTGTGTAATGTACAGTATAAATATCCTCCTTTGTATGGGTCAAGCCCCCCTTTAGCCCCGAGAAAAAAAAATCCATGAGCCCACCCTACCTGCTGCCCCCCCCCTCCCCCCACTGCATGTTACTTCAGCACACTATCACAGAGATCAATACTGGGTGCAAGATAGGATAAAACACCATAAACAGACAAAAAATAATAATAATCTTATTTAAAATACAATGAATATACGGGGTTGACAACGTCTGGCTATAACAAGTTGTGAGAGTAATATCAGCAGTTTACAAAACTAGCACGCAGAAGCACATTCTATGAAAAAGGGTAATCTGCAATTTTCAAAAGAACGTGTGTCCCTAATTAGAGCATTTACATAGACATGATTTTAGGTTGTCATCTGATAAATGTGTCCGATCTGCATCATTATTACAATTTTAATTCGTTAATTTGTTAAGTTTTAATGATTCATTCATTTGGTGAGATTCTTTGGTGTCTGAGGCAAACTAAAGTCTAGCCAAACTTGTTTTTTATTTAACTAAGCTTGACTTATTGAATGAGAAGCTACTGACATACAACTGTAAATATCCTTAAAGCCAGATCAAGCGGAGTAATCTCGGGCCAGGCAGCAGTCCTCAGCATTTATGAGGAAATAAGCACAAGAAGAAACACTGGGATGGGACGGCCGAGTAATGGTCAGAGTGGACATGATGAGATGAAGACAATGATGGATGAGGTGAGGGACAGAAATGACAAAGCGCTGAGGGATACATTTAAAGCAGTTATTCCCAACCAATGTGACAGTGCACTTCAGTGGCCATGGGAAATGATCAAATTTCACTTAATTAATCAGAAAACTGTTCATTTATAATAAATAATATATCTGGGTTCATTTAGTGACTCATACTGACAGAAAAAATTCTTTTAGTACTTTGTAGGCAAATTACATCTGTATCCACTTTTTGGATAATTTTTATTTGTTGCTGTATCACAGGATTTTTCAAACTTAAAATATGTGCCATGGCTCAATAAAAGTTGGGAATCACTGGCTTAAACGGAAGTCAAGTCAAAAAATGTTCTTTACAATAATTAATCAACTGTTCTCAGACTCCAAATGCACTGCACAACTAATGAGTTCTTTTAATGGGAGATAATTAATTGGGTCAGCTTCATTCTCATTCAGAATGCAAGCAGAAAATGTCTGACATTATTATTTCGTACCAACCATGACGGAGAGAAATGTCACAATGTAATTCTGTAATTTACAAGAAATTAACAATGTATAATAGTTCACTTAAAGAAAATTTTAGCAGTTAATGAGCACCATAATATACACTACCATTCAAAAAATTTGGGGTCATTTAGAAATGTCCTTATTTTTAAATTTGAATTGCTATTTTTTTTAAACTAATCAGGAATAAACTCAATACATTGATAATGTGGTAAATGACCATTCTAGCTGCAAATGTCTGTTTTTTAATGCAGTATCTACCTAGCTATCATCCCTCCAGTGTTCTAATGGTCTATTGTGTTTGCTAATTGTGCTAGGCTAATGGATGATTAGAAAGCCCTTCTGCAATTACGTTAGTTTTCATGGAAAACACTAAATTGACAGGGTGACCCTAAACCTTTGAACTGTTGTGTAAGTATATACCGAAAACTGAATGATAAATTCAAATGCCCATTATGACTAAAATTCAAGGTGCTCCTCAAAAGAGGACAAAAATTAAACTGTCAAGATGATTCTCTGATGATTCATCCGTTTTCGTAATGTCCTGATTTGTTTTGCGTCAAAGGAAACAAGACTACAATTTTCATTGACACACAATGTTTCAACTTGCACATTTTTAGTAGCCTCAAATGACACTTTCTTTGACCTGTTCAATAAAAAGTGATGGATGGAAAATGGATGGATGGATGGATGGATGGATGGGTGGATGGATGGATGGATGGATGGATGGATGGATGGATGGATGGATGGATGGATGGATGGATGGATGAGGAAGGAAGGAAGGAAGGAAGGAAGGAAGGAAGGAAGGAAGGAAGGAAGGAAGGAAGGAAGGAAGGAAGGAAGGAAGGAAGGAAGGAAGGAAGGAAGGAAGGAACCTATCTCTATTACTCACTGATCAATAGGGCATATATACAAATAAACAACCATTCCGACTGTGGGCAATTCTGAGTTCAATATGAGGCTTAGAATTTCTCCAGCAGTAGGTAACATAACGGGAATGGGCTTATTTAATTAGTTCAGTCATCTTCATTTGTTATTCTGTTCATTCCATTGATTTTCCCCTTAGGATGTTTTAATATTATTTAAACCTCGAGGCTCACAAGGTTACATATTAGTGACTGTCTTGTGTTCCAACTTCCAATCTCAAGACTCGCAAGGCTGAGTGCTCAAGAGAGGGCTTCCTCCAAGACACGTGTCACTATTGTTTGCGTTTTTTTAGTTTCTTCATTTCTTTGTTCTTCAGAACTCGAATTGAATTACTACACCACCATGGCACTTCGTGGATCTTGTCGATTCCTGACTGTTACCGACAATTATGAGCAGTGATTTACCAACCTCCCAAACATAACAAGTACTTTTTTTGATGACTTACATCAGTATGCTCAGGTCCTCTTTAGGAGAGTCATGTTTGCCCTCCTTAAAAATTGATGGAGTATGTTCTAAACCAGATTGACTCTTAATTTAGTACAGTATGTGACTGCCTTGACATATGAACAAGATACACTAGACCAGGCGTCACCAATTGTGGTCCTCAGGATCCAGTGTTCTGCATATCTTCTATGTCTCCCTCTTGCAACGCCTGATTCAAATGATGAGGATTGTTATCCAGCTTCTGCAGACCTTGGTGATTATCTGATGAACAAGAGTGCTGCAAAGGTGAATGTAGGTGGAGGAAGGACAACCTGCCGGTTTCTTGCCAATTTTAAAAAAAGACTGCTGGTGCTACTACTAGAGCATCGTCAAAGAGGCCTTATTGAAGTTAAATGTCATAAGCCGTGTTTTATTCAAAGCTATTGATTTCTATTCTCAGCTCATGTGAACAGTTTTCCCTTGAAATGTGCGGTACCTTCCTGCACTTTTTAATTGATATGGTTGCTACTGCTGAGGCTCTCATTTGAAACTTTTGAGCAGAGTCTCAAGGAGAATTGTTATACTATTTTATTGTGTGCAATTGCTGGGAATGGTAAGAGGACATAAAGGTATGGACAAGGGGCAAACATCAGACAAACTGACGATGATGTTATTGCTGAATGTTAGAAGGGTCATCATTGGCCAATTTAATTGGCAACCCAATGAAATCGTCGGGCCCCCAGTAGAAATTACACGAAAGATTTGCAAATCCTATGCCAGATTGAAAGAAGAATAAAGGAGAATATTAAAGCAATGATTTCAAAATGGCCTTTACATTAAATGAGAACCGCAACTATAAACAAAAATTTTAAAAGATTCCATTCTGGTAAGTGCTGATAGTAAAATGGGTTTCCTTTTTTCCTATTTTAGGAGAAGCATGGTAGATTAGCAATTGATTTCTGTTTGTATGCGCTTCCTGTGCTTTTATAGATTTTTTTTTCCAAAAGCAAGCATTTAAGGTAAATTAAAGATAGCTGTCCATGTATGCTCTGCGAATGGCTGGCAGCCAGTCTAGGTTGTACCTTGCCTCTCGCCCAAATGATGTTCCAACTCACCTTTTGAACCCTGATGAACCCTGAAGACTAGCACGATGACTTTATGGATATTGCATTATGTAATCTCATGTTGCCGTTTGCCACTTGTGAATTAATTATATGTTTTTGTTTTCTGCTGATGATCTATTCTTAAAATAGAATTCATGAGTCAGACGCAAAATCATCCTGCTGGGCAAAAAAAAAAGGGGGATCAAAGACCTCTCAAGAATAATAAAAAAGAAAAACAGTGGCATTGCACCATAACTAGGAGCTGAACCATCGTGTTCTAATTTTAAAATATGCAAACAATAAAAAATACATCAAAATGAGAGTAAAGATTAGTCAGCATCTGTTAATGTTCCTACCACATCACGTAAAAAATTCAAATAACAGAATACCTAATGACACATCAGAGACACAGACAGAGATCAAACATGAGGTGTTCCTGATTTTCAGTATGGCTACCATTACCGCGACAATGTTAACAGGCGCCACCCCCTCCTCCTCAGTATTCTGGCGGCAGCAGCAGAGAGCGCTGCCAGCCTCTATCGATCAGACATTTAGCTGAATGTTCTCATCGAACAGCCGGCTGCTGTGGACGAGACGCACGTGGCCAGACTAAAAAGCAGCCTTGAGCTCCCACCAAACGCATACACAGACAAGGAAAGGGAAGAAGCAAAGAAGGAAAATAAATGAGGTGTCAGCTCAAAGGATGGACCTAAAATTGCTGACCAGACACAACATAATATAAAAATAAAATAATTACATAGCGAGCTATTTACTATACATTCAGTATGCTCAAAACCACCAACATTCTGAGACATTAGCATGGTCTGATATCATAACACATATTGATTTGATTATAAATTTTAAAAAGATTTTATAGTTTGGCTGAATTTAATTTCTCATCTAAAGCAAGAAGATTATAAGTGTAATGTTGGATAAGCTGGACAGACTCTTGGTGTTATTCCGAGGTGTTGTGAGATAGCCAGTGCAAGTTGCTGTGCTTTACCCTTATACCATCACACACACGCACACACTCACGTACACACTCACACACAAACATGCACGCGCAAACATGGACACGCGAACACACACCAGATGGATTCATTTACAAACCAAGAGAAAACAACATAATGTAAATCAAGTCAAGTCAACAAGTATTCCAGTAACCACACACCATAAAACTTCTGAAATCGACTGTCCTTGCAAGCAGAATTCAACCATTTGAGAATTCAAGGATATGTATTATCAATTGGTCTGTAGAATCAAAATCTGTTCATCTTTTTCTCCCAAAAAATGGCAATATATATTAAAAAAAAATCACAAAAGGAATACAGTGATTTCTGAAGAATAACATGCACATCCATATTATACGTATCAGGAAAAAGCTGATTTTTCTTTTTGCTCATGAATACTATGCTTCCTTGATTTGCTGCTAAGGGAAGAATGAATGATATGAAATAATAAATAAATAAATAAATAAATGTAATTAATTTGCTAAATAATATATGTTTAAAAAAACAGGACGACAAAGAATCTCTACATTGAAGAATATCACATTCTTGGCCATCTTTTGCACAGATATTTTCAGTCTACATGAAACTGGAGTTCCAAACATTCGAAAGAGTAATTTAGCTATGTACAATGCTGTATGCTGTGCTCTCATTTTGGTAATCTTTGTGGCGTAGCCGAGATTGTAACGTGACCTAATACGTAGATGAATGAATGAATCACACCTCTGAAAATAAACTTAAATGCAGGTGTTCATGCGATGACCAGAAAATATCTGCTATGCTATGATGTCTGCAATCATACACACTGCAGTAGTCCCAAATGGTAAAGCTGGACAGCCACATACTTGCAGCATCGAAACGATTGGAAATATATTTCATTCCTACAAAAGGACAAACCTGTAATCGACCCAGCAAGTTCTTCTGACTTGCAAGAGGTGAGATTTAGTTTGTAAGGAAGGCTTACGGTTTTGGGCATATACCACCTAATGTGTGAGAAATTGAGTTATTTGACAAATCGAGTGATCATGTATTGTACTGTCGGTTCCTGCAATATTAAATCTGGCTACTGCTCTCTTGCAATCTCCTTTAAGAGCAGTTGAAGTCAGAAAAATGAGGTATGCGTGTGTGTGTGTGTGTGGTGGGGGTACCTTAAGGCTCAGGGCATTCAGCCAAAAGCCAAAGGGAGAAGCATGAAAAAGTTGATAAAATTCAATGAGGGAAAGGCTCTTAGTCAATTCAAATTCTGTAGAACTTGAGAAGAAACAAGATGGCAAAACCGTATCCAAGCACTGCGTTTCAATAAGTGCCACTTCATCGTGGCAGTGAGGAGATTGCTATACAGCGTAGAATTGATGGTCAACTCGCTGCAAGAGTATTCAACCCCAACTGACCTTTTCAACCCAACTGAATGGAAAGCTGTTTGAAATTTAGAACGCCTTTGTGCTATATTGAATTACTATTATGCATCCTTTTGTCATTAATTAATATAAAGACTATAGTCTAAACAAAATAAATTATCTAACTTTAACGGCCATGCAACCTGATTGCTTTGATTAAATTGAACTATTTCTTATATATGTTAAGGAGGAAGTCAACCCCAAAATCTTTTGTGTAGTAATATGTTCTGTGGAGCCCAACTCATTCATTAATCATGGCTAGCCAGTTTTCTGAAGCTGAGCTGTGATTGGCTAAGACCTGGCAACTGTGATGTCATTGCCAGTTGACAGGAAGTCTTGGCATTTGTTGCACCACTTCTTACAAATCTAGAACTGTCCCAGTAGGTTCATTATCGTACTGGTCTTTACAAATGCTACAATTAATCTTTGTTTTGCCAAACAAAACCACCATTGATTTTAACATTGAGAAGAAACAAGGCCAACTAAAAAGAAAAAAGGGAATCATTGTCTAGTTGGTGAAGAAAATGTTATTTTTTTCCTAACATAAGCTTAAACCTCACCTCACTATGTGTGATACTATCTGATGTCATTCATGCTGAAAAAAACCGTGACTGTCTTTCCTCGATAAAACCCACCTGCCTTGAGTATGAACATAATAGACATACTGTATCTCCATTAATCCCAATTGCCTTCGATGTTACATCAGGATAGCTCGTTGAGCATAATCAGCGACATTTACGTAAATTACAATATAGCAACAGTACAGATATATGGACAGAGAGACTGATGGACTGTTAGTTAGAGCATATTAATCAGTAGGAGACAGTCAGCAGGCTGAGTGATGGAGAGCAACCTAATAGTCAACCTCCCTTTAGCCTGCCTGTGTGTGCGCACGCGTGTGTGTGTGACCCTGAGGTCAAATCTATAATGGAAGATCCTCTCCTCCATCTCACTGCTTTGCCCTTTACTCCGCTACCGATACACAGGTGCTTTTCTTTTGTGCACATCACAAATGGTAATGAAGATCAAGAGGAAATCAAGCATAGTACAGTCTTCTCAATGTTAGGGCCTCTTATGTCTTAACCTCCTTTCTGTTCAACATACATGTAATGGAAAAGTCATATAAAAGAGTATATTTTCATTTATTAAGAAATGTTGGGAAAGGTGTAAATAAGCATTCTTCTCGTCTAACCAGTACTCAATGTGTTGGTTTCATTGAATTTGCTTTTAACACATTGATATGATTGCTGTGGGTAAATTCATGTGCAAATCCAAAATACTGAAAGCCTTGGTTTGTGCCTTCGTTGCTCAGAAACATCGGTGGCAAGAAAGTTGTACCTGTGAGTGTGATGCCAAATGAATGTGATGGAACTCTCAAGAGAAAAACATATCTTTTTAAGCTGTTAGAACTGGAGATCCAATTAGTCTTCCTTCACTGGAGTTACACTGGACTCGTTACTTATAGTTGAGATATCCCTACTATCCCTCTCCCATGGAACAAACAAAATTATCTCAGAATTAATTAGTGAAACTCTAAATGATTAATTTTCATCACTTTAAACCCGTATCTCACTGAGTAGCAAAGGTTAATGCACCTTGCAAATTTTTTTTTTGTCAGGGTTTGTTGAACAACAGTTGGAAAGATGTTCGCCAGACATTTTTAAATAGTTATAGCAAACAGTTTTTGTTGTCTCCATCAAATTTTTAACATTTCTTTGCACTAGAAAAAAAATAGTTTGCAACCGTTTGCTACTATTTGCAACCTTTTAGGAACCCTGACAAAATAGCAACATTCACTACACATGCAAACACTAAGGCACAGGTGTCAAACTCAAGGCCCGGGGTCCAGATACGGCCTGCCACATCATTTTATGTGGCCCGCAAAGACAAATTGTGCATCAAATTTGTGTGTCATTACTAGAATTGCAAATTGTCTTCACTTTTAATAATATCTTTTTTTTAAATATTTGACCGGTTTTCACTCGTCTGATTTGAAAACGAGTTATTTGTCAGTTTGTTTTGTAGCTTTAACTGTATATAATATGAGGTGCTCATACATTTATTTGGGTTGACAGTCATAATGGCCCTCCGAAAGAAGCTATGACTACAATGCGGCCCGCGAAAAAAATGAGTTTGACACCCCTGCACTAAGGGCTCGGTGAGATACAAGCTTTAGTTTTGTCAATAGCACTCAAACTTTGGACGAAACAATAGTTTACCCAATTTTGACATAACAGGTGTCAGCCTGGCCTTCCTCTTCATTTGAGTCTTCATGGCTTGACTCTAGTCTAAACAACACTTTTGGTCACCCTCGTATACTCTCTCTTCCAGTTTCACCACAATCACTTCAGAACAACGTCAGTTATTTTCCTCAATTCCACCGTATAATTTAACATATTTTGTTAATAATAAAATATGGAACATCTCTGTTGCTATCCTTATTCAGCAAGCCCAGCAATGAAATATTGTGCACTCAAATCCACCTTTACCGTTGATAACATCACTCGCGCCTTTAGATCAGTGCTGATAGTGAATATTCTCTTCCCTTCATCCTTGGAGAAAAATAACAAGGTCATATTTGATCTCCTCTGCCTTTTGAGTGTATCTTGGATGTATGGCTGTTATTTAACTACAAAAGCAATGTACAAAATATACACTGACACTGTACAGGTGTGAATCTTCCACCATGCATCAAGTGTGAGAGGTCTTTTGAACTCTTTCTCCAAGAATCAATTTTGAGACAGTTAATTAATAAAGCTTGTGATCATTGGCAATGGCATTTTTGTGTGGACCCTTTTATATATGCTTATTATTATTATTTACCAACATTGCCTTAAAGAAGCACCCAATAACTGGCATTGTAATGTAGCTGTTTCTTGCCCTTTTCTTTGCAGTCATTTTAATATGATTTAATTTAAATTTGTGGTTGTGTAACACATAATTTAGGAGTCAACTGGAAAAGAAAGGCACCAGAAAGATACATAACTGGGTCCTAATTGTAGTCCCCCATGCTCCCTAAGATGACGTAAAGCAACATTTACAGAAGTGTTCAGTATTCAGAATTGCAGTTGTAGCAATCCTAACACAACTTCAGTGTTACAGCAGGCACCTTGTAAAAATTCAGAGAATTGACTTTTTATTGACTTAAACACGAATAGTTGGGTCTCCAGAGTGTTTACTCAAGTGATAAATTAAACAACCAAGTATATCTTCTGTTATCTCCCTTTGTCCGCAAGTGAACTATCCTGCCCTACTCTTGCGGGCTAATTTGCCTGAAATCAACCCCATACAGTTTCTTCGTCCCATGACATGATCAGCAAGGCTGGATGAAGAGCCAAATTCACTGTCAAGCAACAGCAGTGGTTTGGATGCCAGACTACGCTGTCAGAACCACCATCATATCAAGTCTCTGGCTTGTGAATTCAGCATCTTATTACTATCAGCATGATGTATTTTTTATGGGTCTACCACAGCACTTTACTGAACTGGTAGCTTCTACCATTGTATGAATTCTCCTTTATATCAATCTTCAGGGCAAGATGTAAATTCTTTATCAAGCAACCTTTGCGCTGTCTGTCCATGTTGCTATAAAGCTGTATTAGCATGACAAAATAATGCTCAAACAATTTTTAAAGTAGTGATGGAGATCTAATAGCTAACATTATGAATTTAGGTTAAATCACCACTATACAAGATGAATTTAGGTTAATTAGTGTAGCTTTATCAGTACACTTGAGCACTGCTGAAAGTTCACTTTGTGGTTATGCAAGGTTTTCCGTGAGTAACCCAGCATCGGGGCCCCTTAACGCTATCGTGCAGTCTCTCTTTTGTATGTCAATGCAGGTAAAGCTGCTTCACTGCCTCTTTTTTTGGCTCTGTTGGCTCTGCTGCTTGCGGCCACTGAAGTGCATTTAAGGAGCTGTGTGATTATCGCTTCTCTCAAAATGTTTGTATATGTGTGTGTGTGTGGGACTGGACAAATCCAGTGAAACATTCTGTATCTTCTTTAAACCCCCCACCCCCTTGCATTGTACACTGCATACAAAGGGTCATTAACCTTTTTGAGAATACAGTGATCCCTCGCTACTTCGCGTTTCATTTATCGCGGCTTCACTACATCGCGGATTTCTTTTCGAAATTAAAAAAACATTTAAAAGTAAAAATAAAACTTCTAAAATGAGGAAACATGTGTCTAACCTTTAGGGCAATGTAGTATTGCTCCAAATGTTCATTTACATTCCTTTAGAAGTCCGTTTTCGCGTGTTAGCACGATCGCGAATTAGCATCTTTCCGCTAACTCGTTAGCCTGTCCAGTACTTCTTGTTGGTGACCGTACTTCGCAGATTTCACTTATCGCGGGTGGTTTTTGGAACTAATTATCTGCGATAAACGAGGGATTACTGTATTTGCTTAATAAATGTGAAGAGCTACCAGTTTGATACCCACTTGAAAAAGCACATTTCGTGAAATTACTGTGATATCTCCTTTAAAAATTAATTTGCATACACTAATCATGATGTCTGAAACAGGTAAGTGTTATAACACTATTTCTTTCAAAATATATATATTTGCCAGTGTTTACATTTTCAAATAATCACTTTCTCAACATTCCTAGAAAATTATAATGTCTCGTCCCTGGTGAGTTATTTTTAGACCAGGGCCACGGGCTACTTATACGGTCCTTGGAGGCTTCCATGTGCCCTCGTTGGTGTGTATACAGTTAAAATCATGTGAGGCCTTCAGAAACATCTAAATTGATCTTTAAATGTGTTTTGAAAAGAGTAGGAAAACAGATTTCTTTATCAAGCTTTCTTAATCCATCATCACCATGAAACATTGGACCCAAACCATGATGGGCTTTCCAACTATCTTCACAGGTATGAGATTTTGATTGTGGTGTGGAGTCTTTTATTTTCTTCCAGTAATTCCAATTTCAAACCATTGGTTCTGTTTGGACAGCAGTAACTTCCCCAATGGAGAGTTCTACTTTTACGTACCTATTTATGTAATTGTGCACTTTTAGTTTGCCAGCAGATATGTTGGCATGTGCCAGAGATCGATTCCCTCTGACACGCTCTGACACCTCCTTGAATATTGAGCGCAACAAGTTTTCTCCATTCATCATTAATCTTTCTGACCATTGTGCTAATTTGGTTTAGTAATTATTTCGCCAATATAACAGTGTGTTTACCTTCCACAGGGGTCCACATAGTTTTTCATACTTTTTTTAGATTTACCTTACTACTTCTGTGCACTTGGGTTCCTCACACTGCACCATGCAAACATCAAACCGTAATTAAATGAAGATCAGATTACATTTTATGAATAATGTATGCAGAAATCCACATTCTCGTGCTTTTTGGAACTATGCAGTAGAAAAGGGCATATCTAATGATGAGATAACACATCTGGTGAGAACAAGTGATGAAGGCTGAAGGGTCTTTGTTATCAACATATTCTAGAGCCAAATTCTCCCGGTCGCATTTCTTTAACTACCAACATATGTCTGTACTTCTGAAACATCCAACTGGGTATCCTTGGAATTTGTTCGCAATCACCAAGAGGCATGCCTCATTAAAAGAAGTATGAGGCTGGCTTTTAGTTCGTTTTTATGAAACTTTTTAATGTCATAATAATCCATTTGAAAAATAGAACATATGAAAATACCTCACAATGTAGATGTGTCATCATCACTTGGGACACGTTCACTATTGATGTACGCACCGCTCCATCAAACACTCTACGCTTGAAAGAGCATTTCTTTTTATATTCTGTATGAAATAAATCCAATAAAAGTAATAAGAATACTGTGCTTTATGAATGAACGCATGGTTGGAGGTCTATCAATAAAAAAAGAAGTGTGCCTGTCGTGTCATAGAGCAGCGGTGCACAACTTTCCTCAGTTTAACATATTTGAAGACTCACACTGAAGCAAAAAAACAACAACTCATAGCCACCTGCTGCATGTTCAGAGCTAAAAGCCATGTAGAGTTGAAAAAACATCTACTGGCAACAATATTTTTCACCAGATAATATAATATGTCGAGGTTCAATCATCAGTGTGATAAGGCAGTGCAATATCCATCCATCCATTTTCTATACCGCTTGTCCCCACGGGCGTCACAGGCGCGCTGGAGCCTATCCCAGCAGTCATCGGGCAGTAGGTGGGGTACACCCTAAACCGGCTGCCAGCCAATCACAGGGCACACAGAGATGAACAACCATCCGCACTCGCACCTACGAGAAATTTAAAAAGCTCAATCGGCCTACCAAGCATGTTTTGGGGATGTGGTAGGAAACCAGAGTTCCGAGACAACCCACGTGGGCATGGGGAGAACATGCAAACTCCACACAGGGAGGGCCAAAGGCGAAATCGAACCCGCACCCTCCTAACTGTGAGGCGAACGTGCTAACCACTCAGCCGCCTGCAGTGCAATATGATAATGCAAAATGTTTTTTCACCTTCACGGGGCGCTGAAGAGGAAAAAATGCTTAAGACTATTCGTTAGTCTAGTATAATACGCGCAAGACCACATTTTTACAGGGAATTTTATGGTTGCTCCACCCAATGAGTGTGTCTGACTTGAGGGTGCGTACATCACAGATTTGAGTGGCAGTCAAAAAAGCATGTAGCTGTCCAATGTATTCTAAAATAAATCATAAAAATCAACTACGTTGGCTTATGCCCATGGAAGAATATAATAAGAATAAGAATCATAAGAATCACAGAATACATGTACATGTAGCTCAGTGATTCTTTACTTAGGGAATCGGTTTGTCGGTCTCAGGGATTCGGCAGAGCCTCCACTGCGGAGGTCCGAACACACCTGATTTATCGTGTAAATTCATGATGACGCCTATCTGAACTGGACTCGCAAAGGCAACAGCAGAAGTCACACTGATTTGCAGGTATGTCATTTGTTTTGAGTTCATGCATTGTGTTGGTTTTGTATTTTGAACAAGGTGATGTTCATGCACAGCTTATTTTGTGCATCAGTAAAAAACATTGATGTCTTGAATTTGAATAAAATTAATTTATTTTTCACTAAAGAGGGGTTTGGTGAATGCACATATGGAACTGGTGGTGTTCATGTTACCTTATATCCATGTGTGTAACTATCATTATAAATTATTGAACTGATCAACCCATTCCTGTTACTAGGGATGCACCGAAAATTCGGCCACCGAAAAGTTTCGGCCGAAAATGACCCAAAAGTGCATTTTCGGTTTTTGGCCGAAAGACCTAAATCACCGAAACAACACGGCCGAAACTTGTGATGACGTGAGCAAACAGCGCAGCCAGCACGCGAGAAAACGGGATAAGAGCCAGCATGTCTGCGGTGTGGACTGATTTCACTATCTCAGAGAAAGACCCACGGATAGCGATTTGCAAAACATGCAATGCTGAAATTTCAAGAGGGGTGCATCTGCAAAAAGTTTCTCCACGTCGGGTTTAATTCATTACCTGAAATCCAAACATCCCGATCGCCATTCTGAATATGAGAAGAAGGCGACACAGAAAAGGAAACTGACACCGAGCACGCCCACTCCGTCTGTGGCAAACGTTTTTGAAAAGGCAAGAAAGTTCTCCAGTGATTCTGCCAAGAGAACATATTTAATTTTACAGTCTTTCAGCAGGCCAGTCAGTTATAAGCCTGTAAATTATTATTTAATGTACACATGAGTGGGGTCAAGTTAAACATTTTATTTTTATTTCATTTTATTTTTGAATTTGAATTTATATTGTGCAATGTTGTAATGTCAGTGCTAAATAAATATTTTCATACTTTTGTAACTGGTTTATTGCAATGCCTTGATTTTAGTGAGGTTAGTACACATGTAGCCATAAATGCTGTGGTTCTAATAACTGGCATAATCATTTCTTTCGGTGTTTCGGTTTTCGGTTTTCGGCCTTGGTTTCCTCATTTTTGGTTTTCGGTTTCGGCCAAGAATTTTTATTTCGGTGCATCCCTACCTGTTACTATCGAAATCGATCATCATGTGCAAAATACTATACAACTTATGACAGTGTCTTGTATATGTAACAAACTGCAGCATGACATGAAACCACATTCACGGCCATTCCAAGATCATTTAGATCAGGGGTGTCAAACTCGTTTTTTTCGCGGGCCGCATTGTAGTCATAGCTTCTTTCGGAGGGCCATTATGACTGTCAACCCAAAAAAATGTATGAGCACCTCATATTATATACAGTAAAAGCTACAAAACAAACTGACAAATAACTCGTTTTCAAATCAGACGATTAAAAACTGGTCAAATATTTAAAAAAAAAAAGATATTAAAAGTGAAGACAGTTCGCAATTCTAGTAATGACACACGAATTTGACGCACAATTTGTCGTCGCGGGCCACATAAAATGATGTGGCGGGCCGTATCTGGCCCCCGGGCCTTGAGTTTGACACCTGTAATTTAGATTAAAAAAAAAATCATTTTAAAAGTCAATAATAATTTTACATGTACAACTTTACCAATAGATCCCATCTAAAAACATATAGCACTGGTATAAAAACAAAACCTTATTTTGGTTTTATTAGTTGATGCTTTACACTGGGAATGAACCTAACACCACTACCATCACTGGCTTGGGAGCGCAGAGCTTTGACCACTGAGCTAAAAATCCATGCTGACAGCTAAGCAGTCAGCACTCTCTATGATCTTACGAGAAGTGAGGTTTGACTTCAACACACACACAGTTACTATTTGTTACATTCACCCCACATACATCTTACTCCCAGTCCGGGTCACAGCACCACTGTAACAGGTGGCTTTATTACGTGCCGCCCCACTCGGGTTGCGAATCCACACTGCCACCATCACTGACCACTGAGCTAAAAGTCCGGACCGACAGTTAAGTAGTCAGCACTACATATATGAGCTTACCAAGAGTAAGGTTTTACTAAGGTTCAATGCGCACAGCTGGCATCCGTTATTTATAGTCGGATAGCTACATATTTATATTCTGGCATCCGTTATTTATAGTCGGGTAGCTACATATTTATGTTCTTTTTAATCATCAACTCGCTATGAGTGCTACCCCCAACTCATTCGTCCAATCACACTCAGAGAACCACTATGATCATTTTAGATGTTGACGGAATGGGTTCGAAATACAAAAAGTCCTGCCTAGCTACAAAAACAGATATGCTCAAACCTCATTGAATAAAGTACATAAGCAGACAAGTATATTCACATATTAAAGCAATAAAAGAAACATTTTAAGCATATAATTATACCTTCACACCAAATCAATAAAGCAGACATAACTAGACATTTTTGATAGGGGGTAATGACAAAGGCTTTTATAACTTTATGATCTGATATTTATTTCTGAGCACTTTGAAATAACGAATGTTTTTTGATATATTGCCTGAATAGCTTAATGACCCTTAAGGAACTGTTTAATGCATGCCTGATGATTTTCTAAATCACGGACACTGCCAAAGTCGTCTAAAAATGTTCAGTACTTGATTGTATCTTATGTTTTGACTAATGCTAGACACCAGTTTTCGATTACTACTGAACGTTCTGGACAGAGGGAAATATTTTGCCTAACAAAGAAAAGATATGGTTGAAAGCATGATTAAACTAAGAATATGATGACGTAAGCAAGTACATGGAGTATCAAAAGAACAAACAAACAAAAACATGGTAAGTGGTGAGTACAAACTTTGCATAGTCAGGGAACATTAATAAATTGATGATGTCACAGCCAAAAGCTCACATAATTCCGTACAAAATGACAAAATTGAAAGAATGATGAATAAGCGGTGTGCGAAGTGGATGTATGTGCAAGAATGGTTTACAGGAAGGACACTTGGAGATAAAACCGGGGTGCCAGAGGAAGAGCGGCAGCAGGAAAAACAACCAAGAACCCGGCTAAAGGTGATCGCCAAGGCCGAAAGACGGGATGGAAGACAACAGCCCCCACACACACCGAATCGCCCATAATCAGCACCCACCCCCACGGAACCAGCTCTCACCGAACCAGCACCCACTCCCATGGAATCAAAATCTCCTGCGAACTTGCCACACCCCCTGACTCATCACCCATCAAACTCGGCCCACACTGGCATGTGCAACGGAATATACGTAAGATGACCAAAGAACCTTGAACGTTGCCTTTTCTGAATGGAGACTTTCTGCTCTTGAGCATGGTTGCACGAAAGGCCCAGCGCTGTATTGTACTTTCCTGAAAACAGAGCTTTCTTAACAAGAATTGTGATTGAACTCAACCAACCTGCGTAAGTCTAAATTTTGTTTCGGTGTCTTAGCCTTTTCCTAAAACTGAAGAAATAAAACGAGCACGCGGTGAGTAAATTGGATAACAGGTGAGTGGCTATGGCTTTTGCCGTGAGGCGCGGATAGCGCGCTTCCCAAATTGTGGACCAAAAATCCAACAATGTCTCTGTGGCCTTGCAAACATTCTGAAACGCTCAACACCAATTAGAACACAATTGCTGGTAAATAATAATTTGCAACAATATACGTATTACAATAATATATTGGAATAAAACTCATTTGTCACAAGGATTATAGCAAGATTTTTAGAGATCCAACTGTCTATGAGACCCTGAAGGTGTCTTTTGTTGTTTGGGTGAGTCAGGAGGTGGGGCCTGTTAGAATAGGCGTCTTTGGCACATGTGATTAGTTTGGTAGCTTGAGCTATGCCGTTATCGTGCTGTGACCCTTCTCTTGCTTTCACTGGCTTTCCCTTTCTCTATGAGTTTACATTTCAGTTAAGATTGCTAAATTACACATTATCACACTGGCTAGGCAGATTCGGCCTCTTGCAGGTGGGCGGCCAAGAGTAGTATAAGCGTAGGAAGGCTCCACAGCTGTCTCGATCTTTCTGGCATACATTAAATAGTTAAACTGAGAAGGCAGCCTCCTGGTGATTATTATTAGCATACTGAGCATTAAAGATAAAGAACTGGGACAAAATCCAACAGGCCAATGAAAGGCGGAAGACGATTCCAATTGTGTCTATATTCGATGAGCTTGAGGCTGAAGATGATTGATTGACCACAAGTTATAACTAGGGGTGTAAATCGCGGGTTTTGTCACGATACGATATCATATCGATACAAAGAACCACGATACGATATTTGCCGATATCTTAAAGCCTGCTGTGATTCATTCACGATACATCACGATATAGTGCTCCACGATCGATATATTTTTTTTTTTAAATAAAAAATATAGAACAATATCCTGATTTATAACAATTCATACGCAAAATCAACAAGGTACTGCAAACTCTTTATTTAGGAAATTACAAGAGTATTGTAGTATACAAAGTGCTTATTTTAACACTGAACTTGATCAAATTCCTATATTTTTTCTCATATAAGTAAAGAAAAATGAATATTCTTTCTTTTTTTGTAATACCATTAACTTTAAAGTGCATTACTGAACTATTTATTTACAATAATTTTAATTGTCCGTTGAGCCATCTTTTCTTTGGAATCCAAAGTGCGAATTTCCTCGTCTTCTTGGACACTAGCCATAGCACCAGCCCAGGAGCCGCGTAGTTGTCGGCTCCCCTTTCACGTGCCTGCTCTGCTCACAACACAGCACGCCGCGTACTGCTCCCGGAAAGAGGAAGCAAGCAACAATGAACTGGATTTCAAAATAAAGTCGCGTCTAATGTCCGAGGTCAAACACGGCGATATAAATCGATGTTTACGTTTAGCATCGATGCCAATAAATCGTAGAGCATTATATCGATTAATCGATGTGTATCAATGAATCGTTACACCCCTAATGTCTATGTCTTGTAAAATTACAATACTTAACACGTAATGATCATCTACTAAAAATTTCTGTTTGTTATTTTCATGAATCAATTTTCCATCAATGTATGCACTGATAAAAAGTTCAGGGTAAGATATGGTTTAAGAAGCAGATGTGCCAGTGCATTTACTTTTGGTGAACAAGATTTATGTATTTAATCCCATGATCTTGGTTCATCTGCGGATCATCTGCAGATCAATGTGGATTAGACATTACATATGAGTAGATTAGCTCTCATGTTGTCAGATTTAAGAGTTTAAATGGAACCTTTTTGCATTACACATACATCAGATCTTCAGATAGGCTGTAATATATCCAACAGGGATCACGCAAGATCCAGAATTAATGCACTGTTTTCCTACGGTCATGAGTATAACCACTCTGCCTCTGGCCAATGTCGAAGTTTTATGGAGGCCCTGAGGCTGCATGTCGTCAAGTGTAAAAGGCACGCAGGAAACACACCAAGTTAAATGACAATAGAATGAAGGGAAAAAAATGAAAATCTAGAAATAAGTATACCATATTTTCCGGACTATAAATCACAGATTTTTTTCATAGTTTGACCGGGGGTGCAATTTATACTCTGGAGCGATTTACCATATTTTTTGGACTGAAAGTCGCTCCGGAATATAGGTCGCATTAGCCATAAAATGCACAATAACGTGAAAAAAAAAACATATATAAGTCGCTCCGGAGTATAAGTCGCATTTTGGGGGAAATTTATTCGACAAAATCCAACACCAAGAACAGACATGGACGAGCAACAACAGGCTAAACGATAGGTATGCTAACGTGACATAAACACAAACGAAGAGCTGAGAACGGGCCTGACGTAACATTCAGAGTTATTAAAAAAAACTATTACATAAATAACACGTGTATAAAACCATCTGTGTCACTCCAATTCATTAAATCCATCGATCGTCCTTTATGTTAACAATGGGTGCGCGCCGCTGACGGCGCTTGCACTTCAAAATATTCCACAGGCCCATATAACGATATATAAATTATATATCAAACTGTTATATAAGCAATAATATTATCAAACCATCTGTGTCACTCCAAATCATTAAATCCATCGATCAAATTCCTTGTCCTTTGTCAACAACGCCACGCGTGCGCCCTGACATCAGCCTCGTTGTTATTCCACAGATCTAGTATATAACTATATTATAGCGTTAACAAAGTACAAGGAAAGACGTGGGTTTGGTAAACGGCTCTTTATTTAACAAAACAAGAGTTCAACGAGCCAACAACTACTGAACTGTAACGATAAAAACATATACAAGTTGCTATACGAAATAATATATATCAAATAACTATAACATAAATAGTTCACCGCCACACGGCCCCAAGCACCGGCGTCGACTTCCAGGTGTGTGGCGGCGTGGACTTCCATCCCCGGAGGTGGCACTTCGAGCCACAGAGGTGGAAGAGAGCTCCATAGAATAGGAGTGGTTGTGCGTAAAAGCCATGTCCGAGCCCCATCCACCGTCCCCGGAGAGCCACCCGGCCAAGCGCCGGCCCCCGACTTCCATCCACGGAGGTGAAAGAGAGCTCCGTAGAGTAGGACCGGTTGTGCGTAAAAGCTATGTCCGAGCCCCATCCACCGTCCCCGGACAGCCACCCGACCGAGCACCGGCCCCTGACTTCAATTCACGGAGGTGAAAGAGAGCTTCGTAGAGTAGGACCGGGCATGCGTAAAAGCCATAATAGTTTTTCAAACCTTCTGTGTCACTCCAAATCATTAAATCCTTCAAACTCTTCGTCCTCTGTGTCACTTACACTACCGTTCAAAAGTTTGGGGTCACAAAATTGTTTGGGTGACCCCAAACTTTTGAACGGTAGTGTATATATTTATTTAGATAATTATTTATAGATTATATATATAATCTTCTGTGTAAAAAATCTTATAATATATATGTATACTTATATTCATAGATTATATATAATCTTATACAAATATCCATCCATTTTCTGTACCGCTTAGTCCCCACGGGGGTCGCGGGCGTGCTGGAGCCTATCCCAGCTGTCATCAGGCAGTAGGCGGGGGACACCCTGAACCGGTTGCCAGCCATTTGCAGGGCACACAGAGACAAACAACCATTCGCACTCGCACTCAAGTCAAGTCAAGTCAAGTCAAGTCAAGTTTATTTGTATAGCCCTAAATCACAAGCAGTCTCAAAGGGCTTCACATAGACAAAAATTGACAATTATTCTCAAAGCATCCCCTGATCTTAAGCTCCCAAAAGGGCAAGGAAAAACTCAAAAACCCCTGCCCGGGGAAAATGAGAAACCTTGAGAAGGGACCACAGATGGAAGGATCCCCCTTTCAGGATCACCAGGTTGTAATGGATGCAGAGAGGGCACAAATAATACATAATATGAAAATCAAAAAAGTGGATGTCCAAGTCAGAGCGAAGGGCTGCCGGAGGAGCCCTCTACTATCCTGGCAGTGGAGGTTGAGCTGCAGTTCCCCCAACCTGAATTGGCCCACGAGAATCCAGATAGCCGCTGTCAGCTTGGGTGCCACCTAACCACCTCCCCGGCCGGGGAGGGGGGGGGGGGAGAGAAAACAAAACAAACTCCGGCCGAATCGGCCACTACAAGTTAGTTAAAGGCCATGTCATAGAAATGTGTCGTTAAACGTGTCTTAAATGTTTCTACTGAGGTAGCAGTCCTAATATCCATTGGGAGGGCATTCCAAAGCTCTGGAGCCCGGATAGAAAATGCTCTAGACCCTGCAGACACTTTCTTGGCCCTCGGTGTCGCTAAAAGGGTAGCGTTTTGCGAACGAAGGTTACGAGACGGAACATAAGGAACAACTAGGTCGACGAGATACGAAGGCGCTAAGCCATGCAGTGATTTATAGGTTAATAGAAGAACCTTGAAGTCACATCTTAAATGGACCGGGAGCCAATGTAAGTTGGCTAATATTGGGGTAATGTGATCAAATTTTCTTGTCCGTGAGAGCAGCCTTGCAGCAGCATTTTGTACTAACTGTAGACTTTTGATGCGGGACTTAGGAAGATCACACCTAGGGACAATTTGGAGTGCTCAATCGGCCTACCAAGCATGTTTTTGGCATGTGGGGGGAAACCGGAGTGCCCGGAGAAAACCCACGCGGGCCCGGGGAGAACATGCAAACTCCACACAGGGAGAGCCGGAGGTGGAATCGAACCCGCACCCTCCTAACTGTGAGGCGGACGTGCTACCCAGTGCGCCACCGAGCCGCCTATACAAATATAAGATCTAATTTATAATATTTAATTCATAATATTTTATTATAATATTTACACTACCGTTCAAAAGTTTGGGGTCACCCAAACAATTTTGTGACCCCAAACGTTTGAACGGTAGTGTACAAACAAAGCCGCTAATGATGCCGGTAGTACGTGGGGCCCTTCGTCATCTTCGTCATCCTGTGATCGAATCTTTGTCCTTTATGTAATCAACCGCCGTGCTGCGCCACTGACGTCACTTGAAATTCAAATTACAGTAATCTCTTGCTACATCGCGGTTCGTTTATCGCAGTTCCATTTTTTATTTTTTTTTTATTTTGAAAATTTGTGAAAAGATTCACATATAAGTCGCTCCTCAGTATAAGTCGCCCCGCCACCCAAACTATGAAAAAAAACGCGACTTATAGTCCGAAAAATACGGTATGTGTGAAATTATTAACACATTATTATATAATTTCACATGCTATTTTCACACTAAACTGCAACAGGGCGCTCTAGGCCTGTGTTGATCATTTCTGAAACTGATGATGAGTCTGACATAAGTGACAAAGAAGAGGAAGCACCGCATCTTCTACCTCCGGAGTTAGCAGAGTTGTTTAAAAGTGACACAGAGGATGAAGATTTAGTGATTTGGAGTGACACAGATGGTTTGGTAAATTTGTTAGTATGTTATTTATGCTTTAGTTATCTCAATAATTCTTAATGTTATGATAACATACCAGGCACGTTCTCAATTCGTTGTTTATGTGTCATGTAACGTTAGCATACTATGCAATTCTTCAGCCTGTTGTTGCCTCTATTCTATTTTCATTTTAAATTGCCTTTCAAGATGGCATGTCTGTTCTTGGTGTTGGATTTTATCAAATAAATGTCCAGCAAAAATGCGACTTATACTCCAGTGTGATTTATCTTTTCCTTCTTTATTATGCATTTTATGGCTTGTACTCTGAAGCAATTTATAATCCAGAAGATACGGCAATAGAAGTATAAAAGAAGAAAAAGAAGAAATAAGAAAATAAGATGAAATGAATAACACAAGTTAAGAAGCATTTGAGAAACTTCTTACATTAACTAGTTAAATAAGTAAGACAACAAGTCATCCAGCAAGTCAAAATAAGCAAGCACCAAAACAAGCACTAACATTGGTAAATAATGGCAAGTAGATAATGGGCCAGCATTATTCCTCTGTTTTTTTTTCTTGTTTTTTTTCATAATTAGGGTCTTGCAGGAGGCTCTGCCCATCCACCCACCTGGGTAATTGGAAAAATAAAAACAAAAAACAGCAAAGAGAATGGCTATATTGGATCTCAGCCAGTTTTGAAGTCATATTCATTAAAGTCGCAGTCAGTTCATACTCAGTAAAGTCGAGAGGAGAACGTGAAGCCTGCACCACATGGATAATGTAACTCACCAACCAAGGCGTCAGGCAGGTTGTACTTGGCAGTTGGATATAGTTAACATATTACAGGGCAGGAATATTATGATCAATTATTGAAAATTATAGGTTTCAAACCTATAAAACAATTTATTTAGTAAACTTGAATTATTTTTGTAATCATTACTACTGAATGTGAATAATGAGACTCACTTCCAATCTGGGGAAGACAAGTTTTCATCTTGAAGAGAGACCAACACACACACACACACACACACACACACACACACACACACACACACACACATCCAGAGGGCGGTGAATCTCCAATAAACATAGATACCAAATGGTCAGGTGACGTTTTCCTGCCTTTTCTGGACAGTATAAAAGCTTCTGACTTGGAGAATGGGGGATGTTGTTTCATCTGCTGTAGTGCCATGTGTACTGACCACCATTAAACAACCCAAGATCTTGCAACTAAAGAACCAACTGTTACTCCACATTTTGTTTTCCTTGCTCAACGACGGTTATCTCAAACAACACGCAACAGATGATGATCCCAACGTGATTTGTGCAGGAGTAACCATGACATAAGCCACACCCGATATTCATATATGAAGTGTATCCTTGAGCGATATGCTGAACATTCACTTGCTCCTGATTGCTACACCATTAGTGTGAAAACGAGTGGTTAAATTCCATTAATGGCAACATATGCCACCATCATTAATCACTGCATGAATGGTGAAATAAGGTGACATTGTAAAAGTACGATATAGCCCATTTACAATTCACTGGTACATGGCAATATTGATATAACATGACAGATAAAGATAGGCGCCCATATTATTAAAATTGAGTACAGCACTAGAAATATTCAGTTGGCTTGCATTAAGTAAGTAATGTTTGCCATCATATAAAACTCTAAATTAAGATACTACTGAATGTGTACTTGGGTACTTGAATTAAAATGATGTTTTTCTGTCTTTTTTATAAATCAACCTGAAGAACTTTGCTAGCTGTTAGAATAAGATGTTCAGGTGTTTATTTGGAATTAGTCTTCCCAGAAATAAAAAGAAATCCACTTCAGAAGTAAATATAAATATATATTAGATGAATCAGCAATAGTGTTAAAAGATATTGTAGACATTTTGCCCAAGTTTTTGTAAGGCTACAATTGGTACTTTTTTTTCCTTTTTATGAAATTGTAGGTTAAATAAGGAGCTCTTGACTTTGTGGGTCTACCCTACCTACGTTGTTAATGTCCAGTCCTTGTGGGAGCTTTTTTTTAAATTACTTAGTTAATTATTTCAACTTTGCTAATTGTTCTGATTCTCAGGGTGATTCTCAGGTCCATTTCAGTGTCAATATAGATCAGGGGTGTCAAACTCATTATTTTCACGGGCCGCATTGTTGTCTTTCAGAGGGCCATTATGACTGTCAGCCCAAATAAATGTATGAGCACCTCATATTATATACAGTAAAAGCTACAAAACAGACTGACAAATAACTCATTTTCAAATCAGACGAGTAAAAACTGGTCAAATATTTAAAAAAAAAAGATATTAAAAGTGAAGACAATTTGCAATTCTAGGAATGACACACAGATTTGATGCACAATTTGTCTTCGCGGGCCACATAAAATGATGTGGCGGGCCGTATCTGGCCCCCGGGCCTTGAGTTTGACACCTGTGATATAGATGGATCTGGAATTTGCCCGTGTGGAATGAATCTTATTTCAACTGAAAATATTGGTTTTGTTGAATGTAGTGTTTTTCATTTGCCATATTGTTTTATACAAATGTCTGCCTCAAACTTGAACACCCAACAAAATATAATGTTACAGATCAAAAAGCTGGGTGGACCATTATTCTTCAGGGAAAAGGATGGAAAAGATCATAGAACAAAACACAAATTATGATGAGAGGCATTACTGGCTCGGGAATTACACAAGTGTTATTGATTAGCTACACATAATGAGAAGAAATTATCTAAACTATCACCACGCAGACATAAAGACAAGTTTACAAACTGCTTCTCTACACAACAGACGGGAGTCATAAAATAAACAAAACTAATTGATAGCCTACTATCATCCATCCATCTTCTTCCGCTTATCCGGGGTCGGGTCGGGTCATACCATAAAAAAATGTCAAAAGTGGTATTGATTGGTTAGATAACCAATAAAATATAGGAATTTTAATCGAGCATGCTTAAATACTCAAACAATTAAATCATGCTTGTTAAATTCTTCCACAAATTGTTTTATTCCAAAGAAACAAACGATAGTGTGATAGTGTTGTTGATCTTGCAAGTAAAGGGAGTCTGAAATCATCCCTGAAGTGTAAACACTAGTGTCATTGGGAGTAATCTGTCTTCCACACATGGCCGATCATCCGTTTGCTTGTGTGTGCGTGCGTGTGTGTGTTCTGAATTGTGGATGAGCTCCACAGCTTCACAACAGAATGACTCTGCAGACTATAGTTATTTACAAACCATTTTTTCAGTAAATTAGCATACCACTGGCAGTACAGTTGGAATGTATCCATAAGAAACAGAAGTGCATATTAAGATTACATCTTCTTGCATTGTGATAATTAGATGTGTGGCAATGTCAACGACAACAGCTCGCCTTCACTCTCTTGGGCATGGTGTTCACCAGAGCTTCACGGCTCCACTGGATCCTCTATGACATCACAGAGCCATTTAGAGACCTTGTGCTCCTGTTTGAGGATGCATGTTTGGCCAGTCCATCAGTAGTCAGTAGTCAGCAGATACTAAACCGAGTAGAATAGATAGAACCCAATGAAGTAAGACTGAACATCCATCATGAGTGAGATAAGCCCATATTATAGTGTTACAATGGATGAGGATGTTGCACATTTTTTCCTAGTGAGTTCGAAATAGTTTTTCAAATTACACCTTTATAAATAGCATTAATTTTTCACTTTATTCCTGTCAAATCCAGCCAAGCTATTAAAATATCAGGTGAGGAAAGAGAACAAATTCTACATACACACACCGATATACTGTATTAAAAACACAGCAATTAGAGTCGGTTTGGGGCTGAGAGGCAAAAGGCTTCGGGGAATACATATTGGTAGATAATTAATAGTCGGTTGTGCGCCTCTAATTCCGAGGAGCCACTTTAGCTGAGTTTAAGAGCGTAGGAAAACTTCCTATTGCCTTGGTCATTTTTCTGCAGAGCAACAGTTTCAGATCCTCAGACGGTTCTTTGCCATGAAGTGCCATATGAGAGCGATGCAGTCAAATTCAACACATTTGTTCCTCATTCATACCTGAGACTTGATAACATTAATGAGCCCCATGGCAAAAGATGGCTACTTGTTTACATGCAGTCAATATTGGGATGAAGCTAAGAATTTGGATTTCTGACAACCACACTTTTCCTTTATTTAGGTTTTAAAATGATATTGACCGCATATAAATGTAGTCACTTGAGCTATTTTCACTTCAGAGTGTGGTTCACTTTTCTTATCATCGGTTCAGACAATAAGAGCTCTGTGTAGTTATTTTGAGGGGACAGTAAATTTACTAGCTGTAAATTGAATACATTCTAGCCAAGGGTAATTTCTTATGTGTTAAAGCAGGGGTGTCAAACTCATTTTTTTCGCGGGCCGCATTGTAGTCATAGCTTCTTTCGGAGGGCCACTATGACTGTCAACTCAAATAAATGTATGAGCACCTCATATTATATACAGTAAAACCTAGAAAACCAACTGACAAATAACTCATTTTCAAATCAGACGAGTAAAAACTGGTCAAATATTTAAAAAAAAAGATATTATTAAAAGTGAAGACAATTTGCAATTCTAGTAATGACACACGACTTTGACGCACAATTTGTCTTCGCGGGCCACATAAAATGATGTGGCGGGCCGTATCTGGCCTTGAGTTTGACACCAGTGTGTTAAACTGTAGAACCTGATAGATCATTTTACATGAGGCATAGTGGTTGGTCACAGTCAAAAATGCGAGTGAAGCATTAGACTTTTGTATCCTGTTGCTGAGATTAAAATTGACTATTGGGGTTTAGCCACACTACAAAAACAACTGACATTCTGCTTGAGTTCAATCCTCAGTGGTGTGTTCAAATCAATGTTTGCCTCAATAATAGAAACGTTTCACCAGGATTAAAGATTTAAGTGGATTTATCCACATACAAAAAGAGGTGAAGTGAAGTCGTCATCAAGAGTGAAGTAGTTTTAAAGTAATATCATTTTATTTTGTAGATAAGAAAGAAAGATAATCATATTTTGTTGATTTTAGAATTACAATTACACCAAAAATAGAATCGTCTTCAGTCTCTGGTTTATGTTCGCAACACAACTGCTATAACGCTTAATTGACAGTTGCCATGGAGTGACAGGTCAGATGATGTCATTGCTCTCCAAGAAGGAATAGAGGACATGAAAGATGATGAAATAGACGAGAGGGGGAGGGGATAAGATGTGTGCTTCATCAGCAGTCATCAAATCATTCGCTCATGAAATATTGAAGAGACTGTTTAAGATGCAATTCAAACACTTCAAAGAGACGATGACGACAGGACAGAGATGAGACGGAAAAGCTTGATAGGATTCAACTTGGAAAGGGTCATTTACCATATTGCCCTGCCAGAACCGTGTCTTCAAAATTTCAACATGTACTCCCGGGGGGGAGGGGAGACACACACCTTTGACTTTGTATAATTAGATATCATTGAAAATCAAATTTCATTATGCCCAGAGACGATCAAAATAACATCCTTGAAATGAAATCAGCTTGTTAAATGTGTTGCATTGTTAATCAGTCTAGTATTGATCAGGCATTGTCACTTGCAATATAAATAGAGTCATAAATAAATAAACAAATAAATACCAGATACTTATTATTAGAATTAGATACTATTAGATACTTCAAATTTTATGACAAGTAACACGGCATGTATTTAAGATGTTGCTGCTTGGCGTCAATTAAATTCACCTTATATGAAATATACTTTGTTTTTCTTGCTGTCACATCTAAACTGTGGAATTGATTGCGACACAATTAAAAGCTTTGAAGACAAATGTTTCCATTAAGGTCAAAATTGAAACGCAGGCTAATTGTATTAATTTTAATAAACACTTTATTTTTATTCACCTCAGTATATTTTAGTGCTCTTTGTTAGAGTAATACAATCATTCATTCATCTCTTTTCTAAACCGCTTATCCTCACAAGGATTGCCTGGCGTGCTGGAGCCTATCCCAGCAGTCTTTGGGCTGTAGGTGGGGTACATCCTTAACTGGTCACTAACCAATCGCAGGGGACACATAGGTGAACAACCATCCACACTTACAATCGCACCTACGGACAATTCGGAGTGGTCGACCTACCATGCATGTCTTTGGAAAGTTGGAGGTATCGTGTACCCAAAGGAAACACGCAATGTACACACCACACACGAAGACCAGACCCGGAATCGAACCCTGCATCTCTGAACTGTGAGGAAGACATGCTACTAACCAGTCCTCCACCGTGCCACCATTAGTTATATCATCCATCCATCCATCCATTATCTGTACCGCTTTTCCCCACAGGGGTCGCGGGCATGCTGGAGCCTATCCCAGCCGTCATCGGGCAGTAGGCGTAGGACACCCTGAACTGGTTGCCAGCCAATCGCAGGGCACACAGAGACGAACAACCATACGCACTCCCACTCACCTCTATGGGCAATTTGGAGTGATCAATCGGCCTACTTAGCATGTTTTTTGGGATGTGGGAGGAAACCAGAGAACCTAGGAGAAAACTCACGCAGGCACGGGGAGAACATACAAACTCCCCACAGGGAGGGCCAGAGGTGAAATCGAATCCGCACCCTCTGACCTGTACTAACCAGTGCCGCCACTAGTTTTATAATAATGATAATTATTTTATAGAATAATTATTATTATTATTATATTATGTTATTATATTATAATTGTTTTATAAAATAAAAATCTTTATTATTATTATTATTATTATTAATAGGCCCAGATGAGGTTGTTAGGAGTAAACCACAAACTGATTAAGACATGGAGTAAAGCATTTTTAACTATTTAGTTACCTTAATTTGCATTTTTTCCCTCAGGTCCTGTCAAACACAATTAACATAATCTACTAGACTTACATATAGTACTTTTCCTTTTATTAACTACTGTGCAAATGTGTGTGCGCGTGTATGTCCGTGTGTCGCTGATCCCTGTTAGCTTAAGCTTCACACTCATGCTGACCATAATTATATTTCTAATTTCCCCAGAACTGCCACACATAGGTTCCCCTGGGCGCAACGTTGAAGCTGCTAAGCTACTCTGAATCATTTTAACTCCAACTCTTAACTCTACAAGAGTTAAGCGCACCAATTAGAATGGAGAGAAGATTATATTCTTTAAAGGCTGTTAACACCTCCTACAGGGAAGATTAGGGAGCAAGAAGGTGGGCAGGAACAAGACTGGTTTATGATCAGGTACCTTTGGCCATATTTTTCTTCATCTGTACTTCATTGTGACAAGCAGCTTTCACCTCCTTTTGGGGTTCTTTTGAGAACAGAAACCATTTTTAAGCAGTGAGGGAACCATAATAAGCTTGATTCCGTCAACTATTGTTTGTTATACTTTAATGGACAAATAAAATACAGACCTATACCTTCAGACTATTTTATATATTCAATAGTGAAGAGGGGGGAAACAACTTTTCATGTTTACATGTATTTGGCGTATATTTGCTCAATCAAGTCATGGTTTCAGCCATTCATTTTATTTACCACTTGGGACAAGTGGCTGCGTAAAAAACAGAACGGTCATCAGACAATGGTAAGGGAATGTCGAAGTTTTATCGATATTCTGCAAAGGTTCTGAAATAACTTGTGTACATATCCAAAGTCTTGAGCTATAGCTCCATGATTTGAACACTGAGAGTTGAACTGAATAAATAACCGTTTCTTTAAAAATCAAATTGGGTATCAGAACTACCAAGTAAAAAAAAATATTTGTAGGCGCTTTATAAAATTTCAATTTCTGATCCAATTATGATTTTTCAACATTGGCTAGACTGATGTGTATGTCAATGCACTTTTAGAAATTGGTTTCAGTTTTAATACGTATTGTTTGCCTTGAGTGCATATGATAGGTTCACATTTTTCTGGTCTAATATGCAATTACTTGTAAATAAGACTCCTGTGTTTTTTTTCTTGTCTTTTGTACATATGAAACAGGCTCTGATTATAGGATGGAAGGAGAACTGTGGCTGTAGATGACAGCTTGTTTTTTTAGACAATGCACATAGACATGGGGTCTGATTGACTATTTCAGCCCAACCTGACCAGAATCCCAGCACTGCTGTTTGTCTTCTTTCAATTCAGGGTATTGTGAGAGTGCAATCTTATTAGGATTTCAACATGATCCTGTATAGCTCAATATGAGCAAAATAAACAGAAAGCCAATGGACCACATCACTTCATATACTAATAATAAACTTTAAACTTTTAACTACAAACTTTTTCAACATGGCTTATATATATATATATATACATATATATATATATATATATATATATATATATATACCGTATTTTCCGCCCTAAAAGGCGCACCTAAAAACCTAAAATTTTCTCAAAAGCCGACAGTGCGCCTTATAGGCCAGTGCGCCTTATATATGGATCAACTGATGAATTTGTTGATCCATACTGGTTGTACACAGTGCTCTGCCAAAATGTTTCAGTACGTTTTAGTACGACTAGTAAATTACAAGGTCGCATCGCTTCCCAGCATTACGGCAACTGTAGTCAGGGGGCGTCACCGAATAGCTGTTGTACCCGCGAGGCTATTTCATGTCAAAATAGGCTGCTCTGTTAATGTTTCGAGTAAATCTACTGATCGATATGGAAGGGAAACATAGGTAAGTAGTACCAATGCGTTAGATCGAACTTTAGTCAGTTCCGATCATTTTATAGGAGATCGTTTGAGAAACGCGATTGTTTACACTTTGCTGAGGCTCATGGGAGATTGCGAGCTGAGGCTCGTGAGACTTTGCGGATGGCTAATGCTATTGCGATAGCTGCTATACGTACCAGGCTATTTCATGTCAAAATAGGCTGCTCTGTTAATGTTTCGAGTAAATCTACGGATCGATATGGAAGGGAAACATAGGTAAGTAGTACCAATGCGTTAGATCGAACTTTAGTCAGTTCTGATCATTTTATAGGAGATCGTTTGAGAAACGCGATTGTTTACACTTTGCTGAGGCTCATGGGAGATTGCGAACTGAGGCTCGTGAGACTTTGCGGATGGCTAATGCTATTGCGATAGCTGCTATACGTACCAGGCTATTTCATGTCAAAATAGGCTGCTCTGTTAATGTTTCGAGTAAATCTACGGATCGATATGGAAGGGAAACATAGGTAAGTAGTACCAATGCGTTAGATCGAACTTTAGTCAGTTCTGATCATTTTATAGGAGATCGTTTGAGAAACGCGATTGTTTACACTTTGCTGAGGCTCATGGGAGATTGCGAACTGAGGCTCGTGAGACTTTGCGGATGGCTAATGCTATTGCGATAGCTGCTATACGTACCAGGCTATTTCATGTCAAAATAGGCTGCTCTGTTAATGTTTCGAGTAAATCTACGGATCGATATGGAAGGGAAACATAGGTAAGTAGTACCAATGCGTTAGATCGAACTTTAGTCAGTTCTGATCATTTTATAGGAGATCGTTTGAGAAACGCGATTGTTTACACTTTGCTGAGGCTCATGGGAGATTGCGAACTGAGGCTCGTGAGACTTTGCGGATGGCTAATGCTATTGCGATAGCTGCTATACGTACCAGGCTATTTCATGTCAAAATAGGCTGCTCTGTTAATGTTTCGAGTAAATCTACGGATCGATATGGAAGGGAAACATAGGTAAGTAGTACCAATGCGTTAGATCGAACTTTAGTCAGTTCTGATCATTTTATAGGAGATCGTTTGAGAAACGCGATTGTTTACACTTTGCTGAGGCTCATGGGAGATTGCGAACTGAGGCTCGTGAGACTTTGCGGATGGCTAATGCTATTGCGATAGCTGCTATACGTACCAGGCTATTTCATGTCAAAATAGGCTGCTCTGTTAATGTTTCGAGTAAATCTACGGATCGGTATGGAAGGGAAACATAGGTAAGTAGTACCAATGCGTTAGATCGAACTTTAGTCAGTTCCGATCATTTTATAGGAGATCGTTTGAGAAACGCGATTGTTTACACTTTGCTGAGGCTCATGGGAGATTGCGAACTGAGGCTCGTGAGACTTTGCGGATGGGTAATGCTATTGCGATAGCTGCTATACGTACCAGGCTATTTCATGTCAAAATAGGCTGCTCTGTTAATGTTTCGAGTAAATCTACGGATCGATATGGAAGGGAAACATAGGTAAGTAGTACCAATGCGTTAGATCGAACTTTAGTCAGTTCTGATCATTTTATAGGAGATCGTTTGAGAAACGCGATTGTTTACACTTTGCTGAGGCTCATGGGAGATTGCGAACTGAGGCTCGTGAGACTTTGCGGATGGCTAATGCTATTGCGATAGCTGCTATACGTACCAGGCTATTTCATGTCAAAATATGCTGCTCTGTTAATGTTTCGAGTAAATCTACGGATCGATATGGAAGGGAAACATAGGTAAGTAGTACCAATGCGTTAGATCGAACTTTAGTCAGTTCCGATCATTTTATAGGAGATCGTTTGAGAAACGCGATTGTTTACACTTTGCTGAGGCTCATGGGAGATTGCGAACTGAGGCTCGTGAGACTTTGCGGATGGGTAATGCTATTGCGATAGCTGCTATACGTACCAGGCTATTTCATGTCAAAATAGGCTGCTCTGTTAATGTTTCGAGTAAATCTACGGATCGATATGGAAGGGAAACATAGGTAAGTAGTACCAATGCGTTAGATCGAACTTTAGTCAGTTCTGATCATTTTATAGGAGATCGTTTGAGAAACGCGATTGTTTACAGAGGGCTCATTGGTTATTGGCTAGTGGATGCATACCGCAACCCTAGTCAACCTCAGTTTGATGCAGTATAGCTTCTATTTTATGCGCCTTATAATCCGGTGCGCCTTATATATGGACAAAGTTTTAAAATGGGCCGTTCATTGAAGGTGCGCCTTATAACCCGGTGCGCCTTTTAGGGCGGAAAATACGGTATATATATATATATATATATATATATATATATATATATATATGTATATATATTTGTTTATTTTTTCCCTGGTTTTCCTCAACACTCGCCTCGGAACATCACCAGCAACCGCAGTGGTTAACGGATGTGCAAGACATAGCTAACAAACTTTTACTCCCATATACGTGTGTGTGTGTATATATATATATATATATATATATATATATATATATATATATATATATATATATATATATATACATACACACACACACACACAAACACACATTAACCCTGTTGAGAATCTTCCTTGGCCCCAAATGCAAATGCAAAATTGAATGCGGGCAGAAACAGAGGCTTTGTCAAACAGAACAGCTTAAGCTCCCCCACCCAAGGTTCATGCCGCGTATGCTTAGGTCAGGTTGTCCATTACAGTGTGAAAGTTCTGTTGGTGGCTTGTTGACCCTGAAGATTCTGCTGCTTCAGAGATACCAAAATTAGCAACTTGCCCTTGTCTCTTCCATCTCCTTCCCCCAAATGCCTCCTCTTCCTGCACCCCCTTGCTCATCTTTTTACCTCTAATCACCTCTTTCAGTTCATTCATTTCTTTTTGTTTGAAAATCAAATCTTTTTCTTGACTTTCCTTCCACTTTTCATCTTCATACCAACTAGCACATTGCAATGTCATCACTTCACTCTATTGCCTTGTATATGAAGGCAACTATTAAAGCCATCCCGACATTGGTAATGCAAGATAAACGTTGAACCTGTTCATTTTGAGATTAGCAGTGTTTCCCAAACCATTCACATGCACATTTACATTTGTGAACAATTTATTTCCAATAGACTTAGCATACATGGTTTTGCACTGAATAGTTACCGTAATTTTCGGACTATAAGTCGCACCGGAGTATAAGTCGCACCAGCCATAAAATGCCCAAAAAAGTGAAAAAAAACATTTATATGTATATAAGTCGCTCCTGAGTATAAGTCGCCCCCCCACCCAAACTATGAAAAAAACCGCGACTTATAGTCCGAAAATTACGGTAGTTGTATTAGTTGTCACATACCTTGAGAAATCCCATAAAAGTATGCAAAAACACACACAAAAAACCATCCCAAAAAGGTCTGAGCAGGGATATGAAACTATAACCTTTAACTGAGGCAAGTATAGTGTACGCTTTTATATTTGGGGTTACTCCATCAAACATGAACATAAAAATAAAACGACAATTTGTTGACTAAGACAAAATAAATAAAAATGGAATTGTGTTTATTTCTAAGGATGACAATGAATAATGCTGCCAACTTAGTGAATGTGTGGATATATGTAGCTACCTGGGGTCAACAAATCTGCAACTTGTTGTGTTATTGAAGACTTCTGGAGACTAGAGAGGTAATCCCATGCGTCCAGACTACAAATGAATTACGTAAAGCCATTACTGGCCTTACAAGCCGCATATAGTAGACATACACATACAACCAAACACTAATAAACCACATTCCAATTTAGCTTCACTGAATGGCAGCATTTCCAGGTTATCTATCTGAGTGAAAAATGCAGATTTATCTATTTATCATTTGGCTTTGACATGATAGTGCTTCCTTTCAGTTTTATGGCCAGACTCCAGCCATTAATTGACATTGTCATCCAGCCTAGCTGTTAAATCATGGGCTGAGAAATTCTGTGTGGGGACACTTATTATGCAAATTAACTAAATTGTGATGATGCAAACAAATTCTGACAGTTTCACTCTTGCACAAGCTTTCAAAAATAGGCAACTAAAAAGCTATTTACTTCTGTGTTGCATCATAAATGTGTTCATAATCATAATTTCACTTTTTGAGGTTACCATTGGCTCTATGCTTATTTACAGCAAAGGCAACCATTTCACACTTGATATGCTGACATTGTAAAATATTGAAAACTGAGGTGTTAGGACAGCTTTTCAAAACACAGCCATCATCATCATCAAAGTAAAGCTATTATATTTGGCACAACAAAGGACAACCAAGTCTATGGCATTGTTTATTTACATTTGGGTATCACACATGTTACAATACAACCCTAAACCAAACTGCGTCTTGGGCGAGAGTCCCACAGCCTGGTGGTAAAGCTCTTCTTGAGGGTTGGGGTTCTAAACTTTAATGTCTTGTGGTGTGTTCCATTGGGAAGGTGGGAGAAAAGTGAGTGGCTGGTATGGGAGTGGTCCGTAATAATTCCACTTGTTTTCTGCAGGAGTCTGCCGATGTAAAGGTCTCGGAGGGAGGGTAGTACAGATCCAATCACCCACTCTGTTGCTTTTACAACTCACTGCAGGTCCCTCCTGTTATTCACAGTTGGCTACATATACTACGTGCTGTAATTGCATATATTTTCCTGCACTGATATCATTTGATAAAAGCTGAAGAACGTCAGTGCGCTGTGCACACTTAATTTTCTGTTTACAACTCTAAATGGATCAAGTTTGCACAGCGCAATCAATATTAGGTTGTCTATCGTGGAGGTCTGCATGGATGTAAGGCTTTGTTGATGTCAAGCGACAATCCCAATACTGATTGCTGGGTTTACCTCAATTTCCGTAATGACTTGATTTACCAAACAACTCCACACAATTGTGAGACATTGCAACAATCAAATCATCAAGGAATCTGTAAAACATGCCTTCAGGTAGACTGTTGCACCTTAGCACTGCCTAGTCCACCTTGGGATTATTATCCAGCTTCTACACGTTGCTGTGAGAAGATCATTTGGAACTGGTAATGTAAAACATGTAAAACAGGCAGGACAGCGGCCATTGAGGGCCGTGTTTGGACACCTCTGGCCTAGTTGCTATTATCAATTGTTTTTTAAATGTTCATCATTATAAACATTTTACTATGGCAATAATAAATGTATGGTATATTGCCTAATTATGAAGAGAATAGCTTCATACTCGTGGTAAGTGTCTTGAAGGTAAAAGCTTTTTGCGTATGCTATATAAATGTCACTTTTGAATTTCAGAAATGTGAATGCAAACATATTTCTGATGCATATACACACCACTCACAGACATCACTCTTCTAGCAAAGGATGAAACATTCACTCTTACCCTCCAATACCTAAGTGTTGATCACACAACGACAGACACGTGAGCAACCAGTCCAGACCACAGGGAGCACAAACATCCCACAGCAGTGATTCATCAGGCTTCAGGCAAAATCAGATGATTCATTCTCATCTCCTACCATTGCTGTCTGTTCACCTGGATTGATCCAACAGTCGTCCCTTGACTTGTGTGTTTATTCTAGAGCAGAAGTGGGGAAAATGCAGTATAGAAATTTAGTTTACAAAAACATGGACGGATTTTGATGATTGACGAGCTTAAAATAGTAATGGTGAGTTGACAATTAGTTTCGTTCAATTTGTAAAAAAATGACGGACTGATGATGATGGATGGTTACTCAGGCTGTGGATGAACTCTAATGATGGACTGGACGACAGTAATCCCTCGTTTGTCGCGGATAATTGGTTCCAAAAACCACCCACGATAAGTGAAATCGGTGAAGTAGGGTCACCCGCTCATCTGTATTTGTGTGTCAATAAATGTATATGAAACCATTTAAGTGCATATTTTATTATTAGAACATTAAATAATTGTTTCAAACATGTAAATAATACATTAATAGTACAAATAACACACAGAAAAGTTTGTATAAATATTGAAAATATAAATATTATACGTGTGTGCGTGTAACATGTTAACAAGAAGTACTGGGCAGGCTAACGAGTTAGCGGAAAGATGCTAATTTGCGATCGTGCTAACACGCGAAAACGGACCTCTAAAGGAATGTAAACCAACATTTGGAGCAATACTACAATGTCCTAAAGGTTAGACAAATGTGATCGTTCATTTTTCTTGTTAGGCGACCCACTTACATCGTCAACGACTGCTGTACCACTTTAACGTATGCGCACGAACGTGAAACAGGAAGTGGTATCGCCTGAAAACGGGCTTCAAAATAAAGCACCCTACCTCATATCAAAGCACGGCTGAATAACATAAATAACATGGCGAATTCTTATCACATACTGTAAATATGTTTTTAGAACAGCTTTTATTTTTTTTTTTTATAACAAGGTACAAGTATACATTGTGTAAATATGTATTTAGAACTCTTTTATTATTATAGCATTTTTTCTATAAAAAGGTACAAGACTAAGTATGTTTTTAGAACTCTTATTATTATAAGATTTTTTTAATAAAAAGGTACAAGTGTACGCATTGTAATTGTGTGGCCACGCCCTGTCTTCTGCTGGCGTGTGGGCCACTTTCGTCCCATAATTCCTCAATTTAAAAGTTTTATTTTGATTTTTAATATTTTTTTAATTTTGAAAAAAATTCGCGATGTAGTGAAACCGCGGTGTAGCGAGGGATTACTGTATAGTAAAACGCCCACCTCACCTTTGTGTTTTGTTACTTTCCATCTCTTGACAAAAGTTTAGAGATGAAATGGAAGCTTTTATGAAGAGGAATCTGAAAATATTGCAGTAAGTGAATGTAGAATATTGGAATCGTAAATAAAGAGAAAAAATGCTACGAAAACCACATCCAACTATGATTAACGTGTCATTATGTTACATATATACATTACAGACGATTATGTTACACAGTGCATCCATAGAGAATTCACAGTGCTTCTTTTTCATGTTTGGTTACCTTTGTTGAGTTACCACATGGATTCCAAGAATTGTAGAGGCATCTTGGGTATTACCAGTGGGATAATATGGTGAGAATGCACACCAAAAAAACACTACAGTAATAGTGGTTAACAGTGGTCATGTCACCCTAATAACTCAGATTATCTCACGTGACCCTAAAAAAATTAATGGATTTATCAATGTTAATTTTCTTTTTAAATTGTCATTGTTAGCGCTTTGTGATGTATTTTTTTTTTTTTAAATGTCTCAGAAAAGAAGTTATTCAAAGTAGAAAAGTCAAATGGGTCCATTTCGCAAGGTGCAAGTAGCTGGTCATTGAGCCCTGAAACAATTGTTCAATAGTCTGCAAAGCCACACGGTCAATGAAGCAGGAATTTAAAATGTCATCACGGTGTCATTAGCACATGCAAATGTGAGTGAAGCTGGCAGGTTCTTTGGCTCAGTCTGTGTTTAATACAATTGCTTGGTCTGGGATTGCTCAGTCTCTACATGCCATGCAATATTAGAAAACATTCCTTACCTCCACTGTTATGCAGATATGCAACTTTATTTAAATAAACCTTGATAAAAGCAATAAATTATTCATACTTCAAACATTCTTTTAAAAAAAAAAAGAGAATTAGAAGACCATAGGGTAGGCCCAGACTACTACACGTTCAGAGAAGCACATAAGTAGTGCACAGATGCATGTGCGTACTGACAAATTATTAAAAGAGCACCAGATTTAAGTGTTGTGTATGAAGATTTGCATACCAAACATTTTGCTGTGCAAACTATAAGCCACTTGCCTGCTTTTAGCCAAGGACAAAAAATTCCAACAGCGCAAGACAGTGGGGTTGCTAGAAGACTTCCACCGAATTTTTTCCCCGGTTCTTCTGTCGATACTCATGTGAGGAGTCAAAAGATCACGCCAAGAATGAGTGAAAAAAAAAGCAAAGATCAAGTCGTACAAAAAATATTCAGTTAGAAATTACAATGCACTGTAGATCATCCAATAAGCATCTCTCATTCGATGGTCTGATTTTTACAAGTGACCTCTTCTTCTAGATTCTGTTCACGTTTTATCTGTCATCCGCTGCCCACAAAGTGTGGTGATTTTACATCCGTCTATTCCAAAGCACTGGTCCTGACATTATGTGTTATTATAAAATGGCTCGTAATCTCCCAATCATGAGGTGTGTGAATACCTCTGCTCAGCAAAAATGCAACATATTGACCGTACAAAGTATACAATTATTGCCTATAAATATCTGATGTTTACGTCTTCTGATGTTTATAGCAGATGACAAAAATAAACTAACATCAAAGGTCCGTCGATTTAATAAAACCTCCTCGAAATGCTTCTTAATATGGCCACATGACAATAATTTCCGGGTCAGGGCCAGTGTTTTGAAGGGTGTAGAGCACATGTGTCAAACTCACGGCCCGGGGGCCACATACGGCCCACCACATCATTTTATATGGCCCACAAAGACAAATTGTGCATCAAATTCATATGGCAATATTAAAATTACTAATTGTTTTCACTTTTAAAAAATAGATCTATTGCTAGCAATTTTTATTACCATTCATATTTTTAAAATATGTTAACAGTTTTCCTTAGTCTCTGTTTTGAAAACTATTTATTCATCTAGTCATTCACTAGTTTGTTGAGTACCGTACACTATATATAATTTGAGACATTCAGACATTTATTTGGGTTGGCAATTTCAATGGCCCTTCGAAGGAAACCATGACTGTGATGCGGCCCACAACAAAATAAGTTTGACACCCCTGGAGATTAGGAATTAAGACACTTGAGATGAGCCCCTAAACTTAGCTTCTGAATAAAAGATGAAATAATTAATTTCATGCCTTCTTTTTGTTCAGTAGGGGCAGACGGGCCGCTATCTGCCCTGTCCATGTTTTACTCAGAAAGCCTTGTTGACAAAATGTGAAAAATGGGTGGGACCTTGAACGGTAAGAGATCTCATCAGGATGTAAAGGGTTGAGAGGAAACAAACTGGCAAGAGTCTTGAATACAAAAGAAAAAGAATGTCCAAGGCCTACTACATTTTGGATGAATGGGATTGTTTTTTGCGATTGGAAAAATAAATGTAATTAGTGTGATTAAAACTGTTGCAACTCAATAAGTGGGTTTGTTTAAAAGTAACAATATTAAAATTAATGTATTATAAGAATTAATAAGGTATCAAAAATGTATTAAATTGATCATAACCATATACAATTGTTTTCTTTATACATATTACATATGACCAGAACAAGTTACGCTATATTTAAATGAAGCTACATTGAGACAAAGTCAGGTAAATGCATCAACCGACAAAACATTTGCGAATATAATCATTTATTTACGGCAGTCTGAAAAATGTACATGACTGTTCTGTCAAGGTATAAAATTTGCATTAAATAAATTTTCATTTTCATATTCATGTAAATTCATTACTCAATGAAAAACCCTGAATGTGAACAAAATTTCGACATCAAAAATCATCAGAGAGCACAGGAAGAGTAAATTAAGCAGTTAGCAAAGGCCGTCCAGCAGTTTGCAACCTGTTATCTTCTAATATGAGGGTGATGCTCATTTTAAAAATACTTATAATAAGTTTGAAACGGACACACAATAAGAGCTTCTTTAAAAGTTCACGGAACGTTTTGATCAGAGGCTTGCTCTTTTTCCTCTTTTCGCAGAGCACTCTCTGTTGCTATATACAATAGTTACTGTTACTTGTTATCATGTTAATGAGAGGCTTTTTATATCCGGTCTGATGTCACCCAGGGGAAAGACTTGTTTGAAGAGGAACGCTGCACGAATTGTGTTGGTTTGTTGTTTCGGTCCAGATGAAGAGAATGATAAACCTGAGGCTGGTGAACAGAGGAACCCTGTAGAGAGAGACATACATTGGACTTATTGTGTGTACTACAATCAACCAATACTTTAAATTTAAGACTTCATTTGAAAAAGACCATTTACTTCACATAATTTAGCATTTTTGTGATCTGTAGAAAACACTCCTTTGAGATCATTAAAATAAATCATTCATTGTATGAAAATACTTATTTCTTTCATAAATGTTACTGCTAGCGCACACATAAATACCTGAAATATTTGTATCATTTATTGACACAACAAGAACAAGAGATCTTGTAGTTTTGTGCAGAGCTGCAGAATGCAAATATGTGGAACAGGTTGACATACAAATATTAAGTCCAGACATTTTTTTATGTCTCTATGGCCCTTCTTTAGTTCTCACCATTTGTATAGCATGGGTACCATTACTGTGGAGTATACTATTGTGGGTTTTTTTCTTTTCTTAAATACAAGCAAAACAAATGTTATGGGCTCTGTATTCATGACCGGCGTTGAGCCGGCATGACACCGCCATTAACACCAAAAGGTAAATGTTCGATGAACCTTGTTTTTGCTTCAGAATATAACTCTTCTCTCTACTTTTAACACTCCACTCAGACCAAAATGACTCCTTCAGAGGCTTAAAACACTCCTAATGAAAACACTCAGCACTGACAGTCTAGAGAGATGTTGCAGAACAATAAACATTAGCTTCTAAGGGGAAAAAAATTAAAACAAATGTGGAGAGCCTTCACGCTAACCATTAGCTTCCCCATTAACCTTCTGACACCTTCTCCCCTATGAGTGCATTAACAATGGTGGTTGGGCTATAATTACAACTGCTTGGCTCTGGGGTATCTTTAGAAATATAAAAATCATCTTCTTTCTGTTTGGTGCCATGTCAAATAATTTTCTGTCAAGCCGAATCTCTAAATTTAAAGCGCCCATTTGAGTGTGAATGCCTCATCTAGCTGACTTTGAATTCTCTCTCTCTCTCTCTCTATTATGTTTCAGTCACCGTTTCTAACATTTCACACTGATCCAATGCATGCTGGTGTTGACTTCGCAAGTATTTTTGTATTTCTTATTTGTGATGATTATTTTTCTTTTCAATAAGAGCTGTGGCATCCACTAAACCTACATCATTGTTCTGTTATAATGCTCCATTGTTTTTCTTTAGTAATATTCCATTATCGCTGCAGCACAATAATTTCATGGCCCTGCGTTTCAATAATTTCAAACTTAAGACCAACAATCCCCAGCTCAGTCTTAATTACTTCCTAATAATTACAAAACCTTGATAATCTGCTGCTCAATCGAGGCAATTCAGATGACTGACAGCAGACATGCACTCAGTAGTTATCAGCGTTATGAGAGGCTTTTGAAGGAGATAATTCCTCTTCTCAACAACCACTAATTACTAAGAGCTGAAAAATGCCGCAGGAGTCTGAATCAGCTTCTTTTGGAAATTACAAGATATAAAGCAAATAATCTCCCTCTCACACAAACGCACTAAGCGTGAATATCCGACACTGTTTTCCTATCAAAAGCGTCTCAGTCTTTTCCAAGTCAGCAGCGGGCATCTCAGTCTCGATCAGATAAAAAGCCAGCCTGCACATTTTAAAGAGAATTCAAGCAGAGTGAAAACTTCCACAATCCATTTTCCCCAGAGTCAAAAGAAAAGATTAAATAGCTTTATTCTCTTCAGCGTACCACTATTTAATGAAAAACCCATGAATGAATGTTAAGTGTAGAGTTAAGTGTGTTAAGACTTGACTTCTATTTTCTTTTTCTTTTTTTATCAGACACAATGGTACTTAGGTGTAGCAAATATTTAGTTTTAAAATTTCAATAAAATTGGAGCTCATACCCAGATAATAAATACAATGTAAAAGATAATAAACAACATGTATCTGCGTTGTTTTTAATTAAACTACAAGGAAAAACGTCCTGAAAATGTGTAGGTCATGAAAGACATTTAATTTGAATTACCTGCACTTGATAAATCATTTTAAAATAAAAACGTTTTTGCACTTGGCAGCTAAATTGAAAAAAAAGTAAATATGAGAATCATCATATTATTTTAATTTGACTTGTTTTGCATCATACTTAAAACTTTGCAATATTAACTCAAATAAAACTTGAATCATGAACACGATTTATGAGCGATTATTATACAGCAGAATACGATTTTTCGAAACAGAAAATAAATATAGAATAATTTTAGATGAAAGACGGCACCTGTGAGTTGGCATCTTGTTACGTCATTAACGTTGTCATTAATTTGTGAGAGTATCAACGCTTGTATGTGCCATTCAACAGCAGCATGTTTACAAAAGCTCTATTTTTGCCATTGGTCTATAATTCTATGATGGCGAGGAGCTTCAACCCCAATGTGGAGTCAAAATAATTCCAAAGGAGAGTAGAGAGGATGGAGAATCAGTGCTACAAATGAAGTGAAGCAAGAGCGCCGCGACAGGAAAATTGGACAAATTATCAGGTGTTAGAAAACTACAGTTGTTGTTTACTTTCAAACTCATAACGTGAAGGGATGTCATGCTGTGATTGTGAGATTACAGTTGTGCTGTCCCGGCCATCCACATCTGCGATCTCAGCGCCTGTATACTCGTCCTTGGAGACTTGTATCTTATTCCTCCTCTCTCTGATGCACCAACTGCTTCACAGAACATGTGCAAAAAGAGGGAATAAAAGTCTGCAACTCCTGTTTGTTAAATACCCATGCAAAGGGAGATCTTGTACATTTTATTTAGAAAAATATATTTCATTTAGTTAATTAAGGTTTTGGAAAATACTTTGTTCCAGCCACAGTTGTTAAAATGCTTTATTAATAAAGATGAGTTTTACGTTTGTTCATATTAAATGGAAAAAAAAAACACATTTAGTCCAGAACTCAACTATTTAATTGCTATTCCTACTGATATCTTAATTAGGGTTAGTGTACATGGTGCTACGGTGCCGTGGCTACCTACTTTTATCCAAGAGCACATCATTATGAATCATTACAGATGGTAACAATTGTAAATATTGTAAAAGAGCAGAAAGCAACAAGCAGACTTTTAGCAACGGGATACAAACAATGTGTGATTACAGCCAAGATTTAAAACTCTTGTTACACAACGCTGGAGACACACATTAGCTGGTCACTGCCCACTCTGGTCCAGTTATAAACACCCATTAGTAATCACTCCTCGACTCTCAGCGGCTCTTCGGCCCAATCGAATTCCAACCAGCCAATCTGCATAAATCTGCATTAATCGACTATTTTCCCTCCGCAGAAAACAAATGTGCTTTTAAAACTCCTTCTTATCTGTCGGCTTTTAGAGTAAACATCAGAGACATGCACGCACACAAACAGCCACAGCCACACACAATTTCTGTCTACAACATCACACATCAACTGATTTTAATTAGTTCAATTAGGAGAAAAATAAAAATCAGATTAACCAGGTTGCAGGGAACCTACTAACAAACAAGTGTGCAGTTTATGTGTGGTTTTGTGTTTTTTAGGTCACTCTTTTAAAATAGCGGGTTAAGAACAACAAATTTTGGGTTAAAAATAGTTTTTTGTACAAAACAATTTCTATGGTACAAAGAACCCACTGGCAACTTCAGTAATAGCTGATCTTATACTGAAAGTGTATGAAGACTAAAAATGGCTATGAAAACCGTGGACCGTAACAATGTGTTACTGTCACTGTAACACAGCTTATTCAAATGATCAGGATCGTGAGGTGATCATTTAAATCAGGTGTGCTGGGGTAGGGATAAACTTAAAACAGGCTGGCTAGGGGCTCTTGAGGACCAGACTTGGGCATCTGCTTCAGAGAGATTGTGCAAAGAGGAATGGTCGAAGATCCCTCTTTTGTTTTCTCCCATCTTGTCAAACATTATAGGAGAAGCTTAAGTACTGTTTTGTTGGCAAAGGTGTTAACATCTAGAATACCGTAATTTTCGGACTATAAGTCGCACCGGAGTATAAGTCGCACCAGCCATAAAATGCCCAAAAAAGTGAAAAAAAACATATACCGTAATTTTCGGACTATAAGTCGCACCGGAGTATAAGTCGCACCAGCCATAAAATGCCCAAAAAAGTGAAAAAAAACATATATAAGTCGCTCCGGAGTATAAGTCGCATTTTGGGGGGCAATTTATTCGACAAAATCCAACACCAAGAACAGTCATGAACGAGCAACAACAGGCTAAACGATAGCTATGCTAACGTGACATAAACACAAACTAAGAGCTGAGAACGGCCCTGACGTAAAATTCAGAGTTATTCAAAAAACTATTACATAAATAACACGTTAATAAAACCATCTGCGTCACTCCAATTCATTAAATCCATCAATCGTCCTTTGTCAACAATGCGTGCGCGCCGCTGACGGCTCTTGCACTTAAAAATATTCCACAGGCCCATATAACGATATATAAATTATATATCAAATAACTATTATATAAGCAATAATGTTATCAAACCATCTGTGCACTCTAAATCATTAAATCCATCGATCAAATTCCTCGTCCTTTGTCAACATCGCCGCGCGTGCGCCCTGACGTCAGCCTCGTCGTTATTCCACAGATCTACTATATATAGATAATATATATTGTAGCGTTAACAAAGTTCAAGGAAAGACGTGGGTTTGGTAAACGGCTCTTTATTTAACAAAACAAACTTACAGGCGTGTGGCGGCGTGGACGTCCAGCCACGAAAGGGGACGAGAGCTCCATACGATAGGACCGGGCGTGCGTAGAAGCCATGACCGAGATCCATGCACCGTCCTCGGACAGCCACCCGGCTGAGCGCCGGCCCTCGACTTCCATCCACGGAGCTGAAAGGCAGCTCGGTAGAGTAGGACCGGGCGTGCGTAAAAGCATTGTCCGAGCACCATCCACCGTCCCTGGACAGCCACCCGGCCGAGCGCCGGCGCCCGACTTCAATCCACGAAAGTGAAAGAAAGCTGGACGAGTCGATCTTTGTCCTTTATGTAAACAACCGTCGCGCTGCTGACGCGCGACCGCGACGTCGCGTCGCGCTGCTGACGTCAGCAGCGCGACGTCGCGCGTCACTCGTCCAGCTTTCTTTCACTTTCGTGGATTGAAGTCGGGCGCCGGCGCTCGGCCGGGTGGCTGTCCAGGGACGGTGGATGGTGCTCGGACAATGCTTTTACGCACGCCCGGTCCTACTCTACCGAGCTGCCTTTCAGCTCCGTGGATGGAAGTCGAGGGCCGGCGCTCAGCCGGGTGGCTGTCCGAGGACGGTGCATGGATCTCGGTCATGGCTTCTACGCACGCCCGGTCCTATCGTATGGAGCTCTCGTCCCCTTTCGTGGCTGGACGTCCACGCCGCCACACGCCTGTAAGTTTGTTTTGTTAAATAAAGAGCCGTTTACCAAACCCACGTCTTTCCTTGAACTTTGTTAACGCTACAATATAGTTATATAGTAAATCTGTGGAATAACGACGAGGCTGGCGTCAGGGCGCACGCGCGGCGATGTTGACAAAGGACGAGGAATTTGATCGATGGATTTAATGATTTAGAGTGCACAGATGGTTTGATAACATTATTGCTTATATAATAGTTATTTGATATATAATTTATATATCGTTATATGGGCCTGTGGAATATTTTTAAGTGCAAAAGCCGTCAGCGGCGCGCACGCATTGTTGACAAAGGACGATTGATGGATTTAATGAATTGGAGTGACGCAGATGGTTTCGCGCTGCTGTCGTCACTTGAAATTCAAATTACAGTAATCCCTTGCTACATTGCGGTTCGTTTATCGCGGTTTCATTTTTTTTTTGAAATTTTTTGAAAAAAAAAAACACATATAAGTCGCTCCTGAGTATAAGTCGCCCCCCCACCCAAACTATGAAAAAAACCGCGACTTATAGTCCGAAAATTACGGTATGTATATAAGTCGCTCCTGAGTATAAGTCGCCCCCCCACCCAAACTATGAAAAAAAAAACGCGACTTATAGTCCGAAAATTACGGTAATTGTGTCACACATGATGTACTGTAAATATTTTTTCATGCGGTAATTCTTTTTTTTCACTAAATAAATGCGTTTGATTTAAACGTTGTAATTTTTCTCTTAAAAAAATGGTCCTATAGTATTTAGGGAAAAAAAGTGAATTTGTAAGAAGCTAAAGAAAACATCTTAATTGAGGATGCCAATAATTATAATAAATATGGATTATGGAAGGTGCGGACCGGTTCGTTTACCTGTCTATTTTCTTGTTTGTTGACTTTAAGTCGCTTTTTCTTCCGACATCTGTTTGCTGTTTTCAGCAGCCCGTGCCAAGCTGTTTGCCATTAGTGCCTCCTCCAGACTCCTCCTTGCTTGCTGCACCTTCAGCTCCTGCTCCCTACATTTTCAACATAAATATAGATAAGTGGAATTCATATAATATCTCATAATATATATCTCATATCTAACCCTAACCCTAAAAACAGTGAAGAGTTCATTGCTATATATATCATTATTATATATTGCTTATATTATGTCTTAACATTCCAAGCAATGCCCTAGATTTTGTTGCAATACCAGAAACTTGTATTATTATGAACTCTGAAATATCCAGATCATGAACTTTCAAGAATCCTGATTATTCAGACACTTGGACAAAAAAAAAAAAAAAAAAGAAGCACCATGTAGTTGCTGTATACAACTTAGAATGTCACTCTTGTACTTTTTTTGTGGTAGCAAAGTGAAATTATGGAGCTATCATGAAAATTGCTGGTTGAAATCAGGGCGGGACTAGATACGCAAAATTGCCCATTTCGGCAAGTCATGTAAACACAGTGCATGAAATGAAATTGTGATGAATGGTGACAATGTAATAGCCGAAATAAACAAAAACAAAAAACCTCCCTTTTGTTTCAGATTATCAGCAAATACAACAGGTTTAAAACTAGACATGGAGGAGCACTGATAAAATGGAGGAGCATTGAGATTGAAAAAAATTAAAACCCTACAGAAAATGACCTTTGACTATGGGCAGCATCTTTGTTATATTCTCACTGCTATTCTCTGACAAACAAAAACATACCCGGAGGTTTGTTTGCTTGACACTTGTAGCTAAATAAAATTGTTGTTTTTTTCACTTCCTGCACGTCATTGTTTTTCCACAATCTCCTTGGTAAGCATTGATAGGCAAAGCAACCTGCATCACACGTGGTGTCAATATCAATCAGTGTGATTTAGAGGTGCAGCAGAAGAAGGAAGACACTGGATTATCGCATCGCTTACTTTCGTCTCCACGCAGTTCTTGATTGAGTCTTTTATTTTGTAATTCATGTTTTATCTGCTTGTTGTGCTCACTGTTTAGCCATTGTTCAATGTAGTACCTGCGATTCAGTATTTTCCTTTCGCTAGCCTGACGATAAATATTTGGTTACTGTGTTTTCTGTCACCGATGAAACATTTGTATTTATTGTAATAAACTATATTTTTAAATAACTTTGAAAAACCCATTCAAAGTTTTCTACAATTGTAAGTAAGGATGGAACAAGTCCTGGAGAATATCTTGGGGCTGTAAAAGGTGAAAAACAAATGGAGTAGAAACTTAACCATTCCCTGGACAATTTGGTCTAAACAATTTGAACGAGTATCTGTCCACAGGCAGAGTAAGAAGAGCAGTGCAGGGAAGAGAGAAAAGGAATGAGAACGATTTAGGATGACAAGCACATTCAGAGGGAGGGAGAGGGGGAAGAGGGAGAGAATTGGAAATTAATGGAGGAAAGAGATAAGAAAAAGGGGAGCACAGGAGGCATAAATGCTGGAGGGACTGAGGAGATATCAGAGGAGACCGAAGGAGGAGGGGTTGAAAAAAGGAAGAGTGATGAAGATGAAAAAAACAAAGCCATTGTGAAGACAAACATAAAATATAGGAAATATGTGGCACTGAAATTATGAGTGGGGTTATAAATGGAGAAGACAAGGCATTTGGGAAACAAATTAGGTAAAGGAAAGAAAATTGAGAAAATAAAGCGATAATAGGAAAGTACAGAGGTCAGAATACATCAAATGGTCAGGAAATAATAGGCGAAAGAAATTACGGGAAGGAAATTAGTGAAAAGTTACAAAGCGGAGAGGAGTGGAGACAGACATATTCCACTAAGTCTGCTGTAATGGCTTTAACCAGCTGTTCCCTCTCCACTGGACTGACAGCTATACACACTTGGAGTTGTCAGTGAGAGCGAGTGTGTCTCCACAGTGCCCCCTGCCGTCAGGCATTCACATTTTAAGACCGCTTGAATAAATATTCCTTTACAATATTCAACTAATCAATCCCCATTGAAGTTATGTGACATGTTGCCCCATATGTTGTATCAGCAACTGTGTTTTGTCTTTAAACAACTCTAATTAGATGCACTTTTGACTGCTGCTTTAATTTGACCCCACGCTGCACGATTCTGAACCACAACAGGCAGTTGGCTCTCAAGCCACAGTAAACAACCTGCTCAACAAAGTGACACAGTTATTGGAGCAACTTGGACATGGCGCACAGTCAGATGGATCCACTGGGATTAAAAAGGGAGTTAAAGAAAATGGCCTAACCACAGGATGTGCTCACTTGAGCACTAATTGTTATACTGATTTAGAATTGTGATTATTTCATGTGGTTTGATGATGTGGTGAAAACAAAGCCAGCTGTTCAACATAGTCCTAGTTTAAATAAGGGATTACTGCATGCAAAAATGCACATGGACAAAACTACTTTTGTCAGAGTCAAGTTACTTCGGAAACCAATGTGGGTTTTTATTTAATTACTAGAGGGCTACCAACAATTTTGTCCACATGTGTAAATGTATAATGCTGACATTGAAGATAATAATCACCCTTTACTGAATAAATGCATCAAATATGTATTTTTACCAGAACAAAAGCTAATAAAAACGCAAAATAAAATGGTGCTGTTATAATAATGAATGTAGAAGCACCATTACAACTTGCCATTTGGCATAAATTTACATTAATTTCTTCAGAAATAAAAATACACCAAGACAGAAAGTCAAGACTTGGAAATCTATTTTCGTGACTAGTGCAAGTCGTGACAGTGCTGGCTAACTGTACATATAGGTGAAGTTTTTCTTTTCACATTTTGGGACGCTGCTTCCCCTGCATGCCCTGACCACATGTCCCTGGTGGATGGGATTAAATAAATAAAAAAATAGTACCCGAGCGGAGAAGAACGGGGACCGGATGGTGTATTTCAAATACGTACATGGGATCACACTCCTCAGCGTCCCTGGTTAGGTGTATTTAGGGTTGCTGGAGAGGACGGTCTGTCGGGTATTGGAATCTCAGATTCAAAAGGAGCAGAGTGTTTTTTTTTCCTGGCCAGCATTACACTCTTGGCATGGTCCTCGAGAGTGCATGTGAGATATGCCCAACCGGTTTGCAAGTGTTTTATTGACTTTAAGAAGACGTTTTATTGTGTACCCTGACCAATTTTGTTGGGGGTGCGCCAAGAGTACCAGACGCCCTAGTATGGGATGTTCCGTCCATTTCTGTTAAAAGTTTGTTCCTCATTCCCGGCAGTAAGTTGGATATGTTTCCGGTGAGGAACGAACTCCACAGAGGAAACCCTTTTTTTCCGTTCTAATCTTTATGGACATCCATCCATCTATTTTCTGAACCACTGAACCACTCCTCATGCAGGTCGCAGGCATGCTGGAGCGTGTGGGAGCCTACCCAGCTGCCTTCAGGCAGTAGGCGGGGGACACCCTGAACGGGTTGCCAGCGAATCGCAGGGCACACATAGATGAACAACCATTCACGTCCACGCTCATACCTACGGGCAATTTGGAGTGCTCAATCAGCCGACCATGCATGACTTTGAAAAATGGGAGGAAATCGGACTAACTGGGGGAAACCCACACAGGCACAGGGAGAACATGCAAACTCCACACAGGAAGGCCAGAGTTAAAATCAAAACTACAATGTAGCTTGTAGTTTTGATTTTTGTGAGGCAGATGTGCGAAAAAGGATTCCACCGTCTCGGAACTCATGAGGAACAGTGGTTCAGAAAATGGATGGATGGATGGATAGATGGATGGATATGCCGGCAACAATTAAACAGGCACAACAATTAAATGCTCTTCCATTAGGCTGCAGAATAAGCAAAAAATCTGATCTGCAGCCAGACTCTCCATGAAGTTGCCTTTTTGTGAGATTTTTGTTTGGAGTTAAAAAAAAATACTGCATGTGCCTAAGATAAATAAACATTGGGAAACACAGCTGTAAAGCCTATGTCACTTTTAATCCACATATGAAAAGCCCCCAACGTAGTACAGTAATCCCTCGCTACTTCGCGGTTCACCTATCGTGGCCTCAGTTCATCGCAGATTTTTATGAAAAAAAATATTGCGGCTATATTCGGTGCATCGCGGCTTTTTGCGGCGTCACTTGGAGCATGGGGCTTTGTCCGCCCATATGACTTTACAGCACACTATTTGCCGGTAGAGGAGACGAGACCAATGGGAACATGTTGATCTCTATCCTTGCCGTTGATTGGCTTACAAGAGCAGTTCTATCCACGCTTTATCTCAGCCTCCCGCAGTCGTGCTACGTATCCACTCTTCCACTTCCACGTTCGCATCAGCAGAATCGGCAGCATCTCTGATTTGCACTTATTTTGTCAGGAACGAGGCAGCAACATGGCTCACACAAAGTTTAAGGAGGGCTGGAATGACTGCAGGAGAGCAGAGCTCGCATCATGCGTCATCGAAGCAGAAGCGCAGAGCAAGATTTTTAAAGCTATTTAAAAAGTATTTAAAGATACAATAAAGTGTTTAAAAGTACAATAAAGTGTTTAAAAATACAATTATAAACGTTGTGTGTGGATGCCCTTGCGCTGGGCTGTGGGGTCGCGTCAGCCGGTAGCACAACAGGAGCAGAGCAGAGCCGTGACACCTTTGCGCTTTAAAATATTTAAAACAATTTTTTTAAATATAATAACATATTTAAAAGTACAATAGAGTGTATAAAAATAAAATTATAAAAGTCTTGTGCGGATGCCGTCGCGCTGGACCGTGGGGGCGCGTCAGCCGGCCAGCACGCAAGAGCAGAGAGGAGCCAGACACGTTTACACTTCATAAAAGAATGATAAAAGTCCTGTTTGGATATTGTAACAATATATTTACTCTTATTTATTTGATTATTTATTTAAATAAATAAGAATGTTTCTGAAAGTCAGTTTGACTTTAAAATGTTTACAAAAGTGTATAAAAATACAATAGAATGTTTAAAAAAATAAACTGTATGAAACTATAATAAAGGTTCATGAAAATCTTGTGCGGATATTATAACAATATATGTATTTACCGTATTTTCCGGACTATAAGGCGCACCTAAAAACCTAAAATTTTCTCAAAAGCCGACAGTGCGCCTTATAGTCCAGTGTGCCTTATATATGGATCAATTGATGAATTTGTTGATCCATACTGGTTGTACACAGTGCTCTGCCAAAATGTTTCAGTACGTTTTAGTACGACTAGTAAATTACAAGGTCGCATCGCTTCCCAACATTACGGCAACTGTAGTCAGGGGGCGTCACCGAATAGCTGTTGTACCCGCGAGGCTATTTCATTTCAAAATAGGCTGCTCCGTTAATGTTTCGAGTAAATTTATGGATTGATATGGAAGGGAAACATAGGTAAGCAGTACCAATGCGTTAGATCCAACTTTAGTCAGTTCCGATCATTTTATAGGAGATCGTTTGAGAAACGCGATTGTTTACACTTTGCTGAGGCTCATGGGAGATTGCGAGCTGAGGCTCGTGGTACTTTGCGGATGGCTAATGCTATAACGATAGCTGCTATACGTACCAGGCTATTTCATGTCAAAATAGGCTGCTCTGTTAATGTTTCGAGTAAATCTACGGATCGATATGGAAGGGAAACATAGGTAAGTAGTACCAATGCGTTAGATCGAACTTTAGTCAGTTCCGATCATTTTATAGGAGATCGTTTGAGAAACGCGATTGTTTACAGAGGGCTCGTTGGTTATTGGCTAGTGGATGCATACCGCAACCCTAGTCAACCTCAGTTTGTTGCAGTATAGCTTCTATTTTATGCGCCTTATAATCCGGTGCGCCTTATATATGGACAAAGTTTTAAAATGGGCCGTTCATTGAAGGTGCGCCTTATAATCCGGTGCGCCTTTTAGTGCGGAAAATACGGTACTCTTATTTATTTTCTTTATTTTCTTATTTATTTAAATAAGGGAGAATGTGTTAGAAAATCAGTTTGACTTTAAAATGTTTACAAAAGTTTTTAAAAATACAAAAAAAGAATTTAAAAGTACAATACAGTGTTTAAAAATACAATAAAGGTTCATAAAAGTCTTTGTAACAATATATTTTCTCTACTTCATGTATTTTGCCTATCACGGGTTGTTTTTGGAACGTAACCCCCGCAAAAAACGAGGGTTCACTGTAATAGCAACATTCAAATTGAGCCTCTTACCGGATTTGCTCGTCAGTCACAGTGAAGGCCTTACAGAGCGGCTGGGACGTGTTCAGCCAGATTGCTGGGTTCTTCTCGGCTGCCACAGATGTCTGTCCTGTGATAGGAGCAGAGCTCATGTGGAGAGCACTTGCAATTGCTGACAGCAGAGTGTCATCACTTGAGTTGAGACCAACACCTGCAGTGGCAGAAAGGTCCAAGGTCAGAGGCTAAAATCATTGTACTGGGTTTAGGTTGATGTAAACTGACTCTGTAGGACTTTGGGCAGCTCCATTGTTCTTAGCACTTCCTGTGAGACATCTGATGATCGCAAACCTGTTAACCTCCTCTCCCAAAAAAGCTGCAAAGACACGGAGACCGGGTTGATTACGAAATGGACACTTAAGTGTGCTCAAGTGTTATGAAATGACGGTATGTTAGTTTTACAGTTAACATCACCCAGGAGTGACAAATAAACAAATTGAACCAAGCAAATTTTGCCTCGCATTTGCAGGACTGTTTGCTATTTTATTTACCAGACAATTTTCAGGGAGAGCGAAATATGTAGTTATCTATAAAATGATAATTCAATGCAGGGGCAATTATGTAATGTGATGATTATTAGGGTTTCCATACATAACATTCTGGATGAGGAATAGGAAACATATACAGGTAGTCATACAATCAATAAAAATGTTTTTTTTTTTTTAATTCATGTTAACACATGCCGAAACTCAAACATGCCCTTAAACAGGTTTTTAAAATGAATAAGTGCATATGTGCATTCTTACCTGTCTGGGCTGCTCAGTCGCTCTCTGTAGGTCTGTCTTTACCTTGTTTCCCGGGTGATTTGTAATCTTGGTAACGGGCTGTTTAAAGATGGATGCCGTCTGTCTGATGGGCAAACTCGTGTTCAGGTCAGGCTTACCTCCCTACAGAGAATGAGGCAATGTTGATGTCTCTGAGAGTGTTACTTTACTTGCACATTATTACTATTATTCTTAAATCTATTTGGTTCTAGCATCCTCACTCATCTACATTTACACATCAAGTATGGGATCAGATCAACAATAAGTAAGACTATAAACCAACACTCGAGGTATAATAACCAAAAATATGCCCTATCGTTACTTTTGCATTCTCAATAAAATAATCCTGAAATTACATTAAGTAACCAAACACACATTTAATCATTAAATCAATAATTTGGCACCTTAAAGCCTCTGTGCTTTTTTTTTGTTCTTTTTCTGCTCCTAAAATTTGACAGTGCAAATCAATTTATCAACTTAAAAATATTGACAAGTGAATGTGCTGATTTTTTTATTTTATTTAATGTAATATTTGTGGGGGAAGGGTTTTTGCAGACAAATTTCTGCTCCACAATACAGCCCATTTATTAGCAATACAATGAATATTCACTTTGCAATTTCAACTTCAAATTTACAGCCCCAAATTTTCTATTTTCTAAAATTTCAGGTTAGTGGCCACTGCGCTCCAAGTACAACTTAGTTCGGAACCCTGCACCTATACCCCTGATGTAGTTTGTTAAACTAACTTCTGGACATAGATGATTTTCTCAACATCCAATGAGCAAGGAAAAATCCTTAAGTGCACAGTGGAGTAGTGCTGAGGTTATACCTGGAATAAAAAAATGATTTAAGTGTTCGTGTTTGATGTTTCTTTTTTTTTTTTTTCCTGCGGTGTCATATGTTACATATAACATAACACATGTATAAACAACTTAATGTGGTCTGAATATGTTCTGAATGATATACTGTGCAAGTCATTGCATTCCATGCGTGGCTCTCCTCTCAGTAGGGTACATTTTTTATTGTTGAGAATCTGTATCGACTTAGATAATTACACTATTGGGAAAAGTGTTCATGATTACCAAGTAAACTATAACTATAAAATATAAGATATATTTTCATATCTTGATGGGTGTCAGAAACACTCATTCCTGTTTTTTAAGTTTTCAACTCCCTTATTGCTCATGTTTTGTTTCTGGGCGTGCATGTACACACACAAACACACACACAGAGTCACACTGTGGTGCAGACAGAAAACAAAACACACCCGAAGCGTACGTGTTTAAAAGCATGTCAGCACACATGCCTGACATCAAAGTTGGAACCGGAAAAAAGTGACAGGAAGGCTGCTCTATGACCTTGTGTAATAACTTCTCAAGCAAGTAGAATGACCCCCAAGACAATCGTTTGGAACATAAACAATCAATTCCTGGACAATTTGTTTCGCTTGTTAAACTGTAAAGGCAATTTGCTTTTGGGCAATGGCTTTACATAGTTACTGTAACTCCTATACGAGTGTACTGTTTTTTCCGAACTATAAGCCGCTACTTTTTGCACAAGCTTTGAACCCTGCGGTTTGTAGTCCGGTGCGGCATATCTATGGATTTTTCGTGATTTTTGTAACATACATACATACATCCATTTGCTGTACCGCTTGTCCCCACAGGGGTCACGGGCGTGCAAGAGCCTATGCCTGCAGTCATTGGGCAGGCGGGGGACACCCTGAACCGGTTGCCAGCCAATCGCAGGGCACACAGAGACGACCAAACATCCGCACTCGCACCTTCAGGTAATTTGGAGTGCTCGATCAGCCTACCAAGCATATTTTGGAGAAGTGGGAGGAAACCAGAGTGCCTGGAGAAAACCCACGCAGGCACGGGGAGAACATGCAAACTCCAAGCAGGGAGGGCCGGGAGTGGAATCCAATCCGCACCCTCTGAACTGTGAGGCGGACGTGCTAACCAGTGCATACTGTGCCATCATGTCTAATACACTCGTTAGTAAAAAGGTAGTGGACCGCTGTTGTGCGGCATCGCTTTGCTGGGGTGGAGGGATATGTAACCAGACACACGATCACTGGGGAGAAAAGTGGTGTGTTGACTGCATATCCATCCGCCAGGCAAATAGTGCCGCACAATTGACACGAACAAGAGACAGAACGAGATCAAGCCAGACATTCCTGGAGAAAGGAAGCTTTTATACACAAACCCTCATTATGGGGGACAAAAGAAATGCATATGATACCGCTTTTAAGTTAAAGGCAGTCGATTTGGCTCGATTTGGAAATAGACCTGCTACAGCTACTGTAGAGGTTTCCTCATGCCACTAGAGGGCGCTATGACATTTTACATCCAGCGTTACAAGGACAAGCATTCAGCCAAATCAACAAAGATGTTAAAAGATAACTTAAAGTTGTGTTTTGTTTTGTTTCCAACTAAAACATACGCTTTGGTACATTCAGTGTGCACTTCAAATCTTCTCAAGTGATTTTTGTTTCATAGTTACATTTACAAACTTGTGTATTTAGTGCCAGTCTTAAGCCCACATAACGGTGACGGTTTCTCAGGAGAGTTGTTGAAATCAATTACCCAAATCACAAACTTGACCATACTAGATCAGTTTTGGGTCAGGGTAAAAAAAAAAAAGATCACCAAAAAGACTGTTGATCTGAAGGTTGCGCTATATTCTGACTGTCTGCTGTATGCACACTTGCTCCGTTTTGCTCCTCTTATTTATTGTGTTATTTGTTTATTTATTATTTATTCATCACTGTTATTATTCATTGTTCATTGTTTGTGCCTTCTTGTTTTTTTATTTTGTGTTGTTTGCTTGTATGTATGTCGTGTACTATGTCTTGTCACCGTGGGATAGTGGTAACGTAATTTCGATTTCTTTGTGTGTCTTGGCATGTGAAGAGATTGACAATAAAGCAGACTTTGACTTTGAAATTGGGCCATTGATGTTCAAACACAAATAAGCAGAAGATTAGTAGTGTTGTAACAAAACCAATTTTGTACTTCATTATTATAATTATATAAAGTATATTTACACCAATACTGAAACAAAACTACAGCAAAAACCAAAAACCTTAGCAAGAACAGTGTAATCATCCCTGACCCATCTGACACCATGGGGCAAATGGGTGTGAATGCCAAGCTGTCAACCATGCTGAACAAAGCGAGCCACCCTTCAAGGACACTCTGACAGCACTGCACAGCTCTTTCAGCGCCAAGACTTTTACACCTGCGCTGTGTAAAGCAGGAATTTCGCCTTCCTTCCTTCCTGCCTGCAGCTGTCACGGTAATCAACGGGAATACTGGGATACAGTGCAAGAATAGATTTCACTGTCACATGACTATAAAATGGCTGTTGTGATTATAGTAGTGATGCATTTAAACGGCAGATCAGAATAGGAACATATAAAAGGCATTTTCAGCCTGTTCGGTCAGTTTCATCCTAATCTGAATATAAAGTTCTATGTAAACCATGACAGATTTCATATCAATCAGCTGGAGCGCAACCTTACACAGTTTTATTAGTCCACTGAGACACGTTTGGCAATTACATAGATCCGATGTGATAAAAATAATTATTGGCATGAGGCTCATGAGTAAAAATTCATGAATTAACAGTGTCACATTTTAAGACGCAGGGTTTAAAGCATGATAAAAGTGTAATGCCTTGTATGTAATTTTGAACGATTTCCTGTGTGTGGATTTAAACGGTATATCATTTCACACAGCCTTTTTAATATTGACGAGTCATGACCTTTCACCTGCTTGATGTCCTGGCCATAGATATCCAAAAGCCTTTGGCCACCAACTGCTCTGAGATCAAGCAGCACGTCTCTACCGTTTTAGTTTTATTTCGTTCCTGCAGGTGCGTGTCACACCAGTTGATAAATTTATCCACCACAGCTTTTTCTTTAGTGTGTTGAGTAAGAATGATGTGTGATCATGTGTGATCAAAGATTTGTACTATGTAATGGTTTGGTTCAGCACTAAGAAAGTGCTAATCTGATAATCTGGTGACACGCAGCTATAGAACCACTCACAACAGCCAACTCAATCCGAATTACCTTTGCCAGGCTCAGTTGGTCATGTCGGAGTTTCTGTTTGTTCTTCTGCAGTTTGCCAGGCATCATCTTCCCCGTCCGGAAGTCGAAACACGCCAAATCTACTTTGTTTCCAAGGTAACGGGACAATTGAGGTTTACTCCGGAACTTTTTCCCTGTAGGACTAAATACATAAAGACAAATGGAGAATGTCAGAAGGACACATTTGACTGGGTTAACTTTGATCTGGTGAACTGCTGAAATTGAATGGTTCACAAAATGGATATTAGACACAAATTTCTTGATTATTTGTACGCAAAAATTCAAAAACTAACATTAATAGATGCACAGCCTTCAAGCCTTTTTCTGCTTGTTCCTTAAAAAAAGGCATTGACACCATATTGAGGTACCTCATCACATTGCCAAAATTTCCCCTTCAGAAGAGAATTTGGAAGAATGCCCTATACATAAATGCTTTGGCATTTGCTGGAGTGGCTGACCAGACAAATCCTAATGCTCAAGCATGGGACTGCCTTTTCCCACCTTGCTGTGTTTAAAGCACGATCACTGTCCCAACACTATTTTATAAGTCACACTAGAGCTTGCGCTGACATCACAATAAATCGTCTGCTTTCAGCAAAGAGTTGCTGTAATCCTCAATTGCGCTGGGTTCTGTGTAAAAAAAATACAAACAAAAAAAATAAAGGAAAGGTAGCCTGTTGACACATCTTCTGTTGTGACTCAATACTTTTGTGGAATCTCTGTGTAAAAGATGCCAGAGACCCTCAATCATCTGAACTCTATTAAAGAACAAAAAAATCAGATCACATACTGACATACAAGGCGGCACAGTGGAACACTGGTTAGCATGCCCGCCTCACAGTTCAGGGTGTACGGGTTCAATTCCAGCTCTTGCCCTGCCTGTGGAGTTTGCATGTTCTCCCTGAGCCTGCGTGGGTTTTCTCCAGGTGCTCCGGTTTCCTTCCACGTTTCAAAAACATGCATGGTAGGCCAATTGAGCGCTTCAAGTTGCCCGTAGATGAGTGTGGATGTGTTCAATTGGCTGGCAACCAGTTCAAGGTGTACAACTGCTGGGATAGGCCCCAACATGCCCGTGACCCCAATGGAGACAAGCATGGCTCAGTGGTAGTGGGAGTGTTTGCCTCTCAACTCAAAGCTTGTGGAATCGATCCTCAACCCTGGTGACCAAAACACTGAAACCCAATTTGTTTCAAGTGTGGACCTGGCAGGTGCCTTGCATGGCAGCAGCCTGCCATTGGTGTATGAATGGGTGAATGTGAGGCATTGTAAAGGTCTTTGGGCACCATGTGGTGTAGAAAAAAAAAAAGCACTATATAAATTCAATCCATTTACAAGCGGTATAGAAAATGGATGGATGGATGGATGGATGGATGGATGGATGGATGGATGGATGGATGGATGGATGGATGGATGGATGGATGGATGGATGGATGGATGGATGGATGGATGGATGGATGGATGGATGGATATTGACATACAAAAATACTAATTCTTATGAATGGCAATTTTGGAGCAGGAGTTACCAGGTAGCCCCCAAGGACCTGTTCTACAGATGGCTCACCAGTTATGTACATTATGGACACCTAATAAGTGAGAGAAATCATGAACATGATTAGTATCTTCACATAAATGATTATTAATAATCACAATAATAACATTAAAACAATAATTTGAACAAATGTGTTAATTCAGACTTGAGCATCAAAGCAGTACCTCCTTCACATTAATCAGTCACTTGGTGACCAATTAGAGTTTACAATTAAGTCAAAGTCAAAGTCTGCTTTATTGTCAATCTCTTCACATGCCAAGACACACAAAGAAATCGAAATTACGTTTCCACTATCCCACGGTGACAAGACATAGTACACGACATACTACATACAAGTAAACAACACAAAATAAAAACAAGAAGGCACAAAACCTAACTTGTGTTCTGGGAAGGAAGCAAGAATCGTAAGCACAGGGAGAATATGGGCAGTGCACATGCCACATAGGAATTCCCGGGCCCAAATTCGACCCCCCAACCTATAAACTGAGAGGCAGACATGCCAGGCACTCGATCACTGTTGCACCATGTATGACAACATGCATGTCCATCCATCCATTTTCTGAACCGCTTAGTCCCCACGGGGGTCGCGGGAGTGCTGGAGCCTATCCCAGCCGTCATCGGGCAGTGGGCGGGGGACACCCTGAACCGGTTGCCAGCCAATCGCAGGGCACACAGAGACAAACAACCATTTGCACTCGCACTCACACCTAGGGACAATTTGGAGTCTTCAATCGGCCTACCAAGCATGTTTTTGGGATGTGGGAGGAAACCGGAGTGCCCGGAGAAAACCCACGCGGGCCCGGGGAGAACATGCAAACTCCACACAGGGAGGGCCGGAGGTGGAATCGAACCCGCACCCTCCTAACTGTGAGGCGGACGTGCTACCCAGTGCGCCACCGAGCCGCCTCACAACATGCATGTTTTGTTTTTAATTCATCAAATTTAACTAACCAATCAACAGGTATTAAAATGTTGCCTCATGTCATAGTTCCTTCTTTTTTTTTTTGGACAAATTTAGCTTCTCAATGAACAAAATAGCCCTCGAGGTAATCTTAACACTAAAACGTGAAAAAAAATCTGCCGACACCATGGGCTGTGGTTGAGTTTCACAGCTCTTCCAGTAAGTCAACCTGCTGACTGGAACTGATGAGTCATATTACAAACCAAACTGAAAGCAAAGCCAAGACACAGCTCATGAGCTACTTCAGGTTACAGGAAGTGACATAGCCCAGATGCTTTCAACTGAGCTGAGTCTGACAGGAAGTGACCGCAGCTGTTCTTCACAGCTCTCCTTTGAATTCATTATTGTCCATGTTGTCGTCGTTGTTTGGTAAATGTAATTTGTGTTTGTATCAAGATCTACTTTTAGGATTGATTATAAAAATAATGTCTAATTATAACTACATTACCTTTAGTTTACCTACAAAATGGTCAGCTGTTTTTGCTTTTTACTTGCTAGTAATACATGAGTGAGGAATTTGACACCACTAAATAATAAATTGTGTTTAAAATAAAACCTTGCTGGATAATTGCAGTAGAGTTTTTGGAATCTATAAAGTTGGAGCAACATTTATGAGCTGGGCAAAAATTGGGTCGAAATGTCAGCAGCAGGAAGTATTCCACTTAGTCAGTGTATGACGCTAATACCAGGGTAGTGTATATGGACAAGTTTATGCAGTCATTCAATGACACAATGATAGGCAGTGGCGCAATACACAGTATATACATGCATAATACACTCGACACGTGTTGATCCAGAAGGGGCAAGTAATAATATAGTTCAATAGTTACACGACTCATCATCATCCGCTGGGACTGTTTAGAATTTGAAACATTATGATGACTGAGACTTTACAGTAGATGTTAACTCGTAATAGCAGGTCATGGGGACCCAACACTTTGTCTGTGGCTGATAACTGACCAATACTTTAAGAAGGGCAGTCTAGTGTACCTGTAGTAATAGATGTCGCTTTTGCCAGCGCTCAAACCGGACTTCCTGATCACTTCTTCCTTCTTCCAGCCGGGTGGCAGAGCTGGACAGTCCGACCTCCTCTTCTCCATCAGTACACACTAGCGATCTCAGGATTCAGATACGTTCAAGTCAATTGATCTCGCTCAGTGGCCCTCCAGCCTAACTGTGGAGGCGAGACGGCAAACCCGGCGGAACAAGCGCTGACGTCACAGATGTTACGTTATGCCGGCTCGCCCTGCCTCCACCCTGGCTGCTTGTTTTGTGTTATGTGAAAGAAAAGTGCACCGCGTGGTCTGCTGCCGGGAATGAAACGACCTTCTCTCTATAATATACTTCAGTTTGCCTCCCGAAATAATAAATCAACGTCCGGTGAGGTCCGAAATGGGCTAACGGCAAGCTGCGAGCCTGTGACGTCTATCTTGCTCGATCGCTCCCTCTGAGATCTTCTATTGAAAGCGACCAATCACTTTGATCTCTTTCAAAGCAATTGCACAACAACCGCAGGACTTCAAACGCAAAACGGGGGAAAAAAACTAAGGCCTGCTGTTTTTATTTAAAAATTACTTTGTCGGCCTATTAAAATGCAAATCCATTAACAGCTCTGAAACTTTTATGCATATATTAGGGGAAACGACAATAATATTACTATATTAAGACAAATTATTTGATGAATCAATAAATTGTAGACTGGCCAATAAATGACCATGGCATTAAATACATACATTTTGTTTGGGGGTGAATTATTATGATTACAGCAGAGATCAATGGTGCCTGGACAAATAGCCAGAGTGACCACACTGTCCTCATTTTTCTCATCTTTGCTTCAAACCCGTCACATTATGGGAGAGGTTAAAAGGGGCCTACAGTAGCCGAGGAACCTTGACAGGCAGGACTGTCCCATCAAGTTTGTACATGGAAAAATACTGTAAAGTATGCACTAAAAACAAACAAACTAAAACAAAATACAAATCCTATGTATTCCTCCACTATCACAATTGAATAATTTTCATAGACATGATCCCTCAGCATTCAATTTGTAGTCATAAAATTTACTGTCCATAATTCATAGCATTATGTTCCTTCTCACTCTCCATCTTTTGGCCTTTTTTTCCCTCTGCATAATCTTCTTATTATCTCATCTCCCACCACCCTAAAGGGCTTTGCATTTTGGATGCACCAAAGTATTTTATAGGCAACAAGCATTTTTTTCCTGCATCATTTACATGAACTGCCAAGCTCTCAATAAATATTTATAAGAAAAATCTTATAGTATGGAAAACAATTTGGTTTTAAAAAGAAGGTTACATTGTACACCATTTATATAAATTATATAATTTAACTTACATGCAAAAAAAATTGGGCATTGTAAGCCTCCATACCAAACACCGTGCAGGCCACGATTATCAACATTATTTTTCCTGTGAATCCCGCACATGTGTATGACAGTATGATTCACGACTGCTCCCCCAAAACAGTCCAAAAGATCCAGTTGCTTCTCTATTGTTGTACTGGAACAACACAATTTACAATGGAACCCTCGGCCAGCCAAGATGGAAAAAAAACATCTACTGGCCAGCTACCTGCCACACGCGGCCAACCAATGGAGACAATAACAACGACTGACAGTTGATGGAAACAAAGTAATGAAGTCCAATTTCAAGCACCTCATCCCAATAAATCATATTTTATGGATGGCCTGGTTTGTGTATACCCAAAGTGCCAATGACACATGTATCCACAGAGGTTTGAAATCCATTTTCTATCAGGAACAGGTGGCATTCAGAACGCAAGATTGATCTTAGTAAGAATGCTTTGAAAGTCTTGCATGAAAATGATAAAAAACATTCTGGCAGTGAGGGGAGAGATGATTGTGACTGATGTAGTGGCTTGACTGCAAACTACAAAATGGCTGGAAGTGGCTGTCAGGTGGAGTGAGGTGAGAAAAAGCAGTGCAGAGAGACAAAGGACGAGATATTGCACACAAGATAAATTGTATGTAAAAACATAATAAAAGGAAAATACACATATTTACATACTTTCCTCATTATAATTATGCACCTTTGGCAGCACGTACACATTTTATTATTGTTTATATGATGCCACGAGTTTGGCACGCCCAACTCTATGCTGGTTAGCCCATTTTTGCTCACAGCACCTCTTGAGGTAATCAGGTTGGATTGGGGGCCTCGGTACGCAGCCATTTTTTTCAGATCATGGTAGGACCATTTAAGCACATTCACAGAGATGTTACAGCCACAAGGGTACAGTAAGGACCCAAAAGATAATGACAATTCTGAGTGGCCATGACTGACAGAGACCCTTGGAAAAAAAGGGTTTTATATTTGCTGCACTGAGGTGGCGGGCCCCACAGTGATGTTTTTCACTGGCCCTGTAAGAGAGACTTTACTATGTGCAATTTGCCCGTGATGAGAAGGACAAAAACTCTGTGGCTGTACTTGAGTAGATTTCTCAGCTGTCTGTACTTTTTTTTTTTCCCTGACGTTATACTTTTACAATTGAAAACAAAAACAAAAATGGCTGCACATAACACGTAGTCATGTCATAATCATATGCCTGTGAGCATATGAAAAAGACGGACGCTCGAGTGATTTCTTCAGCCCTGATATAAAAGTGTCGGTGAGCGCCAATCATTCTTTATTACAGCTTTCGTGAACACATTCTGCTGAGATCTCAATTTGCCGTTAAATTAGTCTTGGGCATTTGTTCTGTACCTTAAGGAAGACTTATTTGGGCAGACAAAATGCCGTTGTAGATTAAAAATTGACTTTGAAAAACGGCTTCATAATCTAAAAGACATACCGCTTTTTCTCCTTGAAGGATAACCATATCACCTTTTCATCTTGCTTCAAACAGCCTTCCATCGGCATCAAATTTAATCTTATTGGACATTTCGGGATCATTATTTCTAACAGTGTTTTTCAACTGCACTTGTTGGCAAAACCTAATTGATGTGGATACGTACAACGCACACTAGTGCCGTCACTTCCCACGTAACAGTCGGCATGCATTGTGGGAAATGTAGTTCATGGTCGATGCACGCTACAGTATTTAAATTAAGACAATCCTGTTAAACTCTCACGGCCCACATTTGAGTCTGACACGTGACCTACACAAAGCCTGTACTTTTACTTTAGTTTACTCTTGTAAGAACATCTCGAAATAAAAAATCAGGAGAATAAACAGACAACGTTATTACACGCAGTAGAGAAGAAGAAAGAAGAGCCAAGGACATTAAAACCCCAATAAATACATTTCTTTATTATTATTATTATTATTATTATTGTGATTATTATTATTATTATTATTATTTAAACGGTGTGGTACAGTTTGCATACCGTCTCAAACGCTTCTCAATTAGGATATTTAATGTCTAAATATTGCACATGCGCGTGAAAGAGAAAATTACGTCATGGGTTTAGCAAACGACGCAGGCCGCTGAAATCTACCCAACCGATGGGGCAAGGGGTTGGAAATGACGAGAAACTGAGCCAATGGGATACGTCACTAGTTAATCTGATTCTGGACCAGCCTTACCCGGGAGCCTTGAACGTGTGTGGCGGAGTCTGCTCGGAGCAGCAGGAAGTAGGCGGTTGTTGTTTTTTTCTTTCTTCTATTTTTTTCCTGTTGTTGTTCAAAAAGTGAGCACGCCAAATACAACTTAATGTAAGTTTGGTTGTTAACTTAGTAATGTAATTAAATGTAACTTTTAACTGAACGTCATTCTATTATTCGTTTCAATAATCTATGCAAGTTTGACCAGTTCCTCGGTGTTAGCTAAACGATCATTAGCAAAACATCTACTCTAAAGTTCGTTTTTGTGCGGTAAACGGCAGAACAAATTCCAAACAAAACGAACACTTCAAATTGGACGGCCGGGGACAGTGCTAGTCATTTTCATTATTTCAAATGCAGCGGTCAACGCGTTAGCATTTACAACGGGTTCCCTAATATTTTAATGCAACGTCGCTGTCACCGCAGTCTCACATGGTTAGCACAGCAGTTACAAATTGGTCATTTGGAGCTAACAAATGAGATTGGAGAACTATGCACATTTTTACTATTTTGTTATGTGGCCTTGCTACGCAGTTTGAACCCACGACGTCGATCTCCACTATGAGGCGGACATTCTAACCAGTTAATCACCGTAATCTTTGTTTCAATCATTTATAAATTGTAACCTTGGATATATTTTTTTTGTCAGCATGGAGTCTACCAGCCCCTTGAGTGACATGGTTTCTCCAGAGTCAACAGTGACAACACTGCTGTCAAGTTCTGGCCACTTTAGGAGCAGCCTATTTTCATCTGAGTTCAACACAACATTCAGATACAGAGATAAGGTAAAATACGTTTCTGGAACTCAAACATGACTTTTTTTTTAAATCAACTTTCATGACATAATACATCTAAAGACAGCCATTCATCACCAGAGTAATGGTAATGGCAAAATGTTTTAGACCATGTAGCATGTGTCAAACTCAAGGCCCGGGGGGCAGATATGGCCCGCCACATCATTTTATGTGGCCCGCGAAGACAAATTGTGCATCAAATTCGTGTGTCATGACTAGAATTGCAAATTGTCTTCACTTTTAATATCTTTTTTTTTTTAAATATTTGACCAGTTTATACTCATCTGATTTGAAAACGAGTTGTTTGTCAGTTTTGTAGCTTTTACTGTATATAATATGAGGTGCTCATACATTTATTTGGGTTGACAAGTCATAATGGCCCTCCGAAAGAAGCTATGACTACAATGCGGCCTGTGAAAAAAATGAGTTTGACACCCCTGATGTAGAACATGTGTTATCATGTGTTATTTTGAAAGGTTGTGGAGTCAAAAAGGGACTCGCATTGAGATGACGACTAGGAATTAAATTTGGAATAGCCGTGAACCAGTGGCTAGTGTATCAAACAATACCGAAACAATTAAATACAACCAAAATACAATCAACTCTTAACCAAAGGCCATAACAAAGCGAGTACAGTACTAGTCTGAACCCGAGTCAGTTTATAGTCTCCAAACAGTATTCTGAAAGAAACAAACAAAAACATCACATTCCTTCGTGGCCTAAAGAATAAGGACGAAGAAAAGGAAGGGGCCGAGGCTCTTGTGTTGAATACTTACTGGCCCTTTTTCTCATTGCAAAACTTTCCAAACATGTGTTTATTTTATTATTTTTACAAGCTTGTGGATTTACTTGCCCCGTCACATGACCCTGTGTTTGGTAACCACTGCACTATAGAACAAAGGCATAGCAAAACCATATCAAACTCTTAAAGCAAGCGTATTTCAATAAGCATACTGTCTATGAGCACAATAAAACACAGTTTGAATATTTTGGTCAACTACTTGACAGACTGTTCACATTAAATCATAGCTAGGTGGAGGGTGTTTCTTGCATTCGGTTATCTAGATGAGTGCCAGGCCAGCTTGCTTAGCATTGTATGTTAGGTCGTATCAGTAAAGAGAGGCACCAATGACAGAGGAGGTGGGAGCCAATCCTAAACAAGCACCAGGACACAAATTTTCATGCACGAGGTATATTGGAGTAATCGCAAGCAATCCAAACATACATTTTCTATTCTGTTTATTCTTATTCGGGTAAGGTGAGGCCTACCCCAGATGACTTTGGGCGAGAGTTGAGGTGAACCTTAAACTGGTTGCCAGTCACTTGCAGGCACTAACAAATGCAGTGCTATAAGTGATTTAAATAACATTTGTACATTCATTAAAAAAATAAATGATGATTAAAAAGTGAATTGATCATTGTTTTTCATTAATTGTTCAACTTTTAATTTCCAAAGGAATATGACTCAGCCTCTGCAGCATTGGAAGCCTACATTGCAGACTTTGACAGAAGTCAAAACATTGAGTCATCGGAAAGGCTGATTTTGCCGCAGAGTCCATTGTCCACCCCAAGAAGACCTCGGATGAGCACACACAGAAACAAATCTGGTAGGTAAATGCTAGATTGTTGCGTATTTGCTGAGTGTAGAGACAAACCAATCGGGAGACTTGGCTTTTCCACTTCCTGGAAATGAAATTAGGTCACATTGAGTGGTCCTTTCTTTACAGTCATAAGAACAACCACTCTTCTTGGAAGACTTTCTACAACATCTTGGAGTGGAGAAAATTGAATGGATGGGTTTTCCTTTTGTGTTTCGACTTTTAGTTCTCAGGGAACGTTTAACAGACAGAGAGGTGGCGTATCTTACCCTCCCCGTCAGTTCCCTCCGTCACCGCGACAACCGCGACAGACTTTCGATGACAACAGATGAACTGCTGTCCATTCCTCGTGATGGTTCCATGCCTGTCACCCACACGACTGCCTTCATCCAAGGTTTTTAAAAACATACTCTACACCACTTACATTGTGATATGTGTGAAACTTTGACTGGATCGTCAAACTAAATTGGTGATGTAATCACAGTGATATTTTGCGGTCTAACCTCGGGTGTGTTCCTCCCCTTGTTTATTTGCTGGATCAGGTCGCTTGTCTCAGTCTGTGGCCTCTCAGGCCCGTGTGTCATCCAATGCAGGGCACAGAACAGGGGAACATACAGAACAGAACATATCCCACCCACATTTAAGCAGGAATTGCAGCAGCTGCAGGTTTGCACGCTCATCCTTCGTTATTACATTACGTGTATCATTTGGGATCTTGACCGATATATATCATCCACCAGATGTAAGGGAGAACCCAAAGTTTCCACTTTGAAACCAGATGTCCCTTTTGTCAGATGCTTAACGGTAATTTCCTGTCACTATTATCTTTAAGTCTTTAACTCTATTTTAGGAGCATACTCTAACTTAAGCCTGTCTTTATCTGTTAGTGTGCACACAGAGGAACAAGGGCAGAGCAGCTACTGCTGTCCTCGCCGTCCCGTTTACAATGCAGGTACAGCGGAAATAAGGCAGATCTGGGCCACACTGGGATCAGCAGTGTGTCTGACTGGATCCAAGATTGTGACCTTACTGAGCCACGACTCCCATCAGATGTCGACCTTTGTGACACGCTTGGTATGGCATCATTCAGTCTCTCCAATCCATTTCCAACCATTTTTATTTCTTTTTCTTTTGTCATGGCAAGGGAGAACCTTACTTAATAATGACAGAGCTTGTCCTTTTTTTGTTCTACCACTAGCATCAATAACTAGAGCATCCTCTTGGTTAGCAGATACAGAGGATAATCCTGGCAAGACAGCTAATCAGGTACAAGATCAAAATGCCTTTTCCTGATCAACTGCTTCGTGTTTCAAAATACCTGATATTATATTATGTTAATTATATTTCTTGGAGTGCTCGGGGTTCTGTCATACGTCTGTGCACGGGCATTGATGGGATTTATCTCTACTTATTTGGCACACGCACGTGTGTGAAAAATTAATAATAATAAAATAAATAATTTTATGAATTAAGCTTGGACGTTTAGAAATTAAACAAAAAATTAATCAATATGTCTTTTTGTATGGGGAAACGAATCTGGGTGTCACCCAGCTGAGTCTAAAAGATCTGAGGCTTCAGTTTGCTGAACAGATATCTTGGATCGCTTCAGAGAGAAAAAGCTCAGACATCACAGAATCTCTTGTGAGAGGTAAATAATAGAAAGTGATTTAGTGACGCTTAAAGGACACACTGTCTGTGTTGACTCCCGTTTATGTTCTATTCTCCTTTTGTCAGATAACAGGCTAGAGTCACTAATCCAGAAAGCGGATGAAGTGCTGAACTCACTATCACAGCGTTTTGGAGGTGCAGAAAGTCTTGCAGATTCAGGTAGGCTTAGTGTTGGTTCTCATTACATGCAGTATCCTGAAGAAGCAAATCATCAGACTATCAGCGTGATGTTTACTCATTTTCATATGCATGTTTATTTGATGATATAGAATTGAATCGTGAGGAAATGAAGCGCTGCTCGACTCCCCCGCCGCTCCCTATGTAAGATAGCAAACATTATTTACTTTTTTTGTTTAACAACGGATTGCAATCCTAATCTGTATCTCTAATTGTTTAATAATGATGCAGACACTCAAAAGGCACAGCAGATGTCAAGACTAGGACTCTGTCAGTGGAAACCAAGAAGGTAGGGCTGACCCCTGATGCATTTACAGTTTGGAAAACTGTCACTTTGAGTGGTTGGAGTAAATTAAACATAATAGACTAAAGCGTCTTGGTTATAGTACCGCACTATAGTGTAGTTCATGAAATGTAATGAAAAATTAAAAAGCCTTTGGAACAATATTTAAGACACTTTCAAAATCTAGAAAGAATTTTAATCACAAAACATAACTCATAAACTGGACTGTGAGTGGTTTCTTAATTAATTGATGTGTATTAATGAAAACATTTAAAGGGGAAGTCAACCCAAAAAATGACTTTGTAATATGTTCTGTGCAGTCCAACCGGTCAAAACACAGTGTTGATGAATTATTTGTTAGTGGAATATCCATTACACAGCCCAAATCCACCTGTTATTATCCATCTCGGGGCACCCATTTTCCCAACTGCTGTCGACTGAAAATGACATCACAGTTGCCAGGTCTCAAGTCACAACCAATCACGGCTCAGCATGCGTACACACTTCTCTCTTTCCTCTTGACTCAGGATTGCAGTCGCGATAGCACCATCTCTCAGCAGCCTGGTCCATTGGAGGCTCTGAAGCAAATGATGTTTAGACTGCAGGCTGTGGAGGTGGAGCTTCACCGACAACAGCATCCACCAGTTGCGCGGACCTGCAGTAAAGGATCTCAATCAGTATGTAATTTGTCTGCTCTCCCCATAAAGACCAAAAATGCTCAAATTGCATACAGATAAAGCACCCTTTCATTGACCTTTAAACCAGCAAACCTCAAACCCAAGTAAAACTGCATCAAAATGACGATATTTTTTTTCCCAAAGACACCCATGCTAAAATATTGCTAATACACACGTTTGTGCTGGTTGATTAAGATTCTACCCTCTAAAATTCGTGGACAGGCGCTTAACATAATAGCAAACCAGTGTACCATTAAAACGATCATTTTGATACAACAATTTTTTGTGTCGCCTACTTGTATGTCTCGTCACCGTGGGATGGAGGAAACGGAATTTCGGTTTCTTTGTGTGTCTTGACATATGAAGGGATTGACAATAAAGCTGACTTTGACTTTGACTTGACAATTATATTTGCACCCACACAATGACACCGCTTGCATAATCTAATGAGATCCCCCCCAAAAAATTGTGTTGTGCCCCAAAGAGATGTTTGGTAGTTCATACCTCAAAAAGTGGCCCCGTGAATGCTAATTTTGTTTGACAGATAGTTTTTAACTGACAAATGTGTTATTGCATTTTGTATGTGCTGTAAAACCTCAAAACATTTGACACAACTGTTTGTATGATGCCTTCATGAATTAATGAATTAATACTCCAGTGAGTGTCACTCAAATGTAGCAATTAGCACACTTTCAAATATAGCTCTTGTGCTGACTACTGAATTCATGAGATTGTCCTGGTGATAAAATTGTGATTGGATGGTGTGTTTTGTTCATTTGATGTGATCCCCTAATGGGACAATCACAGGCTTCTTTTCTCTAACCACTCTTTATTCTCTGGTCTATTTGTATTGCAGAGGCCTGAAAGTGAAGCAGAGCAGGCTTTATCTGGTGCGACATCACTACAAAGGTACCGTAACTCAACATGTCAATCATATGCCCTCCCACATTGATTGATCAGAGAAACCAAACAAAAAAACATGCAAATGCCACGGCCGGAGGTGCAATCAACGAATCCTGGTGCAGATTAAAGAAATGGACCGAGACCACTTGAAAAAGTTCCAAACGAACTCTAGTGCGGTTCCCTTCAGGTGTGAATACAAACAGCGTAGATCCGAACCAACAGCACAAATATGCAGAGCAGGAATGCAGCTCGTATGACTCGCATGTTTTCTTCCGTTTTCTGTCTCTGTGTGCCGCCCTGGTCATTGCTGTCCAATGGGAGCACAGATCATCACAAGCGTGGTTGTGTTTACAAAATATACTTCACTTGCAAAATGTACAGTCCGAATAGGAACCGCACCAAACAAAAAAAATTGGTCCCCTTTTGGTCCGGACCAAACAAGCGGATTAAAGGACTTTTCTGGTCTGAATACACCCTAGAACAGGGGTCTCAAACTCCAGTCCTCGGGGGCCGCATTCCTACATGTTTTCCAAGTTTCCCTCGTTAAACACACCTGATTCAAATATCAGGCTCCTGCAGAACGTGAGGATGAACTGATCATTTGAATCAGCTATGTTTAACGAGGGAAACTTGGAAAACATGTAGGAATGCGGCCCCCGAGGACTGGAGTTTGAGACCCCTGCCCTAGAAGAACCTTTCATTTCCATCACAATCTGCAGCCAAAGCTTGCTAAATATCTTAGCAATTTAGCAACCACTGACCTTTTGCTTTTAGCCATGTGTGCCACTATGACCTAATTCAGACTAACTTAGAATATCATGCTGCTTTGTTTTTCTATCGTCACAACCATGGAATTAAAAAAAAAAAAAAAAGTTTCAAGCGGAACATAACTCTAAATTCATCCTTTCCAGAAAATGAGTGAGCTGGTACACATTGTATGGAACTATTATTGAAGATGCAGTATTTTAACTACTGTAAGCCAATTAATTTAAAAACACAGTTTCCACCCCCAGGGCTCTGCATCACCTCAGTCGCCTTAAGCTGCTGTTGGAGGCACCAAGAGGAAAACATGAGGAAGAAAAGGATATAGATGAAGGACGCTACTCTTCGTCATCTGCTGACGTGCCATCAGCAGGATTCCAGTTAAATATGGAAACAATGTCAGATGGAGATTCTAGTCCGTGTCGGCATTCGTGAAGCTTTTCTCACTGGTGTTTCTAGTGTTTGTTTAGCACAGTACAGTACTGTTTTGAAGTTATTGCCAAAAGGAACAGATGTTAAAATGCATTTCAATTTGTGGTCCAGATTGAAGTGTAATACAGATCAGCAAACTTACAAGTACATTATATCAAAAGTGTATTAAGGCCTTGTTTGCCAAAGGCTGATTCTGCAAATGGATTATTAGGATTTTCCAATTTAGCTTTTACTATTGTGTACGCTGAATTATTTCAGTGTACTGTAAGAAGGAGTAAGAAAATAATTGTTCACTAAATCCTTTTTTTTCGTCCTTTGGTGTGTTATGCGGGTTCCAAATATGTCATTTTACAGCACAGTATTAATATGCTAGTTTTTGTATGCTTCTAGCAGTCTTTGACTTCATCGCAATGCAAACGGCTCCAATTACTGATGTCAAAAGGGCGTTTAGATGAATCAACAGAATGATTCATGAAATCGAGCTTCATTAATATACGGAGTCACAAGGAACCTGTGGTCTACACTTGGACACCAAAAAGTGTCTTTGCGTGTATTTTTTTTAAATAAATGACGTTTTTGTAGTTTTTCATATAGGTATCATGTAAGCATGATGTTTTCTTTTTTTCAATGTTAGATATGATGCAAGTTGTATTGCATTGAAGCTCAGAGGTTTCTGTACCATTTTTGTTACAGTAAACCACACCAAGCACTACTAACTGAAGCTCTGAAAGCTCTTCTAACCCAAATGTATTCTCAAATCCAACTGAATAAAGCTTGTCCATTTATTTATTTTACAAATTTTACTCTGCACTTTGCATCCATGCACACATACTTATTTACGTATAACAGAGCTATTGAATGCACATTCCTGGCATCACTGCAATCCATAAGAAATATAACTTTTGGAATAAAATACATAAACAAACATGTATTTGTGTATTTTATTAAAATACCTAAATATGTATTTTATTAATCCTCAAATTCACTGGATCTTGTCTACTACTTTACTTTCCAAAGTCCTACTTGAGTCCATTTAAATAACTAACATTTTCATTTAGCAATTTTTAACGAGCAAAAAGAAATCAACATTTCAGTATTCTAACGTGGTCTGCATCCATACATTAATGAGCCCATTACTCCCTGCAGACATGACAGTCTTACCCATGTGGTCAAAGGTGACACTTTGCACACTGTTCCTTTGTCCTGATAGACTGCTGACCTTGCAGGAATCCACATCTACCAGTCTGACCAAACTGTCGCTGCTCGCAATTGCCAGCATTTTCCTTGATGGACTGAAGGCCACCTGATTGGCACTCAGGGGCCCTGCATCTATAGTGCGAAGAGCCGCGGTGGGCCTCCTGATGTCCCACAGGTTGACGATACCGTGGGTGTCACAGGAAGCAATGACTTCCTCATCGAGGCCTATGGTAGCATGGTTGCAAGGATGCTGGTGTCCAACAAAGGATGCGGTGCACACACCAAGCCTGATATCCCACATGGTGAGAGTTTTATCGGCCGAGGAAGTGAGGATAGTGTTGGAGAAGGACTGGAAGCAGACGCTGTTGACCGAGGCTGTGTGGCGACGCATTGTTAGCCGGCAGCGCTGGCTGTTCAGGTCCCACAGTTTGGCAGTTCTATCAGAGGAACAGGACACCAGGAAGTGACCACATGAGTGGAAGGAGCACGCCCAGGTGGGTTGGCTATGACCGGAGAATGTCAACACACAACGCCCGGATAATAAATCCCAGAGCTTTACCTGCAGGTAGAAAAAATGTAAAAGTTAAGCTGTCAAGGTGAAGAAAGCACAAAAGGGTTAGACGTCTAATAAAAAAAGAAAATAATTTTTAAGAAATAAAAGAGGACATTTCCTTTAAAAAAATCTGACGTCTTCACTAATTGTGAATGGCAAACCACAAATATAAAGGCTGAAAAATAAAAATGGCAAATACTTTTTAAAGAAATCCTGAATCCAATATAAAGATCATTTTAGTGGGGGTCATAATGCTTAAAGAGGACAAGTGAATGTGAACTGACGGTAGTGTCTCCGCTGGTTGTTGCCAGTTTAGTTCCTTCTGGATGAAAACTGCAGCTGGACAGCCAATTGGTGTGTCCTTCACCTGTCAGGACCATCTGGCCCACCTGATGACACAAAACATCATAAAATAGTAAACTAACCAATGAGAGTAAGTTCTGAATTTACATGATACTATGCAGTAATCCCTCGCTATATCACGGTTCACCTTTCTCGGCCTCGCTGCTTCATGGATTTTTTTCGCAGTGCATGGTGTTATGGCTTCAGAAGAAAAAGACACTACAGAGCGGAGTCAGGCAGCAGCGGCAGTCAGTAATACGCATGAGTCACAATTGTTCAACTGTATAGTACATACTTCGTATTGATGATTCAAATTATTATTTTACTGGAGTTATTTGTAAGAAAGCGTGTACTTCTCTTTGTTAAACAAATGCTTGGGCCGGAAAACAAGTTTTGTATGTATAATAATGGTAAAAAAATAAAGGTTTCTACTTCAAGGATTTCGCCTATCACGGATTCTTTTCGGAGCGTAACCCCAGCGAAAAACGAGGGATTACTGTATATCAATTTTTTTCTATAATTTCTCTTGTAAAAGTTTCTTGAATGGAAATGCAGAGCGGAAGCAACAATTTGTAGTCTCAAAGTCTTCAGAGGTCCTACATTCTGTGTGTTTCAGCCAATCTGAATCTGCTGCCGTTGAAATGGCTTGTTTTTATTTTATTTTTTCAAAAACTTATAAACTTATGAGAGATACAAGACAGCATTTTAGAACTGTGATTAGCACGTCTGCCTTACAGGTCCGAGGTCATAGACTATAAATTGCCCATACATGTCATTGTGTGAATGAATGATGAGGTGTCTGTGGCAAAAATAGTCTCTCACCTTGCATAATTTGGGTTTGGCAGATTCACCACCAACAAACTTTTTTTTTAAAATAAAATCAAATGCCTTAAAAGGAAAAAAAAACACCCAATGTGATGTATTTCAATGAGGATGGCAAACGCACCTTTCCTTACACATTTGACGCCATTGTATAGATTTGTGATTCTCAATGTGTACCATTATTTGTTACAGGGGCCCTCTCTACTGGCATACGACAGAATCATGGAATTTTTATTTTACTTTCATGCACGATATTGTATATTTTAACAAAGTAATTTAAGCACTGTAAAGTTTCATTATGAGTTGATATTTAAACTGCGTAAAATTACAGTGTCTTATAATAATATTAAATATACTTTTTAGGATGATAACAAACAAACACTTGGGCCACTTGTAATGTTGGTCATTATAGTGACGCTATGAGAGTATTTTTATGTTTTTATTTTAAGAATTTTAGGAGCGAGGGTCGTACTTGGTGTTTGAGAGGCTATGCTCTTGATCTATGTACACAGGCAGAAATGTTATGACTGTACCTTTTCCCTGCTGACTGGCAGTGCCCACAATCTCCAACTGCAGTCGTCACTGGCACTTGCGAGGATTTTTTTATCTGGATGGAGGCTGATGCAGCTTATGGGAAGAGTGTGGGCTTTGATGGAATAGAACAAACTGAATGTCCTTTTCTGTTCACCAGAATTTTCCTGAGGGCGGTGAAGGTTCACTGGCCTGCTACACACAGGAAATTCTGTGTCCTTTGGGTGTCTGGCGGTGCTTCGCAATTGGGCTGTATTCTTTTTAACCCTTCTCTCTGTCTTTGTTTGGATTTTGTCCAGATTCAGACTGGCATTCAAGTTGTTCTGTATTCGTTCACCTTCTATATTGAGAAGCATCTTCTGCCTCATGGCTACCTCGTATTTGTCATCCAGCTGTTTCAGCGCTGGCTCATAGGCTGCCAGGCGTTTCTTCAGCCTTTTAATATCCTCAATCAGACGTTTTTTGTCGGCAACCAGTTTCTGGCAATGCAGCCAATGCAGATCTCTGTCCCTCTGCAGCCTCACTAGGCTGTCCCCTGCAGACAGCACTTGCTGTTTGAACTGGTCGGTCTCTCTGTAGACCTTCAGCAGTTCAGACTGAAGGAGCTGCTTGTGCGTGAAGGCATCAGAGAGGACAAGGACCCCCGGTGGTGGAGGAGCCGTCAACAATGGCTCTGTCAGGAGTTTGTGAGCTGAGCTATACCACTCTACCTCAAAACTGTCCAGAGTCCGACCCATCCCAATTTTCTGGAGGAAGTTCCTTATAAAGTCGTCTACCGCCTCTGGGATGTTGTTGTCTTCTTTGGACGTTCCAAGGAGAGTAGCGGAAGTGGAGGTAACATACGGTTCTTCTGCATTGCTCTGCTTGCCCTTAAGGGAAGAATTGTCACTCGTCCCCCCCGTTTCTCTTTCTTTGGTTTTTGCTGACATGTTCTCCCTTCCGGCACTTTGTTTTGTGGTTGCTATAGTAACTGCACACTAAGCAATTGATTATAGCCAGCGCTAGTAAAATTCATAGAGCACATTTGTTACTTTAGCATCCTTTAACCTATTGAATATCCGTTGTAATAAGCGATCTTTATTGATTTATAGAGATAATGTTTAATCAACGCAGATTAGTTTTTATTCCTAACCTTGTCACTTGGTAACGTAATAAAGGGCTTGTGACTGACGTCACCGCATGTGGGCAGGGTACCAATTTCTCAATGAGATGCGCGTTACTACAACCAACGTCTTGAAAGAAGGTGAAATAAATGACAGAACAGGAGTAATAGGCCATTACGTTATATTCCCTCATTTCCCAGCTAGCAGTAATCGCATAAGTTGTCGCAGATACACCACATTTTTTAAAACGAATTGCGTATTTCATATTTTGTGTGGTGAAATGGTTTGATAAATCTACCGCCAGAGGGCAGCCTTGATTTAACCACTCGTGTGACGTCATGGCTAATCGTCACATGACTATCGGGAGACAAAAACAGGAAGAGTTTGCTCTGTCGATGCGATAAATATACGGAGTATAAATGTATACTATGTGAATTAAAGACGTTATATATTCTTAGAGTTAATTGTACTTAAACCTTTCATTCCGGTTTTACGTGTTTCAACCATTGATTACACACTGGCATGCGTTGCTCCAGTCCAGAGGAACTACTTGAGATTTTGTTGAATTTGCGAAAGTCTGGTTCCTGCAATAAGGTACGTAGATGTTTTGCAACTGGCATATGTCTTTTGGGATTATTCAAAAGGCATACGCAGTTCGGCGTACAACTGTTGCACGAAACTAAATGTGAATATGAACATCTCGATCGGTAGTCTTCCTTTCAGAATGTAAGCAACACTGTATTGCTAAAACAACACTTAACGCTCTTGAGTTAAGATATGTTTGTGTTCCGATTCACATCATGATCATGTCAACTTTGGCATTGGGTTATTTTTTATGTGGATGGATAGTACATAAATAAATTGTGTGCCAACCAAGTCGTGCGAGTGACTCTGGCGATCCTGGCGGGGAAAAGCCGAAAGTCACGTCTTCTAGGCATTTACTCTGCAAGTATTATTGATATTAGCAATTGATTTTTCAAGTCTATCAACGCTATAAATAATGAAGAAAAGCGGACAGCTTCAGCTTCACACAGGTGTGACAGTCATGTTTTTGGTTGGGATCCTCTGCAGGTCTGTATCTCAACACCTTTTTCAAAACTGGTCTCCTTGATGACTCTATTGATCTTAGAAATTAGGCGGGGGGGAAATCACAAAGACACGTCCCCGGGTATTGTTGTATGCTCATGTGTAGGTTGTGAGCAGGTGTGTTGTCATGGTGTCCCGCCTCAACTCTCACCTTTTCTTGCTCACTGAACAAGGATCTATTTTTTTCATGTTAAAAAATGTTGTGGGATATCTGTGTGGCGTTTGCTACTTTGGCATCCTTCCACGTTAAAAAGAACTTAACCTTAGGTCAATTAAAGACTGGTCAGATTCAGAATATTCGTGGCATGTGATTGTCTGGTGATCAATTCAAGCCTCGCCTGGAATAGAGTCAATTTACTTGTGATGCTTAGCAGTAACGAAACAAATGCATTTATTTATGTATTTATTTGGTACTTCATTTAAGGTGGGAGATCATCATGGGTTCTGCGGTGGAGAGAACCGATGAACATGTGAGGGAATATTTGATATATCGTGGCTTCACCAACACTCTGAAACACCTGGACAGCGAGATAAAAGCTAACAAGGAGAAAGGCTTCAGGGTATGATTGATCTAATACAATGATTTGATTTTTTATTTGTTTATTTTGGCAAGTACATAAAAAACACACTTATCACAGATTTGTTTCACATTTGTTTGACTTGTCGAAAAGGGAAGCAGGGGAAGCAATTTTGCTTATCTAGTCCCGTCCTGATTACAACCAAGGTTTCACTGCCAGCCACACAATCTAAATTACAACAGTGAAACTTATATACCACCATATACCATGAAAATGATGATCTGAATGATGCATGTTTATTTAGTTATTCATTTTGTCCAGAAGCACAATTTGCAGCAGTAAACTATCCTTGCTACATTATTATTGTTGTTGTCATTATGCCTATCAGCAATTTTTTACAAAATGTCTTTATCAGAGAATTTTTCAAGATTTTTTTACTCCCCACACATTCAGATTCTGGCCCAGTTTGTTCCCTAGGCCTAGCATATCATTTTCATAATAATATAAATGACAATAATGTAAAATATATCTTAATATGTTTAGTCATATTTATGAATCAAGGTTAGGTTAAAAAACAGGTGGATTTTTTTCTGAAATATTAGAGCTAAAAATTACAACGTGGTAAAATTCGCGTAGCGCATCTTTTATAGGTCAAAAACAAAAACACAAATATATCATAAAAACCTGATGTGGTACAAAAAAAGAAAACATTTGTTTAAAAATCAACATGAAAAATAGAATGGAATAGAATAGAATAGAATAGATCTTTATTGTCATTGTCACATGTACAACGAAAATGCATTAAGGGACACATAAAGCCATCTCTGATTATAATTTGTTGTTGATCAGTGTTGTTATTTAGCATAAGAAAAGGAAGAGTGATTTTTCTGGGTGTGTTTTACAAATTAAATCACTTCCTTCAGGTGGACAAGATCATTGATCAGCTGCTTCAGTTTATCCACAGTTTTGAACTGTCTGGCCTGAAGGACTACTGGCTCTACTTAGACCGACGCCTTTTCTGCAGACTGGAGGATGTTTACCGATCCACTGTGAACAAACTAAGAGCAAGTCTGTATAGATACTATGTCATCAACACCATCCAGGTAACACAAAAGTATATTTCGACTGTAGGTAAAAGTCTCGGAGTAACAAGTTTCTCTGTTCTTTTAACCTGCCAGAAAGGAAACTTGGAGAAGACTCAGGAGTTTTTCCAGAAGCAGGCTATGGAGCTGCAGGGTCAATCTGAGTGGCGTGATTGGTTCATCTTGCCATTTATTCCCGCGCCTGAACAGAACCCGGCGTTCGCTCCATATTTCTCCCGCCAGTGGTCGGACACCTTCCTGGTTTCACTGCACAACTTCCTTTCTGTGCTCTTCCAGTGTATGCATATCCTTCAGTCAAATCCAGCCTTTCCCTGACAGTAGTGATTTGCTTTTAACGGTTAACCATAGCAGAATATTAATTATAAAACTTCCAAAGAGAAAGTTAGCTCGTGTGAAGTAGCACAGACATGTACATCAACTGCCCTGATGCCTGGTGATAATGCAAATAGTCTGTATAATTGTATGAAATCAGGAAGCATGGTGTTCTTAACAGCAGTATTGTTGACCAGCATGTCTATGACTCACAATCACAAGGCATTCTTTGTGACTGAGTGCTTTAAACCAGTGGTCCCCAACCACCGGGCCGCGGACCGGTACCGGTCCGTGGGTCACTTGGTACGGGGCAGCCAAGCCGCACAGGATTTTTTTTTTTATCGACGATCAATTAATTCAGGTCAAGACACTCGTCCCGGTCACGTGACATGTTTCCCCAGTCGAGCCCGCAAAGCTAATATGTGGCGACAGGCTAACTAACCAGGCAGTGAAGCATTCAAAACTGCTTCAACACATGGAGACCAAGCATCCTGCAATAAAAGACAAACCTTAAATCACTTCGGGTGTCATTGTCTCCGATTACGTCTAGATGGGACCGGCTCGTTTCTGAGAAACAAACTCGGTGCTCCCACTAATTCAACGTAATGGTAATGATATTATAAATGTATTATTTATTCATTTATATAAATGTATTATTTATTTATATAAATGCCGGTCCGCGAAAATATTTCTGACATGTAACCGGTCCGTGGCGCAAAAAAGGTTGGGGACCACTGCTTTAAACTGTTTAGATTGTTTGTTTTTTTAAGTCCTTAACTGGGGTTCACCCCAACCAGTGTTGCTGAGTTTTGATGCAGAGGTCCAGAAGACAACAAGCCTCTCTGAGGAGAATGAGCAGCTTCGACATCTGGTAAGAATGTGGGCCTGGCTGAATGTGTTCATGTTTTTCAGTAGTCACCAAAGAAAGCTAATTTTGTACTGTATTTTCCGCACTATAAGGCGCACCTAAAAACCTCCAATTTTCTCAAAAGCCGACAGTGCGCCTTATAATCAGGTGCGGCTTATACAGTGCCTTGCGAAAGTATTCGGCCCCCTTGAACCTTTCAACATTTCGCGACATTTCAGGCTTCAAACATAAAGATATAAAAGTTTAATTTTTTGTCAAGAATCAACAACAAGTGGGACACAATCGTGAAGTGGAACAAAATTTATAGGATAATTTAAACTTTTTTAACAAATAAAAAACTGAAAAGTGGGGCGTGCAATATTATTCAGCCCCCTTGCGCTAATACTTTGTAGCGCCACCTTTTGCTGCAATTACAGCTGCAAGTCGCTTGGGGTATGTCTCTATCAGTTTTGCACATCGAGAGACTGGAATTCTTGCCCATTCTTCCTTGCAAAACAGCTCGAGCTCAGTGAGTTTGGATGGAGAGCGTTTGTGAACAGCAGTCTTCAGCTCTTTCCACAGATTCTCGATTGGATTCAGGTCTGGACTTTGACTTGGCCATTCTAACACCTGGATACGTCTATTTGTGAACCATTCCATTGTAGATTTGGCTTTATGTTTTGGATCATTGTCCTGTTGGAAGATAAATCTCCGTCCCAGTCTCAGGTCTTTTGCAGACTCCAACAGGTTTTCTTCCAGAATGGTCCTGTATTTGGCTCCATCCATCTTCCCATCAATTTTAGCCATCTTCCCTGTCCCTGCTGAAGAAAAGCAGGCCCAAACCATGATGCTGCCACCACCATGTTTGACAGTGGGGATGGTGTGTTCAGGGTGATGAGCTGTGTTGCTTTTACGCCAAACATATCGTTTTGCATTGTGGCCAAAAAGTTCGATTTTGGTTTCATCTGACCAGAGCACCTTCTTCCACATGTTTGGTGTGTCTCCCAGGTGGCTTGTGGCAAACTTTAAACGAGACTTTTTATGGATATCTTTGAGAAATGGCTTTCTTCTTGCCACTCTTCCATAAAGGCCAGATTTGTGCAGTGCACGACTGATTGTTGTCCTATGGACAGACTCTCCCACCTCAGCTGTAGTTATCTGCAGTTCATCCAGAGTGATCATGGGCCTCTTGGCTGCATCTCTGATCAGTCTTCTCCTTGTTTGAGATGAAAGTTTGGAGGGACGGCCGGGTCTTGGTAGATTTGCAGTGGTCTGATACTCCTTCCATTTCAATATAATTGCTTGCACAGTGCTCCTTGAGATGTTTAAAGCTTGGGAAATCTTTTTGTATCCAAATCCGGCTTTAAACTTCTCCACAACAGTATCTCGGACCTGCCTGGTGTGTTCCTTTGTCTTCATGGTTCTCTCTGCGCTTTAAACAGAACCCTGAGACTATCAAAGAGCAGGTGCATTTATACGGAGACTTGATTACACACAGGGGCATTCTATTTATCATCATCAGTCAGTTTGGACAACATTGGATCATTCAAAGATCCTCACTGAACTTCTGGAGTGAGTTTGCTGCACTGAAAGTAAAGGGGCCGAATAATATTGCACGCCCCACTTTTCAGTTTTTTATTTGTTAAAAAAGTTTAAATTATCCAATAAATTTCGTTCCACTTCACGATTGTGTCCCACTTGTTGATTCTTGACAAAAAATTAAAATTTTATATCTTTATGTTTGAAGCCTGAAATGTGGCGAAATGTTGAAAGGTTCAAGGGGGCCGAATACTTTCGCAAGGCACTGTATATGGACCAATATTGAGCCACTACAGCAGGCGTATCCAAAGTCCGGCCCGCGGGCCAAATGTATATATCTTATATATTGACAAAGTTTTAATATGGGCCATTCATTGAAGGTGCGCCTTATAATCCGGTGCGCCTTATAGTGCAGAAAATACGGTAATAGAAGGGAGTGCGTTTTATGTGACAGGACATGTACAGTATCAAGTAATATTAGTCAGAAACCAGGTTTAAAAAATTCTTACTATCTTACTTAATCTTTTCTAGGTCTTTGCCTTGCAAACAGAAAGTCGAGACCAGAGAGATGGAGACGAGGTGGTCCATCATAAACTTCCGCTGTATGTCCAGAACATGGACCGACTGGGAGATACTGAGCTGTGAGGCACAAACATCAATGTTTTTTATTTTATTTTTTTTTATTTATGACTCCAAAACTGGCTGCCATTTTTCATTTTACGTTGTCCTAACATGTTTTAATTTGCATGTGACAACTGAATTTGGATAATAAATATGCATTTAAGTCTTAAATATTTGAGTGAATGTTAGGTTTATTAAAGTCCTGAAATACAAAAATGGCAGCCATCTTTTACATAAATGCTAATCGTTAGTGTTTTGCTCTTGATAACCAAACACGCATTTCAACTGTGAGTAGTTTTAACAAATGCTTACTTAAGTCACTTTATGATATTTTTATGAGTAGTTTGTTTTACAATAGATTAGATGTATGATGTTGTTAAATGTAATTTAGTTGAAGTGATTGATTTGTGAGGGCAACTTTGTAGGATTTGCAAATCATCAGCGGTACCAAATCTGTATCAACACTATTCGCTCCAGAAAAACATGTAGAGTGAAGTTTGTCTTTTTGACGAGGATTTCCTTAAGTCATATACCTCTGAATCAGTTTCATAATAATTGTCAGGCACTTTACAGCAGCATGCAAACGGCATTATTTTCTGTTTATACCAGAAATACTTTTAATGTTTTAATCACCTAAGTTATTTACTAAGTTAAATTACCAATAAGAGTCACATGCTGTGTTTACACTGTGCTGTGATGAGGTTGATGTTGCAAAATAAACAGTTCTAATGAATTATTGTTTTTTTTTTTTTGGTCAGTAAATTCTTTAATAACAAGATCATTATGGATCACCAAAGTAACTGATAAAATTTCGGTATATCTGTATATATCTTTTTGAGTGAATTATAAAAACATTTCTCAAAACCCACTGATTAGGCACGGGTTAGGGATAATAGATTCTGACGGTATGATAATCGTGAGCAAAAGTATCACGGTATTAAAATGACAGGTTTATTTATTTATTTATTTTTAAATATTTGGGTAAATAAAAACAAGAAAACATATTTTTTTCCAATAAACACTTTTGCAAAGAGCAAAAGACATCCATTTTTATAGTTTCTCCTTCCTTTTTTCTGTGCATAATTGGTTGCTGTGAAGGGAAAAAAATGAATTGGAGGCAGTTAACTTGAAAGAGGTGGACCGTCAACCCAAATATTTTCTTTAAAATGGTATGTTGTATATGCCCCCACTAGTCTAAACACGGCATTCTGATTAAAATTGCATTTGTGAATTATGAGTCAAGTGGTAAAATCCACTTGTTTTTTATCCATATCAGGGGGTGGCCATTTTGACACCTGCTGTCAAGTGAAAATGACATCACAGTTGTGAGGCTCCAAGTCACAACCAATCACGGCTCAGCTTCAGAAAATTGGTGAGCCGTGATTGGTTGTGGCCAGAGACCGATAACCGACAGCAAGTGGCAAAATGGGCACCTCCTGAGATAAATAAAAACAGGTGATTCGTTTGTGGAATAGTTATTAAACAGAACACTGTGTTTCAACAAATTGGGCTACACAGAACATATTAATAAGACCGTTTTTGGGTTGACTTTCTCTTTAAAACCATGCTAAACTGTCAATGTCTAGTGAGTGTGCTTGGGAACTCCCAATGTTCTGACACAAAATTGTTTTAAATTTTAAAAATTTCAAACCACCCTTTCTTAAAATGAATGGCTTCTTAGAAGGACCTGCTTTATAAAAAATAAAAAAAAGCATTTTTTAACTGTTTGAACTTTTTATAATTTCAAACCACCCATTCCTAAAATGTATGAATGGCTTTGTAGGACCTGCTTTACACAAAAACAGCATTTGGATGTGTGCCCCAAAGCAACACAAAGAAATTCAGGCTTCCAATGCTTTTGAGAAGAGCAGTCAAAACATTAAGGGCAGATTTGCACAAAAACCTGTTAGAATCAGTCAACCCAAATTTCATACAAATTCTCAAAAGCTAGAAAGACCACAGACCTCCGCCAAGTTCCAATAATTTAACAAAAAACACCATTTGGATTTGTATTATAATTTCATTTAATGATATACACACGCGCATGTCTGTAAAATGTAGAAAGTTCCTGCCCTAATTGTATTTATTTTTCCCTCAATACCCAAATGGTGACCTATTCTTCTGCTCTCAGTGACTTAGTGTCAAGCCAGCGGGCTGTCAGTGTTACCACCACACCATCCAGGAACTTCTTCTCAACATTCCTACCACAAGGTCGGCGCGCCCCTGGAGGGAAAACGCAGCAGGTAACTTTGGTATCTTCACCAAGCCAGGCAGCCGTCGGTAGAAAGGACCAACCATCAATTCAGGTGAAAGTGCCAAATACTTTGAACACAACTGGCATAACTTTACAGAATTGAATTCCAGAATGTCATCATGTCTATTTTATCTGTACCTCCTTTTTTTAGTCTTCAAAATCTAGGGATGCAGTCCAAGTGAAAGAAGCGAAACAAGCCTCCAGTCAACCATCAATCAGTGAACCATCAAGTTTTCAATCCCAACATTCAAGCCAGCAGACAAACCAGCCAACACATTCATGGCATAAAAAAATCCAAACTCATGAAAAAGAGCGGAAGGAGCTTTTCTCAAAATCATTATCACAGGTACTCTAATAGTTACACATGCAAATTTAAAATTCTTCATATAGTAACATTACACTTAAGTAAAAACCGATGTTTCAGTTAATGTACATGGTAATCACAGAGCAATCAGTTTACCCTGTCTTTATATTTCTCTTCAGTTTCAAGAGAAAAAGGGGGAGGTAGGACAGGTGGAGCCTCTAAATGAGACATCTGGCGATGCTCCTGACTCCTCAAGCAGCAGAAGCGGAGGAAGAGCACTAGAAGGTGTTGGAGTATCTGTAGAGCAGCCATTTATCAAACTCAGCCAGGAGGAATATGGAGAACATCATTCCTCCATCATGCACTGCAGGTAGACATTTAGCAAAACACACCAAAGGAATTTTGACAACCTAACTTTTCATTCTCACAGTAGCTTTCTTTCAGTTGTTGGTATTTAGTTTTCTATCTATCTATCTCTATCTATCTCTATCTATCTCTATCTATCTATCTCTATCTATCTCTATCTATCTCTATCTATCTCTATCTATCTCTATCTATCTATCTATCTATCTATCTATCTATCTATCTATCTATCTATCTATCTATCTATCTATCTATCTATCTATCTATCTATCTATCTATCTATCTATCTCTATCTCTATCTCTATCTCTATCTCTATCTCTATCTCTATCTCTATCTCTATCTCTATCTCTATCTCTATCTGTCTGTCTGTCTGTCTGTCTGTCTGTCTGTCTGTCTGTCTGTCTGTCTGTCTGTCTGTCTGTCTGTCTGTCTGTCTGTCTGTCTGTCTGTCTGTCTGTCTGTCTGTCTGTCTGTCTGTCTGTCTGTCTGTCTATCTATCTATCTATCTATCTATCTATCTATCTATCTGCATGTCCATGTTGACCTGATAAGAGAAAGGGGCGTAGTCTGACTATCAGGGATGTGAATTAACCTTTGCGCCCCTCCCCGAAACGTTTGTGCTTCAAACCAAAAAGGCAGATGACTTGAGACATTTTGGCAGATCTTCTCATTATAGACATTCCCACCCAATGCGCAACCTTTCATGTAGTCTGGAGCTGTGGGCAAAAAATACACACATTTATTTCAGGGGGAGAGACAAAAAAGACTATTGTGAACATATATATAGTGACATTTGTTCTTTGTCAATAAAATCATATATTTTGAGATAAAATACAATAAAAAAAACTCTTGTGAAAATGGTCAAATCTTCTGAGTTTGACATTAACATTTTTTTACAAGACAAATGTAAATATAAAATGTTTTATTTTTTTGACAAACGTGTAACTGTACGAAAAAACTTATTTTTCCTGAAAAAAATAAAAAAACACATTACATTTTCAACCAAAGAAAAATATATTTTTGGAGACAAAAATACACTATGGAGAGAATAAAAGATGTATTAGTAAAGTTCTAATCATAAAGTCCTTGTCATCTCTGGAAGATGAAAAGCTGTTCGTAAGGGGAAGGAACTACTCACTGATGCTATCAAAAGGTGGCGCTGGCACATAAATGATTATCAATGGAGCAGGTCTTCTCATTTCCTTGACAACTTTGCCTTCCGTCGCAGTAACACTTCAGACCCTTTCCTAAACAAACATATTTGTCAGAAGCAAACCTGAACACCTGAGTGTGGCCGAAGCACACCTCACTCACCCTGGCTGATGAGCACGAAGAGCAATAAGGAAGGTCTTCATGTTGTTCAAGCGATGATCCCACTGGATTGGTGCTGGTTGATGCATATAAAGAATCCAAACATTTTCCATTTTTATTTTATACTATTGTACATTTAAAATGGGTGATTTAAAGCTATTCTTTATTTTATCTCTTCTTTTGTTTAGGGTTGATTGCTCTGGTCGCAGAGTTGCCAGTTTGGATATCGATGGCGTTATTAAGGTAAATATGAGTCATTCATCCTCAGTGCATATCAAATACAGTAATCCCTCGTTTATCGCGGATAATTGGTTCCAAGACCATATGTGAAAATCCGCGAGGTAGTGTCGCCCTTTTTTTTCAACATACATACATTGTTTGTGTATCAATAAGTGTATATTAAACCATATAAGTGCATATGTTATCATTAGAACATTAAATAATAGTTTCAAACAAGTAAATACTATATTAATACGTAGTGTAAATGACACAGAAAATAATGTATAAATAATATAAATATAAATATGATACGTGTGCGTGTGTTCGACATATGTATAGGTAGCTAAAGTATACATACTGTAAATATGTTTTTAGAACTCTTTTAACAACTTTTTTATAACAAGGTACAAGTGTACATAGTGTAAATATATTTTTAGAACTCTTATTATTATAACGTTTTTTTTACAACAAGGTACAATACTGTAAATGTTTTTAAGAACTCTTATTATTATAACAACTTTCTTTATAAAAAGGTACAAATGTACGTACTGGTATTGTGTGAACACTAACTGCCTTCTGCTTGGAAAAGAATCCGCGATGTACTGAAGCCACGATAATCGAACCGCGATGTAGTGAGGGATTACTGTAATGGATACAAATTGTTGAATTGATGACAAACCTTTCACACGCACTGTACACTTCAGGTGTGGTCGTTCAATCCCATCATGCAGACCAAAGCCACCATCATGTCCAAGTCTCCTCTGCTGTCCCTCGAGTGGGCAACAAAACCTGACAGACTGGTATGCATAGACACATTACGTTAACATGCATCTAACTACAAATATTACAAAATGTGAAAAACTTTCACTTTCTCATTGATGATTATCTCATAGTCTATAAAAGATTCAATAAAATAACCAATTGTGTGTGTGTGTGTGTTTAGTTGTTACTAGGTAGTGGCGTTGGAACAGTACGGCTCTATGATACGGAAGCTAAGAAGAATCTATATGAGATGAACATTGATGAAACTCATCCACGGTAAACCTTTGTGTCTTTTTGTCATTGGACAAGTACAGTTTGGTCAATGGACCGTGACAAAGTTTTTTTGTTTTATACATTAATGCACAGGTGTCAAACTCAAGGCCCGGGGGCCAGATACGGCCCAGCACATCATTTTATGTGGCCCGCGAAGACAAATTGTGCATCAAATTCGTGTCATTACTAGAATTGCAAATTGTCTTCACTTTTAATATCTTTTTTTTTTTAAATATTTGACCAGTTTTTACTCGTCTGATTTGAAAACGAGTTGTTTGTCAGTTTGTTTTGTAGCTTTTACTGTATATAATATGAGGTGCTCATACATTTATTTGGGTTGACAGTCATAATGGCCCTCCGAAAGAAGCTATGACTACAATACGGTCCGCGAAAAAAATGAGTTTGACACCCCTGCATTAATGGTTTGACAATGTCAATCAAAACTGAACATTATGCCTCTTCACGAATGCTGGATTTTGCAGTTTTTTTTTATATATATCCACCAAGTGGCCATACAGTTAGCCGGTCGGTGTACTTTGTAGAAGAAGAAATACATTTTTATGGGTTTTAATTGGAGGATGCCCTATGGAACAATGTTACCTGTTTTTCCAAAGTACACATTCTTTGCATTAACTTTTTTTTAATTCCTTGCAGTATCTTGTCATTGGCCTGCAGTCCCAGTGGTTCATCCTTTGTTTGTTCAGCTGCGGCTGTCAACAGGAGTGGACTTGCTGAGCCTGCTCATCGTCTCCCCATGCAGGTGTCCGGACAGTTACTGCTTTGGGACACCAAGACAGTGAAACAACAGGTATGAGTTAAACTTGAACACAATCTTTACCAAGAGGTCATTTGACTGTTTATTTTTTGATACAGTAGTTGTCAGTGCAAAGATATTCAATGATAATGATCCTTGTCCCAATCTTTGTCACAATTAAAAAATGGGGAACTACAAAAAAACTAAAATACAAAGTCCCATCTTATTTTGCCCCAGTACTGGATTCTTATGAGTTGTATGACTTGAGTTTTATTGGTTAAAAAAATAGTGTTACATTAACATGCACACTCACCTCCAAAGGATATTGCAAAGTTGCTCTTAACCACTTGTAAAGTCCATTTGTAATTCTCAAAGCGCGCGTGAGAATTGAGAATTTGTTTTCTGTCGCTTTTGGTATAATCACTGCTGTCTTTTGCTTAGCTCCAGTTCTCTTTAGAACCTGACCCAGTAGCCATTAACTGCACAGCCTTCAATCACAATGGAAATTTGTTGGTAACCGGAGCTGCAGATGGAGTCATCAGACTCTTTGGTTAGTATTTTTTTTAATTGCACATTTTGTTGATTAGCACTGTAAAATGTAAAATTTGTAATCTTATGAGAAAATGATTACATTCTCAGATTTTTATCAGAATAGCCGAGCAGTTCATATAATGCAAGACACCAAATTTGCCTGTTTAATTAGTAGGCCAGTGGTTCCCAATTTTCTTTTCTGCCACGGACTGATTCGTACATACCTTTCGAGTGGGCAGGTTAATGAAATGCTCGAACAAACGCAAATCCACCATGCATTTTATGCATACCTTTACGAGCAGCACGTAACAAGAATGCTTTAATATGGTCACTATGGTAACACAACAGACACCACCGAACAAATATAAAGTGTCACTATGGTAACATTTAAACATGCAACAGATACCACCGAACAAATATAAAGGGCTTGAATGATACGAGCAACAAAAAAAAACTGGGGTCTAAAACTTGAAACCATCTTTTTATGTATAATTATACTTGCCCATATTTATTTGTGTGCCAACAAAGCGCCACAGAACAAAAACAAACTCCATGAATTGCCGATTAGCATATATGCATATTTCAAGTAAATTTCCTGGTATTGAATGTGAAATGCACCTTTTAATTCTTAGTTATAGGCTCTTAGGCTCTTGTGTATTCTCATCACCAGGCTTTTATCCCTTCTTTTTTTTTTTTTTGCTAGCTTGTGGGTTAAACTTTAGCATTATGCAACTAAGATTTGACATGCGCCAAGCCTTTTCAAATTTTCTTTTTTTTTTTTTAGCCTTAGTACTGTTTAAGTTTTTTATTTGGAATGTAATTTTGGGAATTCTCTTCTTTTCCCTGTAGACATGCAGCAGTATGAGAGCGCTATGAGCTGGAGGGCACATGATGGGGAGGTTTACAGTGTTGAGTTCAGCTACGATGAAAACACCGTCTTTAGCGTCGGCGAAGATGGCAAGGTACAACTGTTGTTTACAACCCAAAATGGGCACTTTTTTCTTTTTAATTAGTTTTGCTTATGAACTAAGTGTATTAATATGGGTTACTTTTGTATCTTCAGTTCATCCAGTGGAACATCCATCGGTGTGGAGTAAAGCAGTCAGAGCAAGTTTTACCTCAGGAGGCCACTGGGCCATTTGTCCTGGCCGGGTTCAGCGGATATAAACAGGTATGCAATTTTTAAAAAGAGGAAAGGAAAAAAATGGAGGAGGGGTGGGACAAAAGTCTGGTTTTTGTACAGTTTTTTGCATAGTTTTTCATGTAAATTAGTTTCATACACTTCAAAGGCTGCCTTTTACCGTCCAAATGATTCTTCCTTAAGTGTAGCCTTGTCTAAATTTGGCACTTCCAAGTTCTCCTGACAGAATTTGCTCATATGCCCTTGTTTCTTTTTGACCTGAGGATTACTAATGGCTTGGGTTGTCCCTCGACATTGAGCTTTAGTTTCGTCACCAAACTGACGATGTAGCGCAATCTTACCCTGTCCTAAGAACTTTAACAAGTTTAAATTCTTCACGCTTATTTCTCCCGAGTATTAATGGCAACAGTTCTCCACTTTTCTTAGTTCGTCCGAATAGCTCACACATTAGCAACATTATCCAACTCCTCCATGTATTCTGTCAGCTATTTCAATGCTGCAAGTAGTTACCTAGATTGAAGACCAGCCTGATTAAGGTATACTACAGCAATAGTGTAAGAATTTTTAAAATGTCACACCAAAAGCCTTTTTTGACTTACGGTATCCTTGGTCAGTTTTCATTGTAGACAACTCCTGATTAATTCTCTGGCCTGTCCGCATTTGTATTGCTCCATGAAGTACTACAGAGGCGGTCCTTGCTGCTCTCGGTTTGACTCTCCTCACGATGGTCAAATGTCATCATAAAGAGTCTATGATCCCTTTGAAGACAGGAATGTTTTGGTGGTGAACTGGAACAAATTTGTTGTTTTACCAGAACTGTGCATGGAGTCTCTTTGTCCCTCTTCGGGACTTGCATTGTTCCGAGTCTTGGTGACTTTATTTTGGATTACAATTGGAACAGTTTCCCCAGGATTGTTTAATTCATTCTACACATTTGAATGATTCTCACTTTTGTCATCCATTTGTGAAGTATTGGATCCTTCATAAAAACGCAACATTTTTAAAGCAGCAGCTAAAGGGGTCTTAATATCAAGCGCTTCTTTTTCCTACTTCAAGCTTGGATTCTTGTTCTTCCAAAGTCTATCACTATTTTGACAGTGCTGCCTGTGCCAACAGAACAACCTTTTCCAATGGCTCAGAACCCAAATAAACCTAAATTAACTTTTATCAGGTGCAGGTTCCCCGAGGTCGCCTCTTCACCTTTGACTCAGAAGGACAACATGTCCTGACTTGTTCAAGCTCTGGAGGAATCATTTACAAGGTAGACATCTACTTTTACATGCAAACGCTATTTTACATTGTTTTTCTTTTGTTTTGAATATTTTCATCTTTGCGTTTGATTGTTGAACAGATATTTGGACAACTGATGTTTCTCTTTGGTGTTTCATTCCCCCTTCCCCCGTCACTTTTGTTCAGCTGACTAATGGAGAACCTGCCCTGGAAAGTTTGCTGTCCCTGGGTGGACACAAAGCACCTGTGGTGACAGTTGACTGGTGCTCAGCATTGGATTGTGGTACCTGCCTCACAGCCTCTATGGACGGAAAGATCAAACTAAGCACGCTCCTTGCACAGAAGTCGTGATTCAAATCTTGGCTACTACACAAGGCCACAGGTTATACAATATATATTAAGTGGAATAGACTTAATAGATTAATAATTTCCTAACAGAGATTATTGCAGTCAGTGTTAGTAGTTTCACGATGCGATTCAAACCTGTTCAACATTAGTACAATATTAAAGTCCAAATGGATTTTCAAGATGAGTACCCTTGTCTTGAAATTGTGTGTGTGCGTGTGTGTGTGTGGCATAGAAGTGGACTTCTTTGGAAATGTGTTCCTGGTTTCCTGGATAAAACTCTGTTGTGAATTTTACTTTTGAGTTCCTTGTTAGAGAACAAGTTGTGAGAAAAAAACTGAAACATTGAACAGTTAGACACTCAAAGGTTCAGATAGAAGCTCCAGTTAAATTCATTTGTAAATGTCAACAGGCATTTTAGGTCCATCCTGATATATGATTGAAAGCTGAATCTTAACTTTTTGTTAATTGTGTATTTCAAAGTAGTAGGATGTTACTGAACACAAGTGGTATTAATTTACAGAATAACAAAAAACAAACAACAATGGGACAGTACAATCAGTGTGTATCACACTGATACACAATGTCAGTATTATTGTCAATTGTCAATGATATTGAAATCATTATCAAGCAGGGAATTTCAGAAACAGATTTTGTTAATCTCACGATGAAAAGAGTAGTTTCCGCTCAAATTAATGGATCTTTGCTGTGTTGTGACTACCCTGCGCATGGTGGCGCTCTAACACTATATTTCTCAGCGAAGAAGAAGTCTGATCCACAACAATAACAGTGCTAGCTGCAAGGGAATGTGACGCTCTCTCTTAATCCAGCTGTAAATCATACCAAATGACAGCTGCTTTTTGCAAGTAACGTAAGACAAATTGTTATGCAGCTTGAAAAAAATCCAATGTAGTGTGGTTTTCAGCACAGCTATCGGCTTGTATATAGATGCGCGGGTGATAGGTTAGCCTGTTCGAACTCTGCGGTACTCGTCTTTTTGTTTAATGTCACTGGTCTCCGGCCCCGTGTGCAATCATGGAGAGCTTGTACAAGCGCAAAATGTTCGCTTCGATGCGCAAAACAAAGACGGACCTGTCCAAGAAGAGGCAGATTGGTCTTCCTGCCTCAATCCTGGACGACAGTGACGAGGGCTCTTTCTCCTCCTCCTCCTCGTCGTCCGGTTCCCAGTCCGATTTCCATAGCTCCCCGGAGAACGACAGCGACCAGGAGGAGTGGCAAAGGAGTGATTCCGGAGCTACATCCAGCGACCACAGCCGCTCCGTGACCCGCAGAAAGCGCTCTTTTCTGGTAGGAGACGAAACATCCTCGTCTTCAAGCACTGCGAAGGAGCGGGATGATGATGATGATGAAGACGATGACGACGACCACGATGACAATGATGGGGGTAAGAAAGAGTTTACAAGTCAGCCGAAGAGGGTGGTGCAGCCCAAGAAGAGGTGCAGGGTTCAGCGACAGGACGATTCGGACTCGGACCGTGCAGATGAGAAGCGGAGAGAGGAGGAGGAGAAGGCGAAGAGGAGACAGAGACACAACAAGCTGCTGGCGCTGTCGCGCAGGATGAAGGCCCGCGTTCCAAGTCGGAGGAGGAACCGCGTGAAACAGGTATTACACCTGTGGAACTGACTTGACTTGGATTGTCTTACTAGTGAGGACAAATAACCCTAAGAAACACTGTAATATGTTTGTTGTTTGTTTTTTCAGGTTGAGGATGATTCAAAAGAAGTGGATGACCAGGCTCATGGTGATGAAGATGAAAATAATGGCAAAGCTGAGGATTCAGGTGAAGATGGTGAAGAGAAGGAAGAAAAAGAGGAGCAGAAAGAGGATGAGGCGGTGAAGGAATAGCTTCAGCCATGTGGTGGAGGGTACCAGATATGGGATTTTATTATGGAAATATTGCAGTCTTATTTTCGATTTGAAATGGAACTGGCATTGGTAATAAGGACCAGTGAAGTGCACAAAGGTTTTGGGGAACCTTGCACACCTGACACGGCTCATCCTGCAATAGCAGTAGATCCTGAAATGGGACTGTAAGAGCATGGGTGGGTTGCTTCTTTTTAAATCAGGCCTACCGCACTCTGAAAGTACAGGCATGAGAGGTTTGTGGTCTTGTTATTAATTTTTCTTTTTCTTTTCCCCAAATCTTTCACTAGTTAATATCAAGACACCAAATTTAATTGATTCTGTAAATAAGAACAATCTTATTTCTATTGGGACAACTCCTCCTTTGACCTGATTCAAAATACTCAAAAGGGCGCTTGTTCCCATGGCAGTAAAAAGATTATCCGTTGAAGATATTTAAAATTAATTATAAGTGAGCGTATTATCCAAATGATCAATTGCATACTTTAATTTGGGGTGAAATAAACATTTTCTTGCAAACCATTTTTTGTCATTTAGCCGCTAGTGCTGAAACTACCGTTTTTTGTATAGTGTCTGCTTTTACCACTCATGATTCCCAGAACTGCAGTCAGATTGCATTTCAGTTTTGCGAACGTTTGAATTTGGCAAAATTCACATTTAGTACATCTCAATTATTTTCCTTCAGATTTTAAATCAAAGAAGATCTGAACTTTTTGTAATGAGATGCAGGTTGGGAAATGCTTTAGCTTAACTGCCTCACATTGTGCCATTCTTCATTATAACCTCCTTGAATATACATCAACCTTATTCAGTTTAATCCTGGTACTTAAATTATAATGTATTCTAAATGCAGTGGAGGCCACACTAAGGTTTGCCAGGGTTTCTGTCTCTATGACCTAAGAGCTGAAGCTTGCCTGAAAGGTAAATTCCTGTAAAGCAGCATTCATATTATGGAATCAGCAGCTGCCAGTGGAACTGATCTCATCGCTGATTCTGAGGATCTACCCGATAGACATGTTCTGCAGTATTGCATTTTATTAACCTCCAAATGAGTCATTTGTGTGAACAAAGAGAATGAGTTCTTTAACTATGTGAAACTAACTATACTGTAGATCATGTGCCCATGATCATGTTACAGAAAAAAAATCAATCATAGAGCTTCTCTGCAGTTGTGTGAGTGTGAGAGAATGAGCGTTGAACCTGCAGTATTAGGAGACACTTCAATACACGACTTGGACAAAATGTTTGTCTTTTGTTCCTTTAGTCTGTGTAAGAGAAAAAAAAAAGACTAGGCCTGCAATGTACATGTGTATTTTTCCACAGGCATATAAATCATACCTTAACATTTGACTCAAGCTTTTTTTTTGTCCTTAAAAGGATGCATCTTTTTTCAACATACTTTTCATTTGTTACAATCAATCTGAATCAAATCTATTGTTTTTAATATATATTTTTCTGACAATGGTAGTTATTTATCAACAAATGCTTTGAACTGTGAGGCCAACAAATTATGTTACCTATCACAGATACTTGAAGTAGTTTTGATGAGAATAATGAATTAATGAGAATTATCTTGTTGAAAATTTGAGAAAATTCCAGTCCCATGTATACTTTGTAGGACCTTACTGAAGATTAGACACACATCCATGATTTAAAAAGCCACTGAATGTATTTGCTTCCTTTTATTTAAAAAGGTTTCACTTTTGGCTTATTTGGTTTTGTTTTAAACATCTATTATATAGAATTATTACCGGGTGCTTTCAGTGTGTTTTGTATTGTTGCCTCAATTCCTCCCTCCCACCATTTGTGCTAATGTATTCGTGTGCTTAACTCAATAACCAATACTTTATCTAATTAATAAAAGTTTTTTTTTACCTTCTTAGAATTTAACCAGTACAAAATTTAAGTTTTGATTTATCTGCACATTGCCATATTAATTTGAGATAAATTGGACTAAATGTTTTTGTTTCTTAAGCAACGTCAATGTTTTTCAGTCATAAAATTTTGAGGCCTTGAGTGTCTTATTCATTATGTCACATGTTCCATCAGTGCTGTGTATATGTTTTCTGAGTGTGTTTCTGGTGGTGTCTGTATAAGACTTTGACAACCAGTCTGCTTTCTAAAAACAGCTTCATGATTAATAAATATTTTGGTTGATGACCAAAACAGTGTAGTGTTTACCGTATTTTCACACATAACAAAAGCATCAAGTAAAGCATTTCAAAAGAAAATCTGTATGTTTCAGATCAAGTCCATCTCTTGACTGAAAAAGGCGTACATCTTATTGATGCATCTATTAACAGTGAGGACAGTGCTTCAAATAGTTCAAATACAGTCATGTCTGTATATAAAATTCAAAATCACAACATTTTACAGTCAGTACAATCAACAAATCAAAACAAAATCCATTCTAACGGTAAAGCCTGTTTAAACAAATATTTAAAAAGAGGGGGGGGGGGCTGTTTGTACCCCGAAGTCCGCTCAAAATACTTAAGTACCACACCCTTTTGTGACGTCACTACCGTATTTTATTTACTGTACGTACCTGTATGTTTTTTTTTTTTTTTTTTTTTTTAGTATGACTGAGCTTAAAAGCAATTCATTGGATGTGGGAGAATCACGTACTCCCGAAACGTTTTCACGTGACTAAAACGTCATCACGCCCTGGCCGCCATCATTGTTAGTGGCACTGAAGCTAGTGGAGAAAAACTGGCACTGTAACGCTGTCTTGTGAATCGTGGGTACGCTGTCCGAGTGTCAAGAGTTGCTGGGACAGCAGCTATGGTTCAGACTTGCTCAGCTTACGGCTGTAAAAACCGTTATCACAAAGATAAAGACATCTCCTTCCACAAGTGAGTTTACTTTAACTGTGCATTAGCATTAGCTATTCAGGCAAGATCATGGAAAAGCTTTGCGAACTACTTACTGGACATAATGATAGACGGCATCGTTTTCTCACAATAAACATGGATTTTAACATCATGCACGTATTTGTCTCACGCGGGTGTAGATAAATAAACAGTATGTCGTTCTTGCAACTTGCCTGCATGATGTTGTTCGACTTCATACATCCACTCTTCATGGTTACTGCAATTAAATACAATACTGTAATTTCTAGCCAACACCTCCAACTCCCTTAACTAAAATTAATGTCGTCATTGTCTTATTTGTCAACGGTTAGTAAAGACAGACCAGAGTTATAGACTATATGTCGTAACCAATCATTTTTGGATCAACAAAGCATAATTGGATAATTCCCCACAGTATAACTGCTGATCTCACTGAACAATGGTTGAGAATAGTTAAATTATTTTGGCAACACTAAGCCAGTACGTCAAGTTATAAATCTTTCGTTAGTGGAGACGCACAATATGTCTAAATTGTTGGTATTTAAAATGTATTTGATACATATAGGTCAAGCAGTAGCAAACGGAACATGAACATTTTGATTTTATTTTTACTCACAAAATATTAGAAACACCCTTTAATATTTCCCTCCTAACATTTTGTAAAGAATGTTGAGTTGTACCTAATTCAACTGTACAATTGTCATTGTTCATTCAGGTTCCCTCTCGCACGTCCAGACATCTGTGGTAAATGGGTGGCAGCAATGAGGAGGAACAATTTCAAGCCAACCAAGTACAGTAATATTTGTTCACAGCACTTCACTAAAGACTGCTTCAAGAGAGAGTGCAACAACCGCGTGCTGAAGGAGAATGCCGTACCTTCGCTTTTTGACTTTAACCTTGACATCAAGGTAAAGCAGGTTAGAAAAATTCCAAGTGTATCTAGCTCCCTCCTTTTCTCTCTTTTATTTATGCAGGTGCATTTCAGTACACTGAGGTGTCATGAAAAACACACAGCAGCAAAACCAAAAATAAGACCACCATGTTTCCTTCAATTTCTTGTCCATTTTAACACCTGGTGAGTGACATTTAAAGGTTATTTAAAGGGACTAACTGACACAAACAAAACACTATTTTAGATATTTATGTAAGTACTTATGAGGTAGTTTGGGTCATTATCAAGAAAAATTCAACTCTCGAGCTATTTTTGTTTTCATTGATATATTGGTCCACCTTTAGTTGTACCAGGCATTTAAAATGAGCATTAAGATGAAGAAACAATGGTAGTTTATTTATTTGTTTATTTATTTTAGTAGATTCAAAAAGGGAAACTCATTCTTTAAGCGTGGACCTATTGAAATATTTATTTTTTTATTCTGTTGTGGCATGGTTAGCACGTCCGCCTCATAGTTCTGAGGTGCAGGGTTTGATCCCGGCTCCGGCCTTCCTGCTTGGAGTTTGCATGTTCTCTTCGTGCTCCGGTTTCCTCCCACATTCCAAGAATATGCATGGTAGGGAGATAGACCACTCCAAATTGCCTGTAGGTGCGAGTGCGGATGGTTGTTCATATCTGTGTGCCCTGCGATTGGCTGGCAACCCGTTCAGGGTGTACCTTGACTGCCGCTGCTGGCATCGGCTCTCGCAGGCCCATGGGCCTCGTGAGGACAAATGACAAAAAAGATGATTGAATGAATTAATGTAATATTGTTGGCTTACAGATAACAAACTCGAATTCATCATCTCCTAAAATTTCAACATTGTGAAAAAGTTCCAATATTATAAACTAATGGTTTGGCATTCTAATCAGCTAATTAACTCTAAACATTTTGAATCTTCAAGTGGTCCTTAAGTCTGGTTCAGTAGCTTTCTTGATCATTAATCACTGCTAACTTGATAAGTGTCCAGAAGAAAGTAACTGACAGACACACACCACAACAAAGGCAAACTAGCAAACGTTATTGCTCATGAAGATGGCTGTTGACAGAGTTCCATTTCCAAGCGCAACCAAGGAAAAAATGTGGACTGAAAAGTCGCAAGAATTTATATTTGGGATTAAAGGACCTACTTGAGCAGGCCTGAGCAACATACCACATATAAAATACTTGACCTGGAAAAGTCTTCCTGAAGTTTAAATTAAAGTGTTGTCATTTGGATGTGTACACATTGGGTACCTGCCCCGACTTTAAGATCAAACAAAAGCTTGTTAAATGACTGCAGTATTAATTTGGTCAGACAAATTGTGAAGTTCAAAAGAAGAATCGAAGCAAGTTAAGGTTGTGTTCGAAATTGCAGAGCTCACAAGTGAAGTATTACATCACCAAGACAAAAATCCAGATTTTCTTTTTTCTATCTGACAGTCAGAGTGTCTGGAGGATCCCTTCCCATCCGAGATCCACTTCCCCCTCTCATTTCCTCTGACCTCTGACAGCGTCATGGAGGAAGTGGAGTCTGAGCCTGTAAGGAGTCCACCTGACATCCCCAGTGACACAGTGATGGTCTCCTGCGACCATAACTACACAGCGGAGGACTCTGCACGGCAGAAGAAGCGCATCCAGCAGTTGGAGGAGCAGCTGGAACTACTGAGGAAGAAGCTGAAAACAACACAGCAAAAATGTCGCCGTCAGGAGAGGCAACTCAAGAGCCTGAGGGTCTCTTGCAAGACTGGACGGGCACCGCGCGACGCACCGACTGCTTTCAGCGAGGGTTATGTCATCTTACCGAAACACATCTACCACACACTCAAAGGCATCAAGTAAGAGGATGAAACTAAGTGGACTCAAATGTACTGCACATCTTGGAACAGTTGGTGGAGCTGTTGAGCAAAGCAGCGATGCTCCATGCTGTCAGCAGAAATTATGGAACAAATGGACTGGCTCGTTGTCACACGATTTTAGCTTTTGCAAACATGTTGCTGAGTGACTGTTAATGTCAAAGTGGCATTCCTTAGCAACTAGCGGTTTTGCACATACAAAAAAGTTTGGCAAGTTCTCGTCTGATTACGTAGTATTTAAGGTAACACATGCCATTTAGTGTGTTAATTACCAGGAACACTGGTCAACATAGATGTGAGAAGCCTCCAGTGGAATAATTCAGTGCCTGGCAACGTAATGAGCTTTTATCCTGAATAATATAGCGTGGATTTTGGTGCTACCTGTATTTGTTTTTGGAGAATTTTGTATTGCGATAAAAGAAAATAAGTTAATACTCCTGGGGACTATTTAGGGACTAATGAACAGAAAGGAATCAAGAACAATATGAAGAAGAATTCAGTATTCCCAAGTCTTTTTTTACTAATTGTCATTCTTTCCTTATTGTGAACAGTGAATTCTCCTGCTTGACCATTTTCAAAGATTAAATTTTTACGTAATCGTCTCCCAAATACAGACAAGATTGCTGGAATTGCATACATTGCCATTTGATTCGTTTTCTTTTTATCTGTATGATGATAGGATGATTTGACTTTGGAGCAAGGGTGAAAGGTGCGATTAACAGGGTAGATCACATTGCTCCGGATGCGGGATTATCCGTAAATCGTCACATGATTTTCTGGGTGCCATCTTGCAGCTCCTTGCTTGCTGGTGCTGAAATCTATTTTTATGAATCTTTCATACATTTGGGAAAAATTACTGCATGTACATGGATTTTTCTGAATCTCACATTCATCATCAACTCTTCCAAAGCGATGCCACGTGTTTAAGTCAGCCTACAATTCCTGTTGAATTTTCTGGCGGAGTTTGTATGTGAAAAATGGACTCTTCAATTAGTAGATGAGAAAACACTAATATCACAGAATATTGACCAGCAGTATGTTTTCCTACTAACTCGTTTACCTATTGGTTGATTTGTGGCTGAAACCAAACTCTGGCAAGGTTTTTACTTTCAAGACTTGGATTAGACAATAAACTAATCTGAAACCCTTTTGAGGGCCAGCACTTTAGAAAATATAGAATCATTTAATTTGCTTCATCCATTATATCTTGCTCCTCTCCTTGAGCTGTGGAAAAAATAAATTGAAAATGAGTGTCGAATTGAAATTGTTTCCACCAAATGTGTGACAACTTAAATATAGGTTTTACTCTTACATGTACTCTTACAAGTACTTCAAGTATTTATATATATATATACAGTAATCCCTCGCTACATCGCGGTTCGTTAATTGCGATTTCACTACATCGTGGATTTTTTTTCCAAATTAAAAAAAAATTTCAAAATAAAACTTCTAATTTGGGGAATTTTGGCACGAAAGTTGCCCACACGCCAGCAGAAGCCAGGGAGTGCCCACACAATTGCAGTGCGTACACTTGTACCTTTTTTAATAAGAGTTCTAAAACATATTTACAGTGTTGTACCTTGTTATAGAATTTTTTTTATAATAATAAAAGAGTTCTAAAACATTTACAGTATGTACACTTGTACCTTGTTATAAAAAAACGTTATAATAATAAACGCTGTTCTAAAACATTTACAGTATGTGTTAAGAATTCTCCATGTTCTGTTATTCAGTCGTGCTTTGATTTGAGGTAGGGTGCTTTATTTTGAAGGCCGTTTTCAGGCGATATCACTTCCTGTTCCACCTTCGTGTACATATATGTTTCAGTGGTACAGCAGTCATTGACGATGTAAGTGGGTCTCCTAACAAGAGAAATGAACGATCACATATGTCTAACCTTTAGGACAGTGTAGTATTGCTCCAAATGTTGGTTTACATTCCTTTAGATGTCTGTTTTCGTGTGTTAGCACGATCGCAAATGAGCATCTTTCCGCTAACTCGTTAGCCTGCCCAGTACTTCTTTTTAACATATTACACGCACACACGTATAATATTTATACAAAAAATCCTGTATGTTAATAATACTATTAATGTATTATTTACATGTTTGAAACAATTAATTAATGTTGTAATAATAAACTTAAATATACCGATGAGCGGGTGACCCTACTTCGCGGATTTCACTGACAATTATACGCGATAAACGAGGGATTACTGGATATATAAAATAAATAAATAAGTATATGTATGTATGTATGTATATATATATATATGACAAAAAAGAAAATATGTATGCATGTATATATATGTATATATGTATGTAGTATATATGTACTATGTAGTATATATGTATGTATGTATGTATGTATGTGTATATATGTGTATAGATAGATAGATAGATAGATATTTATTTATTTATTTATTATAGTGGCTTCAATTGTAATGACATTTTTGAACAGCAGGTAGCGGTGCAGACTAGGTGAGGAAATGGTCTTGCCACCAATAATGGGGTATTACAATGTTAACGTGGAAAATCCTCAGTCAATAAAAATGTCTTTTTCTTTAATAAATTTGGATGTGCAATCAAATAGGATCTGGGTTTGAAACACATTTGCTATAAGATGGATGGTCGGACCCAGTCTCAGGAAACAAAATCAATCACAACAGGACTATTCTGGTTATCTTAAAAGATGTTTCACGTCTTATCCAATCAGACACTGTACAGTACTGGACAAAACCAAACAACCACTAAGAAGGTGCATGCCGAAACATAGATGGCGAGAACTGCCCTATCTAGCTAATACTGTGTGTATATGAACAGATGAAGCCTGTTTGCCTGAGAGTTTAAACATTCTAAGACAACCAGAACAGTTCAGTTTTGATCACTTCATTTTCCTGACTCCCGAGGATGAAAAGACCAGTATGAAAACTGTACTTCAGTAGCTGGTTATGTACCAGACATTGGAGTGATGTGAATCTGTGTTTCAAAACCTTTATTGACCCAATCCACATTTGTTTTTACATTGGGAAACTCTTCAGCTCAAGACCAAATAAAAATGTTTCAAAATGTAAGCAAAATAATGATGATGAATTTCACAAATTTCACTCAGTGTAAAATCTTGGAGTTGAACACAATTATGTAATCGCAGGAAGCCATGACTTGTTTGGTTCTATAAATTGCAACAGGTATTATTATTCAGATATTCAGGTTATTTGTACCTTCTGCCATTATTTCTTCACTACACATTGCTGGTTTAGGTATATAAAGAACCATGTGACTATTTTTACGCCATAAATCATCTTCTGATCAATTAAGTGACTTTAGATGATTTGTGGCAGCACACAGATTCTGACATTAATGTGCTGTGGCACAGTGGCTGCGAATCAATAAGACAGAAAATATTTAAGTCAATTGGAATTTATTTATTTATTTATTTATTTATTTGCTTAGTTAGTTAGTTAGGTATTTATTTTGTTTAATATTCGGGGTTCACAAAGATGTCTTAGCGAAGTGTGGACCTGCCAATTTTGAGTTAACATTTGTTCATTTCCAAATACGTTCAAATGTCCTCAGAAATACGTTCAAATGTACTTGGAGCTAAATGCAACAAACTTTTTTCCCAAAATGCCATGGGGTATTTACGTATGCATGCGCAAGTAAGTTTAAAGCATTAGGCCTACATTATCCCAATTTGTTCAAAAGGTAAATAAGTAAAATTGTTGATTTGTATTTTTTTTTTGTATTGCGACAACAATACATGATTTTCATTCTACATTTCTCTCCCTCCAAATGGCGCGAGGTATGCGCTTGCGAAATAAACAGCCCGTATTATGTTCCAACGTGTTTGCCAGTGGGTTTTTTTTACCCCACATTGGCTGCTAACATCTAATTTCGTGAGCGAGAAAGTTAATTCCTTGGACTGACCACTTGTCAGTCATGGTTTATTAAGCAGTCACAATAAACCCCAATGGAAGCACTGGTAGCGCATATAACATTCATAATAATGCATTTAAAGAACCCTTCATAAACACTCTTTTATTGTGTTTGCCATGATTTTGTATTTATTATTCCTGAAACACACTAGCAATAGATATTTCACTGGAAGACTTACTTTTCTTTAGACGCCATTTCTCTGTTGCTTTTTTATTTTGCTGTAATTATATCCTCAAGTCAGATGTTCCGCTCTGGTCTTTTTCACTTGAGCTGCAGTTTAGATGGGAGACTTCTCCTCTGTGACCTCCCCTCAGGTGAACTGACCTTTTATGGGATGAATCTGATCCAGGTGAACTGTTCTAGTCAAAACACAATACGTTGATTCACCTGCCCTCCCCTTGCTCTACCATCCCGACAGTGTAGCATCAAGGTTATTGTGCCGTAACTGCAGGCTGCAGGCCGACTGCTCGAATGAGACAACACCTGGTAGACGTGATGCTCCCAGCATCTCCGCTCTCACTCGCCCGTAAAAACAATGATGTCATTTAAATATTGAGTAAAAAAAGTCAATTCACTATTTTATAGTACTTTAAAATACATCTAAAAAAATGTTTTATTTTAATATGCATGAAAATAGAATTTTTAATTTTTTTTTTATTGTATTCTTATCTTTTTTCTCAATACGGAAAGAAATGTTGAGTTTACACCCTTTTATTTGATCAACTGGTTGCATAAAATAAAATAATCTGAATTCAGATATACTTTTAAAACAAGATTTGTTTTTGTGTACATGGCGAAGGATATACCAAACGATTTAGTTTTTTTAAGTAATATTTGAACTCCAAAAGTCTTCAATTACTTGATCTTTTACAAAAAGCATTTACTTTACAATGACTTTTGTAGAATTATTCCATGTTTTAAAGTGTACAATTACCCTCATCACTGTCACTGCACTACTTTTGTAAAGCATCCTTGGGTTTTAAGAGAACAGGTGAGCTGCAGCCTTTATGCCAGCTGACCTTTAGCGAGAGTTACAACATGAAATCAATCACAGGCCATATTATCAGAAACAATCTTTCACTTATGTGTGGACAAGTCAACAAATGGGGAGTGCATGCAAACTCCAAATATAGGCGAGCATGACCTGAAATTCGAACCCGGAAAGTCTTCATTGTGAAGCAGATGTGCTAACCACTACCAATTACAGTAATCCCTCGTTTATCGCGGATAATTGGTTCCAAAAACCACCCGCGATAAGTGAAATCCGCGAAGTACGGTCACCAACAAGAAGTACTGGGCAGACTAATGAGTTAGCGGAAAGATGCTAATTCACGATCGTGCCAACACGCGAAAACGGACTTCTAAAGGAATGTAAACGAACATTTGGAGAAATACTACATTGTCCTAAAGGTTAGACACGTTTCCTCAATTTAGAAGTTTTATTTTGACTTTTAAATGTTTTTTTAATTTGGAAAAAAAATCCGCGATGTAGTGAAGCCGCAATCAACGAAACGCGAAGTAGCGAGGGATCACTGTATTCGTGTTTGAGAATGTCTCATTTTAGTTTTCGGTATGCTTTTATGTTTAAAGCAGTCATAGCTCACATAAGATTCAGAATGTAATGTTTTGTTGCATACACCGTATGCAATCACTTCTTATATAGTAAATAAATAAATAAATAAATATATTTGCCAATTCATTTCCATGTCATAATGACTGTTTATGCTGTGTAAATAATATTATCGCGTCGTTTTTTGACAAGCCACTTAACATTCTAAATAGTGTGTTTAAATGGAATAGCAATGTTCACACATTGTGCATAATATCCCTTCTTCTATCACATCTCTTCTTCTATTCAGACTCCGCTGATGTAAATCGGATGCTGATGAATCTGTTCATCCTCTGACCCAGATAGAAACCACACAGCTTCACTTTTCATTCTCTTCACTTTGGACTCCTAGTATTCAGCCTGGAGCACAGAGCCAAGGATTGCTAGTAAGTGGAGGTTAGCAAACAAATGACGATGTGTATAAATAAAAACACGGCAATTATCTAAAATCTGCCTGGCAGCGTTTATCAGATCTATAACGCTGTCTGATCTCTCTGCCAATAATCAGCTACTTCCACAAAAAAGCAGCAAAATGCCTGTGGGGGGGTGGGGTGTAAAGAGAGTGGGGGAGAAAAGAAAGCGCCGGGAAACCTACTTGAGCTTGAGATCCAGGGTTCAAACTTCAGGCAGAAAAAAAAAGAGTTCAGAGGTTGAATGAAGCTCTGACGATTACTCCTGAGGTGGTGCTGAGCAATATACGTGTGCGCAATTTATATGTAGTAATTTGTGCATACTCGCCCTAAAAGGACCTCCATTAAAAGCTTTCATTTTTCCTTTAATATTTTCTCATGTTTGAAACCAAAACTCTTAATCCAATATACCAAATAAATATGTCACAATTCCTGGTATGATATGTTATTATTTTGAGAATACAAAATGCGTAATGATTTGCGAATTACGTTATTCAGATGCATGATTCATGTGCACTAAATAGCAATTCATGTGGAAACTGCTCATTTTCTCAACACAGTTTATTAAGTGCAAACGGAAATGTTATGTCAATAGAAGTCAATCCAATGCACTGGCTGTTTTGTCACTGACTAAATCCGTTTTTGTTGGGTTTACTAGAAATTCTGCTATGATCTATAGAATGTAATTTACCTCCACCACAGTGTATGAATGTGAGTGTATGAATAATGTATCCACCTAAAGCGTCCAATATAAATCTGATACATTATCATTATTGTAATTATGAGAAATGGCTATAATGTTTGTAATGTTTCAGTATTTTTTGGATAGATTTGCGCAAATCAAGCGTCATACTCAAAAGTAAAATAGACTGTTGTCTGCAGTGGAACCTCAGAATGCCCTAAGATTGTACAAATGCCAATTTGACCAAGAATCGGGGGAAATATCCCCTTAAAATGTAAATAAAATATCCGTTTTTATTTATTGGTCTCCTGGGTTTGCTTTGGGATGCTCATTCTGGCTAATAATTGAATTGAAATGAATAAAAATGATTGTCCAAACAAAAACATTAGCATTACAATAAGTATGGTTGGTAGAGTCATTGTGGCTTCTGTTTGAATGGCTTATTTTCCAGGAATTCACTTAAATATATGTGGAAAAACTTTGCAGTGGAAGGGCACTTGTCTAACGTAACATCTAAGAGCATTTTTTTTCTTCTTCATTCAATGCATCCTTGGTTCTTGACGGTGACAGTAAAAAGAATTGTGCTCATGTTTGGAATTCTTGCAAACCTTTGTCTTGAGAAATCTCTAAAGCTAATTCGTCCAGATGACGTTTGAGCTCCGTAAACAAATTTCTAACTGTTGACATCACCCTGAAGCGCACAGGGTGGAGGCTGTATGACATCACTCCTTTGGGGTTAAAGAGCGTCACTGTGACACGCTATAACCATAACGACGTGTTTTTTTTCCGGCATTTACACAGCTGAGGTGTGTGTTGTTGATTTGAGTCATGTCTGACACTTTAATTCCTTCCTTTCCTGTCCTGAAAGCTTATAAGAAAGCAGGCAGCCTGACTTTGACATACAGTCGCAGAGGATCATGTTTACCGAGCATCACTTGTTCATTACTAAAATGCATGAATTGCTTCATCATGCCCTAAATTATCATTTTTTTTCGCATGTGAATTGACAGATTGATTTTCGTATTGCATTATGTGACTCGACAGACATTGAGTAGTTTAATAGAATGGCATATGTTTACATTATGAGTGAATATGATGTGAAATATTAACGTTGGCATGGTGTTCTAACTATAAATTGATGCGTGTGTGTTATCTTAATAGTTATCTTTAAAGACTTACAGTCTCTAAAATTATTTGAACCCAGAACGTGAAAATAGTTTTTCCAAATATGTGAAAGGATGAATCGTTGTTAAGCTCTGCAACTCAAGTGACCGTCACATCGAACATAATAAAACACTTCCTGTTAAACATCTTTACTTGTTGAACAAGCCACTAAACAAACAACATGCATCTCAAATGTCAATTTGTACATTAGTTAAAATATGCGCTCCCGTCGGACATACAGTATGTTGATTAAAATATTCACTTCCTTTTAAGGCAGGTTTGTTTACTTTGCCACACTTAATTAAACATGATGTGACAGTTCTGTTTGGACTCATGTTTTGTGATTAAATATTTGGATAGTTTCCCTTGTTTGTATGTTCTTACTTCCTGTTTGTCAATCACCCAATCAGCTCTAAGCATACCCTTTTGAGTACTTCCCAGCTGCGTCTGTGAGATCAATCTGAGTGAAGAACACTCTACAAGTCATATTATTTTTCAAGACAAAAATCTGCTCCAAAAGTTGCTCAAAAGCCTGAAACATCATCGTTACGCCATACAGTGGATAAAAGTCTACACAGCCTGTTATATGTGATATAAAAAAACAAGACCAAGCTGAGGCTTTTAAAACTTTTTCCATCGTTAATATAACCTATAACCTGTATAACAATTTAATTTTCTCAAAATCTTTTCTAAAAGGAAGTACGTATATACAAATAAGATAAATAACGTGGTTGCACAAATGTGCAAAAAAATGCGCACAGTTAGACTGAAACAGTCGAAAGATGTACACTCCCCCTGGCTGCTACGGCAAAACTTCCATCCATCCATCCATCCATCCATCCATCCATCCATCCATCCATCCATCCATCCATCCATCCATCCATCCATCCATCCATCCATCTTCTTCCGCTTATCTGGGGTCGGGTCACGGGGGCAGCAGCTTTAGGAGGGACTCCCAGACTTCCCTCTCCCCAGCCACTTCATCCAGCTCATCCCGGGGGATCCCAAGGCGTTCCCAGGCCAGCTGAGAGACATAGTCTCTCCAGCGCGTCCTGGGTCGTCCCCGGGGGATCCCAAGGCGTTCCCAGGCCAGCTGAGAGACATAGTCTCTCCAGCGCGTCCTGGGTCGTCCCCGGTGTCTCCTACCGGTGGGACATGCCCGGAACACCTCCCCAGGGAGGCGTCCAGGAGGCATCCTGATGAGATGCCCGAGCCACCTCATCTGGCTCCTCTCAACGTGGAGGAGTAGCGACTCTACTCCGAGTCTCTCCCGGATGACCGATCTTCTCACCCGGACATCCTGCGGAGAAAACTCATTTCGGCCGCTTGTATCCGGGATCTCGTTCTTTCGGTCACGACCCATAGCTCGTGACCATAGGTGAGGGTAGGAGCATAAATTGACCGGTAAATTGAGAGCTTTGCCTTTTGGCTCAGCTCTCTCTTTACCACGACAGACCGGTACAGAGTCCGCATTACTGCCGACGCTGCACCGATCCGCCTGTCAATCTCGCGCTCCATCCTCCCCTCACTCGTGAACAAGACCCCAAGATACTTGAACTCCTCCACTTGGGGCAGGATCTCATCCCCTATCCAGAGAGGCCATTCCACCCTTTTCCGACCGAGGACCATGGACTCGGATTTGGAGGTGCTGACCCTCATCCCGACCGCTTCACACTCGGCTGCGAACCGCTCCAGTGAGATCTGGAGATCACGGCCTGAAGAAGCCAACAGCACCACGTCGTCTGCAAAAAGCAGAGACGCGATGCTGAGGTCCCCAAACCGGACCCCCTCAACGCCTCGGCTGCGCCTAGAAATTCTGTCCATAAAAATTATGAACAGAATCGGTGACAAAGGGCAGCCTTGGTGGAGTCCAACCCTCACTGGGAACGAATCCGACTTACTGCCGGAAATGCGGACCAAACTCTTGCATCGGTGATACAGGGACCGAACCGCCCTTATCAGTTGGCTCGGCACCCCGTACTCCCGAAGCACCCTCCACAGAACCTCCCGAGGGACACGGTCGAACGCCTTCTCCAAGTCCACAAAACACATGTGGACTGGTTGGGCGAACTCCCATGCACCCTCGAGGATCCTGCAGAGGGTGTAGAGCTGGTCCACTGTTCCACGGCCAAGACGAAAGCCACACTGCTCCTCCTGAATCCGAGGTTCGACCTCCCGACGGACCCTCCTCTCCAGCACCCCTGAATAGACCTTACCAGGGAGGCTGAGGAGTGTGATCCCCCTGTAATTGGAACACACCCGCCGGTCACCCTTCTTAAAGAGGGGAACCACCACCCCAGTCTGCCAATCCAGAGGCACTGTCCCCGATGTCCACGCAATGTTGTAGAGGCGTGTCAGCCACGACAGCCCCACAACATCCAGAGCCTTTAAGAACTCCGGGCGGATCTCATCCACCCCCAGGGCCTTGCCACCGAGGAGTTTTTTAACTACCTCAGTGACTTCGACCCCAGAGATTGGAGAGTCCGCCTCAGAGTCTCCAGGCCCTGCTTCCTCAATGGAAGGCGTGTAGGTGGAATTGAGGAGGTCTTCGAAGTATTCTCTCCACCGACTCACGACGTCCCGAGTCAAGGTCAGCAGGGCGCCATCCCCACTGTAAACAGTGTTGACGTTGCACTGCTTCTCCCTCCTGAGACGCCGGATGGTGGACCAGAATTTCCTCGAAGCCGTCCGGAAGTCATTCTCTATGGGCTCGCCAAACTCCTCCCTCGCCCGGGTTTTTGCCTCAGCAACCGCCGAAACCGCTTGGCCATCCGGTACCTGTCAGCTGCCTCCGTCAATGTCCCCCGCCTCCTCCGGGATGTGGGAAAAGCTCTGCCGGAGGTGGGAGTTGAAGCTCTTCCTGACAGGGGATTCTGCCAGACATTCCCAGCAGACCCTCACAGAGCGTTTGGGTCTGCCAGGTCGGACAGGCAAAACTTAATTTATATTTATCACAGTTTATTACACAGCTGTAGTTTATTGCATTTATAGTGATTAATGTATTTTTACACTTGTTTAACATAGGAATGTTCAAAAGAAGAACATGAACCAGAGTGCCTTCTTCAAAATGGTATTTTGAGCGACATCAAAAGACATCCTTTCATAATTTTATCATGCACATTTTTTCATACTTGTATGACAGTCAAAAAGTTTTCTTTTTGCCAGTACAGTTAATTAAGGTTTCCTAATGGTGACAATTTTACTCTGGAAGTAATTTTTTCGAATGTTTGTTTTGGGATGAATTGTTTCGCCTTTGCAAACATTTCTTGTTGGTTTTAAAACCAACATTAAATTAATTGGTAACATGATGGGGAACATATTTATGAAAACATTACCAAAACCACATAAAAGCCCACATAAAAGATATTTTTGTGTCTTCATCTGCTAAAAAAAGTAATAACTGACTGAAACGCTATCAGCAAGCATCACCATTTTGTGTTTTCTCTGCGGACCATGACTGTTAATTTGGTCACGCTCCAATTAACTGAAGTGGTTTCATTTAATTCGCGGAATTGCTCGATTGACGTATTTTCAATTTTAATTTTAATCTGTACTCGTACAAAACAACAGAAATTTAATGACATCAAGAGAAACCCAAAGTACAGTACTTCTGCAATCATTTGACAATAAATGCCATTGTTAAAATACAGAAAACCCCCAAAAGTGAAGTCTAACAAATGTACACCCCCGCATCTGTTTGTCTCTTAATATTAATGTAAATTTGTACCTACCCAATTCATGAATTATTCATTTGTTTGTGTGTGTATTTGTGTGTGTGTGTGCGTGTGTGTGTGTGTGTGTGTGTGTGCGTGTGTGTGCGTGCGTGTGTGCGTGCGTGTGTGTGTGCGTGCGTGCGTATAAGCCTTCTGGCTAATAATAATCTGAAGGTACAGACAGTGGAACAAATCAACACTGAGAGTATGTCACCATCACGCACATTCATGGATGTCAGTCAGTCTGTCGTTTTGGATTTGTCACATTGAATTGAAAGACTTATGTACAAACTGCATAGACTGAAAACTTACAGAACCGTGGTGTTGGCAATGTGGAGGAAACTGCTCACAAATACGTTGGAACGTACTCACACTTGTTCAAAAGTATTTGGAGCTAAATGCTACAAACGTAGTGGGGTGAAATGTTGAACATAAATTGTGAAATGTATCAATTGTTTTTAGCATTTGACTAACAAAAAAAACTATGAAATTGACTAAGTAAAATTGTTCATTTGTTAGTCAAATGCTAAAAACAATATAGCCTTACTCGCGCATGCACAAGTCAATTACCGTATTTTCCGCACTATAAGGCGCACCTAAAAACCTCCAATTTTCTCAAAAGCCTTATAATCTGGTGCGCCTTATATATGGACCAATATGGATTTGTGGATGAGGACTAATTTATTAAAGTAAGCTTTATTTTGTGTTGTGTTATATTAACGTTTGAGCAACGTTGAGTTATTGATATATTGTTATTGTTTTCACTATTTCGAGTGTTACTATAACGTGATTGCATTAACGTTTGAGCAACGTTGAGTTATTTGTTCTATGCGCCTTATAATTCGGTGGGCCTTATATATGGACAAAGTTTTAAAATGGGCCATTCATTGAAGGTGCGCCTTATAATCCGGTGCGCCTTATAGTGCGGAAAATACGGTACTCGCGCATGCACAAGTCAATACCCAATGGCATTATGGGAAAAATGCTACGTTTGTAGCATTTTGCTCCAAGTTCCCTATAAACATATTTGCAAGTATGTTTGAAAGGTTTTTTTTCATATACATATTTGCTAGTTCAAAAATTTTACTTTTACTTGTTATTACATATATATATTTAACACTATTAGAAGTTCACAGCATAAAATAGCACTCACTGGACCTAATCCAGTCTGCCCTCCAAAGCGTAAAGGTATCAATGTGGTGTGGTAAAAACAATGGGGAGACAGTTGGCGCGGGTAGAGGAGAGGCAAGAGGCCACAGCACAGAGGTGAACTGTAGCTTTCATACACTTTAGCTGCAGGTCCAATCATCCAACTCTGCCTGACCCCACAAAACGATTGTTTATGTAACAAATTAAAACTGTCTGGGCCGATGAGGCAACCGGGCATGCCCTGCAAAAATACCTTCAATAACTGTAACAGAGTACAGCTCAACCAGTTCACCCTGAATGCATGGTATACCTAAAACTGTAGTTCGTGGATTATGAGTGTATATGTTACGTCTATTTTAAATATATTGTATTTACAAAAATGACGTCAATGACACTAAAAAATTCTGGAATGAATTCTGAGTTTTTGGGTTTCCTCAAGGTACTGATAGAACCAGGCACTCTGTTGTGGAATGCTGAAGTATGTCATTGAAATGAGCATAATAAATTGATCAAGCTAATTATATAAAGGATAGTACAAGTGATGTGAAGTAAGTATCAGCACTTCTCACAGTCAAGAGTTTGAATTTCAGTTATTTATTATTATTATTATTATTATCCATCCATCCATTTTCTGTACCGCTTTGTCCCCACGGGGGTCGCGGGTGTGCTGGAGCCTATCCCAGCGGTCATCGGGCAGTAGGCGGGGGACACCCTGAACCGGTTGCCAGCCAATCACAGGGCACACAGAGACGAACAACCATCCACACTCGCACTCACACCTAGGGACAATTTGGAGTGCTGAATCGGCCTACCAAGCATGTTTTTGGGATGTGGGAGGAAACCGGAGTGCCCGGAGAAAACCCACACGGACACGGGGAGAACATGCAAACTCCACACAGGGAGGGCCGGAGGTGCAATCGAACCCGCACCCTCCTAACTGTGAGGCGGACTTGCTAACCAGTGCCCACCGAGCAGCCCTATTATTATTATTATTATTATTATTATTATTACAACAATCACAAGAACCACAGGCCCAACATTTCTCCTATTTCTGTGAGGTCCACACTGGTGTGCTTGAGTTCCCTAATATGTCTCCATCAATTTGAGCAGCCACTAGTTTTGGGCATTTAGCCTGATGGGTTTTGCTAAATACCATTTTCTGCCTGGACTGAGTAATTGGTGCCCAGCAGTCCAAGCAGACATATGATGACATTTGATTTCTTTGTCACTGTGAAATCTTCTCTTATTAAATCTACATAGTGAGAAAAAGAAACTCTAAAAATGAAATACAAATATGCAGAAGTCGTTGTATACAACGGTGTATCAACTAAAGCCATACAGTATATACATAGTATAACATATTAATACTAACGTATGTTTCAGGTTTTATTTTTTTTGAAAAATTAAGGACTGCTTGTTTAAATGTGACGTGAACTTAGAAAACAGTATTAAAAAACTGAAAAGCTCCTTCTAGATTCTGACGATAAAACATGTCAGACATTGTTTTACAACTGGATAAAATTATTTCATGGCTCTTTGAATGGGCCAATTCTCTCACACACACACACACATGCACGCACACACACACGCACATACACACACGCACAAACACACCGCACACATACAATCATGCACCGCTGGCCTCGTCCTGAAAATGACTCTGATCAGATGTGATCAGTTTCCACTCAGCTTGCTCTCGCACAGCGTGAACGCAAAGAGGCAGCGGCATAAATTTCCTCGTCGTGCTTTTCTCTGTAATTTCATGCAGCACAGCAGCTGCGGGGGCTTTCTTCCATCGTAGCCTCGTCTGACCATACTCGTAGTCCAAGTTGAGCAGGTCGCAAGACCAACATCATGAGCTGTTTCCAAAATGAAGCTTAAGCCAACCCAAACTGACATCACTGAGCTGCTCAAATAAATAACAGACTTTAACCGTTGCTTTTACACTCTGAGAGTGGGGTTAGTGTACTGTTTAACTGTGCTTTGTTTAATTTGAATGTCTCTGTCATTTCTCATTTGATTCTATAACTTAGTGTTCAAACTTTAAAGGAAGTATTCCAGAACTTGAATACTTCGGAACAAAAATGATTTAAACTGACAAAAACTGTTTACTTGAGCCCAAGCACAATTCACCCCACCCATAGTGACTGCATGTCTGGTAAAACGTACAAAAACTATTTTTATTTTTGTGTCAGTGGCCAATCAAAGTGTTTTTCGTGGCAGACAGATTCATGGTAACAGACATTAAAGCTGATTGTTTTGGTTATAATTCACACTTTCTGTGTTGAAGACATTACATGGATTGGCTTTCCGTCGAATTATAAATTTCCTGTTAACTTTAAAAGGATTTATCCATCCATCCATTATCTGTACCGCTTGTCCCCACGGGGGTCGCGGCCGGGCCACCCTGAACCAGTTGCCAGCCAATCGCAGAGCACACAGAGACGAATAACCATCCGCACTCGTACCTACGAGCAATTTAAAGAGCTCAGTCGGCCTACCAAGCATGTTTTTGGGATGTGGGAGGAAAGCTGAGTGCCTGGAGAAAACTCACATAGGCACGGGGAGAACATGCAAACTCCACACAGGGAGGGCCGGAGGTGGAATCGAACCCGCACCCTCCAACTTGTAAGATGGACGTGCAAACCAGTGCTCCACCGAGCCACTAAAATGATTGAAATGATTTCAAAAAACTAAATAATAATAAAAAATTATGACCAAGTTTCTGAAAACTCTTTTCCAATATGACTGATTATTGGTGGTGATGAAGGATGATGTGGAAGGAAATTCAACAGATCATTCTTGGAGTAATAATGCAATAATGTCTTTGCTGCCTTGCTCAAGGATATTTTTTCATTGTCACAGGAGAATTTGAGATCAAACATTTAACTCATGTTTTATGAGCTTAAGCGTGGTACAGTCTTACCAATATTTGAGGTTCAATGTTGCTTCGATGAAAGTCAAATAATCTGAGTCTGGTTTCTGTCATCTGTCTCTTTCCAATGTATCGATTCTTTCCTGTGTTAAGGTCTGTGAGTCAACATAACACAGCAAGACAATGGTTATTTAATCGAATTTTGGTAGTTTCTGTAGTGGGGACGGGTGCAGTCCTGCTGGCGCATGAAATCAACACTGGACATCAACAGTCTTGATAGCAGAGGTTGGTGTATTACTACTAGCATTAAAGATAACAGGGTGGCAAAATAGTGTTGTTTTTTACTAACTAGCTAAATATACTCAGTTGTGATGAAAATATTGAGTGTTGAAAATACTGGCTATGTTTACATGAACATGAACATTTATTCAGATTAAAAACCTGATCAGAATAAAAATGCTTTATGTACACAGTTTGAAATATTCTGACTCGATCAAGTCCATTCTGGTCAAGTTTTTCTTCCAAATGAGAGATGTGGTTTATGTCAATTGATAACCCAATCGGCGCGCATAGAAAACACTTATTCTGGAAAAAAAAGAAACATCTTTAGCATGCATGTCTGTGATGTCGGTATGTGCATTTCTTTTGATCCTGGAAGCTAAAAGAAGGAGAGTGAAAGACATGGCGGGCTCAAGACTGAACTGCTCTGGTCAGAAACATTTTAGCTCCATTAGAAAGTGTTGACCCGGCGTAACAGCGTAAATGGGAAAAATATGCGAGATAACGCTAACGTAGAAATGGACAGAGTGATTCATCGCTTCGGCTTCATCTACGACAATTTCCGATATATTTGGTCAACCTGCGCATGTCAAAATAACTAGTCCCAATCAAAAGTGTGATCCCTGAACACGCAAATCTAAATCATATTTCTATATTTAGTGTCCATGAAAACTGCATCTCATCATAATTCGAACTATGATCGGACTACAGAACTGTTGTACATGTAAACGTAGCCAACGACTTATTTAACTATAAATGCACATTTGTCCGTTTTACTGTGTTGATGTTGCGGGAAAATTGGTGAGTATTGTCATCCCGTGTCAACCAAATATTGACCACAAAATATCCTAAATTCATCAAAGGATGAGAAAGCATGTTGGCCTCATGATGAGATGTTGAGTACCGATTAAGTGACAGTATGTACAGTGTATTAGACAATCCCAGTCGTCAGGTGTCCTGCTGTGTCCCCATTTTACTCATCGGTGGGTTGATTGCTCCAAGGCCTTCCGAAGTATTCTTGGTGCTTTGACTCGTTTAACTTTCTTCTGTTGCCTCCTCCCAAGAACATGCAGCTGGTGTTTGGCAACGCTGTGTGGATTTAGTTAGTGTCTACAGATTGATCACACTGGTTTGTATTTAACCTACTTAGGCAGGGAGTGAACGAGCTAAGCTGAGCCCCCTGCAGGATTTAACATTTCCAACTGTCAGGACGAATTAACCGGCACTAATACCGCTTTCATCCCTCACTGGGCTCCTTCACTGGAGTGACTCACGGCTCTGTAACGCCGAACAGGAGGATGTTGGAGCGTTTCTGAGAGTGATTCTTTAAAACATCCATGCTGATTAAAGTCTGATCTGCTCCCTGTGCCTTTGGGAGGAAAACAAAGCATCAGGGGGTGATTTCTAATATAATAATTGAGGAACGGACAATTAATTTGAGGTCAAGTACTAGACATTATTACACTAGATTATTTAAAGACAGGTTTTGAAAGCCTGGTACCTCCTATTAAATGGTTTAAATTATGCCATTATTTCTTGAAATTTTCAAAAATAATAAAGTGCAGCAAAAAAGGATTGAAAAGTATTTTTAGCATAGTTTCTGCTCTTAAATATTTATGATCATAAAACAAATGTAGATCTCAAACAAAGATAACTTGAGTGAAGAAAGAATGAAGTGCTGCACTCTCACCGACACTAATGTTCATGACAGACTTACAAAATCCTCACATATTCACGCTGGCGTGTTATTTGATTCAAATGTACAAAAAAGAAAAGAATTTAAGAGGCCAATTTTTTCACATCCATCAAATCACATTTTATTGTCCTACATTGTGCACAAAGCGTGATGAAGCTGTAACCAAAGACACGTTATTTCAAACAATACATTGCGTTAAATGATCAATTTAAAAAAAACTGATCAAGTGAGTTACTATGTTCCCTTGTTTCGATTTAACTCGTTTGGAAGTGCAAATAAGGAAAGTGAGCAACGTGAGCATTCATCATTTTTTTATGCAGTGGCAGATTAAATACACAATTTTTACTTATCAGATTTATGTGGAGCAAAGAGCTTCTCTAATTTAACTCACAACAAAGCTGCGGATAGCTTCAGACGATGTTTAATATTTATGAACGCTCAATGAAAAGCCTGAAAGGACTTTTAACTGTTTTGCAACTTTAATCAGAATCAGATCTAAAAGACATAATGTTGTTTGTGCGAGTTTAGGGCTTTATTATTCTGTATTGTATTTTTCTATGCAAATATGTCCCAGAGGTCAGGAGTATGTAAAACATTGGATGACAAAAAAAGTTCAACATTTTAATTTTTAATCGAGTCCCCCTTTTGCAACTACCATGTTCCTAATATAGTGTACAATTCAAATAAGCTCCTCTCTTTCCTCCAAATCCACGAAAAAACACCTCCATGAATTATAGATGAGCGTGACAAGGATTAATTATAGCGCAGTAAAACCTGTAGTTAATATGCTGCACTCAGACCGACACTAATGCTCATGACAGACTTACAGAAACCTTGCATATTCACACCGGAGACTCCAAAATAGTTTCAGTTTTCTCTGCAAGGATTTGATTTTATCCGAGCAGACAACAGCGTCTATCAATCATCATTGCAATGTTGAGAACTGACCAGTTTCACTCCAATTCATTTGATTCCAGTTTCCCCTTAGTAGAGAATCAGCAGTGAGGATTTCAAGCGGGATTTGAATTCAAGTGGGAGAGTTGGCTTTTATCATGCTCCAAAATTCTGTATTTTATAGACATAAAATGTGTAAGTAGTATACATGTTAGTGAAATATACCAAAGGTGCTCTTTTCAGATATGGATGACAGCACTGGTGGCATTTCATCACCAAAGTGTGATCTGGCTGACATGATTCTAGACTGCATGTAAAACTCCAAATGTAGGACTGCATAGTGTGATTTTCCTTTTAATTGCTCAATCACGCCTTCTTCTTCTGCAAGCCCTGTTTTCTTTGTATGACTCATTAGCGCCACCATATGTTGCTTATAATTTATCAGTGGCATAGTTACAGGTACCAAGCCATCAAAGTGATTTTTATTTAAGTTTTGAGCACGGTTGCCCACTTTGTTAGTCATCTGACACCACAAGTTGTTCTGCAGACTTTGATTGTATTTATAGTAAGTGAGAATGCATTTGCAAAGAACAATTACCTCTTCAGCGAGGTTTAACCAAATACCGTATTTTCTGGACTATAAGTCACAGTTTTTTTCATAGTGTGACTTTTACTCAGGAGCGACTTATATATGAATTAATTAACACATTATTACGTGATCATTAACACATTAACTACTTATATCACTTCACATGTTATTTTCACACTAAACTGCAAAAGGGCCCTCTAGGCCTGTGGAATAATTGGAACTGCATATAATGATGAGTCTGACGTCAGCGCCGCATATATTTCCGGATTGAGCGGAGTTGTTTATAAGTGACACAGAGGACGAAGAGTTCGATGGATTTAATGATTTTGAGTGACACGGATGGGTCGCTAAACTTGTTATCTATGTTATAGTTATTTGAATTACTGTTAATATGTGACGTCAGGCACGTTCTCAGTTCCTCGTTTGTGTTTATGTAGCGTTTAGCCTGTTGTTGCCTATTGAAGAGAGAGCAACAGCAATGTGTACATATTCTGTTAGGTTAGACAAACTCATATACGTTTTCGTGTTCATATATGTGTGAAAATCTTTTTTATTTTTTTTAATTATTTTATAAAAAACTTAACTGCTCAATTTGAACATGGATACAGCACACAGAACTGTGTAACCTTCCAATACACACACACACACACAGACACACACACACACACACACACACACACACACACACACACACACACACACACACACACACACACACACACACACACACACACACACACACAGGGGGGTGACTCCCCCATACTCATAGATACCAAATGGTCAGGTGACGCTTTCCCGCGTTTTCCGGACCGGACAGTATAAAACAAGCTGACCTGTAGAAGGAAATTGTTGTTTCATCTGCTGTAGTGCCATGTGTACCGACCGCCATTAAACAACCCAAGATCTTGCCACTAAAGAACCAAATGTTACTCCACATCTTTGTTTTCCTGACTCAACAACGGACATCATCAACAACACGCAACACTATTCATGTCTGTTCTTGTTCTGTTCTTATATTTTGACAAATAGTGTTTCCCCAAAAATGCGACTTGTACTCCGGTGCGACATATATGTTTTTTTCTTCTTTATCATGCATTTTATGGCTGGTGCGACTTGTACTTCGGAGTGACTTATAGTCCGGGAAATACGGTACTAGATTTTTTTTTTCTGTAACAAACAATAATATATGGCGGAGATATTGTTTTGTGCAAATGGGGTTAGTGTTTTAAAAAGACGTGGTTCATGGGTGTTTGAGCTGCAGGAATTTCATTTATTGGCTAAGCTTTGTCCAATATCATAACATCATGCATCTGGGTGCTTCAAATACAATAAATAAATAAAACATACTTTCCTACAATCGGAATATTGAGTGGGTGCAATTGCAAGGCCTCCGCCTAATGTGATGTCATGCATTTACCCTCACTATGTAAGTTCCCTCTCAGGGACGTTAATTCTTCCCTGCAGTGTGAGCTTATTGGCACGTCTCCATCAGAGGAAAAGGCCAAAACCCATTACCCTGCTCAAATATGGCAGTCATCTGAACCTGATGATTTATGCTATGGAATGGCAGTGTTTTGGTCTCTACTTGTGAGGCTGTATAAATTTGTGCCACATGACTAAACTGTCCCATTTTCTAGATAATAATGTCATAGCATACGCTCGCTGTTGTCCCGTTTGTACTGCACATCTTGTTTCTTTGTGCTCATTTCTACTTTTGTGTTTATCACTCTTTACCACCATAAAAACAAGATAACCATTAAAATATGACGGCTTCGTACGGGTTCTCACATTCTCAGAGCCAAAGGGTAACATGGCTGTAACATGTCATGGACCTATTTTGGTTCTAGACCAGGGATTGTGAACCCGTGGTCCACGGCCCTCTAGTTGTCTGTGGCGGTATTGCAGGTGTTCCGCGAAATTGGAAATGGAAAATAATTGTAACATTAAAAAAATATATATATATATTATTTAAACTTGATTTTTTTTCAGCTAATTTTGGGAATCATTTACCCATCCAAATGATGTCAAATGTAGCTGAGATTCCCAAAGTAGACATACAGATGCAAATAAATAGCTTGTTTAGGTCTAGCCCAGGGGTGCCAAACTCATCTTTTTTCGCGGGCCGCATTGTAGTCATAGCTTCTTTCGGCGGGCCATTATGACTGTCAACCCAAATAAATATATGAGCACCTCATATTATATACAGTAAAAGCTACAAAACAAACTGACAAATAACTCCTTTTCAAATCAGACGAGTAAAAACTGGTCAAATATTTAAAAAAAAAAAGATATTAAAAGTGAAGACAAATTGCCATTCTAGTAATGACACGAATTTGATGCACAATTTGTCTTCGCGGGCCACATCAAATGATGTGGCGGGCCGTATCTGGCCCCCGGGCCTTGAGTTTGACACCAGTGGTCTACCCCTTCAGTGCAAAATACAATATTATTTCCCCAAAGCAGTGTTCCCCGAGTTGCTTCTTGGTTATAATAGTGGTCCCTTGGACAAAACCAGTTGAAAACCCCTGTTTCAGACCATTAAAGGCTGATATAATCTATTCTTGGAGAAATGGGAAGCCAGTGCAGAAACCTGCGTCCTGGGCTAATTAATGCTTGTATTTCCTGGTTCTAGTCAGAACCCGATCAGCATCATTCAGAATGTACTGCAGATTTCTTGCTTAAAGAGCCCAGGTACTTCGTCATACAGTACAAAAGTGAGGTTAAGATCCCATTGTTTTGATTTTGACCATGCTTTTTAGGTGGTAAAAATTCAGGTGTTGATGTTATTGTTATTTCTTATTGATTTATTGTGGTTGTTAAAATTCAGATGTGAATCCTTTATTAAGTTTCTGAGAGTGAGTCTCAAAGTGACAGACACCTCTGTGGGCCACAGTTAACGATTCAAGTTTTGTCTGAGTTTAGCGAAAGAAATTTGTTGAGGCTTCTGTTCGTTGCTCACCGTGATTCGCACTGTCACGGTTCTGTGTTGGGGGCTAAATCTTGATTGGAAAGTGTCAAGAGCATTAATTTCATAGGCGAAAGTCAACTTTTTATGGAACTTTGCCTTAGAATGGAAACTTTGCTATGGCATGTGTTAGAGTGGTGCTCACTCTAACTTATTTTGCAAGAACCACACGGGAGACAGTAGTTTGCCCTTTGACACCTGCAGGTGGAGAGTCCATTCGTCGCCGTGCGTACAGCGATGATCGAATGGAGGTCTGACTCTCGCCTCCTGCATGAGCATTTTTATTAAGAGAAACAGGGTGGGGGTGACAGTGGACTGGATAGGGAAGAGAAAACCCTTGACCTCTAGTCAAAGCATAGCAGGGGATGTTTTACGACATTGTGTAGGATGGGACAAGCTAGGTAATTTATTACTGGTTACACACCAACGTAAGCATAAAACTAATCTAGCTAGGTTATTTATTACTGGTTACATACATTCCAACATAATCATACGATCAAGATAGTTTGGAAAACCCTGACAGCATGGTAGAGGGACGATGAGGCTTGATGACAACATTCTTCAAGGCCATTGGAAATGTTGCAGTCTGAAGTGAAATATTGACTCACTGAGCGGGTTGTGGTTCCAACTTCCTCAGCACAGGCCTGCTAAATTTAGTGGGGAACACATCAAGGCTGCACATCGATGGGCTCAGGCTGCAAATGATCGTTTAAACTGTTTTCTCAGTGACGGGTGTGAAATGCGGCTGCTGTAGATGTCTAGCAAATGGTATTTTAGTCACCAAGATATCAGTTGGTAAACTGCACCACAATATCCTGAAATCTTGTAGTGCCTACAGAAAGTGTACATGCTCGCCTTTAATTCTCCAGTGAATGTTGAAATGACTCATTGCTTTTGTCAGATACAACAATGCTTGAGCTATTGGGCATAGAAAAAAACTAATTAGCAACCATGTTGAGAATTATGATGTATAAAAGGGGTAGGAAAAAACAAGCAATAGCTTCTTCCTTCTCCTTTTTTGAACATGTTGATTTATGTGCCTTATTGGCACAACATGAAATTATGTGAAAATGTGAAAAAATGATTTTGTGTTTGGTCGATCTTATGTTCAAAAATAAATTTCACTTCTCTTCACTAACATATGACGTCATCATGGTTAGCCCGCTAGACGTCGGCACGTCGGGATGACATCGGTTAGCGTCCCAAGAAGGCTAACGTAAATGGTAGTAGTGGTTATGATTTCTTTTCGATTAAAACAGGAAATCATAAGAAAACATGAGCGCGGAGTGCACGTGAGTGATCTTGCGAAACAATATAGCCGTAAAAACGTGTCAACAATTTTGATGATCATTAAGCAGAAGGAAGCCGTCAAAGCGGTCAAGCCATCCAAGGGGATCACCATCATCTCTAAATGTTGCAGCCCTACCCTGGAAGAGATGGAACACCTTTGTTTGTATGGATAAAGGACAAGGACATTGCTGGCAAAACGATCACTGAAACGATCATATGTGTTAACGTTATGTAAGTTGGATAAAATAAATTAAAAATAGAAAAAAAATATCCATCCATCTATTTTCTGTACTGCTTTGTCCCCACGGGGGTCGCGGGCGTGTTGGAGTCAAATCCAGCTGTCATCAGGCAATAGGCAGGGGACACCCTGAACCGGTTGCCAGCCAATCGCAGGGCACACTGAGACGAACCATCTGCACTCGCACTCACATCTATGGGCAATTTGGAGTGATCAATCGGCCTACTTAGCATGTTTTTTGGGAAGTGGGAGGAAACCGGAGTGCCTGGAGAAACCCCACACAGGCACGGGGAGAACATGCAAATTCCACACAGGGAGGTCTGGAGGTGGAATCGAACCCGCACCCTTTGAACTTTGAGGCGGACGTGCTAACCAGTGCAACACCATGCCGCCAGAAAAAAAATATAAAGTATAGAAATAAAGAATAAGCTAAGTTAGTTTGAAGTTCTCATACTGTAAGTTACAGTAAGTTACGGAACATATGTATCTCTATGTGTCTCTAAGCTACAGTGACAATAAAAAACCCTTTTTATTGATTATTTCTTTGTAAATTATTTCTTTTTACATCTCGCTGATATCATGCATTTGTTTTATTGCTATGTTTAATTATCTGCAGTATAGTTATCTTTTTTTTGGCTGTGGAACCAATTAAACAAATTACAGTGTATTCTTACGAGAATATTTGATCTAACATACGACTATTTCAACATGCGTATGAAGTAGGTGCCGGAACGAATTAAATTGGTATGTAGAGGTTTGACTGTACTGTAAACTGTCAGATGAAAACCTTCCTTTCCTGGGTTATGGATGGGTCTTTCAGCATGAAAATGATCACAACAGAGGAGAAACAAAGAGGCGGCTCAAGATGAAACACATTCAGCTCATGGAATGGCCTGGTCAGTCACCAGACAAACCCAATACAAAACCTGTGAAGGCATCTGAAGCTTTGAGTTTACAATGGGAGCTAAAAAAAAACAAAGAATGGTCAAGAGCCGTGCCTCAATTAAGTACTAACATGTTGTCTTTGGGGAAAGTTTTTTCCCCCGATGAATAAAATGCACATTGTATAACTTTTATGTTGCGTGTTTTCCTGGATTTTGACTGTCTATTACTGTAACCAATAAATAATCATTGAATTAATTTAGTTTTAAGTGAGCAGGTTTGAAATAATTATTTACCCTTTTGTATTTATAATGCAATTTATTCTGCATTTTTAAGTCATTTTTTGTAGTTTGCAGGTGAGATTCTCCGAGGCAGTGGCTTTAAATAAAATGTCACTTTTTATCTCATTAGTTTTTCATAGGATTCCAGGACAGAGACAATTATGTTTGCCTGAGGGTGAAGTCTGCTAACATTCTCCAACATGGATGCACAGCGTTTTGGAAGCAGCATGTCTGATTCGTGCAGGTGCCCGGAGGTCAGAGCTAAAACAAGATTGGACCACAACTCAGTATAATCCAGGCTGACGTCCCGGCGGACAAATAGGCTTCCCAGACAAAAGAACGAGCTGCTGTTGTTGGTTGGGGAAGGAAGAACTAAAGCGAATGCCTGCAGGAGGTGATTCATATAGACAGCGTGAGGAAGAGAAAGCTGAAGATGAGGAGGAGTTGGGGCAACAGTGTTCCAGTCAAGTAACCTCCTCACCTCCTTCTTGGTATCAGTATGAAGACATGACACTTCAAAAACCAGCACTTGGTCTTGTTCACTGGTGCTTTTGTATTGTTTCATTTGAAACAATGTTTTTTTTTCTTCCAAAACTACACAGGCACACAGATGTGTACTGTATTTACTGTATATATACAGTGTGTGTGAGTGTGCGTTTGTGTGTGTGTGCGTGCGTGTGAATGTGTGTGTGTGAATGTGTGCGTGTACGTGTGTGTGTCTGCGTGCGTTTGTGTGCACGTGCGTGTGTGTTTGTGTGTGTGCGTGTGTTTGTGAGCACGTGTGTGTTTATGTTGGTATGTGCATGTGTTTGTGTGTGCGTGAGTGCGTTTGTAAGTGTGTGTTTGTGTGCGGGTGTGTTTGTGTGCGTGTGTGAGAATGTATATGTGCGTGTGAATGTGTGTGAGTGTGTGTGCGTGCGAATGTATGCGTGTGTGTGTACGTGAGTGCGTTTGTATGTGTGTGTTTGTGTGCGGGTGTGTTTGTGTGCATGTGTGAGAATGTATATGTGTGTGTGTTTGTGCAGTGTTTGTGCGTGTGTGTATGTGCTTGCGTGCGCGTGTGCGTGCGTGTGTGTGTGCGTGTGTGTGTGTCACTCCCAAATGTTACAGTAAAACTCCACAACATTGCAAGTGTGCATGCAGGCTTGCACAGTTCAGGTGATCCCGCCCCATGCCTGTTGTAATGGAAAAGCAACAGAGGCTGTGTGGTGTGGTGTGGTGTGTGGTGTGGTGCCAGGCCAGGCTGAGTGGTGTGATGTGGTGCTGTTTGGAGCTAATCAAAACTCTTAGCTGGCCTGGGAGTGTGGGTTCCTGCGTTAACCTCTCAAAGTTACAATCATCCAATCAGAAGAAGAAATAACATTGAGTCAGATTCTCACTTTCCTGACATTTAAATCAGGTACTCACACACACACACACACACACGCACACACTGAGTGCTTGGCAGTTTATGATGACTCAGTACGTGTGTGGGCGGAGCATCTGAGTCACTCTTCAACAACTACCACGCCAGTATAACATTCCTCCATCCCTGAACACCTTCATCACTGATTCTGGCCATCAACCTGTTTCAGCTTCAGTCATGTTTTTTAGTATGCATAGATTGCTGTAAAATTGTACTGGTCTCCTCATAAACTAGTTATCATTGACTGGTAAGGAAAAGTTTATCTTCGCAGTTAGCATATTCTTGAACCATTTGTTGAACCAAAAAGAGAATAGCCAATAATTGTGACCATGTGGAAATAAAAGCAAATCTCTGAATCAGCAAATGATTTCATCTCATGAATATTTTCGCTTACATTTTCTATCCCTGTGACACTCGGTCCTTTTCATTTCAATGACACTCTTTGTTTTTGCTTCACCGTAGCAACATCAAACCCAAACACAGCCGAAAACATTCATCTTGTGTGTGTATGTGTGTGGTTTATGCAATATGCAGCCAGTCTTATAGTAAGCCAACAACCTCACTAGCGAGGAGGCATAGAAAGAGTGATGGGAAATTAGAAGATAAAAGGTCGACCAGGTTTCATTAGCTCATCCATCATGCTGCTGACAGTTCTTTTGAGCGCTGACAATGGTACTATTGCTCCTCAACTCCAGTGGAAATTAAGTGTTAGTAAATTTGGACCTTCACGACAGTAAGTGTTTGAGCACTTGTGAGTTTTCAATCCTTTTTTAAAGTAGAATCTGTTACTGTCACATCTGCAAAATAGTGGTGATTTTTTGTTGGTGTACTGGCATGCTATCCTAAAACGTTTACCAATATGTATGTGTATGTGTCAAAATTGATCGATTAATCGACAACAAATCGATTATCAAGTTTATCGCCGATTATCAAGTTTATCGCCTTGTATTTTAGAGATGGTCCAAATCTTTGGGTTTCTGGCTCTAAAAAGTAACAATTCTCTTATTTCTGTAGTTTTTCATGAGAGCAAATTGACATATCTTTTGTGTTCAATCAAAATAATAAACAAGATCTGCTTTTGCTTTGGAAAACAATGACCATCAATCCTTCTCCTTCTCTGTGATATTGCTTAGCTGTTGTTTAGTTCTTTTAATTATCACTAAATAGCACAGAGTAAACAAATACAATCAGTTAACTAATTAATAATATAATTAATTAAAAAAATATTTGATAGTGACAGCCCTAATATAATGACACATTTGACTGGAATGTTCAAAACACAACTGTTTGAGGCATTATACTTTCAGTCTAACATCGCTTATGTTTTTTCCCCCCAATAGTGTCACATCTTGTCTCCAATTTCTGCTGAGCTGTCAATGTAAAACTTTATTCTGTCCTCATGCAAGTCCATTGGAAGAGATTGATGGAGAATATCATCTTTGACAAAGGAAGTGAATGTGACTCTGCTGCCAGTCAGCAGCTGTCAGTCACTCAAGTCTCCTCTTGCATCATATCCCCGCTGACATCTACCATGTTGTGTCGCTTCCCCCCCCCCCCCCAGAGACCCACTCCCATCAAGATAACCACTATCACCTCAGTGTGACATCACAGCTTTAGGCAGTGTCACTGGGTGGGGGCTCTGTGATGCCTCAGGTGAGTCTCATGAATATTTAATGTGGCAGAAAGATAGAATGAAGGAAGATGCAGACTTCCCTCTAGGTAAGAACGCAGGAGTACAGGCCGGTGTGTTCCAGAGATCTGACTTGAGGTCAACACCAGATCAGGGAATGAAATTAATCAGATTTACATAATTGTCCCTGAGCTCTTCTTATCTCCCAAATTTGAGATGGATTGAGTTTTCAACCCAGTGTAAAGATCAGGTATATTGGAGGCAAAGGAAGACGCAGTGAAGAAAGGTGAAGATTAAAAAGGCTGAATTACATTCATAGAAGTCCCTTCTAATCAAGTTATAACTTGAACTTTCATTTTTATTACTATTCCATAATTACACCAGACTCCAGTAGGTACATATTGCTACTTGTGTACTAAAAACAAATTACATTCATTTTATTTTACTGAGTTTTGAGGTCAGTCACAAGACAGTACTAACTGAAAGGCTTATTAAATGGAAACCTATTTTAAGTACAACACACACTGATGTCCAGTCAACACATTTTTATTCAAATATGTCATTATTTTTACTTAGAAAATCGCCGAACTTTGAGTTTTTTTGTTTGAGGTTGTGTTTGCATGTGTTTGTGTGAGTGCACGTATGTGTACGTGTGTTTGTGTGTTGAGGTGTGGGTGGAGGGGGTATTAGTCACGAGAAATGGCACATAGCCTCTCTCTCTCTCTCTCTCTCTTTCTCTCGCTCTCTCTGTCCCCCCCTCTCTGTAAGTGGGTCACTCCATCTGGAGCAGAATATGGAAAAACTGCACACACAAAAAAAAAAATCTCAACCTAACTGTCAGACAAAGAAAATCTTGACTGGTCTCCCATATTTTGGATACAGTTGTAAATCGCAGAAACAACTTTTCGAAACAAAATTGTCGGTAGTCTTAATGTGAGAGCAATTGTTACACAGCATGTTTATCAATCACTACAATAGAACAACAAAACAGAAAGAAACAAAGAAGGCAAGGAAAAAAGCTGTTACTAAAAACAGCTTTGCAGATTCTCAAACAATTATCTTGAATGTTATAAAAGATGATCTAAACTGAGGTGCTGTTTCTGGCGTCAAAGTTGAGTTAGTCTGTTGGCAAAAGAGCGCCCCCTCTGCTACAAAGTGTCATGAGGAGTAGGTGAATGATGAAGATAAGTTTACTCAGTGATCTCGCAGTGACTCAAGCATCTCAATCTTCTGTCCTGCAGTGTCACCCGTCTGGTTAATGTCTTTATTGATTCTTTTTGCATGCGTGGAGCCGATGCTTCTCCCCTAGCACGCAATAGCAAAATAGATAGCACTCCCACTTGCAAACTGGTTGATCACCAACATTTTGCTGTACACAATCGTCCGAGCTTCCATAGACCACAAGAAATAGTCTGTCTGTCTGATTTTCAAGCTATTATGGTTGTCGTGTTGAGAGGAGTATGGTTAAAATAGTTGTCACATTGTAGAATAGGGCCTGTTTGTAATCTATTGTCACATAGGTGACTCACTTTGGCTCCACTCCAAAAATCCCAATGAAGTCATGTGTATTTGACACGATGCTCCTTTTCTTAATAACTATTAATGAAGGTTGTGTGGTTTGGCACAATCCAGTGATAAGTGGGAACTCTCTTTAGACTTGTACTTGACACATGGCAACAGCTATTATCATTATAATCAACAGAGGCAGTAGCACGTCAATACTCGGTCAAACACAGTTTCACTTGTGAGTCACATTGACTCATAGCTAATCATCAGGAAGGATGTCATTAACACGCAGCAGGAAAACTCTCGCAGACTGTTTCAGCGGAAAATTGAATGGAAAAATGATTTCAAAAGCACCCTCTTTTACGCATATTAGTGAGCAGTCATTTGCAGGGGCGGTGCCAGAACATTTTCAGACGTATAGCCAGCATGTCACGCCATTTCACTGATGGGTGGACGTAAGCATGCGCAAACATTCGCACATATACATTTGCATACTCATAACCACCGAGTATGTAACTGAAAAGTCATTGTTTATCATAGCATCCATGGTGATGGTTTCTTTTTTCAATAAGCTGCACATATATCCTGAAACTTGATCCACGCACTCGTTATACAAGCAGAATCAAGTCTAAGTAAAAAATTAATGTGCTCAGCTTAATTTACGAGAGAATGCCATTTTAACTTTAGTTGATTTGCTTTCTCATAGTCCATTTTGGGGATGGACAACAGTGCATTTTATTTAATGAAATCGTGACTGTCAATGATATGATAAATAATGACTTCTCAGCCATGTTGCTTGCTTATTATTGTGTGAAAGCGATGGTTTTGATTGAAATTTAATGTACGAATCCAATAGTCCAGAGATGGGAATGAGTCACTGTGACTTGGACTCGAGTCGACTCGAGTCGCTGTTTTGATGACTTGTGACTTGACTTGACAAAAAATGAAAAAACTTGAGACTCGACTTGGACTTGGAAGTGAAAGTGTCTTTTGAGTTCGTTCAATAAACCCTGGTCCAAGCTACATTTGGTCGCCCAGCTCCACTCACTTCATGACAATTTTGTTCTGAAACTGTGTTTGCACACATCCAGTTTGGTTCACTTTGAATGGACCAGGTGTCATTTTCAATGCTGGTCCAGATTTTATATGCAGGTGTGAATATACACAATCATGTGGATCAAACATCTGCACCGTGACCCACTTTACGTGGTGGTCTTGATGCGTCTCCAAATCAATACAAACCACTGCTGATCCTTATAGAATAGAAGATTTTACAACTTTTTGGGCTTAACAAGCCACCATAGTGAATGTTGATCATATCTGATCATCCCTCGTCTTGACACACAAGCTCCTGCGAGTTACTGTACACAAAATTTAGAAACATGGTGTCGCAAAATCTGCACTGAATGGGCTGCTCTTGACACACCAAATTATTTTGCAGCTCTAACACTGCAAAGGTATGCAGAGCAAGAATGCATCATGCAGAAATCTTGAATCATCAAACTTGCGGGTTTGTGCTCCGAATGCTGCCCTCGTCATTTCTGTCCAACGGGAGCACCAATTGTCGCACGTGTTTACACAACATAGTTTACTTGCAAACAGTACAGTGTGCATACAAACCTCACCAAACTAAAAATAAAAATTAAGTCTGCATTGTGATCTAACAACATTACAACCATGTGAAAATGGTGGGAAAGTCACAAGTATCAAATTAGAAAAAAATAAAGAAGGGTGGCGTGGCCATGGCCACACCTGGCCACTGTGTAGCTCCGCCCCTACTATTTGTTTACAAATTGCCAGTGAAAAGATATACATAAGTTACATACGGAATGCTTTACCATGCTTTTTCTTTATTGACACTTCTTGTTTTAATGTCTCTGATGTAAGAGTGGCATTGTCATCTTGAAGGTATACTACAGAGCCTTTTATCGTATAGTCAGACTGCAAAAAATTTGAGTTTTTCAAGATGCCCAAAAACAAAATTCTCAACAAGCTTGATCACCTTAACACCAAAGCACATGAAATGAAAGATGAGTGACTGCGGTCATGAAAATACCACAAATCTAGTTGCTTCCACCTAGCTGTACCTTAAAAAGTAGACTTTCATGCCCCCTCAAAAATCTCGCTGCTCCTGATTCAAATGTTCTGGAAGTATTGTCATAAATCTTGTGAGATTTGTCATCCTGTTATCACTCGAGCTAAAAGATTTTGCTAGCAACCTCTTAAGCTTACAAATATGTGCCCAGATTTGTTGGTCCGTTTCCCATATCCAACGTTCCAACCCAGTCTCCATCTGTTTGAAAATACTCAAGGCCTTTTGAGTCCCCCTCCGCCACTCTGCGTCAGCTGAGTCTCCCCCTCTGGCAGCACCACCTACAACCTAAATTCTTATATAAATAACTTGTAATCCGTTCTCTGCATTGTGTTGTGCATTTGAGTTGCTGCACATAACACACTACGTACTACATGGCACATGCTGTAAACATGCTTTGCATGCTTTAATAATGTCTGCTGATTCTAAGTACCAATTTAAAATGCTGCAAATTGTTTCTTAATGAAGGATTTTTATAACCTCTTCGATAAATCATTCTGAGAAATAGTTATTCTTTAGCCATACCTAAAAGTGAACCTTTCTGTGATGTACGATCTGTACTGTGCCACACTGCGTGTTACTTTTTTGAAGATTTAATTGGCAGTTCAAGTTGTGAGTGGCCTGTAGGTTGTAAACAATTTGCTTGTTTGTGCTATGGAAAAAGAACAAACGACAAAACAGAATCAGTATATACATTTAACCCTCCCCCAATTATTAGCAACTTGGACATATTTTGTTAGTGAATAATTTTTTCATCAAAATTTTAAATATTGTTACAATCACTTTCATTTCGCCATAATAAACATCAGCTATGTATTCTACCGTTGAGAGATGATGTCTGCTTCATCTTTTATCTTCACTAAAGACGGCAACATCTCAGTAGACCTAATTTATGATAGCGTCAAATGATTGAATCTTGTTTTTTTTCATTCACTCTTTCCTCTTTGCTTTTTCACAACTTTTTGTTCTGATGGGACAACAGTGCTAAAACATTAACAGCAACATGAAAAGCACAAATGGAAAATTCACAGAACTTATCAAGAAAGCAGACTCACATTCCAAGCAAAACAAAAAACACTACAGCAGTGTCCAGTCTTTATTTTATCTTTTAAATAAAAAACTTTAGCCCCACATAAACATTACTGTTAAAAATGCACTTGTAATAAAGTATTAGAAAACTAGTTGTCATTTTTATGTTAAGCGGCGATGTTGGCCTCTGCCTAAAGGAATTAATAAATTAACTTGTAAACTAACTTAGTTACTTTTAAAATCAATTTATTAGTAGACTAACTGGCCACATTGTATATGATTCACATTTCTCTCAGCTTTGACTTGACTTATAATTTGCTCTTCAAAACATGAACAGGCTCAGTAGGGTGATAACGACCCGCTCTTTGAATGAATCAGAGCTGGATAACATAGAAGCTGTGACTGAGAGGAGGACAAAGAACAAAGGGTAAACCATCTTGAGCCACTCCTCTCACCCTCTCTACGATGAGCTGGCAGACTGGCAGTTCCATCGCATCATCATCATACTACTCAGGGGTACAACTAAGCTCTTCAGGTACCGTTAGACCTTCTAATGGCTGTGTGGGCCTCGATTTGTCATTGCACCCTCATCACCACTAAACTCGATCAAGTTTGCGTCATCCATACTCAACGTCTGTCTTTACTCACACTGAAAAGCTGTTGTATGCATTACACATTTCAATATTATTTCTTTTAAACAATATTCAGCTGTTTGTTGCATTACCCTGGATTTCTGTAACACTTCGATTTCCCCCTCTGGGGATGACTAAAGGAATGCTATATTAACGAACATGTTTTTGGAATGTGGGCGGAAGGCAGAGTACCTGGAGAAAAGCAGCGCAAACACAGGGAGAATATGCAAACTAAACATGAAGGTCTAAAATGAAAACCTTCTTTCTGTGTAGCAGGTGAGATAACCCAATGGGTCACATAGCAGTATTCATATATATAGTGCACATAACAGGGACGGGCTGTTAGGGCAGGCAGGCAGTGTTGCCCTGTCCCCACCCCTGCATTTAAAAAGAGGAAAAAAAACAATATAAGAATGATTACTTAAAATCCGGCGTGTCCTTGAAGGCTACCATCCTGTTTTCAATGTACGACTCTGGATACCCCAATCTAGTTTTCAATTTAGTACTTGAGTTTGTGATTTATATCAATTTTCTTATTCAATCCAATATGTGGGTATTTTCCTCCCAGGGACAGAGTGGTCCAAAGGGTGAGGGATGAAATAAGTTGAAAAAAATAAATAAATAATGCACAGATGACGGACGGAAGTGGTTTTTCGTACATCCGTGTAATCGTACATGTCCAGGTCAAGTGCCAACAAACCTCTCAGTCCGTCCAACGGACTGTTTTGGCACACTAACATGAAAGCCTGGGAAAAAAAGATTCCCTCTGAAACGGAAATTTGCTACTTCTTCATTTTCATCCTGATATTTGATGTATATTTTTATTTATAAAAATATTAATAAATAAATCAGAACTTGAAAAAGAAATTCTAAACCAAAATAAGACTATTTTTTCTGGCAAAGAAAGCTTCTATCAGACAAAAGACAAAAAGTACTGACCGGTACCAACCGATCATTAGACTTTATTTTTAACATGACGTGGCAATAAACATTTTAAAGTTTGAGCAGCAACACATGAATAATCCCCAAATTTACATTTGAAAATTGGACCGTGAACCAGAGTTGATCCGTATACTACATATAATGAAAATAAAAACACAAACCAAACACAGTAACATAACAGAATAGCAAAATCCATCAACATATTGGTAAACACGTGTTCTTAAAATTTGAACTCAGAAATACAGTGACAATCGAATCAAAAGCATTCAACAAGTTGCTTGTTACTGATTTTAATGACGTATTCATACATGTCTGTATGCCCTCACACTGGCTGATTTAATTATTCGAAAAAAGTCAATTTAACATGTGAAAAAGAGTTTGAGTTCCACTTGAAGTATGATAAGATGCAATAATAATCAAAACTAATAAATAATAGTTCCACCATTTAAAGTGTTTCAAAGTCGTGTCAAATCCTGAAAAATTGTCTCTTTAAATAACATGATTCAAAGAAATGCAAATTGTTCCATGTAACTTTCTTGGTGGCCAGGAACCTCATATGTCTGCTATTAAAGCCTTTCACAGTCAGCAGTGTGTGATCTCTGGCTAAATGTCAAACCATCCACGGAGCATTAACTGACCCTGAGCCACTTTCACTAAGCTCTGTTTGACAGCATCGAGCATGAGTGAAATTCCCAAATTTTACCATTTGGTTTATCTCCTTCCTTTGTTCTTCTGAGGTGCCCCCCTCCCCCCCTCAGCAACTGGAGTCCTCGCTGCCAGCACTGCCGCCTCTTCCTCCAGATTTGTTGGGAGAGCTAACGGCAATCTGGCAACCGTTGGTCACATGACTCATGACCTTCTGTTTGAGCTGAGAGACCTGCTCCCGCAACATAGAGGCGGTGGAAGCCAGGTCTGAGTTCTGACTCTTCAGGATCTTCACTTTCTCCTCTAATCGTGAGATTCGCTCAAGTTTACGTTTACGGCATTTGGATGCCGCGATGCGGTTACGGAGTTTCTTACGCTCAGCTTTGATTCTCTCTTGTGTCTCTAAATCAATGGGGGAGAGGGAAGGAGGTGATGTGGGGTCTCCCGGTAGATGAGGGACTTCTGGGACAGTTTGAGGGGCATCCAAACCTCTGATATGTGGTTGAGGGGCTCCACCGCCGTTATGGCCTGAGCTGGCACTGTAAGTCATCTGCGCTCCAGAATATGCCAGCTGTCCCTGGTTGTAGCTGCTGAGGTTAGTGTAGATGGGCACGTCGCTCGTGGACATCAAGTTCCTCTGGTAGGATGCTTGTAAGGAGACATTGGTGGAGGAGGATGGTGACATGTGCCCTCCCACCAGCTGGTTCTGCTTGTGAAGGTCCGCGAGCGCTTTAACGAAGCCATCGGCAAAGCCTTCTTGCTCGTTGGTGGCCTGGTTCCGATACATGAACGGGTTGGCGGAGTTGGACAGAGGGCTGGTGGTGACCAGTCCCTGGTTGGACTGGATGATCAGATGCTCCAGGTCAGGGGAGGCTAGCTTCAGCATGTTCATGTCAGCCGAGGATGCCGATGAAGTCATTAAGGAGGTATTGTTGGCCAGTCCCAGGTTATTGGGGTTGGTACCTCTTCCTCCTGCTACAATGCTACCACTGCCTGGGAAATGATGGCTTCCTACAGACATGGCCTTCTTACACATTAACATCTTGTTTCCAGCGTAGCGTTCGTATTCTGAAAATTGACTGAAGCTGTGGATGGCGGGGGAGTCGTCATGGTAGAAAGGAGTCTCCATCTTGGCTGTCATTGATGAGGAATTCTCTGAGAAGTAATCTTCATAATCAGATTAACCTCAATAACATAAGAGATTGAAATGTTCCACTGACGTCGGTGAGTGGAGGATGAAGAACGAGGAACGACAAGGAGACTATAGAATCCAAGTACTGGCAGGAGAACAAGCAGGTCCAGAAGTCAAAATGAGACACAAGAACAAAAAAGATGCAACGTTAATGAGAATATATTACAATTTTTCAAACGATGTGGATTTTTATTTTATCCATCCACATTTGTGAGGAGGGAGCTCACCGATGTTAAAAGTGAGGACCTGGCACACAACTGTACTTTACCAAAGTTGTTTGAGGTTGTACAAGTCTCTCAAATCCATCATTGATGCCAAACTAACGCAAGCATGCCTTTTATAGACTTTGCTGGAGCAGAAAAGTGCTCTTGGAGTCGTAAGAGACAAATTAACTAAAACGTCAGGGTATGCCAACACTGATCTTCTTTCATTGTACCTGAAGTGGAGGGCTTGTTTCACCATTGCAAAGCCAGGATAATGAGAGTACATGGCTCAAACAATAAATATTAGATTCCTAATAGATGTAGTAAATATTTTTTTAATTCATTTAGTATAACAGTAAAAACCCCATACATGTACATTATAAACAAGTAAATGACTTTGGACGGCAAAATTAAGCATCACCTTATTTAGGTGTTTTGGCTGCACAGAAGGCCGCAAATTTCAAGTTGCTGGGTCACCTGACATTGATTATAAACACCAAATCCACAAAAAGACAAGCAATTCATACATTACCTAAAAGAAAACTCCTGAGGGCAAGCTTGTTGCAGGAGCGCCTGGTCAGTTTCTACTGCTGTACCATCGAGAGAATGCTGTCATATTGTGTGACTGTTGAGCCCTGTGCTGTTACCAGCCAGTTGATTCCTGGTGCAACAAACACAAATCTTGTCATGAAAGCGTCATAGAAGTCAACAGAAAAAAGCATAGCCTATCCTGAAAATGTAGCAAAAGGACAAGAGGAACATCCCCATAATGTTCTGAACAGAAAATCAATGCCCTCAATGAAAGAGAGAAAAAAAGCAGAGCATGTGTTTGTTGTATACTATGTTAGCTAGCAGGCTAGCTACTGTGCTAATGGGCTGTGGTAGAAGAAATAAGATCCAGCTGTGCTTGCATAGGTTCTTTCTGGAACCCTCGGACTTCAAAAAACTAACAAAATCAATCAACCAGCAGCTTCTGCCCATACTTTAGAGCAACCCAGGCTCAATGTAGCTTATGTGTAAATTATACTGGTCAGTAAATTTCAGCGAGAGTTTCTGTATTATATTTTTGGGCGATTTAAGAAAATGTTTTTTACTTTTTTCTGGACCATTATGTTTTTGAGATATTTTTTTGTTTGACCCACAAAAGCTTGCACAACATAGATTTTACCGTTTGTTGTAATTTATAGCTATGACAGTTTAAAAAAAATCCACCTGCTTCTGACCCTAACCCTTAAAAAGTTACTAGCTAAAAATATTTTTAGAATCAATTATTCAGCTGATTATTCCATCGATTAATTGAATAATCGGATGCATTTTTATTTGACATAAAACTGTATTATAAAACCATATATTCCCCAATTTACTGTTTATTTGGTATTGTTTAGTGATTAAAAACTATTAATAACAAACAATATCACACACGAGGGATTAATGTTGTATTCACCATTTTTTTTTCCAAACTGATTCAGTTATTGGCGCAATTATTGTTTTCCAAAGTAAAAGCAGACGCTTGCGAATGTATTGTTTTGATTAAACACAAAATATTATCTGTTTGTTTGCATGAATGATGACAAAAATGAACTAGTGGTATTGTCATTCAAATCTGACCACTCATAATTTTTAATACCACTTATCAACAGGTTTGTGGGTAAGCTTGAGCCTCGGTGAGACGCAATTTGCACTCTGAAGGGCAGGAGCAAATACAATGTAAAGCATGGGTAGCCAACTTGGGTCCTCAAGGGCTGGTGCCCTACATGGTTTCTATGTCTCCCTGTTGCAACACAGTTTATTCAAATGATCAGGATTGTTATCCAGCTTCTGCAAACCTTGCTAATTATTTGACCGTTTGCCCTCGAGGACCGGAGTCGCGTATCCATGGTATAGACCACAGGTGTCAAACTCAAGGCCCGGGGCCCAGATACGGCCCGCCACATCATTTTATGTGGCCCGCGAAGACAAATTGTGCATCAAATTTGTTTGTCATTACTAGAATTGCAAATTGTCTTCACTTTTAATAATATCTTTTTATTTAATTATTTGACCAGTTCTTACTCGTCTGATTTGAAAACGAGTTATTTGTCAGTTTGTTTTGCAGATTTTACTGTATATAATATGAGGTGGTCATACATTTATTTGGGTTGACAGTCATAATGGCCCTCCGAAAGAAGCTATGACTACAATGCGGCCCGCAAAAAAAATGAGTTTGACACCCATGTCACACCCAAAAGTTCACGTAAATCGTTACAAAATGACAAATTGGCAGGATGATGAACGGATGATGTGCGACACCCAAAAAAAAAGGAAAGACATGATATTTTGGTTATTTATAGCATAGTATGGTATAGTTTTAATGGTCCGGCCCACTTGGCATCTACCGGGGCCGTATGTGGCCCACAATGTGAAATGAGTTTGACACCCCTGGTATAGACAAACGGAAATTCAGACATAAGGATAATGTCCAGTGTTCAATCAACCCAACATGGACATCGTTTTAGGATAGTGGGAGGAAGCTGAGGGAAAAGCAACTCTTAAGAATGAGGAGAACATGCCAGTTCAACACCAAGGCAAGAGCTGACGTTCAAACACTGAACCTCATGATTGTGAGGCACACCCAATTTCCACTTCTCCACTATGCTGGAGTTACACACAAAAAAAGTGTTTGGGGTGCTGATTGATTTCAATTTTGGCAAAACCCATGCCTGTCCCATATAAAAACAAACAACACAGTTTTACATGGCTCTCACTTTTTAGTTACTATACTACTTGACAGTAACTATCGACAATTACCATAATCCTGACAATATTCAGTTCAATGCAACGCTCAATAAAGACGCTCAACATGCAATCACACAGCTCTGCTTTTCTTATTCATCTACTATCACCACGTGACAAACAAACACGTTGCATATAAAAAAAAAATATTAGGTGTAATATTTTAATGTGCTCTATCATATTTCGATTTATCCCCGGGCTCATCAAGTTTTAACTACTGCCACGAACTTAAAAAAAATCACCGTTTTCCCGGTCCGAACAAGACCAAACCTCCTCGTGCACACAAACAGTGTTTTCCTCTAAAACTCACACATGCAAAACAGCAGGTCGGCTTGCGAATATGGAGGATAAAAAATCGTGAATACTCACAGAAGAAGGCAGAGCGATGTCGAAGCATCTGAGAGCAGACAGAGTGAGTCAGGCAGCACACGCGCATACACATGCGCGCATAAACACACAAACGAACTCCTCGCTCTCCGACCGTCAAGTGACTCACGCGCTGACGTTTTTCTTCTGCTTTATTCTCCCTGTCATATTTGTTTTGATATCATCAATTTGAAGTGAAATTGGTTTATCAACGTTTAATAGGAATACCAAGAAAAACACTCAAATCAAACAGCGAATTTTCATGCGCACACTTTGAATTTGGTGAATACGTAGTAGACATTTCTTGGAAATGGTAGTCAGGATGGATGAAATGAGCTAATTGTGAAAGTAAAAAACGCAAGGGAAAAAACCGAATTTATTTCAAGAGACTGAGTACTCGCAAAGGCTGCGGATACTAGTCATTGGCGCCCTCTGGCGGCCTTTTTACACTCAGGAAGAAAATGGCATGCATGGTTGACAGAACATCCATATCAATCCCCTCAAATGCTCACTGAGATTCAGTTCATGTTTATGAACTTCATACTCTTGCATGAAGTGCCTTTTTAGTGTTGCTATAAAAAAAATCCATACGTTTATATAATCAAAGTTAATTTCTGCATGGCTGCATTTTTCTCTTTTGAATTCCATCAATGTCCATCCACTGGTATGCCCATTAAGATGCAATATCCATATTATGTCTGTTTTTAATGTTAATATTAACACATTAATCATCTACAGGTGCTGTCTTCAAAAGAGAAAAATAGAACATTATCATTCAGCTTGAATATGGTCTAATTTTACTCTTGAAAGCAGTACAGGCAACAACACCTTTACTTACTCATGTGTATCATACAGAAAGTTAAGGTTGCCGACGTTTTTGTACCTCCGTGTACTTATTTTACAATATGAATTGTTGCACTTTTTTTTCAATCCATTTAATATCTGTCTTATTTTGAATAGGTAAAATAATCAATATTCATCAATATCGGCTGATTACTTACATTCTGATCAAATTTTCAGTCATATATCGCCCAGGCCTTCATAGTATCTGGCTTAACAGTTGAAAGTTGGAACTGTATTGTTTTTGCGCTTCAATGTATTTTCAGCAAATACTAAAACTCAGGGATTTAGGCTTTATTTTGTTCATAAATGACAAATGAGTCATATTCAGTATACCTTCCACAGGCAGGTCAGCCATATGGGAGTGAATGCAACGGCTGCATGCTGTCCTCTGGTGGACACAAAATGCCATTGCAACATAAGCATAAACGACGCACCAATAGAGTTGTCATATTCATTTTTAATCCTTGCCTTTTTAGTCACAAACTTTCGAGACAATGATATTTTTTTCTTTGCAAGTATTTTCTTTGATCTTACTAGAAAGACAATTGGAAAATGACTTATGAGCATACCAAACACAATTATACATTTACTCAATATCAGTAGATACTGTAATATTTCCCGTAGATTTATTTACAAATCAAACCAGACATCGTTTACTGAATATTTTATCATTCTTGTACACATTTACAAATCTGGTGGTTGTGCATTCAGACCTTATTTTACACATTTACAAATCCAATTATGCACACATACATTTAATATTCTAATCATTGCGCTTCATATTCCCCACACATATTTAGAATATCAATGCTCTGATAAATCTCATGAAATATAGAAAGAAAATTCATGGGCAATGATTTGAGGTATGATGAATCGGGTGCAATAAAACTCAATATTGTGATGAATTATTGTGTTTTTAAAAAAAAATTGAATAAACAATTTATAAAACACGCCAAGTAGGACAGTAGAACAATTATGAAGAGTATGAGTTTCTGTCAGGGTGAGAACCAAAATTGAACTTTGGTCTTCTCTAGAGTCAATATTTCTGAAAATGTGTATGGTTTTCAATATGAACTGTAATTATATCATGTGGTATTGTGCATTTGTTAAGCGACACCTCTTTGAATCTTTATCAGTGCCTATTGCCAAGCCTTGCGCCACATTCCCTCCATGAGTCTCTCATTTCTGCACGGATCCATGAGACTGTTCTTCTGCCTCATCATTAGTTTCCCAGCCGCGCCCAGAAATGAACCAACTTGCTGCCAACTTTGCCAGTTCTTGAACCTGGTCACATGTTGTTGTCATTAAACACAAACTGGACTTCTTAAAACTCATTCACTGCCATGTTCCCTTCTATCCATGTTATATTTTTAACTGGTCTGTAAATGAATTTGTTAACCAACATCTCCTTTTCACTCTTGCGTCTTCATCTTTTACAACATGGAGAAAACTGAAATCCTTAAACTGTAGTGCTCGCTGGAAATTTGGTTAAAATCTTGATACACATACAATAACTCCATCCATCCATCCATCCATCCATCCATCCATCCATCCATCCATCCATCCATCCATCCATCCATCCATCCATCCATCCATCCATCCATCCATCCATCCATCCATCCATCCATTTTCTATACTGCTTGTCCCCACGGGGTCGCGGGCGTGCTGGAGCTTATCCCGGCAGCCATCGGGCAGTAGGCGGGGGACACCCTGAACTGGTTGCCAGCCAATTGCAGGGCACACAGAGACGAACACCCATCCGCACTGGCACTCACACCTATGGGCAATTTGGACTGCTCAATCGGCCTACTAAGCATGTTTTTTGGGATGTGGGAGGAAACTGGAGTGCCTGGAAAAAACCCACGCGGGCACGGGAAGAACATGCAAACTCCACACAGAGAGGGCTGGAGGTGGTATCGACCCCGCACCCTCCTAACTGTGAGGCGGATGTGCTAACCAGTGCATCACCAAGCCGCCCCATACAATAACTCAATAAGCAAAATTAAGTGATGAGAAAATAAAGCTTCAAATTTGCTTCATGAACCAGTTGTAAATTTTGACTCCTCTAGATGGCACTGTTGGTTTAAATAAAGGGGTCTATAGCCCAGTGTTAAACAGAGTGAAAAGTACAAATGGTTCATGAAGCAAATTTGAATCTTCATTCCCCATCACTAATTACAAGGATCCATTCTGTTAAAACTGCTAAGATGATTCTATTCAGATCAGTCTTTTTTTAACTATATATATATTTTTAAACCTAACGTATCATACCAGAGCTACTCCCCCAGCCTCCTTTCATGCATTTTATGTGTCTTCGCCCTTCTTGGTCATCTTCCAGCTGTGAGTCCATTTTTTCTTACGCAGGCTGTCTTCATCCACCAGTCTTTTCTGTTTCACCCTCTGGTGCTCTGTCGAGAAACACGCAACTTCATCCTCCTGTGGATTTCTCCAGCGATAGATCCTCCAAGATTCGCGCCAAGCCTTCACCTCCTCTTGTTCTGCCTCGCTGTCGTCGTCTTCATCAGCTTCATCGCTTAACCTGTGAGCCACTGCCACCCTCCAAGACTGTTTCCACGAGGAGAAGGAGGAGTTCAGTCTGTGGAATTGCAGGTGAAGCGGGACGTTCGGCTTGCGGGACTTCTGCTCCTTCTTTTCCTCCTCTACGTTACTGTCATCTTCTTTTTTAATTGCTGCCTCTTTATCTGTCTTCAGCATTATTTCCTCGGCTTTGCTAAGAGATCTCTCTTCAATATCTTCTTCTTGTTCTTCCTCCACTTCTTCTTCTTCTTCCTTTTCCTCTTCCTCTTCCTCTTCCCCTTCCTCTTCCTCTTCCTCTTCTTCCTCTTCTTCTTCTTTTTCTTGTTCTCTTATGGGGATTTCATTTCTCTTATCCTCCTTGTCAAAAGAGACTAATTCTTCCATATCATCAAGCTCATCTTCATCTTTTGCATCTTGTAATTTTTCTGTATTTGCTTTTTGGATTGGTTCTTTCCGATCTTTTCCCCTATCATAATTTTTCTTATCTGTAGCATTGTTGGCCCAGGCGTGACTTTCATTGTCCCCTGTGTCACTGTCATCTTCGTCTCCATCTGTTTTCTCTCTGCCTTCATTGTCATTGGTCTGCTTATCTTCATCAGTTTCAACTTCCTCCTCCACGACATCCTTTCTCAAGTCTTTCTCCTCCACCTCATCCTCTTCTTCATCTCCTTCCTCCGTCTGCTTGACCTCCTCCTTAGTCTCTTTCCTCTTTTGCTCCTCCTCAACCTCAGCCCACCCACCCTCCTCTTCCTCCTCCTCTTCCTCATCCTCCTGAACATCCTCCTCTTCATTAATATCATCTTGTCTCTTTATCAAGTCCGACTCTTTTTCTCTGGCTGCTTGCTCTGCTTGACCTTGTGTTGTTGTACAATCTCTGTGTGCCCCTTCATCCTTTTCCTCCTCATTTTCCTCCTTTTCATTTGCAATCATTCTCAATATCTCTTTGAGCTGCAGTGCGACGTTCCTGTACTCTTGCTCTTCTTTGACTGCATTTCCACGCTCCTCCCTTACCTTCACATCCTCATTCATGTGCTCATTTTTCCTATCCCACTCAACTACTTCCTCCTCCTCCTCCTCTTCCTCCTCCTCCTCTTTCTCCTCCTCCTCCTCCTCTTCCTCCTCCTCCTCCTCCTCCTTCTGCTCAGTAGTTCCCTTGACTCTGTCCAGCTCATGAACTCCCTTTTCTTGCATTACGTCCACTCTATTGTCATGAGGCCATTTATTTGCTTTCTCTTCTTCTCCATCGTCAGTCATCCCATTGTCTCCATCGTCATCCTCCTCCTCAGGGTTTTGAACGTTAATATTGTTCTGCAGTTTGATCTCATGTGCGACGATGTCCTCTTCACGATCATCCTCCTCCTCATCAAACTCCTCATCTTCTTTGCTCTCCTCTTCATGATCATCCTCCTCCTCATCAAACTCATCTTCTTTGCTCTCCTCTTCATTTTCTGTATCTTCTTTCTCATTACATGCAGTGTCACTTTGATCATTTTGTGCATTACGGTGTTCTGTCATTATGTCTATATCCTCTTCGTTGTTTTCAATCTCTGTATCCTCTGCTTTCTCTTCCTCATCGACTCCTTCATCCTCCTCTTTCTCATCTTCACTATCCTCTTCTTCATCCTCAATTTCCTCCTCATCCAACCCGTCGTTCTCCTCATTATTGTCCACTCCTTCATCCTCTTCTTCTGTGTCATTAAACAATTCATAATCGTCACTGTCTTCTTCCTCACCTTGGCCACTCTCTTCCGGTGAGTTCCATTTTTTCACAGTCCTCCAAGAATCCCACCACTCGCTGAAATCAGGATTACCATCATTCAGTTGTGATGTAAGGAGGGTGTTGAGAATATTACGCTTCCTTTTCATCATGTTGCTGTGCCTTTGATGGGATTGTAGAGAAGGCCTACCCCACCTGTGGGTGCAAAATACAGTAACTTATTTCTGCATGTTTTGATACTGGAAGAAAAATAAACAAGTAGATGCCGGCCAGGGTCTTATTCATCGCTTGGTGTGCTCTGCTCTCATTTAGACAGAGTTGGAAAGAAGAAAGAAAAAAGACAGCTAGCAAAAAGCAAAAGACATGGCTGTTGCGACCAGAGCTAAGGAACAGCAGTAGGGTAAGATAACTTTACCGCGTGGGCTTATTTTTGTCATCCTCAAATGTTACAAACTTGAAATGTTGATGACATATCTTCATAAGCAGTGAAAACCCAGCACGGGCTGACATCAACCATAAGGTATTTGCTGGGCACGTACATAGAATTCAGGAAGAAATAGTATCTGGCAGTGTTAGGTCTCTGCTGGTTTAAACACAGTCAGAAGCTCTGACCTACATTATTATAAAACCTTAAATTCCAACATTTGTTCAATGAAATTGTATGAATTCATCTCCAACAGTCTTTTGTAGACATTTCAGAGTGTTTCTTTTGCTAGAGAGACAGACAGACGGCAGACAGACAGACAGACAGACAGACGGACAGATGGACGGACGGACAGGCAGGCAGGCAGACAGGCAGGCTGACAGATAGACAGACACACACACACACACACATGCGCGCGCACACACACAGACAGACACACAGACAGACAGAACAAGAGTGAGGGAGGGACAGACGGATGGACGGACAGTATATGGACAGAGGGACGGACAGTAGTAAATGCCTGAAGATCAGCGGTAAAAAACAAGCAGTCCAAATGTATTCTTGATTTTGAATTAATCATCCATTAAGCCACAGGTGTCAAACTCAAGGCCCGGGGACCAGATACAGCCCGCCACATCATTTTATGTGGCCCGCGAAGACAAATTGTGCATCAAATTCGTGTGTCATTACTAGAATTGCAAATTATCTTCACTTTTAATAATATCTTTTTTTTTAAATATTTGACCAATTTTTACTCGTCTGATTTGAAAACGAGTTATTTGTCAGTTTGTTTTGTAGCTTTTACTGTATATAATATGAGGTGCTCATACATTTATTTGGGTTGACAGTCATAATGGCCCTCCGAAAGAAGCTATGACTACAATGCGGCCCCCGAAAAAAATGAGTTTGACACCCCTGCATTAAGCAAAACATGAAACATTTCATTCACATGTAGTGTGGTAATTCTTGGTATGCGGATGTCACCTTGCATAAACCTACCTGAGCTGCAGCCTGAAATGACAACAAGAATTCCAGTCATTGTGATTTTCTTCCTCCAACACAGATGCAGAGATCAGCCAGGACTTGTTCCACCCAGTCAGTAGTACATCGTTTATCTTCATAATTTCAAGCGTGAGCTCAGATAGTGTACAGTCTTCAGTACTAATTATGGGTTTTGAAAGCCTCCATGAATCTTCCCACTCTGGGAGCTCCTCCTATTTGAGACAGAAGTTGAATAGTTTACCTTTTTTAAATAAAATAATATAATTTTGGAATTTAGTGAAAATCAAGTCTCTGTTGTCAATAAGCCCCACCTGCTCCAAGAGTTGTTGCACTTTGTCAAACTTGTTACTGAAACTTTGTCGTAAAACAGACCATTCACAATCCCACATTTGCTTCTGTTGTCTGAAGGCAAAGTTCATAATCTTCCAGGTGCCAGCCCATACAGGAAGTTGATACACTCCTACTATTGGAATGGGGATCTCATCTCTATGAAACAAAATCTCCCATTGGAATGATTTCTGCCCGGAACACTCTGACAGGGTTGTTCCTTTTACCTGCAACACAAAGCAGTTATTACATACGCCAACTACAAACCCTACGACAGGGGTGTCAAACAAATTTTTGTCACGGGCCGCATCGTAGTCATAGTTTCCCTTGGCGGGCCATTATGATTGTCAACGTCGTCTATATAGGCTACAGAACAAAATGATGAAGAACTTGTTTTGAAATCAGAGACTAATAAAAACTGTTCAAATATTTTAAAAAGACGAATTGCAAGTAATATCTCTATTTTTTTTAAATGTGAAGACAATTTGTAGTTTTAGTTATGACACAAAGTTTATGCAAAATCTGTCTCCGCAGGCCACATAAAATGATATGGCGGGCCGCATCTGGCCCCTGGGCCTTGGGTTTGACACCTATGCCCTATGATGTTTTTTATTTTTTTGTGATGTAATATCTGGTACTGCATGCTTGAATGTCACTTTATTTACTATGGATTTTAACAATGTAAATTAATATTACTTATATATTTTTGTCATTGGTTGAGCAGTGGTGGAGAAATCCTATTCAGGTTGAAAATATCTTTCATTGTTTTATTTGTGTGATATGCACACCAAGAGACAATTTTGCTATGGTGTCCCAAGAGGGGGGCAAACTGCCATCCATTTTCTACTGGTATAAAATGGTACCCAAAGGCTTACAGTTGAAATTTACCATTAAATGAATAGCACGGTACAATAAACCTTATTAAACCTAATAAATGAATGTTTTTAAATAAGAAAGTATCACATTTAGGATCGTGTATGTAAAACAAAATGAAAAATTTAAAACACTTTTGTTTATCCTTTTGCATGTTGTATATCCAAAATATTCTTCCTCCTATTTCGCCTCGTTGATTAGGTCCTGTCCAATGTCTTATCAATTGCTTTCATGATTTAAATTTCATCCAGAAATATTTCTAACAGTTTAGATATGATGATCACAGACAAACTAGATTGATAATCCACTTTCATCCATTTACCTGCTTCCAGGATTGGCTCCAGTCAATAGTAGATATCCATTCAGGCTTTTGTTTGCAGTTCTTGTCTCTGACCACATCTATAGTTGTAAATCCTTGAATTTTGGTTTTTCTCTCATTGGCCTTAAGAAAAAGATACTTGGGTGGTTTCATACTCATCCAGGACTCTCTCCAGTGTAACCGGAATATGTCCACTTCAACTTTGCGCTTCACAATTAGAGGTTGAGGTGATGCTCTCCTAGATGGAGGTGGTGGTGGCGTTTTACTTTTGGGTTTGGGAGGAGGGGGAGGGACAATTTTGAATTTGATTTTTGGCTTGTTTTTTTCTGCCTCTTCTGAAGTGAGCTTCTGGAAGTCGGAGGTTTCACCTTTTGTGACATCTCCATTGGCGGCCAGAGCCCAGTGATAGTTCCACTTTGAGCAAAGCCTGTAGGCAATTAAAAATGAAATTCAAATCTACTCCCATGACAGTTACAAGTTTGAATTGTTCATGACATGAAATGCTCACAATTTGAGGGAACTTTTCTCCTTCATCTGCACTTCCTTTTTGCACTGATCCGCTATTGTCTGCGCTCTCTTCTCCCATTGGTCTCTTAGACGCCCATTGCTGAAAGACCTCTGCTCACCTTTGTTTGACAACATCCTGTTTCCAAGAGAAAATTCGGAAAACATTTGATCTGATGAAAGGTTATAATCATCAAAGTAATACAATACACAACAAATAATTTGCACTATATAATAAATCATTTAAAGGCTTTTTTTTTTTACAAATTAGTTTACAAAAAATAAATCTTTTTTTCTTTTTTTTTTAAAAATGCGTCATGGCCATATCCATAACTATTGTATGCGTACACACCCACATCTACTTATAGATTGGTAAAATGGGTTTGTAATACGCTTTCATGTAAAATAACTTTTTTGTCAATTATTCAATTAATCGATGGAATAATTGATATAATAATTTATTCTAAAAATATTTGATCGTGCCAGCCCTAATATTGATAGTGAATCAAAATCGGGCACGTCAACGTCACAATTCAGAGGTGCAGCGTTCAATTCCAGCTCTGGATTTCCTGTGCTCCGGTTTCCTCCCACATTTCAAAAACCTTCAGAAATTGGATAAAATTGAGATCGATATTGATATTTAGATCAACCTGTCCACAACTAGTGCAAAGATTAGTCTTCTTTCTGCCACCAAATTGATAGGTGTGTAAAATAAAATGCCGAAACGGAAGTCTTGCACATGCACAAATATCCAGACGCGCTAGTTTTTACACAGGAACGCACACGCTCTGTCGACTTGGATAGAGCCCCAGAGTTGTTCCTATCCTATTTTGCCTCTCCAGCCAAGGGAGGAAACCAAATACCACATTTCCTAAGGATGTGCAGCCTCTCGAATGGTCCACACAGTCATTGGATACTTTAAAATAAAACATGGATTAGAGCTACCTGAAAGTGTATATCCTTCAATCTTGGATTAATAGTATTGCCACAGATAGAGTATACCACATGGTCTAATATTGAGTGTCAGGGTCAAGTATTTGGCTGAGTTCCTATGTATTGCACATTGATGTATGACTCTGCAAACTGTGACATGAGATGCCATCTCTCTCTCGCTCTCTCTCACTCTCTCTCTATCACTCTCTCACACCAACACAGACACCCACGGACACGCAGTTGTCACAAGCAACTGAAATCAACAAACAGCAAGACAACACAACTTGTGATGCATTATCAACTTGACGACCAAACGACATAAGATACTCCCAAATCAGTTAAAATGCATAAAGGCAAATGTTGGCAAATACTTGATGACCCCCATTGGACAGCTTTGGAAAGACACAAATGAATTGAAACCAGGATGCCCAGCAATTGAGAATTTTAAAGACTATAAATCAAAATTTGAGACGTTCTACCTATGTGTAAATTGAAGACCAGAGTCTTTAATCCTTGTCTGACAGCAGGGCTCAACAGTGTCTCCGGTGATAAGAAAAGCTGACTAATGCAATAACTATTATCTAAAATTAGGGAATGATCTTAGATGTCACAGCCCCACTGCTCTGAAGTCCCCTTATTCAAACCACTGAAAATGCAATTACAGTGATCTCAGTATAGTAAGATGACGCATTCCCACCTTAAAAGGGGTTCCGATAATCGTATCGCACCACCCCCAGCGATATTTTAGAAGGGAAAAAAAAAGGCAAAGAAATTCAGGACTCTATAAAGACAGAAATGTCAGATCTTCTGCATATCATGGTCAACATGCCAAAGTTTGACATCACGCAACAATGACAGCACACTCAAAGATTGTAGAAACTAGATTTCTTTTATGTATTTCTATCTTCTGTTTGAGACAAATTGGCGTGTTGATAAAACACTACATCCTCTTGGCGTGTTGTAATCATGACTTATTTAAACACACGCACACACGCACGCACACACACACGCACGCACACACACATACACACACACACACGTACATACAGGTTTGTCCTGTGCTTTAAGTAACATGAGTAATTCACAAACAAATGACACTATCTTGTTTTGTCTCATCATTCATGATTTATCTATTTATTTATCTATCTATCTATCTATCTATCTATCTATCTATCTATCTATCTATCTATCTATCTATCTATCTATCTATCTATCTATCTATCTATCTATCTATCTATCTATCTATCTATCTATCTATCTATCTATCTATCTATCTATTTATCCTGTTTTGTCCCATCATTCATGATCTATCTATCTATCTATCTATCTATCTATCTATCTATCTATCTATCTATCTATCTATCTATCTATCTATCTATCTATCTATCTATCTATCTATCTATCTATCTATCTATCTATCTATCTGTCTGTCTGTCTGTCTATCTATCTATCTATCTATCTATCTATCTATCTATTTATTTATTTATTTATTTATTTATTTATTTATTTCATTTGACAAGAATGCTTTGACGTCTTATTTGCACCACAGTAGCTGTTGGTCTGACTGCCATATCTTACAATCCCATACTGTTTAAAATAACCCACAGTAAGTACAAACTTAGAGAAAAGTCATAACTTACCTGATGTCCACTCAGATGATGTTTGTTGATGATCTTTTGATGTTTGTTTTCAAGCCTTGCTTTATCCAACACAATGATTCATAAAGTTCCAATCTCGTATGTATCCAAGATTTTGGTCCGTCTGTCGCTACAGTATTTCAGGGCCTGTTGGCCACATGATTGTCTTCAGTCTGTCTTCGACGTTTTGCTGTCAGCTTAAACAAGTCCAGACTTACGTCTGTGTCGCGTATTAGCTGTGTGGAAAGCAAGTCTCCCTCCTTGCTATTTTTACATTGTATGTGAGTAGATTTTGAGCTACAGCTCTAAATTTAGTGTGAGAGAGATGCAATGCCAAACACGAGAAGCCCAGCGTGCCGTTGAGGTGCAGACAAGAAATATGAAATCAATGAAATATGGTACTGAAAATGGTGTATAGCAAAAGCAAATCAGGTGGTAACAAAGTTATAAAAAATGAATATTTGAACCCCGTTGCTCTTACAAATTTGAAACCCTTATTGGAAAAAGAAACAAAATGACAGATCCACATTCTGAGAGTTTTATTTTGAATACCAGGACAATGAAATCATCAAACATCTACAATTTTTTTTTCATGCTTGAAATTCTAAACAGAAGCAACCAAAATGAAAAAGAATAACATGGTAATTATGATGACAGTGACACAAACCCAATGAACACATTGCTGATTGGATTAAACTTTATTGAGAATTATTTTATAATGTTGCGAAGGATAATGTGCTCACTGTTAAATTTCAGCTCACGATATATATTTTTTTATTGTTAAGAAAACCTTTTTCATGAAACATGGTTGAGTTTTGCCTAACAGGTGTCAACTTCACAATTCATCACGGCTGGTTCCTCCTTCCTAATACTGCAGTACAAAAAAACGTTTTTTTAGTTTAGTTCTTTCTTGTGCTTTAGTCTTGAATTTGTCTGATAACTCCTATTTCCTTTTTTGGAAGAGCTCTTCTTCAAAATAAGATGACTGGGAAGATTCAAGATTTTGTCTCCAGATCTTGTTTGTTGAAAATCTTCTCATGATTAAAATTCATAGACATTTGGGTTTGAGACAAATTTGGGTTTGCTAGCGCAATGGTCGCTAGCAGCCCTCCTTTTTTCTGAGGCATGGTTCAGATACGGCCCAGCTTTCCATGCAGCAGTCCAGATCTTCATAGCCATTCCATAATGTCGGCATTATGAGCTTTAAAAAACAGACGGAATTTAGCTTCGGCTTCCTGCGAGGAACCGATTTCTCTCTGGGGTTGGAGCTCCGTGAACCCAGACGAGCCCTTCTCATGAGGATACTGCTCTGGCCGATAGACTACGTGGAACCTCCAGGCCTCCAGCCACTCATTAAGAGACGGTGTATTGTGACGAAATTGAGTTTCTGAGAGCATCCAGGCTGCCCGCCAGTCAGAATCTGAATTAACTTTCTTACGGCGTGTGTGTAAATCTGCAGGGCGGTATGAAGTTTCCGTTGCTCTACTGCTGATGGTTTGTGCATGACCATGTCTAGTTTGTGGATAATGGCGCTGCCTTGGAGACCTCCAGGAGTCAAGCCACTTTTTTGCCGCTGTTGGTCCGTTCTTGGTCTGAGGCACAGGTACAGAATAATTCTGGCCCCTCAAAGGAGCTACTCTTAATTGTGGTGTTGAAAGCCAAGCCTGCTTCCACATCTCAGGCTCCTGACGTAGGCATTGGAGTTTCCATGAGCTTTCCCACTCCGAGCCAACGGGTTTAATCAAAGAATCTCCAAAGAGACTTGACATGTCTCTTCTCATCCTCCCATTGTCCATCCCAATTTTATGTTTCACTACCTTCAAGGATTCTTTCCACTCAGTTGGATGAGCTTTGTTATTCTGAAGTTGTTTCAGAAGAAATCTCAAATGAGGAATGTGAGCCTTTGGCTGATAGATCTCCTTCACTGGTGGCAAAATCTTCCTCAGCTTTTTACATGACTTTGAGTTGTTCCTAAGCATCCGCCAGGACCCGTTCTTCCACAGAGAACAGTCTTGCATTTCTTTGCAGTGTTGAATGGCCATCAACTTGGACTTCATTTTAGGAGACATAAAGATCACTTCGTTGGAATGGAAGTCTTTTTCATAGTCCCAATCATCCATATCATAATCTTGTTCTTCACATGAATAACCATTTTCATAAATGATTCTCCCTTCATTGAACTTGTAGCTTGCGTCTCCTCCATACTGTTGATTTATATTAACCGATGTGTATGCTGCAGAATAATTGAAGTTAGGATTTTTCTGACGATTTCCAGGCTTGGTGGATTTCCATGAGTCCATCCACTCGGAAAAGCACAACTCTCTGTTGTGTTGTTGCTTTCCAACTGATACTAAGAGTTTGGATTTGGGCTCATTTCGTTTCAGATGAGGAAATGGATCTTCCTTATTCTTCCCTTCATTTGTGTTTCTCAGCCAATTTGCAGAGTGATAGGAATCCAGGGTTGCTGACTCCATCACTTTGTAGGAAGGCATCCCAAGTCGATGAAAGCTGGGACGATTCATCCCGCCAAAGTCATAAGGATAGGACTCAGAAATCTCAGAGGAGTCTTGCCCAGTTGGAAAGCCCCAACATTGATGCCAGGCTGATGCAACATTGCCCTCTAGCGGTCATGACAAATCCCTAATGTAATTCCATGCCTTGTCCCAGTCCAAAATTGGGTGTTGATTCTTTGGGATGAGCATCATCGAATTTCCGTAATTCTTGTTGTCCAGAGCAGGTGTGCCCGAGCCTTTATTTTTGTTATCACGCCTCACTAGAGGATATGAATCTTGAATAGTAGGTCTAGTGAGGACTTGTTTGCTCTTCCAGATATTACTCCTGTCTCTTTGAGCCTCATCTGCTGTTTTCGACTTCATTTCTAACTTTTTCTTGTCTCCCTTTTGTTTTTTCAAACGGTTTTCCCACTCCAAATTAATTCTGTGAAAATAAGTAGGCAGGCAAGACAGGGTTAATAAAGAAAAGTTTAGGACAGCATTTCCTATAACTAACAAGCAGGGCTGGCCCTAGACTTTTGGGGGCCCTAGGCAAACAAATGTATGGGGCCCCCCTGGTGCGCTAACAAAGCGTGCCCCTGCTGGCACCAGAAGCGCTCTTGGCATAGTTTATTTAGGGGACAACAGAGAGCTGACAAAGTTAGAGTAGAATAGACTATATGGCAGGCATATATCGTGTAGTCCACTTGTGCGTTCTTCTCACTGGACATTTTGTAATTGCTTCAAACTCCCTGTAAATGTCAAGAAAATGTGTCCGTTATTATACATTATCTAAACAATTGCATACTTTGACTATTATATACATTTCTATGTATGCTGAGACAAATTGTTTTAGAAATTGTGGAGGAGAGGTTGTACCTTATCTGATGAATCTCAGCTCTGTATGGACACACTGCTCTCCAGCTATTTATACTGTCGCTCTGAGACTCCACTATCATTGCTGCATTCATGCATGCATGCGTGCATGTTTAAGTGGCCAAATATATGACAGTACAGCAACAGACATTAAGTGAAATTGCCCATAGATAGTATCATGTTGACTTTGACATCTTGTAAAGATATGGTACTCAGTGTTGAGTCATTCTTTCAGTTGTGCAATGATGTAGGACTATAATAACATGAAAAAAAAATAACAATGGATTAATCAAGATGGTGATTTACCGTGAAGTCCTGCCTGCTATGAGCAATTAAGGGCTGTACAAATTGCTTTAAAGCAATAGTAATTACTATTGCACCAAATGACGTAGCCACTTGCAATTATATACTTTATCTTGAATTGTGGTTTGCATTGGATTTACGTGTTACTGGCAGACATACAGGTAGTACATGTTGTGGTGGGATACAAATAGATGTGTACAGTCCGTACTCATGTCTCATCTAGCAGATGAGACATTTGATACAACCCAATGTGGGTTCATCAAGTTCAGTCCTAGTCCAAAAAACCTTAAGCAGGAATCTTAAATGTGTTGAATGACACTGAGATGTCCCGGATTTTTGTACATGTTGTACAAAACGTGTATTTCAGTTTAATTGTTGCGTGCCTACGTCCATAAATTTGTACACAGATTTATTAGTGTAGAAAAATGAGAGTAGAGCATACTCATTTGTGGTGGTTGTGGGCGAACAGAGGCGGCTCATTCGGAATGGTGAGGGGGAAACTGAGAGTGTATACACTTATCTATCCTCTACAATTCCCACTTTCTGACTTTAAAGTCAGAATTCTGACTTTATTCTCAGAATTCTGACTTTAAAGTGGGAATTCTGACTTTATTCTCAGAATTCTTGTAAAGTTAGAATTCTGAGAATAAAGTCAGAATTATGACTGCAATAACTGCAAACTACCCACGAGGAAATGGGATGAATGACCTTGAACAAAGTTAATACAGTCAAACCTCGGTTTTCGACCACAATCCGTTCCAGAAGGCGGTTCAAGAAGTGAATCGGTCGAATTACGAATCTATTTTTCCCATTATAAATAATAGGAAAAAATGTAATCCGTTCCTAGACAAAAAAAAAACCCGCCTTTTTAAAGCATTTTTTTTCATTTGCGCACCGCCGAACGCGCAACCGTAGTGCGCCGCCGACCGCGCAACTGCACCGCGCTGGTCGCATTATTGTGACAGAGCCGTCGCTGAAATTTAGAAAATATTTTTAAATTCCTGATGTACTTTCCAAAATTTAAGTGGACCTCAGTGCGCAGGGAGCTTAATTTGGTACTCGTAATCTTTAAATCGGATGCGTGTGTGCGCGCGCGTGTTTGTGCGCGCGCGTGTTTGTGCGTGTTTTTTTTATTTTGCTACTGGACAGTGGGTACACGGTATTTGAACGTGAATTAAATTCAACATACAAACAACACGATTAGGTCTCACTATACTTTTGACAAACATAACTCAAACATAACTATATACTATCTATCTAACATTACAACAAGAAAATATGAAAGTGTGGTGTGCAAGGACTGGAGTCGGAGGCGGAGTGACAAACGACGGTGCCGACGGCAGTTGTTTTAATGACATTTATAATTATTCTCATTCAACAACGGGCAGACTCTTTTCCCTTTGAGATCCTAACACACACTAAACTCCACAGGAAATTCCCACACGTGTAAACTGTCCCCCCGGAACTATGTACCGTGAACTTAGGTTCCGGGTGAATTATGTCAACCCACTACACAAGCCCCCCCAGAATTCACCCATAGTCAAAATCGCCACGCCGGAAAGGGACGACAGCCCTCCAGCGGCGTCGTCCACTGTATCCGGCAGGACGCTCCTCTGGGCACCGGTGTCACAGAGGAATCTGCGACCCGAGAGGGAGTCCTCAATGAACAGCAGCCGGTTCTTTTTGCCTGCGCTCACGGCCACTACTGAGCGCAGGCTTTGGCGTTTCCCGTCGTGCTGAAGTTGCAAGGGGAGCGGCACCTTTTAGCCTTGGCGCCAAAACGTGCATGGAAGTAGCACAAACCTGTGCTGGTGCGGCCGTCGGTTGCAGCGTGTCCTCTGCCAGGGGAAACGCCAGCGCTTGGGGACGTGTAGCTGCGTGTTGGGGCCAGCACATCAGAGGCGAAACGCTGGGTGGCCAAGTAGACGGTCTGCTTCCTCCGCCAGAGCACGCGGCTCCGTAATAGTCGTATTTGCGAGGGCCGTTTGTAAGTGCGGCGGCATATGTCGCAGAAACAGTTCAATGAAAAGAAAATTCGGCTCTTCCCCACCCAGCAGGTTTAACATCATCTCCATGTGTTCAGAGGGTTTGCTGTCCCCTATGCCTTGAATAGCAAGCAGGCGCCGGGCTCGTTCGGACCGTGACAGTTCAAAAATCCTGAGGAGATAAGCCTTGAGCCCTGCATATTTATCCTGGGCAGGAGGGGAAGTGATGAAACTTACGGCTCTGGCTGCGGTGGAGCTTCCGAGTGCTGAGACGACGTGGTAGTAGCGTGTGGCGTCATCCGTAATTCCCCGGAGGGCGAACTGAGCCTCCGCCTGTGCGAACCACGTTGCCGCAGACGTCTCCCAAAACTCAGGCAGTCTGAGGACGGCGGAATGCGCCATGCCGTTTCGCTCGTTATTCTGTTCAGTCCCGGAATCTTCAGCGGGACTGACGTCGGGGTCACCAGTGTGGTGTGCAAGGACTGGAGGCGGAGTGACAAACGACGGTGCCAACGGCAGTTGTTTTAATGACATTTATAATTATTCTCATTCAACAACGGGCAGACTCTTTTCCCTTTGAGATCCTAACACACACTAAACTCCACAGAAAATTCCCACACGTGTAAACTGTCCCCCCGGAACTATGTAACGTGAACTTAGGTTCCGGGTGAATTATGTCAACCCACTACAAAAGTACACATTTTGAAACACTGTTCTGTATACATATATCTTCTTGCACATGCACACTATTTTGCGCTGGTACCCTGTGAGAAGGGGGGAGATAATTCAATTGATTTTGAGTTTATGAGTATGAACAACTATCAGACTTTCATCAACAAGATCTTTTTTATTGGAGACTTATTTTCAAACATAATTCTACACCTCAGAACACACCAATATGGAACAATAGGTATATTTTGATTAATAGAAAATTTGTTTTTCTTTCTTAATGGTTCTCTGGAGGAGTATGGGCTATATCTGACTTCATGGATGAGGAGGGAGCAATCATGCTGATTTTTGTGATAGATTTAAAAATTCTTGTACTCAAAATAAGTACAAACAAATGGTGAAAACATTCCCATTATCCCTGATTAACATGATTAAACAAGATGAAAATTATTCAAAGATAACTCCATGTTTAAGGCTGTTACAGCAAAGTCAAAGTCTGCTTTATTGTCAATTTCTTCACATGTCAAGACATACAAAGAGATCGAAATTGCGTTTCCTACTATCCCACGGATACATGTTAATGGGATTGATTTTTGGGATGTAACAACAAGTTAATTAGAGTTTGATGTTTTTTTAGGACACTGTTTCTCTAAAATTTAAAAATCGCGCTGGCAGCATTTATTTATTTTGTCTTCGTGTAGTTGCCGTATGTAGTAAACAAAGATGGCCGACCCAATGCGCATGCGTACAGTAAAGCGCGTAGGCACCGCAATAGTGCCTTGACAGCCACCGGTAGTCGTGGAGATGGCTACGCCAGCGGAGTCCTGCTGTGGACGTGGTGGTGGGTCCGCAGTGCGGTCCTGGTGGTGGCTCTCCGCGCTATTGTTGTCCTCGCTTCCTGTGGCAAGGGCGCTGGTGGAGGGTCTGTACTGCGGTACCGAGGTCTGCTATGACGTGCTCGGGGTCACACGGGAGGCCTCCAAGGCGGAGATCGCTCGAGCTTACCGGCAGCTGGCTCGCCGCTACCACCCGGACCGGTTCAGACCAGGAGAGCCTGGGTCGGAGGGAGAGACTGTGGAGTCAGCCCACAGAAAGTTTCTGCTCGTTGCTACGGCCTACGAGACTTTAAAGGTCGGCTCAGTTCCCCGGTTATTTTGCCAACGCATGCTCAGTCGCCTCGCTTACGGGCTAAAAATAATACAGGCTTTATTGCCGGTCGCGTCACATTCATTTTGATTAATTTTAAGGTCTCGATTTTCCTTGGGAACTCGCCTCATACTCAAATAATTTATTGTGGGAATCTATGCGGTGTCGCATCTTGTTGATGTACGAATAACAGTGCTTGCTTTTCCATTATCACATAAGTGGCATCGCATTGCGAAAGTCGAGTCGAGTATTGTTTTTTATTTTGTATTTCTCCACTTAAGACATCAATCAACGTTGTCTGAAACATTTACAATAGGTCCACAGTGACTGAGGCAGTTTGTTTGAATGTTTAAGCGCTGAAAGCAGGATGCCAGCATTTGCAATGACAGACAGAAATGAAAAGTCTAATCTAAAGTAAACAGTCAAACACAACCTCCAGTATTAGCAAGACCGGCCTGGATTCAGTTCACTGCCTGTCCAGTGGAAAAGTGCCACATGGACAGACGAGCATACATGTGGCAGTGACCTAAACATAATACTACTACACACTCAAACTTTGAAATATAAACTAAGAACCAAAATGAATTGCATTTTCCCAAATGGCTGGCTCAACAATTTGAAAATTGCACTCAACTACAGTACACTACAACGTCAATTAAAATTTGATGACTTGTTCAGCTCTAATTTAACCGTTAATGTAACCCCTCAAATGTGTGCAGGATGAGGACACTCGTAGGGACTACGACTACATGCTCGACCACCCTGAGGAGTACTACCAGCACTACTACACTTACTACCGCCGACAGCTCACTCCCAAAGTGGACGTCAGGATCGTAATCCTCGTCACCATATGTGCCATCTCACTTTTCCAGGTAATGTGTAGTCATGAATTATGATGGAATAAATATCACCAACAACATGCAATAACTATTGTTCTTTGGTAGCCTGGTGATCAATCTCTTGTGTCCTCCTCTCCTGACTCCAGTATTACAGTTGGCACAGCAGCTACAACGAGGCCATAAACTGCCTGGCGAACGTCCCCAAGTATCGGATCCAGGCCACCCTGATTGCCAAGGAGCAAGGCCTCCTGAACCGGACCAAGGAGAAGGGCAAGAACCGGCGCGCCAAAGAGGAGATCCGGGAGCAGGAGGAGGAGGTGATCCGTGACATAATCAAAACAAAAATTGACATCAAAGGTGGCTACCAGAAACCCAACCTGTCAGACATCCTGCTGTGTCAGATAGTGTTGTTCCCCTACTACCTGATCAGCTATGTGGCCTGGTATGTCTCCTGGGTTTACCACTTCACCATCTGCAGGGAGGAGTACGGTGACCAGGAGAAGCTTTACATAATCAGGTCGGTTGTTTATGGAACGGGTCGTGTTTGGTTCTGAAGGAAAAAAATGGCCTTCTGTTTTGACCCCACTGTGTACTGGTTTGAACAGGAAGCACATGAAGATCTCACAGTCTCAATTTGACAGACTGGATGAAGCCACCAGGCAGTCCTTCTTGGAAAAACACCTCTGGGTCAAAGAAAACTTTGAGGTTGGTGACACTCCTCAGCAGATAAAGCTCCTTCAATTTTAACTTTGATGACAAATTTCCTTTTTTCATTTTCAATGATTTTTAAGTGGATGCTTTCTTTATCGATTTTTACTTCTCCAATATTTTATTTGTGGTTAGCCAATGCCCCTTCTCTTTTTGTGGAAAACGTGTTAAAAGAAAATACAATACATACGTTTTTTTTTTTTGGTTGAGTCCCCCCCCCCACCCAATACATACATACACTGGTACTTTATAATGGGTGTCAATTACATATAAGGGGAATTTTTGATTTTTGTGGGCCGGAACAGTCACTATCCACTAGTGATGGGTCCGGCAACACCGATGCGTCGGCGCATGTGTCGAGCTCATAGAGCGAAGCCCCTGTGTCGGTGCGCGTATCGCTTTAAAAAAGCCACGTGACCGAACGAGCAGCATTGTAGTCTGTCAAGGAAGCGCGCTTTAGCTCTGTTAAAGGAAGCGCATTGTCATCGGGATGGATCTGCTAAAACAATATCTGATCTTTTGCGGTTCATCCTCGAAGTTATCAAGAATTATGGAGCAGCCCCAAGTCAGATACTGAGACAATCAAAACACTGCACTCCAGCCTCATCTGTGCCGTGTGAGTGTGTGTTTTCAACGGCGGGAGAAATTGTGTCCAAAAAGCGCGACAGGCTCAATTTCAAAACATTGGAAAAATTTCGTTTTAAATAAAAATGAGTAAAAAACAAATCTCAGTGCACAAGCATCCTCTTTCACAACATGTTCACTTAGATTTTCATGTTACGATACATGTTCACATTATTGATTGACTGTAACTAAAAAAGAAAATATATTTTCAATTTAAATGAATATGTGAAACAATACAATATAAAATATAATTACTTAATTAATGTATATACTAGGTCATCAAATCAGTGTCAGTCGTGTCTGTCAACGAGGTTGCCTGTAGTATTTTTAAGGTCCAGCGGGTGTCAGCAGTCGGCGACACAGTGTCAAGACAGTTTGCCAATGTGTCGGGATGACACACGACGCCTCATGGACCCATCACTACTATCCACCTAATCCACTGCAGTGTTCCCCTCTTAAACTGCTCTCACCCTCTCAACACATAGCAAATGTATACAGCATATTTGAAAAAAGTCAAACCTGAGCAGGGTTTTTGCAAACTCAGGATCAGTTTAATCATTATATCTTTTCCTCTCTATACGATGAATTTTCTCAGAAACATAACTCCGGGATAAACCTTCTGTGGCCTTTACCTGTATTATGAAACTGAAGTGTAAACATTCCTACGGTGCCTTCTCCAGCTTTACAGAGCAGAACAGGAAGAGGAGATGAAGGTGAAAATGGCCACCGACCCGAAGATGAAGAGGTACAGACGCTGGAGGAAGAACGAAGGACCAGGGAGGCTGACTTTCGACGACTGACAGCCATAAATTGTGACGTGCCTCAATGCCAACATACATGGATCATGCCAGTGACATGTGTGGACATACATACAGACAAACTGTTTATATTGAGAAATATTTTCATAGAAATGAGGCCTCATGCAAGGACAATTAAGTGGAATAAAGTGTAAGCTGCAGAGGAGATGTTTACATTTTATTTTAATACCAGTAATTTAACTTCAGTGTTTAAGGCATGTCACTTGTCCCATTTTTGTCACCCTGCTCAATAGGAGATAAGAGCTGAAATAAATGTAAAAACTGTAGAAGTGTTACAAAAGGAAGTCGAAGTGTGCCACAGCTGCAAGTGAACTGCACCAGTCTTACCCACAATCCTTCATTCTTGAGCGCACGCTGAACACCTGAACAGTTGCGGATTCGCTTGGGCCAACGTTGCAAGTTTGTCTTGTCATGAACATTGGATGGTGGTAACGGCTTAGGTCTGCTTCTTCACACAATTGTTTACATGATGAACCAAAGTCATCTCTGCAAATTTCTGTAAATAGTGATAGGCCGTTCTTTCTCATCACACATTTTGCTCGGGAGTGCAGCTGCATCATTCGGGAGGGCTCTAATCAGTATTTTTATGAATCTTCAGTATTTGTAGAAGGCACAACCTCCTCCTTTATTCAATTTTTAACCTGATACAATTTTTTATGATGAATTTTTCAAATAAAGTTTTGAGGTTTTGACTCTCATCCTTGTGTTCTGAACCCGGTAGATGACTGAGACAGCAGGTGTTTGTTTCAAAGAGACCCCACCTGGGAAGTGGCAACCATTTTAAATTGGGGCACGGGTGGAGGTAGCACTATGCTATCTCCATTGGTAACCATTCCTCACCACAAGATGTAACAACTAAGTAATTTTGTGGAGAATCTGTGATCTTGCAGCTAGGCTGGTTCTGAGTTGGTTTTCTTGAAAACAGGACTCAGACTCTCAAATCGCTTTACAAATAGCATTATGCTCAGTTGTGATTGAAATACGTACTAGTATTATTTAGCAATGTTTATTATTGTGTAGAGCTATTACATGGTCAGAGCTGTTCATAATATTTTAGAGAATCCAAATATTAGGAACAGCTATTAAAACTAAATATTCTAGCCCACTGCAAGCCAAATGAATACATATACTGCTGAATTAATACTAAAGTCATACTTGAGCATGTCAGTCATAATTGAACATTTTCGATTGTAATGACGATACAGGAATGCTGACATATGATGTCATGATGATTACCAAGCATCTAGTCAGATCCACATACTAGTTTAGTCTCTGGTGGGTAAATTGCTATGATATGATGTGACATATTTACAATTAAGTCCTCTATGCAGTTAGTTTGCAGTATAACTATAACCTGCAAAAAAAAAAAAGAACTGCAATTTCTCTTGAAGTCTATTCCATGTCTCATAAGATGCCAATGTAATTGATGGCCACATGATCAGCAAATAATATAAATTTGAATGTAGGGGTTAATAAAAGGCAACAACTCCTCAGTACAGTCTAGGAACACAAACCACGTTTACATGAACAGTAAAAATTAACATATATGTTTAATCATACAAAAAAAAACAATACAAGGCAGGGTGATAGAAAAAGCCATGTCATTCCGACATCAACAACAATTATCAGTAACTGCAAGATAAAAGAAAACAGACTGTTATGAACACAACTTTGCAGGTAAATTGTGTTGTCAACTAAAACAGTGCGTGTTGAGATGAAATACCTCGATTGAAAAACATACTATATGCGCATAAAAGTCTGGCAAAGACCATTTTTGTGCAGTTATGAATAATAGTTGTCATCTATCTGTTCTGATGACTATCTACATCACTAGAAGTACACAAACTGAAGGCTTGACATTTGCATCTCATCAGTACATAGACTAAACCAAAACACCCTCAATGGCTTTCAACATTGTTTTCTTTACCTCCGACGTGATTCTTCAGGGTACATTTTGGATTAGAAAACCAAGATCATCATTTTAGACCTCAAAACATATGTATCCTCAAACCATACATAGCATGTTAGGTTACCTTGTTTAGTAATTACAGACGCAAATAACGCTCCAGTCTTTGTTATTCAGCTATACGACATTATTGATGGTAGGAATGATGGACTGAAACACAAAAATGTGTCTGTGTTTATCGTAAACCTTCACTTGTGCGTAAAGGCAATGAAATGAAAAGAAACATTTCCTGGAGGATCATTGTGTCACCTACATAGAGTAATACAACCAACTATCTACTGTATCCAATGGTGTGGAACTGACCAACACAACATACACCAACATCACCGAAAGTCTGACTTTTCATATCGCGAACAAAAGAAACTCGTCTCGAGTTTAAACGCAGACATTGGTGGAATCCCGTTTCCATTCCTCAAAAAAAGTCACATTGGTTACACTCGAGTGTATTTCTGTAAGGTTTTTTTCACTCAACATCTGACAACTGGCCCAGAGAATATTGGTTGTTTTACTACCTTCTTAACTCCGTCCTCGGGATTTAAGGTGCAACATAATGCAACATTTGCCTTGAACTTCAACACTAAGAATGCATAACTGTTTTCAAACAAGTTCACCTGGAGGAAGCGCAGATATAATCATCATCATAGTATCGTAATAATAAGACATAAACTATACTTCACAACTACAACTTTTTGTTTTGTTTGTTTTTAAACTCCAGCGACGTTTCAGCAAGTACACAAAAGCATTATGCAAAGGCTTTAGTGAAATCATAACAAACAGTCAACAACACTTAAAAAAAATCCACACCAACTAGCAGTTTGGCAATATAAAATTAGGGGGAAACAAAAATCCCTTTTTTAATCACAGTTTTCATCTGCAGACGTCTGAGGATTCCGTTAATTTTGAATAAAATCTGTGAAATTGTCTTTCTTTTTTTTTTTTAAATCCAATGTGTCTCCTGCTTTGTTCTGTACAAAACCCTGCTTTGTTGTTTGGGATATATCCAGTTTTGATATTAATATTTTTCATCAACAAATAAATTCCTGTCCTCATGAATGTGAAACTACTAAAATGGCCATGGGTCCACTTAAGGATCACTGGTTAGTGATAAACGCAAAACATGTTCAAAAGTCAAAGAAAATTGTGGGATGATAGGCCCAAACAAAGGAAATCCCATGAATATCTAAAGCTAAAGGAAAATAAAAACAGTATTCGTTAAATAAAGAGCTTTCAAAAGAGTCAAAATGATAACATGGAAGTGCAAAGGACTTTGAAAATAAAGACTGGATTCACATGGTTTGGGCTCGGTATTGGGCATTTATGTTCTTTTCATGGCTTTAAAATAAAAAAACGGGCATCCAAATGGTCATAATACGAGTCAACAGACAACGATGAGGATGTCTCTGCGTCAAGCTTCATTCATGTCCTCATATTCAGAATGTGTAGTGTGATTTTTCTTTAAATGCCATTTACACTAACAAGCACTGTCAAATTGAGTTTCTTGTAGCTTGTTAGTTGACAAAGAAAGAACTACCTTGTTGCTACATTGCTGCCTACCTAACTACCTGGAGTTCTTTCTATATTCCCAAGTCTGAATAACAGACATAATTGCCGACTCAAACATGTATACTTTTCGCTTTTAAAAGATCCCCTGGGGCTTTAGTCGTTAAGGGTCAGCAGAGCGTGTTACAGGATGACGTTTGTGATGTGTCAACGTGTATGTGTCTGGTGTTTGGTTTCCGTCCAAGGAGAAGTGGGGTCAGGGTGTCTGCAAAGTCATGAAGTTTTCACCAGGTCGTAGACATAAATGAGGTGGTCATCGTCAAACTTGATGAAGTATACGGACGGCTTGGCCTCCACCTGGTGGATGACCATGCCTGTTCGTTTGCCTCCGTCCTCTTTGGCATACTCCACCTGTTTCCCCACCAGACTGTCCACCACCTCGCCTGGTTCTCTCTCAGCTGGGATGCTGTCATCTACGAAAATGAAGGAATGACAGACAAAAGGTAAGACAAACAAACTGCTAATATGTCATATTTCGGAAATTGTTATCAGACAAAATCCAATTTTGATTTGAAGTTGACATCCATTTGTCAAGCAGGTGTCAGGGGAGCTGTGTCCCAATGGGAATGGAATGCTAGCTCTCCAAATTAGTACAATAATTTCTGAAAAATAAACCGTACCAGCTAAAATTAAGGCAAAATCTTGTTTTGTTCATATATAAGAGAACATGCACAAATTATACGATATCATAAAAGTCACGAACAATCTATAGAGAAGACGCACTGGACTATAAGCCGCAAGGTACAAAGCTTGTGCAAAAAGTAGTGGCTTATAGTCCGGAAAATACAGTAACTAACACTTCTGGTATGTTTGAGGCACTTTATCGGGGTTCAGCGCTATGTAGATTACGATGCACTGTGATCTATATTTATTCACATTTTCACATGGGATAGAAGTTTGATTTTTTTAATGAAATGAATGAAAATGTCAATAAGCATTCCCTATGAACCCAACCACAAATGTTTTTTTAAATAAAGAAAAATAGAACAGAATGTAATGTAAAAAACTGTTTGTGACACATGACTTCTTGTCACGCACACACACACACACACTCACTTGAGTCAGGCATGATGCGTAGGTCTCCTTCTTTAAAGTCATCCAGCAATTGGTACATGTAGAGGACTGGATCTTTTTCGTAAGTAATATAAAACCAGGTGGTCATGATGGGAGCCCGGGCCAGCACCATTCCCCGCCATTCCTCCTTTGGACCTTCCTCGGTTTCAAACATATGTTCCACCGCTTTGCCTATCATTGTATCAGCTAGATTGACGTCTGTCAGGCGGGACTTAGCTGCATGAATGGAAGAATAAGAATAACGCATGAGCCACTTTTCAGGAAATCATGCGGCGCGCTGCACATCAGTAAAACTGGGATGTTCCCAAAGTAAACACCTTAAGAGTTTAGCAGTGTTTATTTAGAGAAGACAATTCGTTACGAGTGAAAAGTTTCAAACCCAAACGGCTGCAAATTGAATCTGTGAATGCAACGTGAAGAGGACATGTAGGCCTGGTCGATTATGGAAAAAAGCTATGAATCACAATTATTTTGGTAATCATTGAAATCACGAGTCGTCAGGCGATTGTTTGGTACAAAACAAGAAAATGTGTCAAAAAATATGAAGACAAATTTCTGTGAAACTCGATAATTATGTAAGGTCCTTAATGGACTAAACATTTTTTATGACAAAGCAGATGTACTCTATAAATTTAAGAATAGTTTTCTTGTATCAACAAACATTGTGCATTGGATATTAATGCATATTAATAATCGTTTTTCTTACAATGATTTGGTAATCGTGGCGTGTAGTAATCGTATTTGAATTTCGATTAATTGCACAGCCCTAAGCAACTCACTGCGATTGAGAGCATGACGAAATGTGTCATTCTGGACGTATACTGAGTATTTGTCAGATCACAAATGACATTTCATGGCAAAGATTAGCTAAAATACTGTGGATACATTCAAAGAGGAATGTCGTAAATATTCTTGACCAAGTACCGTATTTTCCGGACTATAAGGCGCACCTAAAAACCTAAAATTTTCTCAAAAGCCGACCGTGCGCCTTATAGTCCCGTGCGCCTTATATACGGACTAAATTCCTAAATCTAAACTGGCCCGAAGCATTGTGTCATGAAATCAATCATAAGTGGCCCGCTGAAGACTATGAATCATGAATCAAAAAGACTATGGATCATTATTTTGTGATTATAAATTAGTTTGTTGCGTCTGAAGTTGAAATAAAAATGATAAAATGGAGAATGATTTGATTTGGATTAAAAATCTGACATGATGCATTCATGGTCCGCCTTATAGTCCGGTGCGCCTTATATAAGGACAAAGTTTTAAAATGGGCCATTCATTGAAGGTGCGCCTTATAGTCCGGTGCGCCTTATAGTCCGGAAAATACGGTAGTCTTAAATGGTTTGTTAATTCTATTCTATATTTCACAAGGCATGTTTTTCTCAAATTAAAAACTGCTATTCCAAGAGGCAATTATTCTATATTTTCCTAAAGATCATGAAAATGGGAAAGCAGTGTGGACATAGATCAGGGTCAAATGTTGTTGACCACATCGCTCAACAACATTAGACCCTGATCTCAGTTCACACTTACCCAGTCGGTCAGGAAGCACCTCGAGTCCTTGAACTCTCTCATCCTTGTGAAGCTCCAGACCGTACACACAGTCAAAGCCATCATACTTTATTAGATAAAGAGACGGATTCACTGGCACCTGGTTGTGAGAAGAAGCAAGAAGTCAGTAAGTGAAAAGATTGGACACCCTTCAATATTGGCTCAAGTCAGAACAACAATACAAACATTAATAGGAAAAACGTCAAATCTTAACACTGCATATAAAAAAAATATTCAAAACATTTCAAGGCCAAGTGATACAAAACTACAAAGATCATCTGTTTCGAAATTTAGCTTTGCACTCTCCTCAAAGATTATCGGAAAAGTGTGGCTGCCCCAATATTCTTGCTGTTCTGCAACACGTCAATCTGACACCTTCTACTCATTCCCCTTGATGAACTGCCTTTTCTGGTCGGCAAGTTTTGGGGCAATATTTGCACTCAATCTGTTTGCTTTTGAACTTCTGAGTTAATTTCAGTGCCGTCATTACGTGTTGCATTAATGAAGAAGAATGAGCCACGTCGAAAGAATCCACGCAAACCCAAGCCATGACATTACCTGCACTGAGTTTCACAGACATGTTTTTACATTTCAAATTATCAACTGATCTTTGTGTTTTCAAAGTTGCCTTTCCATCACTTTGGTGACTGTTCCATCTATCATCACACTAGTTGCAGGCATACCGTATGAAAAAAACTGTGACTTATAGTCCAGAAAATACGGTATACCATGACAGAATGGGGAAAAAAACCTCATAATTCAAACTAATGGAAGCAGTATTTCTTACCTGGTCAAGAACTGTCCCTTTCCATACTACATGCCCACTTCCGTCCTTCCAGATGTGTTGGATCCTGCAGCCGACAATGTTGCGTCGTGGCTGTGACATAACTTTGGTGGTTGGGCCCAGATTGCTCTTATGTTTCCTTCAGGGAGATAGCGAACAAAATTGTCAACTTGAACAGTCATTTGAGGTGCAGTAAATACTCAAGTAGGAACTAAATTAAGGTGACGTACTTATTGGGATTTTTTTTCTTCATCATATTTGCAGAAACACCTGCATGCCCTGAGGAGAAGCAACATCATAGCAGAGTCAACAAGTGGGAAAAAAATAGAATCGCAAGGAACTTGCAATCATGGTGGTTGTTTGGTCTCCCATTACACCCAATGTGCAACATCATTGTTACAGCAATATATTGTAAATAATTGATGAAAAATCAAATGTCTTATTCTCATTTCAAATAAGAACTCAAGAGACAGTGACACAAATTGAACATTTTATGAGGTAGGACCTGTATCAGCAGTGTCTCTGTGATCCGGAGTGCTCTTCATTCATCTGGAGGCGGGGAGGCAGTCAGGCTGCCCAGCTACAATGCAAAACCTTCAAAGGCTGGGGGGGGGGGAAAAAAAAATCATAAATCATTATTTACAGGGGATTGTCTCGCACATACAAAAAAGTTACAACGTTACTTTGAAAAAACAATTTGGTTAGTTTTAATTGTTCACTGAAGAGTTGGCATTTTATTCACCAATGCCTTTCATTCATTAAACACATTTTACTTTCCATCCCTTTATTTTAAAACTAATGAAATTTGCTTCTCAACCAGTTGCTGTATTATTTGACTAGATGGCATTATTGGTTTAAAAAGACATGTTTAAAAAGAAAACAAAAAGACCAGTCAGTGTATGTTCAGCATGATGTTAAACACAGTGTCACTTGGAAGAGTAAAAAAAATACAACTGATTCATAAAGCAAATTTCAAGCTTCATTTTCCAGAGAACTATCAAAAAAAAAAAAAAAAAGATTTTATTTCCAATTGACGTAAAAAAATGCACAAAGAAATTATTATTCTATTACTGGTTTGGTTACTAGCAACATGGTGATCACTGTCTTACAAAGTAAAACCAAATCTTTCATTTTGATTTGCCACAAAGCTCATCAGTCTGCTTTCATTGAAGACTACAGGAACCAGAATATATTTACGGTTTTAATTTTAAATGAAGAAAGTATCTAGTGATGATCAAAGACAACTATTGAAAAACATTTAATTATTAATTGATAATGGTTACACCTCTAGATTGATTGAATGATTTGTCTGTACTTACATTCTTCTCACATCAGATGTTAAGAGTTCTGAGTTTCTTGGATTCTGGCTGCTCTTCAGCTCCACATAAATCCGAACCAAACCTGGAAAAAAACTGCTAGTGATTAAAACTATAAGTTGATAACACCAAAAATTGGACAAATTAACAGTAAAACAAAATACAAAGAAAAAGTAGCAAAGCCAATGAATTAAAACCAAATATATTTTGATGTTGATGGTTTGCAAAAAAATCATACAATCAAAACAAAGAAATATGTACTGATCCGTTTTTTTGTTTTTGCCATGATCAATTATTTTCTTTCAATTGTCAAATTTCCAAATCTTCATAGAACCTTATTCAGAAAATGATTGCACAATCCATCCATCAGCCATCCAAAGTGGCTACCTTTAGGAAGCTATTAATGTCAGTCAAATTTATTTGCACTTGAGTGACAAAACTGAAAACACTAATTTGTCATGCCTAAATAGCTGCAAAACAAAAAATCAAAAATCAATTCTTCACATTCGATTTAATCCTCAACGGTGACCACCCCGAATTACTCATTGTTAGACAAAACTTTATGATCCAAACTTAAAACAATATTGTACATGACGTTTGAGTGTATGAACAGCGACTCTTGGAAATTCTGCAACACTGTGTATCAAACCGAACTTGACCAGAAATTACGTTGTACCCTGTACAGGAAATTAACAAGCATGAAGAGCAAAAGCATTGAAACGAACCAGCTGAGCCTGCAACTGCTCAGTAAAGCTTTCATTTCGGAAACATGAGACTCGAGCCAGAGAGGGAGTCCCCTGTGTATTATTTATCTACAAGCAGGGGTCTTACGTAACACATCTAGCTCTTAAATGGAGCTAAAAGAGCAAAGAATGAGAACACGCAGAAGATAGACATGGGCAGTGACATCTAAATCCAGTAGAATAGAAACATGCCCCCTTCTCAGGTATCCCCAGCAGCTGTAGAGGATTTGAAAAGCCATTCAAGGGGCAAATGTCACATGGAAAGGATTAGCTCAAGTTGAATGGTCAAGTTGTTTTATGGCAAGCTGGGAGACTAAAAAGTCATCACAAACAAGTACTATTAAACGACACATATTAAGTTGCTCTTCTGCCAGCAGGAATGTAAATTTGGACAGGAATGCAAAAACGAGATACGACTTTGAACGGGAGTCATAATGACCTTCAGAGTCTTGACTCATGACCAAAGACTTTTGAGCGTGACAAACAACCACGGCAACAACAGTAGCGGCAATGAAGCAGAATCTTGCCGTACATGCTTATCCCACCTGCAGAGGCAACCAACCTTCTAGAAACACAGATCATTTTCCTGCAGCTGGTGGTGATTTCTTCCCTGTTGCCACAGGCAACACATGATGAGTCATCGGTTGTAATAGGGCAGAGTTATTTTGGACAGAAACGGCTCAATGTCATCTTGTGCAGCATTGAAACCAGAGAGGGGTGGTCCCATTGTAACAAGGAGCAGACCTCAATAATTGTGTTCAAACAAACTAATAAATAAATAAATAGTTATCTTTGTTCACCACCACACCATTGGAATCCCATCAAGTTGTAGGATTATTATGTGAAAATATGTTTGCTGAAATTGATTTTCGAACACCAATTCTTCTAATACTATGAATGAAGACCTCTGATAAACTTGATACGGCCGGGGGAAAAAACATTCAACACTATTTTCTCAGTCCTGTAAAGTCTGGAAGTGTAAGTCTTACACAGAGCTCAGCTCCTTCTGTTGTTTCAAGTGACGAAAGGGTGGGGGAATAAGCAGGCAACGAGTGGTGCTTTTTCTTTAGCTTTTTTGTGATTTTATCACAGAAGGGAATCAGTGTTCAAATTTGGTTATTTATATACAAACAGGGGTGCACAGAAAATCTCGCCCTCATGGATGAACTTGACAGACTTATGGCACATCCGAGCAAAGCTTATCATTACTGTGTGAATGTCATTTTAATTTTACAGCAACTGGAAAAACCCTTTTTCTGATTTTTGTTTGTTTGTATTTCTTAAATAACAACATATGCCAGGGTCTAAAGTTAGAACCTTATTAGAACTGTCGCGGCAACATACTGTCCTCTTGTCACGACATCAGAAGGGCATGAAAATTCCAATTTGTGACTTCCATCGATGAGTCAACAAGCCATTATAGGCAAGAAAAAGGTGACTACACTACTAGAAGTGGTTGTTGAGTGAGGGGGTGGACTTTGCATTCCCCCTTAAAATACCACATTGCGCTTTCTCGCCACTAGGTGGCAATGTTTTCCACAGTTTTGAATAAGTGAAGACGCTGGTTTTCTCATTCTGAACAGCTGTTGCCATAAAAACAAAATGACATTTGTATTCTCACCTGTTTCACACCCAAAGGTTTGCCAGCATTCAAAGGAGATCCATTTGCAGATTTGTGTTGTATGATTCTAACCAAACTAACCACTTCACCACTTGCGGGAGGAAAGTGTTTACTTGTCTTTTTTCTTGTTTGCTTGCTTTTTTTGTTAATTTGTTCGTTTATTTGCTTTCTTGATTCCACTTTTTTTTCGTTTGCGATTCCTTTTCCTGTTTTGCTTAATTTTTGATTTGCAGTTGTGTTTCATCTTGATGTGTTTTTGTTAGCAATTCTTATTTGCTTGATTTTTGTTTGCATTTTGCCAATCGCAGTGCACACACAGACAAACAAGCATTCATACTCGCAAGCACATCTACGGACAATTTGGAGTGTATCATGGGCCTACCATGCACGTTTTGGGAAAGTGAAACGAAACCAGAGCACCAGGAGAAACCCCATGCAGGCTCGAGGAGAACATTCAAACTATGATTAGAGGAGCCACAAAAACTCACGACTTGTTATCTGCAAATCAATTCAAATTTGTTCATATACTCACAAAGGGTTCTCAAAGTGCTTCTGGTCCACAGTTCACAATGATAGACATCCATCCATCCATTTACTATACCGCTTGTCCCCACAGGGGTTGACAGGGGGATAGACATCTTACTAACAAATACTCAAAACCATGAATTTGAATCCATCTTGGTGAACAATATGGCCTTCTGACATAACGTGAGATTGAAACAGGGGTTGAAACAGGATGAATTCAGAAAAAATATTTTCAATAGACTTATTAAGCATTGACACTGAATCTACATAGGTGGTCCCTCAAGGTTCCCTGGCTGTGACATTTAAAGTTCAGCTGATGCTTAGAAGAGTTTTCATGATCATTTTGGAATTTCAGTGTGCTGTTTTTTCTTTACTTAAATTAAAATACACTAATTCTTCATACTGTGCTTTCAAAGGCTGCTGCATTCCTCATGACCTTGCTGAAGAGTATGACGATGACCCAGAACATAATAATGGAGAATGGTTCAAAAGAAACAAAGACATATCTTCAAATGGGCAAAGACTATTCTGAAGCTCATTGTGTCATTAACTAGTATATGGTAAGTAGATCTTGCAAAATACTGCATGGATGATATGCTATTATTTTTACCGGTGTGCTTGTAGGACAGCAGCTGGATTGGTTTACCTGGAGGATTAAACTTACCTTTGCTTTAAATTAGTTACATTGGTGCCTATGATCAAACATAGCAAATAATATTGGAGGTTTGAAATGCATTATACAAAAACAAAATGCAACAGCACGATATGCTCAGACAAAGACATTCTGCTCGTGCAGTAAAAATAGTTGTTGGTTTTGTGACAAAAGTGGCTTGTTTTCCTGTCTGCTGTGTGAAATAAGCTTGCTAAAATAACCAATGCAAAGGCTGGTTGGGAACATGGCAAATATACAGACATCATCCCCAGTGACTGAGAAACGAGCAAGCAGGTTCTGCAGGGCCAGCGTCAGCCATGTTGCTCGCTTGATTTACTCTCGATTGTTTAAACACACATACAGTGATCAGACAGATAAAGGTGTAAATGACTTAAGGACTGACCAAAAGATGAAAGACATACATACTGCAGGAAGATTATGTCTCAGGCTGTCTGCTGCGGCGGCTGCTGCTGCTGCGGCTGCGGCTGCTGCTGCTGCCCGGCCCCTCCCCCGCCAGCCGCCACACCAACCGACTGCGTGAGGACGCCTTTTGGCAAAACGAACGCAGAGTGTTTTTGTTTTGGGCGGTTTACCTGCAGCATGACACGCAAGTTGAACGCCAGTTGCACGTTCACTTCTGTCTTACCGTTTTTATTTTTCACCAGTATGTCCAAAATATGACTGCAGTGAGTTGTCTCGCCCTCGGCTGTCTGTCAACAGAACCCGTTTCGAATACTCGTGAACGCGCTGGGACTGCACGGCCATCGCACTATGGAAGGTTAAGACATTTTCATACAGTTGAGACAATTCCGGTGAAGCCCTTCAAAATAAAAACAAATATGAATCGTACAACAACAGAATGAAAGACGAGGAAATGTGTAAGGTCATCATAATAAGTTTATGACAACTGAACATTGATTCAAAAAATTATACTGTTTTACTGATGTACGTTTGATTGTGTTTCAATCTATCAAATCTGGTCCAGGCATAATGAGCATCAGTGGTTGGAACCTAAAAAGCACAAATATTGAAATTGATTTTGGTATTTATTTTTCGCACAACTCTTTAAAAATACATATTTTATACCTTGTACTCTTTACTTTGTTGACATAGGCTTGTTATTTTTTATGACCTCTGTAGATTATGGCACAATGTAAAAAAATCATTGGATTGATTGATTGATTGATTGATTGATTGATTGATTGATTGATTGATTGATTGATTGATTGATTGATTGATTGATTGAACATAGTGTGCAAATACGTTTTCAGGTTGTATAGAAAGTGTGTGTAAACGTGTGCGCGCGTGCGCGCGTGTGTAAGAAAAAAAAAGTATGATTCAACTCTAAAATCAAGGAAACACTGAAACAATTGAAATGTTGCCATACAAATTAGCTCTTATTCTTTACAAACTTATTTCTTTACAAACTCTGTTCCGGCCTTAAAGTCGTAGCTTCAGCATGTCATTTTCTCTCCCCGCCCAGGCTCAGTTCTGCAGCGTCTGCCAAATAGTGCAACCTGGAAGAAAAGCCTGGCGCATAACGCTTTTATTCTTGCTAAAGGGAAATGTGCTTTCGGCAGTTTGCAAACATATTTTATTAAGGCGGCGCTAGACTTATAATCATATCAATAAATGCTTTTGCCAGTTTGCAAACTTATTTTATTAAAGCTGCGTTAGACATATATAATCATATCAATATAATCTTCAGTAGTGGTGTGCTCGTGTAGTTGCATGATTGGCGCTAAGGAATGTGAAGGCAACTCCATGAAATTATTTTCGACAAAGTGTTGTGGAACATGATGTCCCAGACAGGGAGGATGGAAGGAGAACACCTCTCATCGGTCCAGACAGGGAGAACACCTTATTTGAACATCTCGGCCGGTGAGGAACGAGAATAAGAACTCGTCCTGGTGGTCCAGACCCAACCGCCAGACAGCTGAGGCCGGACACCTGCACTCAGCAGCAATAACACCCAGACGAGGAGGACATGGCCATCGACCAATCATCACACAATGATTGCTTGAATATTCATATTGTGTTTCTTTAAAAGTGGGCAACCCGGAAGAATGTGTTGTCTCTTGATGTTCACAAGAACACACGAGTTTTGGTGTGAGGGACCCGAGATCCAGGCGCCTGTATTAGTTTGCTTTGTCAGGAATAAATACTTGGTAAATTCGGCCTAATTGATCTACTGGTCTTCTCTTTGACAGAACGAACTCGCAAAATTGTTAGGTGCGCCAGTGTGTGGATTAGGACATAACTCTTGTGTTAAGTGTTGATCGCAATTTGGAGTCAGATCAATAACTAAAATCCGTAACCTAACATTGCTTAATTGTGTTCCAGCCTTCTGTAGAATGCGGAGAGAAGGGGAGAGCGGCTGTGACTGTGCGTGTGCGTGCGCGTGCGTGCGAGCGTGCGTGTGTATTTATGCTTGGAGTTTATTAATTAGTGTGAAGGCGAAGGCCTTCACACTTATGTTATTCTACATCATTCACATTATTCATCTTCTATTTTATTCTCCTCACTTTTTTTGACGCGCCTTCCTTCCACATAATCCATCCGATTCACTCCATTCCACTTTTGACGTATCCAGATATTCACGCGATGAGCGCTTGCATTTTTCTCTTTCAAAAAATTTTCCGTTTTCACAAAATTCGCAAATTTACAGCAAATTTATCCTCATTCATTAAATCTTAATGGTTAATGATCTTAACAGCACATTCAACATTTCACATTTGCGTCAATTCAGTTTGAAATTCTCATCATTCAGAACATTCAAATCACATTGGGGAAGGTTTTTTAACATTCCCAAAATTGCCAAGTTAAAGAATTTTACGTTTTCACGTTTAAAATTTGCGTAAAATTTAGTTTTTCACTTCTAATTTCTACATTTTTCAACCGATTCAACCCGTTCCAACTTTCAAATGTTCATCTTTTGCCTACCGATTCCACAACTTCCCACTTACCAAAAATTCCAAATTTTCAATTTTGAAATTCACGCCAAATTTTCCCGAATTTAGTTTTTCCCATCTAATTTCTAAGTCTTTCAACTAATTCAACCCATTCCAGCTTTAAACATCATTCTGTAGCATTCCCCAGGTATTTATTCAACTTCTTCGCCTTCACACGCAATTTCTCCAGAAATTGCAAATTCTACTTCATTATATATATATATATATATATATAGAGAGAGAGAGAGAGAGAGAGAGAGAGAGAGAGAGAGAGAGTGAGAGCGAGAGAGAGTCCCTTGCAGTGAAAGTAGCCCGCCAGCCCACATACGATGTTGAAGATCTGATCATTTGAGATTCAAACACCGGCGGAGAGTTACAGGGGGGGAAATAATTGCATAGGGTTTTAAAGTTATATTTAAGGTAAAGGTATTAAAGGTAATTTTAGCACATTTATTAATTCAAAAGTATGTATCAAACTGGTAACAGAATCAGTGCCGTACCCAAAAAGCAGCGCCCAAAATGTTTTATGGCCAAATGTGTAGACAAAGATATCAAAATGTCTTCAGAAATGCAGTCATGTATCTCAAAGCAAAATATGTCTAGAGCTACCAACAACAATCACTTTTCATACCATCTTGCTTGTAGTATATCTAAACATTTACATCCCTTTAAACTGCTGCATAATAGATAGAAGATGTTCACTCCGTTTCTGGATGCTGCTGTGCTCCTCCTTTAGCTTCTCTTGCTCTTGCAGCACTTCCTCCTAAAATTAATAAATAGGATTACTGCACTGTCACAGCAAGGACTACTTTAAGGAAGGGATGTGTTTTTCATTTGGGTTTAAACGAATGGATTAATCAGCAAACATCTGTAGGAAAAGAGTTCTCGAAGGATTGGGACAACAATGTCGAAAGTTCTGTCCTACAAAGTATGATACTTGTTACAATTTATGAGCTCAGCTTTTGAACATCACATGACCGTAGCCAGAAAATGGGTGAGCAGTGGCGTCTGTGTTAATGCAATAAGGCTTGGTTGGGACTGCAGTAGCTTGAGTTATTTTTTTCTATATTTTAACTGCTTAATTGTATTCATAAATATAATTTTGTAATTCACAAAAAATCTTCTAGTGTTCCAGTTGATTTCGAGACGGAGTTGCTAGTTCTTTTTCTGTTTTTCTCTACGTATTCCTCAATTCCTCTTATATTGGTTCCCAGCTTGTTACTTTAATGTTGAGATAGTTTGGAGCATTTTTTTAACAACTGCTTTTTATTTCTGCACTTGTTGTCCAACATTATCTCAGCTATTTTTAATTCTGAGGTTTTACAGGTGTAATACCTTGGACATTTTAATCGTTTTGTAAACACAAAGAGTTGCATTCCATTGACCCCTGTAAAACATTTACGATCCTATGGAGGTAGTATCACCTCCTGGGAAAGCGCAGGAGACGTTGGTAATTGCATTATGTCTTGACCCTTTGACCTTAAAAATAACACGGGTGAATTTTCCTACAGGCCTCCTCGGTAATCAAAGACTGGGATGTTTTGAATGAATGCAAATGTATTATTATTTGCTTTTAGTTTAATATTTTTTCCACACGTTGTTCCTTATTCTTACAAATGATCAAAAATGTTCCATCTCTCTATCCTGACACCTCAATCAGTGTTCTTTTCTGTCAACTTTAACAACTTCTAAAGTACCTTCATCCACTGTTTTTTTAACCTCCACCCCAATCCTTTCATTTGCAGATCATTAAACAGGTCCTTGGGTGCTTTACTTATCTTTGAATTCACCTCAGTATGCTCCATTTACTCTCTAGTTTTTCAAAAGTGTATATTATATTAAATTTTAAATGAAGCTTTTCTTAAACTGTTCAACATGTGATGAAAGTGTGAAGACCCCAAATAAATGCTTTACTCCTGATCTCAACACGTTATGTATACAGAAATGCCTTTTGTACCTTCCAATCTTGACAGAAATAAGTGTCTGTGTGTGCGCGTGTGTGTGTGCGTGTGTGTGTGCGTGTGTGTGTACAAATGCCAATGACAAAACAAAATGAGCCAATGAGGACTTACAGAGTTGTGCGAAATGCATGCAATCCAATGTATTTGTGTGTTTGTATTCACTCTCAGTCTGCAGAGCTCCCTCCTTTCTCTGTCATTTTCCTCAGCTCTCGCACGAAGCCATGCCTCGTTTTGAGAACGATGTCTGTCGAGCATTTCCTGCAACTCCTAATACATTCACGGAGACACACAAGCGCAACACATCCCACACAGTATTATTGATTGATTGATTGAACATTTATTGGACTGACAAGACGATTTGGATTCTGAAGCATATTAAACACGGAAGTTGTGTACGATTCAAACAGTTCGATAAAATAATAAACCTGTTGGTGTTGTTGCTTCTGGGCCTCGTGGCCTTCTCTGGCTATTTGCAGAGCAGCAGCAGATTTTGACAACGTTCTCTTCTCCCTGAAACAATTTAAAATCATTTAAAATAAGGAACAAAAAAAAGCGATTAAAAAATGGTATTGTCTTGTGCTGTATTACAAGTCAAAGCAAATTTACAAATCACTGTTTTACACTTAGTATTTAAATGGATATGTTGGTTAAATGAAATGATTGTTGTTGCCACAGAAGTTGTGATTTTTTTTTCTCTTTCATAAAGCTTAACTAACGTACTGATCTAGCTTCTGGAACTCCTGGTCAAGTAGAGTGAACGCAGTCTGGATCATCGACATGGCCTTGTCTCGAACTACACTGAAGTCTCTGTGGACAAATATCTGGTGCAGAAGAATGCACAAGTGTAGTTACACGATACACAAGACTTCATACATTAATGAAACGTACGTATAAATATTGTTGGGTTAAGTGTATTGTTAGGTTAGGTTGGCTTTAGCTTAGGTACACTGTACATCAGGGGTGTCAAACTCATTTTTTTTGCGGGCCGCATTGTTGTCATAGCTTCTTTCGGAGGGCCATTATGACTGTCAACCCAAATAAATGTATGAGCACCTCATTTTATATACAGTAAAAGCTACAAAACAAACTGACAAATAACTCGTTTTCAAATCAGAGTAAAACTGGTCAAATATTAAAAAAAATATATATTAAAAGTAAAGACAATTTGCAATTCTAGTCATGACACACGAATTTGATGCACAATTTGTCTTCGCGGGCCACATAAAATGATGTGGCGGGCCGTATCTGGCCCCCGGGCCTTGAGTTTGACACCTGTGCTGTACATTATTCATCTTGGGAGAAAAAGGTTATTACAGTATACATTGTACAGTGAATATTAGATAATTTTGTGTGAGCGATTGAAAGATTTGTATGTGTGCATGTACTAATCACCTGCCCACGAGCTGTTATACTCTTGGACTGGTTGGCTGGAGAAGAGTCACTCAGATCATAGCGAACGTTGGGAATTTTTGTGGGAGTAAAACTGTTGGTTGACCAAACCAGAGTGAAAAGTAGAAAAGTCATGTACGAGTGTTATGCAGGCAATAACAATTGTACACTGCACTTATGCACAGACACACACCTGTAACTGAGTCCCTGAAGACCAAATTCAGACAGAATCTCCTTCATGACTGTGGATGAGAAGTTATGTTTCAGCTTTTACACTCCAGCTTCACGTCATATATCAGGCTCTCTTTTTGTAGTCAGCTTATCTGGAGAAATGCTGACGAAACCTGATTTTTATATCACAATGCAATTCTTGCTGCACGTTTGCCAAAATGGCATACAGGTCTCTGCCAAGATGGGTGGGCCGATATATCAGAAGTTGTGTCTTGCATTTTGTGAAGTAACAATGACAGAAAGTTGATCTTACATCTGCTAAGTCGCCAGCGCAGGATAAACAACTGGTCTATCGCAACATATTTCATTCATAAATATGCAAACAGCAGGCATCCAACTCTCTAAATTATTGCAATAATATCTTTGAATGATCCCACTGAGCAACATCAATTCATTTCACCACTGCACCACTTTCATAGGGAATGAAAGGAACTGTGTTCATTGGGCACAGAATACTGACCACTCCCACATCGACACAGCCCTCCCTCTCACAGTTACTGCTCTCTGTGAAATTACCAACATCAGGTCCAACCCATCTCTGCACAGAAGATATGCCACTCGTCGAGAAGAATTGATGCCAATCACAAAAAGAGAACCTCATATGTTAAGATGGATTTTTGTGAATAAACAAACCAATGCTAATACCTGGTTGCCTCTCCGAGGGATTGATAAGTTTCATTACTTTCAGATCATTAAATTCTTGCTCTTCATTCTTTCCTCCAAATATGTACAACTGCCAACCACACAAACATTATTTTAATAACCATACAAATGCACCAGAAACTGGAGATCCTCAATTTACAACAGTCCCACAAATGACATTTCAAGGTTATGAAAGTAAGCATACATTATTGAAGGCACGCTGAATTATAGTCGATTTTTCCATATTTTATCATGTTTGGCCTTCAATCGTTTTTCATTATAAATGAGAAATTTCGGTTTCACCACCCTGTAAGAATGCAACATTGTCATAAACCGAAGACCTTCTGTTTGAGTGTGCCGCATACTCACATGGCTGTGAACGATAAAGGCGGTGTGTCCGTTTCGTCGGGCAGGAGGAATGCCAACGTACAAAGGAACTTTCCATTTCATCTTAGCTGAGGACACAAACAGTACCAGGAAGAAGGAGAGATACTTCATCTCTTGGTTCACATGTACTCATAATCTGTACTCACCAATACTGAATTTGTGAATCTCATTGGATGATGTCACTGATTGGTCATCATTTGAGTTTTTGCCTCCGAACAGGTAAATATCCTAATCATGTGGACAGTTATGAATGTAGTGACATAAAAGCCATACATGTGACAAACCTATTGCACTAAAGCTTTATTGTTAAAAACAAACAATAATGCCTTTGCTTGCATTTTGACATTTTGTGTATGTGAAATAGTCAATAATAAATCATTAGTACTTTTTAAGAAAAACAGTGTATACATGTGTCTGTGCATGTTTACTTTGTCATGGTGCGCAGTCAAAGTATATCCACTGCAGGCAGCAGGCAACTCTCCCTTTGACTCCCATTTCTGCCAAACCAAGTTTTCTACTGATACAAAAAGAAGGCTCTCAATGATATGTTTTTAAATATAATTTAGTCGTCGCGATTTGTCGACTAATCAGATCATATGTAAAACACAGCATATAGATAGATAGATAGATAGATAGATAGATAGATAGATAGATAGATAGATAGATAGATAGATAGATAGATAGATAGATAGATAGATAGATAGATAGATAGATAGATAGATAGATAGATAGATATTACAATTACAAATGCTTCGATATTATAGTGTTAATTTCGTTTGTCTTTAATGTAAAACTACAAAAAGAAGTGTCAAAAAGCCAAATTGGATATAATTCCACACCAAACGTAAAAAAGGGACTAGACAAAAGTATTGGCACCCTTTGAAAAATCATGTGATGCTTCTCTAATTGTTACTTACCTGTAGCACATACAGGTGATAGGTGAAGTAACAGATGGTGGCAAATACTAATTCACACTTGCAGCCAGTTAAAATGGATTGAAGTTCAATTCGGCCTTCAAAGAAAAGAATACTGTCTCTCCAGTCAAACATGGCGGAGGTTCCCTGATATTTTGGGGTTGCTTTGCTACCTCTGGCACTGGACTGCTTGACTGTGTGCATGGCATTATGAAGTCTGAAGACTACCAACACATTTTGCAGCATAATTTAGTGCCCAGTGAGAGAAAGCTGGGTCTCCCTAAGAGGTCATCCTGTTTTCCAACAGGACAATGACGCAAAACAAAACACACTTCAAAAAGCACGAGAAAATGGTTTGAGAGAAATCACTGGAGACTTCTAAAGTGTCCAGCAACAAGTCCAGACCTGAATTCCATAGAACACCTGTGGAGAGATCTCAAAATGGCAGTTTGGAGAAGGCACCCTTCAAATCACAGGGACCTGGAGCAGTTTGCCAAAAGAGAATGGTCTAAAATTCCAGCAGAGCATTATAAGAAACTCATTGATGGTTACCAGAAGCGGTTGTTTGCAGTTATTATGTCTAAAGGTTGAGCTACCAAGTAGTAGGCTGAGGATGCCAATACCGTAATTTTTGGACTAAAAGTCGCTCCGGAATATACGTTGCATCAGACATAAAATGCACAATAAAGTGAAAAAAAAAACATATATAAGTCGCACCGGAGTATAAGTCGCATTTTGGGGGAAATGTATTCAACAAAATCCAACACCAAGAACAGACATGAACGAGCAACAACAGACTAAACGATACGGTATGCTAACGTGTAGTGTTGGCTCGTGAGTGAACGATTCGTTCAAAAGGAACGAATCTTTTCAGTGCACGAGAGTGAACGAATCACTTCCTAAAGTGATTCGTTCTTTTTTTCCTTTCCTTTCATATATAACTAACCAGTAGATGTCAGTAATGCCCATTGCAGCTGGTGCTACCTCGCCGTAAAACAAAACGAAGAAGAAAATCAGCCAATCAGCAGCGCCAGCGAGCGTTAGATGGAGAAGGGACTTTACGAGTCAGTGACGTAACTTCCCGTTCACGAACGAGTCGTGAATTGCATTTCCCGTTCACCAACGAACGAATCTGTGAGTGAACGAATCACTCAGTATCACAGTATGACAATCACTCACTGAGTGAATCACTCACTGAGTGAATCACTCACTGAGTGAATCACTCACTGAGTGAATCACTGAGTGAATCACTCACTGAGTGAATCACTCACTGAGTGAATCACTCACTGAGTGATTCACATTTCCAGTTCACCGCGAGTTAGGGGGGGGATTCATTGAACGATTCGTTTGAACGAATCTTTTGAGTGAACTGATTCTAAGGATTCAGTTCACCTAAAAGAACTGGAATGCACATCACTACTAACGTGACATAAACACAAACGAAGAGCTGAGAACGGGCCTGACGTAACATTAACAGTTATCCAAATAACTATAACATAAATAACACCTTTATCAAACCATCTGTGTCACTCCAAATCATTAAATCCATCGATCGTCCTTTATGTAAACAATGCCGCGTGTGCGCCGCGCTGCTGACGTTGGTTGCAGTTCAAATTATTCCACAGGCCCATATAACGATATATAAATTATATATCAAATAACTATTATATAAACAACAATATTATCAAACCATCTGTGTCACAAAAAATCAGTAAATCCATCGATCGTCCTTTATGTAAACAATGCCGTGTGTGCGCCGTGCCGCTGATGTCGGTTGCAGTTCAAATTACAGTAATCCCTTGCTACATCACGGTTCGTTTATCGCGGTTTCACTACATCGCGGATTTTTGAATTTTGAAAATTTGTGAATAATCTCACATATAAGTCACTCCTGAGGATAAATCGCCCCCCCCCCCCACCCTCACTATGAAAAAAAAATGCGATTTATAGTCAGAAAAATACGGTACTTTATGTCTGAACCATTTTTGGAGTTTTGTGTAAAACGACAATTGATTTGACTCTTTTTTTTCCCTTCTCTTTTGTGTTTTTACATTGCAAGCAAAATAAATCATTTGTGATTGCAATCATTTTCTGGAAAGAATTGAGCATTAGCTGACAGAATTGCAGGGGTGCCAATACCTTTGGCCAGCACTGTATACCTCATTATAATTAATTTACAGCCAAGACTCTCCCAGTCTGGTCAGGTCAACTTACCAATATTAAGGACATGAATGTCCTTACAGAATTCTCCACTGTCTCCATAACCCCCAAACATGAAAACCTGGTCACCAACCAGAGCACAACCCTGTCCAAACCTACACACACAAAAGTATATATGAATGTGCTCTAGGGTGTTTAATCCAGTTAACTCTTTAAGAGAAGAGCCTCTCACATGGGAGGAGGTGGTGAGCCACTTGTCTTAACTGGTGTCCAGGTGTAGGACACTGAAAACAGTGTGCATGAAATAAAAACAGAATAAAATACGACAGCAACATCTAAACTGTATAAATATAGAACTTCCACAATTTGTACCTGTGTTGAAGACCATGAGGTCATCAGTTGCTATCCCCCCGAGAGTTCCTCCATACACATAGATGTTATCTTTGACAGCAACTGAGCTATGTCCACAGGTTCTGAGTGTCACACCTCCGACCGTTAGGCAATCCCAGGTCAGAGACACTGATAAACAATGAAAGCTTTTGTTATAGTCTTCTGAGTGAAGACAACAAAACAGCAACATGCATTCAAGGATCATGTGATGGACTTCACACACCACACTGCACTCACCTATGTCAAAACTGAAGACCCCTGGGAGACATTCAGCAGCCTTGGGATTGGAAACACCGCCAAACACATACACCTTCCCTTTAACAACACTGACACAAAAAATAATCTTATACAGTCATTTTGATTGTTTTTTTATGTACAGCAAGGGTCATTTAAATTAATAATCACTTAAAAAAATGCAAATTTTAATTCAAAACCACAATATTTTTTTTTCTAAACTTTTTTAGCATTATAATTACCAGAGAGTGTGGCCTTGTCTGGCCGTGGGAACCTCTCCACTCTGTGGAATCTGCTCCCATATTACGTCATCTGGGGAAACTACACATATCACTTTTGATTAACATTGGTCACCTCTCGGACTGGGCTTAGTAATTATTATGTGAATTATTTTATTTTCAATGTGTGTAAGTATTTGTAGCTGTATTTACTAATTGTGTCGTCAAGTAATTATGGCGTATTTGAATTGCGCAAGATACCCTTCTTCAAGTCATCTGCAGGATCAAACAATATGGATTAAAATTTAAGATCCCAGAAAGTACAGTACTACACCTGTTAGCATGTAGAAGTCATCAAAGTAAACAGGGTTGTCCTCCTAAATTAATCAATTGAAGCAAATGAATGTAGGCTGTAGTATCAAAGTTTCCATTTAACAAATTCCACACCAAGTCACCTCTTGGTTGTAGTTGGAGGCTCCTCCAAAGAGAAAGACGATGTTCCCTGCCAAAGCTGAAGCGTGGCCATATCTGTCAGCACAGAAACGATGATTAAATAACAAGAAAACAGACTCAAATATTTACATACTAATTAGGGTTCACTCTTGAATATTTTTAAAATCGATTAGTCTATCAATTAATCAAATCATTAGAAACAATTTTATTTGCAGTAGAGTGGACTTTTTCCTGACTGATTATTATTTATTATCCAATTGTTGTTTATCTAATATTATTTAGTGATAAAAAACAACAGCTGAACAACAGTTAAGCAATATCACACATGACGGTGGTCATTGCTTCTCAAAGTTAAAGCAGATATTTTCAAAATTTTGCTGAGAAATGTTAAGGATTACTCGATTATTGAAATAGGAAGTGATTAATTTTATAACCGATTTGTTGTCGATTATTCAATTAGTTTTGACACCTCTAATACTAATTGGCATAAAACTTGCTTGCAATAGTGGAGAAACATCTGTCGTAATCGTGGCTGAAATGTGACCCACCTGGGACATGGAGCCTCTCCTTTTATCTCTTTGTCTAGCCAATGACCGCTAGCCAATGCCATCTTCATTGTTTGAGCAGACACAAAGTATACAATACTGTAAAATCATAACTGTAAAAGATGCGAGTGAGAGCTGCTTGATAACTATAATAATGATGCAAATGAATCTAGACAAAATTACTCAGTGAAGCTGCAAACATTATTACAATGTGACGTACGACATGAAATATTCTTTAGCAATTGCAAATGATTGTTTGTCCTCAAAACCTACCTGCTTCAGAGCTAAATGTCACAAAATTAACTATTCTTGTTTTTCTGATGGTATTGTTGCGAAGCTTGAAGCTGTGCTGAGCCAAAGATGACTTTGCCCTCAGTCCTCAGGTGCTCAGGTAACAGTTGGTTTACACTTTCCTCTGCTTGAACACTGTTGCCTAGCAATACCTACAATTGGATCCAATCAGGTCTGCAAGATAATAGGTACACTAACCAATGAGTTACCTCCCAAATTCCCAAATCATTCATATGTTAATTGTAACAGATGGATTGATTAACTCTAAAAAAAAAAAACTTACAGTAGATGACTGCCTGGTCTTTACTGTTCATTGACATGAACCAATCGAGCCCCGACTTGCCACCAGACAATAACAGCTGGCGAATTAAGGATCTCCAAAGGCTCAATAATATGACCCAGAAGATAATGAATTATCGTCTGCATTCCCTTAAAAAACTGTACAGATCTTGCCTCAGTGAGCCGCAAAAAAAAAAAAGACTCCCAAATCACCTGTTTGAACTTCTACTATCAGGCAGACAACACTGAAAAGTGAAATAAAAAACAAACAGATTTAGACTCTTTTTTTTTCACAAGTGCCATCTCTTTATTAATCTCTGGCCACATAAGGTAATATTAGGTTTATTGATGAAATAGAGATGGTCTGCTGTGTTTTACTTATTCATTATTTATCATGCACTGTGAGAAGCACTTCAATTTCGTTTTTTTATTAGAATGAAAATAAAGAAGTAGATTCATTGCTAGTAATGAGCTGTATGTGAGGGATTCTTGATTCTTTAAAACCAAAGGAAATAGAAACAAGAAAGCTGACGATTATATAAGCTCAAATGTCAGAGTATGAATGCAAAGGCAGGTGTTTGAGGGTTACTGCAGCAACAAAAAGTCACCCCCTGTGATTCAGTCTAGATTTGGGTTAAATAGTAAATGAGGGTTCCTGTGAATCCTTAACCCCGATGATCGTATCATATTGTCCTTGAGCAAGACATTAAACTTTATTTTGTTCCCAGTAGGGCCTGGCAGCGCCGTTCACGGCAGCATCACTTTAATGTGTTTCTTGGGGGTATTTTCACCAAGCGTAACAAATTAAAAAGGTCCCCCCCCAAGCAAAGTTACAGTGGTTACTCATTCTAATAGCAGCCCTATTAGAATAAGTCAACCTGTGAAATTAGGTGCCCCCTCCCATTTTCAAATTCATCAACTGTTTGTAGCTATCAGTGATTCCTAATCGTGAACTAAATTGGCTTTTTCACAGCATGGCTCAGTCGTAGAATGACACTCTCCAAAATTCAAGGTGGTGGGTTCAATCCGAAACTCCAATGATCAGTGTCCTTGAGCAAGACACAAGAGCTGGTTCATAAAATGTTCTAAAAGCCATAGAATTCACACATAATGCAGCAAATTTAATTTACCTTAAGGTGTATTGTAGGAACCTTGCAATTACTGCACAGTGAAAAGTGGTTGACCAAATATTTATATTCATAACAACTTGGACTGTATGTTATAACATATTTATACATTCTGCTATAGGCGGAACGTCACGTGATTAAACCTGGAAAACGAGTGAGCTTCTTGTGTATGTAATTCTGACGAGCACAGCATCTGCTTGTCATGGTGGTTTGAGATTGCTCATTATTTTTTATGGCTGTGTTTTTTGTAAAACGTTAATAGAGGATATTTGAATGCAAACAAAGGACAATTTAGAATCTTCAATAATCCCAACATGAAAATTGTTGGAATGTGGCCGTATACTTCGGTGAACGTCATGGAGTGGAATTATTTATAGTATTCGACCATCAGGAGTAAAAAATGTGTAATGAGTTTGAGCATTTTTTGAAAAATCTCTCTGATTGATAAGAGGCGGTCACGTTTTCCTCCATCATTTGTTGTTATTTTATCAGACACACGAACGCACGCACGCACGCACCCACACGCACGAGCAGCCAGCCAAGACCACTGCCATTTACACGTGATAAGATTACACACTGCTAGTCCGTCTCCGTCTGTTACTGCCACAACAACCGGAATGTTTCAAAGTAAAATAAATATTTTGCCAAATGCACAGACGCAAATCGGTGGTTCACGATCGACATCTTTCCTTCATTTGAAGAAAACATCATAAATTAAATTTGATCAATTTACTGTATTTATTGGTTGAACGAATTACCGTGCGAGAAAGTGAGAGAGCCAATTCAAAATGGAACCACATGATTAGTTAATTGCTCAGTGCTTTATGGAGCCATCATAGCTGTGTCTTAAGCAATGAGTAACGCAGACATGAGAACAACTGCAATCAATCAATAAAGTCCGCAAAATTTTGCGCCTTTTGCGCCATAGGAAAACTTAAGACGAACCGGAAGTCATGTGCTCCTCATGTCTAACTTGACAGTATGCGTGAATGCACCATCCCAACGGAGTGAACCGCTGAGTGCTGACTAAACCGATGGAGTAACCAACGAATCTATCCGCCCTGAGACGATCATCTCATTATTGCTTGCATTCTGTTCGTAATCCCTTCGCTCGGTCTAGCCTCTTCGGGGCTCTCTTTAAGGTGACATCCTGGAACCACCCGGAGAACCGCGGATATCAACGCGGCAAGGATGCTTCGTCACCGGCGGCAGGTGTGAAGAGATGGCGGGGGAACCGCCGGCAGGCACCGGCCGAGTGGTTCTTGTCAAGAAGATCGTCATGAAGGACGGGGCCGCGGTGGGTAGATGACACGCCATTTTAACATCATTCTGCCTCAGCAATCCGTTCAGCATTGTCCTTATTTCACCCTGCACGTGTTATTGTAATTATCACCATTTGGATTGGAAAGCGATCACGTGAATTAATTCATTTGTCATATGATGTTATGATATCATTTGACATTTATTTTTCATTGTATGCAAAACACACCTTCAGACCAATATTTCATTTGAAAAGAACGTGGTTTTGAATAAGTGTTTGAACGCAATATAGTCAAACAGTATAATAGGGCGCGTTATAAGACGAAGAGGCCCATTTGTGTTATAATCAATCAGTCGGCTGTGATCAGAGCAATGGTGATGTGCTCAGGATGCAGCCATTATCTGTTACATAACAACTCTGCCTCGAACACACAGCGTTCAGTGGCAGTCTGCACCCTCTACAATAGATGCTCAAGCGTCCATTTTAACATCTCTGCTGAACTCAGCTCACCGCATTGCAATCACTCTGACACATACATTGTCATTCATATGAGCAAATATTTTGTTGTTGATTAGTTAAGAAAACACATCGATTTGGACTTTGCTCCTGTGTATTGGATTGAATTTTGTGTACAGCTGGTTGGATACGAAAATTATGTAATGCCTGTCAATTACTAAGACTGCACGCTGCATGAGTGGGTAGCACAGACGCCTCACAGATTTGTAGTTGTGTTCGAATCCCAGCTCGAGCCTTTTTATGTGGAGTTTATTTTATCCGGATTCTCTGATTTGCAAATTCAATTGAAGACATCATTTTACTTACAGTGCGAATGGTTGTCTTTACCTGTATAGAAAATGAATGGATGGCTATCAATTACAAATTAATTACATCGGTTTACATTGTAGAGCAGTGTTTGCCAACCTCTATTGAGCCAAGGCATACGATTTAGATGGACGAGATGGTCCCCAAAACAGGACTGATTTTGCAGGTGGAGGCCATTTCAAGTTCCTCCCTCTTGATATTTTTTAACTGTTTTTCCACAAGTGTTGGCTTTAGCTATAGAGTCATTATCACGACTGGCACCATGAGGCGATTTCTTAACCCTTCTGAAGTTGCGCAGATTGTACAACTCCTCCAGGATGGCACATCCATGCGTGCTGTTGCAAGAAGATTTGATGTGTCTCCCAGTACAATCTCCAGAGCATGGAGGAGATTCCAGGAGACAGGCAGTTACTCTAGGAGAGCTGGACAGGGCCGTAGACGGTCCTCATTCCATCAGCAGGACCGATATCTGCATCTTTGTGCAAGGAGGAACAGGTTGAGCATTGCCCGAGCCCTACAGAATGACCTCCAGCAGGCTACTGGTGTGAATGTCTCTGCCCAAACAGTCAGAAACAGACTTCACGAGGGTGGCCTCAGGGCACGACGTCCTGTAGTGTTTCCTGTGCTCATTGCTCAGCACCGTGGAGCTCGATTGGCATTTGCCATAGAACACCAGAATTGGCAAGTCCGCCACTGGCGCCCTGTGCTTTTCACAGATGAGAGCAGGTTTACCCTGAGCACCTGTGATAGACGTGAAAGGGTCTGGAGGAGCCAAGGAGAGCGCTATGCTGCCTGCAACATTCAGCATGACCGATTTGGTGGTGGGTCAGTGATGGTCTGGGGAGGCATTTTCATGGAGGGACGAACAGACCTCTACAGGCTAGAGAACGGCAGTCTGACCAGCTCAGTGGCCTAGTGGTAGAGTGTCCGCCCTGAGACTGGAAGGTTGTGGGTTCAAACCCCGGCCGGGTCATACCAAAGACTATAAAAATGGGACCCATTGCCTCCCTGCTTGGCACTCAGCATTAAGGGTTGGAATTGGGGGGCTAGATCACCAACTGATTCCCGAGCGCGGCACCGCTGCTGCTCACTGCTCCCCTCTCCCCCAGGGGATGGATTAAAATCACATGGGGATGGGTTAAATGCAGAGGACAAATTTCACCACACCCAGGTGTGTGTGTGACGATCATTGGGACTTTAACTTTAACTTTTAAATTAGGTATCGGGATGAAATCCTTGCACCCATGGTCAGACCCTACGCTGGTGCAGTAGGTCCTGGGTTCCTCCTGATCCACAACAATGCCCGACCTGTTGTGGCAAGTGTATGCAGACAGTATCTGGAGGATGAAGGAATTGACACAACTGAATGGCCCTCACGATCACCTGATCTAAACCTGATAGAATACCTCTGGGACATAATGTTTCAGTCCATCATACGCCGCCAGGTTGCTCCTCAGATTTTACAGGAGCTCAGTGATGCCCTTAGACAGATCTGGGAGGACATCTCACAAGACATCCGTCGTCTCATTAGGAGCATGCCGCGACGTTGTCAAGCATGCATACAAGCTCGTGGGGGCCACACAAGATATTGAAAAGAATTTTGAGTTGCAGAAATCGAATATAGGCAAAAAGGACAAGCCTGCCATATCATTTTTTCACTTTGATTTTTGGGGTGTCTGTATACTGAGCCCTCTGTAGGCTGAAAACGTTTATTTCCATCAAAAGATGTGGCATCCTTTTCTTCCTGAGACATTAAACTGTCCATATCGGTATAGATATCCATCCATCCATCCATCCATTTTCTGAACCGCTTAGTCCCCACGGGGGTCGCGGGAGTGCTGGATCCTATCCCAGCCGTCATCGGGCAGTAGGCGGGGGACACCCTGAACCGGTTGCCAGCCAATCGCAGGGCACACAGAGACAAACAACCATTTGCACTCGCACTCAATCCTAGGGACAATTTGGAGTCTTCAATCGGCCTACCAAGCATGTTTTTGGGATGTGGGAGGAAACCGGAGTGCCCGGAGAAAACCCACGCGGGCCCGGGGAGAACATGCAAACTCCACACAGGGAGGGCCGGAGGTGGAATCGAACCCGCACCCTCCTAACTGTGAGGCGGACGTGCTACCCAGTGCGCCACCGAGCCGCCGGTATAGATATCCCCCTAAAAAAATCTGATGTGTTTTCAAAGTGTTCCTTTAATTTTTTTGAGCAGTGTATATGCATACTGACATGACAATGACGTGGTGGTATCACAAGAGCATTTCATTGTGTGTGTATGTGTATGTACTAAATGCGTGATATGTATATATATATATACTATTATCGTTTTATGTCCGTGATAGAGTTTTACTGAGTTAACAGAGATATGACACTCCCCAACTGTGACATTAAACTCTGGTGACAGAATTAGATTGTATGCCTCTCTGCCTCACTAAACTATAGTAGTGATTTGAATGTGTGTATTAGCTTCAACAGGGTATCGGCCGACCAAGTGTGTACCATGCAGTTGTGGTCATCTTCCTTGAGTTCTTTGCCTGGGGTTTGCTGACCACACCCATGCTCACGGTGAGTAAGTTTGTGTCACACACATAAAACAAATTCGCATCTTGGCAAGTGTATAGACTCGTCAACAGTTCACAGCAAAAACATCTGTGGTCTGCTGTCCAGAATAGCACTTCACTCTAGAGTAGTCCTCAAGGCCATTTGAACCTTGTCTAAAATCCCACTGCGACTTACAAAAAGCTTCCAATTTCTTCATTCAAAGTGATGACCATCCATCCATCTTCTATATCACTTGTCCCCACGGGGGTCGCGGGCGTGCTGGAGCCTATCCCAGCAGTCATCGGGCAGTAGGCGGCGGACACCCTGAACTCGCAATCACACCTAGGGACAATTTGAAGTGCTCAATCAGCCTACCATCCCTCTCATGACAACGGTGTAATCTTTTCAATAACAATATAATTTATGAACTCATGACCACGGTGTAATCTTTTCAATAACAATTAACTTACCACGTTCCTTTCACAGTTTTCATTACATTGCACGGAATCATTTGTTTCGCTGTATAGACGTTTCTACCAAGCATGTTTTGGGGATGTGGGAGGAAACCAGAGTGGCCAGAGAAAACCCACTCGGGCTTGGGGAGAACATGCAAACTTAACATAGGGAGGGCCGGAGGTGGAATCGAACCCACACCGGCGGATGTGCTAACCAGTGCCCCACCGAGCCGCCTTGGGATTTTAGTGCTTTTGCTAATCTTAGTAATTATCTTCATCAATGTCATTGCACAGGAGATAAACACTTTAGGACTATCACTATCAAATATTTTTAGAACCCATTAGTCTATCAAATATTCCATCAATTAATCAGAAACAATTTTATTTCCTTAAAAGTGTATTTAGAAAAAATCCCCAACTGTTTATTAACCAATTATTTTTGTTTATTTTATGTATTATTTAGTATTTAAAAAGTAACAAAACAACCCAGGTAAAGTGGTGTGATCCGTGAAGATAGCTTTCATTTTCTGCTTGGAAATGTATCGACGATTTTTTTACTCAAAACCAGAACTCGTGGAAATCACATTTTTATTTAATAAATATGATGAGGACTCAAATAAAGGAAGAGTATTACTTTTTAGAAATTCTACATCATATAATTTCTTTTTACACCTGAGTTATATATATTTTTTTGAATGCAGAAATACTAACAATATTAATAATGATACCATTCAGTAAAAGAAAAAATATCTTTGTAACTTGATTTGGTGGTTAAAATATATTTTGAGAATTACCAATGTAGTTCATGTAGTGTAGCTGCCTTATTTTTAGATACAGTGGCAGTGATTGTACAAAGTTTATTAAACAATATGAAAATATGATCTATCTTTATTGTCTTTCTGTGTAGGTGTTACATGAAACATTTCCACAGCACACGTTCCTGATGAATGGACTCATTCAAGGCGTGAAGGTAAAAATGTTTTTCAAAAATCTTATTTGCAAATCATTGGTATTGCTTTTGCATTTTTTTGGGGGGAAAATTGAAATCAGACTACTCGGGTTACTGCAAATTACATCGTCAAGAGTTGAATTGATATACAGAAACATAATGGCATAAAAATTTCACATTTTGGAATCATTTTTAAACAAGACATTGGCCTTATTAACTACTGTTCAGCATTTTTTACAAGTGTTTTTTGCTGTCACTGACTTTTTTTTCCTCCTGTCAAGGGTCTTCTATCGTTCATGTCTGCCCCTCTGATTGGTGCTTTGTCTGATGTGTGGGGGAGGCGTTCGTTCCTGTTGGTCACTGTCTTCTTCACCTGTGCCCCAATCCCTCTCATGAGACTCAGCCCTTGGTAGGTCACGGTGTAATCTTTTTCCACAATAAAAATTAACTTACCACGTTTCTTTCACAGTTTTCATTACATTGCACGGAATCATTTGTTCCGCTGTATCCAATAGACCAGGAGTGTCAAACTCATATTTATCACGGGCCGCATTGTTGTCATGGCTGGAGTGCCATTATGACTGTCAGCCCAAATAAATGTATGAGCACCGCATATTATATACAGTAAAAGCTACAAAACAAACTGACAAATAACTCGTTTTCAAATCAGACGAGTAAAAACTGGTCAAATATTTAAAAAAAAAAAGATATTAAAAGTGAAGACAATTTGCAATTCTAGTAATGACACACGAATTTGATGCACAATTTGTCTTCGCAGGCCACATAAAATGATGTGGCGGGCCGTATCTGGCCCCCCGGGCCTGTTCAATAGCCATTTCTCAAATGCTGAGTCTATAAATCAAAATTATGATGGTTTTTTTTTTTTAGAGACTTTTGTGTTAGTGTTAAGCAATTAACAAGTAACATTGATCATCCCATTACTACGAACGCGGGACCAATTTATCACTGCTTCTATTTACAATATACTTGTCTATATATATACTATATATATAATTGTCAGTCTCAAACTGTGGCAAGCATCAACTCTTCTTTATTCAACCACTAAAGCCAAAAACACTTTCCTTAAATAGTATTTAGTGATTTATACCTTTGCTAATATTGCTAAAAAATTAGCAATGGCCGAGAAGTAAAATTGAAATTCTTTTTCAGAAATATATCTATGATGTGACTTCTCTCTTCCTTCTTTAACAGGTGGTACTTTGCCATGATCTCCATGTCAGGAGCGTTCTCTGTCACCTTCTCTGTCATTTTTGCGTATGTTGCTGATGTGACAGATGAAAGAGAGCGGAGTACAGCTTATGGTCTGGTAAGTACTGGATTATCTTGTCCTTTCTTTTTAGGTTTGTTAATTTTATTAACAAATGCTTGCTAACCATAGTTGAAAAAGGACTTACAGTCTGCTTCTCAGCTGTAGCGGATAGTTGAACCCGTGGCATTCACAAACGGACATAAAAGAAAACAATGAGGCACATCAAATTTAAATATGTTGTTCATGATTAATCTTTAAGGCTTCGAGTGAACACAAGATACACATTAAAAGTCAACAGTCCCTTGACATTTGTTGAAATATGGAGTGTGAATGATTCATTGCTGCAATTTGTCATCCATTTAAATGGCAGCCAGTGACTCACTTCAAAATTATTATTTTATAGTTACATATTTGGCTGCTTGTGAAGCCGGCATGTGCAGTTAAAGGAAATGTTCATTTCAAGTCAACGCAATGCTGCATTCCATTCCTCCTATTGTCCATTTGTTCCAGGTGTCTGCTACGTTTGCAGCTAGCCTGGTGACAAGTCCAGCAATTGGGGCATATTTGTCAGCATGGTATGGGGACAACCTGGTGGTTCTGGTGGCTACACTGATCGCCCTCGTCGACATCTGCTTCATCCTGCTTGCTGTGCCTGAGTCTCTGCCGGACAAAATGAGGCTAAATACCTGGGGTGCACCAATATCCTGGGAACAAGCGGACCCCTTCGCTGTAAGTACTGTATCTAAAAATGACAATTTGGATTACTAGGAAAAATCTACACCTGCACAGGTACTTACCTTTTGCTTCTACCTTACTTAAGCCACTTTAGAAGAACATTAATGCAAAGTTAGCCCAATAATAATCACATTCATACCATGGATGCATGGACCACTTAACTCAACTTTATTCAGATAAAAGCAGCAGAAACAAAATATACGTGGTGTAAATAACATTTGAAAATAAAATATAATGATGGAAAAATAGCAATAATAATAATAATAATAAATATGTATTTTTACTAAAATGATGAAAATGCAATCTTTGAAAACATAAAACCAGTTAGTGGTGGTTCCCACAGAACCACCACAGGGGGCCCACTACATCATTTCACGTTTGCTAGTCAATCAAAATTTACTTTGCTCTGACATTTGCTATTTATCAATGATGATGGAATCTCCCGTCGACCCGACGGATGAGTAGGCTAGCAGTTATTTCTGCAAGTCTTACCAGCACAAATATTGTTTTAGGTGTCAAGCGGCCGTGCCGTCGCCTTGCCAACCTCTCGCCTGCAGAGGGTTGTTTGCCCAGCAGGTGTAGGTACTGCCACATGCAGGGCGGCCCAAGAAGGTGCAGCTTTACAGCATCCCCAATCCAACCCTTAAATGCTGAGTGTAAAGCAGGGAGGTATCGGGTTCCATTTTCTTATAGTCTTTGGTATGACTCAGCCAGGGATCGAACCCACGACCTCCCAGTCTCAGGGCGGACACTCATACCACAAGGCCACTGAGCTTATCAATTAGACAGTAAATATAATACACCTAAAGGAAATTGTAACTCATGATGATGACCTCTGATGCGAATATTGTGACCTTTATGCACACTAATGCTTTGCTAATAGGGTTATCAATCAATCATAAAATATTTAATCCTCCAACCTGTCCCATTTTTAAAATAAATGAAATAATATTTGAACAAACCATCTTTACTGGCTGTTTTTTTATGTAATAAGAGGTGATCATATCATCCGGCATCATATTATTTGGGTTCATAGTCATAACCGCCTTCCGAAGTAAACCATAACTACGATGTGGCGGTGCTTTTTTACCTACTTCTGTCTTGTTTTTCCTGACTTTCTATTGTTGTTTTGCTCTCTTTCTTTCAGTCTCTGAGGAAGGTGGGTCAGGACCCCACAGTCCTACTCATATGTATCACAGTGTTCCTGTCATACTTACCAGAGGCTGGACAGTACTCCAGCTTCTTCCTCTACCTGCGACAGGTAAGATACACACACTACTTCTCTTTAATAGGTCCACCGATGTTAGAAGCTACACTCCCTTATAGCACTTCCTTATAGCGGTTTGTGATATGAACAAAGAATTATATCTCGAAACAGGTCATTTTACATCACAAAATCGTACTTTCCTTAAAATTACATTAAATCCAATTTTCTTTAACTTATATTGAGATGCACTCAACAGCCTGGAAATTACAGCGTTTGTAGTACCTGTGTAGTGGGAGGGATCTCGCCTCCATATACAAATTCATCTCATGGTGGAAATATGAGTTCAAATACATAATGTTAAACAAAACAACTTACATTTAGTGAAAATCGTTCAAGATGAATGTATTTTCTCATTTTCTCATCGTATTGGGAACAAAGGGCGGGAGAATTTTGGAACAGCAGATTTCAATTCGTCAATCAGATCAATCAAAATAAAATACAATTCAACCAAATTAGACAGCGTTAAACAGAATCAAGATGTTTAAGTCGAGTACATGCATGTGGGCGAAAAATACAATCTGTCGTGCAGTGGATGTGTATTTTCTCTCTTAGATGTTTTAGGTAACACTTAATCTAATTATTAACTTAAAGAGGAAAGAAAAGGAAAACAAATACATTTTTGTTGTAAATCTGCAATATTTCATCAGCATGTTTAATCATATTCACTTTTGTAAAATCCCTGCAGGTCGTCAATTTCTCCTCTACAACAATTGCTGTTTTTATTGGAGTTGTAGGAATTCTCTCCATTGTTGCACAGGTAACACACTCAAGAAGATATTTGCACTACAGCTATCCATCCATCCATCCATCCATCCATCCATCCATCCATCCATCCATCCATCCTTCCATCCATCCATACCGCTTGTCCCCACGGGGGTCGCGGGCATGCTGGAGCCTATCCCAGCCATCATCGGACAGTCGGCGGGGGGACATCCTGAACTGGTTGCCAGCCAATTGCAGGGCACACATAGACTAACAACCATCCACACTCACACCTCGCAATTTAGAGTGCTCAATCGGAATTTGGAGTGCTCAATCGGCCTACCAAGCATGTTGTTGGGATGTGGGAGGAAGCCGGAGTGCCCAGAGAAAACCCACGCTGGCACGGGGAGAACATGCAAACTCCACACAGGGAGGGCTGGAGGTGGAATCGAACCTCCACCCTCCTCACTGTGAGGCGGACGTGCTAACCAGTATGCCACCGTGCCGCCGAGCACTACAGCTAATGAAGTGGAATAAGGAAACCAGATTATGAGAACAATCGTGTCGTGACATTAATATGCTATTTTGTAGTAGTTGTTGCTGTCGCTGCTGCTGTTGTTGTTGGTGTTAGTAATTATCATACGTAGTCTAAGCAAATATTCAAAACTAACAGCGTTTTGTTTTTAGCCTCTCAACTGTCCATTTTTCAAAAAACAACCACTCGCAAAACACACAACACAAGCGGAATGCGGAAAATGTTTTTAATACCATTTAATTCAAACAAAACTGTCCAACTATTCGACTATTCGATAAATCAGTCTAAAAATATTTGATAGTGACCCTATCATAATTTCAGCTAACCAGAATTTTTTTATGCATGAAGTATACAAAAAAACCCAAAAAATAATTTGCCTGTTTTTTTGTCTTCAGACTCTTGTGCTCACACTGCTTATGAGGACTCTTGGTAATAAGAACACAGTTCTGTTGGGTCTGGGCTTCCAGATTCTTCAACTGGCCTGGTATGGCTTTGGATCAGAGCCTTGGTGAGATCCATTTGTGTTTTTATTTTTTTTGCATGAACATCACCACTGTTCAGACTCTGCAAAGGATACCTTAACCCAAACTCCCACCTTATTCCCCCAGATAATCATGTTGTCATGTGTTTGGGCGTTTATGTTAACAGGATGATGTGGGCAGCTGGTGCTGTTGCAGCCATGTCCTCTATAACCTTCCCTGCAGTCTCAGCTTTGGTGTCACAGTCTGCTGATCCAGATAAGCAAGGTGACAAAGAGAATTTCTACCCTATTCTGCTAAGATCCCATCTCTCTCACAATGAAAGGTCACTGCACCAGTATTAAGATTGGTGACTGGACTCATATGAAGAGGTCATGTATTATGAGCACTTAGCAGTCTGTAGCTAAGTCACTTCTTATGTTGACCTGAGTTCAATATGTCCCCATAGGTGTGGCGCAGGGAATGATCACGGGTATCCGAGGTCTGTGTAACGGTTTAGGTCCAGCTCTGTATGGATTTATCTTTTTTCTCTTCAATGTGGAGCTCAACACTATGGACCCCATCGAGGGAGACTTTGACCCCCTGCCTCTTCACAGTCCCACTGAGGTACATACATAAAGAAATTAAAGATACTCTTGATTGTTTTTAATAAAACACAGGAGGAACAAGATATCAAACCAGCACTTTATTAAATTATTAACTTTCTTTTTTTTCTTGTTTGTTCTAGCAAACGCTCATCCCTGGCCCACCTTTCCTTTTGGGGTCATGTACAGTGATTGTCGCCTTCCTCGTTGCTCTCTTCATCCCAGAAAAAGCATCTTCCGCCTCTTCGTCATCCCAGCTGCCTCTCAGTGACAAGCCTCGGCCAACAAGCAAAGAGTCGCTGTCGTCGCTGGCAGGCATCCATATTAACACACCTCTACCAGGCAGCGACGAAGAAACTCCTCCCACCACCAGTGATGAGGATTTTGAACCTCTGCTGCAGGACAGTATTGTTTGAAGGACCACTGATAGGACCACAGCTTGTGGGACTCACATTGTAATTTGATTGTTTGGCATTTTGTTTGAAGCAAGAGCACATGTCCATTGCTGCTGTGAGGGTAAAAGTACAGTATCTTGATAGTCTGAAGTTTGTGACTGGCAGTAAGATCCTCCAATTGCATTGATGCTCTGCCAGTGGGCGGGACAAGCAATTCACTGGACTGACCAGCAGAGCCAGCAGTTGGTTTAACAGAGCGGCACGCGCAAAGTGCTCCAAATGTGAGCCTAATGTGAAAGCATGTGATTGATAAAATTAAGTTGTGACCAACACGGATCACACTGATAATGACACCAGCTTTTGATTTGATTGAAAGGAGAATCATATATATTTTGGTTTTCCTAAGAGTTTTCTTGAAAGTAAATAGTGTCTCACGCTTGGTGAGTACCCAGCTGAACTGAAAGTCTTTAGGGTGGAACTGTTGTATATCTTTATGCCTAAAATAGAAGATTTTTTCAATTCAAGGAAGTTATCATATTCAGCTTCATCTTAAAGCTGAATTGTACTGATGTTCATTTTTTAATGGGTATTGTTGTTATAGAAACATGTCTGCAACATATTTACAGCTGATAATGTATCAGTGGTGATTTGTAAATTTCTACTTGGTAAGAAAGAACAAAATATGAGAACCTACTATAATATCCTGGAAGATAATTGAGCCACATCAAATCTTGAATTTCAAGATGTATTTTTAAATACCTAATTCCATCAATCTGTCCATTCATCTTCTCCCACTGCTCTGTGGTTTGATCATTTGGACAACTGCCTAAGCAGTGAACCTCAGACTTGTTTTGCCACTTTGTCCATCTCTTCCATGAGATCCTGAGACATCTCCAGGGCAGCTGAGAGACATTGTGAACTTTACTCTGAGCACCTCCAGGGTTGCTTAACTTCTCCTAGAGTATTATTTAGGGATAGTTAAACCCTATGGAGCAATCTCATTCTAGCAGCTGTTTGTGATTTTGTTTTTTCTACTATCTACATCTTGTGCCCGAAGGTGAGGATAGAAACATAGATGGACTGGTAAATTGAGAATCACCTTGCCACAGCTCGCCCTTCATTTCGACAGACCGATGCAAAGTATCGCTGTCAATCTCTCGCTAAAAAAAATCCTCATGCGAGCAAGACCCCAAGATACTCGGACTCTTACACCTGGGCAGGTACTCATCCCCATCCCGGGGAGGGACTGAAGCCTTTTGTAACTGAGGCTCATAGTTTCAGATTTTGAGGTGCTGATTCTAATACCAACCGCTTCCTACTCTGATGTAAACTACTTCACCAAGAGTGGAAGATAGCTGCTTGAACAAAACGAAATCATCTGCAGAGGACCCCAATCCGGAAGACCTCAAAGACTCAGCAGCGTCTGACCCTAAAGATAATAAGTGACAAAGGACAACCTTGTCATAGTCCAATCCTCAACGGAAACAAATCCGGTTTACTGCCAACAATGTGATCCAAACTGTGGCAGTGCTCGTGTACAGACTGAAAGGTCCATATCACGAAGCACCCTTCACAGGACAGGCTAGTTGATAATCTGGGGATTATAGCCATGACAGGCACAGACCACTTAATATTTATCTTTAGAAAATATTGAAAAGCTAGTTAAACTCAAAATTGGGCAATAGCATAGCATCTTCCTATAATTTAAATCATCATACTACCTCAGATCACACTCAACCTCTTATCATCTCTTAGATTTGTTTTATAATATCTAAACTTGTAGTCTTAAAGTACTTTTGAGTACTTGTATTAGACATTATCGTTGCAAACATTCTGGTGCTAATTCAGCAGTAGATGACATTCTTAATCATACAATATATTACCATGTTACAAATGTATTCTCAAAATAACACAAGTTGTGGTATCATTAGTGCATGTGCTCCCACTTTTTCTTTTTCCTCACCAGTGTTCTCCTCCCTACCTACGTATGTGTGTTATGCTTCACACAAAAGCAATCTTTGTCACTTTAAGATGAAACTTAGTGCATCTTCACAATGCAATGCAGGTATAATGCTTGCGCTTCATGAAAGCTTTCAAGAAGAAAAAATGAGGAAGGAATGTCCAAGAATTTGTCTGTAGAAAAGTGGCACAGTGTAAAAGTGTTTGCTTTATGACCTAAAAATGTAACTGAACATGACAATGATTCATATGGCTAATTTAAGATTTTGTGTTAATTAACTCACTGGAACTGCGATTAACCTTTGCTTTTGACACTGAGAGTTAATAATACAGGAAATCTGTAACCTGAAGATAGAATTTTTGATTAAATTAAACCGATATTTTCTTTTTTCCTGCGGTCATCGAATCAATACTCAACTGGCTCATACAAGACTAGCTTGTTTTCACCATCAATATTCTCGTGGAATCATCACTTTGAAAAACCATTAATTGTAACAAACTGCCACAAAACCATTGCCCTCACCATTGATATTTTGTCATATCATACAGTGTGTGGCATTTAAAAAATAAGACAACTGTCGATAATGTTTTTCCCCCCCAAGCTCTTATCACAAGATGCAAATGTGCACAACATTAACTGATTGTTAACCATTTTAATGCGAGCTCTACATCAGTCATAGTGTCTCTGCACTGTAAATACTGTACATGAATTCAAATGTTTGCGATTAAACTAACTGTACATGCCATTTACTGTAAAATGTCGGCTCTAAATGTTTTCAGGCATATTGTTGATCAGTACAAATTAAAACAGGAACATTTTTTGACACCATCATAACCGAGTCTCTCTCAGCGTGTTGTTTATGCTCTTGTGTTACTTCAGTTGTAAAAAAGAGCATTAAATCTTTAGTTTGCTCTTCAAAAGATTTTTCTTCACCAGTTTACATGTCCATGGGCACTCCCAGAGAATTTGACCCCTGTGAGGAGATACCATCACATGAGTGACAAAAAAAAAAAAATATATATATATATATAATAATAATAATTATTATTAATTATTATAATAATTAGTATTATAATAATTATATATATATACGGAGACCTCTACTGGGCAACGTGCACACTGTTAACCTCGTGTCACTGGCGTCCAATCAGAGCTTGCGTTGGTGATCACATGATCGTGGAGTCAAACAGGAAGGGGACCAAACAGCAACAACGAATATGGACGACTCTCCAATCAGCTTCACGCCTGAGAGATATTGGACAGAGGAGAAAGAAAGGACACTCATTTCATTCTTTTCCAGTAAGTGCTGTAATTGACCATTGCTTCAAATCTTTTGACTTCACCAAATACCCCTTTGTCACAGTGATGAGTGTATAGCGATTTTCGCGATCTTGACTGTGCGTTCTGCATTATTTGGCAACCGTTGCTCGTTTCGATCCAGTGTTGCATATAAAATGAGCAACTATCCCAGAAATTGCGACCTGCAACCCGAAGCAGGCAGATAGTTGGCTTTACATTGCAGCCAAAACACGCTGGTGACACAAGACGTTACATTCTTTAAACTACAGGTTTCAAAACTCTAAAATAAAGTGGTTGAGTTGAAATGGATGCTATATTCTAGGCTTGCTTTTAATTGTTGGAATTAGACAAGGGAGCAAACGTTACTTAAATTTTTTAGCCCTACGTATGTACTAAGGAGGTGGCTTCAATCACATGAAAGTGATTTATTTTTGTCCTTTTGGGTAGGGCAACACTGAGTGTTGTGAAAATCAAGTGAAGTGATTTTAATCTCTGATAGTATTTAAGAAATTACTGAAAAAATAACTTTAATGTAACTCCTGCTTCAAGTATGAGAATGAAATTCAGATTTCAATGAACTAAACTAGATATCCCGAAATGCCCTGCAACAATTACCTAAGCCACACCATAAAGAACTAGGATGGTTTATACAAAGCTGTGGAATTTCAATGATGATGAAGAGAAAATATTTACCAAAATGACCTCAGCTGCCTTTAAATGGATGTTTGTAAACTTTGAAGTGCTTTGAATTTATGACCAGTAAAGAGACACATTTGTCAACATGTACATGCATGTAACAGCATGCAAAGTAAAATTTACCACTCATCAGTTGTTGTTAACCATGAAAATCTAGTCATTCCTAAAAAATGGCGAATTTGCATGACAAATAAATAATGCAGCGGCTCAGTGGGACACTGGTCAGCACGTCCGCCTCAGGGTTAATGGGGTGCGGGTTCGATTTCACCTCCAGCCCTTCCTGTTTGCATGTTCTCCCCGTGCCCGCGTGGGTTTTCTCCGGGCACTCCGGTTTCCTCCCACATCCCAAAGACATGCTTGGTAGGCCGATTGAGCACTCCAAATTGCCCCGAGGTGTGCGTGCGAGTGCGAATGGTTGTTTGTCTCTGTGTGCCCTGCGATTGGCTGGCAACCAGTTCAGGGTGTCCCCCGCCTACTGCCCGATGACGGCTGGGATAGGCTCCAGCATGCCCGTGATGGTGTAGAAAATGGATGGAAATAGATGGAAATAAATAACACCCGCACAGTGAGCCTGGGCTTCAGCTGCCCACTGTAATTGTAAGAAGGTAAGCGCTGGAGTTTTATTCAAAGTTAAAGTTAAGTTAAAGTCAAAGTCCCAATGATCGTCACACACACACATCTGGGTGTGGTGAAATTTACTCGTCTGATTTGAAAACGAGTTATTTGTCAGTTTGTTTTGTAGCTTTTACTGTATATAATATGAGGTGCTCATACATTTATTTGGGCTGACAGTCATAATGGCACTCCGAAAGTTAAAGTTAAAAGTTAAGTTAAAGTCCCAATGATCGTCACACACACATCTGGGTGTGGTGAAATTTGTCCTCTGCATTTAACCCATCCCCATGTGATTTTGATCCATCCCCTGGGGGAGAGGGGAGCAGTGAGCAGCAGCGGCGCCGCGCTCGGGAATCATTTGGTGATCTAACCCCCCAATTCCAACCCTAATGCTGAGTGCCAAGCAGGGAGGCAATGGGTCCCATTTTTATAGTCTTTGGTATGACCCGGCCGGGGTTTGAACCCACAACCTTCCAGTCTCAGGGCGAACACTCTACCACTAGGTCACTGAGCTGAAAGTGCCTTGCATAGCAACATTACATATTTGATACATGTGTCCCGTGCTCCACATACTCAAATCTGCACATTTACAGACAAGTGTATTTCGGTGTGGTGGTTCAAGAGAATTCAAGCAGCCTTTATAGGGTCTTACACTGGGGGAAAGCTGCTGCTCTGATTCGCTCATTCATCCTTAGACCTATTCACCAGATTATTAAAACATCAGCAAACTGCTTTAAATTGTTAACAAATGCATATTATATCTTCTTTAAAGTCTTCTTCTTGATATCTTCTTTAAGGTTCTTGAGATTAGAAAAAATACTATTTTGTATTGGTGATTATTATGATGACTAGTGAGATCTATTTGTTTATTTTTGTAGAGAACAGTTGCCTGTGGAACCATAAATTAGAAAGCTACAAAAATCGACAGCTGAGATGGAAAATGCTGGAACATTTAAGAATTCTTCTGTCTGCTCAACCCCCACCAGCTCCGTTTACAGGTATGGAGTCATACTGCTGATGCGTAAATTGGCCCCTGCGTCCCCCTATCTCATACTGATCTGTTTTCCATCTCCAGTGGAAGACATCAAGAGCAAGTTCAAAAACCTTCGTACCACCTTTCAACGGCAGTACAAAGCGGTGAAGGCGAGCGAGCTGTACAGTCCGGATGTGTTTGTACCGCAGTGGAAGCACTATCAGCAGCTGATGTTCCTACAGGCTGCAGGCCTGGATGCCTGCAATGATGCCCCACTGCAGTCGTCTTTAATTGTTTCACAGGAGAGCCCACATGTTCTCACCAACCCTGGACTTATCATCTCCATCCTTCCTCCTGAAACCTCCACCACAACCACCTCGTCATCATCTTACATCCTCTCAAACATGGTAGCTAAATCATTTTGGACAGAAGAGAAAGAACGTGAGCTCATTGATTTCTATGCAGGTAGGCAAAATCAAATCGCATTTCAACAATTTCCTTTTGAGTTAATCGGAAATGATCAAAGCCTATGAAAAGGCTAAAAAAGCAGATTCATTATTTTTTTAGTCTGTCAAAGCAAAGTAATCTTGAGAGATTAATGCAGAAGAGACGTAGTTGGAAATGGACGAAAAATAAGACGAGTATATAAAACATTTTTGTTTTAAAACTCTTAAGCGATATAGACTAACCGACTATCAGCTAATCAGAGATAGCACATGTTTTGGTGCGACATGGAGCCTTTTAATTTGTGGCCATGTTGTGGTGGCCCTGCCAGAACCGGTGATCTACTCAGGTGTTCAGATCCGTTCGGGGTCCTAACACTTCCGAACATTTTTGATGACATCACGGTATATGATTGGCTGGAAGGACAGTACGGCGACGTTTAAGATTGTGGTTGGTGTGGTTTGCGGAAATGGGATAGTAGTTCATACTCATTTTTACAAAGAAAACTTGGAAAAACCACAGTCAGTGATTATTTGATTTATTAATGCTTTTGAAAGTATAAAATTTGCAACCACAGCTGCGTGGATGTTTGTTAGACATTTTGAGTGGATGGGAGAAGATTGCCTGATTTAAAAATAATGTCACAATAACAATGTACTTTTTTCAAACATAAATAATAAACTAACTTGGTCCAATAGATAAACCCAGACCGTACACCATAAATAAAATTTTCTAGAATTGTTTTTAGAATTGTTAATTTTTTTTGTTGCAAAAATGTGTTAGCACTCTGAACGGATCTGAAAACCCGAGTAGATGTGGTACCTACACTGGCACTGCCTCTGTATATTTTTCAAATTTCAATCATGATTATTTCAAATTTTGTGTCTTTATACTGTTAGTCAAGCCTTAAAAATGGATTAATCCTGCAATGTTATTGGTGAGTTACAAATGGAAATACATTTTCATTTATCAAAAAATGTTTAAAGTGCCCATCACAATGTTTAAGCCTTGTAACCGTTTTGTTGTAGGACCTTGAAAGAGCTTTTAAATGACGCCACAATCTACTTCTAATATGGTGTAGGTGTTTAAAATTGAGCAGTATCCCCACCTAGCTAATAGCCTACTCACTTGGGGACGTAACAAACACAACAAGGCATGCAATTTTAGACTGGCTGCATGTTTCCTAGTTTCATGGACAACATCTGTGTATTTATGCAGCGCACGGCTGCCTGTGGAACAAGAAGTCTAAAAATCACAACAATCGGCTGCTCCGATTGAAACTTCTGAAGATTCTCAGGAGACGGTTGTCCGACCAGACTTCGTCTTTCTCAAGTGAGTCTCTTGACATTGGCATTTTATCAATTTTGGTTAGTCCAAAAATAACTTTTATAATTACCGTATTTTCCGGACTATAAGGCGCACCTAAAAACCTAAAATTTTCTCAAAAGCCGACAGTGCGCCTTATAGTCCAGTGCGCCTTATATATAGACCAAATTTCTAAATTTAAACTGGCCCGAAGCATTGTGTCATGAAATCAATCATAAGTGGCTCGCTGAAGACTATGAATCATGAATCAAAAAGACTATGGATCATTATTTTGTGATTATAAAGTAACTTGTTGCGTCTGAAGTTGAAATAAAAAAGATAAAATGGAGAATGATTTGATTTGGATTAAAAATCTGACATGATGCATTAATGGTGCGCCTTATAGTCCGGTGCGCCTTATATAAGGACAAAGTTTTAAAATGGGCCATTCATTGAAGGTGCGCCTTATAGTCCGGTGCGCCTTATAGTCCCGGAAATACGGTACAGCATTTCACTTGTCTCAATTATTTTTTTTACAATTTTCCAATTTTTTGTATATCATTGTTTGCATAATCCTGATTTCAAATATTACCCAAATAATCGTGATTAATGGTGTTTTCATAATTGAGCATCCCTACTATAGGTCGAGGTACTGGTGTATCATGAAATATCTTAGGTCCTAAGATATTTCATGATACACCAGTACCTCCTAAGACTTAGGAGAACATTCTAAAAAGTTTTGGTCTTTCAAAAGCAAGGAAGCAGACTTTAGTGGCAAAGCTTTCTGGTATTTTCAAGTGTAAACAACAATTTGAATTTTAAGGAATTTTTACCAATTGTTTTACTTCTGCCTTGCAGTTGAAGATATAAAATGCAAGTTCAAGAATCTTCGGACAGTTTTTAACCGTGAATACAAAGTGGTCCAAGTGAGCGAGACATCTGATAAGCATTACCACTCCAAATGGAAGCATTACCAGCGGCTGCTCTTCCTCTGCGAGTGGTGCAAAGATGAAGAGAGCCCGGACAATTTGCAGGAAGTGACACCACAGGAAGCAAAAGTGCTGGAGTGTGGAAACCAGTTAGCATTGTCCACCACGGGCAACTCCTCATGCGCCACTCAAACTAACAATGACAGCAACACTTTCACTTCCTTTGCCATTAAACAGACGGATGCCTACACCAATACCACTGCCAACCTCCAAATGGTTGCTGCAGCTCCAGATTACCTTGAACCACAGAACCAAAAACCTGTTTCCACATGCCCTAATTCACGATCCAGTTCACCATTGGATAGCAAACCTAGTACAAAACATCTCCCCAGAAGGATTTCGGAATTCAGTCCAGTTAAACTAGAATGTGGGCCGGTTTCTAACTCCCGCTGCCAGTGGAATGAAAGTAAAGTTCATCAGCTCATCTCATTTTACTCCGGTATGTAAATCATATTCATTTATGGCATACATTGATGTTTGCGTCTTGAACGTTTACTTTTGTAGTAAATCATCATGCAGTTTTATTCTGGGGCAATTGTTTTTTTTTTTCTTGACGTTATACACACATTAAAAACATAAAACGCATGTTTTTGATTATGATCAGTCGTAATCTGTGAATAATTTACAATTTCGTAAATGAGTTGCTACTTAGGCAAAAGTAAAAAATCGAGTGTTCAAACTCACACATTGTTTGAAATTGTAGTTTATGGTGGTTTGTACAGGGCTGAGTGGTGTTTTGAATATTATACATTTATATAATAGAATATATTACTAATCTAGCAATTTAAATAGACCAAACCAATTTCACAGTGATGCAGAACAACAAATATAAAGTGCGTTTAGTGTAAGTATTGTTTAAATAACGTCTCTTGAGTGTGTCAATCAAAACAGAATGGCAGATATATTTATTTTCTAAACAGATCTCATCATAGTGTGTGCAAGTATTCCTAATATTGAGACAAATTTATTAGCTGACATTAATGTATGAGAAGAGTATGTGCTATGATTTTAAAAATTATAAATGGACATTTGGTTGAAAAACAAAAAAATCCAAATCAATTCTGAAGCTGTTGTTTGTTTTGCCTTCATTTCCAGAGCATGACTGTTTGTGGAACTATAAGTCAGTGAGGTACAAGAACAAGTTAATGAGACAGAGTCTGTTGGAGACATTGAGCGTCTTACTCTCCTCCAATGAACAGCTCCCCTTTACAGGTACTATCACATGAAGAAACATGAACCACTGTTATCACTACGCCACTGATGTTGCGTTTCCTGTCATGTGGTCATTGGCGCGATTTTCTTCTCTTTTAAAGATTTTTAAAAATCACTAATTTGGTAAATTTAGTTTGGTCCTAAAGAACTTGTATTTGAAGATTTTTTTGTTTTAAACATTTCGTTGTTTGTACCCAAAATAATAACCGATCATTTGAATAATTGATTTAAATCATTACCAAAATAATTTTATTAATGTCTTTTTCATAATCGAGCAGCGCGACCCTACGTTATTTTCAATGGGCGGCTTTGGGCTTGTCTAATGTGATTTGTTATTTCTTTCCCTAGTGGAAGACATCAAGACAAAGTTTAGAAACCTGCGAACCATCTTCCAACGTGAACATAAGGCAGTGAACTCTAACAAAATCTGTGGTTCTGAAGACTTTTATGTACCCAAGTGGAAACACTACAGAGAGCTTATGTTCCTCTGTGACTCTTGTGACGAGGAGCAGCAACAGCCTGGAGACGTTCCCTTTGAACAACCAGTGGACATCAGCCTCCATCCTCCAGACAACCAAGCCCCTCTCACTTCCTCATCCCAACAGTGCCACGACTCACTTGAAACTACCAATCATACAGCTAGCAAAATAAAGACACTTGAATCTCCACCTTCACCTCCTCCACTGGACCCCCAACACTCAATGTCCTCGTCCTCATCCTCATTATCCTCATCTCAGCCCGACTGCGGCGTCTTGGGGCACAAACGCGTGAACCAACAGCAGCCACCTGCCGCCATTGAGGTACTGGACTTCATGAAGAGATTCTACCAAAGTCAGATAAACTCACCACATGCTGGTTTCCTGAAGTATGTGGAGGAGTGTCTTATTGAGGCACCGCCGGACAAAGTGAAGCGAATGAAGATGAAGATTATTGAGACAATCCACAACATGTCGGAGGATGTTTAAACTGGCCCAAGAAAGATTTGAACCTCAATCCCGGCGGCTGGTCCTGTGTAAGACTTGTGTTGCCCTCATAATTTCCACTCAAGCAGGAGAAGAGCAGCTCATGTGCAATGTGCACGATAGCTTCTTGAACGTAATTGAAAAGATGTTAAAAGCCCCTTAGCATGAACACAGTTTTTAACGTTTTATCACACAACTGGGCAAGTTGCCGCTAGGTAGCGCAAATTCCCCACAAACTATGTATGTGTTACTGCCATCCCTCGCTATATCACAATTCACCTTTCACGGCCTTGCTGCATCACTGATTTTTTTTTTTACAGTGCATTCATTGTGTTATGGCTTCAGATGAAAAAAACACTACAGAGCGGAGTCAAGCCGCAGAGGCGCACTATATAGTACGTACTTTTTATTGATGATCAAAATTATTATTTTACTGTAGCTATCTGGGAGAAAGTGTTTACTTTGTTAAACAAATGCTTGGGCCTGAAAACAAGTTTTGTCCTTTGGTTTCAATGTTATACCTGTATAATAATGGTAAAATAAAGGTTTCTGCTTCAATTACTATAATTGTTTAGAATTTTTTTTTAACTGAAGATTGTCCAAATCTTCTGACTTCAGGCTCCCAAAAATAATATTTGAATATCTCTGATTCATCTTTTGTGTTTAATTAGAATAAGACGTTTGCAAACATACGTATGCTTTCACTTGGGAAAACAATGGCCATCAGTCCGTCTTGTGAGATCACTTCACTGTTGTTTAGTTGTTTTTAATCACTAAATAATCCTAAATAAGAAGACATAATTGATTAATAAAGAGTAATCTGTGAAATATGTTTTTAATGCACTAACGCAAATAAAAGTGTCAGATTAATCAATGGAGTAATCGATTCTAAAAATATTCAGTAGTTACAGGCCTACTACCGTATATTTGCAGCCAATGTTTCCCTTTTACAGATGGGAATGTCATTTCTTTTAATATCTACAGTGTATCTGTGTAAAGAATCCTATGGCAGAAATAGGCTTTTTTTTTTTATTGATACGTTTTCAGCAATTAATGTTTAATTTGTGAAACAGGTCCGGGTGCCAATGCATGTTTGTAATTTGCTCATTATGAAGACATTTTCGCATTTGCACATGTTTATTACTAACCTTAGTGCCTTATTATAATTACAGTAACTACATTTCATTCGATGGTCTCACTTTGTGACTGTCAGGGCAGCTTCATCAGATATACTGTGCTTGTATAAGCATAATGAAGAATGGACATCGAGTGTGTTTTTAAATCTTTATTCTTGCCTGGTGTCTTTGGAACACTGATATTTGTGGCCAGAGATGTTTTTCTTATTTTTTTGCTTGTCATCAATTCTCAATTACAAAACTCCAATGTGTTACAGAAATGGATTGCGTATTTGTAGTTTGACACACATGTTCATTTAGATATGGGACTAACACGTTCTAACTTCAAAAGAAAACAACGTGGCTGTATTTTTTGTTTGCTTTGATTATTTTAGTTATTCGTCTTAACTATATGTGTCGTGTAGAAATGTCTAAAGCAGCATTGTGGGTCATCACATTTTCAACATAAACTCTCAATTGGATAAAAACTATGAACATATGCATCGATTTGCTTTTGTGAAAGCAACTTTGAATCCACTGATGTTTCACATTTTTAAATTAGATTATTGTCAGAATCATGCAGATATTTATATTAAAAAAAACGTGTTGGGCCACAATGACTGGAAAGAGTGTGACATTTTCCGCCTCTAGATGGGGATGTCGACATGTAGTGTACTGTATTGTAGTGCCTTTACTTGGAAGGAATTCCTCGGACACAAAAGGCCAACTGCTGACAAAATGTTCAATAATAATAATAACAATAATAATAATAATAATAATAATAATAATAATAATAATAATTGTCTTGTTTGGAGAAAACTGTCAAATGTTGTCAATCAAAGAGCCATGATCAGCAACAATATGGCCACTTGTGTGTTTTATTCATTCCGCTCTCAAGAATCAAAATGTCCAGTTCGAACTACAGGCGGAACCACAGGGTAGCCATGTGTGGCCATTGGCGTGCTGGCTAATCGGGATAGTCGGGACTTTTCCCGGAGGGCCGCTCCAATTGTAATTATTACAGATGCGTTTAGAGCGGGGGTCGGCAACCTTTGCGGCTCTTTAGCACTCCCCTAGCGGCTCCCTGGAGCTCTTGCAAAAATGCGTGAAAATGGAAAAATATGTTGTTTTTTGTTTAGTTTTTTAAAATATATTTTTAATATATATTATTGCATATTGCACCAAGAGGCGCTGTGTGCGTAAAACATTCCCACCGGAGTGTATGGAGGTAATGAACCTTGTCATCTATATTGTGGACAAAATAATCGCAAAAGCATTAAACCACCGCCAGTTCCGTGAATTGCTAGATGAAGTTGACAGCGAATATGCCGATCGCCTGCTGCACAACAAAGTCTGCTGGCTATCCAGGGGCGACGTTTTGGGTCGCTTTTTATTTCAAGATTCAAGAATTTTTATTGGCCATGTTTGAGCGTGCCAAACAAGGAATTTGACTTCGGTACATCACAGCCTCTGTTCAACATTTAGGCGACTAACAACACTCAGGACGTGCGAAAATTGACAAATATTCTCAAACATCCCCTGATCTTAAACTTTTATTTGTAGCCTACTTAATTATTTTAATAGTAGGCATACAGCTCATGCAGTCTATGTTGCCTTATAAAAAGCTTTTAGATTTTCGCCGCTCCAGACAGGTCTGTTTTTTTCTTCTTTTGGTTCAATATGGCTCTGAACATTTTGGGTTGCCGACCCCTGGTTTAGAGGACTAGAGATGTCCAGGCGCACAGGCTAAATTGGATTCTACCAATTTTAATGAGTGCTGGGGGTGGGTGGGGCTTTGAACATGTAAAGGTATCTCCCAACTTTAGACACGGGGAAGAGAACTGCGATGCAAAAGGGGTGTTGTGGGTCCTAATATGGTGAAATTGAAAATGAATTGAATTAAAACCGTGAATAAAACTTAATTAACTTGTAGCCTATAGAATGATCGCCCCCACTGGCCCCACATTGCAGATACAGCTTTACATCTAGTGGTGAACTAATAAAATGCGAGGACCAAAGTTTGAAGTGTGTGCATTTTATTGCGAGGAGGGAGTAACAGCAATGTGTACATACTCGTATTAGTTTACACAAACCTATATACTTTATCATATCAATCAATGTGTAAATACTCGAATTAATTCATACAAACATAGTTGCTCCATCAGAGCACAGACACAGCACACAGAGCTGGTAATACACATAAGGCACAGCTCAGTAACTTCATGACACATTGATACAAAACATTCAGTCGATAACAGGACATTCAGGAGATAACAGAACAAATGTCTGCCTTATGAGGATATGTTTTTCCTTCTTTTCCCCTTTCTTGTCTTCTCTTCCATTTTCCTGCTTGTGGACACTATAAAGCCTTCTGACCGGAACTAGGGCGTTGTTGTTTCATCTGCTGAAGTGCATTGTGTACTGACTGCCGTAAAACAACCCAAGATCTTGCAAATAAAGAACCAACTATTACTGCACATCTTTGTTTTCCTCGCTCAACGACGGACATCTTGAACAAAACACAACAATTGCAATCGCATTACGATGCTTCAGAGAATCCACACTTCGCAAAACTACCTCCAATTTATTCAGCACAGGTGCATGCAAAATGTTATGTCAGTGACACAGTTTTTCTCATGTAACGAAGTAAGCGCATTGCATTTATTACACATGCTGTAGTCACTGATCCAGCAAATATGTGATTCCCTAAATGTCTTCTTTGGATGTCCGATGCGGGCGGCACGGTGCTGCACTGGTTAGCAAGTCCGCTTCACAGTTCAGAGGTTTGGGTTCGATTCCCATCTCTGGCTCTCCCTGTGTGGACTTTGCATGTTCTCCCCGTGCCTGTGTGGGTTTTCCCTGGGAACTCCGATTTCCTCCCACATCCCAAAATCGTGCCTGGTAGGCTGCTTAAGCACTCCAAATTGCCCATAAGTGTAAGTGCAAGTGTGAATGGTTGTTTGTCTCTGTGTGCCCTGCGATTGGCTGACAACCGGTTCAGGGTGGTACGCCCGCGACCCCCGTGGGGACAAGCAGTACAGATAATGCATGGATGGATGTCCAATGCAGGAAGACTGCTGTGAAACCTGTCAACCTCCTGTACGGGGAGGCACGACCCATGTAATATAATTAAACTACGATGATGTAAAAAAATGTGCATTGATGTGATACTTCATTTTTTGCATATTATTGAATTTTATTTTCAATTAATGAACATTGAGAAAATTCCTACACTGTCTCTTCAATTCTACTGAATGTAAGCATAAAACCACTTTTTGAAATTAAGCCTTGTAGTCCCAAATTCACTACCCTTTGGACATCTTTCTTTCTGATACACATAGAAACAAAGCGCTAGAGTCATACATAAACAAACAACATCCAGTTCAAAATGTTAGGACACAAGATGTGACAGCCAAAAAATAAAAAGCCAAATGGAATAATTAATTAATTACGTGGAAAAAAATATAAACATATCCGAATTAATAGGGCCTTGAATGTACTTTCACTCAATCTCATATGTGGATATAAATGCAAATCATTGCTCTTTTGTTTCTGTTTGTTTGTCTCCCACGTTCACACCGTCATATGCGGGAATCGAATTTCGTCAGAATCAATTCCCATTTTTTCTCGTTACGTCACACATTTCGGTGTCCTTTCACTTATCCCCACCTCTCTCTCTCTCTCTGCCCCCCCTCTCTTCCTCCCTCCCTCTCCCTTTCTCTTTGCTCAGTGAGTCGCACCAAACTCTTTTGTGATGCTAAACTTTCGGAAGAGAGACAGAGACACACTGAGAAAGGGAGGAAGAGCGGATTGAATTTCTGTTTGGACAAATTTGATTTAACCTCTGCAGATCTTGACGTGTGATCCGTTCCTCCATTCAGTGATCCTTCAAACTTTTTCCCTTACTATTTCAAATTCTATTTGCCAGGGAGTGACCTGGTGTTGTTTTACCGGACCTTTCGCCACACTTTTCGCTTCAGGAATGCACTGTGCACTTTTCAACGCGGTGCTCGGATACCTCCTCTTTTGCTTTTCCTCGACCAGGACCTGTAAATAATCGACGGTCATGTACTTGTGAAGGACAACAGTATTTTCCTCAGCCTGTTCCCCCCGCGGTCCGCCCGGTCGCAGCCGGACCGATGACCGGTGAGCCCGGTAGGAGCGCTTCCTTTCCGCGCATGGACAGTGGCCGGGCGGTGCTCCAGCAGGCAGCTGGCGGAGGAAGAAGAGGCGGGTGGGTGCTTGTGAAGGCCCAGCTGCAGGGTGGAGCACCGTGGGGCTTTACGCTTCAGGGTGGCCTGGAGCATGGAGAGCCTCTCATCATCTCCAAGGTACACGCACTGTCAATGGTTTCAAACAATGTTGAAAATGTTCATTTGCTAGTATTTTGATAGGAGAGCAACAGGTACAATAGCTTATGCTCCAGGTGCACGTTGCACCAAGATAGCTGAAGAGATCTACTAATGGTGTCAAACTCATGTTTTCCCCCCGGTCAAATAATAGTCATAGTTTCCTGGGGAGGGCAATTATGACTGTGAACCTAAATACATAAATATATGAACAACTCATAGTCTCGTACTATATACGGTATAGGCAACACATCAAATGGATAACTAGTTTTGAAATCAGAGGCTAGTAAAAACGGTTAAAATATTTTGAAAAGACGATAATAACAGAAATTGCTAGCAATATCTCTATTTTTTTTAAAAGTGAAGACAATTTGGAATTTTACCATTGACACATGAAGTTGACATACAGTTTGCGTTCCGGGCCACATAAAATGATGTGGTGGGCCGTATCTGATCCCTGGGACTTGATTTTGGCAGCTGCGATCTAGACCTTTTTTTTCCTTTTTTTTTAAACCCCTACCCATATCAAAACAGAGTTCGACTAATAAAAAAACACTTTAAACAATATTCCATAGCACCTGTTCTGACTCTCTTGCTGTCAAGAAATGGGAGACTATCATCACTTTGGAGAAAAGTACCTTCGGTTCTCCCAAGAGTCTTCAAGCTGTTAATTTGTCATCCCCAATTGATTTTTTCTGCAATACTAATACAATAAACAATGTATATTTAAATGTTCATATTAAACAATGTATCCACATTTATAGAAATAGTCCAATAGCTTTGAGGTAACATAATGTGGAACGTCATAGCTGAGCAAGCAGTAAGAACATATATTTTATTTAATTAGAAAACCTTCAAAGAACTGCTACTTGAACTAATGGAGCATTAGCCATGGACTAATGTTGCATTTGCAAAAATACTTTTCGTCCTTTGAACTAAAATGGTCTGAAAGTTGGGAAAAAGACTTCCCACCTTCCTCAAATGCAGAAGGTTGAAAGTCAGAATTATCCCACTTGGATTTTCCCATTTTCGACCTCAAACAGTTTGGGGCGAATGTCAACAACAAAGATGGCTGATTCTGATTTTTGTTGTTGTCATTTATCACAACGCATTTTAACTTCCAGCAAACCTTCTTTATAATTTCCTTAAATTAAATAGGTACAATCCAAATGTTGTATCTTCAAAGCATTTCATTCATTTCGCCAAATAACTTCATGCTGGTGGATAACGGCATCTATTCACAGTCAGTCCAATTAGTATATGAAGTTTGCTCGAACCTCCCAGTTCAAATGGGTGTTTTTGCCTAGTTGAATGTCATAAAAGTCCAACTTCCCACTCTCATCAAATGCACCATACATCACAATTGGCCTCTTTTGGGTGAAGCCAGAAGGCAGCCATCTTATGTTGCCACCAATACTGATATCTTCTGTTTGTTTTTTGTTGCAAAACACGGTTATCAATTCATGTTTGATGCTGAGATCCCTGCGTGGAGTATTGAGCGCCTCTCAAAGAACACACTTCACTGTTGAGACTTTTCAGAGCATATTATCTCACTAGGTATCATGAATTGTGACTTGCAGAAGTTAGGTTTGTATCTCAATACAAAATTTAATTTCACTGTTCTTGGTTCTCAACATGACGCAAATGAATCTTTGAGTAGCACAGACATTTTAAAATCACATTCTTACTTTCAAAAAGTTAATATTGTGCTTCTAGAATTCTTGGTACAACTATACATCACACACTGTGGCATTTTCACCATAGAGACAGGAAATAACATGAATGTATTCAAATTCGGATATTGTCATGTGGGCTCGGGAACAATTAGTCATTAACATTTGGTCACTACTTCTACAAACACAAGTTCAAACTATTATTCAAAGCAAAAGCCATACAACAACACCCAGAAACACCACCAACGTCTTTGGGCTTGAGGTCATCTGAGATGAACTGACACAGTGTGGCTTCATAGTAAAAGAGTGAGTCCTGAACCATCAGGTTGCCAAACGATTTTGCAAATCATACTTTTTAATGTACATTTCATAGAAAATCCCGACTTCATTCGAAAATGATTTCCCTGAAAGCTGCCAGGGGCCCTTTACTAAACTGCAAATCAACAGACAAGCTTCCTACATGTGTAAGGATGTTTTCTCGAGAGCAAAGTTAAAAGACTGTCTAATAGGACCAGAATGTGAAATATGTGTTTTGGGGGTGGGAGAAATCAACACACTTTTATTTTGTGATCCACTTTGGGTTAGGCTTGTCATGGAGCTTTTTTTTTTTTATTATATGAAGCCAACATAACCTCAGGTTTGTCTAATTTCTGCAATGTTTCCCATAACACTGCTTTTATTGTACAAACCTAAATTGTTTGCCATCAGCACATTTCTTAGTCCAGGTTCACCTATTCCACATATCTCAGCTTAGGCTAAATAGTTTTAATGGGTATAATCTGGAGGTCTCGTGACCGGCTTGGAACTAACTAGTGAAAGTGACATAACATTTGTTTGCACCCCTAATTATATGCAATAATAATTGTCCTGAGGATCAACTGAAGCAAAACCAGATCTGAGTGTTTCCAATTATCTCTTGTAATTCCAGGACTCTTGAGGTTTGTACAATCAATGTTCTCAAAATAATTTAATTTAAAATATTAACTAATTAATTTAATAAATTTTAATCAATTTTAATTCAATTCGTTACACAAACAAAGAAATAGCTAATTCCTGTGGTCCCTGCGATTAACCCTCAAATAAATTGCTCCTCGAAACTGAACAGTTCCTCCTCAGCAAATCGCTGATAAGCAAAACTGCTCTGCAAAGAAGACAATTATTTTTAACCTTGGCATAGTAGCAGACAACAAACAGAATCTCAGTTTATCCTGCCACAGCCTCAGCAGTTGAAATCCCTTGAGTGAACTAGATCAACAATATGAATCTACATAGGTCTCCAAAAGGCTCTCCAAAATATTTCTTTCTTCTTGTGGAAAAAAATCTCTCCTGAATTTCAGCCAAGAAGATGTTTTCTTGAACTATACAGTCCCTATTGATTAGAGAAGGTATGTTGGTTTAGTCACAGTGTGGAAAAATGCTGAACTGATCTGCTGTCTGCATGATAATGAATATCAGATGAAATATCAATACCCCCACCTTTCACACACACAGGCACTGCTTTTTTTCAGGCTGTGAAATGATTTATATTTGAATCACTTTCTTTTACAGAGGTTAGTTAATTTCAGACATGTTAGTGAAACTCTTTAGGGTTAGTTGTAACCGAAATTTTCTTGATTGACAACAACACTCAAGCTATGTTTCATCTCAGCCACTTTTTTTTTTTTTTTTTTTTTTTAGTTAGGACACTTCACACCATGAAAGCATCATATTTTGAGAAAATGTACAGAGCTCAAATGTCCAAAATGTGTTTTGATTCAGAAAAGGGGTCTGATGTGCCCTGCTTGTGAGAGATTCTTGGCAGTTGTTTTAACATCTGAAGAAGACCAGATTGTTGGAGTCTATTGTTTCTCAACAGTGCTAGACAACTTAAGTCACAACCATATAAATTAAAGAATACTCATGACTGTCACTGTGTTAAACCCTTATGGTGACCTGAAGTAATTACAATGTCAAATTAAGATTACTATGTAATTGAGGTGGATACACTTTTAATGGTTCTGTTGACGTCATGACTGAGAAAACACACTAAACAAGAAATGCCTGTTTAAAACTTTCAATTTACCTTACTGCAAAGAGAACTGTAAATTTCATAAATATAAATTTTATCCTATTAAAACAATAATTTGTCTCATTCTAAAACATAAGAGCTGTATAGAATAGAGTGCATTTTTTTCTTGACTATGTCTCTTTTTTTCCAGACAGACTAGTATGAATATGAAAAAAATAACTACAACGTAGGGGCCTGCAATCTTTAGGAATACCGATATGGTAATTCTTGTTTAATCCTAAGAGACATAAAAAGCTGTGGGAAAAGATATTTGTGGCTAAGTGTCCTAATAAAACTTGTTTTTGGACATACTGGTAAAACCAAATTGCTACATCCTAGTCCCTGCAGACTCAACTTGTTTGTTAACAATAAATGCTTTTGGCAAACTCAGCAAGAATCCACCATTTTAACTCATTCCCAAGGCTAAGTTTGAACACACTTATCTCTCAGGGAACCAGAGAAAACAAGACAATGTGACCTTGACATGACACATACTCAACGGACACATGTAGATGTATGCTGGCTCACTCACTTACAGGCTGCTAAGAGCCCTCAGCAGTGTGGTCGATAAAGCGCTCGAGCAATGCTGATACAGTTAAGTGTGTGTGATGAATCATCACACAAGTGACATTCATATCTGTGTCACACTTTTAATCAAATATTTCATTTGGGGTAAAACATATACGTACTCTAAATACGCGAGGTGAAGCCCCGCAAACTACAAATATTCTAAAATAGAATTGGGCAACTTAGAAGAGGCCTGCAATTTTTCATCAGCGTGACTGAGTGGTTCTTCTAAGAGCACGCACTTTTTTTTTTGTTAAATAAAAACACAATTTTAATTATGGACAACATAAATGCATAATTGTCAGTTTGTATTGAACCACTGTACTCCATCCATCCATCCATCCATCCATCCATCCATCCATCCATCCATCCATCCATCCATCCATCCATCCATCCATCCATCCATCCATCCATCCATCCATCCATCTTCTGTACCGCTTATCCCCACGGGGGTCGCGGGCGTGCTGGAGCCTATCCCAGTAGTCATCGGGCAGTAGGCGGGGGACACCCTAAACTGGTTGTCAGCCAATCGCAGGGCACACAGAGACAAACAACCTTCCGCACTCGCACTTTAACCTAGGGGCAATTTAGAGTGCAGCCTACCATGCATGTTTTTGGGAGGTGGGAGGAAACCGGAGTTCCCGGAGGAAACCCACGCAGGCACGGGGAGAACATGCAAACTCCACACAGGGTGGAACTGAACCTGCACCCTCCGAACTGTGAAGCGGACATGCTAACCACTGTACACCATCATCTCAATTTATTTCATGGGATAAAAAGGATGTATAAAATATCCAGCCATTGAGTTTGGACAATCAATAATAAGCATATACTACATTTTTCCCAGTACAAATGGCTCTTGTGCATAAAAATAACCACTCAAACATGGCACAAAACTATTGAACTGCAAACTAACATTAAGTGCAAAAAGTAATTTTCCGCATCTTTTCCCCACATGTCCTGCATGTCATTAAACATCCCCAAATTGTTCATCTGACTCAGATTGTATTTGAGACCTACATGATAATTGCCGGGCGGCTCGGTGGCGCACTGGGTAGCACGTCCGCCTCGCAGTTAGGAGGGTGCGGGTTCGATTCCACCTCCGGCCCTCCCTGTGTGGAGTTTGCATGTTCTCCCCGGGCCCGCGTGGGTTTTCTCCGGGCACTCCGGTTTCCTCCCACATCCCAAAGACATGCTTGGTAGGCCGATTGAAGACTCCAAATTGTCCCTAGGTGTGAGTGCGAGTGCAAATGGTTGTTTGTCTCTGTGTGCCCTGTGATTGGCTGGCGACCGGTTCAGGGTGTCCCCCGCCTACTGCCCGATGACGGCTGGGATAGGCTCCAGCACTCCCGCGACCCCCGTGGGGACTAAGCGGTTCAGAAAATGGATGGATGGATGGATGACCAGAAATACATAAGAGTTATTAAAACCCCACCAGCTGCTCTTTCCTGATTGGTTTATTTTGCTGTCTTGTTTCTCAGTTTTGCCTGCCTCAGAAATGTGCTTGATGCAACTGCTCACCAGACTCAATTGCTGGTGTACATCTTTGAGCCTGTATTTCGAGGCGACCATGAACGACCAGTTGCCAATTTTAGAATGTATGAAATTCTATGGAAACCACAATAGAAAATTAAAAATCAAATTAGATATGTTTATTGTGTAAAAGAGAATTATTTCCCTTTGACCTCCCCTCAGGTGCATTCAAATATTTTCTGCTGAGTTAAGACACCATTGTGTCAAATTGAAAGCATGACTGTACATTGTTGGTAGAGTGACAAAGTATATTTGTTTGCAGGTAGAAGAGGGCGGTAAGGTGGATACTTTGGAGTGCCCACTGCAGGTAGGGGATGAGATCATCATCATAAACGACATCGACTTGACAGGTTATCGTCAGGAAGCCATCGCCCTTGTCAAAGGATCGTTCAAGACTCTACAGATCACCGTCCGCAGGTAAGAATGCATTTAAGTGTGTGTGTTCATAATCACAGCAATGGTTGGGATTAGACAACAATACCATTGGTTACCTCCCATAAGAATGTTTGTGTCTTTCCAAGGTTATGCTACATACAGTATATTGTGACGGCCATTTTTTAAGACTCATCAAGAAACTTCCGTTGCGGCTCCTTAAAGATGTGTTATTTGATAAAGCATCTACATATTAAAATTCATACTGATCCCGTGCTAGCTAGAATAGCTGGTATGTGTTTGGACTTGGGGTGTGGCTGCTTGCAAAGCTTATGTTGCTACTGCAGCTTTTAATTTGTGGACATCCAGTGAGAAAACTGACTCAACATTGGACTTTACACACACAAACACACACAGAGTTCGACAGAAGTCATAGTACACATGGCATTGTGATAAGGTGTGGCAAGAATCTCAGGAGGACTCCACACAATCACAGTTCAAGTGTGGGTGTCTGATTAACTTCCTGTAGAGTTTCCGGAGATTTAAATGGTTCTGTTTTTTTTCCGTGTGAAATAATAAGTATTGCAAATATAAATCTCATGTATGCTGAACACTTGTAATTAGCATTAGACCTTGATATGCCTTTTCCCTCTTTCTACTGTGAAGCAGACTTGTAAAGTAGGTCAAACTCTATAGCTTCCTCTTTGAGCTGCCTTCACCTTTGGACTATATTGTCTCAATCATTCACTCAGTGTTTTATTGATTGAATTTCTAGAGAGGAAATTATTAGGATGCTAGGAAGCTCCTAATACTGAAAACCCACTAAATTATATTGTCTCACTTGCATGTTCACTGTAAGAAGTTTTCTTTTAATAAACCACATGGATCACGGGGGAACTCAATGCTGATTGGTCACCAGATAATTGCGGGGTACAACCATTCATTGCACAGTCAGTATTACGACACCATGGAACTGTTAAATTGTTAAAAAAAATAAATAAAAATCCATAGTCTCCTGTATCTCTGCAATATTTTTATAGCTGTGTCACGTGTGGTGCCGAATATGGACCCAGAAGCAGACATGACACGACAGTTGAAAAGTCTTTATCAAGTATCAACAGAAAGCAGAGCTCGGCACTCAAGAGAACATTGTAAATGGAAGAAAGCTTGACGTAGTTACCCAAGCTTTAATACTGTAAGACATCAGGTCTATATGGCGGAATAAAGGTCGCCATAACAACAAGACAAAGCATATAAGGGAAACTGCAACTGCATAGCAACTGAAATCAGGCTTATAACATAATGAACATATAATAAAAGGACAAAGCATAAAGGATCAGCAACTTACATCAGTTTTATATAACAAACTAAAGATTGACATAACAGGACAAAGCATATAACAAAAGGACAAAGCATAACAACAATTTGCTCCATCCAAGCTTCTAAGAGCTAGGACAATAACCATTTACAGTATTACAAAGAATCACATTCATTTCCATTAAAGGGTGTTCATTCATGTAACTTTATTAAACTACTTTTTTAAACTACATGATGAATATATTTAGTTTAAGAAGGAAGAGCCACTATTTGTCATGATGCAAGAATCTAATAGTTTGGAATTTTTCATTATGGTCAATTTTTATTTGTTTAATTTTCGTTTTTTTAAATTCATTTAATTTTAATAAGTTTGTTAGTTTTTATTTTTATTTTCCTAAAATGCTTTGTTTTAGTTTTGTTTTGATTAGTTTTAGCTTTAGTTTAGTTAGATGGAGTAAGCTAAGGAAAAAGGAAAAGGAAACTAAACTCTGTACATTCTTTTTTCTCTCTGGCCATATCGGAATACCAAAATAAATACACAAACCTCAGATGAAATTAATTAGCAAAGATGAAAACAGGATATTTGTAGTTTCAGTAAGTTTTATAAAATCAAATGTAGTTTTACTTCTTTTTTTAAAGCGGTCCCATTTAAATTGTATTGAATTTTATTTTATTATAAAATGTTTTTTTAATTTCATTTGAGTTATTCCATTGGTGTTAACTACAATAACCTTGGCTTGTGCACGTGTACAGTTTGTGTTTAAATATGCTGCTAATGTTGTATGCCATAGACAGGTGTTTGCGAATACATCCTTCATCCTCTATTTCTCGAGGACAAAAGGTGTGTGACTCGGAGCACACCTGTCAAATGCAGCGTCACTCACCATACCTGTCTGTCCCACTCCCTGTCTCTCCTCCATTCCTGCCACACTCCCTTTCTGATTGGCACATTCCAGTGAAACCTGGTTGGTTCATAACATGAGAACAGAGTGAAAAGACAGAGTGGAAGAGACAGGTGCACACTTAACATTTAGACAGCAGCAGCACCTTCAAAATAAAGCCTTGCGAGGACCTTCACATCGGTTTAGTAAGTGCTACTTTCATCTTTTGTGTACTTTTTTTTGTTTGTTTTGCTCTGTGTCAGACCAACATTCACAAACTCAAGTAATGGCAATTGACTAAGTGAAAGTAAAATGGACTGTATGCTACTAAATGATAATCCATAGTTTATACACACCATATTTGATCAAACAGGTGAATTTAGTTTTGCTTTTGTGTTACAGTCCTAAACAAATTCATCATGTTTATCTATGTATGAAAGTGAATTGCGCGATAGTGAAGTCAGTAATTTAGCCAACGTGTTGCAAGAACCTCCTTTAGAACTTCACCTGATGCTTGATAGCTATTCTCTTGAAATAAGACTTTTCCTGCTCTCATAAGCTGGTTTGTGTTGATTTGTCAAATTGTGTGCAGATATCAGAAAGCATTTCTAAAGTTTGTGTGTTTTTGAGCATGCGTGTCTCCCCACATTCTGCAGATCTTTTGTCATTTGATACCCCCTTAGAAGCAGTCTGCGCCGCACTGGTGTTATGTTGCGTTTGACTCTTGTTTGCCTTCAGATAAAAAAAGGAACTTCATATGTGGCACCTGCGTGGTGTTTGCCATAAGGATGTAGCTGCGTGTATAATTTTATATATGTATGTATGTATATTCCGTACAGCTCTTGATATACCACTGCAAGCCACAAGTCGCAAAACTAAATGTTATTTTTAGATTGAAACGATAAAAGAGTTTACTAGTTCTTCCCGGGCGTGTATGAAATTTCTCCAGCTACTCTGGCTTCCTTCTCAAGTCCAAAAACATGAATGCTTGGTTTCTTCAAGAAACTAAATTGCCCACTTGTGAATGGCATAAATATTGATGATTGGTTAAATAAATACGTACATACGTACATACATACATACATACATACATACATACGTACATACATACATACATAGTTAATAATAAATATATAGTTAATAAAATAAAATAAATAAATACTTAAGCAAGCATTATTATTATCTTTGTAAAGACATTTTAAAACAGCTCGTATGGGTTAATTCTTTTGAGATTGTGCAGGTGGTAATATTATATTATGAGCGTATGGTAAACGTTGTTGTGATGATGTTTGTTCATGAAAATACAAATGACGTCACTGGAATGTGCAGAGGTTTGGCAGGTTTGGCCAAGCTCATCATCCTAATCTTACAAGTCTAATTATAGCTAATAGCCAAACATTCATGCAAATCAAGCTAGGTAACCTAGGGTTGTTCGCGTTGGAGTTGATGTTAGTGTGTATGTGATTGCGCTTTTGCTCAATATTGGATCACAATGGTTATTCAGTCTTGATTGGTTCATTAAATGATTGGTAATAATTCCGTTGCTTTGTGGGAGTTTATTTTTTTATTTTTTGTATCTCATTCAGTGACATACTAGTACGACATTACTATTGACCCCAAATAAATTCAGTTGAACCCAATCCTAGTCATTTAGTTGCGTTAACCATAATAAACTACATTGAACTCAGACAAGGACATGAAGATAAACTAATCCAATTGCTTAATGCTTCAAGAAAATATGTGAAAATGCTCTCCTGTCATTTTTCCTCCAAGTTAATTTTGGTGTACACCCTACAGCACGTGTCAAACTCAAGGCCCGGGGGCCAGATACAGCCCGCCACATCATTTTATGTGGCCCACGAAGACAAATTGTGCAGCAAATCCGTGTGTCACTACTAGAATTGCAAATTATCTTCACTTTTAATATCTTTTATTTTCTCAATATTTGACCAGTTTTTACCCGTCTGATTTGAAAACAAGTTATTTGTCAGTTTGTTTTGTAGCTTTTACTGTATATAATATGAGGTGCTCATACATTTATTTGGGTTGACAGTCATAATGGCCCTCCGAAAGAAGCTATGACTACAACGCGGGCCGCAAAAAAAAAGAGTTTGACACCCCTGCCCTATAGTATCAAAAGCAGTATTAAAAGGATGGATAAATGTATATATCATCAAGCTGAAAATTTAAAGTAAGGATATTTTTTTCATGACAATATTATTACCCGCAGTAGACTTATTAATGTGATGACTGTGTGATGCAGTACAGGAGGTCAATACTGCTGTAAAAATTCTTATATAACTGCCAGTGTCAAACAAAAGTATTTTCTTTGTAAACTATACGAATATTTAACAAGTAGTAACTTTTGTAAAGCCATCCAGCAATGATGATGATGATGATAGAACTTTATTTATCCCACAGCGGGGAAATTTACTTGTCACAGCAGTGGACAAAAGAGTGCAAGAATACAAGAGACAAGTGCCAAATGTAAAAATGGATAAATAACTGACAAGGACAAAGACAAGTCCCACTAGTAGCGGTAGAGGCGAAACACATGATCAGGTGCCATGCATGTTGTAGAGTCTGACAGCAGTGGGAATGAAGGACCTGCGGAATCTTTCCTTCCGACACCGTGGGTGTAATAGTCTGCTGCTAAAGGAGCTGCTCAGGGACCGCACAATGTCATGGAGGGGGTGAGAGATGTGCATCCATTTGAAATATATTTTAATGGCAGTGCTTTATACTCTTTGACACACAAATGGCAACAGAGACATTGATTTCTTGAGGGTTTAAGTCCAAGCTGTGTTGTCTGAATGCCCTCACTCAGACAGTCTCTTTGTCTTCTTTGCATTCAATCATTTTCGCTGACTCTCTTCCTTTGTGCCAGCTTGTTGTAATCAAGCTGAATGAATGTTTGACTTTCTCTGGCCCAAAAACCAACAGGAAGAAGTCAGTACAGGGACAACTGCAACAAAGCTGTTTCCAGGGCAACCGCTGTGCACGGGTTGTGTATCCGTGGGTGTCCTTTAATAAGATTCTGGACACAGGCAGTTCACTGAGGGTGCTTTTATGTTGGACTGTTCCCTTAAACCTATAATTAGGTTTAGAGACAACTTTCTTTTTTCTGGGTGACAAGAAACAATGAAATTTGTTTTTTTTAGTAGATTTACCGCATTTGTAAGCCTTTGTGTTTCTTGATATGTTTGTGAATAGAAAATAGAAAAGTGGCATTGCCCCCCAATAAAATGTTCTCTCTTAAAGACAGTTATTTGAATTCATTCATTTTTAGAAGAGGCACTAGGAGACATTCCTGTCTTGTGTGACATCCAAAGTGTGTTAATTCAACTTCCCATTGTCCTGTGTGTTGGCTCATCCAAACGCCGGACTGTTTGCCGGAACATTGCATGTCCGGAATTAGAAGAGATGTCTAGGTTGCTTATAAGCTGTGCAATGGGACTGATTGGGTTTGTTTATCAGCAGAGGAAATATACATAGTTCAATTCAACTTGAAACATTAAGCATTAAACAGTGTTGTAGTTGTAATAGTTCAACCAAAGAGAGAGTCCGTGACACATCATCGATAAATAACATCTTTGTGAAATGATGACATTGAGGAGATAACATCTCATTCCTTCCTCCTCACTATTCGAGGAGGATGACGGACTGAGAAATCTTTCAGCCACATTGTCCAGTTTATTGTGACAACTGGTGATGAATCACAGCCCTTGCTTGTTATTGGAACCTGTGGATTCATAAGCCACACCCACACGGACCATTTTTAAATACTACAACCAATGTTTCAGTAACAGATGCTTGATCAAGATGTGTCAAAACATTTAAATGAAATCATTGGAATCTAGTTAGTGAGACTTTCTTTTGCCTTCCTCAGGGGCACACCTGGGCCAGAAGCAGTTAAACTCCCATACTCTTATCTGATTTAAGTGGCCAATTCCCTTCCTGCCTATATTTGACAAACAGTACACGTCGATTGTGATTACTGAATACACTTAACAACCCATGCGCAGACATCAGAAATGTAAATAACCAATTTAAAGAAATAATAATTTACTGAGAAATTCATTACAGTGTATCTGTGTATCTCGCTGGTATGACACCAGTGAGGATTGATTTGACAGAATCAGTCCGTTTTCTCTACTGTCGCTTTGACACATAACCAGTATCAGTTTTGCCGAACTAGATACGAGATGGACTGATTTGGAATAGATATTAGGTATAAATAGTCCATTCTCTAGATAAGATGAAATTTATTTTTCATGCCATATTCTTCTTCATTATAATTTGTAGCTGTCAAAACATTAACTCTTTAATAATATAAATTATTCATTTGATAATAATAATAATTGTAGCCGCCCACTGGACTGGAATGCAACATTATCAAGCACAACATGTGGACGGGTGGTTTTGTTGTCGTTTTTAACTATTACTAACTGCAGCTGCAGAGCTAAGTCGTCATACTGTGCCATTTCTCTTCACCACTATCTGGCTTCACCTGAAATTAAAAGATATAACTAAAAATAGTAAAAACAAAATTAGCTTATATTCTAGGTGTCGAGGGGACAGTTTGTTGCAATGGGTTAAGAAGATTTTTTTCCCCTGTTGAATAGATTGTGTCACACTTCATAAACATTTTTGGTAACTGGACAACAACTGGTGTATGCTATGTTCAACCACTGGATGTGTGTGCGTGTGTGTCTGCGCATGATGGCGAGTGGAATGTGACAACATGGTGCCTCCTGTTGCGAAGATTTCAGGGTGTTCCACATTCCTGACACCAGTTGAACAGGTTCCACGTTGAGACTCTTGTCCGTGTGCCTCCTTTTTGTTAATTTCTTTATTACCTTTTCAAAAAACTTAAAGAGAACACAAATTCGCTGACTTAAATCAATGACTGATATTTGATGTCACACAACTTCAATGTTTATTATACTATTGCTACTCAATAGCAATTTAATTGAACAGAACTGAACATAAAAACTAAATCTGATATTTAGAACAATAAAGCAATGTTTGGTAGATCAATTATTTCACAAAAAAACTGGCAATACTCGTATTCCCAGATGTGCCTTTTAATTTTTTTATTACTTTACTACTTTATTTATTACTAAGATAATAATGTTACCAACAGAATTGCTTAGATTTTTTTTCTTTTTCCGGGTCAAGTGCTGCAGCCAAATAGCAAAAGATGTAATGAGCCAGACAGATTTATCCGCCTTTAAATCAGCAGTTTATGAAGACAAGGTTTTACAAGTGTGTAAATGTACTCGTATCTTATCTCACACAACGGATCTAAAGTAAACAGAAAGATCAACATTTCACCCATGGTCATTCAGTATGAACTTGCTCCTGCATAAGTAAAACAAAGTTGGTGAATTTTAAATTTTAAACATAATATTACATAGTATTATTTATTTATTTATTTATTTATTCATTCACCCATCCATTATCTGTACTGCTTGTCCCCAAGTTTTCCTGCGGCGGTGTTGAGATTTTCAATGTTAATGTTATGCAGAATGGGCACTTACATCCATCTGACTACTGACCTGGGACGAGTTAAATAAAACAAAACGTTTTCTATGCAGTCACCGTCGTCACCTGAATTATTGGAGCGATGAATCGATTATCTTTCACTCAGTTTGAAATGTTCGCCTCCTACACTTAAACTTCCAATTCCATCACTTCAAACTTCATTTTGCACTTATAGTGCTGTCCCAGGAAATTCTTCTAACTATGGACAATATTTGTGCAGTTGCTGTAATTGATTTTTTCATCTTTTCAAATAGTTGTTCAATCGTTGCTGGTTTTCATGCTGGTTATACGCAACCAAATTTATTCTGTATAGGTAAAATCCAAATCTAAAAGTGAGTGGACAAATTCAAACAATGAATAATCAATTAAATAGGACATATTATGGACACACAACAAACCTTTCACATGTTCCAATACAGTTGGTTGCTTGTACTGAACATTTATTCACAGCACAAAAGACACACTTCGCACCCTACACGTGGATTTATTACTGCCCCTCGTATAAAATTCCTTATTTTAGAAGAACAAACAAAATTGTGAAGATGCTAGACTGCTGCAGACTGCTCCAACACTTGCGTTTTAACAAACAACTATTTAGAGAATGTTTCTTTTAAAATAAAAGTTGAACATCAGCTGAGCATTAAATCATTTGAATTGTTTGTTTTAAACTTGTTTGACTTTCCACGCACACAAAACAGGTCAGACCTACTTTTGGCTCGCAAACAGCTACAATAGTTGACAATTATTGGTTTAGTGGGTGATGGTGTCCATCCATCCATCCATCCATCCATCCATCCATCCATCCATCCATCCATCCATCCATCCATCCATCCATCCATCCATCCATCCATCCATCCATCCATCCATCCATCCAGCCGTCCGTCCGTCCGCCTGTCCGTCCATCCATCCATCCATCCATCCATCCATCCATCCATCCATCCATCCATCCATCCATCCATCCATCCATCCAGCCGTCCGTCCGCCTGTCCGTCCGTCCGTCCGTCCATCCATCCATCCATCCATCCATCCATCCATCCATCCATCCATCCATCCATCCATCTTCTGTACCGCTTATCCCCACGGACATTATTAAGACAAACGAGCTTGGTATGAAACAACCAAACACCAGAAAGAAAGAAATCGTACTTGACATTACAAAATAATATAAAGAATGTGATTGTATGTTTAAAGCAAGTACCGTATTTTCCGGACTATAAGGCGCACCTAAAAACCTAAAATCTTCTCAAAAGCCGACAGTGCGCCTTATAGTCCGGTGCGCCTTATATATGGACCAAATTTAAACTAGCCTGAAGCATTGTGTTATGAAATCAATCATAAGTGGCCCGCTGAAGACTATGAATCATGAATCAAAAAGACTATGGATCATTATTTTGTGATTATAAAGTAATTTGTTGCATCTGAAGTTGAAATAAAAAAGATAAAATGGAGACTGATTTGATTTGGATTAAAAATCTGACATGATGCATTAATGGTGCGCCTTATAGTCCGGTGCGCCTTATATAAGGACAAAGTTTTAAAATCGGCCATTCATTGAAGGTGCGCCTTATAGTCCGGTGCGCCTTATAGTCCGGAAAATACGGTACAGAATATTTTATTATGTAGTCAGATTGTCAAAATATGCATGGTATTAATAATTTTCCTTTTCCATCCGTAGGGAGTTTGATCCCGGGTACATTGAGGAATTTGGGTCATCCCCTGCGTCATATCCTTCTTCCTTTCGTGCTTCTTCACCTCCTCTTTCTTCGACAACACCGCCACCGCCTCAACAACAGCAAAGAACAACCCACCTCAGCAGACCATGTTCAACAGGGGGAGTCCAGCTACGCATCAAGAACAGGTACATGACACTAAAATACCCTCCACAACAAAAGATAAACAGCATGAAGTTTGTATGATCAGTTGTGAAATGAGCCATCCAAGTTACTTAACAAAAACAAATAGTTTCTTTCTGCATTAGTCCACTTAATTTGTGTGTGTGTGTGTGTGTGTGTGTGTGTGTGTGTGATTACTGTGGCATGAGTGTTGTAGGATAAACGGGACATAAATACATAAATGGTGAGTGGACTAGTTGTGCCAGTTCAGCAGGTCATGACCCCTTGTGGTAGGATGTCCAGGCTAAACTTCCTTTGTATATGCACAAGTGTCAGGATTTATTAACTCCAGCTGGGTGTTTGGGATTCAGGCTTCTAACAGCCAATATTTCCATGGTGATCTCCTAACAATGTTCCCTGTTTGTTATTCAACCGCTTTGTCTCACTCTCGTAGTTTTACATTAACCGTTTACATGAGTCGTAAAAAGATTTTGTCTCGCTCTAGTATTTTTACATTAACCGTTTACGAAGTCAAATTCTTTGTTGTAAAATCAATTAAGTGGTAGAATTATCAGTCGTTTGTAGCACAGGTGTCAAACCCAAGGCTACAAATCCGGCTACTACTAAAGCTAATGAAATGTCTCTAGTTCATGTTTCTTGCTTAAATGGATTGGGGGTTTATTGTTTGACAGAAAATCTGTACCAAGTGATTTTTACTGTCAAAATGGTCTTCTGAGGAAAACAAATTTTGGTTATGATTGACTCAGTTGGTACTCATAGCTCCTGTCCAAACGCTTAAATGCATAGAAAAAACATCACTACACACCATATGACAAATAAATGCACTATTGTCTGAATCAATAAGTACTTTATATTGGACTGTTTTTGCCCTTTTAGCAAATTAAAAATTGAAATCTTTTTGGGCCCAAATTTGAGCTGGCTATGGTTTACTATTTTTCAGTTATATTAAGCGTTAAAGTTTGAATATTGATAAATACCAAAACTGTTTTTATAATATTTTAGCAATAAAATTAACTTCATTAAAAATGTACAGACTGGGGGGGTGTTAATTATGGCAGAAATATAACAAATACTTTTTTAGATCTTAGGTGATGGTCTAATAAATTTGTTAAGCATTGTACAAGGGTGTTGTTGGAAAGGACTTACATGAAGTTAGCCTTGCACATACTTGTGATAGCCCATCCAAAAAAATATAGTCAAGTATACAAGGTATGCTCTGAATGGGGTCAGCTAATCTACAGTGGTGTCTTGGCTTAACACTGCTTGAAAAAACATTCACCTTTCTCTCCTGGCATTCTCTCTCCCTTGTGTACTCTTGCTCCAAACAAAAAATTTATAAATACCATCACTCGTCTCTAGCCAGTTTTATCCTAATATGGAGGTAAGATCACGTGTGTGCGTATTTGTGTGTGTGTGTGCGTGCGTGTGTGTGTGTTATATGTTGGAATGTGGTGAGCATCGCAGCCTCACGGCGGTGCTATAGTGTGATTTAAGACATTGATGTTGATTCTTAGGGTGTATTCAGATCAGAAAAGTCCGCTTGTTTGGTCCGGGGCAAAAGCGGACTTCTTTTTTTTTTTTTTTTTTTTTAATTGTTCATCTGGTGCGGTTCCTATTAAGACATTTTGTACATTTTGCAAGTGAAGTATATTTTGTAAACGCATCCACGCTTGTGACGATCTGTGCTCCCAATGGACAGCAATGACCAGAGCGGCATACGCAACACAGACCCGGAAATGGAGAAAAAGATGCGAGTCCTACGTTTTCCTGCTCTGCATATTTGTGCTGTTGGTTTGGCTCTACGCTGTTTGTATTCACACCTGAAGCAAACCACACCAGAGTCCGTTTGGAAGCGAACCGAGACCATTGTAAAATTGGGTCTCGGTCCGGTTCTTTAATCAGCACCAGGATTCGTTTGCGTGTATTCACACCTGCACAAAAGCTCTGGACCAGCGTTCAAGTGTTCCAGCACCGTGCATTCAAGCTAGGTGGGTTACTTAGTTGATGTAATTAGGATTTTGCTTCTTTGTTTGCAGTATAGGGTCGTGATAGACCATGGTGTGTTCAACCTACACTTACATTTGGATTCGTAGCTCTTTCCTGTCCTGGGAAGAAGCCTTAGGACACCACAGGCTTGGTTTCCATGATGTTTTATTTACAGCGGTCATTTGGACTTTGCGGACTGTAAAAGAAATCTTTGGGAAAAATGTATAGATTCTCTGCTCTTCAGATTAAGAAAGCGCCGAATGTCTATTCTTCTGCCACAATCCCCTTGGCTCGGGGGCTGTCATCAGATAACGTTGGGTGGAGATGGGGAGGATTCTTGTGTCTGATTTGTCCAAAAACCGGAAGTGGACCCGAGCCCCGTGAGGCTGGGTGTTGATTTGTGAGGGACATTGATAGCAGGATCCCCCATTCCTTTCATTTACTTTCCTTCTCCCCTCTATCTCTCCATCTCTCGCCCTCCTTCCACTCATAGTTTATTGGCACTTTTGCCCTTCATCGCATCTTTCCTTTTTCCTTATCCTACTCATTTTAATGCTTTCTTTCTGGTGCCCGGAACAAGTTCTTAGTCTCTCCTTCCCTCCTCCATACATTTACTCCACTTCTCTACTTCCCACCCTCCTCCTTCCTGTCCAGTGTTTATCTCAGTTCCTCCCTTCTCTCCTCCCCCTCCGTTCCCCTCTTCTCCCTCAACTCTTTTCATTTATTCCCGGTTGAATTTTTTTACTACTGACATTTTTTAAAACTGAGCTCATCATATTGCTTTAAACACACACGCCCGCACCAAAGCAATACAAACAATTCCCTTTGTCAGACTTCTGCACATCTAGTGCAATCATGTCTCTCTACTCTATTTGACTATGGAATGTGCATAAATTTCGAGTGAAGAAATTGTCACGTTCGTTTTTTAACTGATTTCAGGGATGTCTTAGTCGAACCCAAATAGGTCCTAAAAATGATTTCACCATGATCTTAAAGTGTGTTGTTAAAGGAACACCCACTTATGACATGCTCACACAGCGTGTCATACACTCACATCCCATGTTTTGACAATCATCTATTTTTATTTCTGGCAGATTTGAGAGATTGCACTTATTACGGGCTGCAGCAACTGTTTCCCACGGCACTTGTGTTGAAAAACAGACTTTGTGTTTGGTCTAAGTACTCAGGAAAACTCCTAATTAAAACAGCTATTACACAATTTGTCTAATCTGGCATCTGTCACATTAGCATATCATGCCTATGGGTGGATAAAAAAAAAGTAATATAATAGGAAGCCTTTTTTTTTCCATGGCTGTGCCGTATTTTCCGGACTATAAGGCGCACCTAAAAACCTCAAATTTTCTCAAAAGCCGACAGTGCGCCTTATAGTCCAGTGCGCCTTATATATGGACCAAATTCCAACCCGCGGACCGCATTTGGCCGCAATTTAAACTGGCCCGAAGCATTGTGTCATAAAATCAATCATAAGTGGCCCGCTGAAGACTATGAATCATGAATCAAAAAGACAATGGATCATTATTTTGTGATTATAAAGTAATTTGTTGCGTCTGAAGTTGAAATAAAAAAGATAAAATGGAGAATGATTTGATTTGGATTAAAAATCTGACATGATGCAACCTGGCCTGTTAACGGCAGTCAAACACCAATATCACCCTTCTTATTCATGCAACAATAACAACAATAAAACAAACTTAATACATCTAATAAAAAATTCATTTAACTTTCATAAAATTGTTCATTTGTTCTTATTTTAATCTTTAACTTTTCTGGTAGTGCAATTGACAACAGATTCTCATTTGAAATATCAACCTATCTGCAAAGGATATAGTAAAGGATATACCGTAATTTACGGACTATAAGTCGCGGGTTTTTTCATAGTTTGAGTTGGGGGGCGACTGATACTGAGGAGCAACTTATATGTGAATTTTTTCACAAATTTTCCAAATTCAAAAAAAAAAAGTTAAACTGCGATAAACGAACGGCGATGTAGCAAGGGATTACTGTAATTTGAATTTCAAGTGACGTCAGTGGCGCGGCGCGGCGCGGTGGTTGTACATAAAGGACAAAGATTCGATCACGGGATGACGAAGATGACGAAGGGCCCCACGTACTACCGGCATCATTAGCGGCTTTGTTTGTAAGTGACACGGAGGATGAAGAGTTTGAAGGTTTTAATGATTTGAAGTGACACAGAAGGTTTGAAATACTATTATGGCTTTTACGCACGCCCGGTCCTACTCTACGGAGCTCTCTTTCACCTCCGTGGATGGAAGTCCACGCCGCCACACGCCTGGAAGTTTCCATCCATCCATTTTCCGAACTGCTCAGTTCCCATAGGGGTCGCAGGCGTGCTGGAGCCTATCCCAGCCGTCATCGGGCAGTAGGCGGGGGACACCCTGAACCGGTTGCCAGCCAATCGCTGGGCACACAGAGACAAACAACCATTTGCACTTGCACTCACACCTAGGGACAATTTGGAGTCTTCAATCGGCCTACCAAGCATGTTTTTGGGATGTGGGAGGAAACCGGAGTGCCCGGAGAAAACCCACGCACAGGGAGGGCCGGAGGTGGAATTGAACCCGCACCCTCCTAACTGTGAGGCGGACGTGCTACCCAGTGCGCCCACCGAGCCGCCTGCCTGGAAGTTTGTTTTGTTAAATAAAGAGCCGTTTACCAAACCCACGTCTTTCCTTGTACTTTGTTAACGCTACAATATAGTTATATACTAGATCTGTGGAATAACGACGAGGCTGACGTCAGGGCGCACACGCGGCGTTGTTGACAAAGGACGAGGAATTTGATCGATGGATTTAATGATTTGGAGTGACACAGATGGTTTGATAATATTGTTGTTTATATGATAGTTATTTGATATATACTTTATATGTCGTTATATGGGTCTGTGGAATATTTAGAATATTTAGACGTCAGCGGCGCATACGCGGCATCGTTTCCATAAAGGACGATAGATGGATTTAATGAATTGGAGTGACACAGATGGTTTTATAAACGTGTTATTTATGTAATAGTTATTTGAATAACTCTGAATGTTACGTCAGGCCCGTTCTCAGCTCTTCGTTTGTGTTTATGTCACGTTAGCATACCTATTGTTTAGCCTGTTGTTGCTCGTTCATGTCTGTTCTTGGTGTTGGATTTTGTCGAATACATTTCCCCCAAAATGCGACTTGTACTCCGGAGCGACTTATATTTGTTTTTTTTCACGTTATTGTGCATTTTATGGCTCATGCGACCTATATTCCGGAGCGACTTTTAGTCCGGAAATTACGGTAGTTATATATTTATAATAAGTTCATTCACAATGGTAATGGTTCGTGGAATGTCGGTGCGAATGGTCGGCCCCTATACAGGACTGTCTTAAAAAATTAATGCATTAATGGTGCGCCTTATAGTCCGGTGTGCCTTATATATGGACAAAGTTTTACAATGGGCCATTTATTGAAGATGCACCTTATAGTCCGGTGCGCCTTATAGCCCGGAAAATACGGTAATCATATGAATGATGTAGTTGGAGTAGAAACAGTGACAATATCAACATTAACCTATTAATAATATAATACTTGAGGTTCCCACGCAAGAATTTTGGAAAATAATATTTAATGTCCTTTGTAAGGTACTTTGGGTTGTAAATGCCCATGATACTGTTTATTTCGGTTGGTTTTAAATGCCAGAGATGCAAAGCAGTTTATCCATCCGTCCGTCTGTCAACCCATACATACATACATACATACATTTTCATTTGCTTATCAGGGGTCAGGTCACACAGGCAGCTGCTTGAAAAGGGGAACAGGTACAGACTTCCCTTTCCCCAGCCACTTTGTCCAGCTCTACTGAGGAAATCCCAAGGCAGCCGGGACACGATGAACACCTCACCAGGGAGGCATCCAGTTGACATAGTAATCAGATCCCGATCCACCTCAACTGGTTCCTCTCAATGCGGAGGAGCAGTGGCGCCACTCTGTGTCCCTCCGGGATGGCCGAACTCCTCACCCTATCCGTAAGGGAGAGCCCAGACACTCTGCGGAGGAAACTCATTCTGACTAGTTGTATCCACAATGTTCTTATTTTGGCCACGACGCACAGCTTGTAGGAGGGTAGGAACATAGATGGACTGGTAAATCCAGAGTTTTGCCTCCCAGCTCAGTTCCCTCTTTAGGATGATGGACGATACAGAATCTGCATGCCTGCAGATGCTACACCCACCCTCCTATTGATCTCAAACTCCATGCTGAACAAGTTTGCAACATATTTGAACTGCTCCATTTGCGCCAGGATCCTATCCCCAACCTGGAGAGAGCACCCCACCCTTTTCTTACTGAGAATTATGGTCTTGGATTTAAAGGTGCTGATTTTCATGGTCTCATATTTGGAGGTGCTGATTTTCATTTTCATTCCAACTGTTTCCCACTCTGCTGCGACCCACTCCAGTGAAAGTGAAATACTCAGGCCAGTAAACCGGACCTTTGGCTGTGCCTAGAAATTCTGTCCAAAACGGTTATGAACAGAATTGGTGACAAAGGAGAGCCTTGGCGAAGTCCAACCCTCACTGGAAACACGTTTGACTTACAGACTCATTTTTTCTTGTTATGCATAGAACATTAGAAAAAGAATCAATTTTGATAGCATGGTACCCTTAAATAATTAGATTTTTATTATATTTTTGATTAACTGTTTGTTCTTAGCACGAACGACACGCTACATTATGAGATGACAGTCCCCACAGCTTCAAAAAGACTGTATAAACTGTATAAACACTTCAAATTTTTAAGCATATGAACTAATTAAGCCAGGTGATACAATAAGCATTTAAGTATTTAAAATAAAATGCACACACACTATGAGTATTAAAATCACAAATAAAGAGAATAAAAATGAATGCGTTATTCTTTCCCACGTTTTAATTTCCATTATGTAATCCCTCCTGTTTTTATTCTCTTGTGAATTTCTTCACTACATTTTGACGTCCTGCTGTTTCTTTATCTAGTGTGATGTCGTTATTTTCCTTCTTACCATAAAACCGTTAGTTCCACACTCACATCTCTTTTCTCTTATCGCATTCCACCCTCCTGCCCTTCCCTGGAACTCATTCTCTCATCATCGTCCTCCCTCTTTCTCCTCTGTCTCCACACATCCATCGCTACCATCCAGCCGAACTAAGGATGTTTACTTCATGCTTCTTACACGCAGCAGCCTAATGACTCGTAATTGCTTCAATTGCTCAACACGCTCAAGGTCAGGGGCTAAAGCGGTGCCACTCTCTCCAGCCTAGCAGTACCAGAATAGAAGCAGAGGGGAAGAGACGCAGTAGTTGAGGCTCAGTACGCAAGTTTTTTTTTTGTAGCCATGCTGAAAATATTTCAGTATACATAGAGAAGAGACAAAAGACTGGATATTAGGTCGGAGACATAAAATAAGAAAGGATGTTTCATGACAGTTAAAGGTTGACGGTATTTCAAAATTTCACAGGTCAAACTACTCCCGTGAAGTTCATTTCACGGTGAACAAAGCTCTTATAGGTTTTTGTAAGACTGCCGTGAATATAAACTACAAGAGGTGGACTTTGGAACACGGACATGGAGTTGTTGGAGGCATTTTACCGTAGGAAGCTTCGAAAGAAGCAGAAGAAAGCGGCGCTGGGCCGGTCTGAGGGGACTCTGTGCCGGACACCGTCGGAAGCTAGCGTCAACAATCTGGCAACTGGTCTCATTTCCAAAGTCCTTAGATTCACATCCAGGTAAAATGGATCATATTGATTTCTTTGATTGCACGCTAAATGATAGTGGCTTTTTGCAACAACATAGATATCTATTGAGGAATGATGCATGTATCTCTCAATGGTTGGTTTGGTACAATCCAATTATGGGTATGATAAATGTCATGTTGTTGTTTATCTGGATTATTGTGGCTCAGGTTCCAGGACTGACTCGTGAATATGAGGGGAATATTTGTTAGCACGGGTTAACGAATTTGAAAAATATCCTTATTTAGATTTGACAACCCCATTCAATATTGTGAAACAAGATTTTCTTTCAGGGTTTTCTTCCCAAGTACATTTTAACACGCACAAGTAATGTTTTGATCTGTTTTACAATAACAATTTTTTTATTGTACATAAATGGTTTCGATTTTATAGTTAATGCTGAAGGGTGAATTAACCATGAATTAGACAGTTTATTTATTTACTCCCATTACGGTTGTTCTTACTAGTCTGTTGCAGTCTGTTAAGGGTTTACAATGACAAATTCACGAAATTCCACCTAACAAGTGTGCTGTAAATACGTATACATAGGTAAAAAATTACCGTATTTTCCGGACTATAAGCCGCTCCGGAGTACGTGTCGCACCAGCCATAAAATGCATAATAAAGAAGAAAAAAAACATATATAAGTCGCACCGGAGTACAAGTCGCATTTTTGAAGGAACTTCATTTGACAAAATCCAACACCAAGAACAGACATGAACAGGCGACAACAGGCTAAACGATACGGTATGCTAACGTTACATAAACACAAACGAGGAACTGAGAACGTACCTGACGTAACATATTAATAGCTTTTCAAATAACTATAACATAAATAACACGTTTATCAAACCATCCGTGTCACTCCAAATCATTAAATCCAACGAAATCTTCGTCCTTTGTGTCACTTATAAACAACGCCGCTGCTCACTCCGGAAGTGCATGCGACGCTGACTCATCGTCAGTTGTGGTTCCAGTTATTCCACAGGCCTATATAACTATATATAAACTACCGTTTTTTTCCCATGTATAATGCGCAAAATTTAACTAATTTATTGTCCTAAAATCTGGGGTGCGCATTATACATGGGTACAATTTTTTTTAATTTTTTTCTTCTTTTTTTTTTCCTTTTTTTTTTTTTTTTTTTTGTGAAAAAAATCATGGTGCAACAATTTTTGAAGAAAATCTTGTCACGGATGGTTCTTTACAACGTCACTTTCCTCTCTTTTCATTTTAACCTAACTGAATTGCGGTGGTGCCTTTCTGGGCAGTCGGAGAAATCAACGCCAACAAAAAAAATACATCCAGCCTAGTTAAGAAATCACCAGAAAGATCACCATGACAATTGTGAATAATAAATAAATAATTATTATATATATTACATATATTATTATAATAATATATAATTGTGATAAATAACTGGAACATCACTCAAATATTGGTGATCCCGTTGAGAGTCTCACATATTTCTTCGCTATCGAGTTTGCTACTGCATGCGCAGTGATACTGACCGGCAGAATAACATCCGGTTGTTCCCAAAGATGATCTTTTTTCTGAAATAATTTTATGTTTACGGACTTAAGTAACCCGGCCGGGTCATACCAAAGACTATAAAAATGGGACCCATTGCCTCCCTGCTTGGCACTCAGCATTAAGGGTTGGAATTGGGGGGTTAGATCACCAAATGATTCCCGAGCGCGGCGTCGCTGCTGCTCACTGCTCCCCTCTCCCCCAGGGGATGGATCAAAATCACACGGGGATGGGTCAAATGCAGAGGACAAATTTCACCACACCCAGACGCGTGTGTGACGATCATTGGGACTTAAAAAAAAATAAATAATAAATAAAAAAATAAAAAAGGAAAGTCAAAATTTGGGTGCGTATTATACATGGGTACAGGCTTTTTTCCAGCATCGACATGCCATTTTTAGGGTGCGTATTATACATGGGGGCGCATTATACATGGAAAAAAACGGTATATATCAAACAACTATAACATAAGTAACAATTTTATTGAACCATCCGTGTCACTCCAAATCATTAAATCCATCGACATCTTCGTCCTCTGTGTCACTTAATAAAAAAACGTCACTGCTGACTCCGGAAGTACATGCGGCACTGACGTCAGACTCGTTGTCAGTTGCGGTTCCAATTATTCCACAGGCCTATGTGTATAAACTATATATCAAATAACTATAACACAAATAACAAGTTTATCGAACCATCCGTGTCACTCCAAATCATTAAACCCATCGAAATCTTTGTCCTCCGTGTCATAAACCACGCTGCTGCTGACTCTGAAGACTTATTGTCAGTTGCGTTTCCAATTATTCCACAGGCCGAATTCGCCCTCATTCAGTTTAAAGTGAAAATAACATGTGAAGTGATCAACTATACGAGTAAGTAAGTAATGTGTTAATGATCAAGTAATAATGTGCTAATAATTTCACATATCAGTCGCTCATATAAGTCGCACGCCCGCCCAAACTATGAAAAAAACTGCGACTTATAGTCCAGAAAATACGCTATATATGTAAACAACACTGAACATATCTATCCATCCATTATCTGTACCGCTTGTCCTTCTGGGGGTTGCGGGCATGCTGGAGCTTATTCCAGCTGTCATTGGGCAGTAGGCGGGGGATACCCTGAACTGGTTGCCAGCCATTCGCAGGGCACATAGAGACAAAAAGCCATCCGCACTCGCAATCACACATATGGGCAATTTGGAGTGCTCAATTGGCCTACCGTGCATTTTTTGGGGGATGAAACCAGACAACCCGGAGAAACCCACGCAGGCACGGGGAGAACATGCAAACTCCACACAGGGAGGTGGAATCAAACCCGTGTCCTCCGAACTGTGAGGCGGACCTGCTAACCAGTTCTCCACCGTGCCTGAACATATCTAGATAACATCTAAAGAAATACATAAAAGTAGCAGTTTATATGAAAAGTGACATGTGACAACCGACCAAAATGCAGCCGCCCGCCCTCCAAAAAATGCAGAATGAAAATTGCATTCAATTACAATTATTAATTGTTCAGCCCTATTTGTTCGTACATGCGTAGGGATCATTAGTGGTGTACTGGTTAACATAGGTGACTTTTTGGACATTGCTGTTCAGTTTTTTTTCTCTTTGTTGTTTTCACTGTACATTTTGTGCTAATATTGAGTTATTTTTTTGCTTGTTTATGTACGTGGTGTATATCATTTGCATGTTTGGAATAAACCAAACATACGTAGCTGACTTCATGTGGCAGTCGTGGGCTGAACTCCCCAACCGCAATTGCCCTGCTCTTGGTGGAGGGTGTAGTCCACTTGAATTAACTAAAATGAGCGCAGCTCGCCTGCAATTCTGAACTGCATAAACAATGCAGAACATTGCCAGTTATTTCGTATAATGGTAGCACAAATGATAAAACACCAGTTGCATTCTTTACGCACGTTCATGAGGTTCTGAGACATGCAGGTTTTCACGTAGCTGTCTTCTACTTAGGCAGATACGATCTCTTCCTGTTTGTCAACATGAATAAATACGGGACAGCCAAGTGTATCCAGAGTAATGTGAAATGTGAAGTCTTAGAGAAATTCCAATAACATTAAGATTTTTGTTGCTTGATATGTTGTTCCGCACACAATTCCATAATTACTACAAATTACAGCAGACCTACGTATTTGGATGCCTTCAGTTGTAATAATGGAATTATCACTCAGTAGTTATGATGTTACTTTTTAATAAAAATGATGAATCCTGCATCCCAAATGTTTTGGTCAAGCACGGTCTAACCGCATAGGTGTAGTTTTCTAATTCCTTTGGTATTTTTACAAATCAAAGCAGTTACAAACAGGGGTTTGCGCCTTAGTGAGTGTAAACACAGCTGACTCATCCCCTATAAATTCAGTGCAGGATAGGTACACAGTCTGCGTGATGGAAGCAGAAACTGACTCGCTAGAGTCCATGCAGGAGCTAGTGTGTTTCTAAGGAACTACAAGAAGACTTGTGGATGCCACTTAAGGACTGCCTTGAACACCAATCGTTCGCGTCCATGTATGCTTCAACCCTACATACACATACAATAGCACCTTTTGTGATATAAATTCACCAATGACAAAGCTGGAGCCTATCCCCGCTGACATGAGAAAGGGTATTGATTTCTGCCACTAACACAGAGAAAGACAGTTTTCTGTGAACCATATAAACATAGTTGGTTTTAGACTGTATGTGAAGCCAGAGAACAAGGAACTACATAGCAAGTATAGTCGGTTGAAATTGCAAAAACAATTTGTTTGTGTATAAACCCCGCAGACGCAATGAGACAGCATCTCGTCCTCACTCGTGGCATTCAACAAAACTGGGGGATGGTCAGCAAGAGTCAGAGCAGGAAGGGATGGACACCATGAGCAGTGCCTGGCACCACAGTTACCACGCAAGGTCAGTGTTTTCTGGATTCTGGACTGTTTCAAAATTACATTGAATACAAAACAAACACAACTGCCCTATAACAGTAAATTCCGAATACAATGTGATTCTTTTTGTAGGATTATTTGTTTATTTCATCCGTATTCTGGTCATTGATCAGATATAGTTTTTTCACTGAAGAAAATAGTAAATGAATTGGTTGAGGAATATGAGGAAATTGTTTCATTTGCTTTTTGACTCACTTTACAAACTGAGAAGAATCGGTTCTCATTGAGAGCCAGTATTACATGCACGACAAAGTTCTGAGTATGTTTGCTTCAAAATGGGAAAACAGAATGCAGGGATACAGTATTTGCACAACGTACAATAATAGCTGTAAAAGAAAAACTCTGAAATAATAGTGGAACGACAATTGTTTTTGGAAATGTTCTCTGTTATATTTTTTTTGCTCCTTGTCCTTGGCCGACAGTGATATTAGAGCTATTAAAATTAATCAACGAGTAATTGATTATCAAATTAATCTACAACTATTTTATTAATCGAGTAATCGTTTACAGCCATTTTTTTTAACCATAGAATTGCCCAAATTTCCTAATGTCAGCCTCTCAACAGTAATTCTTTAATTTTTGTAGTCATTCATGATAATCAATTTGGTGGGTATATCCCTCATGTGTGATTTTGCTTAATGGTTATTTCTTTCTTTTCATCAGTAAACAATACGTAATAAACATCAGTAAATGGATACATTTTGTAATACATTTTCATGCTAAATATTTTTTCCCAATTATTCACCTAATCCAGTGGTTCTTAACCAGGGTGCGAGCATGCTTCCTAGGGGGTGCGAGGATACCCTGGGGGAAATTTACAATTTTTTCGGGGATAATGTTCAGGTAACCGAAAAAAGTGAAAAAATCTGGAAATCAAGAAGTCATTGTGTTAATTGGCAATAGGGCTAATGCTAATTAAGCCTTATAGCTGTAAAGTAAACAAATTATTATTATTATAATTATTTAGGGTTAGGGTTAGGGGTGCAAGAACTGGTTGGTGAATTGAATGGGGTGCGAACAAGGAAAAAGGTTAAGAACCACTGACCTAATCAAAGGAGTAATCAACAGAATTATCTATTTAAAAAAATTGTTAGTGACAGCTCTAAATGATATGTTTAATATAATACAAACCTTCCTAATACCAAATCAGTTGGTTGACCGTACAATGATCCCGTTTAATGGGAGACAAAAGCCATGCCATGTTTAACAGAGTATTTTGAAACTGTTTCTTGTTCATTTGGCCGAGTCAGTTGCACAGTTCTTTCATTGGTTTGTTTCTTGCTTGGTTGGAATAAAGCCTTGTGTCAAAAGTGTGTTTCGAATCTAGGGCTCCAGGGGATCTGATTGGCTTTCGATATAAAGCATTTGGGAGCACACCGCACATCTACGATAACATTGCATTTAAAACTTGGGACAGTGCACCTGGAAAACTAATGTTATATTGTAAGTGATTGGCATGAACCATGACTGTGACTGATTCCGGGACAGCCCTTACAGAAGATCCAAAAGGGCATTGATGGAAAAAATGATTTGTCACGCTAATTTTTGTTTGTGGCATTATAAAAAATGTACATGGGTGCAAAGGCTCTCCCTACCTCCTCTCATTTTGCTTGTGCTCCACTGGCACCACTTTGAATGCTGGTTTGCACCTGCCTCTTAAATTGATCTATATTTACTAATACATCTTCCATAACTTGGTAAATGAACTGTGCAGCAATTTTGCAGGGCAAGGCACCCACGGGGGTCGCAGGCGTGCTGGAGCCTATCCCAGCAGTCATCGGGCAGTAGGCGGGGGAACTGAACCGGTTGCCAGCCAATCGCAGGGCACACAGAGTCGAACAACCATCCGCACTCGCAGTCACACCTACGGGCAATTTGGAGTGCTCAATCGGCCAACCATGCATATTTTTGGGATGTGGGAGGAAACCAGAGTTCTCAGGGAAAACCCACGCAGACACGGGGGGAATATGCAAACTACACACAGGGAGGGCTGGAGGTGGAATCGAACCCACACCTTGTGAACTGTTAAGCAGACGTGCTAACCCAGACATGGGCAAACCACGGCCCGCGGGACACATCCGGCCCACGGGGGCGTTTAATCCGGCTCGCCAACCCTCAATAAATTGTATTATTAAAATTTTTTGGGTCATATTCCCTGCAATGACTGCGTTTCCCCAGTAGATGGGGAACCGCCCGCCCGTGCATTTACTACCGGAAGCCGTGTCAGAAAGCTCGGTGCACACTCACAAGTGCGTGTACAAACTCAGTAGTACGGACACGGCGCACTCTGCGCTTTAGTTCTATCAGTGCCGAATTTAGTGTGGGCTGTGACGTCACCATTCTCGTAATTCACGCGCTGAGCTTTCAGATACAGTTTTACGCTAAAGCCACCCACAAAACTTCCACTGTAATCCTTCCATTAAAATGAATGGCCCATGGAAAAGAAAGGTGGATGTGAGTGCCGAGTGTTTAAAAAAGATAGGACAATTTGGCTCGACCTACGCGACGTGACGTTCAGCCATATGAACATCATCAACCCGTCACAGATCTAGGTTAACGGACCAACACCTCGGCTCTATCCTAAGAATTGCCACAACAAATTTTACTCCAGACTATGATGCACTAGCAAAAAAAGGGAGACCAACAACACTGTTCCCACTGAGAATGAAGAGGAGTTTCTCAAGTTTGTTGTAAAAAAAAAAAAAGCATTTTGAATATAATTTGTACAAAAAACAGGAATTGAAACTAGCGACCATTCTCATTTTCAAACAATGCAGGATGCTCAAAGACATTGATGCACCACCTGTTTGCGACTAATATTAACTTTTAAAGTTCTTAAGACCGACTTTAAGGAAGTGTTTCCCGTTTCCTCACCTCTGTCACCAGGTGTTTGTGAGTTAAAGCTCTGCTCTGATTTTCAGATACCCCTCACCGTGTTGCCGTTTTGATGACTTTATTTGGATGTATTTTTTCGCCGATTCTTCAAGATGATGTATTTGGTCAGAATGTTTGCCATTTGATGTGATTTTGCCTCATAAGATAAACATCTTTCACAAATTTGACCTGCAGGCGCTGAAGTGATAGAAACTGTTGTTCATAATAACAGTGTCATATTTAATGAGAATCACTTTTTTTTTGGTGAAATATTTTTTTTAATGCTGTTAAGAAATGCATTTGTTTTTTGAATATCCATGCTTTACTACCTAGAAAAGGCCAAAACCTTTTATGCAATGACCTTTACATGTCGTTTATATTACATCACACAAACACTACGTCCATCTGCTCCTGGTTCGGCACCCCGGTCAAAATTTAGAACCCAATTCGGCCCGCAAGTCAAAAAGTTTGCCCACCCCTGTGCTAACCAGTTGACCATGTGCTGCCTTAAAAGCAAAGCAATAAAATAAAATTGTAATTATATTTGTATTATTAAAATGCAAACTTATGCACAAACCTTTATTAAATGTGTGGTATTGCATATTGCGTACCTGTTATGTAAAGAGGAGGCGTTGGTCAGGAGATTTATATCATCAGACAAACTGACGTCAGTGTTTTTGTCAAACAGCAGTGAATGGACTTAAAAGGCTCTGACATGACTCTGTTTGTTAGGCGGGGGCATTGACGCTAATACCCAAAGAGTGGGGGAATTCTTCATGCTCCCTCCCGACGTCACCTCCGGGTTTCCCATGGCAACATCTCACCCCCAACAACAGATACACGCGCTCCACTCACTCGACTGCTGTACTGCTATGTTGACTTCATACTTAGCTATTCTGGATTTGATGTTGTTTTTAATATCATGGCTTTAAACCTAAGAAACAGTGAGTAGAGGCAGTGGGGCTGACAGAACATGGAGAAGCAGGAAAGTTACTGACACAGAAAAAAGAATGACAAAGACTGCCCTCTTTTCAAAAGCACCAATTGCATTGTGTTCGGTTGGAAGAGTTGGTGAATCAAAGTGTGACGTAGATGCACACGTGCGCAAACACACATGCGCACACACACACACTGTCACTTGCAACACCCAAAACTTCATTTACAGTCCATGTCTCATGTTTTTTTTTTTGTTAGGTTACAACCATCACATTTGTCAAGCTTTTGAGAGAAACACACAGAGAAACCTCTTGTTCTGTCCTCACATCCACTCTTACACTTCTAACTTCGTATTATTCACTTATTCACATATTAATATTCACTCCTTCCATCGGAGATCAGAGTGGGCTTCTAAAGGTGCTTTGTGAAGATGCTTGACTAAGTCTGGCATTTTTGTTACATGAAATGTGCTTTTATTTAGGTGGAAATGCCTTGATGTGCAAAATGATTTCATAATAATGAGCTGTCTGAGTGAATTATTTGAATGTTAGAAACACACAGTTGCAATTTGAGGTTTACATACATTTTGGAAGTATATTGGCCCTCCGCCCCACTATTTGATAAGCAACGTGCTAAGCAAACGCTGGGCCAGAGAGCTAAATAGCCACTTCACCACCTTCATCAGGAGTAAATCAATCGCACGAATGCAGAAATCCAAACATAAGGAGGGGCTTTGCCTTCCAATTTTTTATTCTAATAATGGTAGAACGTGTCCCTTTTGTGAAGTGTTCCTTTCAATACTTCATTTTCCTAATGTACAATATTTATTTAATGGTCTGTGCCAGTGGTTCTCAAAGTACTGTTTCCACTAACGCTATTATAAATATAGCAGATTTTCAGCCATATTTGGAAGAGGCCTAATTCTGATCGGAGGATATCCAATACAATGTTTTTTCTCCTCCTTGCACTGCCATGGTGCATATCCAAATTGTACCACTGAAGTGCACAAAATCGGAAGTGTTTCTTACAGGATGCAGCGGGAATCAATTTGTTGTCTTGTCGTCATGTAAAACCTTTTTTTCAGAGGCATTTGGCTCGTTCATTGGGGAATGCACAATTTAATTTGACAGCTTCAGGATGCTGGCAAATCCAATAACTTGTTTTTTTTGTTGGAACTCATCTTGTACACTTGTTCATGAATTGACTGATTATGATTAAAACTGATGATGGATATACAGTACAATGGATAACATTCATCCATCTATCCATTTTTTATGCCGTTTATCCTATTCATGGGCAAATAATTGTAAGGCACATATGAACAAACTACGATTCACACTCACATTCACCTCTACCGCCAATAAATGACATTTATGTTGAGTTTATAAAGTTATAATCTGATCCTAACTGAATTTAGCATATATAATACTTTCTAGGTTAATATTAGTAACCTCTCATTTCTTAATTTAGGAATAGTGAATGCACATTTGTTTAACTGAATACTTTTTGTTTTTGTATACACATAAAATGATATTTCCTGGTACTTAGTGTGTGTCCATCTGTGTGCTGAGCAGTGCCTCCACCACAGACATCTCGAGTGCGTTTGAGTCGGATGGCGGCTACTTGAGGAAGAGTCCTGACCAGTACAGCTCAAGAGGCAGCATGGAGAGCTTGGATCCTCCTCAGTCAGCGCACCTCCAGCACCAACATACACTGGGCCATCACACCCACAGTGGGGCCCACCCTGCCTACTCCTCCTGCCAACAACTCTCTTCTGCCAGGTTTGTATAAACAATAACAACTTTAAATGAAGTGAAGCCCATACATGCAAGAGGACATATTTTAGCCAAGTTTAGATGAAAAGTGAAGGAGGAAAGCCTTAATTTTCAATCAGTGCTGCCGCCTGTAATGATTGACATGTGTCATACCTTCGACAATGATTGCATAAGCAGAGCTAGCCAATGACAGTCAAATGTTTTTGTGAATCCTAAATATTGAAACGCAAGTCATACTATGGCAGTAAAACACCAAAACAAACAAAATTTGTAGCAATTTCTCACGATGGAGATTTACAGTATGTAGATAACAACATTAAGTGAAGTGGATGTCGGGCCACCTTTATGTAATTTTTCCACATACTTGTAAAAGGCTATTAGATTTCCATCGTTTGCTTTGGGAGTCTCCACTTTCATGTGTCAAATGCATCTATGAGGTTTAAATCTCAAGATTGACTTGACCTTCCACTTTTTTCACTTGATTAACTCCTTTGTTGCTTTGGGTCATTCATTATCTTGCTGTCTGATGAATGCTTTTCCTATCGGTTTGATTGAATCTTTCTTTCAATTGGAATATAACATGTTTCTGTTGACTTCTCAATTTATTTTACTACTGCCATTGTGTGTTTCATGATCATCGATGTAGCTTGGTGAGTATATCTTAGAAGAAGCCGTTAAAGACCAAGCCATGACATATAGTGGTTTGGATCTGCTGGTAAAGCCTCTTAATGTTTGTTTATTGAATCTTTTACAAACAGTAACAGTTAAACAATGTTTCTGTAATCCATTCATGCGAATTAATCTACCCATTCAATAGCTGTTACGATGTCTTATAGGTTCACAATTCCTCTCATCTCTCTTGTTTACATGCTAGTTATGCCTCAATCTAAAAACAAACATGAAACTGAGCATAGATGTTCACATTATTGTTTGAAAAATTCATGTTGTAGGACGCACCCAGGCAAAAAAAAAACATTAAAAATGAGTGGGTTGAAATTAAACATGCTATACTTGTACTGAAATGAATTGATTAAGACAAGTGATTGTACTCTTTGTTTGGTCATGTCACATGGTACAGACCGTTTGTTGCTATGCAGAGTTCGAAGGGTTCTTGCTGCATAACTGTCCCAAAGGCCAATCAAAATAAAGAAAAAACACCAAGTTTGGCCACACGAGTGGGTAGTAATCAGTCACAAAACACGTCGTGACAGAGACGGGAAGCCAGAGACACACACACGCAAAGCAAATTTCTCTAAAATTCAGCAAAGATAATGAAGTGGTTTCTTCATATCAACTCTAATAACCTTCACATCTCGTTATAGGTCCTCCAACAGCATTGATCACCTCCACAGCAAGCGAGACTCTGCATATTCCTCCTTCTCTACCAGTTCCAGTATTCCAGAGTACCTTGCCTCTGCTCCGACATTCAGTGCAGAGCGCTCCTATTCACTGGAGACCGTACCCCAGAGAGGAGGAAATAGCGAGATGCAACAAGCTGACATACGTTACATCCGGACACTTTACAATGCCCAGCAGGGTCTCTCTCAGGAGCAGGAACTGAGGTCTCCTTTATCACTACATAGCAGTGATTCAAGAAGTGGGGAAGGAGCAAAGGGAGGGCACAGCAGAGATTTACCAAGTAAAGTACCATGTTCAGGAAAGTGGTCATTTTTTGGCTTCGTGAATTTAATTAATTAATCTATTTATTTATTTTTAACCCTTGGTTCAACAGGTGTGTGTTACCGTGGCAGCAGCAACAGTAGTGGTGCAAGTAGCAGTGGTGTGCTGGCTGCAAACAGGCACAGTGTGGGTCCAATATGGGCACCTGGAACCAGTCACAGTTCTTATGAAAACCTGAAAGGGGCACCTGCTCCACCCCGGCGGAGCGACAGCTTTGCAGCCATTAAGAACCATGAGAGGCCCAACTCTTGGTCAAGCGTGGAGCAACCCCGGGTGGTTAATAGGTGAGAGGGTTGGATCAGAGGTTTCATTTTATTTCATTTCAATTCATTACATTTTTAATGAATGCAGACTAAAGGCAATACACAGTTTTGAAAGAAGCAACATTGATATCAGTAATTTATCATTGGTGTGTATTTTTATTTTCATTATATTATGCTGTAAGAATTTTGGAAAAGTAAAACATTACACTTAGTGTTTATCCGTGTATTTAGCATATGAGTGAGAATTTGCTGCGCTACTAGATTACTAAATATTTTCATATTTTTGGGGCACTCTATACCTTGCTTTCACCATTAATTTACTATAGTCTCATGGATTTTGTTCCAATCAGGTCTCTGCAGAAGGGCTCTTATCATCACTCCAGTGGTTCAGTTGCCTCAAGTGCAGGTACAGTATTTTAAGAACAGAGAGAGAAAGCTCAAAATCCACCCCTTTTTCAGCTATACTAATATTCTGTACAAGACATGTTACCTGATCTGGGATTGGCCTGCTGATAGCCTCCAGCTTGTCTGCCACCCTAAAGAGGATAAACAGCATAGAAAATTATTGATTGACATTTTACCTTATTGTAATTTCAGCGAAAGGCTCGTGCATCACCGAGGGTCAACTCCACACAGTCATAGAAAAGAGTCCAGAGAGCAGCCCCATCACAAAACCTCGACAGGGTTTTCCCCCGCCAGGTTCACCTTCTGAACCTGCTACAAGCCTTACAAGCCCAGCTCCTCAATCAGGACGCCTTATTCTGCCCACAGGAGTATACCTCGTACCCCAACCTGAACCCCATTATGCACAGATGCCCAGCTCAAGTCCCATGTTATCCACCTCAGGAGTTTATCCTGCTCTGGCCAAGGACAGCAACCGGCAGCAACAGAAAGTCAGAGGACAGGAGGAGGAGGCGACCGAGCAATTGAGAGATGGAAAACTGCCATCTATCGAAAAAGGTCACCAAATGAACAATTTGTCCCCATATCCCCACTCCACCATTCCAACAGTTTCCACAAAGCAGAGCAGAGTACATGAATCAGAAAGGTAATGATCAAATGTGTCAATCACTAGACATGTTAAACTGTAAAGGTATTCCATACATGTTCCCCCTCAACCTTAATGTTCTGTTGCCTTGCAGGAAACAACTGGAGGATAATAATTTTGGTCTCAATAGAAACCTTCCGGCAGCAGAAAGAGCCGAGAACCAGGCAGAGGTCAACATGATTCACGACCAGCAAGGGCCCCAGGCTCCTAGCCCTCATCACCATATGCATTCTAACCAAGGACCCCACAACAACATGTTGCAAGAACAAGATGTCCTAAATCCCCAAACTCAGTCAACTGTGGCTCTTGGACCCCAGACATTCCAAGAGCGGAGGGACCCTTACACAACTGTGCAGTCTGGGAGCCACGTGAGAAGGTATGTCGAGTTTTAAATTGCAAAATAATACTGGGAAAATAAATCCTAATACGTTAAAGTTGAAAACTTGGTAAGATTTCATGGCAATAAATAGAACCTCTGAATTAGTCAAATGAGCAGGCAAAGCACTTGTGCTTTTGTTACTGTATATTTTAGGATAGACTTGCACAGGCGGGCGGGCGGTCGAGCGGTCGACACTTTATTGTTCCCGGGGGGGACAATTGTCTCAAGGCCATTGTGCCCGCTAGCTTGTTGCTACGAGTAATGTCATGCTCTACAATATTGACCTTTAAATATGTTTTACTTTTCTCACTAGTTTTTTGTAAGACTGTCATTTCCAAATTTATACCAATGCAGATGTAGTACTGTAAAATATTAGCAACAATAAATTACATGAAGCTTACTGGTAAATAATGGTAATGATATTCTTTTAGAATAGCAATGCAAAAAAAATGAGACACGTCATTCTGAGGAGTTATTTTTAGAACGGGTTACTCATATGGTCCTTACAGGCACCATGTTGGCCCCTCCACAAAAGAATCTTCCGGTGTAGTACAACCTTGTATCTTAATTTTTTGGGGCTTGTCGTGTGTTTTTGGCATGATGTGGTCTTTTTTTTGTTGTTTTTTGTGCTTAATATTGAGACGTAGATTTTCAGGATAAGCATTGCCTTTTTCGCCAAGATAAGCGGGGCTATCCCTGAGACAACCTATGTTGCTGCAAAACCTGTTTCTTTACGCATCAATGGTGCCTTCACAGATGTGCAAGGTACTCGTGAGTAGGCATGCATTAAGACACCCGCCAGATCACAGACGTTGGCTTTTGAACTTTTCGCTGATAAAAATCTGGGTGGTACATTTCCTCTTTAGCCCAGAGGACACAGCATCCATGATAACCAAAAACAATTTGAAATGTGGATTCGTCAGCCCACAGCACATTTTTCTATTTTGTGTCATTTCAGATGACCATGGCCCTAAAGAATTGAAACTTGCAGATTAGGAAACAAACAGTGTTAACTGACAATGGTAGTGTCCTTTACACAATAATTATGTCTTTTTTTTTTTTTTTTTTTGTAATGCAGTGCCACTTGAAGGATCAAAGGTCACAGGTTGAGTTTTGGCTTTGTGCGGAACAGAGGTGTCAAAATTAATTGATTCGTCGACAACAAATCGATTATTAAATGAATCACCTTGTGTTATAATAACCGTATAGAGCCATTTTTTAACAAAACAATGTCCAAATCTTCCAATTTTAGGGTCTCAAAAGTATTAATTCTCAGATTAATCTAGTCCTTCATGGAATCAAAACTGATTTATATTTTGTATCTCATCAAACTTATTCACTAAATAATACCAAATAAACGAAATCAATCGGTTAATAAACAGTAATCTGGGGGGGGGGGGGAAATCATACACTTACATATCATACATTATCTATTTATTCGATTAATTGATGGAATAATGGATAGAATAATGACAATAATAATTAGGTATTGTTGGGTCGAGTTGTTTTTTGTTTTTTTGATTGAGTGAGGAAAATGCTCCTCATGGAAAGTGCCTCAAAATGACTTGTTTTTGAATTGGTGCTATTAAAAAAAAAGTGATTACTACAGTTTTTAAATTTGAAAGAGAGTACTAGAATAATCAATTTAATGGTATATTTTTAGATTGGTGGACCAATCCAATGTTCATCCAGAGCCAATGTTGTATTCCAGAGTTGCACAGGGACAAGTACCCCCATCCCATCCAGCAGTTCAACCTCAGCACTCCTCCTCCACGTCCCCCACTCAGGCCTCCCTCGGTCACCACAGTGACTCAGCAGCTCTTCATTACCATCACTCGGACCAGAAAGAGCAGAACAGAGACAAAGAACACCCGCTGACTCGTCTCGAGAATGCCCTCGTAGAGGTACAGCGTTCCACCAGCCCCAGCAGTGTTGTCTCTGCCAGTAGTCATGACAACAATACATTGGGTGAGGGTATCCAGGGACCCACCCGTAGTCTCTCTGTCCTAGAGAGGGTCAGTCGCTTTGAGCTTAGCGACAGAGCAGGAAAGCAACGTAGTCAAAGCATCAGTCATGGCCCCCACAAGAACTCTTTCCGCAGGGTAAGTCAGACAAACCAATAAATATAGACCTTTACATTCCGCACACACGGTTAAAAAAATCCCAGTCTCCATATAACCCAATCTTATTTGACTAATTTGTAATCAAACTCAGATGACTGACAAATCCTATGGTGGCCCCTGTGGAGCAGAGGATCTCAGAAGCATGCTTGAAAGAAGCACCAAAGCCCATAGAACTATGAGCTATAGAGGAGGCAGCGTCAACTACAAGAAAGAAGGGTGGGTCCATGACAGTGTTTTATTTATATGGTAGGCCACATTTTTTTGGAGAGTTTGTAATTTTTAATGTTGTCACTGTGCTTACCGTGTTTGTTTGTTTCTTTGTTTGTTTTATGAGTTCCTTCCCATTATCTTTAGTAATGACTTATTCTACACATTTCCTTTGACTCCAGGATGTAGCCACGAAATTACATTTGAATGGACTAACAGTGGCGCGTACTCCGTGAGAAGTGAAGCCACTGGCGGCCATTTTATGTTGCCAATTACTCAGTCCGCTTAGCATCAGCTCATTCATGTGACTATCAGCAGTAAAAATGCTGAAAGGTTGAAGGAAACAAAATGTACGTTTATAGTGCTGGTATAATTTTGCAAGTGACAAACAGAAGAAAAATGAGCTTTTTAATAAGCACTTTTCAATCATGGTAAATGAAGTAAATTCATGAAATGAATTAAAAAACATAAGTCAAAGATAATTAAATCCACTCTTAAAATAAATATGGCATCATAATTGTGATGCACAATAACACAGAATAAAATACACATACAGCAAAAGAGATCCAGAAGCCTTGGGGGAGGTTGTGCACTTTCTTAGCGCTGTTGTTTGCCTGCTCTATTCAGGACTGCACCTGATCCCAGCTCAGCCCTGGAGAGGAGCCTAAGCAGTCTCCATTTGGATGGATCCAGGGAAGAAAACGAAAACAAAAACTCTTGGAAACAAGATGTCAACAACATGTTGAGCACTTTGCAGGACACGTCCTTCCACAGGTCAGAGGTCACTTCAGCAAGCCAATCTATTGCCATTGGCCAATTGGTGCTTTGTGTTTGTCAACCATCTTAATTTGAAAACCTTGTCTGAAAACAGATCTTACAGGGACTCATTGAAAGAAGTGCAATCTAAGGTCCTGCACTCCACCTCCTTGAGACACAATTCCTCCACTGTTCATTCCTCACATGCAGTTTCTTCTCCAAATTCTTCCTCACACGGAAGCCATCAGCCTCTACCTTTCGTGTGCGACCATCCCCCCTCAGAGAAAAAAGGCCCTAAAACCATGCCCAAACCCGTGGGCGTTTTTACCAATGCCCCAGTCACATCCGCTCACACTCCAAAGGAACGCCATGTGGTTGGACCAGAGACCCAAGGCCCAAATCCCCCGGCCTTGCCCCGCGTCGCGCCAGTTGGACCTCCTGCTTTATTGCGAATCGGTGGACGCAAACGTTTGAGCACAGACCAGAAAAAACACTCCTATTCAGAGCCAGACAACATGAACGAGATTGGAATTTCAGATTCTGAGAATGGTCTCTTCAAGCTTGGTGGAGGTAAAAGAAACAAAACGTCTAGTCTCCTTTGTTCTTTTTGGGGTATTGCTCATTGAAAAAGGATCGGGCGTGTGGAGTTAGTTGCACGTTCTCCGTGTGCTTGTATGTTTATTTTTGGGTCCTCTAAATTCCCGACTCCCCAAAAGCATGAAATGATTCATAACATATCTCCTGTTATAGAATAAACCTTGTGATTGACTGATTATCAGTTCAGTGTTCCTGACCTCTTGCCCTAAATTAGCTTATATAGACTCCAGCTTTTCGATGACCCTGAACAGGATATGAAATACAAAATACATAACTGTGATCTAATCCAGGAGGCGGGGGGCACCCTGAACTGATTGCTAATGCTACTGTTTTACTGGTTCTCATGTTCACAAAAGTTATCTCAGGTTGCTCCCCTTATAAATTGACACAGGATCTTCCTCTCTGCTAGAGACCAGTGTGGCTGACCGCCGGAAGATGTTTGAACTTGGATTTGCAAACAACACCATATCAAGGCCTGATTTGCGGCAGCTTCAGCAAGATGCTGTGGCTCAGTACGTGCAGAGGAAGAGAAGTGCAAAGAAAGATGAGGGAAGAGAGAGGAGTGGACCGAGGCCCTTCAGCGCTTATCTACAGTCTGACAATACCTACCATTCAGGTGAGTGGATCAAGGCTGAAATGAAACTGCATTGTGCTCTTTAAAACATCCAGTAGTTTGTATTCATCTGATTTCTATTCTATTGTGTTTTTCACATTTTGAGCTGTATTTTGGGAACCATAGCAAAGTATGACTTCAATTGCTGCGTTTAGTGTAACCACATTTTTTTCTGCTGTGCATGTAATAAAACATCTCTGTCAGACAAAACAAATACAGTAGTGGAGATAACTGTACTCGGCTCACTTCCTTTTTTATATTTCTTACCTGATTCTTGGACTCAATTTCCCTCATCCCCTCCCGCAGACACAATCAGCCTCTCCTCTACCTCTAGCCTTCTCTCACTCCAAGACTCTGCCCTGGATCGCTGCCTTTCTTCGAGTGAAAGGCGTCACTTCTCTTCTCCTGGAGCTGACCTGCGAAGCCTTCAGTCTAACTTGTACTACCCAGGCAGAGTTACCACTCCACGGGCGCCTTCATACTCATCCCCACGGTAACCAAGTCTGCTAGTTAAAACAACCAAAAGAGAGACATGTTTAGCCACTTTTAACAGGCGATGTTTGATCACATGTCATTCTTATTACAAAAACAATTAGCAACTTCTGCTCCTTGTGTTCCTTAGTGGTGACCCAGCACCTGAGTGTCACACATCCATCACCCACCTCCCACAAAATTTCATCCAAGAGGCAAGCTCCAACAAACAGAATTCAATTTGGTCAAAAGAAATGCAACAGACGGCAAGGCCACGACAGAAGCGTTTAGGGTCCAAGCAGGCGACCGGGTCACCAGCAATGGTCGGATCCATCTTGGGGTCTGGTAAATCCGCCTCTGTTGAAGATCTTTTGGAGCGGTCAGAGGAAAGGATCCCAAACCACTCCCGCTCCCGCTCATCCCCTACTCTAGAGAGACTCAATCAGGTAATATGCAACGACACCGGCACTCTAAATCATGCAGATTGATTACTTGGTCTAATAGCACATTGCTGTGAGGAAGGAGGGAATTACATTTTTGCCATTACATTTTGAAAATGGTAAAAATGTATTGTTCAGAGAAAGGGTTGGCAGGCAAAGCTTGTTGTATTGAACATTGTAGAACTGAGTTGTATAAAGCAATGTTTCTGGCGCGGCACAATGATGTGCCGTGAGAGATGTTCAGCTGTGCTGTGGGAAATTGTCCAATATTAATTACGAAGCGCATTGTAAACAGGATCGCCTGGTCAGCCACTTGCTAATTGCGCATGCGTGGCGAATCGGAGAATCTTGAGATTTCACGTTGTGTCGGTCTGATTGTATTTCAACGGCACATGTTCAGTCTATGTGTGTGTTGCTGTGTGCTTTCGCTAACTGACACTATGACGGCTGTGGTGCGTTTGTTGTCCGATAGAAATCAGAGCATGCAGTTCAACCGGAGAACCTTGATTGTTCATTTTTCACCAACATAAAATACGCAGTCAAGTCGAGACACCTCAACTGTGATAGCCACTCAGCTGCTGCCAGAACAGCAGAGCATCTATAAAAGTGACTTTGTTCTTATTGTCGCAATATTTATAGAGCTAGTCTAAAACCGTGAACAAAGTCATGTTGATTCTTTTGGATTTGAATCACAATCACTTACAATGGTTTATTTCTTACACTGTCTAAAAGCTTTTTAGAAAACTGACACTTTTCTTAAAAAAATAAATTCAATTTAAAAAATATTTATTTTTATTCAATTACCGTATTTTCCGCCCTAAAAGGCGCACCGGGTTATAAGGCGCACCTTCAATGAACGGCCCATTTTAAAACTTTGTCCATATATAAGGCGCACCGGATTATAAGGCGCATAAAATAGAAGCTATACTGCATCAAACTGAGGTTGACTAGGGTTGCGGTATGCATCCACTAGCCAATAACCAACGAGCCCTCTGTAAACAATCGCGTTTCTCAAACGATCTCCTATAAAATGATCAGAACTGACTAAAGTTCGATCTAACGCATTGGTACTACTTACCTATGTTTCCCTTCCATATCGATCCGTAGATTTACTCGAAACATTAACAGAGCAGCCTATTTTGACATGAAATAGCCTGGTACGTATAGCAGCTATCGCAATAGCATTACCCATCCGCAAAGTCTCACGAGCCTCAGTTCGCAATCTCCCATGAGCCTCAGCAAAGTGTAAACAATCGCGTTTCTCAAACGATCTCCTATAAAATGATCGGAACTGACTAAAGTTCGATCTAACGCATTGGTACTACTTACCTATGTTTCCCTTCCATATCGATCCATAGATTTACTCGAAACATTAACAAAGCAGCCTATTTTGACATGAAATAGCCTGGTACGTATAGCAGCTATCGCAATAGCATTAGCCATCCGCAAAGTCTCACGAGCCTCAGCTCGCAATCTCCCATGAGCCTCAGCAAAGTGTAAACAATCGCGTTTCTCAAACGATCTCCTATAAAATGATCGGAACTGACTAAAGTTCGATCTAACGCATTGGTACTACTTACCTATGTTTCCCTTCCATATCGATCCGTAGATTTACTCGAAACATTAACAGAGCAGCCTATTTTGACATGAAATAGCCTGGTACGTATAGCAGCTATCGCAATAGCATTAGCCATCCGCAAAGTCTCACGAGCCTCAGCTCGCAATCTCCCATGAGCCTCAGCAAAGTGTAAACAATCGCGTTTCTCAAACAATCTCCTATACAATGATCGGAACTGACTAAAGTTCGATCTAACGCATTGGTACTACTTACCTATGTTTCCCTTCCATATCGATCCGTAGATTTACTCGAAACATTAACAGAGCAGCCTATTTTGACATGAAATAGCCTGGTACGTATAGCAGCTATCGCAATAGCATTAGCCATCCGCAAAGTCTCACGAGCCTCAGCTAGCAATCTCCCATGAGCCTCAGCAAAGTGTAAACAATCGCGTTTCTCAAACGATCTCCTATAAAATGATCGGAACTGACTAAAGTTCGATCTAACGCATTGGTACTACTTACCTATGTTTCCCTTCCATATCGATCCGTAGATTTACTCGAAACATTAACAGAGCAGCCTATTTTGACATGAAATAGCCTCGCGGGTACAACAGCTATTCGGTGACGCCCCCTGACTACAGTTGCCGTAATGCTGGGAAGCGATGCGACCTTGTAATTTACTAGTCGTACTAAAACGTACTGAAACATTTTGGCAGAGCACTGTGTACAACCAGTATGGATCAACAAATTCATCAGTTGATCCATATATAAGGCGCACTGGCCTATAAGGCGCACTGTCGGCTTTTGAGAAAATTTTAGGTTTTTAGGTGCGCCTTTTAGGGCGGAAAATACGGTACTTGACTCTCCATATATATATACTACATATATAGGAATAGGACTTTATTTGTATAGCAATTTCACAATGTCTTTTGTTGTAATATAACCAATTTTAATATAGAAGCTAATGTAACAGATTTTTGTTGGTGGCGGACCAGCGTGAGAATCGAACCCTGGTCCTTTTAAAGTGGACCAAAATTCAGGTCTGAAAACACCCTTAGAGATAGGACAAGAAGCTCGGTCATCCGGGAGGTACTCGAAGTCGAGCCGCTGCTCCTCCATGTTGAGAGAAGCTAGATGAGGTCGCTAGGGCATCTAATTAGGACGCCTCCTGGATGCCTAGTGAGGTGTTCTGGGCCACGACCCTGGACACATTGGAGATATTGTCTCCTGGCTGGCCTGGGAAAGCCTCGGAGAGCTGGACAAAGTCACCGGGGAGAGGGAAGTTTGGGACTCTCTGCCGAAGCTGCTGCTCCAGCAACCCAAGTGGTGGCTAATGGATAGATAGAATGGATGGTTGGAGAAGGTTGACGGACATACATTTTTCGCCATTTTACTGCCAATGGGTTTGAGTAGACAGGATTAATCACGTGACATCCGGAGCTCTATTAGCACTGAGCTTCTGTTACATACATAGTGAAACTATCTTCTGACTGGGTGAGGAAACAATGAATGTAGGTTTTATGTGGCAAATCCCTAAGAGAAGAAAATATTTATAAACGCAAGACAGGTGACGAGACAAATAATTTGACTGTCTCATCCATAATATGCCGATTAGACCTATCTGCAATTTTGCAACTTGCGAATCATGCACGTAACTAGCGCTCTCTCAGGCTTGTCAGTTTGTTCCTTTCACAATTTCATCAGCAATGACATAAACATTGACAATGATGTCATGATTAAACCCTCAAGTGCTTTTGTTACATGATGAAGGATCAAGAACTCATTTGGCTTCAGGGACATTTTGTTCTGAGTCACACAGGAAATATCTAAAATCCTCAATGTTTCCTGTATGGTGCCGGAGAGCTGGAGATGGTGGCTGGGCGCTGTTTGATGTGGCAGATAGGAAAGATAAAACTCAAGCACACACATATACATATGACATCCTTAGAGTCCTAAATGAAAGGCAGCAAAAGACTAACTTCTCTTTCATCTGTTTACCTTATCAGTGGGACCAGTGTCGCATAAACAACTTACATTTGAGGCAGACACACAGCGACACTCTTTTCACTTCAAGATTCTCCGCAGAATGATATTTTACTTTCCGTTAAATAAAAACCAATAAGCTGTATAACACTAAATTGACACTGCTACTTGCACCGATTTGTACAAGACACCCTATCCATCTCAGTCCATGTAAGGAGGCTTACATACATGCAAAAAACTATGCACTATTTTGCTTGCAGTTGTTATAGAGGCAACTGACAATATACGTTAAAAAAAAAAAAATAGTACCAGTATCTTTGTATGTATGTACAGTAAGTATTTGCATACATTTGTATGCAAAAGTAGATTGATCATTTGTATTTTCTGGAGAAAGCAGAGCCAGTGTGTGTTTGAGAGGGTATGAATGGTTGCGGGTACTATGTTATATTTCACAGATAAAAAAAAAAAGAAGTACATTTTCAATGTAATTGTGGAAAAGCATTAGAGTACTATTGTTTGTTTTTTGCATGAACACCCTAGTGAGTTACTAACATCATAACTGATTGAATGATTATGTGAGACCATTTACATTGGCCTACTTTGGATTTACAATTATCAATCATTTCCATGTCAAGTGAGATCATTTAGAAATGCTGAAACAATAAAATGTTTATAAGTAACAATGACAACACAGCTTTCAATTGTAGCCACAGATTTAATATTTTGAATTTTCATCTATTAACAATTCATCTCTAATGTGTCTGCTTGGGTTGGAGATGGTAACAGGTCCTCATTATAGGTCAGAATTGGCCTTGGCTGCATGAAAAGATCCTTAATACAATTATAATACACAAAAAATGTGTGTGTTTCAGGAATCTGCATCAGATCAAGTGAAGATGTTTGATGCCTTTGTGTCTGAGCCTGAACGCTGGACTAAAACTGAGGGCAGGTACTGTACGCATATCATCGTCCTCCATTGTCAGACTAGCCTAGTAGTTTACACATATACTGTAGCTTTGTCTCTGCCTCCATCTCATCTATTTTGTGCAGTTAGATTTCTGTGATTAATCTGATTTCGCCTCCCGCAAATTATGTAAAAATCTAACAGAATATCAGTGAGCTAAATGGTAAACGGAGTCGCTATTACTTTTATTACAAATGTATTACTCGTAAAGGGTCAGTTAAACATGAACTTGTGTTGTCCATGTGACAGAATATGATGCTAGGGTAAAAAGATTGACAGGACAGTTGAAAGACCAAAAAGGTAGAAGAAAATGGACATAAGACAATACGGGGGAGGAGAAACTTGATGCAATTCCTTGGAACGGGGAGAGCAAATGAGAATTTATAGTTGGAAAAACAAAAAACAATTAAAAAAAAAAGAAACATTAGAGTCCGAGGCTAGGGCAAGACGAAAGGAATGAGTTAAGAAAAGTGTAACGGTACGGGAAAGAGGAAGATGCGTTTTACACAGAGGAATTTAAGGAAGAACAAAAATCCCTGGCACTGACATTGAAAAAACAAACAACTTCAGTGCACTGAGATTTATTAAGCCAAAGCTATTGGATATGTTTACGCTTAAAATGTGAAGGGCAGGGGTCACTTAAGGAATTCAGTAGTGTGTGCGCGGCGTGTGGGTGTGCGTGTGTGTGTGTGCTCGTGTGCGTGCGTATTTGTGTGGCGCAAGTGTGTGTGTCTTAGTGTTTGTGTGGTTGGATGTCAGATCAGATTTGTATTGCCGTACTAAGCTCATGAATGTATTGTTTCTTTGTAAACAGAACCAAACAGGAGAATTTTGAATGACAGTGGGAAAGCTTATAGAGAAGACGAATAGTTTACAATTGCAGTCAATCAGAGATTGATGTAAACACGACAAGAACATTTAGCAGCAATGTAGCATGAATGTGGGTTTAGTCAGAGAGATGGCTACAATATTCAACTGATAAAAACATACAAAAGGAAGTCAAATGTTTGACCCATGTGACCATGCATTTGTATATTGTATTGACAATTTCCTGTTACGTTGCATAGCATTGGAGACAACAAGCCACTAGAGGGCCTCGCCTCACATGCTGGGTCTTCTCTAGGTGAGTATGCTGAACTGTTGAAATGTGTGCACTCGCAGTCCACACTTATGGGTATGTAAAAGTAGAAATAATAGTTTAAAACAATAAAGTTAAAGTAAGTGGTTTTTAGGTAAAAGTAAAAAAAGGTACAGTACAGTCTGAAATATACCTAAGTACAAGTTATGCTGACTAGCTATTTTGATAACTTCACACTAAAACTTCACAGCACATAAAATATTTTCCTTTTTTTATAAACTCATATAGTGCTTGTGGGCAAAAAATAAAAACAATGGACACATCTTTGCTGCAAGCTAAACTCTGATAGTAGAAATTGAAGATGACAATGGGTTGTTCATGAGCAAAACAAGACATCACAAAATTGCTAACGCTTTTCAAAATGCGCTTACACTCACTTGGGGTAAAAACGCACACACAGTTGAAATTGCTCTCAGTAAAATGTGGCAATTCAGAAATGAGGTGCCTCAATCACAAATGGCCGGCAGTTTATTTCACAGGGTTGCGCAACAGCTCACCACAATTCTGTTGTGTACTATTATTATTATTAGTACTATTATTATATATATATATATATATATATATATATATATATATATATTATATCATATCTCAGACTGTTTTTTTTTTTTTTTTAAATGTACTACACAGCTGTCACACTTCCTCAGACGATTGAATGTCAGAACTTGGTGGTAGGCTTGCCAAGTGCGGACTGTTTCAAGCACGCGCTTTAGACTTGGGTTATAGCATTCTAATAGTCCACCACTAGATGGCGTTGAAACATATAAATCTAGACACTGTGTCTTTAGCCAGATTGCCACATTGCATTGTGGCTGAAGGTAAAATCCTGGCAAGTGAGTACAAAGTGAGACGTTGTCAAAATCGGAAGTCGACTTTAACCCATTGTGGCGTACAGAACAGGGAGAGCCAAGAAAAATCACAGTAATACTTAATTGACCAGTGTGATGTGAACTGTGCCATCTCTTTTATCCATCTTTGTCTCCCTCCTTTCTAGGTACAGCCTTCTCCCACTCCCCTGTCCCACTGAGGGACAGACAGCAACGTCAGAGGAACAGTGAGCGTCAGCGAGCCCATAGCATGTCCTCTCTAGCAGCCTCAGTTGGTCTGCCTTGTCCCCTCTCCTCCGTGTCTGGATCTCAGGACGGAGCTGGCCCTGACTGGCAGTCTAGCAAGGGTCAAAGTCAAGCCAATCTGGATGACATCACCTTCCCGGGAAACCCCCACAACAACATTGCTGAAAGTTTTGGCGGCGCTGTCAGCCTCGACGGCCACCTTGACACCTTTGCGATGGACAAACCGGCGAGGCACAGTTTGAGTGATGCTAGCATATCACACGACACTAGTACGAATGGCATTCACGGAGAGCGAACATTTAGTTTAGAGAGAAATGGAGGGCATTATGAAGAAAACATCAAACCGGTGTCTTCAGTGACCACATCACCGCTGCTTCAATTCCAATTTGCTTCCACACCAGACAAGCACAGTGGGAATGTCGAATCACGTCCTTCCACACCCTCTCATCAGTCCCTCCTTCAGAACCTTCCCTCACCGATGAGCCTCAACAGCTCCACTGACCAAAAACAAATATCAGTAACATCCACAGGACTATTTAATGAGGACATGGATGAGGTATTCCTTCTATATCCTGCACCTCCATCACCTTCTCGTTCAATCATCGAGACGAATATCATGGGAGACTTCCCTTTGCCTCACACTCCTCCCCTTGAGTTGGACAAGAAAAACTCTTTGCAGATTGCGGGAAGGTTGGTTTTCCATGTGTTTGAAATGAAAGATGTATCAGTCGAGATCTTAAACATTCTTTCCACTCTCCGCCAGCCTTGTTGTGCCATCCTCAAGGCCACGATCGTCCACTCTCACATCCACCTCTTCTAGCAACCTACAGCTTGATGACACGCTTAACCTTGAGTACCAGCCACTGCTCAAGAGGGAAAAGACAGTGGAGGAGCTACAAGTGGAAACGCTGGCAAAGCAGCTGGTGGGTACCTGTAGTCAAGTGGTCCATCCCAAAATGGATATTGCGTATTGTTTTTTTTCTTTTTTATGTCTTTTTGATAACTTCTCATCAAGGCCATCGTATTGTTGTCATTGTAGCTATACATCAGATGACATATTGTAAAATTAATTAGTACCATTTGTAGACATAATCTTTGGTCCTCTTCTGTTAATGACAGAAACACACCTCAGAGGTCACAGAAATATCTATAATCTAACATACACACCGTGAGTTCGATTCTCACATATGACGTAAGGTGTGTGTGTGAGTGAGTGACGGTGCAAAAGTGTGAGTGAGTGAGACTTACCATGTGAGCACACACTTAACATGTGTGCTCACATGGTAAGTCCCATGTGTTGTTTTGGACTTACCATGTGACTTTTGCCCTCGTTTAACCTACAGTACATATCTATTCATTGTACTCAGCAGCCGTTGTAGTCGACGATAATTCTTCTGTTTCACTCTGTTTCCATAGCTAGTGAAGGATCGCTCTCTGACACATATCCTAGAAACATGGGAGGGTAAATCACCTGTAGACCTTGTGGAGGAGATCTTTCAAAACAGCAGACTGGATGGTAAAGTGCCTTGGCAAGCCAAGGGTAGCCCATTAAATGATAGGTATTCATTTTTCTTTAAACTTTGTTTGACCTTCAGACCTTGATCACTTTTCAATTTTTAGCTTGTTTGTGGCCATTAAATGTTTGCATTGCCCCCTGTACAGGAGTGAGAATGTTCTCAATGCAGCAGTCGATGAAAGGACTGAGATGGAGGAGAAGGACCTCAACAGCAGCAAGGTAATGAAAGAAAAGAGAAAGCATGACATACTAAGTAGCGGCCATGTTAGCAGGGGGAGACAGTCCCTGCAAATGTCATGGAAAGCATGGACCGTGAGCTTAGCATCGCCATTACATCGCATGATAGTATCCATTCATCCATCCATCCATTTTCTGTACCCGCGGGGGTTGCGGGTGTGCTGGAGCCAATCCCAGCAGTCATCGGACACCCTGAACCGGTTGCCAGCCAAAGGCAGGGCACACTGAGACTAACAACCATCCGCACTCACACCCAGGGGCAATTTGGAGTGCTCAATCAGCCAACCATTCATGTTTTTGGGATGTGGGAGGAAACCGGAGTGCCCGGAGAAAACCCACGTAGGCACGTGGAGAACATGCAAACGCCACACAGGGAGGGCCGGAGGTGGACTTGAACTTGTATCCTCCGAATCATGACGTGCTAATCAGTGCCCCGCCCTAGTGAAGAATGATAAAAGATAAGATTAAAAAAATGAAGCACACTAACATTGTGGCTCGAGCCACCGGGTGCAGTGGGTTACTGGGCATTTTTAGGCCAGAAAAAAATTAACCACCAAGTATGATGTGTTTTGATGAATAGGCCCAATGAATCCATAATAAGGATTTTCTACTGTATAATTGGCACATCAAGATGGTATGCTTTTTGTAGCTATGCTTATTCAGAAATGTGATCTTTGCCTGGTGTTTCTCCTGACCTCTCTGTTAGGTGGAGCTCTGCGAGGCTCTGAGGTGTAGTGTGGTGGCTATGCGTCAAGAAAAGGATGCTCTGTGCGAGGAGCAAAAGCGTCACCAGGCACTCGGGGCCAGCATTGGCTCTCTGGTGCACAAACTATGCAAGATAAACGAGAGGGACAAGTACAACATGTTCATTGGTACAACATTCGGGGAAAATATACCTCAAATAGCCAAGGCTCTGGCTCACTCTTTAGTAAAAGTAACCTTTTTGTTTTTTTTGTTTTGCAGGTGATCTTGAAAAAATTGTGAACCTGCTATTGTCACTGTGTAGCCGGCTATGGAGAATTGATAAATCTCTGTTTGTTTTGCAACAACAAGAGCTCACAAAGGAGGACATTTCAGAGGAGCGGGTGAGAAAACTTTGCACACTTTTTCATATTAGTCCTCAAATATTGTAAGCATTTTTGTCCCCGCAGGACTCCCTCAACCACAAACGCTCTCAGCTCCTCAGTCAAACAGAGGATGCCTGGGAACTGAAGCAAAACCTGGACCGGCGGCAGCGCGTTGTTCACGCCATCTTGCGAGGCTACCTCACTGATGCCCAGCTCCAAGACTACCTACACTTTGTTAGCACCAAACCCTCCCTACTGATTCGCCAACGGAACCTCGATGATCTCATACGTCAGCGAGAGGAGCAGCTGACGAGGCTGGCAGAGACCCTCCCGCCAGAGTTGGCGGCGGCTCGTGATTGGTCAAGAGGATCTTTCCGTGCGTCCTCGAACCCCGTTTCCTGCTCCTTTCCCTGCCCGCAGCCGATTCCTGGCCACACCCACTCTGGCAGGTCCACCACCGTGACATCGCTGTGAGGTGATGAACCAGCAACAAGCAGCTGTGCAGAAACTACGTGAAAACTTACAATTGGGGGAGTACGGATGCAAGAGTGGGCCCAGTCCCACTGAATCTATGCACGCAGGATGTCACACGTGAAGCTGCAAACACTCGTCATGTGCCTCGTTTTATTTGCGCCCGACTGAAACTTTTACAAGAGAAGTAATATCACATCTGCCTTAAGTTTTAAATTTACCCAACCGCTGCCACTCTTAGCTGTTGTTTTAAAGTTCACTAAGCGTTTAAGAAAGGTTATTGTTGAAAACTTGCAAGATCATTCGGGTTTAATGAAGGGTCGTTCTCTTCTATTCCTTCCTCCAACTTTTTTAGAAATACTTGACAAGTTTATTTAAGGCATTTGAAAGATGTAGTCATTTTTCGAGATAGGACTAGGACTGCAACGCTTGACATATGAAATGTTTATCTGAAAAGTTCTTTCATTTTCTTCCAAGAATATTCAGGATATAACAGAGAAGAATGGACTGTTACAGGAAATAACAGGAATACAGTGAGAAAACAATAAAAGGTCCTGTCCTGCAGCTTTGCCATTTAGAAGGCACCAATGGTGCTCTCAATTTAGGCAAGTTCAATTTTGCTCAAATAGAAAAGTGTGTTTGCTGGTGGCCAAAGACAAAATAATAATAACAAATTGCCACTACAATTGTTTTTTATGTCAAAGGAGGAAGAGTCCAAAGATTTGGATGGGGTGCAATGCTCAATGTTGTTTTTGATCATTTAAATTACAAAATAAGACCGTTGGAACATAATTACGTATAGATTACGGCTGTAAATTTGCCTAGTAATGCATCTTGATTTTACAACGCCTTAAACTGGATTTATGATTCCAATAGGAATCCAGAAAGGTGTCTCATTATATAACATGACTTTTTTTAATGGCTGTCAAAAAATGGAAGCTGCACATGGAAATTTTAGGCCATTTATGTATGTGTTGGTTATCCACTGGTGACAATGCACAACACACATTATAACTACTTTTTAGAGATCCAATCAGACAACCGCACGACATTGAATGTCAAATACAAATTAAACATGTTACATTCTTTATTGAGGCAGCAGTGCAGTTTTGTTTTGTTTTTTTAAATACTTTTAACAACTTGAGTACACGTTATTCATCTTGAAGTGTCTATCTAAAGACCATTGTTTATCCTCCACTGACAAATTTGACGTGTTTTCTAGTTTGGAGAGCACATTTAACATACTGTCGTTTTTTCCTAATTTCCATATATCACGCATAAAACCACATTCACAATCACATTCACTTTTTGATTTATTCATCATAGGCACAACAGATTATCCCATGTGTTTTGCTGGTTCACTTGCGGAGCTATAAAAAAAAAAAGTCAGATGATTGGAAAATGGCTCCTGATGTTTTTCTATCCTGTTTTTGTTAAATAAATATATTTTATAAATGTCATTAGGGGTAGTCTGTGATTCACTAATAGGAGTCAATACATTAACTCTACGCTGTGTCTCTGGTTAGCACGTCCGCTTCACAGTTCAGAGGGTGAGGGATCGATTCCACCTCTGGCCCTCCCTGTGTGGAGTTTGCATGTTCTCCCCGTGCCTGTGTGGGGTTTCTCCGGGCACTCCGGTTTCCTCTCACTTCCCAAAGAGGCTGATTGAGCAATCCAAATTATCCTTAGGCGTGAGTGCGAGTGCGGATGGTTGTTCGTCTAGTTCCCCCGCCTACTGCCCGATGACTGCTGGGATAGGCTTCAGCACGCCCGCAACTCCCGTGGGGACAAGCATTACAGAAGATGGAGAGAGAGAGAAAGCGGGCGAGCGAAAGTTCTGGGCCCTAGAATCCGTCACTTGTATTTACTTTAAAATGATCACAACTGGGCGGCTCGGTGGGGCACTGGGTAGCACGTCCGCCTCACAGTTAGGAGGGTGCGGGTTCGATTCCACCTCCGGCCCTCCCTGTGTGGAGTTTGCATGTTCTCCCCGGGCCCGCGTGGGTTTTCTCCGGGCACTCCGGTTTCCTCCCACATCCCAAGAACATGCTTGGTAGGCCGATTGAGCACTCCAAATTGTCCCTAGGTGTGAGTGCGAGTGCGTATGGTTGTTTGTCTCTGTGTGCCCTGCGATTGGCTGGCAACCGGTCCAGGGTGTCCCCCGCCTACTGCCCGATGACGGCTGGGATAGGCTCCAGCACGCCCGCGACCCCCGTGGGGACTAAGCGGTACAGAAAATGGATGGATGGATGATCACAACTGAGGGTGTATTCAGACCTGACTGTTTGGTCCGCTTTAAACGGACCAGGGTTCGGTTAAGAAGGCTGGTCCAGACCTTTTGTGCAGGTGTGAATACACGCAAACAAATCCTGGTGCGGATTAAAGAAACGGACCGAGACCCGGTTCGCTTCAGGTGTGAATACAAACAGCAAAAATCCGCACCAATAGCACAAATGTACAGAGAAGGAACGCAGCGGGTAGAACTCGCATGTTTTCCTCCGTTTCCGGATCCGTGCTCTTTGTGCCGCCCCGGTCAGTGCTGTCCAATGGGAGCACAGATCGTCACAAGCGTGGATGTGTAGACCACTTGCAAAACGCACTAAACAAACAAACAAAATCAAGTCCGCTTCTGGTCCGGACCAAACAAGCGGACTAAAAGACTTTTCTGGTTTGGTTAGATACACCCTTAGACTCTTTAAAATTATTCGGAATGAACCCGTCTTTAAAATGAAGAATGATCATCAAGTTTGTATGTAATGTCTCCGGTTCACCTGCAAGAATGCCGCGAGCGAAAAAAGGGTTAAATACCTGAAGTGGGCGAGGCTTCATTTCTCAACCAACTCCCGACCTTCGGAACCAACAGGGAACAAACGACTGAAACTAGAATGAACACGGATTTCACTCAAGACTCGGTTTTACATTTTCTCCAGAGCAGAGGAGGCTCGGTGAAAAATTCCGACCTACTTCAGCACTTTAGAGGCTTCCTCCGGGACCATGCGGATCAAGTTCGGAATCGCGAACTCTTCAAGAAGTTCGTCAACTCCGTGGCTACCGTCAAGCAAGAGCACGGCGTCTCTCATGTTGTTCTCAGGAAGAAATTTCGAGGTTCGGGACCAAGCGGTGTTTCTGGGACGCCCGTCCAGAGGACCGCTGAGCCGTCACCCTTGAACCCGGCTTGGAGCAAAGAAAAAGTTTTGCAGAAGTCATTGCCCTTAAAGGAGGTAGCACCCGCTCCGCCAAGAGAATCTAACTTGAAAAATGTCCTACCGGTGGCTGGTCTCATACTGAACAACAACAACCGTGTAGAAACAAATTTGAACCTGACACCGGAAGCAAGGGAGTTTAGTAGAGATGAAGCCGCTCCAGCGGTGAGTCACGATCAAATCTCAGCCAAAACACATCCGAGCCCCCAAAGTAGCGCTACGAGACAGCGCCACCCCCAAGCGACAGTAAAACGCGGAGCAATCGGCCAGCAGGTGCCACCTTCTGGAACCCCAAAAAGCAAAGAGGGGGGTCATCCCCATCATGCTCAGCAACGCCGCACCAGACACAGGCAGAGCTACAAAACTGCAGTCTCCTATGATGATGAGGAAGAGGATGATGATGAAGGGCTCAATGTGATGATGAGCACATCTGGAGAAGTTGGACCTCTCAGAGGTCACCTTGAACCCCTTGCCGAGTACAGCTCAAGCCAGGCCATTGCTTCATCATCAACAGAGTGGGTTTTTCCAAAAATTTCGGTAAAGAACATAGCTGAGGGGCAAGTGCCCCATTTGGAATCAGAGCTGCAGCCTAGAGGACCAAAGGTGGGTCCAAATGTGGTTCCTGTATCACCCATCCGGCTTACTCTGCCCGCCGAACATTCCATGCCGTCGCCAGACAGAGCTGAAGATGAGGAGAGACGTTATAGGCGTCTCTTGGAGCACGAACATGATTGGCGTCATAATGAAAGGACGTGGTTGTCGAGCAGCCACGACAGCATCTTCTCCTACCCGTCTGATGCTGGCTTCTCCAGCTGCGAGTGGGCCGCCAGAACATCAGGGTGGAACAGCAGCACTGACAAACTGCAGTTATTAGCAGGTAAGGCTGCACCTAATTTGTTTGGTGTAGTGATTCCCAGCTGCTGTGCCCATGTACCAAAGCACTTATTTTACATTAGAAAATCGCACCCACCAATCAAAGAATGTCACATGGTAAAGAAGATTGTGACCCACTGTGGAGCTTTTGAATTTTGTAGGTGTTTAACTGTCTATAGTCAGCTGGACAGTACAAACCATATTCATGAACTTGAAAGGCAAATCAATTATTTTTGGTCATCAATGAATCCGTCAACCGAAGGATTTTTAGTCCAAGGTTGGTCAGTTATTCTCAGTCTGGTACCACTAGTACAGAAACAATCAATGGATTAAGTGTTAAAAATGTATCATGTTAGTTACTTAAAACATTTTTAATACAGTACAGTGGTTGTATCTACGTTTTTGAGTACAATACTGTTGACATACATCTTTTAAATGAAAGATTTTAAGTGTTTTAATTCATCCTGATAGAGATGCAACATTTAATCAACAACTAACCAATCATCCAATTAATCTGTAATGATTTTTGATAACTAGTTAGTTGATTAGACATCATTAAATTAAAAAATATCTGAATCCTTGGCATTTCAGCCTCTCAACAGAAAATATTGTCAGATGTCTGTAGTTTTCCATTGAAGGACACAGTTTTTCTTTTCTCTAAAAGAAGACATTTGCAATCGTTTGCAACATCTCTTTTACTTTTGAAAACAATAATGAATTTCTTTGCCCATTTGGGGATGGGCCAAACCCGTAATTAGATGCTAATGAATTCATGTTTGTACATTTTCCTCACTGCTAATATAAAACAATGTCCTGTTTTTGGAAATGCTTGTGAGGAGCGCTTTTTCCTGCTGCAATAGATTTATTTTTATTTATCTGGGTGCTAGTAAGAGAACATTTTGTTACAGTTTTAGCGCTTTTAGTTGCTGCTTTGGTAAAGCTCTTAAAAAAAACTCATTTAAATTCTCCTCCTTTTGTGGCCCAATCAATATAGATTTTTGAGGCTGATGCCAATTCCAGAAAAAAATTCTGGTGACTGATTAGACGATTATTTTAAAAACGTATAGTACAATGACTACATTGTTTTAGTCCTTCAACAAAAGAAATTATTTTGAACCCCCTGCCCCCCCTTGTTTTCTCAGGTGCTTCTGCGGGTGCCTTTCAAACGCAGGAGGTCATCCAGCAAATTTCTGAAGCAAAGCAAGCATCCAAGACGCATCACACTGAACTGGAGGTCACAGCACCGTGGCATAACTCGAAGGGCAATATCCTAGACAAACGGGCATTTGTCACCCATGTGGCATCATTCCATCGCTCCTCTGACTATCTTGACCAGCAACAGTATGTGCCCAGAGGCGTTCCATGGCGTCACTCCTCAGGTAAGTTGTTGCTATTTACAGAAGTTTAAATACGGTCTGCTGTAAAGGTCCTCAAATTTCACTTGAAAAGCAAATGTCTTGAATGCGGAGTGTCTGAGTGGTGTATCATAAAAAATTGTCTGAATGTCAAGGTGATCTCTACGACGACCACGAATCAAGCGACTGCTCCGCTTCGTCACCTGCGCCACGTCCGACACTCGCCGGGCGCATCAGCGGTAGTCTGAGGGGCCGGATGTGCCGCAGCATGGGTGCCGACCTCAACGAGCTACTGCAGGAGGAGGAGGCGGCGGCGGCTGAAGGCAGAGTAGCAGGGAATGAAGCAGCGAGGCGGAAGCGCCTCCACCGGATCTCGTCCTCGCTGAGCCTCCACTACAACCTGTCATCCTCCTCGCTGTCGACTTGTTCCACACCATCTCGCTGCAACAGCCTGGCTGACTTGGCCGAGAGGACGGAAGCCAAAGAAAAGGCTGGTGCGCATCACGAAAGCCCCTGTAGGCAGGTAAGAAACTGCAAAAACTGCAACCATGTAAAAACGGCTCAGAAGAAAAAAATAATTGCAAAGGCTGAGACTACGAGCCAAAGTTGTTACATTCTTATGGGGAAATTTGTCACATGCATTCTGGTTCAAGTCACACTGTTGAGGGGATACGCTTCTTCTCAAATTCAAATTGCAATTTCAGGGCATGGCTTTGGTTACCATGACAACTGCTGGTGCAGTTAGGGTACGGAACAGAATGCATGAACTCTTGTATTACCAACTTAGAATCGCTGTACTACCAGTTGCGCAACAATTACAAAAAATGAAGGCTGCAACTAACAATTATCCTCAATAATTTTTCAATTATTTGGTAATTGTTTGATGAAACTAGTTAAAAAAATTAATGACTAATCCATCCGTTGGTTCCAAAACAGGATATCATTTCAAATGAACAGTGTAGAAAAGCCACAAACATAAATTAATAGATTCATTTCCTGTTCATGCATGTGTGTAGGGGGATTGGGTGTGTGTGCGTGTTTAAAAGCAGCACATTTTGTGGATTTATTGGAGGCTTCAAGCAGAGAACATACGTGTTTAAAAGCAGCACATTTTGTGGACTTGTTTAAAATCAGCACATCATGTCTCAGCTAATCAAGGGACAGGCATTCCCGACAAATTGGAAACGAGTGTAGTAATTTTTAGACTATGGCTGCTGAAACTGGATTTAAAGAACAATGCTGTACACTTTGTCATACGTTAAAGTTTGTTCTGTTGTCTTATTCTGCTCCCTGACATTTGTTTTTGTCTCCAGTCTTTGGTTCCACTAGAGCCCAGAGAACACGCTTGGCTGGTGAAAGGGGCGTCGGGAGCTTGGCCAGACATCTACTCGCTGTTCCGGGAGGACTGCACTCTTCTCAACAGACGAGACTTCATCTCTGGTTTCACCATACTGCACTGGATCGCCAAACACGGCGACCATCGAGTTCTCAACACGCTCTGGTACCTCTTGTGTGCAACCTTGTTATGACTCTGCTAGTGGACACACAAATGTTTACAGTGAGAACATAAAGTAAATACAATAAAACCATGTGGTGGTGCTTTAGCATGTGCCAGCTCCTGCACTTTAGTCATAATAGTAGTTTTGATTAACTAACGAAAAGCTTTCTTCCCTCTACTTGTGGTTGAAGGTATGGTGTCCAAAAGGCCGGTTTGGCGTTTGACATTAATGCCAGGTCATCATGTGGCCAAACGCCACTTCACATTGCAGCCATCCAGGGCAACAAGAACATGATTCGCCTACTGGTCAACAAATTTGACGCCGACGTGAAGCTGAGGGACACGGCCGGGAAGAGGCCCTGGCAGTACCTGAACCGGAGCGTGCCCTACGACGTCTTCCAATTGCTGGGAGGAGCGCCCACACGTAACGTCGAGAGAGGAGGGGCAAGTTCCCTCGCGGCGGAAGGTCGAGGTAAACAGAAGCCGCATCAGCGCAGACGCCATCGACACCTGTCCTTCGCCTCCCAGGGCGAGAGGCCCAGAACCATCTCGGGCACCAAGGTCAAACGGTCATCATCAATCGCAGCATTCTTAAAACATAAATCACTGGCTCGCTTTCATGGATACAAATCTGACGGCTGAGGCTCACATCAGTTTTGTTTTGTTTTGTTTTGTTCTTCAACTGCTTGACTGAACCATAAATCTGCATTTGTGTTGTTTTCACAAATCTCTTACAAAAATGGAAAGCTGTTGGAGCTTTCGTTAAGTTTTCTTGACAACTGTCTTTAGGTCTAATACTAATATGCCCTTTGTTCACACTAGTAAGGCAATTCAGTGCACTGGGAGAATGACTGAATCTTGCTAATAATGTTTTATCCGCAACTATTTGGCATTGTTGCATACTATTTGGATGACGACATTTTACCGATGAAGACAAACTACTGGTGGAGATTTCAATGCCACAGTCAAGGTTAAGAGGCCACTAGTGCATGGCACTTGCTGACTAGTAAATGTTACTAGCAAAGATTAATTGCACACTATTAGGCCAAATATGCCACTGGGAGTGGATGAAACATTCGTAGGAAGACACAGACATTCTACAAATGCACTGAATTGACTTGAATCAACTCTACTGAACAGTTTTTCTATTCTAGTCTTTGACTGGACAGAGTTCGCTGCATATTAAATGTGTTTCTCAACTGGAGCGGTTTCTTTCAATCTTCTATAAAAATGCCCAAGTTATTGCTGCATTTCTCAACCCGTAAATCCAAGGTAATGTTGGACGTGTTGGCATGGAGAAAGTGAAGGCTGCCGAAAATGTCAGCAAGGAGTGCTTGTCTGTGATTAGTTAGCACAGCAATATTATTTTAAAACGAGTTTAGTTTGGGGCAAAAAAAATATTTAGATGTTCAGCGTTGGGTCATTTACAGCCCAAACATAGGAGTGTCCATATTTTCCAAGTCTAGTAAAGCTAGCGTAATAGTACATTCTTCAAAAGTCATGGTGAGGCTTGTAATGAGTAGCATGAATTTAAACCTTGATTGGATCGGCCAAATGTTATTCAAATACGTATTCAGAGGTGCTTTTGCACGTTTCTTCATTAGATGAGCGGTCCCATCCAACACACTTGATCCTATTTTTAACCTCACTGAATAACATTTGTAAAATGTCGGAAGTGCGAATAGCAGTAGCAAATGGTCATTTACTTCAGTGTAATTATGTTTGGAGGACGTCAATAACAATCTGGAAACAATTTACAAGGAAAATTGACCGCCTCAAAAAGTAGTTACCAATAAGTGCCACAAGATGGCAGCTTATCCAAGAAGGCCTTCAAGTACAAGGTATTCATTTAGCTTTACTCGGATATAACAATAAAGTTCTCTTGTTAAAATTGTCTCCACTGATAGTGAATATCATTTCATCAATTACTTTGCCGTCATGATTATTTAGTGAGTGTCCAAAAACTCCAATGTGGAGGCGAGAGAAAGAGAGACAGAGACAGACAGTTGACATTTTCCCAAACGTTTGCTGCTTCACAATTTGTGTTTAGTCAGATGTTAAAGTATGATGAAATACTGGAAACATGTGTGGCAGCTTGAACTTTCTGAGCTGTCTCAGAAAGTACAGCCTCTACTGGGCCTTCTTCCGGACAGAATCTATGGGGCCGGTCCATTTCAGGTCCCGAGAGATTGTGGATCCCAGCAACTAAAAAGTGTCTGTGGAGGGAATAGCATTACAGGATAGTGAGGGGTGGAAGTGATGAAGGGTCTCTGCTGAAGTCCACCATCATCTCCACGGTCTTGAGCGGGTTCATCTCCTGGTGGTTGCAACCACCAAAAAAAAATATATATTCACTGCTCAAAAAAATGAAAGGAACAGTTTTTTATCAGGGTATGGCATGAATTTAATTAGACTTAGACAGAGCATGGAGGAGATTTCAGGAGATAGGCAGTTACTCTAGGAGAGCTGGACAGGGCCATAGACGGTCCTCATTCCATCAGCAGGACCGATATCTGCTGCTTTGTGCAAGGAGGAACAGGTTGAGCACTGCCTGAGCCCTACAGAATGACCTCCAGCAGGCTACTGGTGTGAATGTCTCTGCCCAAACAGTCAGAAACAGACTTCACAAGGGTGGCCTCAGGGCACGACGTCCTGTAGTGTGCCCTGTGCTCGTTGCTCAGCACTGTGGAGCTCGATTGGCATTTGCCATAGAACACCAGAATTGGCAAGTCCGCCACTGGCGCCCTGTGCTTTTCACAGATGAGAGCAGGTTTACCCTGAGCACCTGTGATAGACGTGAAAGGGTCTGGAGAAGCCAAGGAGAGCGCTATGCTGCCTGCAACATTCAGCATGACCGGTTTGGTGGTGGGTCAGTGATGGTCTGGGGAGGCATTTTCATGGAGGGACGAACAGACCTCTACAGGCTAGAGAACTGCAGTCTGACTGCCATTAGGTATCGGGATGAAATCCTTGCACCCATGGTCAGACCCTACGCTGGTGCAGTAGGTCCTGGGTTCCTCCTGATCCACAACAATGCCCGACCTATTGTGGCAAGAGTATGGAGACAGTATCTGGAGGATGAAGGAATTGACACAATTGAATGGCCCTCACGATCACCTGATCTAAACCCGATAGAACACCTCTGGGACATAATGTTTCGGTCCATCATACGCCGCCAGGTTGCTCCTCAGACTTTACAGGAGCTCATTGATGCCCTTAGACAGATCTGGGAGGACATCTCACAAGACACCAGCCGTCGTCTCATTAGGAGCATGCCGCGACGTTGTCAAGCATGCATACAAGCTCGTGGGGCCACACAAGATATTGAAAAGAATTTTGAATTGCAGAAATTGAATTTAGGCAAAATGGACAAGCCTGCCATATCATTTTTGAGGTATGTATATACTGAGCCTTCTGTAGGCCGAAAACTTTTATTTCCATCCAAAGATGTGGCATCCTTTTGTTCCTGGGACATTAAACTGTCCATATCAGTATAGATATCCCACCCCAAAAAAATGTTCACCATTGAAATCTGATGTGTTTTCAAAGTGTTCCTTTAATTTTTTTGAGCAGTGTATACATGTTACATTTTGGGTTTTTTTGGGTGGTTGCGGCGCCGCCCTCCCCAACTGGCGCCCTAGGCAATGGCCTAGTGTGCCTAGTGGTAGGGCCGCCCTTGTGTCCTCCTTTGAGAATAATAGTATAGATCTGTTAAAAAAAGGAATTTAATTTCAAATCAAAGCAGAAACTAATATTGTGATTGATGATATTGTGATTTACTACCCACCTTAAAAAAACAATTACACCTTATAAAATAAATGTTCATTTTTATCCAAAATGCCGTGCCCAAAATTCTAGAAAAAAATCCTAACTATCGCCACTAGATGTCAAAATTAGTTACTGAATCTGCATAGTTCCCAACCTTTTATGACTTGTGTCTTTACTTCCAAAGAGAAGGCCCTTCAGACTGTTGCAGAAACAAAAAAACACTTTTGCACCAATACGCAACATTTCATATTAAAAAGTAGAGTTGAAATAGGACACATAGAGTTGATGACACGCAAACTAGCGTTTATTGTGAGTGACTATGATGAGGTAAATACAAGAGACACATTTCAAAAGCTTTTATTGGGAATTCATGTAATCAGTCAATTTTTGCAGTGTTGACATTTCTTTTTCAAGACATCTTCAGTTCTCCCTGGCATGCTGTCAATCAACTTGTGGATCAGATTCTGACTGATGGTTTTTGCATAATCGATGCTTGGAGTTTGTCAAAATTTGTGGGTTTTTGATTGTCCACCCCACCCACCTTTTGAGGATTGATCCCAAATTGATCTCAATTGGATTAAAATCTGGGGAGTTTTCCTGACCAAGGGCCCAAAATCTCAATGTTGTTCTCGAGGCGTTTTGTTGTGATTTTTCGCTTAATGAGGAGCTCCATCATGCTGAAAAGGGGGCCTGTTTGGCAACAATTAGAGCTCTTTCCCTGAAGTTCTTGAAAATGTAATAGGCTAAAGTGCAATGTTACTCGCTGCTAAAAACATCCTTGTTAGGCCCTTTTTGTGGTAAGCAATGATGGCTGCATGTGTTGCATTGCAGGTAACCACGCCTAACAGTTGAGGAACAATAGTGGCAGGTACCATCTTCCTCTCACAGTGTCCAGTCACTCAAACATGACATCTTGTTCTCCAGTGTCATTCTCATCAACGGCCACATCTGGGTTAATGTGTTACTGCGACACCTGTATGTCATTGGTCCTTTTGTGGCAGGGCTGAAATGGAGTGGAAATGTGTGTGTGTGTGTGTGTGTGTGTGTGTGTGTGTGTGTGTGTGTGTGTGTGTGTGTGTGTGTGTGTGTGTGTGTGTGTGTGTGTGTGTGTGTGTGTGTGTGTGTGTGTGTGTGTGTGTGTGTGTGTGTGTTTTTATGATGGAGTTCATTTTCAAGGCAAATAAGGTTTATTTTGCACTCAAGCAGCAGTTGAGCTGGTCACTTCTCTTTACATTCTGGAGGATATGCAAATTGCTAATATAAAATCAGAAACAGCGGACTTTGTGAAAATTAATAGTTGTGGAATGGCACACTAACTCATGTAGCTCAGTGGCCTAGTGGTAGAGTGTCTGTCCTGAGACTGGAAGGTTGTTGGTTCAAACCCCGGCCGGGTCATACCAAAGACTATAAAAATGGGACCCATTGCCTCCCTGCTTGGCACTCAGCATTAAGGGTTGGAATTGGGGGGTTGGATCACCAAATGATTCCCGGGCGCGGCTCCGCTGCTGCTCACTGCTCCCTTCGGGGATGGGTTAAATGCAGAGACAAATTTCACCACACCCAGATGTGTGTGTGACAATCACTGGGTCTTTACCTTTACCTTCACCTTTGACTGAGCCACACACACACACACACACATGCATGCACAAAAACAAACACGCTTTGAAATCTATTAAGGAAACATTTATTCCCAAATTGATACTTGTTGCTCTTCATGAGTTCTGTGCCTGGTGCCAAAGTATTTGGGTATTTGCTTGTTGCCAACTGATGCAATCATGCATGTACCACATAAAAGTGAGCCAATGGTCATTTAGGTTCTCGTGAATGACTGAGTGTATGGCATCACTGACAAAGACAATTGTGGCAGGTGGAATCACAGAGAGTAAAATTCCAATTGATGAAGATTCGGGACGGCAAGGAGACCGTGCGGCAGCGTTGCACCATTGGATGACTGAATGGAAACAAGATAACCTGTGAATAACTGTGTTGGCAACATTTGTAACAAGCAGCATTTTGTTGGAAATATGTCTCTGTATCAAATTCGGTCTTCAAGATAAGGGAGGAGGCAGAGAGGCACGCATGCACACAGGCACACGCACGCACACACACACACACACACACACACACACACATACACACGCACACACACACACACACACACACTCCATTTGAGAAGAGAGGATTCCTTAATGTGTGTGTGTGCGCGCGTGTGTATGTGTGTGTGTGTGCGCGTGCGTGCGAGCGAGAGTTAGGCTTCGTTTGTGTGTGTTAGGTTTCGGTTTCTTTCCTCTGGCACCTCTCTTATCTTGGAGCCTGAATTTGTTACAGACATATTTCCGACAAGATGCTGCTGGTAACAAATGTATCCAGCACAGTGATCCTCTTGGTTTCACTCAAGGCCATTCAAAGGTGCCGCGCCGCCGCAGGGCCGCCACGGTCTCCTAGCTATCCTGAATTGTCATCAATTAGAATATCACTCTCTGTGATTCCACAATTGTCTCTGTCAGTGATGACATACACTCACTTATTCACGAGAGCACCTACACCGTGTGCACAATGATTAGGAAGTTGTATTCTTCAGGATTAATTTTATGATTGAACAACTACAGTGACCGCAGTCAATCGGATTATTTCATGAAGTAAAACTGAGGTTTTGGCTTCTAAGGAGAAAATCTGTGTGTGCACAATTATTGGGCAACTATTAGTGTACAGAAGTCTTATGAAAAACGAAAATGTTCCCACATCACTTGTTTATTTTCATCTGTTTAAGTGAGAATAATAATCAAACGAGTCAAAAATTATAAATAAACATTTCTGACATTTCAATAAAAAAAAGAAAATCAGTGACCCATATAGCCACCTTTCTTTTGAATAACAGCCACAAGCCTTCCATTCATGGAGTCTTTCAGTTTCTTGAGCTGCTAACAATCGACTTTCCGTGCTGCAGCAACCACAGCCTCCCAGACACTGTTCAGAGAGGTGTACTGTCTTCCTCCACTGTCAATCTCCCGTTAGAAAAGGGCCCACAAGTTCTCAATAGGGTTTAGGTCAGGTGAGGAAGGGGGCCATGTCATCATTGCCTTCATTGCCTAGCCATGCAGTGGAATACTTTGATGCATGCGCTGGAGCATTGTCCTGCATTTTTTGAAATGTTGGCACTTGTTTTATTCTTGCACTCGGATTATTCTTGCACTTATATGCGCTGCTGTGACAAGTGAATTTTCCCGCTGTGGGATGAATAAAGTTCAAGTTTCAAGTTTTGATAATAAAGTTCAATCAATCAATCAATCAATCAATCAATCAATCAATCAATCAATCAATCAATCAATCAACCAACCAATCAATCAAAAATCATGGTCTTCTTGAAAGATGCTGACTTTTTCCTGTACCATTGCTTGAAGAAAGTGTCTTCTAAAAACTGACAGTAGGTTTGGGAGTTGAGTTTGTGTCCATCTTCAACCCGAAAAGGTCCAACTAGCCCATACCAGGACTCCACCTTGCTGGCGTCTGAGTCAAAACGGAGCTCTGTGCCCGACACTGATCCAGCCGCTGGCTCATGCATCTGGTCCGTCAAGAGTCACTCTCATCTCATGAGTTCATCTTAAGTTCTGTCTTAAGATATTTCTTGGCCCAGTTTTGACATTTCAATTTGTGACTCTTGCTTAGTGGTGGTCGGGTTTCATCTTTTCTTACCTTGGCCATGTCTTTGAGCACAGAACACCTTGTATATACTTCTGGACACTCCAGGTAGGTTGTGGTTCTGAACTATGACAACACTAGAGGATAACAGGTTCCTGGTGGCTTCACGTTGAATTCTTCTCGAATCTTTTGCAGTTAATTTACGTCTTTTCTTCTCAACATGTTTCTTGCAACCCTCTTGATCATATGCAACAAAATGTTTGATAGTTCGGTGATCACGCCGCAATATCTCGGCAGTTTCAAGAGTGCTGCATCCTTCTGAAAGACTTTTCACAATCTTTGACTTTCCAGAGTCAGTTAAATCTCTTTTCGGCCCATGTTGCCTGAGGAAAAGACGCTGCCTTATAGTAATTATGCACACCTTGATATAGGGCGTTGACCTCCTTAGGCCGCACATTTACACAAATACACTTCACCTGATATTCTTAAAACCAATAAGCATTCAAGTTAAAACAACCTGAAGTTGGAAAGTACGCATGAAAATGATAATACGGTCAAAATGCTCACTCGCCTAATAATTGTGCACATGGTGTAAATGACCATTCGGCTCCCTTTTACGTGGCACTTGCATGACGGCATTATGCAGTGGCAACAAGCAAATACCCAAATACTTTGCCACGAGGCACAAAACAAGATTCCTTAATATGTAGCTGTGAGTTAGGTTTCGTTTTCTTTTGTCTGCCTCCTCCCTTTTTTCCAGTAAAGTGATGCTCAGGTTGTCACAAACTGTTTCATTCAAGGTCATTCAATGGTGCTGCGCTGCTGTGAAGCCGACATCGTCGTGTGTGTGTGCGTGTGCGCGCGCGTGTGTGTTCCAGAGACAATCCCCTTGGTAAAACTGTCCAGGACCGCCAGTGCCTTTTAAGAAGACATTCCTTCTGTGGAATAGACCTGCTTGCCTGCATTTGGCTCCCTAGCCCAAAATGTGACATGTCAACCTGCTCATTGCTGCTCGGACACAATTGATCAGAAAATGTCAGCTGATTTAGTGACCCAATGTTTTTGCTCTTTCTGCCAGCCAACGTTGTCATGAGCTGAATCCGCTTTGACGGATGTCGAGTAAAAATGACTTTTACGCATTACTTGGCTTCACTTTGAAACGTAGGTTTAAGTGACCATGCACAAAGGTTGTCCCTCTTTTTTGCTTGCTTCAACTGTTTCCCATCCCGAATCAAATCAAAGTGGTGTCAAAAGTCTGAGCGAAGGTGGCCAAAATAATATCGCGTTACCGCAGCCAAAGACGTGCACACGTAAAGAGCGTCTCCACTGGAACGCGCTCTTCCTCAGGCGCGTGAGTCACGTGGGTGGGGGCCGAGCAGCAGGAGCAGCAGCAGCAGCAGCAGCAGCACCGGAGCAAGCTTCCGTTCGGCGGCCGTCACCTGTTTTGAGTGGAGCACCACATCGTGATTTCTGCGTTCAATAGCCTCTCTGGTGGCCTTCCGTCACCATGATGGCCCCGCTGGCCGCGCGCCTGGCGCTGGTCCCCCTGTCTTGCGTCGTATGGATGATGTACAGCTGCGCAGCCGGTGAGTACATAAAAGAAAATGTCCAACTTTGCGATCGTTGTACTCTTATTGTAACTTTGGAAGGAGGCATTTGGTTCGGATTGCAGTGCGGATCCGCTGCTGGGTTAAAAATTGGACTGACTCAGGAAGCTGGGTGAATTTACTATGGGATGTTTTGGCATTTTTTGGAGTTTTGAATAAAAATGGATTGTTCTGCGCCAAACAGTTCGGTCTGATTTGTAACCCAAATTTGGTCCAATTTTTGACCCAAATGGAGTTGTTTTAAGATTGGATGTTCTTGACGTCACATAAATGTTGTTCTTGTGCACGTAAACCTTGTGGGTCAACGTTTTTCCTTGAGTCATGTGAGTGCAAACTGTCTTTTTATGGTATACCTTTTTAACAAGCTAACATTGATTTCGATTTGCGAGACACAATGGGACATTGTATCCAGTGCATACAGAGTATCACTTTTCTTGAAAGGCAGACGCCCTATTTTTTTCCTCACATGCACTGTAGTGAAAATAAGCAAATAGTAAATTTTGTACTTAATAGTAATGAAGATGTCCGTTCTACATTAAAGTCGTACATCCTTGTGAGGATAAGTATAAGTGATCAAATCTCTCTTTAACACCAAACAATGTTTTATATCAAATAGGACGTGCAATATTGATCCAACTGAAACAATTACAGAAAAGAATATCATATGATCCACTTTGATTTTAACCTCGCACTTTTTTTGTCCATCCCTCCAAACAAAATCCACAAAAACATCATCTCGGCTGCAGAGTTTTTTTTTTTTTTTTTTGCGTATACGCACACGTATAGCGATGTGCACATGCACACGCGTCACATAGCGAGACCACTATTGGCTTTAATATTCGCAACCGCACATTGAGTTTGTCTCATTCCAATAAAAAAAAAAAAAAAGGGAAAATACTTTGAAACGTGTGTCAAGGGGGTGAAGAGCAGAAGATAGTCACGGACATTGTTCTGTAGCTATGTTAGAACAAGAGGCGTGACTTGTCAACACGTCTTCCTTATTGCAAATGTATCTTTTGGCAATCGATGAAAAGAAAAGAAAAAGTTGGATGTGGAATTTATTGACCTGTAGCGCCATCGTGTGGACAGAACCTGAGTGTAAAAAAAAAAAGAAAACTTCTTTCTCCGAGTGGCAGAACGACAGAAGTGGACTGAATCTCCTCCGTTCAGTTCTTGAAATTATTCAGCATATTGAAACTGGTTATCCTCTGAAAAAATGTGCCTTGTTGATTTTTTGTGACTCTATTATTTCAGGCTAATAGCCCTAAATTCCCAAGTCCTTTGTAAGTCTTGTCAATTCTCGATTGTCAGTCATGCAGGTGACACAGTTAGGTGGCGTGCATTCTTGCTTGTTTGCTGAATTTCTGGTTTTCACCATGTAAAGTGAAAAAGGGGGGTTCCTTCTTCTTAACCAAATAAATGGTGTGCAGCAGTGACTTTTCCGCTGTCTGCGTGGTGGAGAAAAGTAGGACGATGCGTGGTTCCCTTTTCAGATGAAAACACAGCGTATTTATTTAACAAACATACTGGCGCTAAACGCAACAACTTCTCCGTCAGTCAATCCCATACAACAATCCGCATGTCCGTTGTGACAGGACTTTCTTCCCCGGTAGCATCAATGTAGTGACGTCATTACCGTATATAACAACAAAAGGGTAAACAGAATTGGTACCTTAATACACACAGTGAGTCCAAGGGCGGACATAAACAATAATACTTAACACACCCACTCGCACTTAACTCACCGTGTTATCTAGAAAAACAAAACAATAACACAGTTTGCCTCTTTGGGCCAAATAAAACAATAACACAAATACATTATGCACATTTAAGTACCAAACATGTCCTGAGCAAACCTTCTTAGTTTAAGTTTAGTAGCTGGTTTAGTTAATTAACACGTCAGCAACCATTTGCTCAGTAGGACAGTACTCTAAGATTATCTTCCCACTCTTTACATGTTCTCTGATGAAGTGGTACTTTATGTTTGCATCTTTGCCTGCTTACTGGGTTTCTGGCTAGTGCAATAGTACCTTGATTGTCTTCGTACACTTTAGTTTGTGCATACTCGTATTTGTCTATGCCTCTCAGCAGCTGTTCTAAGTAGATACATTCCTGTATAGCTGATGCTAAGGACATATACTCTGCTTCGCATGTAGACAAAGCCACAGTTGATTGTTTTCTTGCTTTCCAAGAGATGAGAGCGCTCCTCTCACTCATGTTGACACAAAATCCTGTTGTACTATGCCTGTCTGTTACATCTGATGCCCAATCAGCATCACAGTACACTCTTAGACCTAGTGTCTCACTTCTTTTAAAACGTAACTCCTGTTCTGTGGTGTTTTTGAGATATCTGAACACATGTTTAACTGTGCTCCAGTGTTCCTCTGTTGGATCAGCAAAGTGCTGGGATAGTTTACTGACCACATAACTTAGATCTGGTCGAGTGCATGTGGACAAGTAAATTAAACTTCCCACAGCTTCCCTATATTTCCTTGGGTCTTTCATTTTCTGAGCATCCTCTGAATACTCAAGCTTTGGCTCACAAGGAGTCTCTCTGGGCCTGCAATTATGCATTTCAAATCTGTCCAGTATCTTGTTTACATATCTCTTCTGTGACATTTTTACCTGGCCCTCTGTCTGGTCAAAGTCTATCCCTAAAAAATGGTTTAACTTACCAAGGTCTTTCATTTTAAACCTGTCTGCAAGCATCCCTTTTACACTGTTTAGTACATTCTCGCTACTAGCTGCTATTATGAGATCATCCACCCATACTAGCAAAATAACCTTCTCATTATCTTTTTCTCTCGTGTACACACAGTGGTCTGCTGCGTTCTGTTCAAAACCATTTTCACTCAGATATGTATGCAACATCACATTCCAGTTCCTGCCTGATTGTTTCAAACCATAAAGAGACTTGTGCAATTTACATACCATTTTTTCACCATTTTCAGACTCTTTTTCATAACCTTGTGGCTGCTCCAGATATATCTCACAGTCAATTGGTGCATGCAAATAAGCTGTCTTAACGTCCATCTGGTGTAGAATAAGATCCTCTTGCGCTGCTTTTTGCATTATTACCCGCACACTTGTCATGTCGGCTGTAGGTGAGAATGTTTCCTCATAGTCAGTCCCTTGTCTCTGACTGTAGCCTTTTGCCACAAATCTTGCCTTGTACTTGTCTGATCCATCAATGTCACTCTTGAGTGCATAGACCCACCTACCACCCACTGCCTGTTTACCCGGTGGCAACTGGGTGAGGGTGAAGGTCTTGTTTTCCTCCAGTGATCTCATCTCCTCGTCCATTGCATTTTTCCACTGCTTTGACTTGGATGACACTATGGTGTCCTGGTAGGTTTGAGGAATGTCGCATACGGCTTTGTAACAAAAGTCCACGCATGTTATCAGTTTGTCAACCGTGTCCTCGGTCTCAAACTCCTGTAGGTGGCTTGGAAGTCTCCTGTTTCTCGGTGGGTTCCTTCTAATCTCAGTCTCAGTAGCTCTATCCCGTGGTGTACGTTCAGTCATGTCAGGTAGAGCTCTGGAAACATCACTTTGGGTACAATCATCTGGCACATACACACATTCATCATCAACATTTTCATCCTTGTTGACCCTGGGATGTACCTCTATGTCATTACATCCTGTATGTGACTCAGGTGTTTGTGTTTCCTTCTCTTTGGCTGCTTGGGTGAATTTCACCAATCTATGCTTCTGAACCTTCTCTGTATCTGGATAATACACCAGGTAAGCTGGGCTGTTTTTGTCATAACCTACGAACACACCCTGCTCGCACCTTGACTCTAGTTTGCCTTTCTCTTGTTTGTAAGCAAAACATACAGATCCAAATTTTTGTAGTTTGGATACATTTGGTTCCCTGCCGTTTAACAGTTCGTATGGCGTTTTCTTTGTACGTCTATTGTAACATCTGTTTCTCACGTAAGCTGCTGTTTGGATAGCGTAGTTCCACAGCGTATCTGGTAGCTTACTCTCTATGAGAAAACACCTGCCCATATCATACAGTGTTCTCCACCCTCTTTCTGCTGTACCGTTTTGGTGGGGAGAATATGGTGCAGACGTCTCGTGTTTAATCCTATTTATCCTCAACAATGTCTGGAAGTCTCGACTTGTGAACTCAGTCCCGTTATCTGAACGGATACATTTTACTTCCCCATAAGGTGCTATGTCTGCTAAGAACCGCTCTGTAGCCTGTACTGTATCTGCTTTAGACATAAGAAAATACACCAATATGGTCCCTGAGTAGTCATCGGTGAAAGACTGTGCATATCTGTGCCCTTCTATGCTTGGTGTCCGCATGGGACCCGCTAGGTCAGTGTGCACTAGTTCTAAAGGCTTTTTAGCTTTACTATCTGGCTCTCTGTTCCTTGTCTGGGTGAATTTTCCCTGTGTGCATACCTCACAGAATGCGGGTTTTACTGCACTGCCTTTTATCTCCATACCTTTCACTACACCTTGTAATCTTTGTACATCATCGTAGTTACAATGTCCAAAAATCTCGTGCCAAGTTTGCACATCATGACTCACACATTGTTTACATTTATCAATAACATTCTTTTCAATGGTTGGCAAATAAAACAAGTTATCACTCTCATGGATGTCAAACCTGCTGCCGTCTTTGGTAACTATGTGACTGTCTCCTTTCTTGAAGGTGATAGTCGCTCCTCCATTTGTTGCTCTTGCCACCGAAAAGATGTTGTGAGGATATGAGGGCATGTACAACGCCTCTCTCAGCTGCGCTGTCTGCTGGCGCCCGGCATCGTCACGTAGGTAGATCACCGCTGTTCCTCTGCGTTGTGCTATTCCACTGCACTTGGTCCCGTCGGCTAGTTCCACTGAATGAGACTCAGGCTTGAATGACTCATCGAAGCTGGTGAACGTCTGGATGTCATTCACAATGTGAGATGTAGCTCCCCCGTCCACCATGATGCCTTTCATCTTCACGTTATCTGACAGTCTCTTCTTTTTCATGTGCTCGGCTTTGAAAAGTTGATCTTGGTTACCAGTCTCTCCCTCTGCGATTTGTCTCGCTCCATCTTGAGTCCTCTTTTTCCTGCATATGGACTCTTGATGCGTGTTGCTGTTGCAGTAACTGCACCAAACTTTTCTGGTACATCCTCTTGACTTGTGCCCTTTTGTTCCACATCTGTAGCATGTCAGGTCAGCAGAATCTTCACCGTTTCTGTTGCTGATGTGTTTTTTAGTGGAGCCTCGGCTTGGCTTCACACAAGTTTTCATCACATTATCTGCAGACTCTATTAGTTTCATCCTCTCAGTTTCTTCATAAATCCGTAGCCTTCTCTTGAAATCGGTGAATGTAACTGTATCTTCATTTTGTGTTACATGTACGGCTAGTGGCTTGAAGGAATCAGGTAGGCCATTTAACACCATTGCTATGGTCAATCCATCACTCATAGTTTCACCTGCATCCCTCAGAGCAGTAATCAGGTTTTCTGCCCTTATCATATAGTCTGTTACACTCTCGTTACCTGTCATGTTCAGTCTGGTCAACGAGGTATACAAGTTTATGATTCTTGGCTTGCTTTTTCCTGAATAATGTTCTCTGAGCATTTTCAAGGCTTTCCTGCCATCATCAGCTGCATCATGTCTGATAAGTGATAAGCTTTTGTCGTCTAACAGCCTTATCAGCTCTGCATAACAGTCAGCATTATTAGCTACATCTTGGGCTAATTCCTCTTCACTGGTGTCTGTTGCGGGCTCATTCAAAATTGTCCTTTTTAACTTACGAATGTGCAGGTGTCCCAGGAATCTCGTTTCCCATAGTTCATATTTATCTTCTGAACCGTCGAATAACAGCTGTGCTGCAATGATTCCTGCTGTTGTGCTTGCCATTTTTCTTATTGTTGTTGTTGACGCGCCACGTTCACTCTAGCTTGCTAAAATACTTTTCACTTGCTAAGCTAGGTTGTTTGCTTCTTTAGCATTTACAACATGCAAATATCGCCACTCACGTTTCACTTCTTCCGGGAATCTAAACACGTCCACTTATTTCCAGGTGGTTGGTACACGGATAGCTTTCTTGTTAGCTTGACACAGGTTTCACGTGTATACTTCGCGGTAACTTTGTCCGGTCTTCTTACCGATGCTAACGTTAGCTCATGTCCAAACCTTCCCTGGGCCCATAACCTGTAAAGTGAAAAAGGGGGGTTCCTTCTTCTTAACCAAATAAATGGTGTGCAGCAGTGACTTTTCCGCTGTCTGCGTGGTGGAGAAAAGTAGGACGATGCGTGGTTCCCTTTTCAGATGAAAACACAGCGTATTTATTTAACAAACATACTGGCGCTAAACGCAACAACTTCTCCGTCAGTCAATCCCATACAACAATCCGCATGTCCGTTGTGACAGGACTTTCTTCCCCGGTAGCATCAATGTAGTGACGTCATTACCGTATATAACAACAAAAGGGTAAACAGAATTGGTACCTTAATACACACAGTGAGTCCAAGGGCGGACATAAACAATAATACTTAACACACCAAGAGTTGAAAAATGACCATGGCAACTTTGATGGTTCATCAGGTGTAACCCGTCATAAGCCATGTGACACAAACCACGGATGGAATTCTCACGGCTCCAAATGCTACAAGAAGATAGACGCAACCAACGGTTGGCTGGGAGCTCGTCACGACTGCCTCTGGGAGGCCGGCGACCTGGTCTCCATCACTTCCGAGGAGGAGGAAAAGTTTGTGAAGTCGCAAATGGGCGACAAGCCGTTCTGGATCGGACTCTCCAATTTGGTGAGACGGAAGCGCAAGCGGCTGTTGTATGGAGGTAGCCTTGGGTCAAACGTTTTGAATTTGAACAATTGCTCTTAAATCTCTGTTGGCGCTCAGTACTGTCACTCAGAACTGGGTATTTCAATATAGATTTGTCACGGGCATCAATTCTAAGGCTGCCAATGTCATGACTATGCCGTATTGAGGTGTCAAATTCCATTTGTTTTAGTTCCTACGTTCCCTGAGAGCGCTGTCTCTGCGCAGTGGTTCCAATTAAGCCTTCCACTTAAGCTGTCATTTGTGATTCCACGCCCCGCCCCACGCCAGATTTGGGATTACAACTCAAAAAGATTTGAACCTGAATAAAAAAGATCCCATTCTGAAAAAACAACAGGAGTTGATCCTGAAAATAATTGCGAATCTGAATACATGCAACTGGAAAAAAGATCTCAAATCATGAAAATAAATTGCGGTGAAACCTGAAAATAAATACTATTTTCCAAAATATTACCAAGGCGAACTCAAAAACACTTTCAAACAAGTGTTTTGTTTTACTACATTGTTTTATTTTTCTAGTTTTAAGATCAGCTCGTTTATTTTCAGATTTAAGTTTGATTTTTTTCAAGTACATACGAGTTTTTTCAAGTACAAAACGTTTGACCCCAATCTACAAGGGATATTTAACATCAAATCCTTTCGATGAAGCATACTGTCGGCGAGCTTTTGGTACGCCATTGACAACGGGATTGGTTTCGGCAGGTCTGCGACAAGGACAGTTGTCAGATTTTCGGAGCGGGAGAAAAGAGACTGAACTGGTCCGACACTGGTGTGACGCCGACCTACACCAACTGGGACACGGCTCAAGATGGAAGGTAAGAAGATCACCTCTTTGCATCCTGTGTCAGGTGGGATGCACGTTATCTGAGGACGTGAACGAGGGAAAAAAACACCAAATTGGCACGTTTGTCGGATGTGTGTCTCATTTTTCCCGACTTTTCTCAACAGCTCCGACGATGAATCCTGCGCGTACGTCAACCAAGGTGTGTACTCGAACAGTGGGCGTGGAAAGTGGAGACATGGCTCGTGCAGATCCTCATTGGCGTACATGTGCGAGCGGTCGCCCGACGGTAAGTCCACACGTCCGTTGCGATGTTGACGCTGAAAGGAGAAAAGTGCAACCACGCCGTATTTCTGCAGACTGCCCGGACGTATGGCCGTGTTCCTACAAAGACTTGGGTTACACTTACAGTCGAGTGGAGAGTGAGTGGCAGCGACGCTCCTTTTGACACCAGCGCCCTCTCGTGGTTTTCTGATTAGTTTCTTTTGGCTTTCAGCTTCCGACTGCGACTCTGGCGAGTTCCTGTACAAGGACTCTTGTTACCATTTTGAGGGGAGGAAAGTTAATTGGCAAGCGGCTGAAGATTTCTGCGAGGAAGAGGGAGGTCTCTTGGCCAGCGTTCACTCAAAGGTTGACGGACAGTTTTTGGCTGGTGAGCACCAAGACAAATTGACCATGCCAGCAATCGTCCCGCTATTTTTCACCACAAGTGTTTGTTCTGTTTTCGTCAAGCTCACCGGCGAATGGGATGGTATTCTTGGCTGGGACTCAAGAACAACAGTGGCAAATTTGAGTGGCGCGACGGATCATCTACAGTAAGTGACACGTTTGCAACGGAGGTCTAAAAAATTGTCACTTATGAAGCTGTCATGTTAGAAGGCAAGAGTTAAAAAGTGTCATTTTAGTAGAATAGAGTTGATTGAAATAGAAGGAAAAATCTGACAAGAATGGTCTCCCTGTCAAATAGATTTGACTTTGACTTGTATTGAGTCATGTTACGAGTGAAAAGATGTCTTAGATTTCTGAGGATGACCATTGTAATTTACAAGGAAAAAACAATGACGTGCTTTGTAGAATCAAAGTGCACCATTCATTTTACGGGGAGACATTTTTTTATTGAAAAGTTTCAATCAGAAAGTTGGAAGGGGGTTGGAACATCGCAACCATCTTATTGTGAGAAAGAGTTTGTGAAAATAAATTTGAGCGATTTGAATCAATGAAGTGACTTTGAAGGAATGTGGTGGGAAGCCATCCGAGCAACCGCAACACCAAACACGCTCGAGTCATGTCCACTGTCGTCCGCAGGATGATGTCCCGTGGTATCATCAGAAATTTTTAGGTGACTGCACAAAATTGGATAGTGATGGAAATGTTGAGATCGACAGTTGTACCGATGACCTTCGTCCATCCATCTGTCAAAAAGGTCAGAAAGTCACAACCTCTCATTTGCCCTTTGTCTTCTCATAGCTCTCTCATATTTGACCCCTCTCGCGTCCTTGCAGGCAAGGCCAGAGCTACTGTTCCGCTTCTTTCGGGTCCATCATCAGGATCAGGTGGGTGTCCCAACCTGCAGCCCACATGGAGAATTTTGCTTGCTCTCAAGTGACTCGAGTCTCGCTTGCAGGCAAGAGTGCAAATTGCGGCTGGTGGCGGGAGAACCCCGCCAACGAGGTCGATTGATTAATTGTATTACTGAATAAAAGTAACTCGTTACCGGGAAAAGCGTTACGGTTAAAAAAAATCACATAACACAATACATGCACGTTTTTGCCTTAAACCTCAATCAATATTAAAATACATTTTGATATCGCCTCTTGAAAATTCTTCAGCGGTCCTGTTGTGACTACTGATGGAAGTGCGTCAGTCAGCATGTATAAAACACTGGCTCTGATTGGCTACAGGCCATGACGCAGCCTTAGCCAATTGCTTACTGACTTAATTAACCTGAAAACTCCTCACTTGCCTCAAGCTCTCCCACACGGCCTGCAGATGAAGGTGGCGCTAAAGTCCCCACACAGTGATAAACAGTGATAAAATCGCTTTGCTTTTTCTTTGGGGGGGGGGGGGGGGGCGGTCCGCCCCCCACATGACATGCCGCCCATGTTGACTGCGCACTGAATTTCCTTTGTTCTTTGACATGTGCAAGAGTGCTTGAAATTATTCAGCATCTTGAAACTGGTTGATAAATATCTCGTGAAAAAAATTGCCTTGTTTATCTATTGGGACAGTATTCTTTCAGACTAATAGCCCTAAATGCCCACCTAAGTCTTGTCAGTTGGGGATTGTCAGCTATACAGGTGACTTAATCTGTCAAAAACTGATATAAGGTTAAAGTCCCAAAAGTCCCAATGATCGTCGTCACACACACATCTGGGTGCGGTGAAACTTGTCCTCGGCATTTTACCCATCCCTGTGTGATTTTGATCCATCCCCTGGGGGAGAGGGGAGCAGTGAGCAGCAGCGGTGCCGCGCTCGGGAATCATTTGGTGATCTGATAAAGGTGGCAATGCACTTCATGCCTGTTTGCTGAATTTCTGGTTTTCACCAAAGGTTGAAAAATGACCAAGGCAACTTTGCTGTTTCATCAGGATCGACCGATCATGAGGCAACATGTGACACAGTCAACGGATGGAGTCCTCACGGCTCAAACTGTTACAAGAAAATGAGCACAACCAACGGTTGGCTGGGGGCTCGCCACGACTGCTTCTGGGAGGGCGGCGACCTTGTCTCCATCACTTCAGAGGATGAGGAGAAGTTTGTGAAGAAGCAAATGGGCGACAAGGCGTTCTGGATCGGACTCTCCAATCTGGTGAGGCGGAAGCGCAAGTGGGCTTCCTACTGGTACTCCAGTGACAACCAGTATTGTTTTTGGCAGGTTTGCGACAAGGACTGGTGTCAGTTTTTTGAAGCGGCAGAAAAGGGGCTGACTTGGTCCGACACTGCTCTGACGCCGATCTACGCTAACTGGACCTCGAGTCAAGACGGAAGGTAAGAGAACACCTCTTTGCGTTCTGTGTCAAGCGAGATGCACGGGGAGATTTTGGAACCCCTTTCCAAAAATGGGTAAATATGTGATGAGGTTTAAAAGAGCTTTTGTTTTCTTTTTATCGGGAAAGAGGAAAATAAACTCCAAATTGGCACGTTTGTCAGATGTGCGTCTCTCGACTTTTCCCAACAGCTCCAATGATGAATCCTGCGCGTACGTCAACCAAGGTGTGCACGTATACAGTCAGCCCGGCAAGTGGAGACGTGGGTCGTGCGGATCCTCATTGGCGTACATGTGCAAGCGGTCGCCCAGCGGTAAGTCCACACGTCTGTTGCGATGTTGATGCTGAAAGGAGAAAAGCGCAACCGCGCCATCTTTCTGCAGACTGCCCGGAGGGATGGCCGTGTTCCTACAAAGACTTCGGTCACACTTACAGTCGAGTTGAGAGTTGAGTGGCAGCGACGCTTCTTTCTACACCCAAACTGCGTCGTCGTGGTTTTCTAATTAGTTTCTTTTGGCTTTCAGCTTCCTACTGCGACTCTGGTGAGTTCCTGTACAAGGACTCTTGTTACCATTTTGAGGGGAGGAATGGAACTTGGCAAGCGGCTGAAGATTTCTGCAAGGAAGAGGGAGGTCTCTTGGCCAGCGTCCACTCAAAGGTTGACGGACAGTTTTTGGCTGGTGAGCACCAAGACAAATTGACCATGCTAGCAATCGTCCCGCAATTTTTCCTCACAAGTGTTTGTTCTGCTTTCCTCAAGCTCACCAGCGAATAGCATGGTATTCTTGGCTGGGACTCAAGAAGAACAATGGCAAATTTGAGTGGCGCGACGGATCATCTACAGTAAGTGACAATGTGTGCAAGGGAGATCTAAAAAGTTGTCACTTTGCCCTAATGAAGCTGTTACGTTAGAAGGATAAAGTTGAAAAGTGTCATTTCAGCAGAACAAAGTTGATTGAATCTGGAAACATCGAACAAGAATGGTCTCCCTGTCTAGATTATATAGATTACAAACTGAAAGTTGGAAGAGGTTGGAACATCGCAACAATTCTTATTGTGAGATAGAGCTTGTGAAGATTAATTTGAGCGATTTGAATCAATGAAGTGACTTTGAAGGAATGTGGTGGGAAGCCATCCGAGCAACTGCAACACCAAACACGCTCGAGTCATGTCCACTGTCGTCCGCAGGATGATGTCCCGTGGCATCTTCTTAAATATTCAGGTGACTGCACAAAATTGACTGGTGCTGGAGAAGTTGAGATCGACAGTTGTACTAGTCCCACTCGTCCATCCATCTGTCAAAAAGGTCAGAAAGTCACAACCTCTCATTTGCCCTTTGTCTTCTCATTGCTCTCTCATATTTGACCCCTCTCGCATCCTTGCAGGCAAGGCCAGAGCTTCTCTTCCGCCTCTTCCGGCATCAGCATCAGGTGGGCGTCCCAACCTGCAGCCCGCATGCAGAATCTTGTTTGCCCTCAAGTGACTCGAGTCTCGTTTGCAGACAAGAGTCCAAAGTGCGGCTTGTGGCGGGAGAACCCCGCCAACGACTTCTGCTACCTGATCAACGACATGGCCACCAAGACCTGGAAGGAGGCGCGAGACGAGTGCGCCCGCCGCAGAGGCAACCTGCTCGCCATCACCGACTTACAGGAACACAACTTCATACACGGTAGGTCGTCCTCAGTCTGCTTCGCTTTTTGGCGCAGCCGAAGTACTTAATGAAAGAATCCATCGAGAGACCACCGACTCACGTCAACATTTTGCCGAGTTTCTGTCATTCCAAAGGATAGACCAAAAATAAGCTTGTGACCCCCGCCAACAAGGACCCAACCCAGACGTCACCATCACTTCGTTTTAGTTAAGCGTTTTGGACTCGCATCTGTAAGATGCTGCAACCTTCTGTTCTGTATTTACCTTTGACCCAAAGGGCTTCCGGCAAGCGGTTCCTCTTTGTGGTTGGACGCCAGCGACACCAATGTTGAAGTCGGCAGCAAGCAGTCTGACGAATCCTCACCGAGTTCCGTCCTTTTGGGCGCAAGTGGGTCTAAAACCTGGCCGATGTATGAAGGAACGAAGGAGCGCTGAGCATCTGTGGTCTCCTTCAAGGTAACCCTGGTGACCCCCCCGGCCGACGCTGCAACTCCTTACTCCATGGCAAGGGCAGCATGGAAGTTGTCGATTGTGAGAAGAAGAGCGGCTACGTCTGCAGGAGAAGAGGTAAGACGAGATGCTCGGTACGTTCTTCCCAACTTGCGTTATCAGCCGAGAGGACCAAAGTGGCAATTGTAAGGTTTTTGGTCTGATGTGAGTGGTGATGCAGGTGACGCAATTGACTGAAACTGAATGAATAATTTTAGCAAAGAAGACAAAAAACAGTGCGTTATTACGTCAGAGTAATCCCAAAATGTTCCCTCAGGCATTCAGACATGTGAAATGACCAAAGGGTGGCACAGCTTCGGCTCCAGCTGCTACAGGAAGATGGAGACCACCAACGGTTGGCTGGGGGCCCGTTACGACTGCGTCTGGGAGGGCGGCGACCTGGTCTCCATCACCTCGGAGGACGAGCAAAAGTTTGTGATGGAGCAAATGGGCGACAAGCCGTTCTGGATCGGACTCTCCAACCTGGTGAGACGGAAGCGCAAGTGGGCGTTCTCCTGGTACTTGAGTGACAACCAGTATTGTTTTTGGCAGGACTGCGCCGAGGTCTGGTGTCAGTTTTTTAAAGCGGGAGAAAAGAGGCTGACTTGGTCCGACACTGCTCTGACGCCGACCTACGCTAACTGGACCTCGAGTCAAGACGGAAGGTAGGAAGGTCACCTTTTTGCGTCCTGTGCCGGGCAAGATGCACGGGGAGATTTTGGAACCCCTTTTTTAAAATGTGTGAGCACGCCATGAAGCACCTTTGTTTACTTTTGATCAGAAAATGGAGAAAAGAACTTTGCCCGTTTGTTGGATGTTTGTCTCGTTTTTCACGCCTTTTCCCGACAGCTCCGACGATGAATCTTGCACGTACGTCAACCAAGGTGTGCACGTAGACAGTCAGCCTGGAAAATTGAGACATGGCTCGTGCAGATCCTCCTTAATGTACATGTGCGAGCGGCCGCTCGACGGTAAGTCTGCACGTCCGTTGATGTTGACGCTCAAAGGAGAAAAAGAATGCAATCAGGTTGTCCCCCTGCAGCCTGCCCGGACGGACGGCTGTGTTCCTACAAAGACTATGGAATCGGCTACAATCGAGTGGAGAGTGAGTGGCAGCGACGCTTTTTTTCACACCTGCACTGTCTTGTGGATTTGTAATCCATGTGTCTTGGTGGCTTCAGCTTCCTACTGCGACACTGGCGACTTCCTGTACAGGGACTCTTGCTATCACTTTGAGGGGATGAAGCGAACTTGGGAGGCAGCCGAGAGGTTCTGCGAAGAATGGAACGGTGGTCACCTGGCCAGCGTCCAGTCACTGGTTGATGGCCAATTCTTGGCTGGTGAGCTTCAAGACAAACTGCCGATCCCAGCTATCGTCCCCTAGCGCTTCGCAATGTCTGACACCATGCTCTTCTTGTGCTAAATCTCCTCGCTTCTTTGATATCCTCAAGCTCACGTGCCATATGCAGGAGGAGTGCAATCTTGGGTGGGACTCAAGAAGAACAAGGACAACTTTGAGTGGAGCGACGCAACACCTACGGTAAGTGAAACGTTTAGAGCAGTCTACAAAAGCTGTCATTTGCTCAGAATGAAGGTGTCATATCGGAAGCCAAATTTTACAGAACAATGTAAGAATGGTCACCGTGTTACAAAAGAGATAAACATTGAAGGTGTGAATCAGCTGAAGCATTAACAAGGACAAAGTTATGAAATGATGAGAATGAAAGTGAGTGAAGTGAAAAATCAAAGTGCAGAATTTCAGAGGTTAAGGTTAGACATTTCTGAGAATAAAATGACTGGAAAAGTTCGAGTATGAAATTCAAGTTGTGATTTAACTGGAAGAAAACTGTAAAATGAATTCAAGTCATACTGTAGGAAAGGGTTGAGAAAATATTGATCAGTGGGAGGAAAAAAGGACTCATCATTTAGGAGGAAATGCGGTGGGAAGCAAGCCCAAACGTACCAAAGTCACTTCTGGCGTGTCGTCGGCAGGGCAACATTGTGTGGGTGCCAAACGGGCCGAAAGGGCGTGGTGGCTGCTCTGCCTTGTCGCCGACTGGTCAACTTGAGGATTGGTCCTGCACCGAAAGTCGGCCATTCATCTGTAAAAAAGGTCCGAAAATGACGACCAATCACTTTGCCCTCTCATAATAATAATAATAGAATGCACTTTACATTTTAAGGCAAATCTAAGAGTGCTAATGACTCCTTTCTTTTCCTTTCTTGCAGCCAAGGTCCAAGAGTTTCTTCTTCCTCCGCCGGCAGGTGGGCGTCCCTCCCGGCAGTCGACATGAGGTCTGTTGTCGCCGATTTGACCTCAAGTGACTCGAGTCTCGCTTGCAGGCTGGAGTGCAAAGTGCGGCTGGTGGCTGGACCGATCCTCCTCCTCCGACTTCTGCTACCTGATCCAGCACAAGCCCACCAAGACGTGGCAGAAGGCGCGAGACGACTGCCTCCGCCGAGGAGGCGACCTGCTCAGCATCGCCGACTCAAATGAACAGGCATTCACACAAGGTAGGCTGTCCGTCCGTCAGGTTGCCGTCAGGGCTGTTGAATTCCCCCAACATGGGCAGAGCGCCAGACCTCACATGCATGCATTTGGTTTCCTCGGACAACCGCGAATATACTTGAATATACGATACTGCGTGGCCACCAGTCAGCGAGCCATCAGCGAGCAGAGCGCCAACAGGAATGTCTCAAACTCTTGTTGCATATTTTACCATTTACCTCCAAAGGTCTGTACACTTCTCTGTCGAGCGCTCCCTCTCTGTGGTTGGGGGCCAACAACAAGATCATGAAAGACGGGAGCGAGTGGACTGACGGATCCCTGTTCGGTTACATGCTCATGGACAGAGGTGTGTCCAAAACCCAACCGATGTTTGCCTGCGATGTTGCGGTGAAACGGAGCCGAGCATCTGTCATCTCCTTCCAGATGACCCCGGTGACCTCTCTGGTGCATCCTGTCTTTCCTTACTCACAAGCAACGGCCGCTGGAAGTTTGACGATTGCAGGAAGAAAAGGGGCTACATCTGCAAGAAAAGAGGTAAGACGTGGCGACGCTCAGTGGATTCTCACAACGTGCTGACTCGAGTCCTTGGCTTTTGTCTTCCAGGAATCCCGGCAAAGCCTCAGCAGCCTCTTCCTGGTAAGTCTCTGAACGGTGACTTCAAACGATGCAAAACAAAAATGACATGACGATGCTTGTCTTTATTTTTACTTTACTTTCTTAGCGTAAAGAATTCAGGCTGTAAGCTAATGAGGGGTATGCAAGATCAGCTCGCAGTATAGTGACTATACCATGGGTATTCTATTAGCTAAATAATCATCTGTAGCAGCACGAGTTGAAAATTGCACTAAGATATGTATTATATAAATATATTTATGCGCGATGCAGAAAAATGTGACATGCAGGGAATGCAGAAATGTGTGTGTGTGTGTGTGTGTGTGGGGGGGGGGTTATAACCTCCAACCTGCCTCTGGAGACACCCCCGTCTAGAACAGCCAGTGCTTTGGGAAGTAGCCCTGCTCATTTGAGGTGATTTTAATGGCCCATTATTTCAGATTTTGTTTAAGAAGAATATGTTCGCCAATGTCCTGAGTTGAATGCACTTTTTCATTGGGGTGGCCGAGGGGGGCCCTGCATCAGCTGGGGTGGCCATATGACAGACAACCAGGGATGTGGGGGTTGATGGTCAAGTGTACAATCCTAATAATTTACTCAATGGAATTGTTTTATTTGACAAAATTTACTTGTACAAGATAAAATGTGCAAACCATCACCTGAATTCTTTAGAAAACACTCGCATGCTCGAGAAGGCTCCTTTGCTCTGGAGCGCCTCTGCGTGTGTGTGGGCGGAGATGAGGGGCACAGAGCAGAGGCGCCCCTATCAGTGCAGCGCCTCTGTTAATGATCACACGTGAAGAGACAGCTGTAAATAAATACATGAAATAGCAATTCGAAATAACTTTTCTCCTGTCGCTTTGGAGGTCCTTTTGGTGCATACGCAGCATATAGTGCATTTTCCCCACTGAGATTTTGCCAAAAGCAAAAACAAATGGGAGCATAATTTCAGCCAGTTTTTTTCAATGTTTTTTTTTTTCCTCTTAAATGTTGACTAGCTAGCCTATTGCGCTGATGGAATAGTGATGCGTTACAAATGTACAACTGAGCATGAGATCTTTCTTGTGTAACTACCTGGAAAAAAAAAACAGTGAGCTCTAATTGTTCTGTAGCTGTGTTAAAAAAGACGTCTTCCTTTGCATAGATTGCAAACGTATATTTTGGTGATAAATGGAAATAAGAAAAGTTGAACGTGGACTCTTGACCTGTAGCGCCATCCTGTGGGCTGCACATGAGTAAAAAAAAAAAAAAAAACATTTTTCTCTGTCCGAGGGGCAGAATGACAGAAGTGGACTGAATTTCCTCCGTTTTTTGACATGTGCATCATTCCTTGAAATCATTCAGCATCTTGAAGCTGGTTAATGAATGTCTCGTGAAAAAATGTGCCTTGTTGATTTTTTTGTGACTCTATTATTTCAGGCTAATAGCCCTAAATGCCCAAGTCCTTTGTAAGTCTTGTCAATTGTGGATTGTCAGTCATGCAGGTGACGCAATTTGGCTGAATTAGGTGGCGTGCCTTCTTGCTTGTTTGCTGAATTTCTGGTTTTCACCAAAGGTTGAAAAATGACCATGGGAACTTTGATGTTTCATCAGCTTTAACCCATCATGAGCCAACATGTGACACAGTCAACGGATGGAGTCCTCACGGCTCAAACTGTTACAAGAAGATGGAGACCCCCAACGGTTGGCTGGGGGCTCGTCACAACTGCCTCTGGGAGGGCGCGGACCTTGTCTCCATCACCTCTGAAGACGAGGAAATGTTTGTGATGGAGCAAATGGGCAACAAACCGTTCTGGATCGGACTCTCCAATCTGGTAAGTGCAGGCTGCTGTTGGCTCGCTACTGGTCTTTGAGATGGAACCGCAAGCAAGTGGCTGTTGGCTCACTATTGGTACGCCATTGACAATGAGTTTGGACTCTGCAGAACTGCAACGAGACCTGGTGTCAGTTTTTTAAAGCAGGCGAAAAGAGTGTGACTTGGTCCTACACCAGTGTGACGCCGACCTACGCCAATTGGGACCCGCGTCAAGACCAGAGGTAAGAAGATCCCCTCTTTGCATCCTGTGTCAGGTTGATGCATGTTGATATTTTCAAATTGCTTTCTAAAATATGCGCACGTGACGAGGTTAAAAAAATACATATATATGTACATATATATAGATATATCTATATATAGAGTTTTGGGGAGTTTTCGTCAGAAAAAAAAGGCAAAACCTCCAAATTGGCACGTTTGTCGGATGTGTCTCGCTTTTTCCGACTTTTGCCAACAGCTTCAACGATGAATCTTGCGCATACATCAACGAAGGTGTGCACGGAGACAGTCAGCCTAGCAAGTGGAGCCATGGCTCGTGCAGATCCTCATTGGTGTACATGTGCGAGCGGTCGCCCGACGGTAAGTCTGCACGTTTGACGTGATGTTTGAAAGGAGAAAAGCGCAACCATGTCATCTTTCCGCAGACTGCCCAGATGGATGGCCGTGTTCCTACAAAGACTTAGGTTACAGTTACAGTCGAGTGGAGAGTGAGTGGCAGCGACGCTTCTTCTGACACCCGCAGCCTCTCGTTGTCGTTTTCTAATTAGTTTCTTTTTTCGTTTTACACCTACTCCGTCTCGCTGTGGTTTTCTAATGAGTTTATTTTGGGTTTCAGCTTCCTACTGTGACTCTGACGAGTTCCTGTACAAGGACTCTTGTTATCACTTTGAGGGGACGCCTAAAACTTGGCAAGCGGCTGAAGATTTCTGCAAGGAAAAGAGAGGTCTCTTGGCCAGCGTCCGCTCACCGGTTGACAGACGATTTTTGGCTGGTGAGCGTCAAGACAAACTGACCAATCATCCCGCCATGTTTCATAACATCGTCACAAGTGCTTGTTCTGCTTTCCTCAAGCTCACGTGCGAGAAGGAGTTCAACCTTGGCTGGGACTCAAGGAAAGCACAGCCAAGTTTGAGTGGCTCGACGGATCATCTACAGTAAGTGACACGTTTGCAACGGAGGTCTAAAATATTGTCACTTATGAAGCTGTCATGTTGGAAAGCAAAACATTAAAAAGTGTCATTTTAGTAGAACAGAGTTGATTCAATAGGGAGGAAACATCTGACAAGAATGGTCTTCCTGTCAAATAGATTTGAATTTGTTGAAAAATGTCCTTTAGTTTGATGGCTAAGAATTGTGATATACAAGGAAAAAAAAACAATAAAAGTGCACCATTCATTTTACAGGGGAACTTTTTTCAGACTAAAAGTAAACAATTTAGGGTTTGGAAAGTTTCAATCTGAAACTCAGGTTGGAATATTGCAACAATTTCTATTGGCTCTGGAAATTATGAGAATGGTGAGCAGAAAAACAGATTTGAATCAGTGAGGTGACTTTGAAGGAAATTTCGCAGGAAGCCATCAGAGCAATTGCAACACCAAACACGCTGTATCCTCTGCAGGACAACGTCACAAAGAACCTTACTCAAAATGCAGATGACTGCGCAAAGTTGAATGAGAATGGAGAAATTCAGCTTGAGGGTTGTACTGGCCTTCGTCCATCCATCTGTCAAAAAGGTCAGAAAGTCACGACCTCTCCTTTGCCCTTTGTCTTCTCGTTGCTCTCTCATATTTGATCCCTCTCGCATGCTTGCAGGCAAGGCCAGAGCTTCTCTTCCGCTACTTCCGGCGTTGGCATCAGCGTCAGGTGGGCGTCCCAGCCTGCAGCCCACATGCAGAATCTTGTTTGCCCTGAAGTGACTCGAGTCTCGCTTGCAGGCAAGAGTGCAAAGTGCGGCTGGTGGCGGGAGAACCCCGCCAACGACTTGTGCTACCTGATCAACGCCATGCCCACCAAGACCTGGAAGGAGGCGCGGGACGAGTGCGCCCGCCTCAGAGGCAACCTGCTCGCCATCACCGACTCGAACGAACACACCTTCATACGAGGTAGGCCATCCACAGTCTGTTGCGCTTTTTGATGCAGCTGAAGTGCTTGATGAAATAATCCATGCGGAAGAAAGTTAAATCGAGAGACCACCGACTCACGTCAACCCAGACGTCACCATCACTTCGTTTCAGTTAAGTGTTTTGCACTCGCATCTGTAAGATGCTTCAACCTTCTGTTCTGTATTTACCTTTGACCCAAAGGGCTTCTGGCAAGCGGTTCCTCTTTGTGGTTGGACGCCAGCGACACCATTGTTGAAGTCGGCAGCAAGCAGTCTGACGAATCCTCACCGAGTTCCGTCCTTTTGGGCGCAAGTGGGTCTAAAACCTGGCCGATGTATGGAGGAAGGAAGGAGCGCTGAGCATCTGTGGTCTCTTTCAAGGTAACCCTGGTGACCCCCCCGGCCGACGCTGCAACTCCTTACTCAGTGGCAAGGGCGGCGTGGAAGTTGTCGATTGCGAGAAGAAGCGCGGCTACGTCTGCAAGAGAAGAGGTAAGACGAGATGCTCGGCCGATTCTCCCCAATGTGTGTCGACAGACACATTTTTTGTCTTATGTGAGCGTTGATGCGGATGACGCATTTGTCTGGAACTGAGTGCGTAATCCCCAAATGTGTCCTCAGTCGTTCAGACATGTGAAAGGACCAAAGGGTGGCGCCGCTTTGGCTCCAACTGCTACAAGAAGATGGAGACCACCAACGGTTGGCTGGGGGCTCGTTACGACTGCGTCTGGGAGGGCGGCGACCTGGTCTCCATCACCTCAGAGGGCGAACAAAGCTTCGTGAAGGAGCAAATGGGCGACAAGCCGTTCTGGATCGGACGTTCCAATCTGGTGAGACGAAAGCGGTAGAATACGTTGACTCTCCACTGGTACTTAACTGTCACCTGGGATTGGTTTCGGCAGAACTGCGACGTGGCCTGGTGTCAGTTTTTTGAAGCAGGGGAAAAAAGACTGTCTTTGTCCGACACCGGTGTGACGCCGACCTACGCCAACTGGGACTCGCGTCAAGATAGAAGGTAAGAAGGTCACCTCTTTGCGTCCTTTTGTTGTCAGGCGGAACACACAGCGAGATTATGGATCCCATCTGCGAATTTTGAGAGAGCACACGTATTGATGAGAAAGGAGGAAAAGCCTCCAAATTGGCACGTTTGTCGGATGTGTTTTTCCCGACTTTTCTCAACAGCTCCGACCATGAATCCTGCGCGTACGTCAACCAAGGTGTGCACGTAGACAGTCAGCCTGGAAAGTGGAGACATGGCTCGTGCGGATCCTCATTGGCGTACATGTGCGAGCGGCCGCTCGACGGTAAGTCCGCACGTCCGTTGCGATGTTGACGCTCAAAGGAGAAGAAAATGCAATCATGTTGTCCTCCTGCAGCCTGCCCAGACGGACGACTGTGTTCCTACAAAGACTATGGAACGGGCTACAATCGAGTGGAGAGTGAGTGGCAGCGACGCTTTTTTTCACACCTGCACTGCCTTGTTGTGGATTTGTAATCCATGTGTCTTGGTGGCTTCAGCTTCCTACTGCGACACTGGCGACTTCCTGTACAGGGACTCTTGCTATCACTTTGAGGGGATGAAGCGAACTTGGGAGGCAGCCGAGAGGTTCTGCGAAGAATGGAACGGTGGTCACCTGGCCAGCGTCCTCTCATGGGATGAGGGCCAATTCTTGGCTGGTGAGCGTCAAGTCAAACTGCCGATGCCAGCTATCGTCCCCGAGCGCTTCACAATGTCTGACACGATGCTCTTCTTGTGCTAAATTTCCTTGCTTCTTTGATATCCCCAAGCTCACGCACCATATGCAGGAGGAGTGCAATCTTGGGTGGGACTCAAGAAGAACAAGGACAACTTTGAGTGGAGCGACGCAACACCCACGGTAAGTGAAACGTTTAGAGCAGTCTACAAAAGTTGTCATTTGCTCAGAATGAAGGTGTCATATCGAATGGCAAAAGTTCCAAGTGAGGACAAATGTTACGAGAAGAGATAAACATTGGATGTGTAAATCATCTGGACCGTTACCAAGGACAAAGTTGTGGAACTATGTGTGTAGTATTGTAATTTACAAGTGTAATGCAGGTGAGGTGAATCAATGACCCAAGATGAAATAAGTTTACAAAATGTATTAAGTAACCAAAAAAGAATAACTGAACCTCGAGATGAAATAAGTTTACAAAATGTATTAAGTAACCAAAAAAGAATAACAGAACAAACGAAAAAGGACAGCAGGCAGCGGTGTATGTGAACAACTGTAAAAAGTGTGTCACTAAACAATTAAAACTATGTTCTAATCCAACTCCTAAATTCCACATACCTGACAGGTTGTACACCCACACCCAGTCACTCACACACCACGCCTCGACCACCAATCGACCCTGTCAAATGAAAACACATTTACCACAAATAATCATACCACAATACTGAAACACTAAAACGATAATTACCAGATTAGCACGCTTTGCTCCACACACCGTACTGCGTGGGCCCAGCGATCTCTCTCGCCATCCACACAAAACTGGCACCTCGCCGCAACATGGGAATTCCTATTAGTACCCTGTTCCCAGAGTGAAAAATGAAAAAAAAATCATTGATGATCAAAGTGCAGAATTTCACGAGTCAAAGTTAGATATTTCTGAGAATAAAATGAGTCTGAAACGCAAGTTGCGATTTAACTGGAAGACAGTTGTAAATTGATATAAAAGTCGTTCAAAACTGGATGAATGGATATAATGTGAGAAAAGGATCGAGAAAATATTGATTAGTGGGAGGAAAAAACGACCCAAATGTAGCGGGAAGCAAGACCAAACGCGCCAAAGTCATGTTTGGCGTGTCGTCCGCAGGGCAACATTGCATGGGTGCTAAACCGGCCAACAGGACGTGGTGATTGCTGTGCGCTATCGCCAACTGGACAAGTTGAGGACTGGCCCTGCACCAATAGTCGGTCATTCATCTGTAAAAAAGGTCCGAAAATGAAAACCACTCACTTTGCACTTCCATGTGCTCCCTCTATCTAAGAGTGCTAATGAGTCCTCTCTTTTCCTTGCAGCCAAGGTCCAAGAGTTGGTTCTTCCTCCGCCGGCAGGTTGGCGTCCCACTCGGCAGTCGACACGTGGTCCCTTGTCACTGGTTTGCCCTCAAGTGACTCGAGTCTCGCTTGCAGGCTGGAGTGCAAAGTGCGGCTGGTGGCCGGACCAATCCTCCTCCGACTTCTGCTATTTGATTCAACGCAGGCCCACCAAGACGTGGCAGAAGGCGCGAGACGACTGCCTCCGCCACGGAGGCGATCTGCTCAGCATCACCAACTCACATGAACAGGCCTTCATACAAGGTAGGCTGTCCGTCTGTCAGGTTACCGTCAGGGCTGTTGAATTCCCCCAACATGGGTGGAGCTCCAGACGTCACCTGCATTTGTTTCCTCGGACAACCTTTAACAATTAGTCATTCAAATCACGTGCATGTTCATCGATACTACCTATGAGCAGTTGGTGTATCTTTGCTCCCCTCCCGGACGAAGCCGGCAGCGAGCAAAGCACCAACAGGAATGTTTCAAACGCTTGTTGCACATTTTACCACATATCTCCAAAGGTCTGTACACTTTTCTGCCGAGCTCTCCCTCTCTGTGGTTGGGCGTCAACAACAACATCACGAAAGACGGCAGCGAGTGGACTGACGGATCCCCGTTCGCTTACGTGCTCATGGACGGAGGTGGGTCAAAAACCCAACAGATGTTTGTCTCGGATGTTGCGGAGGAACGGAGCCGAGCATCTGTCGTCTCCTTCCAGATGACCCCGGTGACCTCTCTGGTGCACCCTGTCTTTCCTTACTCACAAGCAACGGCCGCTGGAAGTTTGACGATTGCAGGAAGAAAAGGGGCTACATCTGCAAGAAAAGAGGTAAGACGTGGCGACGCTCAGTGGATTCTCACAACGTGCTGACTCGTGTCTTTGGCTTTTGTCTTGCAGGAAACTCCCCAAAACCTTCAAAGCCTCATGAGGGTATGTCTCCTTGCACGGTGGCTTCAAACGATGCGAGAGAAAAATGACACGACGATGCTTTTGCAGGCTTTAAGGAGATCCTTATCTGCGACAACGGTTCTGCTGACCTCTTTTGTGAGGGTGAGGATCAGAAGCAAGGCCGCATCAGCATCCAGTCCGCCTTTTACGGTCGGCGGAGTGACGACGTTTGCTTGGTGGACAGCGACTCATATGACGACGGTAAGACCTGAGAAGCCACCATTTTGATGCCGCCAATTAAGGCATTTATCCGCCTACCTCTGAAGGCTCATTCAGCGTGTTTTGCTTGGTCTCCTCCTGAAAGGAACTTTGGCATGCGACAAAACGTAATGAAAATGAACCAATGCTTAAAAATCGTTCAGATGCCAAAATTAGTCTGTATGCAGAAACGTTCATCGGGCAGAAACGAGCTAGTTTGGTTCGACTTTGTCTTGGTGAACTCATTCAGGTGCATCAATGCTCATCAGGCCCACTCAGGCTCACCGGTCTGTTGTAACTTGCAGAGTACTGCGGAGTGGAAGGCATCCTCCCTCGCTACAGGAAAATGTGCAACGGCCACCAAAAATGCCACATTGCGCTTTTGGAGGACGATTCCTGCCCTGCCACCTCCAAATATCTGGAGATGGTCTATAGCTGTGAGCACAAAGGTGGGCTTCACGTTTTGTGGTCTTCTGCTCTGCAATCTAAAAACCAATACAAGGAGTCACACAAGAGGATAGATGGGCAGATTTCTTTTAATTTGGCCTTTAAGCATCCGTTCCAAATGAAAATGACTTTTGGCTGTCCTCAGTATGTCTTGACAGTCTGGGCATCGCGGACGGGAGCCTCGCAGACTCTGTCTTCAAAGCCTCCTCCTCGATGGAAGACGCCACCCCAGAAAAAGCCCGCCTCAACGGGGAGTCCTGCTGGAAGCCGTCAAAAGCTCGTACGCAGATAATTGACAGCTTGGCACTGTGGTCTCCTGAGCGTTCTAATGTCTTGTCCCCTCCAGCCGTCGGCAGCTGGATCCAGGTGAACCTCGGTTACAAGAGAAAGGTGATGGCGATCGTGACCCAGGGGTGTGATAGCAACAATACTCGCTCCTGGGACATCCAACTTGAGATGAAGGTGAGCGTTGATAGGAGGAAGTGGACCAAACACCCAAACAGGAAGGTGAGCACAGGGCTAATCGGGTCGACCGCAACCTCATCCTCCAATCTTGTCACCACAAACAAGGAAACATTCTATTTCTAGTTCATCGGTGGTGGGACTCATCTGCTTGAGACGCCCGCGTTCGCTCAGTACGTCCGCATTCTGCCGCTGGAGAATCGTCCAGAATTTGGCCTCCGCTTAGACATCTTGGGATGCCCACATGACGGTGAGCAACACAATCTACTGCTTTGCTTGCCAAAAACAACAAGCCCAAAACAATGAAAAATGATCCCGCCTTATGTGTGACAGATGCGATGACCTGCGCCAGACAGTTCAACAGCCTCCACTTGACCGATTCGATGACGTGAGTCACACTTGACACAATGTTTCATGACGATGACCACCTGTCATCAATTTCACAACATACGTGTCTTCTGCAGGTTCTACTGTCCACCTGGGTGTGCCAAAGACAAACACTTTGTCTTTGGAACATTGGTCTACTCTGAGGTACATGAGTGCCTGAGCCACTGGTCGAGTTCTTGTATGTGACTGTAACTTTGTGTAAATGCAGAGCTCGCACATTTGCGCCGCCGCCATTCACGCTGGAGTCATTCAGAATAACATTGGAGGAGATTGCATTGTGATGCGAGCTCCCAAACAGCAAGTCTCCGCGGGCTCCGCTGGGAATGGGATCATCTCCAGACAGTGAGTGACCAACTTTCACAGAAAAGTCCCATGAAGAGCCACCAGCTAATTACCGCTTTCCTATCTGCAGTTTGGACGACCCACTGGGTGATTCTTATACGTTTGCAGATGGGGGTGAGTTCAAAAACCATTTCTTTATGTCACGGCAACTGTCATGACCACTAAAACTCACACGGGGTCTCGCCTACAGAGCCCAGATGCTCGGCACCTGACTGGGAGGAGTTTGCGGGATTTTGCTACAAACCTTTTGACGACGAAAGGAACTGGGCTGATGCTCAACAAGTCTGCCGTGGTTTTGGTGCCGAACTGGTGTCCATCCGCACCGAGGTCGAGCAGGCGTGGGTGAAAAATGCCTCCAACTTTGGTGCGCATCCCAAACGTTAATTAACAATCTCCGTCAAACGAATCGATGGGTGCAATACCTGAGAACTGGATGAGAGCTCTGTTCCCATCCATCCTCTGCAGAAACCAGCGACATGTGGACCGGACTGAACGACCTGGCGCTTCCCGGCATGTTCGTGTGGTCGGACCGCCACAAGGTGACCTTCACCCACTGGGTCGCAGGAGACCCCAACCAGCGAGTTGGCCTCGGCAAGCACTGCGTGGCTCTGTTACGGCAGGTGGGTGCCCAAAAGAGCATTTGGAAGAATACCTATGCGGTCCACTGAAACTGATTGTTTTCTTTCAGACTGGAAAATGGAAGCTAATGTCTTGCGCCCAAGTCAACAGCTTCATGTGCAAGATGCTCACAGTGCACTTTCCAATGACCTCATTGAAGCCACAGGTGGCGCAGTAGAGTCCACCTTGGTGACAGCCTCGCCGTGTCAGTTCCCAATGGCCCAAGACCACTCAATGCCCGTGGAGAAAATTGACAACGGCGCCGCTCAAGCAAGTCATCGAGGAAGAAATTTAATGCCCTCCCTACTCTGCTCAATGATTATAAATAGTATCAAAATTGTAATAACAACACCTCTGCACAAGTGTATAGCATTTAGCTTAGCCGTTATTAGCCAACTAGATGTGTCCAGATGAAATGTGAACAAGCATTCTATGTTCACCAACACTCGACTCTACTTGGGGCCTGTTTGTCCTTCTATTCTTTTTTGCGCGCTTGACAACTTTGACTGCCTTTTCGTAAACAAGGTCACTCACTCAAAGAGCAAAACACATTGATTCCAGTGCTTTCAATGAGGACAATCGTAAGAATGTGAGAGACAAGAATAGTTTTTAATCTTGAATGAAAGTCCGAAGTCAGTATTGTTCTTTGTATTGTTTTTTAATCATGTCGTGTTGTCTAGTCCTAATAACCCTTTAAAATGGGAGCCCAGACTCGACAGCTTTTTGTTTTATTCCGGTCAAAGAACGCTTCTATAGATTGTATGATTACAAATAATGAATCTAAAAAGAGCTTTGTTACTGCCAATGTTGTCTGCAATTAAACACTGTAGTAATGAGAGTTTTTACCTGGAAGGATAATCCCGTATTTTCCATAATCCATCATTTTCTACGGTATGTTACTGTAGCTACAATTCACTGTATATCATGTAAATGTATATCCAGTTATTGCATTTTTGATTACTGATTGCAGTATATTACTTGATCACTGCTGTCAGAAAAATGTCGGTTTTCACTGTTGTTGTTTCTTTGTTATGTGACTGCATCTACAGTTCACTGTAGATCATGTAAATTTATATCCAGTTATTGCATTTTTGATTACTGATTGCAGTATATTACTTGATCACTGCTGCTGTTGGTTTTCACTGTTGTTTTTCTTCAAAATTTCAAAATAAAAGCAACTGATTACGATTTTGGGGTTTTTTTTCTACATTTTTTGACTGATTCAAACTTTGCCAACTAAACTGTTCAGTTCTTTCTGTCACGTGCCGTGCCACCTGGTATTACTCGACAATGGTGACGCCTCGAGGCCATAAATATTTTACCTAAACAGCCCTTTAACCGATTCCCAGTAACTGCCAATTGATCCTAAAATCATTACCCATTGCCCCCCAAAACTGTTTGCCTCATGACGATGACGATGGAGAGGCAGTTCTTTTCAACTAAAGTTTTTGGGGCAGAAACTGAGAAAGTGCAGTCCCTTCTGAGTTTTCTCTTGGTGATGGGGAGTTAGCAAACACTGACCTGTTAACCTCGGGCATTCTGAACGAGCTGTCGTCAGGCATGCATTGTCTGGCTGACTCCAACAAAAATTGCAATACAGTAGCCTAAAATATTTTTGACAAAACCATAAATTGTGCTGTTTGGAGAGCAATGTTTTGCGTTTGCGTGTGTGTGTGTGTGTGTGTGTGTGTGTGTGTGTGTGTGTGTGTGTGTGTGTGTGTGTGTGTGTGCGTGTGCGTGTGCGTTTGTGGCCTGGTAAACCTTCAACTTTTGAAAACTGTGTGGAAGATTGGACCCAATTCAGATCTGAGCAATCCGGGCAACTAGTTTCTAAACTTACACCTGACGCTCAATTTAAATTTTATTCCATGCGACTTTCTGTTTCACGCAGACCATGGACCCCAATTTTATTGTCATAAATACATTTTCAAGTAGTATTTTAAATGGATGATATAATGACCCTACAAAGCTAACTGACTAGCACGTAAACGATAGCGCTAGTGATTTGATGAATTTCTGTGACCAATTTAAAGGTGTTTGATAAGATGTAAACGGGCTGTTTGATCTTTATGACTGCTTTAGTTTTTGCTGCTTTATTGTTTGTTTATTTATTGTTTATTGTTGTTTTGCTGGGCGGCTCGGTGACGCACTGGTTAGCACGTCCGCCTCACAGTTAGGAGGGTGCTGGTTCGATTCCACCTCCGACCCTCCCTGTGTGGAGTTTGCATGTTCTCCCTGTGCCTGCGTAGGTTTTCTCCGGGCACTCTGGTTTCCTCCCACCTCCCAAAAAATATGCTTGTGTCACCCCTAGGTGTGAGTGCGGATGATTGTTCATCTCTGTGTGCCTTGCAGTCGGCTGGCAACCGGTTCAGGGTGTCCCCTGCCTCCTGTCCGATGATGGCTGGGATAGGCTCCAGCACACCTGCAACCCCCGTGGGGACAAGCGATATAGAAAATGGATGGAAGGATTTTGTTTTGTTTAGTATGTAGGCATTACTTAGGTTGTTATTGACATTGGGTGAACATTTCATGTCAATAACACTTTCTGCCTCCACTAGTGTTTATGAATTAGCTTTACAGGTAGCGATTAAGAAAACTTCTTGCTGTTTTGGTACTTTACTGAATGTAACTGTAAAACGTTAGCATTATAGAGAGAGACAGACAGGCAGATAGATAGATAGATAGATAGATAGATAGATAGATAGATAGATAGATAGATAGATAGATAGATAGATAGATAGATAGATAGATAGATAGAAAATAATAAAAATAGTCAGGTGTGATATCGCATCTCGGAGGGTGGGCGGGGGAAATTTATCTACGTGACGCAGCCGTACATGGGCGGAGCTTAGTTCAGGCACCATGGCTTCGGTAAAGACCGAGGTGAGTGACTGAACCTTATCTACTGCAAGCTTGTATCACTTTCCTCTTTTTTCTCAGAAGAATACATCACTCCGTTGTACGCGGGGGCTTCGTGGTAAAGAGGCATAACTGCCGTCAATTTGTTGTCCATTTCCCGCTGCCAGCCTATGCTCTCCTGCTTTTGTGCTCACCGGAGGGCTGCTGAACGTGTAGGAAGATGCTGCGCCCCGGAACCTGAATGGTGTGTGCAGGCGCGGTTTATGCTAAGCTCCGCTCCTTGAGTTGTCCATACATGCTCCATGTCGAAAGCAATTTTTTGCCCCTGTCTACGTTAAGCCCTCCAAATAAACCAACACGGGATTCATTTTCGCCCTTTTAGCCAATGCCGTTCATGTTTTGGCTGTGTAGAATCTTGCCGGTCTGTGGTGGCCAATTGCATACCACTGCTGTTTAGCTTTTTGCTAGTTAGCAGACTACAGAAATACGAACATAGCGACGTTTATAAAGACTTGGGGTCAGCATCTTCTCATAAAATTAAAGTGTAATTACGTTGTAATATTTGGGAGAATATGCTGCTGTGTTTGGCTCTGTTAGTGTAGGTATCGTATATAATACTATGTATGCTAGCTACCTAAACACTCAAGGCTGGTCAGCTTCCACTGTAAACACATGGCACTGGCTTGTGAGCATTGGTGTTTTCTACGTTTTAAACAGGCATGTCTTTTATTTGTTATTCTCGAAGTACGGTGTGCCTCCTCTGTAAAGCAGACCTTCTTTGGCGTGTTATTGTCATGCTTTCTGTCTTTGCTAAGCACTCAGGGCTAACGTAACTCCACAATAACAAAATACAGAAATTCTCCTGTGACATTTGAAGAAACGTGTGAAGACGCAATAATAACCATTCATCCACCTGAACGTTGGTGGATTTTTGTTTTTCCTTTGAGGCGCTGTGGTGTTTGGCAGGGGTCGCCCATTTTGCGTTGTGATGGCATCGACTGACTGGAAAGGTGGATGGTGAAGGAAGGCTTCATCTGTGAATAATCATAGCTTTGTCTTCTGTACCACACTGATGATAATTGTTGGCCTCCGAGGTTCACAGTTCAGAGGTTGCGGGTTCGATTCTACCGGCCCTCCCTGTGTGGAGTTTGCATGTTCTCCCCGTGCCTGCATGGTTTTTTTTCCGGGTACTCCGGTTTCCTCCCAAAAACATGCTGATTGAGCAGTCCAAATTGCCCGTCGGTCTGAGTGTGAGTGCGGATGGTTGTTTGTCTCTGTGTGACCTGCGATTGGCTGGCAACCGGTTCAGGGTGTCCCCTGACTACTGCCCAATGACTGCTGGAATAGGCTCCAGCATGCCCGCAACCCCTGTCGGAAAAAGCAGCATGGAAGTAGGATGGATGGATGAAATTTTATCTCAAAAGTACAATAATTACCGGTACTCTGTATCAGTGAGTGCTCAAACAGAGAAAACTATGCTTGTACGGGTCTGAAAAAATAGCAGTATATCAAACATACATATGAACACAACTAAATCAGATGTGTCCTCCTAAAATGCTAATTTAGAAGACAAAAACATATCAAATGAACAAATATGTTAAGTGTCAAAAACAATATGTACTTTTGTATGTTGTATTTGGAGTGAAATAACAGCAAGTATAAAGCTAGTCTCTGCTGAGAAGTTCCCATCATGTCTCAAAAAGCTTTATGTGAACAAGACAGCAGACATTTTATACATGGCTGTTTACGCTTGGGTTGTACATTTTCTTTCTTGATTTCCTTGACCTCAATTGCTATCGGACACAATGAATCCACAATCAATAGCACATTATTGACTGAAGACTGAATCGATAAGAATGCCCATTTCTTGTTTAGGTGGCTTTAAAGTCAAGTTGCACCACCTAAAAATGCAATTGTTTGTAACGTTGTGCAAATGCGCAGTTGTTTGAGCCTTGGCAGAGGTATGCACTCGACGCGCGCTCGCTCATATTCACTTCATATCTACTCTATGGCTTGTTGTGTTTAGCTACTTGGACTTACCTCTATCCCACGGAGCGGCGAACAATTGCGAGTATTTTCAAGGGCGCAAATTGTTCACTCGGAAGACGTTTGCCAGATGTTCGCCAACGATGTGAGGTTGTTTTTTTTTTGTTGCACTTTGCTGCTCAATGGAATAGGCTTTATGCTTAGCATGAATTCAAGGGTGTCCATAAAGTCTCTAGTGTAGATTTAATTTGTTTTGGCGACCTTTGCACTTCATTAAACTTTTCCCTTAGTACATATAATACAGGCAGTTACATTGAATGCATATCATTTTATGAGGTAAAGTAGCTGTACTACAGAATTATAAGATGCGTTGCTTTCTGATTTCTTTCGAGCCATGTTTGATTCACTGCTGCTGTCTTTGTATTGAGATGGTCTCTGCAAAGTGTTCTTTATAAGAATTTCACAGCTGCTTTTTATTCCTTTCATAAAGTATTTGAGACGACCTCAGTCTATGTAGAGGTCTGCACTCGTGAAAATGTCTCGGCCATTTCAGTACCCTGTTTTTTAGTTTTGTTTTCCCGTGTCTCAAGGATTGCTCGGTATCTTACATAAAGTAATCTAATTGAACATTCCGAAGCAGAGATTCTTTGTCAATTTGTCAACGTTTGATGGGATTTTTCATTTTCAACCGTTTTTTTTTCTTTGTCCCTAAATAAATCCTGAAGATAATTTGCATCTCTACGAAAAGAGCCCAATCTGCTCAGCGATTAGTGATAAATTAGGAACCTGAAATTCACGATGATACAAAAACACATTCAATCAAATTTTAAAGCAAATATTAGTTCCTGAGAAAAGTAACATACTATTAAGATGGTTACATTTTTACTATTTTGCTGTGTTGTTCTGTTGAAGAGTTTATCTATCTCTTAAAGCAATCATTGTATTAAAACAGCAGTGGATGGGCAGGAATGCAGGTTTTCTTTTCTTTAGGTGAACACAATTAATTTCTCATTGTTTCATGTCACGTGTGACAGTGACACGTTGCTGCTTGTTGTCACTGGCTGTCAAACTCTTTTGGTAGTTTTGACCTCGTGTTTTTAGTAGGGAGTCTGAATTGTCTGAGCAAGTGAGTAAACCTAAGAACAGATAACTAGCCATCTAATGAACAGGTTTTATGTTGCTGTTTTGTGGCCAATAGGTCCACCTCAGTGTTTCAGAAACTCCAAGGTATTCCGCTTTTCCATTTTCATGTCATTGCCCAAAATGATTTGAGGTCTTTGACTGCCACCTGCAACCACATTTGATAGCCTCCTATTGACGTGCATTGGCTTCCAGAGCCCTACGTTTCCCCATCTAGTGTAAAACTGCGGCGATGGCTGCATTGTGGCAGTAAACAATTCAGTTGCAAAATGGCGGAGATCTTCAGACAGGCTTCTCTGCCTCCCTTCCCCCTCCCTCCTGATATAGCAGTTGTTTAACTGGCCACCACTAGGGGGCGGAAAGAGCACCAAGCCATTCATAAACCAGTCCATAAAAATGGATTATTTCCCTTTACACACAAATTTAGAGAAATTTCTTTCAGACCATTGATCTGTGAGAAGAGCCTTGCTCGGACGAGATGTTCTTAGGGAGACATGTTTGGTATGGGTGGCTCTCAGGCCTGACATGGCGCTTGCTCGCCCTGGCTCAGAGAACCAATTGTGTTCAGTTCTGTAAATGTATGCAAAAGCCCCATTTAGTTTTTAGATTGATTGTCCTATCTGAGCCCTTGGTTCACATGTATCTTCTGGATAAGCCATGAAATGCAGGTTTATCTGCTACAGATCATTTGGACTTCAGTAGGTTAAAAACAGAAAGAAAACATTTAAGAGCAATATTGTTTTTTTTTCTGCCACGGTCAGCACAATGTTTAGTTATCTGCTGATTTTGTGTACAAACATCCCCGCAAGGGGAAGTTTGTTTTCCCGGTGAAGTATTAATTTTACTATTACATTCCTGGTGAAATATTCATTTTACTAATACATTCCATTTGAGAAGGGATTGTCATGAAGTGGAAAGGAAAATAATGTTAAATTTGATAACACTGTGGACTCCATGACCTTTTTTTTTTTTTTCCTTTGGTGCTTTTTCAGCCTATGTTTGGTAATCTCTTCTAGGAGAAGTGACACAGTAGACAATATACCATATTTAATGCTGCAGTGATCAAATAATTATAAAGTAGTAGTAAAGTATCACCAGTTTTCCGTCGGTTTGCTCTGAAGCCCTCTGTTGTGACGAGAAACGTTTCGGATGCTTGACGTGATATTCTTCACCAGCCTTGTGTTCATCAAAATGAAGACGAAGCCTCCTGTTGTACTTAACTATATGACATTAATAGACCTCAAATACAGTCCTGTCTTTCCCACAAATGCAAATCCTTATACCTACATGTATGAGCTATACTATTTTCAAGGTCTGTCTAACGTTAGGTTATTCTGATGAATCTGTTCTTCTTCCATTAGCCTACTGGTCTTGCCAAAGGAAGCAATTACAAAAGTGAAGAACCATCAAATAAGGAAGGACTGGACCTGGCAAACAATGGAGGGACAGGTATCATTTTTACATATGTGATGCAGGAGAGCAGTTCAGTAAAAAGACTAACACACTACACCCTATCTTCTGTGATACTTACCTGTCCACCAAATGAATCACCCAGAAAGAAATTAAAGTTCACAACTGTTGATATGCCCCTCTTCTTTTTTTTTCTTTTTTTTTTAGTGGTGTTTGCATTTGTTCTGGAAATTGGGAATATGAATTACTTGTTAAAACAAAGAAAAAAGTTAAAACCAGCAAATTTAATTTAGTTTAGAATTTAGTTCAACAGTCCTTTTTTCTCTTTCAAGGCATTTAATCGATTGCAACAAGGCTGCTCTTGGAAGAAGTTTCACCTCTCATCCAAGGATACATCAATTCATGCAACAAATCTTGGTTAGGATAGACCAGGGTGAGTTGGTGTGGAGCTTAATTATCCTGATCACCCCAAGCTGTCTGTCCCAACCAAGCCTTGCTGAATGAACTGATATAGCCTTTTCAGGTGAGAAATGAAACATCTAACAAGACAAACACAGCAGTTCAGTTGCGATCAATCAAACTCCTTAAGAAAGAAATGATGTGGTTGAATGGGAATATCAATAAGCACAGTCCAACAGTTGACGGGGAAAAAAATGGTGTGGATGCGAGTGGTGTCACGATACCAGAATTTCAGTAGTCGGTACCAATACCTGTGATTTACCACGATTCTCGATACTAATTTGGTACCACGGTAAAAAACAACAACAAAACAACAGAATCCACTTACTTTTAAAGTCACTAATTTATTTAAAACGGCTTAAACAGTATAGAAAACTTAATACATTAAAAAAGAGCAGCAGCAATGGCATGGAGCCTTCAAGTCACACATCTATGAAAACAAGCAAGGCTGATAATAAACAATATTCAACTATATAACTTAAAACAGAGCAGCAGTGGCATGGAGCCTCTCAAGCCTCAAACCTCTCAAGCATTTTTTGCACGGTGGCAAATACTCAGACAACTCAAACATTAATTGCCAACTTAGAATGTCATTAAGTATTTTTGCATAATGGCATAAAAGATGGAGGAAAATTATACAGTTGTAAGAGTATCTGTCAGTCTGTCTGTCTGTCTGTCTGTCTGTCTCTCTCTCTCTCTTTCTCAATATCTCAATCTATCGATGGATGAACTATGGTAAAACTATACTGTTTCTTTTTCCCAGTCTAATGTACACGTTTGGTTGTCACCCATAGATGAACACAAAGGGGAAACAGACAGGCTGGCCTCTTTGCCTGGTGCAGAACCAATGCTTATTGGAACTGAATGTGACAACGCAAGCCACAGCAGCCCGGCAAACAGTTCTACAACGGAACACAACAAGGAGTTACCATTAGTAAATGAAAATGGTATTTCGGACATGGAGGCACCACATGGTTCTGTTACTGGGAGCAATGGATTTATTCTTGTTAAACCGCAACATGAGGACAGCTTTGAAGCCATGTCTGGTTTAGCGGGATCCCCCAACAGGACTATCCGACCACATACAAGTCCCCCCACAGTGGTACACTTGACCAAACCCCCCTCTTTGCCAGCCTTTGGGTCTCCTCAGACTTTAGGTGCACTAAGGACTGACCCTATTACAGGAACTGCATCAATGCAGGAGACAATAGACTCTAAAAATGGCATAGCCCCAACTACTACAGCCTCAAACACCATCATGATACACAGAGCTCGCAAAACCATGTCCAGGCCTGCTGTCACTCTCGAACAAAAGGTAAATGAGTCCAATGTTTTTTATTTTTTACAATGAATGGTTTTCTCCCTAGAATTTTCAGTGCACTTGGATGCGAACCTAGTGAATGCTAAATAGCAATTTTACATGATGCTGACATTGAGCGGAATCTTTACATCGCCAAAATGTATTTTTTCAGGAAACTTAATCAATTCCTCTCCTCTCCTCTCCTCTCCTCTCCTCTCCTCTCCTCTCCTCTCCTCTCCTCTCCTCTCCTCTCCTCTCCTCTCCTCTCCTCTCCTCTCCTCTCCTCTCCTCTCCTCTCCTCTCCTCTCCTCTCCTCTCCTCTCCTCTCCTCTCTTCTCCTCTCCTCTCCTCTCCTCTCCTCTCCTCTCCCCTGCTGGTGCTGGAAAACATTCATGGGATGCATTCACGCCAAAGCTCAGACAATGTTGTTGGAACAGCTTCCAAAGTTTGAATCACACCTTACCTTCCCACCACTATTCAGGAGACTCACAGTGTTTTTCTTTTGTGTGACTGGCAGCTTCTAAAAAAGGAATTAAGAGAAGCAAACAATGCCAAAATGGAGACCTTGGTTTCATCCGACACACTGAAACCTTCACAGGAGTGCTCAACAGAGAACCATCTACCTCAGATTCCTTCGGATCTGCCAGCTTCAGCACAAATCCCTTCATCGACATCACCAGCAACTGCTTTATTTTCTTACCCTCCGCACACGTCAATACCATCCAAGCTTCAACATGGTCACACAGGTTCCAGATGCGAATAACCCACTGTTACACCACCAAATACTTTTTGCCGGGGGCCTCTTGGATTTTAAAATAATCAGTCCTCTTTGGGTGTATTTGTCTTGCGATGTAGGCGTCTTCACAGGAGGCCTGTCTTCCCGTAAGAAAAAAAGAAGGATGGGAACTTACAGCCTGATTCCCAGGAAGAAACCTAAAATTCTTCGCCAGACAACAATGTTGGAAATGTTTAAGATAGTACACCCCAATGCCAAGATGCCTGAGGTATGTGCTCATTACACGGATCAGATATAAATGAGCTTGTGGTCGCTTATGATTTGTTGTTTCTTTGACTTGAATCAACAGCTGTACCATGTCAAATAATTTCACTAAACTGAGTCAAATGTTCCACTTGAAAATGTACCGTTCTTGAATCTTAAACTATCCCATTTATTGAGTTTAGTTACTGAATCATCTTTTATTGGAAAGCTGTGCACCCCTAATACTTAACTATCCATCCATCAATCCATTTTCTATATCGCTCGTCTCAACGGGGGTCGCGGGCGTGCTGGAGCTTATCCCAGCATCCCACTGCCTGGATGGTTGGATGTAGTATTGATAAATATTGTCTGTCAATCTGTCACCAATGACACGGGCTCTCTGCCACTCTGTGTCAGACCTACAGGTGCATCAAACGGTACAGAGGGGAATTATTTTGGCAAATACAAGACTAGACACATACATGGGGCACCAGATATTGACCAAAATATATATGATTGCTCCCTCTGCCCAGCAAGACCTCAATGTGGGACTTCCACGGGCAGACTTTGATTGCCTGGTCTGTGCGTATGAGTTTCAGATCATTATATTTGTGTTTATCCTGTTCAGGCGTGTCTGGCCGCATTTCTTGGTGTACAACGGGCCTAAATATGGAAAATAAACAACATTCCACTACATATGTTTCCTTTTACACATACAGTAAACACATTTCAATATACTGTGCGGTACCACCTTTGGCAACGTTGTACATTTATAAAAGTATTTTGACTATGGTTTTGTTAGTGTTACAAGTACCGTAATTTTCGGACTATAAGTCGCACCGGAGTATAAGTCGCACCAGCCATAAAATGCCCAAAAAAGTGAAAAAAAACCATATATATGTATATAAATCGCTCCTGAGTATAAGTCGCCCCCCCCACCCAAACTATGAAAAAAAACCGCGACTTATAGTCCGAAAATTACGGTAGTTATAGTCATCCCGGATCCCTAATTTCAGGTTATATTTTATATTTTGTTCTGTCTTAACTCCTAGACAAATATCAACGTAAATGGAGAGAAGATGGATCATGCGTCTGAGGAAGATGAGGAGTCAGATCTGGTGGATTCAGAGGAAGAACAGCAGCCGAAAGGAGAGGAACTGGGCATTGATGTCTTACAAGTAAGTTCAACATTTGAGTCTATCGCTGAGGTTTGCCTTGCTTGCTGAGGAAATACTGAATCTTACAAACTTGCAAAAGGGCTGCAATTAATTTGACGTATAGTAATTAACGTAGCGGTAGCGTGTAAATGTTTGTGGTTAAACTTGTCGTTCATTAGGTTGAGTGTGAGCAAGATTCGGAAGAATCTGGAGAAGATGAAGAGGAGGAAGGCATGGAGTCAGATTTGGTAAGGCAACAAAATGATTCAAAATGATTCTGGTTTCAAACAATTTTCTCTTTCTCTGACACCAAAATCATCTCTCTATACTTTCATTCGCCTCAGAGCACAGAGTCTAATCTAAAAAAGTTAAAGAGAAAAACAAAAAGAGACCATGCCTGTCTCAGGCCATCTAGGAAGTACATGAGGATGGTCAAAGTCAAAGGTAAGAACTCCCAGGAAACCGCACCTGTACTTTGTCAGCCATTTTAGTCTCTTGAGTGTATCCGCTTGTCGGCTGCCAGCATCAGTTGATCTTTGTTGCCTAGCAGTGTCCCCCCCCCAGTACAAAGTACTTTTGCAATTTCTATGGCTTCTTTAGTGTGTGTGTGTGTTTGTGTGTGTGTGTGCGTGCGTGCTTGCGTGCGTGTGCCCGTGTGTGTACGTGTGCGCGTGTTTACCGTAATTTTCGGACTATAAGTCGTGGTTTTTTTCATAGTTTGGGTGGGGGGGCGACTTATACTCAGGAGCGACTTATATACATATATATGTTTTTTTTCACTTTTTTGGGCATTTTATGGCTGGTGCGACTTATACTCCGGTGCGACTTATAGTCCGAAAATTACGGTACTTTCTTGCGCAATTATCAACAATGATAAGGTAAAGGGCAAAATAGACGGGAAAAAATCTGATGTACAGTATCTTTTAATATTCCACAATTTTACAAATAACGGTAATAGTTTATGACGATGACTAATTCATTAGGTATTTTTAACTTTTGAAATTATAAAAAAGTGGGGTCATGGGGAGAACCTGCTAACTCACACATGGAATGCTGATGCCTGGATTTCAGCCTGTGACCCCTGAAATATAACATGAAGATAAACCCTAAATAGACTCTAATAAACATGTGTACTATGCACACATTTTTGGCCAAGGACTCAAATAAATGATGAAGTCCTCATAATTTTGCCCTCACAATTTAGACACTTCAGTTTTCACCACCTTCGAGCTCTAATTATTATTAATACCCGAGTAATACTGAGTCGTGCTCTTCAACCAAATTTTATTGCTCTACCCAAATGCAGAGTCCTTTGCTGACTCTCCAGCTGTAGTTATGATGCATACTGAAGACACAAACAAAGACTCCCAGACAACACAAGACAAAATTTCACTCCATGAGCTGGATGCTCCTGATGACAAAGGTGAGCTCGGAAGACAGATGGAGCCAATAAAACCTGTATATTTTCTATTTTTGTATCATATACAATATTTTATTTCATATACAGGGTCCGGCAAAATGATTTGACACATATAATGCCATTTTGTTTTGTTTCGTTTCGTTTCATTTCATTTTCGTTTCGTTTTCGAATTATGTTATTTTGGTCTTACCGTTCCCACATTTTCTGGAGTTCCGGCGGTGCAAGGTCGGCTGGTTGATTTTCGTTTCAGTGGTGATCCACCGGCTCTGAAGTTAGTTACCTATAACAAGATCGTGTTTCGAGCAGGTCATGTCTATCAAGTCTGAAGCGCAAATGGAACGCTCGTTGTGTTGCAGTTACAGATTCGTTCTTGATAAACGTTTCCACTATGAAAGCGCGATGCTCACCGGTCCAATTCATGTTAGCAACTGAAACAAAACAAAATAATAAATAAACTATTTTGTTTCTATAATTTATTTGCATTTTATTAAACCTACAAATGTGACAGATCATTTTGCTGGACCCTGTATAATCACAATCGTCATACAAGGTGTGCATGTTTATCAGCTGTTAGGAAGACAATTTGATGTTGACACTGTATTTACCAAATATAGTTATTTACTCTATTTCCCAATCTCAAATCAATTTTATGCATACAAGTTTATATTTACTAGGCTTTTATCTCTGTGATTCTTTTGAGTGATTTCCCCTTAAACCGTCTTATATTATTTTGTACAGCACGTTCGGAAAATATTCATAGCACTTAATTTTTCCTACATTTTATCATATTCTCATTTCAAAATGGAATACTGTATTTTCCTCCAAGGTACTACACAGCACACCCCATCATGACAGCATTTTGTCAAATGTATTTACTAAAATAATAATATTAAAAAAAAAAAAAAAGTACATACTATGGTTATTGTCAGCATTTGTTCAATACAATGACAGAGCTGTATAAAACTTTTTTTTTTCTTCTGGAAGCTCTCTATCTGGTAAGTTTTGAGAGTGAAGGAAAACTGCTGTTGAGTTTGTGCAGCAAACAACCGCCAAGTGCTGTTTTGGAAATTACTTTTGCACTTTGCAGAGACATCAAGTTCAACAATGGAAGAGGCCCAGGAGCTACCACTGTGCAGCTGCCGCATGGAGACACCCAAGAGTCGAGAGATTCTCATCCTGGCAGATGGAAAGTGCATGGCTACGGAGAGTGTTGATGCACAATTGAGCCGCTGCCAGGGGGCTGTATTGAAACAAGAAATGATGCGTCCCTCCAACTCTGTTCAGCTGCAAGTTCTATGTGAGGACCATCGCAACGGCATGGTCAAGCATCAGTGCTGCCCTGGCTGTGGCTTCTTTTGCAGGGCTGTAAGTATATGCCATTACAGTATCAACTGGGACATACTGTCAAGAACGTCTGCAGTTGGTTCCTCAGCTCAAGGCCTAAGTAAAAAATGTGGGCCTTCATCACAATCCAAATTTAGGAAAATACGTATTGTGTTATCATCACATTATTTCAGTGACACAATGGGAAAATAACAAAAAGGCCATAAAATTAGACCGTTGCAGGTGAACATCTTACCCAGCAAAATGCTGTCAAATAAATATTATCTTCCATACAGTGCCTTGCGAAAGTATTCGGCCCCCTTGAACCTTTCAACATTTCAGGCTTCAAACATAAAGATATAAAATTTTAATTTTTTGTCAAGAATCAACAACAAGTGGGACACAATCGTGAAGTGGAACGAAATTTATTGGATAATTTAAACTTTTTTAACAAATACAAAACTGAAAAGTGGGGCCTGCAATATTATTCGGCCCCTTTACTTTCAGTGCAGCAAACTCACTCCAGAAGTTCAGTGAGGATCTTTGAATGATCCAATGTTGTCCTAAATGACTGATGATGATAAATAGAATGCACCTGTGTGTAATCAAGTCTCCGTATAAATGCACCTGCTCTTTGATAGTCTCAGGGTTCTGTTTAAAGCGCAGAAGAGAACCATGAAGACAAAGGAACACACCAGGCAGGTCCGAGATACTGTTGTGGAGAAGTTTAAAGCCGGATTTGGATACAAAAAGATTTCCCAAGCTTTAAACATCTCAAGGAGCACTGTGCAAGCAATTCTATTGAAATGGAAGGAGTATCAGACCACTGCAAATCTACCAAGACCCGGCCATCCCTCCAAACTTTCATCTCAAACAAGGAGAAGACTGATCAGAAATGCAGCCAAAAGGCCCATGATCACTCTGGATGAACTGCAGATAACTACAGCTGAGGTGGGAGAGTCTGTCCATAGGACAACAATCAGTTGTGCACTGCACAAATCTGGCCTTTCTGGAAGAGTGGCAAGAAGAAAGCCATGAACTGACTTATTTTATTGAGGCTTTGATATCATAACCTCCTGTTATGATCAGCGGATGTCAAGAATATTTGTCAACTGTAAAGCTTTTTAATACAGATTAATAAAAATTCTTTTGAAATAATGCAATTAGTATTTAAAAATTAATTTGCTTGAGCCTTTTTATCTTGGCCTGTGCAGGGGACCTTCATGGAATGCCAACCAGACATGAACATCTCACATCGCTTTCACCGTGCCTGTGCCTCGGTGCTGAAAGGTCAAAGTTTCTGTCCTCACTGTGGCGAGGAGGCAAGTAAGGCCAAGGAGGTTACCATCGCCAAGGCTGACACAACCTCCACTGTACCCGCCACATCTGCTCATGGACCAGCTCCGCTGGGAGCCCACGAGGGCCGAGCGGACACAACCACTGGCAGGTAAATTCCTTGTTACCTTTTAACTGACCTATGCAGTGACTTAGGCAAAGTGTCCTAAAAGTGCTTTTTTTTTTTTATTACGGGCCGTCATTTGCTCTTTTTTTATTACATTTTATTATTATTTTTTTTTATAAGCCAAACTTGAAAAATACAATCGCACCACTGCTCAAGTGAACTGGGAAACAAATAGTCAAACTCACAAATCTAAAGTCATTCACTGTTGTTCGTCTTTGGTCTGTGAAGATGATCAGCACCAAGAATGCATGCGTGGATGGATTTTGGTGTGAAATTAAGACACCGTTTTTTTTTCTGTTCAGTTCTTTATGTACCGCCGTGGCGGGTGAAGGAAATGGAAGAGCAGACAGCTCGCTTTGCGCTGGTTTGGTACCCGGGCTAGACTCCCTTGCGGTTCCGGGATCCTTCAGTAGCGCAGAACTTCAGGACGCAAGAGCCCCATCTCCAGTTCTTCCTCGAGAAACTCTTGAAAGCATCCTGCTTGCTCTAGACACAGAAAAGTATGTAGTATGAATTTATTTGACATCAAATGTGACTTCTGCCATTTTTCATATTTATATTATTTGTTTTAATCAGACCAAAGAAGCTGCGTTTTCACCCGAAGCAACTTTATCTCTCAGCCAAACAGGGAGAGCTTAAGAAAGTTGTGCTTATGCTTGGTAAGTTAAAATGTTTCTCTTGTCATTCTATCATCTGCGGGCAGCTTTCTTCTGTATTCATGGAAAAATTTAAACATGATTTCCATTTTCACGGAATATGCAGTAGACGGTATTGACCCCAACTTTAAGATGGAGTCGCAGAACAAACGCACCCCTCTCCATGCTGCAGCTGAGGCAGGACAGAAGGAAATCTGCCACATGCTTGTGCAAGTGAGAACTTATCTCCTTAGTCTTCTCATGGTGAAGTGGTTAATTTACACAGTTTGTACCCTACAGACTTCACTAACTCACCGTTATTACATCCAGATTAGATAAGGTTATGTTTCCATCCGTTTGAGCTTTTCTATTTCTTTTTGCATATCATACCTGCACTTTAAGTATCAACCTAAACTATTGGGATTACATCTAATTCAATTCAGAAGCTTTTCAAATCCCAATCATCAGCCCAAATTAAAAATAACTTGTTTGTCGACTCAATGGATTTGTGTATGCAAGGTCAGATGACTCGTGTCTCACAGAGTTGCTTTCATTTCTTATTTCTGTAACAAGTAATCCCCCTTAGTCTGTCTGGATGCTGGTAAAGTTCACAAGACGGGTTGTTGATGTCATGCCGTTTTCCAGTTTGCTAACACAACAATCATAGGAACTAAAAAAAGTAATCAATGTTTCTTCGCTTAAAGGCTGGTGCAAACTTGGAAACTTGCGACGAAGATCATCGAACACCACTGATGGATGCCTGCGAAAACAACCATATAGAGACAGTTATGTACCTGCTGCGAGCTGGAGCCAGTCCTATGCACAAGGTCTGTCTGTCACCATCACTTGTCGGCTGGCACACAGCAAAAGAAAAAAAAAATCACACAAGCCTTTCTGATCAGCCTGTCACATTCATATTTGTTGTTTTGAGAAATGTATACCTAACTGGTCACTACTAAATTATCTAATCTACTCAGGATGTTGAAGGCTTCACGTGTCTTCACCTAGCGGCCAAATCTGGACATTACAACATTGTTGAGTACCTTCTGTGTACTGGATACGTTAACATAAACTGCCAGGTCAGTAACACTTTGTATGTAATTATGAGGTTCTTTGTGACTTACCCTGGCAATATTTCCTGAGGAGATATGACACAGAATTTACTTGACTATGATTCTACTGAGTTTAGTGACTTTTATCAAATAATAGTAAAACAAACACGTACCAATGCTTTTGTGCCAACATATAAGAAAATTCTGTCCAACCTTAACATGTATTTTTTTGGGGCAATTTTGATGAGGAACGTTTGTAATTCTGCTTTTTATTTCTTTAGAAGCAAATTTCATAAATGGCTGTCTCAAGGCTAAATTGGCTCATTCAATATTCAGAATGTCTGACTTGCTGCAAGTGATAGGCAATCTCGTTAAAAAAAGTATATGTTGCAAAACTATCCCCTGTCACACCAAATTGGCATATCAGCATTTGACAGCTTGTGCATTTGCATTGTAGCTTCCCAAAACCGAATAATGATGCATGCTAAAAGCTGCCTCGTGTGACGTATAAAAATAAGAAGTGAGTCTTTGGTGTTAAACTTTTCATTCCAGCCCACTTTGGATAGCTTTTCACTGCTCCACTCCCTATACACCTTGGAAGCTGAAAAAATGTGGAGTCTACTTCAGGCCCCAATTTTGTGTTAGTGCCTTTAACACACAAAAGAGACTGTAAAAGGTTGGCTTTGAATTTGTGAAAGTGGCTCTTCGTTCATGTATGTACCAAAAGGTTAAGAGGAAAATCAGTTTTACATGATTATGTTTTGTAGGTGGACAATCATGTGACAAGCACAGTGTTATTTTAAGCTTAACTATGAGTAATCAGCATGTTTTATTTTTTTCCTACAGGATGATGGCGGTTGGACAGCTATGATTTGGGCCACAGAGTACAAGCATGTGAACCAGGTCAAGTTGCTTCTGTCCAAAGGAGCTGACATCAGCATCAGAGACAAGGTTGCCCTAATGGTCTTTCCAGATTACACCATTTTTTTGCCATTCGTGACGGCCATGCTGTCAGACTACAAGATAAATATTGTTCTGTGTCTTGGAGCGGCGTCCTGTCACATTACAAGTCAGTCACCGACCAGACCTTGCCCAACAGTCGCCTGCTTCTAAGTCAGTTCATCGGCGCAGGTCTCTCGGGGAGGCGGTACAAGCAGCTGTCATGAGGCGTTACGCGCATATGCAGAAAAGGCCGGAAAAAAAGAGAGGGTGTGAGACTATGGACCTGTTCCTGGATTGTGGAGAGAGTGCAGTGTGATGTTTCCTGCTTACAATAACATTAGTGATTGGACAGACAATGATACCGTGAATAGCATCTCTTCCAGCTTGTTCCCACACGCACATAACGCAGAAATAGTCTGTCAGCAACCGACTGTAGTTTCTAACTTCCACCAACAGACTGTATGCAAACATTACACTGGCACTATGGACTGTCTATTCTCCTGAAATAACTTGAGGTTACAAATTTGTGTATTGACACCACTTTTGCTAATCTGCTATTAGCTGGGGACATTTCAGCCACAGCTCCACAAATCTTTCCTCACATTGTGGTCCACCGGAGGGCACATGACATTTGTCTGTGACACGTTTGTCGGCTGATTATCGGGCTACATTTGTGTCGTCTGACGTCGGCATAAAACATACTTAACTTTGGATCTTTTGTTTTGAGAAGAAGTCAAGCATCTAATTCTAGGATGGGGTCAAATTTTCAGGAAGAAAATATCTGCCTTCACTGGGCAGCGTTCTCTGGTAGCGTTGAGATTGCCACGCTGCTCCTGGACGCACACTGTGATCTCCAGGCTGTAAATATCCATGGGGACTCTCCTCTACACATAGCTGCTCGGGAGAATCGTCTGGACTGTGTTGTGTAAGTCGCTGAAGTTGTGTGAAGGCTATTACAATCTGATGTCAGGTGTCATACTTTCATGTTTCTGCAAATCCCCCCATTGCATCTTTCTCACTGAATTGTTATTTCACAGCATACTTTGCCTTTACTCTGAGGTGTTTTTTTTCCTCAACTAGTGTTTAACTGATTGTAAAAGGTTCTGAAATCCGGCCAAGATAATCAAGAAGGTGACAATCGGAGTAAGGCATTGTTGCTGCTATGCTGTCATGTCACCACACAACTTGGAGCAGGAATTCCCAGCATTCACAGCTATTGACTGAATTTTACTTTTTATGTTTTGAATTGTAATGTTTTGTAAAAAGTACATTGCAACTTGCGAAAAGTAATTTATTTAGTTAACAGTCCTCTGCCCTCCAGGCTTTTCCTGTCTCGAGGAGCAGATGCTTTGCAAAAGAATCGTGAAGGAGAAGCCCCTTCAGACTGCTGCAGCCACAACTCAAAAACGTTTGCAGCACTGCAGGCCAACAGGAATGAGAAGGACACCCTCGACGTCACGTTCATTCAAGCAGCGGATAAAAGCCTTCACAGGTTTATTGGATTATGTGCTTTATCTTTTAATTCATGGCCTTAAGCAACGTTTCATATTAAAAGGTAATGTTAAAAGAGGGCACGTAGAGGGGATAAAATGCAAACCAGGGTTATTGTGAGTGACTATGATGAGGTAAACAAAAAGCTGGCAAGTGGGTTCTTGCTTTGTGTACCAAACTGCAAAAACTGCCAGGGACGCTCATCAATATCGAATGTGTGTGATTTATGTACAGTGACATTGCTCTCGGGCAGGAGAGAGTTCCTCTCCCCTGTGTCAATGCTGTTGACAATGAATCTTACCCAGCTGACTACAAGTACATCCTGGAAAATTGTGTCACCTCCCCGCTGAACATTGATAGAAACATAACACACTTGCAGGTAAGTGTATCCCTGAGAAATTCCTAAGAAAATAGCTGCTGTCCCTATCCTATAATCAAGTCACCAATGTTATTGTTCTGTGTGTTTATGACAACACAGTACTGCGTTTGCAAGGATGACTGTTCTTCAAGTGTCTGTATGTGTGGACAGCTCAGTCTGCGCTGCTGGTATGATACGGTAAGGCAGATGTTAGAGAGTTTTTTTTTTTTTTGTGTCTAGGAGCGCTCCATACAATTTATGTTTGTGTGCAGACCTAGGTTTAATTTTAGATATGGACAACCGGGGGTGTCCTGATATTGGATATCAGCAAAAAAACAAGGATTGTATTTTACTGCATTGTATCTGTAATCAAATATACACGTTCCCCGATACAACTAGTCCATTTCAGATGCGGCTGCAGCACTTTTATTAGCAGCACCCAAATCCAGCATGCACATGATCGCAACAACAATGTGTGTGAATGTGCTACTAAACTGCATGGCTATTCACAATAGGTCTTAGAGGCTGCACATACAGTACACCAGTGTTAGATTTTTTTGTACAATTTTATTCAACCATGAATGCATGTGATCATCAAGGAAGAAGTGGGATGCTACAGAGAGAGTACAAGGGCAAGAAAAAGGCTTTGTTCACACTGCAGGTCAATTCAGACCTGCCCAACACGTAGCTGATTTTCTTTCCACGCAATTTGAACAGCACAGCTCTATTTTTTTCCTCCAAATCAGTCGGTTGAAGCACAAAAGTTATGAAAATGTCACAAATGCGGCAGAACTGAGAGCGAAACATGGGGCCATGTTTTCTTTCATAAACACTTAGCCACATGACCTTGTGTTTTGTGTCTGTACATGATGTAGAATTTTGCAAACGTATGTATGTCACTGGACCGATGCATTCTGTGAAACACAATGTAACAAAGATAGGATTTCGCAAAAAAAGTATGAATTGGGCATCATGCTCTGCAGTGGGAATGAAGCCCATAACAGGAGGGATTAGAGGTGACACGATTTATCGATTAATTGACAACTATCATCAACTCCTGTTGAACTTTTAGGACGGTTGTCTTCTACCTGAATTCTGCCGCGAGAAGCCCCCTCTCATCTTTGAGTGTAACCATGCTTGTTCCTGTTGGAGGACCTGCAAGAATAGGGTGGTGCAAAATGGACTTAGGTAAAGAATATTTTTCTTTAGTATTTGATCACCTAAACCAGGGGTCGGGAACCTTTTTGGCGGACAGAGCCATACATGCCCATTTTTTACAAATAATTTTCCCGTGAGAGCCATACCATTTATTAAAAAAAAAAAAAAAAAAAAAAAAAAAAAAAGCGATAGGCTAGATACAATTAAATGCATGTATTTTAATTAAGACCAACGATTTTTTTGAGTGCAGTAATGTATTCTTTTTAATAACGTCACCAAAAGAGCCATATCTGGCTCGTGAGCCATAGGTTCCCGACGCCTGACCTAAACTATAAAAGCGATCTGTTTTGGTTTAGAATGTCTGTACTTTTGGGACTATAAATGTCTCAAAATTAAAGACACACCAGTTGAAAAATGCATCATCAAAAGGAAATAGATAGAAGAAAAATAAAAGTTGCTCTGCTCGATACTGTATTGTATGCGTGTGTGTGTGTGTATACATAGATAGATAAACAGACATATATATATATATATATATATATATATATACACACATACACATGCGCGCGCGCACACACACAAAGATGAGACCAAGAGCAGTAGGTCTTGGACTCGTACCCAAAATAGGCACAGCCAACAGAGTTCTTTTAGGGTGTCAAGGTTGAAATTCCGAACACAACCAATATCGACAGCATAGAACAAGTTCCGGTTGGATTCAAAACTGTATAACTTTTTTTAGAAGTTTAAAATGGCTTACCTTAACTAGAATTCTGTTTCATTTTGACTCAAGGTAGAATCCTGGATAGTTATTGTGCCTTTCAGTGCTGCAAAACCTTGTTGTGAAATAAGGAAGCCACATGATAAACTACAGATACGCCACGTTAGTTGACATGACTACTATTGTTTCTCTCCGTGCGTTCTTGGTTTATTTGTACTTCAGTTGAAACGGTACTTGGGCCGCAACTGATGATATTGCATAAGATCACAATGAACAAGCACGCTTATTAAAAAGTGGCTTACTGCTGCCTCTTCTTTTTCTTGAAGAAGATTAGTGAATGAGATTTTGAGGTGACAGTCCAAGCTGTAGTATATAGTCGCATTTGAGTATAAGTTGCAGGACCAGCCAAACTATATACAGGGATGAGGATTTTCCACGGATTTCCATGTTTTTTTCCGTCGAAAGTATCATTTTCGTGAATCGTGTAAGTCCGTTGAAAAAATGTTGTTAATATATAGGGGGGGTGGTGTAGGGAAGCGGGCAATGTTAGCCTCGGCGACTCGCGAGCATTCGCCCGCCCGCCTCGACAGCATCTTACGGAAATCGGCATGCCTCTGTAAACCTAACTAACTGGCAGCAGTGATGCGACAACATCCGCGTTATTTTCGGCAGCATTTTGGCGCTACTTTCGTCACATCATTTCTACTTGTTAACATAACTTACACAGCGAACTAAGTGTTTTTACACCGCCACAATGTGAATTTGCGATTGGGTTTTCTTCACTTGTAGAAGAGTTATTTAGTTAGATAGATCTAGGGATATGTTTTTTCACATTTGCCATTCTCATCCCTGTATATTTAGGTACCGTATTTTCCGCACTATTAGGCGCACCTAAAAACTTACATTTTACTAAAAAAAAACAGTGCGCCTTATAATGCAGAGCGCCTTATATATGGATCAATTGATGAATTTGTTGATCCATACTGGTTGTACACAGGGCTCTGCCAAAATGTTTCAGTGCGTTTTAGTACGACTAGTAAATTACAAGGTCGCATCGCTTCCCAACATTACGGCAACTGTAGTCAGGGGGCGTCACCGAATAGCTGTTGTACCCGCGAGGCTATTTCATTTCAAAATAGGCTGCTCCGTTAATGTTTCGAGTAAATTTACGGATTGATATGGAAGGGAAACATAGGTAAGCAGTACCAATGCGTTAGATCGAACTTTAGTCAGTTCCGATCATTTTATAGGAGAACGTTTGAGAAACGCGGTTGTTTACACTTCGCTGAGGCTCATGGGAGATTGCGAGCTGAGGCTCATGGGATTTTGCGGATGGCTAATGCTATAACGATAGCTGCTATACGCACCAGGCTATTTCATGTCAAAATAGGCTGCTCCGTTAATGTTTCGAGTAAATCTACGGCTCGATATGGAAGGGAAACATAGGTAAGTAGTACCAATGCGTTAGATCGAACTTTAGTCTGTTCCGATCATTTTATAGGAGATCGTTTGAGAAACGCGATTGTTTACACTTTGCTGAGGCTCATGGGAGATTGCGAGCTGAGGCTCATGGGAATTTGCGGATGGCTAATGCTATAACGATAGCTGCTATACGCACCAGGCTATTTCATGTCAAAATAGGCTGCTCCGTTAATGTTTCAAGTAAATCTACGGCTCGATATGGAAGGGAAACATAGGTAAGTAGTACCAATGCGTTAGATCGAACATTAGTCAGTTCCGATCATTTTATAGGAGATCGTTTGAGAAACGCGATTGTTTACAGAGGGCTCGTTGGTTATTGGCTAGTGGATGCATACCGCAACCCTAGTCAACCTCAGTTTGTTGCAGTATAGCTTCTATTTTATGCGCCTTATAATCCGGTGCGCCTTATATATGGACAAAGTTTTAAAATGGGCCGTTCATTGAAGGTGCGCCTTATAATCCGGTGCGCCTAATAGTGCGGAAAATACGGTACATAAAAAAGTGAGACTTACAGGGCCTTTTTTTATTCAGAGCACAGTCTACACATAGGTGGAGCTTTCATTTGGTATTTTGTTAAACGTTGCACTGGGAGTATTGGGCGCACCATTTTCGTGAATCGTGTAAATCCGTTGAGAAAATGTTTATTTATGGGGGGGTGTAGGGAAGCGGGCACGTTAGCCTCGGCGACTGTATGCGGTTGGCCGATGGAAGTAGACTTTTCCCAGCCAATCCCCATTGTGTCCCTCATTTGCATTAAATTCAAGGCGGAAAAGCAAATCTAAGTCCGCTGTACCTGACACTGATGAGGATTATAATCCATTCAATTTATGATTCTTGATTCTCCCTTACCGGTATTTTTTATGCATAAAATAACTAACATTTATGCATAAAATAACTATAACATTGTCCAGTTCTCACACCCGTGGAGCAATTTCTCTGTCTGCGTCCCGATCATACCCCAAAATCGCGGTCGACGGGCTGCACCTGCAAGTAGACCTGTTTTTGTATTTTGGTCTACGATTTCATCTCCCGTATTGTCCGGACTATAAGTCGCTCCAAAGTACAAGTATAGAGTATAACTCTCATCACCCATAAAATGCATAATTAAGGAGGAAATGACATATACGTATAAGTCGCATTTTTGGGGGAAATTTATTTTATAAAATCCAACACCAAGAACAGACATGTCATCTTGAAAGGCAATTTAAAATAAAATAGAATAGAGGCAATAACAGTCGGAATTATTGTACAGTATGCAAACGTTACATAACACAAACAATGAACTGAGAACGTGCCTGGTATGTTAACATAACATATTCTGAGTTATTCAGATAATTATAGCATAAATAACGCTAAAAAGTTTACCAAACAATCCTAGTCACTCCAAATCACTAAATCCAATGAAATCTTCATCTTCTGTGTCATTTTTAAACAACTCCGCTAACTCCGGAGGTAGAAGATGCGGCGCTTCCTCTTCTACATTGCTTAAGTCAGACTCATCGTCAGTTGCAGTTCCAATTATTCCAGGCTTTCTGAATCATGACACACATGCCTTGAGCGCCCTCTTGCGGTTTAGATTGAAAATAACATGAAATGATATAATAATAATAATAAATTCAAATCCAATAAATAAATAAATCCACAGTATAAGTCCCACCCAGCTATGAAAAAAACTGCAACTTATAGTCCTGAAAATACGGTACTTTCTTTCATCAAATTAGCAGGTGGGCGAGGCAGAAACGGCCAGTGAGGCATAGTGCGTCTACCAAATTCACCAACACACCAAACTAGATTAATGCCCCTGCACGAAAATGATGATGTGTCTGCTTTTTTTGCAATAGTGCAGACTACTCTACTTTCTGTCACCAAATCAGCAGGTGCGTTGGGGGCAAGGCGTCTTCATGCGCCGGCACACTCAGATGTGCTCATCAAAGCCCCAAACGTGCTAGATTGGACTTGTGCTGTAAGCGTCTTTGGGTTTTTGAAAAGCGCTATACAAATTTAATGAATTATTATTATTAAGAAAATGAATTCGTGCCAGGCCGATGGGCTCTGTCTACCAAAATAGGACCCATAGTCTGAAAAATATGGTTGCTCGTTGGATTAGGAAGCAAATGTCTGAATATACCAAGAGAGAACTAATAATATGTCATGTAACCCAGGACCAGACTTGAGCTCTTTAGGACCACTAAGAAGGGCTGGGGTGTACGAGCACTACAAGACATACCACAAGGGACCTTTGTATGCGAGTAAGTCTTTCACTTATTTAGTCCTGTCACTTAAAGTGGAAGTTTTCAATTTTGAAACCACTAGCAAGATTTGAATATGACCTCATTTTATTAATCCCCACCCACCACTCACTTAAATGCCCCAGTTTGATTCTCAAACTTGGCCTTTCATAATGGCTTTTACTGTCCTGCTCATCGGTATTGGCACCCATTCATATTTTGCATGATCTCTACGATCTCTTCTGAAATAAATGGAAAACCGACAAAGCAGAAAACATTTAGCCCAAACGAAGGTTTGTCCAAGCATACCTTGGCAAAGTTTAGTCGATGTTTGATGTGGTCCTTTTTTTCTTTACCATTTACGCCAAAGATTTTTTCCACGTCCAGGTAGGTTCTTGACACTTATCTACTTGACAAACCTTTTAATCACATTATGCACTGTTGAAAATGGGATGGCAAGATTTTGTCGTTGGCTTTACCAGTTGACAATACCAATGACACAGCAGACTTGGAGTTTTCAATTTTTTCCACCCATTGATTATTGTTTTAGATTATTTTTATTTGCTCTTTCATGAAAATAGTACAAGTTCTTTATAGAAAATAAAATGTTTCACTTGATTAATTTTCTTCACAGTATATTCCCCATTATGTACTTCAACTTGGGTGCCAATAATAGTGAGCAGGACAGTATGTTGTAAGTGTATAGTTCTGAAGAATGAATGCTGTCTAGCTTCAACAAAACAGCAGTGGTAATATTAAGGTAACAATAGCACTGTAATCAGCCAATGTTAGCCACAGCTGCTACGTTGGTAGCATGACTATTTCTTGTTGATACAGTTGTTACCAAATGAGGGCACAATGTTCTATTCCTTTTACATAGGGGCATAATACAAAATACTAGTTAGAAAAAAGCTCCTGAAGCCCAGGCTAACAGGTAAGTGTGCTGTTGACCGCCTAAGTGTACAGTCAACGAGGACCACTTCATTGGTCACACCTTCCGTAATCTGTTTTTCCTCCTTGGGCGCGGTGGTTTCTTTGAAGGCCCCCGTAACTCAAAAATATTTTTAATAACTTAATGGATTTTCTCATTGGAATTTGTCAGGACTGCTTGATGCATGTGGTTTTAATTGTTAGTCTAATTATTAACATTTCACCAAATTGAGTTAAATCTCAAATTTGATAAACCTTTGAGTGGTCAGTCATGTGTTTTAAAAACAATATTGGCAAGTGATTGAAGTTGACTCTTGCTTGTCACAGGTATGTAGGTGAGATAATCTCTGAAGCAGAAGCTGAGATGAGGCAAAACGATGCTTACCTCTTCAGTTTGGATGACAAGGTACAGTTGCAATTGTCCACTGTGAGTTTCCATTGACAAAAGTAAGAAAGGGTAGTGCTGCATAATTAATCAAAATTAAATTACAATTACTATTTCATTCCACAATTATTAATATCCATTAAGATCAATGCAATATTTTTTATACAAGGAAAACATGCTTGAATATTTACATTATACTTTTTTTTTTAATATTCGAAAATAACTTGTATGAATTTTGTGTGGTCCAAAATGATCTTGCGTAATTATAGTGTTTCAAAAACTTTATTTTTATATTTTTTACATGTTTAAACATTTTCTTGTTTTGTCCTAAAAAAATAAAAGATTATTTCAATGATCATTATTGTAATTATTACCAACATAATCGTGATGAATATTTTTTTCCTAATCAAGCAGCCATAAGGTAGGGGATCTGGCCATTATAGTTGATCCATCCTCGAGGACTTTTTGGAATAGTGATCCATTCAGTGGTAGATGGCTTGACAGACATAATTGTTGTTGCTAGTATACGTACATACTACTACCATGTAACTCATAGTATATTTCCTTTCAGCGATGGACCGTCATGTTATTTACTGTATGAAGTTGATTGAGAATTCATATTATTCTTAAATCCTTGCCTCTCAGCCACAAGATCTTTACTGCATCGATGCACGCTTCTATGGCAACATCAGTCGGTTCCTCAACCACATGTGCGAGCCCAACTTGTTTGCCTGCAGAGTGTTCACCACACACCAGGACTTGCGTTTCCCACATATTGCCTTCTTTGCCAGTGAAAACATCAAGGCAGGAGAAGAGCTTGGGTAAGAAATCTACTTTTTTCCCCCCATTATTACCGTATTTTTCGGACTGAAAGTCGCTCCGGAATATACGTCGCATCAGCCATAAAATGCACAATAAAGTGAAAAAAAAATCATATAAGTCGCTCCGGAGTATAAATCGCATTTTGGGGGAAATTTATTCGACAAAATCCAACACCAAGAACAGACATGAACGAGCAACAACAGGCTAAACGATACGGTATGCTAACATGACATAAACACAAACGAGAAGCTGAGAACGGGCTTGATGTAACAATAACAGTTATTCAAATAACTATAACATAAATAACACCTTTATCAAACCATCTGTGTCACTCCAAATCAATAAATCCATCAGAATCTTTGTCTTCCGTGTCACTTGAAAATAACAACAACAAAAAAAAAACACAGCTGTTGACGCCGGAAAGACTACGTGGGCCGCGGACGTCAGACTAGATATATCAAATAAATGAAGTATAAACAACAATTTTATTGAACCATCCGTGTCACTCCAAATCAATAAATTCATCAGAATCTTCGTCTTCCGTGTTACTTAAAAAAATAAATAAAAAATAGCTGTTGACACCGGAACAATGTGCGTTGCTGACGTCAGACTAGATACGTATTTCAAATAAATGTGATATAAAAACAACAATTTTAACGAGCCACCCGTGTCACCCCAAATCATTAAATCTACCGGAATATTCATCCCCTGTGTAAAAAAAATAAAAAAATAAAATAAAATAAAATAAAAAAAAATAAATAACAGCTGTCGATTCCGGACCTACGTGCGCGCTGATGTCAGCCTCGTTGTCAGATCTACATAGTAATAACTATATTGTAGCGTTACCAAAGTACCAGGCAAGACATGGGTTTGATAACCGGCTCTTTATTTCACAAATCAAGAGCTCAACATGTGAGCCAACACACGCAAGCGCCCTGGATCGCAATCCCCCGCCCACCCTAACCCTAACCCAAATCCCCCCGCTGCCTTCACGGCCTCCCTAGAAAATCGGAAACTACTGAAATCTAACAACATACACGTTGCTACTCTAAATAAACTATATATCAAATAACTATAACATAAATAACAAGTTTATCGAATAATCTGTGTCACTCCAAATCATTGAATCTCCCGACTTCGGAAGTCAGTGAATGGAACTCATTGTCAGTGAGGCTCCAATTATTCCACAGCCATAGTGCGCCCTCATGCGGTTTAAAGTGAACATAACATGTGAAGTGATCAACTATACTAGTAAGTCAGTAAAGTGGTAATGATCAAGTAAAAATTTGTGAAAAAATTCACATATAAGTCGCTCCTGAGTATAAGTCGCCCCCCCACCCAAAGTATGAAAAAAAACGCTATAGTCCAAAAAATACGGTATTATTATTATTGCACACACATCCACATCTTGGAGCTACTTGTGGGCTTTAGTTGCCCATCTCTGTTGTAGCGGCTAAAGTTGTATGTAGCTGTCATAGTGAATATGATTACATGCATTCTTAATAAGAGGGCAATGTACACTTTTGACTATGCATTGCTTTCCTTTTACTCACTTCTCAGATTTAATTACGGCGACCACTTTTGGGAAGTGAAAAGCAAGGTGTTCAGCTGTGCATGTGGCTCCTCTAAGTGCAAGTACTCGGCTGCAGCCATGGCTTTGTTGCAGGCAGATAGCACACCAGAGAATCAGCAGCAGCCCAGCGCCTTGCCTGACACCAGCTCCTCCAACGGCCCCTCCAGCCCCTCTTAAAAGTTGCCTCGCACCCAGCTTATTTCCACATGCGACACGTCTCATGGACCAACGTCCATATAAACGCTTTACAGATGAACTTGTACTGTATAGAAACACAACCCTTTGACCCTTGGACAAACTTTTGTGATGGTGAACAAGATGCACAATCGGACCCCTGAAGAACGTACTGCTGAAATGAAGACATTCAAAACATCTTTACATTTCATATTTAACTTCACTGGGAAGAAGAACTTGGATTTTTGTTGTTACTGAGAACCATTCCTCCAAAGTCAGCGCATATGTTAATTTAGGTGAAAACAATTTTTTTTCCTTTAACATTTGAAAACTGCCTAACATTTTGGAGAAAGATGAATTGTGCAAAGGTGGGCTAATTTGAGAGTAAAGACAGGGTGCGATTCCTTGATAAGGTAAATTCAATGAACTTTAATGATGTTTGCTTGTTGAAGGAGAACTCAGTTGTAAGGTAAAATATCCTATTATTGAGGGAGAATGAATTTGACCAGATAAGGAGTAACGAAAATGGTGCTCTTCTTTTTAATGTACATGTTCATTACCTAGGTCATCATGGTTTGTAAAATAAGATAACTTGTTTTTTTTTTAATGTTCTGTTTTATTTCCAATTTTTTAATTGTACTTGTAGTGGTTCTGTTCATAATTTTCTTCCATGATTTTTCCAACATATCTTTAAGCATCGAGTGGAGCAGTGACGGTTCTGCAAAATTTTAAATTCAAGAGAAAAAAAAAATGCACTTCCATTATTTTCTGTTACACATTTGTGGATCGTCAAACAGCATTTGAATTGGTTGTATCTTTTTCAATAAATTTACTACTAATGTGTTTATTCTGAGCTGGCTCCCTACATTTCCCCTATGGAGGCAACACTGTCGGTGACAAGGTTTTGGTTTTGCATAATATCTTAATTTCTTTCTAACAGATTTTTTTTTGTTGCTCCTCTCCTTAAGTTAAGGCACAAACAAATTACTGAACTAGCTTTTGATTTGAGCCTGCTGGACGTTGAGCCAGAGTGAAAAATGGGATGGCATTTGTCTCTAAATTGGAAAATTACTTTGATGTGATGGGCTGCTAAAAGAAAGAACTATGGGAAGGTGCGCGCTTGGTTAGCATTACTCCAGGAGGGTACAGAGATAAAGCATTACATTTCTGCTATGTAGCACAGTTGATTGAAAGTATTATATCTTAAACCTTGGTGCAAATTATAGACGGCAGGAAGCTAATCAGCGAGCAAACAAATAGTTTGGATTAATTAGATTGAAAAATGCTGTGCCAAATGCAAAAACATCCTCTTGTATGCTTTTCGGTTTTCACAAATGGGCCGATGATTGCTCCCTTCCTGACTACTAAAAGGAACACTTAAAATCTTTTGATAACTAAATTCTTCCCAGTGAGGATGCTGCCTCCAAACATGGCTTGACAGGAAGCTGCCTTTCCGCATTCCAAGCCAGAAGACACCGGTGTGTATGTCTAACTGAGGCCCTACCCAGGAACCGGAGCCGTCTGCAGAACTTGGGTAAATGTGCCGACTCATTCAATTTTATCCACTCATGCTGGTTTCTGTATGTTTGGAACAGTCATGAAGAGACCAGTTCCTCAGTCCTCCAAATGGGCAGAGACTCGATCTACTGTGGTTTACGGTAAGTTCTTATTTGTTTCTTTTGAATTAAAACAGTGACGCACCACAATTACCATCAGCTTTTTTTTTTTTTTTTTGCATTTGGATATTTGTGAAAACCCTGATTAAAAGTAAGATTCTTCAAGAATGCAAATGACAATTGTTCTTCCAAAGTGATCACTGTAACATAAGGCACGGTATTCAGGGAATTTGGGACATTTAGATCCATCTTGATGATCTAAGATGTATTCTTAATTTAGCGAATATCAGGTATGGAACAATTTCAGTGTGTGTTTCAGTAATGTTTCCTACATATGAGCTGTATCAAATAAAATTTAAGAAAAAATAAATACTCTGGGTGTAAATTTGCAGGGTACCTGGAGAGATGCCCTGCATCATACTGAGAGCTGTCTAATATTTTTGACCCATGCTTAACAGTTGAGGTAACCAATATGAGCTAGCTCTAATTATGATGCCAATCCTCTCTTGCGCTGTCAATCAAAACAGAAAATTGCTGTCTTGATGAATGCAGAATATTTATTACAGCTCTTGTATTGAATAAACATACAATAACCTACTGTACAAGTGGTTATAATGTTATGGCGGGTTGATGTATGTTTTTCAACAAAGGGAACAAAAAACTATTTTAAACTATACTGCCAAAAAGTTTACAGTAAATGGAGAAATTATAATGGTTCTTTGAGTTTGCTGTGTCAGTGATGTAGAGCTTTATGAGACTGTGCACCGTTTCTATAGTTTGCTTGTCTATCCATCCATCCATTTTCTATACCGCTTGTCCCCACGGGGGTCACAGGCGTGCTGGAGTCTATCCCAGCAGTCATCGGGCAGTAGGCGGGGGACACCCTGAACCGGTTGCCAGCCAATCGCAGGACACACAGTGACGAACAACCATTTGTAGCTAAATTAGAACATGAAATACTATTACTAACATCTCTCTGTACACTAAAAGGCCAATATGTGTGTGCGTGTGTGTGTGTGTTGTTTAGAGAAGATGCAAAGAGGAGAACAACTTGCAACTGGCCACCTTAAATACTCTTTCTCATGATTGACTTTACCTGTGTATCTAGATCAGGTGTCCGGAACCTATGGCTCGCGAGCCAATACGGCTCTCTTGGTGACGTTATTAAAAAGAATACATGAGTACACTCAAAAATGTTTTGGTCTTAATTAAAATACATGCATTTAATTGTATCTAGCCTCTCGTTTTTTTTTTAAAATGGTATGGCTCTCACGGGAAATTATTTGTAAAAAATGGGCATGTATGGCTCTGTCCGCCAAAAAGGTTCCCGACCCCTGATCTGGTCAATGAGCTTACCAAACAAATTTTGTGTTCCAATAATTAGTGCTAAAGGTATTCAAATCAACGGCGCCCAAAGTTATGCACCTGCTTACTTTTGTTTGAGTAATGATTGCACACTTTCTGTAAATCCTGTCAACGTCATTTCACTTCTCAAATATCACTGTTTGTCTGCAATATGATATATTTAACTGAAATTGCTGATCCGAGCAACCAATGATTTATAAAGAAAAATCTTGAAAATGATCAGGGGGAACCAAACTTTTTCATACGACTGTGTCTGTGTATACGTATCTGTCTGTCTGTCTATCTATCTATCTATCTATCTATCTATCTATCTATCTATCTATCTATCTATCTATCTATCTATCTATCTATCTATCTATCTATCTATCTATCTATCTATCTATCTATCTATCTATCTATCTATCTATCTATCTATCTATCTATCTATCTATCTATCTATCTATCTATCTATCTATCTATCTATCTATCTATCTATCTATCTATCTATCTATCTATCTATCTATCTATATACTCTGTGTGTGTGTGTGTGTATATATATATATATATATATATATATATATATATATATATATATACACACACCCATGTTAGGGTTTACAGATTATCTTCATCGTATGATTATGTTGGTGTCAAAAAGGACTTGTCTCCCGTGTGGTTCTTGCAAAATAAGTTAGTGAGCGCCACCCTAACAACACACACACACACGGTGGGCACTGGTTAGCACGTCCGCCTCATAGTTAGGAGGGTGCGGGTTGGATTCCACCTCCCGGCCCTCCCTGTATGGAGTTTGCATGCTCTCCCCATGCCCGCGTGGGTTTTCTCCGCACATTCCGGTTTCCTCCCACATCCCAAAAACATGCTTGGTAGGCTGATTGAGGACTCCAAATTGCCCCTAGGTGTGAGAGTGCGAGTGCGGATGGACACACACATACATACATACACCCACACACGTATATTTATACACACAAAACAAAGTACAAAGTACGTTTTTTCCTCCCACTAATGTTTATTCTGTACAGCCTAATGTCTGTTCTGTTCATCAGCACTGCGTTCAGTCACGTTCAACTCATGGCGGATGCTGACCCTGGGGGCCGAGTACGAGGATACTTGGGCCCTGGCGCCTGACAAGAGGGGTCCACCCCGACAACAAGCGAAGGAGCCTCCTGAGGTTGCACATGCTGCAGCTGTAGAACCACAGGAGCCTTTGTGGAAACACTGTGAGAACAACACAACAAAGTATGATACTGTTGTACACTTGGACGAAGTGGGTACCAGTTTGTTTCCCATTGTCCACAAGCACGAGATGAAGACAAGCACATGTTGCATGGGCAGGTAAAACACATTTGAACCAAATACTTTTATGATTAAAAATCATTAAATCATCCATAAACAATATAAAGGCTATAATAATGTCCCAACATGGTCAATTGTGTTTTATCAATGGATATAACCAGAGGCGTAGCCGAGCCGGGGCGGCGCCCCGGTTAGGACTCCCTGCGCCCCGGTTGAAAAAAATCGAGCTTTTTCGATTCTTCATTTTCATGCCGTTTTTTTCCTTTCGGTCTTGCGCGAATGTGCTTGCGCTATTCTATGTGCGCGATGTTATCCATTCACCGTTTGCCTCCCAGACCCGGATGTTGTTTTAGCGATCAGCGAACGGCGTGGGTGATGTTCGATTTTTTTTCCTGTGGGCGTGCGCCCCTGCTGGAAAAATTCCTGGCTACGCCTCTGGATAACAATACCAAAACACAAAGTTGACAAAAGACAAAATGACAGACAAATCGGGAAAAATGCTGTGGTTGTAGTCAGAACTCCCATGAATTATTAACTGTACCAAAATTTATATGAGCTCAAATATTTAAATGTTACCATTTAGGTTATCTGTTTATCCATCCATTTTAAACAATGCATGGGCTTCTATGACAGTTCAGATTTTTTTAGCCTATAGTCAATACAAACTCTCCAATATGTTAACGTACCTCATACCATTGTTGTAATGTGTTAAATGAACCACTAGATGACACTATAGCTTGTGAAATTGTGAATGGTTTCTCCCAAAAACGAAACATGGTATGCAGTTCATACAAAACCGGTAACACAAATCTAGTTGCAAATGCTCTATGTACAAAAGTAGTAACATGTATGTATGTGTGCATTGATTTTGTGTAAGTCATACGAGCTAAATCTCCCACAATTGCTACTAAATTATATTCACTTAGAAACGAATCTTTACAATTTTATTTTTAATTCATCAGCATAATCGCCACTAACCAATGTGCATAAAACAATTTCCACTGGTAAATAATGTTCCATAAAATGCCTTGTGGTGTATGATGACTGTTTGTTACGCTGCAGTTTAATCATGTCAGACTACATAAGGGTATTGTGTCTACTTTGGCCATAGGATTAGGTTCACTAGGTACAATTTGGAGCGCTCAATCAGCCTACCTAGGCATGTTTGTCGGAGGAAATGGGAGTGCCCGGAGTAAAGCCACGGAGGCACAGGGAGAACATGTAAAGTCCACACAGGGAGGGCCAGAGATGGAATTGAACCCTCAAAATTGTGAGGCAGACGTGCTAACCAACGCGCCTTTGTTTGTTTGTTTATTTATTTATTCATTAATTAATTAATTAATTTATTTATTTATTAATTAATTAATTCATTCATTCATTCCAGAGATGGACATTTCAACATAGTGGCAGAAATGCTCTCTTAGCCCAAGCTTGTTAACAGATTTTTTACACACAAACATTCACACCGTCATATTGAACTCGCGGTGTCGGCACACAAGACAAGCAAGTGTACCCCTACACCAGGAGTGTCAAACTTACTTTTGTCGCGGGCCGCATCATAGTCATAGTTTTTCTCAAAGGGCCATTAAAATTGTCAACCCAAACAAATGTATGAATGTCTCATATTGTATATATAATATAGGCTCCACAACAAACTGATGAATAACTAGTTTTCAAAACAGAGACTAATAAAAACTGTTCAAATATTTAAAAATTAAATATTTGAAAATAAAAATGATTTAAAAAAAAAAGAATGGTAATAAAAAAATTGCTAACAATAGCTCTATTTTTTTTAAACTGAAAACAATTAGAAATTTTGGAATTGACATGAATTCGATGCACAATTTGTTTTCGCGGCCACCTAAAATGATTTGGCGGGCCGTATCTGGCCCCCGGGCCTTGACTTTGACACCTGTGCCCTACACCATCAGTGTCTCCCCTTGTTAACAGATTATCTTGTAGCTGCAGGGTTTGCTTCTGGGTGTGTTCAGAAGTTTACGGCAAATGCATGATACCTTGTTGGTATCAGTCTCTGATTGTTTGTTGATTCTTTGCAAAAAAAACCCCACGAATTATTTTTCTTTTTTTTTGGTGCAAAACAATGGCGGAAGATGGGCCACACATTGACCCACTTGCCCATAGAACGTTTAGAAAATGGATGGATGGATGGATGGATGGATAGACGGACGGACAGCAATAGATGGGTCCAAAGGTTAGTTGCACCCTCTGCCATTTAATGGAGAAGTGTTTAATTGTTCTGCCTATTACTGTATATCACTGGAAAAGATACTAGATGACACATAATTCATTGTAAACGATAATATTCAGACTAAACGAGGCAAATGGAGTTATTTACATCGACAACTAATGCTGTCACTAATGGAGGCTGGGAATCAATCGTCGACACAGAACGTGGCAACGAGTTAACAAGATACGTGATATAAAGAATGGATTCACTGACAATATTTTTATACCACTAGAACTTCAGTAGCCGTGTGTTCTCCAGTCAAGCAGCAGACGGTGAAGGGAAGGAGCACTGAGCGCTCCGTTCTCCGATAGGTCCACTATGATCACGTGAACACTTGCTTATTCCACCGGGGGGACTCGTGGAGCCCTGAGCCGCCCCATACTCCCCTACGCAGGGAGTGATCCAACACAAACCACACGACAACGCTCGCGTCAGATTTGGTCGTGTCATTGATGCTCGCAGCCAGGAAGAAGGTGCAAAAGGGATGGTCGTGTTGTTGGCTTGACCCAACCCTATCTAGAAAAAACGACATTTCAACTGGTGTTTGGCCGCAGCCACGATGCTGACTTGATGTGGAGACGTGATTTCTTTCCTCCGTGGATGCAACAGCTTCAATGAACAGATCTCATCTCCTCTACGCCTGGAGTTATTTTCTCATCTTTTTTTGTTTTGAACTTTTACATTTTGACATTTTGGGGAGGATGAAACAGCGGAAAGAATTGAGCTTTAAATCACGTTCCAGTGCTTTTTCAAAGCTAGAAATACAGCAACTGTGCTGGTGGATGAAGTGCGTTTTGTTGTGATGCGTCTCTCTTCCATTTCCAATCAAACGACTTCGGATTTTAGCTGTTGGATCTGTGCTTTCCCAGAATGGCTCGTTTCACTGAAGATCTCCCCACCCGCTATGGAGGGAGCACAGGCGGCGGCGGCGCCGGAGGAGGAGGAGGAGGAGGGAGAGGAGCGCCGGGCGCGGGAAGAGGGGGAGCCCGCGGTGGAGGCGCTCCGGGCGGCCAAAGGATGTACAAGCAGTCGATGGCTCAGAGAGCCCGGACAATGGCCATTTACAACCCGAACCCCGTTAAGCAAAATTGCTTGACTGTCAACCGCTCCCTCTTCATCTTCCGGGAGGACAACGTGATCAGGAAATATGCCAAACGTATAACAGAGTGGCCATATCCTTTGCAAACGTAGTAAGGACATGTTGCAGCGGCAGTCTATGCAACATGACCACAGAATCGAATTGAAATCCACAACAGCCTACAGGCCTTTTCTTTCAAGCGAGGTTGCGAACGCTCTCTACACGAGACAGTAAAAGTCCACTCCCATGTGCCGCTCACCCCACCCGAGTCTATCTATACCTTATTTCCTATCCACGCCACGCTGGCTGCACCTGTCGCTCCAGGGTTTATCTTGTAAATGGTGCCATGCATACGACCACACACGCGACTTACTCACATTGGTAGCTCTACCCTTTAGTTATATTATAAATGTTAAAAATGTATGTTTCGTTGTGTAGTACAAATGATGGAACATTACGTGCGCCGTTAGCGAGTCAGCCATCCTATGACGTAGCCATGTGCGTTGAAACAGGAGGAAAAGACACGCGATGAGTTGATGGGGCAGAGGCTGAGTTTCAAGTCCTCTCCATGGTGCTGAAGTCGCCCACGCTGCCTTCTACGCCACGCTGGCAAGGCTGCAACAAAATATGGCCATTTAGTATGTAATTTTGTAATTCCTCAACAAGAGGTCCATTAGCTTCCTTTTCACAATCGCTATTCTTGTAATTTCACTTCCTTATTTTAAAAAAAGTTTAAAGATAATCAACAATGCAGTATTGGAACTCTAGGTCATAAACCGTCATTGCCAACTGAAGCAATGTTTCCCATTGAAAGTACTGGAAGCATGATTTTATTTTTAAGTGTGTAGTGCTAAATAAATACAGTAAACAGTACAATATAGTTATGGATTCTGCATTGTTTGCTTACAAAAATCACTGAACAATATCTTAGCCTGTTTGAAGAGACTACGGGTACCTATTGCATAACACTTATGACTAGCAAGCTCTTTTCCCATGTATCCATATCAAATACCTTTCTATGTCCCCTTCAATTTGAGTAACATATTAAAATAGTCACGTCGTTCGCCACATGAGCTGCCTTTATTGCGATCAACCTTAGCTATCATAACAGTTAATTTAAAACAACGCTATAGTCAAGATAGAAAAAGATCTCGGAATCATTGCAAATCAAACCCATTTCATATACGGTAAATGCTTCCCGACAGAATTTGGTATTAGTCCGCTTTCATTTTTTTTTTTTTTTTTTTACACTACACCTTGGCGTAGTAAAGGGTCATAAACTTATTTCTTTACATTTCATAACCTCTCAATAGGACCTGACCCGTGGGCAATGACCTAGTGAAAATGGATTGCAGAATGAGCCAGCCATTGAAAATAGTTAGAAATGGTCAACCATCTGGAAAGATCATGAGCACATGTATAGGATGCTTCCTTTCTTTCCTTCCAGAAAGCCTTCAACCAGAGCATTACTGAAGCTTTCTGCTTTAATGGACTCAAATCAAAATGTAACAGCATTAGTCATTATGGAACATGCAGGCTGGCTTTTCTCGAAGATTCATTGGGAAACCCATGCTTTTTCTTACATTACCGCATTGTAAAGTTGTGCACATTTTGGGATTAGTATGAGTGGGGAACATTGAAGAAAATATGAAGTACTGTACTTTCTGGAGTGGGAGCAGCACACGATTATAAGCCGCACCAGCTAACATTACGGGAAAATCCTGTTTTGTTAATATATAAGATGCACTGGATGATAAGACGCAGGTGTTTTTATGTTTAATTTCCATGTAAAAGAGAATATGCATAAATTATACAATGTCATAAAAATAATGAAAAATCCATAGGTAAGATGCACTGGACTATAAGCCACAGCTTGTACAAAAAGTAGCGGTTTATTGTCCGGAAAATACGGTAGTCAACTTTTGGTAATGTATCAAAAACAGATATTTTCGAGAATTGTAGGTCCATTCTTCCCCACCAAACGCATTAAGGCATGTCTTTATGGTCTTTATGTAGTAGCGTATGTTTGGCAGAAAGGGCCTTCTGCAAAATGGACCATCAAAAGTTTGTAGAGTATTGTGGTCAGCCCAGTGTACTAGTAGTGAGCCTCATAGTTCAGAGTGGAGGAGCAATGATTAATCGACAACTAATCGATCATCCAGGACAGAGAAATGGCCTTCTGCAAAATGCCCCCTCAGAAGTGGATAGAGTATTGTGGCCAGCTCAGTGTACTAGTAGTGAGCCTCATAGTTCAGAGCGGTGATGCAATGATGAATTGATTAATCGACAACTCATCGATCATCCAGGACAGAGAAAGTGCCTTAGGCAAAATGCCCCCTCAAAATTTGGTAGAGTATTGTGGCCAGCCCAGTGTACTATTAGTGAGCCTCATAGTTTAGAGTGGTGGTGCAATAATGAATCAATTAATTGACAACTAATCGATCATCCAGGACAGAGAAAGCGCCTTCTGCAAAATGCCCCCTCTAAAGTTGGTAGAGTATCGTGGCCAGCCCAGTGTACTCGTAGTGAGCCTCATAGTTCAGAGTGGAGGTGCAACGATGAATCGATTAATCGACGACTAATCGATCATTAAATTTAGCGATAAATATCTTGATAATCGATGAATTGTTTTGAGGCTGTTGGCTGGGATAACCTCCAGCTCACCCGCAAAACCCTAATGGGAACTGGCGGCATACAGTTGAAAACAGATGAATGGATGTTGGTATGCCTAGAATTTCCTGCGGGATATTAAATATCGATCTAACTTAAGATTTAGCATCGGGTATGAAATAATGGGTGTAGTCACTTTAGACTGATGAATTAATTGACTTTTTTCCAGATAGTGTCCTTTAAATTCCATTAGATGTTGTTTTAATGATTAATGTAATAATGAAATGAATGCTGCTTGACTTTCAAGTGCCCCTTAACCCTCGCACTCCATTTGAATACATGATCTTGGCTACAATCATCGCCAACTGCATCGTCTTGGCCCTGGAGCAACATCTACCTGCCAGCGACAAAACACCCATGTCGGAGCGCCTGGTAAGTGATGTCTTCCCACTCTGGCTTCTTTTAGATTTGCAGCTGCTACCTTTACTGTGACGAAACCATTTTCCTCATTTACTGCAATTGCATTTTGTAATCGGCCTTAATGAGAATGAGGATGAGCTCACATTGCATCACATTGGATTAAAACCACGAGTTGAACTCTGTCATTTGCATTACCCAATCAACCAGAGTATGAAAGAAACTAAAGATAATGCACGTGGGTTATTAAAAATCAACCTGTCTTTTGGGACGGACCCTCATGGAGCTGGGAAGATGGACAGCGGAGGGGCTGAGTACCTTGCGGACAGAGAACGATCCCACAAAGCAAGGCGCCAACTTACGGGACTCCACCCTGAGTGGAAAGTCCCGCGCAGACAGCCACATTCTTTGCCCGACCCGGTACGTTGGGGCTGGTGTCCAGTGTTTGTCGGCTTGGCGTGCATTACTGGAGATGGAGGAGGCAGGCCCGGGTCCTGGCCCAAGCCCGATGACAACGGCGGACGCACACCAGAGCTGACAGGCAAGAGACAATTCTCTCCTGGCTGGCAAAGAGTGGCGGCTGAAATCCAAACACACGGTGGAAAGGCGACAGACCTGTGGCAGAGCTTGGAAGCGAGTTATAGGCATACTCCACCCATGGGAGTTGCTGAGCCCACCCATGCCGATTGGCGGAGATCATATAGCAGAGGGACTTGCCCAGCTCTTGGTTCAGCTGCTCGGCCTGGCCGTTGGATTGCGGGTGGAAACCGGAGTTGAGGCTGGCCGAGGCTCCCAAGAGGCAACAGACCTCGCCCCCAGAACACTGAGGCGAATTGCGGGCCATGGTCTGACACAATGTCCCGGGGTAGTCCATGGTAACGGAACACCTCCCTCGGCAGGATCTGAGCGGTTTGTTTGACGGTAGGTAGCTTGGGAAGTGGGATGAATCGGGCCATCTTACTAAATTGGTCGACTACTGTTAAGACCACCGTGTTGCCCTTAGACGGGGGAAGGGGCGTGACAAAGTCTATGCAGAGGTGGGACCACGGTCGGTGGGGGACAGGAAGTGGTCGAAGCAGGCCGGCCGGAGACTGGTTGGGTGTCCTGCACTGGTTGCAGACGGTACAGACTCTAATGTACTCCTGGATGTCCTCCCTCAGCGTTGCCCACCAGAAACATTGCTCCACCAAGAACTGGGTGCGGGCGATTCCAGGGTGGCACGCAAGATGGAAGTCGTGCGCCCACTGTAGCACAGGCGTGTGAAGATTGTCTGGGACAAACAGGCGATCGTCGGGTCAGGAACAGGGGCTGGGCTGATCCTGAGTGGCTGACCGTACTCGCTCCTCAATGTCTCAAGACACGCCACCACGACGGAAACGGTGGGAATCTCACTTCTTGATTGCTCCTCCCCGTAAAATGCTCGTGAGAGGGAATCCGCCCTGGCATTGCGAGAACTATAGGTAGGGAGGGAGAAGTTAAATCGCTCGAAGAACAAGAACCACCGGGCCTGGCAGGAGTTCACCCTCTTGGCGGATTGGAGATACTCCAAGTTGCACTGGTCGGTCCACACAATAAATGGGGTGGCCGCTCCTTCTGGCCAGTGTCGCCACTCTTCTAATGCCAATTTTACCGTCAGAAGTTTGCGGTTGCCGATGTTGTAATTGCACTCGGGAGGTGAGCGAGCCGGCGGACGAGGCAGAAAGCAGGGAGGCGGAAGGCGGAAATTTGAGCGCTGCTCCCTTTGGTGCAAAAAGCAAATTAAAATAAGAGTATGAGCACACACAAGATAAAATGTAAAAAACATACAAAATATAAAATATGTAGAAAAGTAGTATGTACAGGCAGTAGTATATGCATATGTGTACAGGAGGGGACTCAGAACACAGCTTAGGCTGCTCCGAATTTGCCGATCCACGCGTGCTGCAATATCCATAGCGTCTTCAAGGGTCCGGGGGTGACCATAGAAGATCATCTGGTCTTTAATGTATTCAGCCAGCCCGTTGAGAAACGTGCCCACTAAGGAGGCGGGATTCCAACCGCTTCGTCCGGCCATCATCTGGAACTCGATCGCCGAGCCGGCCACGGACCGGTTACCTTGGCGGAACGCCAGCAATTTCTGGGATGTATCCTCTGCAGCGGAACCCAGGTCAAACAGGTGGAGGAGCTCGTTGGTGAAATTGTGAAATACGCACAGGAAGGAGCGCGTCGGTTGTATTTGTGCCCCAAAGCCTCACCTGTCAGGTGCGTCAATGCAGAGCCCACCCTGGCCTGTTCCGTAGCAAAGGTTTGGGGCTGGTGGTCAAAATGGAGCCGACAATTGGATATGAAGGCACGAACTTGCCTGGGGTCTCCGTCAAATCATTCGGGGCTACCGATCTTTGGTCCGAGAACATCAACGAGCCGGTGGGGTTCAGCCACTCCACGGCTTTCCGACACGGAGGGAGGAAGTTTAGCTGGGGCGGTCCTACTGGCGGAGGTTAGCACTCGGAGGCCCTGGAAGATTTTTGCCATTTCCTGCTGTTGTTGTTGAGTTGCTGTTGCTGGTGTTGGAGCTGTTGTAGTAGGAGTTGATCGATTTCAGCCAGGGTCCGGATGTCTGCCATCAGACTGGCGACTGCACCTTCTGCGCTGGCTGCATCTTTGTGCTCTCAGTCTGTGCTGTGAGATACAGGGCAGAACCGCCAATTGTGGCAAGATGCAGACTTTATTGTTCGTGGGGAAAGGGGAAGTCTGTGGAGTGCTGGAGGTCTGGCTGGGTCGGTGCGACGTGGCTGGTGGGTGAGGGCGGCGGCTGCGTGGCCGATCGTTCTCCCCAGCGAGCCTGGCTGGCGAAATGCTGGAACCAATCTGTTGGAGAGAGCAGCAGAGCGAGCACGCAACAGATAATCATGGACAGCCCGGTGGTCAGGACGGGGGGGGGGGGATCGTACATGGTCATAAATGGGCAAATGGTCAGGATGGGTGGTAGGCAGGACGGGACGGGTCAATAAACGGAAAAGGTCGGCAATGGTGGTCAGACAAGATATAGACAGTGAGCAAACAAGTCGCATCACGGGACAGACTGAGAAGGACTTTCTGGGATTTACTCGATTGACGGGGCGTGGCTGTGAGCGACTGGGTGATAGGTGACGCAGGCATGTGACATGATTAGCACAAGGCAATCAGGTTTTAATCACGGAACAGGATTAACTAATTAGAAGGCACGCAGTAATCCAAAAGCTATTTCTCTTCTATTTCGGCTAATGACACAAGACTACTGTTTTAAAATTACTTACTGTCAGTTGCGGCTGCCTTATTATAGAACTTTGTAACTAATCGCTATGTCATTAATGATTACAATTAAAATAGCTTTAAAATTTGGAAATTGTCTGTCTATTGTGCACGAGAGGAGATCCTTGATCTGTGTTTTTTTTTCTGGATCCTTAACAACTGTTGATAAGATTTTCTTGGCTTGGTACTTAATGTACTTTTATGTCCTCTTGCTAACAAACAATCTGCATTGAAAACATAACCTTGGTATTAAGACCTTAACATTTGGAGGTTGTGATTGCCCTGTAACCGGTCTCTGCAGTCAAGAGTAAATGTAGAAACAGTTCTGAACAAATGATGTTGCAATATTGAAGCGCCTTTCTTCATAATACAGTAACTCTTGTCTAACATGTCTCTTATCAGCCGTGCTTCAGCGTGGGCAAACAACGCTATAGAAAAGGTCACATTTCTTTATAGAGCTCTGGCCTGTCACGCTGTCTTTATGTGATTATTTATGTTGGAGGATTCAGGGGGTTGGGTATAGTGTCTGTCAGGTTGAAGTATGCTCAAAGCGAGTGAGGGGTGGAAGTAGGCATATATATATACTGTTCAAGCCCTGTGCAATGCCTGCAGTTGCCTTTGATCTGAAAAGAAAAATGTTCTTTCACGGCATTAAAATGATTAAAATGCATTTACCTGCAGGAATCCTGTTAAAATCTTATATAGCCCCTGAAGATTCTTCATATACCCCCAAGGGGTACTCATAACCCCATTTGAGAACGGCTGGATGAGACGACCAGTCTACGGTGCACCCACCTCTTGCCCCAGAGTTAACTGGAATTTGGATCCATCTCCTCTGAGATTCTAATGTGGACAAGAGTTCTAGAACGTTTTGTAAACCTGAATCTTTGGTTCTTCAGCTGTTTTAAAATATGAATGCTTTTATTCAGTACCTGCCTTGCTTCTACCGCTTCCCTACAATTTTCATTGAAAGGATGTGTGAATTGAACCAAATTCATCTAATCTAAAAATAACTGTACTCAGATGTATACAAACCTTTATAAGACTACCAAATATTCATGTTTTTGACAGTTGTTAACTCTATAGTTGTTGAAGTTGACTTAACGTTACTTCTTTAGGAAAGCTCATTTAAATTTAGTTGAGTCACAGCAGCACTGCTTTATATAAGGCCAACCTAACTCTTGAGAATCTGTCAGGGTTTTTTTTTTCCATGAAATTTTAATTTTAGGTCGCCTAAATAATTCTGTCCAAGTTGTTTTGGTACAACAGAGCTGCAAAATAAATGTTTAAGATCTTTCTTCTGCATTAATAAGCATGTGTGGACTTCCATTGATTAATAACCCCTTGCTATGGGCATGAATAATATTTGTGTTCAGTCTTTTTTCATAGAACAGGGCTCCACTTCTTGCACTTGTGCTTGGAACGGTGCAAAAGGTGAAAGGGTCCATCTTTTTTTCCTCCACATTACTTACCCTTATTTCTTTCACTTTATGCTTCATTAACCACTCCCTTAGATTTTTTTTTTAAATGCCCTTCCTCTGTCATGCTCATGGTCGCTCGCTCTTTGCTTCTCTCTCACTCTGATTTTCTCCCTCCACAGGACGACACAGAGCCCTACTTTATTGGAATATTCTGTTTCGAGGCAGCCATTAAGATCATCGCCCTGGGCTTTGCATTCCATAAAGGCTCCTACCTCCGTAACGGATGGAATGTAATGGACTTTGTGGTCGTTCTCACTGGGTGAGTCCTTCGCCCGCTGGGTGTCGGCTGTCTATGGGTATCATAAGTGAGAGAGTGACTTCTTTTGTTTGTGTGTACCTTGTGGAATAATTTACTGGCATCACCTTCCCCCACTCCCCCGCCACTTCCAAGTATCTTATATATTCAACAAGTAACACACATACAATGCTTACCTATTGCTTTTGACTATTCAACTTGAACATCTGCATGGCTAGTACGGACGGAAAAGCCTGAATAAAAAACGGATGCTTCTGTGTAAAAATTGGAATGAAATGATATATAGTAAATATATTTTTTTTATAAATTTGACTGTCCATTAACCGGCAGTTAGAGTAGCTGCCTACTACACTCTGGGTCTACAGATACTTACAGATATTTCCTATTATCAGAGAAACAGTGAAGACGTTGCCTCTCAAATAAAGCAATCATTAGGTCAATAGTTCTTACCAATTACCGATGGTATGTCAATTTAGGTTTTGTCTCCAGAGCAAGACGTTACTTTTATCCACTGATGGTAATCAGATGGGCTGAAGGAGTAATGATGATAACATTTGGAAAGAATTGTCTCTTGTCAGTGTCAAGTGGTAAATCAGATTAGTGCTTTGGTTTGTTCTAAATTTCCATGTCATGAACTTAAATGAAAAAAAAAAGTTGTCATTTTACCTCAAGTGACACTCAATTCACCGATGTCTCGGTCATAGTTTTGATGACACAGCAACTTTTAACAAAACAGAATAGTGTCCAACGTACCATGGCTACCCTAGATACAACTTACTATACAGTGAATGTATAGTATGTAATGCATAGTGTGTGCATATAATACACACGTATACCATCACTTAAACTTGATTAACTTGTCAGTGCTAATGCCACTGCAGTGCTTGTATTGTAAGGCACTGCACATTTCATTGGGAAACTATTTACTTGTGATCAGTTTGTATTTCCTGTCTTTAAGTTTCCTTCCTTAAAATTGAAATGTATTTAATACATGTTGTGAATTTACCGGAACACTAAATTCACAGTTTCTTGGATAAGTCCATCATTTTAATAGTACACTGGATCATAATAAAACAGTTGCCGTTTGTCCTTGTCATGGCAACACCAAATTGACATGATCGTTTCTCATGTTCTGCTAACATAAAATAAGGAGCTATATCTAGGTGACACCCTTCTACTGAGTAGCCAAAAAACCCCCACAAAAAAACCCAGCGGATTGCAGATGTATAGGTGCGTAGGTACTGTCCAAATGTATTCAATTAGGGTTCACTTAGGTTACGATGAGATTGGTGATGGGAAACTCTACTTAGAGTAAAGAGAAACCTCCAACAGTAATTGGACACTCTCATAAGTGAATAGTAGAAATGCAAGGAAGGCCTCAATTGAGACCCCCAGAATTTTATTTGATATTCTAATATATATTTATGTATTTTAAATTATTTTCTCAAAGCCCCAGTCAACCCCTCGTTTGGCCCCGGGAAAGAAAAAAATCTTGGAGCCTTAACTATAGACATATGTAATGAGTATGAAAAAAATACACCTGTAAACAAGTGGGAATAAATTCCTTTACTATTTATTTTCAAAGTTTTCTAAAACCTGCATGCACAGACAGACTAGACAGACAGACAGACAGACTGACTGACTGACTGACAAAAACAAGTTGAGCATCCATTTACAAACACATTACAAGGTGTGTCCATTTCAGTCACTCAACGTATTTATATTGTTATTTTTTTTTCAAGTATCAGATTGGTTTAAGGCCTGACCTCCCAAAAATTGTCCGATCTCAGGTTAAAAAATAAAAAAATGCAAAAGAAACCGAAAACTGTTTGATAGGACAAATATGAATCCTTTAGACCAGTAGTGCATTAACTGTTCCGGTTCAAACAGGTAGATGCTTTTTATGGACTGAAAATCGCTATCGTTTATATGTTCAAAAGATGACACGATTGGTGATCTCTCCGCTGGCTGCACAACCACTTTCTACCAATACATCGGCAGCCTGTTCAAACTCCTTTCGCATTATCATGCTTTCCACTTCATCACTTGGCTCACTTGGATGCCACAATGACTGTAGCATCTTGACATGTGTCAAGAGTCCATCATAGACAGATGTAATGGAGATAATATGGGCAAATGAAATCTTTTTCAGGATTGGTTGATAAATTAAGTGGAAGTATTGTCAGTGTTTTAAATCTTTCACCTGAGCGACCCACTGAGGGCCGGTTCAAAATAGCCCACATTCCGGTACCAGTCCGAAACCCAGAATTAGGGACCACTGCTCTATGAACCCAACATTGTGTCACCTAAAACGTGGCTGCGTGAAGAAAGAAACGGCTTTTCAGTCTCGGCAAGCCATTGCTGTAGCTGGATACAAGTTAACTATTATATCGTGTGTCTCCATTTGGTTGCTTGGTAACCACAGTAGATAATGATAACCTAAGTGTGTTCATGGCTACGTATGTGTGTGCGCACATGCATGCATGCGTGTGTGTGTGTGTGTGTGTGTGTGTTTGTGAGTGTGTGTAAAACTTGCCTTTGTGCTTGACATGATCCTTTGGGATTTGGGGTTGTGAGTCAAAGGTGTCCATCAAAGTGAGGGCAACCACATGGCAAGGAGTTTTGATTGCAACTTGTCATCTTGGGATCTTTCACCCCGCCCCCCCATGTTCAGACGATCAAAGATGTAAAAGTAATTTAATCATATTATTCAGTATCCTTACAGAGCAGCACAAAAAACTACACTGACACCTGACACCGACCTGCTTGTGACATTTTCATTTTTTGACACTCCGTAGCAGAAACTTCGCTCCGTAATATCCAAGGTATGTGCTAGGTTAGGACCAAAGACAAAATCTCGTCGTTGTGGTGGTTGTTTGATTGCGGGGTATGAATGTAACTGCATTGACACAGAAGAGGAGGGCCTCCTCTTTCTGAAAGAGAAAGAAGAAGAATGAAAATTGCCAATCATCAATCAAACACAATTTCTGCAGCGTTTTTCTTGGAAGCAATTTTTGTGCTTTGATATACAAACACTGGTGCTAACGTTGGCATGCGTCGTTTTTTTAAAACTTTTTTAAATTTTATTTCTTATTTTGTATTATAGGGCACAGCTCTAATGTTAAGTGTCTGATGTGCCAGTCATGTGCAATGGCAACGTGAAAGGGGCCTTCCTCTTTCATGTCTACAATAAATACCGTATTTTCCGGACTTTAATTTCGCAGTTTTTTTTCATAGTTTGGCCGGTGGTGCGACTTATATTCAGGAGCGACTTATATGTGAAATTATTAACAAAATATTATATCACTTCACATGTTATTTTCACACTAAACCGCATGAGGGCGATCTAGACCTGTGGAATAATTGGAACTGAAACTGACGAGTCTGACGTAAGCCACGTAGAAGAGGAAGCGCTGCATCTTCTACTTCCGGGGTTAGCGGAGTTGTTTATAAGTGACACCGAAGATGAAGATTTTGTTGGATTTAATGATTTGGAGTGACGCGGATGGTTCGATAAACTTGTTAGCATGTTATTTATGCTATAGTTATTTAAATAACTCTTAATATGTTACGTCGTGCACATTTTCAGTTCCTTGTTTATGTGTTTCTGTAACGTTAGCATACCATACCTTCAGCCTGTTGTTGCCTATTCTATTTTTATTTTAAATTGCCTTTCAAGATGAAATGTCTGTTCTTGGTGTTGGATTTTATCAAATAAATTTCCCCCAAAATGTGACTTGTACTCCGGTGCGACCTATACAGTCAAACCTCGGTTTTCGACCACAATCCGTTCCAGAAGGCGGTTTTCCCATTACAAATAATGGAAAAATATTTAATCTGTTCCAAGACTAAAAAAACCCGCCTTTTTTAAGCATTTTTTCATTTGCGCATATTTGTCCGATCGTGCAACTGCAGCGTGCCGCCGACCGCGCAACTGCGCCGCGCTGGTCGCATTATTGTGACAGAGCCGTCGCTGAAATTTAGAAAATATTTTTAAAGTCCTGATGTACTTTCCAAAATTTGAGTGGACCTCAGTACGCAGGGAGCTTAATTTGGTCCGATCGCGCAACCGCAGCGTGCCGGGCGCTCACTGTCGCATTGCTTTAAGAGCGTCTTTGTGTTTTAGGATGGCTTTACTGCTCCCACTTGCTTCCTTTGGAGGCATGATTAGGGGTTAATACAATCCTCAAAGTTACGAAAATACAATAACGAACGGAGTCAGTCGGCATCCGGGCCGCGCGGTCGGGTTTTCTCGGGTCCTTTCGGCTTTCGGCTCATCTCGCGAGGTTCGACCTCTGAATATTGTTCGACAACCAAAGCAAAACAATCTCGAACTTTTCGTTCGAATTCCAATTTGTTCGAGAACCAGGACGTTCGAAAACCAAGGTTTGACTGTATAGATATCTTTTGCCTCTTTATTATGCATTATATGGCTGGTGCGATTTATACTCCGGAGCGACTTATAGTCTGTATGCATGAGCACATCAAATCTGGGGGTGGCCGTAACATGCATGATGGATCTGCAGCAATATTTGTCACCATTTGTCCACTAGTTGTTATACTTTTGATGTGAGACAATTCTTTTCACCGCTTTATGAAGAGTCAGTCTGCCCTTGCCTCCAATGCCTGCGCTAAGTTCTTAGGCTAATTATGTTTGTACAGCCATCCAAGCCTAATGAAAGGGTCTAAATGATAGTGTAGCTAGAGGCAGTGGCAGACCTTTAATCTGTTCGGATAAGACATTAGAAGCCCCCAACAAAGAATGAATCCGCCTATCTTGCCAAAGGCCTAATCGATAGCTTGTGGTACTTGGCCAGCAACGGAACGAGGAACTCTGATGAGAACTGATTAATGGCACAGAGTGTACTGATTTTTGAGTATGGTCATGGAGTTAAAGTGTTAAACAGTTAAACAAATATATTTTATGATTTTTATTTATAGCCAGTCTCTTCTGGGCTCATTCTGATTATGTTAGCTCATAAAAAAATACATAAGCCTGAGACCCTTGTGTTAATATGCTTTTCTCATTTGAGTTATTCATTAATTTACTTTTTGGAATTTAGAAAAGACATTTTTATTTTTCTCTGGCCCTAATAGTAGGAATTCAAATCTCACAAATAACATCTGTTGTTGTTGCACTAAGGTCATAATGTAATGAAGACTTCTGCAAAATGCATTGAAAAGGAGGAAGATTAAAGACATGAATGGGTGAATGCCATTCCTGGTTAACCTCCTGATGCCTCTTGCTCTTTGACATGTGGTTATTGCCACTATTGACTGTAGCCATTTGGTGGCTCTGCAAACTCTCTGGCAACTGCAATCTAACTAAGTGAAAATAATAACCTCGGTGTCATCGCCACGGAAACAAAGCCAGGGAAGTTATTTGTATTAGTTTATTTATAGGTATGTTTGATTCAGGAGCTGAGCTTTAAGTGGTTGGGGCGAGAGTCGGTGCTTGGCGACTTCAAAGTTGTCACGTCCTTTCATGTGCATCGCAGGCAATGGGGTGGACACAATAGCAAGCTTCAAAGTATGGTCACTGAAAGTGCAGAGGTGGGCTCACATTTATAACAACATCCGGCTACATCAATAAATGCTCCTTTTGAACCATGACCAAACACTGCTTGTTGGGTCATGAGGGTCTGACTACATGCGCGTGCATTGTGCATGCGTGTGAAATTAAGGATTTTATGTATCCTAGGAAATAGGATATTTTCTCAAAATCAGACATTTTCGTTAATACACATTACTTAGTCTTTATGATATATTCACCGGACAGGAGGACTGGGAACATAAAGTATTATGTAACTCTTACTTTTCAGAGTCAGATCAATTAAACATACGTACAAATTACGAAAAATCTTATTTTTAAGTACTAATTGATCTACCGTATTTTCCGGACTATAAGTCGCTCCAGAATATAAATCGCACCAGTTATTTGTTATTGTTACACTTTGTATTCTCTTCAGCATCCCTCATCTTAATAAATCTGTAAGGTATTGCAAACGTATTCTGATATTTTTTTTATAATGTTAAGATTTTATTTTACTAAGAATACACATTTACTTTTTTTTAAAAAATATTTTAAATGATCATTGCAATATTTCAAATTTTTCTCATATTGCTGGCGTCTCGTCTTGTATTTTCCACACGTTAGTATTCTTCTTTGTGCATCTTGGAAAATGCATTTTTAGTCATCAATATAACTAAGTGTGGTATACTGTATGTACTCTACATACTTTCCACAGAATTATCCACATGAATGCATTTGAATGTCCCCTTGATGCATTCAATTCCACAAGCACACAATAAAAGGCATCCTTCGTTTGCATAGTTTTTTTTCTCTACTGTTACATGAATGTGTCCCAGGTGTTTGGGTTCTCTCTCAGAGCTTCCCTGGTGGTTGTGTTATTGATGCATCTCTCAATATCTAATCAGCTGGCTGGTTGATGGTCTTTGACCTGACAGGCGTCAGCTGTGTGTTTCTTTTCGATGTCTACGTGGGACTCATGTTCTTGGCACAGACTGTTTGGATCAATGTCTCAGAGCTTGTTCGGCAGCCCCCTCCCTTTTTGGTGAACATCCTGTGCTCCTGATGGCATGTTATCCACCTCGGAGCTGACTGATTGCAGTTCTGCTTTGCCTGTTGGTTGTCACATGAGAAATCTGAGGAGCAGGTCATGTGACTTTGTCTGTCCCAAGGGTTTTGTCATCGGGCTTGGCAGTTCCCAACTACTGAGAAAATAAAAGAACCCAGCATCACATTTTTGAAAAGCAGTACAGTTAAGTTCAGCATGTAATTGTATGGTTTGGAATGAGGAATTCTGGTTTGTATTTGTGTGTAAGCTGATTGTTGTATCAGCTACGCAAATAGTGCAATGTTTTAGCAGAACCTGCCTATGAATTCAACAAAGCCATGGGAAGCGACACAATAAACAAAGCACAACTATGCAGGACAACAAGCCTGTGATGTTTCTTTTTTTTTTTTTTAAACAAACATATTCAGTAAATCTCATGTCAAATCAACTCATTTGTATTTATATAGCACTTTCACAATAGCGACAGTTGTAACAAAGCGCCTGACACACAAGACACAAAACATTACAAATAAGACGATCATAAAAAAACAACAAAATCTAGTAGAAAAAGAGGTTGTTTTGACAAAGAGGATTTGATCTTCTTCCCATTGTCACACAAAATTAATAATTCACTGCAATTAATCAACTGCACTCGGTCTAGTTGGAGTTTTAGGTTCTATACCGCGAAACTTGGCACCTCAACAAAAGGGGACTAAAATGTTTACTTTGAGATTGGTGAACTTGTTTTTTTTGTTCATTTTACTTTTGACCACAAAAATGCTGGACTTAAATACGACACTGAAAATAAATATACTTACATGCCCAAGGTTGACACAAAGTGCAGTCTATGTGCACGGGTGGAGTTTTCTTTCTCTTGGTCTTTTCTCAGACTAGCCAGAGACGGGAGGCTGTTTGCGCTGGTGTGGGAGGGAACACAATTGACTCCCGGCCATTCAAAGCGGGTCCTCTCATTCCATTCCATTCAAATTCAACGTAAAAAAAGTCACATGGTCTATATGGCTTGTAAATGTAGGAGATTGGTGTGCGCGAAGTACATTTACAAGGCACTACAAAAAGATCTTCACTCATGGGTGCTGTGTATGGACATTTGTATTTATACCGCTTTCCATCTCTACTTGTGCGTGTGTGTAAAATTTAACTTGACCATAATTTTATATGTCCAGTCAGAAGTAGTCGTGTGACCATAAACATAAAATGTCGCTGATGGAAATCTTTATCTGTAGAGACCACCCAATGAATTCATCTCGACTCATAAAAAAGAGAGATTAATGACTGAATTACACTATAATAGTTTCAAAACTTTTCATATGCTTTTTGTAAAAGAGTCAAAACAGCCACATGTGACCAGTAACGAATGTCTGGGCAATTTAGAAGAACATTTGGCCTACCTGAGCAAGCATCTTGGAACCTCAGTCACACTACAAATTATTAAGCACCAAATCAGTCCAAATCTATAGGATTAGTATTTGGGAGTGATGCCAAAAGGCAGCTAAAACGAAGTGTGCCTTGAGGCTCACAAACAATGGCGTGCATAACACAGTGGCTTTGGAGAGAAAATCATGATCCCTAGCTTTCGAGTAGAGCCAAAACTAATGATGATTTTAATAATTCATGAAAATACGAAGCTTTTTAATGAATCCTTGAATCATTTAGTGGGTAAATGGTAGCAAAAATCAGAAAGACAAAGAGAGAAAAAAATACACAAGTAGAGCCTGTTTGTAAACAGCCAAACATTGTGAAAGATTTAGCAAAGAATGAGCCTAAAAATTCCCTTTGCTGCTGCTCAAACAAACTGAGTTTATTCTAGTTTTGTGAATTTACTGGAAATGTAAATCGGCAGTTTTACTGCATCAGCTTAAAATGTGATGATGTCGTTGTATGCTACTCATTACAGCTTCTCCACGGAATCAGTTAATGCTTGTCAAGACTTTGTAATTTTAGATTAAAAACGTGAGTATAAGAGGATAAAACTTAAGGGAATGAGAAAGCTCTTACACATTTCAAGATTGATAAATGTTCATTCATGGACTGTGGATAGTATTCTGAAATTAGAATAAATGACATTGTCAAAAAGCCAAAGTAAATTATTAAATTGCTTCCACAAAATTGACTAACACTGTATGTCCTTTGGGTGACCATGTATTACAAACTCTTGTCAGGTGTGTAAATTGTTGTCAAGTGTCAAAAAACAAACATTTTTCATTTCCTTTTTCACAGCGACATGGTTTTATAAATTAAAGATGTCAAAAATAATCGATTAATCAACAAGTAATTGATTATCAGATTAATTGACCATTATTTCAAATTGAGTAATTGTTTCGAGACATTTTTTTTTTTTTTTTTGCCAAAACCTCTCGTCATTCTCTTGTCAGCAATTATTTATTAATTTTGTATTCATTCTTGGAAACAGTTTATCTTTGTATTTAATCAAAAAAAGAATTTGCAAATATCTACTTTTACTACGGAAAAAGTAAGCGCATCAGTAACGGAATCAGTTTCAAAACATTTGGTGCATTATCCCTCGTGTGTGTTATTGTTTAGCTGTTATTTACTTACTAAACAATATCAAATAAACACCAATAAATGGGTAAAATTGTTTTGTGATACACTTTGATGCAAAATTTTATCCAATTATTCGATCAATTGATGGAATAACTGCTGGAATAATCGATTCTAAAAATATTCCTTTAGTGACATCCATTCTATAAATTGAGCATTTCATTTCATTATTCAATGCTGTTTTGTTGAAAATCATGCTGTCACCTCCAGTCAGTTGAATCCCTCACAAATCAACTTGAATTTAACATACTTCTTCTGTGTGTTTTGATGCTTTGTGCAAAAATCCAGTTCAACGTGATTTTTTTTATCAAATGAACCAGGATACATGGTGGATATGACAAAAATCGGATTTAGGTCTGGGATTTATTTTGATCACAGAGCCAAGAGGACTCAGGAGAGTCAGATCATTTTGGGTGAGGACAGGTTTGATTGTTTGGTTTCATCTTGTTCACATCCATTCTACATCCACAATAACTCTTAGTCTGTGGATTGGACTGACTCCATTATTGCCTATCACATCATATTGCACAGAAGTGGCAAAAAGAGTCTGACTCTGTACCGTCTGCAAAAGTAAAAAAGTGAAAAGTCTGAAAGATCCAAAAGTAAATAAGTAAGTAAGTAAATAAATAAATAAATAAATAAATAAATAGCAAAACATTTTACATTGTAATGTATCAGAAAAAAAAATGACATAAGATAGCGTACACCTTGTCAATTTATGTCTTCTAAGCTTGCTGACATGTTTAGACCTGACAAGTTGACTTGATGCCAAACAGCAGTCGAGTCTTAGCTCATTAATTTTCTTGCAAATTTTAAATGAATGATGCTACGCTGTGATTCAGTGTAACACAGTGGATGTTTATATATCTGCCCACTCAATCATACATGTGGACATCATTAACATGATGGCATATTGTGCATTTGTACTGTGACTGGCATGTTGTTGGCTGGTCGCATCATCAGCTTGAAATATGACACTCAACTTGTGGTTGAAAAGAGTGGCATTCAGACTGAAAGCATTAGATGGATGACCTCTCATTATCTCAGTGGTGAATTGGCAAACAATCAGACATTTTGTGTCTGTGTTGGCTTTGGCTGCTTGGGCTTAAGGCGTTGTCAGGAAACTAATGCTTGTCATTTCCTGCGGGCAGAGTGAGCTTACGCACCACCCCACAGCCAACAGACTGGCGGGTTTCCATCTCACACACGACTCAGTCCGGAGCTAATTTGTAGGAAACACAGAAAGATAACAGTTGTGTAACACGCCGTAATTCCATTAAAGTCTACAAAGGCTTCTCAGACCAAGAATAGAAATACTCTGTGATTGTACACTGATGGTCACTAACTATTTTATCTAAGTGTATTTATTTGCACGTAAACCTTGATGGTTATGTCTTTTAAATATTGGTGAAATGATTTATAATCTTTTGTGAACTTCCGGTGGGGTCACATAGGCAAATGAGAGATCACTGGAGTGAGAGACGGGAGTAGTATGATCTACTACTGTTTTTTAAGGTGCTCACTCTGTTAGAGTTTGTTTATTTATTGACTTTTTGTGTTAGAGGTGATTGTAAATATTGATTGTAACAAATACGGAAACGTCTTTGTTTTTGTTTTCACTCTGTTCCATAATGAACGAGCCATAAAAAAGACAGCAGTACATTGGAGTAGATAGTGCCTTTGCCGCTAATGCTGGGAATGTCCTAAGTCGTACGTTCTCGATACCAATTGGCTGTCGCCACCTCAGAAGAAATTGTGGTGACAAATTCTAATTCAGAATTGACAAAAGTGCGGTTAAAATAGCGATGAAGGAGTGACTGGCTGACGATTTGAAATTTGTTTGGCTATGAAATAACTGACGATGGTGGGCAGCTGGAGAATGATAAAAAATTTACTGACTCCCACCTTTGCTAATGCTATTTAAACAGCATCTTGCTAACGTCCCTCAACATGTGTTCCCCACATGCTAACCTCCAAGGTCTAGAGCAGGGGAGTCAAACTCATTTTTTTCGCGGGGCGCATTGTTGTCATAGCTTCTTTCGGAGGGCCATTATGACTGTCAACCCAAATAAATGTATGAGCACCTCATATTATATACAGTAAAAGCTACAAAACAAACTGACAAATAACTCGTTTTCAAATCAGACGAGTAAAAACTGGTCAAATATTTAAAATAAAAGATATTATTAAAAGTGGAGACAATTTGCAATTCTAGTAATGACACAAAGTTGATGCACAATTTGTCTTCGCGGGCCACAGAAAATGATGTGGCGGGCTGTATCTGGCCCCCGGGCCTTGAGTTTGACACCTGTGGTCTAGAGCTATACGTTCAAAATCACCCCATCTTGACCATATTGCCAGTTTAATATATGGATTGACTCCCCTTATCTCCTTCAAAGTTAACTCTCCCGACTTTCTGTGACATCCCCTCCTGTTCCCAACCATCTGCGTAATGGAGCAAATTGTGGTGCAGCGAGCCTGTGGCTTTACACCAAGTGAAGGGCGTATGTGTGCATGTGTGTGTGTGGGTGTGTGTGTGGGTGGGGGGGGTATTTATATTCAGAGAGAGAAAAGGCATGTCTGGTTATTTCCTTTCATCCTCATTAGATCCACGTGGAGGATGCTGCTTTCTAAAGCACTCGTCACCTCCTCCTCTCCACCACGTCTTCTCCTCGTCTCGCCTCAGTGGAGAGGTGCTCTGTTTGTTCGCCCTCCCCAGTCCCTCTCATAAGCGCACTCACTGTGGAAAACAGAGTCCTACACAAAGAGGTGTACAGCACAACAGAGAGGGAAAGAATGAGATGAGAGGGTGTAGTGTTGGCTGACACGATGTACTGTGTATGTAACCCTGTGCTGGCAGGTGGACACAGGAGAAACTAAATGCACCAAATTGGAACTCTACAAAGAAATATTTATAGCCTAGTTTAGCAGAGTGTGTAAATGTTCAAACAACAGGTTTTCCTAGTAGCAGGAGGAAGCTACAGAGTTTACCCCCTACTGTTCTACACGTGAATAGAATATTGAAGGCGTTACCACCCAATGACTTATTGACTGACAGACATGGGCTTATATACAGTATGAGTTGACCAACAATGATGGTTCCTAGCCGTGTCATTTGTCAAGTGACAGCACAACGCAAATTATAAGCAGTAGTTGTGTTAATGAAACGAAACACATCCAACATTTTATAAACAACTTAGGAAGCAAAATCAGATCTTTGGTTCCTGGTGTGTAAATAACAAGGAATCTTTAGAGGAAGCACCAAGTGGTCACCATATCAATAGACTGCGCTGTCAAGATCAATAGTTAAGAGCAAAACAAGGCAACACAGGAAGAGGCCAGATAGAACACACAGTATGGAGAGAGTGCAGGTACGCACAGATGGCCACTTCGCCCAATCTGTTATACGTACCACTTTGTAATTGGTCAGTTTGAGAAGCTTCAACGACCGTGCGTGTGAATACATCACCTCTCTGCAAAAAAGTCTGAATTCACAAAATACATGCAAGTGGATAATCGAGGTGACGTTAAGGTTTCCTGTAGAGTCCACTGTCCTTTGATTATGTATAATTGTGAGAAAAGTGTATCACATAATCAATCCCTTTCTAGCTTTCTTGGTGTGCAACGTTTGTAAGAGGCAGGATCCCCGGCGCCATTCTCCCTTTCATCCGAGCACTGATTGCGGTGACCCGGGGATGTTCCCAGCCACTGCCACCTACCAGGCTCAACCAGAAAGTGTGAGGCTTCACCATCATTAACTGCATTTATATACTTCATATACACTATTCTTCATAGACTGCATTTATTTGCCTTTGACTGGGAAATGTATTTTGCATTTTGCAGTACATTTTGCCCCGATTGATTTATGTCATTGGTTTTGCAAGCTTAAACCACCAAGTAACAACAAGCTTGAAGCAAGCTTGCCTTGCCTCTTATTTGGAAGACTTGGCGAGTGAGTTTGCTTGTCTTTGTTGTACCAGGCAGTCCTACGATTTCTTGACAGTGACAGCGTGTGAACAGGCGACACTAAGGAATACTTTCAAAGGGGTGTTTAACAAACTATTTAAAAATATATACATAGAAGTTTTTTTACATGGTCTCTCTGTTTTGTGGATTGCGACCTATTATAGTTGTGTCGAGAAGGTATTATTTTTGATAAATGCGGGTTCACCGAATGGATTGTGGCAAAACCACTTTAAGATGAATGATAATGTATTTTATACAGTTTTTACACATTACTACAGGTGGTTCTAATTTTGACCACAGTTTTGTAGTTTCTAATTCTATGTTCAGTAACATCTTACAAGATCATTATTCCATTCTTTATCCAAGCAACATGGATGGCTTTGGAATTTTATAGGTGTTGCACATGAGACTAATTGACAGATTTGATTGGTTGGTACTTTGACAATGAACCATATGGACATATGCACATTAAGCTTTTCCGACACAAAGATACAGCAGCTTGCGTATTTCTTAGTTTTGCTTGCTTGAGCTACTGTGTGTTAACGCGTGTTTGTGTTATATATAGTTTTTTACTTTATTTTATATTGATTAATTGTAATACTCCTCTGACCCAATCACTTGTGTAAGTATTAAACTCTCACATATAAGTGAGGTAGCGTTTTCTGTTAACACAATAACCTTAGAAGTTATTGTAATTTCATCATATTATTTTATTTTCCAGTGTAGTAATTCTTCAGTGGAAATATGACAAGTATTTAGTGAATTACAGTCCAATCACGATTATTTCCCCCCCAGTATGGCATGCATTTATTCTCTAGTCGATGCTAAAAATATCTAGCCCAATTGAGTGGTGCACACTGATATGATTGCTGCTATTTCCTCAGTGCCAACACCTCTCCTGTCATACCTGACCTGCATGACTTCTTTACCAAAGATAGAAGTCAGAATAAGGGATTGGTTAGAATAAGTGACAAGTTGAGATTTTATACTGTTGTGCGCTGACAGAGAAAGTCTCGAGAGAAGCAGGTGTGTTTTGTGATCTGTGACTCACGAAACTCTCGGGAGAGTTGTGAAGTGTAAATTGGAAATACTTTGCTAAAGCCTGTGTAGATTTGTCCTTCAGCATGTCCTTGTGTTTTGTACTGTAATATTTGCTCTTGTACTACAGTGATCCCACGCTACTTCGCGTTTCGTTTATCGCGGCTTCACTACATCGCAGATTTTTTTTTCCAATTAAAAAAAACATTTAAAAGTCAAAATAAAACTTCTAAATTGAGGAAACGTGTCTAACCTTTAGGACAATGTAGTATTGCTCCAAATGTTAGTTTACATTCCTTTAGAAGTCCGTTATTGCGTGTTAGTACGATCGCGAATTAGCATCTTTCCACTAACTCGTTAGCCTGCCCAGTACTTCTTGTTGGTGACCGTACTTCCCAGATTTCACTTATCGCAGGGTTTTTTTTGGAACCAATTATCCGTGATAAACGAGGGATTACTGTATTGCAGTTTTCTTTTCAGTATGGTCATAATCGTCCTTCATAGACTGGTAACCGGATAAGTCGTACAGTGACAACAAAAGTCGCATATAGACACTTATCTCGTGTGGGATCACATCGAGGTGAGGTAGATCTTGGACTGATTGCTAATTTTTAGTGGTAGTGATACGCAAAGCAAATATGAACATTTTTGACCTCACAAGAGATATACTCAGCAATCGCATTATACATTTGTTACTGATCTTCAGCCTGAAACATTCTTTGCCAAATACACCGGCTGATCTATTGCTGGCCTATAAAAGAACGCTAGTCGTAATTTATTGAATCAAAGGTTAAGGCCTCTGAAAATGTATCTTAGTCAAATGACAATAAAGTATTGAGGGAACTCCCTACACTGGGGTGACCAACACACAGATCACTGTCAGATGAAGAAGTTTCAATTCTAACTTAAGAGCGTTTTGCTTTATGATACGCTATTCTATCTGGTACCTTGCACATGGATGGAGGGATGATGAATGATGGTGACTGAATTGGTGTCTGACTAGCAACTAGGAATTATTGACCATTGTTGATCAGCTATGACTGGGACAATGGACCAAACCAGCCACATTATGTATCTTATATGCAACTTAAAAGCTGTATGTAAAACTGCATTTACAAATGTATGAAGTTGTGCTCATAATGCTCACTGAAAGAGATGTCTTTATTATTATTGAAGTAGTAAAGCATTTCTAGTGCCATGAGGCCAACTACGCTTAAGACTACCAAGAGCAACAAAAAACCTTTCATGTGTTGCTGTGTTTTTCTTCTATGAATTTAAAGGAACTGCTTCAACCAACACATTATCCATCTTTTCATATGTGTCACTTGCTTGATACGCTACAATTATCTCTTTTTTCTTTACATTTGTGTAAATAGACAAACATTAACTATACTATAAAAGAGGCCTTTTAGTCACCCCGGTGATTGCTTTCTTGGTGCGTATCCAAGCTACAAGAGAAAAAAAAGGCCATAAAGAGACAGATGGGACAGTGGTAAGGCAGTCGCAGGCGAGACTGCTCAATCAAAGCACAAGCGGGATGAGATTCGGAATTGCAAAGAGCATGACCGAGATAGTTTGAGGGGGGACATGATTCTATTAGTTGACTTGGAGGAATAGGAAGAGGATGGCTGCAAATGATCAGCGCCATCAATGCAACCACTGCTCGATTTAGAACAGCATGTCATGTTAGACAACGCAGCTTCATTATGAAATCGGCTTGTTTGTCTATATGCCGTTTCTGCAAGATGGAGTCAATGGTTTCTTCCCATAGTGATGGAGAAATTATTCTGTTGTTTTTACATGCTGTTAGAATGGCTCATTGGGGATTATTGCTGCTACATCAAAAGTATTATTTTCCATTCTTTGTCAGGCTTTTAGGTCTTGCTGAAAATATTAGAATTTAATACTTCTTTTTCTTTTCATTTTGCAGTCAGACACCATCACAATAGCTAAAGGCTCACAAAACCATGGCGCTTGAAACCCAGAAAATACAGTACAAATGTATTAAAATTTTTATTGGCTCAAAACAATTCAGACAATGTTGCATTATAATGTGTGGATATGTCCGGGTATTGAGTCAAGACAACGACCCTTCTGGCCCACTCAGCAACACTCATTGGCGTCACATCCTCTAGCCGATGAGGTCTGGCCTTCAAAATGAAAACACACGATTTGATCATTTATTGCAGTTTCCCAACTGTCGAATTAACTCACATTATTGTGCCATGACGTGATATGATTTATACATTTGCTTACACTTCTCCTGCCAGACTGCTAAAAAAAGATAATCTAAAATGGTCTACCTCACTTAGATTTATTTGCCTGCATATGATTCTTACGCCAAAAAACGGTAAAAGTGTGGATTAAGGAGAACGAGGCAATTTTTAATGTTTGATTTCTGTGTGTGCGTTGTAATCGACATATAAACGCCCTCTTTGAACCTAAAATATATTCAGAATACTTCAAATTATAACTTGACATTTTGGCGTATACGAGTTGGAATATCATTTATTTTATTCATTCTACTGTGTTTATTCCCACATGTGATCTTGCGACGAATTAACAAAACAAACAATCACGTGTGAGTAATTGCTCGCCCCTCCCAGCACGGCTTTTCTCCTCTCTCCCACTCACATCTTTGTGACTCGTCATCCCCCACTGCTGCGCTGCACTTCCACCGGCTCACTGGAGCCTTTGCCATGTCGCCTTCCTGTTTCTATGGTGACGAGTAGTGATCTGCATCCAGTGAGTCTTTTGCCTCGGCACTCCTCTTTTGCTTCAGTGACTTTTAAGCATGTCCACTCTCGCATAGGTGCGAGCCGGATCACACATGCACACTTGCTCACACATCACTAAACAATCACTAAACGGCCTCTAATTCCGGGTTTATTGGCACTCCTTACATGGTGAAGTCTAGAAATTTTGATGATTAATTTTACAGTCAATATTAACTTGAGGAATTGTTGTAGAGGAATAAAAAATGAATAAACCCTGGATACTGATTACAGAAATTTCCTCCACACTTACATTGGAATAATGTGAAGGGGTAAATTGAAGAGTTCAACAATGAGTACACCGTTTTGACAATTCTTGGATAATGTGACAGTTAATTTGTGATTGAACAATTTAATGGAATACATGGTTAATATATTCCCTTTAAGATGAGGATGGAGTCCTCCTTCTCAGTTGATCATGACAACTAAGAGACATGTCTATACATATAATTGAGAATGGATAGGGCACCACCCCCTCGAGAATTATGTATGTATGTATGTGTACATGTATGTGAGCATATTTTATATGTAAGCTGGTCCTGCGGCTACACTAGAGCTATCTAATACTGTAGTGTGTTCTCTTATATAATGTCAACATACAGTTATCATTTATCCTGTTATGCATAAAGGAGTGTCAGCTCATTTACAATGCTCCCAGTTCATACACCGACTGCTGCAACACAAACAGGTTCTAAGTATAATGCGCTACACCACTACAAACTACAACCACAATAATGAACATAAAATATTGCTCCAATAGTGGCTACGTTTACATGGACACATTTATTCGGATTAAAACGTTGATCGTAATAAAAATGCTTTATGTACACACCACAATCCAATTCTTCTGAAGGGATCAAGCCTATTCCAATCAAGATTTCCATTGAAAAGCCAATCACTTATTCAGACAAACCGCCTTTACCATGCTGTGTTTGTGACATCGCAAAACGTGTTTCTGTTATTCCTGGAAGCTTCCTTCTCCGTCAGTTCATCATCGCATGCAGAAGAACATACAACTGGCCCCATGTCTTAAAAATCAACACGAGCAATCATAAAAGTGTGGTCTGCAGGATACATTGCAGCTCCACTAGAAATTGTTAACTTAATATAACAACGCAAATGGGAAAAATATGCAAAATAACACTAGCAGTTAAAGTAGAACTGGACTGAGTGATTTATTTCTTTTTTTTTTTCTTTTTTTTTTTTACACATAAGTCGCTACGGCTTCTTCTTCTTCTACTGCTATCTCTGGCATATTTGGTTTATCTGTGGATGTCAAAGTGATTTGTTCCAATAAGTGTAATACATGAATACACATTTCTTAATTGAACCGATATTATTAGCATCCATCAAAACAGTGCAGCCGATCATAATTTTATTCTGAACTCTTATGGAAGACATTTTGTCCATGTAAACGTAGTCCATTGTCAGTCAAAATGGAACATTTCTGAAGGCAACCTTAATACAATTCTTGTATTGGACCTCATTCGATTAAGCCGGATTCTTTTTGGTCCATCATTTCCAAACATATGGCATTTTTGTTTTTCTGCTGGCGGTATGATTGCCAGCACACACCTGCTCTCCCTCACAAACAGGAGGCTATGGAGCCATTTTGAAACACTAAGCGGTTCAGAAAATAGATGGATGGATGGATGGATGAATACACAGCCACTTGCTCAGCTAGTGCTAAACCTAAGGCAGCTGCGCACACACTGATTGACACAAACACACGTTATTGTATGCCACAACATTAACATGCCAACACATGAGCACAGACCGTCTAACGGAGGTCAAGAGCCACAACATCTTACAAAACACACACACACACACACACACACACACACACACACACACACACACACACACACACACACAGTGAGTTCATCAATCCAATATTGCTTTCTTGTTATTGAAGCACAGATGTGTCTAGACGAGAGGCTGAATGTGTGTCGATGCTGTGCCTTTCCAAAGTCCTCATGAACCTCATTGCAGATTTTGAGTTATGTTACACAAAGTGGAAAAAAGGGCTAGTGTCATCATCCAGTTGTCTGCCTCATAGCCTAAAAGAGTCGTAGGTTCAAATGTCGGCTCCGACTACTGTGTGGCGTTAACGTGTGAATGACGTGCCCTGGAACGAGTATTCTTATGTCACAAGAAGGGCCTGAGTCAAAATTTGAACCCAGAACCTCTAAACCGGTGGTCAACGTGATGCCCATGGACACAAGGTAGCTTCCAAGGACCACTGGGGAGTAGCTGTGTCCCTGTCCTAAAAATAGGTCACCAGTGATAGGACATTTAAATTCCTTTTTTATTTCTTATTTAAGAATTGTGCATCAAAATAGTAGCCCTTCACATAAATCAGTACCTGTAAATTAGATCCCTGTTCTAAACTGTGAGGCAGACATTAGTATACAGTGTTTCGCACCAGAATAATCTGTATTATTTTTTCATGGTAGTTCAGTTGGTCAGATCTTATTAGAAATACACTGCATCAGATTTGAGGTGCATAACTCAAGAGTCTTCACACAGCATAACAGCAAAGCTGGTGATAGCTTTACCCGCCAAAAGCTCCCTTAAAGGCTTGCTTCGGCCTTTCCGGTGTTTAAATGGCCCCGCTGAGAAATCAGGTGTTGAGCAACAACAGTCACATAGAGATGAAACAATGAAATAGGTTAAGTGCTTCAACAATACTGAGACCCATTGACAGCAATGCAATTTATGCTACATATCACTGTACTGAGCTTGCTTTCTATTAATTCAATAAAGTTCATTAGAACAATCAATAGTCCTCCCAAGAAACTAACTGTTTATATTCTATGTAACTATTTTTCCATGTAATGTTGGATTTAACAATAATTTTTGATTTTGTATTGACTTTTACTTATTTGTGTTTTTTTTCTTTTTTTTTACAACAAAAAATATAATTTTGTTTGCATAGCACAAATGTCAGTGTCTACACACACTGCCTGGCAAACAGACATAAACAAATTCTCTTCTCGACTCTGGCTCCCAGGCACTGTGCCAGATGGTAAATATTAATTGATTTGATTCACTCTCACAAGCTTGTGTTCCGTTACTGGTTCTCTTGAAAATGCCTGTTGTTCTCCCACTATCAGATAATTTAAGTCACTATGCTGGTGCTTCTCAATGCTTACCCTTTGGCCTATTCTTTGCTCACACTAGTCTCCAGTGTCTGTTCAATACTTGGAATGACTTTTTCTATTTAGGCTGGAGGAGACAGTGAGATAGAAATCTGTTTCATGTTCAGAATTGTTTATTGCAATTGGTATGAGATACAACTGCTCCACTTTATTATTCCTTACCTCTCACCCTAAATCAACTTTCCTTTTAAGTTACACGACAAGTGGTAAAGAAAATGGATAGATAGATTCCAGGAATAAAATCCGATCAAGTAACTGGGGGAAAGGAAAGTAATTGTGCATCACTTTACCTTTTTACACATACTATATTATAAGGGGTGGGTAAAAAAAATCACAGATTTTTTACTTCTGGGACCTTGTCGTGTGCTGTGAACTGTGACACATTTTTAAATGGGTGAGGGAGGAGACATGAATCAGATAGTCAAGGGAATCTTAAAAGTACATTTTTAAAAATGATGACCTCACCTTCTACATTAGTTTGACAACATTTCTTTTTTTCTTTTGGAAGCTAAACCGGAAATAATGATCTCTTTCCTCCTCCATTAAAACACACTCTTTATCTGTACAACTCTTTTGCCTCATTTTTATTGGTTATCAACAAAAAAATGACACTTGTAATTTGGATAATAAATCAGCTTGGCTGATGTATCTTTCCCATCAGTCCATCCATCCGTCCGTCTGTCCGTCCATCCGTCCGTCCATCTGTCCATCCATTCAGCCATCTTCTTTTAGGTAACACAGTCCATTCTTAAAAGGACTAAGCCTCAAACCCGACAATTCCGCTTCTCGTATCATTGAGTGACAAAGAATGGGTCCCAAAACATCATGAAGACAAAATGGGTTGCGATTTGCACACCTGAGTGAAGCGCGATAAGCGTCAGTGTCACTGTCTGGGTTGAGCGTACATGTGATGTGCTCCACCGTGCATTAGTAACTCTGTGGTGAGGCTTCCCGCTCTCTCTTCAGCTCCACTTCACCAACATAATAACATTACAACATAGGCGAAGAGTGGGATGGAAGGAGGAAGGCTTACATCACAAAAGATGAGCCACAGACATGTTTTGTTGTGCACATGTGGATGATAATTCAAGTTTATGATCCTGTGTGCTCAAGTAGTGCCTCTTCTCTTGATTGGATGGTATGAGGTAGTATAAATGTGACGGTTCTGACATTGTTGCATGCATCCATCCATGATTGTGTGAAAAACAGAAAGAAGTGACAGAAAATGTAAACTAACCATTGTCAACATTTTTTTATTCTATTGCTAATGGATGCACCATCATGCAAAGTCTAAATATAACTAATGTTCTACTCTTCCCATGTTCTCCAAAAACAAACTTTTAAACTCATGTTATCATGAGAAAATTTAAAATGCATCTTCGTGTTACAGAAAATATATTGGAAACTGGAAAGTTAGCAAATCTGAGCTTTGTGTTGACTTCCCAGCACTGTCCGCAATATAACCTGCTTATTTTACCACAAATGCATCAAAATCCATCACATCTTGAACCCAAAACCTCATAATGGCCAAGATACTACTGTCTGTACATCCCAGAGTCAATTTATAAAACCAGAAAGGCGCTCAATAGAGCACAGACTTTCAGCAAGGTGGCGTGTTTGAATATCAACACAATGGCAAGCCAATACAAATAAGTGTGTAGACCTACTGCACACTTTATTGGGTACACTTAACAATTTGAATGATTATGATCCAATTACACGACACCGGAATACTTTTATTCAGATATTCTTATATAATATGTCTGCGGTGGTGTAGAACTCTATACTCAGAGATACATTTTGGATACCTTATATACATTATATGGCCATCTGACTGTCAAATCCAACTCCTCATTTTGATATTGTTCTTGAGAATGTTCAGATGTGTGCAGTGGCTGTATTTGGACATTTTGGATAAATTACAAAAAAGTTGTTATAAAGCTTCCAAAAGCACACAAGCCACAAATGATCATAATATAGTAATGAACATTTGTTTGCATTATTATCTGTTGAAGCAATGGGTGAAGCTATCGACAGATCGGCTCTGATCATGAGGCAATGATAACAGTCCAACCTGGCTGACCCAAAAATATTCCATCCATCCATCCATCCATCCATCCATCCATCCGTCCGTCCGTCCGTCCGTCCGTCCGTCCGTCCGTCCGTCCGTCCGTCCGTCCGTCCGTCCGTCCGTCCGTCCATCCATCCATCCATCCATCCATCCATCCATCCATCCATTGTCTGTACTGCTTGTCCCCACATCGGTCGCGGGCGTGCTGGAGCCTATCTCAGCTGTCATCGGGCAGTAGACGGGGGACACGCTGAACCGGTTGCCACCCAACTACAGGGCATACAGAAACAAACAACCCTCCGCACTCATACTTGTAACGGGAACAGACGAACAGGACAACCAAATGCGATACACTGTTTATTTGGGAAATGAGGCGATCGGCGTAGTGCTCATTGGGTAAGACGGAGTCGTGGTCAGTAATCGGGCGTTCGGTCAGTGCTGGTGGCATTGGGGCTTGATCGTTGGACAGGTGCTTGGTCAGGGCTGGCGGCGTTCGGGCTTGGTCAGTCAGTACACGGAAACAGGTCGGCATCAAGAGCAACAAGGCACAGAGCAAGAGCACGGATGGGTAGCATACTGGGATGAACTGACAAAGACTGACTGGTGTATGGCGTTTAAATAGTGGACCGGTGAAGGACAAGAACAGTCGTGGGTGATTGGCTTGATATAAGGGCGTGGCCGTGAATGCTATCCATGGTGACTGAGCGGCTGATGACAGGTGGCATAGCACATGACCGCACTCACACCTACGGGCAATTTGGAGTGCTCAATCAGCCTACAATGCAGGTTTTTGGGAAGTGAGAGGAAACCGGAGTGCCCAGAGAAAACCCACGCAGGCACGGGGAGAACATGTAAACTCCACACAGGGAGGGCTGTAGGTAGAATCGAATCCACACCCTCTGAACTGTGAGGCAGACTTGCTAACCAGTGCTCCACCGTGCCGCCACCCAAAAATATTGTGTTTGTTTTTTGGGAAAGTCCCGTTAGAAGTTTCAACTCACGGCTGAACTTCACCTACCTCCGGGATTCTGGAGGACATTGAATCTGAATGTATCATACTCCGTGCCCCCATTGTCTAGGCGTCCGACGGGAGCTGTGACCACAAAAGCGGTCAGAGCCTGTCATGGCGGTAATCTCAGAACCCGTTGGTGAAAACCAGCAATTAAGGATACCATCAAGCTGAAGAAGGCGTTTTATTGGGCTTTTCTGGCCTGTGGGACTCCGAAGGGTATCAGCTGACCAAGAGCTAACTTTGATGGTTGCTAATGAGAAGAAGGCTGATTAGTTTATTGTTGATAGCTCCCAGTCTTATATCGACATTGTGATTTGTGGGTGGGTGATGTTCAGAACTGAGCTAACCACAGAGGTTCATTTTCAGCATTGATTAGCTGTTGCCTGAATGCGTGTGTGCGTGCGTGTGCGCACGTGTGTGTATCCTAGCTGGAATGCAATGTCACTGATTATGTTTAACCATATATCCAACATGAGAGGAAGAATCTCAAGAAGGTCTGCTGCATCATTTTTCGGCAATATCTTAGCAATACCTTTAATAAATACTACTCTAACTTAAAAGTACAGCAAAATTATGCAAAACAAGTAAGTAGAACATGCATGATAAAATTTAATTATTGTGGATAACATAAAAGTACAGCAAAATTATGCAAAACAAGTAGAACATGCATGATAAAATTTAATTATTGTGGATATTTTACACTCGGGATGACCAACTCTGGTTCTTTTACGGCCACTATCCTGCCTCTTTTTGATGTTTCTCTTTGCTGACAGACCTGATTCAAATGATCGACTGATGAGCAAGTGCTTCAGAAGCCTGATAACAATCCTGACCAAACCTAAAACAAAATAATTAAAAATGTAAATAAATAAATAAATAAATAAATAAATAAATAAATAATCTGCCTTTTCACCTAAAAATTATTTTAACTTTTCCCCATACTGTATATTATTATTGGGCTAGATGTCTGTAAAGATTCATTTGTGGTGTTGTGATCAGGGCCGGTTCTAGGAATGCACATAAGAGGGGGGTCAGAAATGTGAAGGGGGCAGTCAGAAATGTGAAGGGGGCATGTTTTTTTACACATTTTTAACACTGTTAGTGTTTTCTTCACGGCAGTTGTTAGCTGTGTGTCCAGATCTCAACCTGGAGAAGTGGATTGCACTCTGTCAGGCCTCTACACTAAGACCTGTCCAGCTTGGGTGTCCCACCTGAAGATTAAAGCTTCTGCTGGTATAGCTCTTAGGCACGCAAACCCCCTGACCACAATAAGGTGGCAATCTCTCAGGGGGTGGGACATATAATATGAATGTTATATTAACTATTATTTGAGTTGTCGTTAATCATTAGTTATATCACGGGTCGCTACGACGAGTTTAGTGGAGTTTTTACTGCTTCTTCCAACTCCTACCGCGCTGACTGTAACCTGACACTCTCTGGCTGCGTCTTGCCTCATTTGCATACTCACAGTGATTGGATGTTTACGGAGGGGCGGGGAGTCCTGACAGCAGGCTGTGTGAGGGAGGACACACACTGCACCGACATGAGAGAAGAGTGATTAACGTGTGTTTCTATCAGCGGATGTTTCACTTCTATAAGTTTGATTCGAGGGGGCAGGACATCTGTTTGCGGGGGCGTTGCCCCCTCTTGCCCCTGCGTAGAGCCGGCACTGGTTGTGATGCATTTTTCTCCCCAATGGCATATGAATTTTTGTATGAATTAGTAAATGTGTGGCTTTATAAGCGCTTAGGACACTGTATGGTATAGATAAAGTGTTTTGTTAGTGCACACCACTTACCATTTATTTACTTTTTGTATTGAAGAACATAGTATATAATAAAGTTTAAAAACTTACAATCAAAACTGAAAATTGTTGTTATATTCTGTTGCTTTCTTTATCCTTATGGTACATTTATTTCTAGAAAATAAGTGAGGTATTATATTCCCAATCATGAGTAAAGAGTTGTTTTTATCTTTATTCGGAGGACTTGGATGAAATTTGCTGTTTGCCATGTGTGCTGAAAAATTACATTTGTCTACAGTGACTAAATTAATTTGCATAGATCAGATCCGCCGTCACCCGGAAAAGACTGCATGCCTGAAGCGGAGCAAATTTCATTTGGCCTCACGTCACTTAATTCTTTTTTCTCAGTCACATCCCATGACTGATTTCCAGGAACCACAAATTCCCATTGCCTTTTGATGTCTACAGCTGTTTATCCATGGACCTTGGAATACCACCTGAAAGAAACTCGGAATCAATTAACATTAGGTTCATATGCACACTTTATAAATTAGAAATTAGATAAATTAGATTAGTTCACATTCAGCTCTCTTGGCTGAGTGAGGGTGGACATTGTGTGTCAAAGTTAATGTTACGGCAAAATTTTTGAAACTCTCTGGAAATAAATGTCCAGGCCCACCCACTTGAGACTGTAATACACAATTTAACACATACAAACATACATAATCTCACTTGAGTGATTTAAAAGAGAGTGTATTATCTTGGCATGAGTCACTCTTCCTCAGAGAGCTCTTTTATAAACAGCGTTATTGAGACACAGCTCCGTCATTTAGATTCATAAAGGTATTAGCATTAGTATTTTTATTTTATTTTTTTTTGCTTTTTTTTGTGGTGTGTAACGTAGGTTAATCAGGTTTCTAACTGCATGAGCAATGTACTTTTCATTCGCTTTTAAACCCAATTAAAAATAATGGGGTCCACTTGGATGAAAATGATCATCTCAAGATGAAAATAAAGAGTCCCACAAGAAATATTATCTTGAATATAAATGAACTACAAGGCAGTACTTATCACAACTTTGAATCTTGTTTGTAATATAATCCACTTTTAAGCCTCGTTACTCATTATTAAAAACTTTCAATTTAATACCACATGATGAACCCCCCCCCCAAAAAAAGTAGAACATCAAGAATATTTCTACTGAGTGGGAAGTGACATTAGCGATGAGTTTATGGCGCTGAGTATGATAACAGAAAGTGTAAAATCTCGAGACATTTCATCTTATGTTACATATCATAAAATTTCTCGCCTCTGTCTTGGATAAATAAACAAATAAAACTTCAATAACAATATATTTACTGTCTGACTTTATATTAATCCCACTTTGTATGTTTGTGTTGGTGTGTGTGAGTTCACATCTCACCTTCCTTTATTACTTGTGTTCTGACTTTATTCCTCTACAGCAGTGGTTTGCAATGTCGTTGTCCGTAGTCCTGTAGTTTCTAGTTCACGTAGTCATAAAAATAAATCTTCTCTCATATCCTTTGACAAAACAAAAACATGCTTGGCAGGTTAAATTGGCTACTTTGGTCTTTGTCGTGAATGTGAGAATGAATGTTTTATGTTTATACTTGTTCTTTGACTGACTGGCTGACTCCTGTGTACCCGTGCCTCTCCCAAATTCAGCTGGGATAAATTGCAGCTCATCCATGGATGGATGCATAAATATAATTATTATATTAATCATTTTTTATCTCAGTTTAGAACAGTGCCTTCTAATAAAAATCTATTCTTCCAATTTGTTCTCCCTGCAATGACTGGCAGGACAATTCTTCAACCTTTATTAACATACAGAGCGAGCTCAATGCGGTTTTGAGTGTGACTTTTTGTAGACCTCACAGACCAAATTAATTTATAAAAATGAATTTAATAAATTACTTTTCCCCAAGCAACTATATAACGTAATGGCTTTTTCTACAGTGGTCATTTGACTGCTTTTACTTGGCTTCTGTAATATCCCTAACTGATATTATATTAACATGATTTTGTTAGGCGGCACGGTGGGGCACTGGTTAGCACGTTCGCCTCACAGTTAGGTAGGTGCGGGTTTGATTCCACCCCCGGCCCTCCCTGCGTGCAGTTTGCATGTTCTCCCCGTGGCCGCGTGGGTTTTCTCCGGCCACTCCGGTTTCCTCCCACATCCCAAAAAAATGCTTGGTAGGCCGATTGAGCACTCCAAATTGCCCCTAGGATGTGGACGGTTGTTCGTCTCTGTGTGCCCTGCGATTGGCTGGCAAACGGTTCAGGGTGTCCCCTACCTACTGCCCAATGACTGCTGGGTTAGGCTCCAGCACGCCCGTGACCCCCGTGGGGACAAGTGGTACAGAGGATGGATGGATGGATGGATGGCTGGATGTTTGATTTTAGTAGTTTATCAGTTTTCTAATCATGATTAAATAGGACATACAAGCACACCTACCTGTTTCTTAAAACATGTTTGTGAACGAGCTGTTCAAGATTCAAGAGTTTTTTATTCGCCATGTTTGGGCGTGCCAAACAAGGAATTTGACTTCGGTAAATCACACCCTTTGTTCAACATTTAGGTGACTAACAACACTCAGGACATGTGAAAAATGGCAAATATTCTCAAACATCCCCTGATCTTAAACTCCCAAAAGGGCAAGGAAAAACTCAAAATTAAAATTCTGATTATCCTACATGGCACATAATAATAAGTGCCCCCGCACCGAGTTCCTGCGCTCATGATTTGACGGCAAGGCTGGGTGAAGATGTGCCAGGCAGGGCGTATCAAACTGGAATCATGGCTGTACAACAGCAGCCATGTTTGATGGCAAGTAACTCTGGCAACTACAATGACTTCCGCCATCCTCATGTGCATTGTGGCCTCTCCTGCCTATATCACGGCTGTCTGCTCGTATCACATTAAGATAGGGCTGCAACACACACACACGTGCACAAACAAACAAGCATGCACGCGCACACACACACACACACACACACACACACACACACACACACACACACACACACACACACACACACACACACACACACACACACACGCACACACACAAACAGGATGTGACTGTGAACTGATGATTAGCTTTCTCATTTCCTGTATGTCTAATTGGCATGAAATGGCGATTTTCTGCATTGTGTTACGGTTCGTCTCCACAAAGCTGTGTAAGCAGAAAAAAAAAACTTTTGTATTTATTACTTGTTCCACCACAATTAGTGAAAGCTTTCAAAAATGTATGGGCGTTGGTAGTAAAGTCCATTGAACAGATAATATGTAACAGGTGTTGGGAAAAAATATATAATTGAAGAGAGAGCAGCATTTTAATGACGATCATATTACAATTTTTATTTCTATTTATTAAAAAATAGACTTGTATTGCTCTGTTTAATATTTTTCACACTTTTTAAGTAATTCAGCCCGCCTGCTTTCCTTGTTGTTGTTTTTTAAATTATGTATCCGTTATAGTTTAGACTCTAAACACATTGTAATTTGTGAAGTTTTTTTTTTCTCTCTCTCAACCCCTCTGTCAATTTATACCTCAGTTTGGTAATCACTGATGTATTTGATGAATATCAACACTTTCATTGAAATAATAATAGTGCAGCCTTAATTTTACTTTTGCATACCTACTTATTTTAAAAAAGGTTGTTTACAATGTTTTCACTGTTGTACTTAAGCAACAGAGGGAAGTGACGCGCCGTTGTGTACTTGATAGACGATACAATCACACTCCATATTTCCGGTGCTGCTGTCTGGCCCGCATGGACATATTGCAGTGATGATAAAGGAATATTAAAAGTCATACAGCTCCTTCTTCTGATGAATCTTTGCCCAGACTGTCTGTCGACACAGCCATCAAGTCAGCCCTGTGTGCACCCATGCATGCAAACATACACAAGCATGCACTTAACAGGACAAAGTATGTTATTGATTTTTGAATTGCAATAGTTGGGGGGGGTAATTGACTTGCCTTCAATGCCCACTTTTAATACCTGCATCTCTGTCCTGGTCAGAAGTACTTTATGTATTTTAAGTGACATTTACCGTAATTTTCACACAATAAGACACTACATTTTGCACAAGCTTTGAACCCTGCAATTTATAGTCTGGTGCAGTTTATTTTTGGATTTTTTTTTTTATGATAATGTAAGAGGATTTGTTTTGGGAATACAGATAATAGAAATGAAGACATTTCATTTAGAGAAGCATGAGAAGACAAAAGCGCTTCTGTCGAAAGTACTTAGCACTGTCTTCATCAGACTGTCATGTAAAGAGTTCCCTGTCTAATCCTGTTTTTTACTGGTGCGGCTTATATTTGAACAAAACAGGAGTTTGCCTTAATTAAGTGCGTATTATAATCCAGAAATTATGGTATTTCTGTATTGAATTTTAATTTGACCCTAACACATGACACCACTGGGCTCAGTGTATCCCCCCCCCCCCCCACCCCCCCACACACACACACACTAACATAAGGCACACATAATGGTTGGTTTAATGAAAATGACAGGTTCTTTGAGTATCTATTTAATATTTATGGAGTCTGTTCTTTTTAGAACTGCTGTCATTGTTCTGCTGAAACCTCCAATTTCACTTCAACTGCATATCACAGAGTTGTTTAACCTTCAACTCAAGCTCCAACTTCAAACCATGTTTGGGTGTCTCTATTCACAGGATCCTGGCAAAAGTGGGCTCTGACTTTGACCTTCGAACACTGCGGGCTGTGAGAGTGCTGCGACCCCTCAAACTAGTGTCCGGGATCCCCAGTAAGTCACTTCAAATGTTTTTTATAGTGTTCATATGAGCATTCATGGAAAAATATATACTTAATATTTATATAGTATATATCTATTTTGATTTTTTTATATTGTTATTTATTGTTATATTTAAAAAAATATATATATATTTTCAATTTTCTATGCTTTCTACCTTGTGGAAAGAGTTAGCTGTGTATTGCTGGTCCTATCAAAGGAACAAAACCAGTCTGAAGTCTAGTAATTAATTAATGGGCAAGTGCAACTCCCCGTGTGGAGTTTGGATGTTGTTCCCCAGCTTGCATGCAACTTTTTCCTTCAGCCTTTACTCGTTACTCTTTTAGTTCAGTTTAGTTTTTCCATTTTACTTTATTGTGGAACTTAACAAAAAAGGTTTGAAATGAAAACAGCATTAAATGAATACATTTTAGACCAATAATTCCTAATCAGGGTGCCATGGCACAATATTTGCCATAAAAGATTATTTTAGTGACGTAGAGACAGACAGACAATTAAATAAGCTTCCATTAGATGACCGAATGTGCAATTAACCTCTGTATCTCCCATTATCCTTCCTTCCTTCCTTCCTTCCTTCCTTCCTTCCTTCCTTCCTTCCTTCCTTCCTTCCTTCCTTCCTTCCTTCCTTCCTAATCTATTTTAATTCCGTGCTTGTGTGTGCCGATATTGCATTTAAAGCAAGGATATGTTTTGTTTTCTCCAGGCCTCCAAGTGGTGTTGAAGTCGATAATGAAAGCCATGGTGCCATTGCTTCAGATCGGCCTGCTGCTTTTCTTTGCTATTGTCATGTTTGCCATCATCGGGGTGGAGTTTTACATGGGCAAATTCCACACTACCTGCTTCAACATCGACACAGGTGATAAAAAAACAGTAATGATGTTTTTGTAGGACATTTGATTTTTACGTTTTTTTTCCCCCCTTCTTATTATGACGTATTTATGCACATAAATTATTCATAGCATATGTGTGTACATGTGAATGACTCTGGAGGTGTAACGAACAGTATGACAGTGGAACTCAAGCAGCCAGTCTGCATAACATACAGAAGATGAAGACATTTCTTTGAGTCAGTTGTTTTGTCACCCAAAAATTAAATGGCAATCCTAAATTCCAATAAAATATATCAATCGAACAGAGGCAATTCACCTTGTAAGCAAATAGGATCTTAGATGTTCCTGCCTCGTCCTCAGGCTCAGAGTCTGGCTGACACAGCATCTGTCAGTGGGAAGCAAAGCGCCCATTTTACAGGAGTGGCACTAGAAGCATGTTGGCTGTGGGAAATGGCTCTGCACATCATTGTTAGAACCTAATCAAGTAAAGGAATGTTGACCGAGGAAGCATCTGCGAGACTCAGCACATTCATTCTTCTCCTGGGCTATGTGACATGCGCAACCTTTAAAGCCTCTCAGCATCTTCCATGTGGTCCATGTAGGTAAAAAAAACCTTACTGAATGTTTTTTCAGAATATCAGTTCAGCTGGAAGTGGAGTAAACAGTAAACAGACACATTACTATTTATGATGAGATCTGAAAGTTGCGAAAATCACAAATTTGATCACATTTTTTGTTTCCCTAGAAAATGGCAGCCAAAAGAATGTTCAATAATTCTTGCTGAAGGAATGAATATATAATAAATTAAAAATATGTTGACAATATGTGCAGACAAACCACATCAAGAAATCTAATGCAAAACTCACCACGAACATGCTACAGAAAGTCACAATTTTCTGCATGGAAGGAGCATATCAGTAGTATTTTACTTCATCCTTTTAGTTGCCAGAGCTATGTTGTGTTACTGTGCATAAGCTGCCTCTTAAAAAACTACCCATCTTTGTCCCTGGATGTTTGCTTGCATTTCCTTAAAAACATACTTTAGGCTTCTCGTCTTACTGCAGGACTGGTGATTATGTACAATTGATTCTTTCAACATGGCAAGGAATGTTAGCACGGCCTCACTCGCGATGCATTTTAAAGAATTGAGAGAGAGAGAGAGAGAGAGAGAGAGAGAGAGAGAGAGAGAGAGAGAGAGAGAGAGAGAGAGAGAGAGATCAATATATGGATATATAGATATATAAATGTACTGGGTACAAAAATAAAACTCAGAGCAGGGATTATAATGATTTTTTTAAAAATAAGGTTTTCTTGTCCTGCCCTACACTACAACGCAAGTAGGCCTAAAAATGTGGTGATTGGAAATAACACACAGGACAAACATGATGAATAATGTAAAAAATTTGAGTGAGTTGATTTTTTTTTAAACATATAACAATTTTGATTGAGTTGACTTTTGTGAAAAAAGGCAGACAATTAGCCCTTGTGCTTAACGTTGGTTTGCTGTTCAGGAGTTTTGTGCCATACTTGAATAGTAATTCTCAGGCACCTTTGCACTATGAAAAAAATCACAGTATGGAGTTATGCTTTTATTGTTCAAATGCTTTGAGCAGAAGACTGGATCTTTTACGCCTGTAACTGGGACATTGTTTTATTATACTCATTCAATGCGAGCCATTTTTCATGTTTAGAGCCTGTTTTACGTTTCCACATGAAAATATGTAAAAGTCATATAAATATGGACCTGGGACTGATTGTTCCTATTCTTGTAAGACGTTAAACACTGTCAATGAGCTTCAAAACAAAAACACAGTTGTATTGTATTCATATTTAAAAAGGCAGCCATCAGGTTAAGAAGTGCATGGTCCCCACAAAATAATTTAAGTTGTCCACATTTGCCATATAGACAGATATGATCTTTTTCAATGGAGCTAAACTATTTTTTTGAAACCACATCATTAGTAAGCAGATCAATGTTCGTGTCTGCAGACAAGCAAGGCTTAAATGCGCGGAGCCGAAGATGCAGTCGATGCCGCTGTCTGCCGGAAAGTGGTCTGTGCCACAGACAAACCTTTGAATTTGGTGTTGGCCTTCAAACCTGTGGCCGCATGCTCTGTCGTGATGGACAGAATGGGGCTACAGTACCACTCTGAATGATAGGGTCAACGGGGTCATTGGTGTTCACTGAGAGAAATCATTTGAAGTGGACTGAGCACTTACCAGCGATGGATGCCTTTATAGGGCTTAACTGATGATAACGGATGGCGTTCACATCGTGGGACACTCTGCAGCAGCATTAGGAGGCTGGTGGAAGCTGCTTTGGAAAAGGACCTGGGGCTGCACTGTTTGTACTGTACACAGACTGCTTTATGTGCAACCCTATTTCCTGTCTGCTGTATCTGTGAAGCAGCGTAAGATAGCAAAAGAAGCCATGTTAAAAAAAAAATCTCTTTTTCATTCAGGTGAAAAAGCAGCAGAATGGCCTTGTGGTCTCGAGCCTCCAGCAAGGTTGTGTCCCAATGGGACCCAGTGCAGAGAATACTGGACCGGACCCAATTTTGGCATTACCAACTTTGACAACATCCTGTTTGCCGTGCTTACGGTGTTCCAGTGCATCACAATGGAGGGCTGGGTCGACGTCCTCTACAGTGTAAGTTCATATATTCGACGTTGTCGCAAAAAAACTGTCGAAAACTATATGACATCACAATTTTATGGTGACTGGACTATTTTCTAGCCTTGTGGCCGTATAAGCACACTTTACATCAACTCACACCCTTAGTGATCTACATAAAAAACAAAAATCTGTCCATTTCAGTGTCACTGCTTCCACTTTGACTAGTTACTTTGCGGCGGCTCGGTGACGTACTGGGTAGCACGTCCGCCTTACAGTTAGGAGGGTGCGGGTTCGATTCCACCTCCGGCCCTCCCTGTGCGGAGTTTGCATGTTCTCCCCGAGCCCGTGTGGGTTTTCTCCGGGCACTCCGGTTTCCCCCCACATCCCAAAAACATGCTTGGTAGGCCAATTGAAGACTCCAAATTGTCCCTAGGTGTGAGTGCGAGTGCAAATGGTTGTTTGTCTCTGTGTGCCCTGCGATTGGCTGGCAACCGGTTCAGGGTGTCCCCCGCCTACTGCCCGATGACGGATGGGATAGGCTCCAGCACGCCCGCGACCCCCGTGGGGACTAAGCGGTTCAGAAAATGGATGGATGGATGGATGGATAGTTACTTTGCAATACATTTTTGTACAAAATATTTTCTCATAATAAAAATCAAAAACTGTCTTTGTTTGCTGTAGTGTATGAGACTTAATGTGTCTTTTTTATTATTATTATTATTATTATTGAACATATTCAGACCTTTTTCCTTCTGCCTTGTTTTTTTTCTTTCCCATGAGCCATCTTTCCATTTCCTTCCTGTTCCATTCATTTCACTGCAAACATCTCCTGTAACTTTTCCAAGCTCATTATCTTAAGCGCTTGCAAACGCTCACTGGTTTGCTCTAGGACAGCATTTCCATTCCGTTGATGTTTCCCTTTTTATTCTTACGCTTTCCTTTTTACTACCTCTGAGAAATGTTTCATCCTTTCTGGAGAGGATTCATCACAGATTACCTCGTACTTCTCCTAATCCGTCAGACATTTTCTCCGTTTTCATCTCTGCAATAGTGCATCTCCCAGTTTCCCAATGTATGAATCATAAAGTCTGGCAGTGAAGGAATAATTCATAAATCATGAATCATAAAATAATAGTCTATGTATTTGCTTTTTGCTCTCTTCAAATATGCATTGTTGTTTCATTTATATGGTTTCATTTAGGTAACTAAAAGTACAAAATTAAAAACACATTGAAAACCCAACAATACATGCATAGTGTCCAACAAAAGACATTTGCTTTATTCACCAAAATGACTGAATGAAGAAGCTTCCTGTTGATCAGATTTATGGATAAAGCATCAGTTTTTTTAATGGAAAATAGTCTCAAATTAAACTCATGACCCTTGTGCACAAGGGCACAAAAATAAGGCCCTAGGTCTTATATTACCTTATATTACAATAACCATTTTTTTGGCTGAATTGGAAAGATATGCAGGTGATTCTAGAGGTGGAATCGAACCTGCGCTCTCCAAACTGTGAGGTGGCGTGCTAACCAGTGCGGCACCGTGCCGCCTAATATGTGTTACCAGTAAGAAAACCTTAAGAGCACATATTTTGCATGTATGTATGTATTTTGTCCATATTTAAAATATCTCTATATGTGGCCCCCAGATCATACTAAGTCTTTTTTAATTAAAAAAAAAAGGTAATTAATGTGAGCAGTCATGTATTGTCACAAGTGCTTTGTAGACAAACATTTATCAGTGAGTAATGCACCAACAAAGAAACGACCTGCCCTTATCATGTAAAAGCAGCTTGTTTTTACATCGCGAAGGCCTTAAATGAAACACTATGATCAGCAGAACCCTGAATATTTGTTCCGTTCAACAATATTGGATAATACACCTAAGACTGATGTGAGTGCTTACACAAACCTTTTTTTGTGATAAGAATGGACACATTACAATGAAAAACATTTACTGTAATAAATTACCAGCAATTATGTAACAACTGACAACACACAAGATTGAATTCAACGCTATAACGTTAGTACATCAATTTCTAAAACTGGTACTGATATTTCTTGCGTGACTAAATATGTTGTTGTCCGATAGTATCTATGCTGTTTTTTATTTGTCAACAAAAAAAATATTCGTAGTTTCCAGCTACGGTATGAAAACGGCAGCGTGACAGTTTAGTTGTGCCTCCTAAATGCAGATTAACACTCTGCTATAATTCACCCTGATAATGTTTCTTGAGAAGAAGCTTAAATTAAACCCTCTCCATTCTAATCTCTCTTTACTGCCTAATTCCCAAGTCACTTAAAACACGACTGCAGCAATCTCATGTTATCTAGTGACTATTGGAGCAGTCAGTTGGTTATAGCATCCCCTCTTACACGGTTTTATATCGTCTACATTTGCTGTGTCAGACTTGAGGCTGATTGCGTCCATCAACGATTTAACCGACAGCACCAAAGTAAAAACAATTAGCGTTAACCTTATTGACGTAGGTTTCTCTTGAGGGACTCCAACCTCCTGAGAAACCTAAAGATGCCTGCGTCAAGCACCATCTTGCCATTATGTCCTCATTTGTGCACCCATTCAGCGAAATGATCCACCAAAGCCACACAAATTATCTCTGCGAATGCTTTTAAAATTGGCACTATTTTTTTTTTTGCTACAGAAGGATATGTTAGTGCTTTTGCAGTGCACATAGTGTGCCAATCTTCATTTCATGTCTTGTAATTTTATTACTTTTTCTTACAATCCAGCCGCTGCCATAAGAATTAGAAGGGCCTCAAATTACCCCTGCCCTGTTAAAAAAACAAAATTTATGCATAAATATTAGATTGGATTTTAAAAATCTCAAGGAGATTGACCTTCCCAGAATTACATTTTTTTGGGAAATTGTGGATTATGCCAAACCAGAGCAAAAAATAGAGTTTGGAAGAACAGCAGCAAGGTATATCCTGAACTATCAGCGGTAAATAAACACGACTTACAGGTGGAAGTATGTAGTCAGGTGACTTTCAAAGCGTTGTAGTCCAATTTAATGTAAGTGATGTTTTCTAGTCAGTCGGTAAAGAAGCTGAAAGAAGAGCAGTAGATCTGATAAGAGCTTGTGGAGACAGCGCAAATGAGCAAATGGAGGGCAAATAAAAAAGGCTAGAGAACAAACCCAAACTAAGACCAAAACGCAAATCATCTTTTCCAGAGTAAAGCCAAACCTCAAAACAAACACAAAATCACACATTATGACGCCCTAATGAGAATGAGCCACAGGCCTACAGTCATATCCAAAATAGACCTTATTACTGTTGCGAATAATGATGCAATCTTTCACTTATTCAGATGTAATACCTTAGATGCAATTATACCAAAAAAATAAATACTATTTGTCTTTCAAGATGCAATTATACCAAAAAAATAAATACTATTTGTCTTTCAAGTCTTGCTAATTAAGCTATTTTGTCCAAAGTGAATTCTCCAAAATATCAAAATATAACAAAATATCTCAAAGCGATGTTTACTTCTGTCCAACATATGGGGTCATTTGAAGAACCTTGCCTAAGGTAAAATACAGCATGAGCAGTTTTGCAATGAACTACGTGAGTATCGCCAGCGGGCCCCTTTGCCAAATGCTCTGTATGTTCCCCTCGGTTGGTAGCACAGTGTGTACGACGACTTCACAGCCCTCGCACTTAAAAGGAGACTCGGCTCATTAGCGCAAATCCCTTTAAATGACGCTGATGCTACTTTTGCCCTTTGTTTTTCTCCTACTCCTTTCTTTTGTATCCTGCTCAATAAAATGGGACATTGATTCTCTCCCCTATGTTTTGATTTTGTCTGAAGAGCAGGAAACATTGTTAGTTAAGTGTTGCATGCAAGAAGTGAAGGGTGCACATTTGCATCTGGATTATAAGGGATTTTTTTCGGTCATTATATCCAATTGCAAATTATGAAAATGATGCAGCCATTAAAAGGGTTTGCAGAAAATGTGCAAGCCTGCACAGATGCATACGTACGCACACATTTGATGCACACCAATTAGATGCAGACAGAATCACAGATGTTGATGCCAGAGGCCGACGTTAAAATATCATGCACAGTTTAAAGTGATGTCTTGATGCTTATATGTCTATCCCTTTTCTCTCCTTTCTATCTATTTTTCATGTGTCCATCATGGTAAGATTTAAAGGGTGAAACTTACCCATAGACAACCATAAACGGTGCAGAAAAATGCAAACCGAAATTGGTTTCGTTTCCTGACGACATCTTGTACTTTACACATTTTTGATATGTGATAAATATGAAATTAGCTTATCTTAATCCATATGTTTATAGAGACCTTTTAAAATGATGGTCACATGCAAATTCACAATTTTCTAAAAATCATCTGTTTTGTATACCCAGACCAACGATGTGGCAGGAAACACATGGAATTGGCTCTACTTCATCCCTCTCATCATCATTGGCTCTTTCTTCATGCTCAACTTGGTGCTTGGTGTGCTATCAGGGTAAGTCATTTTTATCCTTTCACTAAAAGTCTAAATGTATATTTTGGCTCAGAATTAGAATTCTAATCAGAGCTATTGGAACATAATAAGGATTAAACACATTGAATACTTATATTGATTTTTTTAATTAATTAATGTGAAGAAAAAAAAAAAAACATCACATGGCCCCACCCATGACAAAAATGGAAACTTCATTTAAAATCGTGGTCAAACTTCTCGCCCTTGGGAAAATATTCATCCTATGCAAAAGCTAGGGCGTGAAGGTCAACGTGCCGCAATCTATGATTTCATCTAATCATCTCCTGTTGATGAATCTGACTTCTGTCAAGTAATTTGCATAGTTGCAAAATTTGAACGGAAGCAAATGTCTGATTTATTGATCCAAGAAACACCACTGAGAAAGTAAAAAAAAACAAAAAAACACAGGATCTGCACTTCTAATCAAGGTGCACTTGCGATCCTTAAATTGTTTGTGGTTGTTTTGGGTTGGTAACCGCAATCTTGATGCATGTCACACTGCAAGGTGACTTGTATAAATGAATTGCTACAAAAAGTCAAACTGTCCAGCATCAAATTGCAGTCATGACCGTTTGTGTGATAAATGGCAATGGCACAGATTCCTGCCTACAACCTTTCTGTTTTTCTTTACATTTAATTTTTACTTGCATTGTTGTAGAATTAATGTTAAATGTAAGCTGAATTTAGTTTTTTATTCCTCATTTCTGGTAAAGAAGAAAGAAGTTGAAAGATCACATACCTATACATGTATGGTTGTTGTTGGGTCTTTTTCTTTTTAGCAATGAATTATACGATCTGTGGTGTGACCCATGGTCCTCCTGAACATAGTTAGTGTCTTCTAGGTCAGCAAAAGCTAGCAACATTATGTGGAAATAAAACATGTTTTTTTTTTATCTATCTTGAAATCACCTTGTCAAATTCTTTTGTATGACATCCACTTAAGTGCGGAAAATAAACACATTCAATTGCTTTTAACCTTAAAGTGAAGGCAGTCACTTTGCTGCAGCAGAAAAATACATACAATCTATACGAACACAATATCCATAAACGAGGTTCTGTTTCAATTTTCATCAAAGCTGCCATACAGTATTTACTCTGCTGTTAATTGCCTTTTTTTCCAAATCATTTAATCTGACATGCATTGTAAACGCAACAGAAGAATGTCTAGTGTAAAATGTGTTTACCCTTTGTGACAATTAAAGCATCGTGTCGATTCCACAGAGAGTTTGCCAAAGAGAGAGAGCGGGTGGAGAAAAGACAGGAATTCCTCAAGCTTCGAAGGCAGCAACAAATTGAGAGAGAGCTTACGGGATACCTAGAATGGATCTGCAAAGCCGGTTGGCCCCATCCCTAAACCTGTGCTAATGTTTAAATCCCCCCAAATCATGAAAATGTTACTTTTGTTTCTTCTGCAGAGGAGGTGTTGCTAGAGGAAGAGGAGGAGATTGCAGAGGAGAAGTCACCTCTGGATGGTGCGTGGTACAAGAGGAAACAAAATCTGCCAGGTACAAAATACTAAAAGTGCTTTCACACCAAATTACCTGGAACAAAAAATGATTGTGGCCTATTTTAGTTTGGCATTCAGACAACAGCCTGTGTTTCTGGACCATGAAAGTATATCAGGTTGATTGACTGAATAAGATTTCTTTTTTTTCCCTTTTTTTGGTGTGAAAATAATTTTAAAAAATTAAATACTGAGGTCCAGTATTGATATTACTGTTATGTTATTATAATTATGTATTATGTTATCTCTCTCTCTCTCTCTCTCTCTCTCTCTCTCTCTCTCTCTCTCTCTCTCTCTCTCTCTCTCTCTCTCTCTCTCTCTCTCTCTCTCTCTCTCTCGCTCTCTCTCTCGACATTTTCATGTCCAACATCAGGTGATTTATTAGACAGAAATTTGACTGAAAGAAAAACCAAACACTGTGACAATGTGTCAGCGGCCACGTGCCAATTAAAATCCATATTAGTTCGTTTTTTTTTCCATTTCAAAGCTAGCGGGAAGGCAGAACATCAAAACAAGATTGATGCCTTCTCATAAAAATTGCCCATTCACTCACACTTGCAATTAGTTTTCTTTCAAACACACATACACACAGCTGTACCATGTACATATATTCTAATTCTTTTTATCCTACTGTTGTTCTGCATCAATCTTTACAGTCCTGAAACGAAGCAAAATTAAGAAGGGTAAAAATGACCTGATCGGTGCTGAAGAAGGGGAAGATCCATTTGCTGACATCTCCTCTGTTGGTAAGCCTGACGTTGTTTTTCTGCACCAGCAGATCACCTCCGACCTTCACATAGTGTCTCCTCAAAAGTTGACCTTTGGAATAAAAGCCACCTTAAAAGCCTGTCTTTGACAATAAATATAGCCATCCCGACTGACTCAGGTCTGGGGTTAAAGTGGCATGTTACGTCAACACTATAAAACACGGTTACATATCCAACTTGCCTGAGCTGTGAGCATCACCGAAGCACTTCAACACCATCTGGATCTGGTATTAGAGAAGGAATGTATAATTAACTGTTTGCTTAAAATACTGTTACCTTCAGAATGTGAGAATATGAATTCGGAAATGAATTGGCTTCACAGAAACAAGCAAAGAGAACGTGTCGTTTATTGTCTGCAACTAGGTAAAAACATGATACGTAATTGAAGATATTTTTGTGCTGCCACTATTTAAATGCTTGCTACAGAGTGTATATGGATAAGAGCGAGCAAAGCTAATGCAGTCATCGTGCATGTTGAAACTGTGAAATTATATTTACACTCTCTATATACAATATACACAGACACATAGAGTATACTTCATGTCTGCTATGGTATCCCTTTTTGCGCTTTTGGAAATTTTGAAACCACATTTTTTGTTGTCATCTTGATTTGACTCACAAATTTTTGTGCTTGTGGGATTTGTGCAGCAAAATAAAAGTGATAGGGAAAACGAAGCTTCAAATTTGATTCATGAACCAGTTGTTGTATTTGTTGACTCTAGATGGCAGTGTTGTATATAAATAAAGGGGTTACTCTATTCAGTTGAACAGAGTACACCATCAAGAGCAGCCCAAAAATACTTACAGTTTCACGAGGCAAATATGAAGCTTTATTTACCCATAACTGCCGAAAATCCAAATGACTTGCCGACAGAGTCAGAGGAAACTGTCGAGAATGAAAAACAATGCGCCTTTGGTAGCTTTGGTAGCTTTTGAAGCTGTCACTCAGGTAGAATACAAAATTTAAAGTATTGTACAAACCATTTTATGTCATGTTCAGCTCCCCCTGGTTCTCCCTTTGGTCGGGCCAGTGTGAAAAGCAGCACGAAGATGGACAGCTCGTCTTATTTTCGTCGTAAGGAGAAGCGGACTCGTTTCTTTATCCGGCGAATGGTAAAAGCACAGAGCTTCTACTGGATCGTTCTGTGTCTGGTTGGCCTGAACACTCTGTGCGTGGCCATAGTCCACTACGATCAACCCGCGTGGCTTACAACAGCCCTGTGTAAGTCACACAATTTGCCTCAAATGAAAGCTGTGTACATTTATCAGTCTCTGTTATGTTGTCCATGTTTATAACAGACACAGCAGAGTTTGTTTTCTTGGGTTTGTTTCTCACCGAGATGACCTTGAAGATGTATGGCCTTGGACCACGGAATTATTTCCACTCCTCCTTTAACTGCTTTGATTTTGGGGTAAGTGAATCCTGTTTTTCTAACACCAGTGCAGATCGATGATCAGGTCTTAAGAGAGCGAGTGCTTCTTTTCTAATCCACTTGGTAAAATTAAGGAACTTTGAACTGTGGACCAACTATTCTCCCTCCTCTAACATCTAGGTGATTGTGGGAAGTATTTTTGAGGTGATCTGGGACATGATCAAGCCCGGAGCATCATTTGGAATCAGTGTGTTGAGAGCACTGAGACTGCTAAGAATCTTCAAAGTCACTAAGTGAGTTTCTTTCCACAAAGATAAAATAATATCACCAAACTATCATGACACAATTTATTACAAACTGCAGCATGATGTAACCAAGATTGTGGTGGAAACAAAGAGATTCGATGTCTTGTCAAAATGTATTCATATTAGATTTTGTTGCGATTAGTTGGGCACAGCACAACTTTGACCAATACAAACGGTGTAGTTCCACTTTTCCTCAATACATGTCAGTTATGAAAATATTCTGTTCAGCTATTAGATCTTTTGTTCTGTTTCCCAGCTTTGATCAGTAATTGTTGTCCTTGTTCTGTAACTTAGGTATTGGAACTCCCTGAGGAACCTTGTGGTCTCTCTTCTTAATTCCATGAAGTCAATTATCAGTTTGCTTTTCCTCCTCTTTCTATTCATCGTTGTCTTCGCTCTGCTGGGCATGCAGCTCTTTGGAGGACAGTGAGTAATATCTTGAAGCTGTCCCACTCATACAGTCTGACTGATCTTTCTTCTCATTCTTCTCTGTCCAGCGCTTGATTTAATATGCACACAGACTGTGCTTGGCTCTTCTTGAGTTCTAATTAGTTCACTGTTTGTTTCATGCCTGCATACCCCCCCCCCCCCCCCCCCACACACACACACACATATACACACACCACTGGCACACGTACTGTACACAAGTGCTCGTATTCTCCCTAAACCATTTCCCCACCCGACCCTTCTTGTATTGAGCCAGTGGCCCTGCATGGCGCTGGTGACAGACATGTTGGCGCAGCAGGAAGCTGGCAAAGTAGCAGCAGTGACTGTGGCTCTTTGATACCACTCCCAGCAAGGAGTCCTATGCTATCTAATGATGGGAGCACTTCATAATCCAGCTGACATTTAGTCCTGAATACTCAACTCACATATTAGTCTGCTTTTACAAGTTTTGAACCACTCTAGAATAAATGGTCCAAGTATTTGCTACACTAGCAAAATGTAATTGGTCAATTCGAAAGAATGCTTTAAGGCTAATTCTTTATGTAAAAGGACTTTAACAATGTGTTGTTGTATTTTTTCCTGCTTGTTTTATGTATCCCTAAATATATATTACATCCTGAAAGAATATTGCTGCTCTTGGCGAAATCATTAGTTCAATGAAGTATAACACTAAAACAAAACTGAGCTGACAGATGACTGCTTGTAAACAAGTCAACTGTTTCTTTCTAAAGCACTTAAAATCAAAGGTGACAGCTCAGAAGCCGCACAGTGCTGACTCAGACTTGTGAGAAAGCATTTTATTGATTATTGTTTCATTACTTTAGTCATCTTCCACAAAGAATTGTCTTGACGTTCTGATGGTTAAAGCTTCTCTCCATTGACTAGATTCAATCAAAACAAATTTGACCAGTATATTCATCCATACATTTTCTATAGTGCTTGCCCATGTCCACACTTGCTTTCTGACTGAGCTGAAAACTAGTCCAAATGACTCAAAGCAAAAGGTTTTATAGTTTGTGTATAAAGCACTTGGCATGCTATCAAAAAAGAACAAAGTAGGGATATTTGTTTCAATCAAACTCTTCATTTATTCACCTCATAGACCTTTTAAGTATGCATATTGAGCCTTTCCCAGATCAATTTGCCTCTCCTCTAGAACCTCCTGATTTGATTTGTTTTTGATTTTCATGGGTGGTAATCAGCAATGGCAGAGAAATACTTTGTTCCATTAGGTTGACCTTTTAGAAACATAACATAATGCATAATATCCTTTTAAGTGATTCACTGTAAGTAGGAAAAACAACAAGTAGCAAAGAGAAATGGCTCTTTTTTTATGGCTTCATCTTACAATGTGTAACCCAGTGCGATTCAGTTAGCTACCCGCGGGCCACATGCGGCCCAGAACCAAGTGGAACAGCTTGTGGTCCAGCCGTCCTGAAATGAATTGCATTCATACGGTGTTTGATACCGTGAATGCAACTCTTGTGTAGCCTATCCACATTGGCCACATTGTTTTTTTTTTTTTTTTTTATGTGGCTACGCTAAAAACAGGAGTAATGGCAAGAAGTAATGTGGAAAACACATGCCTGTTTCAACTTTCGTAATGTTGTCAAGGAAAATCGTTGATTCACTCATTTGTATGGGCGGACTACCGTAATTTTCGGACTATAAGTCGCGGTTTTTTTTCATAGTTTGGGTGGGGGGGCGACTTATACTCAGGAGCGATTTATATACATATATATGGTTTTTTTTCACTTTTTTGGGCATTTTATGGCTGGTGCGACTTATACTCCGGTGCGACTTATAGTCCGAAAATTACGGTACATTTCTTGATTTGAAAATTCGCCCCAACTAAATTTGTGATTCAATAGCCCTGATGTAACCAATTGTGACAGTTGTCGCAAAAAGTAAATTCCAATGACTGGAAGATGACTTTTACGTATTTTATTTTATTTGTAGCAGGATAATAGACTGATAGATGTACGTATAGTAGAAAAGTAGTATTTGTATTGCCAGCACTGTTGTCAAGTGGTCACCCACTAGTTTGTATGTTGCCACATACTGCTTTTGCTGGGTTTTTATAGTATTCACACCTTTAGTATGTGTTAAGCAGCCTTTCACTTGTATTCGGTTCTCCTTGGACTGACAATCCTCACAAACACCACGTCTGGCTGCCTTGAAAGCAGCAGGCTGTTGCTATGGCACCCACTCTTCTATCAGTCAATGCCATCATTAGCGCCACATCAGTCTCTTGTGATGGACAAGTGTGAGATGAGTCTGACGTCCACACAGTGCTTTCAGCCAGCAGTGCACATTTGGTGGCATACATGTTTACACGAGCAACAAACAATGTTCGTTTTAAGTTTTATGAGTAAAACTAATTATGCTAAATAATAGTCAGTCTTTCAGGAAGAATGTTTTGTGGATAATGAGTAAAGCAACCACTAACACAATTCCTCATGAAAAAGGATCCTTTTAATCCTAACAAAATGTTATGTAATGGCATGTTAAAAAAATCAAGGAACATTTTTTTATGCATCCTGAATTAATTCTTTTGTTCAGATATTATGTTTTTCCTGAATGCATTTTTTTTGTTCGGATGTTCTGGCACACAACACACCAAACATGTCTCTGTAAAATTGAGAATTAAAAGATAAACAGCTGGAGGCAGTGGACCATCTCCCTGCTGAGACTCAAAGGACATCACGTCTGTTTGTGATAAGCTTTGACAAAATATGCAGCCTTTACTGTAATGACTACAAAATAGTTTTTCGTGTTTTTTTTTCCATGTTTGAACATCAGGCAAACTCAGCCTACCCTTTTATATATATATATATATATATATATATATATATATATTTCTCAGTTCCAAATTCATGAATTTTAAGGCAGTGCTTTCTTCAATTTTAACTCAATGCGTTTCTAACGACCAAAAGTACAACATCTAATAGCATAAACATTCACAAATATAAATGTGTTAAATTAGTTACAAACGGGTATAAATTAAATAAAATCAGGTCTGTTTGAAGAAGACCTGTTTTTTATTTTATGTAATCGCCACCTTTTCCCCCCCAGCCCATTTTAAAATGTATAAATATGCACAATGGTTAAACTGGAGGGGTGGCATTACCCAGTTGGGAGTTAGGATTCACGTGACACGCACTTCTCGAATTGATTTAACAAAGTCTCTGTGGGTGCCTTTTGGATGAGCACTCCCAATCCCCATTATCGCAGCAAACAGAGGTCAGAACTCACAAGCACAGCAGCCCACCGCCTGCAGTGGACCCACTAATTCACAAGAGGAAAATAGGAGAGCCAATAGTGGGTGAGGCGTGTTAGGAAGGAAAAGAAGGCTTAGAAAGAAACGGAACAAAGATGCGCGTGTGATGAAGGATGCCGTGATCAGACATGGGGGATGGGGTGGGGCAATCGTGAAAGGAAACGAGCATGCAGAGATACAATATAATGCCATACCAAGGGAGGCAAAGCTTATTGAATTACAGAAGATGCCGCTCCCCACTCCCTTCTAATACAGTGCAAGTGAGAGCAAAAGCTGTATGGCTGGCTGATAATGGTTTACCTCTACTGGGTTATTGTAGTGTTTTCTATGTAAAAAAAGAGAATCTAGATTTTATGTATATGTAACATACCACACATCTCAACATGCATTTATCACGTGATCTTGTCGAGGGGAAGAAGTAGGCTGCAATTTGGTGTTAATGGCACAAGTGGTCTTGTGGTAACAAAGTGCACCACATCCTCTCCTCATTTTAATTTTCAGCTCCACATCTCGCACACATATAGAATCACTGTACAGTAGCAAAAAAGATTACGTCTGAACGCCTCCCCGACAGTGCCTCAGCTTGTAATTTTGTCATTACTGAACTGCTTTAATTTTCTTTTGCAAGCAATAAAAAAAAAAAAAGAATCATTTTAGTGACACAGTACAAAGCCTCACAGAGGAGAGATTATGTCATCACATTCATTTGTATGTTTGTTGGCACAACTTGGAACGTACCAAACTTGCCTAAGACTTGATGACTCGTGTCAGCTTGAATATGATTGGCCTTGACAGAATTCTACGCCCTTCTTATGACATGCTGAGTGAGTTGCTAACTTTTCTCCTCCTCCTTTCATTTAGATTCAACTTTGAGGATGAAACACCTACAACAAACTTTGATACCTTTCCAGCGGCCATCCTCACTGTGTTTCAGGTGGGGCAGCCCTAATATAAGGACTGTAACACACACACACACACACACACACACACACACACACACACACACACACGGGTTCATCTTGAAAATGAGAAACTCTTGACTTTATGGAAGCTGTAAGATTATTATCAGTCATGTTAATAAGAAGAAATTACTGCTCTGTGTACCTTTTGCCTCCTGACAAGATCACTTATAATCCCTTAATTAGTCTGTGTTCACAACCCTTTATGCTGCGAGATAATTAAGTTCTGTGCTGTACTCTAAAAGCCCAAGTGTCATTGGAATTCTTTTGACTCACTCAGATTTTAACTGGGGAAGACTGGAATGCGGTGATGTACCATGGCATAGAGTCACAAGGAGGTGTTCGCCGTGGAATGTTTTCTTCTGTCTACTTCATTGTCCTTACACTTTTTGGAAACTGTATCCTCTTATTAGTAAAAGCTAAATTAGCATATTGAGGTAATGCTTTTTGTTTGAATAATTGCTTAGGAGAAAAATATGTGAGGAAAATGTATTGTGAATTAGAAGCCAAGTTAAAGTTTGAGAGCTTTAGTGGATGTGGATCACAAATTAAATGTTTTTTTTCCCATTGGCCCATCTTTACCAAAACGCATGAAAATCCTTTGGAATTACTTCAAATCCTGCATAAACTGGTCATAAAATGTGATCTGATCTGCTGCCAAGTCCCAACAACAGAGAAAGACAGTGTTGTTAAGCTAATACAACAAGAGCAATGTTTTTATTGAACACATTATGCAATGTGCAGGGTGAAACAATAATGTAAACACTGAGGCTAATGTCCAAGAGCCAGGTGGTGTCAGATGCTAGTCAACCGAAGTAATCGATTTGATGAAATTGGAGGTATTGGGTTCACAAAGAAACAAATGGTTGCCATGAGACGACATGATAGTAATAAACCACTGCTGTCCCAATAAATAAATAAATGAATAGATGAATGAATGAATGAATGACTGAAATAAATAAATAAATAAATTAATAAATAAATAAATAAATAAATACATACATGCATACATACATACATACATACATACATACATACATACATACATACATACATACATACATACATACATACATAAGACCATAAAGTGGTCCAGTGGTGTTAGTTCATGAAGACTGTTTGTATGACTTAGATAAAAATGAGAACACATTTCATAACCAATGTATGCAGGATTTAAGTATTTCCAGGCCATTCACAAAGTGTTTTATTAGTCTCCCAGAATAACTCCTCATTTCATACAATCCTGTGCTTCTGAAAGAATTAATCAAATTCCCACAGAGTGAGTCTTCTAAATCTGTTTCTTTGAGCAGCTCACCTTTCTTTTTTATGACGGTTTAGTCGGTAAATATGCCCTCCCAAAATGCCTTATGATGAGTGTAACCTGTGACAGAGTAACTCCATAATTTGTCCTGAGTCATGTTGTTTCTCAGACACCCTACTGAATGTCTTCTTGGCTATCGCTGTTGATAATCTTGCAAATGCACAGGAGCTAACAAAGGTACGCTCAGGCTTTCTATTTTAATGAAATACATACAACTAACTGTGTTGCATAATACTGCAACCTGGCTACAGGATGAAGAAGAACAGGAGGAGGCAGCCAATAAGAAGCTTGCTCTGCAGAAGGCTTTGGAGGTGAAGGAAGTCAGTCCCATGTCAGCAGCCAACATCTCAATCGCTGCGTAAGTTTCTGTGCAACATTTTCTTCCACAACCATGATGAAATATATTTTTTTCATTTAATCTGTTGTCATCCTCCAAGCCCATCAAATATTCTGTGTGTTTGTTTTACGCTCATATTCTCCACCTAGGAGAGAGCCCCTGTGGCTTTGAATGTCCCCCCCACCCCCAGTTCACCTTAAATTACAGACAAGAGAGTCAGTATTACTTGGCACTGTTTTTATCTTCAAAATTTTCAGAGCTAAAAAAATGTCATTGGAGCATCAAAACAGAAATTATGAGAAGTAATTTGTAGAACAAGTACACATCACAGAGTATTTATTTGCTAGTTGCAAAACGAGCCGTGCTCATGACAAACATCCATTAATGATTAACCTTGAGAAGATGAGCATCAACTCCACGGAATTTTTATGACGTTTATTTGACATGCTCAATTATGGATAAATATGAATCACGAATATTTTGGTAATGGTTGAAATAATGATTGGTCAAACGATTGTTTATTTTTTGGTACAAAACAAGAAATTGTTTTCACATGTAAAAAAAATATTAGGACACATTTCTTTGAAACACGATAATTATGTAAGTTCCTTAATGGACCACACATTTTTTATAACAATGCAAAAGCACTGTATAATTTTTCTTACAATTATGCAAATTTGTAATTGGAGTGAAATAATCGTAATTGTAATTGAATTTTGATTAATTGCACAGCCCTGATATCATATAATAGGTAATTAACTAGTTAAATCATATATTATAAATTAAGATTATCCTTTAATGTGTCATAAAGGTTTCCAGGCTGGGTTTCTGAATCGGGCTAGATGAAACAAAGGCTAAAAATTGGGATATATATTGAAAGGCAGGGCTAGCTCCTATTTATTTGAATGGAACAAGCACGCTTTGCTGTTCAATCCACAGCTACATATTAAATTACAAATACGGTTAAGGACGGCCGTAAAACACATTACACTGAATGTGTACTGTATTGTTTTTATGGGTTGGAAGAGCACTGCTAGTATGTGTCGCTTGCTTAAAAGCCAGAAATTGATCTTTCACCTGTGTAAGAGCTCCTGTGTTTTAGTTGGATACAACTTGAAAAGTCACCACATCGTGGTTTCTATTTTGAATCACCACTAAACTATCGGCTGAGACTTGACCACTCGTGATAACACTGCTCGAGTGTTCAGTGGTGTTGTGCCGCATCACTCAATGTGAGGCAGTTTTAAAATGCATCACATGAAAACAAAAGACTTCTTAAATTTGGTTCATTTTTTAAGATAAATACTGGCTAGCTGCCTTATCCCTCTCATACCCATTGTCATCCTTGTTACTTTCCTGTGCATTAGTATCCTGTGTTCTTCAAATGTTTGAAAGTGGATAGTGTGTTTAGACATTGGTGAGCTTGCCCGTAAAAAACAGTTTTTGTTTGAAATGTACTGGTTTTGTTTGCAAACTCGGGGTTTCATGTCATGGCATTTTCTTGACAAAATTAGCCATAATTTTAGCTAAAAACACGACTGTTTGAACACCATACAAAATCTTGTAGTTACAAATTCAACTTGAAAATGTCTTTGGAATGAAAGTCCTGACTATTTTACAGGTTCAGTTTCTGCTTTTCTTAACACGTTTGCTTACTAGTAGTAGTTGCACAGATTTGTTCTTTGGAGTAATTTAGAAGGGAACATGTGGACAGACTAAGTCTCCACCTTTTCCCTTCATATTTGTGTCTCATTTTTCTTTTGTTTTTTTGTTCTGCATGTACAGTTTTGTAAAGCAAAATCGAGATGCAATCTCTCGCAGGTCGTCCATCAACAGCATTCAGTCACTGTGAGTTATCACTCTATGTTACAATATTCTCCTCTTTGTCTCCTCTCCTCTGTCCTCCCCATTCAGACTCAATTACTCCCTATATAATTAGTTTCCTACTCTTCCTCACTGGGGTTCCTCAAATCACAATTGTCTGTCTTGTCGTTAATGTCAGCAAAGTAGACCATTATTCAAATACATCATACAAAGCAAACAGCTACCATAAATGTTCCTTACAAATGGCAAATTATTAAAAGGAAAATTAAAACCTAAATCTTTCCAAAAGTATCAAATGTATTGGCTTGAACCATAGTTACAACAGAGAAGTAAGCTACAAAACAGACATTTTTTGAACTTTTTGTTTAATATTTGAAAATGTTTTTTTTATTTTAACACTGTCTGCAGTGAAGCCAATAACTTGCTTATTGCCAGACTGCGTAAACATAATCATTGTTGTGGGGTGTCTGAATGTATAACAGCTCAAAAATAAGTTTATGGAGGCAGACTATTTGACATCTCTTGAGATAACGCAAAGATGAATTTGGTTTATACGCCTCATGGGATCTTAAGCATGTCGCACATAAAGAATAATTTAATCTCGTCAGTGTCTTTGTCACTTCCAACTCTGGGAAATACAACCTTTTTGTGTTGCTTACGTGTGCGTGTGGAATCCTTTCCTTTGTGTCCTTTGCCTGTCTGTCTGCTTGTCTGTCTGTCTGTCTGTCTTCTGTCTGTCTCTTAGGAGTTATAGTATCTACTCTACCCCTGCTCGACGAATCTTGAGGTACAGGTGACCAGATGGAACAAACTTAAGTAACCAATAAAGTACCATGTAAATAAATCATATAAACACAGTAAGCACTGATTTTTTCGGGGGTTAGATGGAAATAAGAAAACATAAAAAGCACATGATATAAAAAGCACAAATTTCACCCATTTGTGTCTTCATTCACGGTTGCCATACATGTTGGATACAGGCATGCCATGTCTGCAGAGGTTGACAGGATACGATATGGTTTTATAATCCAAAACATTACAACGCTAGATAAGAAGAGTTTGGCATTCCCTCAGAACACTTTAGTATCGTTCTGTTGCTCATGAACATTTCGTAGTAAACACAGTAGACTCGTTACTAAGGCAGCAAACACGATAAAACATATCGTGTTTTGCTGAAGTCCCATTTGCGACATTCCATATGGTTATGAGCATATTCAATCAAGTTAACAATAAACGCAGTAATCAGTCTCTCATCTTGAAGAAACACTGAAATAGCAAAAGGCCATTTTTCTTAAGAACGGGATCTGTTGAATGTAATTTCTAGGGTACTTTATCACAGCAAAGGCAACACTTGCAGCAACCATGTACCTTTTTTTTCTGGATGGTTTAAAGATTGCTGGGGCCTGGCATATTTCACATTAATAGTGGATATAGTACTTTATTCTACTTTAATTCTTGTGTCTAACTGTTTGTCAAAGCAAGAATGAATGAGTTTCTTTCAATTGGAAAGACTTAACTGGAAAAGTTAAAGACCTCTTACACTTACCTTAATGACAGGAATGTGAGTAGGGATGTATATTTATTGATATAACTCAAAACAGTCCTTGTTACAGGTGGTAACTTTATTTCCATTTAAGTGTGTGAACATCGTCTTATATGAAAGACGACAGGGAGAAATAGTCGCAAATGTTTCTAACCAACCCAATTCGCAGCATAAGTAAAGGGAATTGTTTTCACTTTCAACTCGTAAAAATGTGAAATACTTACACTTTATTACATTTGACCCTTAGCCAGTAAATTACATTTTCTGCATATCATTATATATCATGTATGAAAAGTGCTTGATAAATAGAGCTTGATTGATTATTATACTAGGTTGTGGATCTATCTCGGCATGAAGAATGTCTAAGAGAGGGTGCTATCACAAGTGTTATCGAGTACACGTTGTTTGCTAAAGATTGAGGGATCGTCTAAATTGCTTGTGAAAATGGAAGTCTTTGGTATAAATAGACATTTGTTCATGACTATGGCATCCTGGGTGCATGCAGACATATATTCTGTATTGTAGTTTGGGGGATTATGATCTGATTTCACTGCATTTTGGTTTCATGTATTTTCTGCAAAGCCTAAATGTTTTAACAGAACCCTTATTTACGTTTCATAGTGATGGGAAAATGAAGCTTCAGATTTACTTCATGAACCAGTTGTAATTTTTTGGCTACTCTCGATGGCACTCTGTTCGACAATGGGCTGAAAGTACACTGACATTTTTTAAACCTCTTTCTTTAAACCATCAGTGCCATCTTGAGGAGTCAAAAACTACAACTGTTTCATGAATCAAATTTGAAACTTCTTCTTCCCATCACTAATATTACATAAGCATGATCAATGAAAGCTGTCATGATGGACATTTGTGCTCTTCACCACTCATCATTTTGTGACATCTTGGTAACTTTGAGTCTATAGGGGCCAAACAAATAGCTGTTGATATCAGAAATGATGAATTTAACATCAATGCTAGAGTTGGCCTGTCCGTCTGTGAACTGTAGGTGCCAAAATATGTTCAAACGCCATGTTTTTAAAAACATAGTAAAGGAAAGACATCTGAAATAACATAGCGTTAATTGTGACATCTCCATGTGGGATTTTGTGTGTGTGTGTGTGTCTAGTAAGGAACAGCAACGAACAGCCAAAACCATGTCAGTGTGGGAGCAGAGAACCAACCAACTGAGGAGACACAACATAAGAACTAGCAACGAGGCTTTGTTTAATGAACTCGACCCAGAGGAACGCCTACGACTGTCCTCTGTTCTCCATCTCCATCCTGACATGATGACTCACCTGGATAGACCCCTTGTGGTAGAGTCCAGGAACAGCGACCTTACTAACAGGCCACCTGAAGAGGGAGAGCAAGACAGCACAGGAGACAACTTCCATTCGCACACCAGGAAGCACCATCGCCAACGGGACAGGAACGGCGAGGGCAGGGATGGATGTGATGGTCGTGCGACGAGGCATCACATTCATCACAGCCGGAGCAAAGATCACAATAGCAATGGCGCTCAGACTAAGGAGAGGAGAGGGGAGAGTAGCCACAGTCGGGATGAGGGGCAGCGACGCAGGCGGCATCATCACACGGGCTCCCCGGAAGAGGAGATCTCTGATGCACGAGGAGGAGGGCAAGAGAGAGGGCATCGCCACCACCACTCACACCGTACAGCGAAAGAGGGAAATGGGACATTAGCGAACGGTGCCCATGGAGAGCGCAGAGGCCGGGGAAGGGGAGGGGAAGGTAACGGAGAGAAAAAAGGACGTTGCTCTCGAATGGTCAGAGCGCAGTCGACTCTGGATGGAGACGAAAGCAAAAAGTGCAAGAAAAGTCATAGGTACGTAAGACTCCCAGTACAGATGCAAAATGTGTCCATGACGGCTTTATGATTCATGTGAAATGTAATTTATGAATCCCCAAATATTACAGTGGGACAGAAAAGTACTTAGTCAGCCACCAATTGGATTTTTTCCTTTAATTTTGTGTTCCTATAATGAATATAGACATCTCTCATCTTTCAAGTGGGAGAACGTATACGATTGGTGGGTGACTAAATACTTTTTTGCCCCACTGTATGTCATGTGATTCATAGCTATACAAAATCAATACAATTCAGTCATGGGTATTTTATCATTTTAGTGAAGCTGTTTGCCTTTGGAGAAAAGTTGTGGTCAATCCCCTAAAGATATTGGATCTCATTTGATGAAAAAATATGTTGAAGCGCTATGAAACACCTGATCTCTTTCCTCAGGGAGATGCTGTCTGATGGTGAGGAGGAGGTTCTTGCCACTAGTCCTCTCAGTCTTGGAGACAAGCAAGAAGACGCTGATAACCAAAAGAACTCCACAAGAGCCAGCCAGGCCGGCCTTAACAGCAACACAATTCACATCCCTGTCACCATAACTGCTCCGCCTGGAGAGACAACCATTATTCCCAGTGAGCAGAGCCTTCATCACATCACATTATGCACGCTTTTCAACTGGAGTCTTAGTATTTTAGTCATGGAAATTAACAGTAATTTCAGGACGAGGAAGTAAACATAGTGGCTAAGCCTGCTTTGTTTCCTCGGCTGAAAATCAGTTCACCTTTTGCGAATCATAACAACAATTAAAACTGTACAGTCATATAGTCTCTCTTTCAATTGTGTTCCCTTTGAGCCCACAATATGCAATATTTTTTCACACTAGTGAACAATATTGAGTGCGGCAACTTTGGAGTCAGCGAGGAGAAGAAAGCTCTGGAAGAAGACGATGCTGTCAATAGGCCCCGGCAAATCCTCCCCTATAGTTCCATGTTCATTTTTGGACAAACAAACCCGTAAGTCATTCAGTAATAAGTGCCATTGGATTTTTGTTTATTACCTCCTGATTATTGCATTTTCCAGCGTTTCCTATTTAACCAACTGAGAGTTGAAAAGAAAGAAGAGGTCTTGTTAGTGTACCTAAGGAACTGTTTTGTGATTGTTGACAGGGTGTGAAAACACAACAATTGTTTTGGAACACCTACCGTATTTTCCGCACTATAAGGCGCACCGGATTATAAGGCACACCTTCAATGAATGGCCCATTTTAAAACTTTGTCCATATATAAGATATATACATTTGGCCCGCGGGCCGGACTTTGGACACGCCTGTGGTAGCGGCTCAATATTGGTCCATATATAAGGCGCACCTGATTATAAGGCGCGCTGTCGACTTTTGAGAAAATTGGAGGTTTTAAGGTGCGCCTTACAGTGCGGAAAATACGGTAATTTCCTTAAGGTTTGTAAACAATTTAATTTTTTCCTCTGTGCGGCTGATGCTGCATCTCAAGTTGTTTTATATCGGCTCATGACAAACCAAATGAGTCATCTTGACTGCGAGGGAAACACTTATTGTTCATGGCTTGTTTGGGAGGCATGCCACTCGAACATGAGCTGTCTCTTCATTGTATGCTCTCTGACAATTCCGTGCAGGGTACGGCGGCTGTGTCACTACGTGGTCAACCTGCGCTACTTTGAAATGTGCATCCTGATGGTCATTACCATGAGCAGCATCGCCTTGGCAGCTGAGGATCCTGTGCAATCCAATGCACCGCGTAACAATGTGAGTTAGATTGTGAATATCAGGATCTGACAGAAGCATATTGACCAACTTTTTAAATTAGATTTAGGACGCCATGTTTGCAAAGGAATTTGCCTCTTTATTCTTTTATCACAGATCCAAAAATAATACATAGCTTGGAAGTTCACACAAGCTTGTATGATTTAAAACAAAAATGTGCAAAGATGTGTGATCTGGTATTTTTCACTTTGACAGACTGGCAACCCCAAATAATATTCTGCAATGGGTCAGCATGATTTTGATATAACATTCACGTGTGCTTTTTGTCTTATTTGCGGGTTTTGGGACGAATGGGTTCTGGCTGAGGAGAGTGCAATCATCTATGCGTTCACAAATTTCACAATTTCATTTTACAACATCTTTTCGAATGCTTGATTGTTTTGCAGGTGCTCAAGTATCTGGATTATGTATTCACTGGAGTGTTTACATTTGAGATGGTGATTAAGGTAATAGATATGGCCAAAAAGAATTAGAGGAAGTTTTATTATGCTGAGAATCAAACAAAATAACTGAATAATTGTCATTTGTTTGTTTTTTTCTTCTTCTAATATGATTGTTTTTTTTCTCAAGATGATTGACTTGGGACTGCTCCTCCACCCTGGGTCCTATTTTCGTGATTTATGGAACATTCTCGACTTCATTGTGGTCAGTGGCGCTCTTGTGGCATTCGCCTGCTCGTAAGTAGTCAATTTTAATGTTCTAACAATGATTTTCGTATATAAGCATATAAACAGTTGGCAAAAATTGTCCGACATCAGTGCTGCCATCAATTTATTTGATAACATGGTGTCAACTTGTCAGCCCTGACAAGTCACATGAAAGAAGTGAAATTAACTGGAAATTAGAATAATGTCATTTTTATGTCGAAAGAATCTTGAAAATTATATTCTTATTTAAAATAACATATTAAAATAAAAATTAGCATCTACCTGCAACATGCAAATAAAGTACACGTGCAGTGTTTTAAAATCTATCTCTATATAGTCAGTTTTGTTACGTATGTGCAAACTAGCATTTAAAACGGAAAAAAAAATGAATTAATTGTTTGTGAGAGATAGAACAAGCTTCTTTTCTCAATCTAAGTATTGAATGTTTGCGAGCATTAAATTTGCTACTGTGGTGATAGATTATAATGCAATAGCTATTGGAATGTAAGGCACCAAGGTATGTATATTCCGATCCACCCAAATTAGATATGCATCACTCTGATTTATTTTTTGTAGTCAAATATAAACCTAAATTCCAATGTAGTTGGGATTGTGTATATGGGCACTAACACACCTGTATAGCTGCTGACTGTTGAGCTTTGCATTCATAAAAATCTGGATGCTTTTTTCCTCTTTGGCTCGGAGGACACAACATCCATGTTTTCCAAAAACTATTTTAAATGTGAACTCGTCCGACCACTTTGTTGCAGGAATTAAGTTCAAAATGAGACAATAGTTTCAAAACAATCCAATAAAGTACATGAACATTAAACATTTTGACTTTGTTGTGTATTAATTTGAACATACACTGAAATTGTATTCTAAAATAAGTGTATGTTTTTTTATGTTTTACACAACGTCCCAACGTAATTGGAATTTGTGTTTGGATTTGGCTGCATTTCTAACATCTCTCGAAATAATTGCAGAGTCAATGATACCCCTGAAGCTCATACGGACCTGCAATTTGGGTCTTAAAAGTCCAAAATGTATTTCCCATTCTCTTTAACTCTTTTCTGTCAGTTTTTCCACATCTGCCATTGTTTTCACATGGGCTCTGTCCAAAAATTCTTTACACTCACAGTGTGATCTCTTTCTGTTTTCTGTCACTTGGCTTTCTCCTCTTTTTCAAATTATAAATTGATACTTCTCTGTCTTTTACATGTTGTTGATTATTGTGTATTTGTCCCCCTTTTTTCCACATTTTTTTCCTTCCATCCTCGGTTTCTGCCTTGGATTGCTTTCAGGAGCCTAATGGGGTAATGCCTGAACTTTCAGTCTTTCAGTCTGTGCTTGTCTGTCCTATTTGGATCTTCTGTTTTCTTTCCTGCCCATCATCTGCAGATTTAATCAATTTATCTTCTGCAACCTCACAGCTGAATGAATGTTTCTGTCTAACTCATATCAGTAACAACCAGAGATACTGGCACACGCGTGTGTGTTTGTGTTATAAGAAAAATCAATTTACCTGTTTCTTTTTATCTGATTATGTTGGCAGCTATGACCTATTGTTGCTGACTGAGACAAACATTTTAAAAGCTGCAGCTATTATAAGAGCATAAGCATTAATGTAGATGCAAAGGATGAGTGCTGAATTTAGCATACAAAATAATCAAACCATGCATTTTCATAAAAATGCAAATCTATAGTAAGTGAAATTTGAAAGTTTTGTCAGTATCTCTGTGACCACTAATGCACGGGCCTGCCCTCATATACTAGTACCATTAGTAAGTCTCTAATTCACTCATGCAGGTTATCAGACGCAAACATTTCCTCTTCATAAACCCGTCAACGAGCCTCCCCACTTCTTTCAATCATTTGGTCACTGGGTTCATCATCATTTACCGCAACTTATATTCATGGCGGTTATAGTTTGTTGCAAGACTTACTATAATGATGTTTCTGAGCTGTACTACTCAATAACCATCATCAAGACTAGAAGAAGTCTGTAATCCTTTAGCCATGTTTATGTCAACCTATTTGGCTAAATGAAGCATATTCATGAGAAGCACAGAAAGAGAATAGGCACCATGCGGTAGGGGTATGATGAAATTAATTCTTCCGACCTGTTTTCAGCTATGTTGTAGAGAACATATAGGTAGGTGTGTAAATAGATGTGTGTGTGAGTGTGTGCGTGCGTGCGTGTGTGCGTGCGTGTGTGTGTGTGTGTGTGTGTGTGTGTGTGTGTGTGTGTGTGTGTGTGTGTGTGTGTGTGTGTGTGTGTGTGTGTGTGTGTGTGTGTGTGTGTGAGTGAGTGAGTCCTTTAATTAAGTTGCTGGGGTCATCACCTTTGTCACCATTTTATTTGAATCATACAAGAATGTGAAAACTCCTTTTCATTCACTTTACTTCTCATCTGTTGTCCTTTTTAAACCTGCTATACGATGTCATCATTTAAATAGCCACTGCTATACTTTCACAACATGGTTATCTCTTTTCATAGTTTATATGTATTGTATTTTGTTACAATCATTTGCTCTACATTTGGTTTTTGGCACTTTAGGGGTTTGGGTGTTAATTCATTGCGTGTGTTTGTCTGCTTATCATTGCTTTTTTTTCATCAGATCGCAACAAAGCGTGGCCAGGTGGGAATAGTCCTTATCTACTTTTTGCCTGTCCACACTCCTTTCCCTTCTTTCCTACATGTGAAGCAATAAATGCTTCTCTTCAGGTCTTCTTTTCTCATTGTTGTTCTTTGGCCTCCATCCCAAGGTGTTTGGCAAATGACCATGTGTCCCTCTTCCCTTGTAGAATAACAATAGCTCCTGTCCCAATATTTGAACATCAGGACAAGAAGACAATATTGGGAGCTCCTTCTCCTAGCTTTCAGAAGGTCAACATGCAGTTAATATGTTGAGCGTCACTCAGCAGGTATCAACAGATATCATGAGGTATCGTATCGGGCTGATACCGGCTTAGTTTCATGTATCAGTTACTCCCGAATGCTGCTGATACCAGCCACAAATACACTTCATAATTAAAAACGTTCAACATTGAGTAAGTCCTCCATGCCAGTAGTTGGCGCTGCACTGCAGCATTTTGACACATTGCCAAAACATTGTTTCCGAAAGAAGAGAAAAGTCTATTTTTATCATGATCTGACTGTCATTGTGTTAATTAAAATTGTATGTGTCAAAACTATGATCGATATCTGTACCCAGTGATGATACTGCTGTCTACTTACAATTGTGAATGCTCACACTGGTGTCAGTCTGGAAAAAACGTGTCGTCAAATATCCTAAATTTCAATAATGATAATAAAGACATGACCATTTTACATAATGAGGCATTAAAGCGTACCTGAGTATGTCAACTCAGGCTTAAGAGGATGTGTACTTGAAATACCTGGAGCCTAGATTCTTTACTCAAACACTGCTGACCTGCTGAAAGCTATTAGGAGACTGTATTGCCATCTTCGTGTGTTAAGGTCCTTCAATAACAATTAAGAGCTGGCATTATCTTTTCAGCGTGCATGCCTGGGTAGTCGAGTAATGTGAGCATGAGCAGTGCATGTCATTATTTTAGACTGTAACTGAGGGACCAGAGTGATGGAACCATACATCTCCCTTTCTTTGAGCCTACGGTACCTTTGGACCACGTGTTACAACATGTAGATCAAGGTCACCACTCTCATCTTTGAGCGTTATCGTAGAGTTGTTGATAGGATTATTGTGAAACTCAAGGAGGCTTTTGAGGTATACACCTGGCAACACATACATTTTTTTTTCCCAGTGGGACTGTTAGGTGCCGTAACAATTCTGCTGTCAATATGTTAAAAGCTACTGGAACGCCATCTGACTGGTTGTGTTATTGGTACGTTCCAATTTTCAATTCAGAATAGCATAAAACTTTTTTACTTTGTAAAGACAAGTAGATAGCTCTTCGTGTCAATATTGCAGCGTGTCGCCCACTATGACCAAGAACAACAAAGGAGATGGAAATTTATTATTGGCTGGGATAATTTCACCAGCAAAACTAGTAGAAGAGTTGGCGGCAGTTTAAGCTGTATCTCTCACTCCAGTTCGTGCTGCTTGGCTCCAGTCGGTGTCCTATCGCAAAATTCTTGTCACGTTCGAGGTTGTGAGCACATTGATCCAACCTGTAGTATTTGCTCACCAATACTATTTTATTAGTCTTTGTGTTTTATGTGTGTTTAATTACCCTAATTTGTTGTATGTACAATGAAAGCTTTCTATTCTACTCTACTCTATGTTCAGTTCAGGGTAGGTAGGTCAATGTTTCACTTTTCATTTAGTAACAGCATTAATTCTTTAAAAAAGGTATTTGACATTTTTTTAAATCATCAAGACCCGATGTCACCAAAAAGTGCTTGGAGAAAAAATGAAGTGGTGTTTAAATGTTGTCAATGTGTCAAGAATTAAGGAAATGATGACATTTTAAATCAATAGTGGGAAAAAATGACCCCTTGTTTCAAACTCAAAACAATAGAATGTCCTGTGATCCGTTTTTACGAAAAGAAATTAGGCTACTTTGAAGCCTCAAGTTTCTTAAGTGTGAACCAAATTATAAAAAGAAAGTGTATGATTTTACATGTTGCGTAATTAATGCGTAGTTGTGTAGTTAATGAATTAATTACATTAATTAATTGAAGAATTACTATATTGGAATGATCACAAATATTGGCACAGTATGGTCCTCTAGGTGAGCGTACAAATTGGATTTAACTTTGTCTAAATACCTCAAAAATGGATTATATGTTGCAGCATTAGTCAAAGCAAGCTGCCTTTCAAAACTTTCAAAGGAGTTATCCTTCCATTCCTGCAATAAACTATAGTGTACAGCATGAGAATCATCAAATCATCAAATGCGGCAATAGAGGGGATTCCATTCTATGACATACCTAATACCGTATTTTCCAGACTATAAATCAATCTGGAATATAAATCGCACCAGCCATAAAATGCATAATAAAGGAAAAAAAGACATATATAAGAGTATAAATCGCATTTTGGGGGGAAATTTATTTGATGAACGCCAAAAACAGACATTTCATCTTGAAAGGTGATTTAAAATAAAAATACAATAGGCACGGTATGGAACGGTACGGTATGCTAACGTTACATAAACAAGGAACTAAGAACTTGCCTGACGTAACACATTAAGAGTTATTCAAATATAACTATAGCATAAATAACAAGTTTATCCAACCATCCGTGTCACTCTAAATCATTAAAGCCAACAAAATTTTCATTCTCTGTGTCACTTATAAACAACTCAGTTAACCCCGGAAGTAGAAGATGCGGCGCTTCCTTTTCTATGTCGCTTATGTCAGACTCATCGTCAGTTGGAGTTCCAATTATTTCACAGGCTTAGAGCGTCCTCTTGCGGTTTAGTGTGAAAATAACATGTGAAATGATATAATGTTATGATCATTTCACACAAAAGTCGCTCCTGAGTATAATTTGCACTATGAACTATGAAAAAAAAAACTGCGACTTATAGTCCAGAAAATACGGTAATTGAGGCAGAAATCCCATTTTTAACGCTCAGAGCACATCTTTCTGAAAAGAGGTCAAAGACATCTGGCATGTGGGGATCACACATAAGTAGGGTCACGAGTAATAGACATGATCAAACAAAAATGGGGTCACGAGTATGGCGGATCCGGGTCCGTTGTCACATTCTTATACAAAAGCTCACATGCTAATGCATCGTTTTCAACAACTTCCAACAAGATCCATAATATGGATTCTGCAACATCTTGCACCTCAGCTAGACATGCTGTAGTGAATGATATTATGCTAATGGCTAATTACAGGAAGTGCTTTTATGTCAGCTACTATGCATGATAAGGGTTTATTCTATGTGATAGAACAACGTCAGTACAAAAAGTGGTTTGGCAGATCCATAAGGAGTTTACATTGTGCCGTATGGTCACTGTTTCAAATGAAAATATCTGAAATGACAACTATCTAAACCAGAGGTGTCCAATTCATTTTTTTCGCGGGCCGCATTGTAGTCATAGCTTCTTTCGGAGGGCCATTACGACTGTCAACCCAAATAAATGTATGAGCACCTCATATTATATACAGTAAAAGCTACAAAACAAACTGACAAATAACTCGTTTTCAAATCAGACGAGTAAAAACTGGTCAAATATTTAAAAAAAAAGATATTAAAAGTGAAGACAATTTGCAATTCTAGTAATGACACACAAATTTGATGCACAATTTGTCTTTGCGGGCCACATAAAATGATGTGGCGGGCCGTATCTGGCCCCCAGGCCTTGAGTTTGACACCTGTGATCTAAGCGTTGGTATGCCCAAGGCAGTTTGTTAAGGATTTTACGTAATACCTTGTAGTTGGAGTCAGATAATCTGTGTAGCTGTGAGTGTGAATGGATTGACTGTCATCCATTCCAAATGAATGGATGTATCAGTACATTAAGTATGAGGAATATTAGGACAGCTTTAAAGATTTTAGCATTACAGCATGACAAGGAGTGAACTGCTCTGTACCTGAGAAAGCAACTTTAAAAATATCAACAAAATAAAGACATGTTTAGTAAACTTAAGTGACAATTTCACTTGTAAATCACAACTGTAATCACACTTCAGTCAATATTCCAGCTTTGTCTCATTTGACAATTGAGACAAGAGAGCAGTTCCATCAGGCACAATAAATACATTTTTAATTAAACCTTGTCCTTCGCCAACATCGGTCTTTTAGTGAGTGATGTACACAATCTAAGGACCTGAGCATACACAACTCCTCCTCAGTAGAACTACATTAAAGGTGCAGCGTTAGCCAAAGACTCATGATAGTGGTTCCTGCAAAGAAGTTTTTACCTCGACAAGAGGTTGATTCTTTGCTGATATACTGTAGTATTTTTTTGTTTGTATCTCAACATTTATGTTATTCTACAGAAACCTGGTTGAAGTTGTGCATACTACAATTGGAGTGTAAATAATATTACATAACTCATTCTTGACTGTGGAAGTGGTACAAATGTATAATCACGTAAAACTATTTATTAGTTAGTAACCAGTGAGTTCCATGAACACAATATTTTGAAATACTAACAAAACACTACATGAAGCATGACATAATGTATCAAAATTGTGATTTTTTTTATCATCAAATATACTTTGCACTGTTCCTGTAGACTTTTCTGTGGTTGCTGTAGAATAACATTTAGTAAACCTCATGTAACTGTATTTTACTACTAACAGATCATAAACAGGTATTTCACTTTGTGTGGAGTTTTTCTCTCATGTACTGCAGTCAGCCACTCTTGAACGGACAAAGGAGGCATTTTGAAAGGTTAAAGGGTTTAATGACAATGCGTTATTCAACATCTCACAAATTTACTGTCATGTCAATCTCCACAGAGGGACAAAAGGCAAGGACATCAACACCATTAAATCCCTGAGGGTCCTGCGAGTCTTGCGGCCACTCAAAACCATTAAACGTCTGCCCAAACTAAAGGTATAGTAATCCAATTATGACTCATCAAGCTCATTGAGGACAAGGCTAATGGCAGGAAGTGGCAACGCTGTGCTTATATCCAGTAGATGTGTTGATGTGTGTGTGTCCCCCCCCCCCCCAAGTATCATACATATCCAACTCAGGATAGATTTATGCTATGAGCCAAATAAATATTTTCTGTGGCTTCTGCGCGGAGTGTCTTGATTAAAAGGACATGATAGTGTCACCCTGGTGCTTGAATACTAAAAGGATTTTTTTCATGCAGAAGATATAAGCTCAATAGAGTAACAAAAGAAGCGTGGCTGAGCGAAATGGAATTTGGAACGCTAACGTGATTTCTTCGATGAGAGAATGATAGACAGACTATTAGGAAAGAGGAGAATAGTACTTGGCACACTATGTAAAAAACTTGATCGTGATCAACCATGCATGAGAATAGTTGTCATAATATATACACAGAGCAATAAATCCCCCTCACAAAACACCCAACACAATCTTAGCAGAACTCTGAGGACAAATATTGATGGACTATTTGTACGGCAGCTTCCTCATTACTGACATTTGCGTTGTTTATTTTTCCAGGCTGTGTTCGACTGTGTTGTGAATTCTCTGAAGAATGTTCTCAACATCCTCATCGTATACATCCTCTTCATGTTCATCTTTGCTGTTATCGCTGTGCAGCTTTTTAAAGGCAAATTTTTCTACTGCACTGATGAGTCCAAGGGTCTAGAGAAAGACTGCAGGTACACCATTTACAGTATTATTAACCACTGATTGTCAACCGGTGGTCTGCGGCCCTCTAGTGGTCCGTGGCGGTATTACTAATTGGAAATGGAAAATAATTGCAAACTTTTTTTAAATAAAATGGATTAATTATTTCAACTTGATTTATTTTACAGCTAGTTTTGTGAATCATTTACCCATCCAAATTATGTCAAATGTAGTTGAGATTTCCAAAATAGACATACAGACGCAAAGAAATAGCCTCTATAGTTCTATCCTCCTTTGATACAAAATAAAATAATATTTCACCAAAGAAGTGGTCCCGAGTTGCTTCTTGGCTATAATGGTGGTCTCTTGGACAAACCCAGTTGAAAACCCCTGTTTTAACCCCAGACAATAAAAGGGTAACTCTAATCGGCCGTCTATAACGGGTCGGGAAAACTTTTGGCGGACAGTCATCGATGCCCATTTTTTACAAATAATTTCCCGTGAGAGCCATACCATTTAAAAAAAAACGATAGGCTAGATACAATTAAATGCATGTATTTTAATTAAGACCAACGATTTTTTGTATTTTTTGTATTCTTTTTAATGTCACCAAAAGAGCCATATCTGGCTCGCGAGCCAAAGGTTCCCGACGCCTGGTCTATAATCTCATCCTGATCTGCTATTTATTTAAAGTTAATTTTTTGGTCTTTCTTAATTTCAATTGAGCCTCTTTCTTCTCCCATTTCCCTCAGGGGTCAGTTTCTGGACTATGACAAAGTGGAACGCGGACGTGATGTGGAAGCTCAGCCCAGAGAGTGGAAGAAATACGAGTTCCACTACGATAACGTCCTCTGGGCTTTCTTAACGCTATTCACCGTCTCCACGGGAGAAGGCTGGCCCCTGTAAGTTGGGATAATCATCATATCCGTGCTGCATATTACTATCATTCATGAACAAGAGCCAAAGTAGAACCCAGTGAGGCTTTGTTCGTAATTTGTCTTATGCCTCACTCAATTTGCATAATCAGAAAGTCAGTAGTAGTAAGCGGTTATCTCCATTCGTGACATGCAGTATCTTAATTAACAATTACCTGGACACATCTGATATTTCCTTTTAGATTATAACTCAGCCTTTGCTCTACAGCATGTGTCAAACTCAAGGACCGGGGGCCAGATACGGCCCGCCACATCATGTTATGTGTCCCGCGAAGACAAATTTTTCTTCGACTTTGTATCATTACTAAAATTACAAATTGTCTTCACTTTAAAAAAATAGATATTGCTTGCAATTTTTATTACCATTTGTCTTTTTAAAATTTTTGAACAGTTCTTACTAGTCTCTGATTTCCAAACTCGTTATTCATCAATTTGTTTTGTAGCGTACACCGTATATAGAAGACGTTGACAATCATAACGGCCCTCCGAGGGAAACTATTACGATGTGGCCCGCGACAAAAAATGAGTTTGACACCCCTGCTCTACAGCATGCACTGTATTTCTACATAATTGGTGTTTATGAACAAATATTATTGACTTTCAGAGTGCTGAAGCATTCAGTGGATGCCACCTATGAGGACCAGGGTCCCAGCCCAGGTTTTCGCATGGAGACATCTATATTCTATGTGGTGTACTTTGTAGTGTTCCCGTTCTTCTTTGTCAACATATTTGTGGCTTTGATTATCATCACTTTTCAAGAGCAGGGAGACAAAGCCATGTCTGAGTGTAGCCTGGAAAAGAATGAGGTAGGAACTTTGTTTGATTGAGGCTCCTTTTCTTTACATTATTTGCTTGTGATCACAGAATATTTGTAGTCTCATTCCTTTTTATATAACCACACATAGGAAATAATTTGATTCAAGCCATCTGAGTTTCGTGGTTTATAAAGGCTGATTGATTTTATTTTGGTTGGTGTACAGCCTCTTCTGCTGTAAATAACTGCACGCAATTTTGTTATGTCCAGAGGGCTTGCATTGACTTTGCCATAAATGCCAAGCCGTTGACAAGATACATGCCGGAGAACAAGCAATCCTTCCAGTATAAGATGTGGAAATTTGTGGTGTCACCTCCATTTGAATATGCTATCATGACTTTAATTGCCCTCAACACTGTCGTGCTGATGATGAAGGTAAGTTATAGAAGGAAGGTATTCCTCAGAAAAAGTTACATCACATGAGTTGAAAAAAAATATTTGCCAAACTTGTCACATAAAAAGAATGCACAATGGCAACAGCTCATTTGCACCTAAAAACAGTGACCAGTGAAAGAGCTGTATCAGAAATTCTCAAATTTCCAACACAATCATGATGAAATATGCTATTTTTACTTCTTTTTTTTTTTCTTTTTCATTTTACTGAAAAATAGCAAGGGATGTTCAAGATATGAGGACAAATACTCAATTCATGAGTAGTCATCAACACCGATACCAAGTACCGATATCACTGGTACTTTTGATACCTCCACCCCCTAAAATAGAAATTTCTATCCCAATACCAATTTTTTATTCTTCTAATTTCTAGTTAATGTATAGTCTCTGATCCAAAAATGGCCTCTAGAGTCTGGATAATTCTGGTATCAGATGCCGTCGTATGTAGCAATACCTTGAAATACGGGTGGTATGGGCACTGATACCATTACCTAGTATGGGTTTGTTGAATATTTCTAGTGTTGTAGACTAGTGTACCATTCTTACAGTTATGTTTGTACGCAGACCCATCATATATTGTGGAACCCTGGGATAAGAGACCATAAGTGAACCATTTGAAAATATATTTTAGAGTAGGCAGTACATACATCACAAACTTAATATGACAGATTGCTGCAGTTAAATTCAAATTAAATTCACCCATTGCACCACTGGGCACTGTAATGTTGCAGATTGTAAACACATTAGTTGTTCCTCAAAATCTTTCCATTTATGTGCCGTTTGGCTTTCTTTCTCAGTTTTATGGAGCACCCGACCTATATGAGTCCATGCTGAAATACTTGAACATCGTCTTCACTGCCCTCTTCACTCTTGAGTGCATCCTTAAGATTATTGCCTTTGGTCCACTGGTGAGAATGAGCCCCTTTGCACTCACTCACTCACTCACTCACTCACTCACTCACTCACTCACTCACTCACTCACTCACTCACTCACTCACTCACTCACTTACTCACTCACTCACTCACTCACTCACTCACTCACTCACTCACTCACTCACTCACTCACTCACTCACTCACTCATATTTTCTTTTTCTTTCTTTCTTTCTTTCTTTCTTTCTTTCTTTCTTTCTTGCTTTCTTTCTTTCTTTCTTTCTTTCTTTCTTTCTTTCCTGCTTTCTTTCTTTCTTTCTTTCTTTCTTTCTTTCTTTCTTTCTTTCTTTCTTTCTTTCTTTCCTTCCTTCCTTCCTTCCTTCCTTCCTTCCTTCCTTTCTAAAACAATCCCAGAGAATGCTAAACTCATCTCATTTCAATTTGCATTCTTTAGTGGTTAATCCTAAAAAAGCAAAGCAAATTAAGAAACCGTCAGAAAGTGCTGCTAAGGGGAACATTATCGCAAAATACTGAGTTTTGGTCTCAAATTCAAGACAAAAATCTAAAGTATTCATACCAATAAGTAGGCAAGAATTCCAAGCGACATTAATTTTCATTTCCACATGGAGCCATCTGTTCTGCATGCAGTGTTTCATCTCAAGCGTAGGTCCATTTATTAATTTGCACCCAATTTCTTAATTTCCACACCAGTTACCTCCACCTGTTTTGTTGTTGCCTGCAGCTTTCAGCCTCTCCCTCTAGAAACCGTATCGAAGACGCCAGACTCTACCTTTATACAGCATATGCCAGTCACTGCATATAAAATGTGACTATTTTTATCTCAATACCTCTTTAACAAAACGCTATGCGTTTTAAGAAAAGATTAATAAGGATTTAAATTGGGAGCAGTCCGATTACGCTGCAACTGCAACAAACAGTATACATATGACTATTTCCTAATGTAAGGGAACTGAAAAAAGTGGTTTGCTTTGTATTTTAGAATTACTTGAAAGCAGCCTGGAATGTGTTTGACTTTGTAACGGTGCTGGGAAGCATCACAGACATCCTGGTGACAGAGATTAAGGTAAGCCATGCACCTCATGGGCTGCACCCTCAGGATCACCAATCCTTCAATGGTAACATGAGTACACTGTCTAGCAACTGCAGTAGGAATTTACCCACAGCGGAAAGATGTGCAATATGCAATTTTTGTACTTGGCTAATGAAAGCCATCATGTAGTTATCAACATTAAATGGCATCATCAAAATTTAGCCCTTCATCAAGGCATGGTTTTCTATAACTTGGATCATCCAGGCCTTTAATTCTTCATTTTGACCCATTGATATTAAAATCGCTAAGTAGTCAACTACTGTATTCAAATCGCTTGTCAAAGTCAAAGTCTGCTTTATTGCCAATTTCTTCACATGTCAAGACACACAAAGAGATCGAAATTGCGTTTCCTACTATCCCACGGTGACAAGACATATATATATATATATATTATATTGGTCCACGGACAAACAAAACATTCAAGTAAACAATACAAAAAGTAAAAACAAGAAGGCACAAACAATGAACATGTCATCATTTTTCAATGGAAAAAAAAAGCAGCAACATTACAACTGATGCAAGTAATGGAACAATTGATCGAATGGACGACTGAGGCAGGTTATTGTGGCTTTCAATGTGGCAGATGTAGTTTCTTTCTTTGTGTGCCTTTCTCATCATGTGATTGTTGGTTTGTGCTCTGTCTCTTTTCTCTCACACTCCTTTCTCTGTTTCTCTTGTCACCCTTTCCATCATCTGCTATGTCTTTCCTGGCGCCTGTGCCCTCACTCTGCTCCCCCCACGTGTCACAACTGACACAGACGGTAAGTGGCTTTTCTTGTCAGCTGCCGATTCTTTCTTCTTTTCCTTCCCAGTGGTTTGTTTTCTCTTTCATGAAAAAAAATTAAGTGTTTCCTCAATGTGATGCGTTGCTGAGATTTGAGAGAAGATGGATGGCAATTTGATCCAAGTAATCAGTGAGCTATATCTTTAGAAAAATAATGCCTCTAATATGTACTGTTGGTTTAAAAAAAATCATGTTTATTGACTGTATCTTATTCTCAGTAGCTTGAAGGGATGCGCGCCTTACAAATGAAAGGAAAACGCTTTGTCCTCAAGTTGTTTTGCTCTGAACGTTTTCCTCTTCCCATCCATCTCCTCCAGGACAAGATGATTAACCTGAGCTTCCTGAGGCTGTTCAGAGCAGCCCGGCTCATCAAACTGCTACGGCAGGGCTACACCATTCGCATTTTGTTGTGGACGTTCGTGCAGTCCTTCAAGGTGAGCAAACAAAGCTGACAGAAACAGTCAGAAACAATCAGTTCTCATGCATATTTAAATACACAGTGGAAAAACAGATTGTATGGGGTTATTTTCTTGACTTTCAAAATGCAGATAATGGAAGCTAGTATTTATTCCCAATGATAAGAAAGCAAGTCCATAAATTTGCCATATACCTACTGTGATTTATTTAGAGATGAACAACCCAAGCATCAACAAAACAGAAGACTAAAAAGGTTGTTGAGGCACACTGCAAACTATGTTTACTTTAAAAAGTCACAAAGTAGCTCTGACAAGGCTGGATTTTCACTTGATGCTGGTTTTCCATTTTAAATCCCTGAGGATATGTCAAGTTAAATGCAAAACGCCAGGCTACAGCTGAGGGAATTTATAGCAGGTTTGATGTCACTGGTGAGAGCTTTTATGCAAAGTGAAAATGGATAGTAACGGCAGGGTTGAAAAGGTGGCTATTTAATTACACCAAATGTTTCCCTCTTCTTAAATTGATATATAAAGTATCAATCCATCAGATAAGGTTAAATGTTTAGATTGTTAAACAAGACCGATACATACAGGACCGTGAACGTAGTATTTATCACCCTTTCAAATTCTTACTAATTCTTACAGTTTCCCCACGCTAATGTATATCAGACTAATTTAAATGTCACAGAGATAACCAAATTTGAATTTATTTATTTATTTATTTATTTATTTATTTATTTATGTTTTTTTATTTGCTTGTTTGTTTGTTTATTTGTTTGTTTATTTGTTTGTTTATTTGTTTGTTTATTTGTTTGATTATTTATTCATTTATTGTTTATTTACTTATTCATTCGTTCATTTGTTCGTTCATTCGTTCGTTCATTAATTCATTCATTCATTCATGCATTCATGCATTCATTCATTCATGCATGTATTTCCTTAATAAATAAAATCTCAATTTAACAACTGCAGCATATGTTTACTTGGTTTATGTTTGACCGACTCTCCAACTGTAGAATGTAGACAGGAAATCAGAAACCTGCACTGAACTGTATGTGAAGATGTGTGATTTAGCCTGCACAATACAGTCTTACATGAGTTTATGTTTCCAGGCCCTGCCTTATGTTTGCCTGCTCATTGCAATGCTCTTCTTCATCTATGCCATCATTGGAATGCAGGTGAGTTTTTGCATGCAAGCTAGACGCTAACAATGTAGAATGAATTTTATAATAATTATTATATAAGAATATCCATCCATCCATTTGCTGTACCGCTCTGTCCCCACGGGGGTCGCGGGCGTGCTGGAGCCTATCCCAGCGGTCATCGGGCAGTAGGCGGGGGACACCCTGAACCGGTTGCCAGCCAATGGCAGGGCACAGAGAGACGAACAACCATCCGCACACGCACTCACACCTAGGGGCAATTTGGAGCGCTCAATCGGCCTATCAAGCATGTTTTTTCGGGATGTGGGAGGAAACCGGAGTGGGCTCGGGGAGAACATGCAAACTCCACACAGGGAGGGTCAGAGGTGGAATCGAACCCGCACCCTCCTAACTGTGAGGCAGACGTGCTAACCAGTGCTCGGTGGAGCCGCCCTTATATAAGAATATATATAATCATATAAATTAGTCTCTTAATGAGCAAAAATTCAGGAGCAATAGGTCATATTAATAGTGGAAAAAATTTTAATTTACAGATTAAGCTGTATACTGGTGGTTGACAAAAACCTATACGATGCATTTATTTCCAATGTATTTTGACAATGAGACAAATAAATATTAACTCCATTATCAATGCTTATTGATTTTGTTTCATGTCAGATGAATTATCTTTCAAATTGTGTACATGTGACTATGAGTTTTCACCTCCCACAAATAGACTTCACTGTCATAATGGTTGCCGGGATTTCTCACTGTTGTTGTCATTGTCAGTACAATGAACGTATTACATGTCAAATACATATTTAAAATTAAATTTGTTTTACTGCATTGACAGCGTGTGAGTCACTCAGCTCTTCACACTTGTTTTGTTTTTCTAACCATCAACGTATGCTATATGCTAAAGAAGGAAAGATTATAACAGCCCTTTTATTGTGCTTCAAACAAATAGTTAACACTTGCCATTATTGTTTTGCGCTAAAATAGTCTCTCATCTTTTAATCTGAGATGATGTTGTCGTCAAAAAGTGTCATTAGTGTTAAAAGTTACTAAAATGAAGAGGTCCAACCTAATTCAAATGTTTAAACACATCGGAAAACTTTCTTTGAAAGCAACTTTTGAGACAACTCTCTCCCATTCCAGGTGTTTGGTAACATTGAGCTGAACGAGGAGACTGCAATAAATCACCACAACAACTTCCAGACATTTTTCCAGGCGTTAACTCTTCTGTTCAGGTTAACACACACCTTTACACTTAATATGATATGATGATGATCATAATATTACACAGGGTTCACATTGTGTGTCTTTGTTTTGTATTTTCTGTGCATTTTGCAGGAGTGCCACTGGTGAAGCGTGGCATGAAATTATGCTTTCATGTCTCAGTAATCGGTCATGTGACAAACTCTCAGGAACTACAGGGAAAGAGTGCGGAAGTGACTTTGCCTATTTCTACTTTGTCTCCTTCATTTTCCTCTGCTCCTTCTTGGTTAGTAATCTTGGCCCTTGTTCTATTTGATTGCTTACCTATGTTTGCTGACGTTGTTTATTCCCGTTAATGTTTTTTCCTTCACTAGATGCTAAACCTATTTGTTGCTGTCATCATGGACAACTTTGAGTATCTGACCAGGGATGCTTCCATCTTGGGTCCTCATCACCTTGATGAGTTCATCCGTGTATGGGCAGAGTATGACCCAGCTGCATGGTAGGTTCTTCAATTGATCTCCATTGTAAAGCTAAATTTCAAGAGAGCATCTGAAGGAGGGTGTCAGTGTTCCATCTCAATGATTTAAGGCCATTTAGTGTGGACAAAAAAAATCCCATTTTAGAGTCAGCAGCGGCGTGAATGACAGTCTGAGCCCCGTGCCAACTGAGAAGGGTGACAAGCCCTCAGCCGGCACAGCTCATGCATGTAAATCCAACCAACGTCCCCTCCTTTCTGCTAAACCGAGTGCCTCTCAAGATATTAGTCACAGAATTACGGTAGTGTTGAAGGGAAGACATTTTCCAGCTAGTTTGACAGCACAGGTTTTTCTCTCATCCTCACTAACCCAGTTTCACTATTTTAGTATACAGAAGAATCATCCAACCTATGGCTCAATAGATTTCCTATAAAGATTTATTGGAGCCTTGTTTACGATTCAGGACCCCGGTTAAGTGAATTATAAAACAGCCACCTTCTGACAGACGTGAGATTATTTTACAATTCCCATTTAATTCAGTGATTACAAATTATTTGCTGTCAGTGAGACCTTATTTTGATGTTTTTGCATAATGTGGATAAGTAAATTGCACAATTAAAATTCTAAAATTAAGAAGGTTTTTTAAATATTAAATATTTACACATCTCTAAATGTGTGATATGCCCTGAATGGGTGTAAAACACTTGTTAAGATTTTGAGCATTGATATAAACATGACAGATGACAGTCTACACATCTTTGCTAAAATGCCGGGTATCAGTGATTTGTAAAAATGAAACCAAATGTGAGTCATTTTCCACTATTAATATGACCTGTAACATGTACAAACTCAATCATCTTTTGTTCCTTTTACAACAGAAATTTGTAGTTGCAAAAGTGTGCACACCCTCTTCTCACCGTTGGTATGTTTAGGACAAACACAACACCACTCATCACCAAAAGAACATCAAAGGCGTAATGGTGATGGCAGAATTGTGCTTCGCGGCTGTTTTTATTCAACTGGAGCAGAGACGTTAGATGAGGTACAAGGATTTATTAACAATTTGAAATAGTAGTTAGTATCAGAACATACATACTGTACCTCTGAGGTTTCTGCTAAAAAGCAGAAAAATTTGTAAAGAATTCATTTTAAATGGTTGTAGGTGTGTGCAGACTCCCATTTAACCTTTCGAGTGTCAATGTGATTATTTCGTTCCAAGCACAGCCACAGATCGGTTTCAGAGGGCGTGCACGCTTTTGCAACTACATAATTTGAATTTTTTTTTACTTCCCAGCTCAAAAAGATAAATTTAGTTTTTGTTTATCTTGGATATTTTGATATCACAAACAAACTGGCATTTATACAGACTTTCTTCTATCCACCGTGTGTTCCCAGAGGCCATAGCAGCCCTGTTTTAGGCCAAAACGGCATGTTTGTGAGAAAATGCAGGGGAATGGGTTGGGCATATGGGACAAACCATTATTGCTGTAGATGCCTGTGGAGATTTTCAAACTGTCTAAAAATCTGTCACGGCAGTCCCGCTCCAGTGAGACAATACAAACAAAATCAACTAAAATAAAAATGGTGTAAATCAAGCTTATAGTATATGCGTGAGGGCACTGTGCAGACTGCAGTGTGTATGTGAATAATGGGCTTTTTTTTTTCGGAAGATGAGATTTTGTTGTGAATTAGGTGTTGAAAGAATCCTAATATTATGACACATGAGTAAACACACAAGCAAACTCTGGCCCAGCAGGGGAGCAAAGAAAAACATGCTCTAAAGCTGCTTAGCATCCACATATCATCCCAAAACATTCTTGACAGATCTTGACGGTCCATTTATACTTGGAAAAAGAAAGAGGTGCTTTTTGTTAGATGGTGATGTCATTTTTGGGGCTTGAATACTCAAGAGTTGAATTTGATTACTCAAAATATTTAAATCGAACTAATTACACGCTTCAGGTCAGACGGGCTGCGATGGCTGCTGGTAGCATAGTGTAAAATTAGCCTATGCTGAAAGATTGCGCAATTTGCATGAACAGGATTCAAATGAAATATTGCAAACAAATGTTCAGTTTATTAAGTACATCTTTAGTATATATTTTTCTTGAAAATTGAAAGTCTGAAGAAGCGGATAAATGAGATGGCCTGTGACCTAACATCGTTGCTGTCTTATCTTTTTCAGTGGAAGGATATGCTATCAAGATATGTACAAATTGTTGCGTTTTATCTCACCCCCCTTGGGCCTGGGGAAGAAGTGCCCCAACAGGGTGGCCTATAAGGTTTGCACTCCCTCACAGTCCTTTTGTTTTCAAAGGGACTGTGATGATTTGGATTGTCAATGTCTGTTTTCATTTCCTGACATGCCAGAGAACGACATGGGCACACATGCATACAAATATGCATTGATCCCTTACTAACCCGCATGCAGCTAACCACGGCAAGTCTAAGAAACAACGCCACAAGTCAGGCTCATATAAAAGGCACCAAACAAGATGTCAAAATACATTTTGTTTTTACACAGAAATGAATGCAGAGTTAGTATGAGCTTTGTGAGCTTTGTTTTCACTTTGGTTACTGCAATTGTATTTTTGCATAAGGAGATAGAGGGCATGTTCAATGAATACCCCGCCGCTGTTCTGCCATTTAAGATATTTTGTATTTGCTTTTGAAAGACTTAAAAACAGTGTGATGACTTTGAGGGAAATACCTTGACCACAATTTAAACTTTGAAGCTCAAAATGTGAATACACACGAAGGTCAGCAAGAATACACATTGTGTATAATTAATTAAATCACTCCACGTTTATTGCCTAAACTGGATGTGAGCCTTTTCAAATAAACGATGCCTTAGAGTGCAAAATTATTGCTATTGACACTCATTTGTAAACAAAAAAAAAAGTATCTTTTTGTGCGAAAGTCTTCCAAAATAATAACACGTCGATTGTAACTAATGTGAATACACTTTTCAGAACAAGCTCTCACATTTTTTAAATATTAAAGTATTCATTGAATGCACTCTAACTTCTAAATGCGCAACTTTTCACAAGGGATGCCTCCATCCAGGTAGTTTTCCAGAGACTTCTCCTTAACGTTTGCCTTTGGGATCCATTCCTGAATCCTTAACGCCAACAAGGATTCCATATCATGATATCCTGGAAATCTTATTAACAAGGATTTCTGTGTCCCTTTCTCTTTCCCCTTCCCTGCTCTCCTTGTCATTTTTCTTGTTTTGTTGTTGAAACTTTCCCCATCCCTTCTTCTTGACTGTATCATCTCACACATGGGAAATCTCCATTCCTCCCTCCATGGCCTTCTCCTATACTTTCTGCGGAAAGTGGCCGTATGAGTTATCGTGATATGTACGAGATGCTACGAGACATGTCCCCTCCTCTAGGTTTGGGAAAGAAATGCCCACCCCGCATCGCCTATAAGGTAGACTCCCTCCCCGCTCATTTCTCCGTTACCTCGTTCAGTCATTGCTGGTATCCTGCTTTCAACTGTCAAACACCATTCAATTTCTGTCAGTGTGTCACATTCAGAATATTCTGGGCTGCTGATGTATCTTCTTTTCCCATGAGGCCCCATAGCAAAATCAACTCTGTATAGATTATCTCAAGTTGCTTATTGTTTGTATAGAGCAGGGAAGGAAAAACAAAATCTCAAAAAAATTTGACAAGAAGCCAAACTAAAAATAGGAAACTGTTTTATGATTTAGATATTAATCTCAGAACGGTTGAGTGGCGGCTTGTATACCACCTCACAGTTGGGAGGTTCTGGTTCCAAAATATATATATATATACGTATATATATATATATATATACGTATATATATATATATATATATATATTTATATATATTTATTTATTTATTTATTTATTTTCTGTAATGCGATTAAAAAACAAAATTACATTAAATATTTCAGTTGATTTATAATGAATCCAGAATGTATGATATTTTCGTTTTTTTAATTGCATTACAGAAAATAAAAAACTTTATCACAATATTCTAATTTTCTGAGACAGTCCTGTATATATATATATATATATACATATACACTACCGTTCAAATGTTTGGGGTCACAAAATTGTTTGGGTGACCCCAAACTTTTGAACGGTAGTGTAAATATTATTATAATAAAATATTATGAATTAAATATTATAAATTATATCTTATATTTGTATAAGATTATATATAATCTATGAATATAAGTATACATATATATTATAAGATTTTTTACACAGAAGATTATATATATAATCTATAAATAATTATCTAAATAAATATATACACTACCGTTCAAAAGTTTGGGGTCACCCAAACAATTTTGTGACCCCAAACGTTTGAACGGTAGTGTATATAAAAACCTTAATGTCGCGCTTTTCAACCAATCAAACCAACCAATCTACCAAGCAATCAAAACACATGAGCACATCTTGTGCCATCAATCGCGGTAAATATCAAAACGATCACCCCAATATTTGGGATTTTATCACCATTGAGCGTTTTCCTCTCCATAGAAAAGTTTATGACACTACACTACATCTTAATGTCACTTTATGAGGAGAATGCACAATCATTTTGATATTTTCAGAGATTTATGTGGGCATGAGTTGAAATGTGCGCGTAAATTTTCGTGATGATTAACAGCACTTTTTAGTTACGTTTGCAACTCCTCGGTCAGGCCCCCAAGCGCCCGTTCGGACAATTTCAATTTTCTCTTCTAAGTGCCATTTTTCTGCCATGGCGTTCTTGGCACAAAAAGAGCATTTATACTTTGCCATGTGTGGCTTATTGCATTCAGGGGCAAAACTTCCTGGGTATTTGTTTTGCTTTTTTGCACAATAACCCTTGTGAATACGACGCTGAAATGTAGCAAACTGTAGCTGAAACTGAAGTGAAATTGAAGGTGCCTAGTTTTACCTGCACAATGAAAAAATCAGCAAAATAGTAGACCGCCAATCTGAAACCCACTTTGGATCCAGTCCATAGATATGAATGTAACTGTGAATGGTTGTTTGGCTATTACCTGCAATTGACTGGTGATCAGTGATGTATTCTGTACTATTTAAAATCAACTGGGATCGACACTAGCTCACTTTGGGGACACACCGTATAGAAAATGAATGGATATATATTTAGTCTTTCTCAAAAAGACATCTCTCAAAACAATATGTCAATTTCCACAGTTCAATAAAAGCAGCTACTGCTGCTAACTTATTTAAGACTTTAAAGGAGGTTCTCAATTTAGTTGCAATGCATTTAAACGACACCTTAGAATCACCATGCAGGAACTTCACTCCCTATTTATCCGCTCTTCTCGACCAGCTTTTTTAGATTTTATGTTTTGTTTTCTTTTTACAAAATCACTTCAGAAATACTGCTAAAATATTTCCAGCACTATGTGACGATGATTTTCCATACATACACAATACTACGCATACCTCCCCATTATTGCCCACCTCCTTTTTCTTCACCTCATCTCTGTCATTGTCTTGTCCGCACTGTTTCTAAAGTTTCAAAAATCTGGATACTAATGTGCATGTACCACGCTGCCTTGCCTTATTGTGAATGCATTTATTATGTGAATTCTGCATGAGCAATAAATACAATCCAGCGCAGACTGGAATGGCTTACCGAAAATCAAAACCAATAATAGTTGCACATTATTATTCCACAGTCCTGTGGCTTTCGGAAGATTTTTATTATTTGAGTACGCAACATAAAAAAACAAAATATTAGTTGATTTAAAAGTCTTCCAGGAATTTTGATAGTTTTGATTTTATGTCGGACAAAAGACACGTTCCTAACTGTTCCTTTTCAGCTCAATAAAAAAAAAAAGAATTGTTAAACATTGCAGATACTGTATAGTGGATATAAAAATTCTACACACTCCTGTTGGAATGGGGTTGCATGATGTGCACACAACCGAACTTTAATTAGTGACTCCCATTTAACATCAGTTAGAATTTGAGTTTTGAATTTGCATCCAGCCACATCCCCACTTACAAGACACTTGTCCAACCACATTGTCTCGGTTGTTTAAAAATATTTTAATTTTCAACGAGTTGTACAGAGTGTAGAATGCTGGAAACAGTCTGGACATGATTAATCTTCACGAAAATATTTTTGTAGACTTGGAGGTATGTAGGCTTTTTATATTGTACAGAGTGTAGAATGGTGGAAACGGTTTTGAAATCAAAGTCAAAGTCAAAGTGATTAATCTTCACAAAAATCTTTTTTTTGACTTGGGGGTATGTAGGCTTTTTATATCCACTACTGACGGTTTTGCTTTTCCAAGAGAATGCAAGTATCTTGTACATACTCACGGCCTATGAGAGTCTGTTGTTCAATTACAGCTAGAAAGCTCTGTTCTGAAAAAAGAAAAAAAAAAATCCATAAAACAGTAATATACTTAATAGGTACTCACTACTCAGCCTGTTACATATTACTGTAAAATATTCTAGTATTCTTGACATTAAAATGTGTTTATTAAGATTCTTTTTTTGGTCCCCAAAATATTACATTTTAAAACATTTCTAAATGTTCCGATTTAATGGATAACTGCTAACTTACGCTATTTAACAGTTCGACTGAACAATATCCTTTTCGTGGGTTACAGCTCAAAGTACAAATTATTATTACAATTTCCTACGTGATTGTGTGAATTTTCCGGTTTATAAAACTGCCTCATCTTTTTCTGCCACTCCCGTTAGCGTTTGGTGAGGATGAACATGCCTATTGCAGAGGACAACACAGTTCATTTCACCTCCACACTCATGGCTCTTATTCGCACAGCCCTCGAGATCAAGCTGGCATCTGGTGAGGGACTGAAAGCTTGCCATTTTCAATTCTTTGCAGCTGGAATGGTGCAATGATCTTTGTGAAGAATAAAAACAATAAGTATAATATACATTTGCTTTCACAGGAGTCTTAGCACAGCATCTATGTGATATTGACCTGAAAAGAGAATTAAACAGAGTTTGGCCGAGCTTGTCACAGAAGACTGTTGACCTGCTGGTGACGCCACACAAATGTAAGTCTAATTTCTCTTATAGAAACTATGGAAACAATTGACAAAGCAATCTTGGTCACTAGCATGTATTTTCTTTTACTTGCACTCTGGCGCCATCTTCTGTGTGCCCTGTTTTCCAGACAATGAGCTGACTGTGGGGAAAGTGTATGCAGCTCTCATGATCTTTGATTACTATAAGCAGAATCGAGCCAAGAGACTTCAGCAGCAGCATCCATCAGGAGGAGTTCAGGTACATTTGTGGAGACTTTTTGTAGGGTTTGCTTTAATTTAGTTTGAAAGATTGCAGTCAGGTTACTTCTGCACCTGTCAACCGGTGGTCCGCGGCCTTCTAGTGGTCCGTGGCGGTATTGCAGGTGGTCTGCCAAATTGGAAATGGAAAATAATTGTAACATTTTTTTAAATGAAATGGATTTATTATTTAGACTTGATTTTTTTTTCCAGCTAATTTTGTGAAACATACACATGCAAATAAATACCATGTATAGGTCTATCCTTCTTCGGTGCAAAATAAAATAATATTCCGCCAAAGCAGTGGTCCCCGGTGTTAGAGTGGTGCTCACTCTAACTTATTTTGCAAGAACCACACGGGAGACAGTATGCCCTTTTAAGCACTTGCAAGTGGAGAGTCATTTGTCGCTGTGCATACAGCGATGATCGAATGAGGTCTGACTCAGGCCTCTTGCAAGAGCATTTTCATTGAGAGAACCAGGGTGTGGGTGAGAGTGGTCAGGATGGGGGTGAACCCCTGGCCGCTGGTCAAAGCATAGCAGGGGGTCTTTTGCGACGTTGGGGGAAACAGAACAACTTAGATTGCTTCCTCTGCAGCTGGTCAATCAGTTCAAAGGATCTATCTTTGTTCTACTACTTTGTTAAACAGGACACGTTCAGTTAATTATTACAGGTTACATTCCAACATAAGCATAGGATGAAACTAATCTATCAACCCTAACACCCGGGTTGCTTCTTGGTTATAATGGTGGACCCTTGGACAAAAACAGTTGAAACCCCCTGGGTTACTGCATTGTTGAACATTGGTAAGTCAAAAGTGTACATGTACTGTAATGATAAGTGTGGCAGAGAATGAAAGAATGTTAGTCTTTGACATTTGACTTTGACAAAAATCTACTCGTCCAACATGTCACACATTTTTGAAACTGCAACGCCAATAGTTTGCTAATATTGAGATCTGACTGAAAATATTAACTTAGATAGATAACCATAAAAAATACACCTTGTTTTGATGTTTTTATCAAAGTATAAGTTTATCAACACCAGATGATGGTGGATTTTAGGCTAATTAAAGACACAAGCATTTGCCATCAACAGGGAATATCTTGCCTCTCTGAATCTATTGCCATTGTTGTTAATGTTTGCTGCTGTCCCCATTTTCCCCACCCCATAAGACCCCAAGATCTCAATCAAGGTCTCAATCGTGGTTCACTTTACACCTATTTTAATGTTTGTTTGTTGTTTACATCGTGTCATCAATGACAAGAGGATATAATTTTAAGACCCTATTTGTAATGTAACAATAACAGTGGGCATCCTGGTGGAGCACTGGTTAGCTTTTCCGCCTCACAGTTTGAAGGTGCAGTTCGATTGCGGCTCCATCATTCTTGTGTGGAGTTTGCATGTTCTCTTCATGCCTGCGTGGGTGTCCCCCCTGGTGCCTGGTTTAATCACGTTCAAAAACACGTATGGTAGGCCGACTGACCACTCCGAATTGCCGTAGGTGCAATTGTGAGTTTAAATGGCTGTCTATATGCGCCTTGCAATTGGCTGGCGACCGGTTCAGGGTGCGCCACAACTACCCCCAAAAGACTGCTGGGACAGGCTCCAGCACGCCCGCGAAGTTTTGTTTTGAAATGTAGAGCATAAAAGTATATATTTCAAATTTAAAACCAACACTCATAAAAGGGCAGATACTTAAACAAGCTACTTATTTACAGTAACCAAGGATGTATACTTTATTCCCACCATTTGTAGTCATAAATAATGAGGTACAGTCCTATACCTTTGTCAATAATCACTTTTTCTTGTATTGCAGAGTAAACTGGGAGCGTTGTTTCGTCCAATACTTCCCCTTGGTCATTTCAAAGAAGTAGAGCCCCCGATACCCAGTCCCAAACAGCTATTACCTCTACACCCTGAATCAGAAGCAAAGACATCACCCCTTCCACCTGTCAGAACCACTACCACCACCTTGGTTAACAAGGACACAATGTGAGTGTTTGCAGTTAATGAATTTGGTGGCAAACATATTATACCCAATTTACACAATATTAAATAAGCAGGTTATGACGTTATGTTATGTTATGTTATGTTATGTTATGTTATGTTACATTATGTTATGTTACGTTATGGCAAATTGTGAGTATGCGTGCACATTGTAGGACGTCTCGACGGGTAGCATGGGATTCCAGAACGTTGTCAGTTTTGTATTGTTTAGTACAAAACCAGGAAATGGGCATGTGCGACAGAGACCCTTGTTGTTGGCCAATCAGATAACATTGACGACACGACCTCGCTTGGCCTGAAAAGGCTGGCTCTTTAGAATCATGTCTGAAATGGTTCTGAACAGAGGTGTCCAATCCAGGTCCAGAAAGTAGAAACATTTCCACAGTTTGGCTTTAGCCACAGGTGCTTCACAAACTCTGGCCGGCTTTTTACTTTCTGGACCTGGATTTGACACTTTTGGTTCTGAAAAGCGATTCCATTGTTAAATTAGCAACACTGGTTGCTCACACAAATCCATTTGGCCTACATTGCTTCCAAAGTTAACAAATTCTAGATTCCCTTGAGATGAATAGAGATAATACACAATTTTGTTGTTTTTATTCACAGGCTTGACCAGAAGAGTTCCATAAAACATTCCCAGTCTGGAGATGTTTCTTTGACAGCACTGAAACCCAAAGGCCGGAGGAAACTACCAAGAGGCCAGTCGGAAGATGTACAGTGTTCTGCAAGGCCTCAGGTTTACACACATGCACTCACTTACAAAAAAAGCACCACACCCAAGAACAACTAAAACAATGAAAGGCTTTTGTTATGCATACTTTTATTTTTGTTATTTTATTTTCAGGAAGTGGTTGAAATGAAGCCAGTTGAGAACTTCTCAGACACCGAGGCATACCCAAGCCTGGATGGTCATGGCCGAGCAGCTTCTCTGCCTCGGCTCAATGCAGAGTATTACGTAAGCTCCGCGCCTTTCAGGAAACTGTGTCTGTTTCATAAAGTAATTGCTTTCAGATGTTTATTTTGAAATATATTTGATGTAAAAAGGTATCTCTGCAAGTACACTTCCCACCAATAATGATAACAGAAAGGCCAATTCCTTTCTATTGGGGTTGACATCAAAAGACGAATATGAGACAAGAGATCAATGATTACGTTTTTGTTTGCCGCTAGTTACATCTGGATCTGATAATCGCATTATTTGTTATAAAAGACTGTACTTTTATCAAAGGTTATGGAAGAGACAATCTTGCTAATGACTAGAAGTGTGTTTATAATTATTTTTTATTATTCGTCCTTTGCTAGCAGTAACTGCATTAAGCCTGTAACCCATTGACGTCACCAACATTGTGAGTGGCTGCAATCTGATGGAAATCAAACAATACATCCCAACCCAACAATTTGTACAGAAGAAGCTTAGCAAGCCTAAGCCATTACATTACCTCCACGTTTTTCCAGAGGAGCTCGTACAGTCCGTTCAGCATGCAGGGCCAGTTCCAGGACTTCTTTTTCTCCTATAACGCACTAAAGGAGACTTGACTGATACATAGAAGGCCCAAGAACATAAAAATATTTAGAATATTGTATTCCAAGTTTTGATCACAAAAAACTACTCAAGCATCTTATGTCTCATTTTCAGTCAACTTATCAATTTAAATTGTTCAATGCAATACCATTCTGTGAACTGCAGTAGCTTTTTATGGATATTTATTTATTTATTTATTTATTTATTTATTTAAACCAGGGTTTATATCCAGTTGTTGCTAGTTTATCTCCCGCTCGCTGTCCTCCCCGCTCTCCCGCATCCCCTGACATGCACTTTTCTTATGTTGCTTTTTGGCTTGTTGGAAGAGGGGGTTGGCATTATGCATGTAAATAAAATGATTTCGAGCCAGAGCCAAGGTATAGACACACATATCAAATTGATCATTGGGGCACATGTAATATTTTGTGCATCATGTGTTTCACGTTCCACCCAACACATGGAAGGTCATAGTCCCAGGGCTAGTGAAAGAACATGCAACATGTGTTTCTATGATGGGAAACTATGCCAGAACTATAAGAACAAACTGCCTGTGCTACTTGTTAAAGTTGAAGTGATTGCGATGTTTTTATAGAATTTTGGTGAAAAATGGATGGGTTAGTGCCAACCTTTAACTTCTTCTGTCTTCGCTTTCTCCTAATTTGGATGCCCATTGCTAATATTTTGCCCACCTCCCTCTTGTGTGTGCTGTCTGATAGCGGAGCCACCCTCGCCACGCCCCTGGGACCCACCTGGCAGTATGTACCACCTGTTGTGCCACCTCTTTTTTCCTCTCCTTTGTCCTTTCTAATGTCTGTTTTTGTGCCAGTGAGCTTCTGTCATCTCAGTGCAGAGTTTGCATCTTCATGGAGGAAGTGAACCATATGCAATATGCAGCGTTATTATTTAGATTACATACAATGATACATGCAACAAAATCGACAAGCAATTTCATTTTGAGCACACGTCGCTAGCTGTCAACAACGGGTTGGAGTCGTTCAGTTCTGTTCTCTAAAATTGTGTTTGTGTGAAAATAGCAGCCCTGTAGTTTTCTGTAAATCTGTGTGTTTGTTAGTGATGGAAAACCGAAGTTTCAAATTTGCGTCATGAACTAGTTGTAGTTTTGATTCCTCTAAATGGCACTGTTGGTTTAAATAAAGTGGTTTAAGAAATTCCCAGCCCAATGTTGAACATAGAGTGCTATCTAAAGGAGTCAACTGGTTCATGAAGAAAATTTGAAGCTTCATTTTCTCTAGTGTTTGTTTGACTCATCCAAAGCAGGTGCAGATTCTGCTTTGCTGCTTTAGAATATCCATTTTCTCTCATTTACTGCTCAGTCAACAGTCAAAGTTGTTGTCTGGCCTTTCTTTATATTGTCTTCTTTTGGTACATAAAACAAAAAAAGCATTTAAGTTTATTGTTAAATTTTGTCACACTGTCTCTGTGCATTTTCATAGCATCATTTTACGACAACATACCTGCTACAAGGACATGTACACTCTGTGTTGTATTGTTGTTGTCCAAGAATGTCTCTAATTGTGGTACTCTGGAGTAGGAACACATCGAATTAGAAAATGACTCAAATATGTGCGTGTGTAATATGTGTTTGTAATATTCAACATGAGTCAACGTAAGTCATGCTCTTCCCCCAAATTAAGATGACTATAAAATATAAATCAGGCGGCTTGGTGGACACTGGTTATCGCGTCCGCCTCACAGTTAGGAGGGTGCGGGTTTGATTCCACTTCCAGCTCTCCCTGTGTGGAGTTTGCATGTTCTCCCCGTGCCCGCGTGGGTTTTCTCCGGGCACTCCGGTTTCCTCCCACATCCCAAAAACATGCTTGGTAGGCCGAATGAGCACTCCAAATTGCCTCTAGGTGTGAGTGCGGATGGTTGTTCGTCTCTGTGTGCACTGCGATTGGCTGGCAACTGATTCAGGGTGTCCCCGCCTACTAGCCGATGACTGCTGGGATAGGCCCCAGCACACCACCGACCGTGGGGACAAGCGGTATAAAAAATGGATGGATGGATGGATGGATGGATGGATGGATGGATGGATGGATGGATGGATGGATGGATGGATGGATGGATGGATGGAGTATAAATCAAGGAACTCAGCTTGCACAAAACAATGGAAAAACAAATTAATTGGTGAATTATATCTTGGTATACAACAGACTCACCTTTAGGTAGCTTAGAAATATTTTTTTGCTTATTGTGTATTGAAGAACAATTAGTTCTTCCTTAGAAGTTTAGATGTTTCAATCAGTCAGTGATTGTTTAATCAACATAAATATTCATCTGAATTAAGATGCCAAATAATGAGGGGTGAAAAATCCATCTCTTTATAACTTGATAGTGCGCCAGTGGAGAGAGCTTTTCCAAGACTTACAAACATGCATCTATATCTATTTTGTTATGAGGGTTTCCTGAACTGACCAAGCCAGTTTGATAGATTTTGAGACAGTGGCCAATAAGCAAAAAAAAACAACAACAACAACATTCTGCTATTGAACAATAACGAAACACCATAATTTGAATATTTTGCTTTTTTAGTTGTTTTGTCCTTGTTACAAAACAGTGTCATTGTGATAATTAATCTTGGTACTCTTCCCAGCAGCGAGCCAGAAATTGTAATGTTATCACCATTACCCATTCTGTTCTTTGTTGACTAATACCCTAGTCCACGGTCCAATGTAATCATATGGATTTAAGGTCTTTCTTCTCCAACCTTTTTAGTAAATGTACTTGGAGGGTTAACAGATTAAGGAATAAAACATGTTGTGTAACAGTCTTTAAACAAAAAGTTGCTTCCATCATTGGTGATGTGATTATTGGCATGATCCAGTCAAGTGGTTTGGTTAATGTCACGATTTGACACACCATCACTCTACAGTCTCCTTACTGCTGCTTTGTTTCCATTTCCAGCCAATTGTTGACCTCAGTCCCATAAGACGCTCAGCTTCCTCGCTGACCCCACAGCACAACCATGAAGTGATTCTTAAGGATTATAACCTGATACGACCAGGCCAACATCAATCATCAGCAGGATCTGGAGCAGTCCAAGGCCAGGACCGAGTCCATCATCATCATCACCACCACCGCTGCCACAGACGTAGGGACAAGGACAAAGAGAAAAAGCAGAAATCCCTAGATAGAGCTACATCGGTGCAGCCACCAAGTACTGTTGGTAAGTCAAAAATATAGAAAGTAATTCTGTTTTTTTGTTTTCGTGTCAGAGAAACTCTGATTCCTGTAATCTCAAACTTGATCAGGTCAACAGTTTCATTTGAAGAAGTTCGAGCTAATACAGAACAGATGCACATTGTTTTAGATCAACAGACTATAAAAGGTGTTCCATCTTTTTTCTCAGTTTTGCCGTGCTTCAGTGCTTGTTACTACACCGATTGTGTGGTCTGCATTTGTTGAGTAAGTTTATAGCGCTGTAGAATGTACAGTATATGGCTATACTCAGCACGGCTGTCCTGCGGGACCCCAACATGGATGTCAACATCCTCAACAACTCAATAAACTTTAACAGCATACGCCAAGTTTTTTAAACAGGTGGTATTGTATTTATGCTATATGAAATTCTTATATTCTACAACAAATGCTTACATTGGAGGAAAAAACAGATGAGAAGGTAATTCAGTTTACAAAACTGCAACACATTGATTGTGAATTAATTGTGGAACAAATGGGACAAACCGGAATTAGTGTTAGAGAAGTTGTCATTTTAAGACGTCAAAATTAGGTTTGACTAAGGATTAATAATGTGATAACATTTTAGATTGTCTATCCAGTTGATTGTCAATTTGATCAAAGGTGATGCAGCATTTTGTCCCAAATGCCTATCATAGCTGAGGCTTTTGAATGGTTTTGTTTCCTCCCGCCCACCTCCCAATGTATAACACTACTGGTTTTGTCTTTGCAAATGGGGATGTGCATTTACCAGGAAGGAAAGACATGAGACAGAGGCTCTTTTATGCATTATATGAAAGCGCGGTGAGGGGAGTGACCTCGAAGGGATGTTTGGAGCAAAAGAAGAAGGTGGCATTCTGTCATCACAGGTAGTCATCGGTATGTTGGCAGAGACGATTACACCCGCCTCGAAATGACCGCCGCCATCATCCGCTTGGTGATCCTCAGACTTCATTTACACTTGTCCGTGAATAGGGCAACAGGACATGAGATGTGTACAGCCCAGTCTCAAAGGTTGTTGGGACATCTGTTTTCTTTTGAGTCGTTGTCTATTCCCAGGCCAATTCCTTGAGAAGCAGAATGTTTTGTTACTTATCTGTGTAATATAATTCACAGCAAAGTCAAAATCACAATATGAAAAATCCAAGTCAACATCCAGCCCGACTGCATTTTGCTACCTAATCTTAAGGCTTAGGGAGGGATGAAAGTTTATAAACATGGCTGAACCAACTGCAAACCAACCTTTTGACCATTCAGGGCACTTTCCAGGAAAAAAAACAAAACATTAAAGTCCAGCTTTGAACCAACAGAATTCCACTGAATGTTGATGGCTTTATTTCAAGCATACGTTTACATTCCAGTGTCCAGTCTTTAGATTTGAAAGTGTTTGCATTTATTTGATCTATTTGTCCAGCTAAATAATTTTTTTCTCCCCATGATTACTTTCTGAAGTCTAATTGGTTTCAAACACAGAAACCTACTGATGAACTACGGGTGTGAACAAATTGTCTTTGTCAATGCTCAAAAGTTAAGCAAAGTATTTTTCCCAAATACGTTTGTGAATTTATGGTTTGGAAAATGTTCTTTATTTTGAATATACGTACATGCTAAGGATGTAACAAATCAATTCCAAAATGTTACTGTTTGTAACAAGCACAAAACCCCCCGCGACCCGACCCCGGATAAGCGGAAGAAGATGGATGGATGGATGGACAAGCACAAAACATTTAAAATAAAAACATCTTTTAATTATAAAATAAGTGATAAATGAACAAAAATTTAAAAAAAAAATCAAAATCGGGACCTGAAATTGAATCGGGGTTTGAATGAATCGTTTCTCCTTAATATGTACAGTACACAATTTTGGAGCTTTAGGTCATCCTAAAAAGTACAAAAATTAAAAAAAACTTTACCACAATAACCAAAGCTAGACTATTGCGTTAGGTCAAGAAAAAAATGGATTACTTTCAAAGAACAGAGGAAGATGAAGCTACATTTTTGTGATTTTGTCTATTTTTCATTTACAGACCCCTCGGCCGAAGGTATGTCTAGAGAACGAGCAAGGGAGCGTGACCGCAGTCGCCCGCACGAGAGAAGGCATCATTCCTCTGCAGGCGAGAAACAACGCTACTACTCCTGCGAGCGTTATGGCTCCAGAGAGACAAGCCACGCTAAGTCAGCCGGTCCAAGCCGATCCACATCTCCAGGAGAGGGACAAGACACCACCATCCTTAAACAAGTGAGTTAATTGCTGGTAAAACAATGAAGTCTGTTGTTTTTATCCTGAAACATGCATTCACTTATTTATATATTAACAAATGGTGTCAAAAATCCAAACAAACATGCTTATTTGTGTCGTTTAGGCAAGATTATGAACGTTTGTGTGGTAAAGTAACCAGAGAAAATTAGACTTTTTAAAAAAAATTAACATCTTACAGTCTTATGTTATGCAATTTAAATTCCATACTGAAATAGAGTACAATATAAAATCTCCAAATAAGTTTTTCTTTGTTAGTTTTAAATGACACATCTTTTAAGGTGTACTAATGTCACAGTCCCGTAAATACCTGTGTATCTTGTGACTTACATTCCAGACCCACTCGTGAACTGTAAAAAATGTACTATATAGAGCAACCATGAATTCTTTTTCAAAAGTTTTACGGCTGCCACACACTCTAGAACACGGATGTCAAATTCATTTTTGTTGTGGGCCACATCATAGTTATGATTTCCCGCATGGGGCCATTAATGACTTAAATAGAAATGGATGGGGCTTCGTATCCTCACATACACAACAGAATCAGATACACAAAAAAATGTCAGTCATTTTGACAGTAAAATTGTAAAATAATTATTGCAATATCTCATTTTTATTAAAAGGGAAGACTGCTTACATGTTTTGTATTTTAACAAGAAACATTGATTTGACACACATTATTTGCCTATGGGGGCCACGTAATATCAATCAACCAACGTTGATTTAGCAAAATGTGCAGCTCAAAGTGCTGCACATCGGTTAAAAACAAACCTCCAGCCAACAAGGGTGTGCATATGTGGTACCTAACGGGATAAACTCTACGTCAAACAGCAGAGGAACAGGAATCCTTCGTTAGAGAAAGTCGAATCTGGCCCCCGGGCCTTGTGTTTGACATCTGTGCTCAAGAGTCTCTGGAATTTAGAATGTGTGGGAGGCGTAAAACTGAGGTATAGAAACTCTAAACTCAGGATAGACCGAATATTGTCCGATTATCAGCACCAATATTTGGCATTTTGAATCCTTCAGCCTTTTTTGAAAATGTAGGCGGGCGATAAAAGATTAATTTCATGTGAATTTGTCGCTGCATCCGAGCCAAAATGCTAGGAGTATCAATTTCATTCTGTATAAATCACACATTTGCATTTTTCCAATTATGTTATTTACATCAGATGATTTATTTTGTTTATTTTGTTCCTTCAGTATGGTAGCACTGTGGGTAAAGCCGCCCCATCTGGTTCAAGCACATCGGGTCGTGGTCGCAGGCAGCTCCCCCAAACACCCCTCACTCCTCGTCCTGCCGTGGCCTATAAGACTGCAAACTCCTCCCCCCTCTCTTCTGCTGCCAGCACCACTATGGCTGGACACCACACTCGTGTCAGCCGTGGCCTTTCAGAACACGAGCGCCTGCACGGGGACACTGACCGCTCCCCGATACCGGTGACCTGCATTGGTTCTGATCCAAATTTAGCCCATCAGCTGCAGGGAGCTTCTCAACAAGCGCTTTTGGAAGACATGGAGGACTTCCAGGACGCTGTGAGCAGCCAAGTATTATCGCACTCTGCCAGAGCTGGCGCCTCAGCAACCACCTCATCTTCCCATGATGCTGCCGCTGTGCCCGTCACAGCGGCGGCCACACAAGAGCGTGCAGATGTGGTACCTAACGGGTACCACTTCACCTTTGGGGTAAATTCTGCATCAAACAGCAGAGGAACAGGAAGCCTCAGGGAGCGAGAGGATGAGGACTGGTGCTAACATGCTTAGATACTAGAGAGGGTTTTCCTATCCACTGATGAAGGAGCAGCTTGTCTGTGTTGCTCTTGTCAGGTCGCGTGAGCTGGTCAGAGGCTAGCAGGCTTGGATTGAGGTAAAGTGAAAACTAGCCAGTTGAAAGTGCTGTTAAAGGGGTCCATTGAAGCGTCTCCTTCCAACACAGAGAAGTGTGGAAGGATAGAAAATGATGACTTTTTCTAACCTTTTTTTAACCCTTCCTACAAAATGATTCTGAAGACCCTTCAATATTTTGCCTTGGCCAGTGGTGTTGAAGTTTAAAAGCCCAAATTTGGAAAAGCTATGTTTTACAATCCAAATGCCTCGTTCTCGGTCTCCCTGGATGCTTTATTTTGTCTTGACAAATAAGGCGGAGGTTTAGATGGAACTTGCTAGCACCAAACATCTGATGGAATAGAGTCATTATCGACCAAGATGATCTTATGTCGGTCTTGGAACTTTTCTGATTATTAATGCAAAGATCAGCAAGTGTCACTTTGAGGCAAAAAAACAACAACAACAAAGGAGCCACTTTCATGGCCAAGCTTTATTCAAATTGGGGGTGCACGCAGGGACTTGGACAACAATTTTACAACATGTGGCCGAATACTAAGTGCCTCATTTTACAAGATGTGAGCAGTAGTCTGGCTTCTTGAGTGGATGATCTGTGTTGAACACACAGTCAAGCATGTGCACAGGTGAGGAATACTGGACAACTTAAAGCTGTTTGGATCTGTTGTAATGGTCTAGATAAAAACAAAAACAAAACAAAAAAATCCCCAAAAACATTTTTATATACTGAGTCCTGTAGTTGGTGAACCCACACTGAAGATCCAAAGTCAGCGATGTAGTGCATGCCGAGGTCTTGAACATGTCGATTTGTGTCTGTACTTTATTTAAGGGTGTGTGCTAAGCATTTGCCTTCTTCAAACACACTGCCAGTCCATTGGTAAGAAACAGTCTCCAAAAGGACAAAAAGTGCCATTTTTTAAACTGTAACTCAAGTCAGAAACAAATGTCCTCCAGTAGAGCTGATTCTATTAAAAAAAAAAGCCACATACTTGTTTTTGTTTTGTTCTGGCTCTAACAGGTGAACCTCATATTTGGTTTATTGTTTTAGTTCTCATCCTTTTCTTAATACTTTTCTATCATGCCCACAGGATGGACAAAAGAGAGGAATGGAGGAATAATTTCTATACAATCGGTACACCTAAAAAAACTGCTCTTTAAAGTCACAGTGGTCACAATGATTTACTAGATATGTTGTAATAGTGATCATCTTTTTGCATCTTGTTGGTTATTGATATTTATACTTTCACTACATTATTAAATTGTTGTTGGTAATCATTGTGAGAAATCATAAACATGTCATTTGAGCGAATATTGTTTCAGAAGTGTGTATCAAATTGGTAGCCTTTTGCAGTACTTAGTATGTAATCGGCTTGTGACCCCTAATCCAATAAAATGACCACTACTGAAGTATTGACGAACTAAGTACAGTAATCCCTCGTTTATCGCGGATAATTGGTTCCAAAAACCACCCGCGATAAGTGAAATCCGCGAAGTACGGTCACCAACAAGAAGTACTGGGCAGGCTAACGAGTTAGCGGAAAGATGCTAATTCGCAATCGTACTAACGTGCGAAAACGGACTTTTAAAGGAATGTAAACGAATATTTGGAGCAATACTACATTGTCCTAAAGGTTAGACTCGTTTCCTCAATTTAGAAGTTTTACTTTGACTTTTAAATTGTTTTTTAATTTGGGGAAAAAAAATCTGCGATGTAGTGAAGCCGCGATAAACAAAACGCGAAGTAGCGAGGGATCACTGTATACCAAAGATTAGACAACAATAACAACATTTGATGATAAAATATCACTCCTCAATCAAATTTACTACTATTTAAACGCAACGAATAAATCCCGCTCCTTCTTGCGTGAAGTGCATATTCTTTAGGCGCTTGCGTGCGTTTTCTGCGAGTACTCGGGCTTCCTCTTACATGTCAAAAACATGCATGTTCCTTTAAGTACCCCACCTCTTACCCAAAGTCACCCAATGAGGGCTAGCCAAGCGCTGTATAAAATAGATGGATTGATGATGATGCATTAGGCCTCTTACTTCCAGATTCAGTGTGCAATTAAAGGTTTATATTCCGTTTTGTTTTGTGGATTTGGATTGCCACTATTCTGTTGGTGGTAAGCGGAAGACTGGAGGCATCTGTGGCCCACCTGGCACATTCCTAATGTATTTTTACCACATGCACACTACATCTGTCGTTTCCTTGCCACTAAAACCACATTTGTTTTCGAGTTTTTAAACATATGTTGCAAATTCTTTGGTACTATTAGGAAGGATGCCGTCTTTATGCAGTTTTGTCAAGGAATTTAGGGTTTGTTGGTTGGAGAGCCATGTAGCCAATGTTTTGTTTTTTGTTTGTTTTGTGTTTGTTGGGTACTTACATGTCTGCCAAGACCTAAAAAATGATTCACAGACAAAATGTTTTTTTTTCTTTAAAAAGGTTGAATGTGGCACTATGGGTTGTTTATGCTGCATGCCTGTACACCCTTTTTAAATCTATCGCTGCCTTCCCTTGCAATGACTGTTGTTCAGCTCCTAAATTGTCATTATGAGTACATAAAATTGGATGACCGTTATATCTGTTCCCTGTGCTTTACTGTCACATTTACATACAGTCTGAGCAAATTGAGACCCTTAAAGCAATTTTACCTTCTAATTCCATCCCACTTCTCCCCCTCCCAAATGTGTCGTAAATACAAAGTGACCATAGCACATGCCATTTCACAACCTTTATTAATAGGAAACAGTCAACAAGCTGTAATCATTCATTCATTCATCTTCTGACCCGCTTATCCCCACGAGGGTTGGGGCCGTGCTGGAGCCTATACCAGCACCAGCATAATAAAAAGAAATATCAAATAAATAAATAAATAAATAAATAAATAAATAAATACTAAAGATAACATCAAAACCAAAATAAATAAAATAAATCCTATGTTAACATACAGAGGAACACTTGTGCATATTTTGAGTGCAAAGTCATCAATTACATCATACAATAAATGTTGTGCAATGTCATGATTGACACTTTTATGACCTCCAAGATACTTAAAGCACTCTTGCGGCATTAATGAGCAAAGATAAATCTTAATCAGCTTCATTTTTTAAGAGCTCTGCTCAGCAAAGTTGATGAAATGTGAAGAGTGACACCAATGCGGAGGGCAATCCAAAGATTTGCATGGATTTTATTTGGATTGTAATAATATTAATAATAATAATCTAGAAACTACTGCACTTGCTACTACACGACTATCTATTATTATAAATTGTACTAGCCCACTACTACTATTAGTACAAAAGTACCAACATAAACTGAAAGGATATAAATTTACCGGTTAAGTGATGTTTTTACTGGAACAAATGTGTTGACTGCATTTTATACACAACCACAAACAGCTCATTTTACTACTAATTTTTTTAATCCGGTGAATGCCAACATACATGACAAAATATTGAATTCATGTTAATTGGGGCAGCTGGAGGAGAGTTGGGGATCGTCGGCCAATACAGATTTTTGATTTCAACAAAAGCACAACTTCCTCGCTTTTTTTTTTTTTTTTTTTAACAATTGCTCGCTCCCTGACTCATGGTGTAGTTTGGATGACATATCAAGTCCTGCTCTACAAGTGCAGGTCGAGTCTTTCCTCTGATTGCTCAGATGTTGTGTCCCGTCATTGCCACAAATGACAATTTCCTTAACTCCTTTCCAAAATCCTTTTTCCTTAAGAAATTGGTGCTAATTTGCGCACCTCCTCAAGACAATTATTTTTTTGGGTGTGATATCACATTTTGTCATATCCAAACCTTACCACCAGAAATCATACATTGTTTATCATACCCAATTGTGTTGCAATTTTGGCTGCGTCAGTAACACTTGTCTCATTCTTTGACTGTCACTCAGTTTGACTTCAGGCATGTGTTGGATTTGTGCTTCAAAGAGAGACAATATTTTCAACCTCAGACTTGAATAGGGTGCCAAATGTCTTCTTTCGTCATTTACTATGTCTTCCCCATTGGACATTTCCTGTCTGCATGTTCTTAAAAGAAATTTGCATGTGCAAAAATGAAGAAAAAAAAAAGTTTGACTTCAATACATCCATGACTTCAATAATTAGCCTGTTGTGTTTCTGATGCTTTGCACAACCAATGTGTAAACCTAACGGACTTGAAAGTCACTGTTTCTACCAGTCCCCCCTCCCAAAAAAATGGAAATGTACTTGCAGAGTGGTTCTAAAGTGTCTCAATCCTTCGCTGCCTGATCTGTTACTTGACTGTCTCCTGCACAGTCAAAATGTACCAAGTTTTGTATGAGTCTAAAACATTGAATAAAGAAGAATGATGATGAAAACTTGAATGCCCTTGATGCTGTACAATACAGAACTCAATGAAAGGTTTCAGAAATGATGCCTACAAATTCATACAGGTACAAATGCCACGATGCATGACATAAATATGTATATATAAAGAATGAAAATCTTATCTTTAGCCCAAGTCTGTTTTGATTTTATTTATTTATATAAAATTTTACAGTGCTGTACCAGCGATAAAATATGATAACTACCGTAATTTTCGGACTATAAGTCGCTCCGGAGTATAAGTCGCACCAGCCATAAAATGCCCAAAAATGTGAAAATAAACATATATAAGTCGCTCCGGAGTATAAGTCGCATTTTGGGGGGCAATTTATTCGACAAAATCCAACACCAAGAACAGACATGAACGAGCAATAACAGGCTAAACGATACGGTATGCTAACGTGACAAACACAAACGAGGAGCTGAGAACGGGCCTGACGTAACATTCAGTTATTTAAAAAAAACTATTACGTAAATAACACGTTTATAAAACCATCTGTGTCACTCCAATTCATTAAATCCATCGATCGTCCTTTGTCAACAATGCCGCGTGCCGCGCCGCAGTTCAAATTATTCCACAGGCCCATACAACGATATATAAACTATATTTTAAATAACTATCACATAAACAACAATATTATCAAACCATTTGTGTCACTCCAAATCATTAAATCCATCGATCAAATTTCTCGTCTTATATCGATCGTCCTTTGTCAACAATGCCGTGTGCCGCGCCGCAGTTCAAATTATTCCACAGGCCCATACAACGATATATAAACTATATTTTAAATAACTATCACATAAACAACAATATTATCAAACCATTTGTGTCACTCCAAATCATTAAATCCATCGATCAAATTTCTCGTCTTTTATCGATCGTCCTTTGTCAACAATGCCGTGTGCCGCGCCACAGTTCAAATTATTCCACAGGCCCATACAACGATATATAAACTATATTTTAAATAACTATCACATAAACAACAATATTATCAAACCATTTGTGTCACTCCAAATCATTAAATCCATCGATCAAATTTCTCGTCCTTTGTCAGGACATGTCCAGAGGATATGGCGCTTTAAAGTGTTAATTACTTAATTTGATTTTTTCTCTCTATTTTTCATGTTTTGAATATGTTCAAGATAAAGATATCAAAGCATGTGAAGTGATCAACTATACTAAAAATAACATGTGAAGTGGTCAACTATACTTGTAAGTAAATGATGTGTTAATGATCAAGTAAAAATTTGTGAAAAAAAACATATGTAAGTCGCTCCTGAGTATAAGTCGCCCCCCCACCCAAACTATGAAAAAAACCGCGACTTATAGTCCGAAAATTACGGTAGTACAGAAAATAGATGGATGGATGGATGGATGGATGGATGGATGGATGGATGGATGGATGGATGGATGGATGGATGGATGGTCATAGAAGAACATATTGCAGTGTTTGACTTCTGTCTTGGGTTGATCAAAAAAATATGACTCTGCTGAAAATGATTATATGAAACAAACAACAAAGTAAGACGTCCTCATATGAGGAGACTCTGCAAGTCTCCGTAAATTTCGGGCTACAAGCCGCACCGAACTATAAGCCGCTCCAGCTGAAATTTGTGATTTTTTTTAGTTTTATACTTATAGTTGGGGACATTAGTTTAGTAAGCTATAACCCAGTCAGGTTTGTGTGGGATATTGGGAACCAGTTTCAGGAATGCAGACTTACTGGCGCCAGAAGGCATAGATGCAGCTGCTTGCCATCAGTCATAGGTTGGGTCATAGGTCATCTAGCAGCCTTCGTGTGTGCGCGCGCTCGAGCGAGGGTGGGGTATAAGTTTCAGCAGCGAGAAGACTAAGGCGAGAGACACTTCATTCTGACATCTTTTCCCAATCAGCCGTGCGTCACTGAAGTTTTCCTTCCCCGAGCCAACCACCTTTCCACCGCTTGCTTTTGAAGACCAGCTGACCACCGAAGAAAATCCACCACACACCGGTGAAGCATTTGAAGAAAAACAAAGGGCTCCTCTTCTGTCCTCCACTTGCGGGCTGCGTTGGCACCTTTATTTGCCACAGACACGTAAGTGCCTGCCTTGCATGTCAAGCACTCATTTTCATAACGATCACGACCCTGGCGAAAGCACGGGAATTTGAACGTGCATTTTCATGCGCGACTTATTTGCGAACGATACAGAAAAAAACTTGAATTGAGTGAAATGGGATGGAGTGGGAGTTTTATTGAGAATGTACTGTACATGTTTTGTAGTATGCTTGAGGCAGTCCAACAAAATCTCGGACGATTTTTTAAATTACCCCCGGACGTTTTTTTCTTTTAGCAGGATAGGTCCAGGAAAAGGAGAACGTCTGGTCACCCTAATTAAAATCTATTCAAGAGTTGGATTGTTTTATTGGAAAACGTGTCGCGTCTCGTCCCCGGCCGTTCCACTGTGTGTCTGTTGTCATGGTTTCTGTCTGTGAGCTCGCACCTCCCCTCCTGTGTGCCCATGATTCGTGTGATCATTCTCACCTGCCTCTTGTTACCTGTCGTGTATTGAAGTCCTGTCTGCCCCTCACCCCCCCCGTCGGATCGTTAATGTCTTCACGTCTCGTCTGTCGTTCCTGTCTTTATCTTGTCTTTTTGTTCAGTTAGTCTTGTCCCTAGTCGAGCTTCTTATAGTCTGTCTTTGAGTTCTCCAATAAACCCTGGTCCAAGCTGCCTTTGGTCGCCCTGCTCCATTCCATTTGTGACAAAACGTGCACAAAATGTTTTTTCTTTTTGCACGCAATGTTGGTTTGTTTGCTGGGAAACAACAACATTCAACGTCCCACGGTCCTTTGCTATTGGCCCTATAGCCTATGATGTCTCTCAAATGACATCATCATTACGTAGCAGGAAGTAAAGCAAAGAGTATAGAACCGTGCTTGTTTTTTCTTTTTTTTTTGTTTGTTTTTGTCAGGGCAATCCATCTTATATACAAACAAATATACAGCCAGAGCAAATAACTTTCAATAAATGAGGTCGGTTTTACAGTATGCTTGGTGTTAATAAGCTTTAACGAATTGTTATAGGATTCTAGATCTTCCAATGCAAAATGTTTGGTCTTGTTTTAAAGAAGCGACATTTGTGTATGTATTGTTTGGCCAACAAAATAATATTGTTAATAAAAGAATCAAATTTAAAATTATGAAAAAAAGCCATATTTAACTTCAGAGATAGTAAGAGAAACAAAGAGCAACCCTTTTGAACAAGCCCATTGTTGAAAGTCAAGCAAAAACATTTGTACAAACTCAGGCCAAAAAGAAAAGATGGTCTAAATCAGGGGTGGCCAACCCGCGGCTCGCGAGCCACATGCGGGTTTTTGCCTGGTTTCATGCAGCTCTTTTACATTCATATCAACATTTGTGTTTATTTTTTTGTGCGTGTTCGCTTCGCTTAATATGGTATTTTGGTCAAACGCACATGCGCATGAGGTGAAATCCCGTGTTGTGAATTTTATTTAGGTCTCATGCGATGTATATTTCACTTCTAAGCCTAAGTGTGACCAGGTCACGCGCACGTGGGATTTTATGGGGCCTGGGCCAGGAAGGCACACTTCCTGGCACCAGGATACAGCAATTGGCCATCTGTGTAGAATCAACAAGGCAGGCTGGCGGGTCAGAGGTCATCCAGCAGTCCTAGTGTGCGTGCCCCCAAGTGAGGTGGGGGCGCGTGGTATAAGATTCAAGGCGGGAGAAGACAGGGGGACTCGACACTTTTGGCTTGGGAGAGACACTTTAATTCTGACATCGGTTGAATAAAATCTTTCCCCAATCAGCCGTGTGTCACTGAAGTTTTCCTTCTGCCTGATACGTCAGACGGACGTCATGACCGCATTTAAAAGCTTCAAATCTTAAGCGCCACTTCAGCTCACTATATATCAATATCGATAAAGACTTTCCAAAAGGGACTGAATTTCGCAGGCGCAAGTTGGACACTTTGAAAAGTCAGGCAAAAAAACAGGTACAGTTTAAAAAAAGATTACGAAGAACGCTTGCATTGTTTCAACTGGCTTGGAGCATTGCACGGGCTAAAAAGCCATGCAATGAAGGGGAGTTTGTTAAAGGTCGGTCCCGCCACACATAGTGTTTACCATTGTAAATTATGTTTTTGTTTGTGGACTTTGTTGAACTGAGAGTTTGTCTGTGTGAGACAATGCACACAATGTTCATTGTTAAAAATGTGGTCTTTGGTCTGTGGTCTTAGTACTGTAGGAGTCAATTTATGTCATTATCATGTTGGCACGTGACATGATAATATCACACAATAAATTTGGCTGAGCATAGGGGTGAGTGTGTGTGCGTGTGTGTGTGTTCAATTTCACCTTCACAAAAAAACACAGTTCCCTACATCCATTTTAAAATTCGTCTTCATACGTTTCTTGGTTTGGTAAATATTGTTGATAATTTTAAATTAAAGTTCCTTTGTTTTTAGTGGGACCGAAACTTGTTACATTTATCATCACAAAAATCAATCCCATTAACATGTAGCAGGAACTTGTATGAAGAAGTAATTTGTGGAATTAGATGATGAATGTTGTGAAAAAGTATTTTACAATCCTATTTTGAAAATTTAGATGTGTATAATTCAGAGTAGAACGTGTAAACTTATTTTTCTATCATCTTGGAATTCTTGCATTCCTTGCCATCCACCAGAAGACCAGTGAGTTTCTTTGTTGTCGGATTCAATCCATTTTGCCCTCGATCTCACACGCTTCCTGTGACTTATTCAGATAGAAACGGTCCAACTTACTTTGTACTGCCGTAATTCTACATTTATCTTCCGAAGTTAAATTAATCTTGCTACAAACAAAATATAACTCTTGCAGTAGTTTTTTCTCTTCCTTTTGTTTTTAAGTGTCAAAATTTTACCGAATTATATACTTGTTTCTCTAATCCTGAATTTGAGAAATTCCCATTTATTAATCGGACCATTAATTGTGTTATCATGTTCTATTTTAGCAATGAATTTTTTTATCTTGTTAACATACTGGTTGCCTTCTCTCTTTGTTTCAGTGTGCGAATTAATGTCTGTTCCTACTTAGACCTGACGGTGGTTGCAGCGAGAAAATGTCTGCAAGGACCACAGCAAAGTACGTGGAGGAAAAGGACCGCAGTCGTCGACGACTGGAAGCTCTTTGGCTCCAGCCTCATGTTGTGTTGGGAGGAGCAGGTTAGTACATGTCTATTTTCTATTATGAATCCTTTTCCAGTATTTAGCAGAATTTGATCAAAATCATGTGCGATAGGCAGATTGAAGAAGTCCTTGTCTAGATTTTCAACTGTAACTTTCATTGTTAATATACATTGGTATAATGTGTGTTTGTCTTCATTTGCAGACATCGGTGAAGCTATTCGTCCTAAGCAGCAGGAGCCAGAGCGCACTCGCATTAAAGAAGAAGATGTGGGCAAAGAGGTCCATCACTTGAACGAACAAATTGAGCAGACGTTTCTTTGCTCCATAAAAGAGGAGGAAGAGTGGCCTTGTATTAAAGAGGAGGTAGAAGACTCCTGTGACATTAAAAACGAGGAAGAGGATGATACCTGCAAGATGCCTTTGACTGGTGTTCCTGTGAAGAGTTTAGATGAAGGTCAACATGAGATGAGCAAAGGGGCGGACCCTCCAAGCTGCAGCTCAAGTCAACAAATGACCAGAGAAGGTGATGGAGACCACTGTGGGGGGTCACAAGCAGCTTCAACATCAGATAGTGATGACTTGTCGTCACTTGCTCCTGCTGCTGCTGATGAGTCTCAAAACAAACACAACCAATGTTCTCAGTGTGGGAAATATTTTGCTAATTACAGTGTTTTGAAACGACACATGAGAATGCACACAAAAAAGAAAAGCTTTTCCTGCTCAGTTTGTGGCCAAGAATTCTCTCAGAGAGGACATTTAAATGCGCACACAATAATCCACACTGGTGAGAAACCTTTTTCGTGCTCAGTTTGTGGCAAAGATTTCTGTTCTAAGGCAGTTTTAAAAACGCACGCAAAAATCCACACTGGCGAGAAACCTTTTTCATGCTCTGTTTGTGGCCAAACATTCTCTCGTGGGGCAGAATTAAAACTTCACGCAAGAATGCACACTGGCGAGAAACCTTTTTTATGCTCAGTTTGTGGCCAAAGATTCGTTCGTAAGGATTTTCTAAAACTTCATACAAGAACCCACACTGGTGAGAAACCTTTTTCATGCTCTGTTTGTGGCCAAAGATTTGCTCGTAAGGAAGTTTTAAAAAGTCACGCAAGAATCCACACTGGCGAGAAACCTTTTTCATGCTCAGATTGTGGCCAAACATTCTCTCATCGTGGACATCTAACACGTCATATAAGAGGCCACACTGGCGAGAAACCTTTTTCTTGCTCAGTTTGTGGCCAAACTTTCTCTCAGAAGAGATTTTTAGAAAGGCACACAAGAACTCACACTGGTGAGAAACCTTTTTTCTGCTCAGATTGTGGCCAAAGATTCCGTCGTGAGGGACATCTAACACTTCATAGAAGAATCCACACTGGTGAGAAACCTTTTTCATGCTCAGTTTGTGGCCAAAAATTCTCTCAGAGGGCACATTTATGTTCACACACAAGAATCCACACTGGTGAAAAACCTTTTTCATGCTCAGTTTGTGGCCAAAGATTTTCAACAAAGAGAAGTCTAACACTTCATACAATAACCCATACTGGTGAGAAACCTTATTCTTGCTCAGTTTGTGGCCAAAGATTCAGTCGTAAGCAACCTTTAACAGTTCATACAAGAATCCACACTGGTGAGAAACCTTTTTCCTGCTCAGTTTGTGGCCAAAAATTCTCAAGAAGGGAACAGTTCAAAACGCACTCAAGAATCCACACAGGTGAGAAACCTTTTTCCTGCTCAGTTTGTGGCCAGAAATTCGGATGTAAGGCAACCTTAAAAAGACATACGAGAATCCACACTGGCGAGAACGCTGTTGCCTGCTCAGTCACTTGCCAAAGAGTCTCTATTGAGAATTCCGAGTGTGTTGGGGAGACGGGCAATGATCCGTGAACTTTTCACCTTCTATTTGAGCAGACTTTGTGTTTTTACATCAATGATAATTCTATGTACCTTTTGATTGGGATGCTGAACTCCTTTTCTTTACCACAGTTCATATTTTGGGCGTAATGAATTTGAAATATGGTATTTTTCGGACTATAAGTCGCACCGTATAATAAGTCGCACCAGCCATAAAATGCACAATAAAGGGAATAAAAACGTATATAAGTCTCACCGGAGTATAACTCGCATTTTTGGGGGAAATTTATTTGACAAATTCCAACACCAAGAACAGACATGAACCAGCAACAACAGGCTGAACGATACAGTATGCTAACGTGACACACACAAACGAGGAGCTGAGAACGGGCCTGACATAACATTAACAGTCATTCAAATAACTATAACATAAATAACACGTTTATCAAACCATCCGTGTCACTCCAAATCATTAAATCCATCGGAATCTTCGTCCTCTGTGTCACTTCAAAAAAAAAAAAACAGCTGTTGACTCCAGGACTCCATGCGCCGCTCACGTCAGACTCGTCGTCAGTTGCGTCAATTTACGTGTATAACTATATTGTAGCGTTACCAAAGTACCAGGCAAGACGTGGGTTTGGTAACTGGCTCTTTATATACGAAAACAAGAGCTCAATGAGCCAACAACAATCGTGCCCATCCTGCTGCCTTCACAGCCTCCCTTGACAATGTGAAACTACTGAACTGTAACGATAAATATATACCAGCTCAGTGGCCTAGTGGTAGAGTGTCCGCCCTGAGACTGGAAGGTTGTGGGTTCAAACCCCGGCCGGGTCATACCAAAGACTATAAAAATGGGACCCATTGCCTCCCTGCTTGGCACTCAGCATTAAGGGTTGGAATTGGGGGGTTAGATCACCAACTGATTCCCGAGCGCGGCACCGCTGCTGCTCACTGCTCCCCTCTCCCCCAGGGGATGGATTAAAATCACACGGGGATGGGTTAAATGCAGAGGACAAATTTCACCACACCCAGGTGTGTGTGTGACGATCATTGGGACTTTAATCTTTAATCTTTAATCTTTAATATGTACAAGTCGTTACACGGAATAAAATATATATCAAATAACTATAACATAAATAAGTGTCAAACCTTCTGTGTCACTACAAATAATTAAATCCTTCAAACTCTCGCCAATGGTGAATTTATCAAAGCAGGCCTAAAGCGCCCTCATCCGGTTTGGTCTGAAAATAACATGTCAAGTGAATCTCTTTCACAATGACAGTAATGACGGTGTGAATTTGTGAGTGACAAAAAAAAACTGTGTTAAAAATTTCACATGTACTGTAAGTCGCTCCTGAGTATAAGTCGCACCCCCACCCAAACTATGAAAAAAGGTGCGACTTGTACTCCGAAAAATACGGTAATAGTTAACCGCCCTCGGGATGATAATAATTTTGTATTTTTCATTATACTTGGTGTTTATTTAGTTTTTAGTTGTGGTTTTTAACTGTAATTAGTTTGATTTCATATTCAGGACAAGTTGCTTAGTTTTTAAGATTGTTTAGGGTTTTGTTTTGTTCAGCTTTTAATGTTTATGTTAAGGATTTTGTCTCCATATTTGTCAAGACTGGTTAAGAAGAAAAATCAGAAGCAAGCAAGACACTTCTTTTTCTTTCTTGCGCTTGTGTGGCGATTCAGCCCTGCTCTCTGCACTGCAAAAAGCTAACCAATCAAAAAGGGTCATGACACACCATATCTGAAGCGAAATGAGACAACGAGGGGGAGAAATAGAAAGCTGAGCTGCCCAATGATTTAAACTCCCCTCCAAAAGTGAGGCCAATTCTTTTCATTTTGCAGTGACAATAGATGAAGCAATTTGTGTCGAAATGCTGAATGACAAAATATGAAAGCCTGTGGAATGCCTTGGAATCATGAAATTAAATGAGAGTGAATTGTACGGAATGACATTGAACAATATGGAATAATGTGGAGAAGTATTGAATTATATGGAATTATGTAGAATGATATTAAACGATGACAAATGATGACACGCGTCATGTGATACATCTTAAGAAATGGAGATCCATGAGATTTGAGTAATTCCCAACATTTTACGACACAAGTAAGGTAAGTATCCTAAACACCATATCATTAGTTCATTTGATACCACGGCATTAACCTCAAAATAATCAAACAGATCAAATACACAAATGCTATACCTAATCTTGACAATGAAGGCTTTGGCCGCCAGTGTGCATATGTAACCTTACAAGCGTAACGTTTTTGTGAAGTACATGGATGGAAAGCTTCAAGGCTTCATCTGGTATCAATGACGCACAAGCGGCTGAAAGCTTTCTAGCTAGTACAGGAACATCAGGACAAGGACAAACAGACTTAAAAACAGCTTATTTCCAAGAGACATATCTTGTCTCAACTCAAACATGCATCATTTTGTAGTGGGCGGGGTCATTTTATCTTTTTATTTTTTTTGGGAGGGGGTCATTTGTGCTCCTATCTCGATGACAATAAAAGGCATTCTGATTCTGATCAAACAACACGCACGACAAACACACGCTCGGATGATAGTGACCAGATTTGGGTTTCTGAAACAGAGGACACCTTTGGAAGGGGGCGTGGTCATTTTCAGTGGGCGGGGTCATTATGGGGTTTTTTTGGGGGGAGAGGGTAATTTGTGTCATGTTATGACACAAATGACATGGTGTCTGTATAGCAATTGCATTTATTGCCCCCCCCCAAAAAATAACATATATATATACAATAACAAAAAGTTCAAAAACATATTTATACTAAATAGTTTTATAGTGGTACACGAAGTAAAAAAAGACAAAAGAAATACAGCCATCGGTGCAGCATTTGAAGAAGAAAAAAGGCCTCCTATTCAGTCCTCCACTTGCGGGCTGTGTTGGCACCTTTATTTGCCACAGACACGTAAGTGCCTCATCTTCATAAGGATCACGACCCTGGCGAAAGCACGGGAATTTGAACGTGCATTTTCGTGCGCGACTTATTTGCGAACGATACAGAAAAAAACTTGAATTGAGTGAAATGGGACGGAGTGGGACTTCCATTGAGAATGTACTGTACATGTATTATGTTTGAGGCAGTCCAACAAAATCCCGGACAATTTTTGAAATTACCCTCGGACGGTTTTTAATTTTAGCAGGATACGTCCAGGAAAAGGAGAACGACTGGTCACCCTAATTAAAATCAATTCAAGAGTTGGGTTGTTTTTTTGGAAAACGTGCACAAAATGTTTTTTCTTTTTGCTGGGCAACAACATTAAACATCCCACGGTCCTTCGCTAGAGGGCGTCCGGGGCCTCTCGCAAATGACTGTGTAGTATATTTTATTCAGGTGTTATGCGATATACTGGTAAGCCTAAGTGTGACCAGGTCATGTTCGTGCGGGATTTTTTTGGGGCCTGGTCCATGAATGCAGATTTACTGGCGCTTGACACAGCTGGTTTCCATCAACAATGGACAATGTGTAGACTGTGTGGGGTCGGGAACGCAGACTGTTCAAAAGAACGAATCGTTTCAGTGAACAAGAGTGAACGATTCACTTCCTAAGGTGATTCGTTCTTCTTTTTTTTTTAGTTCATATGACTTCAACCCACATGCAATAATAACACAGTAGGTGTCAGTAATGCGCATCGAAGCTGGTGCCACCTCGCCGTAAATTAAAACGAGGAAGAAAATGACGTAACTTCCCGTTCATGAACGAATCGTGAATTGCATTTCCCGTTCATCAACTGAACGGATCTGTGAGTGAACGAGTTAGTGAGGGAGTGATTTGCATTTCCCTTTCCCGTTCATCGCGAGAACGGATCAGTGACGGAACGAGTCCTGACTTTTAAGTTCGCGAACGAGACAACGAATGAACTGCCTTCCCGTGCATTAACGGATCAGTCCAGAGGCGTAGCCAGGAATTTTTCCAGTAGGGGCGCACGCCCACAGGAAAAAAAATCGAACATCACCCACGCCGTTCGCTGATCGCTAAAACAACATCCGGGAGGCAAACGGTGAATGGATAACATCGCGCACATAGAATAGCGCAAGCACATTCGCGCAAGACCGAAAGAAAAAAACGGCATGAAAATGAAGAATCGAAAAAGCTCGATTTTTTTCAACCGGGGCGCAGGGAGTCCTAACCGGGGCGCCGCCCCGGCTCGCCCCGGCTTGGCTACGCCTCTGGATCAGTCAGTGAACGTGTTGCGTCTCCTGGCGTGAACAATTCACCGAATGAACGTGAACTATGTAAGCCAGAATGTAGATTAACGATTTGCCAAGTAAAGAAAAAACTACTCACTGAAACACCACTTCTTTTTTGCTCGTTCTCTCCAAGCTAACGACTAACTTGATTGCATGAAGAAATGCGCCGATATGCAACAACGGGAAGATTATGCTTCTCCTTGGGTAATCTTATTTTATAATACAGTAGTTCTTAACACATGTATGCATATATGCTGTTGGATTTGGTCCACAATTTAGGGAGCGCTATCTGCGCCTCACGGCAAAAGCCATTGCCAATCACCTGTTATCCAATTCACTCACTGCGTGCTCGTTTAATTTCTTCAGATTTAGGAAAATGCAAAGACACTGAAGCAGAAATTAGACTTAGACAGGTTGGTTGAGTTCAATCATAATTCTTGTTAAGAAAGCTCTGTTTTCAGGAAAGTACAATACAGCGCTGGGCCCTTCAAGAGCAGAAAGTCTCTATTCAGAAAAGGCAACGTTCAAGGTTCTTTGGTCAGCTTATATTCAGTTGGACAGGCCGGTGTGGGGCGAGTTTGATGGGTGATGAGTCGTTGGGGTGGGGCGAGTTCGCAGTAGAGTTTGATTCCATGGGAGTGGGTGCTGGTATGGACGATTCGGTGTGTGTGTGGGGGCTGCCGTCTTCCATCCTGTCTTTCGGCCTTGGGGATCATCTTTGGCCGAGTCCTTGGCTGTCTCCTTCTGGCACCAGCTGGTTTTATCTCCAAGTGACCTTCCTGTAAACATTCTGCTCCATTCCTACACTGTCGCACCTCATCCATTCGTCATTCTTTCAATTTTGTCATTTTGTACGAAATTATGTGAGCTTTTGGCTGTCACATCATTAATCTATTACTGTTCCCTGACTATGCAAAGTTAGTTCTTTTGATACTCCATGTCTTTGCTCACATCATTATATTCTTAGTTTAATCATGCTTCCCACCATATCTTTTCTGTTAGGCAAAACATTTCCCTCTGTGCAGAGCGTTCAGTAGTAATCGAAAAGCTGGCGTCCCGCATTAGGCGACATATGACGTTTAGTCAAAACACAAGATATAATCAAGTACTGAACGGTCAAGACGACTCTGGCCGTGTCCATGATTTAGAGAGAAAACATCAGGCATGCATTACACAGTTCCTTAAGGGTCATTAAGCTATTTAGGCAACATATCAAAAGACATTTATTTTGCAGTGCACAGAAATACATATTGAATCGTGAAGTTGTAGCAACCTCTGTTATTATCTTATATCAGCGTATCTGTTATTGTGGCTAGGCGGGTTTTGTGTCTTTTGACCCTATTCCTTCAATGCGCCTAAATATTGTTATCCAATATATCTACTGCAAATTTCACATTACATTGCTGGTTTGAAATGTACTTTTATTCTTATTATTATTATTTTAATAAACATTTATGTTAAAACTTTGGTGTTTTATTCCTTGTTTGTATTTTTGCCCATTAAAACAAAAATCAGACATTTGGTCAACTGCTTTATATGACAATATGTATATGTGTTTTACGTTGTTATGAGTTGGTGTCCCCCAAAATAACATATGTCGGCATAACGTTTTTTTTTTTTTTCGTTCAACCTTTTATTCAAACACAAACAGATTCGGTATAATCACACCATCAGTTACAAGCCAACAAATGCAAAATTAAAACATCAATGTCGGCATAAGGTGTGTCGCCTGAGTTAGCAGCAATGCTGTCTGTCACTCACTAGTGAATCTTTGCGACCGACCAATCAGCAGCGAGCGAAAGATGAAGGCGGGACTTTACGAATTTCCCGTTCACGAACGAGTCAGTGACGCAACTTCCCGTTCACGACGGAGTGATTGTTGCAAACGGATCAGTGTGTGTGATCAGCAGCCCTTGTGTGCGCTCACCCGAGAGAAGGGAAGCGCGGGGTATAAGATTTCAAGCTTGCAAAGGGACTCGACATTTTGGTAGGGCGAGAGACAATTCACTCTGAAATCATTGAGTAAAATATTTTCCCAACCAACCGTACTAAAGTTTTCCTTTCCCGAGCCAGGCACTTTTCCACCGTTTGCCGTTGAAGACCAGCTGATCATCAAAGAGACTTCACCACAACATCATCATTACGGAACCGAGTTTGGTTTAAGCACAGTAACAGAGAGGTAAGTTACGACTGTGGACCAAATTTGTCATGTTAGCACCGTTATTTGTGGCACCGCTTGGTTGCAGTAAAGAAGTGCGGGCCACTTTGATTATTATGGTAGCTACCACAGTGCTAACCGTATGATATTTAGCTTGATTTAGATGTCTTTTGTCAAGTAAACACAATGGCTTCTCTGAGAGGCGTCCTCGACGAATGTTGGAATCTTAAATGAGCCACCATCACGTTAGTTCTTGCTTGTACCGAGAGTAATGCTGTACCGTGGAAAGTACTCAGGATTGCGACCCCCGTGGGGACAAGCGGGATGGATGGATGGATGGATGGTTTTACCGATTCATGACCACGGTCCATTGGGCGCCGTTGATCTTGGCTGCCCTTACCTGTTTGGGGGACCCCGTGGAGGCTATTTCGTGTGTTTTGGGGTGTTCTACTGTATTGAGGGCGGCTGGTTGGCCGCTGTTACTTTTTTTCCTTTGTCTTGTTGCTTTGCTTTGATGGCTTTTATCTTTCGCACTTGTTGGCTTTCTTTGTGCCGCCGTTGTGTGGCAGCCTATCGAATTGTGTGTCTTTTATATACCCGCTCTGTGGTATGAATGCTGCTGGGGCCTGAATTACCCCACCCCTGGGGATCAATAAAGTTTCAATCAATCAATCAATCAATCAATGAGTATTAGCAATGGTGTTTGCAGACAGGCAGGACGCCAGGCATGCCCCCGATTTTAAATATCAATTCCTTCATGCACTCTTACAGATGATAACGCGTAATCACATTTGCAAAAACAGGTCCGATCCGCATGAAATGTCGTTTTGTGTATTGGGTCGCTTTAAGTTCACGTTGTAAACAAAACAAGTTGACACTCAAAGATTTGACGATGATTTTTTTTGTGGAACAATGCAACTAAACTGTCCTTTGCTAAGTTTATTTTCTTGGCAAACTATCTAGTACAACAAACAATACTAGTGCGTAAATATGGGAAAAGCTATATTCAATTACTTCAACAAATAGGTTGCGCACCGCTGTCCAAAAGACACCTTTGTTAGCAAAACATTGTTGAACAAGTGTTGTGAACCTTTGTTAGCAAAACATCGTTGAACAAGTGTTGTGATTGCAGTGTGAAAATGTTTGCAAGGACCACAGCAAAGGACGTGGAGGAAAAGGACCCTAGTCGTCGACGCCTGGAAGCTCTTTGGCTCCAGCCTTACGTTTTGTTGCGCAGAATAGGTTAGTACAAGTCTATTTTCTATTATGAATCCTCTTCCATTGTTTATTTTTAGTAGAATTCTATTGAAATCATGTGTGATAGGCAGATTGAAGAAGTCCTTGTATAGATTTGGCCAGTTTCTCTTCAACTGTAACTTTCATTGTTAATATACATTGATATAATGTGTGTTTGCAGACATCGGTGAAGCTATTCGTCCTAAGCAGCAGGAGCCAGAGCGCACTCGCATTAAAGAAGAAGATGTGGGCAAAGAGGTCCATCACTTGAATGAACAAATGGAGCAGACGTTTCTTTGCTCCATGAAAGAGGAGGAAGAGTGGCCTTGTATTAAAGAGGAGGGAGAAGACTCGTATGACATTAAAAAGGAGGAAGAAGAAGAGGAGATCTGCAAGGTGCCATTGACTGGTGTTCCTGTGAAGAGTTTAGATGAAGGTCAACATGAGGTGAGTAAAGGGGCGGACCCTCCAATCTGCAGGTCAAGTCAACAAATGACCAGAGAAGGTGATGGAGACCACTGTGGGGGGTCACAAGCAGCTTCACCATCAGATAGTGATGACTTGTCATCACTTGCTCCTGCTGCTGCTGATGAGTCTCAAAACAAACACAACCAATGTTCTCAGTGTGGGAAATATTTTGCTAATTACAGTGATTTGAAACGACACATGAGAATGCACACAAAAAAGAAAAACTTTTCCTGCTCAGTTTGTGGCCAAGAATTCTCTCGGAGGGGACATTTAAATGAGCACACAAAAATCCACACTGGCGAGAAACCGTTTTCGTGCTCAGTTTGTGGCAAAACATTTAGTCGTAATTCAGTTTTAAAATATCACACAACAATCCACACTGGCGAGAGAGCTTTTTCATGCTCTGTTTGTGGCCAAACATTCTCTCGTAAGGCAGTTTTAGAAATTCACACAAGAATCCACACCGGCGAGAAACCTTTTTCATGCTCAGTTTGTGGCCAAACATTCTCTTGTAAGGCAGTTTTAAAAATTCACACAAGAATCCACACTGGCGAGAAACCTTTTTCATGCTCAGTTTGTGGCAAAACTTTCTCTCAGAGGAGACTTTTAAAAAGGCACATAAGTACTCACACAGATGAGAAACCTTTTTCCTGCTCAGATTGTGGCAAAAGTTTCCGTCAGAAGGAAAAGCTAACACTCCATACAAGAATCCACACTGGTGAGAAACCTTTTTCATGCTCAGTTTGTGGCAAAAAATGCTCTCAAAGGAGATATTTAAATACGCACACAAGAATCCACACTGGTGAGAAAAGTTTTCCTGCTCAGTTTGTGGCCAAAGATTTTCAACGAAGATATCTTTAACATACCACTCAAGAACTCACACTGGTGAGAAACCTTTTTGCTGCTCAGTTTGTGACCAAAGATTCGGTCGTAAGGATATTCTAATAGTTCATACAAGAACCCACACTGTTGAGAAACCTTTTTCCTGCTCAGTTTGTGGCCAAAAATTTGGTTGTAAGAGAACCTTAAAAAGACAGACGAGAATCCACACTGGCGAGAACGCTGTTGCCTGCTCAGTCACTTGCCAAAGAGTCTCTATTGAGAATTCCGAGTGTGTTGGGGAGATGGGAAATGATCCGTGAAGTTTTCACCTTCTATTTAAGCAGACTTCATGAGTTTTTGTATCAATGATAATTCTATTCCATATGCATATTTGATTGGGATGCTGAACTCTTTACCACAGTTTGTATTTTGGTCGTGATGAATTTGAAATAATAGTTAACCGCCCTCGGGATGATAATAGTTTTGTATTTGTCATTATACACGGTGTTTATTTTGTTTTTTATTTGTGGTTTTTAACTAATTGCCGTATTTTCCGCCCTAAAAGGCGCACCGGATTATAAGGCGCACCTTCAATGAACGGCCCATTTTAAAACTTTGTCCATAAAAAGGCGCACCGGATTATAAGGCGCATAAAATAGAAGCTATACTGCAACAAACTGAGGTTGACTAGGGTTGCGGTATGCATCCACTAGCCAATAACCAACGAGCCCTCTGTAAACAATCGCGTTTCTCAAACGATCTCCTATAAAATGATCGGAAATGACTAAAGTTCGATCTAACGCATTGGTACTACTTACCTATGTTTCCCTTCCATATCGATCCGTAGATTTACTCGAAACATTAACAGAGCAGCCTATTTTCACATGAAATAGCCTGGTACGTATAGCAGCTATCGTTATAGCATTAGCCATCCGCAAAGTCCCACGAGCCTCAGCTCGCAATCTCCCATGAGCCTCAGCAAAGTGTAAACAATCGCGTTTCTCAAACGATCTCCTATAAAATGATCGGAACTGACTAAAGTTGGATCTAACGCATTGGTACTGCTTACCTATGTTTCCCTTCCATATCAATCCGTAAATTTACTCGAAACATTAACGGAGCAGCCTATTTTGAAATGAAATAGCCTCGCGGGTACAACAGCTATTCGGTGACGCCCCCTGACTACAGTTACCGTAATGTTGGGAAGCGATGCGACCTTGTAATTTACTAGTCGTACTAAAACGTACTGAAACATTTTGGCAGAGCACTGTGTACAACCAGTATGGATCAACAAATTCGTCAATTGATCCATATATAAGGCGCACTGGACTATAGAGGCTTTGCAGTCACGTGGTTTTATCACGTGATTTTGTGTTATGCCGCCATCTTGGCGGTCAACTCGTCAGCTCGTTCCTACGTGTTTGTATGGATTGTCTGATTTCTGCGCTACGTTTTCACCGATTTCATCCGAATTATGGCTGATTTGCTATCCAACGAAGTTGGGCATTTGGATGAAGACTCCAAGAAACGTTACAGAGAGAAGTTGAACCTTGTTGGCACAACGGATCCGTATGTTTTACCGAGAAGCATGCTAAAATCGCCTGAGCATTTTGCAACAGCCGACCTGCCTGAACTCTCATATCCAGATATTTATAATTACCTCGTCGATTCACCATCTCCGTACACTGGAAAGGACCTTAAGGCATACAAGAGTCTGGATGCCTACAAGTATTTTACAGCAGGTTTTGTGCATGATGGGCTGATATGGCAGATTCCAAACAAGAATCGATTTCTTCTCATGACCATGGTAAGGAAAAGGCACGCACGTGGCAGTAACAGTGTGGTTGTGAAAGAACTACTGAAGTGATTCTAATGAAAACTCACATTGTTAAGCTTTTTTTTATTACAAAAGGCCTCTTGTTCAAAAATGAATGATTCATGAGAAAATTTACCAAATGCCAGGTAAAATATGCATAAATGGACAGTAAGAGGTCTAGCCTTGTATATTATATCCAAATTACGGACTGATACTAATATAAGGTATGTCATATTATCTGTTTCAGGTAAAACACTCTCAACGGATGAATGATCCTCCCCTCAGACCTTGGGTAGCAATAGCAATAGCGTGCTGCCACGGTACCTGCATGGCTGGATTGGGTGAAACATGTTCACATTCAGCAGCATCCCTGTTCGCCCTGGAGACAGTAATACGTATGAAGACGGCCACTTCATGCACATCACTACCTTGTCAGTGGCTGAAACCATCAGCATCGCACATAGAATATGCTGAAGGATGCAATATCGATTTTGCCCGTCCAGCCCAGAAACGAAAGTCAGAAGTTTCAACTCCTGAGGAAAGTGCTGCGAGAAAACTGCTGAATGTTCCTCCACCAACTGAAGAGCAGAAAGCTGCCTTTTACAAGGCTTTGTCTGAATGCGGTGGAAGACCAGCAATTTTGAGCATTGTCCCTGACTATGCTGACAACTTTGTGCCAAGGGCAGTGAAGCGAAAGCTTCCTGTACCTCTCTCACAGCTGTACGATTCTGGCAACATGAAACTCAGCCCAGATGAACTTGCACTAAAATGCCGGTCAGAGCTGGAAAAGTTACATTCCATTACCAGAGAGCAGGTTTGTATTTTTTTCGCACTTGGTAATTAATATATATCTCATAAATAATTTATTGTTCTCCAAACTGTTACAAATAATCTAATCATAGTGAAAACAATTTTTAATCAAATGTTTTTCAGATATCTGCGGTTCAAGAAGAGTCCAGGGGCCAAGCAACATCAACAACTTGGTTTCAACAAAGAGCTGGGCGAATTACGGCCTCAAATTTTAAGGCAACGACCAGGACCAATGTCTCAAAGCCATCCAAGTCATTGATCAAGAGAATCTGCTATCCTGAACTGTGTAGATTTTCAACAGCCGCAACTAGGTGAGAAATTTAATTTGCATTGCAATATAATTTTTATTTGTTTGTATTTTTAATTTGTATTTATTGTTTGTAATTTCAATTTGTATTTATTGTTTTATTTTTAGACGGGGTTGCGATCACGAGTCGGACGCAAGGAAGCGGTACGGAATGATAATGACCCAGCAGCACACTGGCCTAAACATTGACGAAACCGGATTCCACATGTCTGCCGACCGTCCATATTTTGGTGCATCACCGGATGGGCTACTCTCGTGTGACTGCTGTGGCAAAGGGTGCCTCGAAATTAAGTGTCCCTTCTGCATCAAAGATAAAGGAGTGGAAGAGGTTGCTGGTGAGGCCAAGGCGTTCTGTTTGGAGCAGAAATTGAACGGCAATTACGTGCTACGTGAAGACCACCAGTATTATTACCAAGTACAAGCACAACTGTATTGTACTGGCAGGAAGTACTGTGACTTTGTCGTGTGGAAGGAGAATGTACTGTTTATTCAGCGCATCATTCATGATGATTCCTTCCTGGCAAACGAACTGGCCAAGATGGACAATTTCTATCTCCGTTGTATTATGCCAGAGCTATTAGCTAAAGTGTACACGGTAGGCCAATCTGTTGCTAACACTGCATCCGCTTCGGAAGAGTCTGTTTGCTACTGCCGTAACCCTCCCACTGAGGATATGTTGGTTTGTAAATCCGAGAACTGCAGCATCAAAGCATTCCACATGAAATGTCTTGGCATAAAACGAGTCCCACAACGATGGTTTTGCCCTAACTGTAAGAAGTTGGAAGTAAAACAGAAAAAGGTGAAACCACTGTCATCAGATGACAATAAAGAGTAAGAAGTTGGAAGTAAAACAGAAAAAGTTGTTTCTTTCCTGGTATTTATTACAGAAAAAATATGGATGCAACATCATTACTCAAATGGTACAATTGGGTCGGATAAATTTATAAGTGCGCATGACACTTGTACAATTTTATCTAATGTAGTGAAACCACTGTCATCAGATGACAACAAAGAGATGGGTATGATATTTTCCATCATAGTATACTTTTGTCTTGCGAGTCCAATAACTCTCTCTACATGGATGCGGACAGCAGCTAATCCTCTGGTGCCCTCAACATCTAGTGGATTAAGCTGTTTTTTACCTTTAGTAAAAGCGGGTATCTTGAGGTTGGCCTGGTGCAAACCAATAGAATCACCGACATCGAATCCCCTGTCAGCCAAGATCAGATCACCTGGCAGTAGATGGGTCAGAAAATCGCTTTGTTCGACAACAAACTTGTCACTGGCACGACCACCCCAGCCCTTGGAGATAAACGATATGGTACCTTGTGGAGTAATGCCAATCAGATATTTCATTGTATTGTGAGACTTGTAGTTTGAATAAGTTTGGGCCCTGGCTTTCAGATCACTCGGCCGCTCGATGAATATCTCGAAACAATCAATGACGCATGCACACTTGCTGAATTTAGAACGAAAGGACATTGGTAAACTCAGTCTAAGCTGCTCACGCTCAGGCCAAACCACTAGCATTGGAACCAGTATACTTACTATGCATGACATGGATTACATTTCTGAAACTCCTGGAAATACTAGCAGTGGAAACATTATATGTGTAAGCCAAGTACTGAAGGCACAGATTCAGCCTCAGTCTGAGTAATGTCACAAGAAATTGACTAAAAGGACTCAATTTCATATTTTGACTAAGATGAGGTGCAATCAAATTAAACGTTGTCATCATAATCATGTATGATGGCAGACCAGTCAAAAACGTTACTTTGTCATCATTACCCTTGAAAGATTCTTCATTCCATGTACAGCGTTTAAAATTGTCCTTCAGTTCATCCAGTTCTGCACGCAGATTTTTACACTCTGCAGTGAGGGAATCCATTGCTTCCCCAGTGATCTCAGCGTGCACCACATCTTCACCAGCGGGTAATTGATCATTTTCACAAGGAACAGACTGGGAAATATTGACAAGTGCTGCTGCTGCTGCCAATGCCCTCTCGCGGTCTCTCTTGCGCTGCTTGAGATTTTGTCTTCTCTCAAAAATCTCCATTGAACATCCGAGTTTTCGTTTGTGATTTGACTGGGTATGCTCAAATATACTTGGCACATAGTCTGGGGATAGTGGATCTTCGCTTTTTGCACCTGAAACAATTAAACAATCACATTATTCATAATGACTACCATAAATAAACAAATCAGGGGTGAATAGTTTGTTTACATACCTGATATGAAGTGCTCATTGCATATCCTCGTGTAAATCGTAGGTTTCCATTGTTCACGACGAATCGCCGCGATCCATTTATCACGTTTTTTCATGTTCGCCGGAAATCTATAGAAGCTAAGATTTTGTTTATCGCCTCGTCTATTGTTACATCCAACAGCACAGCAGGTATCCGGCATTTTTAAGCTCAAATAGCAACAAGAAACAACAAGAAAGCGTGTGTGTGAGTCGTTGACCGGCACTGAAAAGTTGACCGCCAAGATGGCCGCCAAGCTAATGTGGGTAGCTTGATGACGTCAGCTGCAAAGCCTCTATAAGGCGCACTGTCTGCTTTTGAGAAAATTTTAGGTTTTTAGGTGCGCCTTTTAGGGCGGAAAATACGGTAGTTTGATTTCATATTCAGGACAAGTTGCTTAGTTTTTAAGAGTGTTTAGGGTTTCCTTTTGTTCACTTTTAATGTTCATGTTAAGGATTTTGCCGCCATATTTGTCAAGACTGGTTAAGAAGAAAAATCAAAAGCAAGCAAGACATCTTTTTTTTTCTTTCTTGCGATTCAGCCCTGCTCTCTGCACCGGAAAAATCTAACCAATCAAAAAGGGGCATGACACACCATATCTGAAGCGCAATGAGACAACTACGGGGAGAAATAGGAAGCTGAGATGCACAATGTTTTAACCTCCCCTTCAAAAGTGAGGCCAATTCTTTTCATTTTGCTGTGAAAATAGATGAAGCAATTGCTGAATGACAAAATATGAAAGCATGTGTAATGCCTTGGAGTCATGAAATAAAATGAGAGTGAATTGTACGGAATGACATTGAACAATGTGGTATGTGAAGAAGTATTGAATCATGGAATTATGATGGACAAACGCACGCTAGGATGCTAGTGACCAGATTTGGGTTTCTGAAAAAGAGGACACCTTTGGGAGGGGGCGTGGTCATTTTCAGTGGGCGGGGTCATTATGGGGTTTTTGGGGGGGAGAGGGTAAATTGTGTGGTAAAAGAAGGCCTCCTATTCAGTCCTCTTGCGGGCTGCGTTGGGATTGAGCCTTAGTATAATCGTGAAGAAATGCAGGGTTCCAATTGGACACATAGGAGAACGTGGGCGGATCTTGTCTGGCTTCATAATTTGATTTAGCCCAGGGGTCAAACAGTTGCCGGTTGAAGTGGAGGAAGAGAGAACCGGACAGTTAACAAAGACCAGCGAAGACAGTCGCATGCTTTATCCACAACGCACTTTGGCACCGGAATACACGATGGAGATGCTGTGCTGGTGGCCTCAGTGGACGCTCTCACTTCTTGGGTTTAGTAGCTTGTGCTGGAGCACCTCAGAAGATTTCTCAACCTTGCTTGATTACGGAGGAGAGACTGGTTCCGGGATGCTGCACACAGGTAAGAGAAGCCTCCATACATAGATAAACCTCCATACTAGCAATCAAATTATTCACTCATTTAAAATGCATTGCAATTAACGAGTCCCAAAATGGCATAAAAAGTTTGAATAATTAAATAATTATTGATTGAAAGCCACTTTATTTCTTCACGACATTCAAAGGACCTCTGCTACAAGCAGCAAAGTAAATTTCCAAGTGCAAATATACCAGAATCCTTTGTTATGGAACACAGTCCCTGTCTTATTAGTAAAACGACATTCTTGATACCTTTGTTGACACATTTCTGTTTGTCAACTTTGCCGGCTGATGCGCCACTAACAAGCTGAGGTGTTAGCTAATGGTGCTTTTTACGTGTTCTCCATAGTTTGCAAATAAATTCTTTTAAAATCAGACAATTTGATTTTCAGGATTTTTTTTCATTATGTCTCTCATAGTTGAAGTGTGCCTATGATTTTAATTACAGGCATCTCTCATCTTGTAAGTGGGAGAACTTGCGCAATTGGTGGGTGTCTAATTACCTATTTGTCCCACTGTATATATACTAAAATATATATATGCTAAAATTCAATTTTATGGATTTTACAAATGGAGAATAGCACTTCTACTAAATCCGATATAACCATCTTATTGTTTATGATGGGACAATGATTTATGGTATTAAATGCTGTCCTTTAAATCAACTCATTCATTCGTTCATTCATTCGTTCATATGTATCAAATATTTACAAAATAAAACAACAGCAATGACAACTTGCTCTTCTGTTTGAACAATAAATATATTGTCGTTGGAGCATATTGAATTGATTATACTGTAGGTTGAAAAGGAATTCCCAATTATTTATGATTGGTCACTTTCTAGAGAATTTCCAGGCCACGTCCAGTTGAAATTCCCGATATCTGTAACCTTGTTGCCATTTTCACATGGATGCATTTCACATATTGAATTATCCACCTCTAAATTCAGGAATTTGGTTTTGCACAAAACAGCCCAAAGTTGGGTCAACCCAACTTCTTGGGTTGGTTCAATTGTCAGCCCTGCACTTTTATCGGTGTGGAAATAATAATCATTCAATCATTAGATTTCTATTAATTGCCTAGCCCAAAGTCTCAGTTGGTCTTTTTTGGACAGCACACAATCACTTTCAATTGTGCAAATAGAAACAGGAGGTGAATCCGATTCATACATGTTCCATCTCTTGGAAGGATTTGAATGTGCCATCTAGACTAAGTTAAACACAACATCCCGGCGGCTTGACTCTCTCAGCAGCGTTTGTTTTCTCAGAATTGTTGATAGAGTGACAGAAGTGCACACGCTGTTGCGTTTACATTGTGTTGAACTTCTCTAATCCTATCATGACCTGCTGAAATTGATCTCAGATTGGCACTGTGCCAGGCGCCTGAGTGAGTTACGTCTGAATTCCTCAGCAACACACTGTTTGTTTTGCTGCTTGGTTTGCTGCTCATTTCATCTTTTGCGTAATCTTTCTGTTATATGGCAGAGGGAAATGCATCTATAGAACTTCAACTTCTTAAGTGTGACTGTAGTCTGATTTTGTAATGCCGACTAATATGACCTCTATGATCTGTTTCATCATGTTCCAGATATATCTCACCAATGTTGAGAGCTGCTGTTTCTCTGTCAAAAATCCAAAGAATGAATAAATAAATAGAGTTCTTCAAGATGCCTAGCAGACAGTATATATATTTGATTGTCGCCTAATTTTTCCTATAAATTACATTTAGCTCATCCGCCTCACAGTTAACCGGTGCAGGGTTCGATTTGGGAAAAGGAAAGAAAAAATATTTATCAGTGACGGGAAGGATAATGGTTTCGGAGAAAGCAAGGATCTCAAGTTTATGGGTGAAAGATAGAAGAGATTAGGTCATGCCTCGGGCCTGCATGGCTTTTCCCCCCGACAGGCTCACTCATCTTGTACTATAACTCATGATGACACAGCAGCGTGAATTTGGGGATTTTGTCTGCCAGTTGAATGAAAGATGCAACCATAATGATACTTCATGAAAAAATAATGATGAAACGAGAACCCCTTTGAACAAAATAAATCAGTAACCTAACCAGCTCAGTGGCCTAGTGGTAGAGTGTCCGCCCTGAGACTGGAAGGTTGTGGGTTCAAACCCCGGCCGGGTCATACCAAAGACTATAAAAATGGGACCCATTGCCTCCCTGCTTGGCACTCATCATTAAGGGTTGGAATTGGGGGGTTGGATCACCAAATGATTCCCCAGCGCGGCACCGCTGCTGCTCACTGCTCCCCTCTCCCCCAGGGGATGGCTCAAAATCACACGGGGATGGGTCAAATGCAGAGGACAAATTTCACCACACCCAGATGTGTGTGTGACGATCATTGGGACTTTAACTTTAACACAAAAATTCATTTTTCACTGTGGGTTGTTAAATGTAATTATAACTATTCACGTGTGAACCCTTGAAGCAAAATTCCATTGCAAGTGATATAGCTTAAACATTGCGCTGTCAAAGCAGCTTTGATTTGACTTCATCTAACACTGTACAACTGTGTGCGTTATCAGCAAGAACATACCTCAGCTCCAATCTTTCATTCTGTCTGAAATGAATCCGTGGAGTTTCTCAACCATTTCCAAGTTCTCATCTAGATCCTGAACAGATGTGGCTTGACTAATAGTGCAACTTTGTTTTCATTTTGTTACATTTTCAAGGAGTGATACTCAAGAGTTAAATGTTAATATACGTAGATGTGCTTCTCACGATCTGAAAGTTCATACCGTACCCCGTGACCTTTTCTTTTTCTTTTTTTTACTGGATATCAAAAACACTCATGGGATAATTCAAGATTGGTGGATATATAATGAACTTTATCAACCGGCTGCATTGCAACTCTAGCCAATGACAACAATTTTGTCATTGTTGGCAAATCACTGGATGAGCTAACACAGAGAAATTACATGTTTTAATTTTTTTTATGAATCACATTTAAAAATTCATCGACATCAAAAGTGATGATAGTTTTTAATATTTAAATAATTAGGTTACATGATTCTTATAATGTGTCTTGACAGACATTGCAGACATTTAGCATTAAATTTGTTAAACAATAAACGCACACACACACGCACACACACAACACACACACACACGCACACACACACGTACTCAAGGATAAATATTTGATTCGTGTATTAAAACACATTTTGACTTGTCTAGTCAGTCTATAAAGAAACTTTTTGACTCCTAATAATATCAGTTGACGTCAAAATGAAAGGCATTAAGCCAAAGCAGATCAAAAACCCAGCGACACACAATTCTCCTCAAGCAGTTTATGATGTCATTGCTAGGATAATGCCAGCTGCAAGCCGGGGCATCTGCATCCAATGAAATGAAAAAATGCTGTTTCTTGGTGAACCACAGATCCATGATCTGCCGCCCATTAACTCATAATAACATGCGGTCAGAGGAGGCAAGCGAGGCCGTGCCTCCCCTGCCATCATGAAAAGTTTATTATTAAAAGTTTATTATAAAGTCATTTTCCTTTTAGTAGTTTTGTATCATTTTGAACCAAAATTGCTGAATTTTTATAGTTATTTTAAAACCGAAGACAATTCGCTCTGAGGAGCCAACTTCCTGCCTTGCCTCCTCTGAGGATTGCGTAATCACACGTCTGCCTATGCTGACAGGCTATGCAGTTAGACTGAACTGCTGTCTGTCTCTATGTCGCTGTTTAAGTGTTCAAACACTGTGGCTATATTAACTAATTTCCGTAGTTACGCTGATGTATATAATATCTAGTGTTTTTTGTCATCTGTCTGTAACGTCGTGTTTCTTTTCACAGGTGTCAAACTCAAGGCCCGGGGGCCAGATACAGCCTGCCACATCATTTTATGTGGCCCGCGAAGACAAATTGTGCATCAAATTTGTGTGTCATTACTAGAATTACAAAATGTCTTCACTTTTAATAATATCTGTTTTTTTAAATATTTGACCAGTTTCTACTCGTCTGATTTGAAAACGAGTTATTTGTCAGTTTGTTTTGTAGCTTTTACTGTATATAATATGGGGTGCTCATACAATTATTTGGGTTGACAGTCATAATGGCCCTCTGAAAAAAGCTATGACTACAATGCGTCCACGAATAAAATGAGTTTGACACCCCTGTGTTATTGTCAACACGTGACATTTAGATAGCCTGGAGAAACATAATACAAGACCTGCATTGCAGGGTCATATTATCACTGGTTGGTTTCAGTTGTTCAGTGTGCCGGTTTGTTGAGTATTTTGTAGTTAACATGACTTACAACCAGTCTGAAAATACAAGAGTGACATGTAAAAGCAATTTCGAAGTGAGCTCTCATGTGCACATGTCATTATCTTGTGTTGAATACATGGGCCTGCAAATGCAATACTACTGCGACATTAATCGTCAGGATGGGATTTCCCCTCCTTCCATAGTGTAGTTAATGTTTAACCCCTTCCGATTCCTGTTTTTTGTGTACCGGAACTAGCTATAGGAAGTAGCCACAAGGTGGCACAAATCCCCTGCAGACTCTTCAACTTTCCAGCCTCCTGCATGCGGGGCTGCTGCTTTGTAAAGTTTATTTAATTTTTTTTGTGACAGGCTCCAGTGTTCTTAAACAGTACTTTGAATGGATTACATTGATAGCAACAAGAGAGAAGAATATATGACAGGAAGCAATGTTGTCTCTGTTTGGCGTTCCAGAAAATTTTCAATGAGCTGAATTGAGTTGTTGTCTCTTGTAGCCTCAGGTTTTGCCTCCTTGACATAATTAAAAGAAACAACAGCCGGGAAAGGATAAGCAAAAATCTGCAGTACAAAAAGAAGTTTCTTCCTTCATCTTATCGGGTGTCTACTTAAAATGCAGAACTTCTATCTTTGACACTGGATATAGACCATTCGTCCAATATCGATTTAATGCCTATTTTCATTTGCTGCCTTTACTTAAGTGCAGAACGATTTGTTACACATTCCCGATTATCACCGTGTTCAGTGCTCTGTTGAACATAACCACTTACTATGCAGGCACTCAAATTGCATATGAACTACAGTGTGTCAACACAAGGTGGCGACATTATGAAATTACCATTCTGATTAAATGTTTGCTGTACTTTAAATCTACACTGGGTGTTGTTTTGACGGTCTTTCTTTGTGCTGCTTGTGAATATGCACATGCCATTATACCATCTCAACTCAGGCGGAACATATCTAATCAAATTGTAACCCCATTGAATCGAACCATCGCTCTGACAAGACATGTATGCATGTCAGATTGTTTCAGTAACTGCATATCAATCAAAATCATGACAGGACCACCCTTCTCTAGTTTGCGGATTGAAGTACGTTACTGGAAACAAATGATGATCATTTCTCCCCGGTGGACACTTACCTTTTGTGCTGTTGCAGATGAGTGCATGTTGAAGGCTTCTGAGACGGAGGTTTATCGCGTCTGGTACCGAGTGAGCCATTGGGCCTTGTTATAAATACAGCTGTGATATGCATTCACTGCATTTGCTGTCCTTCCTCCTGCCCTCAATTGGACTATTAGACCTGTTAATAGGCATGTCGTCACAGATTTTATGTAATTCTCTCAAAGGGACACACACAAACAGAAGGTTTATCAATTACATGCCGAGATGGGGAATCTGTGTGTTGTTCACAGTGCACTCCTTTGGTAACTTTCAGTTTGGCTAGAGGTGTGCTCATCACTTACTAAGTGACACAAATGAGGGGTGTCAAACTCATTTTTTTCGCGGGCCGCATTGTAGTCATAGCTTCTTTCGGAGGGCCATTATGACTGTCAACCCAAATAAATGTACGAGCACCTCGTATTATATACAGTAAAAGCTACAAAACAAACTGACAAATAACTCGTTTTTAAATCAGACTCGTCAAATATTCAACAAAAAACGTTATTATTAAAAGTGAAGACAATTTGCAATTCGAGTAATGACACACGAATGTGATGCAGAATTTGTCTTTGCGGGCCACATAAAATGATGTGGCGGGCCGTATCTGGCCCCCGGGCCTTGAGTTTGACACCTGTGGCTTAAAGCATCAGTGGAAAAGCATAGGAATACATATTTTCCTGTACTCATTCATTTCTTTCATTATTGATCTGGTGATACTGGTCGGGATGCTGATATTTTTCCATCAGAGCAGGTGGAAGTCTTTAATGACCTTCCCATTTGAGTTTCCTCCATTTACGCAAGCAGGGTCGGGTAGTTGTGCTAGCTCTGTCATAAAGCTGCTCTATCTGTCACTCCATCATTCTGCATATTCCAGTAAAAACGAACTTGCCGCTGTACGATGTGGAAGATAATTCTGCTTCTCTTTATTATGACTGCTGGACACATTGTGACAAACTGATGATTTGAACAAAAACAATCCGCTGAGACAGTCACTCATCCAGACATAAATTTTGTGTTTCATTACGTTTACACATTTCTTTTAATGATTTAAATGAATTAAATTAATAAAAAGTGTGTTCTTTAAAAATTTTAATTGATATCTATCGATCGATCGATCGATAAATTCTCTCTCTCTCTCTCTCTCTCTCTCTCTCTCTCTCTCTCTCTCTCTCTCTCTCTCTCTCCATATTTTTTTTGTACCTACTGATATTAGAAAGGGGTGTATGTGTTCAATAATCAGAATCAAAACAATCAGTCCTGAAAGTCTTCACTCTTAACAGATCTCAGACATCTGATACAGCTGTTTTACTTTGAAAGAAAACATAAGCATGACTGGGTGACACTTCCCCTGTCTCCCCCCTCGTTTTTACCTCTCATCTTAATAGTTGGATCCTGTTATTATAACACTTGAAGAAAAGCATGCATTTAAAGCGTTTCCCTCGAGGCCATGAGGAAATTTTCTTTCATGAATCGGGCTAATAAGGTTGAACTGATTGAGCTTTGAAAAGAAAAACGATGGTGTTTTAGATGTTAATGTTTTTCCATCAAAAATCCCCATCCACGCCCAAGTTTTTGCCTGCCATTTATTATCCAATGTACTTATCAATCATCTTAAAAAGTAATGATGTCCAACTCAAAGCTTGTATTTGCAATTCTTTGTTGATGTCCCCCCCCCCTCCCAATTCTCATATTTTCATGCTTAAATTAGCTCATTAGCAAACTATTTGACCTCATGTCACGAGTTGTGGTTAAGGGCAAGAGTGCACCTAATTCAAATAATTTTTCGCTCTCTCTAGTGACTAGAGTCTAGTCTCTCTTTCGCTCCCTCGGTCTCTCTCTTTCTCTCTCTCGCTCTCTCTCTCTCTCTCTCTCTCTTTCTCTCTCTCGCTCTCTCTCTCTCTCTCTCTCTCTCTCTCTGAGAAGGCCCACATGTTGGGATTCTTAGTGACCTGCAGTAAAATTTTCCATCAGTTGCATTCCTCTGGGCTGCAGAGTGTGACCACAGAGAGAGCTCTGTGTTGAAGGCATCTGTCTGGCAAGGCTAGGATGGCCAGGATGTAAAACGTAAATAGCTGACAGATTTGGATTCAGTTACGAAACCAATGGTGCACTCTCCTAGAAGTCAGAAGTGTTTCCATGTTCAAGAGGCTCATGTTCTACTCCTGAATGATCCGCTGGTGATGCAGAAATTTACACAATAAACCACCTCCAAAATATATGCTGACAGCTGACATTTATGTTTGAAATGAATCCATTTATTCTCAGATGAGAAGGTGATCAGTATAAATTTTCCAGCTTTCTCTCACTTCCGCTATGTAATCAAGAGCACTTTGCATAATGCCGCCCTTTTCCCCCATAAAGCATAATATCTGAGCAGGATATGGCATAGTTGCTATCCATTACATTCTGTGGCATCAAGTGAAAAAAACAAGTTTAAACAAGGCAAAATGTGCCAGCCCTCTCTAAACTTTTAAACTCAACGAGTCCATGAGTGATTTTCCGCTTTTTAGTAATGGCATCAGTAAGTGGTCTGTTCACGGTGTGCTAAGCTCCACAGTATGTTGTAATTACCCACAAGTGAAGGAGATGGTTTCTGCCTGTTTGCCACCTGGATCAGCAGATTTAATCTTTAATCTTTTTGGGTCGCACTTTCTCGTTAATATTTCGATTTAATTTTATGATACAAAAGATGGAGGATTCTGAGACTTAATCAATAAGATACTCCTCTTCATAAATTAATTTGATATTGGGTAAAGTCACTTAGTTCCCCCTAAATCTAAAAAATAGTTTTGAAAATTACAAATAGACAGAATATCCAAACACAATGCAATGTTATTTTGTTGACGATTGAAGAAATGTAATTGCACATTTAGTTAATTGCATTGTCTCGCTCCAGATGAGGTGGACATTCTGCTGGAGTTTTCCATTCAGTCACTCAACAGTCCAAATACCTCTATGACCATGGAGGATGGCAGGTGCCCAGTCCTACAGGTGGGACAGTACTCCGTCTTGGCTCTCCCTCTGACGCAGCTCTTCACTGAAGGGTATGGTTTTATCTTTAGCTGCATGTCTTCTTAAATGATCAGCTCTATTGATTTTGAGTAAAATCTACATTCGGTTGCTTCACATTGGAGAAAAATCTGAATTCCTTATTTCGCTGGTGTTTATGTTAAAAAAAAGCATAAACACTAGCAAAGGAGGAAGGCGTATGGCAATAATAAGGTAAACTTTACCTTACCTGGTAAAGGTTAGCTGGCTGTGTCTCTTGATCCTCAGTTTATGACAACATTCTGTGATGTAACCTGAATTTTTAAGGCTATTAAAAAGTAGTAAAGTCTTTATTTACAAGATATACTGTATGTGTAAAAAGAACACCTATAGAGCATGAATAACAACAGTCACAGGAGGAAAGAAAAGTACTGAATTGTAATACTGATTTACAAACTAGTTCATTAGGCACTGTTTGTAACCGTTGTAATTGTTATAAACCGATGATCCTCTAACATTATTTGCTCTTGAGGAAAATTAGCTCTTGTCAAGTTGCAATAAAAGTGTTGCTTTTGAGGCATGTGAATCAATTTCAGACTGGGAAAAAAAAGTTTGGGTTTCAGTTACTATAGATCTTGTATGTCACTAGTCACTTGTATTGAGGCATCTTGTATTCTTCCCTGTGTAATTGACAAAGTTCACATTTTCATTATACTATATAGTATGTCTTAAATGGCAATATTACTAATTTGACAACTACTAGAACTGTTGGTGCTATGTTCATTTATTTAAATATCTGATGACATACTTTCAATATTTTCAAGGTGATCCATTGCACACTACGTTGTGTTTTCTTTGTTCAATAACATCTCAGAAAAAACAGTGTCTGTGCCTCTGATGCCGTATGTTTGTGTTTAGGTTTGCTGACGAGTTCAGTCTACTGATGCAGTTGAAGACGCCTCAGAGAGTTGAAAGCAGCGTGTTCACTCTGTTGAATCCAGACAACCATATCATGCTCCAACTGCGAATCAGTGCTTTCACCATTATCCTCACTGGAGCCCAGCAACGGCACTATGAGTGAGTCTACGTTCCCGTTTCATATTCATTTGTTTTTATTTTGTTTCGTCTTGCTTTTTCATTCCAACATCTATAGTATTGTGCAGTGGGTACCGTATTGGCCCGAATATAAGACGACCCTGATTATCAGACGACCCTCTCTTTTTCAAGACTCAAGTTTGAAAAAAGACTTTTGAACACCAAATTTAATTTTTATACAGAAAATAATTACAGTACATCTGAAACAAATGATTATAACAATATATTCGAGAGAAAAAGCATGTTATTTTGCCTTATTGAAATCATGCAAAAACTGTCTATCACATCTTAATATCTGAACATTTAAATATATAAACTAAAGTGCAATCACATTCACTTTGAAGATATCTGGCGCCATTTAGCATTGTGAATGGGTATAATGTCTAGACCCCGAATGTAAGACGACCCCCACTTTTTCAGTCTTATTTCAATGCAAAAAACACCGCCTTATATTCGGGCCAATACGGTATATACTTGGGCTTAAAACAAGGACATGGCCAAGCAACATTTATTGTACTGCATTTACTTGACTTTAATGCTTTACATATGTAAAAAAATATATAAAAAAATAAACTATATAATATAAATAATTCAAAAATGATAAATTAAATGTATTGTTTATTTATAAATCTATAATATTTTATTTATTTATTTATTTAATATATAAATAGAATAAATAGGTAAACAATTACTTGTGATAATTTCTAATGTGTTAGTAATGGATGTTGTGAATGTACAGTCAAACAGCTTTAAGGACTGTTTTTTTTTGTCTTGGCCAATTTACATAAAATTGTAACTCTTGTTGCGGATTTAGGTACTGTATGCTTACGCACTGGCCCTTAAGCAAAAAATCCAGATGTCTGATTCCTATCAAAACCATTATGTGAGATTGTATGATAAAAGGGGCGGCTCGGTGGCGCACTGGGTAGCACGTCCGCCTCACAGTTAGGAGGGTGCGGGTTCGATTCCACCTCCGGCCCTCCCTGTGTGGAGTTTACATGTTCTCCCCGGGCCCGCGTGGGTTTTCTCCGGGCACTCCGGTTTCCTCCCACATCCCAAAAACATGCTTGGTAGGCCGATTGAAGACTCCAAATTGTCCCTAGGTGTGAGTGCGGGTGCAAATGGTTGTTTGTCTCTGTGTGCCCTGCGATTGGCTGGCAACCGGTTCAGGGTGTCCCCCGCCTACTGCCCGATGACGGCTGGGATAGGCTCCAGCGCTCCCGCGACCCCCGTGGGGACTAAGCGGTTCAGAAAATGGATGGATGGATGTATGATAAAAGCCTGTGCCCTTTCAGAATGTGTAAAAAGGAGGGAAGATGTTATATGGATGTGCTTGGTTTCTTTTGGACTAAATAATTTCTTCAGACATTTTCAAATATGTTTAACCTTCTCAGTTCCTGTGGGGCATACCACAATTTAAGTTCTCTTCACATGCAGTCTGGAACTCTGCATAATGTATCAAAACAGGAGATTGAATGTAGATTATTGTAACGCTGCAACAAACAAACATTAGCAGAGTGATGCTGTGCTGTAATTTGCGCTCTAAATAATTATTTGATTTTACGATTAACATTAAACAAATATTTGAGCTTCAGTTTTTACGGGAAACTTTATGCACATGTTCTTTTTTCTGTATATTTAGATCACTGATATTAATGAAAAGCCGGTTTGATTATTAGTTTCTGTGGTGGGCTTAGTTAAAGGAAAATTGTCCACCCAAAATATATTAAACCCTACTAGCTAGCATATCAAAGTCTCTGGAGTCATAAAAACCCCTCCAAGCAGAATCCTCCAAAGGCTTGGAGCTTATTTTGGCCACACAATGCTCTAATTATGGATTCATTCTCAAATAGATGTATTTACTAATGAGCTGTCCATTTTTAAATGATAGATAGATGTGGTACTTGATAGTGAGTCGGTGGTCGCCACGGAGATGTATTTTGTTGGGCTGGGTTGTTGATTAAAAAAAAAAATACGTATGCCATATTAACAATATTTTTCCCACCGTTCTTTTCAACATATTACTTTTTTTAAACTTCTGTCATTATCTTTTGGAACCCTGTGTTTAGAGTAATGTTTGCACACACAAAAAATAATCTGTTCTCATTGTTGTGATTAGTTCAATAAAATTCAGATAAGATAACTTTCTTTCTATGATTCAGTTTTTAATCTTTCTCACTTGTGAATCATCACCAATCTACACTACTCTCTTGTTCAGGTTCCCCATCCGTGATCTGACTGATGGGCAATGGCATCATGTAGCTATCAGTGTGTCTGGCCAGCGTGTGGCAATATTTGTGGACTGCACTCTGCTGGAGAGTGTGGACTGGGTCAACCAAGGGCTGGGGATCAAAACCGATGGACTCTTCATCATTGGAGGCATCATTGAAGGCTTTGAGACACCATTTGAAGTAAGTTGTCTACATCTAGTTGAATGGAGTGAGGCAGTGTTTATTGTACTGCTCTTGCATTGGATTGTCTACATTGTGTATTTGTACCTCATGGAGGGATCAGTGAATGTAAAAGCTCTGGTTTACCTGATAAAGAATGTTTGTGATGATTCCTGAGATTACTGCTGTTTAATTCTGACAGCAGTAGTCAATGCCTTTCATTCGATTTTGATTTTTTTTACCGTATTTTACGCACTATAAGGCGCACCGGATTATAAGGCGCACCTTCAATGAATGGCCCATTTTAAAACTTTGTCCATATATAAGGCGCACCGGATTATAAGGTGTATTTTCAATGAATTGCCCATTTTAAGACTTTGTCCATATATAAGGCGCACCGGATTATAAGGCGCATTTTCAATGAATTGCCCATTTTAAAACTTTGTCCGTATATAAGATACTATATACATTTGGCCCGCGGGCCGGACTTTGGACACGCCTGCTGTAGTGACGCCATATATAAGGTGCACCTGATTATAAAGGCGCACTGTCGGCTCTTGAGAAAATTGGAGGTTTTTAGGTACGCCTTATAGTGTGGAAAATACGGTACAACTTTTTGTTTAAATGTTCAATAAATCAATCAAAGTTCTGTACAAATACATAAATAAAAGGTACAGTATATCCAGATGGTTAGTATGAGGGGCCTCTCATAGGTTAGGCTTTTGTTTAATACAAGTCCACACAGACACACACATGCAGGAAGGAACAACCAAGAAGATATTTGTGGCCCTGTCCAAACTCATTCCCTATTCATTTGATAGACAGATGTGCAGCTGCAACGCTAAGAAACCATGTGTTTGTTTTTGTTAAATACTCCATGTATGAGAATCCCTTTAATGGTAAGTCCCTCCCAGGTATCAGTGTTATTCTAAAAACACAATATCCTTAATATGATAGACATATGAAGACAGATGAATAAAAGACAAGTCACATTTTCATGAAAAAAAACAACAACACAAAAAACAGGGAGCAATGTGGTTACATTGAACTTTCTACTCTTTTAGCCGACATCACAAACAATAAAATTTCATTTCGGCTTTCGGTGAGGTCTGCACTGTACGATTCTATTCATGATAATTAGAGTGTTGCTAAAACACTGCTTTCTGAAGACTGTTGCCCAGTGCTGTTTATAAACATAAAATGTATAGATGAGGTCATTGTAAGATGTGTTGACATCAGATTTAATGTGATGCATCGTTGGCCGTGAACTAAACAACCACTCTATATTGCGGTTGTGTTAATTGCTGCATCATGTTCATTATGTTGCCACACACATTGTTTTATTGCTAGTTCAGTTGCATTTGTGTTTGCATCTTCTTTTCCAACATGTAACACCACCACAAATGGTGGACATATTTTTCCTATGGAACAGACATGTTGTTCGATCATACTTTGTTTTGTGAGATATGGGACTTTTCTGGCTCATTATATTTCCCTTGCCAGAAAACATAAAGCATTTTGAATGACTTTCCATTGCAGGTATGTTTAAAGGTGAAGCAGCAGGGAGACATTCATCATGATTCGGGCTTTCCCCTTGACAGATGCATTTATTTTTGGATTAAAGTTGTATTGTAGACTTATTAGCATGCACTAGCATGCCTGAGGTTGGCAAAGCCATGATACTCACACAGGGTTAGAACTGTATAGTCACTGCCCACATTACTGTAGAAACTTGTATAATCTATTGAAATCCAAAATGAGAGCTGTATCAAAAATTTTGCTTTTACAAAGATAAAAAAAGGCACACTCAGAATGACATTGAGTGTGCGTGTTGTTGTAGGGTCATCTACGACAGCTCACCTTCCTGATGAACAACCCGGATGCTGCTCGGCAACACTGCACCCACCACCCACCAGGTTGTGGTGGGGACATCTTCAAAGCTCTACGCTCCCAACACAACACTGCTTTGGAGGTTAGAAAAGGATCACAAACATTGTACACCCATGGAGAATTGTAAAAAAAAAAAAAACAATAATTGGAACTCCATTAATATATTCCAACACCAAAACAAATAAAACCACCTGTATTGTTTGGGACAAATAAAAGGAGGATCTTATCATGACACATAATAAAACAAACTGTAAAAAAATGACTGCTGTGCATTGGGATAAGCTGGAAACTATAGCAGCCATTCATCCAGTGTGTTCCTGTAAGGTGGTGTGGCCTAGTAAGTGGTTTCAAGAATGTGGCCAATTGCCAAGGTACATGCACAAGACAATGGGGCTGATTTTAGCCAGATTTCATCCACTCCCGACGAAGGACATCAAATGCCTATCATCAACTCTCATAATAATTTTCCTTCAAGATTATCTTTTATTCTGACATGTTGAGAATGGACTTGTCCTAATATTATCGGTGGGAACGACAATCTTATAGTTGTTATGTATGTGGACCGAACCACCCTGATCAGTGAGTTTGTTACTCCGTACGTTGGCTGGCCTGGAAACGCGTTAGGATCCCCCAGAATGAGTTGGATGAAGAAGTTTGGGAGAGGAAAGTTTGGGCTTTCCTACTGAAGCTGCTGCCAACCACAACCCGACTTCGGATAAGCATTAGTTGGATTGGATGGATGGATGGATGGATGGACGGACGGACGGATGGATGGATGATGGAAGTGTTTCCTTTGCTGCATCGCTATCTTACACTGCTCCCGCCTCTGGTCCTCTTCAGAAACACTTGGGAAACATTGGAACATACCGAAAGGGTCTGGTCTCATTCATTCTTGTAAGATCACATGTGATCATGCAACATTTTGGACTGCAAGGACTTTATTAGGAGATACATGGTGGGACAGAATGTGATGCAGTATGGTGTTCTGTGTTGAGATAAAAGAAGCAGACCACACACAATCTTTTTGTGAAGGGTCTATCACACATTTTAAAAGCCTTAATCTATATGTGAGTTTTTATCTTACCCTAGCTGCTTGCTAGTGTGCTCATTTTTATTTGACTGTTTGTACCATTCGATCTGAAAATGTATCAGCAACTCCACCGCTATTCCTTTTCAACCTCACTCAAGCGACATAAAGCTAAAAAACAACCAAGCATCAGGTCATAACTATAGAAAAGTAAGTCAAGGTACATTATTTATTATTTCATACAAGAATCAAAAACAACTTTGAGCTGTTCTTCAGCATACGTATCTCTGCTGTGTAATATCCAACTATGTGCGGTTTTTGAATCGAGTCTGTTTTCTTTCAGATTCTACAATTGCCCTCAGATGACCTCAACAACTTGATGGGGCTTTCAGAGGATGAATTGAATCTTATCCTTCGCGGCACTGTAAGTCCATATCTTGGCCATTTGACTCGAGAAAATCTGCCAAATTCACACTTGACGCTATTGGAATAAAAAGTTAACAAACAAACAAACAAAGAAGTTGAGTTGGCTGGGTTGAAAATGACTCAACTGATTATGTGGGCAAGCTGACCACACTGCCGTCATGGTGATGGTTTCCAGCTGTTTATAAGCAGGCAATTCTGTACAATTTTCCTTGTTTCAGTGGTTTTGCCTTTTCATCAACTTATCTCAATAAACCCAATGGGCATACTTGTCTCATTAATGCAATATGCAGCCGCTGGTCATTAGGCCCAACCAGCCACTTTGTCTCTTGTGACCGACTAGCTCATTGTATGACTGCGAAAGAATTTAGTAAGGAAAAACCTTTGACCAGTGGTTTATGGTTTAAAAAAAAAAAAAAGATTACGTACATGTTTTGGGCTGTTGTTTTCCTTTGCACATACAGTTTATCCATCCATTCATTTTTGCGGATTATCATGTTCAGGGTCACAAGTGAGCTAGCGTTGATTCTCGCTAGCAGGTTACAAGGAATCACCATTCCATGCATCTGAACACATGGCGAGGCGATCAATTCCTCTTAAATTATATGGAAATATTAGTCCTCAATAAACCTAATATGCATGTTTTTGGAGGAAACCAGAGTACCCAGAGAACACCCATGTAGAAATGTGAAAAACATCCACCCAAATTTTTAAAAAAAAGAACCCATTATATATATACCGTATTTTCCGCACTAAAAGGCGCACCGGATTATAAGGCGCACCTTCAATGAACGGCCCATTTTAAAACTTTGTCCATATATAAGGCGCACCGGATTATAAGGCGCATAAAATAGAAGCTATACTGCAACAAACTGAGGTTGAGTAGAGTTGCGGTATGCATCCACTAGCCAATAACCAACGAGCCCTCTGTAAACAATCGCGTTTCTCAAACGATCTCCTATAAAATGATCGGAACTGACTAAAGTTCGATCTAACGCATTGGTACTACTTACCTATGTTTCCCTTCCATATTGATCCGTAGATTTACTCGAAACATTAACAGAGCAGCCTATTTTGACATGAAATAGCCTGGTACGTATAGCAGCTATCGTTATAGCATTAGCCATCCGCAAAGTCCCATGAGCCTCAGCTCGCAATCTCCCATGAGCCTCAGCAAAGTGTAAACAATCGCGTTTCTCAAACGATCTCCTATAAAATGATCGGAACTGACTAAAGTTCGATCTAACACATTGGTACTGCTTACCTATGTTTCCCTTCCATATCAATCCGTAAATTTACTCGAAACATTAACGGAGCAGCCTATTTTGAAATGAAATAGCCTCGCGGGTACAACAGCTATTCGGTGACGCCCCCTGACTACAGTTGCCGGAATGTTGGGAAGCGATGCGACCTTGTAATTTACTAGTCGTACTAAAACGTACTGAAACATTTTGGCAGAGCACTGTGTACAACCAGTATGGATCAACAAATTCATCAATTGATCCATATATAAGGCGCACTGGACTATAAGGCGCACTGTCGGCTTTTGAGAAAATTTTTGGTTTTTAGGTGCGCCTTATAGTCCGGAAAATACGGTATATATATATATATATATATATATAAATCACAATATAATTTGTTGTTTTGCACTATTTACAGCGCAGCTCAACTTTATTTATACTCTGCCAAAACAACAATGACATTCATCAGGGTACAGAATTAGTTTCCAATTTTCAACTGGCCAAGTCAACCACTCTCCAAATTCAATAGCTCATGTATTTTCCTGCTAAAAATGGATGCCTGAAGGTAGTAAACCGACCAGGCAAACAAACAATGGTAAAAACCTGGATAAGCATCAAAAAAGAAAGCGCCAAGCATATGGTCATAATGCTGTGGATTTTAAACCTATACAATACATTGTAGAAATCACTCTCCAGACCAAATAGAAGTATAAAGTAGTTCTTTTTTAAACGTTTGTTTACTCTGGCTCATTACCGATGTTTTATGAATACATTAGGATCAACTTTATAGACTAAATAAAAAGCAAAACTGCTATGAATAGCTCCAGCAATTTTCAAAGTCCTGCACATTAAAAATATAAATAATGGGATTTTGTTTCCTGTATACAGTGTTGTGAATGTGATATATAGCACTCCATGTCATGCTAGTGTCATCAGGAACAGTTTATCCATTCAAATGGTATTGAGAAGCTTTTTCGATGATGTAGTTGATGTTTTGGATTGTAAAAAAATGAGGGAACAAGCGACACCATATGCTCAATTTACTGAAATCTGCATTGGCTGACTTGCTCTTATTATTTTCTGTTCATGTATTTCCATTTTTATTGTGACTGTGTCTGCTGGCTCTGCCTCTTCAGTCTGTGTGAATCTCATCGTCTTCCCTCCCTTTTTGTTTATATGCTATACTCTGAGAAATGCTGTTATTTCTCTACATTTTTGAGTGCTGTTCTATGCCGGTCCTCCAGTCTACCGTATTTTCCGCACTATAAGGCGCACCGGATTATAAGGCGCACCTTCAATGAATGGCCCATTTTAAAATTTTGTCCATATATAAGGCGCACCACATTACAAGGCGCACCTTCAATGAATAGCCCATTTTAAAACTTTGTCCATATATAAGATAAATACATTTGGCCCGCGGGCTGGACTTTGGACACGCCTGCTGTAGTGGCTCAATATTGGTCTATATAGTATAAGGCACACCTGATTATAAGGCGCACTGTCGGCTTTTGAGAAAATTGGAGGTTTTTAGGTGCGCCTTTTAGTGCGGAAAATATGATAGTTAAAGTTGACATAGTGTTTGAAAGACAGCTGTTTGCTCATATTCTGCTTTGGACTCTTTTTTTTTTTAAGGTGGTTAGACTGTCAAAATTAATTTAACCATTTGGTTCTTCTTTGTACAGCTTTGAAGGTATCAACACCATATGTTGAATGTTTTTAAAGCAGAAGCTGCTATGTACTGTTCTTGTGTTTTAGTTCAGACGCCACAAAGTATTTGGATTCTGCCAAATGTTCTGTGGATTTATAGATTACATTTTAACCACAGTGTATGTTAAATTATTCAGAAATGAGCATGTCAATACTAGCTTGGAACAAGATGCATTTTTCTTCTACCATTAGCAGTTGATAAACTGCTGCTATGGGTTTATTCTTTGCTAAGTTACTGCTGTTTACAATTAAAGTTAATAAGGCCCATCAACTGTCAACATTTTTTTCCAATTGGCTGTTGTTTGTTCAGATTACGACCAGGCGTTGTCTTCAAACAACTGTCCAACAAAGATAGTTTATAAATACGCTAATATATCACCTCTCAGAAATATTTAATCAAATTGCTCAATTGTTTTTAGTTTTGCTGCTTTACCCTTTTAAATTGTTTTTCCCCAATTCATACATAACCGGTATGCATGCTAAATTTATAAAGGACAATAATCAGGGCGCAAGCATGACGGGATTAAAAAAAAGAAAAAAAGAAAAGCCCCGTATTATTGCTATTTCTTCGTTCACGTCTGAGATGTGCAACAAAACATACTTACAGAAGAGTGAAAATTTGAAACAAAGTATTATATAAAGCAATTAACAAACATTCAATATTGCCAAATAAAACATTTTAAAAGCATTTTGATGACCACAAAAGTGATCAAATGTCCATTTCAAATAACTTTCAATTGAAAAGGGTTGTTGGGATTTCTTTTACCTACGCAGCCTGCTTCTCATTAAATCCATGCATGTGACCTATGGCGGTGCAACCATTGAGTTTCTGGCTCTCCTCAGTGTCTGCACACTCTTGGGGGAAAAAAAATAATACAACCACTATATATTAACAAGAAGTATTTCCCCTCCATTATTGTCTGTTGTTTTTATCTTTGGTGCGTCACATTTCTGACACGCGGCCACATTCCCAGGGTTTCCTGGCTTTGATGCATATGACTGTGTGAGGCCACCAGACAGGTGCTCTCTGTAGGGACGTGAGGCTTGAGCAGCTAATCCACACTCCTCCAGATGTTAAACACTCCCCGAGGTCAGGGGGCTCTATTAATGAATACCCCTATAATCAGGGCTATGAACTTGATCAAATAATGATGGTCCTGAATTTTTGTAATCTGGACTGGTTTATAGTTTCTTGCTTTTGTAAAAGCGTTGACTTATTTATTACCAGCTGAATAGTTTGTACATAAACATACAACACCAACATACTTAAAGGTCAAAGTAAAGTTGCGTAAGACTTAATCTGGACGCCGACGTGTTATGCTCAAAGACACAAACACAATATGTACTGTAGATAGCAGACCTAAATTCAACGACTTCTGAATAAAGTTGCCATTCTTGGATGATGCCCACCTCTGCTAATTGCTTTCTATTGATTACTTGAATTGCCCCTCCAAGAATATGGTGAACAAATTAACAGTCATGCTTTGATGGACAGCACTGCCTCGAGATTTTTTTTTTTTTTTTACAAATGAGTATTTTTGGATTGTCCGTGACTGTTTCTATGTATGAACTGAGTCGCCAACAATTAAATGGATGCTTTCATTGGTATTTTCTTTTCATTCCTGTTACTTGGTTTTCACCTAACTGGTCAGGCTGCCTGAGGGGGGCTTGTTGTGTAAGATGAGGTCAGTGCCAGGTCATAGTTATATAGGAGAGAGAGTGTGATAGAGTGGTTAGCCTGTGGTCATCTCTTGGGATCCTACAAGTCAACAGTGCAATCTGGTTATCGTACATGTCATGTCATGTTGGCGCTGACTGTGCACTTTCAGCCTGACTCCTCACTCTCATAAGTATTTTATAAAAATAGATTTGCATCAATCGTTATTTTCATTCATGTCATTTATTGCTCATGTTTGAGAAAACAAAGAGTTTCTTGACCAAAAAATCTGAGGCAGGTGGTTTATCGTAATTTTGTAATAAAGCCAATTTTTTTTCCCCCTCATATCTGGTGCAATCGTACATTTAAATTTGTTCTCTAAGGCTTGGCTGGCAAGAGGCAAAACATTTATTACTACCAAAACTGTATGCATGCGAAGAGCAACACAGCAAATCCTCATCGGCAAATTTTCCTCAGACACTGACCGTGATAATGAGAGAGGATGAGAAAGTTTGTAACAGAGTAGTTTTGTGGCTGTTCCTTTGTGACACTGAAGAAAGAACTTTTGTCGATCGAGTGTGTGGGAGGAGAAAGAGGAAGATAGCGATCAATGACTTTTCTGAGAGGCTACTGTGTTTGGCAATTTGGGTAGAAACCTTTTACTGGTGTTTAGAGTAAAAGTCTGACAGATTTACTATGCCGTATATGAATGTGTGTGTGCGTGTGTGTGTGTGTGTTTATCTGTTATATGTGTGTTATAATGTGGCATGTATACCGCTCAAGATAATGATCCTGTTAAAGCTTTGCCTGTAGTTTCACTCTCAACCCAAATATTTGCTTTATAGAATATTAAAAATTCAATTGTAATGAAGATGTGCACATGTACTCCGAAAACCTGACAAGAATTACAAGTTCCAAGTTTTTATTTGCAGCTCTTTTGTCAATATCGTCAATTTCCAACAATTTTCCAAAAATGCAAGAGACAGTGTCACTTGTCGTGTAGTGGTTTAAAACTAACATGGAATTGATTATTTCTCTAACTAAATAGTAGTCTGTTTTCTTTTTTTGCCAAATTACACAAAACAACTTTCGGAAAAAATACTTTCGAAATGAAAGATCCGCTTATAACATAAAATGGTTATACTTACTTTCCATTACAAGACGTAGCGAGGGCTGATTTGGTCATATTGTTTCCAGTTCTGGTCTAGAGGCACAGATGAATTGCAGTGTCTTAAAAAAAAAAAAAAAGAAAGGAATTCTTCAATTCTGGAGCTATCGTCAGACAGCTATTGTTAGAAACCACCATAATTCATTGAAAGAAACATTTGTTAAATATTACAAAGTGGAAGCATGGATTATATCAAGAGCCTCAAAATGCCAAGTTTATGTTCTCTTAAGAATGTTCTGTACACTGTCAGGCTTTTCTTTGTGGAGCCCATTGCCATCCATTCAGAAGTAACTCCTGACCTCCCCCGAAACTAACTGCGTCCATTGTGAAATAATTACACAGACAAAGCCCTCGAATGATCAAGTAGGACAAGAAGTTGTTTGTTGACAGAAGCTACAGCTTGGATAATGGGAAAACAAGGAAGCATTTCTGTAGGAATAGATTAATTTAAAAAAAAAATTGTTCGTGTCACTGAGCATAACTGATTGATAGTCCCACCGTCAATTCAATTGTGAGGCAAGACATGTTAAAAACTCCGCTACTGTAATGCCCTATGTGTGACTCATCAAAAACTTGCTTAGTAGTGAATTCCTGAAGAAAATTTGTTACAGCATGACCTTTTGAAAAAAAATATTGCATGATTCTAGCACGTAGTAACATGCGGAGAGGCACTTTGTAGAAAATGAGAGGACTTGACAGAATCATTCTTCAACTATTGGATCGGGACACATTATAGATGGATTATGGACAGTTGGTAAAAAATTACAGGCGTGTCTCTTTCTGATGGGACCAACATACCACTTTTTTAGATTATAAACATCTGCTCATGAACTAGTTTTTGCACCATTTTAAGAATCCAGTAACTGATCAGGTGGCACAAGTCCTTAGTCACATTGACACATTGAACAGGTATGCTTGTGTATTGTAGTTACAATTGGGCATATAGAACATATATATATTTCCAAAGGAGGTTTTAAAGAGTATATTTTATTTATTGTTCTTCTCTACTATAAAAGTTGGCCACAATGTTAAGGCGCAATAATAAAATGTTAACCGCTGTTATGGAAGTTGGACACCATGGCAATTGTAGAATTTTACCTCATTACTCGTCAGTGTACCATCAAAATGATTCCATTGGTACTAATTCAAGAGCTTTTTGGCATGAAGTATGTGAACATCCCCATTCTGCTACATCAACAACTTGCAATCCATGAGGACAGACATCACCTCACTGCAGGCTGCATCTGCCTTGAAAACATAAACGAGGACTTTTATTGCTCGTGCCAGACAGCTCTGGAAGTCATTTAGTGGAGAGGTTCAGGAAGATGTTGCGCTGGGAAGGTGTCGAGAACTCAACGGAGAGCACTCATTTGTCTTGCTTGTCTGCTTTGCCTCTGCCCAAAAAAATGCATGGATGAGCTTTTCACCCTGAATCAACAGCTCTGGCTCATTGACCTTTTATTCCTACTAGGACACCACTTTTATTACACTTGAAGTGATACTTGCCATTTATTAGTTCACTTTATGGTCAGAGGTTCTCTTCTTTTGGAGCCAGTTTAGTCAATGAAGATGTGATTTGAGAATGCAAAGCGATATTTACCTCTAATGTGGTTTCTTCTTGGAATCTGGATATCATGAAATCCCTCTCTCCTTATCTGTCCTCAGAGATTGTTCATGCTTTTGCTTATGAGCAAGCTGCTTGTAATCGAAACCCAGCGAGTAAGGAGAACCCCACATTATCTCATCATTGACTTACTTTCTTTTTTATTCTTTGTTGAAAAGTCTCGGCATGTATTTACCGTATTTTCCGGACTATAAGGCGCACCGGACTATAAGGCGCACCTTCAATGAATGGCCCATTTTAAAACTTTGTCCTTATATAAGGCGCACCGGACTATAAGGCGCACCATTAATGCATCATGTCAGATTTTTAATCCAAATCAAATCATTCTCCATTTTATCTTTTTTATTTCAACTTCAGACGCAACAAGTTACTTTATAATCACAAAATAATGATCCATAGTCTTTTTGATTCATGATTCATAGTCTTCAGCGGGCCACTTATGATTGATTTCACGACACAATGCTTCGGGCCAGTTTAAATTTAGCAATTTGGTCCATATATAAGGCGCACCGGACTATAAGGCTCACTGTCGGCTTTTGAGAAACTTTTAGGTTTTTAGGTGCGCCTTATAGTCCGGAAAATACGGTAGTCTTATTTTTTCATGACACCGATAAATCTTTGTAGCGTGGTTGCTTGATTACAATGTAGAGTAATTATAACAAAATGCAAGCTGTTATTCACTCTTTTGGGTTTTTAATGAATTTTAAATCGTTCCAGATGTGAGTTTCAATTCCAGTTTTCCCAGAGGTTCTTAAAATCCCTTCAGATAATTTAATTATAACGTTCGTTTTTTTAGTGTATTGATATTTCTTTCAAGTGGGTTTCTGTTCTTAAAAAAATCCAGTGCGAAATATTGGAATTGCATAAAAATCTGTTCAGTTACATAAAACATCTACCCTTGTGATTTTTTTTTTTTTTAAATGCAGATTATGTATGAAAGGTTATACCAGTGAAGAGGGGTGTGCACCTTGTGTGGGTGTGTAGCTGAGCACTGGATCAACCTCTTTTGCTGAGGTCTGCATGTGGCTATGAATGAAACACAGCTGAAGTCCAAACAGATCGGCAGTGTCTCCTCTACAGTCATGTTCTTTCCTCTTGGATGGTGCCTGTTGTTTGGATGCTTGCTGTTGGATTTAGATGGGCAGTATGTGCAGAGTCAAAGGCAACAAAAACAAAAGGTACAAGTAGAACTGCATTTATTGATTGCATTCTGATGGTGAAAACTTTTTGTGGATGCTCTTGACTGAGATAATAGGAGATAAACTGTTCTGAATGTTCTCCGTATTTAGTATGTGCAATTCTAGTGTTTACTAATAAAGTAAAATTGAACCTGAGTAATTACATTGTTAAAACAGTTCTTTATTTGCTTTTTTTTTTAAATTTCAAACGAATTTCATGAACATTGAGCAAGTTTTTTCTTTTAGGCTAATAAATTCTTCTTTTTTTTTTTGCTTCTTTATACAGCATACTAATTGCTTAACAAGGCTGTGCTCAAAATATTTGAGCCTCCATTCTAATTAAATTGTTTTTTTACTAATGTCTCATCAAGCTCAAAATCTGTTTGGACTATTAGCTGCCGTACTATTCCATTGTGCAACTATAGCTACTCAAGAGTGTCAAATTATTAGAAACATTAGTACCTTCATTTTCTGAAAAGAAGTAACTACTTTTTTCCCCATGCTTCGAACCCCATGGCCTCAAGTGACCCTGTTAATTTATATACTTTTTTTACTAATGAGCTTTCTGCTGCCAATACTTTAACTGATAGGCTGACCAATGAAATCACAATGGACTAATGAAACTGAGGTCACACCCTACTAAATATCACCCTGCCAGTGATGGTTTACATGAAGCCTTGTATTCAGATTCAAATGAAACAGACCGACCAAACGGAATGAAAATTCAGTTTAGATGTCACGTGATCTATTCCGATCTGCCATTTCTATTGTCCGACGTTAATCTGAACCCTTCTTTTTCAGCCTTGTGACACGTGAAGCTCAATGTAAACATCACGTAATCTATCAAGAAGGAATTCATTGGCAAAATGAGCCAAGTATTTGTGATTGTTTCAACACTTTTATTTAAGTAACAGTTTGATAAAAATAAGTTACAAGTCTCCCATCACACATGAGCTCGGGAGGACATTGCATTTTTTTTTTTTTTTTAATAATTCAATCTTTTTAAGACTTTCCTTTTGCAAATATCGCATGTTATAGCATGGAGACCTTGGGCGAATAAAGCTAAGCGGGCATATTTTTTTATGGCTGACTTTAACTGTAGTCCGGATATCACAGTAGTATTTCTTTTTAATCCTGCAGTACCACCACCAACCAGTGTGATGCCATGCAATCAAACAACAAAGCACACAATGATTTTTTAACATTGTATAGTAGGAATTGTCAATTAAAGGTGAGCGTCATGCTCCTTGTAAAAGCAGAACAGTGCTTGTATTCCATTACGTGTAATTTTGTAAGTGATACAACCTAATAAACTGTTATTGCCTAAGGATAATATCGTTTATTCTGCATGATAACACATGCCTTCTTCTAACGTAAACCTCTTTAAATTTAAAAAGGGTTGTACAAATCATTTCAAATCATCATAATTTCTCTATGATAGCACGCTGTTTACGGAACTACAGGCCTAAGTGTCAAAAGGAATCCTAAACAACAAAGCGAATTGTGGCCTTCTTTTTGGGAGTATTGTGTTCCTTTAGTGGAGAATGTAACGATATCATTGAAATGTAGACACAGTTACTGGTATGACATCAACTGTATTCAAGCTTAGTGATCTGCAGTCAGTTGCTACTGTTTGGCTTTGTCTGTATAAGGCTATTGGCCTGAGGTGGAAGCCAACTAAACTTATGTATACAAATATTTCAATGTCTTTTGAGGTTCCCTGCACCTCTCAGGCATGCATGCTTCAGAATCTTATATTACCGGACCACCACTGAGGATTTGGTTCACCCTTTGATCCCAACTAACAGTGGGATTTGTAACATGGGTGGTCCTGCAGAGTAAAATAAGAAAAAAAAAAACATGACAGCGTTAATGCCAGGCTTAGCAAAGTCACAACAGAAGTCACACGCAAACGTTTGCGCATGGATGTAGTTAAGTTTCTGGTCAACGTATTCTGGAGACGGGATGCTTTTCAACAATGAACAAATTAGCTTTGATTCATCTGACTGTATTCCTAACACTTCATCAAATTTTCGAGTATTTTTTATTTTTAGAAATCACTGATTCCTTACTGGGATGCTCTGAGCGATTATCTGGAATGCCACAAGATATTTATGATTTATTAATTCCATTTGTTTATTCATCTATACCAGCAATGTGTAGTGCTTGGAAGAACAATGAACCGCAGAATAAAGAATATTGTAGAGCATGGGTGTCAAACTTAGTTTTGTCGAGAGCCAATTTATACATGCGGCTTCCCTAAAAGGGCTGTTATGACGATGAAATCAAATAAATGTGGAATCATCTCATCAAATTGTCATATATTACAATAAAAATCCTTTCTTTTCAAATCAGTTGTCAATGATAGCAGTTTCTTCAATTGTCCAAGTTACTATAAGAAATATTTTAAAATCTCAGTTCCTTATTGCACATGACACCAATTTTTGAAAAGATTATAGCGAGGGTCATGATGGACATGATTTGCTTATAAGGGCTACATAAAATGATGCGGCGGGCCGGATCTGGCCCCCGGGCCTTGAGTTTGACAAGGGCATGGATTACTGCAAGTGTAATAGTTTTGTATTCAATTTAAACGTTAGTTTTCACACAAATTAACTATTATTGTGAGTGAATTAAGATGAGAAATCCTCATTTTTTTCCTGAAGCCATACTGTTTTGGGAATATTTTTGTTTAGTCGTGTGTTTTTACCAATTTAAAATGGTCCAATAAATGTTGGGAAACACTGTCCTAAATTATCAGGCCTTTGCTCTCATTATCCAGATCAGCCAACTGCTGCTTTGCAAGACCCAGCCAGTCTGAAAATGTTTGCATACCTGTGTCTTGGCTAGATTTACGGACCTTGCCATTTGATTAGGCCTTTGTAGGAGCAAGTTTTCATTGTGCTTGCAAGTGTGTGTTTGTGTATCACTGTGCATGCGCGTGCGTTGATAGCGTTCTTGCCTACAGCACTTTGCCATTCAATGGGGCCGCCATCAAGTTGTCATGGCCCAGAACGCTCATAAGAGACGATCTGTCAGTTCTATCCAGACAGACTCCTAAGCAGGCTGACAGAGGGCACAGTAATAACCATTAATGCAGTCCAGGACTTTCCCTGTTGAGACACTGTGTAATGATGATCCTGCAATGTATGATCACATGCAGGTGCTGTAATAAGTTGCACTGAAGCCATTTTTTTCTACCGCCACGTAATATATAGACCCAATGAACCAGAGGACATTATGTTTAACGTAGTAAAAACCAATCAGAGGACTGTACGTAATACGTAGATTGCGTACCTCCGTCACCATTGACCAATGTGCAAAGCATTAGGACCCGCTAAAATGGCATCGACAAAGACGTGCTTACGAAGCTTTCTGGAAAGCCGGAATCATTGCCAAAGAGCAACGTGACAACCACGAGACAATGACGAGAGGGAACTTGGCATGTTTAATGGCGAATTTGCCCAACTGTTTAATTCGGATACAGAAGATGTTGACTTGGATGGATTTGCGTATGAATACCGATTAATAATAATGTGAGTAGAGTAGAGTGCATAGTAGCATAAAGTACAACCAAAATCACTGTCTTGCTCCCATGACGGTTTTTGTTTACCGTAAGTCATGGCATGCATGCGCCCGATAATGCGGTGCACCCCATGTGTGGATTAGATACAAAATAGACCCTGCTATTGAGTCTGCGCCTTTTTAAACCAAAGCGCTTTATGGTACGGAAAATACGGTAAATGCATTCCCAATCTTGTTTTGTTGATATATAAGCCGCACTGGACTATAAGCTATGTTTTATATATTTATATATATATATACGTATATATTTATATATATTTATATATGGGCTATATTTGGATGTTTACCGTATTTTCCGGACTATAAGGCGCACCTAAAAACCTAAAATTTTCTCAAAAGCCGACAGTGCGCCTTATAGTCCGGTGCGCCTTATATATGGACCAAATTGCTAAATTTAAACTGGCCCGAAGCATTGTGTCATGAAATCAATCATAAGTGGCCCGCTGAAGACTATGAATCATGAATCAAAAAGACTATGGATCATTATTTTGTGATTATAACGTAATTTGTTGCATCTGAAGTTGAAATAAAAAAGATAAAATGGAGAATGATTTGATTTGGATTAAAAATCTGACATGATGCATTAATGGTGCGCCTTATAGTCCGGTGCGCCTTATATAAGGATAAAGTTTTAAAATGGGCCATTCATTGAAGGTGCGCCTTATAGTCCGGTGCGCCTTATAGTCCGGAAAATACGGTAATTACCATGTACAAGAGGATATGCACTAATCATACAATATAATAAAAATCATCAAACATTCGTGAATAAATCGCATTGGACTATAAACCGCCGGGTTTATAGTCCAGAAAATATGGTATTTGCAATATTAGACTTGGGTTTGAAGTTTGTGAAAATTAAACTGGTGACTTTGATTGATGGTAAATTGAACAAAAACACTGTGGTCTTGTCAGATATGAAATAATCACTAGGCCTGCAACTAACAATTATTGTAAGATCGATTAATCGGTTGATTATTTTGTTGATCAATTGCTGAATTGGCTAAAACAAATAAGTTAATTTCTTTCAGTTTTTCAAATCCATGACATCATCTCAAATTGACTGCAAAAATGCGCAAACATGAATTAATGATTTGTTTACTGATTTGGTTTGTAACATGTCAGACAATTGGCAAAAAAGGTTGATCATAGTTGAACTCCAAATACAAAGCAAATGATTTAACACAAGGGAACTCGAGGGCGGCACTGTGCCGCACTGGTTAGCACGTCCGTCTCAAAGATAGGAGGGTGTGGGTTTGATTCCACCTCCGGCCCTCCCTGTGTGGAGTTTGCATGTTCTCCCTGTGCCCACGTGGGTTTTCTCCGGGCACTCAGGTTTCCTCCCATATCCCAAAAACATGCTTGGTATGCTGATTGAGCACTCCAAATTGCCCCTAGGTGTGATAATTGCACCTCTAAATGATTTCATGGTCCAACCTTTAATCTAACTTTTGCAACGCAAGCCCAAACATGCTTTTTTTTCCCGTTGAAGTTGTGATTAATATTTGTTTCTATGCTTTCATAGTCATTCAGTTGAACTTGAGCTAGCCATTATGTGGAGTCGCTATGTGTCGCTACATGTTGAAGTACTTTCACCAACCAAATTCAGTGCGTGATCTCATGCTGTGATTATGCACAAAAATATTTTGTTATACAACACTATTTATGTCATTCTCAATGGAATTCTATCTTTTAACCTGGTCAGAAAAGGTGCTGACTTAGATCCTACATCTCAAATAGAGGGGCCTAAATTGCATGTTCACTAACAGATTGAATGCACGGCTGGTGGTCATGTTGTGCATGATCTTATAAGACTTTGATCTTTTACTGAGATTCCCAAAGGCAGATGACCAATTGTGCATTTACTCACAGATTGCGTGTGCTGTTGGCAACAAGTGTAGTAAATGAGGTGGAGACCACCGCATTTGAGAGCATTTTGCACTTTAGGTCTGATCGTTAGCCCAGCAAGAGCAAAAAAAAGAGACTTGGTGTAATTGAACTGGAGGTTGAGCTCTCCATAGACCTTTTTATACATATATGCAGTTTGTAATATGTTGCTAATCTGTAATAATTTTGTAGGCTTTTCAAATTCAGCATAATTATTATCATCTTTAATATTTTCAAAAGTGCCGCCCCTGACCACGGCACAACCGGTGGGTGTTTGACAAATGCAGTGGAAGGTGTCTCGAGTGTTCATTTTATAGCGGCCAACTTTAAATCATCCGCAAATGGAGATCTTGCAGTTCCTTATAAACATACTTTACATGTGCTGATCTCCTGCATGGAATCCAGCAAGCAAATCTGTTCTGCTTCCTCTATTTACATAGACTGTGCGCCTCACCTGCTGTAAGGGAATGAGAGGAGCTTCAATTGGTCGGGACGTTGGAGCAAAAATCTGATTGCGTCTATGAAAATACCAAAGAAAGATAAAGCCACACTATGTGCACAATTAGACCATGCTTTGCACTAGACTGACTTCATAAGGTATATTTAAAGCCTTCCTTTCTTGAAAACCTATAGGATAGTCTTACAGACTGGGAGAAGATAAGCTAAGGGCGATCCAGTGTCAGTTTGACAAGCAGACCAGTCTGCCTGACTTTGTGGATCAGGATAAGAAAGCATGAAAGGGGCTTTGTGTTCTCTTGGGGTACCTTGTTAGGCCTCTTGCCTGCCTCTGCCCTTCAATCGCCTCACATTGCCCCACCGACTTACGCCACATGAAGTTGTTTTCTTTCAGTTTGTTATTCTTGTGGTAGTTATTGTGTGAGCATGCATCAAGGGTCAATAACTGATTGTGCAGTATTTGTTTTCTCAGTAAACAGTTCCCTTTTATTGTACTTTTACTAGACTTCGACTCAACTTTATTCAGCCCTTGGGATTGCTCCCTCAGGAAATTCTGGCTCCAGTAGCTCACACAGAAATAGTACAAAAATGAGTAACAAACAGAGAGAGCAATAAATAAATTGCATAGCTAAGCATTACTCCCTAAATGCATTTGTTGCATGCGGTGCAAAATGGAACATTATTTTGTTGTATCTGTCACAATTTTAAAACCATCTTGTTCAATGAGTATCTGAAAAAGCTTTATTTTAGTTCATTTGTTCACTCATTCATTTCATCATTTATTTAATTAATTCATTCATTCATTCATGCATTTGTGCATTCATTCATGCATTTGTGCATTCATTCATTCATTCATTTACTGTCAAAATTGAGTTGTCAAAAATAATAGATTAATCGACAAGTAATTGATTATCAAATGAATCAATAACTTTAGTAGTTGAGGAATGCCTTCTAACTTAAAATTGTCCAAATTCTCTAATGTCAACCTCTCAATGGTAATTATTCATTAATTTATGTAGTCCTTCATACAATTTATTTTCAAACATCTGCTTTTACTTTGGAAAACAATCCACTGCATCAGTAACAACCAGTTTCAAAAGGTTTGGTGAGTACAACATTAATTCCTTTCGTGTGGTATTGTTTGATTTTTTTTTTTTTTTTTAATCACTAAACAAAACCAAATAAACAGCAGTAATTAGTTCATAAACAAAAAGAGGTTTTGAAATAGACTTTTATGCAAAATTAATTTTTTTGATAAATCGCTAGAATAACAATTTCCAAAAATATTCACTATTTATATCTCTAAATGATTTTGTATTTCTTGTTCTGTATTTGTTGTGTGTTATCACAGTTACTATAGTGCTTTAACTAAACAGCGTCTGTAGTCAAGGAAATAAAAAAATAAAAAAACCTTTCCAAGCCATCAATAAATCATCCTAGTTTTTGCTGACACAACTCCCACCTGAACATTGAATCTGACTCACCGTTGCAGCTGTTCTTTCTTCACTTTCTTTAAATGATCCCCTGTACGTTTGTGTCCCACCTGGCCTTCAAAGTGAATTTGTTGTAAATGTTTTGGCAGCATGCAATGGGTCAGGAGTAATATGATAGGGTTGTATGAGCTACTACTGTATGTTCTCCATAGTATGTTGCATATGTTCTGCCCTACAACCTCTCAGGGTGAGCTCCTGCCACACTCTCGTCTCCTGTGGCTCTTGTACTTTCCATATGTGCTTCCCTTCTCAAACCATTATGAGCTAACAGAATTCACCACGTTTATCTTTATCTTGAACCAGACCCATAACGTTTGGAAAGATGGAAGAGATCATTCTAAATATCCAGCATCTCGATGCTCTGTTGCACAGGTGTCAAACTCAAGGCCCGGGGGCCAGATACGGCCCGCCACATCATTTTATGTGGCCCGCGAAGAAAAATTGTGCATCCAATTCGTGTGTCATTACTAGAATTGCAAATCATCTTCACTTTTAATAATATCTTTTTTTTAAATATTTGACCAGTTTATACTCGTCTGATTTGAAAACAAGTTATTTGTCAGTTTGTTTTGTAGCTTTTACTGTTTATAATATGAGGTGCTCATACATTTATTTGGGTTGACAGTCATAATGGTCTTGCGAAAGAAGCTATGACTACAATGCGGCCCGCAAAAAAAACAAGTTTGACACCCCTGCTCTATTGGGAGAAATATGAAAACGTATTATTATTATTTTGTTTGTGTCAGCTCTGTAAGCATATCTGTCTTTTTTATGTCTATTATAAGGGACACTAAATAACATCCTTGTGCACAAGGATTTTGTAAGACTGCTAATATTTGGTTTTACCAGGCCTGCAGCAAGTTGAGTGTAGTGTTGTGCGTCTTATCGATGGACTTTTCATGATTTTGATTATAATGTATAATTTGTGCATATTCTCTTACATATGGAAATTAAACAATAAAACACCTGCGGCTAGTCCGGTGCATCTTGAACAAAACAGGACTTTCCCCGAATTCTAGTTGGTGCGGCTTATATTCTGGTGCAGTTTATAGTCCAGAAATTACTTCCAACAAAATAGAACACACTACAATAGTGGCTCTTGTTTTTACTGTTATTGTCCTCTGTGTGATGCAGCAAAGTTCTGCAGGATAGTTCACTTTCTGAATTAAGGGCAATAGAATTTTTGGCCAGAATGCACAAGTGTGAGTAAAACATCCTGGCATTAAAAAAGATTCTGATATCGTTATAGTATATAGCGTTAGGTCTTGTATGTTCTCTTCACTGTTTTCAGGTCAAAATTTGCTATTGAGATTTGCCTGCATGAACATTCCTTCTCCCAATGCCACATTCTTGTATAACCTTATGCATTATTGTGCAAAAGCTGCACTTGAATCACAGTGCGATTTTTTTAATTGGTGATTGAAGAGGCACTAACTGTGTAAATGTTTCTGGTTGAAAATTAATAACATTAAATGTGGTGAATTGCAACTTAACTTGATAGATAAAGAAACTTCATGCAGAGTTTGAAGATTTGTGAGGTGCTAAAAGGGGTTGGAATATACCATATTATTACAAAGCAATGAATACAGAAATAAAAATACCACTGAGAAGTACAGATAACATTTATAAGTAAAATATTTCAGCATAATAAAATAGATTGAAAGGAAAGATTAGCCTTGAGCCAACATAAATTTGTGTTCCCTAGAGGGGAAAAAAAGTGATCCAACAATAACAAAACAAATATCTGTGTAGTGGTATTAAGATTATGAACTCTATAGCGATAATTTATAAACCAGGTCCAAAGAAAAGAAACATCTTGGATTACAAGACTATTAGCAAAACTCTCATTGGCCTATAAAGACAGAAATGTGATGAAGCTGTGAAGCTAAATTTCTCATTGATGTACTAAAAGTGTGACTGAATTCTCGTTTTGATATTTTTTATAACTCTAAATTATTATCTGATAGTTGCAAGATCATGACAAAAACAAAAAAATCTTTAAACAAACTTGTCAAAAGTATACTTGTTTTAAAATTGTGCATATGTGCATATTCAAATATGATTTCCTTGTATAAACAAGCTGTGCATTGATATTAATGCATATTAATAAATCGTTTTTTATGATTATGCCTAATTTTGTAATTGTGGAATGTAATATTCGTAATTGAATTTTGATTAATGCATTCATTCTGTTTCTCCTGCATGTATCTTACAATCAACGTTTGCTTTCTCTTCTGTATCTCTTAGCAAAATGCGATGTGGCGACGAGGCGTTTCTCGAGGAGATGGGACTCTGCCTTCAGGAACAAATCGTAAAGGTGCTGTAGGACAACGAAAGGTCCTTGTTGTGGATGAAGACACTGAATTATTAGATCTGACTTCGCAAATTGGCGGGCAAATCAACCCTCAGTGGAAGCCTTTCAAAAGTAGACTCAAGGGAAAACAAAACAGGAAGCCTGGAGTGGCCTCAAAGCATTTTGAGGACAATATCACTTCAAATAAAAAGGTTGACCCTGGTGGGAGAACGTCATCACCATTCCCAGGAAAACCAAGCAATGACATCATTAATCTTGACAATAGAAATCCTCGCAAAGACCCCGTTGTGGCATTTACTGCTCCTCCTAAGCTTCTCTTAGATCCCAGACCACCTTTTGACTCTACTGGACAAAGCGAGGACATTGATAAATTGACCAACTACACACAGAACATTACACACACTCACCATCCAGCTAAACTCCAAGTTAAACTTCCAAATAAGAGCAAATCTGGAACCATAACCGTTGTATCTAAAGACGGAGACCTGATCTTGGGTTCAGATGGCAATCTGTATCGTCTTAAACCTGGAGCACCAGGCAGGATGGGCCCTCCTGGACAAGAGGTAAGTGTTACTCAACTTGTAATAATAATGCCTTGGATCCTTGGATGAGCCTCGAAAAGCCATAATTGTAGATTGGTTAATATTAGTTTCGTAGGGTAAAACCGGAAATGGTTGTGTGATCGGACTTTATTTTCTTAACTCAAGCGCAGGGAACTTATTTTTGTCACGGGCCGCACCGTAGTCATAGTTTCCTTTTGAGGGCCAATATGACTGTCAACAAAAATAAATGTATGAATATCTCATATTATATACAGTACAGGTACAGGCTACACAACAAACTGCTAAATAATTCATTTTGAAATCCGAAACTAATTTCAATTTTTAAAAAAGATGAATAGTAATAACAATTCTTAGCAACATCTCTATTTTTTAAAAGTAAAGAAAATTTGCAATTTGAGTATTGACACATAGTCGATACACAATTTGTCTTCGCGGGCCAAATATAATTACACTATGAGCCAAATCTGGCGCGCCGCCCACAGTTTGATGAAGATATGTTTTAAAGATTTTTGTATACATGTTGACTGAGGCTGTCATATTGATAAATTTGCTTATACATATCACTGAATGGCGAAATTGAATGATAAACCTTCGAGCCAAGGATGTTTGGCTTTGCAGCTAACAAGAAATGTTTTCTATTAGCCACCATCTGAGCTTGATTATAGCGGATGTTACACCACACAAACATGTTGAAACACGTCTCTGATCTAAGCTCAGATCAGTATTTATTTCTTTTTAGTCCCTAGAAGAGGGTGTGATCGTGTCATTTAATATAGGTGAACCAGACCTTGACGTTACGACTAGCTAATTCTGTACTAGTCTTAAATTAAAATGACCAAGATTCATCACTAGCATTATTGCAACCGTATACCTCAAAATATTCTGTTTCTGACCTGCTTAGTTTGATATAAAAATATTCCGTTTGTAGTCTGCTTAGTTTGATATTTATGAACAGTATGTAGGCACGGTGAGCAGATGTTTAGTCGATCCGTCTCAGTTTTTGAGGCCATGGGTTCAAATCTGGGCTCCGGTTTTCCTGTGTGAAGTTTGCATGTTTTATCCGTGTCTGCATGGGTAAGGTACTGTATAGTACAGTAGTAAAATATGTGTGTGCACATGTATGTCTTGAAATTGAAAAAAGCTGAAGACATAATTCACTGACTGTAATATTTAGCCATTAACAAAATTATTAGACCACTAAACAATATATTTTATGGGTCGATACGTAAGAGGTTTCCAGTGTGGGTATAAAAAGATAATTCAGTATTAAATTTGTCATTCTTGTTCAAAATAATAAAATGTTTAGAGCTCACTGAAATTGAAATAATATATATTAAAGCACTTCATGATGCTGGATGGTTTCCCAGACAAGGTGGTGGTGTGCATGTCAGATTTCATTTTTTTTTTTATACATGCAACCAATTATACGCATCCAAGAAAATGTGTATTGTAGTAGTTGTATTTTATGCATTTTGCGGTCTATTGAGTATTCACATTGTTATTTCAACTTTAGGGCTGTGTTGGAGAACCTGGGTGGCCTGGATTTAAAGGGGATAAGGTGAGGAAAACCTGTTTTAGACGTAATTAGCTATTTTGTGTTGACACATTTAATCATTTCACTCACCAAAGCGAACATTCTGATCACCCACAACATTAAATCAATGTTCAGTGTATATTTTTACTCATAGTAGTGTTTCTCTCCTCAGCTCTGAATGTGCCTTTTTCACTATTTCCATGAACTGAATTGTGATTCTCAAAGGGTAAGATCGGCCCTGAAGGGAGTCCAGGAAATAAGGGTGACCGTGGACCTCCAGGACCACCAGGTTTACCAATCCTGTATCTGTGGAGAAATACTGCTGAGGAATGGGCTGCCTTCCAGGTATACGCCTGGCTGATAAAAATGCTTTTGGCTAAAGCAGGGGTACACATAAACACTTGGAGGGCACATTATATAAACACTCGATTCAACTTGTTCATTCTCTAATTCGGAAGTCCATCTCACCTAAGTTTTGTAATGATGGCAGGATTTTGTCATTTTAAATATTGTCAGGACGTTGTTGTTGTTTTTTTAAATGATAGATAATCGAAACAAAGCAAACTTTGGGTGAAGGTTGATCATAGTAAGTCCCAAAATCCTCCAGATTATTTTAATGTGTATCGTGCTTAATTCCCTTGAAGTAAACTGAAAATAAAGACAGAGCGTGTAGTCAGTGTGTGCAAGAACATCTGCGCTCGTCTGCTTATTCTTTGAACAATGACTTCAGCCTAGTGTTGCGGAATGCACCCCCAGATATTTTGGAATGATGGAGAGCCCTTTATTAGATGAAAAGATGACAGAATGAATCTGTTTGTAGTTTGTGGTTTATTCTACAAACTTTGAACTTATCTGCAGTAACTCCCATGACGCCTTTCAATGACAAAGTAAGGAAATGAACGACAGAAAAGTTACAGTAATAGATGAAGGAATAAGAAATGACATTTGCTTATTTTGTGAATCTTGTCTGTGTTTAATTAATGTAGCAAACCAGTTTCTACCAGATGCTCCATGCTGGTTGGCCTGTAAGTAGGAAGTGATTAATAACACATTAAACAGATTTTTTTTTTTTTATCCTCACTCACAATGTTAATTTATTGTGAGCTTTCAGATTAAAGATGGTCCTGCTGGACCACCTGGAGAGATGGGCAAGACTGGCATGCAGGTTAGGAATTTGCACTATCCATGATCAAGGCTCATGCTTGAATGTTCTTTCTGATCTTTCCTCTCAGGGGGCCCCTGGCGAACCTGGGGAACGTGGGCGACCGGGGGTGCCAGGAGAAATGGTAAGCATAAATTATTGAAGATATTTGAGATGATTAAAACTGTTGTTGAACACAACATTTAAGCTAAGTATTGCGCAACACAATTAAAGGTAATTTAAAACAAGTCTCCTGGAAGTCTCGTGTGATCTAATGGAAACAAGCTTGTGTTTTGTATATTGAGAAATCGCAACCTGATTGCCAGACAGTGCACTGGACCAAACATTGAAGTTTGGGATCATTAGAAACACACAGTGGAACTGAAGCATTATCCAGGTAGCAGACTTCCATGTCTATGGTTCATGGGAAAGGAAGTCTAAATGATAGTCTTATTTTGTGAACCTGGTTTCAGTTGTGTCGTTGATATGGACAAATATCTATCATTTCTCAGAATCCGTTACTAGACACCAGTAGTGATGGGAAAATGACGCTACAAATTTGATTAATGTACCAGTTGTATTTTTTCCTCTTCTAGGCAGCAGTGTTGGTTTATAAAGGGGTTCAAGAAATGGCAAGTCAGTGTACTTTGTTGAACAGAGCTCCATCAAGAGGAGCCAAAACCTGTCATTGAAATGATGCAATGTCAGTTGTCGTGGCCCTGGGTTCAATTGCCCGGGACGGCCCGGAATTAAATGATAGATGGACGGATGGATTTTCGGCATGCAAAATGTAAAACAAGCTAAACAGTAAGGTGAATCCAATACATTATTGTACCGAAACGTGAATTACAAAAAATGGTGAACAGTGCCATCTGCTGGAACTCATCCAACTACAATGTATCGGCGTATGAGCGTGAATATTTCTGTATGCTGAATACAGTATTGTCAAGTGAAATATCGCTACAGAAACAAATTCCAATCCTTCCATCATGCTACCCTCTGCATAAAAGCATGACATCAATCATCCACCACAGTGTGTAATATAATGTACTGGGTTTGAGTAAGTGTTTTTTTTTCTCAATCCATGTATCATTCCTTGTTCTCTACCTGTCTTCAAATTGAGTTATTGCTACTCACAATCTTCATGTCAAGATGTGTTGAGCCAGATGATGCCTGGTCTGTGTGATGAACGGCTCCAATAAATCTTCAAGGCTAACATAATTTACAGTTGAGTCTTACGTTGCTAACTCATAGCTGTATTATTAACGTGTTTCCTTACATCCTTAGTCCATTCAAGATCTTTGTTTGAACATGCTCTCCATGAATTAAATGTTACAGTTGTCAAGTATTATATAATACACTTATAATAATTTACTATGTTTTCTGAAAGGGTGAACGCGGCCCCAGGGGTCCTCCTGGAAGAGCAGGGGCTCCAGGCAAAGATGGGGAAAATGGAGAAGATGGTCAACAGGGGTCGAAAGGTGTTGCTGGCTCACAGGTTGGTATTTTATGTGAAGTTCTGTTTTAAAGCTAGAGAGTGACACAGAAATAAATACATAGGTAATATACGCAACATGTCAAGTGTGTTTATCTAAAATGGAATTAAAGTCCCATTGTCAATTGACTCCAGGGTCCATGGGGCTACCGTGGTGAGCGAGGTTCCAAAGGGGAAAAAGGCGATGAGGTGAGTAATTACAGATGTTTTTTGTCATTATGCAGATTTTTGTCTGTGCCTGATTTTGTGGCATGTATTCTATCCATTTTTCATTTAGTTTTAATGTAGACTCTTTTTTACTTTTGTCATATTGGGCTACGATTTACAACTATTTTAATAATCAATTGAACTGTTTAGTACTTTGTTGATTAATTGATGCATCGATTAAGAAGTTAAATTATACAAGCTATCTAAACAGTTAATAGATAAGATAATCATTCTCAATTATATAATAATTATTCAATTGATTAGTTGTCAATTCATCGATTCATTTAGGACCTTTAGACAAACGCTATAGAACAAGTAAAACACACTTTTGGAGAAGCCTCTGGCTGCTCACTGATCTTAACTCTCATGATGAGATCTACTGACAGTTTTCCCCAACATTTGACTCATTTTTTTTTTTACACCATTGCTGGTTGAACTCTACAAATTTGAGTTACTCAGTTTTCTGTAGCCCACTGAAGTAAATAATGCTAACCTGCAAATGCCTTTCTGTCCTTGTGAGAAATATGCACACTTTGATTCATACAAACAACTAATGTTTTCGTTATTGGCTATTTTTTTCTCTTCCTTCCCAATAGGGCCTCATCGGTAGAAAAGGTCCAAGAGGGCAAAATGGGGAACCTGGCGAGAAGGTACACCTCTTGGTGGCTACGCAAAATTTTGAGTACACTATTATCTGGACTTTTATATGAAAATGCAAAATCTGTACAATAACTTTTTGCAATGCTCTATGTATCTTCATTAAATGAAATACAGCTTTATTTATTTATAAAGGGCACATCTAACTGATGATTTCTTACTGCTTTTATTACTTTCTAGGGTTTGGCTGGTTTACCAGGGCCACCGGGTCCTGTAGGGCCCAGGGTGAGTGGCCTTCACCTATTGCAAATGTTTGTTTGGTCATTGTAATTTTTGTGTCAGAATAATATTGAATATATATATAGTGTAGAATAGTAGTCTGAGAAGATAAAAACACATCACAAGGTTAGTCATGAATGAACACTCATGCTGCTTCTTTGTAGAAAACGACACACTTTGTAAAGATTCTGAATCTGAATAAATTTTGCAGGGGCCTCCTGGGATCCGAGGTGGATATGGTCCAGAGGGCCCACGTGGACTTGACGTGAGTGATATGCCCTTTGAGCTTTTATTTATATCAAATCCATCTCCTCTGTGTTCAAATTTCATTGTTGCGCATTTATTGTTCATCATGCTTTTTGTGCTCCTTCATGTGTTCTCAAGCTACTTCTGTATTTTTTGTTGCCGTAATGTTGGTGTGACCAATAAATACCATTAAATGATTGTAATTCCACAAATGGCCCCCCAGATACGATCAATCAATGTAATAAATGTAAAACAAAAATAATACCTTGATGTTGTTTTCTGATGGATGCTTTTGAAGTCTTTTTTGTTAGCTATTATATTGTGGTACACTACATAATATCTACTCATGTCCAGGGGGAGCATGGATTGGACGGCCCACCAGGTTTTCCGGGTCTGACGGTAAACTGACGACATTCAAAGAGAAAAATCATAATTTACATTCTATACTAATAGTGTTTTACATTTTGTGTGTTTGTCATTGAAGGGTGCACAAGGCCTCACAGGACAAGTCGGTGCTCAAGGAGTTAATGGCTCAAGGGTAAAATGGAACCACTCATGTTATTTAGGACAATTCACCTTTGAAATGTGAAAAATGTTTACCGTATTTTCCGCACTATAAGGCACACCTAAAAACCTCAAATTTTCTCAAAAGCCGACAGTGCGCCTTATAATCAGGTGCGCCTTTTATATGGACCAATATTGAGCCACTACAGATAGATATATAGATATATAGATAGATAGATAGATAGATAGATAGATAGATAGATAGATAGATAGATAGATAGATAGATAGATAGATAGATAGATAGATAGATAGATCTTTATTTGTCATTGTCACATGTACAACAAGATCTATCTATCTATCTATCAGCAGGCGTGTCCAAAGTCTGGCCCGCGGGCCAAATGTATATATCTTATATATGGACAAAGTTTTAAAATGGGCCATTCATTGAAGCTGCGCCTTATAATCCGGTGCACCTTATATATGGACACATTTTTAAAATGGGCCATTCATTGAAGGTGCGCCTTATAATCCGGTGCGCCTTATAGTGCGGGAAATACGGTAATATTGTTTTGCAAAATCTTACGATATATTTGTCATCATAGCAAGAGCTTTTTAGAGTTAACGTATTGACTCAACAAAAAACTTGTTTTGCTATTGAGACCCTTCTCTGTTGACTAATTACTCTGAATGACTTGTTTATTTTTTTGCTCTTTTAGGGAGATGTTGGCCCTGCAGGCGATGTTGGCCGCAAAGGTCCACAGGTATTAAATTTGCATGATTATATTTACCCTTGAGTGTTCAAGCTCCCACGCAGTGTTTACCAGCAGTCGTTTTCACGTGTTTCTTGTATTTCATGCCTTTTATTTTTGTCTGACCAGGGACCCCCGGGTTTAGATGGACAGATGGGGCCCACAGGACCCAGAGGGCCCCAAGTAAGTAGAATTAATGAACCAGTGTGTGCTTACGAGGCACCCTTTGATGTAACACCCCAAACTAAAGTTCTGATTGAAAATTAAATTAATATTGGTGTTAATGGTATGCATGAAGGGAGGGTTCGCTCAGTGTCTTTAGAAACAAGGATATGTGTGGTATCTGTAGAGAACCTTTCTGACTGTTTTATTTTGGTGTTTAACTATAATGCCGTAGTGTGACCTGTGTCATGAATGTTGAGCTATTTTCACATTTGTTTACAGGGAACACCAGGACGAAGTGGTGTAGCCGGGCCAAAAGGAGATCCTGTAAATATTTTGTTGGCATACGTATATGTTTTGCTTTAAAAAAAAAATGCAGTAGAGCGCAAATTGTAATTTCACTTTGTAGATGAAATATAATCTAAAAATGAGAATTAAAATTCTCAATCTGTATCATAATCAGGAAGTGATTTGTATATATAAACATTACAGCCATTTTAATTTGCAAGTTCATCATTTCCAATTCTGCCTCCAAATACATAATTGGTTTAAAGTTAAATTGGTTCAACTTGAATGGACTTTACATTTTTCCTTTTTTGTTGTGTGATTGTTTGCTATTTGTTTTCACTCTAGGGGCTTGTGGGCACAGTGGGGATGCGGGGTGAACCCGGATTTGAAGGACCAGTGGTGAGTTGGAGTAATTGTGAGCGGGGAGAGGTACCAGCACCACATGGTCCATGGCCAGGGACTGTTGTTATATATTACTGTATATATTACATTTACAAATACAGAGGACATATTAAACTCAATATTTTGCATGGGGTTGACATTTTTAATTTCCATTTTAAACAGTACCCCTTGACATTTTAACTCAACCTTGCCTGAAACTTACACTCTACGTTAGTTTTGTTTGAAAACGTCACCAGCACAACAACGCCACCTAGTGGCTGACTGCCTCCAGACGCTCTAGACTTAACTTTCTACTGTATAAGTACTATGTCTCAAATATTTTCTTTCTTTCAGCTTTTTTTTTCCCAAGTCATTTATTTGCTGATTAATTGACACAAGAAATCACCGTGCTGACCTTTTGTTCAGGGTGCACCAGGAGAGGCCGGTCCACCGGGTTTCCCTGGAGTAACGGTAAGCGCTCATAAGTAAAATCATTATTTAATGTAATTTTTTTCACTTCTTTCAGCTCCTTATGAATGCTAATGATTAATAATCCTGAAAGCTGCTTTTTATTTACAGGGCATTCGGGGATCTGATGGGGACAAGGGGATTCCAGGTCCTAAAGGAGATAAGGTCGAAAAGAGCTTGATATCTTTCTCAGTATTATTCGAATGAAACTTCCCTAAATATTAGAGCTTCAAATATTCAACAACAAAAGAGGGTTGCACGTAAAGAAATAGACTTTATTTGAATAACACCACTCATAAATAAGTTGAAGAGGGCAGACACTTGCTTCGGGGAAGTCAATATAGTATATAAATGAACAATTTGCACAAATAGCACCTTAATTGAAGGCAATTTACTACAAGCATTGCGCCCTCCAAAAGAGGCACCTTCGAGTTAACACTCACAAAGGTCACACTGTTACAAACAATTTACCGAGTAAAGCACTGAAGGACTTGATCAACTAAAACTAACTTTTTTTCTTTGGGGCTGCATAAAAATGAAAGATACGGGTGCCACTTTGACATTCTTCACCGAACGATTGTGTTGATTGTGTGCCTTGTCTTAATTACGGTTTCTGGTGTTTCTTTCAGGGTTTTCTAGGAGCAACAGGGATAAGAGGTTCTCAGGGAGAGACAGGCCCCGATGGGTTTCCAGGATACATTGGCGCCAAGGGTCCACCTGGTCCCAAAGGCATTGAGGTAAAATGTACAATACATTTGCTACGTTTCGGACCAGTGCATTTTCTACAATAGATTTAGTAAATAATGAAAATAGCTGAAGGTAAGAATATTTCAGTCCTCAACAACATCTTGTGTCTATATTATTTATATTTGGGGTATCAATTACCCCAATGTATGCTTAAGAATATGAAGATTCTTGCCTAATCGAATAAACACAAAACCTCATAAATGCTGTTAAGGATTTTCAGGTTCTTGCCAATTTAAATTAACAGGTTTATTATTAAAATTATCCATTCATTTTCTATTTCTTGTCCCCACGGGGGTATCAGGCCTGCTGGAGCCTACAAAAAGGTGTTTGTGGAAAGGTGGTTGCATTTAAAAAAATAAAGGTGACACCAAATAAATACAAAGTCAATGAATAATTAGAAATCCATTTATGGAAAATGCAAGTCGAATTGAGAGCTGTGAATGCATGTTAAAAAGTAATATCATTTGAGAATTTATGAATTTTATTAATCAATACTCAATGTACTACATGATTTAAACTTATAATTTCTTATTAGATGTTTTAATTATCTTTTTAGTTGGCTTTATAAGAAAACAACTATTGAAAGGTGTACTACTATAACATGCTGATTTGAGTCTGATGTCTTAAAGCACTACGATACATAATTCTTTGTGTTTCCTTGTTTAACTCCTCTTTCCTCATACAGGGCGGGAATGGTGAAGCGGGGAGTCAGGGAAAACAGGGGAGTAGTGGGTTAAAGGTCAGTGGCACTTTTGTCCCTGCACATTACCTACCACAGCTATCTTTGACTCTTTTTTGAATGTTTCTTTAATAGTCAAACCGTAATAGATTGTTAAGCAGCGGGATCTGTATTTTACTGTAATTATGGATTAACGGGATTTGTGAGAGATTTAAAATCCCACCCCGTACCTGTCCACCAATAAGTAAACTTCCTATATTTTACTTATTTTTGCTTTTGTTGACACAATTTCAAACATCTACGGAGTTCATTGCCATATTTGAACATTGCTGGTTGTTTGTGTATTTTCAAAAATAACTTTCGTGTTGAACAAGAACAGTCACAATCATAAATATTTTAACTTTCTTCAAGGGTAACAGAGGACCAGATGGACAAAAAGGCAAAACAGGGCCCAGAGGGAACAGGGTAAATCTCTTGTGTTTTTCAAGAATTTATAATTGCCTTTACATAAAAAGCCTCTTAATACAAAAATAAAAGGAGAAAACATTTGGAATAAGAATGCAACAATGTCACTTAATGGCACTTAAGTGTATACTTTTGCCCGAACATGCTAAACAGAGCTTAACAATCCTGATTATATTTGTGGTTGAAATATTCAACTAGTTTTTTTTTAAATAATCCAAGCTCGCCATGAAAGTCGACTGCCATAACCATAAGTAAATATTCCTTTTCCTTTGGATCAAAGTTTGACAAGGTTATCCTTGTGCGCCACCTCTTGAGTTCTGTAGAACATGTAGCTTTCGCAAATGTCACTAACTCCTTCTTCACGGGGACAAAAAATAAATAAAATAAGGCTGTCACTAAGGAATGCTTTTAGAATTGACCCTTATGCACCTGCCCAGTGCCGCAGGTCAGCTACTGGAAGTACAGAGGACTACATTTTTCATTGTAGGTCCCTCCCTTTAAACATTAAAAAAGCCTCCTCTCTCTCCACCTTTAAAACTCAGCTCAAAACACTTTTTTTCCTTTTTTGACTTATTATGAGCGTCACCATCATTTTAGAACAGTGGTCTCCAACTCCTGGACCGCGGACCGGTACCAGTCATTTGGTACCGCACAAGAAAGAATAAAGAAGGCATGATTTTACACCTACATTTTCTAAAATTTGGAAATTTATGATGTTTTAATGTTAATTTTTTTTAAACTTTGTTTTTGTCTGTATTTTACTTTATGTGGAGCACTTTGTATGCAGTTATGATTGTTTTAAATTGATGGAGAATGGAATGATGAGAAATTATGACTTTTAAATGAAAATGATCTTTCTACTAGTTTGGTTGTAACTGCTGATACACTATATGAAATACAATACATACAATACTAATAATTAAAAATAAAGAATGATTAATTTCGTATCTTTTGTGTCTATGTCATCTTTTTTTTTTTTTCTCCAGGGTCGGTCAGGACAAAGGGGACCCAGCGGGCAGCCTGGTCCACCGGTAATCTTGTCTGTCAGATATCTGTTTTTGTTCATTCACTTTAAATGTTAGAAGTCATAGGAAAAGCTCTTCATTATTCTCATTCAATTGTTGTGCTTGTAAAAAAAATTACTTTTCTTACACTTTAATGATGAGAAACCGCAATTTTTTTTTCAAGTAAAACAAGAACTTAAAAAAAGTTCTATCATGAAGGTTTATGTATGTCTGTGTATTTGATTGACACATTTCAGGGTTTGGCGGGTCACTCTGGACCAGAGGGACCAGAAGGAAAGCCTGGTACACAGGTTCCCATTCTCTGTCATATTTTAATCGCTTGTAAATTATGTGTGTGATTGTGTTGTATAATCTACACCACTCTGCTCTGTTGACATATTTTTAATTTACACACAGCAATGGAATGAACTGGATAATTTCAGATTGGGGGCAGGTTCCGTGGTTTACTTGTTATTCTCTTCTGCTAATTTTTAATGAGATACTACACATTAGTCAATGCAGATGAGGTAAAGTCAGGATATTTCTTTAAAGTTTCATCATAACTTTTATGATCCAGGGATGAGTTTTGATGATACACGATTGTTTTACCATAATACAAAAATATAATCACTGATTGTCACAGCATTGATTATGAAAAGTTTCATATGACCGCAACATAACCTAAATTTGTACCTAAGATGGACGGACGTGCAGCATGTAGTCATCACTAACCTTTACGAATGGAGAAAAGTTCCAAAAAAAATAACAATTAAAAATAAATGAAGAGGTATGTTTTAGCCTGAGCCAGAGGATTATTATGGGGGGTTGTCACTGTCACTCAAATTTCTAAAATAAGCAATAATCTGTGTCTTGACTGTTGGACTAAAATGGCCCTGAAAAATCTGTCCGGAAACATATTAAGTGTTTGCACTTTCATTAACCTCTGCTCCTGGAAAAAACTTATACTTGTTTTTTTCTTGATTAGGGTCCCTTAGGTGCTACTGGTCCGATGGGTAACAAAGGGCTCATGGTAAGAGAAGTAACTTGTTTTATGACCACTGTGTTTACTTGATAACATCATTTCAGTTCTTTTTGGTGATGCAATTTCAGTGGTTGAAAATACAAGTAAATTTTATGGTTTCCTGAAGTGATGAATTTGGAAGTACATTACAAAGATGTTGCCTGACGCCATTAATTTGCATTATTTAACACCAAAACAGAAAAATAAAAGTAAAAAATAAAACTTATGCTCTCCAAGTCCTTTAAAAAAACTGTGCCTCTCAGTGTACTAACACAATTTATCTTCTTCTTTTTAGGGTCTTCAAGGAATTTCTGGAGAAAGAGGTCCTGATGGACCAATGGGTTCGATGGTATGCCTCATTATACTGTACGTGATGTCTCAAAGCAGATTTCTGAAGAGATTTATTTCAAGCAACATTTAACTTTTTAAATACACTTGGACAGCCAGAGACTAATTAGCTGCAAGTGGTTTGTTTTACAATATTTTGATGCTTACTTTTAAGGGCCTTCAAGGTTCTCCAGGACCTCAGGGCATGACTGGAGCCCCAGGCGAGAAGGTTAGCCCACAGTCATGCAACAATTATGGTGCAAAGAGTATATGATAGAATGTGTGTCGTCTCAGGGTTTCACAGGGAAGCCTGGCACGGAGGGACCACAGGGCCCAGTTGGTATGTATGTAAGTGATTCTTTAACATATTAAATTGGAATAGATTTTGTGGCATTAGTTAATATTGTCATTCCTTTGTATGTTGCTGCTGTTCATCAGGGTATCCAGGGCACCGTGGGGATGCGCGGTTTTCCAGGAGCCATTGGAGAGAGGGTAACTTAATATTCCCTCCGGCCTTCTTTAACAATATAATTTAGAAACACTCATCATTTGGACATTTTGACTTGCTATTAACAATAGCAAATGTGATGTGAACCTGTGATTTTATCACTGTTAATACAGAATTAATTTAAGTTACACGTAAATTATTCATGTGCAGTATTGCATGCAAAAAAAAAAAAAAAAACACACCTGTGTTTTATGCACCAGGGTAAGACCGGATTGCGAGGTTTTCCTGGGCCTGCTGGGAAGCAAGGGCTTCCAGTAAGTATACAAAAAAATGCTAGATTTGTGTTTTGTTGTTGTTCTTAATATGATTATTTGAGTACTATTTACCTTGTTTTCTGAAAACATGAAGCGAAGAGGTGGAATTAGGCTAAAGAGCACCTGCACACGCATATAAAGAGGAGGCATTTCGGGCACTACTATGAGAATAAATCCTTTATTAAGACACCACATCAAAAGATATTCTTCTAAAACATATAGTATGCTGTTTGATGTCCTTGTCATCTACATTGAAGCGTGCATTTCTAACAAATGCAGGAATGCATTTGAAAAGTATGACGTTGCTGATAATAAGACTATAATACTGGATTGGCATTGAGATAATTGAAGATTGCATTATCTACATAATTGTTTGTTTATTTGCAATGGAAACTACAAGATCAAGGAGTTAGAGTGTAGAGGCTTCGTGTCTTATGCACATCCTTGATAGAGAAAATTGTAAATTGAAGTAATAACCTGTTGCCACATTCTCGGTTCTACTTTTGTTTTTAGGGTCTGCCAGGTTCCCCTGGAGAAAGGGGTCCCCAGGGTCCTCTGGTGAGAATTAATGTGTGGATTACAATATCAATACAAAATACAATATGAACCTTAGATCAATTGAAAATATTCAAAATAACTGCAAGCTGGTGCGAATGAGAGTATGTGTGATTGTGTATATTGCATTAAGCCGAGTGGCTGGTCATAAACCTGACCAGGGTTAGCCAGAAAACGAATGGCTGGCATGTCATTTACTGACATCGTAATGTGGTAAAGCAGGGGTGTCAAACTCTTTTTTTTCCTCGAGCCGCATTGTAGTCATAGCTACTTTCGGAGGGCCAATATGACTGTCAACCCAAATAAATGTATGAGCACCTCATATTATATACAGTCAAAGCTACAAAACAAACTGACAAATAACTCGTTTTCAAATCAGACGAGTAAAAACTGGTCAAATATTTAAAAGGAAAGATTATTAAAAGTGAAGACAATTTGCAATTCTAGTAATGACACAAATTTGATGCACAATTTGTATCAGTAAAAAATTGTAGTTGGGCAATGACATTCAAATAGTTCAACATTGGTTCACTGCATTTAAAACTTGCTTCAGGTAAATTTGTTATCTATTTCTATATCAAGCTGTATTTACATCCTTGTAACTTGAGGGTCCCCCCCTTAGGGTCGACCTGGAGATGAAGGACCCAAAGGGATTCAGGGTACACCAGTAAGTCACAGTTCTCAAATGTTTACTGAATTTACCTGGACACATTGTGCCACTGGTATACACATAGTAACACCTCTGCTACAATTTAAAGCACCTCAGTTTCAGCTCTTCCAATTACATTTATATTTCTATCCCTTGAGAAAGGCCACATTGGCTGAAGCAGGGATATTTGCATCATTGAACAACTCTAAAAAAATTGCTGCATGCACAAACTCTTGCAAACCTTGCTGCACAGTGAGATGTAGGCTTACATAGCTTTCTTATTTCCAGGGTGCTCCAGGTCTCCCAGGTGATGCTGGAGCCATTGGAAAACCAGGGCCACGGGGAAGTCACGGGTCTCCTGGACCTCAGGGGCCACCTGGGCCTGCAGGAATCCTTGTGAGTGGGTCAACAGCCATTTTAATGTACAGTATCCTGTACATGTTACTCCTCGTTTCATAAAAATATTTTAATCTATAGTGAGAAGATTTGAATCTGTTAAAAAAAATGTTTATTGGATCATCATAGGGCCTCCAAGGTGCAGCTGGATTAATCGGAGCGGCAGGAGAAAGGGGAGCCAAGGTCACCTACAGTTATGGTGTTTCCATTAAAAAAAAAAAAAAAACATCTGTATTCTTGCTAGTTAAGGATTTATAGTATTTGCATGCTAGTGTTGGACTATTAAAAGTTGGTCTATGTTACCTTTAGGGTTTACCTGGCTTAGCCGGTGATGACGGCCCTACTGGACTTGATGGACAACAGGTTGGTTTCATATACCCAAATATAAGGTCATGAATATTTTAAATCAATCAATTGGACATTTATCCTCCTTTTACATATTTCAGGTTGTTTTTTAGTCATTCTGAATTTTGACCCTGTCAATTATTGTTGTAATCTGTTGCTAAATATATTAAACATGAAAATAAGTGCTGAAAACATGCAAAGACTGAGAACCATTTTGTACTATACTATTTAGTTATTTTTTGTTTTTGTTTCACTTCTATAAATAGAATATTGTGATGTTTTCTATTGTGTTTGTAATGCACAATAGTTTAAAACTACACTGCATCAGGTTCAGAATCATGTGTTGGTGTATACAGCACTTGTTTGTATACTTTGAACTATTATTTTTTTCACTTATCAGGGTCTACCAGGTAATACAGGAGATGAAGGACCACCTGGATGGAAAGGAGACCCGGTCAGTCAGTTGAAGATTCATTGCAAAGCCTTTTGTCATTGTTTGATCAAAAACATCATATGTAAGCAATTAAATGCATTTCTGATTACTATTGTACATCTATCCTTGTCATCGTCAATGCTGCTGCATCTAATGGAAAGATGACAGAAAGATAAAAACACTCATTCTGCGCTTTACTGTGTTGATGGCTTAATCCATATGTTGCCTTGCTATACTGCTGGAAAAAAAGCAAACTGAACATAATTCCACTTTTTGTTGCTTATTTCTGACAGGGGGACCCTGGGCCTCGAGGAAAACCTGGTCCTCCAGGACTAGCGGGAGAGAGAGGACTTGAGGGCCCAAAGGGACTACAGGGTCCACCTGGACCCATCGGAAAAGAGGTTGGTGCATTGATTTTCTGTTTGAATGAAGATCATCCTACTTTCAAGTTCTGAAGACTCATACAAATGCCTATTGAAGAGTTATGTTCACTCCTCCATGGTAGGGGGATGTCGGCCATCCTGGTGAAGCAGGAGATCCCGGATTCAAAGGAGAGAAGGTCACCTCTTCTAATAGCCTTAAAATATGTGACAAAGTTAAATGGCACTCGATTATATGCTTCCAATTGTTTAAACTGATTGTTGTTGGCAGGCTGAGGTGGGACCTCAAGGCTTTTCTGGTCCTGAGGGCACTTGGGGAGAACTTGGAGAAAATGGTGAAAGAGGCCCAAAGGGGGAGAAGGGGAATGTAGGATTAAGGGTGAGCCATCATTTTTTTTAGCATGTATTTTTGGGTAAAATTAGTAATTGTCAGCCACTGCAACACAAAAGGTAGTTTTATACAACTCATGTTTTGTGTACTTAAATTTCAACATTGGCAAAAAGGTGTATGTTTGGTTTCATTTTAGAGTGACTAGAGTGATAAATAGAGCTATTGGAAGAGTAGTTTTGTAGCACACATTTTATGGTTTACTGGATATGCATTTACAGTACCATGAACGATGGCATGATTCAAATTGGGATGCATGGTGGTGATCGACAATGAATAGAGCCTTTTCGATTAATATTTAAACTTGTTTACAGAATTTTAGTTCAATCTAAGAAAACATTTTTAAAGGTGGGGTGCGGTCCTTGCATCTCGGCTTGAGTCTTTTTGCATTGGGAACAAATGCTTGGTTTGAGGTCTCTGTTTTGTAATGACTAGGGTGAACCAGGTCTTGCTGGAGAAGTGGGCCCTGCAGGTCGATTAGGGTTACAGGTGAGTCCATGGTTGTTGCTCACCATGGCTATGAATTAATCATGCCAAAAGTAAAATGTATTCAATCAATATAGTATATGTCTTCCCATTCAGTTTTCAAATTTTGAATTTTTCAATACTTCTCCGGTGTGTTTGTTTGACTCTAAGGGAAGTGCAGGAACTCCTGGATCCCCCGGGCCAAAGGGACTTCAAGGACAAAAGGTGATATTTTATGATGTGGGTCATTCCAGAATTGGACAACATTTTCTAGTATATGACATGACAAAATGTGTTTAGAACCTTTTTTTTTTCTTAACAAAAAAAAGGTTTGATCCTAATTTGTCCCTCAATTCTGGAATGCATCCCATGCACCACTCAGTTGCAGAACTTTAAATGACTTTTATTTACCTTCCCAGGGAGAGTGTGGGAATACTGGAACACCAGGACCTGAAGGCTCAAGAGGCCCTTTGGTATAGTTTTATTCATATCAAACATTTTCTTTCCACGCGCACAGGATATATTTGTGAATGTGTTTGCTGTGCTTGTGTTATATCTTATTTGAAGGGAAAAACTGGAGTGCGGGGCATCAGAGGAGACATTGGAAAACTGGGACCATATGTAAGTAAAAAAAAAATAAAAATTCTAAACAGATTTGTTACCAAATGTCCCAACATCAGTCTACTGTCTGTGTAGATTTACCAAAAATAAATAAAAATAACACCAACATACAAGATACCATCTTATATTATTACATCAGTCTTTCAAGATTCTCTTCTGTAACATAAACAGGGTCAACAAGGAAAGGATGGCCCTATAGGTGACCCAGGACCTAAAGGGGAACCGGGGCAACCGGGAACGAAAGGAGAACCTGGAGCCCCAGGCCCGCCAGGGCAGCAGGTTATTCTCCAAATAAAACAATGGCTACATATACCCAGTCCGTGTCATATGGAGCTGCAATATTCCTAATTAATTCTGAATCGATTACATGATGTTCTTCACCAAAATGAATACATTTGACCAAGTCGGTTTTGATTGATTTTGCAGGGAGAAGAAGGTTTACCAGGAATACAAGGTCCTTCTGCTCTTCCTGGCTTAGAGGTAAATGCAAATTTGCAAAATATTTTACAAAGGTTTACATTCAGAGGGCACACGGATCCGTTGTTTTTCCATGACCACTTTCAGTTTGGATTTTGTTTTTTTTCTGTCCAATAGGGAGCTCCTGGAGAGATGGGACCACAGGGCCCTCCCGGTCGCGTTGGGAAAACTGTACGATTTTCAGTGTCTTTAACTAAGATTGTTGTCACGTTTTTATCATTTTTGCAAGCAGTAAATATTACTTTGCAGGGAGGGCAAGGAAGACAAGGACCTGAGGGCAAACAGGGCATGAAAGGTGAAAAGGTAATACTAATATGGTCTTTGTATTATTTACCCTTATGTATTTGTTTTGGAGTATAAAAGTGTCCTTTCACATCAAAATACATTCTGAATATTTGCATCAGCAAAAGATTAATTATTTTTGTTTTTATTTATTAATATGTATTTATATTTATTTTATTATAAGTGACAAAGTAAATAAACAAATAAATAGATAAATAAATCATCGTAACCAATGCTGCATATTTGTATTTTGTTCAAATTTTGTCCATGTAGCCAAAGAATTATGATGACCAGCGATCTGTCCGGGTTCACTCAAGCAGCTGGGATAGGACTTTTCCATGACCCAAAAATGTGTGTTACCATTAGCTATTGAGAGGAAGCCACAGACTGGTGATCTAAAAAATATATAGGTTCTATTGTAATCCAAATTTGATGCTGTTTCTGTATTTGCTGGCCCGATATTGTACTAATTAAACCTTTTAAAATTCTTCACCAAAACTGTCCCAAAGTTTTTCTCCGGTCCTGCAACTTGATATGCGGTTGCTCTGATTTTGGTGTATCAAAAAATTATAACAAATTTCCATGTTCCCTTGCAATGTGCTTAAGTCCTAGTCATTGCTATTTTACTCTTACAGGGAGAGGACGGCAAGAGTGGTTCACCAGGAAACATCGGTCGCATTGGGCGGAGGGTAAAACCTTATCTTAATTTTTGTCTTTGTTTCCATGTAATGAGACTTAATACTTCAGGGATCTATTTCTGCAGTACAACTATATTTAAGAGCAAGAAGATAAGTTTTGTTTATTATTCATGCAATATGCAGGTTGATTGCCCCTTTGTCATCAAGGCTCATCAAAATAGTTTTCACCTCTTTACTTTCTTTATTTCAAAACATGACAAACCTGGCTGCAGGGAAAACGAGGAAAAGCTGGAATCCGTGGAACCAGAGGCATCAGAGGTCCAAAAGTAGGTTATCTGGAAAGGAGCACCACATATTCTGTGCATATTTTATTAAAACTTCAACCACGCTCTTAGAATAAATTTTGTTTCATGTTTCAGGGTGATAAAGGGGAAATGGGACTAGCAGGACAACTTGGCTGGCCTGGAACCATTGTGAGTGGCTTTTGTGTTTGTTTGTTTGTTTGTTTGTTTGTTTGTTTGTTTGTTTGTTTGTTTGTTTGTTTGTTTGTTTGTTTGTTTGTATTTGTGTTGTGGTGCTGAGCACCAAAGAGAAGAGATTTTGCTTTAATACGGTTAATTACAGGATGATTAGGAAGTAAGTATACTGTAACCTTTATCATCAAATTATGAAAAAATGTAATAATCACATAAGTGATGTGCTTTTTCGTATGTCCAAGGGTAACCCTGGTTTACGTGGAGAGAAGGGTGATCGAGGTGTTAAGGGAGGAAAGGGTGAAAAAGGTGACATGGGGCTATCGGGAATAGCTGGATTTGATGGCACTAAGGTAAGCTATGGATGATTATTTATTTTGGGGGGCTTACAAGTGGCCAAAACTGTCATTTTTTGTGCAGGGGATCCGTGGACCTGTTGGGTTGCCGGGTGGAGTTGGTCAACAGGGAGAAAAGGTAAAGCTGAAGGAACAGCAACTTACATTTGTTGTTTGTGATTATTTAAAAACAATTATTTTACATTATCCACGGATAAATGTCCCTGTTGGTCTGGTTAGGACCTGTGTGTTCACATGTTTTGGCAAAAAAAGGATTCACATTGATTTATTAAAAGTTTCTCCCTGCTCTGTCTTCCACAGGGAATTATTGGTCCACCAGGATCAAGAGGAACATCAGGCTTGCCTGGCTTGCCTGTAAGTTATGTTGTTAATTTACTCTTGTGATATATTTCATGCAACATCATGGCCGTATTTTGTTTGTGCTACTTGTATTCTCCAGTGATTTTCTAATCATTATGACGTTAAATTCCTATTTACATTTTGAGCCATCTGTCATATTGTTGTACTATATTAAGTGCTTAAGAGGAGAAAGATTATGCAATGATTTTATGAATGTTTGAAATGGTGTCCATGTTCTTCTGGGTCTTACAGGGCACAGCTGGATTAAAGGTAGGAGAGATACATTGGCTTATAGTTCAATAAATTAATATATTTTATTTTGAGTCATTGTTTGGTGTTTGTGTGCTTATACGCATGTTTTGATCATTGTTTTTTCTTCTCTTTGCAGGGTATGAAAGGCTACCTGGGTTTGCCTGGTCTGTCTGGCAGAAGAGGTCTCCCTGTAAGTTCAAAATATACGCTACTGCAGCTCAATTCTGATTTTCATCATCTTCCTGATTTTCTTAAGACAGTCTGACTGGCTCAATTCCGATAAGTATCCAATACAGTAATCCCTCGCTACTTTGAGGTTCACCTATAGTGGCCTCGGTGCATCGTGGGTTTTTATGAAAACAAATATTGCGGATAGATTCGGTGCATCGCAGCCTTTTGCGTGTCACTTAGAGCGCGGGGCTTTGTCTGCCGATATGACTTTACAGCACATTATTGGCCGGTACGAGATCAATGGGATCATGTTGATCTGTATCCTTGCCAATGATTGGCTTAAAGCTATAGAGGCAACCTAACGAGCCGGTCAGCGAGCTCGCATCGTGCCTCGTCGAAGCAGAAGGGCATAGCAAGCTTTTAAAAGCTATTTAAAAAGTATTTAAAGATACAATAAAGTGTTTATAAGTATAATAGAATGTTTAAAAATAAAATGATAAAAGTCTTGTGTGGATGCCCTGCAGGGATGCGTCAGCCGGTCAGCACGGCAAGAGCATGAAGAGCTGTGACACCTTTACACCGGAAAATATTTTAAAAAGTGTTTAAAATACAATAACGTATTTAAAAGTACAATAGAGTGTATGAAATTAAAATTAGAAAAGTCTTAAGCGGATGCCCTCGCGCTGGGCAGCGGGGGAGCGTCAGCCGGCCTGCACGCAAGAGCAGAGAGGAGCCAGACACGTTTACACTTCAAAAAAGGTTCATAATGGTCTTGTGTGGATAGTGTAACAATATATATACATTTATTTATGTATTTATTTATTTATTTATACATTTATCTATTTATTTATTTATTTATAAATAAGAATGTTTCTGAAAATCTGTTTTACAAAAGTGTTAAAATTACAAAAAAGCATTTAAAAGTACAATGCAGTGTTTAAAAATACTAAAAGGTGTATAAAATGGATGTTGTAACAGTATATTTTCTCTACATCACGGATTTTCACCTATCGCAGATGGTCTTGGAACCAATTATCGGCGCTAAACAAGGGATTACTGTATTTACAATGCGAGACTATACACTTCGAGTGATGTCACTAAATTCATACTCCAGACAGACTATGGTCGCATTTAATATGTTTTTGTCATCCTTATGTCTAGGGTCTTCCTGGCCTTCCTGGAGCTCCTGGACCATCTATAAACATAACTTTGAGAGAACTCAAGGTTGGTACAACATACAAACAAAAGTTGTGTTTATTTGAAAATGATTAGATGCATACCTTTTTCTCTTTCTGTTTAGGAACTAACGTATGTCTCTGACAAGCCCAATTACTCTTTAATCCAAGCTCTTCTGGAGTCTCTAGAGCAGGAGCTTCGACTATTGATGGATCCTCCTGATGGCACCAAAGAACATCCCGCCACCACATGTCTAGAACTTTGGCTCTGCCATCCAGAATATGCTAATGGTCAGTTAGCCAGTACTCAAAATGTATTGTAAACACATTTTGAACTGCTACTAACTTTTTCTTCTCTAAAACTCTATTGTATACTGTATTAAATGATGTTGATGTACTACACAAATTCCAACAGTAACAAGTTTCCAGGTTTTAAAGAACTATCAGTTTGAATATGTTTCCAAGCGCAGACCTGAATATTGAAGTCTTACTGTGTGTTCTCTTTAGGAACATATTACATCGACCCAAACCAAGGCAGCTCTGCTGATGCTCTGCCAGCCTATTGCAGCTTCTCTAGCTCAGCTATACAGACATGCCTTCATCCTCAAGATTCTCAGGTCCAAAACTCAAGAACATAAACCTTATCGAGCATCTTTATGTCAATCATTGAGTCATTAGTCGCCATACCCATGAACTCCCAATAATAAATCCACTGAATGGAATAATAGACTGTAACATTGCACAAAATGGCATTTTTAATCAACACCCTTTCTTTTTCTATTTTATTATTCCCTTCTTGTTAGTGGCGCTATATAGAGCAATTTACCCAAAGGGAGTCCTCATTTCTGTAATTTGAGACTTGAGACTCATAAAAGATGCAATAGTTGTACATAACAACTAATCTGCACAGTTTACAAATGGGTAATTATGTCTTTGGCTGCAGTTGCCAATGAAAGCCTGGATGGAGGAATCTTCTGCAGAGGGCTCCTTTCAGTGGCTCAGTAGGCTGGACCAAGGATTTCAGGTATGCAAAACCTAAATATTTAAATTGACAACATGTGCATGTTGTGACTGCATTGTATAAGATATTAAATTGAATTAGTTATTTAATACCATGGTTAGCCTGTCATACCTAAGAATCTTTGTTTTGCTACTGCTTTTTTTCTTTGGTTTTGTCATTGTAAGATTTAACAATATGTCTCCTTTGATAAGTTTATCTACCCAGGTGCCAACTTGGTTCAGATGCGTTTTTTGAGATTGCACAGTAGCACAGCCACGCAGAAAATGACCTACTTCTGCCAGCCAGGACATAAATTGGGCCCGTCTGAAAGTGACATCAAATTCCTCACTGACACAAGAACGCAAAGTTTCCTTGGAGCAATTCAAGATTGTGTGGTATGTAAAATTCTTCAGTTTTCTATAATACTAATTTGCAGCCAGCTGTAATGGTACCAATTTAGTAACCTACAGATTTCATTTTGGTTTCAATCTAGCAGTGAAACATGGTTAAAGTTTGGTCTGGTCTTTAATTGTTGTGTTTCTGTTGTTTTAGTACTATTAAATAAGTATGATTTTTGTTTTAAAATGACAGGAGAGTAAATTCTATATCATTTTCTTTCCATATCATCAGCCTGGAGAGAAGATGGTGTCAGGACCCCGGGAGTCGGTGTTTGAGTTTGAGGACCTCCACCTACTTCCTGTGAGAGATGTGGCACTATTGGGTGGTAGAAACTTTACACATCAATTTGGCTTCAGTGTTGGACCCATTTGTTTCAGTTAGAATAACTTGTCAGCTGAAGACTTTCAGGTCATGGATGCAAACACAGATGCCCCTTTTTTGTCTTGGGGATATCATTTGATGCTGAATGACTGCTGTGTGCTCAGGCTGACAAAAAAAGTACATTGTTTACAGATGCTTACATGATGTAAATAGGGCTCTGATTACAGACATTGTGTAAATAATAATTATCAACTTCCACATAGTGCCTTGCTGGAAAATAGTCACTGGTGAACTTTTCTGTCTCTTTTCAAGGTGCTGATAAAAGTTTATTTATGAGTTCCACATGCATTTAATCCATCCAAAACCTTATGTGGAACATTTCGGTGCTGTCTTTTGTCAGGCATACAATGAATTGTTTCATGTGTTTTAAGTTTTCATTTAAATATTTCTCAGGTTGGGTTTGGGGATTTTATACGCCTGGGCGCTGAATCCACTTTTGTTCCCACGTTACACCATATTTTAACTTAAATGGGACGGTTTTCAAATTATTATGAGAGAAGTGACATTCAGGTGGCCATTGTCGCAGAACAAATCTAAGTAACCATAAGTGGAAAACTTTACAAATGTTTATTACCTCATAATAGCTTCCCTATTTCCTTTTGGTTTTGTTGGTGGTTTAGTAAATACTTTTTGATTGGCCTTATTCCAGACCTAAAAAATCAATGATCATATCAAAATATGTGGTGCTGTGCCAAATAATGTGTTTTTATCTACTTGCTCAGTAAATAAAGCCAGCGTGAACATTCTGTTTTGCCAAGACCATTACTTAGTCGTGTGTGTGTGTGCGCGTGTGTGTGCGTGTGTGTGCGCGCGCGTGCGTGCGCGCGCGTGTGTGTGTCCATCCATTTTCTATAAAGCATGTCCGCTCGGGGTGCGCGGGCGTGCTGGAGCCTATTCCAGCAGTAATCAGGCAATAGGCGAGGGATGGACGCCCTGAACCGGTTGCCAGCCAATCGCAGGGCATATATATATGAATATGATTATTTGAGAACGTCCTTAACAAAAAACATACTCTTTTTAATGTCGTGCACATATATGGACTGTAGGGGGCGCACAGTTTAAGTGCGGGAACGCGAAGAAGAAAATGGACACGTGATTTGACGTCACGCTACGTGTAACGTACGGTTCCCTTACAGCGGATTTCTCCAGAATATTTAGTTCAACGTGCTTACTATTCACGTTTAAGTCAGTGTCTTCTGTTACAGTTATGGATTTAATTGATTGAGCTTCACCGGGTAGTTTTTTTTTTAATGTCTCCTGTCGTAGGAGACTCTCCCTGCTAGCCAGCTAGCTAATCTTGTAGCTGGTTAGCTTTCCAGAGAACAACATCGACGGAAGAAGCCAAAAAGAATTTCAGGTAAGTGGCTTTAAATTCTACCCTATCAGGCTTTGTGGACGCGTGGAAACAAGAGAAACACATTGTGTGGAATTTTAGATTTATCGAAGTGCATTTATGCTGCAAAATGCACATATGTTAAGGAAATCAAGCAATACACAAATTGTTGTAGAATCCTGCATAACAATGCATGAGCAAATAGTGCGTGGTTGATTCTGGCACTTTCAGTGTTGACACACAAACACACACACACACACACACACACACACACACACACACACACACACACATATATATATATATATATATATATATATATATATATATATATATATATCATGCAAGGCAAAGTTTACTTCTTTTGTGGTATAGCAACCAATAGTGTCTACTTTCCTTACTTGAAAGTATGCATTGTTTTTGTTGTGTGCGTTTACGTAACACTTCAAATTGATCGATAATTAAAAAAAACAAAAAACAACACATACTCACATGTAGCAATTTTCCTTAAAATTGCATGAAATAAATGGCAGCTTTCTATTCTTCTCATCTTTAATTGTTTGTTTCTGATAAAACAGCCACAAGAAGGCAGCCGATAACTCAATTAGTGCTGGTTATGGTACTCGCCCCTCTTAAGCCAGCAGATAAGATTTTGCAGAACATATGGAATTTCTTTTTTAATTTTGAGGGTAATAACATTTCTTCTTGGCTTCTGAATACAGTGTCAATGACCACTATCTTCCCTTCACTGATGACATGATGCATCCATCAACGAGAAAGGACTTCATCTCGCTTACGCTCACTGATCCAAACTGCCACATTTACAACAATGGGAAACACCGCAAACAGTCATACTGGAGGGTAGGTACACACACTCACTTGGACACAGATATCTCATCTGCTCATGTATTGTAGGTTGATGTTATGGTTATTTCACAATCAACGTTATTATGATTGGATGCCGTGTTTTCATGGACACTAAAAATATTGATTCAATTAGGTCTTCAAGCATCACACTTTTGATTGGAACTAATTATTTTCACATGCAAAGATAGTCCGAATATACTAGGTAATGATCGTAGCTGGATAGGTATAGATAATAGTCGTGCCAACAAAACGTTACTCCGTCCATTTGTACTTCTAAATGTTAGTTACTTTGGATATTTTTCTCATTTGCGCTGCTAAGTTAACGCTGCACTATAGCCTCTCGACCGCACTTTTCTGTTTGCTGATATTGATTTTTAACACAAACTCAGTCATCCATTCTTCTGTACAATGTCGCTATATGTCACTGTGTGTGAGCAGATGTGATCCCATAAATGTAACATTAAAACAAGACTGTCAGTCAAGTATTTTGCGTCGCTGAGTTATGGCTAAAAAAAAAAAAAATCAAACTAATGGAATCAGGTTCCTGTCAGAGACCTTGGGTTGTTTGTTCTTCACAGAACAAATAGAACTTTGCCCTTAGGCACCTTATTACGCTTAAAAAAATGCAGTTATTTGTTTGTGATCTGTATTTATCTGAAATTTTATTATTTGTCTCATCTGTTTATGTGTCCTTTGTATATACTGTATTGTAGAAAGAGTTAGGAATTTTAGTATGCATTGCTCGACCATTTTTACAAATCAGACAACTTGGCTGTCAGAAGGATTTCCCCTCTCACCAAATGCAAAAGACAAGATAATGGCTTTTTGTTCAGTGTGCCGCATCAAATGTCAGCATATTTGTGTGGTAGCAAAACATGGATCCCACTGACTAAAGATTAGACTGAAGGAGGAATCCATGAGAACAAACATCAAACGATAAGGAAAGTCGCAAAAGAATAATGCAGTTAGGTGTGAAGTATCAATAAATGACAGGTTTGATGCAGTTACTGCAGACAATGTACATATTATAAATCAATGTTAGCTCATCTTAAAATTTAGTGTTTTGTTACATAAGTGAACCCCGACCTTGGTTTACGTGCCAACAGAAATGGAAGCAGCTGTCTCGACTGCAGCGAAGCCTTATCCTCTTTCTCCTTGCTCTCACTCTCGTATTGGCACTCCTCTCTTATTCCCACATATCAAAACCAAGAACAGGTAAGTGGCCTTGTTTGAATGCACACCACGCTAATCCGGTTGCAGTAGTGGAAACAATCAGCTGGATTTTGCCCTTAATGAGATAGCTAATGACGATTAATCCGCCGATATTGCCATTTCTTGTAGTAGTATTGCTAGCGGTTTAGAAAAGGTTGATTGACAATATCCCAATTGAGTTAAACCTTATGTATGTGTTTGTTTGCCTGTTTTTAGATTTTTCAAAAAAGGAAGACTGGCTGGAAGTGAATAAAGATGAGCTGAAGCGTGCCTTTCCTGATTTGAATCAGAAACCAGTTGTGAGTCCACATTCTGTGACTGACCCTAAAGGACCAAACATCGACATTTTTCAAAAACTTCCCATAAATGTGAGCAACATTTCTATGTATATGTTCCTTGAAACCATAGCAACACTTTTTCTGGACATGCACACTCACAGAACGTATGTAAGGTAACGGATTAGATACAAATGACATTTTTATGTGTATATTTTAATATGGTCTGAGCACAGAAAGGCATAACCCGCACCCTATATTTTAAAATGGTCTGAGCACATAAAGGCAAGACCCGCACCCCTTCAATGTCCGCAGCGAATTAAAGTGCTGCTTGTGTAGTAAATTGAAACATTTGCTGTGCATGTCAACAGAAAAGAATTCCAAAGAGAGGACCACCAAATCTTCAGAGAAATGTAAACGTTTCACACACTTTTGTCATGGGAAGACAAGAACAAGTACAAGATGAAGAGGAAAATGGAGAGAAGCAAAAAACGTTGGTCAGGTAGGCTTTTTGCCTATGAAAGCAGTACTGATATTCCATAGTGTTTGCAAGCTGCATTGCAGCGATTGAAACATCTTTTTACTGGTACTTAAAGTTTACAGTCCCACTTTTAAAGAACTGTACACATTTTCTTCTTTTATTCAGCTGGAGAGGAGCAATGATTGAAGCTGATCAGGTCACTGAGCCTCCACCCTCAGCTATTGAGAAGGTTGCTGCGGGCGTCCCGGTACCAGCGATCCCAGCCGCTACTGTCCCAGCCACTGGTCAGTGCCAAATTTCCTTTGTTGGCATTCTTACTACAAGATAATGTAAGACCAAACTAATGATGAGGGAACTGGAATTTTGTGACATAAGAATCTATTCCCAAATTTACTGCCTTTAACGTTTGTTTGCCATTTCCATGTAAACCAGTCCTATTTACTATGGTAACTTCCGAAACATAATTTTAAATAGAAGCTAGGATTTACACTACTCGTGGTCCTAGCAAGGGGTGTTCAAAATCGATTTGGTATTTTACTTAGAATATGGCCTTTTTTTCTCGCTCTCTCTCGCTCGCTCTCGCTCGCTCTCGCTCTCTCTCGCTCTCGCTCTCTCTCGCTCTCTCGCTCACTCTCACTCACTTTGTCTTTGGACAATGAGTTTTTTTTCACAAGGCCCTCTTTCTGTATTTTGTGCATAGATTATTTGAAATTTGGCAAAATGTCCTTCATCTCTAGAATGACAATTGTGTGTATATATATATTTTTTTTATCCCAAAAAACACACACAGCTACCTGCATGCTATATACAGCACAACTGACTCAACGACTGGATGCGACTTAAGTTATTATCCTCCTGCCTTTTTGTTTATAGGTGAATCTGGAGGTGTGGACAGGCTGGAGGCCGTGCGTGATGCCTTCAGACACGCATGGAAGGGCTACAAAGACTACGCCTGGGGCCACGATGAGCTCAAGCCCATCTCAAAGTCGTTTAGCGAGTGGTTTGGTCTGGGTTTGACCCTCATTGATTCCCTGGACACCATGTGGATTATGGGCCTGAAAGAAGGTACTTTGTTAACTAGAAATATTTCATGTGAACTATTTTTTTTAGGTGAAACAATTCTTAAATGAATGTTTTGATATGAAGAATAATTCAAGTATCTTGATGACATTAAATAGGCAAGTTAAGCTAGGTTGTACTGTTCCAATTGTTTATAATTTGGTCGTCATGCAAATCAAATGTGACATAATTAAATCAGAATCAGCTTTATTGACCAGGTTTGTGCATGCCAAACAGGGAATTTGACTCCGGTTGTTCTCAGCCTCTGTACAACATTTAAGTGACTGACAACATTCAGGTAACTAACAATATTTAAGTAAGGAGAACAAGATGTTATTGCACAGTGATGACTCTGAGTCTCTATGAGTGGTGAGAATTCATCAGAGCAACACCCTGGGGGAAGAAGCGGTGTCTGCAGGTTTTGGCATACAGCACTCTGTAACGCCGTCCGGAGGGGAGTAGTTTGAACAGACTGTGTACTGGGTGAGAAGGGTCTGCGAAGATGATACTTGCACATTTCCTGGTCCTGGACAGGTAGCAGTCTTAGATAGATAGGAGGTTGGTCCCGATTATATTTTTTCCGCAGACCTAATTGTCCGTTGCAGTCTGTGCTTGTTTTGTTTGGTGGCCGATCCAAACCAGACAGTGATGGAGGTGCAGAGGGTAAACTGGATGATGGCAGTGTAGAAGGTTTTCAGCAGCTCCTGTGGCAGGTTGAACTTCCTGAGCTGTCTCAGAAAGTACAACCTCTGCTATGGCCGGTCCAGTTCAGGTCCCGGGAGATTGTGGAGCCTAGGAACTTGAAGGTGTCTGTGGTGGGAATAGCATTGCTGAGGATGGTGAGGGGTGGAAGTGGCGATGAAGTCCACTGTCATCTCCACGGTCTTGAGGTGCCTGCAATAAATGTTATATGTCGTCACACACTTTATCGCCATCACAAATGTTATGTCGTCACACACTCGTATAGCTCTGTACTAACTTTACTGTTTAATTTTCATCATAGCCTTATACATGTTTGGATGGCATTCAGTTTGACATTGTTTTTTTTGTTCAGAGTTTGCAGAGGCAAAGCAATGGATAGAGCAGAAGCTTTCTTTCAACCAAAATGTGGATGTGAATCTTTTCGAGACAACCATTCGTATCCTTGGTGGTCTGCTGAGTACCTACCATCTAACAGGAGACCAGCTGTTCCTGAATAAAGCTGTGAGTCATCCCGCAAGCAATTCTTTTCTGTTTTAGCGGGTGCCTTTTTTGTTAAAAGCCAAACTCGCTCTTTGTTTTGCTGTTGTGCTGATGTTACTGTAAGCAATTTATTTGGGAATTACAAGCTGTATCAGAAAGTTATCATGACCGGTGTCACAAAATATATCTTTCAAACCACAGCACAGTTGCACAGAATCCTGAAAGGAATCCTTCCTGGAGTGCTTGAGGATGTAGCAAAGAAGGCTGGGAAGCTGCAGGGGGTTATTGTTAAATTAATTGTAAGGACATCTTGTAGTCTGGTTTTGAAATATGTCTTTAGCGATACCAGTCCTGCAGCTTTTCTGACATACCTTGTGTTTTCAAGAAACTCAATTTGACGGCGCTGCTTACAGAAAGACCTTGGGTCCAGGTTGATGCCTGCCTTCAAAACACCTTCTAAGATTCCTTTCTCTGACGTGAATATCGGGAAGGGAACAGCTCACCCGCCGCGATGGACGACTGATAGTTCCATGGCTGAGGTCACAAGCATTCAGCTGGAATTCAGAGAGCTGAGCCGTCTCACTCAGGACCCACAGTACAAGGTCAGAAAAGCAGAAAGTCACCAAATCTGGTGTAGTGTGTGTTGTGATATGTGTGTCATGTTTCTAATTACCTAATGTATGACTCTTGACGCAGTGTCATATAAACATGTTATTTGCATTGTAGGTGCATATTATCCCTGTTCCATTTACAAAGAAATATGAAATGTGCCCCTCCAAAAACCTTTTGTGAAACTAAATACTTTAGTGGGTTGCATTGCGGTCCGTTTGACGATTAGATTGGGGAAGAAAACAAGTCAGTCACTGTTATAAAATAAAAAAAGATTTAAAATGGGAAGGGAAATCAAGTTGTACTTTGGCATGCTGCTATTATGACTGTGGGCAAACAGGCTTTATCTGAACAGCAAGGTGTGTGGAAATGTAGATGACATTAAGCAGATTAACCTTTTTTTTTTTTTTTTTAGTACACTTGTGTATTTGTGACATGAAAATCGTTTTCAGGAGGCCGTAGACGAGGTAATGAGGCAGGTCCACAACCTGCCGGGCAAACATGATGGTCTCATCCCAATGTTCATCAACACCAACAGTGGCCAGTTTTCTCACAGAGGCATTTATACATTGGGCGCCAGAGCTGACAGCTACTATGAATACCTGCTCAAGCAGTGGCTCCAGGGAGGCAAGACTGAAGATGAGTGAGTGAGGACATCTTCAATGGAACATAAAAACAGACTCACATTTTATTAGTATCAATCTGATGGTCTTATTTTCCTTCTCCCAGGTTGTTGGAGGACTACATTGAAGCAATTGATGGAGTGAAAAAACACCTTGTCAGACAAACGGGGCCACGCAAATTGACCTTTGTTGGGGAGCTGTCTCATAACCGCTTCAGTCCCAAAATGGTAGGAATGCAAACAAAGACGTGCCAAATATTGAAACTTTGCTTGTTCGGATGGTATAAAACTTCTTATTTATGTTTTGAAAACTTTTGTGTTGTCATTGTATTTAGCAATGAATACTTTAGACAACTCGGTGGGCCACTTATCCTGTTATTGATTTTAATTGGATACAATGGAGTCAAACTCAAAATGATCAACTTGTAAATATTTTTCTTGCCTTCCAATCAAATTCCTCTTTTTTCAGGACCACCTGGTATGTTTCCTGCCCGGGACCCTGGCACTGGGAGCCCACAATGACCTTCCAGGGGACCACATGGATTTAGCTTCACAGTTGATGGAGACTTGTCACCACATGTACAAACAGATGGAGACTGGACTTAGCCCAGAGATTGTGCATTTCAACCTACATGCCACTGATAAGAATGACATTAATGTCAAGGTAAGGTTTTACATCCCCAAACATTTTTTTTAATTTTGCCCTTTCAGAAGGTGTCCTCTTAAGAGTTACTGCCTTATTTCTTTGAATACCTTGTTTTGACCTGCGATGCATTTCGCAATTTGCAATATTCTTTGCGTCCAGTTTTGTTATTGGGGGGCAAAAAAAAGGAGGGTCTACATGATGTATAGATTTTCTTGCATAATTTACATTGCATGACTTCCTAGTTGATATTATTTTGTGATTTCTGTGTCGACAGTTTTTTCTTTTTGCTGTTCTGTTTTTTTTTTTTAATAATATAGCCTGCAGACCGACATAACCTGCTGAGACCAGAAACAGTGGAGAGTCTGTTCTACATGTACAGATTCACAAAGGAAACCAAGTACAGAGAATGGGGATGGGAAATTCTGCAGAGTTTCAACAAGTATACCAAGGTAAAATGTATAAACAGCTACAGGCTTACCAAAATAATTTAGAGATCCCTCGTACATTAAAACTTCTTAACAGCAAAATAATTTATTAGAAGACAGAAAATAGTATACACACGTGCACAAAATACACTGTAGCCGTCTATTAATGAAACCAAAACCCACACAATGGAGTATTTTAGCTGATAGTCTTCAAAACATATATGGACTTAAATATTACCCTCATAAAGACAGAATATAGTGTTTTTTTAAGCCACTCTGGTATATTGTTAACCTTGCTCGCAAGCTGATTTCCCACCGTATTTGTGAGTTCACCAAAACACAATATCCATCTTGTACTGAACCTGCTTATTTTCTCTGAGCCGCGCCACCAGTGGTACGGACCAATCACAAAGCAACAATGTGTTTGGGGGCGGGGTATGTGGCCGCGCCGAAAACAACAAGCACTATGGCCGGGGGAAACAAAACAACCTATCCAACTTTGCGACAACCAGTGGACGAATGCATGGACGCGGCAATTCATTCTGTTCTCACAGTTACTCACAGTTTCCTTTTGGAAGAAGAACAGCGAGTGTACATTTTTAGCTGGAAAAGAGGTTTATGTTTCTTAAACTGCTTGATTAGCATTTCCGTTGCCGTGATTGGTCAAAACAAAAGTTTTGGCAGGCTGTGCAGGTTGCCGCATCACGCAATCAGCTTGAATCTTATAGTATTGTGGGCGTGCTGGAGCCTATCCCAGCAGATTTTGTGGAATCGGCGGGGTAAATCTTGTGGTCACCAGGTAACCGCAGGGCAGCTCTATTACTGGACATTTTGTATTCATGTCTTTTTGTATTCCAAAGCATGTTTTCCCATTAATCTCCTCACAATAATACATTTGAGCCACCTGAGCACCAACCTGCTTATTTATAGGTTTCAGATGGAGGCTACACATCTATCAACAATGTCCGTGACCCTGAGAACCTGGAGCCCAGAGACAAAATGGAGAGTTTCTTCCTGGGTGAGACATTGAAATACTTCTACCTGCTCTTTTCTGATGACATGGATCTTCTCAGTCTGGACAAATATGTCTTCAACACCGAGGCCCACCCGCTTCCTATATGGCCCTCGCCACCCAAGTGATGGCACCATACAGGAGATATGTGCTTCAGTCCTTGTAAGACTCTTGGCGTTCCTCAGCCAGGTGCGCTGTCAAGCTACTAGACTGCTGTGTTGGTCAATGACCCATGGGGGAGCAGGCTACCAGTGCTTTGGTATGTTTTCCATGTGGAGGAATTTCTGTGAAATATTTCTCAAGGAAAAGCGCTGAGCTGGTCTCTGCTGTAAATAAAAAGGTTTGGAAGTGGGCCTGGGGTTTGTCATATGTGGAAGGTCTTTATCCCCTGAGGGGCATTGATACTTCTTGTAGTATGTATGAACACCAAGTGTGTTTTTGATTCTTGACTATGAGAGGGTTGTGAAGTTTCTATTTAAACAGATTGCTGTCAGTTCTTGTATGCAATTTGAATCTTAAATACTTGTTAGTCTTTTGGACAAAATCCTCTGCTGTATTTGTCAAGTCACTAATTGTCAGAATCTTAATCTTGTATTCATTTTCAATTCATTGCTAAAAACCCAACAGGCTTTATTGTACAAAAGCTAGTTCAATCAGAAAAATGTTGATAGCCAACTATTTCATTCATACAGGTATTTCCATGGCGCAAAAAAGAACATGAATAACTGCTCTGTACCAACCCCTGCAGGCTTAAAAAAAAGAAAGATTTGTGTGTCCACTTTGTTAATCATGTCGTATTGGAATGTCACCAAGATATACTGGATGCCAAAGAGCTGGGAAGCCCCAGAATGTGTTTACTCACCAAGTACTGCTAATAGCAACAAAAAGCCAAGTAGATGCAAAAATCATTTTCAAATTGATGTATTAAAAAAAAATAATAATAATGAAAGGGGATGTTAGTATTTAGATCAGGGGTGGGCAATTCTGACGTTGGAGGCTTCCTGTGTGTTTTATATGCCTGCTGCAACACATCTAGGAACAGGGATACAAAGATAGAAAAGGGCTCCCATAACAGTGGGGGAGATTTAAACTGCCCAAAAGTCATGTTAAGGTGAAGAATTTAGGAAAACTCCCAAATTTGTTTTGTTGCTCTTTAAAGTAATTCCCAAGTGGTTGGACTTCACCCCTTAATAGCATCGGCGCCAAGGACATCGACGTATAAAATTGTGATTCAAACATTTCTTATGACGTTCTCCTCTCATGGCGAAGATCCAATCTGCTCATGTTCTGATTGAACAGAGGTCTACACACTGAGCCACATAACTGAATGTGCACTAAAGTCACCCACGCTATCCTGTGCCTGATCTCTGTCGTCGTGTATTGTTGCTGCAGGCTTACAAAGAGGCAGCAGTCACAGTTTGGCTGTTTTCTATTGATTGTAGTGTGCAGGTGACAAAATGTAAATGTACATATTTTGTATAAATCATTTTGAACTTGCATTTCCTGCTCCAACAGCAATTTTAAATTTGAGCATTCCACTTTTAACACCAAAACCACTGCCATATTTGCACCTTCTTTCTGTTCCATCAAGATGCCTTCTATTTTACCTGGAACTAATGTCTGCTTAATAATTGATACGTTTTTGACTTTGTGGAAAAATTGTAAATAACCTAATTAAATATACATACATTTCACTTCCACAATGACTTATTTCACACTGTCATGCTCTTATTTAATAATCCCTAAAAGACGATATATAGAGCTATTAAATGGTGATCTTTTACCACAAAGCTATTAAGGTTTTCAATCCACCTTGAGAGTTACTGTTCAACAAATGTGTCAGTTAATGAAGTGTGTGCATCAAGCACAACCATTTGGAGTTTTCCTTACACTTAACTCAGTTTTTATTTGTATTTTGACATTTAAGAATGTTAGTAAACAGGCTTCTCGGTTAGTGATCGATCTTAACAAAATCTAGGGGGAAAAAAATCATACGGCTTAAAAAAAAAAAAATACTGCCAGACTTTGATTTCTTCCAGCTATCAACGATGTCCTCAAAAAACCCAAATGACTTCCTATCAACACATCCTAATGACAAAGGGATTGAAACTAAATTAACCGTTTAATCCTTTATCACTTTAATTCATAGAAGACTGTAATTTTCTCATTACACCTAATTGAATCCTCACCAAGCAATTCACCTTCCAATGGAAAATGATAATATATACCTGAAGAAGAATCCAAAGAATTTTTAAACAATAAACACCACAGATTTGTTACTTTCCCCCTTTTTTCCTGTGTTCCACCTTCAGATTCACTCATCACTGCTTTCCTCTGCCTACAAGACGAGTAGTACCGTTTGTTTTGTATGATATAGTGAGTACTGTATTTGTTTTTACAAAGCCATCTAAACAGCTAACTTAAACCTAAAACAAAGCATGTACAGTATTTGGAGCCTAATCCGAGTTAAGACAGTGTACAGTAGGTGGTGCCAGAGACTCATTTTGTCAACAGGGCAATTGATGGATGGATAGATGTTTAGATGTTTGGATGGATGGATGGATGGATGGATGGATGGATGGATGGATGGATGGATGGATGGATGGATGGATGGATGGATGGATGGATGGATGGATGGATGGATGGATGGATGGATGGATGGATGGATGGATGGATGGATGGATGGATGGATAGATAGATAGATAGATAGATAGATAGATAGATAGATAGATAGATAGATAGATAGATAGATAGATAGATAGATAGATAGATAGATAGATAGATAGATAGATAGATGGATGGATGGATGGATGGATGGATGGATGGATGGATGGATGGATGGATGGATGGATGGATGGATGGATGGATGGATGGATGGATGGATGGATGGATGGATGGATGGATGGATGGATGGATGGATGGATGGATGGATGGATGGATGGATGGATGGATGGATGGATGGATGGATGGATGGATGGATGGATGGATGGATGGATGGATGGATGGATGGATGGATGGATGGATGGATGGATGGATGGATGGATGGATGGATGGATGGATGGATGGATGGATGGATGGATGGATGGATGGATGGATGGATCTGGTCCAGACAAGACTGGAATTGCAAACCATTTACAGCATAAAAAATGATGAGCTACTATTATATCCCATTTTAATAAATGATGTAAAACGATGATTAACAATGCCATTTGCATTATATTTATTTGTATGCATTCTTTTTCTTGAAGAAATATTGAGAAAGAAAAGATGAACAAGTCAGTGTTCTGTTTGTTCATTCAAACAGTCGAATAGGGCCTTTTGCTTTCATTGCATGCGTTATTTGGAATGCTGGTCCAAATAGCACTGAAGTTATTTTTGTTGTATCGTTATTTCCGGCCGTGTGGGATTTACAGTATTTCCATCGTAGGTGGCAAATCTAAGCCAACACATTCACATGGTCTGCGCATAATTAGCTTGGCATAGTTCTCAGGTTTATGCTATTGATGACCCGTGGGATACTCTGTTGGAAGTGCTATGATGGTCTGTGGTTAGGCTGGCAGATTTTGCCCAAGGCTTAAAGCTGCACCTCTCCCACAGATGGAAACAAAAAATAAATTTTCAGAAACTAATTGTTTCCCAGGAGGAGTCTAGAGGGATTTTCTTCAAGAACCCTGCAGCTATCCGTATGCTGTGGCCAACAAATTGGAGCAAAAAAAAAAGGGCTGTGAATATGCCCATTTGATGAACGGGACAATAAAACAGTAAAATGGGAAAGAGCGTTTTTTTCTGCCACTATACTAGTGTGACACCCTTGTCCAATCCTTTTGAATGGTTTCCTACTAGTTTTCAATAACATTTTTAGTAGGTTAAGTGTTACCTCAAAAACCAAGCACTTTTGTACCTTAATTTATGCCCTCAGCACTGGAATTCAAATGGCAAAGCAAGAGCATGTTCAATGAGAGCTGAATCTATCAAAGAAGCAGCAGAAAGGATGGCATGCACCAGACTGTGTCATGAGATGTTATCAGTCAGCAAAATGCCAACTGCAACACTGTTGTCTTCCATGTGAGGGATTAAAAGAACAGACATGGAATTAAGGATTTAGTAGTGACAGATGAGTCTACCAGCCATAATCACTTACAAGGCAGTACTTTTCATTAAAAATAAAAAATAAAAGGTCACTTTAATATACCCCCTCAATACAGATAAGTAAATAAAAGCAATTGGTGGTCAAAATGTTAAAAGGTGCATAAAATGTTACTTCCTAAATCGAAAATAGAAGTACTTTAAAATGCTGGGAATAAACAAACATCTCCTCTGAAGATAAAGATGAGTGATTTATAGGCCTATTACATTTGAGCAAAAATTTAGATGCATTTTTTTCACTGCTTGTTGGAAGTGGGAGAAGTGCTTAAATAAGAGCAGAAGGTATCCAAAAAAATAATTGCGTGTGTGTATAAATAAAAAAAAAAGCATCCCAGAAATATATATTTTTTTTTTAATTATTTCAATTTAATTTTCAGAATCTGCTCTAACCAGAGAGTGGTAATACTATAAAAATGGTCCTTTCTCAGCTTAACGACCACGGTGAGAAATGTAGTGCAGGTCATTTTGCAGAGCTTGGGGCGCAGTGATGTAAAAACGTGCTTTTAACACACACACACACTAAACAGCGGAGTGATTCATGATTGGTACCTGTCCCTAGAGAGTCTGCATCTGGTTGCAAAGATAGTCGTGTATGTTTGGGTCTGAGAGGGTGTATGTTTGCATAGGAAACTAAAACGTTATGACAGTCCTTCCATAACTCTCTGTGCCTGTGCTAGTAAGAACACACACACACACACACACACTTGTGTGGTTGGCTTACTCTTTAGAACAGGGGTGTCAAAGTTATTTTTTTCGCAGGCCGCATTGTAGTCATAGCTTCTTTCGGAGGGCCATTATGACTGTCAACCCAAATAAATGTATGAGCACTTCATATTATATACAATAAAAGCTACAAAACAAACTGACAACTCGTTTTCAAATCAGACGAGTAAAAACTGATCAAATATTTAAAAAAAAAAGATATGATTAAAAGTGAAGACAATTTGCAATTCTAGTAATGGCACAAATTTCATGCACAATTTGTCTTCGCGGCCCACATAAAATGATGTGGCGGGCCGTATCTGGCCCCCGGGCCTTGACTTTGACACCCGTGCTTTAGTACAAACACAAGAAGGTGGAGTTTTTTGTCGATGTTTTTGTTTTAACCCCACCATAGAGTATCAATAATTCTAATTATTTCAATGTAATATACAGTACTATAAATACTAGCGTGATCATTGGATGACAAAGCAAAACCACCGGTTCAATCCCATGATGTAAAACAATTAGTAGTGCAAAATGAAGCTACCATTATCTGCGGGCTTGTTATTTAAGAATAACATTTAACACATTCAACCTGCTGTGGGTGCGAGAATATTTTACATTTGACTTGTAAACATGACTAACAGCTCACCTGTTTATGGACCATTGAGCTTCCATTTGTGGAATACTGATGACTCAGTTAAGCATTCAGTCATACACAGTTAAGCCTATTAGATGAATGCTATAAGCCTTGTTAAGCGTTCAGAATGATTACAGCTTCACATGAAATGTTTTAATTAAGTTGGGAGGAGGTATCCTCTTATGCAAAACCATTTTCTTGAACTAAAGTGACTTGGAAATATTGAACAGCTCCAGGACAGTACAAAATGAGTTGTTTTTGGAATATAATTTCAAATATAGTCCAAACTTTTCTAATCTCTAATAGCATGCGATTGCTACTGCAATGCAAATGACTGAGAGATGGAAATAAATTCAACACAAAAGTAGCAATTGTAATTTTCAGGATGAAACCATTCCACACTCACAGAGCAACAAATGCATGTCCATCTTATGCAGTTGTCATATTGTTGTTACAATTAAGGGGGCAGCAATATGTGGCAGTTATGTTGGCACTCATGATGATAAATGATATAACAACAGACAACCTCACACAAAACAGCATTGTTGACGACATTCAGTTTACACAAAGACAATGAGTGACATCAAACCGCCCACATTTGGAAAAACAATACCTAAAACATTATCGATTGCTCGACACGCAACTGTCAGCAGCCTTCTTCTGTAATAACTTGAAAGCAATTTCAAAGAAAATTACAAGATTCACTTAATTTGGAAAATCTAAATCTCACTTTTCTCTGGATTGGCAAAAATTGCCATCAGTGGGTATTTATTTATTAGCCACCATAAACAGGAAAAGAGACAGCACGAATGTATTGGAAATGAGAAACAAACACTGAAAACATGATTACATTAACTGATAAGCCTGTTTTGGAAATACTGTAGGTACACCATTTTTCGTGAAAATGCACTTGGCTTTATCTTGGCTGCCCGGGAGGGCTGCATTGCCTTGCTTATAATTCTGCTGTGGCACTTGCATCTCTTTGAAGGTAGAGTCCGATAATGTGTGATTCCACTCAACTCAGCTTTAACCTTATGTGCTCTGTCTTTTGACACCATAGACCTCAGCCACACACACATACACGCATATATATATATATATATATATATATGGATTATATTTTAGTAGTCGCATTAGTAGCACTTTACTTTTCCTAGGCACTGGATTGTAATCTCTTTAAAACCTTTGTTGGTGTCTCAATTGACAGAATAGAATAGAATAGAATAGAATAGAATAGAATAGATCTTTATTGTCATTGTCACATGTACAACGAAATTAAAAGTGCCAACCGATCAGTGCATCTGGTAAAATAAAAAAAATACAAGCTAAAAGTCTATACAAACTAAAAACCACACAAAAGAACATACACAAACAAGTGAATAGAAAGAAAAGAAACATTTATCCACAATTTGGATCAGCTACTTATTTAAAACTCCAGAAAATCAATTTGATGCCATCAATAAATTTAATCTGATCTGCATTCCTTTGATGGTTCATCTTTCACTGAATGTTTTCTGCAGTTTTTGGTTTCTTTACATTGTGTGCCTTTCACAAGTTGAGTTACCGTCTGAGTCTGTAAGAGCTTATTTATCGAGCTTTAGCCTAAAGCTGCAATGTGGTGATGAGTTCAAGTGGCTGGGTTATCAATCATAAAAACAACACTGACGATATTTATCGCTCAGCGAACTGCTTTACTCAGCTATGGTTTGTAAAAACTACACACTTTGGAAAAAACACGTTGGTAGTGCAATGTGCAGCACACGTAGTCTTCATAAACGCGTCTCCTACCAATAGAATGATACCCCTGCCTCGTATAAAGTAATGGGATATCTATCAAGTGGTATCATAAGCCTCAGAGAGAAGCTGTCACACTTGTAATTAATGACTTGAGTGCTCCTGATTATACATGTTTTCTGATGCTGCGTCATCACTGTGTGCGTGTGTGCGTGCATGTCTTTTTTGTTTCATCAACTTGATCATGAGTCTGAGAGGACAAACTTGTCTCTGTCACTCTATAATAATGTTCAAACTATAACTATGCTGGCTCAGGACCAATCAAAATTAGTTATGTTTGGTGGGCACAGAAAAAAAACTGTGAATAGACCTAATGATTTTGTGTGAATTTTGAATGACATGCATGACCAATACAGAACCTCAATATTATTAAAATTTGGAGTTTCGGTATCTATTTACAGAATCCTATCCCTGTTGCTACCTCTGCTTTAAAACTAAAAAGGGATAATGATTCCCCACAATCTGAACCTTTTTTTTAATTCTCAATTTAAAAACACATCAAATTATTGTTATTCACTCGCTAGCGGGTCCAATCAATAGTAAACACAAGTGCGCAAATAATGTCAAGATGCATTGTGTAACGCTAATGAAGCGGCTCAGACAGGAGCTAATATTAGAAATGGTTCTCCTAATTGAGTCCTTTATAGCTTATCTTGCGACCGTCACTCGTGCGCGTGCGCTGTGGGCTATAAATAATCCAATAGAGCCAAAAACGACGTCATTTCCTCATAGGAGCGTCGGAGACTTGGGAGCAGGCAGCTATTCACCGTCACCGGCACACTCTCCACTCGGTCGCTGTAGTAACGCGTGGGAAGCGGAGGCAGCAAACTGCAGCTCACTTCAACCGGTAATTGTTGCCTACACGCTTCATTTTTGGTGGGGAAGTCATGACGGATAGTTATTTTTGGCCATTTTGACATTGTTTGGAACTAATTACAACAAACGGAGTAATACACAGAAGCTGGAACTTTTTGCAGGTCCCCCCCCCCGTCCATAAAAGAAGCCACCAGTCAAGTTGGTCGGCGGTTTAGTGGCTCTGGGTGTTCGTTCCGCTTGGAAGCAGGTGTTGTCGACGAAGAGGCGGACACCAGAGAAGCGGCGACTCGCTGGCCACCTGACCCTCTGGAAAACAAGACGGCGGCTAATGACACCGAGGGGGCGAACTTTGTGCAAGGTTGTCGCTTGGCGAGCTCGTTAAGTTCGTCCTTCCCCTCGGGAATTGCAGTTTAATTTGAAGACGTGGCTCGAGCCGGACTGCGCCTCGTCCTCCCTGCGCCCACGATGCCAAGCGCCGGCGTAATCCCGAGGCAGGATCCAGCAACGCCTGCGCTCTAACGTGCACCTGGTGTGGCACCGCGGCCGGGATGAGCACCACCGACCTGGAGCGCGTGTCGCTCAGCTCCTCGGCCAACTCGGTGGCCTCGAGTGCGCGAACGCTCTCCGCCAACGTGAAGAAGCTTCACAACGCGCTCAACCTGCTGCTGAACGACTTCGAGAGAGAGCAGTTCATCCACTGCCTCAATGTCTACCACTCCAAGCGCAACGTGTACGACTTGGTGCAGACACTGAACGTCATCCTCAACGCGCCCAGCAAGCGACAACTTCTCCCCATGCTGCGGCTTGTCATCCCCCGCTCTGACCAGCTGCTTTTCGAGCAATACACCTCGGAGGGCCTCTACCTGAAATCGGATTTAGTTGCAAGCAACGGTACCACCGAGCCCCCGCCGGGCCACTTCCCCAACGCCAGCCCGATTCCCCCGGCTCACTTTTCCCAGGACAATCCAGCCGAGTTCCAGGTGGCGTTACGCGGATCGCCGGATAGCTTCAGCACTAGCAGTGATGGGACAGCTCCCCTAGTGCCGCTCCTGGGCAGGAACTTTATCCACGAGCCACCGGGCGAGCTGCGGCAGGTCACAATGAAGCGGCACAAGAGTAACGAGGGCCTGGGTTTCAGTATCCGGGGTGGTTCGGAGCACGGAGTGGGTATTTACGTGTCCCTAGTGGAACCGGGCAGCCTTGCGGAGAAAGAGGGTCTCCGCATTGGGGACCAGATCATGAAAGTCAACGATAAAGTCTTTGACAACGTTTCCCATGCTGAAGCAGTCAAGGTAATTGCCTTCTTTCTTTAACGAATCTCAGTGGCAGCACTTTTAAATGCACATTTTCTCTAACATGGCTTGAATGAGTTCATAAAGATGACAAAATAAGGCCGATTAATTTGTTGAAGCTAATAAATTAGGTTTGGGTGGCGATTGTTGTCTGGTGAGTGATGTCATACAACCTCACAAGTTGAATGCAAATGGGAGTGATATAAACATGTGCTTGCTTGGATGTTTGTATGGAGGAAAGCCGGTTTGTGGCCGTTCATCCATCGCATATAGTGTTCGCAATATAGTCTGTGACAATTTAGGTCCAAAGCATTTGCCTATTTATCCGTGAGCATAAAGACAACCCATTAGCAAATGAGATGATGATTTGTGTGCACTGTTGATTGATTTAGAAGGAGCCAATGTCAATAACTTGGCTTTAGGTGTACTAAGTACTGAACCCGGTATCTGTTCCTGTGCCTGCTTTCTTCCTTTAACACAATTGGCTGTTATCACCTTTACAGTATTGTTTTACATTTATTTCAAGATGTGATAAATAGTCTCATAATATGAATTCTTAAAGACTCCGGCCACTTGTTAACTTGGATTTTCCTTCCATCCCTTTTCTATAATGCTTCTTCTCATTAAGGTTATGGTTGAACTGTAGCCTATTCCACCAGATTTTGGGCAAGAGATGGTCACATGACCAAACTCTGAAAACAGGTTAGCAGTGAGTGGTCATTACCTGAGCCTTGCGCAACTGCATATCAGTTTCAATTGAAAGTGAGAAAGTGTCCGCAACAGCATGATTTGTTTGATAGTAATGAAACAGTCATGGAATTCCAAAAAATATTCCATTCTATATTTTCGATGGTGTGATGTTATTTAAGGAATTAAAGAGAATGTTAGGACTTCTTTAGTAAGCATATGCAAATTGTCATTGAAGGGGTACACCATTTAAACTCTCGCCTAGGGCGCCACATTGGCTAGGGGCGCTATGTGTTAGGCATTAATCGAGGATTTTAAGGCTTCAATTTTTCAGCGGCACTTCACCCCATGCAAATGTCAACTGTGAATTTCCAAAGGGGCCTGAACTTGGCAAGCAGAAGTTGCACACTTTGAAAGGTCAGGCAGTAAAAGACACATCGTTGTTCCTAAAATTGTTGAAGCATTCATCTTGGACTAAAGTTGTACAATGAGCGATAGTTTGTTAAAAGATGCAAAGTGGAGCATTCCTGTCCTTGCAGCATTTGCTCTAATGCTAGCAGATTTTAGTTTTCTAATCATTTCACAATCAATGAGTCATATGTGACCAAATTTCAGTATACCTTTTTTATGTATGGATAATTTTTTACCTTCAAATGTTTCATGTTGTACTCTGGTTTTCATTGGTAAGAACTGCATGGAATAATAATGAGAGTGTTTTTTTTACATTTCAATGTACGAGACTAATGCTTTCAGTGCCTGTGCACCTGTGATAAAGTTGATTTCCTACTGCACAAGTCAGCAGACTAATATAAGAAAATTGACTGGACTCGTTCTGTTCCATCCATGCATTTTCATCACATTTTCAAAAATGGTTTCTCATCTTTGGTGCCGAGACAATTGATTACAGCAGCTATAAATGCTTACTTTTGGAGTAAATGAGGTCTCCAAAAAGCATTTTATTTCTCAGATGTGTCCGAGACAGAAAAAGATACGAGGAGATGCGTAGCGCATTATACGTACTGTATATCTATAAATAATCCTGTCATGCAATTTCTCAAGTTCCATTTTTCTGCCAATCCTCATCACCGATTATGTAAAATGTGTCGACATGAAACATTCAACTCCCACATATTGCTAACCTTACCTGGTACTTCAGAGGCCTTCTATTTATGCCAGGATTTGCTTTTCCTGCTGCATATTTTACAACACAGTCTCAACTGTGGTTAGTCAATTGCTCTAAAAGTACAGTATGCTACCATTGTTATGTTCTTATTGCTTTTTTATGTTCTTATTGCTTTTATTTGTGTGGCCAGTGTGGCAGCCAGCTAAAAGAGAGACACTGCCAGAGATAAAATCGGTCTGCAGGAGATTATTTCTCAACTTTTTTTAAAAAATTCTTTCTCAGTTTAGACAAAAAGTTACATTACCGACATTTGCGACAGTAGGCATTTTAACCTCTTCAACTCTGACTCCAAGCAGGTCCATTACGCTCAACTCTGTCCATCTTGTTGCAGATGACATCATGATAATACCCTGCAGGTTTATAATCAGTTAGACTACTTTATAACATCATACTAACGCTTGTTTGTGTGAGAAACAAGATTATGTGGCTTCAAGAGATTATAGCTACTCTCTTTCTACTTTAACAGTCAACAGAAAACCAAGAAATGTTTGGTTTCTAGTGCAACATGTTTGTCTAAGAACTGTGTACATTGGGACTCAGTCGTGAGCAATAGAATGCCAAATGATATTCGTGTTGTTCTTGAAGTTTTTTTTTTTTTCTTTCAAGATTTGGTAAAATTTATGACAAAGCTCAGCTATTGCCCCATACTTTACTTTCTTTGCACCTGTCTTAATAAGTAATAGCTGAAACAAAATATAATTTGTAGTGTAGAAGTCCACGGACAATATGGAAAAATCAAAAGAAAAAAATCCTTGCATTGCTTTGAAGACAAAAAAATGGCTGAGGTGGTGTTAGAGTGTGTATGTGTAATTGTTTTTAAATTATAATTATTGAACCAGTGCTTCTAGTTGAAAATAAAATAACATACACCGTAAAAACGCTAAATCATTAATAAATAAATTACGAATTATACGGATGGGCTGTTTTTGTTCTTTCTGCAGTTTCCCTGTGATTAAAAGTTAGAGTGAAAGAATTTGTCTTTGGACCCTGCTAATGCAGAAAACAACACCAAGGGCAAAGCAACCTGCTTCTAGTTGAAAATCATCCATGTTCATGTTTTTTCCACCGACTACAGTAACTAATCAACAAGTCTGAATATGGATTTTAGCTACTGGCTTATTTGCCAGAGATAATGCCACATTTGAATAAGATGCACAGTGGATGTATGCCATTGGGACACCAGGATTGCCTGATTCCATCTCTTCATCTTGAACTAAACTCCCGTTTATATATATATATACATATATATATATATATATATATATATGTATATATATGTGTACACTTCAACTATGAGAGACGAAATGGAAAAAAAGAATCCAGGCATCTCTAATCTTTTAAGTGGGAGAACTTGCACAATTGGTGGCTGACTAAATACTTTTTTGCCCCACTGTAGACTGAATTGAAACATCACTTTATGCAGGAGTTTATTATTATTAAACCCAAAGAGCATAACTATGACACCCTTCTCAAATTAAACAAGTAGGAGATAAAATACTTAAATGACTAAATGGGCTGAGACGCTTGTGTTGCTGATTTAACAAGTCTATTAACAATGTTTATTTTTGATGCTGTTACGCTGTTAAAATTAACAACTGTAAAGCGATGCTATTGTTTTTGTCATTCCATTGGTATGATCCCATTTGGCACACCAGATATCTTTTGTGAGACAGTTCATTATAGTGAGCGGTATTGGAGGAACATCAGTCGAAAAACAGATGAGACAGATGTATTTAAATAAATGTAACTGATGGATGAATCAGGAAAATGAACAATCATTTAGTCAGTCCTGCCAAATTATAGTTATTGGGAATCCTTGTTTAGCATTTCGTTGTGCTATTTTAACATTTACTCATTTACATTTACTGGATTTAGTACGACAGAGACATACAGTACACCCGGGCAAAATTAATTGCAAAACAAATGTATGCTTCTTTTGTGTCACTTTCCCAGGCTTTCAACACAATCTTTCAGTTTTTTGTTTTGGGCTTACTCTCTTCAGTCTCCTCTTGGATGAAATGCAAGCTTTAAAGGCTTTAAGTGTCAAAATGGAATTGGACAGTCTTATACATTCCACTTATTTCTGCTGATGAAGTCATTTGTTGTTTAACCATTTTGCTGTGGGCCATTACCTTGCCGCCTCAATGAAGGTTTTTCAGTCTGTTTGCTTGCATCTTTCTTTCAATTCGTACTTTATTTTGAGTTTTCCTTTCATTGCAACCATCATTTTGTTCATCAATGAAGATTAATGAACCTGTCCCAGAGCAAGCCAGGGAAGACCAAACTGTGACATTACCTCCGCTGCGTTTCACAGATGAGCTGATGTTTTGGATTATGAGCAGACCTTTTGCCCATGAAAATGTAGCCTTTTCCGTCACTTTGGCAAAGGTTATCTTTGTCTTAGACGAAGATAAAACTCTTCTCTGCCCCCAGAATTATTAACGCATGGAATTTTTGAGCTAATTCCAGCACTCGCTTTCAATCGTTTTGCTCGTGAGTGGATTGCAGTTTATGGTGTAGCCTCTGTACTTCCTTTATGCTCATGCGGTAAATATTGAAAAATTCATACTTTCAATCTGAAGGTTGTTTCTAATCACACTATTTTGTGGCTTCTTTGCTCCTGCAAATCAAATGTGTGAAGAGTAGACACAAGAGTAGTCTTCAATCCTGTTGGACTGCAATCATCTCAGAGAGAAAAATTAGGACGTGGCACAAGATGGTGAAACAAACATTTAGAAAGCGCTTTACCAAAAATGCTCAAATGTATTCGGACTTTTGCGAGGAAAATAAGCAGATCTTCAAACTTGACTAATTTCCTCCCATTCAAATAATTCCCTCAAATCATCTGTGGCAGTTATCTGCATGAACCAGCTGCACATTTTCATTGCTCTGTAATTGTGACCGGTCCACGGCCCACCTGTTCAATTATCAAGTCCTTTAAACAAGTCCAGAATGCCTCACATGCCAAATGCATGGATCATTTCATTAAAGGTGACATAGTCACTACAGACAGAATCAAATCGGTGACCCGAGTCCGAGAGATACGAGCCACTCGTTTGCCTGTGGAGGGCATTACATACTTGATGAAAAATGGGAGCAAAATGTGCCTCGTATAAATTATTTGAACCAATGGACCCGTTCATACATCATCCATTCGGGGTCACAGAGAATCTAGAGCAGGGGTGCCCGAACTTTTTCAGCTCGCGAGCTACTTTTGAAATGACCAAGTCACAAAGATCTACCCGCTAAAAAAATAAATAATTTTATATATATATATATATATATATATATATGTATATATAAAATAACATAAAATAAAATAAATAAATAAATAAAAAAAAAATAATAAAAACATTTTAATATCACGTGATCGACCAATAGTGGCTTGGCGAGCGACCGGTCGATCGCGATCGACGTATTGGGCACCCCTGATCTAGAGTATATCCTCGCTACGTCTATGGAAACACCTTTTATAGGCACTCATTTCATTGCAAGGCTGAATGCGTTCATTTTTTTTCCGTTAGGTACTGCTGTTCAGAAGGGCTGAATGTTTTTACTCTGGGAAGTAATATAACATCTGCAATTACCAGTGACAGTTGACAACATTTCTAATTGCCAAATTAAAGGTGGAGGTGCTGTTGAGTGGTAAAGGGTAAGTGGAATACAATGGAAAGAAAATCAATGAGAATCAATCTACTTCAGTGTATTTATACTTCAAGGGAGGAGAGGTTATTTTTTAAATGAATAATCTCTCAATTATTTGTCCAATAATTCTGTACATCACCATCATCCAGCCATTTGTCATTAACTGGTATGTTATTAGTTTTTCTATGACAGCCATTGCTATACTCAACCTTGGTTTTGTCGTATGTAACGCCTTTGTCTGGCATCAATTATTGACTTTTTGATTCATAATTCTAAAAAGTCTGTATCGAATACCCAGGTGGAAATTAACATGACATTGTGAAAATGTTGTTAAATAATGGTTTCTTTTCAGTGACTATATGTCACTAAATGAAGATTGATGGAGGAAACGCCCTGACCTCAGAGGATTACTGGATAAATTGCGTTTGATGGATATTTCTCATCCTAAACATCACCCAATTATGAGACTGTAGATAGTGTGCTTTGAATATTAATGAGGATTTTAAACATTCATTGTTCCAATAGTCTGGTCTGTTGCTCTCCCTGTTTCACAGGTTTAATTATGAGCTGGTGACAATCGCAAGGTGAGTTAGGAGACACCATAAATGATAAATTAAAAACTTTTTAATTTTGGGGGCATTATAATGACTACAAATTAAGCCTATGGCATCGCTGTCAATCATCTGACGATAACTCTGAGGTTAGGGTAATATCTCTCGTTCGGAGCGAATCTCACTCCATCATGTGTAATCGTTAACATCCTTTCTATGACATTCCGTAGCAGCAGAGGAACTCATTCTCCAACATATTTATACCGCTTTGCTGCTGGTAACAAAAGTTTAGATCGGAGAGCCATGATAATGCCAGTGCCCCTCCCCCCACATGGTTCGAAGTGTCATCGTGCTCTATGGCGCCATCAAGCGGTCATGAAAACCCAGATGTAAAATATACTGGGCAATGTAGATATTTCATATTGGTCCATCTGTTTTTGTGCCTTTCTCAAATCAGGAAAAAATAATTATTGTTTAAAGATGAAAATTAAAGACAGAAAAGCTATCAAAAGAAATTATACCATTCAAAATTTCCGGTCGTAAAGCCTGTTATGCCTCCAAATTTCCTCTCGGGTGCTTTTAAATCGATATTACATTGAGCGAAATTTCCGTTTATATTGACCAGGTGTCTATTGCAATGTATATTGATATTGAATTATTGCCCAGCCCTAACTGAGTAGTTTGTGATTCTTAGAAAAAGGCTTGTGACGAGTTTTACTGCGGTGTGTGTCACTTTCATGGCATATTTTCCTTAAAATGTTCATTTGACTATAGGCGTCTTCAGGAGTATTCAAACAAACAAGAGACATTTTAATCTTCTTATCAGGATCTGTGTAGATTGGATTTCGTTTTTTGTTTGTTTCCTACACTATCACGGAAGGCCAAACTTTCCTTGCTGGACCTTTATAAGAGAAAGAATAAGAAAGCTCATGGCTGCCACACAGATTGTTACCAGCAGTGATATACAAACCCAGAAGGAATTATATCCACCTATATATACAACACCTTAACCTCTCGGCTATCCTTGTTATGTAATATGTTGACTGTCTCTTTGGTTTATCTAATTACTTTCATGGCTAACTGCTACTTTAGTTTTTATTCAAGACTAGCCTTGTTTTCCCGCGGTTAAAATGTTGACACACATCCATCTTTCGATTTTTATGCACCACGTCTCATCTTCAGGGTTATGTTGAGGTAGAGTCTATCCCAGTACTGAATTCAGGGCAAAGGGCAGACTGCGCCCTGGACAGGATAGCAATCAATCACAGGGTAAATTTAAGAACAGATCATCATTCATACGGTCAATTAGTTGGAACTGAAGTCATGCTGCTTACATAAACTCGGGTGAACCATTAGAACATTATCGACCATTATAAAGACAAAATTAAGTTATCCTCTGTCATAATTAGAATTGAAACATTTTTAACTTAAGTGAGGAATGACAAATGAGGATGGTGCAGTACGGTGCAGCGGGTTTTAAATGATGGCATTTGTGGTTGATCCTGCCGGCCCTGCCACAAAGAGGTAATTATCCTGTGAGAACAGGATGAGTCCAGGGTCTTAGGAGGATTGAAGAGTGAAGGACAGTATGGAAGGCATCACATCATTTGCCCTCATGCGGCCTTCAGTATACGGGGGGGAACCTGCAGCTAATATCGCTAACATGTCCAGCTTCAGACAATCGCTCGTCAAAGCTCTTTGTCGATTGGTTGATGTTAGCACCAGGAATTTTAGAATCATTATTTCACATCTGATATCGCCAGGCTAGAGATAAGCTGCTGATTTTGCCGAGATTAGAATTTAGGACAAAATGGCTTCCGTAAAGAATTAATAGTAGATGTGGAAAGATAGTTGACTCCAGGTTGAAAGGAAATAACAATTTCATCTGTGGCTTGTTTCAACTTGAGAAGGGATTGTATTAACGCCTGATTGTAGTGATGAGAAATGAGAAAGATGTGTGTGTGTGTTCAAGGGGGAGTTGAGTTAGACTTTTTCCATCCGTCCACATGTAAGATCTGTCCAAATCCAGTAGACATCAGTCATATCTTTCCATGTGTTAGAATTCTGCAGATGTAATCTGCAAAGGTGAGAATTAAGTAAAAGGGATTTAGGGGACATTTCTGACCAGGCATTGAAATACAGTTCATACATAGGATGGGGATGGACCTCATACTCCTACCATTGATTTATATACCCAGTGTAAATCAGCATCAACTGCTCAGGATGCTACGCCACAATGTAATATGCACTAAAGTGTAGCATAATAACACTGACGAGGCGATGAGAAGCCAGACGAGAGTGTTTAATGTCTCCCATCAGGGAGTGGGAGGGAAGAAGAGGCATGGACTCGAGGTCTTGGTCCTTAATGCAGCGAAACTTACTTGGAGTGGCTCTTAAACCACAAGCTCTAAATAGAGACACACAAAAAAGATCACACTCATATCTTGCTCCATTGGACTGTGGTTAAGGCGCTGGCCTTGGCCACAGTGTCAGCGTTTCAATCATATCTGCGTCGCTTTTTTGATGGCTTACAACACCCCCGCACCTGCATAGAACAACCATTTATACAATATTTCAAGAACTTGATCACTTGGTTGAAAAATCAAGTCAAAATTTGTATGTGCATCCATCGGTTGTTCTAAATGATTGCAGCAGACTGTTGGAGTCAACTGGATTGTTAATCAAAATTTTATTTTTATAGTTTTAGTACCTTTGAAACCATTACGTTTACACTTTTACCAAAGTAAAAAGCTTGAGTTGATACTTCCAACACAGCAAATAAGAGGCAAAACATTCTTTAAGGATTTATTTTTTGGGGGGGAGTGTGTGTGTGGGGGGGGGGGGGTGCAATTATACAGCTGTCATTTACTGTAAAACTAGGTTAGCATGTAAAACAAGTGATTAAACAACTAACTAAATGCTACCATACAGTAAAACGGCCACAAATCTAAATAAGCATCAATGTAATGGTGAATTATAAACCTGCAAACAAGACACACAGAACAGTTTCTGACACGTAGTATGATCCTCCGATGTATCAAACCGGGCCACTGCGCCACAAAATACTGGTAAGAAGGACTTAATGTCAAATTTGTTTGTCTTAAGTATTAGTTGCTGGTATTGGCAGCTTTCATGAATGAGTACCCGATACATTGGAATCAGACTGATACCAATACGTGGTATGGGTACTCACCCATCCCTAATATATATTTTTACCTTTAACATTTTCACATTGTGCATTCTCACCAGATATTCAAAGAACGTGTTTTAAAACAATCAAGGTAGAATTTTTTCCAGTGATAATGGGAACCTTCATCTGTAAATACGTATTTTACTATTACTGCATTCTTAGGATCCTTTGTTACACCTAATGATGTACTGTAAATACATTTGTCTAAATGTCCATTACTGTTTTTTTTCAAAGCAAGAGATATTTACTACTCCCTCAAGTTTCGGTCTCATAAAGAAGATTCAAATCGCAATGGGTAGAAGGTAATGACCGAGTCTGACATATATCTTACAAATACATCTGTGCAAGTGTAAATATTTATACAAGTATTAATGTATCACTGTATGACCATAGAGGCTTAAGAGTGTGGTTGTCTGTATAGAAATTATAAATGTGAGTGAATTTCTTTTATAAAAGTACTTAGTTTGCGCATAGACCAAAAACTCTGTCTTATAGTCCATTTTGAGTACCTCAACATGGCACGGTAGCTTGTCCAGCTAATTATCTGTTGACATTTTGTAAAAAGGGCCTTGATAACCACCAGCATATCGCCTATCTGTTTTTTTCCCCCCACGATATACTCCATTTTATTTTCCTTTTTTTTTTCTCAACCTTATCTTGCATGCAAAACACCTCCTCCCTACATTATATAACAAGGTCTGTGTATGTGCACATGCTGGAGAGACACTTGCAATCCGTATCACACAACACGCATAAAGTCAAGGAGAGCCAACAAGAGCTGTCGAGCTGAAACTAACTAAATGTCCCCCTCATCTAACCTTTCTTTTCCTCCTAGTGTTGTCATAGGTCTCCAGACAGGTGTTTCAGATATTTGTGTGTGTGTGTGTGTGGGGGGGGGGGTTGTTGAGTCTGGCCTTTCATACTCCTGCCGCGTATTATCCAGCTGTCCCTTCTATTCCCCGTGCCCACATCAACAGACACCAAGCCGAAGCAATCAGCAAGTAGTAGTCATGTGGTGTGTGTCAGGAGCCACTGGAAAACCTCAGCAATAGTTGCTCTTGTAAGGGTTACGTTTCACTCTCTACATCACAGGTGTCAAAGTCAAGGCCCGGGGGCCAGATACGGCCCGCCACATCATTTTATGTGGCCCGCGAAGACAAATTGTGCATAAAAATTCGTGTGTCATTACTAGAATTGCAAATTGTCTTCACTTTTAATAATATCTGTTTTTTTTTTACATATTTGACCAGTTTTTACTCGTCTGATTTGAAAACGAGTTATTTGTCAGTTTGTTTTGTAGCTTTTACTGTATATAATATGAGGTGCTCATACATTTATTTGGGTTGACAGTCATAATGGCCCTCCGAAAGAAGCTATGACTACAATACGGCCCGTGAAAAAAATGAGTTAGACACCCCTGCTCTACATGCTGCCAGGTTTGGTAAAAGCTTTCATCATTCAAGCTAAGCACTGAACTATGCAAATGACTGATATTAATATTCAGAGTGCATACTCAAACCGTTTGACTGGTCCACTGTGACCCGTATGGTAATTTTGTTGGTCAGGTTTGACCTGACTATTGGTAAAGCTATTGCCGTTATGAAACTCGTCAATAAAAATATATGAATAAATCGCAGCAGGCGGCTCGGTGGTGCACTGGCTAGCACGTCCGCCTCACAGTTAGGAGGGTGCGGGTTCGATTCCACCTCCGGCCCTCCCTGTGTGGAGTTTGCATGTTCTCCCCGTGTCCGCGTGGGTATTCTCCGGGCACTCCAGTTTCCTCCCACATCCCCAAAAAAACATGCATGGTAGGTCGATTGGGCACTCCAAATTGCCCCTAGGTGTGAGTGCGGATGGTTGTTCGTCTCCGTGTCCCTGCGATTGGCTGGCAACCAGTTCAGGGTGTCCCCCGCCTACTGCCCAATGACAGCTCTGATAGGCTCCAGTGCGCCCACGACCCCCGTGGGGATAAAGCGGGACAGAAAATGGATAGATGGATAAACCGCAGCACATTTAAGCAGTGGTGAATGAGGACGGGTGGGTAATAAATGATGACATTTATACATTTCATTGTTTTTGGTTAACTGTCACACAAGTATCAAATGTCTCAACCACAAATGTAATTTAAGACATGAAACACACACATAAGACACTCAAATTACAAAATTATCAGCTCAAAGTTACATCTTGCTATGCATTTTCTATGACCGTGCTGGTTTGCCTTTCTCGGGAGCAGAAAATATTCCGTGGCACCCAAGTTTCTGCCATGGCTATATATATCATAGTTTGTCTACAAAAAATATTTTGAAGTACATCTCTCCATAACACTGTATATTTATTAACATTCACAAATTCTGCTCGGTGTTCCTTAAAGTCTTGCCCGTCAGACTGACAGTTTGGTGCTGCAGCTGCTATAAGGGCATTTTGGTGAATTTGATTGGGGCATAGCTGAACAGATTCTGAGCCTTCATCGATGTCATCATATTTTAGAGATAAATATGAAAACAGCCTCCCTCTTTGAGAGAATTTTCTCCCATGTAGTCTTTGGTCTCTCTCAAGCAGAAAACAGCAGATGACTAAAGGCTCTGTCCTGTCACAGGCTCCAATGGAAGATGGTGTATTGAAACCATGGATCAGTGTAATATCACTTTAAAAACGCTGCGCCTCATACCCACAGAGGTTCAACCAGAATGGACAAAAATGACAGTTGTCGGGCTATCTCCTCTTTTGCAGCACTGTGTATTGTGAATTTGGCACCTTTGAGAACATGCAGTCTGGACGCAGTGCAATAATTCTAGAGGAGCTGAAGGCATTGGCCACGGCGTATGAAGGTAATAAAAAATAAGAGCACTTAACTCGTTCTGACAGATGCACCACAGAGAGTTTTACATCTCCCAAATCTTGTTCTGTGCCTCTACTTGACTGGTCCTTTCTGCACACATACACTCCAAAAACATACAGTGCACAGGGTTGGCATTGGGTCATGAAGATTCTTAGCCTATGTGGCTAAACAGTATAATGTGGCTAAACAGTTTAAAGCAGGGGTGTCAAACTCGTTTTTATCGCGGGCCGCATTGTAGTCATAGCTTCTTTCGGAGGGCCATTATGACTGTCAACCCAAATAAATGTATGACCACCTCATATTACATACAGTAAAAGCTACAAAACAAATTGACAAATAACTCGTTTTCAAATCAGACGAGTAAAAACTAGTCAAATATTTACAAAAAAAGATATTAAAAGTGTAGACAATTTGCAATTCTAGTAATGACACAAATTTCATGCACAATTTGTCTTTGCGGGACACATAAAATGATGTGGCGGGCTGTATCTGGTCCCTGGGCCTTGGGTTTGACACCTGTGGTTTAAAGTCAACTAACTCCCCTTGAGTGTCGTAGAACTTACTACCCTTGAGTGTAGCTAGCTGCACTCCACATCATGTATGTTTATGTCACTCAACATATAACCACATTTTGGCTGCTTCTACACTACAGGGCATGGTGTTGTCCAATTTGGACTTTTTGCATCTTATCTGATTTCTAGCCCCAATGTGAGATGGTTTGAGTAAGTTTTGAAAACATTGGAATCTGATACATGACCGTTGGATAAATAAAAGAAAAATGGCATGTATTTTGAAAGTCTGACCATCAAGTAACATTTTTGTCCAGTCTCATCTTGTCAACAAACATTCATGTCTTATCATTTTTTAGTCACCAAAGAACCATGTGTAGACACACACACACGCACACACGCACGCACGCACGCACGCACACACACACACACACACACACACACACACACACACACACACACACACACACACACACACACACACACACACACACACACACACACACACACGTCACTAAACACCAGAAGTCACATTGGACAGCTACAAACTTCAATTTCCCCAGTTTATCTGAAGTATGCTATCCTTGAGCGTATGTGCACAAAATGTTGATAAATGACTATTATGTCATATATGAACAACAGTTTATATCATAACAATACCCAGACATTAATCAAATATGGCACAGGTGTCAAACTCAAGGCCCGGGGGCCAGATACGGCCCGCCACATCAATTTACGTGGCCCGTGAAGACAAATTGTGCATCAAATTCATGTGTCATTACTCGAATTGCAAATTGTCTTTACTTTTAATAATATCTTTTTTTTATTTATATTTGACCAGTTTTTACCCGTCTGATTTGAAAACGAGTTATTTGTCAGTTTGTTTTGTAGCTTTTACTGTGTATAATATGAGGTGCTCATACATTTATCTGGGTTGACAGTCATAATGGCCCTTCGAAAGAAGCTATGACTACAATGCGGCCCGTGAAAAAAATGAGTTTGACACCCCTGAAATATGGCTTCCAATGTCTGCATAATGACTGCATTGCAACAAGTGACGCTTAGTACATTATTTTCTGGCAATATTGTGTTATGTCTAAGCCTACAGACAGACATGACCTACAAATTTGTCATGCTGTCCAAGTACTATTTGTAGTCCTGCACTACTTAAGCTATCGACTCCAAACAGAAACAGCAGAAAAGCCACAAAAACTGCTCAGATAACAGAAAAGCCACAAAAACTGCTCAGACAACATTAGCATTAGCAAATCTTCGTAATGAACTCCAAACATAAAGACTAGATGTGTACAAAAAACTCGATAAATCAGTCATCATGTGAATACTGATCATGTTGTGGTCAAGAGCCAGGTACATGTTTTGTTTTGTAATCTTGCTTTCTGAGCTGTGTGCCATGTATCAACAGGCACCCAAGAGAAGTAGGCCAGGCTTGCGGGCCACAGTGAGTCGATGGAGTCAATATCTGCACTAGGGCACAACATTGACTCCACACTAACCGTCTTGTGTTGAGCCATTAGGATCCACCAGCACAGTGAGGAATGGATTAGGCTGCTGCATTGTAGCCCATAAAACCATCGTCACCTCCTCTCCGCAGGGGTCCAGTCATCAATACAGGCAAAGGCTCTCATGGTCACACAGAGGCTGATATCACGGAAAGGACACCTTCAAATGTAATAGTCCATGCGCATCGGGCACACTCGTACAACAACATGATAGTGCTGTGGATTGTGCCAGTCAGTGGAGTGTAGTCAAAGTTTAATGAGCTTTCAATAATCACTGTTGCCAAACATTGATAAGGTTACCATACCGAGTACTGAGAAAGAAACTGAGATGTGAAACGTTTTTCAGTTTTATCGAGTGTGTGTGTTTGTGTATATATCTATATCTGTCTGTCTGTCTGTTAAAAATGTTCCAGTTTTATAGTGTGTGTGTATATATCGGGCTGTCCGTCCGTCTGTCCGTCTCTATCTATCTATCTACGTATCTATCTATCTATCTATCTATCTATCTATCTATCTATCTATCTATCTATCTATCTATCTATCTATCTATCTATCTATCTATCTATCTATCTATCTATCTATCTATCTATCTATCTATCTATCTATCTGTCTGTCTGTCTGTCTGTCTGTCTGTCTGTCTGTCTGTCTGTCTGTCTGTCTGTCTGTCTGTCTATCTATCTGTCTCTGTCTGTCTGTCTGTCTGTCTGTCTCTCTCTCTCTCTCTCTCTCTCTCTCTCTCTCTCTCTCTCTCTCAATCTGTCCATTTTCTATACCGCCTGTCCCCACTGGGGTCGTGGGCTAACCCTGAACCAGTAGCCAGCCAATCGCAGGGCACACAGAGACGAACAACCATCCGCACTCACACCTAGGGGCAATTTGGAGTGCTCAATCGGCCTACCAAGCATGTTTTTTGGATGTGGGAGGAAACCGGAGTGCCCGGAGAAAACCCATGCAGGCACGGGGAGAACATGCAAACTCCATACAGAGAGGGCCGGAGGTGGAATCGAACCTGCACGCTCCTAACTGTGAGGCGGACGTGCTCTGCTCGAGCCCATATATTCTCTGCCAGTTGAAGAGGGGCCAAGCTTCAGGATCGTGAAAAATGAGTACAATTTTAACTAAGTCAGCATAAATGCTTAGCAAAGAATGATATCTAGACTGTAAAATGAAAGGCTGTTTCACAATAGTTCACTTAGCTGAGAGATGCATGACCTACGCCTACGCTATAAGCATATCCTTTCACTGCAATTACAGCTTTTTAAGCTGCTGCTCATAGATAACGTGTGGATTTGTTTGGGGAGGGGCAAGGGCGCTTGTGTTGCAGGAAAAGCAAAGTTCATCACTACTTGAAAACATGCTGCCTTGTGTGATCGCATGTATTTACTTTTTAACTCATCTAACATATAAACATGCTGGACAGGTGCCCTAAATCTATTTCTGCTTAGAGTTGCATAAAGGTTTGGGTTGGCATGGACTGTATATTAGTAATCCTTATTAGCTGTTAAGAAATATATACCACTAAGGTTTATAAGTCAAGTGCTTTTCTAGCATCTAAACTCTTCTTTTACTTTACTCCTGTTGCATTATTCTTCAAGTTCTCTTGCCTGTTGAATGAAAAGTCTGCTGCTGAGCTATAAGCTTTCTCCTGCTGCTTTTAAATCAGCTCACTGATATATTCTTCTTCTTTTCCTCTTTTTTCTTAGCCACATGCAAATTACAAAAATCAAAATTCTGCATTGCTTGTAGATGAAAGATTGGAGCTCAGCAACCATCAGAAAAATGTTTTGGAACGTCACTAAATGACGAGTTGTATTTTATGATTGAAACATTTATTATGACTTAGCAGCTACTAGAGATTGAAGCAAAGCAATATTTAGGGCTCATTTTTATACATGACATGTTCCTGACATACCTCGTGCCTAAAATCTCCGATTTGAGAAAATACTAGAACAGTGATCCTCAGAACTAGTACGCTTAAAGTCTGCACTTTTCAAGCTGTCAGCAAGATTTGAACGTATACACACTGATGTTAGCCAAGGCTGCTACATTGGTAGAATGACTTATGTCAGAATTGCAAAATGTGAAATGCTACAGATTTTATATTTTATTTTTGGGGAATGTACAATACTTAAAAACATAAGTATATAACTTCCCCGACGAACCCTGTGACAACGACAATGCCCAGTGCTGCAGTAGCCCGCTTTGAAAATACGTTTTGTCTCAAGGGATGTCAAATTCTGTCTTTTTATTTCATGTTGCTAACCAAATTTCAATAATCCAGTCAAGGACAGACAGTCTCTGATTGGCCAGTTTTATTGTGCCGGGACAATTTATTGCTTTCTTTACAAATTTGGAATTCATGTTCATGATATCAGTGGTGTGCATTGAAAAAAACTCATACTACCTGTGTAGGGTTTTTTCTGGCTACTCTGTCTTCCTCCCACATTCCCAAAACACAAACAAGAAGTTTATTAAAGAAGAGATTGTGAATGTGAATGGTTATTTGTCTATTTTATGCCAAGGGTGTGCCCTGCCCCTTGTTAGACGACAGCTCTACTTGTGTTAAAAGCTCAGAACTGCATCGACAGCTTTTAAATCTCAGTTCATCATACTGTAGGAATTCATTACTACTCAGACTCAAAGTGATGCTTATGAAAAGATAGATTTATGTTCGTGGTGGTAAATGGGGCTAATAACTGCTATTTTTACTATGTGCTTTTATGAAATGCTTATCATGCAACTTTGATGGACATGCAATATTCTTTTCAAGTGGTTCTCTGTTTTTCTAGAAGGCAGATGGGGTTGAATGTGCTAAAAGGTAAAACAAGGTAGATAGTAAATGATGGTAGTTGGCTTGCCTATAAATATTGTCAGTTTCCAGTCCACCTGCAAGTGAGATTACAGCAATATGGTATCATATAGTAGATGAAAATTTAAATGAGCCTTCTCTATAATACGTACTATACTTTAAAAAGAGTGATTCTGCCATATTTATTTAAATAGAACTGTTATATTATAAAGCTGTTACTTTTAGCAGTACGTATTTACAGCCTTTTTTTTTATGTAGAAAAAAATAAGAGTGAAGAAATAGGCCTACTTTTACTGAGAATTTCTTTATCCACCTCTCCAAAATGAGATGATTAATGGGTACTACCCCCTGATCTTAAAAGGTTTGGTCACAAACTAGAATCAGCTTCCGGTATTCAAGTTGAAAACCTCCAAACACCTCTCAGATTCATACAGCCTCACACACACACACGCAGACACACACACATGCGCACGCACACACACACACACACGTACACACACACACACACACACACACACCATTATCTGCATCCAAATCTGTTCCCTCATAGCTGCTTGTGTGGTATATAACCCATATGGGGACTGTCCTTCTTTAGGCCCATTAGTGTCAGATACAGCATTTGGTTTTTAGATGGTGCCAGTATCCTTCTGCTTCTACAAATCCTACTCACCCACATCTTTTCAGAGCAGTCACTAGCACGGTAGCACTGGTGTGTGTGCTGCAGGAGGAGGGAAGCAGCTAATGGTGGCTGGGACAAGTGATATACGAATGAAATGTTTGGTTGCTATTATTGCAGTTGTGTGTGTGCATCCGTGTGCGTGCGTGCATGTGTGTGTGCACGTGTGCACGTGTGCACGTGTGTGTGTTTCATGCTGGCTGAGCGCCACATTTACTATAAAATTTGACTTCAACAGATATTTTATGTTAATGTAATAGTAGTTGTTTATGTGTCTTCCCTGTAACTTTAGGATACATCCAAACATCTTTTTTTAATGTATGTATTGGATCCCAATCTGACAGTCTAGATGTCATCATGCAGTGGAATATCATAAACGAAACCCACATTGGGTTGCCTTGTGTACGAAATGTACGACATAAAATGCTCCAAAAATGTAAATAGGTGAGTTTATCAGCAAAGGTTGAGGATAGGTCCTTGAGAAATCTCAAATTTGTATCCCACTATGACTATTTAGTGTTTCTGTAAGTACGCGAGACAGAAAAATGAGCGATGGAGTCACATAGATAAATGTATTGGCCTCAGATGATGCGTTGTTGCCACCGGAGTTAATTTTCTGCCTTACTGAGTACAAGAAACATGAAGACGAACATCAGCGTGCTATGGTGAGATAAGACAGAAAACACAGCGGGAGGCTAGAGGCATCCTTTGACAAGATCTGGCTGCCCTGCGGAGGTTACTGCAGTGATACCTTCTCAGAATTCCCAATCTAGGACACAGAGGTGCATGTTAAACAGAGTTAGCAAGCATAGTTGACGGATATTAAAAATAATAATAATAAATAACATGTTAGCTATGCAAGTTAGCTTGTTAAACTACCGGCAATGTACTGTCTTACAAATGTCCTTTGTCATTGTTTTATTTCCAAAATGGGTTCATGTGGGATTAAGAAAGTGAACACTGTTACTCCCTAATTAACTTAATTAACTAACTCCTTTATATTTCTTAACAAGAGAGGAAGATGGCATTTTATAAGGGTCATAAACATTGTCCCAGGCGCAATAGCTCGTGAGGACAACTGTGGAAATTGATCGAACCTTTTGCCTTACTTTCTGTTTCTTTGTAATCTCTTTCTTAGTTTTTGTTGTTGTTTTTACAATGTGTATTGTCCCTGCTGGGGTCCTCTATGTTTCCTTGATTGTTTATCAGAAAATGCGTTGAGCAAATTGGGATGACATTCTTGGCAGAGGATGAACAGATTTATTTATGACCTCAATCTATGTGCATGCTTTGGTTGTCCCTGCTGTTTTAGAGGAGACTAACTAGCGTAGCTTTCTGTGAATTTGTTTTCCTATAGTGTTAAAATAGCAGAAAAAATGTAGCTGTTTTTGAGTATTTGTTAAATATTTAGCAGAGGTTCACATTTGCTTCAAATATCAAACGGGATGACATTATGATAAAATGTATAGTTTTGCAGATTGAATCAGTCCATTTTTGAAAAGCAAATGTGTAGTTTGTGTTATTTACTGAGATTATGGATGCGATACAGCATGCAACAGCCGAGAAAAAAAGGGCTGCCCCATGCTGTTCTCCATCTGACAGCAAGTATAGTAAATGGTGCAATGTTAATGCGGAAATCATGCAGAGGCTGCACTTCACAGCTGAGAGTCCTTGTGGATTGTCTTTTGCTCTGATAAACAACGTAGCTCAAGTTTTTAGGGGAATACAAAATGATGCTGTCGCCTCTCTCTTGCACATATTTGTGTTTTTGTCCTTGCAATATTTCTCTTCTAAATAAAAGTTATTCTTGTCAAGTTCAGGTTGAAAAACACAGGTGTAGCAATCTTTAAATATCAATATATTTTAATTATCAGTATCTCTGATATGGCATATATTGTTTTATTCCTGTTTTTGTTGGGGGGGTCCCTTTTGAACCTTTCTAAATGATGTGGCACAGTTGTGTACTGTTAAATTGTGTTTTTGTGTAGTATTGATGGTGTGTGATGTGATAAAGCTGGTATTAAGAGGTGGATTAAGTCGTATAATTGCCCACGGAGAGTTCACTTGCACAGCTCATGCATCGTTGTCATCACTGGCACCCTTACGTGGTGCCTTTTAAAATGAGAGTCAATAAAAATCCAAGCAATAATTAGAACAGCTTTAATTGTGGATGTATTTAATCCTTAGACACAAAGATTTGAAGTCTCGCTTGGGGAACTACATTTTCCTCCATATCATATTTTTCAGCTTTGGTTGAACCTGTTCAACTAAAGAAGTTCCATAGTATAATACATATTCATTATGTATGAAAAGAAAAGCTATCCTCCAGATCTTTTTCTGTCGCAAAAGAGGGTTGTTCACCACCCCGCAATTAGATCAAACATTCCTTTTCATTAAGCTATGACTACCAATGTATGGTTTCATTTAGCAAATTGCTGAGCTAATTATCCATTGAGAAAATATTTGTTTTCCCCCCAGCTTGCCGACGACAAGTTTTAATTCACACTGTCCAAAGAACCCAATGTCTATTTGTACAGAACTGATTCGGAGTCGTGCTAAACAGTTTCAGTCCATGATAAAAAAACAGTAGCTCATTGATTTTTGCATTTATTCAGCTGTGAAGGAATGAAAAGCTTACATATCGAAAAATGCCCTTTTAGCGTCAAAATTTTGGCAGGGTCAGCTGAGTTCTGTCTGTGATTGATAGCAGAGTAGTTTCAGTTCTATATACTGTGAAGTCGTGTTTCTGCTTGAAAGTGTCCCTGGGTAACAATTTGTAGTGAGAGAAGTTTGTGAGAATACAGCGTAGGATAGCACCCAGTAAGGTGACCAACGATTGTCTCGTATCTCCCTGAAGCCACATACATGACCATCGCCACTGACAACCTGTAAAATAAATATATTAGCATCGTTAAATTTTAGTAGCTTCTCCAAGCGCATTCAAAATGGCTCCCAAAGGCTTCCTTTTATCCATTTTCAAATAGCAGACATAGTATACACTTCACACCAACTACTTGAGTTATTATTTATTGAATATTGTACATTTATATTAGTTTGCATGCACAGAAAATCTTTATATGGTAGTCAGTTTATGGTAGTCAGTAGCTTTATGTCTATGGAGAGGGCAACCTCAAGCGTGTGGCAATATTTTACTACAAATGAGAGCAGTAGCACAGTTGCTTTCAAAATAAATATATAGTCTGCCCTGAAATGTAATAAAAGCTCAAGTGGTATCTGAAAAGGCACACGCTAATGCTAGCTGATAAGCAGCATTTATTTCTTGCTTCACCCGTCAACAAACATTCTCCTGTAATAGTGAAAAGACAGGTCAAGATACCCTTTATTAGTTAGCTCACTCCATATAACTTAAAATTTATGAATATGTCTCAAATATTACAATTTCCCATTCAAGGGTTTTGGGAAAGCTCAGAAATGGGACATTTTCATGTTCTTTGTACAATTGATTGGATTACCTCCTCTCATATTCTGAAAAAATGGTCAATAGGTTCACTGACAACTCCACATCGTAAACAATAATAATTTGTTGTTTTTTTATTAGATCCCCAGTGATTGATGGCCAACTAGTTTAAGGTTCCCCTCTCACTCAAAGTCAGCCGGGATTGGCTCCTGCTCACTGACACCCCTTATGAACACAAGCACCATATTAAAAAAATAGCTGCATTCCCAGCTGCTGCCAGATGTTTCTGTCTATCAAACATATACATTGCCGTATTTTCCGCACTATTAGGCGCACTTAAAAACTTAAAATTTACTCAAAAAACCACAGTGCGCGTTATAATGCAGAGCGCCTTATATATGGATCAATTGATGAATTTGTTGATCCATACTGGTTGAACACAGCGCTCTGCTAAAATGTTTCAGTACATTTTAGTACGACTAGTAAATTACAAGGTCGCATCGCTTCCCAGCATTACAGGCACCGTGGTCAGGGGGGGTCACTGGATAGCTGTTGTACCCGCGAGGCTATTTCATTTCAAAATAGGCTGTTCCGTTCGTGTTTTCGAGTACGTTTACGGATCAATATCCAACGGAATCATAAATAAGCAGCACCAATGTGTTAAATCAGTCGGTTCCGATCACTTTTATGGGAGAGAGTTTGAGAAACGTGATTCTTTACAGGGGGCCGCCATGACACTTTGCTGAGGCTCATGGGAGTCTGCGAGCTGAGGCTCATGGGAGTTTGCGGGTGGCTAATGCTATAATGATAGCTGCTATACGCACGAGGCTATTTCATTTCAAAATAGGTTGCTCCATTAATGTTTCAAGTAACTTTACGGCTCGATATGGAAGGGAAACATAAGTAAGCAGTACCAATGTGTTAGATCTAACTTTAGTCGGTTCCGATCACTTTTATAGGAGATAGTTTGAGAAACGCGATTGTTTACTGAGGGCTCATTGGTTATTGGCTAGTGGATGCATACCGCAACCCTAGTCAACCTCAGTTTGTTGCAGTATAGCTTTTATTTTATGCGCCTTTTAATCCGGTGCGCCCTATATATGAAATAATTTCGAAAATAAAAAATTCACTGAGGGTGCCTCTTATAATCCAGTGCGCCTTATGGAGCGAAAAATACGGTACTTTATTTTGTTTTGACAAAACATTGCCACAACACTAAGTGTGCATTTAATTATTAAAATTAATGATGTAATTAATCACATTGCTACATAAATGGCAAAATCTAGTTGGTCCATTTGGTTATGTTTGTAATGTATGCAGAAATCCTTACCTGCTGATCATAGTAAGCATTGTGGAAAGTGAGTTTTATATGTTGAATTTTGTTTAACTGAAAGTATCAAAAAACATACAAAAAGGTAATGACAGTATTTGGTGGATGTGAAAGATTCAAATTGTGAAATGGGTTTGTAAAGTTATACCATATTAGCAAGCTAGTCAGCTCTATGTACCTATCAAGTCAGAGTAATATTGTTTGTCATCGTAATTCAAAATCTTGGATTGATGGTTCTTGTGAATAAATCTTGTGAATGCTAATGAAACTTGGAGCGGCCTTTGTTATCTGTTTCCATTTCTCACAACCATTCACCACTAAAACTGCTCATTTTCTATTTAAACTTCCTATTGAAGCCATTGGAAAAGTGTCTTAGGAATCATGTTAATGATAGCGTAATTATCACATCTCCCTTCAGTGAACCTGAGTATAGGATAAACACAACTCATTGAGTTAAAAGTACATTCAATGAGTAATAAAGTGCTTTAGAATCGATCACCACCACAATGTTAGCAGATTTAACAATCTCTGGCAACATTCTAGTTAATTGGTCTGCCATGCAACATTCTAGTTAATTGGGCTGCCGTGGAATTGTTTCTAAAATAGGAATAGGGTCTTCACGTTAAGACTTTTCCAAGTTCCACATTATGAACCAGATGCCGATGTAATGCAAATATACAACGGGCCATTAAATACAGATGAGATCCACGTGTCTCTATGTTGTCTATGTTCTTCTTTTTCCCTCGACTACTCACAGCCAGCATTGAAGTAGTTTTGGCATCTGGAGGTGGCCCTGTAAATCACAATTGCTGCGGGACAATAGAGGGACGCAATAGGAGGCCTCTTTGATTAATGAGCTACTGTACTATAACAAGTTGGGGGTAGATTAATTTATTGCCCCGTCAGCAAATCAGAGTATTTAACTCTCTCTCTTTGAACTAACAAAAATTGGCTTTTCTCACTTCCCTGAACTTTCACCACTTCATGTGCCACCATTTTATTCTGTTATGAAGATGCTGGGTTTTTTTTTTTTCCAGTGAGAGAATTCAGATATTAATGATAGGCTACCATTTTGTTTGTGGGTAAAACAAATTGTATTTATGGGACTCAAAATTTCAGACTGAGGAGCGGGGGGAGTAATAGATTTGTCCGCCAGGTAAGCATTAGCATTGTGACACCAACTTGGATCTGCACAAAGAGAATGATGATGTTTTCATTCAAATCCAAAATTATGTTTATAGCCTATGAAACTAAATGTCACCACAATAATAAAGTTGCTCATTCAATTTTGAAAGATGCAATTTAGACTCTTGTTGTTTATTGTACAAGACAATTTATCAAGAAATAACCGGTAAAATGTTAATAGACTTAATCAGATAACATATATATTTTTGGTAGATTTGTCACAAGCATATTCCTTCTTAGTAAATATTTGCAATATTAATTTATAAAAATACCGTAATGTCTTATGACATGCTTTTCTTTGATGTGAAGAAAGGAAAAAGAATCTCTTATTCATGACCCAATTTGAATTCACTCAAATTGTCCCGCTGGTGTGTTGTGTATGTCAGTGCAGGTGTTCCATCACATTAATTCAAGTTAATGAGAGGAACAGAGAAGGATAGACAGATTGGGGGAATTTGAGGATTAGAGGAGATGAGTATTGTGGATGTTTTTCTCTGGCTAATCCCTGTGATAAATGACTTGACTCCATTAAGTCTGCGGTGGCTGGCTTGTCATTTATTCAATAATCCTTCCAAGTGTTTATTTAATTTGGGTTCCAAACACATTATTACTATCCTACCAATGCAGATGTTTATGCTCAAACATCTGGCAAAATATGAGACTCAAGAGTTGTAAAACTATTCCGGTCTCACTAGTTGTGATGTTGTGAGTATAGGTAGCCCATGGTGCTCACTTTTATGCTAGCTGTAGTACACTCAATTATATATTTTGCAAAAGTGTGTTAAATTGTAGAGGAATTGCAATGACTTGCTATGTTTTTAATTGTTATTTCTATGCCACTCTCCTTATACGCAGTTGAACGCTGGCCAGCGGAGTTGCGCAACAGAACATCTACCTCAATGTGCCATACGCTGAAACTGATCTCATTTTCTTCGGATCATTTTTTTTTTTTTTTAAGATAGCTCAGACTGAATTAATGGGTCCACTACTTTATGCAGTCAAGTATTGCACTCCATTTGGGCTCAATTTCTTTAAGACATGTTTAATTAACAATTATTTCCACCCAATTGTCAGAATTCTAAAGAAATAATTAATTGGTTATCTACCAATTTATTTACACCGAACCAAAATTGTGACTCGTGCGGGATTAGAAAGCCCATGTATTAATTTGACACTTGATCTCAGATGTCATCTTTTGTCAGAGTTTAGATATGGTAGTTACTGAGTTCCTGCTCAGTAATGAATTGGCGGGCACTCAGACTATGTTTGATATTTTTTCACTGCCAGGCCCATTTGCAGAATAGTTATTGCTTGCTACAGCAAATGGCTTAAATCAATTCCTTCCAATCGAATACCTTTTTTTCCGCACTATAAGGCGCACCTAAAAACCTCCAATTTTCTCAAAAGCCGACAGTGCGCCTTATAATCATGTGCACTTTATATATGGACCAATATTGAGCCACTACAGCAGGCATGTCCAAAGTCCGGCCTGCGGGCCAAATGTATAAATATGTTATGAAATATGGGCAAAATTTTAGAATGGGCCACTCATTGAAGTTGCGCCTTATAATCCGGTGCGCCTTATATGTGGACAAAGTTTTAAAATGGGCCATTCATTGAAGGTGCGCCTTATAATCTGGTGCGCCTTATAGGACGGAATATACGTATATGTATAAAGTAATCTTGAAAGGTTCCAGTTATCCCAGACCCTAATGGAGAAAATAGATAGTGGATGGTTTCCCCAAATACTGTAATCCAATGAATGAGATTTTTAAGTGTATCTGTTACGTATATGTTTGGATGGTTACCACATTGTAATGCTACACGTCAGACTTACAAACTAAACTGCTGTGAAATTCACAGCAAGCACCACTTGAATTTATTCATTGCTTTTGCTCATGTTTGCACGAGGTTGCGGTCGCCAACTTTGCCCTCCCGCCCTAATGGAACACACAGCTGATAGATGGATTGGAAATTGAAGATTTGCCATTATTGAACAGCATCAATAGCTCCATTTGCACCACTGGCAGATCCACTTGCCTACAGCTAGCGGACAAATGTGTGTACGCTCTGCAGTTCAATGGGTCTGACACTGGTTATTGTTGTCTATTGCAACTGGAATAACACAATGCTAACCTTCATTCTAACCCTACTAGAAACACTTTATTTTCAATTCATTGTTTGGGTTTGCTCCCACTTGACACAGAAATTGAAACAACACGTGAGCAGGAGACGATATTCTCATGTGATGGTAGTTAAACGGTCAAGGGTCACTACATTACTAGAATATTTCAGAAATAGTCATGTCACTGTCAGTTCAAAATCATGTATTATATCTACGTGACTCAAATGCATTATACTTTGCTGACTGCTTTTCAAACATTGTTATAGCGGCATATGAACACCAGATTCTGTGCAGTATTTTCATTGTGTGTTAAGAATTGAAAATAACTAATTTGTCATTCCAGGTGTAATTCACAGATGCCCGCTAACCAGCATTGCTTCTTTTTACACGTGGATGTCATGAATCATAGTCTATGACGTGTGTGCCACTCCACACATTTTCCTCTCAGTTTCACTACATTGCCATCTGAATGCTGATCTGTTGCTCTCTCTAAAGTACTATCAATATGGACGATATTTCATTGGATTTTGAATTTTTGTCATTATTGTGAAAGCTCCTCACAAATCTTACCTTCACGTATGCCGAATGAGAATGTGTGTTTCTGCACCCGTTGATAGATCCAATCTGACAGTAGTAAACACACAGGAGAAAAGGCAATTTTCCTGGTGGAAACATGGTGCCCAGTTATGTGTGTATCCATATTCATACTTCGCATCTAATGTGTCCGTGTGCGTGTGTGTGCGTGCTTGTGAGTGCTTGTGTGTTTGGCAGTTTGCAATGATGGCATGCTTGAATGCACTTGATTTGACAAGCGCACTCTATGTGTACATAACTAAGTATTAGGCCTGTGCAATTAGTTTGTACAATAGGCAATGAATGGTTTCAACCCTGACTATTATTACATTTCATACCAACTCAAAAAAATGCTTTCAACTGATGGGCTGCTTTCCCCTTTTCTTACAAATAAAACGTGCTGTCATTTCATTTTATTGATGCTTTCACTTGAGTCTTTTTTAAATTAGATAGATTTTGTGCTTTTGAACTGGCAACAGAACACAATAAAAATAAAGTATTCTACTTTTAGGCATGGTCCATAAATATACAGTTACAACATCTTATATTAACTTTGAATTTTATGCAGTGTTGTAATGGCATAAAATAAATACTATCGCTGTACATAAGATACCATTAGGGGTGCTGGTTAGGGTTAGTTTTAAAAGCAGAATTATTATTATGTGTAAACCACATAAATTCTCTCTCTCTCTCTCTCTCTCTCTCTCTCTCTCTCTCTCTCTCTCTCTCTCTCTCTCTCTCTCTCTCTCTCTCTTGTGTTTCTGTTTTCATATTTCCTCAGCGCTTGTGGTTTTGCATGAAGACGTGTTCCATCATCGCATGGTCATAATCATACATTTTGCTCCAAGGATTACGAAGCTGTTTGCTTCATCATAGCCTCGACCTTATGATTCCTTTTGCCCACCAACTCATTTTTTCTTTTTTCTCGACTCTTTCCATGTTGCCGTACTTCTCAGTTGCCTTGCACCATGACTCATAGCATTAAACCTATTTAGTGTACTTATTCCATGAATGAGTAAATGCATACATACGTACATACGTAATCATATTCATCTTTTGACCTGAGACCCAAATGTCTTCAGAATACAATAACAAAGGAATTGACCTTACAGTTCCAATACTTTTGGAGGGGACCGTATATATGTATACTATCTGCTTTTAATCTTCCCCCTTTCTGTACTCCTGACAGATTACTTAATGTACATACTAAAACTTGTTGCTTGTAACCACCAGGAGCCAGCAAACTCAAAGGAAGACTGATGTTAAAATTTGGATTCAATGGGGAACATTTGTTTTCGTAAGTGGATTTATCTGAATTCCCCAGGTACTAAGTCAGTGTAGAAGAAAATGTATAGAGTGAGCACAGCACTCTGAAGGGCAGTATTTTAAAAGCTTGCATTGTGCTTCACTAAAAAAGACATTCGTTTTTGCGCAAGCCAAGAGCAGTAATTTCTGTATGACAACACCGAGCGATAAATTTAGCTTTAGTAGTCACTGTGTACAGGTAGAACCGGAAGTGTTAAAAAAATTCCCATCTGTAATGGTTTTACTCTGCAACAGTGTGATTTAGGTGAAGACTTAATGATTCCCTGTGAAGCTTAAATGTGATTTCGCCACAGGTTCACCTCATTTGTCATGATTTTCAAGAACACGGTTCACATGGTCCCCTTGTTTTCTGCCTTAAGAGTCGTTGGGGCAACTAAATCATGGTGGTGTCTCTTGAGGACATGCTCCAACTGAAATGGAGGCACACCGCCCTTCGAGCCAGATGCACCACTAAAATTATTTTGTGATCCTTTGGGGAGCTACGAAATATTGCTTTTTTCACCTCACGTTGCTTCTTTCGTTAGGGAGGAAGTGGAAGAAGATAATTCCTCACCATTACACATTGTGCAATTTCATATGAACTCAACCAGCTTACTTGAATTTAATTATCCCCAAAACAGTCCCGTTGATATGCATTTTTCTTTTCATTTGTCAAATGCCATATCCTACTCCTTTTGCACTTTTGAAATCACAACAGTAACAGTCTGCAGCTGTTAAAGTCAACAGCCAGAAATACTAAGGCCTCTGGGTATTGACTGAACTGCCCCGTTTGGTCGGATTTTATGAGCAGTCCAGCTACATGGGAATATATCGATCGGCCAAAGTGTTCCACGTACCCAAAGCCAATAGAAGACAATAAACCAACAGCAATTTCTTCTGAAAATGTATTACTGTAACGCAAGAGTGTCAAACTCATTTTTTTCCCCGGGCCGCGTTGTAGTCATAGCTTCTTTCGGAGGTCCATTATGACTTGTCAACCCAAATAAATGTATGAGCACCTCATATTATATACAGTAAAAGCTACAAAACAAACTGACAAATAACTCGTTTTCAAATCAGATGAGTTAAAAGTGGTCAAATATTTAAAAAAAAAAAAGATATTATTAAAAGTGAAGACAATTTGCAATTTTAGTAATGACACACGAATTTGATGCACAATTTGTCTTTGCGGGCCACATAAAATGATGTGGCGGGCCGTATCTGGCCTCCGGGCCTTGAGTTTGACACCTGTGCTGTAACGTATACCTTATATCTACTTTTCGTGTATGTGTCCATTTGGGGGCATTTGAATGACTCTCCATGCATTTAGTTAGAATCTGCTGTAAATTCCTTGATTACACGATCTCACGAAAGACATTCTAGTTTTTCAAGACGTCAACCTCCAAAATAGTCATTTTTCAGGTGACACCAAAAACTGTTGCAAACACGTTATTAATGCGTGCAAGACATTTTCAACACTTGACATTGGTCAATAATTTGTCAAAATAACACCCATAGTGACCAGTAGGATAGGTTTTTGGTTTTGCTGTGGTTTGGAATTTGAATCGCCAGTGCACAGACTTTCAAGTTCGTAGACGTAACAGCCAATCATAAATCTCTTAAAAAGGTTCCAGGTGTTATGGAGGTACACAGCCTGTATTGGGTTTTACAATAATGCTCATCTATATTTATCATTTCAATTTAACCTGTGGCGAGAAAGTGAACCGCATAGACTTTCTGTCGTTGAAAAGTGCTGGTGCAGTCTAAAAATGGGGTGATTGAATATTACCGTTTAATCTTCTTTTTGGTCATCTCCTTCTTCCTTGACAACCATGCCATGTTTCTATGGTTCAATAAATAGTGCAATGCCAGTGTATTGTATGTGGAGCCCCAAAACATCCAACATGGTCATCATTTTACCATTCATATCAGATGGAAGTTCATTTTGGAAATAATGATTTTCTCAATGAAGTGTTGCTCCCTCGCACTCAGACAACCCGAGACCATTGACACTCTCTTTACCTGACATGACAGCATGTGGCTACTATTGTGGCCCTTTTCTGAGTTCAAGGTTTTAGTCACCCTGCTGCAATTCTATTTTGGACATATTTATGTCTGGATACACTTCTTTGTTGCTATTTCTGTATATTGTAAGAAGTGAGGTTTGATCATTTCAACAATTCTCCCTTTTCCATTCCTCAGGTGCTGAAGGGCAATAAAAAGCTTAACCTCTCTGTACGCTCAGTGGGGAGGATTCCAGGCGGCTATGTGACCAACCATGTCTATACATGGGTTGACCCTTTGGGCCATAGTGTGTCCCCTCCTCCTGACCTACCTGAACATCACAGTGCCGCCCTCAGAAGAAGTGACAGCCAGCGACGTAGCAACATGCAGCTCCTGCAGGAAGGAGATGAGAAGAAGGTGAGGCTTGTGAGAAACTAAGCACTGTATGCCCAGTTGAATTCATGGTTAGTCCCTGCCTTCATTATGGACTTTTTAACTGTTTCTGCTTGATGTGACGCTGCGTACGAAATTTCACGCTTTTGTGCGTTTTTAATGTTTCATCGGGAAGTTATCGTTGTTATACTTCTTGAACCATCAACCTTCCTCAAAAGCTCTATGAGCCAGAAAACTAGAATATTAATGCATGTAAAAAGTCGTCTAAAGTACCTCATCTATCTCACTCCAAAATCTCGTCCACTTCCCCTGGAGGGACAGAGGAAGATGTTGCCTCTGTAATGGGCATTAATCTTTAAATGGACCTAAGACTGCCAAAAGTAACAGACTATTTATTTCACATTGAACGTTTTGTCACGTACATCGTTGTTTCAAAAAAAATTTGCGGAAATATCTGTACACATACCCCAGCCACATTACAGGGTACATTTGTGTTTGGTTTCCTTGATAACAATCACAAATTAACATTCGGCATGGTTAAGCCATTACTGAACCTGTCTATGTGTAAAACTAAATTCTATGCATCATAAAAGAAGTGTACTATGCTGATCTGAATGAACATAATAGTTTCTGCGCTGCAAATTAAGAAATGGCAAGAAAATAGTGGAAAATAATAAATGGTATGTTAATGAAATAATAAAAAATAATATGAATACTTTTCTTTTTTTTTCATTCTGACAGCATCTGAGTCAGGTTGCCAGACTACGGCTGGGAGATATGGCTATAAAATAATATGGCTTTTTTTTTTAAATTATTTATAACGATACTGTACTGTGAATTATTCTAACAAAAGTGTTTCATGTACTAATACAGCTGCTGAGGCTGTGTCACTATATAGTATGTGCACCTGGAATTTGAAATGTAAGAATTCTGGAGAGTGGCTTCTCATTCCAGGTTATATCTCCTTTCTTTCTACATGCCAGGTGTCTCTATAGCAGGGGTCACCAACATGGTACCCGCGGGCACCAGGTCGCCCGTGAGGACCGCGTGAGTTGCCGGCAGGGCTGTTCTGAAATTAGCTCAAATAGCGGCACTTATACACAGTGAGCTGCATCTATTTATTTTATTTTTGCTATTCTTGTTTAAATCACACATGTGAACTGGAAATGACAATTAATAATAACACATAGGTAAAGCTAAATTGAGCAAATTGGCTATTTCAGAAGTGTGTCAAACTGGTAGCCCTTTGCCTTAATCAGTACTCAGGAAGTAGCCCTCGTCATAAGAAAGGTTGGTGACCCCTGCTCTAAAGCTTTCAGAATTGCTATTTGTTTGAATCATGATCAGTTCTGTGTGTTGAGGGGGAAAGATATGTGTTAAAATACAAAAGGGTTTGGATCTTTCCTTATGCATTTAACAAATGTTCTGAAGGCTGGGGGGGATGCATTCCTGAAAATATTTAGTTTGTCTCAATGTTTTGCTGTGAGACAATAAGATAGAATGACAAGATTTATTTTTTTCTCTAAATGTGACTTGTTTCTATCTGGAACCATTCGAGAACTGACTTGAGCAAATTTCATGGTGATTGATATAGGTCAACTTGGTTTTGGATGATGGTCGATCCCTGGGCCTTATGATCCGAGGGGGTGCTGAATACGCGTTGGGTATTTACATCACTGGAGTGGATCATGGATCAGCAGCAGAGTGTGGAGGGCTCAAGGTATGGTGACTCTGTCTTTCTTGCTATTGCTCATTTTCATCAAACTCGCGTAAAATTAGACTAAACATTTTGTGTGGTTGCTGGCTTTCCCAAAGGAATCGCAGAGGTAGGTTGCACTCATGTGCAACAAAAAAAATGTTTATATGCTGCAATTCTTTGAATGTGTAACCTGTGTGTGATTCAAAAGCTGGCATAACAAATATACAACAATTCTCATTTGGAATGTTGACCTGGCAGCAGACAACCTCATTGAGACATGTTTTACTTTTTAGATTGTCAGTCCGCACTTGTAAATAAGAACTTGTTCTTAATTGTTTGCCTGGTTAAATAAAGGTTAAAATAAAGGTTAGGTTCAAACCTTTGCTAATCGAGACACCACCGAGACAGTTTTATGCTCGGAGAAACATTTAGACTAGATTTGACACTTTCCTGAAGAAAAATACAAAACTGTTTCTTATAGAGTGGATTAATACCTGGATGTCTTTTTAAAAACAAAGGAGCCCTATATCCACCTATAATGAAATTATACATTTAGTTTGCAGAAGGTTACTGTTAACATGTTATCTATCAGCCTGACAGTTGAATTGTGGATATTTTCCAATTACTCTCGCTTTCTCCTACATGCATGTTTTGTTGGCTGAGAGTGAATGGCTGTCGCTGTGTATCTGTCTGCTGATGGATTGGTAAAACCAAGCATGTGGCTTAGTCACCTTCCCTGTGATGTCGAACAAGATCGGCAGAAAAGACGATGGATGGATGGATGGATGGATGGATGGATGGATGGATGGATGGATGGATGGATGGATGGATGGATGGATGGATGGATGGATGGATGGAGGGCGGATGGTACATCGGTAGATTTCTTCTGACTGCTTTTCACCTGGCTTAATTCTTAATTTATGTGTTTTGTTTTAAAGTGGATTTTTTTATCAGAAGACTGTTGATAATCACATTTAACATCTGATACGCAGACAATCTCTTCCCTTCGATACTTCTTTTCAAGCATTTTCTCTCAAAGATGTGGGCGGTTGCTATGGATACCACAGTAGCAAATGTGAGTGGGATCACACTAGTGATCTAACAGATCTAACAAACACAAGACACCAAAATTATGAAATTGAATTATGAATTGAAACCTTACTTTCTTCAATGATGGCATAAACCATCCTCCACCATTTAACCAAATTGGCAATTCTCTCAATTCTAGATCTGATTACTTTCTGTGACATGTACTGTATGTTAGAATACTTACACTCTGTATTACTACTGGACTGATAACTAATTCCTTGTGTCTCTGTGTGGAAGGAAGAGTGATTTTGATCCCGACTCTGTTGCTATGAAGCAGCAATGGACTTCTGGGTCTTGGCGTACCACAGAGACTTGATTGATTTAAATCTTGCTAGCAGTTTGACAACTGCATGCTCAACTTTCAAGTGCCATTTTGAAATTGTATTTACTTACTGCGAGGACAAATAGAATCATCCCAACAAATGTGGGTTAGATACCAAAATAAATAAGGCAAGAATACAAATCCTACTCCATGCTCCAAAAATGTTCTAAATATTGTCTCGTCTCCTTAAAAGGAGTTAATTGAATGTTTTTCATGGTTTGTGAATAAACGTTATATATATATAGTTTGTTCTTTTCTATTAGGACAAAGTCTGCCAAATAACAACTCTCAACCAAGAAGTATGAGAAAGGTCAGCCCTGCCCAATGCCCTATTGTTGCTGTTGCCCTGGTTCAGTTTAATTTCATTAAAGTTGGGAGGAAAAGGTCATCCCTGCAGTAAAGTCAAAACAGTTGTCATGTGAACAGAACAAAATTTCTATCACTCAGTCCTTGAGGCTTTATTGCTATCGTTGGTTTCAGTTTGAATCTAAATGGTTTACTTCTAGGGAACATTTTTACCAGAAGAATGTGAACATGATTCCATTAAAGTTTTCAGGATTATGCACAGAGCAACATTTTGTCACGAGCAGACAGAACGACCATGTGCTGCACGGACTTTTTGAATTAAGGGAAAAGGGAAGTCGATTGCTGGTCTATAGGTTTGGTGTAGCTAGGTGGCTGAGTGGGACCTGCTGAGTTTTTTAGGGTACACCCTGGATGGGTCAATTACAGAGCACATATACAACTACAGTGATCCCTCGCTATTTCGAGGTTCGTCATTCAGTGCATCGTGGGTTTTAAAGAGTATTAAACATTGCGGATAGTTCGGTGCTTTTTGCGGCGTCACTTGGAGCGTGGGGCTTTGTCTGCCCATATGACTTTACAGCACACTATTGGCCGGTAGAGGAGACGGGACCGATGGGAAAATGTTGATTTGTATCCTTGCTGTTGATTGGCTATCTGGTAGAGGAGACAAGACCAATGGGAACATGTTGATGTGTATCCTTGCCGCTGATTGGCTTACAGCTGTAAGAGCAGTTTTAACCACACTGTATCTCGACCTCCCGCAATCCCGCTATGTAACCACTCTTCCACTTCATTTGCCTCCACAAATTCAGCAGGATCGTTTTTTTTATGGTGTTGTGACTTTGTGAGTTTTATTGAAGCCTTAAAGAACGTTTCTATAGGTCCGTTTATCTTTAAAATGTTTAAAAAGTGTACAGTAAAGTGTTTCAAAATACAATAAAGGGTTATAAAAGTCCTGACTCCATATCTTGGTCTTGGAATCAATTATCAGTGATAAACGACGGATCAATGTATTCATATTCAAATACAAAGTAATGATCAATTCAAAGTCTTCAATTAACCAGCCATTCGTATCTATGGATTGTGTGAGGAAGCCGGAGAAAACTCAAAAAAATGCAAAATCCACGCAGGAAGGCCGCAGCAGAGCAAAACATCTCGACCATGTTTTCAGCCCCATGCCCCCATTATTTTTTATTTCATATGTAACATATAAGTCATATTTTCTGAGTTTGATCTCATCATTAAGTTTGATTTTTTTTTTTTTTTTCCCTGAACCCCAAGCCTAAACATTGAATTCACATGAGGGTTGTCTAACTAAATGAAGTGAACTGTGAGCATGTTAATGGCTCCAGGCCAAGGATTTCTCATTTGCACAGGGGTGATTTTCCATCCTGTGTGATGATAAAGCAATCCTGCTGAGACAGCACATAACAGTGTGACAAAAAAAGAGGCTTAGCAAACAACAAGGTCATTTACTGACATTTCAGTCATCTGGCATCTAGCAATAACTCACAATGACAGACAACTATAGATGACCATATTTCAATGGGTGGCACAGTAATCAGAAGATTGGAATGAATTGTATAAATTCTGAACGTACTTTAAGGTACAGTTGCCGGCTCATACTGTGCCCTTTTTTAAATACAGGTGCTATGTGACCTAATTTAGCTACATGGAACAGTCTAAATATCGATTGACTGCTAGCGAAGCTTGTTTATTTCCACCATTTGTAGCAGTATGAATGTGAAACAACATGACTCTGGTGTGCCTGAATATTGCAAGACAGAAGGCAAGTTCACTTTTTCTGTCTTCGATAAATATGAGATTCAAATTGGGGACCACATATAGACAGCCGTAAAGCGTGATTGCTACCCAGAGGTCCATTGATCAAAGTCAGACCTCTTAACAGGCACCTCGCCTTTCTCATACACACAAGCCACAAGGGACCATTTTAGGGAGTGAATAACAACTGCTGCTTGCTGTTAGTATCTTGCACTGCTGTTTTGTTTTGCTTTTTGTGCTCTCTACTTACTCTACTGTTGGGGAATCATCTTAGTGGGTCGTTTCTTTACACTGTGCTCCAAATTACCAAGCCCTGGTTTTTGTTCCTAAATATTCAATACAATTCAAAGTGAATGAGATTTTTTGATAAGCATCCATTATTCTGCCTTGAAATTTTATTATATAAGCCCCGCCTCTTCGATGTCACCTAAACAATTCTGTCATCCGTTGCACTTGTAAATCTGTAAATAGTTTGCACCCTAATCATATTTAACTGCACAAATATTTTCTGACATTTGTTTTGAGGTACGGTGTATTGCCATTCATTAACTCTGATTTTTCTTGAAGGATATTCAAAGTACTGCCCTTCACACACTCTGATTTTTCTATGAAGATTGTTCCACATGTTATCAATAGGGTTGCAGTATGTATGTATGTATGTATGTATTTACGTACGTATGTATTGTATTTAGGTAAATCTTAAATGGTAGATTTTGCAACATGGGATTTGATGTTGTCTTCCATGACAGTCATTTTACTTCAGAAAAGGTGAGGCAACGTTTTTTTATATTTCATACACAAGGCAACTCAATGTACTTCACAGAAAACGCTGCTCTTTGTAAATCATGTCAGGAAATGTTCAGTTCGAGACTGCACACATTTTGCAGAGGTCATTTAACACATGAAGCCATCCTAAAGGGACTTCCCATCTGCCTCGCCATTATTTTAGCTCAAAACATCACTCCACCACCTCCTTGCCAACGTTACAGCCTTATTGGAACATGGTGGCCATCCACCAAGCATCCAAAATTCCATCCATCTGGACCTAACAAAGATGCACATATTCATCAGTGCATGAAACTTATAAAAAAAAAAGTAAAAATATTTCTGAGCCCACTTCAGTCAAATTGCCTTGTGTGATTGGTTAGTGGTGATGGAACTAGGACTCCAGAGACAACAAGACCTGCTTGCTGCTCATCAAAATTTTGAGATTAGCAATTCCATGCTTTTCATTAGCAAAACTTTTAGTTTTCTCCTCTTTAAGCGTAAAACCTATATCCTAGGCTTTTTTTAATATTGAATTTACGATCAGAATACAAAGAGGACAAACAATACTTGTTTAGCAGTCTCTTATCACATTTTTCACCTGTTTCATCAGTATTTTTCTAGTTTTATATATAGTGTACCCTGATTTATTGTTATGTGTTGCCCATGTTTATTTTTTCTATGCATACCATGTACAGATATCTCAATTACTGTATTATTTCATATTATGGTTCTGAATTTTTCTTTTTTTTTTGCTTGAAGATTGTTGCCTGTTAGGAATGGGGTCATGCAGTCCAAGTGATGCATCGATCAGTAAAAAGAGATTTACCGACCTTGACTTTGCCAATAATGCTGCAATATGTCCTTGTTGCACTGGACAGCCTGTCTCGGGGATCAGAGAGCTTTGGACTGTATGTGTCCTGGTTAAAAATGAATATCCAGGTCTTTTGTGACTTTATGACTTGTATGGATATTTGCGAATGGTTCCACCATGGAAATACTCGAGTTTTACTTGCCTTGGCATGCCTCTTGTGACTATCCCCATGAAGTCAAGGGCTGAATGTGCTGTGTAATGGAGCCTCTGAACCAGACTATTTGGAAGATTTTAGACTGTCCTTCAGGAAAAATCTGACTTTATCTCTCTCAGGAGACCCAAGTTGGACAAAGCCAAATGCCGCATTATCCGATAACTCTTGTTTTCCAGTCTAATTATCAGCTGATAGGAAGTGTGCCAACGTTGAATTTACTGCATCTGTGCAGAAAACAGCTAGAGTGGATATGTTTATGTTTATTTACCATAAAATACTCTTTGAAATAATCATTGATTGTCAAATAGAAAGGAGTGATGACCAATCAGAAAGTAAATTAACATTTCCACTGCTTTTCCATGCCAGAAATGGTGGCGTAACATTTTGAGTGTGAATGCAATTGGTTCTCAAAATTCTTTTCCCACAGTAGAAATGACAAGGGAGAGAGTAAGACACTAGCTCAGACATGGGCAAACTACGGCCCGCGGGCCACATCCGGCCCACGGGGCCGTTTAATCCGGCCCGCCAAACCTGAATAAATTGTATTATTAATTTTTTTTGGGGTCATTTTCCCTGCAATTACTATGTTTCCCCAGTAGATGGGGAAGCGCCCGCCCGCGCATTTACTCCCGGGAGCCGTGTCAGAAAGCTCGGTGCACACTCACAAGTGCGTGTGCGTACTCAGTAGTACGTAGTAATTTCATCTATCAGTGCCGAATTTCGAGTGCAGGCTGTGACGTCAATATTCTCGTAATTCGCGCGCTGAGTTTTCAGATACAGTTTTACGCTAATGCCACCCACAAACCTTCCCCTGGAATCCTTCCATCAAAATGAGTGGCCCGAAGAAAAGAAAGGTGGACACTGAGTGCCGAATGTTAAAAAAGAGTAGACAATTTGGCTCGACCTACGTGTGTGAGAAGACGTTCAGCCACATGAACGTCAACAAAGCCCGTCACAGATCTAGGTTAACGGACCGACACCTCGGCTCTAATCTAAGAATTACCACAACAAATTTTACTCCAGACTATGATGCACTAGCAAAAAAGGGAAACCAACAATACTATTGATTTCTTTATTACTTTATTTACATGTATTCTTTCACTGATTCTTCAAGATGATGTATTTGGTCAGAATGTTTGCCGTTGGATGTGATTTCGCCTCATTAGATAAACATATTTCATAAATCTGACCTGCAGGCGCTGAAGTGATGGAAAATGTTATTCATCATAACAGTGTCGTATTTAATAAGAATCACGGAAAATACATAGTTTTTTGGTGAAATATTTTTTAATGCTGTTAATAAATGCATTTGTTTTCAAAAAGCTTTTTTTAATATCCATGCTTTAGTATCTACTGAAAGTAAAAACCTTTTATGCAATGACCTTTACATGTTATTTATATTACTTCACACAAACACTACATCCATCTGCTCCTGCTTCGGCCCCCCGGTCAAAATGTAGAACCCAATTCGGCCCGCAAGTCAAAAGGTTTGCCCACCCCTGCACTAGCTGCTTCTTGTAGAACTCTTCCATTTCAGAATTTAGTTGAGAACTTTTACTTTGGAGGCCCTGTGGCACTTACTGCCTCTCTCGGGTCAAGTTACATAGCTAGTATGCCAATAAAATGATTGCTAGTTATTGAATGCAACCTTTCAGCTGTCTTTTTGTCTGCTCCCAATCGCCCCCCACATCACCCTTCCAGTGGGGGGAGGGGGCGGGGGCTGTTAGAATGAGAAGACAGAGGAGATGATTTGTCCCAAGCGAGTCACAATTTCCATATAAATCTGCCTATAACTGAAGTGAATCATTTCCTTTCAAACATGATTTGGAAACCAGCGAGCACAGAGGAAGGAAACAGGGACGATATTTTATTACACAGTGCTGCTACTCCAATAATGTAGATTGTCTGCATTGTCTGATTATCTGTCGAGGCTCACTTCCTCAGATGTGTGCATTGATGCTGTCATGAATGAATGTGAACAAAAAGCGTGTTTTTCCTTGCATCTAAGTTAATTGTGTTTCCTTTAAGAATGGCAAATTGACATTAGAAGTGGAATTATCTGAGTAGGCCTTGCAAACCACAGCTAGCAATTTCTCTCTCTCTTTCTCTCTCTCTCTCTCTCTCTCTCTCTCTCTCTCTCTCTCTCTCTCTCTCTCTCTCTCTCTCTCTCTCTCTCTCTCTCTCTCTCTCTCTCTCACACACACACTCTACCTCCCAAAGTCAGTACTGATTACAAATTAAACCGTTGAAGAGGTTTTTGTACACAATTTTACCAACGTGTTTAATAATGTAATTAAACTCAAAATAAATACCCTTAGAACAATTTGTGTGGGCTCAATGTTTAGTAAAATTAATATTATTCCTGTACTTGAAAGTCTTAAAAGCCTGCCTTGTCTACAAATTGCTGCAACATGAGCTGACTTTGTAACTGTAAATTCTTCTGTGATTCCGTCCAAATCATGATGAAAATTCAATACAACTTGTAACATTTGAGTAAGTGCAAGCCTTTGTTACTTTTGTCCTCTTCACGGAAATTATTATCCAACAGCATCATTGATCGTTCACATCCTCCGACGGCTTTTGTTGTATTGCATTGATATAACTTCCTCTCGGCATCTCTAGTGCGCGGCCGAGATTGACCACAGAAAATAAATGCTCTTGACGCGGCGCAGGGCCTATCTTGTGTCAAATAGAGGCGTAATGAAAGAGGGGGATAGGAGAATGGCGAGCAGAATAATGAGAGAGAAAGAGAGCGAGGAAAGGACAGAAAGCAATATACGTAACGAGTAGAATGCAGCAAAAATGCTGGACCTATTATTCCGGAATCACAATCAATACTCATCAAGGCTTACAATCAGTTGTCTGATTGTAACTGTTATTCACAGGTCCAGCCCCTTACTCCGATTAATGACGATTTAACCATGTCCTATACCAACAGATGAGCAGAAACATGAATGCAGTTGTGGTAATACGACAATACTGTCAATGCTTGTATCTCACTTAAGTAGAAATGATAAACCTCTCAGGAATTGTGTAAATGCTAAGACATTTTTCGTACGGCGCCAGGTGATGCACAACACAACCTCATGCAAATGCCAATATCATGAGAATAAACCCCCTCTGGTTTGCCTGCAGCAGGTATCGCCTTAAAGTAATTTGACTGGATTCTTAATAGTTTATTTTATTAGTAGTTTTAATTGAAGAAGGGAGCGCTTGCTCCTTGTATTTGCAATCCCACAATTTGAAATCTGGAAAAAACTGAAAACATCACAGCAAATATTGCTCTAGGGGATGTCAAACACAGTGCAAAGTAATGAGCGGTTATTGCCACTTTTTAGTCTCTTTTGTCAAGCAGAGCTGGAACAAGATGCTTACTATAATCGAGTTTTTGAATCCGTCCCTGAGGCTTTAGTTCTACCTGTCGGCTGTGATGGCAACTGTTTGCTGTGGCTGCAGTGTCTGACCTCAGAGCAATGTCACTTTTTTGCTTTTATTCATTGTAGGAGTCAAACCATTCTATGTCCCTTTTGCATTTGAAATGGCCTGACTTCAAATAAAAACTAAGAGATTGTGAAGGTATCAAATGTAAAAAAAGAATCTGTGGACGAGACTGGAGCCGTGGTTTAAATCAACGCCTGACACATGAGAGTACGTTTGATGTTGTTTGAGTTCAAGCTCATAGCAGAGCATAAACAAACTTTATGTGGAGAACTTTGTGTGAAACTGCGGTTGTTTTTAAAGTGTTCTATAAATAGAGTTGAGTTGAGAGTTGAGAAAAGCATCAGCAATCAGTCCATACTTATATTGCTCTTTACGCAATACCAAATTTAACACTGCAATATTACATTACTGTGTGTGACAAATGTATACATTGTAGAGTGCTTGACAAATTGTTTGGACCACCAGTTATAAAAATGTGATGCACCATTGATGAATTCACTGAGCTCCTGATATTTTACCATTTAAAGCAGGATTGAGGAATTCCAAACCCAATTCACCTATTTACACTCAGCTACAGAATCATGAAAATGGAAACATGAAAATTATCGGGGTTAATAGTGCCATGAACTTTGCATTTGTTGTTGATCCATAATTTTGTTAAGGAGCAGACAATACATCTGTAGGCAGGGTCCCAAACATGTAACCAAAACATAATACAACAACCTAATTGTTTCAATCACCTCTACCTCCTCCATCTGTTGTTACCTCTCTATGACCTTTGACCTGTGTACCTATGCATGTTACAGTCTCTGGCCAGCCCGCCCTTGCAATCTTGCCCCTCCACCACTCCTTTCTGTTCCTTGCCCTCGTCGCAGGTCGGGGATCAAATTCTGGAAGTAAACGGCCGCAGCTTCTTGAACATCCCTCACGATGAAGCCGTCAGAGTACTGAAGTCGTCGCGGCATCTGATGATGACGGTAAAAGATGTGGGCCGCTTGCCTCATGCCAGGACAGTTGTTGGTGAAACAAAGTGGATTGCCAGCTCCCAAATTGCAGAGAGCTCCGCAAACAGCAGTATGGCAGGGTAAGATTACCAAAAGAATGTGTATTGGACAAAAGATCTTCGATGCAGACACATCTTTTAATAATATTGATTTCCCTTCAAAGAGTATTTATAATAAAATGTTCATTACATGCCTCCTCCCACCGTTGCTTGGGTGGAATTGCCCTTGTGAACATTCTATACAGTTAGAGCAATAGTGGCAGAAGTGGCTGTTGTTGCTTTATTTTTTTTCCAAGACAAAATTATTCTCTAGTTTTTTTTTTTTTTATATTTGTTTTGGAGTATTCCAACGTTGCTGTTCACACGAGGTCACATAAAAACCCATTTGGAGACTGTCAAGAGCATGTTGTCACGTATATACGTCACTCATTTGAGGCCATTTTGAATAATCAACCATTCCACCCCATCCCAAAAAAAAATACCTTAAAAATGGCAAACTAATGAAAGAATATCATATCTCAAAATAACGTGTTGTAGAGATATCAAAGCAAAGTCACATGCAGTCACATGAGTGACATGAGTATAGAAAGTGTTACGTGACAATCTTTTTTTAAGACAATCAATTTTGATTCATTCATCAATTCATTTTTGAAAGGGTGGCAGTATTTGCTTAGCCATATTTAGCTAAGGCGGACAGAATGGAAAAACAGGCCAGTTCCATTCATAGAGCACAACTTTAATCTTCAGTATCTTCCAGCAGGCTTTCTACAATATCCACCTACGTACTTGACCTTTGACAGCAAGTGGGCATTTAAGATCGGCAAAGCTGATGATAATTGGAAAAAAAGGAAAAAAAAAAAAGAGACCCAAAGAAGACAGATGTGTTTATCTTGTGCCAACAATTTAAAGAGGAACATTTATCACTGACAAACATCAACATAGATCGCTCTTAGCCATTAGCATAATGAAAGATAGCCAGATGCTTGGGATTTAAGAGCAGCATGTGCAGAAAACTGGAAAATGTGTGCCAAATGAAGAAGACACCAGAAAATACCATCTCCTTCACCATCTTATACGACATCAGACATCCTTCCATCTGATGGCAACTATCACACGCGTTCTTCATATAACAAGCAGCAACTGCAGCTTCACTGGAAAAGGCCAGCCTTCTTTTGAAAACGTCACTCATCTTCTTCTCATGACTCGGAGTAGTGCTTGGTCCCAACAAGCGAAGTAAAGTCGAATATACTGCAAATTCCAGACCAGGTTTCATTATGAAAACATATCCAGACACAACGTTGAAATCTCCAAAGCAAATGTAGATATATAACATTATACTACATCAGGGGTGTCAAACTAATTTTTTTCACGGGCCGTATTGTAGTCATAGCTTCTTTCGGAGGGCCATTATGACTGTCAACCCAAATAAATGTATGAGCACCTCATAGTATATACAGTAAAACTACAAAACAAACTGACAAATAACTCGTTTTCAAATCAGATGAGTAAAAACTGGTTAAATATTTAAAATAAAAAAATATATTATGAAAGAGAAGACAATTTGCAATTCTAGTAATGACACACGAATTTGATGCACAATTTGTCATTGCGGGCCACATAAAATGGTGTGGCGGGCCGTATCTGGGCCCCGGGCCTTGAGTTTGACACCTGTGTACTACATTATACATTTTGTTAAACAAAAAATATGTGCTAGAATATCCTTTGTTCTGTCGTGGTTATTGCATTAGTTTGCGAAAGACAAATGGCCCGCTGTCTGTGACTGCTTCCATCCATATGTATCACTACAAGACATGAGAAGTTTTTGTTAGATTGATAACTAGCGTAAATCACTTTTGAAGAACTGCTCTTTGTTGTTGTTGTTTTTTTTTTACACATTTTCTATGGTTATGACAAATTTGTTGTTAAAATGTCCTTGCCGTCCTGTCTTTTCTTCTGCTCCTTTCACACTGCCATCACGTAAAATTTTAACTTTCAGACAGACCACAAAAAAAGTAGTTACAAAGGGCGCTTTGACATGCAAATTGGAAAGCAGTTAAATAAATTCAGGTCGACCAAGGTCAAATCTCATCCAGTTGCTTCACAACAACACGGTACCAGGAAGCAATCTAGGAGGGCAACTAAACCCCACCTCCCATTTTTTTTATAGCTCCCTTCTTCCCCATACGTGACTGTCAACACCAGAAAAGTCAATAATAAACCTGACTGTGTGCAAACTGGGCAGAGTACTCAGTTCCTGCGTTAATGGAATAAAATGCTATCAAGCATACAACGTACAGCAGACTAAAACGTAAAAAACATAAAAGTGTTGATTCCATGCCGCGTCACAATAATCTTTATATGATAATGCCATCATTTGTGTGCACAATCATCTGCTTCTCTCATTGCCTGCTGTCTCAATTAGTCTCCATTTCCTTCTTTCACAGCTATTCTGTTGACCAGGGAGCTTCTGGTGCTGGGAAGGTGAGGTTTACAAAACACAATATTTGCTCATCTGTGAGTACCATTTATTTGTGCGTGTCGACGTGGGCTTTTTAATTACCTATCTCTTAAGTGCATTTGTAAATGCACTAAAATACAGTATTACCATTCTATCCACACTAATTTACTAGAATGTTTTTTTTAGGGCTCTTTGATTTGTTCATCTTTTGAATATGTTTATTTCTTTCAATAAGAAATAATGGAAATTTTTAAAAAAAAACTGTAGGGGTTCAATTTATAGCTTTTAGTAACCATGTGTGTGAATAATAATGCTTATTTAAGTGTCAAAATTTTAATCCTAATATTCTATCCACTAGCATACTAGGTAGCTTATAAGAAAAGTAAAAATGTCATTGTGTCTTTGCACTGTATTTCCTTTACATTTGAGATATTTTCCAATTATGAGCGTCAACTGTCTAGTATTTAATTCTGGTTAGTCATTTAAATTTGTTACATTTATAAGTGGAACGGGTAGGGGGGTGTACATATATGCCCTAAAGCAGAGGTGTCAAACTCATTTTTGTTGTGGGCCACATTGTCGTTATGGTTCCCCTCGTGGGGGCCAATAATCACTTATAAGTTATATATAAGTTATATCATCGCATACACATAATAAAAATCCAGTAAAAAAAAAGTTCAACAACTTCCTAATTGAGTTTGAAAGTGTGATTTTAACAAAAGATCATTGTAATAGTTCACTGTTATTAAAAGAGAAGATAATTTACAGTTTTGGTATTTTAACAAGAAACATTAAGTTGTTGCTTGTGCGGGCCACATACAATGATGTGGCAGACCAGATCTGGCCCCCGGGCCTTAGATTTGACACCAGTGCCCTAGAGCAGCGGTGGCCAACCCGCGGCTCGCGAGCCGCATGCGGCTCTTTGGCTAGTTTCATGCGGCTCTTTTACGTTCATATCAACATTTGTGTTATTTTTCGTGCGTATTTGCTTCGCTTGAGTTCAATATGGTATTTGGTCCAACGCGCATGCGCGTGAGGTGAATTGGTTTTGCCCGCTTTTTTTATGAATGGCGACTGTGACTACGGGGCCCATTAGGTCCAGAAGGCTGACAAGACGCTTGCCAAAATGGCAAGGAAAAAAATGCACAGCTAAACGAATATATGACGATGAACACAGGACGTTTTTAACAGAGTTAAAGTTGTTTTTTGTTGAACGCTATGGCAAGCCATTCTGCCTATGTCGGACGTCATTGGCGCATTTAAAAGCTTCAAATGGTCAGCGCCACTTCAGCTCACTTCATGCCAATATCGATAAGGACTTTGCAAAAGGGACTGAATTTCGCAAGCACAGTTTGGAGACTTTGAAAAGTCAGGCAGAAAAATAGGTACAGTTTTCAAAAAAATTACGAAGCACTCAGAGACTGTCACACTTGCATTGTTTTCAACTGGCTTGGAACATTGCACGGGCTAAAAAGCCATACAATGAAGTGGAGTTCGTTAAAATATGCCTCAGTGCGTTATTGAAATCTTGTCTCCTGAAAACGACGAACTCAAACGAATGTCTGTCCCGCCACACATAGTAGTGAAAAAACTTGTGTTTTTGTTGTGGAATTTGTTGAACTGAGAGTTTGTCTGTGTGAGACCAATGCACACAATGCTCATTGTTGAAAATGTGTCTTGGTCTGTGGTTTTAGTACTGTAGGAGTCAATTTGTCATTATCATGTTGGTGCGTGACATAATAATGTCACACAATAAATTTGGCTGAGCAGAGGAGTGTGTGTGCGTGTGTGTGTGTGTGTGTGTGTGCGTGCGTGTGCGCGTGCGTGCGCGTGCGTGTTTGTGTGCGTGTGTGTGTGGGGGGGGGTGTTCATGTGTGCTCATGTGTATGATGTGGCTCTTTGCGATGACACAGTAAAAAATGTGGCTCTTAGTCTCTGACTGGTTGGCCACCCCTGCCCTAGAGGAACAGAATTGCCCTCTCCTCATCAACATACTGTACTATCTTAGCAAGCATGGATTTAAAAAAAAAAAATCTATTTCTATTACATGTACTACACCACTACCTCTCATATTTTTTGGAATTCCCAAAGTCTTAATTGGTTGAAGTTGACTTTTAAAATAAGTTCAGGCTGTTTTGAAATGAAGAAATATAAGGCAGAATGTTGGAAGAGACAGCTGCTGATGGGAGGGGAGGGGGTGTTAGAAATAGCTCACATTTCATTACCGAGTCTTTGATGGACAATCATTTTCTTGACAGATGGGGAAAAGGTACAAGAGGGAGATGGGAGATATTTAGAGATATATTAGTTCCAGACAGCTGGTGTAAAGAGGGTTTAAAAACAATCTGTTTACACAGCACAGCTATTCCTGTAATTAACCAAACATTCAGGCACACAACTTATGACGTGCTGTTTCAGGGCACTGGTAACAGGCGAGAAAACAGCAAATTATAATACTGAACTGAATATAAATGGGGCATTTGATAAACATTGTACGTTGTAAGCGATGAGGATTTTGTTTCGGTCGACGCGGATTCCGATATTCGGCAGGATAAAATTCCGATAACCGATTGAGCTGATTAATTTGTATTATTTTATTATAAGCATTACATTCGACTGTTTCACATTATTTTTCCTTTAGCTTTACAACAGAGAGTCTTATGTTGTAATATCTTAAAACATCTGTAAAATTGCAAATAAATAAATCCACCTAATTTTTTCTCAATGGCCGATTAAATCTGCCTTACTTTTGTAATAAAGATGTCAATTTATTCATCATTTTAAGCCCATGAACAATTCAGTAAATCATTATTGCTCTCACACCCTTGATCTCTACTATCAAGACGTTTTATATTTCTTCCAAGTTTAGGCTACTTAGACTAAGCACATTTTAGGAATAAAACATTATGTAAAATGTGTGCCAGTGGTCTTGTCTTGTAAAGGCATCTAATCACTCAGTTGCAGCAGCTACAATTAACAAAACACATTTGCCAATTGTGCTCTGGTGGTGTGCACAAACATCTGTGGCAGTTTAGCTTGTCCCACCTGTCATCCTGAGATAGTTTGATGTATTTTCTAGGAATTGAGTTGACACATTGAGTGGACTCTATCCATTTTTTAATTATTTTTTTTATTTAATGGGTTCAGTAAACATGTCAACTTACGCCAGCTGTGAGATGTGCCACATTTGTAACACTGTAAGAAATTATCATCCCATTAAGTATGTTGTAGGGTGCCAGTTTAACTATCTTTTATTATTTGATTGTGATAGAAGACTCCAGCAACCTAGCTAGGCAAGTCTGCTCATTCTACCATTGATTTAATTTTTTGGGATTATCATGGTGAAAGTGAAATGAAAGTGTCAAAAGAAATAACAATATCTGTAGATTTTAATGTCTGGATGTAAAATAATGAAATTTCCAGAATCCTATCTTACAGGTGTTCCTTATGGGTTTTTTTTTTGTAAAGTCATTATTAACTGTAATGAGTCCTTGTAGTTGGTTCCTCAACACAAAGTACAACAAGGGAATCGTAGCGAGTGTGAAGTGCCTCATGGTCTAGTCTTTAGGTTTGGGTCTTTGGGTATGTTAAATGATGGTGGTGTTTTGTTTTAGATCAATTTGTTTCAAATCATGAAATTTCCAGAATCCTACCTCGTGGGTGTTTTTTTTTTTTTTTTGTAACGTGATTATTAACTGTGATTAGTCCTTGTAGTTGGTTCCTCAACACAATATTGCAAGTATAGTATATAGTAAGGGAATTGTAGTGAGTATGGAGTGCCTCATGGTCTAGTCTTGGATTGTTAAATGATGGGTGTGTTTTTGTTTTAGATTTGAACATGTGGATGCCTTTATGAAGCTGAGGCTTCGTGCAAATTGCTTTTATTTTGTGTGATCGCATACATGGCGGCAGTCCAAAAGTTAAAGTAGAAAACACACACATACATGCTTAAAGTTAATCCCTCGTGAAGCCTCACATTTCAGAAGTACAAGGTTCGACTCCGACTTTGTGGAGTTTGCATGTTTCCCAGTCTCGCGTGGGTTTCCTTCAGGTACCCCGGCTTCCTTCCACTTTCCAAAAACATGCACAGTAGGCCAACTGGCCACACTAAATTGTCCATTGGTGTGATTGTGAGCACGATTGGCTGGCAACCAGTTCAGGGTGACCCCCACCTACTGCCCAGTAGCCTCCAGTATAGCCCTGACCCTTGTGAGGATGAATGAATGAATGAACGAACGAACAAACAAACGTATGAATGCACTTGCAGGAATTAAATAAATTTGTGGTAAAACACTACAAAACTCTGGTGATTTTTTATTTTTATTTTTGAAACAGTGAGGCCAATTACTTTTTTGTAGACTGAAAAGCATTTGTGTTTGATTTCAAAAGGGGAAAATATGCTAATCAGTGGTTTGCATATTCTGGTGTAACTCCATACTTTTGTTCGTAAAGTGTTCTGCAAAATGTAGATTATGATATCTTCAATCATGGCTTCTAGAGCTTGTTACTGACGTCACTGAAAGTTTGAGGACCTTGTTTGCAGCCCTCTATCATCCATTTCCATGTTTTCCATCATCTACATTTTACATGCCAAACTTAACTTTTTCTAATTTTGTTGGCTTTGGATGGTTAGAGATTGACTCAGATTGATAGTCTGTATTTTCTCAGCTTCAAAATGACTTTTTTCATCCATAGAATAGCTCTGTTTGTAATGTTGGTAGTTTCTCTAACATGTATAAATGGTGTATTCACACGCATAACCCAAATCAGAAAGGTTGAATGGACATTCAGCGCTATTTATAGTACTAGTAATGGACCAGTTGGCCATACTAATTATCAGGGCCGATATTTGGCATTTGCCGTTTATCGGCATCAGACTTTTTTCTTATCAATCCAACCGCTGACCAGTGATCACTTTAAAACCGAGTCAGGAATTATAGTTATTTCTAAGGCTTTTGTAAATTTTTTTGGCTGTATTACTTAAGCATAAGCAATGTTGCATCTAAATTTGAATGATTTTATTAGCTCTTTGCGCTGAGCATAAAAGATGCTCCATTATTGTTGTGACCATATTACTTTCAAGCCTGTACAAATTGTGATTTCTGATTGGCATATTTCATATGATACTTTTAGTACCACTGACGGCATACAACAAACGGAGCTAACATTTTACCTCATTACGTGTTCTACTCAATACATTATGCGTTCTAACTAATTTAACTACTACCATATTTATTCACTCAAGCTCACGCGCATAACTGACTTCTATGACATAGAAAGTATTCCAAGGGAACTCTAAAAGCTTAGTGTAGTGACGCATATTGTATTTTGTATTCAATGTACTATTTAAAGTCTGATTGGAAGTCATTATTCCACTTTGAGTTTACTGCTAAGTACCAGACCTCAGGATGGCAAACTTTAAAACTCGAAATTAATCCAGTGATCTGGATAACGACACCAAGGAAAGCAGTATTTCTGAATGTTGCCCTTGGAGTCTGTCGTAGAAAATGAGCCAGGGGGTGAGGACTGAGTTAATAATAGAATAGGTATCCTTAGGTTTCATATAAAAAAATATCATTAAACAAACAAAACGCGCACACACACGCACACACATGGTCACCCCTTTGAGTGTTTCGTCTCTCTCAGTCAGATGCATAGAAAAGTATTGAGATTGATTTGTACTTCCATCAATTTTCCCTACCATTTGTCCACATTTGGGTCAAAGGTCGTGAGACTGGTTATATGTGCGCTGGACTGGTCGTCGGCCAATAGCAGGGAATATAGACAAACAACCAATCAGACTCACAATCACATCCATTGGCACTTTAAAGTCTGTGAGTAAGTTCATTTTGAAAGTGGCATCAAGCCATAAAATTCTCCATTGTAACCGTTTCCAGAATGTTTTTATGGCTTTCTGATACATACAACACAGAGGTGCCTTGAAATACAAGGTAAATTCGTTCTGTGACCATGCACATATTTCAAAACTTCAAATCATCTTTTCCCATTGATGTGAATTGAAAGGCTATTAATTCACTCCAGCCTTCTTCCCCGAAGAAATTTGTTGTGAACTATATTTAAATGATAATGTTGTACGTGCAAAGCTTTTCTTGACGGCTGTTTCTCCCCGTGTAGAAGAATAGAAGAAAAAAACAAATTCCCATTCTAACTATGCCATTGCAAGATGGCACCTGGGGAAAACAAATCATGTGACTGCTTAAGGCCAATCAATGTCTGGAGCGGCGAGAAGAAGCAAGATCTTAAGTTGAACTGTTACATACGGCGATAGAGAGAAGGTGACATTGTTCATTAAGATGTCATAACCTCTTTCAAATTGTCATTATGACACTATTTGTCGTTCTTCACAGGGGATAAAGAGTATCGTGTGTGTCTACATGTGTTGCTCAACCATTTATGTTAACTCCATTCCTTAAGGGTTAAAATTTTCCACAAGAAAGGGATTTGTATTCTAAGAAAAGTACAACTAGTGCAATCCTTCCAATCTTTATTAAAGATCATTAAGAACATTAACGGTTTTACAGAACAAGATTGGTGACCGGGTCCTCCGTCTCATCTCCGTGGTATTTCGCATACTCTCCTCAGCGTGTCGAGTTGAGTAATGACGTCTGATTTCTTGAGCACAGCAACTCCTTCTGTGGATTTGAGAAATGTTGGTGTGCCCCTGGGCTCTAACACACACAAAAAAACATTCAGTCTCCAGGTTTTTTTTTTAATTAGCTTTTCTCATTGCCAACCTTTTTCACAGCAGGTTTTGAAAAAGACATGACTGGGACTCGGTGACTGGATGTGTTTTTCTTTCACTTGGTATCACTACAGAATTACATTTTGTCAAAAGTTGTGGTAACTTAGCTACGCTAACCCGTCTAGCATCCAGAACGATGACACAGTATAAAATATGGGACCTGCACTAACAGTGAACTTTGATGTCAAGTAGGGGGCCACAGAATATCATCTGTGGGCCGTAAATCCCCCTCAGTACACAAGGTTGAGAATCCTGGTTTAAAAGGTTACAGCACCACACCATGGACATGCAAAAATCGGTGGTCACTGGGTATGTGTAGAAAAACAATAATGGAAAATGGTGATATTGGAAATGGTGCCACCATTCCAATACTGCGTGAGAGTGTGTTCACCCAAGACAAATGGCATGCAGACGGACTAGCTCTAAGAGGTGAAGGTGTGTAGCTGTAGTGCTCGAGGGCTCGGCTGATAGCAGGGCGGTGATAATTCACAGCTCGTGTCCACGAGTCAAATGGCCCTTAGAATGTTTCCCATCGGGTGATTTGATTATCATTTTTTAGCTTTCTTTTTTTCCCACGCTATATCTTCATTTCAGCTGGTACCGTTGGATATCTGTGATCATATCGCATATCGATCATATCGCCTGACCCGCTCCTTCCTTTGAGAGCCCTCTCTCTCTCTCTCTCTCTCTCTCTCTCTCTCTCTCTCTCTCTCTCTCTCTCTCTCTCTCTCTCTCGCTCCTGTAATCATAGGCCCTGAGGCCAAAGCGCACGATAAGCTAATTAATTACAGATAGGTCACAATGCAATACTCAGTCATTAATTCAGCTCTGACCCCATTTGTGGTTTGCTCTGTCGGAGATTACTGACAATAATATCACAAGGGGAAAAAAAAGAGAATGATTATCAGTCAATGGATTCTGATATGATTATTCCAATTGTGTACTAGAATGGCAATGGGGATGTTCAAAAGGGCACTAATGGTGGTCAAATACAACATGAAAATGTGCATGTATTTTCATATACCATTATCGTGAAAGCAATATATAGCTCCAGCAAATAAAACATAATTATTTAAGAGAAATACAATGCTCACAGTAAACAAGTGGTTTGCACATAAGTAAAAGATTGAAGAAAATTGAATTGGATTTATCATGGTAAATTGTGTATGATTAAAAGAAATATACGCCACTGACCTCAATTGAAGTTTGTACGTTCACTCAATTTATCCTTATCACCCACAGATTCTACTGGATTAAGATTTATTTTTCTTTTTTGTGTTGAAAAACACATTTAAAGTTTCATGGCGGTGGCCACAAAGGAGCACCTAAAGCACTGATATGCTACTGGTTAAAATTCATTTCCCATCCATTTTGTTGTCCTTCAAAGTGCTTCAATTAAGGCTTTGTGCCGCTGTAGCTGTAGTTTCTGAAAGCAGGTTTTTGATTTGTAATCTTTAATTTAGTAAAAAAAAAAAAAAAGGAGAAGATATCTCTCTAATCAGGCGTCAGCACTTTTTGAAACTCGTAATAAATTGTCTTGTATCACAGTACAATAGTCATATAACTAATCACAGACAGTAAATATGCATCATGGCTCGATATGCTGTCTTCTAACCAAAGTCATGGACGGCTCATTCGGTAATTTAGAATTCTGATCAGCCCACAAATGAATTCCACTGCTCATGGTTTAATTCTTTGTGAGTGAATAAAGGAGGAAGTCGTATTGATAAAAAGCAACTGTCTTATTTTCTTGAAGATTGAGATGTTAGTAGTTTGAGGGTTGTCAAGGAGCACCAAACCGGATGTGACTTCAAGGTCCTCACTCTCATCTCAAAGCACTCTCATTAGTCTGTCAGATTATAGTCTGTCATTATAGGTTGCACTGTGATTAAATAAGACCAGTTCACGTGGGCAATGAAACATGAGTTACTATGCACAGATCCTCCTGTGATGTCATGTTTATTAGTTTAGAGTTTTTTTGTTTGTTTAGCAAAGACCCTCTCAAAATATCCCCAAAAGCAAATTCTACCTGTAAGTGTTTTTATTGTGGAGAATAGTTCCCTGTTCTTCATTTTAATGTTTGCTTGATGTTGCGAATCGGGATCCTGACTATCTTGTGGACTTGTTCAGCCAAGCACCTAAAGTCATTAAATGAGCTAGTGTAAGCTATTTTTAGCGATCGGTGGAACTTTTATATAGTTTGCAGACTTGGTGGTGTGAAAAAGGATGAGAAATAGTCTCATATTACTTGGTTAAATACACGTTATTCTCACTCTTCTATTGTGCATGTAGTAGGTCAGGTCCTTTCTGGGTCATTGTTGATCTGGCTTTATCGGATTTTCTCTGTTATCGATTGAAGGTTGACTGCTGGGGATTGTTGTTCACCGCAATAATAGGAACCGCCAGCTTATCAGGCATTTGAAGAACCTAACTTTAGAATAACCTTGCAGATTGGACAGATCCAGCAAATAAACCACTGGGTATCTGTTATGTCAGGCTTCGGAGTGTGGAAATGGAGCAGGGCGACCAAGTGCAGCTTGGACCAGGGTTTATTGAAGCAAACTCAAAAAGACTCGGCAAACTGACATAACTCACTAACAAAACCTAACAACAAGACTGACCGAAAAAGACGTGAAACAAAAAGACATCATGACATTAACACAACAATAACTAGACTGACTGACCAGGACGTGAGACAAGAAAACAACAGGACCTGACGACAACAACACAATGATCCGACGGTGAGCGAGGGGCAGACAGGACTTAAATACGAAACACGAGGTAGGTGACCGCGGTTACATTGATTGAGGTGACACAGGAAGGGAGGGGCGACGCGAACAGAAACTATGGCAACCTAGACACTTAGCCAAACCGGGGACGAGACATGACATGTTAACTGCTAAATGTATTCTTGCCTGACCTATTGTGTTTGGAGTACCAATCTTCTCCATAATAAGACAGTGAGAGATGCACTGGGTGGTCACATGCCTGCTGTGGTCCCAATGGTTCATACCCTTGAGTTAAGTAGAGAGAATTTCTGGAGGTGCGCATCATGATTAGAATTCAGACAAGGTATCACCAGTTCACCTTGGTCATTAAAGAGTTGCAAGCTCTACCCAGCCATTGAACAGCCATTTCCCTTAATATAGACTGATGATTGAAGATGAGGAGAAGGCAGGGAGAGGTAAATGGGAGTCTGATTCTTCCTCTGGTACTAATGTAAGACCCCACACTTTGAAGTTGTGTCTGGTATTCACAAGTTAATCCAATAAATGATGCATGAAAATGAAAAAGAAGACTGGAAATTCATACTGCCTCTGAAATTGCATGTCAATGCGAGGGATTGCTGTCGCCAGGCAAAACTGCCATAAATGAGAAATAAACTTTCGGACTAAAATACGGGATGAATACATGAGATGAAATCAGCAATATTCAGAAACCTTGCAAATGTGCCTATCGTGGTTTTGTAAATGGATCATGACAGTAAATCCATAGGACAGAGTGCTTTATTTTTGCTTTAGATTTCTGCCGTTGCCATGACATCATTTATGCAATATTGTCTTCCTGTCCATGATACCATAATTCATCTAGTTGCAGGAAAACTCTGTCATATTTATTGTAATCCAACAGCAAAAGCCCCAAGCTTCACTATGAATTCATTGTCACTGCCACCAAGATATTTTTTTCCTCCAGATACAAGGAAACAGGGTTGTTGTTGTTTTTTTGTCTGCAGTTATATGATTACGTGATTTCCTTAAACATTCCTCTATAATAGAAACCATTTATACACATTAGATATTTGTCAATTTAACAACTTCATTATTTTAAAGACTTATGTTTAATGATGTAGAATTTGCTCTTGAGAGATCTTTCCAGTGTTTCCTTCGCTTCGTGAGCATTTTTAATTATTATGTTAATCTCAGAGTATGATGCATTAATGTTTCCTCACATTTGTAATTCGTATTATTAACTGAAAAACTATTTGCTCTTTTTGACCCCATTTTGTGACATCTATTAGGAAACTTGTTTCCTTCTCCTCACTATTGGTAGCATGGCTCTGTCCTAATACCCGCAAATAGTGGGACAACACTGTACAATTCTACATCACTGCAAACTAAATCGAATGCTTGACATTCACATTACAAAATGACAACAGACAAGTGGACGATGCAAAAATGGCTGCTCATCTCTCTATCTCTTGTGATTGACAGGGAGCTAGTTGGCACAGCATGGATGGCAGTGAAATATTTAGTGCTGGAAATAAATGGGGTTCTGCCTACACGTCATTCTGTCCTGCTGTAAGCTTTTCTTTTAGCACCACATGATGACAGTGGATAGTGTTTGCACAGCAGGAGGTGGGATGATAATTTATACATATGGGAAGCGGCACCTGATGGGTCTTTCATTTTAAGTGGGAGTAATGTATGATCTTGGACTTTTTCTGTCCATCCTAATCAGTTCCCTGCCTTTGTTTCCAATTGAACCTCCCCCATCCTGCTCCACCTTCACCTCTGAGTCCGTGTGGTTTTAGCCTTCTTTCTAGCCAAGGCTTTTTTTGTCTTCTCTTTTTACTTCAACCAACACCATCCTCTTCAAAAGCATCAACTTTGGCTAAATAATGCCCTGCCGTCTTCTGTTTTCATCCATACATCATCTGCCATCGCCATCATAACTCCATCCCTCAATGTCCTTTTCTTCGTATTCCTCATCCCACTTCAATCCGTTACTACGGAAGAACATTTGGGCCTATGAAGAGAAAAAAAACAGGCTTGCAAGATTCTGACTTTACTCTCAGAATTCTCACCCGAGCATTCTGACTTTCATCTAAAAATTCTCTTTTTAATCTCAGAATTCTGACTTTAAAGGCTGAGATTAGTCAGAATCCTCATTTTAAAGTCGGAATTCTGAGGTAAAAGTACGAATCATGCCAACTTCTTCTTTTGGCTTCTTCACTGGCCCTAATCATTTTCCATAAATTCTTCTCACGCCACATCCCTGGGTTTTTTTCTTATCTTAATGTTTTTTGGGCTCTTAGTTCTCCCTTATGCTGATTCCTATTACTTTCTCTTAAACCTTACTTGTTAGTCTCTCTTTCATTGCTCTCCGCATTTTCTCCAGATTAAGAAATGGTCTCTTTCATGATTTTACACTTTCTTCAACTCAACTCTGCACATAACACAAAATAACCCGTATTGTAGTTGTATTTAATGTCGTACTTTTGTATCTTTTCAGTCTGGTTTTTACAAGGGTGTGGCTGGATCACAGGTGACCTTGTCTAGCTTGGTGAACCAGTCCAGAGCCATGCTAGAAGAGCAAGCGCGTCACCTACTGACTGAATCGGAACGCCAAACTATGGGTTACTACTTGGAAGAGTATCGGGATGGACACATTGGCGTGGAGCAGCTGGTCATGGCGCTTTTCGAGCTGCTCAACACTCAGGCAAAGGTGAGAGCAAGGAGCCAAAAATATTAGAATGAGAAGGCAAAAAAAAGGTCCTTAAGCATGAAGGTGTATCTCTGAAGAATTCTACAGAGCTATTTATTGATGTGTTGTTCAATTGTGTTTGTCCTTCCACTAATTTGATGTCAGTTATATAAATACACGCAAGAAAACAAAGGCATCATAGTTCCACTTTACCAAGTACGAACCTGAAAGCCTTCTTTGAGGCCTTTTACTATATTTAGAACTACACGTCTGCCACTTTTTTAAGTTTCAAGCATTTTTCCAAATTGTAAAAAAAAAAAATTAAGTTTAAAAAAAAAAAAACTCAATCAAATTTTTCAAAAGTCAGTTTATGTACTTTATTTTTATTAGGACTGAACATACAATGGCTCACTGCCAACATTGTAAAACATGTTGACAGTAATGTTAACCATGGAAAAATACATTTGAAAGAAGAAATATAATCATTTAATATATTCAGTATTTGCTTTTCTATTATTACGGATGCAGAACATCAGAATAACTAGCCGCTCAATAGATAACTTGGCAAGCTAATGTAGCGATCATCTTTATATGTAGAGATCCGTGTTGTCAAACACAAACCACTCGACTCAAACTCATAACATATGTCACAGCAGATCCAAATCTATCCTCTGTTCACAGAAAGCTGACGATACTGCTGAGTCCCATCAAGCCAAAGACAGTAACTCGAAACCTACCCTATAAAATGATGACAGTTCAATATGTTTGTGCAGAGCCCTATTTTTCTAAAAACATTGGTAAAATTTTGAATTGTATAACCGTAGCTTTCCTAGGATTAAAAATACAGCTCACAAAAAAGTTACGGTTATTTGACTTTTAAATATAATTTACAACATCAGAAAAAGACCATGAACAATTCAGCAAAAGGTTACACGAGGTCAAACTAAGTTCCTCAGCAAGGGTTATGGTGCATTTTAGTTCTTCCTGGCAGAATTGTTAAAACGGAAATTAGGAACCCTGCCACAGTTTGGCTTTAGTCACAAGTGCTTCTCATCAGCCAGCGAGCTTGCTCCCAAGATCTTGTTTACCGTGGCCTCGATTATATTAGAAGCTAAAATCAAACTGCTTTTTTATTTTCTGGACCTGGAATTGACACCTCTGCTTCCTGGAATTTCACCAGAAATACAGACTATATACAACGTGTTTATTTTCTGGACCTAGAATTGACACCTCAGCTGTCTGGAATTTTACCAGAAATACAGACGATATACAACGTGTTGAATTATGTGGCCTGTGAATGTTTCAACTTTCAACTGTCGATTTAGCTCTCCCTTCTTCATCTTCCCACAGTTTTCCCTACTATCAGAAGTGCGAGGCCTGGTCACCCCGCAGGACCTGGAGCGTTTTGACGGGCTGGTGTTGCGCCGTGAGATTCAGGCTCTCAAATCAAGACAGGGCTCAGCAGGAGCTCCTACAGTTCAGCCAGACACTCTATCTATGGTGTCATACCCTGACACTCTGACCTCGTCTTCGGCCAGCTTCATGACCAATACCACTCTGAGCTCCACCCGGGTAAGTGGTGCTGCCGAGTAGACCAGCTGATTAGTAATATGACTCGAAGTAAAGCAGATGACGAGGCGTAGTCTATTTATGGAGTGTGGTGGGGGGGGGGTATGGTGAAGACATTTGGCCATGCCATGTCTCACTACATTCCTTTTAACATGGTAAATATTAAAACAGTATTTGATGTAAGCATCTGTTTCTCCTCCACTACTATAACCTCCTAATCTCACCCTCCTCCTGGTAGGAAAGGCTGCTGTGGCTGATAGATATGATGGAGGTAGGAATAATTTGGTGAAATTGATGAAGCACACATGACTTCCATTCCCTGTGACCTGTAGATACCATGAGAAGAGAAAAATTCTAAACAGACTCTACTTTTTGTTCATATTTTCTTCTAGGCAACTGTTGTTGTATGTTCAATTGAACATCAAATTGGCAATTTTCTTCCATCTCGCTCCAGTAAAAGGATTTTTAATGTGGCAATTGTGTGTATGTTATCTCCAATTGTCTCTAATGTTGTCCTCAAATTGGACAATATGTTCTTGTATTGTAAACCAATTTAATGGATTTATTATCCATTCATATAGTCTAATATTGTTTTGTAAAATATTTCTCTGTTTTTTTTTTTTTTTATTCTGCAGTGATTTTTTTTCTGCTGTGGTTGGATTTTTTTGGTTGCTTTTCATTCAGTGGAACCTCCCAAAAAATTGCAGAAAAGTCCAACTTTTTGTGCTCCCCACCACAGAAGGATGTCATGGACGGCTCAGAGAAAATGCGGGCTAATGACCGAAAGTAGACCTTCACTATACGGTAGTGACATTAGTGGTACAGGCACATTTCTGTCCTACCTGCTCAACACAATATGGCATAAGTGAAATACTTATATTTAAATTTAGCATGTCAATATTTGAACACAGGAGGTTCAAAGAAGTGTATTGTAATGGAGACAGTGGGAGTCTATAACACATCATTTCAATTTTAACGGTTTTTAATGAGCTCCTACCCAACCGGCAGGTGATTGAGCTCAATCAACACGAAATTTGAATTCAGAACCGCAAAGACAAAGCTTACTTTTTCTCCATCAGTTTGTCTGTCTGACAAGACTGAGTCAACCTTAACTTGCAGGGGGACATTTCTCTAAAACAACTACAGTATTTTCCAACAGATATGATTTGTTGCCTAGGAAAAAAAAGAATACAATGCAGAATGCAACAACAAACATTTTGTGATCATTAAAATTTGCTACTTTCTTCCCAGTACAATTGCTTTTCATGTGGGTTATGATAATTGAATGGTTTTCACTAAACTCCTCTAGCAGGTTTTGTATCATTGGCTTCTGTTGTAGGTTAACAACTTTGCATCGTGTTTTGTGTTGTTTTTGAGTTTGTTTTTTTACCCCGAGGTGATGGCTATACACTGGCACCGCTGTGTATAGAAAATTAGAGAGCTAGGTAGCAAGACAATAAAAACTCACACATTCAGAAATCACATTCCGTTCCAGGCACACATTCCAATGCAAACACATAGATAAGAAAAACATTTGCTAGTTGAAAAATCCGTCCTGTCAATTGATGATTCCGTGATCATGTGCTAAGACTGATGTTTGCATTTTATGTTGCTGTAAATAGAGTAATGTTCATCTCACAAACAGACTTTATCACTAAGAGTGGAAAACAAGACAGATGGGAGGATGTACCGAATATATTGAGTCATTTTAAACTACCATGCTTTCAGTACTGTATCTTCAAAAGTCCTTTTTGGATCACCCCAGCTTTTAAATGGCACTGCATGGAAGCGCTCCCGACGTAGCAACGGCAGGTCATTAAGCAGAATTGATGGGGCTTCTGTTTTGGTTTCATGGCAGTTAATGAAGGGCAGCATTTGGCTGAACTTAGCTTGTCTCTGAATTTGCTTAGACAATCTAAAAATGTCACATGGGAAGTTGGACTGACAACTCAAATCCTGCTTGACACATAGCTGTGTGTGTATGCATGTGTGTAAATGTTAGCATGCCTTTTAATTAACACCTCTTGGAAAATCAAATTTTTCATTTGTTTTGGTGCACGCCTCTTTGTAACATCTGCTCACAGGCTGCTTGCACTGTGTTGACCCTTTTCTGATTCACTTCAGCATTTCTTTTTTCCCTTCATTTTTCTCTCCTGTATCTTTTAGAACGACTGTGTGGCGGATACTAATCAGCAAGATCCCTTGGACAGTCTGAACACACTGCTGGCTGACATCTCTCTGGTGAGCCCTGTAGCCTGGCACACACAAACACGGGCCCGTGTTTGGCCCCATAAACATAGACGTGGTAAGAGGGAAAAGGGGAGGAGGGGTTGAACACAGTATTTTAAAAGTAGAAGTGAAGCAGTCGTCGAAATGGATGAGGCCAGTGGAGGAATCTAACCTACAGGCTTTGTTTAGGTTTTGCACCAAAGCAAGGTTAAAGATGATCTTTCATCATGTCTTATTTATTGAATGGAAAATGGTGAGCAAAGGCCAATCGTATAATTCCACTCCTCGGCCTACCTTTAATTTTCCGGGGGGTAAAAAAAAAAAGGTCAATAAGAAAGCTTTTAGGCAACCATTATTCTACTTTTCCTTTTGTTTATGTTCTTTTATATTTATTTTATTTATCACTTCATGCATTAGTGGTCATTCATGTCTCAGTTTTGTTCATTCCACTGAAGTAAAGAATGTAATGTATCAAGTACTATACCACCAAGGCATTGCTGGAATGCCTCTTGAGAATCTTCATCAATTTACAATTACATTTACTGGTGAAATGGTTTTTTTTTTTTTAACATGCAACATATCCTTTGCACATCCCCAATCTATCATGATCAAAACTATCCTCTCACTTCAGGATGACATACAGTCCACCACAGCTGACTCTCCCCCCTCCTTCAAGCCTCCACCCCCATCAGGGGTGCAGAGGCGCAAGAGTAGAAGAGACCAGCTCAACAAATGCCCCTCGTCCGAAACCACACACACGGGCTTGCACTTCACAGTCCCCATCCGGCCTATCCACAACAAAAAGCCGGTTCACACCCCTTCATCACCTTCACTACATCGCAAACAAGATCCTCCCATGTTGCCTTCCAGGGACTATGCAGCTATCCGAAAGAAAGAACTCTTGGCGCCATCCAAGAGAGAACAGAAAACCCCCTCTCATTTGTCCATGGTTGCCCGACAAAGTATTGGCCCTTTTCCACGCGTCCAGTCCCCAAGCAGGGGCGCCAAACTGGCTGACTCATCCCCTTCAGCAGCAGCACCACCACCACCTCCACCCCCAATCTCCGCACCTCCTCCTCCTCCTCCTCCTCCTCCTCCTTCTCTCCCCCTTAAGCCAGCCACAATGTCCAAAGCCTCATCTCCGGGCTCTAAGCAACAGTTTGTTACAGTGGAAGTTCACAGGCCCAGCGCAGAGCCAGATGTCAATGAGGTGCGGCCGCTGCCCCAAGCTCGAGGTGAGAAAAGTAGGTCATAAACAATACATTGTACAAGTTTGGAATATCCAATGCGTCAAAAGTAAGTACATACAATAATTATATAATAAATAAACACAGATGGATTCGAGGGTCTTGTTTTTATGGTCAAAATAATTTTTTCAAAACCCAAAAAGTGTAGTTTGTACTACTCACTTATAACTACTCACTATGGGCATTTAATTGGCAGCTGGTGGGCCTGAGATAAGCACGTTCAAGATTCTAACATCTTGTCACTCCGATCAAACTGCGCACATCTGTCAACTTGCTTACCTCATTAAAAATGAATAATCAGAGTGTCAACCACTCGCATGTAAAAAAAAAAAAGTATCATTCAGTGGGATGCCGATTTCAGTTGTCTGTATAAAGTAGGCCGACAACAACCAGCCAAATTATTATGACAACCTGCACAATACAGTCGCCACAGGAGTCACGTATCCTGCCTTTGTAATGATAAGACTCCGTTTTGATTGTCAAAAAGGTTAATTTTATGTTTATATGGTTGTAATGCATCGTAATCAAAAGTTGTGTGTAATATTTTGCTTTTTCATTTAGTCACATTATTGAGTCCAAATTATTAGTCTTACTCTGTAATAACTAAGACTGAGCATTATTATCTTGGAAAAGCATATTTTTGATACAGCTTTTGTATAAGCTATCATTATGATGTGCAAGTTAGGGTGTTGATGACGACAGTGTTTTGCATACATAAATATAACATTGACCCTGATATACCACCATCCAAAATATCTGAAAACCCTGAATTTTCATCCACATTTTGCATTAAACATCCCAATTGTCGTCTTTCACATTGACAGATAGTATATTAACTTGATAAATAATACCCTTCAAAATTAATGAATCTGACAAGATATTCTAAACATTAAAAAGTGCTGTTAAGCTGCTGTATGAAAGCGCCCTAAAATGTTTTAATTGCAGTCGTTAAAAAAATAATGAAAAAAATACATAAAAATGAGAAACAAGGTGAAAAGGACAAAAAAAGACAATTAAAGACACCAGGGGAAAACATTTTGGTGAGGATCTGGAAAAATTTACATAGTCATTTGTTTTTTCCGTAAAAAAATGGAGGCACCAGACAAAGTATGCACTCTATAGAATGTTCGTTATATCAATTAGAAACCAAGAAAACAGTCATCTCCGAAAAGTGCTGTTCAGGTAACACATGAAATAGCAACATACACAACAAACAAACACACTGATTTAGTCCAGAGAGTTTGTAAATGCTGATATCACGTGTGCCTGCTCCCCCCCTCAGGTGGCGCCCTGTCTCAGCTGTCAGACAGTGGCCAGACTCTCAGTGAGGACAGCGGTGTGGACATAGCTGAGTCAGGACACATCAGCAGCTCCCATTCCTCATGCACACGACACCCTCAAGATACCCAGGGGGGCGGGGGGGACAACCCCACCAAACCGGTGAGGGTGTACTGTGGGCCCGACATGAATGAATGAGCATATTAATAGTTGAGGGGAATGATTCGTGTGATTCAAGAACTCTTTGCTGCTTGGATCTCTACCTTTGTGAGGACCAATTGAGCTGATTATAAACATAGTTGGAGCCTAAAGATAACAGTCGTGTTATGTTTTACCAAAGCTACTCCGCCACCCTCGCCTCATTGATGTGCTTGTAACGTAATAGATGGAAGCTCTGGGCTTCTGTAGCACTCTCAGAGTGCTATTTTAAGAACAACCAAAGGGCTTTTGTTGCTGGCAGTCCACCACTGTGAAGAGGCCGTGAAAATGGATGGAGCTTAAAATGTTGAATCTGCGTAGTTCAAATGATTTGTGTAGTGTGACAACTACTGCCTAGTAATTAAATAACAGCCTCCTCTCCAGACTCAAATGTAATGTAAACATTTCATGAGTGGTTTCTGCGGCTATTTAAAGTTTAATGTTCCAATTAGATTTAAAGAGGTACTGAGGGAATAATTTGTCACTGTTGGTTCTCATAAATGCAGATGTACAAGTCCTTGTGGAACATCTTACCTCTGTTTTTGCACACTTGTTCACACTTATTACTTGTTCATCCATCCATTTTCTATAACGCTTGTTCATATTTATTTATTTTAATTTTCCATTCATTTGATTCATTCACTCAAAATGTTCTATCTATTATTCCATCCACCACTGTAGTGTAGTAAAAAAAAGTTCATTGCGGAAGGACAGAAATGATGAAAGTTTGTTTGCGATGATGGGAAAGTAATACGGCTATTTCAAAATGACAATAATCAAAGTGTGTTCTTAAGGGAGCGAGTGTGAGGGAACGTTTGACAAACAAATTATCTTTCATGATACATTGCTTCCAAACCATGATGGGGTCTACCGTGCATTTCTGCATTAGAAAATTAGTTCCTGTGTTTCACCAGGTTAAGAATGAGCAATGGAACCTCCAAAGAAAATGTCATTCCATGGCACTGGTACAATTACGGTTTCTTCAATTAAAAAAAAATAATAATCCACTGAATATACAAGCCTAATAGAATTACTACTTACCCTTTGATGATACAACTGTGTTGAGTGAGAACTTTGCCGATATCCGCCCAAGTCAAAGGTGTGTCATAACAGGATGCCGATTGCTATTTGATCGATCGCATGATTATTGACCAGTTGTGCTGAGGCTGCCTAAAAAAAAGGCCACTCTAAAATTTAATTTTTTTATGTATTGGGTTATTCGACAGATAAGTCAGCATCTGGTGTGACACCCATTTGCTTCATACACATACGTACATAGTGTGGCATCGACTCTGTACTGTAATAAATTGGATTCATCCACGAGAATACACCTTCTCCAAAGTGCCTGCCACCAAGTCGGTAACAACGATGAATTGATGTTAGGTCGAGACCCCGTTGAGGGCGTCAAGCATGCCGATGAGCTTTCCGGAGATGGTTTCTGACATTTATTTGGTTATGCAAATCGATTGTTACAAGAGCAGTCTGGGTGGATGTTTTTAGACAATTTTGGGAGTGAATCGGCTTGATGTAGGTGTCCTAGGCTGAAACATCTTTGGAGATGGTAATGGTGGAGAAATGAACATTCAGTGATCAGGCAAGAGCTCTGGTGAGTCTGGGTTTGTACTCAGCGTCTTTGTGGCATTGTGCTGTGTGAATAGATAAAGCATTTTGGAGTGGTCTGGGAATCCCAAGGCACCTCTCTGCAATAATTATCCTTTCTAATCAGCAATTTGGTGTGGCACACCAGTGGGATCAATGGATGCAAAGGAAAATATTCACCAAGAGTTTTTAACATGTATGTGAATATTTGAGAGAAATAAGCCTTATAATTTTTAGTTCAGTTTGTGAAAAATGGGATTAAAACAAAAGTGTTGCTTTTATAGTTTTGCTCAGTATATTAACAACTGAATGCCCAATAACTTTGATGACATGATGTAGGGTGGAGCTTCAAGAAACCAGACTCTTGTTAAAGCTATCCATTATTGGCGGCCAAAACAGAGAAGGGCTTTCCACTTTTATATATTGTGTATATATATATATGTACCATCCATATATGATATGTATGAGTAAATTTCTCATATTCTTGAAGTAAATTCATGCCAGTATGGGAAGAGCTTACCACAGCAGCAACAACAACAAACATGTCAGTCAATCATTATTTGTTATATAAAAAAAAAAAAAAAAAATCCATCCCACACTGGCATGAAAACATTACACAACATCATCTAATGCAATTTTATAATTAACATTGTCTTTGCCTGACTTTAGCCAGGGCTGTTGGAGCCCACCTCCACATTAGTGAGGGTGGCAAAGAGTGCAAGTACTTTGGGCATCGCGATTGAAGGAGGAGCCAACACTCGACAGCCACTACCACGAATTGTCACAATTCAGGTGAGTCACAATCATGTAATGCATTTTGATGACGATTTCTCATCCAATGACAATAGCATTCATGTTCATGTCACTCTGCCCGCCTGCCACGCTCAGATCCTATCAGTTACATTCTTGTTGTGTGGCACCTCTTGTCCAACGTCAGCTTGGATATTCTTCAGCTTAAGCAACCATAGGCAGTGTAGATGATGGATGGATGGATGGATGGATGGATGGATGGATGGATGGATGGATGGATGGATGGATGGATGGATGGATGGATGGATGGATGGATGGATGGATGGATGGATGGATGGATGGATGGATGGATGGATGGATGGATGGATGGATGGATGGAAAGTTCCAATAGCATTTTAGTTCGAAATGTATATAGTTTTCAGTGTGAATATTTTGTACGTAGTCTGCATTTGACTGAAGACCAGTCTAAGGGTTACTTACCCTAGCCATTGCTCAAAATCATCTGCTCACTTGCAGCCCTTAAGTGATTTACAATTAATTAATTCAAGAAAAACCATGACTTTAAAGAGATCTCTCTATGTCTACAAAAATAGCGCAAAAATAACTCAAAAGCCAGTGCCCCACCATCCAAATGGAAGCATATCTTAACTGGCAAACATCATACAAGTGGCTTGCTGTGGGAAGAGCCAAAAGTAAAAACAAACAGCAATCTGCAAAGCGAAGCGTTATGTTCAGATAGAAACTATTCGAATAATACTTTCTTTCCTGATGGCATCAAATTCACTTTTTATTTTAAAATACGGATTCACGTCATACATTTGAAAAAAAGACATTGTTGGAAAGCTATTAGCTGTGCCTTGATCAACACATATCATCTTGCCAAAGACAACAAAGCCTTGTATTTTCTCCTGACTTTAGTACTAAACCTTTTCTGACCACAGAGTTGCGTTTTAAAGATCATAGCAGTCACAGGCGGTCGTCCACAACTCTTTCAATGCTGTCTTTCAGCCTTCTTCCTAGCGAGGAGGTGATTTAAATAAAAAGGGAACACTGATTGCAGCAGTATGGATAAAAGGGGTCAAAATCAGCACTTTCAGAATCTGCAAATGTTAGTTTTAAAGAAAAGAGGATGTGTGGAATTGATACGAGGAGTAAGTTTTAAGCCAATGACGAAGTGCAAAGGTCTGCTAATGCAGGCGGTTAAATTTTAAGTGTTGTGTGTGCATGCTGTACCACAGCATCTGCCATAGTCAATAGATTTCCTGACAAATATGCCTGTGAGCTATTTTTAGTTCCCTTTGCTTCTCTAAAATCATATTAGCTCTTGCACAAAAATATGTGCAAGACTTAACTAAAGAAATTACAGGGGGATGATTTATTGAGATTTATTTTCAATCCAATCATAGTTTGGATTAAAATTCTGTTCGGATGCATTGTTTTCATGGACACTAAAAATCTTAATCCGATTAGGACTTGCGTGTTCATTCGTCACACTTTTGGGCGAAACAAATTATTCTGACATGAACATGTTGGCCAAATGTGCCAGAGATTGTAGTAGAAGAAGAAGAAACTGCAATGACTTCTGTGTCAGCAAATCCCAGCTCCTAGCTGCAATGTATCTCACGCCTGCCAAATTGTATTTTTTATTTTATTTTTTTTGTTTCTTGCGCCTGCCAAGTCTTTCGCTCACTATGCTTCTACTAGAAGAGAAACGACGAACAGTCACATGAGCGGTAAAGATGGTTTCCGAACTTCGGAATAAGTGTTTTCATGTGCGACAATCGGATTACCAATCGACATCATGTGCGACGATCGGATTACCGATTGACATCAAGCATCCCTCTCATTCGGAATAAAATCTTGAATATAATGGGCTTGATTGGGTCAGGATATTCCGAATAAGGTGTGTACATGAAACAATTTTTATTCCGATCAGGCTTTCAATCCGAATAAATGCGTCCATGTAAACGTAGCCATTGAACTATTTACTTTAATATGCTCTTGTACAGTCTTAAATAACGTAAATGGAAATAGGGTGTTCTATTTCTATTTAACAACCAACTTCCAAGACAACCTTATTGATGTTACAAGCACAGATACATCCCCGAACAATAACAGTGTAGTGCCTCATTGTTATTTGAAGCCATTAATAACACGGTGGCCTTGAGGTCACACTTTGCTGCAAAGTAAGGAGACTTCCATTTTCAAGGTGGAAAAGTGAGTTTTGGTAATTCTCACCTGGGGAAAGGTAACTGTGTTATTAGGCCCTTGAGCAAGGCACGCAACCTCATTGCTTCCCCCAGTCAGGATCGAGCATCAGCATGATGAACTGGCTTTGCGAAAGGCAACAAAAGAAGGAAAAGAAAAAATATTCATTTTGTTTCTGGTTGTCCGAGGGGCATCGAGGGACAGATGATGGCATCGAATCCAAGCCACTACACTATATTATTCTGTCCCGATTGTATAACGCAGTCAAGTTGATACAGCACACCTTTGGCTTGTGCACTCTATTTCTCTCTGGCCAATGGATGCTTACTGAATGCCAGCCGTTATCTTTCCAAATCACTAGTTCTGAAGCACCCGTTATCACTTCTGACTTTCCATCATGATGACCGACTGCTCTGCCAGCATCGAGTAATTGTTGCGATAAAGTCAAGAAGGAGTAAACAGGGTTTATCAATAGCAATGCTGTTAACTATGGATTGCTCGAGGTTTAAACTTAAAACCAACCAGACTGTGTGTGTGGGGGGGGGGGTTAAAGCCGGAAATATGAAACTATCCATCCATCCATTTTCTATATTGGAGATATATTCAAAATGATCATAGGATAAATTTTCAAATAACTTGTTGCGGACAGTGTGCGACTAATTAATTTGGGTTCAAAAAATGAACGGATGCATTATTAATTTTGGTAACATTTAACCACTTATTTCACACTTATTAGGGTATTGGTGTATGGGAAATTTAAAAAATGATGTGCAGGCAATGGGAAAAAAAAATGAAGGAAACTCCTTTTCAGCTTATCATTGTACTGGTATTACATTTTTATGATGATTGAGTGATTCCAATGAGAAACACCAAAGGCACATTCCAGTGATATTGACACAAGTGCTCCAACCAGCCATCACAATAATTAAAATGTGTTATGTCCTGTTAAATTAATTGCACACAGTTGTGACGTGTGTTAAATTTACAGCGCTAGAGAACTGTTGCTTGTTCTTGCCATTGAAACTTGGAGAAGAATTTAACTGTCTTGGCAGCTGTCACTTGACTAAGTGTGCAAAGTGTGGTGAACGATTATGAAATTTAAATCGGGTTTGTCTTACAAGAGTCATTTCTTTACATCAGTATCTGACAGAGAAATGCTATACTCAACTTGACACCAAAACCAGTTAGTAGCAGTTCAGACATTGGTTCAGGATGCAAAGTTTTATTAGTTCAAAATGGAGTAGATGGTCATTTATTTAAGGAAAACTCTACAAAATAATTTCTTAAAAAGAGAGAAACAATATGGTCTTTAACACAAACTGTTTGTATGGAAATTGTGGTTGACTCAGAAGATAAAACATGAACAAAAATGGCCCTCTCACAATGTCTTTCATATTTTTTCCCCCACAAATGTGAATCTGACACTGATGTGTTTAAAGGAATGCGACTTGTGAAGCGTTCAAAGGTTGCTGCCACTTGAAGCTGGCTTTAGTGTGCTTTTGCCCTACTTGTGGGTCCATCCACAGTTTGGCACAGCATGCTTAAACGTATAATCAAAATGCAAATTTGCGTGACTTGGCCCTGCTAAACCTGGCAGAAATAAATCCCAGTGACACTACCTTCATGATCTCAGCCAAGAAATAAAATGGGCAAATATATGCTGCGTTCAAGTCCTTGGGGCAAATTGGGGCATGAGGGACGTCATACGTTGTTTAAGCCTGGTTCACACGTCAAGATTTTTAAATTGTCCACCGACTTCCAAACCTTGAGAGACCCCACAGGTGATGAGAAAAAAAATCAGAGTTATGAAAGTTTGGAGTGATCGATCGGGCTAGCATGCATGTTTGCGGGATGTGGGAGGAAACGGGAGTGCTGGGAGGAAACCCACACAGGCACGGGGAGAACATGCAAACTCCACACAGGAAGGACAGTGCCGAAATCAAACCTACAACACAATGTGAGGCTAATTTGAGTTTATCATTTATTCATAGCGTACGATCAATACATGTAGCAGAGCATACTCTGTGTTGCTAAATATATCAGGAGAATGTTGTACATTTAACTTTAAAAATAGGATGTAGAAATTTCACTGATTATTTCAATCCAACTCAGTCTACCAGAAGTGAATTAGTAGCTTTTCTGGATACATGCCCAGAGGTGCATAAGGAGATTGACATTTAGATTCTCTTATTTACCGTGTTTCAGAATGTGGAAAGCATTAACAGTTGAAGCAATAAGTGCATTTACTGTGTTTTTTTATATACTCTCACGTGTGCGTGCAAATGTGTGGGTGTACTTTGGAACGCGCAATGTAATGCCTAAAATCATGTGACTTTTCTCCAGCGTGCAATTGTGAATTAAGTGACAACCCCTTGCCTCTGATCGGTTTGGCATAACTGGGTAATGTCATATAATTACCAGGAAGAAATTATGGCGAAAACAAATAAAATAGAGAGTGGCATACTGATTCAATGAAATCCTTAATTTAACCTTGCCACTAAAATTGGAATACAGTTGGTAGTACTTTTCAATTGGCTGTTCAACAAGAATTGCTGACTTATCTATTTTATCGTTAATAGGGTGTGCATCTTGGAAAAAGCTGGATGACAGACGCTTTAGTTCAGGACGTGCCAGCTCATAAACCCCGACTTTCTCAGCATCTTTCGTTCAATTCAGTGTGAAACATGCGCAAGCAGATTTTTTATTAGCCTGGGACACAACACATCCTTGGTTTTGATTTTTTCGTGTGCTTTGTTTGAACGGTACTCACCAAAAGGTTCCATCCATAAGGTTTGTTTTACAAAAGACTTATAAACTTGGAAACGTATTCAATATAAACGGTTTAGGAAGTACATTGGAAGAATTTTTGTTTGTCCTATTTCAATGTCGAGCAGAGTACATTGTATTAATTTGACAAGCACCTTGTATTAATATGGATTGTTCTTATTCTCCTTTATATGTATTAACTACTTTTGTTTATTTTGGGAAAATGTGTAAAATGAAATACATTGTTAGCTTTTGGTCTAGTCGTTATTCTTTTCTTTACTTTTTACTTCCCATTCAATTTTGGAAATATGAATCCAGTTATTTAAATATAGTTTTCATGTATTAATTAATTCATGCAAACGTATCTTTGCTATGTATCTAAAAAAAAAAAAAAAAACTAATAAAATGCACTAAAAAAAACTGTTTTGGTATAACCTTTCTTTGACAGCCTTGATTGTACGATTGCATCACTTAATCAAAATGGAGTCATTTCCGGTGAGATTTGGTCAAGGATGCAAATGCTGCAAATTTGTGTGCGTATGTGTTTTTTTTTTTTGTTTTTTTTTAAATAACCTTGTCCTTTTTCTCTCTTTTTCCAAGCGTGGCGGTTCAGCTCACAACTGTGGTCAGCTGAAGGTGGGTCAGGTGATCCTGGAGGTAAATGGGGTTTCCCTTAGGGGCCGTGAGCACAAGGATGCCGCACGCCTCATCGCTGAGGCCTTCAAAACCAAAGAGCGGGACTATGTGGACTTTCTGGTGACTGAGTTCAATGTAGCACTATAGCTGAGTGGGAGAGGAGAGAGACGAGCAGGGAATCAAGGACAAAAAGGAGGAGGACTTTTTCATTTTTAAATGGCACAAGTCTTTAGCGGTGAACTAAAAGGAAAGTCCACCTCATCTGTCACACAACCTTATTTTTACATGAACCTGTTCTTGATTCTTTTCAACATGTTACCTCTCCGCACCTTATGCACTACAGTAGATACTAATAGTGAAGCCTCTATAACCTAGATTTTACTTTCTGGATATTGAAATTAATGGATTGGCCTCCATTTGACATTTACTGGAGCATCTTGCATTCAACCAAGTTACCACAGTCAATTTATTTCATAGTTTTTGGCTACTGCAACTGAAAAGACTAGTCCTACTCGGCTTTCGTAGTTTGAATTTATATATGTACAAATAAATATAGATGTATATACTCTATACTGTACAAAATATAAGATCTCTATATGAAATATAAACCCTTTGAAAGTTACATTAATATATATACATATATTTAAAATAATATGAATCGGAGCAGCTCACATCTGTCAGATATATGTTGTCCATTGTTTTATTTTAAGCATCAAATGAATGACTATTGTGGAAGGGAAATAAAGAGAACCTCTGCAAGCACAGGGAGCACGTGCAAACTCCATAAAGGCAGCCAGCCGGTTTTAATCCAGAACCCTTGTTAGCGCTGGCAGAGTGAAGATTTTTTCCTTGGGGGTGGGGCAAGGATATCTCAGGGGTTGCAAAACAAACAGCAAATTTTTCCAAAATCTTGTGAAAACGCTGATAAAGATTCATTATAAATTCCCTATGGTGAATGTGTGGAAAAATTATTCAGAAAATAGGAAAATACCCAAAAGTCAATTATCTGGGGGGTCAATGGCTCTGCAACAAGTTAGTGGGGAAAGTGCTACCCATTGTGCCAGTGTTCCATATTGTTACCATAGATACCATCGCAAGTTCCAATGTTTTTAAACACCGGTGCCGTTAGGAGCTAATGAAAGTACGTCATTCATCATAATCACACGTGACAGCATAAACACATAAGAAGACAGTTTATAATGAAGATACACAGATGACCTGAATGTGGACATGCTCTCAGTAGGGGATCAAATCTCAAAGTGTTTCACTCAGTGTTGTTCCTGCTGCTTCTTTTACTAGAACATTTAATTTGATAATTTCCAAGTCCCGAACCAATTAAAATCCCCAGGGAGCATGATGAAGCCATGCCCAGTGCATCATCTCAGGAGGTGTAGTCATAAGAGGATAATACTGACAAAGAGCTTAGCTATACTGTACCCTCTTGAACGCCTTCTCTCTCCATTTATTGAGAAAAGCAATTGGGAGCCAGGATATGAGTTAGCATTAGAGAGATTAGGTGAAAATTGGAAGACTGGAACAAAAGAGTGAATCTTCCGTAAAGAGTAAACAATATGTAACTATTGTTCTTGCGGAAGTACATTTAGTGAAACCACCACATTTCTGCTTATGTTATATTTATGCTTATAATATAACCTTTGAAGTCCAAGATTGTTTTGGAACAGTGGTCCACAGATTAGTTTGGATTTGCCAAATAGAATTGTGGAAAAACAAGTTTTTTACGAAATTATTGTCACCATAAAACCACTCTGAACGGAAATGCTCGATCATCTTTGGTTTCAAGCTTTCAACCGAAGAGCTGTTTGTGGATTTGCTCATAGGCGGTTAAAAGTTCAGATAAGTAGCTCGGAGCAAGTACCATACGTGCTTTAAAAGTTCGTCATACAATCCTAAATCAATTCTAAAGCCGACTGGGAGCTAATGAAGTGATGCTAAATGTTTTATTTTCTATTTAAAGGTGAAGTCTGAATCCAAGATTACTTTTAAGTTTCTGGCGGTGCAAGTGAAGTTATTAATGAAAGAAAGATATAGAAAGTTATGACAAAGATAATGTCTTGTGTGATTACACTGAAAATGTTCCGCTGCTTTCTTAACGCTGCTCAGGTGAACTGTAGACAAATGCAAACCTACATTTTTGAAAGGCAAGTGTGAAAAGTGATCAGAAATGTTGTACACGACGAGAAACAGCCATTGATGTTACTTTTTGTTTCAATTTACAATGTATGTTTATTAACACACTCCCCCAACAATGGTTCCTTCATGACCAACTTCCTTGTGAAATAGATTGTGCTTATTTGTTTCACTAAGTGTGCCTCCTCTTATTATTATTAGCCGGTTAGTTTTGGTTATTGTTTGTCTTCCACCAGATGTTCCACAACGGCCTCTTTCTTTTTGTTTTTGTTCCTCATGTCACAGTCCTTGTGCTGTTGGCCTGCTCCCAGCACATTTGAACGAGGGTTATACAATGCTATTTGTACAGAAAGTGTTTAATTTTTCAATAAAGAAAACTACACAAAACCCTGAGATGTCATTTCAATAATGGAGAGAGGTTGACAACTTTTTTAAAGTGAACAAGATGATGCTTTTTTGTATGCCTAAAAGTTAGATAACAGTTACAAAAAAATTTATTTGATTTAAAACATGGTGTGAAGTACTATATCAATCATTCTGGTTAATTTGAATAAAAATTAATTATTTGCAAATTATCATTTAAAAAAAAAAGTGAACACATAATGCTGTGTAACAGTGGTTCCTGAAATTTTTACACCAAGTGCCATTTCCAAAAACACCTGGCTCTCCACAAACTACAAAAGCTATTGGACCAACTGTAAAAGACAGTTGCGTATTAGACGCGTGTTAATTAACAAAAACAAGTTTGAGGTTTTATTACGAACCAGGAAATTTATTATATTGTAATATTATGCACAGGTGATAAGAAAATACAAACGGCACCTAAATAATTATTCATAATGTTCTGTATATGCAAATAAAATGCAGATTATACCCCAATACATGTTTAAAACAATTGTAAAGGCTTAAATGCAATTGTATCGTATTTTGAAGTTAAATATAACTGAAGTCTAGTCAACAAACCATACAGGACAGGAAAAAAAGTTAAAGCCACTTCGGAACAATATACAGTTTTAATACACCGATTTATTAAAGTGATTCTTTGGCAAACCATTATAGGGAGCCTACCTACAATACTAAGAATCATTGTATGCCATACTCTGTGTTTATTTTCCCTGAAGAATAGTTAAACAGCAGGCGAGTACTTTTTCATTTGAATTCGGGCTACGTACCATGTAAAAAAAAAAACACAACTTGTAATGTAAGCTGGCAAAGGCACATATTTTGCATTGGAAACAAAATCTCAACACACCACCAAACAATACAAAAACCAGATTAAAAGTTAATACCATATAGTGGAAAAGCATTTGACTGTTCCGCCTGTCACTATATGAGATGTGTCCGCAATGTTCCTGGACAGGTGTCACATATACTATTTTTCATACTAGGTGTATTTTTATTTTTATTTTTTGCTCTCACTGTGGGCCTGACGATCAACCAAGTCATCTACAAAGAGATCCTGTGGGATTTTTTTTTTATTTAGTGCATGAGTAGAGGCAAGAGTTGCTGCAGGATAACTCATGACTGACTCATGACTCATAACTCAAACAACCTAACATGTAAATGTTTTGAAAAATAACAATAAAATAAATAAAATAACAATAACATAAAATACTCAGCCGCATACATACTCAAATGCAAAAACTCAAACCGGAACCCTTTTGACATTTTTATTTATTCATGATCGTATTAATAGTCTGTCAATACTAATTTAGAATTAATGTGGGGGGCGTGGTCATATATTGTTAAAATCATGCAAGAGAGTGTTATGGTCAGTGTTTTTGAAATGATTAAATTAGGTAAATCGCCCAGCACCAGCTTTGACATCACTCGATATGTCTTTTCTGGCTGCATGTGTGCATCTCTATGACACGTATGTTGCGCAACAGTTCCATCAAAGGCCAATTACAAATGCACGGAAAGTAAGTGTAATCCGCATTTAGAAATAAACGAGTTGATAGTGACCCCTCATGGGCAAATCTTGTAAAAGCAAGTTGAAAGACGTTTGTACTCATGACTAACTTCCGCTAAGCTCCTCCTTCAAGGTACTTCACCAATCAAACGACCTCTATCATTTAAAAAGACTTTATATGAAGTCCCGAATCTTGTCTGTTAGGGAGCTATGCGAGAAGATTACGTAGCGGTCACATTGTATACAGAAACCTAATTTAGGTAGTGCCTATAAAATTGTTACAGCTAGCAGTAGCGTAAGATGACGAGGTAGGATGGCGGCTTTGTTACAGTAATGATCTGAGAGAAGCAGAGCAGCTCATGTGCCTTACAGACCAACTCAGGGTATTATAACTAAGCTATAAGTACAAGTTAAATCAGCGATTCATTCTGTGCAAGCATGCTCATCTGTCTGCAACTTGCAGCATCGTGTTCAATTTTACAAATCTGGCTACTTCGACAGAAACAAACGGTGAAACATGTTCCAAAGTCAGGTATGAAGATTGTTTGTCAAAGTTGTTTTCATATCGCGAGCTGGCAAAATGTGTCGTAAGAAGTAGTGAGTTTATAAAACATAAGGCGTAAATTAAGGCATTCATCTCGTTTAACAGTCACCTGCACCTTGTACAAATTGTATCCTTTTCACTAAGGTAAATTTGCTTACTTTAGTTTGACGTATCGTGTTGTGTGTTGAAAACTGAATGGTTTGTTGTGCTGAGTGTGTCCCATGGTGACACAGGGGCGGGTCTTTGCTCTCAGTTTAGTGGTTTTCATGGCAACGTACCCTTGTGAAATCTGAAAATACTGCCTGCGAGCCGTCTCATGTTAAGGTAGAGGTAGATTATTTTTTATATATTAATTGAATATTTGTTGCCCAAAATATTTTGTCTCCCGGGATGATGAGTCGTTTTGCAGCTCTGTAGTTCTTAACAATTGTTGAGCAAGTCTTTCTGCACAGATTTGGATTAGTCAAGCGGTAAGATTTAAGTAATACTTATAAGTGTTTTGTCTGCAAGATGAACATGTGAGTGTGCCTTGCATGAAATGGAAACTGTCTAAAGCTCATTCAACATCAAGAGCAGAATTAATATTGTGATCCTCTTTCATCCTCTTTCATTCATGAGTTAACGAATAATGTTTCTAGTTTTGCTAGTGGAAAGTCAATGCCATATTGCACATTATTAAAATGTTAAATTACGCTTTTTATGTTATTATTAAGATAATAATCCATTTCAATGCACTAATCATATTAATAATCTGTCACAATAATTGTCAACGAGGCCGGATACATCAATTTGTGTACGTTTATTTCTGTGAATAAAAAAAAGGTTACATTTTCAAATGATCACTTGTACAACATTCTGAGGAAATCACAATGTCCCATCACTGGTGAGTTCTATTTATAGCTATCACAGTGCAATTCTCAGACAATCTATACTTCTCTGGTCTGTTTGTCTTTACTGGGAACAAAATTTCCATTAATCTTTAAATAGAATCTGAAATAACAATTTCAAAGTGGCTGCAGTCCAAGGTCATATTCGTAGACCTGTAATATGTTTTAAAAAATACAAAGGACCTTGATTTACAACAAAGGTTCTAATTCCTACATTGCTGATGTAAGCATAAAATATATCTCTAAGCTGTGCCAATGCAGTGATAAAGTTATAAATACAGTACATGTATATTTGTTTGTATAAACACTCTTCATAAAAATAAACATGAAAGCATAGTACATTGTTGAGTTGAATTGAATTCCTTTATTGTCACGTTAACGCAGTGTTAACTGTGAAAATTAGTTTGGCAGCTCCACGTGGCAGATCATACATATACTAACAGTATAAAATACAGATAAAATGCAATACAAAAATAGAATAATGTTAATGTACAGTTACAGTGGTAACTGAGCTTCTGGCGTAACGTGATTACGTATTCCTTCGCTGCGTAAACTAGTTCATGGCATGCCCTGTGTGATCTAGAAATTGCATGTGTTGACCCTCCTATACACAGTATTCATACAATTGTATCTCACAAAATGATGATAATACCACTTTTTAAAAAAAAAAAAAAAACACCCACCAAGATAATACAGTATGACCTGTATAGTCTTCAAATAAGCAATCAAGTTTGTCGTGGGCTTTTCTGAATTTACTCCCAAGATAAATTCAGATACCTGCAGATGATATTTTGTGGTTTCCTCTGTTGAGATTCTCATGGGTTCTTTTCTAAACATGCCGCATTTGTTTTTGCTGCTGGTATCCAAAATTGCAGGATGGAAAAAACGTTTGGCACGTTGGCCAGTATGAAGGCACGATGGCCGAGTTCTCATCATGAATACGTGTTCAATAGTTGTGTACAGATACAGAGAATGCCAGATTGCACCAAGTTAGCAATCTCCTCTTAATCTGGGCTACTGAAGAAGCATTGCAGCCACTTCTCCTAATGAGAACGTGAGTGCTGCTCTACTGCAGTGCTCTCTACTTAGCCCCTTTTATAAGAATTACTCAATGAGCAGGAGAACATTTTAAAAATGTTGATTATTCTGGCATGTTAAATTAGAACTGTAGCTTTGCTGGACTTCAGCCCTTTTGTTTTGTTCTGTTTGTTACCATATTGCAACAATAAATGCCTTCAAATTTCATTTGCTCTCTCTGACCCACATTTATGTATTTGATAGGATTCTCGCAGAATGTATTGAAAATACTCCAAAACAAGTGATAGTCAGTGTTGTCAAGTTTAAATGGCCCAATTATAAGAGTCCCATAGGGCAATGAGAAAAGTCCCGAATCAGGACCACTTGGGTGCTTCAATTTAAAAAAATTCAATTCAACTTTATTCTTTTTTTTTTTTTTTTTACTTGGATCAGCAAGTAACTTTAAAGTCTAATCAGACAAAGGTATCTTCAGGTTTTTTTATGATGATAATTTTAGGCTTCAAGTGAACTCAGCATTTTTGTCACTTTCTAGGAGCTACATTTAAAGACTTCCTCCACACAATTGGAGCAGCTAACTGATGGGACCGCAAGGGCCACCCTGCAATATTTTCTCAGGTCAGAGTTGAGTTATAATAATCTGACAAGCAAATGGAGATTGTGAAGAACACAAAAGCAGAGCTTCTATCTCCAGCTCCAACGTGCATCTCACCCACCAACTCTGAAATGTCTGAAGATGCGTGGGATGAGGAGGAAGAACAAGATGACTTTTACAACCAGATGGATGAGAACGGCATCATTGGATTAACACTGGTGGAGGAGACACAGGAACACGATGATCACGCAGAATACAATCGAAAATCATTTGGGGGCCGTGAGGAACCGGATATGCCGCCTGAGGAGCTCAATTGCATCTTTGATGAACATCTTAAAGATGTGGCTATACTCTCACCCTGTGAGTCATTGAATTTAAATTTTTGCTGATTAACTGAGTTATGTGTGCAAACAAAACTGATGCCATAATATACCTCAGAGACAAAAGTCTGTAAAATAATGATATAACAGCATCTCTCTGTAAAAGAAAATGAAGAGATCAGTTTTGCATTTTGGGTTAATTGTGCTGATTTAATTTGTCAAAACAGATGGAGCAGAAAGTGAGTGGGGTTTGCCAAGTGGACCAGTCAACAATAGCAAAGAAGAGTCAGAAATCATCAGTGAGCACCAATTTTTTGAGTCTCCACCCTTGATAGAAGCTGATGGAGATTGCAAACCTCAGTATGCAACATACCAGGCTTCCTCTCGTCCGACACTCCCCATTTTCACTCGCCTGTGCCATTTAGAGGAAATGGCTGCTGCTCCGGGAATCACAAGCGAAACCATTCCAGATATGTTCTTTGCAGACTCAAACAGCCTCATGACCTGCGAGTCCAGTCTTCACCACCAAGATAAATCTGAAAACACGGAACAAGTACTAGGAAATGATGCCATCTCTCTTCAATCACAAATGAGGCGTGCAGACTCAAACAGCATCGTGAGCTGCGAGTCCGGTCTTCACCACCAAGAAAGCTCTGAAAATGAGGAGCAAATAGACGGAGAAGAAGATGTCATCTCCCCTCAGCAACGAATGACTAATCAGGAGACTAGTGAGAATTCAAAGACCGGTCCTAAAAAAAACACTCCCTCACTGAAGCAAGTGTCACATCACTGTCGTAATGCTGTACTTCCAAGGACAAGTGGTCATAACAAACCAAAGGAAGACTGCTGTCACATTCCCAGAAGAGCTAATGAATCAAGGTGATTCAACTACAATGGTGCCTTGAGATTGTCTCAAATGTACATACCGTAATTTTCGGACTATAAGTCGCACCGGAGTATAAGTCGCACCAGCCATAAAATGCCCAAAAAAGTGAAAAAAAACATATATAAGTCGCTCCGGAGTATAAGTCGCATTTTGGGGGGCAATTTATTCGACAAAATCCAACACCAAGAACAGTCATGAACGAGCAACAACAGGCTAAACGATAGCTATGCTAACGTGACATAAACACAAACTAAGAGCTGAGAACGGCCCTGACGTAAAATTCAGAGTTATTCAAAAAACTATTACATAAATAACACGTTAATAAAACCATCTGCGTCACTCCAATTCATTAAATCCATCAATCGTCCTTTGTCAACAATGCGTGCGCGCCGCTGACGGCTTTTGCACTTAAAAATATTCCACAGGCCCATATAACGATATATAAATTATATATCAAATAACTATTATATAAGCAATAATGTTATCAAACCATCTGTGCACTCTAAATCATTAAATCCATCGATCAAATTCCTCGTCCTTTGTCAACATCGCCGCGCGTGCGCCCTGACGCCAGCCTCGTCGTTATTCCACAGATTTACTATATAACTATATTGTAGCGTTAACAAAGTTCAAGGAAAGACGTGGGTTTGGTAAACGGCTCTTTATTTAACAAAACAAACTTACAGGCGTGTGGCGGCGTGGACGTCCAGCCACGGAAGTGGACGAGAGCTCCATACGATAGGACCGGGCGTGCGTAGAAGCATTGTCCGAGCACCATCCACCGTCCTCGGACAGCCAGCCGGCTGAGCGCCGGCCCTCGACTTCCATCCACGGAGCTGAAAGGCAGCTCGGTAGAGTAGGACCGGGCGTGCGTAAAAGCATTGTCCGAGCACCATCCACCGTCCCTGGACAGCCACCCGGCCGAGCGCCGGCGCCCGACTTCAATCCACGAAAGTGAAAGAAAGCTGGACGAGTCGATCTTTGTCCTTTATGTAAACAACCGTCGCGCTGCTGACGCGCGACGTCGCGTCGCGCTGCTGTCGCGCGTCACTCGTCCAGCTTACTTTCACTTTCGTGGATTGAAGTCGGGCGCCGGCGCTCGGCCGGGTGGCTGTCCAGGGACGGTGGATGGTGCTCGGACAATGCTTTTACGCACGCCCGGTCCTACTCTACCGAGCTGCCTTTCAGCTCCGTGGATGGAAGTCGAGGGCCGGCGCTCAGCCGGCTGGCTGTCCGAGGACGGTGGATGGTGCTCGGACAATGCTTCTACGCACGCCCGGTCCTATCGTATGGAGCTCTCGTCCACTTCCGTGGCTGGACGTCCACGCCGCCACACGCCTGTAAGTTTGTTTTGTTAAATAAAGAGCCGTTTACCAAACCCACGTCTTTCCTTGAACTTTGTTAACGCTACAATATAGTTATATAGTAAATCTGTGGAATAACGACGAGGCTGGCGTCAGGGCGCACGCGCGGCGATGTTGACAAAGGACGAGGAATTTGATCGATGGATTTAATGATTTAGAGTGCACAGATGGTTTGATAACATTATTGCTTATATAATAGTTATTTGATATATAATTTATATATCGTTATATGGGCCTGTGGAATATTTTTAAGTGCAAAAGCCGTCAGCGGCGCGCACGCATTGTTGACAAAGGACGATTGATGGATTTAATGAATTGGAGTGACGCAGATGGTTTCGCGCTGCTGTCGTCACTTGAAATTCAAATTACAGTAATCCCTTGCTACATTGCGGTTCGTTTATCGCGGTTTCATTTTTTTTTTTTTTGAAATTTTTTTTTGAAATTTTTTGAAAAAAAAAAAAACACATATAAGTCGCTCCTGAGTATAAGTCGCCCCCCCACCCAAACTATGAAAAAAAACGCGACTTATAGTCCGAAAATTACGGTATTTCTTTTTAACCTTTTTGCGTGAACTCAAAATTTCAAGGCAACTAACTTCAAACACATTTCTGTTTGGACAATTCAACAATTATAATTTGCTTATGTGAAAATTGGCTTTCCTGCATTTCAACAGAGAAATATCAGTTTACAAATTATTTTCAATCAAGCTAACTTTGTTCCCATATCTTTCAATAATTTATATTTTGAAATTGCTCCAACTGAGATTACATTTGTAGCCCGAAAGAATTTGTTGTGTTGAAGTTGTGTTTTTTACTGTGTAAACGTCAGTGTATAGTGCCGTGCCAGACAGTGAGGTCAACTGAACACATTTTACGCATTGGTCTGGCAAATAGTGAACTTGTTAAACTAAACCTAATTCAAAGAAAAACATTACACCTTCTGTATTTAAAACAGCCATATAGCTTTGGCTTTCAGTCTCCAATGTAGTAAATGATGGGAAATAATGTATGTTGCAGTGCTTGAACCCACAGCAACATCAGACAGACAATATAACAGTCCTCAGTCATATATATTCTTTATCGTCCGTGTAGAATGAATAATGTCAGTGCCATGCTGACATGGGAGTTGATAAGTCAATTAAACGGAATTATGAATCCAACTTGAGTTCTTGATAGCACATGCTCCACTGTAATAAGCTTATAGTGCTCTGTCAGTGACTTTTCCATCTGTCTGCCTGAAAGGTGGCCAAAGGAAGGCACATCAGAAAAAGCAGCATTCATTCAATGAAGTACGACAAAACCAAAAATGACATTTCTGTATTTTTCAGTTCAATATTATGGGGTGTCATTTTACCTCATTAAAATACATATTACAAACGATATGTTGTTCTATTTCTGGAGGAAATCTGGATCGCATTAATGGTATTTCCATTCACGTCAATGGGGAAAGATGATTTGAGTTGTATTTTGAATTACAAGCATGGCCACAGTATGAATTGAAAGTGAATCTCAAGGTACCACTGTATACCAATCATTGTCTGTCTATACTTTTGCCACACTCATTCTCTTTACTACACTTTGCTTTTTGTCTATTAATAATTAACCGTGTTGTTATTTCAGAAAAGCCTATCCAACTCACTGGGTACCAGATTTGTCCCAGGTAAAGCCGAGGGTGTCTTTTCCTAAAGGGGATTACAAGCCACCCAAGAGCAGATGGTCTTCCAAGAATCCTCCAAAGTCGCTGACACCAGAGGCCCCTGTTGTCTTTAAATCTCCTGCTGAGATTGTGAAAGAAGTTCTATTGAACACAAATGACGGACCTCAGCCACCATTTGACTTTAACGAAAGAACATCACCTAACGGCACCGTGCCTCAGGAATTCCGAAGCCAGCAGAAAGCCGGTATCCTGCTTGATCAGCTCCAGGTACGACTTGGAATGTGTCCCCATTACTGGTATGCCAGTCACAGTCTTTTCTTGCTGTACTGGAAATACAATTGCTAAAACGTACAATTACTAGCCCTTGAGATGAAATTCCTAAACAAAAGAATACAGAAAAATAAAACCCTGTAGTGCCTCCACTAGTCTAAACACGACCTTCTGATTAATATTGTGTTTGTAGAATACGAGTTAAGCAGCAAAATTCCCCCACTTTTATCTATCTCAGGCCATTTTGCCACTTGCTGTCGAAAAAAAAAATTACTTCACAGTTGCCAGGTCTCGCGACGCAAGTAATCATGGCTCAACTTCAGAAAACTGGTGAGCCGCGATTGGTTGTTCGTGAGATCAACAACTGTGATGTCATTTTCAGTTGACAGCAAATGGCCACCTCTTGAGATGGTTAAAAACTGGTGCATACATTAACAGGTCAATATCATTTTTTTGTTTTGTTTTTACTCGGCCCCACCAAACAGGTTTTGCAGGTCATACTGTAGTATGTATACAGAATTTTTCATTTACATCACATAAACCTCCTCTGTAGGCTTTTTATATCCACTGTACTCTCAACCTACACGATAGGAGATAGTTATTGGAACGCTATCACCTACGCCAGCTAAAAGTGGAAGTAAATATTGAAAGTAGGACTGAGTGTAGGTGTTTTCCACCAAAGCACTGCCATTTATATTTTTCTATTTTCTTCCATGTTTCCTCTCCTCTGGCTGGCAGGAGGACCACGGCAGACTGCTGACTAAGTATGCAGAGGCAGCGAACACAATTGACCGCCTGCGGCTGGAAGCCAAGGTTTGAGCATCTTAAACCACTGTTTGAATTCATTAATTTCATCACTACTATTTTCATTTATTTGGATGTTACAAAGAAAGAAAACATTTGTCATTTGCAACATTGTCACTAATAAACATTAAAAATAAAAATGATGCCCCATGACCCTGATGAGGTCCATCAGTATTAATTGTATGAATCATGTGTGAAGAAAATTCACTTTATTCATACCTGAGGCTTACTTTCAAAGTAATTCAGAAACAAGTTGTCTTATGATCTAATTGTATATATGCCCACCACTTTTTAAGGGACTAAAAGTAATGGGGAAAAATCAAACTTTTACTTTTAATACGTGGTTAATACTTTGCACTTAATTTCAAACTGAAGCCTGGAACACATAGATTTTATCTCTATCGCAACTGAAATGCATGCTCAGTTTGATTCAGGTCAGGTGATTGACTTGACCATTGCGTTCCACATTCCACATCCAACAAGTATCTGGGAGAATATGAGCAAATAATTACTCAAAACACTTCAGAATTCATTCAGTGATTTTGTTTGCACTCACTCCAACTATGAATACAAGGGAAACCGTTTGATTGGCAGCCACATACCCATCAGGCAGCTGAGCCGCCAATTGTCCCATTACTTTTGGAACTAAGAAACTGCCAGGGACATAAACAAACTGTAGTATTCCCGACACCGTTCACCAGATTTAAATGTAAAAATGTTGTTAGTAATGAATCGGACTGTAGTGGTTGTAAGGTTGATGATTTTCTCATTTTGGGTGACTCAATTATTCCAAGGTTAACCTGTACTCTGACCAACCAACGTCTGCTCAAGTCATGCCATCAGGACTGCATGTAGAGCCTTCAAAGTTCATGCGGCTGGACTTTCCTCAAGCTCAGAAAGCACAGCCCAGATCATTTTCCCTTCAGCCAAGTGGACCCGGCACACACTTAAGTAAATTTATCATAATCATCATCTCTGCTCCAATGTATCGCATCACGTATCATTCAGCAATTATGAAATGGTTTCAAAAAAATGTAATGATTGATGAACTTTGTACAATAATCAGAATGTGTTCCTTCCCTTGCAGCTTCCTCTGGCCTATGTTTGTCTGCCTCCATTTCAAAGAGCTTTGAGTCCCAAAGCGGTCAGAAGGTGGCAAATACACTTTACGCACAGGCTGACAACTTCCTCCAGCAGGTTGCCTAATTCTCATTTCTTATGTCTAATGTGTGAAAGGTTCGTTTCATTATGTGGTGGTTTTTTGTTTGTTTTTTTACATTCAGCTCCAACATTATGAGGACTTGCTGAAGAGCAATACACCTTTCCAACAGGTGAAGTTAAGACGACTTGGAATGCCACAGATAAAAAGCTGGCTTCTACATATTCCCACTCGTTACCTCTCTCTCTATAGGGTCTTGCAGAACTTTATCAAGGACTGGACTCCTTGGAGAAAGGCTACCTGTCAGCTAGGAGAGAACACAAAGTCCTACAGGAGCAAGGCGCAGAACACGGCCACTTTGACCCCAATCGGTAGGACGGCTGGATTCTATTTTATAACTTTGTCAATGATTATATCTTTGTGCTGCCTCTGTGTGTTAGAGAGCTGGAGGAGTTCATTTACCAGTGTGGGCGGCATATGGATGAGTTGAAGGAGAGGACGGATCAGAATTCCCATGATGCTGATTCTGCTCCTGCTCTTTGTCCTCAAGCCCAAAAGTCATCTCCATCTGATAATTCTCAAGCAGAGGTAACATCTCACTGTGTGCTCCTGACCCGCATATCAAACTATATTATTCACGTGAGATTAAATCCCAGACTCAGATTTACTAGTCGTGTCTAAGCGTAGCGTTTGTCCTTCTTTCCAGAGTCAACATACACCTTTGTTGCTAGATTCAGGAGATCTGACCAAGAAAGATGTAACGCAAGTTAATCAGAATTCTTCCGACTTCAATAAAAGATATGGTCACCAAACTACAGACATTAACCAGTAAGCAGACGCAAATTTGTTATGTTGAGTGTCATGTTTTGTATTACGTTTCATGTGGCACGCTATTTGTCATACAGGAGTTCAACCGTGCATCTCACTTATGCTCCTAAATGCAGAAGGAGGAAAGAGGTTAGGAAGTCCTACAGCAGCAGTCAGAGCAGTCTCGCAGAAATAAATACATCAGAGAAGAGGAGTGCCAAACCCAAAACTGGGATTAGGAGGGTGCTTTCTCAGGTCAGCAGTGACCCGCTGATTTAAAATGAGCTTACAGCAATTCAGTATGCATGTATAGTAGTTAACTGGTTAACTGTGTTGAACAGGACGGGGTCATTTCTCCAGGAACTGACAGCGGTTTTGTTGGTTCTGAGTATAGTCATCAGATTTGGGCTGAAAATCACAGCTCTTGCCACCAGAGAGCCTCAAAGCGGTAAGTAGCCTTCACTCTCCTGCAGCAGCGATACTCTATACTTTGCTACACCCTCAATCTGACAGTCATTCATTTATTTTCAGATTGTGTTTCCATTACAATGACAATGAAGTCTTCTCGATTATTTTCCCTTTTTTGGGCCAGTGTTTCAGGACCTGCCGAAGTGAGCGTTGCGAAGCCTCAGATAATCCGAACCTCAACACCATCTCGTGATTACTCACAATCACACAGGCGCCCATTGGTAGAACCCAGTGAATATTTCCAGCAAGAAATGAGGAGGCCCTATCCTGGAGAGCGCAAGCAAAGGCAGTGGATCAGTCAGACATACTCAATCAAGACTGATAGTGAAACCAGTGAGTTTGCAAGTTAGTTTTATTCTTCTGGACAGCACATCTGAATTCTTTATTAGTGCATGGCTCACTGTGAGCAATTCCCACTTTGGCAGAGCGCTGGGGAGGCGACTCCAAAAGGCCCATTTTATGTCTTCCACTATATTGAGACTCAAGATTTAACAGGAGTGAAAGGGGCCGCTTTGCTAGGCCATGACAGATTTTAGTTGTGACCACACCCACAGCAGCGGAGCCATCCCGCTAATAGATCCTCTGGAAAGCACTCAGAGTTATGCAGAGTTACACCACCATGATTTACACTGGTCACAATAACTTTAAAATATATATTTTTTTAATTATTATATATTATTATATGAAATAAAAATCAAGACTTCTTTATCATATCTAGATTTTTTTCCTTTCCTTGTGTATTGAATCTATTATCTTTTGTATCACCAGCTCATACTGCACCTGAGGACTTACAAAGTGATCAGTATGAAGAAACCCTGCCCTGTTCCTCTCCAAGCTCCTCCTCCTCCTCTTCTTCCTCCACCTCTGCTGTGCATCATCACCAAGGCGACGCTCTTGAAACGCTGAGGTCCAGTCAGGTGGTGACTTGCAAGTGAGTGTGACGCAGCTGCTGCCATGGCGACGGCTGTGCAAACAAAGCACCCCTCCAGACACTTTAGTAACCATTTATTTGCAGAGTATCAATCTCACCAGCTCATGCATTGCTGACTGAGCCTTTGTTCAGTAACATCAGGCATTGTTTTATATTTTATTTCAGGCCTGGCTGCTAATGAGTAGGGCTACATATATCGAGGTAGTCTACTGCGTCTTGCCTTCTGCATGGTTTGGTGTGGAATAACTCAGATTTGTGTATTTTGTGTGCTGAGTTTGACTCCTGCATTGATTGGATGGTGTTGTCTTGACTGTTGCCACTGCACAGCACTCACATTTCCTGCACCTTTATTATTTGATCTTTGACATGAGTTGCTGTGGGGGAAAAACTTTGAATTTGTGTTCTTCATAGTGATTCAAGTCAGGCTCTGCAGGCCAAGTCCACCACGCCAGAGCACAAAGGGGAGAATCCCATGACAAACCATCGTACTGTAACTCATACCACTCAAGACAACTGCACTCGGCATAGAACTTCACATCCTCTCAGGTTGGTTCATTTCCTCAAAGTGTGGCCCCCGAACTTCAGTGTGGAACTCAATTTAAAGGGCTCGTGATGTGATGACATTCTGGCAGCGTATTGGCAACAAACTCTTGTATGGGAGTATCGGCATGTCACAAAAGCAGTCCTGGCCGCCATAATTCACTGCTCAAAACACACAAATGGCAGTAAGGTTGTTTATTTTATCAGCATTATTCACAGTACACTACAGAATATGCGATACTGAAAACTGTCAAATCTCATGATTGATTTTATAGGGAAAAAATATTGGGTCCACTATCTGCAGACAGAGGCAGACCACCTTTTCTGAGAACAACCCAGTTTTTTTCATATACAGGATTTCAACAGCAGCTCAAGTTTTTGCAGCTGTACAATGCAATCTATTGATGTTTTATGCCTTAAATCAAGGTTTCTCCCCTCATTATATATTTTTTGACAGTAAACCTAACTACAGTGATCCCTCGCTACTTCGCGTTTCGTTTATCGCGGCTTCACTACATCGCAGATTTTTTTTCCAAATTACAAAAAACATTTAAAAGTCAAAATAAAACTTCTAAATTGAGGAAACATGTGTCTAACCTTTAGGACAGTGTAGTATTGGTCCAAATGTTCGTTTACATTCCTTTAGAAGTCAGTTTTCGCGTGTTAGCACGATCGTGAATTTGCATATTTCCACTAACTCGTTAGCCTGCCCAGTACCTCTTGTTGGTGACTGTACTTCGTGGATTTCACTTATCGCGGGTAGTTTTTGGAACCAATTAGCCGCGATAAACGAGGGATTATTGTATATACAGAGGTTCTGAGGTCGATTTGATTGGATATTGAGAGAAATGTGCTAAAGGAGAATGTAAGGGTGTACACAGTACTTTCACTTTCACTGCCTTTTATCATTTTCTTCTGTTTGGTTTGATATTCCATTGAAGAGACCACATAAAATCGACTGCAATTATAAAAGCTGGACATGATAGCATTAATATACTAACGACTGTCGAAGCCCTATATACTGTATCTTGTGCTTGTATTTGTGTAACAGCCCAGCATCTTTATCCTTGACGTTGCTTAAATTTGTTGGCAATTTGTCGCTTAGGTCTCAAGATCCCTTGAGCGAAATTAGCGGATGCAACAGAAAGAAATGGACAATTGATAGGAATGAGGTGGAGAAGGTGGCGAGACGCACAGCAAGAAAAAGATTGGCACACCAACAACAAACTCGTGACACATGTATGTTTATCTGAAATACGATTGGAGCTTTCACTTCAACCTTCACTCGACTCTGGTGCTTTCACTACGCTCTTCATTCCACAATGTTTACTCCAAGACCCTTTGTAAATGTATATTATTATCGTTGTTATAAATGCAAGACCATTTACATCTCAGCAACTGCAACGGAGGATGTCAATTCTGCTTGTCGACTTCTGGTGTCAAGATCGACTCAAACATCTATTGCTGTAGCTGACAGCCAACCTTCACACACAAGTGCCCAAGTCCAGCACACAAGTAAGAATATGCGTCACTCTGTAAAAAATGATATCCAATCAGGAGAACATTGTATTGGAATTCTGTTTTTTAGAGCGGGATCATACGGAGTGCTCAGATGACAATGATGGCAGAACAAGCAGAGTTGTTCCTTGCTCTCAGTGTTTTTCACATACCAAAGTGTCTTTGGAAAGTAAGCAGCATCCCTTCATCCTGAATGTGAAGTTTTGTCTTTTATCTAGCTTTATTGCGCCTTTTTTTAACCACCAGAACCAGCAGGTGGCAATCAAGAGCCAGCCCAGTTCTGTTCCTGTCGTCACTGTCATCATTGTGGACATTCTGATATCAAGACAAACAATGAGAAAGGTGAGGACGTCTTGCGGTCAAACCTGTATGTACTGTATGTGTGTCTCTATGGCCTTGAATATACCTGCAACTTGTCTCATGGGACTAAGACCTTTGTAACTTTAATTACCACCACCCCTTGTCCAATAAGGTCGATCATTACATCCAATAAAGTGTATTACCCTCTGAAACTGTTGCATCACCTCTCATCATCAACTGGCACGGATTATGTCAATTAGTTCAGCATTAGGATAAATGATAGTTTCTAGAAATACGGTTGTTGCATTTCTCATTGTTAGTTAGTATCTGATATGATTTCACAGACTGTTGGAAAGACTCAAACACCCCGAGGACCTCCAGTTGCACACGAACAGAGACTCTCAGCCGAGCGCCACCACCTGCTGTGTGCCCGTCATTGTGTCCTACACCATTGCTGTAAGGGACATGCCCACCTGACCTTAACACAACACAACTTTTTATTTATTCGTGTGACCTGTCACACTCTGTGAATTTATGGCTGTTTTTTTTTTTTAATCATTAGCCTCTATCTCCAACCTCAACCCATCCACGTGTGCACCAACAACGCAGGCTCTCCTTCAAAAGTCGGCAATAGCAACGAGGAGGAGAGGTTGCGACCCGCGTCGTGCCTTGTTCCACAACGCTCTCTAGATGACGCCCTCCTAGCTGCGAGGAAGATGAATGATAGATCAAAACGCATGGTGCGTTCACTGACCGCAGGCCTGCGTTCTCTGGAACGACTGTCCAAGTCCCACTCCAACTCCAACTCTAACTCAGACTGACTAACAGTGTCTCTGCCCATAGATCCTGCCTGGAGCAGGTGATTCAACTTCTCAGCTGATCTTAAGTTGTTGTCGTTCGAGAACTTCTGTTTCGCTGTTATATCAAATGATGTGCTGGAATACCTAATGGGCAAACTATCACCAGCCCCCAAAATATTTGATGCTGTGTAAACCATAGATAAATCTCAATGAGCACATTTAGCATCCCAAAACAATTTACAATTGTAGACTCGTGGATCATGGCTCTCTGTTTGGGGTTTACTAGGCAATTGGTTCAATGTTTATGGACTCAAGCTGACTGATATTGTTGCACAAACTGGTTTTCTAATTAAGCAATTTAGGGAAAAGGTTGTCCCTCTTGACTTCTGTGTCGGCAGCCCGGGTTTACTTTCCACTCAAAGGATGGTGTGAAAATGAGTGTGAATGCTTGTCTGTGTCTGTATTGTGAATGACTGGTCGCCAATCCTCGGTGTAGTCCAGGGGTGTCAAACTCATTTTTTTCGCGGGCCGCATTGTCGTCATAGCTTCTTTTGGAGGGCCAATATGACTGTCAACCCAAATAAATGTATAAGCACCTCATATTATATACAGTAAAAGCTACAAAACAAACTGACAAATAACTCGTTTTCAAATCAGATGAGTAAAAACTGGTCAAATATTAAAAAAAAAAGATATTAAAAGTGAAGACAATTTGTAATTCTACTAATGACACACAAATTTGTTGCACAATTAGTCTTCACGGGCCACATAAAATGATGTGGCGGGCTGTATCTGGCCTCCGGGCCTTGAGTTTGACACCAGTGGTGTAGTCCATCGTTGCGATAAATACCAGTTTATTGCTGGTGTACAAAATGGATGAATGGATGTATAGTATTTTGAAACAGGGTGTAATCCCCTCTTTTTGTCATCTTTTAGAACTACCTTATTAGCGTTCACTGCTAATAATGACGGGTTTATTTTTGTGTCATTCATTGCACTTAAGTGTCTTATTGGCACTCACTGCCACATCATGCAATGTTTGTGCATATTTTGAATTCTGTGGAAGTAAGTTTAAAGTGTTTCATTTTTCTTGTGAGGGAACACGTCTATAGTTGGGAGTGCAAATGAAGGTCACTTAATTTACATCGAAATGTTTTATACAGAAAATATTACTGTGAAGATTGTGCTGTCCTTGTCACCAGTGTCATGTAAATTAGGCCATTACATTTGTAAGAAGTAACTCTAGATTCCACTCCGCGGGGGTTAGGGAGATGGACCGAAGGCCAAATTGGTATTTTGTTGTAATTCGTCAAGGTGATTGTTTTTTTTTCTTTATAAAAAAAAAAAAAGTTAAAAAAATAGTTTCGGTTACATTTGTAAGAAGTAACTCTATAGACAGACCCCAACCAAGTACATAGAAAAACATGTTTAGTAATAAAGATTTTTTTTAAAATGCCAACATTATCAAATTCTTTGACCATAAAGTGTCACGACTCGCCCCCGGTCAGTCCATTATGTGTACGTTGTCATTAGTTCTGTCCGTGTCTGTGTGCTCGCCCCTCCCTTCCTGTGTCTACTCTCAATCTATGTACTAATAATCACAGTCACCTGCCTCTTGTTACCTGTCGCGTGTATAAGTCCTGTCTGCGTGTCACACCCTTGTCGGATTGTTCTTGTCTCTCGTCTCGTCTGTCGTCGTTCCTGTCTTTATCTTGTCGTCTGTTCAGTCAGTCTTGTCCCTAGTCGAGCTTCTTATAGTCTGTCTTTTGAGTTCTTCAATAAACCCTGGTCCAAGCTGCATTTGGTCGCCCAGCTCCAATCACTCTATGACAAAGTATTACCATAGTAGTACCGTAGTATTTGAAATTATCTTTGTACCACTAGTACTTCAATAGTTATGATGCTAATGTTTTGAGATTTATATATTATTATTTCTATTCTTACCAGGTGACATTTGTCACATCTGGCACTCCCACAGCATCTCCTTTCTGCATTTGGCACATGTGAACTTGTTACAATAAACGCAACACTTGGTCGAAGAAATTTAGATTCAAAGCTTTGTCATATGCACAGAGCAGTAGTGCGCTACATTGCTTACAGATAGTCTGAACACACCTGGCACTTCCACAACATCTCCTTTCTGCATTTGCCACAAGTGAACTTGTTGCAATAAACACAACGCTTAGTGGCATGGTTATTCTTGCAGCAACACATAACCTGGCACAATACCCTGTGTCAGGTGTGGGTGGTTGCTGCTGAAAGTTTTCCTGAGACACCTTCTTGGCTGCCATATGAGACTTTGCAAGCTCTCTTGCTAGCTTCACCAAGAAGTCTGCCCGTCTCTTTGACCCCAGTGCATGCCTGGTAAAGTACTTGTGCATTCAGTGCTGCAATGTCAATAATGTTGTAAAACACAGCGACTGGTCAACGCTGTGTTACTGAACGCACAGTGTACTTTCGTCGCATCTGGTCCATGACATCCACACCCCATTTTAGGCTGTTGTAGTCGATGACTGTGTTGGGCTTTTTTTTCGGGTATCCCCAATCTCCACCACACTGCATTCTATTGATGATGCGGACAGTCTTTCTCCGTTTGGGGGCATAAACGGTCAGTGTGACCCCAGAGGTTGAAAACACCTGTGTGCTGAATTCCTTACGGTCCAAAGTCTTTTTGCCAAAGTCTCACGGTGAACCTTGTTTACCACACACCAAGGAGTGTGGTCTTCCGACTGAGCAGTCGTCACGCTAGTGACAATGAGGTAAAAAAATTGTCTGTGGTAACGGTTCTTCCTTTGTCCATAAATGGTTCCATAAGATTCATCACATTTTCTGATAGTTTTTGTCTTTGTTGGAAAAAGTTGCTCATCTATGGTGATGTTCCTTCTTGGGTTATAAGAAGTAATGCAGTTAGTAACAAAAGACTAATGTGAGAGACTGCAGCAAACAGGTTGTTTGCACCTCGTGTGTCCTTGTCATCTAAGCGTAGGTACCACATGTCCTGGAAGCCGTTTTGAGCCATTAGCTTGCAGATTGAGGGCACTCCCAGTGTTGCTGACCATGCATCATGGATGAGGATTGCAATGAACGCCATTAGTTCAGGGAGGGCCATTAACCAGTTTTCTTGCTGTGTCTGGCATGCATGCTGGACAGTCCACTCCTAAATGCATTCTGAAGCATTTTCAGAGTGTTAAAACAGAAAACTCTACGCAACTCGACACCTCTTCTCTCGCCAAAGCAGTGCTGTAGAGGCCTTCCTATCTGTTCTTCACGCCACACTATGCTGTCTTTTGCCGTCTCTGTCGTCCACTCGTGTGTCTCCATGCGACCTCTCTTCTGGAGGTGGCGAATGGCTGAGATGAATAGAAAGGATTGTCAACTTACTCTGGCTCCGGTGCCCCAGCGGAATTTCGCCGCCGTTCGCTGTCCACAAGCCTATTTTTTCCCCACAGTCTTTGGGGCGGCACTACCAAACAAGGAAGGGTGCGGCCAAACGGTTTCGCAAATCTGCCATCTTTATTACTGAGAGACTTTTGTAGTCCAAACAACTCAAGGATTCTTGGGGAACACAATAATGTGTTAAATGCATTTGTTAGCTTCTCGCTAATGCTAGCGTTAGCTTACTGCTTACCTTGACTGCAGTGCTTGTTTACAAGATGTGTTCATAAATATTCTGAGTGGATTGATTTTGTTACGTGTTGTATATGGTTAGCTGGACAAGCCTTCTGTTGTTAACATATTTTAATCAATCAAAGGAAGGATTTATAACCATGATATGTTAGCTTTAAATATCCAATCGTATATACTTATTGTGTGATCAAGACTGCACTGTTCATTCAACAAATATGACCAATAAGTTAGAGTCTTAAACGTACTGGAAGCCAATTTATTCAACAGCCTTAGCACATATACTATGTTACACATGGAAGTTTTGTTTGTGCTTCACCACTCGCAAACATACATTCCCAATAAGTTAAACAGTTTAAGGACAGACTAATGTGCTGATATTTTTCTCAGATAAATTCCAAAAGAACTCAAGCAGTTAATTCTACCGAACAGCAAATAAATAAAAAAAGTAAGCGTTTGCAGCACGGAAAACTTGTTATAGTGCAATATTCAACTTGTTTGGTTGGAGGAGAGGAAAGGGATGGAGGAAAGGAATGCTTTGTTTATTTGTTTGTTTTTTAAGTCTTGCAAAGCCATTCATCATTGGAGAAGATTTACATTGCACCAAAGGAAAAATCAGGCAAAGAAAATGTATATATTTCTTTTTTTCCCCCATTTGTTTTCCAACTAATAGCTACAGCTAGAACATTGCAAATACAGCGGCATCCTATTGGAATTAATAAAGGAACGTTAGCACTACTTCACAGTCCGAAACATCACCAGTCAACAGTGAGACGCTAAACAGCAACATATGGCGTTACAACACTACACAGTGCATGATCCAATGAAACATCACTACTAAGCAATAATAAGACTGACGGGATACAATACTGAAATACAAGAAGCCTTTTGAAAGATTCATTTAACATGAAAACATTACATTGGGTGGGATGCTTCAAATACTTTTGACTTTCCAGTCGGAAAGGAATGAATGATTCTCTTCAAAATCACCAACAGACAGAGCTTTCAGAAGCATTTAGTATCATATACTCCATTTTAGTTTTGTCCATTATTAGCTCTCAGTCAAACGACACTCATCTAGGATTCAAAACCTCCCAATTCTCACTTAAAATCCTCTGTGAGAGCGCTACGACAGCGCTAACCGAACATGACGGCAAAAGTATTCATGTGGTGAATTTGCATAGTCTGAACTAATGCGCCGAGTCTCGGGCTGGGTGGTGGATGCTTTAGTAGAAGTTTTCAAAGTGGAACGGTCTTTCAGTAGAGTATCCAAACACAACATCTTTGAGGGGAAAGCTAGCTCCCAAAAACATCCACACAGTGTACAAACACAGTTAACAGTCCAGACAAGTCCAAGCATGCTACTTGATACAAACATCTCAAATGGGCAGCGGGGGCGACTCCTCTCTGGTTAAATATATTTTTATATGTATTGCATGTTGATTGATATGCTATATTTTACAAGCGGCACACCCTTCCTCCACCCGCTTTCACTACACTGACACAAAGCAGGTGACCCAAGGCGACCAAGGATAGATTTTGTTTGACATATTCTAGCATGTTTTATAGCACACGGTATTACATTTTGGTATGTTCCCTTTTGAATGGCCATATTTTCTAGATCTTTATATCAGGTTCTTTTGTTGCATACTTTGCAAAACATGAGAATACTTACTCTTTTGCTGAAACATATATTTTTGGGGTCATCTTAGATGACTTTTTAAAATGTATTCTCAAGCAAGATGTGCACACAAAAAAGGAATGGCTGATGTAAAGGGAAAAGTAAGGAGGAGAGAGATTGGCTGATGGGTGGGAGGGGATTTTTAACTTGTCACTTCCTCATCTGGTTTGTTCATAGCCTTGAGCTGCTCCAGCAGGCTGGTAGGGGTAAAGATGTTGGTCGATCCTGAGGGCACATACAAACACACAAAATGCCTGCAGTTAGATATGAGTTTGAACACAGGCACAGAGGAAAAATGTGTTTTCAGCTCTTGCAATGGAAGAACTACTCTACTGCTGCATGTAAAGTCGCTGCGGTTATTGACGTTGATCCTTCATTGCATTATTCTTACAACTGCTTTTCGCATCTGTCAAATGGATAATAACTAACGATTCAGAATGTACTTTTGGGTTAATGCAATTTAAAGTTGCAGTTTAACCGTCATCACCATCACGATGTCTCACAGTTCAACGCATTTCAAAGGATTGATTTGAAACGGAAGTATTTTGCTTATTCCAAAGAAGGACAAGCTTCAACAAAAGGTGTCAGAAGCGAAGATAAAAAAAAAAAACATTTCTCGTCAACTCTTACATATTTGGTTTCAGCATTGGCAAATTCAGCTATTTGCTCCTTTCTGCTCAGACTAAAATAATAATAAGTATGAATTTGGTGCCATCTTGTGGCATCTTGGTGCCAAGTAACTCTTGTATTTTGAAGTATTAGTTGAGGAGCTTCATTTGGACAAAAGTAGGGATTTGCTGTCATGTATCCGAAGACTTTGTTTTGGCGGGTGTGAGTCGAGTACTCATGGATGTTTGCTATTTGCAGCGAGCCTTGTTGCTTATCCCTCACAATTACTTGTTAAAGTTACAGTAGGTATCTTACTATTAACATTGGTTAACGTGTATTTTTTTACATGTAGGAATGTTGAAAAAGGGAGACTTTCACATTACACCCTTGTTACTACATACTGTATTATCCTAAAGTTTCTATTCTTTTTATTATTTAACCTTCATTTATCCAAGTTACCGGTATCTAGTTGAGAAGATTCTCATTTGCAGTGCTGACCAGCCAATAGAAAAATACCGCCTTACTGTTTTTATGTTTAACTAAGCGTTAACAAACACATTACTTGAACAGATGAAATAATTAACAATAAAAATAATTTTAGTCTACAGTCGTGGCAGGTGGCGTATTTATTTTTGCCCACTGTGGTCACAAGATACTGAAACTAATTCATATAGATCTACACTAAAGTTATATGTTAGCATTAGTGCTAAGAAAGGAGAAGGTGCCCAGGCTGGTCCACCAAGGTTCCGATTCTGGGGTTGCTAAAGCAATGACATAAATTATACGTACTCATCGCAAGAAAGTGTAGCATCAAAATGATTTTTAAATTATTTGAAGGTGAGAAATAATACATTGTCGCTTTAAGGTCTTCATCGGTTTCAATTGGAGTACATGAGAATTAAACGTTGATGATGTAAGATGAAATTTCAAGACAGCTGAAGACACATTTAACATTTTTTTTGTTTGATTGATGTTTTGTTTGTTAGTTTTGTTTTAACTTGGCAAGTGCAGGAGTGGAGTAAAGCAAATATCTTGGCAAATTTGGTTCAGCCTAATTAGCATTTTCCCCAAATAATTGTTTCCAAAGTTCTTTCTTTTGAAATTTGATTTACTCCTCACAATACACAACATTTGAACTTGTGTTGTTTGTTTCCACTCCAGAGCTGCATGACATGATTCTTCCACTTTAACTGTCAATTATTTGTATGAATTCCAGAAAATTACTAAAATTAAAAAAAGCACCGTCCAATTTTTGTTGGTTTGTCACACTGTGTCAAAGTGGATTAATTGTATCTCACACATGCTGCTTTGTGCCCTAGAAACAAACAACGCTTCGACTAATTAAAAATTAACTACAATACTGATTTCTTGCACATGGCTAAATCTACACCAAAAGCACATAACAAACACAAATACTTTAAGTAGGCGATGGCCGTTTTTGTGTGTTGAATATGTACAATACAGTATGTGCCGGAGGGAACATACTGCTGACTTGCGAAACCACAAATAAAAATTTGTTCGGAAGTGATATCGCTTTAGCGGCTACATTTGGGATGAGAATGATGTGCTGTGACAATATTTTCTTTAGAGAGATGGTTATTGACATGGGAATGAGAATATTATTTAAGACCCCTTCCAAGGATGCATGTCATGTCAGTATAATATTTACATAAATACAATGTCAAAACAATGGGATAAAGTGTTTACCTTTGTTGTCTACCAATCAGTTTTATTTAAAGAACTTTAGTTTGCAAACTTCAAATAAAGGTCATCACTTTGGTGCCTTGGAAAGTCTAAAGGCGAGTGGGATGAGGTGCTGTAGAGGCCAAAAATAACCTTAAAATGTCTCTCTCGCAAACATTTGTGGAAGCAAACACGCACACACTCGTACACGCGCACACGCATCCACACACATTAAAAAGATTTTTTTTTTTTTAAATTCACCAAAGGAAACGCTGACTAAAACCAAAAACCTTCACGCGCAGAATAAAAGTAATCATATATGTATATCTGTGTGAGAGTAAAAGTAAATATATGAGCATGAAAGAAAGCTCAAAACTGGAACAATTGGTCTCTGTTAAAAAACTAAAAAAACTAAAGTGGTCATAAAAATTTCTTGAATCCGACAAGAATAAATACAAATTTTAATGTAAATTAGCTAATAATAATTGGACATTACTTTTGTATTTTGGTTCAGTAGAATTATTATAAACACATTAAACAGGCCTGGACAAGAATGATGGTACTCGAAAATGGTACTTGAAAATTATTTGAAAATGACTTATTCCAGAGAGAAATGTGCTGCGCTGTGCCAGAACGCTCGGGCTCAGTCGCAGTTCGTTTGTCTCGTAACAGGATAACGACACAAAACATGCCAAAGAATGGTGAAGAGCAAAACGTTGGACTCTTCTTATGTGGCCTTTTTTGAACCTCAATCTAAATCCTATTGAACATCTGTGGATGAAACTGAAACATGCGCCCTTCAAACTTAAGACAAGTGGAGTAGTTTGAAGAGTGGAACAAATTATCTCCTTGGCGGTGCAAAAGTCCCACTGAAAGTTCCAAAAATTGTTCGACTGCAGTGATTGCCTCAAGATTGTCCAACAAAATATAGTTGGGGGTACTATCATTTTTGTCCATTTTTTGCCAGATTTTTCTTTGTTCATTTTCATGTGCAGTATTTTTACTTTTGTCAGGTGCAAGTTATTTCCTTTACCACTTTCATTAACAGAGAGAAACCAACAATTTTGTCCACAGATGTATCTCACAACTGGAAATGCTAACGCTATGCAGTCCCTCGCTCGGACTGTTGCTATGACAGACTGTGTGAATTTTTTTTTCTCATGAGTTTCTAGTGCGGGGGGAGGTAAAGGCTATTTTTGGCCTATGCAGCACCTGGCATCAATGGCAGCTATTTGTATCATAGTTGTTAGGTTGCTAAAGCATATCAAGTGGAGTAATGCTACAGAGCCACACTGTGTCAGCAGAGATGCATTATACACATACAGATAATGTAGAAAAGAAAAATGCAAATCTAGTTTCCTCCTCACCAAATTAGTAATACATATCAGCGATCTCTGCTGACAATCCGTGGCTATGTGAGCATGTGATGATTGTACAACACAACACAACGTCAAGGGAGAAAGACGATTCTCCTTCAATAAACGTCAAACATGTCCTGAAAGAAATCAAAGTGATTGTTGTTGGCCGAGAGCTTATTAGAAAAATAAACAGACAGTAAAAAAAGTGATATTAAAGATGGAACTTGGGGCAGATTAAATCTGAAGTGAGCGGTTAACGGTGAGCCTTTATACCATCGAGGGGCGATTTAATCCACCCAGCGGAGATGATAGGAGGAGGCAGCAGGGATGGGGCTTGGACAACCTACTCAAGCATGGGCGCTCTTCAGCACATAATTTTATCTTTATATAGCATCTGTGCAGAGCAAATTTTTGTGTGGTTCTAGTTTCGTCACACTCCCTGAAGTACATGCGTGGTGTCTAATTAACTATTGCATGTTTACTGCAGGAGGGACCTTTTGACTCAAAGTTCAGATCCGATACAGAATGTAATATTCAGAACCAAAATGACATCCACAAATTCTGCCTGATGATATTGCTCAGTTTCATTCTTACATTGTCAGATACAAATACAATGTGTTTTGTATAGGGCCTGACTTGTACGGATTCTTTTTAGGCCGATTTTATACAGTAAATTAGCAAAAGTTTAATTCACATTTCTCCTACACTGTTTTCTTTGCCACAGAGTGAGTGATGACAGAGTGATGACAGACATGCCATTCTCAGATTTCAAAACATATATTTGATAGAGTTGTATTTTAAATATATGATGCAGGGAGAGAGAGAGAGTGGTAACTGTATGAGCACAGATGTTTGCAGGTAACTGTATGAGCACAGATGTTTGCAAACAAAGATTTTTGCTGACTTTGTGGCTATTGACCCTGATAGAGAGGCCCATGCACTGAGAAAAGGCCACGATGTACCCATCCCTGAGGGTCACGAAGAGGAAGAGGTGGTGGAGGTAGAAAAAAAAAAAAACACTACTGGATGATTAAAAAGAAGAACAAGGAAGCCCTTGTGCTGTTAAAAGTTCAGAAAGGGCTTCTTGAGTGGCTGCCTTTACTTTTTTCTGTGTGATTTCTCTCTCCCTCCCTCCCAATCTGTCTCTGCCTCACTCGTCTGAGGCGTCTGCGTCCTCAAAGGACACCCTAGTGGACTCTCGGAAGTCGGGGTGCTGCAGGTCCGATAAGAATTTGTTGGGGGTGAGCATGTGGGTGGAACCTGTAGGAGGAACAGAGGTGGCTTCACCACTCGTCTTTCAACACATGCCAAGGCCCTCATCCACTCACCAACAAACCTTTTTTTTTTTTTTTAAATAACCAACAAAACACATACACACTCACTTAACCGTTCACAGAACACACAAACAGGGACATAAATACATTACATTGGCACACAAGTGTGATGCAGGGAAACAGAAGTTTTGAAAGACAAGAGTTGAAGCACAGCAAAACAGGAACATAGAAGAGAGCAGCACAGAGAAGCATTAAGACAGCAAATCAACAGTCCAACGGAGTGTAACATTCAGGGCTATATAACGGAAGGCACAACACAGAAAACAAACACTTTATTGGGCTCGTTAGTCTGAATTCTGGAGTTACTATATATATATTTGAAAACTGTAGTGCAATGGCACAAATGAATAACTACACATCTGACATTCTTACCAGTATGATTGTCAGGAATAGTTTTTAAAATTTACTATAGCGCTTGCTCATTGCTTAAATTAAACTGTAAGCAAAGATACTTATTTTAGTGCAATTAAACTGTACGCAAACATACTTATTTTAATATTTTAATTGTACTGTACTTCAATTTTAGTGAGAGATGGACATCATCAAAGGCAACATTTTCATTTTTTTTGTTCCCACTGGTCAGTAATAGTTTTTCAAATTTACTATACCGCTTGCTCATTGCTTAAATTAAACTGTAAGCAAACATACTTATTTTAATATTTTAATTGGACTGTACTTCAATTTTAGTGACAGATGGGCATCATCAAAGGCAACATTTTCTTTTTTTTTTTGTTCCCACTGGTCAAGCCCCAGAACGGTGCAATCCTGAAGAGCTTGCAGGGAGCTGATCATTTGAATCAGATGTGTTGGAGGATGGAAACATCTAAAACACACGGGACAGTGGCCCTCAAGGACCCGAGCTGGACACCCCTGCACTATAAGATATGATTATAGCATAATTGTTGAGTACTTCCCAAGCATGTGTGATGGCATCTTGATTCACATTTAAAACATCAGTTAACATTGAAAATGTGTCTATCATGCTTAGTGTCAAATACTACCTCTTTGTGCTATATTTTATGGGTTAGTTCTTTTCTATTCCACAACTAGCCTCATGGAATGAAGAACTTCATTTGGGGTGTTGGGGGCGGGGCTTTGGAGACTGTATGCAGTATACAGTACAATGACGCTCCGTACATTTGTGAAATCACCCATTTGTGAATTTTTGGGCGCATCTTGGTGGCGAAATGAGTTGAGGAGCTTCTTTTAAAAAAAAAATTCCTGGCAGCAAGATGTGTGCCTTATTTGATTGATTGTTAAATTGATCACGAAGCGACACGTGACAATTCGATTAAGATTCATAAATGTTCAAAAATGATGAATCCTGAGCAGTCGACATGTCCACATTTGCTGACTTGCCTATGTTCCACAGAGTTTCGGTCGCAATCACATCGATAGTATGACTAACAATATGTTTCTTCTCCAAACGTTGACATGCAAATGATATAAAACGCCAAGTGTGTTTAAAGGCTTTTTTGTATTGTGTTTTAAAGTGCCTTAAATATTAAATCGAAGTAGGTACATAGTATAACTTGGTACGCACATTCGGGAAGCACTTGGGTTATTGTATTTGTTGATTATATACACAATGTGTACAGAATATAAATATACATTGTTTAAAGATTTGAGGTAGCCTCAAAATGAGGAATAAAATAATTCCTGAATGAGGAATATGCTTCAATAAATCATAATAATCATTAGATAATAAATAAATATTTTTTTACGTGTCTGTCAAGGACCAACTAATTGCAGCCAATGCAGCTTACATTTAACTCAATCTTGTTTTGCAGTCAGATAAGACAAAGAGGTACGATTTTTAGGGCTTAGTTGCTTATAAACTTCATAATATAAGAACTCTTATATTCTGATAGACTTATTTCACTTTCAAAATATCTTGTACAGAGCAATGAGATGATTTGAGTGGTTCTGATTCTGGTTCTAACAGTTTAGTTGAGTGGTGATGCACAGGAAAGAAGAGGATACAAAGACGCTGCTTGAATTATTTGGTTACATCGTGACAGTAATGGAGGCTACGAATAGCGATACTGAAAATATCCATTCATTTGTAGGTTGGATATTAATGGCAGGTTTAAGAAGTTTGTAGTTGTAACTGTTGGATGCTTATATAGGTCAGTTGGTGGTGGAACAGGATTTCACATTTCTTCATACATAATTACATTTGAAAATTTGGATTTTGGAAAGAGGATAATCCACATTTCCCACTGTTTGCCTTTTAAAATCTAAAATATTGTGAACAGTGTGGTTTAACATCACAAGAGTCATGTCCATGACCTACACGTGAGGCCGGGTTCTTCTTTAGCCCCTGACCTCCCCATTTGCACTACTCACCAATGATGGCTTCCCACTTCCCATTAGCCTGTGTGACCTCGTAGGCACAGCGCATCTCACTGAAGGACGCTCCCCCAATGATGAAGACCATAACCCTTGGGCCGGTGCGGTATTCTCCAGGTGTTTTGTTCTTGTGCCAGTGTCCATATCGAGCACTGCCAGGAAACACAAGCATGTCACCTCAAGTGCAAATGAGTTTCTTGGTTCTTACTGGTCCAGTATTCACAACCCCAAGAGAACATTATGTTCACTTGTAGAATTTAATAATGTCTAATAGGAAAGGTTGAACACTCCAGTCAACCAATCAATCAACCAATCAATCAATAAAGTGAGAGACAATAAAGAGAGACAGGCAGGCAGGCAGGCAGGCAGGCAGGCAGGCAGGCAGGCAGGCAGACAGACAGACAGACAGACGAAAGACAGAAAGAAAGAAAGAAAGAAAGAAAGAAAGAAAGAAAGAAAGAAAAAAGAAAATACAGACATACATACGTGCATACATGCATAAATAAATTTGACATTAGTAAGTTTATCAAGTTTTCAGTTATGTTTGTTTCCTCTGTGTTATTCCTTACAAACAAAACATTTACAGAAATTTGGGTAGTGTCACTCTCCAGTCACAAATGTGGGACATTTCCACAACTCATCATCACTTAGTGACTTTTCAAATATTGCTCTGGGCCTCATCTCCTATCCATAATTACAATTGATTTGTTAGAACCAGTCATTGTGTGTGTGTGCGTGAGGGAGTGTGTGTACCTGACAGCAGTGGTGCTGAAAGAGGCAGAGGACCGAGTGGAGATGTAGGGGTAGTGCTTAGTATCCAGCTTATCATCAATAGCATCCTACAGAGGGACAAAAAGACAAATACTTTTCAATTAATAAATCCACTCAAATAAAAACAGTAATCACTCGTTTACCGCGGATAATTGGTTCCAAGACAACCTGCGATAGGTGAAAATCCGCGATGTAGAGAAAATATATCGTTACAATATCCATGAAAGACTTTTATGAACCGTTATTGTATATTTAAACACTGTATATGTGTTTTTTTGTAAACATTTTACAGTCAAACTGATTTTCATAAACATTCTTCTTTATTTAAATAAATAAGAAAATAAAGAAAATAAATAAGAGTAAATGTATTGTTACAATATTCGTACAAGACTTTTATGAACCTCTATTGTAGTTTTATACACTTTATTGTTTTTAAACACTTTTTTGTATTTTTATTGTATTGTCTCACACCTAGGGACAATTTGGAGTGCTCAATCGCCTACCAAGCATGTTTTTTGGGATGTGGGAGGAAACCGGAGTGCCCAGAGAAAACCAAACTCCACACTGGGAGGGCCGGAGGTGGAATCGAACCCGCACCCTCCTAACTGTGAGGCGGACGTGCTAACCAGTGCCCCAATCAAAATCAAAACCACGCATTCTGAAGTTATTCCGGACTTGTAAACGCACCTCCATAATGTCCTTGACCAGTGGTGTCCAACGCGACAATTGGTAGGTCTGCTCACTGACCCGTTCCTTCCTGTCCAATTTCTTGCCTCGACGGAGGGTTGACTGAATGAAAGAAAAATTGTGAAAAATTGTAACACCACTATATCTAATGAGCTAATACTGCTTGCAATAGGAAACAACATACCATCTATCTGTTATCTATCATCGTGTACAGTATTTTATGTCCAGTTGTAAAAAATGTTTTATCCCTGTGTACTTTATACTTTCATGTTTCATTTACGTATTTACATAACATGCTGTATATGGCACAGTATTTGCATGTTTTTTGTTCCTAGAATTCGAATTAAAGAGTATGATCAAAAAGAGGAGTCATAAGAAGAGAGTTGAGAGAGTTACGTCTGTGACAATGGGGACTCCCAGATGCGCCATGTTGGTGATGATTTCACTGTCTTCAGGGGGAATCTGTGCATGCTGAATGAGCTTGTTCAGGTTCTCCTCCGTGATGCCTATGGAGACACATACATTTTACACATGACATGAAATCACCTTGCGCACAATATGTCTGTCATGAGTAGTTTTTACTTTATGACATACGGACAGGGGAGCAGTTATGATCGCTTTTGGGTATTTGAGCCAAGGAAGACGCCATTACACTTTGGTTGTTGTCATGATTTGCTTTTGAATAGATTTTGTTTTGTTTGTCCATGGGTTATTTGTTGGACTTTGGCCATTTTTTATTTCCATTTGTCCTAGTGAGGAGTACTATGCCTTTTTGTTTTGGAACATAAATTAGTTTTGAGACTGCAGTCTATGCCTCCCTGCTTCCCTCAGCTTGGGTTCTCCTGACAATTAGGATACTGGCCCTAGGTGTCAGGCCTGGTAAGGGATGTTTGCAAAGAAAAAAAAAAATTCTGTGTATGTATCTAAATAAAATCATCAGGATACTGTAATCATTAATAATACTATAGGAAATATAAACTGTGTTGTGTTCTTCATACCATTCTTGAGGAAGATGTAGAGCAGGATGATGCGGATCTTGTCATATGTGCTGACATTGGCATCCAGCAGAATGGGCACGATGGCCCTCATGGGATCTTTGATCTTCTCTCCCTCAGCATCCGTGCCCATCGCAAGGTCCTACAACACACAACTCAACATGTTTGTGTGTCCAGGTGTCTATTTTTTGTTCTTCACCCTCTTGAAAAAATAATGCAATGTGATCCCACCAGTCCACAGAATACATAATACGGTACAATGAGGAGGCTCCACTGTCAAGATAGAAACCACAAATCTCACTCAACCTGAGGATTATTCTAACCAATCAGGTGTGTTAACTGAATAAAACTAATACTTAAGGGAAAGAAATGTTGCAATGTACAATGATCATTTTTGTTTTATTTTAATGTGTGAAAACATTGCTCCCTCTTCACCTGTTCCACACGGCACAACTTGTCGACTGTTCCTTGGTAATGCTTCATGCAGTCTTCAGCAAGCTGCAGGTGAGTGGAATACTGGAAATCGCAACACATAGTTAGCATTCCCACATAAACAAGGACAACATGAATAAAATCACCCATTGTAACATAACCACACCTTGCTGAGTTCCTTTTGATATTGAGGCATTTTCTTCAACATCTGGGACAAATCCCTCATTGTGGTCTGTTGAACGAACAGCAAGATCAATGGTTGCTAATCACAAATTAACTAATCCGTTTTATTATACAGTACAGTATTTATACAACTGAGACAAGTATTGGAACACCATCTCTCTCTTGGAATTTAAAAGTGTAAATGTATACATAGTAAAAAAAAATAAAAAATTCGTCTCACTGTTTCTTAAAATTGTCCAAAATATCTTGCTATGCTAAACAAATCAAATTCAAGGGGAACCGAGAGCTGTCGTTCAAGTCCTGGTTCTTGAATAAATGAACGATTCATGTTACCTTCTCTCCAGTGTTCATTCTCTTGCTGGAGGAAAACTCCTTCAGCTGGCGTGTCACTTCCCTTTATGTCCAAAAAAAACAAAAAAACAAAAAAAAACATAATGTTGATTCAGTGTGATCGTGGACACAGCATTACAAACACTGAGAGGATGGATGAATAAGAAAAGTACTCACTGAGACACCTCTGCAATGTGTTTGTGTCTCAGGCTCACCCACAGGTCATCGTCTTCATGCAGAAGAACCTCTTTCTCACGAGAGTCTCCCATACCACTTGTGTCATACCTGGACAAAAGCAGAAAGGAAAATGTGTGATGCCTTTGATTGCATCTAAAAAGCGATTATTTCTGTGTACTTGTAGACGTCGTTTTCAATAGGCAGCAAGTCATAGCCCATAGCCTGGAAAGTGAGCTCATGCAGGACAGGTGAGACGGGGTCAAAGGCCCTGTCCAGGATGATAAGTTGAGAGCGTGCCTTGTCTGGACCCTGCAGGTACAAACATGAGATATCAATTAAAACATAGACATAGAATGATTAATAAATACTTGGTTGAAGGAGAAAACAGAAAATTACCTCACTGGAGGGTAGTATACCTCAAAGATACAAATTTGGACAAAGGTAGAGGGAAGACTCACCTCTCCCATGGTGGGGTCATCAGCCTTGTAGGCATCCAGTTTATCCTGAACAAGCTGAGCCAGGGTTGCGTTGTCTTTGTAGTCCCTGATATATTGACAGACAGAAATATAATCCCACAGATACCGTGTGTGTGTGTGTGTGTGTGTGTGTGTGTGTGTGTGTGTGTGTGTGTGTGTGTGTGTGTGTGTGTGCGTGTGTGTGCGTGTGAGTGAGTGAGTGCATGTGTGTGTGTGTATATCCATCTATCTGTACCACAACCAAGTAACAAAGGTGAACATATCGTTTTGAAAATACAACATTTTGATTGAATTGGTGTGTTCCTAATTTCTTTTCTTCTCCTGCAATAACTGAGAAGTACTTTCTGATTTCTTCACAGGATTCAAATTTTTGGAATTCCTGTTTTTGTGGATTTTATCAGGTGAAAGCCAAACTTTTGTGAATAATAATAATATACAAATTGAGCCTTGAAACTGTTTAAATTGTGGATTCAAATTTTTTGAATTCCTGTTTTTGTGGATTTCATCAGGTGAAAGCCAAAATTTGGTGAATAATATACAAATTGAGCCTTGAAACGGTTTCAATTGTGGAACCTGAACCTATAATATATGACAGTTTAACTTTTTGAACGGAGTTGTGGAAAACAAACTTTTCCATGACATCCAAATTTTTTTAGTCTAATTATTTTACAATCGCCTCACAACAAAACATTAATGTGAGTAGCTCGTTGTCTCACCAAGACATAAAATGAAAACTAACATGACTCCGTTCCAAGGCCATTTAGCAGTGTCCCCTTGTGCTCACCCTCTGTATCTGACAGCAGGATACTCCTTCAGTGTGGCACACAGTGTGGCCAGTTGCTCAGCCAGCCTCTCCATCACAGGGTTCTTCAGCTGGCTCTTATGAGGGCTGTAGAAACTGTGGAAAGCATCAGCATTGTCCAGAGAGTACACCTGTGCACAGATAACAACACAACTCAGACAATATCAGCTCCTGCCATTTTGACAATCCTTCCGCCTTGTTTCTTGTCGGTGTTTGTCTCTTTCCAGCCGACCTTTATTCCTCTCCCATCTCTCGTGTCCTTGCCTAATTTCCTTTCTGCGCTTGTGTTTTTTCTCTTCTCCTCCCCTTAGTCAATAACCATCCCTGCAGTCTCCTATCCCATCTGCGCACAGTCACATGACCGTGCTTCTGCATCACAGAAGGGTCTCCATGATAGCCCTGCTACAATTGGCAAACACTTGCTGTGTGGCTCTTGCCTTATCCAAAAGGGGACTATGCATGGGCATGTAGGTGTGGCTAAGCGGCAGTTTGCCTGGAGCAGAAAATCACTGACTCCGAACTAATTACAGTAGACAGGAGAGCATTGTGGGTCAAGAAAAAACATCCAGATGAGATGGATGAATACCAAATAAATGTTGTGGGGGAATTAGGTTGTTGGGTAGAATTGATTACACATAATATATGTACATCGAATATATGTTGGACAGGTTGGAAAATAGGGTAGGACTAAATGGCATAGCCCTATAATGGTTCAGATCTTACTCAGTGAGAAATTTTGTGACCATTGGAAATTTTGAATCTAATCATATGGTATGCGAGGACCCCCATGGGTAAGTCATTGGGCCCCTTTTGTTCTGTTAAATTAACAGAGCACCAAAGTTGGTTGTCATATATTCAGGTGATACACAGCTATATGTATGTATCAATGTCCATTCCCGCCCGTGACACTTTTTTTGTGAAATCTTTGCCTTCTTGTAGATTTACAGGCTGAATCAGGGAGGTCTACTACCTAGCATTGAATGATTGGATGTTGGTGGGCGTGGCCAAGACTCGGCTGTTTCACCTTTTTTTCCCACATGCTTGTGTTTTTATTGAAACTTGGACGTCAGCACCATAAGAAATATTGACATTGCTGAAGGTCCACCCCTCCAAATATTTCTAACTTCCTCTCTGCGCGGTCACTCGAACGAGAGCGTCCAACCAAGAGAATTGAACATTCATTGAGAAATATCAAGACTTAGAGGGATTTGAATAAACCACTTTGGATTTTGTTTTCATCCATTTTTGAAATCGAATGAAATGACTATGATTACCTGAGATTCATAGGGCAAGAAGGCGATGTTGATCTCTGTCAGTGTCTTGATGGTTTTGGAAGCACGGCTCTTCACCAGCTCATTGAATAGAGGGTCGGGACAAGCTGGTGAGGAGAGGAACACAACTGTAAGAATGTTTTAGGAATACGGCACTCTGGGTTTTTCAACTACTGTACCTGAACATTCCAAGCAGTAACGCAAATTATTGAATCACCCATATCAACATAATTTGTAGGCTCCCACGGTTTTGCCGGTACTCGACCACATCTCTGCTTCCCCCCAGCCCCCCCCAATATCAATAAAGCTTTCTTGTGTTACATTTGGCTGCCCTGCCTCGTTTGTGGCACATACATGTTTGGTGTCATTTCCAAGGAACAGACTGTATTAGCAGATTTTAAAGTCTGAATCATGCAAGATCAAAAATACAAATCAATAAGCACTAAATGACCAATAAAGGAGTTATTTTTTATTCTTATTCTGATCAACCATCATCAGAGAAGCGTAATAGTCCAAATATAAACAGACTGTTAACACTGACTCTAATTAGTGGCTATAAATGTGTTCCAAATGAAGAGGAATTAAAAAATTAAAAAATACCCCAAAAAATAATTTAAACAATAATAATATGGATAATAATAATAAATAAGCAGCACACTTACAAACAAAAGTAAAATAATAAATGAAATAAAAAAATAAATAAATAAAATTTAAAAAATGGTAAAAAGTTGGAAATTGTGAAACCAATAAATTGGGCCATCTTGCAAATACTCACAGTCGGTGAAGAAAACATGGGCTGCTTTGTATTTTGCTGAATGAGGGTCCTTGAAGTCAGCGATGAGGGTATGGACAGACTGGGAAAGAAAAAGACCTGTGAGAACTCTGTCGCTACTCAATAGATGTTGCTTCTCCTCTAGGAATAAGTACAGCAAACATTTGAAAAAATACCCAAACCTAACCTACCAAAACCTAAAAAATGCCAACATGAAACTACTTTTTTTCATTTCGATAGAAAGTACAGTTGTACTATTACACAAGTATTATTTATTATTACTGCAGATGGGATTGCAGGGCTGTACTTTTGGCAGAGATACATGGCAATTTCTTTCAGTTAAAAACAAAACATAAGGGAGGTATTGAGAAATGCAGCCAAAAGGCAATGGTCTATGCTGACGGGCTAAACCAGAGGTGTCAAACTCTGGCCGAATTTGGCCCGCAGTGTATTTTATTTGGCCTGTGAAGAAAATGTGTGCATCGACTTTATGTGCCAGTACTAAAATTGAAATGTGTTTAACTTTTTAAAAAATAGAGCTGTTGCTAGTATTTTTACTAATCTCCGATTTCTAACCTAGTTATTTATTAGTTTGTTGTGTAGCCTAAACTATATATAATGAAACGTTCATACATTAATTAACATAAATTGTAACCTTTTGCGATATGAAAGTTAAAAAAAAAATGTAGTGTGTATAATTTTGAAAAATAAGTAGAGGGTTGTGAATCCATGGTGTAGTTTAGAATTGCCATGAGGAGAGAGAGAGAGAGAGAGAGAGAGAGAGAGAGAGAGAGAGAGAGAGAGAGAGAGAGAGAGCGAGAGAGAGCGAGAGAGAGAGCATGTGCATCCTCACCTTCTCTGTAGGTGTAATCAGAAAAATGGCCTCGAGGCTGGGAAGAGGCTCTCGGCGCTTGTTGATGTCCTCCACAACTACATGAATTGCATAGGATCTTTGTCATACCAGTTGCAGATGCAAAAAAATACATACAGTACAATTTCAAATGGAAATACGTTGGGTGAAGCCATTTTACTTACTGGTGATGCCCTCTGTCATGATGTCTGTCATCTTGCAGCAAGAGGACAACATCCTCATGCTGAGCTGGTCCACAATCAGGGCCTGGAAACAGGAGATAACATACATACTTAATGTAGCCCAGCCCACAGTACAAACAGCTGCAATACTCTATCCATCCACCATTTTTTTTTTTTTTTTATAGCATTTGTCCTTCTTTGGGGAAGCAGTTGAGCTGGAACGCATCCCAGCAATTTTGGGTGAAAACAATTGCATGGTATATAAAGACAAGCAACTATTGACAACAACAGAGATGAAATACATCAAAGATATATAAAAAAAAAACTTTGTGTTACAGGTTGTTGGGAAGTAAGAGTGCATGTTGAATGGACACTGTTTAGATGTGGGACGGATGTTCAATGGTCACCACAGTTTAATGTAGTCAGAACAGAGTTTCCACAGTAGTCACAGTGGACATTCTATGCCTCATCTTTGTTTTTGTTTTTTTCATTGTGGCAACTGTATCGTAATTAAAGTAGCTTCTCACCTTCCATTCTCCCTTCTTCTTCACCTTCTTGATGACATCATTCATAATTTCTACAACACAAAAATAAAAAAGAATCTAATTTGAATATTGTACTGTTGTGTGGAAATACATTTGACCTATGTACAAATTACATGGACAACACACCTTGCTATGAAATCCATGTTGATTATTTTATTATAAAACAGATTCAAAGATGTGTGGATACAATAACTGAGGTAAATACAACAAGATAAGTAGATGCTATTTGTTCTAAATTGCACACAGAATAACAGCATGCACACTCTGATGAAGGCGGAAGTACACGCCGAAACATGTCAGGTAAATCAACTTAAAAATGTCTCTGTGATAAAAGAACCAGTAAAATAATCTATAAGGGAAGACAAAATGAACGTAGTACAACTATTACGAGAAAGCATGCACAAGTTAAGGACTTTTAATCAGCACAAGCCAATGGCAGGTATCAAAGGTAAATGCAACAATGAGCTTGATCCTTTCCTAACTATCTATGTTGTACTGGGATTTATCTATTTCAAGTCTTGTAACAGGATACAGAGTTACTGTCATGTGAACATAATACTCTATAAGTCCTTTGCAACATTAATGATATATCAACAATATCTGATACATTTCTGAGAGTTTATTGGTTCATTTGAGAGCAAGTGGAGAGGCTGGCAGCAACAAAAAGATAAAAGTGCAAGAAGGGAAAAACAGCATTTGGCAGACTCTGGGCAGCGGACCCCTGTGAGTCACAGGAACTGTAGCTGACCTCCTGTGGGAAAGGGGAATCTGGAATCGTCCCAATTTAGCCCACTATGACTTTCACTAAATGACACAGAGGGTACGGCTTAACCTCTTCTGTTAGCACACAAAGCAAAAAAAAAGTCTGTCAGACAACTAAACCAGGCACTTTTTATCTTAAAATGTCTCTTGTTTTCCAAGAATCAGTGGCTCCAGCACCACAGGATGAGACGCTTCCACAAACAAAGGGGCCCTCCGTCACTTGCTCTCCCATTTCCTCCTCTTGAGCTGACATTTCCTCAGGCTCTGCATTACAGGACTTTGCTGATATTGTCTCTCTTATGAATGCTGCAAGACCATAACTGTCACTATACTGGAATATTGTAAATGAGGTACAGATTTTGATTCCAAACTACTGGATCGTAGCACAATTCCATGTTTTACTGAACTCCCGTGTTTTAATTACACTGCAGCATTGTCTTTTTTGGGTTAGTGCAGAATCACTGCAAATTATATTATAACAGGCGCAACACTTCTTTTCACATGGAGTTGAACATAAAGCTCCTGAACATGTCATTAGGAAACATTAATGTGATTGGTATGTCTAGATAGTCGTTTGGACAACATAAGAAAGTCTGACAGAGGGAAAGGAACCTGATCAAACACAGTGCAACAGCTGTGTCAACCAAAACACAACACACACACACACACAAAAGCCTTAGAATCTATGTCCTGTCCAGTTTAACAGGATATACATCCTTACGCTTGAACCTTCAAAAAAGAAACAAAGGCCATGACAATGTCCACCTTTTTTTTTTTTAGCAATCATCTTTAAAAAATGACTGACACCTGACTGACCGAGCTTTCTGACAGGACATTTCTCTCGGGAATGCCTAGATTGTCTTAAATTTCACTGTACCCTGCCCAGATTCTTCATCCCGTGCCAGATCATAACAGAGCCTCCTTTACAGTTTTTTAGCTGTACTATCATATTTGTCCAGCCCTGTTTCATGAGTTTGTTTTTAAAAAAATATTTCTGTTGAACTACAATTCAAAAGCAATGCCTGATTTTTTGTTTGTTTTATTTGTTGTTTTGTTGTTATTCTATAAGTCGCTCTGCAGTACAAGTTGCACAAGCCATAAAATGCATAATAAAGAAGGAAAAGACATATTTAAATCGCACCGGAGTATAAGTCCCACTTTTGGGGGAAAATTAATTGACAAAATCCAACACCAAGAACAGGCATGAAGAGGCAACAACAGGCTGAACGGTACGGTATGCTAACGTTACATAAACACAAATGAGGAACTGAGAACGTGCCTGACATAACATATGAAGAGTTATTCAGATAACTATAGCATAAATAACATGCTAACAAGTTTACCAAACCATTCGTGTCACTTCAAATGACAAATTCCAATGAAATTTTAAAAAACTTTGCTAACACCAAAGGTAGAAGATGCGGCGCTTCCTCTTCCACGTTGCTTACGTCAGACTCATCAACATAATTATCAACACAAGCCTAGAACACCCTCTTGCGGTTTAGTGTGAAAATAACATGTGAAATGATATAATAATGTATTAATAATTTCACACATACCTAAGTGGCTACAGAATATAAATCGCACCCCTGGCCAAACTATGAAAAGAAACTGTGATTTATAGTCCGGAAAATACGGTACTACTTATAATACTACGTACCATAATCCCAAAAAGAGAGAAACAACAAAATTTGAATACAGCATAAAACTGGAAGTATGCATAACAATTGATATCAATTTGTTTTGAATACAGCAATGCAACGTTGATTTAGTTATGTGTTTTAACAGTTTGATTTGAGTACAACTGTGACAGTTTAATCAATTTCAAGAGAGTTGGAGTCATAATCCCGAAGGCACCCCGGGCATCGTCCGCAGCAACAGGCGGCACTTGCACCGACCAATCACACAGCTAAGCGTCTCCCATGGTGGCCTCCTGTAACTTGACCATTTTCTTATTGAGTTCAGACATCCCAAGACGGAGCGTTGTCATCATCTCTCTGGTTTCTCTGCTCTCGGCCCTCAGGTTCCTTTCCAAGGCTGTAAGTCCCTCGTTTCCAAGGGCGCCAGACTTCGTTCCTTTCAGCTCTTTTACAGGTGCAACCCCATGGGGGTCAACGTCGAGTGGAGATAGTCTGGTCGATTGCACTGAGAACCTAAATTAGAAGATCTATGCCTTATGATACACTTGGGAAGTGCCTGTTCCTGCCACTATGAGATCTGCTCTTGTCTCGGTGCGCCGTCAAGACTGCAACTCCCTCTCGTTTATGTATTATTCAACGTTCCACAATATTGTTTATGTATTTCGGTATCAACGTTTGACAACAGTGTTGAAGGGTTTTTGTAACATTTGCACTCATCAGCAGCACAGGCACCAGCCTGTATTGTAGACATAATACAAGAGATTTCTGTTCCAGTATTTAACACCAGCCACTCGTAGCATGTACGTAGCTCCTGCTAATTTGCAGGTGTTCAAATATCAACAGCTCAAGGTTATTTTGTCTCAGTCTGAATAGGTTTTGTACTATGTGTGTCCCCAGTGTGGCTTTTCATCTTTCTTCTTCAATACAGAACTTCTGTAGGGTGCGTGTGCCATTTGTTTTCATAGTCACAGAGAAAAAGACTGATTTCGACTGTCACAAATTCACATTTTCAATCACCATTGACCTACTCAGTAGTGTTTTCAAAAAAGATTTTGACTCCACCACCTGTTTTGTTGCTTCTGCGTCTATGAACGTCTTAATATCCATCAAGGTGGAAAATCGTTGACTCTGTATTTTCTTTGATCCACGTTTGATAATTTCATTGGTTAATTTTCCTTAAATAATGATTTATTATTACTTTTGTCTGACTCAAGTTAGTTATTTTTATGACCTCGGTAATTTTTTTTCATGAAATGTTCTGCAAATTATCATGTGTAGAACTGTGTGTGTGGGTGTGTGTGCTTGTGTGTGTGTGTGTGTAGAGACAGAGAGAAAGTGAGAGAGAAAGAGAGAGAAAGTGAGAGAGAATGCCTACCAGCTCTGACGCAGCACTCTTCCTCAGCGTATAATTACAGTACGCTGTATAAGCCTGATTTTAGAACTGATTTTAGAACTGTTTTTGTGCGCTATAACCACAGCAATTATGTGTGTGTGTGTGTGTGTGTGTGAGTGTGTGTGTGTGTGCGCACGTTTGTGAATTAACAGTCAACATCTACATGTGCGTGCTTCATGATTCACAAAGGGTCGAGGGCTGCAGGCGCTGCAGCAGACACGAAAGCCAGACGAGTATGATGCTGTGGTTCAGTGATGTTTCCAAGGTCAATTTGCAGCTTTATAATTCTAGAGTGCATGCAACACCGTGTATTCTTTCTTGCGTCAATTCACTGATCTTTTACACCAAAACTTGACTTTTTTGAGATTTGGGATCATGTGATGGGGATTGTTCCAGTCGTGGTATTTTACCAAAACCATTCTTGTTTGCCTGCATTTCCAATCAGATATGTTTAAATGTGTCTGTCCAAACATGCATGGCAGAATCAATTTGTGAACTTGATGACCACGACACAGAGGCTATACACATTTTGTGTAGGCATGGGTTGAGTAAAAATATCTTGGTAGCTCTGCAAATCGCCATAGAAGTAGGATAGCTAGGTGACTGCGTAGAATTTGTGCTTACGAGAGTAGGCCAGCAAAGGGCAAGGATATTTTTTTTGTAATTGTTGATACTAAATTCACATGATTTGTTCCTGCCAATCAACAAACTAATATATATGTATATAATGTATAAGTATATAATATATAAGTATAACTATATAAATATGTGTGATGCCATTGGCCACTTGGCCTCATTTTCCTTCTTTTCCTGAAGCACTGCACACTGCCCATCCCCCATCCCCAGCTTCTACATCTATTGCTGCAGAAAAGACCCATGATGGTTCTTCGGCCCTCCCTCCCTCCTCTCATCCCCTCCACCATTCACCTCAGCTATACAAAGTGCAGGTGTCACCCTCTGCACCCCAGGCCCAGCGACTACTTGCTTCCTAGTGCCAAGTTCAGAATGGTCTGAAAAACACTTGAGAATTCAGGGCCTGGCTTTACTTAGATGCAGAATTATACATGAGCTGGTAACAAAGCCTTAATAAGTAAAAAATTTGGGGGTTGTGGAAGTTTTTGCTCAGATTCTCTCAGGACGTTATTTGATGTTATTTATACTGAACAAGTCCAGTATCATTAGGGAATCCCTGCGTGTATTGTGCAATATTTTGATAGTGATATAATATAATAAAATACTCTGCAAAGATGACACAAAAATATAACATTTGCATTTGTGTCAAATGTATATTCTATATCAGTCAATTGAAGGCTACACAATGAACCTGTTTACAAGCTTATTATTTGTGAAATTATATAAACTACTTTTAGTTCACAGTCAATGTTGGACGATTCAGGGGCGAACACATTTTCATCACTCAATAGAATAGCATGCAATTAGTCCAATATCGTGTGTAATGCAAATTGGAAGGCGGCACCATAAAGGACAATTTACATATGTTTTAACACAGAGCATGATTTATTTATTTTTTTAAATAAAAAAATTTGTAATTATGCTGTCATAAAACTATAGTTCCAAGGTGCAAAATGTGATCTTCACTTTGAAGCATCATAACTCAATTATATAATTTCTAATTATGCTAATCTTGATTTTCCTCCTGAAAAGGCACTTGAATAAGAATAGGACAAGCAAATAAATGAATGCCCAAATCAATTACAAATAAGTGACTTTAATCATCCCATGCCTGGCCTGGCAAGACCTCCGATACTTGCATCAGTGGGCCTGGCCCAAGAAGAGAATGACACTGCGCCTCCATATTGTGCCTGCACCAGAAACGCACAGAAGCTATCGGGACATCCTCTCGTGAATAAATAAATCGGGACTGGCGGTGAAGAATGCTTGGATTTTTTTGTAAATGTATTTTTTTGCATGTCATGCGGATTGCGGGCAATCGCTTGCATTGCGGCCATTAAAGGCAATTTAGTAGTCTTGGGTATCGTCCGCCATGAAGACATGCAGCAGTCTGATGCTTGTATCCAGTGCTGCAATTTACGCAAGCGCCACATCCTCCATCAGGGGTGAGGCACTGCCGAAAACACTAACCTCTGGGGATCCATTTCAAATAACACGGTAATTATAATAACATTAGGATTGCTGTTATTATTAGCCAATCAAAACATAATAAGATCGTGTACGTCGCTTACTATCCAGGCAGAACTATGCGGTGATTATATTAATGCTGGACTAGACGCAGGTTATATCTGAAAGGATGGACGTATTGGCGTTTCTACATTAGTCATCAGTGGTTCATCGCTGATCGTTCATGCCGAATTGACATTGGCGCATAGCCGCCGCAAGAGCGCAGCAAGACCACCGAGACTCTGCGGGTTACCTCCATCACTTTCACTGCTGTGTTTCACTACAGCATTTACAGTGAGACGTCAACAGCACCACCTTCATCCTCATCCTTCATAACCACTTGCATCCAGTTACTTAAAAACAGCAACAAATACATTTGCGCCGAAGAAGGTCATTAATGCTAATTCGGAACAATGAAATGCAGATTCTTACTTTCTCCGACCACCGCCTTTAATCCGATAGGTGCCATAATGGTGCCGAGTGTAGAGTCGAGTGCTTCCTCCTCTAGTCCGCCTCCTCCACCCGGTGCTCACCTCCTCCCATCACTGCGGAGGAGCCTTCGCAAGTAGACGTCAGAACGTATCCTTCCGCCCTTTGCGCAACACCACTGGGGCGTTTGGAAAAAGTCTTATGAGCCATTAAACACTTAAATATTGTATGTTTAGGGAAAAAAGACTTTAATGTATCATGCGTGGTTAGAAAGGTGGATTGTAATGCGGATTTAGACTGGTAGTGACGGTAAACCATCCAGCCACATAATTAGGTAGGCAGCAAAACCTAAACATCAGATAGAAAGACGGAACTATAGTAAAAAAAAAAAAAGTCTGATATTAAGAATGTGGAATAAATGATCAAATATGTCTTGAATTAATATATTTTTGCACATGGGTGAAACGACATAATGCCTAAAGACGTTCTTCTACGCGTGTCGAGGGGGCCCTAGAAGAATGACATTACTACTTAGTGAATCAGAACTACACACTCGTTGACATCTGAATTAGGAGTCACCGTGACATCCAGCACGTCACGGGTACTAGTTAGCTACTAGTGTCGCGCAAATGTCAACTAATGCAGACAGATATTGATGGTATGCGCCCTCGTCACTTGACTTATATCCAAAAATTAAACTGTCCTACTACTAATGCAAGACTTTTTTGGGCAATCCAGCAATCAGAACACCAGCAGTAGGGTATCAAATGCTTGCCATGACTAAAATAACTAACCAGTGTTTGAATGATACAAAAAGTGTCCACAAGGGGGCAGCATGGATCTTTCAGCATGAACATCAGAATACACAAGGTTAAAATGAGGGTAATCTGTACTTCTACCACAATGAAACAATAGAATCGGCCTTACCATGCCACCCTGCGAAGTAATCGTTTAAAATGAACCTAAAATGTCACCAGGCGTTTACGGACAGTGCCGTGTGCAAGGAATGACATCTCAAAACCTCATAAAGGTTGTATGGTGCACTTCATCTTCAAACAATAGTATGGTACAGTTATACAATGTGATTGTTGTGGAGAAACCTAGCAGCTCGTGGCCACACCCAAAGCAGGGCCGCCTTAACACGTTGGACCAGTGATGATTCCCAGAAGGTGTGTCCCGACTTTCTGAAGCAGAACCGTGCGTTCGCCTCCTCCTCCTTCTCCTCGATCGTCCCCGCCTGCCGCCAGGGTGTTGCCACTCCGCCCAGTGCTCGGAACAAAACGAGCAGAAACAGCAGCCGCAGCAGCGCCGAAGCTTCGCGACTCTCTCGTGAAGACGTTTTAGCTTTCGCCTTCGGGCTTAGGCCGAATAATTGTGCTACGATTTGGGAATCTAGTTGCACTCGTCCCGGAATTTACACGCCTGCAACCAGTTCGGATTGTGATCGAGTCTTGGAGGTTCTACTGCAACCATGGGGGACGTGGTTTCCTCTCACCTGGATGAAGGCAAGCGGGAGATGATTACAGGTATGAGAGGAGGGTGTGCCTCAACAACACCCTCTAATTTGGCACAAAGCCCAAACAGGAACGACATTTTGGTTTGAGTCACATTTTATTTGCCAGCAATTAGTCCGCCGTTGCTCGTCGCTGTACAGTGTAGCCCATAAGCAATGTCAAATATCGCGAAACACAAATGCACCGGTTTCTTCGTTACTTATTTAACTACTTTTGCTCATATTAAGCCGCCCAAAATAGATTATCAATAACAATCATTAGTTGACGAGGGAATCGACAGAATTGCTCGCAAGTGTCACCCACCACCACCTTACCCCGTGTCAGTACAAAAACATCACATTTGATCACAGCGGAGTATTCTACTCAAGCTTACGAAAGAGTTGTGTTGCCCAATGTGCTGCTGGCCCTCTTCCCAGACATAATAAGTAGGTTTTCCCAAAAGCGAGTATGTTTGTATAAATTGGTAGTGGCTGCTATGTATTTGAGTCTCGGATTCCTCCAGCCTCCCACTGACGTGTGGATCCGTAGATTGTGTGGGATTCATTCCAACCGAGGCTACGTGGGGCAGAGGAGACGTGTCGAGGCCGGTGTCTTGACTTCTAAACACTCTCCACTGAAAAGAGCGAGCTGGGCAAAGGCTTTCAAGCAACTTGGGAAAAGGGAACACATAACGATGAGGCTCATTAAAAGACGTTTGCTTTAAGTTCACAGCCGACATGAAAGAATTCAAACGACATACGAGTACATAAAAAGCGATGTTTCCTCGCACTGCCAAGCCGTATGATGAAATACATGATCTTTGTTTGGGTCATTTTGCTCGTAATTTTTTAACTGTGTACCGTAGATAGGAGTCGTTCATATGTCGAGTAGATATCACCCACGGGTGTCAAACGCAACGCCCGGGGGCCAGATACGACCCGCCACACCATTTTATGTGGCTCGCGAAGACAAATTGTGCATCAAATTCGTGTGTCATTACTAGAATTGCAAATTGTCTTCACTTTTAATATGTTTATTTTTAAATATTTGACCAGTTTTTACTCGTCTGATTTGAAAACGACTTATTTGTCAGTTTGTTTTGTAGCTTTTACTGTTTATAATATGAGGTGTTCATACCTTTATTTGGGTTGACAGTCATAATGGCCCTCCGAAAGAAGCTATGACTACAATGCGGTCCGCGAAAAAAATGGGTTTGACACCCCTGAATGAGGACATCAGTTACTCGACAGAATACGTGAAACACGATGCTATGTGGACTCAAAGCTGTTGAGAAATTATTGAACTCTGCATTTTCAAAGGCAAGCTACAGGATGATATTTGGGGACTACTACACAAAGCTGACCTTCACATGGCAGGCTGACTCCTTTCTGGATGAGTGCCCACATTCACAATCTCTTGAGTGAATTGTGCTCATACCAACATATAGGCCGTTTTTTGCCTTGACACTACTTTTCCTCTTCTCTGGCACTCAACTTGGCTCAGTTTTGCAAGGCTGGACAAAACAGAAAACTGCAAAAACCACACTGCAGTGAATGCATTAGTCAGAAAGAGCCACGCTCATTGCTAAAAAAAACAGCAATAGATGAGGAATTAGCATCTCCTGTATTTACCTCTTAGCAGGTGACTGAAGGTCACCATAAAATTTATTTTCAGAAGTGTCAGAGCAATGGAGACCTTGGTCGAAATACCTCAAGCTAAGAAAATAGTGTCAGTATTTAATGTAAATTCCAGTCATGCATCATCAGGTGCCGCAAAGGTGAATCTAGTCGACCAATGAGCGACGTGTATTAGTAAACATCTCCCATAATGTATGATTGTATCGGAACGACCCGCTTTTAGTTCCAAAAAACAATACTTGATAGTGCATGCTTTTGTGAATAGAAAAGTGAAAATTGTCAGTAGACCGATGTTTAGCTGTTCAGTGAAAAAAAAACACCTTTCAACCTGAAAATGCATGGACAAAGAGATGAGAAGAAAATGAGTTCAATCAGTTGACCTTGCACGCATCCATTTTACATACTGTGTACTGAATGTAAAATATATTGAAGCAAATAAAAAAAAAAAAAAAAACTGGTCTGAGGTATCTGTTGTGGCACTGAACCCAACAATGGGCTCTCAGAAATACTGAACACCATTGCACGCTGTCTAATGGCTTAAACAGGTTTTGTAATTATGACTTCTACGAATCTAATTTGCTGCCCAGATCTTGTTGATCCTCACAAACAGTTTTTATGCATCTCATAAAAATAACAGCAATCAACCCATTTGATTCACACTAATTGACTTTGGGACCAAATGATCTCAGAGCCCCGTATTATGTTTTTTCTTGGTTTTCATCCAACTATCTTACTCTGTGAATAGATTGTCTCAGGTGTCATTTGTTGTTGATGGTCAAAAGGCGTTGTCTTTACTGGAAGTTGATCTAGGAGCCAGACAAACTATACATACTGTAAGATGGAACTTTTGACATCCATTTGAGAGGACTGACAGGTTAATGTATGATTCTGATTCGCTTTAATGGTTTGGAGTTTCAGCACCCTTTTCTCTTTGGCATTTGACAACCTGCAAATGTTTGTTTCCATGAGTATTTTTAGATGCCATTGTGATGTGGCGTGGAATGAGAATTCATTTGGTGTATTTGTGTGTGCAGATGCATTTTGTCTCAGATTACAAAAAAATGCAAATTGTAAATGAATGTAGATAATAAAATGTTTTAAGAAGAAGAGAAATCTACAATTTGACCCTTTAAACCACCACCACCACCCACTCCTTACTCTTTGCTTAACTTTTGCGCTGCCTTTTTGACTCCATATGGTGTGTATGGTAACTCCTAAGGGCACATTACTGTGTGATCACTATGAAAATGGTAATTATTTTGTGTGTAAGAGAGCAGGGACGTGCAGTTAAATGGGCATCAATTATACATTGCCTTTCGCTATTCGCGGGCTGGTCATTTCTCGATACCCCGTGAATTGTAGGGATCGACTAAAATGTTATGTACCCCCAAAAAATAAGGGTTAAGACAAAATTAATTAAAGTGTTATGTTTTTGACTGTCTGTGGACGAGAGAAGGGAGTGGAAGGGAGCATGAGCTGTGCAATGTATCAGAAGCGCCATAAAAGGGCAGGCCAGTAGCAACCTTGAAGATATTCCCCTTCGCTAAGCTAGCCTGATAGAGCTCGTCTCTTCAAACCAGCATCCAAGTTTGCAAACTTCCTTTGTGCTAGGACAGCAGGCAATTGAGTTTCTTTACCTGCTGATTGAATAGAAACAAGTAGAAAAACCTGTGGCATGGCTTGTAACTTCAGAACCTAAGTTCTCCACTACTGCCTGCGACACTAGTACGCATGACACTGCTATGATTCATTATCACCTAAATTCTGATTTGGTGTTAGTTTTTAATGGAACCATTTGCATCTCGATTTGCGCTACCATTGTTTGTGCATGATGAATGATCACAAAGTCGATGCTCCAGATATGACACAGGATTGATTTCTTTCGTGTGTTTGTGCGTGGCCAAAATATACCTAAAGCATGATTTTTAGCCATGAAATGTATATGCTGGGCAGATAAAACACTCATTTGAAGTTTAAATCATTCCAAACAACTTGGGTGATTCATTCATTTGTTCTTGCTGTCGAATCACATTGTCACAGGATGATCCTCCCATGACCCCACAAAACACTTGCAACACACTCGCATGTTAGCTCATAACGTTGTCATCAAAAAGTTTGAATAGCAAAATTCAGTCCATGCAAAGTTACCACCAAACAAGACAAATGTCCTTGGTTGGTTTTGAATAATATACAAATGTAAAGTACACGTTACCAAGTGTATTACAATATTTAAGACTGTATTGTGTCAAATGGTTAAGACCAAAACAGCAGCTAGCATCATGATAGCTATGATTTGTCAATTCATATTGGTCATTGTGTTACCAACAAGGTCAGAGTTGGTTATGGTTCTGTCAGTTTACATTTCAAAGGCAGCTTGCCAACTCTTATGGTTAAAAGCTGCCAGGCGGAAATAGACCAACCGTTTGGTAGTCTCCTGAAATTCCCAATGGCCACAACTCACCTGAATGAAGGAAATGTTTTTGCTGTCCTTCTTATATGGACCAGACACTTTCTGAAGAAAAAAAGACATGTATATAAAAAAGAATGAACTACACAGAATAAATGACTCGTTTTATCATCATGATTTCTGTGGCATTGGTTCCCTAACCTGGAATGTTTTACAAAAAGGGCAACTAGTGGAAAATAAAGAGTTATTACATTTTTAGGTGAGTAATGATGCATAGACTTAGTGCTCTCAAACCTTTTTCAGGATATGGATAGTCTTTAGACCACATAAGCAGTATCCCAGTATAATATTTTCATCTCGCTAACAAAATGCACCTAGACTGGTCCCCTTGAACTACACAACACACACCCATTGGAACAAAAATAACCTTCCCTGAGAGCTATTTGTGTCATTCTCAAATTGTTTTTGAGTCATCTAGTCTTTGAATATTTTGACTGTACTAAATATAAAAACACACGATGCATTTATTAAGTTCTGGTGTCACTTTTTTTCTTCGACACATTCTTGTCACATCAGTGCTACCATGTCAGCGCTTTGCTTCCTGCTCTCCAACTTCAGGTCAACTCCTTTTTTCCTTTTGTCCCGTCCATAAACATATCACAGTCAACACTGTCTGCTGCCGATGGAGCCAAATACATCGACTCACTTTTCCAGCACCGGAACGTGGGAAAGACGCACATCCCCTCCGATATTTTCTTGGACGGAGTGTTGAGGAAAAATAATTAGGAGGAGTAGAACTAGGTCAAATAGTGGGGAGACCGTTATACAAGAATGGAAACTAATGGGTTTTGATTGATCTGTAGAGGAAGACACTGCTCTAAATCAGGTCTGCAACTGACAATGACTATTACCGTATTTTCCGCACCATAAGGCGCACTTAAAAGTCTTTAATTTTCTCAAAAAAACGCACCTTTGCGTGGACCAAATTCCAAAATCTGTAAAGTTGCTTTGTGTGGCTTCTGTATTATACAGGCGTAATATGAAGACCCGATGAACCAATCAGAGGACGTTACCTTTTACATAGATCGGGGCAAAAAAAACAATTAGAGGACTGTACATAACCCGTTGAGCACGTACCTCCGCCGCCATTGATAAATAAATGCTATCGTTTGTGCAAAGAAAACAGCATTAGGACCCTCTAAAATGGCATAGACAAAGAGACATACTTATGAGGCACTATTCAAGCTTCCTGGAAACCCAGGATCATTGCCGAAGAGCACCGTGACAACGACGAGACAATGACGAGGGAACTTGGCATGTTTAATGGCGAACTTGCCCAACTGTTTAATTTGGATACAGAAGTTGAGGACTTGGACTGATTTGCGTATGAATATCGATTAACAATAATCTGAGTACAGTAGAGTACATGGTTAAACAATAGAATAAAGTACAACCGAACTCACTGTCTTGCTCCTGTGACGTTTTATTTTTTGTTTGTTTACCGTAAGTCATGGCATACATGCGCCCTATAATGCGGTGCACCCTATGTGTGGATTAAATACAAAATAGACCCTGCAATTGAGTCTGCGCCTTTTAACTAGAAGCGCCTTATCATGTGGGAAATATGGTATTTGTAGTGTAATCTCTCGTTTGTCGAGGATAATTGGTTCCAAGATACTCATACAGTCCCAGACCATGACGGTCCCAGTACCCCATATCCTGAAGACAAGCAGACTAAGGATATGGGTTACTGGAACCATGTCCTGTGGTCTGATGAGACCAAGATAAACACAAGATAAACATATTTGGTTCAGATGGTGTCCAGCGTGTGTGGCGGCAACCAAATGAAGAGTACAAAGACAAGTGCATGGTGGTGGTAGCGTCATGGTCTGGGGCTGTATGAGTGCTGCTGGCACTGCTACAGTTCATTGAGGGAACAATGAATGCCAACATGTACTGTGGAGTACTGAAGCAGAGCATGATCCCCTCCCTCCATAAACTGGGCCGCAGAGTAGTATTCCAATAAGATAACGACCCCAAACACACCTCCAAGACGACCACTGCCTTCCTAAAGAAGCTGAGGGCAAAGGTGATGGACTGGCCAAGCATGTCCCCAGACCTAAACCCTATTGAACATCTGTGGGGCATCCTCAAACGGAAGGTGGAGGAGCGCAAGGTCTCCAACTTCCCCACCAGCTCCGTGATGTCATAATGGAAGAGTGGAAGAGGATTCCAGCGGCGACCTGTGAAGCTCTGGTGAACTCCATGCCTAAAAGGGTTACTGCGGTGCTGGAAAATAATGGTGGCCACCCAAAATATTGACATTTGGGTCCAATTTTGACATTTTCAGTTGGGGTGTACTCACTTTTGTTGCAAGCATTTTACACATTCATTGTTGTATTTTGAGTTACTTTGAAGTAACAATACATTTACTTTGCTATCCAAGCTCTACAGTGACTACTTAACATTGTCTGTGTCATTTCTTCAGTGTTATCCCATGACAAGATATAATTAAAACATTGCAGAAATGAGAGGGGTCTACTCACTTTTGTGAGATATATATATATTATATATGTATATATATTATATACATTATATATATATATAATATAGAGGCCTGTGGAATAATTGGAACTGCAACTAACGATGAGTCTGATGGTGAAAGCGCTGGAGTGGGTGGCGGCAGTCAAAAAACAAAATCCCGGACAATTTTGAAATTCCCTCCGGACATTTTTTTCGGTCTCAAAAGTAGGGCATGTCCAGGAAAAAGAGGACGTCTGGTCACCCTAAACTGGAGCTATAATAGATTCAAACAAGCCAACATGCAAAAAATGCTTGAGAGGTTTGATAATACCTTTTCTTTTTTTTTTAAACTTAGTTAAAACAAATCCAAAATTGAAAAAACATTTGCAGTACCCTCATACTGTCTGCTGATGCGTTGTCAGTCTTTTACATTCCCCACTGTAAGTTTGTGTGTCTGTTTTCACCTGCAGTGAAGACTGGAGATGTGATGAGACAGTTCAGTGAAGTCTATAAGCAACAGTACACCGTCGCTCTCTTCAACTGCGTCCGCTACGAGATAGAAGGAGGTGGTGGGCCTCAATCACAGTTGCTCCACAGAAAGGCAAGTTTGTAAAGCAGTTTTCTGTCATAACCGCAAGGAAAGCCTCTAACGACCAGGCTAATTAAAGGCTATGCAGTTAAACAGCATTCCCTCATGAGTGTAGTGTTGTTCCAACACTACACTCATGAGGGAATAAAGATTAACTCTTTATTATCCTGTGATTACATACTATATTCTGCACAATGTTTCCCAGCATATAGAAATTGTCATATACACACATTGCAAGAGACATGTTGAAAATTCTGCCTTTACATAGATCTTAATGCTTCATTTGTAGTTGTGTGGAACCTTGACAGATTCCATATTATATTCAGTGATACCTTAGGATACATATTTAATTTTTTCCTTGACCATGCTCCTACCTCAAAATGAATCGAAATGCTATTAATTTTTTCCAGCTTGCTACCCCAAAACCTCAAGATTTTAAAAAAAAATTGTTTTAGAGACAAAAATGCACTGAACTATTGTACTTTGTAAAATCATATAACAATGACATAATTAAACACATTTTTGTCACCCCCTTGTCCTATAATTGTGATGCCCATTCTGGTTTGTGTGCCCTGGCCAACAGGGGTACAATAGCAGACCTACGGATATAGTGTGCTGGAAACTCAGCTCCTCTCTTATCTGTTCAGGACAACAATATTAGCCGTTCTTTGCAGGGGAGAAAGAATATACTGAGTTTTGTAATTGTTTGTCTACATTATTTGCAACACTACAATGCTTTTCCCATTTAAAGTAATAGAAATGTATGCAAACCCAATTGTCAAATGAGAAAAATAGGTTTACCTCTGTGAGATACTAACTCGTAAACATAAACAATCATATTACCTTTGCACACATGATAATACACAACATCACAACAAAGCCAAAAGTAAATACTTAAGAATGCTTTAGTCGATCGAAGTCATGACAGATATTTTTTAGGTGTTTCTAAATTGTAAAATATTCCACTGTATACTTTTAACACTGATGTGATTTGTTAATAATTTCAAGAATATAAAATGTCTTTTACGTGGAACTTACATAAAAAAATAATACGTCAAATTAGTCCAGATGATAAAGCAAGTATGTCCTTGCTCAGCAGCGTGACTCATAAGCCACACTAACTATCTTGAGATTTTTTTTTTATATGAAGATGAGCAACAAAAAACGAGTTGCCGGGTGATTTATCAAAAAAGACCCTGACAGAAAAATGTGACAGAACTCATTCTAATAATTATAACAGCCATCCAAGTCCTCAATCCGAAAAGTAGCCTCAGTCCATCAAACTGCCAACACCATATTTGGCTGTTGGCCTGATGGTTTTTTATATATATATATATATATATATATATATATATATATATATATATATATAAAATCATGCTATTTTTACGAAGAATGCAGTGAAGTATGCAGTCCTTTTACTAAGTACTTTTTCACATAGGGTGAGTAAGGTGTTTGTTTTTTTTAGCTTTTAATAAGTAAATGCAATTAATTTTGAAAATGCAGAAACCATGAAACGGGTAGAGAGATTACCTTCAATAGTGATCTCTCTTTAAAACAGCACTTTTTTTAATCATCATTTTGGTGTTTGTCATGCATGCTTTTCATGCAGTAGAAAGTGGTGCACATTTCACACATAATCAGAGTTGTTGGAATTCTCTTGTAGCGTTTAATTCCTCATAATTTGAAGGACAAGTGTGTGTCCCCGTGACGTCACCTACTCATACAGTATTAAATAATCAAAGACAACCTAAAAGCTGTATCTATTGTCTTTTTGTTGTACTACTTTACTTTTATCTTGTATACAAAAAAGGAAATCTTGACAATTTCGTCAGTCACCAGCATGCAGAAAGGTTTTCTGTCAGAAAATACAGAATGTACATATAACAATATGTTGGAAATGACAAAACCAACAATTTAGGTTGATTGAATTCAAGTGAAAAGAAATACATCAATTTATTTTGTGTAGAACCACCCTAATCTTCTCCCCTCCCCTTCCTTCTACCCAACTAAGACTATGGAGTAAAAGCTTTTAGGGCAAGAAAAAACATGCTTAAGCTTTTCTTCTATTATGACTATAAATACTTTTTTTTTTCAGGATCCTTTGGCTGGCCGTTCAATCTTTTCAGGGAATTTGTTCCAGTACCTAGAGGAGAATCGCAAATGGAGAAATCGTTTTGTATCAGTGCCGAACAACTATAGCATCAACCTATATGAGAGCAAATCAGTGGGTTCACTTTTCTTGCAACTTCATCTAATTTTAGCTTGGTCATTACCATATGTAATTGTTTATTCATTTTATTTTTTAATTTCAACAGGCACATGAGCGGAGTCTACATCCCAAAGTAACCATCAACTGTGCTGGCTACAAGGCCCTGACCTCCATTGAGGATTACATTGAACTGATTGACACCAGCCTTCCAGGTACATAGTAGACCGACAATCATCTCGTTCCTTTAGTGCTAGTAATAGCATAGCTACGTAGTTGGAACAATTGCTGTACAAAACTTGCGTGTATGATAAATCATTAACTAAACAGTGAAGGCATGCTATTTGCCAATTTCTTAATTATTTTGTTCTGTACCTCGTTTTAGATGTCAAAGCCAAATTGGGCAGCAGTCCTTTTATCAGGTGTGCAACACAGTTCCCACTCATCCTATGGCACCCGTACGCCCGCCATCATTACTTCTGTGTAATGACTGAGAAGGAGCAGCAGAAGTGGCATGCCGTCTTGCAAGATTGCGTCCGGCACTGTAACAATGGTAAGAAAAACCAGAAAAATGTCATTGTTCAAACATGCACATGACACCGTTAGCACTCTCAAATTAAAATGTACTGTAACCATCTGAGATGGAAAAAAGAGAAGACACTGGTGATTTTAGCAACAACAAAAGACCTGGAAGATAGTGGATAACACTGGTAAAGAAAAAAAAAAACCTTCAAAGATGTTGACTAACTCAAGAACATTCTCCAGGAAGTAGATGTTTGTGAGTCAAAGACAACAAGCAAGAGAAGACATCATGAGACTGAAAAGTTCACCGTGAGATGTAAACCATTGGTGAGTGTCAAAAATAGGAAAGCCATATTAGAGTTTTGCCAAACCTCTCAAAGAAACCCTTTCATGGTTCTTGAAGGACATCCTGTGGACAATTGAGGCAAAGATCCACTTCCACTAGAGCAGTGGTTCCCAAACTTTTGCAGGCTGGCGCCCCCTTTGGCTCCCCAGTGAATTCCTAGCGCCCCCCCCCCCCCCCCCAAGGACCGGCATTTATATAAATAAATAATACATTTATATAAATAAATAAATAAATAATACATTTATAATATCATTACCATTACGTTGAATTAGTGGGAGCACTGAGTTTGTTTCTCAGAAACGAGCCGGTCCCATCTAGACGTAATCGGAGACAATGACACCCGAAGTGATTTAAGGTTTGTCTTTTATTGCAGGATGCTTGGTCTCCATGTGTTGAAGCAGTTTTGAATGCTTCACTGCCTGGTTAGTTAGCCTGTCGCCACATATTAGCTTTGCGGGCTCGACTGGGGAAACATGTCACGTGACCGGGACGAGTGTCTTGACCTGAATTAATTGATCGTCGATAAAAAAAAAAAATTCTGTGCGGCTTGGCGGCCCGGTACCAAGTGACCCACGGACCGGTACCGGTCCGCGGCCCGGTGGTTGGGGACCACTGCCCTAACCAGCTCAACACAACACAACACGGCGCGTTCTGGCGAGTCCCCAATTTCATGTTGACTTGAACTCAAGATGATGTTGACCGCCAGAATGCGGTTTTTATTATAAGATAAAATTCTGAACATTACAAGCTTGAAATTACAAACCTGAGCTTTTGCTTTTGTAGTCTATGCTGTCGGATCTGACTGGGCCAGAGCGGCGTGTTGTGTACAAATCGACTACCGCCCCCCTACCGCCCCCCTACCGCCCCTTTCTTCCTCACCGCCCCCCCAGATCTTTCCACCGCCCCCAGGGGGGCGGTACCGCCCACTTTGGGAACCACTGCACTAGAGTGATGGGAAAATGCGTATGGAGAAGTAATTGCCCATGAACCAAAACATAGCACCTCAATAGTGAAGCATGGCAATGGTAGTGGTGGCTTGGGCAAGAATGGCTGAAAATTGAACTGGTTCCCTTCTGTTTATTGATGACGTGACCACTGGCAAAAGGAATTTTGGTGTGTTCCGTCCAATATTATCTGCTCATGTAGCATCACAGTGCAGATGGACAATGAACCTGCTCTCCAAAGCAACTAGAGTTTTTGAAAGCAAAGAAATTGAATGATAATGATAGAACTTTATTCATCCCACAGCGGGGAAATTAACTTGACACAGCAGCGTACAGAGTGCAAGAATTCAAGAAACAAGTGCTAAATGTAAAAATGGATAAATAACAGACAAGGACAAAGACAATTGCCGCTAGTAGCGGGAGAGACGAAACACATGAACTTGGTATGATTAATGGCGAACTTGCTCAACTGTTTAATTTGGATACAGAAGATGAGGATTTTGATGGATTAACCCAAAGCGCCTTATGGTACGGAAAATACAGTAAGTGAAAGTCGTTCAAACTCAAAAATGAGTGTGACGCTTGTAAAGTCTATATTTTTGACAACTGAATATTACGCAGTCATGCACAAGTAGTAATTAAAAATGTCCACATGAGGTAAGGTAAACAGTACATGTCTTTGATCTACTGCCTATCATATGCTTGTGTTATAAAAATGTCAGAAACACTTTGTGTGAATCATGAGAGGTTTGAGTTTGTGGACAGGACACAAAGTTCCTAATATTTCTGTGTTGCGGTTATGGTCACAGAGTGAAGAAAATGGCTGATGTTGCTCTCACTTTGTCCTCTTAACAGAATTAGGAAACAAAGTTAGGCGCTGTCTCAGTTGAAGCTGCCTTTGTGCTGCTGTTCTTGGAATGAAAGTGGTTTACAATCAGTTAGTGATGCATGCTTTGCTAAAAAGGAATCTCTAGCTGGCTGCCACACTGTTGTTGTAAAGGAAAGAGGGAGTCTATGCTCAGAACCATAACTTCTATGGCTATGTCCAGCAGTGGAAAAAAGTTGTTAAAATGGAGTACTGAGGGTTTTTTTTTTTTTTAAATTAAATATGACATAAATTATAAGATGGACATCAGCAGTGATGGCACTTTGGTCATGGACTATGGCTATGTCCAGCAGTGGAAAAAAGAAGTTAAAATGGAGTACTGAGGCTTTTTTTTTTTTTATAAATTAAATATGTCAAATTATAAGCTGGACATCAGCAATGATGGCACTTTGGTCAACTTAAATTCAGAATACTTAGTGCCTTGTAATTATGAAGAGTTTTATTAGTTCCAACACAACGTGGTACTTAAAAGTCTGCGCTCATTTATTATTTATAAAACCTATTCCCAAGCTAATATTTAATCTTAGAGGGATACAAAATAATACATTTTCTTAAAAAAAAAGAAATTGTGATCTCCAACGTTTTTTTCCACGATGCCAAGCAAAATGCATTTTGGTGCCCCATTGGTATGTGCATGTTATTCAATTGAGGTAATTGCCCACCAATATGCAAATGAGCACTTTGCAACATCATAGATAAACAACATCTAATTCACCAACACCAGCCGCACACAGTTTTGGGGGGTGCAAACAAAAAGCTAAAAAATGCTGGTGTGAAATTGGCACTAATTAGTAAAATCTTTATTTAGCATGTGGTCGCATTGCCAGAGCAATTTGGGGGAACAAGACATTCATCTATCCTTCCGGCATCCTCACGATGGCATGTAGTCCTGATGCAGTTGAGAATCACTGCTCGATGGCATACTACAAAATACTTGCTCTCAGTATTTTTTTTCTAGCAGATACTAATTTGATAACAATGCAACACACTGACTGCAGTAGTACACACACCAATGAAAATCTAGCAATTAAGTAACCTCATTCACAAAAACTCATCGTTAGTCAAGTTAGTCTAATCATAACAGACACGATATAGATGTTGTGTAAAGGGTATAGTATTCATTTATGTTGAGCACTGTATACAAGCATGAGGTTTTACTGTACATGCATGGAGCTGTGAAGACACACCTTAACACCAACCAGCGATTCCGATCAACGCTCCAAGGCTTTCTTTATAGTAGCTAATATTTAACTTATTATAATAGATCTTGATGTGTGCCAAAGGTTACAGTGAAAACTGAATTCTTATTTAGTGAATGGTTATCTTTTAGCTTCAAATGATGCAAGAAATAGAAGCACAATTTGTTGGGGGTTTTTCACTTCATAATCTTATCTCAATATTCCCATATGCAGTTGGGTACATACCCCAAGTGCTGGAACGAGTTACGTGGCATTTTTCTTTTAAAATGTCATTTAAATTCAACAATTTCAGAATAGCCCAATTTGGTTAGGGAGGAATTAACGTTGACTTTAAATACACATACCTGAAAGCATCCCGAAAAGTGGAATTTTCCTTACGCCATATTGATGCATTCCTATGCCCAAACCAGACGTAGGGTGTAAACGTGTTAGAAGAACAACTAGTGCATGCATTTTGGCCATAAAAGAAAACCAGTCCCTGCCTGGACCCAGCCTTGTTCAACCTTTTACTTCTCAACACAACGTGTTTGGGCATGCTCACTTAGTTCCTGATTTACATTCCATCTGTGAGCCTGGGTTTCAAGAACATGTCATGAGGAACCCAGACAGTGTTGGTCTTTCATGATAGCAATGGCATGCAGAGGTTAATTGCATCACTGTGAATTGATGACATTCATGGCTTTACGTTAACAAGCCCAGTCTCAACTTTGTCATTTTAAAGAAAAACAGAACAGGCAAAAACTTTTCCCGGAGGTCATAAAATTACTTTACGGATATGACACTTGCCCTTTATGCAGGCAATTTAAAAATGTGTTCTGATTAGCTCAGTGCACCCTGTTTTCTTCAAGGGAACATCAAATTTTACAATCCAAACCTTGCCTCTTTTATTGCAGATGAGGCAAAAGCGTATAGTAGGGCAACATTGACGTTGGTAATGAAATAAATCCAAGCTCTAGCACTTACTCTCAGTTGTCACACACACTAATTTTGTAGCAAAACATTCGGCACTTTTCCAAAGCTATCATACATGATGCATGACTGAGTGAATTCTTCATAGGGAATCAATTAACAGCTACAGACCACATGAGTAAGCAAAAACTGTTTATGCAGGGCAGTTGTCAGCTGAATACAAAAAACGACTGGGATGCTTAATGAGTTAAAAATAACTCAAATACACTAGAGGCCTTAATGATTTGCACAGTGCCATGTAAATCATTTCTGCTCAACAGTGACCTCATCGCCCAGAAAGCTGGGGTTTATGTGTCACTATGAATGTACACCGCAGAATTAAACCATGAGCTGACCTAAATGTGCGCCTTGGCAGGAGACTCATGGTAGAGAGCACATACAAGTACCAAAAAAGGATTTTGAATTTATCATATTGTACACATCATTAAAGTATGGGGCTTTCTGAATTATCAGGAAGAAAGGGCAAATTGTAAAAAGGTTGAACTGAGTTTGCCCTATATTGTAGAAAAAAAAAGTTTTTGCGTATAAAAACGGCACTTGTGTAACTAGATATGTTAAGTACGGTGTGTTTTGGAGACCTCATTTACTCATGCGTTACGTTGCTAACCTTTAAATATGACTTTGCTCTGAGACCAACATGAAATAGTTTGGTCTCCACTCTGATGAACCAGGGTCTCATATTTGCAGTTCGAGGCACCTATGAGTTCCCACGGGCCTCCAGAACACCATCAATCACAGCCAACACTCCTCCCCCTTCAGCTATTTAAACATACTTGCTTTCCTTGTGCCTTTGCATACAGATATCAGAATACATGTAAAGCATTTTAATGTACAGTATTTGTAGAAAGACCACTGCATCTCAGCAACATCTAGACACAATTTTGGTACCCCTCTGTTAATGAAATAAAAAGACTCAATGGCCATTAAAATATAATCAAACGGATAATTATTCCCAATATTTCTTTTGAGTTGGCCCTTAAGTGGGCATTGCGTGATATGAACAACTGTTGTGGAAGCTAGCTTGACTTGGCTGGCTTGAGCGCAGTCGAGCGTGTACCACACGAGAACCTTCCCTGCATAGGCCGACAGTTGTGGGGTGGTGTGGTGGTGGCTAGCCGGTGACAAGGTGGTGGGCTTGGGCAGCCATTTTGCTGTATGCAAATTATAAAAAAAAGCAAGACTGGAATTTGCCACAATTCATAACGACAAAACGTCGAAGAGCATTTACTTTGAATGTATGATATACTGTGTATATACTAAAGCGGGAGCTTTTTGGCAAGGCCCAACAAATTCTGTGTTCACAGACATAAAAATGAAAAATAATAAGAAACAAGACATTGTCTTTACTGTAAAACATGGAGGAGGCTCAGTTATGTTCTGGGTATGCTTTGCTTTTTCTGGAACAGACCTCCTTGAATCTGTGCAGAGTACAATGCAATCTCAAGACTATCAAGGCATTCTGTCTGTAGAGAAATGTGCCAAAAACATTGGTCTCTGTCAAAGCTCTAAGGTCTAACAAACAAAATATTAATCCAAAACACACAACTAATAACATACAAGAATGACTACCAGCAAGACATTAGACTTTTCTCAAGTGGCCGTCTATAAGCCATAAATTCTTTTGGTGTCGAAACATGCTGTCTGGAAACATCTGTTTGTTTTGGTTGTGAGTATTTCATTCCCTAAGATAGGGGTATCGAGAATTTTGTCCACGTTTGTACCGCATATGGGATCGGTTCATATCATTTTATGTATAGATCATTTTTAGACTCGAGGTATTATTTGAACCATTTGATAAAACATGAAGGACATCGGACCTAGATGATCACAATTACTGACCCCTGATCTATGGTATTATTGCAGTATCGTACAGAAGTGTACTTTGTCATGCTAAGAGGTCCTCAAAATCATATGGTTGATTTATTTACCTACACTTGAAGAGATAAATATCAGAAACACCTCTATGAACACAAACAAATATATAAGAATGTGAAGTTTATCAAACTAAATTTCACATGTATGTACAAATACTTTAAAGCCTTGATTTGATTGTTTAGATAATCTTAGATAAGCTTAGATAGGGCCGTTGTCTGGTGACTTTGAAGGCCTGGGAATTTTTTGTTAAATAGATCAAATAGAGTGCAGTGAGCCCGGCAAGTAGGGAAATACCTCCAAATTTATGCCGTGGTAAGTGCTGCCACATGTTCTATTTATACACAGTGTACACAGTCACTGCAGAGGAACTGTATAGTCTAGTGGTTAAACTGTTTGGCATGGGGACCAAAAAGATTATTAGATGTAAAAAGACATGGCTTGTCAGGAATAAAAAAAAAACGCAGGATTGGGATTAAAGAATCCTACGTCAATACTTATGATACTCCATATGCAACCATAATTATGAACCAAAACATAACCAAAGATAATATTTGAATTTTTTTGTTACAGCTTGTTAAACCAATCAAATTTTATAAAGACTGAGCTAAAACAGGTCTGACCTGTACCTGTGCATCACGTACCTCACAATTTGGATACCGTCTCACTTTGTCACAAAGCAATAAATTGGGCTTTCACAAAGTCAACTGTGGCGCATGTTTCCTTAAGTTAGAGCGAAACTTCAAATATTTCTGTTTTCTCTTCCTGCCTCAACTTCACACATCATCAGCTATTTTCCCAGGTTCAGAAGGTCAAGTAGGGCAAAGTTGGTGTCATACAACACTTGTGTTTGGCTGTTGTGATTGTGTTGTGTTGCAGTGCTTCTCAATTATTTTCAATTATTACGCCCCCCCCCTGCCCCCCCCCCTAACTCCCCCCCCCCCATTTTCGCTGGTATAGAAAGGCGTAAACCTGGCAACATGTCTGATTTATTCTTCTAAGACTCAGTCTAGCATCTACATGTAAAATTTACCCAAGATCATCGTCCACTGGCCCCTTTCACCCATCACTGCAAAATTATCAGGGAGGGGCACCTTCCTGTCTGGCTCACACTGCCCCCTCCTACCAACAATTCCTTACTCACTTCCTGACTTTGTCAGCCTCCTCTGAGTCAAAGACCTGGAATGACAACACTGGCTTGTTCATAGTTTGAGGTAAAGTTTTAAGTGACAAGTGACAAAACAGAATCATAAGAGCAATTTGCCAAAAATAAAAATGTTAGCTCTTCTTACGTCTTCTTACACAAGATCTTATTTAAAGAGAATAATTTCAATAAAGGTGAACTACTAATCACAAAGTAATTATCAATGTCTGACTCCGGGTTTTATATCCTGTGGTCTTGATGGCTTTGTTGTTGTTTTTTTACATTAAAGCCAGTTCAATCTCGCTCATCATATCACATGACAGTAAGTAACTTCCTAAAAATACAGCACTCTTGCTGTTTTAGCACAGCTCCTGACGTTCCTGTCACTTGGGTGGTTGTGTCAGTAACCATGTGACTTCTGTCACAAACAAAAAAAGAATCTTCCTCTTTTGAGCAATATGGCAAACATTTGGTTGTTTAGAATCTTTGAGACACAAAGATTCATCTTTGTCATCTCCTATAGAAAATTCTACAAATGGCCAGGTACTAAATGCAATTCACAGCCAGAATGCAATTATAGACATTCTCTCACGCCACAATAAATACATGAAAATGTTGACTTTTTATTCATCTTTTCAAGAAGTAAGGTGGTTGCTTAAGTGTGCACACCCTTTTATACCTGGGACCTGGCTGTGTTCAGAATTAACTAATCTGCTGTCTCTTAACTAACGTTAATTGGGAGATGAGCTTTTGTAATTGTTTTTTGTCTTTGGGGTTTTTTTTCAGGCTGCCAAACCTGACTATTATTCCAGCATTTTTTTTTTAATGAATGAATGAATGAAACAAAGATTTAATGTTTTGGCCATTTTGCATAAAGGCCATGTTACCGCAGATATACATGGGCAAACACAGGATTTCAGTTGTTTATTTGTACTTCCTCCTTTATAAAGTTAAAAATAAATAAATTATCTTAATTTTCCATGTCTCAAAAACCTGATGTTTAAACAGGGGTCTGCAATAAATAGTCACAACTGGAAATCATCAATGCAATCACACCAAAGGAATCCTATTAACTATATTAGTCCTACTGTGATGATATTTGGTTTTCGGCTTCTTGTATTGGTTGATGCAATTTTCTTCACATACACAACGACCCTCTTCCCTACCATACTCAGGTCTCCCCGAGGACTGCACTGTTCAGACGCCAGCCTTCACTGACAGTGTGAGACTTCATAGACAAGCCAAAGGACATTATGGGACCTGGGACATGATGTGTGGAACTCCTCCACAGGTTAGTTGCTCTCTCTGTCTTTCTACTTTGATGACCTAACCCTGCGCTTGGCTGGCTTTTCATTATTCATTCTGCCTTCCTCCTTAAGGGCTTAAACACGTACATTACCAAAGTTTGAAAACTGTATGCTAGGTTCACTGAATAGAAAATAGAAGGATTAGTAAATTACACTGCAATCAGTCTTCTTACTGAAGTCTGATTTTTCTCCTTTCACCTCGAAGAAATATAATCCTTGTAGCAAGTGAGCAAAAACTCATTAAATAAATTGCTCCCATTTTACCACACCCAAGTCTAATTGATACTGAATGCCATTTCTCAACCCATCACCCTCGCCCCTGGCCTTGTTCACCTCAAATGACATAAAACTGTATTAAAATATAAATACAAATGTTTTGGCCATACAAAAAAAAGAAGGCATTTTCTTCTTCATGTGCTCACCCACTTCAGCAATAATAATAAGACAAGAATGCATGAACACATGGATGTAGAAGATATCTGATTTAACGGCATGTAAAAGGTCACACGCATACTATTGAGTGGGTCTCTCTTTTCAATGAGTCCCTTTCAGTTTTCTAAGAGAGCTCCTGAATCACCCTGTGTTCATTGCTGTCACCTTTCCCTTGCTTATTGCATGTTCTGTGGCTTTAAGTAATGCTGTGTTTTAAGTTTTGCTATGTGCTGCTGATAGATAGACTGTACAGGTTTAGAAAAGATTGTGTGTTCTACCAAACACACTGTATGTACTGTTTCTTGTCATACAAACAAACGTTTTCAAATTTTCCTGCTTGGTAAGATGTTCTTAGTTTTTAGGTTTTGGTAAGTAACAAATTTAGTTTAGTGCTTCTGAGTAGGCATGTTAACCCCACACAAATAGTTTTTGTAATACAAATCAGTATTGCAGACTATGAAAATACAACATTTGTTTCATAATGACTTACTCAAATCAACTTGTCTGTTCTTCAACCGTTTCTTTTGTTACAAAATGTGATCAATATGCAAAAATGCTTCAGATCCACGTTCACGTGTGTTGATTAAATATTCTGCACATCTATTAGTTCTCTCAACATGCTACTGTTCAGTTCTCTGACATTATAAAAGGCAAATATTAATAGAGAATGGGTGAGCACATAAAACATAAAGTAATCTTATAAACAAGTTAATATTTCACTTTGGCCATTGTTCTTTTTGAACTATATAACATTATTTGCCAATACTGCAGATGAACATACCGAAGCATATTCACAAAGCATTTTTCTGTAAAAGTGTGTCTTTTGGTTTCATTGAGGCTGCCCCCCTCCCCACACAAATCTCAAGCCAAAAAAAAAAAGGCCTGGAAGGCTATCTTCAAAATGATTGCTGCAATTGAAACATTTGGGTTATTCAGCCATCATCCCTTAACTCTAAATGTTTGTCCTATGTCCAGATTCTGGCAAACCTAGTGATGGAAGGTCTCCATCCTGAACTGAGAAATGCAATTGGTCCTCGTCTGAAAGGAAAGATGCAACAAAGGCAGAGAGATTGGATGTTTGTGAGTTCCCGTGAGATGATTACAATGTTGCGCAACCACAATGAAAGAGTGATAACATTGCTTATTATTGTCATAATAATGTTTTTTGTAGATCTCTGATGCAGTTTACAGGCAAGTTTTGGCCCAGACCACCAATGAGTATGATACTCTTCTTGTCACCTGTAATGCTCAGAAGGTTCAGCTGGACACCAGGCTGAGAACTGACATGGACCAGGTCATAACATCTAAAGAACATGTCAGCAGTAAGATTCGAGGTAACTCAATTCACTGAGCCCCCCCAATCCTCTCTATAACTTCACATGCTGGGTTTTTTAATGACAAAACAACATACCGGACTAGTATAATGATATAAATCAGTTGGTGCTAACTATGCTGTGTAACCTGACCTTGCCAGGCTCTAGTTAATGCTTCATTGGCTGTTGTCATGTGTGTATGAGTGAGATAACGTGGTGGATTTCTTGCATCAGTGATCATAAGCACGGTGAGATGGCTAGTCTGCAGACTGGAAAAAGATACGTTTTTAAGTGATATCATTTGGACCTGAGCAAAATGCAGACAGTGGGAGTTTAATGCAACGTAACAAAAATGTTTGCATTTTTCCTATTTGAGAGGCATCAGTAATTGGAGAGCGTCACTGTTGTTTTCTTAGGTCTACCAAAGCCACTACTTTTCAGGAAATCAACATAAAAACCAATCTTGATTCAACACACCACCCCATAATGATTAAATTGGTACAATCACTTCACATCCAAATCAGCCGTCCCGTCGAGACCCCGATCATAGGTGTTACGCAATTTTCACAGACGTTTTCAAAGGTCTTGGAGCCATGACCGAAGCAATACGTATATAAAACAATATATAAAACAATTTATAAACCTTGTCAGTGTTATATTACGGAATGAATTTGAAAAACTTGAAGCTTTAGCATTTGTCACACCATAGCGTTAAATGTCACAAAGAAAAGTACTAACCAGTTCCCGTGGCCTTATTCATGTAAGCAAATGATGTTTACTTGTTTTCTTGTGTGTGGCGCGGCTATGTGCAGCCCTGGTGTTACCCAAAGCTGAGTCTCTCCTGAAAAGGAGTGTCCAACCTTACATCAACTCCATCTTAGAGGCCCTAATGGAGCCTACCAGCCGAGGGTTTGCTGAGGTCAGGGATGTTTTCTTCAGGGAGGTGGTGGATATCAGCAAGAACTTGTTAAATGGAGGAGACAAAGAAAGACTGGGAGAGGTTAGTCATGATTTGGTCAGGGCACATTTGTCGCTTTTATGTCGTGCCACCCTGCTCTGTGTCATGCTGTGTCTATATTTCTTCTCAGCATATGGAGAGGCTCTCTATGCTTGCCTTCCACCCAGTCAAAATGAAGAGTTGCTATGACAACGTGGAGGAGCTAAACCTGGAGGGACTACAGCAAAGGTTCGAAGTGTCGAGCCCGTCTGTGTTTGTCAGCAGGGCTCAAATCCTCATGAGGGAGGTGAGAATCCAAGCTGCCTTTCTCCATGGAATGTTCACAGCTTGTCAATACCTAGTCAATACAGCGTCAGTGTGGCTGACAGCGGCAAACCTGTTGGTTGGCTGAGAAAATCTTCACAGTTGCCTCTTAGTGATGTTGCATGACATTTTAAACCACTGAAATACTTGTGGGGGTTTTCCTGTTTTAACAGCAAATGGACAATGCAGTACACACCTTTGAGCAGCTGCTGCAACAGTCTTTAGCTGGCCAGGGAGAAAATGACATGTGCAAAATCATCCAAGGGTGTCAGGACAGGGTGCTCAAGGTAAACTGACACGAACGAATACAGACATCCTACAGTGTAACAGATTGTTGAAAAAGAGCTTTCATACTAATGAGCTGCATTGAGAAGAAAAAGATGGTATAGCAGTCTGTTACTCGTCTCTCCCTACAGAAGTATGATTACGACAGCAGCACAGTACGCAAGAAGTTCTTCAGAGAGGCTCTGCTCCAGATCATAATCCCCTACATGCTGCAGCAGCTCGCACCGTCTTGCGCTCCCGTAAATACTGCACTCTATTTTTACAATGGATTGTCTTTCTATTTTGCTTGTTGTATACTACATTATATTATCAAGAGTGTCGTGACTCAACTGCTACATCCTCAAGTCAATTAAATTTGATTAATGTAGCACCAATTCAGTTATGATGCCGGCAGGCTTCAAAAATGACTTCACACAGCAATTAATGTTTTTTCTACTTCTGAAATATTTGTATTACATGTAATCGTGTTGATGGTGACAGCCATAGGAGAGATAACTAAAAGATCTTCCTTCTATTAGGCCTCAATCACTTTAAGGTTTAATGCTGCTAACCATGTATTGCTTTAGAGATACTTTTTTTTTTTTCAAATTAAATGCTTTATAGATACCATTTCTTCAAATTAAATTCAAGATTTGATAGTTAGTGCTATTAAACCAGCATTGAAACAATACTATTTACAATAATGTACTATAAGGTAGTGGTTCACACGTAGCCTCACAGTTGGTGTTGGGTTCAATTCCGGCTCCAGCCTTTCTGTGTGGAGTTTGCTTATCGCCACCGTGCTTGCGTCCGTTTCCTCCGGGTTTCCTCCCGCATCCTAATCCCGATTGACAATGCCAAATTACCCGTAGGTGTGAGTGTGAATGCAGATGATTCTTCGTCTACGGATGTGTGCGCTGCAATTGGGTGATGTGCAGCCCGAAGTAAGACTTGACTGGACTGGAATGGACTAGTAATAATGAGACAAATAACGAATGGTCCCAATGGACAATATTAGACACAGCAGGCTTTTATTGAATGATGCTCAAATTAAATAGAAGAATCTGTGTCCACTTCCTTCACAGGAGCTTCCACGTTTTAAAGAGCTCATCTTTGCGGATTTCTCCCCTTTCCTTCTTGTGGAAAATATATTTGAGGAGGTGGTGCTGCAGTCTGTCACGAAGGACATAATGATGGGTAAGGAAAAAGGAAAGAAGACTGATAAATGAAATGTGTAGTTGTAGTTAGGAAAATCACTAAATGACTTACTGGATTTACACTACAGGTCAAAGTTCCCAGTTTTTCATTTCAAGTGACATGTTTTCAAAATGTCACCGTTACATCCATTGAAAACATTAAATAACCTTCATCCGGAAACCTAAAATTACATATTAGCAACACTGGGCAGTAAGAACATGGAAGTAAACAATAATAATAAGACTTTATATATTAAATGCTAAAGATTCTAGTGTGACCCTTTCATGATTTTGTTTGCCACAGTCACATTTTTTTTTACAATTCAATGATACCTATTTGTTTTTATTATTATTTAATAATATCTCATTTACAATAATTATATTTTAATGTGAACATTTTTGCTTCGATTTAGATTATCAGAGTATTTTTATTGTATGCAAACGCAGACGGCTATATATTACTATAAAGTGTCTTGCATTTTATTAGGGCTGAACAATAATCAAATTTAAATCCACATCCAAATGCGAATTTTAAAACACGACTGTAATTTAAAAAAAAATGCTTAATATCAGTCACTCACTCACTTTATTTCATTTATATATTATTTATCTATTCATGTTATGTTTTATGAAACATAAAAATTGATAAAGCCACAGATTTGTTCGCATTATTGTAATCTCATTTATGACTTACTGATTTTAGTTAACACCACACTTGTCAGACTTGTGTGACGTCATAGTGAAGTCAGTGTATTTTAATTCATGGTTCATTTGTCTTTATTTTACGTTAAGCCTAACCTGTTAAACCACTTTATGTATTGTAAAGCTGATATTCTTTATTATAATACTGATTCATGAATTGGTTTTGTTTGTTCAAAAAAATACAAGGCAAATTGGCGTTGAAGAATTAATCGTATATTGAATCAAAATATTAAGGGTAATCCAATTATTTGTCAAAATCGTTCAGCCTTGTCACATTGGCAGATATCCGACATCTATCAGATTTTTATTTGATTTAAAAAAATTAAAAAAACATAAATTGACACTTGAAGTGTAAATCCAGCCTTAAAGACTTGCCATGAATGTTATTTGTGACTGTGCATTCTTTTCCTATGTATAGCTGTGAAGGAGGCTGCTGTCCAGAGGAGGCACAATCTCTACAGGGACAGTATTGTAATGACCAACAGTGACCCTGACCTCCACGCTCTTGGCGAAAATCCTCCAGTGGACTGGGCCACCAAATTTGGCAACGGTCAACCAGAGGTTTCTCTAAGTGGTAGTGGTGATTTTGAAGGAGATTCCGGAAAAAGACGCAAGCAAGTCGTGTCCATGATCCAGCTCGATGGAGTACCTCTACCATATGAGTCCTGTTTGGAAGTTCCAGGGGTGGAGCTTATCCCCGAAGAAGATACCGTACAGTCCAATGATACAGAGGAGCAGGCGCAGGGCAATGAGTGCAAGGAGCCAAAATCTCCAGATAGTGTGGAGGAAATCAGAGATCTGATCAATCCAGTGATGGAAGTGGTACTACCAGAAGAAGCCAAAAGCGACGTGTCCAACAGGTCAGTACCAACATTGAGCTCCATCACACTGGAGGATGGAGTGCATGGGGAGATGAGCCAAGTCACTCCTTTAGTGGAGGATGTCCCCTTAGAATCTCCACAAGAGAAGAAATCACCACAGTCAATGCTCCAGCAGTTGGTAGGAAACACGAAACAGGAAGACGATAAGGAGGAAGCGGCGATTAAGAGTGCTATTAACGAAATAGAATTAGCAGTACAGGAAGGTGACGGCGAACAAACTACGGAGGTTTGCGCAGCTAAAGCTGATCTGTCACCACAGCCACCATTGGCCACTGACTCCACTCCAAACGATCATCCTCAGTCTGTCAAAGATAGCCCAAAAAGCCAGGACAGTCTCATCGAACCTGTAGAAGTGGATATAGTTTTAGCGGCGGAAGAACACCCATCCGCAACACTCACTTTGTGAGAGACCAAGGTCTGTTGTATATGGACTCGCTTTGTATCTTTTTCTTGTTTGATGTTGCACACCTCAACATCAATTTAATCCTTTGCTGGAAATTCTCTGAGATGATTGGTTTTTATGTATCCAGTAATCCCCACGGACGCTTCCTTCATCTTTTGTGTATGGCAGTTGAATGCACCATATGGTGGTGTTTTTTTTTTTTAAATAACGATCTGAACCCTGCTGATAATATTCCAGCCCAAAAAAAAGCCCCATTGGGGTCTAATGGGAGACTATCTAAAACATTAAGCGTTAACCAATTTCGCAATCACGTGTTTACAGTAATCAATCGATCTTCCTTGACAGCAGGGGGAGCTACAGCTATAATCCTTTGTATGTGTTTTGGCTACTACAGTTTTCCAAACTATTTTTGCAAGTGTTTCCATATTTATAATATAGTCTTTACTTAATGCGTGTTTTAAACGATTGCGTTCATAGTACTGGCATAACTTATGGGAGTTTTTAAACATTGTCGACTGCATGAACGTGAACATTATTGGCTTTTACATATCTCCATCTTCACTATAAGTACATTGGATCCAACTTTGCGGGTGTCTTCTTAAGCACATTTCCTTTTTTCATTCATTGGACTCAAAGGTTCAGTTTGCTCAACTCAAATAGGCCTTGTGAACCATGAATTTTTTACCTATTTGTCACACGGAGATTGGGATGAGTTATCACAAATTGCAAATTACTTCCTGCAGAAAAAGCTTTGTGAATTTAATCATTTAGAGACGTTGAGAAACCATGACACATTGACATGAAACACAGTTAGTGTTGACGCTTTTTACATCTACCATAGAGGTCAAATATTCTGTTGTTAAAAGTTTGTGATCTGTTTTTATCTTAAATGCTGAGAAGAGAGTTGCAGATCCTTCTCTCTCTTTTATATTACTTATGCTTTATTGTGAATCCACCTAGTGCATCATGGCACGTTTGTCAGAACATCTTTGTTGCTAGCATTTACATTGTTGAACTATATAATGCTTTCAATGGAGGGGCACTGACAACTCATTTATTTATTCCTGTACCTGTGTGGTTCTGCTTTTCCAGATCTTGTCATCTTGAAATATGTACAAACAATTATTGATTAATAAAGTTATTTCCTGAACTCTGATTTATTGTTCCATTATTTTTAGCATCATTTGTGTATTTTGTTTTAAAAATGCCTCCATGTGGCTGTTTTTTTTTTTTAAATTACCAATATTGATGATCAGTTATTCAGACAGCAATTGCTTTATTGTTCCATTATTTTTAGCATAATTTGTGTATTTTGTTTGAAAAATGCCTCCATGTGGCTGTTTTCTTTTTATATTACCAATATTGATGATCAGTTATTCATACGGCAATTATAAACTGTTGATATTCATACGGCAATTATAAACTGTTGAATTTGTCTAGCTCTTGTGGCATTATTTATTATCCCATAATCAACCTGACATGTCTTCACCCATCTGTAGTTTCTATATTCAGCTCACCTGGGGTTGATATTTAATCTTTACAACTAATGCAAAAGGAGTAAACAAAGAGCTGGTAAGGTGATGTCTATCTTGATTTTGGCTTTTCAGCGGCTGTCCGCTACCTCCAAATTCAACATGCAGTAAAAACGCAAATTTAATTAGCCTATTTTTAATTTTTGGTCAAATGAAAGACTCTTTTATTCTAGTCAACATGTATTCTGATTTTGAAAAAAATATATATTTGCAGTCAATATTTGGGTGCACTGCAACTGAATAAGGGTGCCTAAAATAGGGTGACCAGACGTCCTCTTTTCCCCGGACATGTCCTACTTTTGAGACAAAAAATAATGTCCGGGGGAATTTCAAAATTGTCCAGGATTTTGTTCGATTGCCATCGCACACTAATTACCATTATTAACCTCGTACATGCGCTAGTCACACTGATATAACTTAAACTGACATTTGATAACAAATATGTACGTTTTTGTTGTAAAGTTTGGATGCGTTTATTTATTATCCTACAGTATGTGAAAACGAGTTGCGAGGTACGAGTGTATTTCGCCTCCACCGCGATGGTGGCGCTCTTAATAACACTTCACTTAACAGGAAACAGGAAGTAGTGTGATTTGGCGTGTGGAATAAACTGACTGGTCATTATCGTCAAACATCGTTAAAATAGCTAAACTGCCTTTTTCTTGAATGATAATTTATTTGTAAACTTTTACAAATGATATCTGTCTTCACGCGATTAAACGAGATAACAGAATATATGTCGCTGGATCACGTGACCAGCGAGCTATAGCCGAACATTCTTTTCATTTGTAGCATGCTAAGCAACAGAATTGTCCTATTACAAGTCACCGTGTGTTTGTAATATTCGTGAACACCTGTAATTGGGTTCTTTGAGTGTCAAATAACATTGTAATGCCATTAATAAAGATAACTTTCATGGTGCTTTTTCATTGGACCACCGTAGATCACGTGACTTGTAGAACCCAGCAGTGACTCAATATTTATTTGTTTTTATAGGCCCCAAAACGGCACAACTGTCCTCGTTTCACTTAAAATGTCTTCGCGTGTAAATATGTGTTCTTTGCGTGAGGTGACGTCTGTCACTCTCACTTAAAGTTGTAGTGCTGGACATCACCTCGGCCCCGTTTGGGCATTTCGTGTTATCGCTTCTCGGCCTTTTGGCTAAGATCAAGTGTAGTATCTGTTCTTATCAGTTTAATATCTGATACGTCCCCTATCCGGGGACCATATATTAAATTGATTTTTGGAATAGGGAGATGGAATAGGGGCTTGCTCCGTCCACTCCACGCATCGACCTGGTATTGCAGTACCTCCAGGAACGGTGCACCCCCTCTACTTGTGAAAACAATAGTGCAGTGAGAAGAGACCATTGCAATTGATGGATGGCAATGTGAATATGTTGCAGCAGGGCATGTAAAAAAGTAACGGAATCCTGACGAAACAATCAAAAACAGTTTTTCCTTTAAATTATATATATACTAAATTTTGAACATGCATGACATCTTGGTCATTATTGGATTACATTTTCCCTATATTATAGTGCTGTTTATAGTAAAATTGTGTATATTACAGTGGACTACAATAAGTTTAAATATACATCAGCCTGTTATTGCTTTAGATAATTAAAAAGTGCTGCTGAAAATATTAGTGTTTTATTTCTATTCATTTTTGTTGCACCGTGTATGAACATACCCGATTAGGGTGACCAGACGTCACCCACTAAAAACAGCGTTGTCGTGGTTAATGCTTTTATTGTGTCAGCCACACATATACTTCCGGTACTTGTAAATTATTGGGAAATGTTACCGGAAGTAGACCACTTTTCAAAGCTTGGAAAATGCAAACTTGATTGTTCTATTCACACACGTGCTGACCATGTAATGTTGAGCTACATGCTTCAAGTTTTGACGTATTGGAAACAGTTTTGTTTTGTTTTTTTCTTATCAGGTTTAATTTAATGATTGATTATCGTGATAATTCGATCGGGGAACAAGAAGCCACTTTTATGTAACCCGAGCTGCAACTAAAAAGGCTAGCATTAGCCGAATCTGATGCAGCAACATGTTCAGACTTGATCTTTTGCACAACGTGGGACCTGTCACCATTCGCATTCAGGACATCTCGCAAATCGGCTAATGCAAAGAGAATGGATTATAGCTTCCCAAAGCAGCTGTTCCCTTCATTTTACAACAATGGACCACCAGGCTGCACGCAGAAACCATGTGCTGGAATTTGGGGCAGTTACGATCAGGTCCAACCTCAGGTTTGTGAATGCATCGAACAATTATGTTGGGTTCAATTAATTCTAAACGCGGTGTAAGATTTGTTCCAGAGATAATTGTTACTGCGTCGTTTTAGGACATTTGTCTTGATATTTTTGATTATTTTTGTCAGGGAACTGTGAGGGTCGGTGCAAAACATGACATCGCAATGTTACTTGTTGTAGTACTTTAGAAATTCGAACTATTTGAAGAAGACTCTTAAAAGTAAGTCGAACTACACATTTTTAAAAGATAAAAAAACGTCGTCAGTACAGTAAATACTCAAAGTACAGATAACTGAAAACGGACAATACAATCACGAGGTATTTTCACGTCGCTTTGAACCACAGGTTGTGTCTGTTACACCAAAAAATAAAAAGCACATTTTGATTTTAGGGTGGATCTGATCCTCCAAGCAACTGGACCTTTACATCTAGACATCAGGTGAAGGGGGAGATATGGCGTCAGACAGAACCGGCACCAATTCCCCTCTTCAAACCAAACAACTGTAAGTGACCTTACAGCTGCTATCTACACACATGGACAAATGTGTTGGTACCCTTCTGTTACTGTATTAAAACCCCACAGTATCCATTAAAAATACTTCTGTTAGTAATGAAATTCTGACCGTAGCAAGTAAAATTGACTTGAGTACGATACAGTAGTTAGGCTGTGACCATTTGCGCCCCCACCTGGTTGCTTTATTAAGCATCTGGCACACTTTATTAAACTAACCACCACATAACCTTGTTGATTACAATGCCAATAAAATCTTACTATCTGTCTACTAATCAACATGTTCTCCTCATGCTTGAATAAGTGGTTTTCTCCGAGTATCCTCACACATCACAAAAACATGCGTGGTAGGCCAATTGACCACTCCAACTTTGCCCTCTGGTGTGATTGTGAGCATGAATGCCTTCAACTGGCTGGCGACCAGTTCAGGGTGTACCCCGCCTGCTGCCCAAAGACTGCAGGGATAGGCTCCAGCATGCCCGCAACCCTCGTGGGTAGAAGCGTTCCGGAAGATAAATGAATGAGTGAAACTAGTCTTTTCCTGTATCGGGCAAATGTATTGAATTACCAAATCTTTTGTTCAAATCATGTTTGTTTTTATCAAATTTCCAGCTTTCATTTGGTCCTCAACTCCTCCAGATCCGCACGACTTCACAGAGCATGTGAGTCTGATCTTGGATCTTGCTTGTTTATTCTGAAATGTTTATTTATTTTATTTTTATTTTTTTTTTTAAATATGTTATTTCTAGATGCAAAACTTCTACTCCGATCATTGCCGAGACGCCTTTGGGTGCATCAGTGAAGTTCTCGGGGACAATTTCTATTTTAAATATGGAATGAAAAAGGTGGGTTTGCTTTTATTGAAAAAAAAAAAACTGTTAATAGGAAAAAACTAATCTATTTCCCATCACTGACTAAATTAAGTAGCTTCGATTGAGTTACTAATTTACAGTCCACGATCTACAGTTTTAAAATGCAATAAAGTGTTTAAAAAGTCTTGTGCGGATGCCCTCACGCGTGGGCACGTCAGCCGGCCAGCACCTTTTGTGTGGACTGAATTCCAAAATCTGTAAAGTTGTTTTGTGTGGCTTCCGTAATATACAGGCGTAATATGTAGACCCGACGAACCGATTAGAGGACATCACGTTTTACGTAGATCGGGGCAAAAAAAACATTTAGAGGACTGTACGTAAAACGTTGAGCACGTGCCTCCGCCGCCATTAATAAATAAATACTATTGTTTGTGCAAAGAAAACAGCATTAGGACCCTTTAAAATGGCATAGACAAAGAGACATGCTTACGAGGCACTATTCAAGCTTCCTGGAAAGCCGGGATCATTGCCGAAGAGCACCGTGACAATGACGAGGGAACTTGGCATGTCTAATGGCGAACTTGCCCAACTGTTTAATTTGGATATGGAAGATGAGGATTTTGATGGATTTGCGCATTAATATTAATTAACATTGTGAGTACAATAAATAGTATAATAAAGTACTGTACTGTGAGTTTTTTTTTTTGTTTCGTTTTTTTAACGGTAAGCCATGGCATGCATGCACCCTATAATGGGGTGCGTCCTATGTGTGGATTAACTACAGAAAAGACCCCGGAATTGAGTCTGCACCTTTTAACCCGAAGCGCCTTATGGTGCGGAAAATACGGTAGCTATAGGTCAAGCAGTTATTATAAATTGGAATAACCTATAAAGAAAAAAAAAAAAACTAAAATTCAGCACGGAATGACCATCTTGTAAACATGACTGCAATAGCATAAAACAAGGTAAAAACTGAACGTGGATTGTCAGTTGAAGACACAGAAATCACTGGAAGTTGTCAACATCTCTGTTGACAATTCCACCATATATAAAACATTCAACAAGAATGTTCATGGGAGAACACCAAGAAGGAAGCCGTTGCTCTCTTAAAGAAACAAAAACTAGCTGCGTGTTTGAAGTTTGCTTTAAAGCACTGGGATGTTCTACACTGTATTCAACCACGGTTCATCAATATGATGGAAATGTTGTTGTGTTCACCAAGAACTGGTAAAAGCTGAGTGTCTCATGAGCCTCTGTTGAGTGCTGTGCTTGGCGTAAACTCTTGTCTAATTGTGTGTTTGCTTGAAGGGAAGAAAATAAGTGATGGACTTAGTATTGCGTTGTGCATGTGTGTAAATTCCAGCGTCAACGCAGAGATGCAGTTCACACATGGAAGATAAAACGGTTCCTTGACAAGCTGAATTTGCCAATGTAAGTGCCACAATATATAGGCTTTCCAAATGCAAACACTTGTGAATGTCTGACTGTTGTTTTATGACATTTCTTGTCACTTCTCAGATGTCACAAGTCGTGTTCCTCCAGTACACTGCAGGCGTACAGTGCTTTAATGTCAGATGTCGTGCATACTGTCCCGCCAGAGCTCCTGGGTTCTCTGTTGTACGAGGAACTGACGGAGCAGAGAGACCGCCGGCTGTTCTATGAAGGAGCCACAGGGGGCGCACTCAACTTAATCCCCTTCTCACAAAGTGAACACTCTCAAAATGGCTGCCTTCTCTTTCCTGGAAACCAGGGAATGGACCGCCTCAGTATCCTTCAGCAAAACAATGTCTTAGTTCAATTTGATGGCAGTTAACAATTGCATTTTGTCAGATTTAAATTTGCCAGACTTATTGTGTAACGTTTTAATGTTTCTCATGCAATTTGGATTCAACCTCGAATGTTAGGCCACGCCATGCAAAAATCTTTGTCACATCAACTTAACTTCTTCACAGCATTACCAAATATACACATAAACACGCCTTTTTTTCTTTTTTAAAACATTCAATTACTTTATTTGATCATAGAAAGGAAAGCTAGAAGTGGATTGTGACGATCAGGGCTAGAGTAATGTTTGTTTTTAAAGACAGACTATAAAGAGGTTTCACTCTATTCCGTTTGTTCTATTTTTGTGTACTCAGAAAAGGTTTAGCCTATTTGACTGTTCTAGCTAATGAAAAGCTCGGCCACTGACAGAACCATTAAGGTTTTCATTTGACACTTGATGGCTCCAATCAGAGTTATGACTCAACCCAACAAAATGCTCGAACTGTGTTCTGATCATCCTTAAAGCAATACCTCAGACTTTCACAGAGTTGAGTGGGAACACCACCAAGACAAATGTTTCTCTTTGAAATCCAGCAAAAGGAAACCGTTCCACTTCCAACTGAAGGGCCCCATCCGGCAGATTAGCTCAGCATCTTTGTTCAACATTTGTAAGGCAGAGAAACCATTTCAGTCATCGGTACGTCACAGAACCACCGTTTGATACCTTTCTGTGTGTAGGTTGTGTTTCTGCGCGGTCAGATCGTTTCTGTGGCTTTTGGAGATTTAGTGAGCGCGAAGAACCACATTTGTTGCAAGTCGTTAACACCAAAGATGTTGCCACTTGTATTACTGTCAGGTAAGTTACCAAAATGCAATACGGCCTAAAGGGTCCAAAAAACATCTCAATTAAGTTGTTGTTGTTAGTCCTCACATTCTAGGTGAAGTTTTGGTGGCAAGTGAAAGTGGAACAGTAAACCTGTGGACTGTTGGCAAAGGGTAAGAGCATTTTTTTTTTTGCGAAATTCTTCATCGAGAAGAGACCTGTGTTGTTCAGGCTTAAGCAAAAAAAAAAAAAAAAAAAAAAAATTGAGGCTAGATTTTCTTTTTGTTCCTCACCTTATGTCAGGATCCAAAAGGTTTGGGAAGACATCAGCAACCTTTACTTCAATGCTAAGTCATCATGGCGCTGGTGTGAATTCTCTGCCCATCCTCGGGTGATCGTCTACGCTGACAGGACTGGTGCAGAACTCTGCGATATCAGGGTGAGATTAAACAATACTTAACATTTTGAAATACACGTAACACTGCACACTTTGGTAACGGCATCATATTATTTAAAGAGTTCTAAAAACATATTTGCAGTGTTGTACTTTGTTATAAAAGAAGTTGTTATAATAAAATACTTCTGAAAACATATTTACAGTATTGTACCTTGTTATAAAGTTGTTATCATAATAAGAGTCCTAAAATCATATTTACAGTATGTATACTTTAGCTACATATCCATCTACAAAATGCGCATAGCGCTGCTATGGTAACTTGTGGCCACTAGAGGCCCCTGTTTAACCAAGATTAACAACAGAACGTCACATCTACATACGTATGTTACACACACACACACACACACACACACACGTATATTTATATCTTCAATATTTATCCAATATTTTCTGTCTTTTATTTATACTATTAATGTATTATTTACATGTTTGGAACTCTTATTTAGTGTTCTAATAATAACATGCACTTAAATGGTTTCATATACATTTATTGACACATAAAATGATGAGAGGGTGACCCTACTTTTACTTATTGTAGGGTGGTTTTGGAACCAATTATCGTCGATAAACAAGGGATTACTGTACTACTCTTTCAATGAGCCTGTTTTGTTTCTCTCCACGTTTCTCCAGGCGTGTCCTGCCTCCAATCACACATTGTTTCGTATCAGCAACACTGCAGACTGTAGAAGTGGAGAGAGGCTTATCCTCAGTAAATATCTGGCAGATGTTCACCCTTTTCACCATCTTGTCAACACTCAGGTACAGCAATGAGTACTCAATTTTAGCCACCACTTCAAATTGAAGACGTTTGGATGCAGTTGGTTCATGATTTAGCCTGGGAGAAAATTTGGTTTTCTCCCTAGAGGTGTTTTAGTCATGTTATGTCTAGTCCCAAAGATAGATTGACCTGTTGTTGTTTTTTTCTTTCTTTCTTTTTTTGCTCCTCAACAAACTATTTACTGTATCACTCTTTTTAGCCTCAAGCAACTTTTGATTATACTGTGACCAATTATACTCCTTTTATTTTTCCCTGGTAAAACATTCGTCATGGTTGGGACTTTGTCTCTCTTTAACGTATCAATTATTTACATAATCAAAGAGGCTGCAGGCTGCCTGAATTCAATTGTACTTGCTATATATTGTCTAATAATCACTACAAATATGACATGTATATTTATTGTTACATTTAGATTGTGTGACATTAAATTTATTAAGGCTACATGTCATTCCATTTCACTCTTAGTACTCAACCTACATAATGGACGAGCGATTTCCTTGCTTACCAGTGCTGAAGATGGATCACATGATGCAATTCCCACCAGTGTTCTGTCATGTCCTTCCTGGTGGATCCTCATCCCGGAGCGGAGCAGGAACCACTAAAGTTTTACTGGGTTCACAGTGCTCTCAGGAAATCACACAGCTGCAGTATTCAGGTTTGTGATGACTGGGGATTGTCCATCATTTTTAGGTCAATTCCCAAGCTGCTTAACAATCTACATGTGTTTACAACTTCAGGTGGCAGAGCAGAACCGTGCATCAGTATGGGTCCTCCTCAGGCACTCCTTCGGCCTTGTGATAGCCTCCAACACCTTCCCGTCCAGATCCCGCACCGCATGGACATAGCATCGAACCGACTGTCCTCACCATCTGCAGGTAATTGGTGTAAATAATCAATCCATTAGTAAAATTGTTGTCTGTTAATTTAGTGGAATCATTTTTAAACAATCTTTATTCTTTTTTTTTTTTTTTTTTTTTAATATAAAATTACAGCAAAGCTGTTTTAAAAACAATTTCGTTTTGCTTTTAGACAGGAAAATACACTCATATTGTGTGTCAGGTATAATTCGCTGACTGAACAACTATTAAGAGAAGAGCAACAGCAAACAAACCACAAGTGAGACAGAATATCAAGTCTTTTCTCGCGAGGAGTGCAGTACAGATAGTTTACAACAATCTCACTACACTAAATATCTGTGTACACTCCCGCTCTTTTTATTTGGATTTGCCCTGCCCACAATTATGAGACAAAAGCCCCTAAAGGAAGGGGGGAGCACGTGGGTTTTGCCTCGTAAGCAAAAAATCACCAGGTGTTACATACTAATAAGAACGTGACGAAAAGAGGAGTTTGAGTCGAGAAGAGAAAGCCCTTGAGCTCTAGTCAAAACATAGCAAGGGATGTTTTACGACCTTGTGTAGGATGAGACAAGCTAGGTTATTTATTACTGGATACGCACTAACATAATCTTACGATCAAGATAGTTTGGAAAACCCAGACTTTGATGGTCACTTGTAGGTTCATCTGAGGTGCAAGACAGCAATGAGGCATGTTGTCTAACAAAGCGGTCTTTGTTAAGAAGGAACTGTCTCGGTAGATGTCTTCTTTTTGCTGAGTTATCAGCTGCGTCCTGTCTGACCCAGCTGTACCCTCTCTCCTGGCCCAGCCGTACCTTTTCTCTTCTGTGGTACATCATAAAAACAGCAAGGCAAAACAGCAAACATATATTGCAGTAATATTGCGGTAAAGCATTGATTAGAGAACGCATGATAACATATATATACATTTTCCTAACATGTGTATAATGTGAATTTCTTCAATTCACATTTTCCACAATGCGAGTTTAAGAAATCAAAACTATTGACTCGGTATGAAAATCAAATTTTCATCTTTTTATATTGTCACAATTTTGTCTAATAATACCCTTGCAAAAAAAATAAAGGTCATTCCTAAAGGAAAGAAAAAAGAATAAGAGCCTCGGGTCAGAGGGACTGTGTTTTTTTTATGTTTGCAATTAACAAGACTGTGTCTGAACAAACAAAAACAATTGCAACAGATTTTATTTGGATCAGAAACATCTTGAATGAAACGAAATAGTGGCTCTGATACGCCCTAAGCCATTTTGGTCCTGTTAAAACTCAACATTTTATGTTTTCACATTTTTAGGTCTAACCTGTATCCAAAAGACTGCAAGAGATGGAAATAATGATTGCATCTATGTGCTACAATTGACTGAAGCAGGTGATATATTCTATCAGATTCTTGAACATGAGCATCTGGATGCCTCTTTAGCCCCAGCCTCAGAGGATAAAGCCCAACCTAGAAACCCAGTACTGGAAAATGCCTCCGAAGCAGTTCCTGAAACATCCAGCAATGAGGACATAATCGGGCCAACTCGGGGCATAATGCTTCACACATTTGTGACCAAAACGCCAGAGAAACAACTTCGATTGGACAATTCGGACAACGATTCTGAGGATTCAGAGACACGAGGGAAAGGCCAAAACTTGAAAAGGTTGAACCTCCAGATACATGTCAATGATGATCCAGGATTGAATGCAGAAAATGAAAATGGGACCAGTTCGGCAGCCAATGATTCAGAGCAGCCAAGCAGCAATCAAGAGACGCGCCCTAACTTTACTCATGCTAATCTACCTGACTGTCCGACGTTTGTAAAACTCAGTGAGGATGCTCTCAGCACGTGGAAACGCTGGCTACAAAAACTAATGCACAAGAGCCACAAAAAGGACCGTATGCGCTGCCAAATGACATGTGATCCCAGTAGTCTCTTTAGTCTTTCCTGCAACAAAATGAGAGAACTGTCTCAAGATGACCACGTAACGCGCATGAGACATCAGTTGAGTGTGTGCATGTCTGACCCTTCCCTGCTGGTGAGAAGCGCCGCCACCTCCGAGCCTCCGGAAGTGGTGCCGTTTCCAGACCAGGTGGACACGGGAGCGTGGGTTGACGATCTCAGTCGACGTCTGACCCTGGCCTGGCAAGGCGAGGAAAATTGGCGAGCCTGGTGGAAAGATCGGCTGGGGCTGAATAGGGAAGAAAAGATGAATGCTCTCAGGAGGAAGAGGAGGAGGCAAAGGGAGGCGAGGATGCGATCCGGCGGGCGACGGCTAGCGCTCTCTGAAAGCTTCACTTCATCAGTCACCTACCAGTCAGAGCTGGACGATTTCTCCGACTGGACGGGCTGGTCCTCTGCTGCAAGCCAAGGGGTGGGGTCAGACTCGGAAAGGGTGGAGACAGAATTATCGCAGTCTGAGGGCACGATAGAAAGTGAAGCGCTAATAACCAAGACACCCGTCACTGCGATCAATGAGGCCACATTTCCTACTCCAATCGTCTCATCAAGATCTGCTCAACTGGACTCCACACCATCCAGCCAGAGGAGAAGCAAACGCCCCGCAGAGGACTACCTCAGCTCTCTGTTTGGATCGCAGGTACCTGTATTTTTCACTACTGGTTTCAACCTGGACATGTATCATTGTGTTTTTCCCCAAACCCTCAGTGTTGGTTGCTCTTGTACAATCATCAAATAGACCAGTGGTTCTCAACTGTTGTCTCTTGGGGACATGCATTTTCACTGCATAGTCACAAACCCAGTTCCTCGATTTCACATGGACTTTGGGGTCAAGAATTTTGAAATCCGGTTAACTCCAAAAGTCTTGTAAATCGTTTAAAAAAAAAAAAAAAACTTGGAGCCACAAAAATGTATTTACGGCAAACAAAATCGGGATCCACGACCAAACTGCGTTAGACAGAAAGTCACCTGGAATCGAAGCTCGTAAAATCGAGGTTCAGCTGTACAATAAAAATGTTTGTTTAGAAATTGCCTCTGACAACACATGTACACTGTATTATCTTTTCAAAATTTGTTTATGTTTGATGTTTGGAGCCTGAATGTCCTCATGACGATCACTGGTAGCCAGAGGCTGAGCTGCACAGTATTTGTATTTGGAGTAAATTGGTGGCTAAAGCACAAGGCAGGAGTGGTTCTCTTGGTTCACTTTTATGTCCACATTTAAATTTGTTTAAGAACATTTTGTACAGTACGTGGAAAAAACCCTGGATGTTTTTCAAGTGTTAAACTGGATTCGCTACTGTAGTGAGGAAACAAGCTTGAGAGCCATGTTTAATCACAATTACCGTATTTTCCAGACTATAAGCGGCTACTTTTTGCACAAGCTTTGAACCCTGGGGCTTGGAGTCCGGTGAGACGTCTATGGATTTTTGTGATTTCTAACTTAGTGAAAGGGTTGTAGACCGCTGTTGTGCGTCACCGCTTGGCTGGGCGGACGGATATGTGACCAGACTAGGGTAACCAGACGTCGCCTTTTTCCCGGACGTGTCCTACTTTTGAGACCTACAAAAAAATGTCCGGGGGGAATTTCAAATTTGTCCGGGATTTTGTTCGGTTGCAGTCGCGCACACCAGAAGCCGTATCCTCCTCACCTGAAAAGGTGTATCTTCTTTTGGACAAAAAGAATGCGATACATTCTGCCTATTCTAATCATTCCTGCTGTGCTTACAGGACGATCCCGCACAACACGACACCTACTTTGACGCAGAGCAGCAGTCACTTGGACCTCTGGCTCACTCCTCCCAGTCCCTCTCCCAGAGTTCTCTGGGGCGCCTGTTTTCACAACCAAAGAAAAAGAAGGCGCGGATGGGATTTTAGTTTGTCCATCAGCCCATGATCAAAATGCAGTATTGACGGCATACATTTTTACTCTTCTAATCCCTTGTTCAACAAAATCAAGTCATGACATCAGTCATGGATTCAGTTAACCTTACACCTGCCCCCTCAAAGCATGTCCACTTTATGGACAGAGTGTCTCTGTTCCTTAAACACTTCAGTTTTATTACTTGAAGACCTCAAGATCATTAATTATTAGAAACGTACACAGATTGGATCTTACCTTAAAAATGTATCATCTTCACTTTTAAACTCCGTTTTTTTGTGTTTGTGTGCAGGCGCACATGCTGTTTGCATGTGTTTGTAATCATGAAAGTGTCTGATTTCATTTTATCAAATGTCATTAAGAAAATCTGTAACCTTTTTTACAAAACTGTGTAATCAGCTTGTTCGGTTTGCCAGAGTTTTGGAGTGACTTAATACTCTGCATAACTTCTCATCTCCATGGCAACACCTTGACTTCACTTCTGGCATGCGGCAGGAGGTACTTAAAGGTCATTCTCCAAACAAATTGAATGTCACAGCAATTTTCTCTTCTACTACAGATCATGGCTGGAGACTGTTTCTGCGTTGTCACCTTTCCACGAAAGTATAGCAGAAACTGATCCGACTTGTGTTGCAGCTCTGAATTGTGTAGGGTTGTGTCGCTAAAATAAAGGGATAACTGGGGTTACAATATGTGCATAAATCTTTGATTACTTCTGCTCTGCACTCTGCCTATTAATTCTGTTACAATCACCTCCTCCCCTTCACTTTTAGCATATGTGTGCTGAATGCCATTACACATTCAGTCCAACCAGCTTGTGGCTTAAACAAAGTAAAGGAACATTACAGAAAACAAGTGATGGAAGTTGTCTCAGACTATATTGCCCTCTAAGTATGAGTGTGTCTTTATATTTAGAGGTTTTTAACTTGTCAATGTGCATTGTACAGTAGAACTACTTTGGCAATGGTAGTGCAAATGAGGTACTATAAATAAAACCGATTTAGCAAAATTAAGTTGGCTGTTCCTGCTCTAGAAGTGTGAAATCTATGATGTAACTCTTCCTTATTTTGTCCATCAGCCAAGCTGTTGATTCATTGTAGGTCTTGAAAGGGTGAAAATGAGATCCAACAAGTTTTAAAAACAACTTTTTATAAGATTTTTTTCAGTACATGTGAAGAAAAGAATAAATTAACGTATCTACAAACTATGAACAATTTTTTTTTTTTTTACATCATTTACAATTTTACATTTTTCTGTGCATTTTTGTACATTTTTTCCCAACTTGAACTCAGCAATAGTTCATTCCACATGACATTCTATCCATAAGCTACATCCTAAAATTGGCAATTTTAAAATCATAAATTCTTACAAAATTAGTCAACAGTGTTTGACCAAGGAAAATAAGTGCTTTTTACTGAACTTTGACTAAATGGCCTCAGGAGAGTTAATGCAAGAAAAACAAAATTTGTCACATCTGTTTTCCCCAAGGACACAAACTACTTCCAACACACAAATGACATCCTGTGCAAATGAACAAACTCCAAAGGTGAGGGCAGTTGCAGTCACGAAACTATTCAGTCAAAACGGGACATTGTGTTGCAATTTAATGTTCAGTTACTAATTTTCCATCCTTATTGCTGCTGATGGTGTATTGATATCAAATTATTATGAGTCAACACATCTATGTTCACAAATATTGTAATACAATAGAAATATCTAAAATGTATGATTAAAAATGAAAGTAGTCTTGAAATGTAAGCAACTAGATCAAGCCCAGATAATTGCAGCTGCGGCTGCCCTCAGTTTCTGTGGATGAGTAAACTTATTCATCTTTGATTATAAACAGCCGACATTTTCTATACTTGCCAGATTTTGGTAAATTAAAGTTTCTGACAACGACTGGCATGTTTTTGCTCTGATCTGGTTGCAGTGTTTGTCCTCCAACCAACCAGTGTCTTCAACCAATTGCTGTGTATCGTGGAATGTACCATGTACCAACACATCTATTAACTAAAAATCTAGACATGCTCAGCAGCCAGTTGTGCAATTTACTTTCAGTACTGGAGCTTATTAGACAATAAATTAAAAGTGAATGTTTGGGGTGGGGATGAGGCACAGTAACGTGACAAAGGTGTCAGGCATTGAGGTATTGGCGGCGTTTGTGGTGGTGGTGGCGGTGTGCCGGAAAAAACGGCCCTTCGCCATCACTGCCCAGTGAGCTGCTGAGGGACTCCTCGCCCGAACTCATCATGTCCTCACAAGAGTCCTCACTGAAAGATAATTAGAAAATATTTGTTTACAAATATAATTGCTTGATAGACAGAAATGTCACTGCACCTTTAAATGTAGAAAGGAAAACAAGGTTATTCAAACATTTTACTTCCTCTTTGATATGCATGATACAGCAAAAAGACGAGCAAACATGCATTTCAAGCTTCCACTTTATTATCAGCTGATAGTAGTGTGTAAAACCTGTCTGCGTCACGGTTGTCAGCTGACTGTCAGTCAGTTATTTGTAATGTCAAAGTGAACATCACCAAGTTTGTTGACCTAGCCTGTGGGTTATGTCTTTGTTTGTCAGGCAATAAATAGTCAGGCAAGCCAGTTTCTAATGTTTGTCATCTCATTAAAAGCTGTGAGGGGTGCAAAACTATGTAATACCTATTAAAACTAAACATTACTGTTTAGTCAGCTCAGACACTGGACGTCATTAGTTGTTTCACAACTAATATTGTGGCCAGTGACTCAAGTTCCTCTTTCTTCATTAGTTTCAACATTAAGCGGACATTTTCAAATAAACCCCATGATACATTAAAGGGCGAGGCCTTGCGTGATGTCACGGAAACTGGTCTTGTCTCAGTTGGGACGTGACCCATGACTCGCACACATCCAGACATGCAATACTGTGAGATAGGAGAGGCACAAGCAAGACGTTAGTCACTCAGTCGAGCAGCCTGTCATGTCTGTGTGACGTAATGTGTGTGGTTGCACACATGGAATGAAGCTATCATACAAAAAAACTCATTTTGAATGTGAAAATGAAGAAGAAAAACTTGTGGTTGCTGAAGAAACCTTCAAATGTGTGTGATGACCCTCAGGGTTTGTTTGTTTTCTTCTGATATGTCACCACAAGGAGTCCATCCATCCGTTTTCTATCTCGCTTGCCCCTAGCGGGGTCGCGGGCGTGCTGGAGCCTATCCCAGCCGTCATCGGGCAGTAGGCGGGGGACAACCTGAACCGGTTGCTAGCCAATCGCAGGGCACACAGAGAGGAACAACCATTCGCACTCGCACTCACACCTAGGGGCAATTTGGAGTGCTCAATCGGCCTCCCAAGCATGTCTTCGGGATGTGGGAGGAAACTGGAGTGCCCGGAGAAAACCCACACGGGCACTGACGTGTTCGGTATTTTTCAGCTGACATTTACCCGCTGTTACATGATGACTTTAGCATGAGTGCATAGATAAACTATTCAGAAACTACAATCACACTGGCCCACCCATAGGTTATCAGACACTGTAAAATTGCAAATTGCTTTGCTTTGATTACTGAATCCTGTCTTCAGTCTGTGTGTGCACTACTATTTTAGAGCTTGCTGCATCGACATAATTTCCCTTTTGTTAAGCCATTATATCCAAATTCAGTGGGTGTTTTTTTTTTTTTTTTTTGCAAGGTTGTAAACCTCAGACCCAGGCTGCATTGGTTAAAATTAAAATTCTCACCTCTCGCTTTCATCCCAGCAGCACTCGGGGATGGTGGGCAGTTCAGGTACGCTGCGGTAGCTGCTGTGTAGGTTCTGAGCGGTACGACGAGACACGATCCATTGCAGTTTTCTATGATTGGGTTTGCTGCACTCTGGCGAGGCGTAGTCGGACAAGCGTTGAGCAACTTGATCGCGCCACAACAGGAGCTCACTGTCTGCAATCTGAAACCAAACAGGCAGCAGAGCGATTAGCCTGGTTTGCTCCGCCACCGACAGTAAACGCGTAAACACTAGTGCGACATTGTACACTGAAACATTTCATTTTTTCACATCACCAGGTTAAGAGTAGTTTATTTAAGTATCTCATTTAAACCCCAATCACAAGTTATACCGGTTAACAACAGCCATACTCTTTGAAAAGTTTTAAAAATTTTAGCAAAATTTCAAAATCCAAAAAGGGGAACTACAAATTTTCAAATACACAAAATCTGTTCTAATTCCAAATCTCATTTCACTGTACTTTTTCCACTGCTAGACTTTTGACAGAATTAGCATGCATAAATCATTAATATAATTATAATTAGGTAACATCTTTCTTACACACAAACCTCCACAGACATGATAATTCATGTTTAATGGTGCAGAGATTGGCTAAAAATAAACGTGCTTAATTTGTACACATGCAAATGAGGGTCGCCACTCACTGGGTACACCATGCACACAAGTCTCTGGCGATTGCAGAATTACATGATACCAAGAATTCACTTTGCTCATGTAAAACTTATAGTGGACAAACCTGTCGTCGTTGCCCTTCATCGGAAGCAAACTATTTAGTAACTTAAAATGGATACTGCACTCCTCACAGTAAGGCAGAAATAACTGTTGATTTTTGCATCCACATAGAGAGGTTGCGATCATGGTAAGATTGTTACATAAGAGCGATTTCCTGGTGTTAAAACTGTAAAACTCTTTTAATGGAGTGGCAGTTTTCCTCTTAATGTTTCTCCAGCACATTTCCCACAAATGTTTTGTTTACCTTTAGGTGTCTCTGGATGTGATGGGCTATTTCCAACATGTCCACTGACTGAATAGCTTCAATCTGCTGTCTCAGGAGGGACAAGGCGAGGACGGACGGCTGGATGGAATTAGAAGAGAAGGAAGCATAGGAAATGTGAAATTGTAGAATCATTTTGACATTTGCTCTCATGCTTGGGCTCATCTTAAAACTTTATTTGGAAGTTGTAATGCGAGTTGATCTCTGCTGTGAATTTCTACCTTAGCTTTGGAGAAATCGATCCGGCACAGGCAGGCTTTGAGTTGAGCCTCCAGCTTCTCCAGGCTCAATGTTTCCTTCCTGTTCACACAAATTATGAGCACCAATGGAGTTCACACAAGTTGGATGGAAAGAAGGCATTTATGCTGATACGCAACTATATTAAAAAGAGCAATTAAAACAGTGATTAAAACCATATATTATGTGTAATACGGTGTGTTGCAAAAAACAAACATGACCCACAAACTGGTTATGCAAGTGTTGGAGTCAGTGGCAGTCAGCCATAAATCTTATCACAGCGCTTCAGCCAGACGCAACGGTCTGATAATTGACTGCTGACCTAAAGCGACCGGTTCTGCTCACACAAACAACAGAGAGTGTGGTGGAAAAGCACCACACCAAGCAAAAACAATAGGGTTTCAGAAATGCCAGCAGCAGAATATGTTGACCAAATTTGAATTCTGCAGACGGCACACACGTCTGCAGCGAAAGAAAGGCGCATATGTGAATAGGCAAAAATACTTTTTTTTGTTTTTCTCAACGAGGGGGTAGTCTGTTTTATTTTTTTTACATGTTCTTTCCATGCTTAATTGGGTACTTCCTCTCCACTCCAAACACTTTCATGCTAATTTAATTGAAGACTACTGTACATTGTTTATAGGTGTCATTGTGAGTCTGAATAATTTCTTGATATTCTGTGAGTTTTCTCTCGATCTATCCGTGTACCTTACAAAGAAAAGGGGCGAACATAAAATAATGAAGTTATCAGTATTCCTTCTTACCTCTCCGTGGAGTGAGACAGTGCAATCTGATGGTACAACTGCAGAAAGGTCAAAGCTGTGACAGATTTGCACTTGAAGTCAAGCTTCTCTGTGATGATCTTCTCCATACGGCCGAGGTCGGACACGCTGAAGCGGCACTGCCCAATGCGGATGAGCTCGTCGGTGGATGCGAGGTTGCACTCCTCCTCTGTCGCTTTGGCGGCCATGTGGAGGCAGCTCAGGCTGACACAAGACAAGTGCTTTGGTTGGATCTGAAATAAGATGCTGTTTTTAATACTCAATGATCCTCCCATGTTGTGTCATCAAAAAGTTGACTTTTAAAGTGCAACGGTCAAATAAGGAACTCTGTGTACCCTCATCATGGCCAAGAATCTGTCAAGCAAGTTAATAGCCAGGACGAAGGTCTGTGTGGTGTAGCCAAAGAAGCTGGTCAGACTCCACAAATCCTCCACTTTGGCATTTCTGCACTTGGCTGAGATCCGCCCATCATTCTAGAAAATGAACACTTGTCAGTTAGGCTTTGAAACAATACAGCCCTCATACTCTCATGCACATCTATGGGCAACTATCTATCGATCTTAAAATGCATGTTTTTGGAATGCGGGACGATGCCAGAGAAGGGAACTCAAGCAAGCACAGCGAGGACATGCATTGCTAACAACCAACACCATTGGTTCCAGCCCAATAAAAATGCAATTATATCTTCAACTTGATGACCATTAGCCTGTGCGTACATCTTTTGCCGCCAAGAGATCCTTTTTTTCTCCAAACGTAAAAGATTTTCCTACTGTGAATCAAGGGTGGGGAACCAACACTTGGGCAAAGCAGGTCACATTGCGTCTGAACTGCTATTTAATTTGTCTCTGGTTAACTGTTTTATGGGATTTATGATCATAATTTACAACGGGTAGTCGTGAGTACATTTTAAAAGAAACTTGCTTGAGATGATGATGTAGTGCATGGACTCACCTGATTACTAGACTCAATGAGACTCAGGCCTGTCTCTTTGGGGAGATAATAAACCTCCAACTCATAGTTTGCCCGCAGCTCCTTCATCAGTTTGAAGGCATCCATGTCTCAGCTGGCAGTCCCGTCTTGTCACTACACAAGTATAAAACTTATGTAATTCTTGTTGGCATACGTGTTGTCACTGATATCTAGTCCAGATTGTTGACCTGATTTAAGGGGGCGGGGGGGGGGGGGGGGGCACGAACAACTCCCAGCCCGGCCCATTTCCCCACAGCTGGACTCGGGTGTCAGATTTCCTTTAGTGAACGCCTTCTGAATCACAGACCGACAAACAGTCTTTTTTTTTTTTACGTTGTTCTTGTTTATTTGGGCCAAAAAAAAACACTTCAAATACGCCACACGATTCGGTTCTGTTTTCTTAATTTATAGATGGCAACCGAGGGAGCTGATTCTGTTGTTGACTGCAGCTAGCAAACCTTTAAAATCGACCCTGAGGAGCGGGGGAGGGGCTCTTTTTCTTATTCCTCAAACTGCAAAACATTCTATCCTACAGCACCATCATCGAAACAACAACAAACGTTTTCGACATGAAGGCACAAGAATATAATCAATAGATTAAATATCCATGCGTTTTTCTGAATTACTGTGATTGAATATATTCTCTTGGACAGAACGATAGCAAATACATCAAGTGAAAAACGCATAAACAGATATTTGTTCGAGGAATATCCGGTTCTAAAACTGATGGTAAATTTCTATTAACCCAAACCAACGTAAGAAGCAGGAAATATTTACTGAATGCCTCTTTTCCATGTAGGTTTTTTTTTTAACTGTACGTATTAAACGTAAATTGGAATGATGGGTTAATCAAAAAAGACGCCTTGTGAATATGTGATGATCGTTCGATTACTCTTTACTTTAGCTTTAGTCGATGTAAATTTTGTCATTCGTTCACTTTCCTCCGTTATTTCTTTCTCAGTCGATTAGGAGACAGAAGAAAGAAATCGCGCGTTTGGTGTCAGATACCGTTAATCCCGATAAAGTTATATGAGTGTTCTTACCTATTAAGGCAAATTACATCCACATATCGGTTGTACTTCGCCGACGTATTTCTTCGGTCTTCCTTCAATCGCTCGGTACTCTTTTCTCGCTTTTCTTTTGTTGATGTTGCTAACACATACACCGCCCCGCCCCATGACGTCATGGGGGATGAACCAATCATGGCTTTGCTGTAAATCAAGAACTTGCCTCCAGTCGTACTGGCTAACATTCACGCATACATACGTTCTTACAGACAGTATCAGTTTTATTTTTGGCTTACTTCACAACAATCATAAACATAATACTGAGTATATTTTCACGTAGACGAAAATTGAAACTGAAAATTGAGACACTAGTGCCGACCTTGACAAAAGACGACTGTTTTCAGATTGACATTTCTATTGCCCAATCAACAAACTGCACTATTTCACGTTCAAATAGTCCGCCCAAATCAGACGTTTTTGATTGGCTCGTGATCTGACAGGGTCCTGACGCAAATAAAGGCATTACGTAAGGGTTTTGGGTAGCTCGCTACATAAATCTAGCTTCTTGTGCTGTCGTTAGTGCTCGCAACAGATACCCAATCAAAATGATAGAATTAGATAATTTATATGGAGTGCAAAAGATATATTGTACTGCGGAAATATAGATCCTTAAAAATGACGTTATAAATGTACCGGCATCCAAGCAGACCTATTTATCAAGGAATCTCGTGGATTTGCGCTTGACTGAATGTTAGTGTGTTTGGAAATTACTTAAATAAACGTCCAGCTAAATATGGAGGAAACGCTTTTAAAAATTAATGAACTTACTGAAACAAACCCGATCTCATGGAGTATTTTGTTTATTCTTCCTCTTAGCTGGGCCAAGAAGGAGGCGGGGTTTGTTTCATTTTCTCTTTCCCCAGTCCCATCTTCGGAAGTGGGCAGTCGCTGTCTGCTTTGCCCAATTTATTTTTTTAAATAATTTGCAATAATAGCCCCAACCTAAAGTCAAGATGGACGACTAAGCGAAAAAACAGTCTCCCCGACTATAATTATCTCGCAACTGAGTGGACCGGATGAAATCCAACCGTGGGTTTCTCCGCTTCGCAGGGGAGGTGAGGCTATGGGGCGCCGTCTACTTCTTGGATACTTGACAGCTATTTAAATGGTCTTACCATTCATCCATGCTGTCACAGCAAACGTACATTCTTTTGTCAATTATAATTGATGATCCAGGTTTTATATAGTAATAATGCTCTTTCGCATCAATTCATTGTTACACGTACAAGAGAGGTTTTAGCATATCTGCGACGGCAAGTCAACAAGCTAGCGAGCTTTGCGGAAACTGTCATTAGCCCAGTTCGAGGGGAAAAAAAATATAGATTTAGCAGAACGCTATGCTCCAACACATGTAACATTCCACAATCGATGCTGCATTTTACTGTTATAAGCACAAAGCAGAAGCTGTGATGAACGTAATAGTTCATCTATATCTATTTCTATCAAGAATCCATCATTGATCTATCAGCCACCTATCATCGATCTATCTGTGAGCCACCTTACTCAATTGACCTACCTACCTACCATTGATCGATGACAGATTGATACTAGATCTATCATCTATCTATCTGTCCCACATTAGCTTAATGTATCACAATGTTACATGAGTTCGCAGCAATCATGAACCAGCTTTTGATTAAAGTGGATGAGTCAAATTGAGTTCTATTATCTCACAGGTAGCTGTGTCCAGTGGGGAGAAAGGCTTGACCAGGGTGAGAAGGAATGAAGTTCTCCGAACCCTGGGAAATCCACAGGCTGTCTTTTCTTCTAGAAAAGGCTATGTCTAGGGAAGCCAAGATGTGGAGGGTCTACGTGCTGAAGAAGCCCTCCTCACAGGTAAGGGCTTAGGCACACTATATAACAAATTCACATCTCGTCACTCGATGTGTGTACTTAGATATAGAATCATATTTATACCTAATTTTGGTAACACAATATTTTTTAACCTTCTTTTGAACTCTGCAAGTACTTCTTGTCAGTTCATTTTCATAGTTATTCCATAAATCAACACCTTCTATTCTTTATCATTTACAGGGAAGAAAAACATGGGGGAAAAAACAGTAAAAGGCTTAACTGGAAATACTCATTGAGACAAGAGTTTAAGAAAAGTTGGTACTTTCAGTCCATACAGACACCGCAGCCTTGGGGTGTCAAATAGTGCATTGCGTAGTCATACATGTTTGAGTTTGTCACACTATTATGTACTGTACATTATAATGACAAGATGGGAAGTTGTGCAAGACTGAAGGAAGAGTTTCTCTAATGTTGATCATAAATTTGCTCGAAAGTGATTCAGATAGAAAAATTGTTTTAAGATGGACTCAAACTGGATTCTTATCTATTTAAATATTTCTCATACAGTTTGTAGTCAATTCTCAAGTCACAAGCAGAGTCAAAGTAGGAATCTAAAATAGTTATGACTGACTGAGTTCTGGGTGGCGTAGTTGTGCACTGGTTAGCATGTCCACCTCACCGTGCAGAGGTTGCCGATTTGATTGTGTGGAGTTTGCATGTTCTCTCCATGCTTGCATGGGTTTCCTCCCACAATCCAAAGTCTCCATGGTATGCTTATTGACCCCTCCAAATTGCCCTAGGTGTGAGTCTGAATGGTTATTTGACTGTATTCCCTGCGACTGGTTCGCAACCAGTTCGGGGTGTCCCCCGCCTACTGCCTGAAGTCAGCTGGGAGAGGTTCCAGTGCGCCAGTGACTCTTTTGAGGTTAAGTGATTCAGATAATGGATGCACAGATGGATGACTGAGTTCGGTGCTTTTAATGTTTTCAGACTAATGCATATCAGTGCTTGCAAAGAACGATTATAACTAATTATTATAGCTATCCGTCAAGCCAGTCAAGTTTTTGTACCTCTAAACAACAGCCTAGTTTCTATTGTATTGTGTTGTATTGGGGATGATGAAAAAAATGAGTCAAATCCCCCATGTGGCGACATGACCATCTTTTCTTTCATCCACAATGACCTAAAATGAGACTACTGTGGTCACTGGGAATATAGTGTAAGATGTCTTAGGAATACAATTATCCAACTACTGCAATGCCTTTCAAACTTATTTTAATCTTCATTATTTTCTACCAGAACATAAGATAATATAATGAATTCAGACAAAAGCAAATCCTTGACAGTGTGGTGCAAGGTTGTTGCAGTTCTTTACTTTTTTCACTCAGGATACAGATATCTCCCCGACTCAGCGGGACAAGGCCGTGTGCTGGCTGACGGAGCTCCATGGCAGACTGCAGCTGTACCCAGAAACTCTGGTGTTAGCAGTTAGCATTCTGGATCGCTTTCTCGCTTCCATCAAAGTAAGTAAATGCAGAGCACACACCACTTTGCCACTGCAACCTGCCAGAGGAGACTTTATGACTGAAAAGTGAATGTACACATTTTTATTTTATAAACCTCCGCAAGTGTTTACATTTTCAAATGATTCCTTATGCAACATTCCAAGGAGAGTACAATGTCCCATCACGGGTGAGCTATTTTTAGAACAGGTTCAAAAGCTGCACGAGTCTGGGGCGAAATTTGCGTCAAAAGTATATACACAAATACAGTTGTGACTTTCATTTTGTTTTCAGATCTACAAATATTTACATAATTGTCATGTTTCATTTTTCCGTGCCACGAATACATTCATTAATTTCCTCGTTTTTTAATTGTGTGTGTGCATCTATCATGACTTATTCTTTGTAAATATTAAATTCTGTTTACAAATTGTTGGATGTGCCTTTGAGGATCAGCGGACACGAGCATTTATTTTTTACACAAACATCACGCCATTTCAGATCCCCACACACATGCACACGCAAGTATTAGACATTCACATGAGTTAAAAGGCCATCCCGTCTCTGTTTGCGGGGAGGCAGTGTTGCTGTCACCAGCTAGAAAATAAAAATCTGAGATTGAAAGATAGCGAGGTGAATGTGAACACCAGAACCATGAAAATCAATACCAAAAATTATATTTGAAATTGGTATCCAGTTCATATGTCAACTTTGCCAAACCTATGTATTACGTGTGTGTCTGGGCAACCTTATTTGTGGGGTGAGTCCTTGTTTAATGGATGGATTAATGAATAGGATAATAGATATGTCTTATGTGTCTCATTGTATTCTTTGCCTCTAGGCTCGGCCCAAGTACCTGCGCTGCATCGCAATTGCCTCTTTCTTCCTGGCTGTCAAGACCTGTGAGGAGGATGAGGTAAACACAATATGAAAAAAAACAGCAATAGAGAGTGATGCAGTTGCCAGTTATTTCACATGATGCGTGTGTGTGTGCGTTTGTGTGTGTGTGCGCGCGTTTGCGTGCGTGCTTTTTTTGTCACCCAGTGTGTGCCCTCTCTAAAGGATTTGGTTGTGTCCAGCAACTGTGGTTGTTCTCCATCTGAAATCTTGAGAATGGAAAAAATCATCCTCGATAAACTCAACTGGGATCTCCACAACGCAACACCATTGGACTTCCTGCATATTGTACGTATTGTACGTATTTGTTCACCGTTTCTGATACGGGTTATTGTATTAATACTGAGGAGCTATGAGTATGCGGTAGTTCAGTCATGATTACAGCAAATGTTTGTAGGTAAAACATTGCTTGGTCTGGGACGAAAGATAAAACAATCTCGAACGTAGCTTTTTGTCCCGCGTGATTCCGTTGTCGTTACATGTTAATGGTCTACAATTTATCACTTCGAAACATCTTACGTCAAAATCCTCGTAAAGGTAGGACCTCCTGTGAAAGGCTATGTGGATTTAATGTTGCAGTCTATATTTTCACGTTATATAGTATGTGTTTGTCTTATTGGAGTTTGTGACTAATCTAAAAAGGTCTCAGTAATTGATGGTAGTTGTCTAATTCAGGGGTCCCCAACCTTTTTAACACCACGGACCGGATGACTGTCAGACAATATTTTCACGGACCAGTGTTTGATGACGTCCCGATTTTTGCGAAGAAAACTTCTAAAAACAATTCTAGAAAATCACAATCAAATGTCGAAAGCATCAAGGAATCAAATAATCACCGACTGCACATTCTATGTGGAGATTTTCTTCACAAAAATCATCCGTGTTTGAACTGCAACCCGTAAAACAGACCAACTATAATTCTAAACGTCATCGTACTGTCTTTCCAGCCATATAGCAGAAATGCGTTACCACATAAACACCACCATCCCAACACACCCTTCAGCCCTTAGTTCCGAGGGGGAATTCTGCATGCGAACACCACAGTATAATATAATAATAAACGTGAATCCAAAGTCAAAAGTCAAAGTCAAAGTCAGCTTTATTGTCAATCTCTTCACATGCCAAGACAAACAAAGAAACCGAAATTACGTTTCCACTATCCCACGGTGACGAGACATAGTACACGATAGACATACAAGCAAACGACAAAATAAAAACAAGAAGGCACAAACAATAAATAATAAGGGTGATGAACAAATAATAAATAAACAAATAACACAATAAATAAGAGGAGCAAAACGGAGCAAGCGTGCATACAGCAGACAGTAAGCATAGCGTAAAAGTACAGGACGCTACGCAGAAAGGGGGAGAGAGTTCAGGATCCTAACAGCCTGGAGTATGTATGTGGAGTATAATCCACTGTCTATTCTATGCAACTTTACTTGCAGCATCCTCATAACATCGTGCCAACAACATAAGATGAGTACTGTATTTACGCGTAACCAAGGTGTACAAAAACGCAAGTTATTTATTCTTTCCTGTGCGGCACGGTACCAAATGATTCAATTGCAATTCATTTAATGTAAATAATAAAAAGAACGTTGTGTTATTAATTGAACTGAGCTCAAATATTTACCACCCCTTTGCATGTTCTTCCCATGCTTGCATGGGTTTCATCTCGGTACGCTGGTTTCCTCCCACATCCCACAAACATGCATGATTGAGCACTCCAATTTGCTCATAGCTGAGCGTGAGTGTGAATGGTTGTTCGTCTGTGTGTGCCTTGCAATTGTCTGGCAACCAGTTCAGGATGTCCCCCGCCTACTGCCCAGAGTCAGCTGGAATAGACTCCAGCACGCCCTGACCCCCTTGGGGAATTCTTTTTTTCATATTTTCCCCCAATTGTTTCTACTGCTTCCATAGTTCCATGCAATGATGTTGTCGTGTTCTGGGTTTTTGGACTCTTTGCCGAGACTGAACCGCTCTCAGCATCTTGCCCTGCTCACACAACGACTTTACCGCTGTTTGGCTGATCACTCACTCCTTCAGGTACAACGTGCGTGAGTAACACTGCTTATACGTAGAACAGGGCCCAACCAAAATAGTTTTTATTTTCCATTTAGACTGCCGCTGATTTTGCTATTTCACAGAATAGTTGTCCTTGTCTGTTATTTACCCTTTTTTGAAATGTTGGCACTTGTTTTATTCTTGCACTCGTATTATTCTTGCACTCATATGCGCTGCAGTGACAAGTGAATTTCCCCGCTGTGGGATGAATAAACTTCTATCAATCAATATTTTGATAACCAAATAATTGTCTGATAGATTAAAACCGCCAAATTAATTGGTCAAACTTTAACATATGCATAACTTTACCTCTGATCTTGTTTCTTCCCTCTGCTTGAGTCATTTTGTTTGTAGTATTTGTCTTCTTTTATTCTTACATTTTGGACTTGTGCATGTACTGTATAAGTTTGATGCTTTTGTCATTTAGCTGAGAGGATCCATGCTGGCCTTGGCCCTCATCACTCTGGAGCTGGAGACCTGTTGTCACCACTGGCTGGCTGTCACCGTCGAGCTGCTCAGGAAGGCACAGGTACGAGAGCGCCTTCAAATGTGGTGATTTCTTGGGGCCACACGTAATATACAGGCGTAATATGTAGACCCGATAAACCAATTGTAGGGCACATAGAGACAAACAACCATCCGCACTCACACCTATGGGCAAGTTGTGCTCAATCGGCCATCATGCATGTTTTTTGGATGTGGGAGGAAAGTGGAGATCCCGGGGAAAACCCACGCAGGGATGAGGAGAACATGCAAATTCCACACAGGGAGTTGGAATCGAACCCGCCCCCTCTGGACGGTGAAGCGGACGTGCAAACCAGTGCGCTCGTGTGCCTCGAGATTTTTTTTCCCCAAAAAAGGTGTGCCATAGATGAAAAAAGGTTGGCAAACTGACCTACAATGTGCCCGTGTTACGATGACGACACAGACCTCAAAAAGAAAAGAGAGTGAACATTGCCATGTGTAATTTTTGCTCAGCGGTTGCCTCATACAGGAGTTCAAATATGCTGAAGCTTATGTCGACTTTACATCAAATAATATTCCAGGAGTATGGCGTGTTTCATACGGAACTAATGCTGGTAATTTATTAAAATAACGTCTAGTTCCAGCCAGGACAGGGTCAGATGAAAGTAAATAGTTGTATTTTGGGTTTAAATCATACATACCTGATTTTGTCTCTGTTTTCGTCCTCTTAGATTGACACCTCGGAGTTGATTCGGAGTCGAGAGCTGGTTGCGAGTCGTCATTCCACACCCAGAGCTTCCTTACCGCCAAACACTGTCTACATCTACCAACCTCTTCAAAGCCATACCAATTTGCAACTTGCAGCACAGGACATTCTGGGTATACAATCAGACTGCATCACACATACGGTGTCAGACACAATATTACATACAGCAGTAAAAACGAAAAAGAGATCTCAAGGCTTAATCCAATGTGAAATAAATTTGCCGGATTCTGAATTTTTAATGTTAACTTCGTGTAGATCAGTAATTCAAATGCCCCGCTCATTTCAAACACTAATTTCATGAAAGCTAAGTCATTCCACCGCAGTGTTTCTTATCCCACTTATTTCCCACTTGTCTTCAGGGAGCTTCACTTCCTCCATTGAGCCTTCCATGGCAGCAGCTCGAGTGAATGAGCGATGCGGCACCGTCCTGTCCACCGCCAACCGCAGCAGCCACATGACGCTCCTCTCTCCTCGCAAACAGTTGGGTCAGCTCAACTGCCTGCACAAAGTCACTGTGCGCTGCAAGGCCTCGACAAAGCGCAAGGTAACATGAGCACACAACTATTCTTGTTTGAAAATGTTGGAGGATCAAGTCAGTTTAACGTGTTTAACATCCAAAAGATACTGGGAATTATTATAAGACTAAATTATGAAATTGTACTGCATAACTCACTAATTGAATTGTGTGATTTTTTTTTCATTACATTTTGTGTATTTCAGCAAGTACACCACACTTCTTAAAACTTTAATTCACATTTTGTTTTACATGACTTGTTAAAAATGAAAGCGGGTTGAACCGATTCTGCTTATCTAGTCCCGTCCCAATTGCAACCAATGGTTTCACTGCCACACAATCTACATTACTCCTGTACTACCTATAATACTACCGTTTTTTTCCATGTATAATGCGCCCCCGTGTATAATACGCACCCTAAAAATAGCATGTTGATGCTGGAAAAAAGCCTGTACCCATGTATAATACGCACCCAAATTTTGACTCCTACTTAAGTCCGTAAACGTAAAATTATTTCAGAAAAAAGATCATCTTTGGGAACAACCGGATGTTATTCTGCCGGTCAGTATCACTGCGCATGCGCTAGCAAACTCAATAGCGAAGAAATGTTTCGGATTTGTGTAGGGTACATTGTGACAGCAAACGAGCAGGTGATCGAGCAAGCGTCTGATACGAGAGCATTGTGTTCGTATGGAGCGTGTTTGAAGTGAACAGCAGAGAAGAAAGCGCATCTGTAATGGCGGCCTCCGTATGATATCCGGATAAAAAAATAAAATAAAATTGTACCCATATAATGCGCACCCCAGATTTTAGGACAATAAATTAGTTAAATTTTGCGCCTTATACATGGCAAAAAACGGTATGTACTATAATCAGGATAAGAGGAAAAAAATAAAATAAACAGAGATTTGGCCAGAATAACATAATTTGAATACAGAAATAACAAATTAGGTAGATGTTAGAATATGATTTGAATACAGCATTGATTTGAATTCAGCAATAAACTAGAGGTTTGAATATAATATGAATACAGCATAAAACTGTAAGTTTGCATAACAATTGATATCAATTTGTTTTGTATACAGCAATGCCAAGTTGATTTACTACTTACGTTTGAACTCAGGGGTGTCAAAGTTATTTTTTTATTGTAGTCATAGCTTCTTTCGGAGGGCCATTATGACTGTCAACCGAAATAAATGTATGAGCACCTCATATTATATACAGTACAAGCTACAAAACAATCTGACAAATAAGTCATTTTCAAATCAGACGAGTAAAAACTGGTCAAATATTTAAAAAAAAAAAAGATATTATTAAAAATGAAGACAATTTGCCATTCTAGTAATGACACACGAATTTGATGCACATTTTGTCTTTGCGGGCCACATAAAATGATATGGCGGGGCGTATCTGGCACCCCCGAGCCTTGAGTTTGACACTTGTGTTTGAACGGTTTGATTTTGAAGACACCAAAAATAGAAGATTTGAAATCCACAACTTTATTTTGCTAATCTTACACAGAAACTGAAATAGGTGTTTTCATTTATCACTTGGGCTCTTTTCACTCACTGCTACACCCTAGTGGACGATGCCTGGCATTGACCGCCATCATGACATATTAAGAGCAAAAAAAGCGAAAATAATTCGTTGAGAGTAAAGTCTTGTGGATTTTTTTGCAGGGGTTATGATTGTAAAAGAATCCGCGATAGGCGGAAATTGTGAAGACCAAATTTTAAATTCTTATTATACTATGTTTTTGGATATATATTTTAGGGGTGATTTATGCCTCTATTATGTAATAGAGGCAAAAATCATCCCTAAAATATATACCGTTTTTTTCCATGTATAATGCGCCCCCATGTATAATACGCACCCTAAAAATGGCATGTTGATGCTGGAAAAAAGCCTGTACCCATGTATAATACGCACCCAATTTTTTTTATTTTTTTTTTTTTTTTTTTTTTTTTTTTTTAAAAGTCCCAATGATCGTCACACACGCATCTGGGTGTGGTGAAATTTGTCCTCTACATTTGACCCATCCCCGTGTGATTTTGATCCATCCCCTGGGGGAGAGGGGAGAGGGGAGCAGTGAGCAGCAGCGGCGCCGCGCTCGGGAATCATTTGGTGATCTAACCCCCCAATTCCAACCCTTAATGCTGTGTGCCAAGCAGGGAGGCAATGGGTCCCATTTTTATAGTCTTTGGTATGACCTGGCCGGGTTACTTAAGTCCGTAAACGCAAAATTATTTCAGAAAAAAGATCATCTTTGGGAACAACCGGATGTTATTCTGCCGGTCAGTATCACTGCGCATGCGCTAGCAAACTCGATAGCGAAGAAATGTTTTGGATTTGTGTAGGGTACATTGTGACAGCAAACGAGCAGGTGATCGAGCAAGCGTCTGATACGAGAGCATTGTGTTCGTATGGAGCGTGTTTGAAGTGAACAGCAGAGAAGAAAGGAACAAGGCAAAGTGTTGTGAAATAAAATATTACCTGTAATACGCATTTAGGTAGAGAACTGAACTCTCGCTCTTTATATAGCTGACGTGTCCAAAAAAAAAAAAAAAAAAAATTTGTTTTGAATTGTACCCATGTATAATGCGCACCCCAGATTTTAGGACAATAAATTAGTTAAATTTTGCGCATTATACATGGAAAAAAACGGTATATGCATTGGGTAGCTTCTTCTTTGTCGTTGGCGCCGAAGAAAAAAAAAATCAAAGTCAAGTTTATTTATATAGGCCTTCATCACAAACCTCTCAAAGAGCTCAAAGAAGTATAAAAAGATGCATCCTCTCATGGTCGCCAACTTTTGTTTTACACAAGAAGGATTTGTCACATTAAATTGCATTAATCCACTAGGATTTGTCTGAACTGCACAAAGGGATTTAAGGTGAGCCATTTTAGTTTAAAAAAATCTATATTTTTATGTCTTCTATGTCTTAAGGTGGAGGAGATGGAAGTGGATGACTTCTACGACGGTATCAAGCGCCTGTACAACGAAGACGGCATGACCACCGCCATTCAAGAGGGGACAGCAACGAGAGGCCTTGGAGCCTTGATGTCGCATCAGGAAGACAGCTCTTCCCTCTGCCCTCCACTACAACCAGTCTGTGCCTCATAGAAAGCGCACCTAACTATGCTCATCGCAACCATCTTGCCACCAACGGCATCCTCTGAATTTGAACCCATCGAGTTAGTGATGTCCAAAAAGCGCAATGCAACAGCAGCATATAAAAATTGCCAGTCAAGTTCCGCTACACTAATATTACAGATTGTTCGAAGTTAACTCAGTTGGTTTTGATGAGCACAATCCATCCCTCAAATCCATTCAGTTTAGTTGTCTTGAGATCAGCTCCCATCATCCCCTTCAGCCAGTAAATAGCCCCCCCCTCAATTTAACATAAAAAAAAAAATCAGCTGCTATTATTGTTGTAGTTCAAATTTTTGGACAATTTAAAGTTATGTCAATTTCAAGAAAATCTAAAAAGTTAACATAATAAAACACTTTGAATCTACTCTATTTTCCTCTACTGTTTGTCTTTTTTTTATTTGGTTTCCCCTTAAATTTGTTGTCACGGATTAACTATCGACTCCTCTCCATGTCAATGAACTATTCCTCGTGCAAAAATTGAAATTTACCATATGTAGCAAAAAGAACTTGCTTGCTTGTACCTTTGACCCCAGTGCTTCTTGATTATTTCATGGTATGCCTCCCCAAGAAAGAAAATATTTTGCGTATTCTAATTAACATGTTCCCTGGGGTCACAAGCACCCCACCTCCCCCACTCCGGCATCGCACCATGTACTCCTCCTCATGGGGTCTGCCCCATGATTTGCGAAGCACTGCTCCATAGTGAAAACATACAGTTGACTTATTGATTTAGCTTTGAAAAATAATTGAAGCTAACCTAGCCATGCAATGCAAGCCACTATATACATGTCAGACTAACGTGTGTGCGTATGTGCGTACGCGATTTGGCCAGATGGACTTTTATCTGTTAATATATTGTGTAGTAAAACACCCGGGCATTTTAAAATGAAGCATCGGGAATGCCTGCGCTACAATAACCTAAACACACAGACAAAACAAAAAGAGTGATACTTCACTGGTTCTTCTATATCAAACAATTTTCTTTAGGTTCATTTACCTGACATGTTTCGGCGGGTTCTTCCGCCTTCATCAGAGTGATGAACCAGTGAAGTAATTGAAAAAGAAAAAACAAGATGAACCTAGTACAACTAAAATGAGTGATACTCACAACATGTTCTGACTTATTAAAAGAAAAGTATCTTCAATTTAACAGATAAACACAGTAGGAACATTTCCCAAAGATGTTCTGACTTTAATCTGTACATGTTTCTTTCTTGGAAAAAAGCCCTGTTTGACTTTGACCTGTTGGAGGGGCCTGTTAGATGCTGCTCATAATACCTGAATGGCTGCGCGCACCACAAGGCACAAACCAAGAAAGAGTTTTGTTGTTTTATCGTCATTTTGTATATAATGACAGTGACGTCACTGATTTTAATAGTGCCTCGAGCTCATTTCTAAATGCATCTTAGGCCACCATTTCCTTTATTTGTTGGTGTTTAACAAGCTAGAGATATGAACTATCAAGAGGAGTTGTACACGTACCTGGATGATGTGAGCAATGAGAGACGTGAGACGCAAGTAACGACAGTGAGGGGGGAATCATAAAAACGTTTTTTCTTATTGATCAATTTTATTTTGAGCTTAAAAACAGAAAAAGATATCAGTAAAATATAAAAGGAAAAAGAAAACAGGACAATAACAAAATGTCCCAAGCAAGTCGTAAATAACTTAAACAACAACAATTAGGACAGCTCGAAAAGGAGTAGGAAGAAGTTAAAGAACTTCAGTACGACCTATACAATTTGTATAGAATTATTCTCTTTTTTTTTACCAGCTGTCGTGGGAACAGAAATCCATCTTGTTACTGTTATACATGCAGATCCATTCGTTTTCTGTACCGCTTTGTACCCACGGGGTCGCGGGCGTGCTGGAGCCTATCCCAGCAGTCATTGAGACGTAGGCGGGTGACACCCTGAACCGGTTGCCAGCCGATCGCAGGGCACACAGGGACGAACAACCATACGCACTCGCACTCACACCTAGGGGCTATTTGGAGTGCTCAATCGGCCTACCAAGCATGTCTTCGGGATGTGGGAGGAAACCGGAGTGCCTGGAGAAAACCCACGCAGGCACGGGGAGAACATGCAAACTCCACACTGGAATTGAACCGGCACCCTCTTAACTGTGAGGCGGACATGCTAACCAGTGCGCCACAGATAATCGTAAAATAACCAATCATAAAAAATACAGAAACCAGATGATCACGCACCATTTGCTCAACACAGTATCCCATGGGCCCAACCATCGCTTTGGCCACCCACAGGAAGCTGGCACCTCGCAGCAAATTGGGACTTCATATTTTTACCCTGTTCCAGAGTCGTCCTGTGGTACCACTTGTCACGCTTGTTTTCAAAATCACTTGAAACAATATATTGATTAATTTCCAATTATTTGCCCTTCAGTATAGTATAAATGATGCAAAAAGTACCGTATTTTCCGCCCTAAAAGGCGCACCTAAAAACCTAAAATTTTCTCAAAAGCCGACAGTGCGCCTTATAGGCCAGTGCGCCTTATATATGGATCAATTGATGAATTTGTTGATCCATACTGGTTGTACACAGTGCTCTGCCAAAATGTTTCAGTACGTTTTAGTACGACTAGTAAATTACAAGGTCGCATCGCTTCCCAACATTACGGCAACTGTAGTCAGGGGGCGTCACCGAATAGCTGTTGTACCCGCGAGGCTATTTCATGTCAAAATAGGCGGCTCTGTTAATGTTTCGAGTAAATCTACGGATCGATATGGAAGGGAAACATAGGTAAGTAGTACCAATGCGTTAGATCGAACTTTAGTCAGTTCCGGTCATTTTATAGGAGATCGTTTGAGAAACGTGATTGTTTACACTTTGCTGAGGCTCATGGGAGATTGCGAGCTGAGGCTCGTGAGACTTTGCGGATGGCTAATGCTATTGCGATAGCTGCTATACGTACCAGGCTATTTCATGTCAAAATAGGCTGCTCTGTTAATGTTTCGAGTAAATCTACGGATCGATATGGAAGGGAAACATAGGTAAGTAGTACCAATGCGTTAGATCGAACTTTAGTCAGTTCCGATCATTTTATAGGAGATCGTTTGAGAAACGCGATTGTTTACAGAGGGCTCGTTGGTTATTGGCTAGTGGATGCATACCGCAACCCTAGTCAACCTCAGTTTGATGTAGTATAGCTTCTATTTTATGCGCCTTATAATCCGGTGCGCCTTATATATGGACAAAGTTTTAAAATGGGCTGTTCATTGAAGGTGCGCCTTATAACCCGGTGCGCCTTTTAGGGCGGAAAATACGGTAAATAAAAACATTAAACCTTTGCTTAGTTATTTAACTGAAAAAAAAAAAAAAAAGTCCTTTTCCAAGAGGCCATTGGAATAAAAGTGTTTGCAAGTGATTAGTTGTTTGAATAGGTTCTTGTTAAGTATTTGTTTTGTAAAACAGCCTCTGATGTTAAGATGATGTCAAGACTGTTTCAAATAGGTCTTTCTTTGAATACATATTTGTTCAAAAATGTTATTCTACCAAATCTATCGAGATTTCATTTAAAAAAATAAAAAAGCCTTTTGTTTTTAAATTTAGCTAAATTTTATGGTGGGGTTGAACAGTTTCATTGACATGCTTTCAGTCAAAACATTTAGAAAGAAAAATCCCCCAATTGTAATCAGTTGCCTTTATTTTGAAATTTTGGAAAAAAAAACAACAATAGTGAAAACCGACATTTTTCTGACAGCAGAGATCAAGTAATATACTGCTATCAGTAATCAAAAATGCAATAACTGGATATAAATTCACATGACATAGAGTGAATTGTAGATGTAGTAACATACCGAAGAAACAACAACAGTGAAAACCAACATTTTTCTGACAGTAGTAATCAAGTAATACAATGCAATCAGTAATCAAAAATGCAATAACTGGATATACAGTTACATGATATACAGTGAATTGTAGTTGCAGTAACATACCGAAGAAAATGATGGATGATGGAAAATACTGGATTATCCTTCCAGTGAAATACTGTCATTTCTACAGTGTTGAATTGTAGACAACATTGGCAGTAACAAAAGTCTCTTTTGACTCAAAATTCATTATTTATAATCATACAATCTTTAGAAGCTTTCTTTGACCGGCATAAAACAAAACGCTGTCGAGTCTGGGCTCCCTTTTTAAAGGGTTATTAGGACTAGACAACACGACAAGATTAAAAAACAATACAAAGAACAATACTGACTTTGGACTTTCATTCAAGATTAAAAACTATTCTTGTCTCTCACATTCTTACGATTGTGCTCATTGAAAGCACTGGAATTTCTGTACAATGTGTTTTGCTTTTTGAGTGAGTGACCTTGTTTACGAAAAGGCAGTCAAAGTTGTCAAGCGCGCAAAAAAGAATAGAAGGACAAACAGGCCCCAAGTAGAGTCGAGTGTTAGTGAACATAGAATGCTTGTTCACATTTCATCCGGACACGACATCGAGTTGGCTAATAACGGCTAAGCTAAATGCTACACACTTATGCAGATGTGTTCTGATTACAATTTTGGGAGGGCATTAAATCTTCTTCTTCGATGACTTGCTTGGGGGGCGCCGTTGTCAATTTTCTCCATGGGCATCGAGTGGTCTTGGGCCATTGGGAACTGACACAGCGAGGCTGTCACCAAGGTGGACTCTACTGCGCCACCTGTGGCTTCAAGGAGGTCATTGGAAAGCGTACTGTGGGCATTTTGCACAGGAAGCTGTTGACTTGGGCACAAGACATTAGCTTCCATCTTCCAGTCTGAAAGAAAACCATCAATTTCAGTGGAACGCAAAGGTATTCTTCCAAATGCTCATTTGAGCACCCACCTGCCATAACTGAGCCACGCAGTGCTTGCTGAGGACAACACGTAGGTTGGGTTCTCCTGCGGCCCAGTAGGTGAAGGTCACCTCGTGGCGGTCCGACCACACGAACATGCCGGGAAGCACCAGGTCATTCAGTCCGGTCCAGACATCGCTGGTTTCTGCGGAGGACGGATGGGAACAAAGCTCTCATCTAGTTCTCAGATATTCCACCCATTCGGTCGTTCTACGGAGACTGTTAATTAATTAATCGTTGGGATGCATACCAAACTCAGAGGCACTTTTAACCCACGCCTGCTCCACTTTGGAGCGAATCGACATCAGTTCGGCACCAAAACCACGGCAGACCAGTTGAGCATCATCCCAGTTCTTTTTGTCCTCGAAGAATTTGTAGCAGAATCCCGCAAACTCCTCCCAGTCAGGTGCCGAGCATCTGGGCTCTGCAGGCGAGACCCCGTGTGAGTTTTAGTTGTCATCAACAGTTGGCGTGACATAAAGAAATGGTTTTTGAACTCACCTCCGTCTGCAAACGTATAAGAATCACCCGGAAGGTTGTCCGAACTGCAAATAGTAAAGCGATAATTAGCTGGTGGCTCTTCATGGGACTTTTCTGTGAAAGTTGTCCACTCACTGTCTGGAGATGATCCCGTTCCCAGTGGAGCCCGTGTAGACTTGCTGTTTGGGAGCTCGCATCACAATACAATCTCCTCCGATGTCGTTCTGAATGACGCCAGCGTGAATAGCGGCCGCGCAGATGTGCGAGTCCTGCGTTTACACAAAGTTGCAGTCACGGACAAGAACTCAACTGGTGGGTGAGGTAATCGCGTACCTCTGAGTAGACCAATGTTCCAAAGACAAAGTGTTTGTCTTTGGCACACCCAGGTGGACAGTAGAACCTGCAGAAGACACGTATGTTGTGAAATTGATGACAGGTGGTCATCGTCATGAAACATTGTGTCAAGTGTGACTCACGTCATCGAATCGGTCAAGTGGAGGCTGTTGAACTGTCTGGCACAGGTCATCGCATCTGTCACACATAAGGCGGGATCATTTTTCATTGTTTTGGGCTTGTTGTTTTCGGCAAGCAAAGCAGTAGATTGTGTTGCTCACCGTCATGTGCGCATCCCAAGATGTCAAAGCGGAGGCCAAATTCTGGATGACTCTCCAGCGGCAAAATGCGGACGTACTTAGCAAATGCCGGGGTCTCAAGCAGATGAGTCCCACCACCGATGAACTAGAAATAGGATGTTTGCTTGTTTGTTGTGACAATTTTGGAGGATGAGGTCAACTCGATTGTCCCTGCACTCACCTTCCCGTCTGGGTGTTTTGTCCACTTCCTCCGATTAACGCTCAGCTGCATCTCAAGTTGGATGTTCCAGGAGCCAATATTAGCGCTATCACACCCCTGGGTCACGATCCCCGTCACCTTTCTCATGTAACCGAGGTTCACCTGGATCCAGCTGCCGACGGCTGGAGGGGACAAGACATTAGAACGCTCAGGAGACCACGGTGCCAAGCTGTCAATTATCTGCCTACGATCTTTTGACGGCTTCCAGCAGAACTCTCCATTGAGGCGGGCTTTTTCTGGGGTGGCGTCTTCCATCGAGGAGGAGGCTTTGAAGAGCGAGTCTGCGAGGCTCCCGTCTGCGATGCCCAGACTGTCAAGACATACTGAGGACAGCCAAAAGTCATTTTCATTTGGAACGGATGCTTAAAGGCCAAATTAAAAGAAATCTGCCCATCTGTGCCCTCGTGGGACTCCTTGCATTGTTCCTTGGGATTGCAGAGCAGAAGATCACGAGACGTAAAGCCCACCTTTGTGCTCACAGCTATAGACCATCTCCAGATACGTGGAGGTTGCAGGGCAGGAATCGTCCTCCAAAAGCTCAAAGTGGCATTTTTGGTGGCTGTTGCACATTTTCCTGTAGCGAGGGAGGATGCCTTCCACTGTGCAGTACTCTGCAAGTTACAACACACCGGTGAGTCTGAGTGGGCCTGATGAGCAATGATGTTCACCAAGACAAACTCGAACCAAACTAGCTCGTTTCTGCACGATGAACGTTTCTGCATGCAGACTTATTCTGGCATCGGAACGGTTTGTAAGCAATCGGTTCATTTTCATTACGTTCCGTAGCGTGCCAACGTTCTTTGGAGACTTTCACGAGACCGAGCGAAACACGCTGAATGAACCTTCAGAGGTAGGCTTAAGGGCCAATAAAAATAAATGTCTTAATTGGCGGCATCAAAACGGTGGCTTCTCAGGTCTTACCGTCGTCGTGCGAGTCGCTGTCCACCAAGCAAACGTCATCACTCCGCCAACCGTAAAAGGCGGACTGGATGCTGATGCGGCCTTGCTCCTGACCCTCACCCTCACATACGAGGTCAGCAGAATGGTTGTGGCAGACAACAATCTCCTTAAAGCCTGCAAAAGCATTGTCATGTTGGTTTTGCCTCACATTGTTTGAAGCCACAGTTTAAGAAGATTTACCGTCATGAGGCTGCGGCGGTTTTGGCGCATTTCCTGCATGAAAACAGTCAAAGGTGCGAGTCAGCACATTGTGAGAATCGTCCAAACGTCGTCACGTCTTACCTCTTTTCTTGCAGATGTAGCCTGTCTTCTTCCGGCAATCGTCAAACTTCCAGCGACCGTTGCTTGTGAGTAAGGAAAGACAGGGTGCACCAGAGAGGTCACCGGGGTCATCTGGAAGGAGACGACAGATGCTCGGCTCCGTTCCTCCGCAACATCTGAGACAAACATCTGTTGGGTTTTTGACCCACCTCCGTCCATGAGCACGTAACCGAACGGGGATCCGTCAGTCCACTCGCTGCCGTCTTTCGTGATGTTGTTGTTGACGCCCAACCACAGAGAGGGAGAGCTCGGCAGAAAAGTGTACAGACCTTTGGAGATATGTGGTAAAATGTGCAACAAGCGTTTGAAACATTCCTGTTGGTGCTTTGCTCGCTGCCGGCTTCTTCCGGGAGGGGAGCAAAGATACACCAACTGCTCATTGGTAGTATTGATGAACATGCACGTGATTTGAATGACTAATTGTTAAAGGTTGTCCGAGGAAACAAATGCAGGTGACGTCTGGAGCTCCACCCATGTTGGGGGAATTCAACAGCCCTGACGGTAACCTGACAGACGGACAGCCTACTTTGTATGAAGGCCTGTTCATGTGAGTTGGTGATGCTGAGCAGATCGCCTCCGCGGCGGAGGCAGTCGTCTCGCGCCTCCTTCCAGGTCTTGGTGGGCCTGCGTTGAATCAAATAGCAGAAGTCGGAGGAGGATCGGTCCGGCCACCAGCCGCACTTTGCACTCCAGCCTGCAAGCGAGACTCGAGTCACTTGAGGGCAAACCGGTGACAAGAGACCACGTGTCGACTGCCGAGAGGGACGCCAACCTGCCGGCGGAGGAAGAAGAAACTCTTGGACCTTGGCTGCAAGGAAAAGAGAGGACATATTAGCACTCTTAGATAGAGGGAGCACACGGAAGTGCAAAGTGAGTGGTCTTCATTTTCGGACCTTTTTTACAGATGAATGACCGACTATTGGTGCAGGGCCAGTCCGCAACTTGTCCAGTTGGCGTTAGCGCACAGCAATCACCACGTCCTGTTGGCCGGTTTCGCACCCATGCAATGTTGCCCTGCGGACGACACGCCAAAAATGACTTTGGCGCGTTTGGTCTTGCTTCCCGCTACATTTGGCTCCTTTTTTCCTCCCACGAATCAATATTTTCTCGATCCTTTTCTCACATTATATCCATTCATCCATTTTTGAACGACTTTTATATCAATTTACAACTGTCTTCCAGTTAAATCGCAACTTGCGTTTCAGACTCATTTTATTCTCAGAAATATCTAACTTTGACTCGTGAAATTCTGCACTTTGATCATCAATGATTTTTTTTTCATTTCACTCTGGGAACAGGGTACTAATAGGAATTCCCATGTTGCGGCGAGGTGCCAGTTTTGTGTGGATGGCGAGAGAGATCGCTGGGCCCACGCAGTTCGGTGTGTGGAGCAAAGCGTGCTAATCTGGTAATTATCGTTTTAGTGTTTCAGTATTGTGGTATGATTATTTGTGGTAAATGTGTTTTCATTTGACAGGGTCGATTGGTGGTCGAGGCGTGGTGTGTGAGTGACTGGGTGTGGGTGTACAACCTGTCAGGTATGTGGAATTTAGGAGTTGGATTAGAACATAGTTTTAATTGTTTAGTGACACACTTTTTACAGTTGTTCACATACACCGCTGCCTGCTGTCCTTTTTCGTTTGTTCTGTTATTCTTTTTTGGTTACTTAATACATTTTGTAAACTTATTTCATCTCGAGGTTCAGTTATTCTTTTTTGGTTACTTAATACATTTTGTAAACTTATTTCATCTTGGGTCATTGATTCACCTCACCTGCATTACACTTGTAAATTACAATACTACACACATAGTTCCACAACTTTGTCCTTGGTAACGGTCCAGATGATTTACACATCCAATGTTTATCTCTTCTCGTAACATTTGTCCTCACTTGGAACTTTTGCCATTCGATATGACACCTTCATTCTGAGCAAATGACAACTTTTGTAGACTGCTCTAAACGTTTCACTTACCGTGGGTGTTGCGTCGCTCCACTCAAAGTTGTCCTTGTTCTTCTTGAGTCCCACCCAAGATTGCACTCCTCCTGCATATGGTGCGTGAGCTTGGGGATATCAAAGAAGCAAGGAAATTTAGCACAAGAAGAGCATCGTGTCAGACATTGTGAAGCGCTCGGGGACGATAGCTGGCATCGGCAGTTTGACTTGACGCTCACCAGCCAAGAATTGGCCCTCATCCCATGAGAGGACGCTGGCCAGGTGACCACCGTTCCATTCTTCGCAGAACCTCTCGGCTGCCTCCCAAGTTCGCTTCATCCCCTCAAAGTGATAGCAAGAGTCCCTGTACAGGAAGTCGCCAGTGTCGCAGTAGGAAGCTGAAGCCACCAAGACACATGGATTACAAATCCACAACAAGGCAGTGCAGGTGTGAAAAAAAGCGTCGCTGCCACTCACTCTCCACTCGATTGTAGCCCGTTCCATAGTCTTTGTAGGAACACAGTCGTCCGTCTGGGCAGGCTGCAGGAGGACGACATGATTGCATTTTCTTCTCCTTTGAGCGTCAACATCGCAACGGACGTGCGGACTTACCGTCGAGCGGCCGCTCGCACATGTACGCCAATGAGGATCCGCACGAGCCATGTCTCCACTTTCCAGGCTGACTGTCTACGTGCACACCTTGGTTGACGTACGCGCAGGATTCATCGTCGGAGCTGTTGAGAAAAGTCGGGAAAAAGGAGACACACATCCGACAAACGTGCCAATTTGGAGGCTTTTCCTCCTTTCTCATCAATACGTGTGCTCTCTCAAAATTCGCAGATGGGATCCATAATCTCGCTGTGTGTTCCGCCTGACAACAAAAGGACGCAAAGAGGTGAGCTTCTTACCTTCTACCTTGACGCGAGTCCCAGTTGGCGTAGGTCGGCGTCACACCGGTGTCGGACAAAGACAGTCTTTTTTCCCCTGCTTCAAAAAACTGACACCAGGCCACGTCGCAGTTCTGCCGAAACCAATCCCAGGTGACAGTTAAGTACCAGTGGAGAGTCAACGTATTCTACCGCTTTCGTCTCACCAGATTGGAACGTCCGATCCAGAACGGCTTGTCGCCCATTTGCTCCTTCACGAAGCTTTGCTCGTCCTCGGAGGTGATGGAGACCAGGTCGCCGCCCTCCCAGACGCAGTCGTAACGAGCCCCCAGCCAACCGTTGGTGGTCTCCGTCTTCTTGTAGCAGTTGGAGCCAAAGCGGCGCCACCCTTTGGCCCTTTCACATGTCTGAACGACTGAGGACACATTTGGGGATTACGCACTCAGTTTCAGACAAATGCGTCATCTGCATCAACACTCACATAAGACAGAAAATGTGTCTGTCGACACACATTGGGGAGAATCGGCCGAGCATCTCGTCTTACCTCTTCTCTTGCAGACGTAGCCGCGCTTCTTCTCGCAATCGACAACTTCCACGCCGCCCTTGCCACTGAGTAAGGAGTTGCAGCGTCGGCCGGGGGGGTCACCAGGGTTACCTTGAAAGAGACCACAGATGCTCAGCGCTCCTTCCTTCCTCCATACATCGGCCAGGTTTTAGACCCACTTGCGCCCAAAAGGACGGAACTCGGTGAGGATTCGTCAGACTGCTTGCTGCCGACTTCAACAATGGTGTCGCTGGCGTCCAACCACAAAGAGGAACCGCTTGCCAGAAGCCCTTTGGGTCAAAGGTAAATACGGAACAGAAGGTTGAAGCATCTTACAGATGCGAGTGCAAAACGCTTAACTGAAACGAAGTGATGGTGACGTCTGGGTTGACGTGAGTCGGTGGTCTCTCGATTTAACTTTCTTCCGCATGGATTATTTCATCAAGCACTTCAGCTGCATCAAAAAGCGCAACAGACTGTGGATGGCCTACCTCGTATGAAGGTGTGTTCGTTCGAGTCGGTGATGGCGAGCAGGTTGCCTCTGAGGCGGGCGCACTCGTCCCGCGTCTCCTTCCAGGTCTTGGTGGGCATGGCGTTGATCAGGTAGCACAAGTCGTTGGCGGGGTTCTCCCGCCACCAGCCGCACTTTGCACTCTTGCCTGCAAGCGAGACTCAAGTCACTTCAGGGCAAACAAGATTCTGCATGTGGGCTGCAGGCTGGGACGCCCACCTGACGCTGATGCCAACGCCGGAAGTAGCGGAAGAGAAGCTCTGGCCTTGCCTGCAAGCATGCGAGAGGGATCAAATATGAGAGAGCAACGAGAAGACAAAGGGCAAAGGAGAGGTCGTGACTTTCTGACCTTTTTGACAGATGGATGGACGAAGGCCAGTACAACCCTCAAGCTGAATTTCTCCATTCTCATTCAACTTTGCGCAGTCATCTGCATTTTGAGTAAGGTTCTTTGTGACGTTGTCCTGCAGAGGATACAGCGTGTTTGGTGTTGCAATTGCTCTGATGGCTTCCTGCGAAATTTCCTTCAAAGTCACCTCACTGATTCAAATCTGTTTTTCTGCTCACCATTATCATCATTTCCAGAACCAATAGAAATTGTTGCAATATTCCAACCTGAGTTTCAGATTGAAACTTTCCAAACCCTAAATTGTTTACTTTTAGTCTGAAAAAAGTTCCCCTGTAAAATGAATGGTGCACTTTTATTGGTTTTTTTTCCTTGTATATCACAATTCTTAGCCATCAAACTAAAGGACATTTTTCAACAAATTCAAATCTATTTGACAGGAAGACCATTCTTGTCAGATGTTTCCTCCCTATTGAATCAACTCTGTTCTACTAAAATGACACTTTTTAATGTTTTGCTTTCCAACATGACAGCTTCATAAGTGACAATATTTTAGACCTCCGTTGCAAACGTGTCACTTACTGTAGATGATCCGTCGAGCCACTCAAACTTGGCTGTGCTTTCCTTGAGTCCCAGCCAAGGTTGAACTCCTTCTCGCACGTGAGCTTGAGGAAAGCAGAACAAGCACTTGTGACGATGTTATGAAACATGGCGGGATGATTGGTCAGTTTGTCTTGACGCTCACCAGCCAAAAATCGTCTGTCAACCGGTGAGCGGACGCTGGCCAAGAGACCTCTCTTTTCCTTGCAGAAATCTTCAGCCGCTTGCCAAGTTTTAGGCGTCCCCTCAAAGTGATAACAAGAGTCCTTGTACAGGAACTCGTCAGAGTCACAGTAGGAAGCTGAAACCCCAAATAAACTCATTAGAAAACCACAGCGAGACGGAGTAGGTGTTAAACGAAAAAAGAAACTAATTAGAAAACGACAACGAGAGGCTGCGGGTGTCAGAAGAAGCGTCGCTGCCACTCACTCTCCACTCGACTGTAACTGTAACCTAAGTCTTTGTAGGAACACGGCCATCCATCTGGGCAGTCTGCGGAAAGATGACATGGTTGCGCTTTTCTCCTTTCAAACATCACGTCAAACGTGCAGACTTACCGTCGGGCGACCGCTCGCACATGTACACCAATGAGGATCTGCACGAGCCATGGCTCCACTTGCTAGGCTGACTGTCTCCGTGCACACCTTGGTTGACGTATGCGCAGGATTCATCGTTGAAGCTGTTGGCAAAAGTCGGAAAAAGCGAGACACATCCGACAAACGTGCCAATTTGGAGGTTTTGCCTTTGCCTTTTTTTTCTGATGAAAACTCCCCAAAACTCTATATATAGATATATCTATATATATGTACATATATATGTATTTTTTTAACCTCGTCACGTGCGCATATTTTAGAAAGCAATTTGAAAATATCAACATGCATCAACCTGACACAGGATGCAAAGAGGGGATCTTCTTACCTCTGGTCTTGACGCGGGTCCCAGTTGGCGTAGGTCGGCGTCACACTGGTGTAGGACCAAGTCACGCTCTTTTCGCCCGCTTTAAAAAACTGACACCAGGTCTCGTTGCAGTTCTGCAGAGTCCAAACTCATTGTCAATGGCGTACCAATAGCGAGCCAACAGCAGCCTGCACTTACCAGATTGGAGAGTCCGATCCAGAACGGTTTGTTGCCCATTTGCTCCATCACAAACATTTCCTCGTCTTCAGAGGTGATGGAGACAAGGTCCGCGCCCTCCCAGAGGCAGTTGTGACGAGCCCCCAGCCAACCGTTGGGGGTCTCCATCTTCTTGTAACAGTTTGAGCCGTGAGGACTCCATCCGTTGACTGTGTCACATGTTGGCTCATGATGGGTTAAAGCTGATGAAACATCAAAGTTCCCATGGTCATTTTTCAACCAAGCAAGCAAACAAACAAGCAAGAAGGCACGCCACCTAATTCAGCCAAATTGCGTCACCTGCATGACTGACAATCCACAATTGACAAGACTTACAAAGGACTTGGGCATTTAGGGCTATTAGCCTGAAATAATAGTCACAAAAAAATCAACAAGGCACATTTTTTCACGAGACATTCATTAACCAGCTTCAAGATGCTGAATGATTTCAAGGAATGATGCACATGTCAAAAAACGGAGGAAATTCAGTCCACTTCTGTCATTCTGCCCCTCGGACAGAGAAAAATGTTTTTTTTTTTTTTTTTTTACTCATGTGCAGCCCACAGGATGGCGCTACAGGTCAAGAGTCCACGTTCAACTTTTCTTATTTTCATTTATCACCAAAATATACGTTTGCAATCTATGCAAAGGAAGACGTCTTTTTTAACACAGCTACAGAACAATTAGAGCTCACTGTTTTTTTTCTTCAGGTAGTTACACAAGAAAGATCTCATGCTCAGTTGTACATTTGTAACGCATCACTATTCCATCAGCGCAATAGGCTAGCTAGTCAACATTTAAGAGGAAAAAAAAAAACATTGAAAAAAACTGGCTGAAATTATGCTCCCATTTGTTTTTGCTTTTGGCAAAATCTCAGTGGGGAAAATGCACTATATGCTGCGTATGCACCAAAAGGACCTCCAAAGCGACAGGAGAAAAGTTATTTCGAATTGCTATTTCATGTATTTATTTACAGCTGTCTCTTCACGTGTGATCATTAACAGAGGCGCTGCACTGATAGGTGCGCCTCTGCTCTGTGCCCCTCATCTCCGCCCACACACACGCAGAGGCGCTCCAGAGCAAAGGAGCCTTCTCGAGCATGCGAGTGTTTTCTAAAGAATTCAGGTGATGGTTTGCACATTTTATCTTGTACAAGTAAATTTTGTCAAATAAAACAATTCCATTTAGTAAATTATTAGGATTGTACACTTGACCATCAACCCCCACATCCCTGGTTGTCATATGGCCACCCCAGCTGATGCAGGGCCCCCCTCGGCCACCCCAATGAAAAAGTGCATTCAACTCAGGACATTGGCGAACATATTCTTCTTAAACAAAATCTGAAATAATGGGCCATTAAAATCACCTCAAATGAGGAGGGCTACTTCCCAAAGCACTGGCTGTTCTAGACGGGGGTGTCTCCAGAGGCAGGTTGGAGGTTATACCCCACCTCCCACACACACACACACACATTTCTGCATTCCCTGCATGTCGCATTTTTCTGCATCGCGCATAAATATATTTATATAATACATATCTTAGTGCAATTTTCAACTCAGGCTACTACAGATGATTATTTAGCTAATAGAATAGTCACCCATGGTATAGTCACTATACTGCGAGCTGATCTTGCATAACCCTCATTAGCTTACAGCCCGAATTCTTTACACCATGAAAGTAAAGTAAAAATAAAGACAAGCATCGTCATGTCATTTTTGTTTTGCATCGTTTGAAGTCACCAGACTTACCAGGAAGAGGCTGCTGAGGCTTTGCCGGGATTCCTGGAAGACAAAAGCCAAAGACTCGAGTCAGCACGTTGTGAGAATCCACTGAGCGTAGCCACGTCTTACCTCTTTTCTTGCAGATGTAGCCCCTTTTCTTCCTGCAATCGTCAAACTTCCAGCGGCCGTTGCTTGTGAGTAAGGAAAGACAGGATGCACCAGAGAGGTCACCGGGGTCATCTGGAAGGAGATGACAGATGCTCAGCTCCGTTTCACCGCAACATCGCAGGCAAACATCGGTTGGGTTTTGGACACACCTCTGTCCATGAGCATGTAACCGAACGGGGATCCGTCAGTCCACTCGCTCCCGTCTTTCATGATCTTGTTGTTGGCCCCCAACCACAGAGAGGGAGCGCTCGACAGAGAAGTGTACAGACCTTTGGAGGTAAATGGTAAAATATGCAACAAGAGTTTGAGACATTCCTGTTGGCGCTCTGCTCGCTGATGGCTCGCTGACTGGTGGCCACGCAGTATCGTATATTCAAGTATATTCGCGGTTGTCCGAGGAAACCAAATGCATGCATGTGAGGTCTGGCGCTCTGCCCATGTTGGGGGAATTCAACAGCCCTGACGGCAACCTGACGGACGGACAGCCTACCTTGTGTGAATGCCTGTTCATTTGAGTCGGCGATGCTGAGCAGGTCGCCTCCTCGGCGGAGGCAGTCGTCTCGCGCCTTCTGCCACGTCTTGGTGGGCTTGTGCTGGATCAGGTAGCAGAAGTCGGAGGAGGAGGATCGGTCCAGCCACCAGCCGCACTTTGCACTCCAGCCTGCAAGCGAGACTCGAGTCACTTGAGGGCAAACCGGTGACAACAGACCTCATGTCGACTGCCGGGAGGGACGCCCACCTGCCGGCGGAGGAAGAAGAAACTCTTGGACCTTGGCTGCAAGAAAGGAAAAGAAAGGAGTCATTAGCACTCTTAGATTTACCTTAAAATGTAAAGTGCATTCTATTATTATTATTATGAGAGGGCAAAGTGATTGGTCGTCATTTTCGGACCTTTTTTACAGATGAATGGCCGACTTTCGGTGCAGGACCAATCCTCAAGTTGACCAGTCGGCGACAAGGCAGAGCAGCCACCACGCCCTTTCGGCCCGTTTGGCACCCACACAATGTTGCCCTGCCGACGACACGCCAGAAGTGACTTTGGTGCGTTTGGGCTTGCTTCCCACCGCATTTCCTCCAAAATGATGAGTCCTTTTTTCCTCCCACTGATCAATATTTTCTCAACCCTTTCCTACAGTATGACTTGAATTCATTTTACAATTTTCTTCCAGTTAAATCACAACTTGAATTTCATACTCGAACTTTTCCAGTCATTTTATTCTCAGAAATGTCTAACCTTAACCTCTGAAATTCTGCACTTTGATTTTTCACTTCACTCACTTTCATTCTCATCATTTCATAACTTTGTCCTTGTTAATGCTTCAGCTGATTCACACCTTCAATGTTTATCTCTTTTGTAACACGGTGACCATTCTTACATTGTTCTGTAAAATTTGGCTTCCGATATGACACCTTCATTCTGAGCAAATGACAGCTTTTGTAGACTGCTGTAAACGTTTCCCTTACCGTAGGTGTTGCGTCGCTCCACTCAAAGTTGTCCTTGTTCTTCTTGAGTCCCACCCAAGATTGCACTCCTCCTGCATATGGCACGTGAGCTTGAGGATATCAAAGAAGCGAGGAGATTTAGCACAAGAAGAGCATGATGTCAGACATTGCGAAGCGCTAGGGGACGATAGCTGGGATCGGCAGTTTGTCTTGAAGCTCACCAGCCAAGAATTGGCCATCAACCAGTGACTGGACGCTGGCCAGGTGACCACCGTTCCATTCTTCGCAGAACCTCTCGGCTGCCTCCCAAGTTCGCTTCGTCCCCTCAAAGTGATAGCAAGAGTCCCTGTACAGGAAGTCGCCAGTGTCGCAGTAGGAAGCTGAAGCCACCAAGACACATGGATTACAAATCCACAACAAGACAGTGCAGGTGTGAAAAAAAGCGTCGCTGCCACTCACTCTCCACTCGATTGTAGCCGATTCCATAGTCTTTGTAGGAACACAGCCGTCCATCCGGGCAGGCTGCAGGGGGACGACCTGATTGCATTCTTTTTCTCCTTTGAGCGTCAACATCAACGGACGTGCAGACTTACCGTCGAGCGGCCGCTCGCACATGTACATTAAGGAGGATCTGCACGAGCCATGTCTCAATTTTCCAGGCTGACTGTCTACGTGCACACCTTGGTTGACGTACGTGCAAGTTTCATCGTCGGAGCTGTCGGGAAAAGGCGTGAAAAACGAGACAAACATCTGCATCTTGCCCGGCACAGGACGCAAAAAGGTGACCTTCCTACCTTCCGTCTTGACTCGAGGTCCAGTTAGCGTAGATCGGCGTCAGAGCAGTGTCGGACCAAGTCAGCCTCTTTTCTCCCGCTTTAAAAAACTGACACCAGACCTCGGCGCAGTCCTGCCAAAAACAATACTGGTTGTCACTCAAGTACCAGGAGAACGCCCACTTGCGCTTCCGTCTCACCAGGTTGGAGAGTCCGATCCAGAACGGCTTGTCGGCCATTTGCTCCATCACGAACTTTTGCTCGTCCTCCGAGGTGATGGAGACCAGGTCGCCGCCCTCCCAGACGCAGTCGTAACGGGCCCCCAGCCAACCGTTGGTGGTCTCCATCTTCCTGTAGCAGCTGGAGCCGAAGCCGTGCCACCCTTTGGTCATTTCACATGTCTGAATGCCTGAGGGAACATTTTGGGATTTTTTGTCTTCTTTACTAAAATTATTCATTCAGTTTCAGCCAATTGCGTCACCTGCATCACCACTCACATCAGACCAAAAACGTTACAATTGCCACTTTGGTCCTCCCGGCCGAGCATCTCGTCTTACCTCTTCTCCTGCAGACGTAGCCGCTCTTCTTCTCACAATCGACAACTTCTATGCCGCCCTTGCCATGGAGTAAGGAGTTGCAGCGTCGGCCGGGGGGGTCACCAGGGTTACCTTGAAGGAGACCACAGATGCTCAGCGCTCCTTCGTTCCTTCATACATCGGCCAGGTTTTAGACCCACTTGCGCCCAAAAGGACGGAACTCGGTGAGGATTCGTAAGACTGCTCGCTGCCGACTTCAACAATGATGTCGCTGGCGTCCAACCACAAAGAGGAACCGCTTGGCAGAAGCCCTTTGGGTCAAAGGTAAATACAGAACAGAAGGTTGAAGCATCTTACAGATGCGAGTCCAAAACGCTTAACTAAAACGAAGTGATGGTGACGTCTGGGTTGGGTCCTTGTTGGCGGGGGTCACAAGCTTATTTTTGGTCTATCCTTTGGAATGACAGAAACTCGGCAAAATGTTGACGTGAGTCGGTGGTCTCTCGATGGATTCTTTCATTAAGTACTTCGGCTGCGCCAAAAAGCGAAGCAGACTGAGGACGACCTACCGTGTATGAAGTTGTGTTCCTGTAAGTCGGTGATGGCGAGCAGGTTGCCTCTGCGGCGGGCGCACTCGTCTCGCGCCTCCTTCCAGGTCTTGGTGGCCATGTCGTTGATCAGGTAGCAGAAGTCGTTGGCGGGGTTCTCCCGCCACAAGCCGCACTTTGGACTCTTGTCTGCAAACGAGACTCGAGTCACTTGAGGGCAAACAAGATTCTGCATGCGGGCTGCAGGTTGGGACGCCCACCTGATGCTGATGCCGGAAGAGGCGGAAGAGAAGCTCTGGCCTTGCCTGCAAGGATGCGAGAGGGGTCAAATATGAGAGAGCAATGAGAAGGGCAAATGAGAGGTTGTGACTTTATGACCTTTTTGACAGATGGATGGACGATCGTAAGAAGCACAACTGTCGATCTCAACTTCTCCAGCACCAGTCAATTTTGTGCAGTCACCTGAAGGTTTAGGAAGATGCCACGGGACATCATCCTGAAGACGACAGTGGACATGACTCGAGCGTGTTTGGTGTTGCAGTTGCTCGGATGGCTTCCCACCACATTCCTTCAAAGTCACTTCATTGATTCAAATCGCTCAAATTAATCTTCACAAACTCTATCTCACAATAAGAATTGTTGCGATGTTCCAACCTCTTCCAACTTTCAGTTTGTAATCTATATAATCTAGACAGGGAGACCATTCTTGTTCGATGTTTCCAGATTCAATCAACTTTGTTCTGCTGAAATGACACTTTTCAACTTTATCCTTCTAACGTAACAGCTTCATTAGGGCAAAGTGACAACTTTTTAGATCTCCCTTGCACACATTGTCACTTACTGTAGATGATCCGTCGCGCCACTCAAATTTGCCATTGTTCTTCTTGAGTCCCAGCCAAGAATACCATGCTATTCGCTGGTGAGCTTGAGGAAAGCAGAACAAACACTTGTGAGGAAAAATTGCGGGACGATTGCTAGCATGGTCAATTTGTCTTGGTGCTCACCAGCCAAAAACTGTCCGTCAACCTTTGAGTGGACGCTGGCCAAGAGACCTCCCTCTTCCTTGCAGAAATCTTCAGCCGCTTGCCAAGTTCCATTCCTCCCCTCAAAATGGTAACAAGAGTCCTTGTACAGGAACTCACCAGAGTCGCAGTAGGAAGCTGAAAGCCAAAAGAAACTAATTAGAAAACCACGACGACGCAGTTTGGGTGTAGAAAGAAGCGTCGCTGCCACTCAACTCTCAACTCGACTGTAAGTGTGACCGAAGTCTTTGTAGGAACACGGCCATCCCTCCGGGCAGTCTGCAGAAAGATGGCGCGGTTGCGCTTTTCTCCTTTCAGCATCAACATCGCAACAGACGTGTGGACTTACCGCCGGGCGACCGCTTGCACATGTACGCCAATGAGGATCCGCACGACCCACGTCTCCACTTGCCGGGCTGACTGTATACGTGCACACCTTGGTTGACGTACGCGCAGGATTCATCATTGGAGCTGTTGGGAAAAGTCGAGAGACGCACATCTGACAAACGTGCCAATTTGGAGTTTATTTTCCTCTTTCCCGATAAAAAGAAAACAAAAGCTCTTTTAAACCTCATCACATATTTACCCATTTTTGGAAAGGGGTTCCAAAATCTCCCCGTGCATCTCGCTTGACACAGAACGCAAAGAGGTGTTCTCTTACCTTCCGTCTTGACTCGAGGTCCAGTTAGCGTAGATCGGCGTCAGAGCAGTGTCGGACCAAGTCAGCCCCTTTTCTGCCGCTTCAAAAAACTGACACCAGTCCTTGTCGCAAACCTGCCAAAAACAATACTGGTTGTCACTCGAGTACCAGTAGGAAGCCCACTTGCGCTTCCGCCTCACCAGATTGGAGACTCCGATCCAGAACGCCTTGTCGCCCATTTGCTTCTTCACAAACTTCTCCTCATCCTCTGAAGTGATGGAGACAAGGTCGCCGCCCTCCCAGAAGCAGTCGTGGCGAGCCCCCAGCCAACCGTTGGTTGTGCTCATTTTCTTGTAACAGTTTGAGCCGTGAGGACTCCATCCGTTGACTGTGTCACATGTTGCCTCATGATCGGTCGATCCTGATGAAACAGCAAAGTTGCCTTGGTCATTTTTCAACCTTTGGTGAAAACCAGAAATTCAGCAAACAGGCATGAAGTGCATTGCCACCTTTATCAGATCACCAAATGATTCCCGAGCGCGGCACCGCTGCTGCTCACTGCTCCCCTCTCCCCCAGGGGATGGATCAAAATCACACAGGGATGGGTAAAATGCCGAGGACAAGTTTCACCGCACCCAGATGTGTGTGTGACGACGATCATTGGGACTTTTGGGACTTTAACCTTATATCAGTTTTTGACAGATTAAGTCACCTGTATAGCTGACAATCCCCAACTGACAAGACTTAGGTGGGCATTTAGGGCTATTAGTCTGAAAGAATACTGTCCCAATAGATAAACAAGGCAATTTTTTTCACGAGATATTTATCAACCAGTTTCAAGATGCTGAATAATTTCAAGCACTCTTGCACATGTCAAAGAACAAAGGAAATTCAGTGCGCAGTCAACATGGGCGGCATGTCATGTGGGGGGCGGACCGCCCCCCCCCCCCCCCCCAAAGAAAAAGCAAAGCGATTTTATCACTGTTTATCACTGTGTGGGGACTTTAGCGCCACCTTCATCTGCAGGCCGTGTGGGAGAGCTTGAGGCAAGTGAGGAGTTTTCAGGTTAATTAAGTCAGTAAGCAATTGGCTAAGGCTGCGTCATGGCCTGTAGCCAATCAGAGCCAGTGTTTCATACATGCTGACTGACGCACTTCCATCAGTAGTCACAACAGGACCGCTGAAGAATTTTCAAGAGGCGATATCAAAATGTATTTTAATATTGATTGAGGTTTAAGGCAAAAACGTGCATGTATTGTGTTATGTGATTTTTTTTAACCGTAACGCTTTTCCCGGTAACGAGTTACTTTTATTCAGTAATACAATTAATCAATCGACCTCGTTGGCGGGGTTCTCCCGCCACCAGCCGCAATTTGCACTCTTGCCTGCAAGCGAGACTCGAGTCACTTGAGAGCAAGCAAAATTCTCCATGTGGGCTGCAGGTTGGGACACCCACCTGATCCTGATGATGGACCCGAAAGAAGCGGAACAGTAGCTCTGGCCTTGCCTGCAAGGACGCGAGAGGGGTCAAATATGAGAGGGCTATGAGAAGACAAAGGGCAAATGAGAGGTTGTGACTTTCTGACCTTTTTGACAGATGGATGGACGAAGTTCAATGGTACAACGGTCGAGCTCAACTACTCCATAATCATTCAATTTTGAGCAGTCACCTGAGTTTTTAGGAAGCTGCCACAGGACATCATCCTGCGGACGACAGTGGACATGACTCGAGCGTGTTTGGTGTTGCGGTTGCTCGGATGGCTTCCCACCACATTCCTTCAAAGTCACTTCATTGATTCAAATCGCTCAAATTTATTTTCACAAACTCTTTCTCACAATAAGATGGTTGCGATGTTCCAACCCCCTTCCAACTTTCTGATTGAAACTTTTCAATAAAAAAATGTCTCCCCGTAAAATGAATGGTGCACTTTGATTCTACAAAGCACGTCATTGTTTTTTCCTTGTAAATTACAATGGTCATCCTCAGAAATCTAAGACATCTTTTCACTCGTAACATGACTCAATACAAGTCAAAGTCAAATCTATTTGACAGGGAGACCATTCTTGTCAGATTTTTCCTTCTATTTCAATCAACTCTATTCTACTAAAATGACACTTTTTAACTCTTGCCTTCTAACATGACAGCTTCATAAGTGACAATTTTTTAGACCTCCGTTGCAAACGTGTCACTTACTGTAGATGATCCGTCGCGCCACTCAAATTTGCCACTGTTGTTCTTGAGTCCCAGCCAAGAATACCATCCCATTCGCCGGTGAGCTTGACGAAAACAGAACAAACACTTGTGGTGAAAAATAGCGGGACGATTGCTGGCATGGTCAATTTGTCTTGGTGCTCACCAGCCAAAAACTGTCCGTCAACCTTTGAGTGAACGCTGGCCAAGAGACCTCCCTCTTCCTCGCAGAAATCTTCAGCCGCTTGCCAATTAACTTCCCTCCCCTCAAAATGGTAACAAGAGTCCTTGTACAGGAACTCGCCAGAGTCGCAGTCGGAAGCTGAAAGCCAAAAGAAACTAATCAGAAAACCACGAGAGGGCGCTGGTGTCAAAAGGAGCGTCGCTGCCACTCACTCTCCACTCGACTGTAAGTGTAACCCAAGTCTTTGTAGGAACACGGCCATACGTCCGGGCAGTCTGCAGAAATACGGCGTGGTTGCACTTTTCTCCTTTCAGCGTCAACATCGCAACGGACGTGTGGACTTACCGTCGGGCGACCGCTCGCACATGTACGCCAATGAGGATCTGCACGAGCCATGTCTCCACTTTCCACGCCCACTGCTCGAGTACACACCTTGGTTGACGTACGCGCAGGATTCATCGTCGGAGCTGTTGAGAAAAGTCGGGAAAAATGAGACACACATCCGACAAACGTGCCAATTTGGTGTTTTTTTCCCTCGTTCACGTCCTCAGATAACGTGCATCCCACCTGACACAGGATGCAAAGAGGTGATCTTCTTACCTTCCATCTTGACGCGAGTCCCAGTTGGTGTAGGTCGGCGTCACACCAGTGTCGGACCAGTTCAGTCTCTTTTCTCCCGCTCCGAAAACCTGACAACTGTCCTTGTCGCAGACCTGCCGAAACCAATCCCGTTGTCAATGGCGTACCAAAAGCTCGCCGACAGTATGCTTCATCGAAAGGATTTGATGTTAAATATCCCTTGTAGATTGGGGTCAAACGTTTTGTACTTGAAAAAACTCGTATGTACTTGAAAAAAATCAAACTTAAATCTGAAAATAAACGAGCTGATCTTAAAACTAGAAAAATAAAACAATGTAGTAAAACAAAACACTTGTTTGAAAGTGTTTTTGAGTTCGCCTTGGTAATATTTTGGAAAATAGTATTTATTTTCAGGTTTCACCGCAATTTATTTTCATGATTTGAGATCTTTTTTCCAGTTGCATGTATTCAGATTCGCAATTATTTTCAGGATCAACTCCTGTTGTTTTTTCAGAATGGGATCTTTTTTATTCAGGTTCAAATCTTTTTGAGTTGTAATCCCAAATCTGGCGTGGGGCGGGGCGTGGAATCACAAATGACAGCTTAAGTGGAAGGCTTAATTGGAACCACTGCGCAGAGACAGCGCTCTCAGGGAACGTAGGAACTAAAACAAATGGAATTTGACACCTCAATACGGCATAGTCATGACATTGGCAGCCTTAGAATTGATGCCCGTGACAAATCTATATTGAAATACCCAGTTCTGAGTGACAGTACTGAGCGCCAACAGAGATTTAAGAGCAATTGTTCAAATTCAAAACGTTTGACCCAAGGCTACCTCCATACAACAGCCGCTTGCGCTTCCGTCTCACCAAATTGGAGAGTCCGATCCAGAACGGCTTGTCGCCCATTTGCGACTTCACAAACTTTTCCTCCTCCTCGGAAGTGATGGAGACCAGGTCGCCGGCCTCCCAGAGGCAGTCGTGACGAGCTCCCAGCCAACCGTTGGTTGCGTCTATCTTCTTGTAGCATTTGGAGCCGTGAGAATTCCATCCGTGGTTTGTGTCACATGGCTTATGACGGGTTACACCTGATGAACCATCAAAGTTGTGAAGGAATAGGGTCAAAAGACACAAAACCCGCCTAGCCACAATAACAGATACGCTGATATAAGATAATAACAGAGGTTGCTACAACTTCACGATTCAATATGTATTTCTGTGCACTGCAAAATAAATGTCTTTTGATATGTGGCCTAAATAGCTTAATGACCCTTAAGGAACTGTGTAATGCTTGCCTGATGTTTGTTCTCTAAATCATGGACACGGCCAGAGTCGTCTTGACCGTACAGTACTTGATTATATCTTGTGTTTTGATTAAACGTCATATGTCGCCTAATGCGAGACGCCAGCTTTTCGATTACTACTGAACGCTCTGCGCAGAGGGAAATATTTTGCCTAACAAAGATAAGATATGGTGGGAAGCATGATTAAACTAAGAATATAATGATGTGAGCAAAGACATGGAGTATCAAAAGAACTAACTTTGCATAGTCAGGGAACAGTAATAGATTAATGATGTTACAGCCAAAAGCTCACATAAATTCGTACAAAATGACAAAAGTGAAAGAATGAGGTACGACAGTATATGTGCAAGGATGGAGGAGAATGTTTACAGGAAGGTCACTCGGAGATAAAAACCAGCTGGTGCCAGAAGGAGACAGCCAAGGACTCGGCCAAAGATGATCACCAAGGCCGAAAGACGGGATGGAAGACAACAGCCCCCACACACACACCGAATCGTCCAGAACCAGCACCCACTCCCATGGAATCAAACGCTACTGCGAACTCGCCCCACCCCAACGACTCATCACCCATCAAACGCGCCCCACACCAACTGAATATAAGCTGACCAAAGAACCTTGAACGTTGCCTTTTCTGAATGGAGACTTTCTGCTCTTGAAAGGCCCAGCGCTGTATTGTACTTTCCTGAAAACAGAGCTTTCTTAACAAGAATTATGATTGAACTCAACCAACCTGTGTAAGTCTAATTTCTGCTTCAGTGTCTTTGCATTTTCCTAAATCTGAAGAAATTAAACGAGCACGCAGTGAGTGAATTGGATAACAGGTGATTGGCAATGGCTTTTGCCGTGAGGCGCAGATAGCGCTCCCTAAATTGTGGACCAAATCCAACAGTTGCCATGGTCATTTTTCAACTCTTGGTGAAAACCAGAAATTCAGCAAACAAGCAAGAATGCACGCCACCTAACTGTGTCACCTGCATGACTGACAATCGAGAATTGACAAGACTTACAAAGGACTTGGGAATTTAGGGCTATTAGCCTGAAATAATAGAGTCACAAAAAATCAACAAGGCACATTTTTTCAGAGGATAACCAGTTTCAATATGCTGAATAATTTCAAGAACTGAACGGAGGAGATTCAGTCCACTTCTGTCGTTCTGCCACTCGGAGAAAGAAGTTTTCTTTTTTTTTTTTACTCAGGTTCTGTCCACACGATGGCGCTACAGGTCAATAAATCCCACATCCAACTTTTTCTTTTCTTTTCATCGATTGCCAAAAGATACATTTGCAATAAGGAAGACGTGTTGACAAGTCACGCCTCTTGTTCTAACATAGCTACAGAACAATGTCCGTGACTATCTTTTGCTCTTCACCCCCTTGACACACGTTTCAAAGTATTTTCCCTTTTCTTTTTTATTGGAATGAGACAAACTCAATGTGCGGTTGCGAATATTAAAGCCAATAGTGGTCTCGCTATGTGACGCGTGTGCATGTGCACATCGATATACGTGTGCGTATACGAAAAAAAAAAAAAAAAAACTCTGCAGCCGAGATGATGTTTTTGTGGATTTTGTTTGGAGGGATGGACAAAAAAAGTGCGAGGTTAAAATCAAAGTGGATCATATGATATTCTTTTCTGTAATTGTTTCAGTTGGATCAATATTGCACGTCCTATTAGATATAAAACATTGTTTGGTGTTAAAGAGAGATTTGATCACTTATACTTATCCTCACAAGGATGTACGACTTTAATGTAGAACGGACATCTTCATTACTATTAAGTACAAAATTTACTATTTGCTTATTTTCACTACAGTGCATGTGAGGAGAAAAATAGGGCGTCTGCCTTTCAAGAAAAGTGATACTCTGTATACACTGGATACAATGTCCCATTGTGTCTCGCAATCAATGTTAGCTTGTTAAAAAGGTATAACATAAAAAGACAGTTTGCACTCACATGACTCAAGAAAAAACGTTGACCCACAAGGTTTACGTGCACAAGAACAACATTTATGTGACGTCAAGAACATCCAATCTTAAAACAACTCCATTTGGGTCAAACATTTGACCAAATTTGGGTTACAAATCAGACCGAACTGTTTGGCGCAGAACAATCCATTTTTATACAAAACTCCATAAATGCCAAAACATTCCATAGTAAATTCACCCAGCTTACTGAGTCGGTCCAATTTTTAACCCAGCAGCGGATCCGCATTGCAATCCGAACCAAATGCCTCCTTCCAAAGTTATAATAAGAGTACAACGATCGCAAAGTTGGACATTTTCTTTTATGTACTCACCGGCTGCGCAGCTGTACATCATCCATACGACGCAAGACAGGTGGACCAGCGCCAGGCGCGCGGCCAGCGGGGCCATCATGGTGACGGAAGGCCACCAGAGAGGCTATTGAACGCAGAAATCACGATGTGGTGCTCCGCAAAAAACAGGTGACGGCCGCCGAACGGAAGCTTGCTCCGGTGCTGCTGCTGCTGCTTCTGCTGCTCGGCCCCCACCCACGTGACTCACGCACCTGAGGAAGAGCGCGTTCCAGTGGAGACGCTCTTTACGTGTGCACGTCTTTGGCTGCGGTAACGCGATATTATTTTGGCCACCTTCGCTCAGACTTTGATTTGATTCGGGATGGGAAACAGTTGAAGAAAGCAAAAAAGAGGGACAACCTTTGTGCATGGTCACTTCAACCTACGTTTCAAAGTGAAGCCAAGTAATGCGTAAAAGTCATTTTTACTCGACATCCGTCAAAGCGGATTCAGCTCATGACAACGTTGGCTGGCAGAAAGAGCAAAAACATTGGGTCACTAAATCAGCTGACATTTTCTGATCAATTGTGTCCGAGCAGCAATGAGCAGGTTGACATGTCACATTTTGGGCTAGGGAGCCAAATGCAGGCAAGCAGGTCTATTCCACAGAAGGAATGTCTTCTTAAAAGGCACTGGCGGTCCTGGACAGTTTTACCAAGGGGATTGTCTCTGGAACACACACGCGCGCGCACACGCACACACACACGACGATGTCGGCTTCACAGCGGCGCAGCACCATTGAATGACCTTGAATGAAACAGTTTGTGACAACCTGAGCATCACTTTACTGGAAAAAAGGGAGGAGGCAGACAAAAGAAAACGAAACCTAACTCACAGCTACATATTAAGGAATCTTGTTTTGTGCCTCGTGGCAAAGTATTTGGGTATTTGCTTGTTGCCACTGCATAATGCCGTCATGCAAGTGCGACGTAAAAGGGAGCCGAATGGTCATTTACACCATGTGCACAATTATTAGGCGAGTGAGCATTTTGACCGTATTATCATTTTCATGCGTACTTTCCAACTTCAGGTTGTTTTAACTTGAATGCTTATTGGTTTTAAGAATATCAGGTGAAGTGTATTTGTGTAAATGTGCGGCCTAAGGAGGTCAACGCCCTATATCAAGGTGTGCATAATTACTATAAGGCAGCGTCTTTTCCTCAGGCAACATGGGCCGAAAAAGAGATTTAACTGACTCTGGAAAGTCAAAGATTGTGAAAAGTCTTTCAGAAGGATGCAGCACTCTTGAAACTGCCAAGATATTGCGGCGTGATCACCGAACCATCAAACATTTTGTTGCATATGATCAAGAGGGTTGCAAGAAACATGTTGAGAAGAAAAGACGTAAATTAACTGCAAAAGATTCGAGAAGAATTCAACGTGAAGCCACCAGGAACCTGTTATCCTCTAGTGTTGTCATAGTTCAGAACCACAACCTACCTGGAGTGTCCAGAAGTATATACAAGGTGTTCTGTGCTCAAAGACATGGCCAAGGTAAGAAAAGATGAAACCCGACCACCACTAAGCAAGAGTCACAAATTGAAATGTCAAAACTGGGCCAAGAAATATCTTAAGACAGAACTTAAGATGAACTCATGAGATGAGAGTGACTCTTGACGGACCAGATGCATGAGCCAGCGGCTGGATCAGTGTCGGGCACAGAGCTCCGTTTTGACTCAGACGCCAGCAAGGTGGAGTCCTGGTATTGGAGTCTTTTCGGGTTGAAGATGGACACAAACTCAACTCCCAAACCTACTGTCAGTTTTTAGAAGACACTTTCTTCAAGCAATGGTACAGGAAAAAGTCAGCATCTTTCAAGAAGACCATGATTTGTGATTGATTGATTGATTGATTGATTGATTGATTGATTGATTGAACTTTATTATCAAAACTTGAAACTTGAACTTTATTCATCCCACAGTGGGGAAATTCACTTGTCACAGCAGCGCATATAAGTGCAAGAATAATCCGAGTGCAAGAATAAAACAAGTGCCAACATTTCAAAAAATGCAGGACAATGCTCCAGCGCATGCATCAAAGTATTCCACTGCATGGCTAGGCAATGAAGGCAATGATGACATGGCCCCCTTCCTCACCTGACCTAAACCCTATTGAGAACTTGTGGGCCCTTTTCTAACGGGAGATTGACAGTGGAGGAAGACAGTACACCTCTCTGAACAGTGTCTGGGAGGCTGTGGTTGCTGCAGCACGGAAAGTCGATTGTTAGCAGCTCAAGAAACTGAAAGACTCCATGAATGGAAGGCTTGTGGCTGTTATTCAAAAGAAAGGTGGCTATATGGGTCACTGATTTTCTTTTTTTTTATTGAAATGTCAGAAATGTTTATTTATAATTTTTGACTCGTTTGATTATTATTCTCACTTAAACAGATGAAAATAAACAAGTGATGTGGGAACATTTTCGTTTTTCATAAGACTTCTGTACACTAATAGTTGCCCAATAATTGTGCACACACAGATTTTCTCCTTAGAAGCCAAAACCTCAGTTTTACTTCATGAAATAATCCGATTGACTGCGGTCACTGTAGTTGTTCAATCATAAAATTAATCCTGAAGAATACAACTTCCTAACCATTGTGCACACGGTGTAGGTGCTCTCGTGAATAAGTGAGTGTATGTCATCACTGACAGAGACAATTGTGGAATCACAGAGAGTGATATTCTAATTGATGACAATTCAGGATAGCTAGGAGACCGTGGCGGCCCTGCGGCGGCGCGGCACCTTTGAATGGCCTTGAGTGAAACCAAGAGGATCACTGTGCTGGATACATTTGTTACCAGCAGCATCTTGTCGGAAATATGTCTGTAACAAATTCAGGCTCCAAGATAAGAGAGGTGCCAGAGGAAAGAAACCGAAACCTAATACACACAAACAAAGCCTAACTCTCGCTCGCACGCACGCGCACACACACACACATACACACGCGCGCACACACACGCATTAAGGAATCCTCTCTTCTCAAATGGAGTGTGTATGTGTGTGTGTGTGTGTGTGTGTGTGTGTGTGTGTGCGCGTGCGTGTGCGTGTGCCTGTGTGCATGCGTGCCTCTCTGCCTCCTCCCTTATCTTGAAGACCGAATTTGATACAGAGACATATTTCCAACAAAATGCTGCTTGTTACAAATGTTGCCAACACAGTTATTCACAGGTTATCTTGTTTCCATTCAGTCATCCAATGGTGCAACGCTGCCGCACGGTCTCCTTGCCGTCCCGAATCTTCATCAATTGGAATTTTACTCTCTGTGATTCCACCTGCCACAATTGTCTTTGTCAGTGATGCCATGCACTCAGTCATTCACGAGAACCTAAATGACCATTGGCTCACTTTTATGTGGTACATGCATGATTGCATCAGTTGACAACAAGCAAATACCCAAATACTTTGGCACCAGGCACAGAACTCATGAAGAGCAACAAGTATCAATTTGGGAATAAATGTTTCCTTAATAGATTTCAAAGCGTGTTTGTTTTTGTGCATGCATGTGTGTGGCTCAGTCAAAGGTAAAGGTAAAGACCCACTGATTGTCACACACAAATCCGGGTGTGGTGAAATTTGTCTCTGCATTTAACCCATCCCCGAAGGGAGCAGTGAGCAGCAGCGGAGCCGCGCCTGGGAATCATTTGGTGATCCAACCCCCCAATTCCAACCCTTAATGCTGAGTGCCAAGCAGGGAGGTAATGGGTTCCTTTTTTATAGTCTTTGGTATGACCCGGCCAGGGTTTGAACCAACAACCTTCCAGTCTCAGGGCAGACACTCTACCACTAGGCCACTGAGCTACATGAGTTAGTGTGCCATTCCACAACTATTAATTTTCACAAAGTCCGCTGTTTCTGATTTTATATTAGCAATTTGCATATCCTCCAGAATGTAATGAGAAGTGACCAGCTCAACTGCTGCTTGAGTGCAAAATAAACCTTATTTGCCTTGAAAATGAACTCCATCATAAAAACACACACACACACACGCACACACACATTTCCACTCCATTTCAGCCCTGCCACAAAAGGACCAATGACATACAGGTGTCGCAGTAACACATTAACCCAGATGTGGCCGTTGATGAGAATGACACTGGAGAACAAGATGTCATGTTTGAGTGACTGGACACTGAGAGGAAGATGGTGCCTGCCACTATTGTTCCTCAACTGTTAGCCGTGGTTACCTGCAATGCAACACATGCAGCCATCATTGGTTAGCACAAAAAGGGCATAGCAAGGATGTTTTTAGCAGCGAGTAACTTTGCACTTTAGCCTATCAAATTTTCAAGAACTTCAGGGAAAGAGCTTTAATTGTTGCCAAACAGGCCCCCTTTTCAGCATGATGGAGCTCCTCATCAAGCAAAAAATCCAAACAAAACGCCTCGAGAACAACATTGAGATTTTGGGCCCTTGGTCAGGAAAACTCCCCAGATTTTAATCCAATTGAGATCAATTTGGGATCAATCCTCAAAAGGTGGGTGGGGTGGACAATCAAAAACCCACAAATTTTGACAAACTCCAAGCATCGATTATGCAAAAACCATCAGTCAGAATCTGATCCAGAAGTTGATTGACAGCATGCCAGGGAGAACTGAAGATGTCTTGAAAAAGAAATGTCAACACTGCAAAAATTGACTGATTACATGAATTCCCAATAAAAGCTTTTGAAATGTGTCTCTTGTATTTACCTCATCATAGTCACTCACAATAAACGCTAGTTTGCGTGTCATCAACTCTATGTGTCCTATTTCAACTCTACTTTTTAATATGAAATGTTGCGTATTGGTGCAAAAGTGTTTTTTTGTTTCTGCAACAGTCTGAAGGGCCTTCTCTTTGGAAGTAAAGACACAAGTCATAAAAGGTTGGGAACTATGCAGATTCAGTAACTAATTGTGACATCTAGTGGCGATAGTTAGGATTTTTTCTAGAATTTTGGGCACGGCATTTTGGATAAAAATGAACATTTATTTTATAAGGTGTAATTGTTTTTTTTAAGGCGGGTAGTAAATCACAATATCATCAATCATAATATTAGTTTCTGCTTTGATTTGAAATTAAATTCCTTTTTTTTAACAGATCTATACTATTATTCTCAAAGGAGGACACAAGGGCGGCCCTCCCACTAGGCACACTAGGCCATTGCCTAGGGCGCCAGTTGGGGAGGGCGGCGCCGCAACCACCCAAAAAAACCCCAAAAATGTAACATGTATACACTGCTCAAAAAAATTAAAGGAACACTTTGAAAACACATCAGATTTCAATGGTGAACATGTTTGGGGGGGGGATATCTATACTGATATGGACAGTTTAATGTCCCAGGAACAAAAGGATGCCACATCTTTGGATGGAAATAAAAGTTTTCAGCCTACAGAGGGCTCAGTAAATACATACCCCAAAAATGATATGGCAGGCTTGTCCATTTTGCCTAAATTAAATTTTTGCAACTCAAAATTCTTTTCAATATCTTGTGTGGCTCCACGAGCTTGTATGCATGCTTGACAACGTCGCGGCATGCTCCTAATGAGACGACGGATGGTGTCTTGTGAGATGTCCTCCCAGATCTGTCTAAGGGCATCAATGAGCTCCTGTAAAGTCTGAGGAGCAACCTGGCGGCGTATGATGGACCGAAACATTATGTCCCAGAGGTGTTCTATCGGGTTTAGATCAGGTGATCGTGAGGGCCATTCAATTGTGTCAATTCCTTCATCCTCCAGATACTGTCTGCATACTCTTGCCACAATAGGTCGGGAATTGTTGTGGATCAGGAGGAACCCAGGACCTACTGCACCGGCGTAGGGTCTGACCATGGGTGCAAGGATCATCCCGATACCTAATGGCAGTCAGACTGCCGTTCTCTAGCCTGTAGAGGTCTGTTCGTCCTTCCGTGGAAATGCCTCCCCAGACCATCACTGACCCACCACCAAACCGGTCATGCTGAATGATGTTGCAGGCAGCATAGCGCTCTCCTTGGCTTCTCCAGACCCTTTCACGTCTATCACAGGTGCTCAGGGTAAACCTGCTCTCATCTGTGAAAAGCACAGGGCGCCAGTGGCGGACTTGTCAATTCTGGTGTTCTATGGCAAATGCCAATCGAGCTCCACAGTGCTGAGCAACGAGCACAGGGCACACTACAGGACGTCGTGCCCTGAGGCCACCCTTGTGAAGTCTGTTTCTGACTGTTTGGGCAGAGACATTCACACCAGTAGCCTGCTGGAGGTCATTCTGTAGGGCTCAGGCAGTGCTCAACCTGTTCCTCCTTGCACAAAGCGGCAGATATCGGTCCTGCTGATGGAATGAGGACCGTCTATGGCCCTGTCCAGCTCTCCTAGAGTAACTGCCTATCTCCTGAAATCTCCTCCATGCTCTGGACATTGTACTGGGAGACATATCAAATCTTCTTGCAACAGCACGCATAGATGTGCCATCCTGGAGGAGTTGGACAATCTGCGCAACTTCAGAAGGGTTAAGAAATCGCCTCATGGTGCCAGTCGTGATAATGACTCTAGCTAAAGCCAACACCTGTGGAAAAACAGTTAAAAAAGATCAAGAGGGAGGAACTTGAAATGGCCGCCACCTGCAAAACCAGTCCTGTTTTGGGGACCATCTCGTTGTTGCCCCTCTAATGTACCTGTTGTTAATCCCATCAACACCAACGCAGCTGAAACTGTTTAACAACCCTGTCTGCCACGTACCTGAACAAAACCTTATCAGAAAAGTCTCATTAAATTCATGCCATACCCTGATAAAAAACTGTTCTTTTAATTTTTTTGAGCAGTGTATATATATATATATATTTTATTTTGGTGGTTTCAACGACCAGAAAATAATTTTTGCTCTTTTTACCAGTAAACAAGCGCCCTTTGGAGGTTGCAGTGTGAAGCCTGGAGTCATGATGATAAAGAGCATTTCCAGTCCGACTAATGAGCAGAATAAAACGAGCAATACACGCTAATCATAATGACCCCACCCTACCGGCCAATAGTGTGCTGTAAGACAGAGCCCCGCGCTCCGAGTGACGTCGCAATATTTGTTTTCATAAATATCCGTGATGCACCGAGGCCGCGATAGGTGAACCGCGAAGTAGCGAGGGATTACTGCACCTCATACCTAAGAGGTTTACAGCCAGTCACTCACACACCACGCCTCGACTGTGCAATGACCACACTGGACAGTGTTGACGTGTTGCTTCTAGCTCGGTTTACTTCTGAACACGGAGAGCACGTTACAGCAATGCCTTATGAGAATCACTAAGCATGCTAGGAATAGTAGTCCTAACTACAACCACATCCCCCACCAATCGACCCTGTCACACAAAAACACATTTACCACAGATGATCATAAAAAATACAGAAACCAGATGATCACGCACGATTCGCTCCACACACAGTATCCCGTGGGCCCAGCCATCTCTCTGGCCACCCACAGGAAGCTGGCACCTCGCAGCAAATTGGGACTTCCTATTTATACCCTATCCCAGAGCGTCTTGCTGTGGTGCCACTTATCACGTTTGTTTTTTAAATCACTTGCAACAAAATCAAACACGCTGCAGGTAAAATTATGTTGTGTCCACCATGATTGCTGTTCATCCAGTAAGAGAGCATCAACTAAATAAAATAGTAATGATTGTGATGTCCACCAATTTAAACATGAGAGACATCTGACTTTCAGTGAAGTGGTTTCTCAGTGGGGTCCGCACAGTTTAAGAAGGATGTTCTCAAAATGATGCTTTGTGTCTTTCTGTAAAACACAGTAAAAGAATTTTTATGGCCATCATTTATCTGCAAAATAGGATTGCAGGAGAAGTTCCATCTTTGATTTTACCAGTATGTCCTCCTGTAGCGTTGAGTCATACATAGCCCTGTATTCTTCCAAGATCTTCTTCAGGTCAACCTCAGAGCGGCTCACCAGCACCCTAATCAGTGTATCTTCACATGTTCCATGGCGCTGTCCGGACACATCAGTCATCCAACAAGATGGTACAAGTAAAGGGCCGTCATGCATAAGCTAAGATTCTACTGTTGTGTCCGTTCATACTACCTCCATAGCTCGGTGAAGCTTCTCAGCAAAGAATGCTGGTGTGCTCCATGCACATTTCACTTGACAGAAAAGAGACAAAATATTGTAGTTTTAGACCGCATCCATTCATAAATCACTGGGTTGCCAAGCATTCTGAGCTGAGGGATCGTGCTTTTTTTCAAACTGTTTCACAAAAATAATGTACTGTATATAGGCCTACACAAGGGTGACCAGATTTGGGTTTCTGAAAAAGACGACACCCTTTTTTGGGGGAGGACCTAGTGGTTAGAGCGCTCGAGTGGCCGGGGGGTTGCTGCTGGTGAGCCCATTGGAGTGGGCACCGGGGTGGGCATGGGGTGTTAGCGGTTAGCGCATAGGAGTGTCCGGGGGTGAGAGCGCCGTAGTGTCCGACGGGGGCTGGGTAGCTGGAGTGCGCGACGGCAATCGAACAAAATCCCGGATCAATTTTGAATTTCCCCCGGACATTTTTGTTTTTGTCTCAAAAGTAGGACGTGTCTGGGAAAAAGAGGACTTCTGGTCACCCTACCAACACAGGGAGCATAGACTAAATCCAGCCTTTAATCAAATACTAATTCTTTGTTTTGAATTACATCACTAAGTGGTGTGTTTACCACATCAGTATATGAACCTTATATATGAATCAACATCTGTAGTGTAGTGTACTCCTGAAAGTGGAGTTGCCAAAAAGGTTATGCTGTACTAGCGTTTTAAAATGATTATTATTGCTGTTTTCCCTGCTGGTAGACTAAAATCAATAACTATTTCACTGAACAGCAAAGGTTAGCGTTTGTGCGCGGATTAAATGGTGATTATTCATCAGGGTTTGTTTCGGGCCGCAAACAGTTGGCCATACATTCGGCAACAGTTTTAATAGAGTCACGAAGAGACCTTGAACAGGTTCAAACATTTTTGCGACGAGAAAAAACTGTTTGCAATATTTTGCAACTGTTTGCAACCTTTTAAGAACACATTTGCTATGTGCGCAAACCGTCACAGCTGTTTGACATTTGGGCTTTACGTTGAGCTTTCTGTTCATATCTTAAATGTTTTTTTAACCCAGTCAACTCAAGAATTCTCTCCATTACTTGATTTTTTTTTGTGTTTCTGTATTTTTCAATTGAAAGTGACATTGAGTGCATGCTCACCAATGTCGAGGAGGCAGTCTTCAATGTCTCCCCTCAGCTCTATGTTCAGAGCTTTAGGTAGCGTCACGTCACTGACACAGGCGTATCTCTGGAATGCTATCGGGCAAAAAGGGGGGGGGGGGGGTTCACGCAATCAAACATCAAATATTGTTTTTGTTCGTGAACTTCTCAGTAACTGCATATTTGCAGTGTTCTTTACTCCACGAGGCATGTTCCACCTGTTCGCCAAGACGGGTGTGGTTCCACCTGTTTGTTGACTTAAGAATGTCTAACTGGTCTGTCAAGCATAGCATCTGAAGCATTCGCGTGCTTTTTAGTCTCACACACTTACTTTTGGAGAGTTGAGGTCCACTGCGTGTAGTCAGGATGTCTATGAAAGCAGAGACGTCGATTCCTTTTGAATTCTCACCAGCTTCAAACAGAGTCTGAATTTGCGCAACACAAATTGAATAATGAACTTGGAATTCGTGCAAAGTTTAAAGGAGGTATTTATCAAACTTTACCTCTGCATCCTTTTGAGCCTGACTCATGTCAACTTCTGTGTTCTCATCTTTGTTTGCTTTCAACATAGCCAGAAGGGCTCTGGTAAAATCACCCTTGGTTTCATCCTTGATAACATCCTCTAGTTCATCTCCGTACTCTGATGGAAAAGTGTTGAGGAAAAAAAAGGGTACGACGAGATTTATTTTCCATCTTTAAAGTTAAAATATAGGATGTGGTAGCTTTGGATGGGAAATGTGTCAACTTTAAAGTGCAGTCCGAACGCTTACTCGGCTGGTAGTAGCTTTTTCAAACTTGTCAACGCATGACAGAATTAACACATTACAACAAAGAGCAAATAGATTTAAGAGTTGATGACACCACCCCAGAGAAAAATCTATATCAGTCGAGCCCAACTTTGAAAAAAATTCGAAGTAAGAAAAAACGTGGTGTATTTGAAAGTTGGTCAGGAGTACAAAAGCTGTCCCTTAAGGGGAACGGTATATCGGATGCACATTTAAATTACCAGCAGTCCAATTGCCCTGTCTCTTTTTTCTGCACGTTAATATTTTGGTTCTTTTTATACTTCATTTTCTCATTTCCTTTACAACCGTACTTCTTTGAAATATTTCCAGAAGCAAAAAGTCAAACCTTCTTTATAGACTCTCTTTAACTGTCTGATCTCTTCATTTGACCTGGTTACCAGAACCTCCACTAGGACATCTTCATCAGTGCCCAGTCTCTGTAGCAATACAATGAAATATTTTTGATTTCTACATTTCAGAGAAATATTTATTGATATGATGATCATACCATTAACTCTCATTCAGTATATAAATATTTTATTTCCATGTGACGAGATATTCACTTTTTTTTTTTCAGGTTTTTTTAATGAGTAAAAAATATTTCAGCGCAAATACATTTGATATTTACCTTTGTTGCATCTCTGATCAGGTAGGCATCGTAGTGGGCTGGCGGCATCAATAAGGCCAGACAGATATCCTCTAAATCGGACCTCAGCGCACGCTTGAGAGCATGATTCATCGACTGTGATATAAGACGAAAAGAAGAATTGTGTGTGTGTGTGTGTATACATTTGTGTGGGCTCCATGCCCATCCCTATACCTAAATGCTATGAAGCAACATTACACTACCTGGCCAGTGGAAGCCTCAAAAACAGCTTTAATCTTCTGTCTCTGTTCATTGTTTCTTTTGACCAAGACTGAAATGATCACATCCTCATCCACACCTGCAAGGGAGAAATTTTGCTTTTCTGTAATTATGTTGCATGGGTGATGTTACCTATAAATTACATGTTGTTAGTCTAACAGAATGGTTGTCCAAGTCATATTTGAACATTTTAGGAAAATGAAAGGAAAGTAAACATACATAAAGATCTGCCTTGAAACCCCTATAGAAAAAAACGTTTTTTTAAGAGCGTGTTTATATTTTGAAAACTAATGTTGTGTTAATAATCTAAGCAATTATTTTGTAAGCCAGTTTTCCTATTTGTGTATAAAATCTCCACAGTGACATACAACAATCCCAAGATGTGAATGCAATGATTTTTTTTTTTACAATTTTTTTCCATTAGATCAGTTATTTGTTAATAAAAAGCAGAAAATTCCACTTTTGATCAATAACGCAGATCATTACTTTTTGTGTGAATTACCGTAATTTTCGGACTATAAATCGCACCGGAGTATAAATCGCACCAGCCATAAAATGCCCAAAAAAGTGAAAAAAAACATATATATGTATATAAGTCGCTCCTGAGTATAAGTCACCCCCCCCACCCAAACTATGAAAAAAAAACGCGACTTATAGTCCGAAAATTACGGTATTTGGGCAATTTAGAATGCATAGAATAAAAAATGCTTTGCAGTTTTTAGTTTTAATTGGATCATTTCCATTGATATAGCTACTGAGCCCAAATCAAAGTGGGATTTTAGATATTTTTTTCCAGACCTCAGCACATGCTTTGCTAGGCCATATTAAATCACCTTCTGCTGAAAATTAGAATGATTGCGAGTTGAAGGAACTCAAATTTGACCCACCCTTAATGAGCTGTCTGTTTAGTTAAGACAATAAACGAGCAGGAGTATTTTTTACGCCCTTTGCATTGTGGCCTATTGTTCAATTGTAATAAAATGTTCAGATTCAGAAGTTACCCCACATACCTTTACTTTCAATGGCGCTCTGCAGAACTGCAGCATCTTTGCTTGCACTGAAATTTGGGTATGGGGCCACTGTTCCGTAAAACACAGGCGTCACTTTTCCTTTAACCTTCAAGAAATGGGGCAAAAATCTTTGTTTTACCCAGTTGCAAGTCAGTCACTGAGTTCAGCATGTCCATTGCAGAACATATGATACGTACTTTAATATTATCTTCCTCGGGGTTTCTGTCATGAATGATATTTTTGAAAAAATCCTTGAAGAAAGACATTTTTGATGAGCAGGATGATCAAAACGGATCTGGAAAAAAAAGAAAGAATTTGATTGAATGAAGGAAGATAATTTCTTCTTGATGGTTAAAGATCTGAGAAACTTACCTGTGGTATTAAACGCGGTCTACACTGTACCTGTAGATTTGAGGTGTGAGAGTTTTGAAGGAGCTCCACCCATCAGATGATGATTATGCAGAAAAAAATCTGCCAGACCTTCCTGTCACCTGAACAAGATGAACCAATCGTCTACTGCCTCACGCACCGCACCCAGCAATCAATTGGTTCTGCATCCCTGACTGGTTGGGTGACTCCTGTACAGGCTTATATTGTAAATAAATGCTTCACCCTTTAGCCAAACTGCATAATTCAAGCAAACATGCAAAAACTACAGGAAGCAGTAGTAACTCAGAAAAAAAAAAAAAAAAAAAAAAACTCTTGCCAGTAAATGCTGATCTGAAACAACCATCAATGTGCTGTTTTCTCATGTGGTTAAACCTGATCAGCAACATTTTTCTCCTCTGTCTGTAGTCAGTGAATTTAAAGGGGCGAACATACAATTACAGCCTATAGTTTTTAATAAACAACCAAACAACACTGCAATTATTACACTTTGATTATATGACGTGCATGAATGCTCCTAATCAAAATGTAGGAATGGCAAAAAGTGAGAAACCTTAAAAAAAAAAAATTTCCTGACAAATTTAATATTTTAAAAAATCTTACATTTCACAAATAGGGGGAAAAACTGAGGTGATTCTTGTTGCTTTATTTTATATTTTTGTTGATATTAGATTACATAATTTCAAAAGTGCTGCCTTCTGGCCTTCTTTGATGCAAAATTAGCAATAATGTCCATGTATATTTATTTGCTCCCCTCACATTTGTCTATTTCTGCCCTGTTTCTCTTCTACAAAGTCCGTAAGGCACAGGTGTCAAAGTCAAGGCCCGGGGGCCAGATACGGCCCGCCACATCATTTTATGTGGCCCGCGAAGACAAATTGTGCATCAAATTCGTGTGTCATTACTAGAATTGCAAATTGTCTTCACTTTTAATAATATCTCTTTTTTTAAATATTTGACCAGTCTTTACTCGTCTGATTTGAAAACGAATTACTTGTCAGTTTTCATTTGTAGCTTTTACTGTATATAATATGAGGTGCTTATACATTTATTTGGGTTGACAGTCATAATGGCCCTCCAAGAGAAGCTATGACTACAATGCGGCCCGCTACAAAAATGAGTTTGACACCCCTGCCGTAAGGGGTTACAAATTGCAATACAAAATACAATACAAATACCAACGCCGTTACGCAATAGAAAACCATTTCACTTTACAATTCATTAAAATTATATCAAGGAATCATACACACATGACACCAAGCAGAGCTAATTTTACTGAAAGGCTCTCGCAAATAAATCCAACAAAGCCATATATAAAAAACACTTCCTGTGTTTTTTATTGAATTTAAGCAGTGCATATTTTAAATAAATGAGATGCATTTTACTCGTTTCATAATAGTTTTTACAGATAAGTAAGTAAAAAGGGGCTAATTGCCATGCATGAGTCAAATTATATAGTCCATGTCACAACCTGTCATGTGGTATCAACTGGTCACGTTGTCATTATCTTGGAGGGGGTCCTCTTCCACGGCCCCGCCCTCGGCCAGGACCGGATATTGGGCCGGGTCCTCTTTGTCCAGGCGGTCGAACTACTGGCCCTCGAGTGTCAGGATTGGATGTTGCAAGTGCAACATCTTTCTGAAGGTGAACACCTTTCCCAGCTGCCCCGGGTTTTGTCTTCATTGGCTTTGGATCTGATGTCTTTTTTTCTGTTTAACAATGACCCATTGACATTTCATTTCCACAATGCAGAAACTAATTGTACACGTTTCTTTTTGAAAAACCTTTGAGTTAATTGAGATCTTTACAGTTTAACTTTACAGGTACAGCAGCAAACTGATACAATATTGCCAGTAACAAAATACATTTAGTAGTTAGCACATGTTTGTTATTGATGAAAATAAATTTCTGACATTAAAATGTTGACTGACCAGGCTCTGGTGGTGGAGCAGGAGGCGCCAGAGAGCGGTTTGGCAGCAGGTCCTCCAAGTCTTTCATAACCTCGTTGGTGCTGTCTGTGTTGTTCCTCCGGTTCTTTTCTTCATCGCGAGCCTAGGAGAGAGGTGTGGATCATAACAGAAAATAGTTGAATCAAATCAAAAGGGCCGTGTGATATAAAGTTGAACTTCAAACAAACTAATCTTATGATTTTTGTGTTCAATTGCTCCTTCATGCTATTCTTTTCCTGTTATTGCGTTGCCTTCTCTTAATGGTGCTGGTGTTAGTCATATTGTTTAATAGCATTTCAATTTTTAAAATATATTTATTTAGATATAATAAGATTCAATGTGTTTCCTATAATCTTCTCCACCCACCATCTGCATCTTCTTCTTCAGATCTAAGTTGGAGTTTTTGTACGCTTCCGAAACAGAGTTCAAATAGTAGATGGCAAGGCTGCAGAGAAAAATAAATTCTTGGTACTTCTCAGCAGTGACAGTAGAGCAAAGGTATTTTTTTCTCAAGCTTTCAGGGCTTCTGTACTCACACCATGAGCAAAACAGCTGGTATGATGAGGCCTGGGTTGGCTACATAGCCAAACAGCGTCCCGATAAAGGCTGGCAGGTCCAGGTCGATCGTCTCAATGATCACATCAAACATTTTTGCTTTCCCACTTCAAAAATCAAACGCCTCAATATAGTACATGAAAAATCCACAAGCTCATATTCCAAGCTTATGTGTTTTTATTTTCTGGCAGTGTTACCTGAAGGGTCCACAATCAAATGAGGGTGGGAGTGTCATGATGGTGTAGACCACAGGCAACAAACTAAGGAAAAGGATGAGGAGCAGCAGACCCATGTAGAAGTTGTTGGATTTGGAAGCCTTGAAGACTCGCTCATGAGGAACATTGGTAGCCATGACGGCCCAACACTGATAGTACATGGACGTCAGCAGGCGGAGTACGTTGATGCCAACCAGTCCGGGAGCATAAAACGCCCCCATCCTAAAACATTCCCAAATGAAGTCAATTAAATGCATCCAAACTAGGGCAACACAAATAATTATTGTCATTGCATATCATATTATATTATACTCCAGAATACGCAGGATCAGAAAAAGTCCATACCAGATCATTCCTTGATTGAAGACAAGTCCCAAGACATTACCACTGATGTCAAACTCTCCATATGACGGCTGGAATGACACAAGACTATAATTAAGTACGAAGAGTTCTGTCATGGTTAACCAGTACTGTGTAGAAGCTCTTTAAATCAAAATGTGTTTTTAATGGTAAAGTGCAATTATTATTATTCAAAAATTTTCAAGAACACCATTTTACAAAAGAAAACCCAGAAAATATTGTGAGGCCCAGACACAATAATATATATATCATAATAATATATATAATATAAGGCCTACTACATATGTCAATATATATAATATATATAATATAATGCCTACAACATGCGTCAATCAAACTCTCCTACATACAGTATTGCCAAATATTTGATATTTTTTACATTTCCACTGGTCAATTTATGTACAAAATCAACAATGTATAGTAAAACTATTTACTTCTGAAGCGAAAATAGGGAAAATTGTCAAATTCTTAGCATTGTAATGCAGTTTCAGTCAAAGTATGCCCTCAAAGCTATTGTATTTGACCAACAAGGTTGTTGTGGACCACTTCTAAATTCGAGTATTGAGACTTACAAATCCGGCTTCCAGGTCCCAGCACCAGCAGTAGTTGAGGAAACGCACAATGACAGCTCTGGCAAAATCACCAATCAGGATGGTGAGGTAGGTGACTTGAATGTCCGACACGGTCAGCTTCACAAATTCCTACAACATAAGTATTTTTTGAAATGAAGAATAGAAACCAACAACATACATAATGTTTATTTCCGGTGAGAATTCTATACATTATGTCATGCTTTCGTAAAATTCATTTGATAAACAGGGCACAATTCAAGTCCTCATATCTGCTGAACTATGAATGGTGACACAGGTACTATTTTAAACTTAAATTTATATTAAGATAATTGTAATCCCAATGTTTTTTTCAGATCCAGTTATGGCATTCACTCAACCAGAAAAGGCGCTTTGGTCATTGCATTTGCATAAACTGAATGCTGTGTCGTGTCATGTGACCAACAGTGCTCACATTAAACATCTTTGAAAAAAAAACTTGAGATTGCAAGCTTTCAGAATATATCAGACACATTTTAATAGCTCAATAGTTTTTGAGGTATTTAAAAACGTGCTCAAAATAATTCTCTATTTTAACCGGATGCTAATTTTAATGTTTTATTGACAGTGGAAGGATTTCTAGGCAACTTTCCAATTAAACTAGCCTGTATAATCTCTGGAAAAAATCCAGAATTGATGCCTTAATTAGTTAAGTGAATAGAAGAAAAATGTACCATCAGAATTTATCGATCTCTTTAAAACCATAACGGTAAAAAAGTTGGTTAGTTCCACACTTACAGATAGCAGACCGAATACATGCAGTTGAGTTATTTAATCATGTATAATCTTTATAATGTACAAGCAGTTTTAATGAAAAAAATATGGATCCTTACTATGCCAACAGCGGTCTCCCAGCATGGTCCTCTGATCACATCAGCGGGGTTCATTGGGGGTGGGGTGGCTTCGGTGTCATTGACCAGGCGTGTGTAATTGGCGTAATATTCCTTCAGAGCCAATATAGTGGCATTCTTTATGGACTGTTCTTCTTCAAGCTGATGGTGAGATGGGATAAGTGAGATCAAATAACGTTGGAGCTGTTTGAGAAGAAATGTGACTGCTGAGGAATGCCGGGTAAAGGTGAGCACACACACCTTGGTGTTGACCTCATCGAAGAGGGCAAACAGGAACGTGTAGAGGTTTCCCAGTAAAAGAGCAAAGATGCGTCCTAGCTGCCACTTGAGGGCGATGCGAGGATGGTAGTCCTCTAGCTCAGCAATAGTCTCAAAAAGAGGAGGACACAGAAGTCCCAACAGAGACATGATGATCTCCAACTGGAGAAAACAAAAAGTATTTCGTTGTTGTCACGATTAGCTTTAGATGTCGATGGTGCGTCGTAGTACTAGTAGGCTACTGTACGTGTGTTTGTGCTTGTATGTGTGCATGCGCGTGTGTGTCGAACAGTTATTCTCACCATTACCTCATTTTTCTCATACCAGCTGAGATCATTTCTGTTGGCAAACTCCTGAGACCTCTTCACCACAAAGTAGATGAGGTATCCGCTTCCTCCGAGGCTGCAGGTGATGAGTACGTTAGCTAGGACCCTGAGGAACCTCCTCAGATGAATGTTCTCATCCTTCTGGTTTTCTTGCTCATCCACAATGGACTCCTGATCTTGCACAGGATCAGCAGATAAGCAGTCACATGTAGTTTGTTTATGTTGCCTATTACTTTCGTCAAACGAGCTTTCTATGGTTACCTTGAAGCTGGTGGTGATAGATGCATACTTGTTGTCTGCAGTCTCCGCGTTTCCAATGAGATAATCCCAGCTGGTGAACATCTTCCAGGCAAAAGTGAACTCTCCATCTTCTCCATCACCGCCACCGAGGTCTGCATTTTTTGCCATTCTGACGGGAGAAACTAATAAATTTTTCCTCAAAAACATACGACATGTTTGTGAGGAAAAATGATTTATCAAAACCGGTCTCAGTAATGTACTTTGAATTATAGGGGTTTCATTATCAAATATTTTCAGAATCTATTATTTCTTGCATTGATCTATATACGTATATATAAATTATTAATTGAATAATCGGATACGGTTTTAATCGCGTTAAAAGCGCGTTAAAAATAACATTTCCCCAATTAATTTTCATTAACCAATTATTTTTGTTTATCTAGTTGGAAAGCACAGGTAAGAACTACCTGCACGGGGTTTCCGCCTGACGCACCTCTGACGGTGCCAACGGGGTAACTGCAGGGTCATCAGCCGGGAGCCACCCTTCATTGATGTTTTGCTCCATTAATCTGGAAACATCTCACAGTGGTGGAGCAACGGCGGGGATGTCTCCCTGCCGCCCCCTGCAGCCACCCCTAGGACCCCTCTTTCCCCCACGACCTGTCCTTCCTACGCAACCACAACCAGATGCTGGCTCTTTCAGCCTTTTCTGTCAGGTCCCTACTTCAGCCTTGTTCCAGACACTCCAATCTTCCTGAGGAGGCACTGGATGGATGTTCCAATGAAACCACTGCAGCCAACCTCCACAGGGTAGATAGTTGTAGACCAATTTACCGGTTGAGCTACGCTCCTACCCTCACTTATGGTCACGAGCTATGGGTCGTGACCAAAAGAACAAGATCCCGGATACAAGCAGCCGAAATGAGTTTCCTACGCAGGGTGTCTAGGATCACTTAGAGATAGGGTGAGAAGTTCGGTCATCTGCGAGGGACTCGGAGTAGAGGCGCTGCTCCTCCACGTTGAGAGCAGCCAGATGAGGTGGCTCAGGCATCCTCAGGATGCCTCCTGGACACCTCTCCGGAGAGGTATTCCGGGCAGGTCCCACCGGCAGGAGACCCCGGGGACAACCCAGGACGCGCTGGAGAAACTATGTCTCTCGGCTGGCCTGGGAACGTCTTGGGATCCCCGGGATGAGCTGGACAAAGTGGCTGGGGAGAGGGAAGTCAGGGCGTCCCTCCTAAAGCTGCTGCCCCTGCGACCCGACCCCAGATAAGTGGAAGCAGAAGATGGATGGATGGATGGATGGATGGATGGATGGATGGATGGATGGATGGATGGATGGATGGATGGATGGATGGATTGGGTTGGTGTTGGTGTTGGTGTTGGATGAATGGATGGGTGGGTGGGTGTATGGTTGGGTTGGATGGATGGATGGATATTGGGTTTATTATGCTGGTATTATTTAGTGGATAAAAACAACTAAACAACAGCGATATCACACAGGTAGGCTTGATGATTAATTGTTTTCTAAAATAAAATATGTTATTTTGATTAAACACAAATGATGAATTAGTCTGCTTTCAAGAAGGATGAGATAAATCAGAGAATTATAACAATGGGGAGAAGATTTGAACAATGTTTCGTTAAAAAAGCCTCTAAATGATTACTTGATTATCAAAATCTGAGCAAATTAATTTAATAAGTATGTTTTAATTTTGGCACCTGCAGTGAATTATGTGATAGCAAAACAATTGGTCTCATCTCTGGTTTATCTCAAATCTGACTTCTCATGACTCACGTGCGGATCACAACCATCAAACTGTAGCCAAATGTTCCAATCCCGACCATGAGGTAGGCGAGAGGCAGCCTAAACTTAAGCAAGCCGATGGTCCTCTGGCTGTTATAGTAGCCATAAAACAGGACGGAATACTTGCAGTATCCCTAAGGGGGGAAAAAATTTGTTCCTTACAGATCTGTCTGCTTTGATTTTAGAGATGATGCTTTCGGAAATTAACGACAGTATCTTCATATCTCAAACTTACATTGAAATCCATGAGGACAGAGTAGTCTTGAGCAGTTGCCTGTTCAGCTCGAGGAACAGTCTTCCTGGGAATGGACCCATATGGAAGGCCCATCAAAACCTGTATTATGAAGGAAGAAACATACTAAAAATATAAATAAATGATAATAAATATAAATCTACACTTGAGTGTTAGTGTCACACTTATTCCTTCTATCACTGTGCTAGATGAGGAAAATACAATATTTGTAGATCAGTACATAAATTAAATAAAAATCATGAAAATGAAATGGGGAGATATTAGAGGAATTGCATTATTTCCTGTCTCGCAGTTGCCACAGTCGCCGTTCTGTACAGATGACTTTTCGATACACTACTGTCGTGGTACTCAAACTGTGCTTGTATAGTATGAACGGTATTGACTGTGCTATTACAACTTCACCTCAGGAATAACCACCAGGCCGAAAGTGAAACCAAACATAACGAGGTTCATCCCGTACATCCAGCGAAGGAAGATGAAGTAAGAAGCTACAGAAGAACCAAAGTGACCTGAGGAAAATGAAAAGAGTTTACTATCTGTACACAAGCAGTCACTGTTAAGCTGTTTAGGAGCAAAGTGAGATCAATAAAGTTTCAATCAATCAATCAATCAATCAATCAATCAATCAATCAATCAATCAATCAATCAATCAATCAATATCAACCACAACTCACTTTCCACTTCTTTGATCTTCCTCTCCCAGGGAATACAGGCTGTTTTGAAGTTTTCAAAATCCCTCTGGAACTTAATCCATTTCTTTAAAAAATATATATATTATGTATATATGTATATATATATATATATATATACATACATATGTGTACAAACAAGGGCCTACAGAAATTATTTTGTTTCCAAACCTTTGTCATCATGACTTTGTAGGCATACCACTTCCTGCCTTTTCCTTTGCCGAGAGCACCTTCAAACTTATCCACAAACTCTTGAGCTTCCCTGCAAAAACACACAGAGGATATAAAAGTCGGGTACTAATAAGTTTGTCTTTGGGCCTTGCTAGCTTTTGCATGCCATTCCAAAACAATTGGGTGAAGGCAAATCAACAAAACGGGAACATTAGAAATAAAAAGGTCAACTTTCATCTCCTTCCTGTGTGAAGTTTACATATCCTTACATTTACATGAATTTTAAGTTCATTAATTGAAGGCTAAAAATTGTGATAGCCCCCAAGTGTAAAGGTGTGTGGAAAAAAATGTGTACGGAAATTTTTAAAAGTGAGAAACAATTCCAAAAACTGAAGTATTGTCATGACCTCCAATTGAACATTACTTCAGGTGTGTGAGCCGCCTCTTCATCCTCCATGGTTTGTTCCTGATGGTTGATATCAGCTTCTTCTTTTCTTCCACCTCCTCCATCAAAAGGGCCATCTCTCCCTCAGACAGGGATTCCTCATCCTCATCGGAGCTTGAAGTGGAGTCAGATGAACTGGGCACAAAGAGGCAGCAGGTGACAATTGCTCTTGGATTCTTACGATAGATAGATCCTACCTTTCGTCTTTCTTCTTCTTCTTTTTGTCTTTTCCTTTGGCATCTCCCTTCTTGCCTTTACTGTCATCCTCCTCTTTTACTCCTTTCCTTCCTCCTCCCTTTTTCCCCTTCTTTCCCTTCTGCTCGTCACTGTCCTCATCACTGTCCAAGGGTTTTCCTCCTTTTTTCTTAGTGGCAGCTCCCCCTCGCTTCTTCTTCTTGGGGCCTTCGTATTCACTTTCATCATCCTCATCTCTGCGTTTTTTGGTTGGTTTCTTTGCACTTGGCCCCCTTCTTGGCCTAGGAGCCTCACTTTCCTCTTCCTCATCGGCTGCTTTTTTGCCACGGGCTCTTCCCTTTGCAGCCGGTCTTCCAGCTGCTTGTCTCCTGTTGCCTCGCCTCCGGCTGGCACCGTCTATTGAGAGTCGATGAGATGTGCAGAGTCAATCGATTTTAGACTTGTGTACATTATACGACCATGAAATGTTACTAACTTACCGTCACTGTCACTGCCATCATCTTCCATATCAATCTCAACTGTGTGATAAAGACAACACGGACAACATTTAGTTGACATAATTGCCTTTAAAAAGCTTCATGTGTGAGATGAAGTTTGTTGAGATATTTTTAGTGTGACAATTTTCCCATCTATCATCATCTGATGGAAATACTCTTAAAATAGTCCCGTGGTAGAGTTAACTAGATTGTGCATAAAGGGGGGAAAAATCCCAGCATGAAATTGTGTCCTCAAGTTGAAGGAATGTTAAAGTGGAGTTCTTCACAGTTCAAAACATACTCCAGCTCAACATCAGATGACATTCTAAGAGCAGAAATGTTCACATTCATCCATCCATCCATCTCACCTTCATCTGTTGACAAATCCTTTTTTCTCGGCATGATGAATAAAAACCAACGGCTGTCTGTGTCCTCTACAGAGGCTTCCTCCCTGCAGCCGTTTAATTCTCCGCCAGCTCGGCGCTGCGCCAATATGCAACTCGGGTATCTCACAATGCCGTCACTATGACGACAGCAGCATGTGATCTGCTCAGGTGTTCCTGGATGTGTGCGATTAAAACACAAGTATTTCCATATTCACATCCAATGTGACATAGCAAATGGCAAAATTGTTTTTTTTCCCCTTCAGATGATTTTATCTCCACCCAGATGTACTATTACAAAGGTGTGAGTCATAGGTGTGAGTCAAAGTAAACCACCATTCATTGGTGAGACACCATTGAAATCTTATGATTATATCCAATTTGCCTAAAGGACCAAAACAGCCCATTATCTTAAGTGCTGCACAGACTCTCACTTGTCCTAGACTACACTCACACACATGCAAAAACACACAAGCAACAGCCAGACAGTTTTAACAATTAATGACGGTTTAGATTTCTAAATGCAGAGACTTGAAACTTAACAGTAAATACCTCACCTTTTATCCCTGATGGTTAATGGACAAACTTCAATGGGTATGAAGTTAGTCAACCTGAATCAGAGTATAACAGGCAGAGAAACATCACAGTGAACAATACAAGATCATTTTTCACATCTAAAATTTATACTCGAGGATGCCTTTTCCTACATTGAAGGTGTGGGCCAAGTGGTCCTGTGTCTTATTATTCAAACACCAAAACGAGAAGCCTTTTTTTACGGGAATATTTTTGACATAAAATATTAAACATCAGTTAACGAGATTTTTTTTTTTTAAAGATAGAAAAAGATTTTCCAATTCGAGTGATAATAATACGAGTCGATATGTAGCTTTATGCCTGTTAAATAGCACAATGGTCAAATAAGTTCTGTTTTATATTTATACGTGTACACAATTTCATTCACACATTATGGTGCAATGTTATTTACGATGTCTCAATGTGTAAAACACTGATGAAAAAGGGCACTTGGACTTGGATACTTAGTGCATCCAAATATGCAGTTTCATTGTGAGGTAATAGAGCTCGGTGTGGAAACGTGACCCACGGCCATGGACGTTCTCTGCAAGAGATCGTATTTCCTCTCTCATGCAGCCCTGGTGTAATAATGACACTTAATGAGCATCTGCTTAATCAGCGTAACTGGATGTTGTAACACCTACACCTGGTGGAGAATCGGTTAACTTACGCATGTCAAAGGGAAACAGCAAGTCAACTCAAAATGTATTTACAATAAGTTCTGATTTTCTTCAGCTGTTACTGGGGTCTTAGTCAGGGTAGGGAATTACGAATAGTTCCAAGTATTGGGCCATATTGGCACTAAACAATTACTGTTTTTTTCCATGTATAATGCGCAAAATTTAACAAATTTATTGTCCTAAAATCTGGGGTGCGCATTATACATGGGTAAAATTTTTTTTTTTACATTTTCTTTTTTTTATCCGGATATCATACGGAGGCCGCCATTACAGATGCGCTTTCTTCTCTGCTGTTCACTTCAAACATGCTCCATACGAACACAATGCTCTCGTATCAGACGCTTGCTCGATCACCTGCTCGTTTGCTGTCACAATGTACCCTACACAAATCCGAAACATTTCTTCGCTATCGAGTTTGCTAGCGCATGCGCAGTGATACTGACCGGCAGAATAACATCCGGTTGTTCCCAAAGATGATCTTTTTTCTGAAATAATTTTACGTTTACGGACTTAAGTAGGAGTCAAAATTTGGGTGCGTTTTATACATGGGTACAGGCTTCTTTCCAGCATCAACATGCCATTTTTAGGGTGCGTATTATACATGGGGGCGCATTATACATGGAAAAAAACGGTAGTCAGAGAGCAAAAAAAAAAAAGTAGCAAAAAGAAAGAAATAAAATAAACAGTTTGACCAGGTAAAACATCCTCACTTTTAGTTGCACTCTGAAAATAAAGGGCCCAAAAGTTACATTGAAATTTCTGTGACACATTTTATTTACATCATACAACTTACTTTGTATTATTGGAAGATAACACACACTGCAGTATATAAATAAAGACATTTGTACAAACCTGCATAACTAAAACAGATTAAAAAAAAAAGGATTAAGCAGCCAGACCCTCCTCCCCACAAAAATGATTTATGAAACGCAAACACTACTCATCCCATATTCTCAGTCAACAACTGTTCACATTTTTCCCCACAAAAAATGTGTTTTGATCAACATCATAGTAATGTAACATTCCCAAAATTGAGAAGATAAACTCAAATTAAAATGGCAGAAACCATTCAAAAGTGAAGTAAAATGGAAACCAGTAGTGGGACCAAACTCTGTCAAAGGCAAAACTAATTATTCAAGTTTAGGCTACTTGTCATATGACAACACAGACACTGGTAGGGGGAAAAAAAAGTGTGTGTCAATTTTCTTTCCACAAGAGAAAGTTTTAGTTTTGTAACATTTTGTTAGCAACATGGATGTTGACACAGACCTGACAGTGACACAAACCTGAAAACACAGAATGCCTTTCTCTGACCATTTCTGATGGGTTTGATTCTGAACGAGGGGCCAAATTTGAGAAGAAAGAAAAGTCTAATATTCACTTTGCTACTCATGCCAGCAGAGCGCAAGCATGATTGGGATGGCATCACTAGCCAACAGCAATAACCCTCTCTAGCTAGCCCAAGCATGTGATCTTCTCTACTATGGAGCACAACAGCTGTCGGGGAAACCTTCAACGTATTTAGAAAATCACTCCCCCCTGCCGCCATCAGGGCCAGCACACGATCAGCAGTGTAGAAAATGCACAAACGGATGGAAACCACAACATGGTTAGTCCTCTTAATTGTTCTCAATCAACTTCTTAAAAAAAACTAAAATCACACACAGAACAACAGCTGGAAATATGAACCAACAGAAAGAAAACCATGGGTAGTGATGGTGACAGTTGAGGTCCATCAAAGAAGGCTGGGCTCAAGTCCATTTTGTGTAAAGCCGATTGATCCCAAAAGTTCTCATATTCTCTGGATCTTGTCGGCGACAACCACAGGGTTCTCTTTGCGAATCTTGGCCGCAGCTTCCGCTTTGTAGTCGTACGGACAGTTGTGCTGGTCTGAGTAACGATGAAAGCCACAGAACTGGTTCCCACAACGGCACTCAAAACCTGAAACCCCATAAGACAGCTTGTTAAAGAAATAGAGGTTGCTGAGAATACATATACTGTACATAATAGTGATCAGATGAGGCCTGTCGAGACAACAGAGGGAGGAAGGTGCAAGACTAGTAAAACGCTGTGTAATCCATGAAACAATTTTACAACGGAGATGGAATATGATTTTGAAATTTATGGACAATGGTAGAAGGAAAATAGAGGGGGAACAGGGACAGATCCATGGGGCATTCCAGTGGAAATGGGTGACACAGTAGATGGGATGCAAATAATTTGAGCCCATTGAAGTAATCTTCCCACCACTTCTGTACTTTTTTCATTTTAAAGAAATCACGGCATGTCACATCACATTTGGACTAATTCAGCCCCCCCCCCAAAAAAAACTGCCGCCTGCGCCATTTTCACAATTTTGGATCAATTTGGGATCAAGATCAACCCAAATGTTGAAGAAAAATAAAATAAAATCAGTCAAAAAAAATAAAGATATGTGATAAATAAATGAGAAAATACAGTTTTTTCCACCTGCTGTAGGATTGGAAAACAGGTTTTTCTATCAGCTCACCTGTAAGGCCAACCTTTTTGCGGCACATAAAACAACGGTTCTTCTTGGGTTTGGGTGGCTCTGGGTCTTGGGAGTCTTCACTGCCAGCAGTGGAAGGATGAATAGTTGTCACTGTCGTCTGACTCCCCACTACAAACAAGCAATGAAAACGTTTGACTTCAGAAAAAAATCAGAGAGGGGACCCGCTGCTTAAGATGTCTCTAAAAGGAATGTAATCCATTGAAAAATAATGTATGACAAGACAGAAATGCATTTTGAGCAGGTCATCTTTTCTTGAAAAGCAAGCTTATTTTGTTTATCATTATAATTCAGCCTGTTTCTGACCAAGTCAAAACAGCTCAAAGGTTATCTTAGAGGATTTGTCAACTCTGAAGGTACTACTGTCTAAGACGGAAAAATACCCAATTCATGTGAAAGAAGAAGCATCCATGAAAGATCATTATTCAAGCTTGTCAGTCTTTTTGCCAGTTAAAACTACCTACAATTTTTCACAAGCAGTTATGTTTTGGAAACTATTTTCTTTTTTTCTTCTTAAAACTATGAGAAAAACAATTAAAATTTGACACCCACTAGAGTCTGCAAGTTCTGCTTTGCTTCCCGACGCTCCTTTGTCCTCTGACGAGAAATTCATCTCAGCCATTTTTTTTGTTATAGAAACTGGTGTTGACATCTCACTGCAATATAGAAACATGTTGAGATTAGGTACACGATGATCATCATAAACCATATTTCATGTTTCACATTTATCTAAGGCAACATGAAAAGTGACGGAATTACCACTTAAACATTTTAAATGCTCTTTGCTTTTCCAACAGAAGATCTTACCTGAGAGTTTCAGTTGCAGCAGCCTTGGCTGAAGCTGCCGCCTCAGCTGCAACCTCTGCTGCAGCCACGGCCGCTGCTGCAGCATTATTCAAGGTGGCCTCTAACCTCTGGATTGCTGAAGCCTCAACCGTGGGGCCACCGCTGCTCCCTGCCGAAGAGGATGCATGACAAAACAATCACAAAAAAACACATGTGTAGTAGCTCTCAACTTGCATTCATGTGCATCCAAATGAACTGCTCGTAATAGATTCATAGTATTCATTTTTGTCGTGGAATATGCCTGAACATACATTTTAAAATGTACATTGCGTTGGCTAAAATGAATCCCAATTCAAATCACCGTCAATTCATGCTCAGCCCTAGTAAACATATACAGCAAAAGTATATTCCTTCATCAATTCATTCTTTTTCTATTTGCAATTTAGAGGGTTGCATTCACCTGACATTTAGATAACCTTTAATTCAAGCCACAGATAGTAAAGAAAACATGTTTATATCAGGTGAGGACAGCATGCCCATGAGCGCAAGCGCTTTTATCCATGCAGGTGGGAACCTTAAAAAAGACACTGTAGGTCTTACCCACAGCAGTCAGGGAACTGACTCCTCCATTGTTCTGTCGTGACAGGTGCTCCTTGTGGCAAACAGAGCACATGCCATTAGTCCTAGGGTTGCCATAGAAACCACAGCCGTTAGCACAGAGCATAGGAGCTGGGCTCTGATTGGTCTCCTGGGCCATAGCGATGTCTGGTAAACTAACCTGAAGAGAAACAAAAATGGATCTTGAAGCATTGTATGTGTTTATAGTATTTAAAAGAGTATTTAAAATGGAAATGAAATTGACACATCTAAGGAATTACGCTGACAAAGCTTCACGATTACTGTTAATGAATGTTTGCAAAACTGGAAATAAGAATTGGTTTTCAAGTCAAATACAGCATCAGGTTAACCAAATGTGAGCAGTTGGTGCCTTCTTCAAACGTAAAACAAAAAACTATTATCAGATGTCTAACAGATTAGTCTGACCGACAGTCCTGTGAGGTGTGTAGATGTTTTCACTTAAGTCATCATTCAGCAATTTTCTTGAGTGGAATACCAAAAGTCTTCACTCACCTACCTTGACTTTCATAAAGTTAATCCATAGGGTTTTACTATGACGTCAGTGCACCCTTTGCAGCCGAAACAGATTAAACTCTTCTGTAAAGTCTCTCCACAAGGTTTAGGAGTCTGGAATTATCCAAAATGGCTCCTTACTTCCAGTGATAGACTAAATGCTTCAGCATAGCAAGACAATTTGGACAATTGCATGTGTCGCACTTCCTGGGAGCAGTTAAGGAATGACCCGTTTCAGTTCAAACACGACTGCGCACCAGTGCACAAAGCAAGGTCCATTTATGAATGGGAGAGTTTGGCTAGGATGAACTTGAGTGTCCTCGACAGAGTCCTGACCAACCTTCGGGATGAATTAAAGCACAGACTGAGGACTGAGGCTTCTCAGTCAATATCAGTGTGAAGAAATGGAATGGGGAAAAGAATCTACTTTTGCTGCGATGTCCCTTTAGTTCATATGCGAGTTAAATAAGGAGTGACTATTTTAGGGAATGAAGTCTGTATGTGCATGTACAATTATAAACATGCATTTACAGCTATACGCATGTGACCTGCAATCACAAGCACCCCACACTATTGTGTGATTCAGTTAGCATCACTGAACGGACGGAAATCGTCAGTAAACCATAATGTGCCAAAAAAAATATCCCTGCGGAGAAACACAATGTACACAAGAAAACCAGAAGTGAGAATAACATACATCAACAGCGAAATGCTCAAAACATCGAGACAAAGGCCACCATCCCACAAAATGTACTTGTAACCTGAAAACGTTGACAACTCAGCATGCTAACACTAATCAAGAACACAAGTAGGTTGTCTACCTGCTTCCCTTGGTTAGAGGTAAAAATTTAACACGTTTGCAATCACAGGTAGTCGGCCGATCAGGCCACAATGGTGTCACTTGAGCAAATCCACTGAGTCATGCTAGCACGCTATTGCCTGTCACCAACAGTTACTTTTTCCGAGAGGAAATCTCTTATAGATGTACATAGCGCAACGGACATGCAGATATAGACATAGCTTATCGTGCAAGGCCCAGAACATGTAGTTTACACGTATTTTGACACAACTTTTTGTCCCTGGTAGCTAGTACGCTAACGGGGGTTAGCCAACAGTATTGCGTGGAGCGGCTTCTCGTGATTTTAGCTAGTGCCGAAGTGAACAGAAAAGCTTTAGCGTCTCACCTTTAGAACTTACAAATAAATCTGACAAAATGAATATGCCTGCACTCGTGAAATATAAATAAAATAACTCTTCCTCTCTTTCTAGCTTGAAATACGAAAAGAACTAAGCAGACTATTCCAAAAATCTCTGAATATATACTAACACTGTGTCAACGAGGACAATGTATTATAGTTAACTTTAACTTCACAATAATTTAAGTGTAAACGGTTAAACCAACTTAAAAAAAAATACACCAAACAAGCAAGGCTAGCTTGCGCTCATTAAGTTTACTTACCGCCTATGTAAGATGATTGTTGGTTTTCTTTTGAATAATGACTTAGTTGTTGGTGCACAGTACGGGCCGTCTTTTTTGCGTTTTTTTTTTCTTTTTTTTTTTCTTCTTCTCAACGTCTGACACAAAATTTGTCTCCTCCACTCAGGCTAGCGCCCTAAGCGTCCTAGTATGAACTGTGTTGCTGATCCAAGGTGGCATCTGTTTGGTTACATGTTGCGTTTAGGAACTCCGCTTCCGGTGGACGTCATGGAAATAGTGAACGCCTGACTGAGTGGAAGAAGTGGTTGTGTTCAATTGTACTATAAATAAATATTCCATAAATATTGTTGTTGGTGTACCTGATATGAACCGCTTTATTCTCATGAGGGTAATTTTAATAAATTATTTGCTGCGTTCAATAAATTTTTATACACTGAACTTTCTTCTAAGTTTCTTATAACTTCCATTCATGAAAATAAACAATGCTTCCCAAATTGTATTGATCTAATGTGGAAGGTATCAAGAATAATGGATTAATCGATCGTTTCTTTCAATTGGTTAAAATTGCTGCTGTATCAGAATCGGAAACTTTTTCTGCTTGATTTGGCCCAACATTTTTGAAAAATCTGTCTGATTGAAGAGAATTCAAATGATAGGGTGAGATGGAAACATATGGTTCGCTGTGGCGACCCCTGAGGGGAAAAGAAGAAGAAGAAGAAGAAGCATATCCTGTTTTGTGCTGTTCTTAATCACATTATTTAATATATTGAAATTAGTTCATTTATTTTTATATTTCTATTTGTTTTTTGTGTCCTTAGTTCGGTATAATATATTTGATGAATTCCTCATAGCGTGATATATTTTCGAATCTACTTTTTCGTATCTACTAGCCCTTTTGCAACGCAATGATCCCCATAATGTTTTGGTTTTACTTTGTATTACATAATTAGACATTTTGTGGGGGTGACGTTTTGCGCGAGCAGACGCCGCCATTGAAAAACATACAAAAATAATTTCTACACAGGCACCACAGGGGAGCGCAATTCCGAATACAAAGGAGGGCGGTCAGATAGCCAATCTGTATGTATTTTCTTCTCACAGTCAAGATTTCGTTCACAAATTATAATTTTTTTATTAATTCACATTGATTTCTGGAAAACTATATTTGGACCCTTTCCCTGGCATAAAGGTTGCACCAAAACCTCGGATCCTCCTCTTTTTAGTTTTTTTTTCATCCAAATATCCAGTCCAAAACGAACGCACCAGCCGTATTTTATTTGTGTTGTGCTTTATTCCTCTTTTTTTTTTTTTTGTAAAAACTGGATTTCGTTTTTTTTTATTAAAGTGTTAATCATAGATACGATGATATCCTCTGTTTTGATATAGCCTAAAATGATTTAGATTTTGTTTTCCAACATATAGCATTCCGTTGCGGAAAAAACAGGAAACGGAAGTGGAATTTCAAAGATCCACGTGACCATCGAAATTTAACGAGTATTTATTATTTACGAGGTATCTTTTAGATTTGTATTTGATGTCAGGCAGGTAGGGTATGTTCAATTGTGCTCTATGTTTTAGTGTTTTTATTACTCTTATTAAAAATTATAACGTTTTTGCTAGTGGCACGGAACACATTGAGTACAGATGCGTTAGACCAATCACGTCCTCCGACAGTTTAAGCCAGCCAATAGGCTTGCAGTGCGCAAGGATTTAAACCAAGACTCCAAGTTAGACTACAGTTCATGCTTCAGTCTTTGGGTCACAAAACTGCGTCTTAGAAGCAACGGTCTTTTAATAATGGCCTTTCGTGCTACAAGAGTAAGTCAAATGTAACTTATTCAGAATGTAAGTCTTCTATTGACGTGGTACCGGCTTTATTTTAGGTTGATCTTTAACACGTCCGTGCTAAATTTGATGCATGTTCTTCTCCTGATCAGCAATTTTATTCATTGTATTCTTTCGCAGTTCCAATTTAATGTCGCCACGATCAACTTTAACTTTGTTTTTAGAACCGCTTGGCTTCCACCAGGACGGAACTCGCTGTTAAGACATGCTCCGTCGCCGCTCCCACGCTCAAGACGCGAGCCGCTCTTGGGGACATTGGTAATGTTGCAGCTAAAAAAGAGTCTCAGAAGAAGGTAATGTATTTTCAGAATACAAGGAACTTCTTTTATTGATCGAGGAACTGCCAAACAAAAGCGTTTTCTAACAATGACTTTTGTGACCCACATATTTAAAAACCAGCAGCCATTTTATAAATGCCCCCCCCCCCCCCGAGAAATATATGTATCATACCGCAGTTAAGATACAAGTTTGAGTGTCGTATGTGTTGGTTGATTGCATGTTCCTTTCGATATGAAATGTATTTTGAGCATATGTTAATTGCATCTAGTGTAATATTTGCTTACCTTATCCATCACGTAGGTGGTTAAAAACACAAAGGTTCCCGTTGTGACTAAAAAGGCTGAGCCCAAACCAGACAATGTTCCTGTGGAACAGGTACAATTTTATAATTGTAATCTGTGTACCTGTTGAACTGCTAAACCACCTTCATGACTGTTTTAGGTGGTGCCAGCGTCTCCGACTCCAATGGAGACTTCAGGCTGTGAGCCAGCTGACTTGTGTCAGGCATTTTCTGATGTCATTCTGCACAATACTATCAGGGATGTTGATGCAGATGACTGTGAGAACCCTATGCTCTGCAGTGAATATGTGAAAGACATCTACAAGTACATGCGTCAGCTGGAGGTGAGAAATGTGCAGATGTTGTCTGTTGCTTAATTGGATCTGGGAAAACCTTGACTTGGTTAAATGTCACCAATGGTTCAATTTCTTTGAATTTTTAAAGCTAATTTGACCAGAGGTTTTAATAAAATAGTTTAAAACTGCACTTTCATACTCCTGAGAAAATTGTTTAAATAGACTTTCTGGTAAGGCAATTGGTTAAAAGGTTTTAATGTTGAACTTGAAAGATGATTTAAATAAATCTTAATGCATTTTGTAGCTCATCAGAGTTAGACGTTAGATCCCTACTACTTTATAGCTGTAGCGCTTTATACATGGAGGTATACAATGCCTTGCCTTTTGCAAAGACGTCAAGTGTCTTCTTCAGGCTGAGCAGAATGTCCGAGCCAATTATCTTCAAGGCCAGGAAGTGACCGGAAACATGCGGGCCATACTTATTGACTGGCTAGTCCAAGTGAGCCTGAAGTTCCGCCTGCTGCAGGAGACCATGTATATGACTGTAGGAATAATTGACCGCTTTCTTCAGGTAAATGGTCATAGAGGAAGTCCTTTGTGAGACTTCAAACAAAATGGCTGATGCTAACAATTTGTTTTCACGTTGAAAGGACAACCCAGTCTCAAAGAAGCAGCTGCAGCTTGTCGGAGTGACTGCCATGTTCCTTGCTTCAAAGTATGAAGAGATGTATCCACCAGAGATCGTTGACTTCGCCTTAGTGACAGACCAGGCTTACACCACTGCCCAAATCCGAGAAATGGAAATGACAATCCTGCGTGTGCTGAAATTTCAACTCGGTCGCCCTCTACCCCTGCAGTTCCTCAGGAGGGCCTCAAAGATTTATGAGGTTTGTTGCCGTATGTATATTTATTAAAAAAAAAAAAATCTGATGGGCTAAAATATGTAACTCTCCGCACGTCTTCACTAAGGTGACTGGAGAGCAACACACACTAGCAAAGTACTTGCTCGAGCTGACCATGATCGACTATGAAATGGTTCATTATCCGCCTTCAATAGTAGCAAGTGCCGCTTTGGCTCTTACACTCAAGCTCTTGGATGCAGGTGAATGGGTGAGTGCTGCTTTAAAATCAGGGTTTTGTGGGCCTATTGGTATAAAATATCATTTAAATTTTATTTATTTTTTTTTTCCCCCGCAACCCTGTGAATTTAATGTCCTATTTCCATGTCACTGTGCTTGGGAATCAGTGGTCAATGTTAGACTGCATGTTAGGTTGTTTTTTTTTTCTCTCCCCCTGTTTTCAGGATGCGACATTGCAGCATTACATGGAGTACACACCAGACAGTTTGATTCCAGTCATTGCACACATTGCCAGAAACGTCGTGAAGGTGACTGAAGGACAAACTAAGCATATGGTAAGAGGCTGCCTTAAATGTCCCAAATTTCTTTTTTAAGATTAGAATAAGAGGTTGCTTTAATCTGACTTTGCAGGCTGTCAAAGACAAATACTCTACCTCAAAACAGATGAGGATTGCAACCATCCCGCAACTCAAGTCTTCTGTAGTGAAAGATCTTGCGAAGCAGCTTGCCCAGTGAGCTCGTACTTGTAATGTTATTTTGTACAGATGAGACCTTGTAACAAATGGCCTCTAAAGCTTTTTATCCCTTTTACGCTGATTTTAATCAGTTTTAAATCTGTATGAAAGTGTCTAGGTTTTTTTCCCCCCGTAACATTAAACTGATTGGATGCAGGTTTAAGAACAATACTAAACTCTATATTGGCAATTCTAACGTGTCTGCTCTGAAAGACTATTTTTGTAGATTATGCTTTAAAATGGTCACATTTATGCTGCTGTTCAACTTGTTTACGTTCTGAAATGTGTTGATTAAATGTATTCACCAAAAGTTAAATATTCTATTTATTTTTTTTAACTCCAACTTTGCACTCAGTCATATACAGCTGTTAAATTTACATGTGGAAATGCACTTTGAATATCCTACCAGCAGAGTGTACTATTTACTTTTTTTGTGGGGGATTTTTCCCCTCCGCCTAAAACGCCCAGCGCTGCGAGAATGCATGTAGTCATTTGTCGCACATAAGAATAAATCAAAATTACCCTCTGGATTCTTAAAAGTCCACCTTCCTGGCTACTTTAAGAAATTTATTTGTGCTTAAACGCATGCATGACAAGGCGGTGCTCATGTAAATTGTGCTTCCAACAGTCAAGCGTTTTCACTCTTGGTATCCTATAGAACCCTGGTGGTCTTTGAGCAAGACTTTAAATTCAATGTAAATTGTGTGCCAGATGTTTAAGTCGGGACGGGGCTTGATAAGCAAATTACTTCCACCCGCTTTTTTGACAAGTCATGTCAAATGGAACTCTAATGTATTATGTACATGCCGAAATAAACAATTCAACTCAAACTTAATTTTGCTGGCTAGGCATCGCAGTTTATGGCAGAATCTCTTACTTTTTCTGTCTCAAGGTTTTTTTTTTATTTTTCTCAACTGTCGCAAATTTGAAAAAGTTCCTCTCTCCAGCAGCCCTATTGAAATAAACCATCTGTGAGAATAAGTACAACTCCCGATTTGAGGCCATAAAATGTTTTAGCAAACAGTGATTACTGAATGCTAAATGACTTTTTCCACACGTCTCAGTGGGAGAGTGATAGTCTCCCAACTTAAGTGATGGGTTCAACCCTTAAACCTGGACTCTATGCTGTTGCACATTTGCTCGCCATCCATTTTGAAGCAGAGAGCAACTTGGGCAATTGATGCAAAGGCTTAGCAGTCTAAAATGCTAATGAAACAGTATTCTCAACTTTTAATAGAATATGTAATTTTGATTTTACATAAATACTGACCCTCATATTTCTGTGAAATTGAGACGATTCATCAATACCTGAAATTACTGCTACTGTTTCCAAATGTTCACTAACGTTTCTAAGAATTCATACAGTAATGTCCAAACGCTGGGAAAGCTATTTTTAGAACAGGTTTGCAGGTGGGGTTACACATACTTCTGTAGATTGCCATTAGTGCAAATATGCCAGTATTTAAACTCATGCTGACAGTTCTGTAAATGCATTACATTGCATCTGGTTGGTTTCAAAAGCATTTCTGCTATATAGAAATGAGAACTTGTAGCATTTAAAACGCTTTGCAACTTTACACTACTTCCAAAACCTCAACACTCAATTGGCTGAAGCATTTTTTAAGCTAATGGATAGTACACTAGTGACGGTGTATCCTTATGATCACAGCTGAGACCCTGGAGGTATCGTTTGACCCCAATCCATCCCACAATTCCCTGGAGCCCTTCGGAGAGCCTTTCTGAGCAGGAACATCTGCCGTATACGAGCTAAGTCACTGTCTTCATCTGGCTAACAAGACCATCACTCACAGAAGGTTCCCTGGCTAATAGCTTGATGGCAGTTTTGGCTGAGACCTGAACCTTTTTGTGTTAAGCTTCGTTGTTCTAAGTTGTGATATAGTCACATCTAATAAGATAGCCAGTTTATTGACTTGCAACAAAATTGAGAGAATTTGATTAAATTTAGTGAAAAACTAAAAATGGGACTGTTCTAAAAGCACAACCTCCCCCTTTCTTGAAAATCCACTGAAGCATAGAACCGTCTGTTGAATTCCACAATGTCACATCATTTGTCTTGGTTATTCTTTCAAACTTACGGATAATGCAAATAATTCGTGCTTGGAAACTGAGGTCATGACTGTGCAGACATATCAGTTTACAAGAGATTCTCCCTTCAGCTGCTCTCTAAACCATACATTTGCAGCTGCCACTTTTTCCTGCTCACTCAATGTTTCAGCCATGTGGCTCTCATGATTGAGCAACCAATGTACACTGTGCAATTCAAATGCTAAACATAAGTGCACAAATGCTAGAGTGTTTTACATAAATACATTTTTTTAGCATTTATGAGTCCATTTTTTCTTTAAACAAATATTTTCTCATGCATCCTCCTAATTATGGAATCAAGTCGCGGGGCGGATTGGACATCTGGTGGGCCGGATTCGGCCCACGGGCCAACAGTTGATGATCCCGAGTACTATGTACAGTGTTATCCAGGCCAGCTTGGCCTCGTCCCTGCACCATGAAGAGAATAAGAATGTTACGTGATTAAAATTAAGACCTTTTGTTATTTTTCTGGTCTCTCTTCTGGAAAAAAATAGTTGCCAGAGGGGTCAGATTTTCCAGATTTGGTCCTCAAGCTTTGTCCAGGTCTGTTCTTGCCAATGCATGGGAAGAGTCAACATCTTGTTCAGTGCCCCTTGCAGAGCCACCTTTTGCCCTTTGCAGGTTTAAACTCTCTTTGCGAGAATTTGCTAGTCAGCATTAGGGTACACCAAGATTGAAATTCTTCCTTCCAAACCTCTCGAATACCAGCAATTTGGAGATCATCAGAGATCGGTCTCGAACATCTGAATCTTGCTGTAAACATGGCCCGAAACGGCCGAGCCCTCGAACAAATGAACCGTTCAAGGAGCAAATGGCCCTGTCTATCATTTCTCATGTCTCAATTCATGAATGACAAATTCAAACAAACGGACAGTGCTGTTAGCATTTCTGAGGTTCTTGTGGCAGAAGACAAAATGCAAGGAATGAGGTCTCGTGGAATGGAGTCAGACGTAGCACATATAAACACAGTGGCATTTATTTCTACAGCGTATAGATTTTCAGGTAAATTCCATGTGCTTGCCAAACTTTTGGAATCCTTTACTTTTGTGTGTCTTGAGGGAAACAAAGAATCCACTGTAACAGCAGAGTGCTGGAATTAGACTTTTTGCCAGACATCTTAAGCCTCTTCATATTTGAGTATTTGCTAACAGAAAGTAATCTTTAACATCAAGGTTAAGCTAACATTTCTTGGAATGTCTGATGGCAGGGAGATTGTTAAGAGTGGCAAAGAATACTATAAGCTAGAATGAGTTTTGTTTTTTTGTTCCCGGTAGCACCCTACACTGATGCATATATAACTTTTGGAGAGAGCAAAATGCTTACAAAATGTAATGTTATGGAATCAATAATTTGAAGTACTTTTATATGCATAATGGTTGTTGTCATGACTTTGAACTTGCCAACAGTTAGATGGCTAAATTCATTTTTAATTTGACCTTTAAAGGTCCCTGTCCCTTGGCCTCAAGATCCAAATTTTTACTGATTGATGAATAACAGGTCAAAATGAGTCTGCAACATGGCATAAATTTGACATCTATGTGCTTTGTCGAAGTCAGAATTCTGACTTTAAAGTGAGAATTCCCACTTTCTGAGTTTAAAGTAAAAATGTTGACTTTATTTTCAGAATTCTGACTTTAAAGTGTGAATTCTCACTTTATTCTCAGAATTCCACTTCAAAGTCAGAATTCCCACTTCAAAGTCAGAATTTCCACTTTAATGTCAGAATTCTGAGAATAAAGTCACAATTCCCACTTTAAAGTCAGAATTCTCAGAATAAAGTCAAAATTCTGACTTCAAAGTCAGAAAGTGGGAATTCTCACTTTAAAGTCAGAATTCTGACTTTCTGAGAATAAAGTCAGAGTTCAGACTTTAAAGTGGGAATTCTCACTTTAAAGTCAGAATTCTGAGAAGACAAGTTAGAATCCTGTCACCCCCCCTCTTCTTCACTAGCCCTAATCCTCTTCCGTAGAATGTATATAAAAAGCTAAATTAAATTCTAAATTTTATGATTTAATGGTCATTCCAGTTTCGAGTTGTTTCCATCTTGTCGTAACAACATTGTTAAAGTAATTTGCCTTGGTACCCATCCAGGCTGCATGACTCTGCTTCTGATTGATGTCTTTCCATTATCCTCTTGCTGTTTTACAATTTTCTGAGTGAACACACGCTGCATGACATATTGTTTTTGTTGTTCTTTTGTTGGCCATTAGATGTCCTTTCTACAAGCAAGAACTCCCTCACAAGGTCCTTTGAGATTACAATCAATTGCGCAAATATGAGTGCACCACATGGTCAGCATGTCAAAGCAGCCAATTTTCTTCTTCAACATAACAGCAGCTGCCAGCTTTTCAATTGGATTTCAAATGATCCAAACTTACCTACTTTGTTGTGCCATTTGAATCACAAGAGTGAAAAAGGGTCCTCATGTGTTAACTTTGCATACAATGAAATTGTGATGAATGGTGACAATGTACTAGCTGAAAGAAACAAACAAAAATGTTGAATCATCAAACACTTGATAGCGGTTTTAAGCTTGTAATGTCTTTCTGATATGATAATGGTAATGAACATTCATCCAATGACGCTGAGGAGTGTCTGGTGGTATCTTTAATGTGCTGTAATCAGACCTGAGCAGGCAAGCCAGACCACCAAGAAGACGTGAATCCTGAGTGGTGATAAATCCTACAATGGCTTGGAGGAGGGGAGAGAAGATGCTGACAAACAGTAAATCAACTTCTTGCGTTGTTTGGCCATCTTCATTCTAGTCTGCATGAGACATGGGGCTTGACGCAGCCAATGGATCTTTGTGGTGTGCATCGTGTCTACTCGTTCCAGAGATTATAAAACAAACCGTCCAGGAAATATGGGAATAGTTTCCACTTGTATGGAATGCCCTTGAAATTGTACAATTTTGAATTCAAACATCTGAATAATGTGTCTCTAATGTTAACCAGAGATTTTGGAACCGTCATGGGGATGTCACAAACGTCACAAGTGATATGTTCCACTTCCAGCCTTTAGCACTGACAGAAATTGTTGCAAACTTAAAACAATTTAAAGCTTAACCACCAGTGTACTACAACAAATTCTGTACAGGTTCCACCGCTACCTCTTTTTTTCCATTCATCATGTAAGATTTTAGGATTTTAGTTGGCCAGCATATTGAATCGGTAATGTGCGGAGGCCAATGAGTATACAGGTTTACAAGAATTAAATCCTTATTATAAATGTTTGTGTTGCTTGAACCACATATCGTAGTGTACTGCTGTTTATATTAACAGATACCAAACTTGCTTTATATTCATAATTCTCTGGGTAACCTCAATATTAATAATTCTCTGGGTAAAATGGTTTACCATGCAAACATTATTTCTTCTACTTAACGTAATGTTTCTCGATATGTACATAATTTCATCTCTATTGTGGCTAAAGGCAAAGCATGAATGCACGATTGACAAAGGTGAATCGAATACAATATATTAATGGGCCATATACAAAAATTGATGACCTTTTATGAATTGCAGCATAAATAGCCTTTTACGTGGGAACCAGGCATCAGTCATTTTACTTTGGAATTATTTATTTTTATTTTGGAAAATTTAGCACTTCATCGGCCACATGCACACTGCGAGGACATAACAGATGCACAGTTATTGATTGCACTGGTCAATAAAGACCAGTTTCCTCTTGGGCTATTGTACTAATGCGCTTAGGGTGAATGTCACAGCAAACATTGTAGCCCAGGTTATAAAATGCACCCGAGTGCCTTAATTATTCACAAGGCCTCCCCACCAGCTCTGGCCCTCCATTAGAAGCAGAAGGAGAAGAAAGACTACGGGGTGGGCAGCCAGATGCATGAGGATGATGTCACTTTTCCCTGTTAAAACCAAGCAAGGGCACCTGGGACTGAATGATGTACTCATGGTCATGAATCACAAATTTACCAGGGATGTCTCAGAGAATGGTGGTCAATTCAGCTGCCGAAAGAAGTAGTAAGAAGAATGGACATACAGATTCCCATGTTGTCATCAAGTACCATATTTTCCGGACTATAAGGCACACCTAAAAACCGAAACTTTTCTCAAAAGCCGACAGTGCGCCTTATATATGGACCAAATTACTAAATTTAAACTGGCCCGAAGCATTGTGTCATGAAATCAATCATAAGTGGCCCGCTGAAGACTATCAATCATGAATCAAAAAGAGTATGGATCATTATTTTGTGATTATAAAATAATTTGGTGCGTCTGAAGTTGAAATAAAAAAGATCAAATGGAGAATGATTTGATTTGGATTAAAAATCTGACATGATGCATTAATGGTGCACCTTATAGTCCGGTGCGCTTTATATAAGGACAACGTTTTAAAATGGGCCATTCATTGAAGGTGCGCCTTATAATCCGGTGCGCTTTATATTTGGACCAATATTGAGCCACTACGGCAGGCATATCCAAATATATGGACTTATATATGGACAAAGTTTTAAAATGGGCCATTCATTGAAAGTGCGATTTATAATCCGGTGCGCTTTATATATGGACCAATATTGAGCCACTACGACAGGCGTGTCCAAATATATGGACTTATATATGGACAAAGTTTTAAAATGGGCCATTCATTGAAGGTGCGCCTTATAATCCGTTGCGCTTTATATATGGACCAATATTGAGCCACTACGGCAGGCGTGTCCAAATATATGGACTTATATATGGACAAAGTTTTAAAATGGGCCATTCATTGAAGGTGCGCCTTATAATCCGGTGCGCCTTATATATGGACAAAGTTTTAAAATGTGCCATTCATTGAAGGTGCGCCTTATAGTCTGGTGCGCCTTATAGTCTGGAAAATACGGTAGTCAAATCACAGATTGACATGTGACATCAACAAACAGACAATTTCATGCGGTACTCAGAAGTCTTAAAAGCACACACAAAGAAGAATGGCGTGTACAGTTTCATTGTTGTGTGGAAGTATTTCCAATTTCCTGCCAGACTGACGGTCATTTCTGAGAAGTGCTGCTGTAGGATGTGACGCAAAAACTGGAAAATCAACACAGTTTGTAACACAGACAGGAGAGCGGCGCAGTGCTATGAAGCAAGCGGAGAAGACTACACGGATGAAGTTTATAGTCTTACTTTCCCTATAGTGTGTGTGCGGAAACGAAGTTGGGAGAAAAGTGCATTTTAAACCGAATGGCACAAAGCCAATGTAACCATTTGAACCCGTCTTTGGTGATTTTATCCTTTTTTTTTTTGGTTTCCAGGGAGAAGCCACTCATCAGACTCAACGTTTGACTTATCATTTAAACCGACTGGGTGGGATTCAATTAGTAATGGACATTGGAGACCCCTTTGGCGCCAGATGTCGCAGAACCGTTTGACCACGCTATATTAGATATATCTTGTGAAAGGACACACACAAAAAAAGATGGCTCTAATTAGGTTTTCGAATCAGATTTCATCTGGTGAGTGCCGGTCATTGTCACTGCACTAAATGTAATAACAATTACCGACAAGCTTTATTACTTGAGACAGATGGTGGGGGAAGTTCACTTTTAAGTAAATTGGACACCATTAAAATGGTCCATTCGCTCACCTCATTTAACTTTGCCACCAAAGCTATCTATGTTTAAAATTGTCATTTTATGCTCTGGCATAATTTACTCTAAATATCGCCATAGCCAAACCTCTCTGCATCCCATAGTTCAAGAGCATTTCAGCTTGGACATTAGTTACCAGTTTTGGGATCTGTTTGGTACTGATTAACTGATGGCTTTGTGTCTTGCAGAAGTAACAATGAATATGCTCTCTCTCAATCCTCTTACCCAAATACGGTATTGACAGTCAAGCGATGACAAAATTCCTTCCTGGAGCAGTGTCACAAAAATAGCCTGTGCTCTCTTTTGTTGTGGGAGATCTCCATTTAAGACATTATTGTCCATGTAGGACAATTTTTTGTGCTTCCTTACACAGTCATTAATGACTCACTTGAATTACCTGTAATACATAATGGACAAATTACAAGCTATGAATTTTGTCATCCTCAGTTTAATTGCATTCCCTAAACCAAAAAGATGCATTCCCAGAAAGAGATTATTTTTCCTGATGACTCTTCAAGACAAATGGCTATTCTGTTTGCTGAGCCAGTCGACTCATAGAAAATCAAGAATCTCTCTCTCTCTTTCTCTCGCTCTGCAAAAATAAAGATTGTCTGCTGGTTATTCTGGTCAGACTATGTTCGCAAAAAGTGGAGTATTCCCTTGACCGTCAATCAAGGGCATTTTTATAAAGTGTGGAGTGGTTAGAAATAGATCGAAAGCCAACAAGACAAAGATGTGTGAACAATGATACTTCTCATAGTCCTTATCACTTATCTTGAGCATGTTTCCAGTTCACTTGTCTGATTTAGAAAAAAGTCACAATTACTAAACACACAATACACAAGGCAATTATTAGAGTACATAGGTTTTAATCTCAAATGTGCAATGATGTATGTGGATGTGGAAATACTACAATTCAGCACAAGGCAATAAAGGATGGCGTTTCCAAATTGTGCTAGACTTCCCAGCATGGCCGGTACACTCGTCCCACCATGCATCTCATGGTGTCCCGCCTCAGGATGGGGAAGTTCAGGTCCTGGTTGTTGTCATCAGCTCGTCTTTTGTAGAGGGGCAGTCCATTTCGCAGCGCTCGCAGGTCACGCCAAAGACTCGGATCGGCAACAACGATGACCCGCTGCCCTCTTTTTTTGCCCTCAGCCTCGCCGCGGTTGTTTTCTGTCACCTCCTCGCTCAGTATGGAGGTGAATGCGTCCTGCTCCAAGGAGTTGTCTTCAGCCAGGTCCACAGGCGACGTGCCAGAAGAGTGCAGCATGAGTGCTGCTGCAAAGATGATGCACATGAGGGACCGTCGCATGGTGAAGATCTTTTTGGAGACCGCTTGGCTTCAGGAACGAAACGCTCTGCAGATGTCTCGATTTCTTGTTGTGATTTAAAGATCTTGGGATGTTCTTTTATACCATTTGGGATACGTAGGATTGTCCATGCTGGCTTTTGTCCTGAACATCATCATAGGTTCTCCTGTTGTGCTCAGGAAATTAGCTGAAGGTATCAATACAGGGCTGAGTAGAACTATCATACGTTCAAGTGTGTTGTCTTTACACAAGTTAATTAAAGTTGTGCAAGGGATGACTTTGGACCATTGATAACGAAACAGTGGGAATTCTTTGAGGAACTGAAAGCAAGACGACTTCAATCCAAAATGACTGACCTTTAAAATAATGGGGTGGGATCAACACCCACAGGCACATTGTGGTTTCATACGCTGCGATGACGGCTAATCACTTCAACTCATTGTTCACTATTTTTTTTACAGCAATTACCAGGTAGGATTAGTGAGTGATGCTGGCAAAAGATTGTTGAAGTGTTTGTCATGTCGGCAGCCTCTTGGAAACGTGGCAGCGACAAAGTGAAGTTCATTTAAATTGTTATTATTAAATCATATATATGATTAAATATAATTAAATCATTGAAATTGTTTAATGAGAATATTGTAACAAATGAGTTTTTAATACAAACTTTGTTAAATGCCCGATGACCAATAACCAAAGCCTTACCTGCCTATGTTTCCAACTGCTTTAATAAAATAACAAAACAAATGCCAACAACAAAAATAAATCAGCGTTATCACCCTGTAACTAGCGTTTGCCCCCTCCCTCCCACAGAGTCCAGGATTTACTTATTTATGTATTTATTTAAGTACGTATACGTATGTATGTGTGTATGTATGTATGTATGTATGTATGTATGTATGTATGTATGCATGTATGCATGTATGTATTATGTATGTATGTATGTATGTATGCATGTATGTAGATCTGAATTTTTCCAGGCTGTTGTTGACCCCTATACCTACCAGCTTTTTGGGGATGTAGCACAGGTATCAAGTTCAAAATGAGGGAATGTTTGTAAAAAAAAGAGTCCCACCAGTAGGTCAAATGACGGGAGTGATTTGTACTTTCAGTTTTTCTCGGGTAATTTGCTGCTTTTACCATAGAGGACAAAGTTATTTAGTTGAGCTGCCTGTCTTCCTCTCTGACTGTTCACACGAGAAAAGCCCACCTAAGTCATTTTTAATTGGGGCTGTCATGAACCAAACATTTTGTTTCTTTCGTTTCATGTTGGTATAATTGGGCTGGATAAAGGTTATGCTATAATGCTCATTGACCAAAATAGTCACAGTCGAATAGAGGCAATACAAGAGCTCAGCAAAAGTCTGCCAAGTGTTAGTTTAACATGTTAACTGACTTGGTTGTACGTATTTTTCTGCGGTGTCCAACTATTTTTTAACCAGAATTTTTGTTACACAGCTCTTAAGTATACACATCTAGGCTTGTGACGATCTGTGCCCCCATTGGATAGCAATGACCAGGGCGGCACATAGCACAGACTCCGAAATGGCTGCGTTCCTGCTTTGCATATTTGTGCTGTGGGTGCAGACCTTCACTGTTTGTCTTCACACCTGAAGCGAACCGCACCAGAGTTCGTTTGGAAGCGAACCCAGACCACTTGAAAAAGTGGGTCTTGGTCCCTTTCTTTAATCTGCACCAAGATTTGGAAACAAAAATGAATTATTTCATTCTTCTTCCGAACTGCTCTAATACTGACTGTGTTCAAAATTATAAAGTCGGAGGCAATCTTATACATGCAACTATCTTAATTCCAGAAACGGGAAAAACTGAAAGAAAGGGGGGGGGGGTGTTACTATTTGCTAGACCTGAAGAGCACTCTGGAATGTTGGACTGACTAATGATGGAAAACAACGCAACTCCTATGAGTGCCAAGATGAAAGCCAAACACTGCTCTCAGCATTTATCTCATGTCGGTAGTGGGAGCTGGTGAGAGCTGATAGAAGGTCAGGAAAAAAGATGAAAGCAAAGAGAGGAAAGATGACCATGGATCTATTGCTATGGAATGCTACATTTAATAAAGGAAACCTAAAATAGCCACACACAAAAAGCAAAATAAAAGAAAGTCTTGAAGTGTTTTTCATACTCAAAGAGAAGGATAAACTGCATGTAATGATCATGTAATACAAGCATACAGCTTTCCCAGCATTTAGTTTCCCAAAGTCACGGAGCATAATGATACTGTTTCTCTTCTGGCATCGATGAGACTATTTAATACAAGCTAATGTCTGCTATTTTGTGGACCCATTAGAATGTAATTCTAATGGGTCCACAAAAATAATCCACCCTGGGAAGTGTCTGAATCACTCCTCCTATCTACTGTCTAAAAGTGAGGGACTGCTTCTGAGTCTTTGTCGATGTTCATGTTGCCATGGAAACCAGTTGTTGAGCAGATCGCATGCAACCTTGCCCACACAGGCCAGATCAAGCATACTGACATCTGGGTGTGGACCTATAAATGGTTGTCACAGAAAGACTGACTTCTTTTGTTTAGCTGTTTGTTTGCAAAAAATCCTAAAAAAAATAAGTCGGGAGGAAATCGTTCAGACACGATATTTGGTACACCTGCACTTACATTACTGTCGATATTTTCAAAAGCTATATCATAGATTTGTATCAAAATACTGCTTGAAAAAGGTAACGTTTTAGATTGTTAAATGTGCTAGTTTGCACTTCAATGTTATGATGGTGTAAAATTGTTAATTTATACCTGTATAGAATTGCTCATACAAGAGTTTGAATAAAATTGTAATGCATAAACTCAAAGCATGACATGACTATGTTGTAGTGTCAGTTTTTTTTTTGCATGTCTATAGATTGGAATATATATTGTCACTTCTTCCAAACACACAGTCTGCAAAACGCACACTCACTATATACTATGAACACCTGGAAATCTATTAGTGAGAACGTTTAGCCCAGTGGAGCACAGTTTGATAGTTTGGAGAGTCCTGACTGAGATTTCATGCTGAGCTGGCAGCCTGTTCCAGACATACTGGCTGCCTGACAGTCAAAACTCTACTGCAGAGTCTCAGTAACAAGCTCTGTGGTTTTCATTTGGTCTCAGAACCACTGTAACAAGACCAGGGTGTTATATTTAGCAGGGTCTGCATCACTTTTAATAAAGGCTAAGGGGATGTGATGAGAAATCTATTGGAAGATGGCAGATGATGAAGAAAATGGTTAATGACATCAAAACTAGTATAGGTGGAAAAGAGAAAAAAATCAACTCTGGAGCATAAAAGAAGGTGAGATAAACTAATGTGATTACGTTCTTTGGTGTAGCATAAGCCAACACAAAGCTCAGCAAGACAATCGAGACATTCTGGAGCAGAATGTGCTGCCGGTTAAATTAGCTCGTTATTTAGAATAATTCTTCTGGATTTGTATTTATTATTACTCCATGTAGCCAAGAACTAGTTTTTCTAATAATTTGACCATTAAAAATCACATTTATTGTGGTGGCTTAAGACACCTTCCCTTTAGAAAAGGGAACAGAAGGTTTTAGTGGAGAATATGTGCCTCTGTTCAACCCTGCTGTTACAATAAAGATTGGAAGGATCAATGATTGGATGTAATTAAATGTCTAAGGGGTGGTCAAATGACAGGAGTACGATTTTGTGTTTCTCTTAATTGCCCCTCAGGGGACAAAGCTGTTTGCTAAAGCCTTGTGATTTTCCTCTGAAGACACATGAAGGAATGTGAGGAAGATAATTCACCCTTCATTCTCCACAGAGAAGGAAGGTTTTTTTTTTTTTTCATTTTTGATTGTGGGTGTCATGGTCACAACAGTTGCATACTCTTAATCGGTACAATATTGGGTACACTTAGAGTGCAGGGTCAAATGCAAAAGCAATTATGGATATAATAAAGCAAGACAAAACAATAATCATGTAACTTTGAGTAGTATTTGATTATTTATTTATTTAGAAGCAAATGCAAAGATGCAGAGATGAAAAATGTCCCAGCAAACACAGACGTGCAAAGAAATAGCCTTCACTGGGTTTAGAAAATAGACATCTGGAGAATTAAAATCACGTCACGTTTGCCTACGTCATACATTTTGTGTTTACCGTTACCATGGAGACACTTCCGTTGTAGGGACGCCGTTCAGACATGTAGTGCCTCGCTTTGTTTATAAGTTGTACAAGGCTATTTCACTCATCTAAGTCTTGGTTTGTACGATATTGTGTTCTAAATTTGCAGAAATGGCGGACGACACAGTTGCTGTAAGTCAAAATAAAGAAGGCCCGGAAGAGGTGAGTTTATATAGGACATATGCCCAGTATACGTCGTATGCGCTTCATGTCAACAACGGCGGAAATAATGAACTGAGAAAATGATCACGTTTATTGGGGAAATAACACATGAAAGAAGAATTGCATAAAACGTTGGTTTGAGAACACTTACAATTACAATTTGACAATTTACAACCGCTATAACTTTACAAACGTACTTGGATCCAGTCAACATAGGAAAAAAAAGAAAAGAAAAGAAAAACATTAGTGGGGGTTTGGCCAGTTTGTAGTGTTGACCAACCCTTGTTGAGGAAAAGCACACTTATTATTTTGGTAATAAATCTCACACAACACCAAACAAAAAGGTAAAAATAAAAATGAGGCTAACAGGCTATCATACCATAATGTTCTGACGACCACCAGACGTCGCTGGTAGAGATGGATGAACAAACATACATTATTGTTAAAAAAAAACACACACAAAAAAACATGCTGCAAACCAAGGACATAATATTGGATAATTCCTTGTGTTACGTACACTCGATGACAACACACAACACACTGTTTGGCACTTAATATTTTCACTATTATATTACAGAAACCAGTGACCTTGCAATATGTGTAAATTAATGAGTAATGTAAATAAATTAAAACTTTCATTCTGTGATAAAAAAAAATAATTTTTATGAACCTTAGTTGAGCAAAAATGAGATTTATATGAACTTTTGCATGAATGAAGGTTGGTCAATTAAAGTGTAACGTTGTAAATGCGGATTTATCGGGGGAAAAATCACCTGCAAGGTGTGCAGGGTGTGTGCAAAACTGTGATGCAAACCCCATTCTCTGCACTATTTGGTCACACAATGTACACATTCATATTTAGAACTTTTGAATTCATTTTCCATGATAATCAATAGAAACACACAAGTCACTAATGTTATAGTGGAATACTTCTGCCATATAGTACTGTTTAAATATTGTGTCACCCATATTCATATGTCGTATCCATTCAACTCCAAGCAAACAAGGGAGCAAATCCTGCGAAATGGACACAAGGGACTAATCACCACAAACACAGGAGCGAAGATGGAGCATGTTACCACCCTCCAAGCAGCATTTGCCCCTCCGAAGCGTCCACGGGTGAGGCTGCAGGGTATGTGCCGTTCTTTTATTGGCAGGCCACAGACTCCAAGGGACTGTCCTACTTCACATGTCACATGGTTGAAGTGTTTTCTGCAATCATTGCCCCTACCACTCACTTTGATTGTTCATCTGATTCAGGCATAAGGTCGGAGCTTTTAGAAAGAAGAATTGCCCAGATAGCAAGGTAGGAATTAATATTACATCTTCAATTATGTTGCACCTCTTACAATGACTATATATAAAAAGAAGAATTGCCCAGATAGCAAGGTAGGAATTAATATTACATCTTCAATTATGTTGCACCTCTTACAATGACTATATATATATATATATATATATATATTGTCACCCACCTCCGGCCCTCCCTGTGTGGAGTTTGCATGTTCTCCCTGGGCCCGCGTGGGTTTGCTTGGTAGGCCGATTGAAGACTCCAAATTGTCCCTAGGTGTGAGTGCGAGTGCAAATGGTTGTTTGTCTCTGTGTGCCCTGCGATTGGCTGGCGACCGGTTCAGGGTGTCCCCCGCCTACTGCCCGATGACGGCTGGGATAGGCTCCAGCACACCCGCGACCCCCGTGGGGACTAAGCGGTTCAGGAAATGGATGGATGGATATATTTTGTCATAGCTTTTATTTCCTTACTTTCCTTATTTCCTAACTTTCATTTGCTCTCTTACCCATTGAAATTGTAAATCCATGGCTAGTTTCTGTCTGTATCTCATTTAGGACTGACGTTAAAGGTATACGACCATAACCCTCATAAGGCAGACTTAGTTTTCAAAATGCCCAAACAGGTTCTCAAGAGTGTTGATCAGGGAATTAATCGTGGTAAAGCAATTAATTTATCTTTGTTCTATCAATAGCAGATAGATCTTCAGATATGTTTTCTAGGATGGGGGAAGTGTGTTGTTTTGATTATTATTTTACTCCGGAAGGCACAGCTCTTTTAATATGACGGCAGGAAATGGGCTGTTTGAAATTCAACTTTTTTGCAGAGGTCATTTTGACATCTTCAGGCACCTAATGAACTCATCCACCAGGATCAATAAAAGATGCACAGCGTGCATCTGTGAATTAAACTGTTACTAAAGTTAGGACACTAAAATCAAATAAAATCAGATTACTGTATTTTCCGCACTATAAGGCGCACCTAAACACCTCCAATTTTCTCAAAAGCCAACAGTGCGCCTTATAATCAGGTGCGCCTTATATATGGACCAATATTGAGCCACTACAGCAGGCATGACCAAAGTCCGTCCGGCAGGCCAAATGTATATATCTTATATATGGACAAAGTTTTAAAATGGGCCATTCACTGAAAGTGCGCCTTATAATCCGGTGCGCCTTATATATGGACAAAGTTTTAAAATGGGCCATTTATTGAAGGTGCGCCTTATAATCCGGTGCACCTTATAGTGCGGACAATACGGTACAAGGATTTACAAATCTTTTTCAACATATATTCAACTCAATCAAGATATTTAATGTTCAAACTGATAAACCCCAAAAAGCTGGGACAGGGGTACTGAAGTCACTATTCTGTTCGTTACCTTTCCTTTTAACCCACTCAATGAACCTTTGCCAAATGAAAACCCTAATGTCTGACTCATCAGACCAGAGCCAACTTAGCCAGTCATGTCAGTCCATGTCATATTTATTTACATTTTACACATTACATTGGAATTTAGGGTTTGTATTGCGAGCGTTGCTTAGCCTTGTGTCACAAACAGAAACATCAGCAATACTAAATATAATCATACTGTACATGCTTGTATTTATTTGGTTACGTAATAATTGTTTGATGATGTTTTTGCAGGGACAAGATTCATGCAGAACGAAACCCACCGCTTCCCCAAGCTGACTTTGCCAGTGTAACTCAGAGAGATTTTCGAGTTGAGGGATTTGTACCCCAAACTACTAAAAATAACCGTGTATGTATCCCTGCCTGCAATTAGAGATTTACGTGTTTTGTTAGTGTTTTCGTGGTAGTCAAGTAAATTCACCCAGGTCATACGTATGTCAATTGTATTTTTGACCATCATTTGATATAAAATACACAAAATTGTTTTTTGTTGCACCTATTTCCAGATTCATGATTATACAACTGAGCAGGCCATCAGTTATTGGAGTGAAAATTACCAGCGGATACAGGTGGGTCCCAATTGTTCCTGGAAAATAATAATACTCTTTTTTTTTAGTTTTGGTTGATTTTATTGAAAACATTTCGTCTTTTGATTTTTTTTTTTGTAAAGAAATGTACTCATTCGTTCCCCTTACACACAGCACGGATGGTACCATCCAATTCGTGAGCAGTATTAACCGCAGTGGATCCATTTTGTTTGTGCACCAAGGTCAAAAAAAAGGATGACGCTGATGGAAGATTTTTCCTCTCAATTATTCCCTTTTTGCAGATTCTACAGTTTCTATCAATTCTGAACAGAACCCACAACATGTCAGGTTCTGGATGCTTTTCAACATTAAAACTTTTGTTTTCTGTTACAGGGTGTAAGTCCAGTGGAGTGCCCAAACACACCTTTTAGAAAGTCGGCCCAGTTTTCCACTCCCTTGGGTGATCCGCGGAAAAACGTTGATTCCCTCATTGAATAATTGTCTAAATGAATGCTTTTTGAATAAAGTGAGTTTGTCCTTGTATGCTTCTGCTGCTGACATTTCTACCAACTACCTATGATTACTGATTTCTCCAAATTGCAGTTAATGACACAGACACAAATTGGTTGTGTCCCAAAAACAGCATGTTTGAGAAGGGTGTACATGACTTGTACCTGAGTAAAAAAAAAAAACGGTCATTGATGTGAATATGTAGATATGACACACTGCTTTTGAGCTGCATGTTTGCACAATGCTAAGCTAATTTCCACCTTTTTTTTTTTTACATTTGATGCGACAGTCGCTTGCAAACATGGCCACCACCTATGCACGTGCTTTTCTTTTGATGGAAAAAGGTGTCCGTTAAATTGAGGTTCCACTGTACATTAATGTTTGAAGATAAGGGCTGCGAGAAGTCTGGAGTAGAGCTCTCAAAATTAACCGATTAATCGACAACAATTTATCAACATTTTAATGATCAATTAATCAGTTAGAGCCATGGTTTAACTTATAATGGTTCAAATCCTCAGATTTCAGCCTTAACAATATTTATCAGATTTTTCTAGTCCTTCATTAAAGCAGACCGATTCTCTTTTGTGTGGCATTTAAAAACATCAGTTTTTACAATAACAACGACTTAACCAGAAATAGAATCATTTAAAAAAGATTGGTGAGTACAACATTAATACCTCTTATGTGATATTGCCTAATTGCTGTTTAGTTGTTATGAGGGAAGTTATGTTATAAACTTCAATGTAAACTAAAATTGTATCCGATTTTTTTATTAGGCAATGACACCCTGAATTGAGAGTTTCACTCAATGTTAAACTAATCATTGCACTAATTTAAGACCTGGAAATAAAATGCTGCACTCACTTGAGCAAGAACAATATAAAATGATCCATATACAAGCACTTGAACGACCTGCAATTTCAGTATATGGAGATTGTGATAAGCAGCAATGTCACTGGGAAATCAAACAGGGCTTTACTAGTGCATCTCATAATATGTGTCAATCACAGGACAATGCCTGGAGATGTTGATCCTTCCTGAGCATTCAGGAAGGATTAGTGGGTGGTAGCTATGGCAACAAGTAATCTTAGTTTATATGTATGCAAATTTTCTGTCAGAACATTACATGATACCAGAAAGCCTTGGAGAAGATTTGCACTTGTCCTTTTAGATGTCATGTAACACATCAATTTTGGGCAGTGGGGAGGGGCGCATCTTTATTTATGTCTCTTATGTGTCATGTCATTTTGCGGGAGATATAATAAGAATAAAAACTGAAACAGCTTCATCTGAATGCACAATTTTCTAAAAAGATCAATTATGATTAAAATAACCCACCATTCCAGCATCACAATTTTGCTACCTTTAACCCGCTCAGTTAGCCAGCTAAATCTTGTCTATACTACAAGGTCAATTTTAATTTCCTTGCATCTTCGCTGAAACAATTCTGTATGGTTTCTCATCATTATGACAGGTGGTTTAATAATAAGTACCATAAACCGAAACCCACGCACGAAAACACACACTAAGGAAACCCAAAGGAATCCAAAAGTCACGTAATGATATTCTTGTCAATAAAGAGACACGTCTGATTATTATAGGTGAACCAAAAATGCCATGTGGACGGACTGTTCATCAGGTTTTCTGTCAAGGGAAAGGGTTGCAAATATCAAGATGATGGACAATCAGGCCACTTGGGTGAAGTAAACAGGCAAATGCATGGATCAGCAGAGAACTTCAGTGATCTTCTCTCATGCTCTGCTTCTAACAGGCATCGGTTACCAGGAGGAAGTGGGCGGTAATTACAGCCACGCAGTCGGGGAAGATGGTCTCCAGCAGAGACACATGCACACACACACATATCCAGAGTCCAAGTGCCACAGTTGATAATGAGCATCTAATGAGCAGTGATGTCACGACTACACAGATGCTCACTGCCAATTCACATCTTCGCCTCACTTCCTCTCATTTGTCCACAGCTAAAAACACTGAATCAGGCTGAAGCTAATAGATTTTTTTTTTTAATGGAACATTGGTTGGATTTCAGATCTTGACAAAATGTAATGTAATAAGAAATATAAACTGACAAGGCGGGTAATTTTCTGGGAAGAACTAAACAGAATTGGATTAGTACAAGCAGCAATTATACACGACAGGATCTTAAAATGTCATGATACTGTATCATAATATACTATTTGTCACGGATCAGATGGAGCAGGGCGACCAAATGCAGCTTGGACCAGGGTTTATTGGAGAACACAAACTAACAGACTCGGCAAACTGACGTGACTTAACAAAACAACAAACCGACAGGGACGCGAAACAAAGGACGTGAAGACATTAAGCCAACAACAATGATCCGAAGGGACGTGAGGGGCAGACAGGACTTACCGTTTTTTTCCATGTATAATGCGCAAAATGTAACTAATTTATTGTCCTAAAATCTGGGGTGCGCATTATACATGGGTACAATTTATTTTTATTTTTTTATCCGGATATCATACGGAGGCCGCCATTACAGATGCGCTTTCTTCTCTGCTGTTCACTTCAAACACGCTCCATACGAACACAATGCTCTCGTATCAGACGCTTGCTCGATCACCTGCTCGTTTGCTGTCACAATGTACCCTACACAAATCCGAAACATTTCTTCGCTATTGAGTTTGCTAGCGCATGCGCAGTGATACTGACCGGCAGAATAACATCCGGTTGTTCCCAAAGATGATCTTTTTTCTGAAATAATTTTACGTTTACGGACTTAAGTAGGAGTCAAAATTTGGGTGCGTTTTATACATGGGTACAGGCTTTTTTCCAGCATCAACATGCCATTTTTAGGGTGCGTATTATACATGGGGGCGCATTATACATGGCAAAAAACGGTATATACACGACAGGTAAGAATAATCAAACTAATCATGGGCACACAAGAGGGAAGGGGCGAGCACACAGACAGAAACCATGACAACAGACACAAAGTGGAACGGCTGGGGACGAGACGTGACACTATTTCTAAAATAAAGACTGAAAGAAGGACATTTTAAAGAGTTTATTGAACAAAATATTTTACAGTGTCTTGGGTATATATATATACAAATCTTGCATTGTCCTTTTTAGCACTATTAAAGCCTGCCAGCAGTGTACATAAACACTGACTTCAAAGGTTGTTCTAAAGAAATAATACATCATTGACTTCAAAACACATTATACAAATCTGATTATAGAAAGCACAAAAAATAAGATATTTTCTGTGAAAAGTACTCACTCTGAGGAAAGAACATTTCTTCATACAAAAAACACTTTGTTTTGTAGTTGCAGCATTCAGGTCATAAAAATACCTGGAATTTCCTCTACTTTTTTGGTGTATGGTTTATGTTCCTCTGCATGGAAATCCCACACAAGACTTATTCTAGAACAAATAAAGCAGTGGCTCGACCATCGGGTCGTCTGACGTCGTCTTCGCCTCTCAGATAACATACACATCAGACTTCTCCCCGAGTAGCCAATAGGTTCTCATTTTACCTTTGCCCTGAAACACACAAATCAATAAGTTCATCAAGAGGAACAAAGGGTGTGTTAGGGTAACATTATATCCTCAATTTGCTTTCCTATTTTCAAGGTGATCACGGAGATCACATTCCACCCCTAAATCATTTTCTCAAATGCTAAGAGCTGTCTGAAAAGGTTTTCTTTCTTCACTTTGTCACATTGTACAACATAAATGATTAGATTATGAAGTGAAAAGATGATAAGCATCTGCTCACGTTGACACTAAAAATTCGACAAAGGAAAAAAATGAACATGCTCATTTTTACAGGTGTAAGAGTCATACAGAATGTCCTGCTCAGCAATACACCAGACGGATGCATTTTTTTTTAATGTAAATAATATTTCATTGCAGATTGTTTATGAAGGGACATCAAATGCTAGTCGGGGGCATCCTTTTTGGAAAGAAAGCCCATCTGACGGTGCATGTTCTGTATATTGAAAGGGTAGAAAAAAAAATCCCATTCGCAATGACCGATTAAAGTAATAACCATGGATGGGTAACGATACCAAGAAATGAGAAAAATGGATAATTGACTTTGATTTCATGCGAAATTGCTGTATTGGAAAATGTAGGTCTTTTTTAGATTATCTGTCATTGTTTGTTGGGGAAAATTTTACTGATCAAAAGTATGAGTGGTATCAGTAATTGGTATCGGTATTGTGACCACTCAAGAATTGAGCTCTTGTTCTGGTATTGTTCGGGGAGAAAAGATATATCAAGTATCCCTGGTAAAAACTATCAAATTGCAAGAGAATTATCAGACAATAAAAAAATGATAACATTGAAAACAAAGAAACTGGTGAAGTTTGTGTTAATAAGTAGGGTGTCAACAGCTTACTTTCATTTCAACATCTCCTCGTAACTGCAGATCAAAGTAGCCAAACTCATCCAACACTTCTTTGGTAGCTGAGGATACGTGGATCTTCAGAGCTGTGAAACACACATTCTCATTTATTTTTCCAAAATGACTCAGATAACAACAAATCTTTATTATTAAATTGCCATTTGGCTTTTTCTATCCAAATTGCCATTTGGCTTTTTCTATTCAAGACTTTAATAGAAGCTTTTAAAAGATTGAGCAATCATGCTTGACTATTATTCTCTGTATTATTCTTAGCAGCTGCTGCACATTGTAGACATTTGAGACGCAGAACTTGATGGCAGCTTCAGGCTGCAGTTTATTGCTAGCTAAGGGCCCCTACATTTTGAGTGCTCTCAATTATTTACCAGCAGAGGCAGAACACAGGAAGCGACTTAGCAGTCAATCAATATGTCCAATGACTTGCTCCAGTTATATACCATCACACTTTGAGAACATGAGTTCCTGTCATTGCAGGTCAAGAATAGAACCATCAGTATAAAAAGCTTACACAGCTTACATTACAAAGAGAATGACGAGGGAAATTTTGATTTCATCTCAAGTTTTGTAAAGCTTCTTAGATTTGAAAAAATAATCATTGCAGACAGATGTCCAAGTACGCCCTCCAGTCTGCTATTCGCAACAAGATAGGAACCGGGCCAGCTCACAAATTGTAAAAATCCGTATGTATACTACTGTGTACTTGACGAACATTACCTGACCCTCTAGCTCACAGGTGTCAAACTCAAGGCCCGGGGGCCAGATACGGCCCGCCACATCATTTTATGTGGCCCGCGAAGACAAATTGTGCATCAAATTTGTGTGTCATTACTAGAATTGCAAATTGTCTTCACTTTTAATCATATCTTTTTTTTTTTTTTAAATATTTGACCAGTTTTTACTCGTCTGATTTGAAAACGAGTTATTTGTCAGTTTGTTTTGTAACTTTTACTGTATATAATATGAGGTGCTCATACATTTATTTGGGTTGACAGTCATAATGGCCCTCCGAAAGAAGCTATGACTACAATGCGGCCCGCGAAAAAAATGAGTTTGACACCCCTGCTCTAGCTTATCTACGACCGATATGGCGCGGAAATTACTGAGGATAGAAGAGAATTTTTCACGAAGTTCTCTACGACCTTAGGTATAAAAAGATTGGCAACACCTTGGAATAAACAAAGGTAGAGAAGGCAAGTAAAGTGTCTAACCATTACCAGCTTTGTAATGTCATAATGGAGGGGTGAAAGCGGTTTCCAGTGAAAGCCTTTGCATCTCTGGTGAGTTCTACCAAAATAATTGCTTTCACAAATTATTGGACACAAATTGGACATGTTCATTATCAGGTGTACTAAATGTGTTGCCAGCTATTAAGACAGTAATGGCGGTTATATTGAGACAGCTTTACAAACTGGGGAGAGAAACTCTGAGAGAGCTACTCTGAAATAATCCAAGTTTTAATATATAGTGAATTTTTTCTCAGAAAGAAAAATACTGAAATGTGATATGCCATTGTTTTTTTGTTTCTGGTAAAAAAAAATCCATCTAAAAATGTGTCTCAAAATGGATGTTTAATAAAATGAAAACATGATTGTTTCTAAATACCGTAATTTTCGGACTATAAATCGCACCGGAGTATAAGTCGCACCAGCCATAAAATGCCCAAAAAAGTGAAAAAAAACATATATATGTATATAAGTCGCTCCTGAGTATAAGTCGCCCCCCCACCCAAACTATGAAAAAAAACGCGACTTATAGTCCGAAAATTACGGTAAACAATGTCAACAGTATCTTCAAAAAAGCCCATCCACGTCATTGTATGGCTAGAAGCTTAAACTAAATTTGACATGTGTTCATTATTTTTCATTTACCGATGAGCCATTTGGCTTTAAAATGTGTCAAGTTTTTGCCATTTTCTTTTTCGAATACAACCTCTTTTGCGCAAAGTCATAAATTCACTTGTTCTGAGAGGCAGAAGTAAAAGAAAGTCTATAATATTTGTCTCAGAATTTTAGCTTTGGTCTTTTAAAAAATTACTGACATACCAAATGGAAAAACTTGACCAATAATAATCTCTTCAGAATAATAATAATAAATAAAATAATCTCACTAAAACAAGTTGAGTAGTTAGTCGCTTAAGACAAATATTGTTTCGCACTCCACAGCAATGGGACAGCAAGCAGAAAGAAATAAGTAGCCGGCCTTCACTGTAGCCTGTTTTTTGTATGACATGTTGAAAAGCCAGTCGTGTGAAGACCCTTGAGCTGTTCTGAGAAAAATAAACATTAAGAAGGACTCTGACACTCACCCTCTCCATTCGACTCCATTCGAGATGCCGTGTTGACAGTATCCCCAAACAAACAATATCTGGGCATTTTCAAACCGACCACTCCAGCACAGACTGGACCTAAAAAAATTTACTATTATTACACAATATAGTCGAACGTAAAAAATTCGATTAATTATGTAGCTAGCAATTGTGGAGCTGGATGCATAGATAGTTAAAAAAGGTAGGTAGGTAGGTAGGTAGGTAGGTAGGTAGGTAGGTAGGTAGGTAGGTAGGTAGGTAGGTAGGTCGGTCGGTCGATTGATAGATAGAAAGCAATACATTTTTTTTACTGTGTTTTTTTATTCACAGAGGTGGAAGTGAACCTGAAAGCGGTAATGCAACTTTCCACCTTCCTCAATTGCAGCATGAGCACAGGTCAACACGCTGATTTATTGCAACATGTCAGGGTTAAGTCAGAAAATAAATCGGGTCAGTGGCTAATGTCGTCCGTAAAGTGCATCAGGCTAAATGTTACAGATGCATGTTACTATAATTCTTAATAATTATATCATTTGATTCTGATAACTAGTTTGCTAACATGCACCACAGCATGGCATAAACCAGCAGTCCTACCTTTGGCCTTATTTACTAAGCTCCCAAATGCTGGGTTTACACTAACAAATTGCCTACCCTGTTGGAGGGCGTGTGGCATGTGATCTACTAAGAAAGCGATAGAATAGCAAGCATTTGCTGAATTGCATGAGCACTCTGATTGTGTGTGCTGTAGGCAAGAGGTGTAAAAAGGTTATGAAGACCCCTCTATTTTAAAGGTGTGGGTGTGGGGGGGGTTCAGCTTTCTCTGATGACTTTTCATCAGCATTTAAGGAAAAGAAATCTATCCCTCAGATAATTTGGTGGCTGTCGTGTGGAGAACTTGGAACAGCAGACCCTGACAACTGGTAACAGCCAGTGAAGATATTCCAAGTACCCACCACTCATTGTCTGTGGCAAAACATTCGGTTCTATGTCCATCCATCCATTTATTCTCACCTGTGTGGATGCCTATTCTGAGTCTCAGCTGGTCATTGGGTCTGTGTCGAATCTTGAATGTTTTCACTTGTTCTAACAATGCCAATGACATCCCGGCGATCTCTCTGGCGTGGAGTTTCCCGTTCCGCACCGGTAACCCTGACACCACCATATAGGCATCGCCAATGGTCTCCACCTCAGGGATAAATAGAACTTGCCATTCATTTTCCACATTGAGCTATTGTTCAATCTCAGCACTGAGACGCGGACTTACTTTGTAAACATCAAAGTTATCGATGATGGCGTCAAAACAAGTGTACAGGTCATTGAGCAACGTAACCACCTGGAGAGGAACAGAGCAGCTTGTGAAAATGGACGACAACGGATTGACGTGTTGTCCGTCTACCTGTGTGTCAGCTGGCTTGGCTTTTTGATACATCCAAGGACTCCATGCCAATTGCAGGACACGGATAGACAGCCATTCAGATTTAAGCTACTGCAGCTTTCTATGTTGCCTCATAACGCTTTGTGTATCAGAGAAATTCAACCACACAACTGATATCACAGTAAATAAGGCAATTCCCTTAGGATGAGGGCATAAGGTTGTTCAAACATCACTTTATGAGTCATTGGTTCAAGTCGGTCATCATGACAGTGTTTACCTGGAAAGTAACCTCTTTCCAGAATTGGGAATAGTGCTTGCGGTTGAATATGACTCAACTCTGCGTCAGTGTACGCTGACACTATTCCGAGTTGCAGTTAGTGTGTGGAAACACTCACTCTAGGAAGTGTAAATCTCACAGAGAAGTTGAAATTGGTACATGGGAAATGATAAAACCTTTTGAAGTTGAATTACTTTGGCACATGTTTAAGGACGTCAAAGATAAGTGAGTACCTGAAGAGGCGTACTCTCCGCAGACATGGATGTGAAGCCCACGATGTCGCTGAAGTAAATGGTGACACTGTCGAAGGCTTCCGCCTGAACCGTCTCCCCTCGCTTTAGCTGCTCTGCTACAGAACTGCGAGCACAATAGACACATAAGTTCAAAACTCAAATATACATGTCAGCAAATAAGATGCTGGTGGTGTTTCTTTTGATGCTGTTTCATGAGTAAGCTAAAAATCTTTGTTTGACACAATAGCTGCAAGGTTTAATTAAAATTATCTTTGCTAATTCTTCTCATGTTTCTATCAAACAAAAGCAAAGACTGCGAGAGCTGACACTAATGTGAAACAAATGACTGAGAAAGTATTTGTCCTCTCTTTCAAGCTCATCTATTGCTGACTGGGTGCCTTTGTATGACCTAGATGGGAAACTGGGTAGAACGTTGCAGAAAGAGGAGATTTCCTAGTGATGGCGCCTAAGCCCGCTATCTGCTCTTTACTTCAACTTCATTAGTAGGTCGCCTGTCAGGCCTTTCTGTTCCCTTTCATCTGCAGTGGGATGGCACCATGGAGGAAAGTTTAAAAATGGTATTGAGGAGGATAACAGGTCTTTAATCATTAAAGGGATTTACCAAAATTGACTACATTTTGAGTGGCACTGGAAAAATTGACACGATTTGCTTGAGTTCATACCTCATTTGTGTTGTATAGATACACACCTTGATTTAAGTTTTAATTTTTCACACATTCATCCGAGCAGTGCAAGCCAAACAAATGCTCTTATTTTGGCAAAACACATCAATATCACAATCCATTAAAGTATCGCTCATTGCACAGTGTCCACTGTATTTTGAAATGACCAGGTGCTCCTTTTGATTTGTATGACGAAGACCAACGAGTGACTCGATGAATGAAAACAAAGAAAATAAGAGAATACATTTTGCTTATCATTAACAACTGTGAGAAACAGATAGGTGCTACGTGTGTGTAATAATTCACGAGTGTTGTTTTTCTTTTATATAAAAAAATAAGTGAAAATATCAATGTTGTATGCTTAATGTGCAAAAGGAATTTCTACAGCCACAAGTTACTCTGCCAAAGACCCATTTTTTCAGTTTGCCCCTCTCTGATGTTGCTCTAATTAAATAGGCCCAAGCACGTCAAACATTTATTTTGCTTGATAAATATCCAAGATGTGCATTTCGGGCAAGTGGGCATGCCGGTTGTTGCAGATAAGTAGCAATGATATTGTATATGAATTTTGGGCTAATAATTCTCCATCTATCCATTATCTGTACGACTTATCCTCATGAGGGTGACGGGAGTGCTGGAGCCTATCCCAAGAGTCTTTGGACGGCAGGCGGGGTACACCCTGAACTTGTTGCGGGCCAATCACAGGGCGCACAGAGACAAACAACCACTCACATTCACACTCACACTTAGGGACAATTTGTAGTGTTCAATCGGCTTACCATGCATGTTTTGGGACGCGGGAGGAAACCGGAGTACCCGGAGGAAACCCAGGCAGGCAGGGGGAGAACATGCAAACTCCACACAGGAAGGCCGGAGCCAGAATCGAACCGACCACCTCTGCACTGTGAAGTGGATGTGCTAACCAGTGCTCTTTATAATGCATGAAAAAGTATTACAAAATTTCTCCATTTACTGCGATTTATCATGTATTGCTTAGTTATAATAACAACAAAATAATCATTTTGAGATTATTACTCACCAGACTGAATTTATGGTGCAGTTATGGTTTTCCAAAGTAAAAGCAGACCTTTGTAAATTTCTTGTTTTGATTCAATTGTTTGTTTACATGAATAACTACAAAAATTACTGTTGAGAGGCTGACAATTCTAAAATAAAAACACAATTACTCCATTATTAAAATCGTTGTCGGTTGGTTTGATAATCGATTCTTGTCGATTAATCGATAAATATGAATATGAAAAATAAACTTGTAATCAAACTAAATATATAAGTGAAACCGGTATGGTAATATAATTTATAGGATGTAGTGGATTTGTGTTTTTGTGTTGCCACAAGTACAGTATAAAATATAAACTGACAGCAAATGTCCAGCACTGAACTGGGATTTGTCATAATGTACCACAGTTTAAATACAGGGGAAGAACATGAGTGATTTGTGAGTGTTGTTCATCTTACTGTGGTAAAATTTGATAGAGAAGATTTTCCGCTTTCCTTTTCTCCTCCAGATAGGCTTGTGTTCGCTCCTCCACCAGATTCTCCAGATTGTTAGCGTACTGCTCCATTCTGGACAGCAGGTTGTTAAGAATACCGGTGCTGCCTTCCCTGTGGAAAACACCCCCAGAGAGCAGAATCAGACAACTGCTGCCCGTTCATCAAAGAAAACAGAAGACATATACCATAATTTTCGGACTATAAGTCGCTCCGGAGTATAAGTCGCACCAGCCATAAAATGCCCAAAAATGTGAAAAAAAACATATATAAATCGCTCCGGAGTATAAGTCGCATTTTGGGGGGCAATTTATTCGACAAAATCCAACACCAAGAACAGACATGAACGAGCAACAACAGGCTAAACGATACGGTATGCTAACGTGACAAACACAAACGAGGAGCTGAGAACGGGCCTGACGTAACATTCAGTTATTTAAAAAAAACTATTACATAAATAACACGTTTATAAAACCATCTGTGTCACTCCAATTCATTAAATCCATCGATCGTCCTTTGTCAACAATGCCGTGTGCCGCGCCGCAGTTCAAATTATTCCACAGGCCCATACAACGATATATAAACTATATTTTAAATAACTATCACATAAACAACAATATTATCAAACCATTTGTGTCACTCCAAATCATTAAATCCATCGATCAAATTTCTCGTCTTTTATCGATCGTCCTTTGTCAACAATGCCGTGTGCCGCGCCGCAGTTCAAATTATTCCACAGGCCCATACAACGATATATAAACTATATTTTAAATAACTATCACATAAACAACAATATTATCAAACCATTTGTGTCACTCCAAATCATTAAGTCCATCGATCAAATTTCTCGTCCTTTACGTCATCCTGGTGACAGAGGACATGTCCAGAGGATATGGCGCTTTAAAGTGTTAATTACTTTATTTGATTTTTTCTCTCTTTTTTTCATGTTTTGAATATATTCAAGATAAAGATATCAAAGCATGTGAAGTGATCAACTATACTAAAAATAACATGTAAAGTGGTCAACTATACTTGTAAGTAAGTGATGTGTTAATGATCAAGTAAAAATTTGTGAAAAAAACATATATAAGTCGCTCCTGAGTATAAGTCGCCCCCCCACCCAAACTATGAAAAGAAACGTGACTTATAGTCCGAAAATTACGGTACTGACTGGACTTTTGACCTTTGCAATGTCAAGAATCAAAATGCTGTATCTCACCTTAAAGGCATTGTGCAACTCTTACTGGAAGTGAGATGGGGAAAAAAGTTCCCTGAACTACTTTTATGATCTTTCATCTTTACCATAATGGCAAAAAGCGGGGTTTCTTTAAACCAATGTACTTTGGATTCTCTTGTCACGTTTATTTGTGATTTATATAGTGGTGACATGTTTTTGTATGACCCAAACACAAAATCATGCGACATGAAGTTCTCATCATGATTAGAGCAGCTCTCATATTTCTGCAATTATGTAGTACATGTTTTGTGTAATGCGACTTCTCATGCATAGATATGAACGCACTCACTCGGGCAAGCACACACATACTATGCACACACAAAGATTACATATCCAGGAATTTACTCCAACGGAAAAAGATTGTGAGTCATATGCACCACATTGGTGGTATCAGTGGCTGGCTTGCTGCCCTGTTTCTTGTGTGTCACACATCCTACAAACACCCACGCGTTGTCTTAAGTTTAAAGAACAACAAATCGGAGACATGAAACATACTCAGGACTAGCGTCACGTTGTGTGCAATCACACGGTTTAGGCTATATATATATTGTTTTGCATCTTTTATCTGAGCCAGTAGAAAAGTGAAGACAACCCCTTGCCAGAATCATTACAGAGACTTGTCAATTGCTTAATTATAACTAAAACTTACATAAAATATGTTTTAAAGATTCGTCAAGGACTAGAAAATGTCCATTAATTCTTGTAGTATTCATTTTACTGCATTTACAAAAACTTGTTATAAAGCCAGACAAAAAAAGGCCTGCTATGGCCACAATTTTTTTAATGTATCGTATTTTAGGGCTCTGTTTAGACATGTGCTTGATGCTCATTAAAAAAAAACAAAAAAAAAACAGTAATGGTGGATTTTGGAACAACTCACAATAATTGCAGTTCAACATCTTGCCAAATAAAATCTTCAGGCATATCAACACGATCAGTTTTAGCAGTACACGTGACTGCGAACGCTTGTGTCAGGTTCTAAAAATTGACTAAATCGCCTCTTTTTGCTTTTGTTTTAACATCTAAGCAGACAACTATTTCGTGATATTAGCCGATATTTGTGTGTCAGGTCTCTAGATAAAGCAGGCGACTGCTGGTCTTAGAATGTTGTTTTTACATTTGTCATTTTTTAAAAGTATGACATTTTTTCCCCTGAGAAGTTCACATAATACCCCCTCGTACACAATACTGAAAAAGGCACGGATAAAATCAGTTTTCAATTTTGCCTACAATAGGACAATACAGCTCCTTGATACAAAAATCAACCCTTGTTTGCTCACAAGAGATTTGGAACATTTCGGGAAAACATCAGGCCCAGTCATGGTAATAAATGTGCATTTTCAAGCAGTTCTAGATCAAGATGCAGATAGAACAATCAAAATACATTAGGCGCAGTAAACTGCAATTTGGTGGAGACTGGCTGAGTGTGTTCTTGTTTACAAAGTGTTTAAACATACGTGTAATATAGAGAAAGTAGTATCCACACGGTTGGACTTGAGAGAGACAGTGAGAGGTCAGCTTTTGGCGGAGTTCTAACTCTAACAAACCATTTAGTGCAAAACACCCCTCTTCTTACTGGGCTCTTCAAGCCCAAGCTCATGAACAAGCCAAATATCACAGCACATCCATTACGTCACGTCAACGACATACTTACTGAGAATAACCGACATGACATGTAATGAAGGGCTTTGTGCACATAAGGAAGGACTGTGCATGCCACTGTCAAGATCTTCCTTGAGTGATTCAGAGGTTATCAATCACACAGAGCTCTCTTACGCCAAGCCACTCCAAATGGAAAGCTATACATCAGTCAGCTTCCCAGAGCCAATAGAAGAGAGGTCATAGTAGTGGCAAAGCACACTAAACACATTTGTACTATTTCTTCAAATTGGAAAACAACAGTACAGAAATTGGATGGATGGATGGATGGAGGGAGGGAGGGAGGGAGGGAGGGAGGGAGATGGGTGGTTTGGTTTGGGTTGGGTAGGTAGGTAGGTAGGTAGGTAGGTAGGTAGGTAGGTAGGTAGGTAGGTAGGTAGGTAGGTAGGTAGGTAGGTAGGTAGGTAGGTAGGTAGGCTCCTGCTTCAACACTCGAAGAGCTGGGGGGGGGTCACTGGCCCACTTGCAATATGCTTGGCCCCTCTCAACTAAACAATGACACAAACAACTGATTCCATCTTTTGCTACTCCACGTACCAATTAATTTTTTTTTATAGACGTATTCTATTTATATTAAATTACACTACTGGTAAAGTGTTCCAAGTCAGTGTCAAGCATAATGAACCACAAAGAATGTTTGGATCACAGTGTCAGCACTCTGAGAAAACAGCAGCAGCTGTGTGTTGTAAAGCACACCAACAAATCCTCTCGCCGCAGTCAGTGCATAGCCAGCTACTGATTGAGGCCTACGAACTGGCAACAAGGACCCAGGCGATAGCTTGACTGCTTCAGTTTAAATACATATGGTCTTGCTCTCTGACTGCAATCTAATTAAAAAAAAAAAGCTGCTAAACAATAGTGGCCCTTGAAATGTTTGAAATGAAAGAGAAGCCAACATTTAGACTAAATTATTTTTCTCTGCAAGTTTTGTACCTGCAAAATGGCACAGCACTTGCTCAGATAGCAATATTGACTCTAAAAATTAATATTTATATTTGTAATAAATATTTAATATATAAAATATTTGTATATTTGTAATATATAAGTAACATATATTATATTAAGAAAATATTTGTAATAAAAAAGTAAATGAAACTGCTTGCCCTTTTTCAAAGTCATTGTATTAGCTGTTCCCCAGATGCATTTGTGAAACAAAGTTTTGACAAAGAGACCATCTGCCGTGTCAGGATAGCTCTATCTGGCAGATCTCCCTGCTCGGGAGAACCATATCATCTTGGATCATTAAACAAAATGATTCGTATGACTGCTTTTTAGATGGAGCGTGGGCCTTAAAACAGATATACAAATTATGGGAGCAGACAGAAGTATTACAATTACCTGAGTTGTTTTTGAGGATAAAGTTAAGATCAAAATCATGTTAATTACAGGATGCCTGTCTTACTTATTGAGTTTGGCCATGTAGATCTTAATGTGACCAAAGTCTGGTCTCTCCGCAGGGTCCTCAGCCCAGCAGCCCTCCATCAGGATGGTCAGCTCTTCGGAGTGACATCTGGTATCAGTTGTTGGCCGAAAGTATGGCTTCTGGCCGTTTCTGACCTTCTGCACAATCTCTGAGGTGGAGAGGAAAGGTTTTTAGCACGTACTACAACTGTAGTTGAGTCAAATGTAAACAAATCTATTTGGTATTTTAGGAAACATTAAACTCAAAAAGTTATCGCCAACTTCCTCTTTGGTTTTATAAGTGTTTGGAAAGAACTACTATCGTCTTTTAAGATTCTGCTGTTATTTTAAACCTCTTGATCAGGCCTTGGAAAAGGTGCAGGCTCCTTTTGCCTGTTAATGGATTAGTGGCACTCGTACAATCACCACCACCAAGCGTGACTGTGAATAAACATCCAACAAACGTCATCCAATGACGAAAATCCCCCAAGGCAATGTTAAATATCCATTGTGGTTATGTAAAGGTTGAGACTTGCTCTTGAATTGCTTCCAAGGTTTTCATTTCCCATTGAGGCCTTGTCATCACCTGACAACCAATAGTTGGCTATGGTTTTGAGTTGAATACAAACAAAACGAGAGCACTGTGTTCTGCGCAGAGAAAACTACGCCAAACAGATCTTTAAGTGCTTCACGTACGTACAAGTGCTATACTTTTCAGAACTGTGGTAAGTGCCCAAAGTAGTTTTTCTGTTTGCATAAAAGGGAGCAGCTCCACGTTTAATGGATACCAGATGACAAACTCCCATCGGCCCAGTTTTGCGACGACACTTCTAACGGATACTTTTTTTAAATCATGTTACCAATCAGCTTTAATACATGCAGCCTCCATCTCCATTTCTGAAAATTAGCTCCAGAGTGAGACAGCACACAACTAAAAGGTGGTTGAGCTTATGTGGTCATGGGCCCCCTCAGCTCTGGAATGCCCTGCCCGAAGCTCAGAAAATTACCTTTCAAAATATCCAAACACTTCGTAACACTTAAAACAACAATCTATATCTTACATAGCAGGATCATATTGAAATATTACGAACATTTTCAGCATAATCCTTTTGAGTTCTGCATCGCAATAGAAGGTACAATAGTTGAGAGTTTACCTTTTGGGCTGAGGTCCATGCCTTCTACATAGAAAGGTCCATTCCTTAAGGCAATTTCCTGCAGGATGATTCCAAAACTGTACACATCACCCTTTTGCGTTCCCTGAGGAGGATGCTGGTCATATATTAGCAGCTCTGGAGCTGTCCACAGCTTCTCTAAAAAGTGAGATGCCGTCAAAATGGAGGCAAGTACATTGGAAATGCTGTACATCGAATGTGCACAAAAGCAACTTACTCGCATAGAGAGCATGAGAGTCATCATTTTCGCAGGATGAGCGAAAGCTGCCTAATCCGAAATCGGTGATTTTCAACACAAATCGGCTGTCCACCACACAATTAGATGACTTCAGATTTCCATGGCAGCCAAAATAGCTGTTGTGAAGATAGTTCATGCCCTGCAGAGCAGAGGCGCGTTCATTCATGCATCAAGGCACTCCATTCCTTTTTCCTCTCAATATGAGGACAAATGCAGCAAATGTGTGGACATGTGGAAACAATAAGCTTTGACAAGTGGACGTATGCTGAGGGTTTTGAAAAGAAGCCATGTTTCAAGGGCATCGCAATCTCGTGGGAATTTCTGAGAAATTACTGTCAATTCCTCTGGGAGGAGGGCATTGAAGATGGAATTGTGTTCAATAATTTGTGGAAAGAGTTGAGTCCGTTTATGCTCAAAGCTTTAGGGGTGTCCCCTCTCTAGGCTTGAGGCTCTGCTATCTGTATGGAGCAATTCAGCAGAAGCACTTCATTATGCATGCAGCTCAATAATGAACCCTTCCAAGAGTCGGATCTTGTAACAAAGAGCAACTGTCTTCCAGAGGTTTGAAAAGATCTTTTTCAGTAAATCCATGATTAAATTTGATGAAGCTTGAAGGAAATATGCACTGTTTAGAATGACGGTTTCTCTCCCACTCCATGCTGTATAATGGCAATATTTATTCTATGCTGTGCCAATTCATATTGTCGGTACTCTCTTTTACACTCTAGCCATGCGAAACCATGGCAACAACGTAGGTAGTTTTCAATGTTTCTCCGAGGCTCACAAAGCATCTTTTTTTTTTTTTTGCAATTGAAAATGCCTTTGTGACTTCACCACTCCCACCCATGTACCTTCACGATGTCATTGATCAGAGAGTAGCGGAACATCCAGTCCAGGTTGATGCTCTCATTCTCCAGAATGTCCTGCAAGGCACACACACAAGCTCATCATTACCGGAAAGCTTTGAAAGATACGTCTACTTTTTGTGCATCTTTTCAGCTACTTATTTTTGGAGTGGAAAACACCTTTAGGCCAAAGCTCTTGCTTTCTCTCATATGCTTGGGGCCCCTCATGGCAAACCGCAAGATGCTAATGACATGGCCAGTTAGTGACATCCCACACATTTGTCAACCAGTCACATCATAACAGTTGCTCCCATCAACAAACTATTTATCAACAGTTTGTGAGTGATAAAGCCACATCATTCCTCAGATTGTCCATTTTAATAAGCTACTAAAATAGCGTAGACAGGCCAAAAATATGATGCCTTGAAGAATCCTGCACTACATTTCTTATCTCAACTCGCAGCATCAAATAAAACTGTTGAATGTAGTTTCATTTATATACTTTCGGTCCTGGGCAGATTTGCAAATTTGACACTGCCACTCATATTATACACAGAGGTGCACGAGTGATACTTTCATTCAGCCATTCTGCATTTGGCACAAAAATAAAAAGAATCATGCCCATCGCCTCACATTCAACTTTTTATGGATGCGGTGAGAGGATTTTTGACAATGCACCACATGTCCCAACTCCCTCAGCCAATCATCAAACTATTGTTCCTTAGCAATGCAAGACCCAATTAATGAAAGAAGACACAAAATTACTTTTATTTTGTTCTTTGTATGCTCACTATGAACACATTTGAACACAAAATTGGCTTTACTGAAAATAAGACAAAAGACGTCAATAGCGTTTGAACATGTGGCTTAAGTAGGGTACAGCTAAACTTTGATTTTTCTTTCAAATGTTCATTCATGGACTTTCAGGGAGTATTTTTTTTTTAAACTTCTTTAAAAATCTTGCGGAAGTTATATACTGTAATCCAAGATAAGTGCTGTACAGTATTTCTGGTGGCTGATTAAATATACAATATGATCTTATCATATTTATTAGAATATTTGCAGTACCTGCAGACTGCCTCTGGGACAGTACTCCGTTATAATGCAGATGTTGGGAGGGTCTATGCAGGCTCCAATGAAGCGGGTGAGATGGTTAAACTGGACATCTCTCATCTGAAAATAACACAAACAGAGTGTAACTTTCCAAACATCACATTTCTCCAACACTGTGGAAACAGAGGACAAGGGGAAAGGACTGGCAGTTCATTTATATTCAGAGTTACGATTACCCCTGCCAGCATTTCATCTAAATCTTGTACTTGCAGTCAGTTAGTTGGCACAATGTCTATTTCAACATGCTGAGACTGACTTCTGCACAGGGCACCTAGCTGAAACGTGCAAGTGCATAATTTAATGTGGTGGTTATGAATGAGGCAGTGTGTGTAAGGGGGAGAGAAAAAAAAAAGACGTGTTGAGTGGATGTACAAGCAGGAGCACCAAAGCCAAGAAGAATCTCAAAGACTAAATCTGCCCGTTGTACACAATCAAACCGCATGACTTGTAATTTCAAAGAGTTTGAGGCAAAAACAAATTAATGAGGTAAACTGCCTATGGAGTAATTTTGATACTTGATCATGGGATTTTACTTTTTATGAAAAGGTCTTCCTGGTACCTTTAGCATGACTCTGGGCTAGCAGCACTAAACAAATATATTTCTGAAACCAGCTTGAAAGACTGTGTTTGTAATTTCTGCAGGTAGGTTACTTCTCTCCCTCAAAGTTTATGACTGGCAGCCGTTCTCATAGCAAAACTCGGGAGTCGGTCGCTCCTGTTTTACAGCCTGGGAGATGTTAGCCTACCCTTTGGCCTATATAATTCCCCCTGCTGAACACTGACTGGTGAGTCGAAGGGGGGAGCAAGCTGGGAGACAAGTGGTTAAGTTTCCACCGGCGTCTGGTTGGCTTTTTCATGAGCTGAGGTTTGACGGGCGATCGGGCCTCTGGGAGGTCTGAGAAGTTGCCAGTTCAGACAGCAGTCCCTCTCCCATGTGGCCTGCTGACTGAGAGGCCAGGCAGACTTCCAGGAAGCCCCAATCAATCTTTGCTAACCGGCTGTGAATCCGTGAATCTCTCCCTGTTAAGTTATGATCCATGTGTTTTACAATGAGAAGTAAAGTTATATAAGATGTCTCATGAGGTCTGTTGTGCTGGTTTTGGATCAGTTCCTAAACTTTGTTTGACACTTGTATGTTCTGTCATGTGTCAAGGACACAATATAGTCATCAAGATTGGGGTATGCGAAGTCTTGACATTTATGTCAGTCTGTATGCTAGAAATACTCAACAATGAGCAGGTTTGCATTGCATTACATTGCATTGTGTAGTACCGTATTTCCCGGACTATAAGGCGCACCTAAAAACCTAAAATTTTCTCAAAATCCGACAGTGTGCCTTATAGTCCAGTGCGCCTTATATATGGACCAAATTCCTAAATTTAAACTGGCCCGAAGCATTGTGTCATAAAATCAATCATAAGTGGCCTGCTGAAGACTATGAATCATGAATCAAAAAGACTATGGATCATTATTTTGTGACTATAAAGTAATTTGGTGCATCTGAAGTTGAAATAAAAAAGATAAAACGGAGAATGATTTGATTTGGATTAAAAACCTGACATGATACATTAATGGTGCGCCTTATAGTCCGGTGTGCCTTATATAAGGACAAAGTTTTAAAATTGGCCATTCATTGCAGGTGTGCTTTATAGTCCGGTGCGCCTTATCGTCCGGAAAATACGGTACTGTATTGTCGGGCCGAAGGCAGACTGATCAGTCACAGGGAACATACAGATTCACACAGTTATTGAGCGAGAACTCAACCCACGCTACCTGCATCCAAGTAAGGCAACTGTACCATCACTGCCATTCCTGAACATCCAATGAAAAACAAAAACAATTCTTCTGGAATTGCATGTTGCCAGATTTTAGTGTTCTGAAGAGACAGACATAACCTTTCATGGATGTATTTTATCTGTTGTGAAAACAAGTACAATCACATCACTTCATGGTTTTTTTATTTCATAGATGGAATAGGACATTTAGTGATTATGTCGGGGGCTTGTTTGGCACTCAAGACTCAAGGCTGTCTTGAAACTGAAAGCACAAGGCAATGGTTTTCTTGCTTAGAGTTGAGGGGTGGAAGCATGAATTTAGGGCTTTCAAAAGGCTCACATTGTACCAGTCTAATCTCTGTTAATTGACTTTGGAGGCATGTAGGGTAAGAGCAAAGCGCAGTTTAGAATACAGTAGTTCCTTTTCAAACCAACGACTAATGGTTTATACCGGTATAATTTTATTTGGATTTGTTCTCAAACATATTTATGCATAGACTGTGTGAATAATTCAATTCAAAAATGAAATTCCTGCAATAATCAAGCACAACAATCAAATGAAGTAAACTTTTTATATAAGGCAACACTCACATGTTTGAGTTCCAGTAAAACTTGTCTGGTTAGCTCGATTCTCTTCTTGTTGACATGTTTGATAGCCACCAGGTTGCCCTGCAATCAAGACATAGTGACAACACACATAATTAGGATGTCATTGCATGACATTTCTGCCAATTGAAGACTAACAATCACGCAAATTGTCCATAAAAAGAAGAGAGGAAATCCAGCCACCTATTACAACAAAAAATATGCTAATTAGATCCAACCATATCATCCTCCAAATCAGCTTGATGGTACACTTGCTTCTAATTCAAAAGCGTTGGACCTTATTGCCATGGCAACACACCTCAAATGTTGTGTTAACACTAGCATCTGTATAATATTACTGTTCTGAGTTGTGTGCTGTGCTACAAACTTTGACTTATAGCAAATGGACCAGACCATGCTTCCAATATAACGTATCATGGCATAATGCTAAAGCACCCATGCATTTAATGGCTTGCTTCTATTTCTTGTCGGTAACATTTCTTGCAGAATGGAATTCCTGTATTCCTCCAGTTGTCCAACACTGTTGGCCACTGAACAAATTATTAATGAATGGGAGGCAAGTATACTACAGCATATAAATGTTTGTGCCTTATGTGTCTCCACTCTTGTCATAAAATATATGAAGCAATGAGTCACTAGGTAACTTGGAAACTCTAAAAGCCTCTGAAGAGCAACACATACTGAAATTTACAGTGCATGAGGTACAGCTGCCCCCTCACCATGCCTTTGTCATTTATTTGTCTTCAAAGTTGAGACTGAGTGTGTTGTTACTTTTATACGGAAGCGTGGCAATACCAATGAGGAGTAAACATTTTTGACTGGCAAATACGTTGAAACGCATAAAAAATACATTTGAAGGTACTTATTGAAGATTCCGCTATTCACTAATCTGTCTATACAAAGCATTTCGCATCAAGTTTTTGTATGAACTCAGATATAGCAGATTTTTGTATGACAAAAACATTTATTCGCTTAAATATACATGTAGGTAAGTCGGCATTTCGGGCTAGGTACTAATACAAGTTAACTAAGTGTAAACTTAAACAGGGAGTTAATGGGCTGATATAGTGTTATCGGGTCTCATAATATCGGAGCCTTTTTTTATGAGTCAGAGTACAGACGTACAGTACACGGTACAATTACAGCCCATACTTTTACTCAATCATGACAAACATAACTAAGTAACAACGACGGTAACTTAGTGTGCCTTATTAGGACACTTGATGATGCAAACTAGTTCATTGTACCAAACCTTAAATTGCTATAATTACAGCAGATACGCCTGCATGAAAACTCTTCTAAACAACAAACAAAAGAAAAAAAGTACAGATTAAATTTTCGTAAGATTTGTGCAGAACAAATTTTTAAATTGAGATTTTTTTAACCCAGGAGTTCTTGTTCTTAAAAAAATCCCTGTACATTTAATAAACCTTTTGTGACCCTGGAGGAGATCATTTCTATTTCTATTATTGCCGATGAAAAAAGAAATCTTGAAATATGGACAAATTGGAGGTCAAGCAGGGTCCCATAAGAGATTGGTTTTGACCTTAGCGGTTCCTCTGTGTTCATTAGCAACTTCAAATCAGCTTGACCATCATTTCGCCTTACGTCTGCTTTAATGAGACCTTATGTGAGCTATAACGCTGATTAAATGCAGCAAATGTAGAGCTGGTCATTACTGTTTGCTTGCGTTTGTTCAGTGAATGAAAACACAAACACACACACCAATCATCATTCTAATTACCGAGGCACTTGTTTGTCGATTTCCCACACACCTCCCCCACCATAAAATGACAAATTATAGTCAGCAACAAGTGGATTGTCATGTCCAGACTGCAAGGCGGCAGTGTCGAACGAGATGGAGAGGATGGGAAAAAATGAAAGAAAGAAAAAAAAAAAAGCAATACTGACGCATTCTGCAGTTCACAGTAAAACCAACTACCTAAATTCGCCCACACACACTTTCTCCTCACCAGCTTTCGCAGCAAACATGTGCATGTGTAGGTGGCAAAAGAGAGAGTTGAAAATGTCAGAACTCACCAAGCCTTACCTTAAAATATCCAGTTTTTGCAAATAGCTGATATTTTCCATGAGCAGTTATCAGGGACCCATAGCTGGAGCCTCTCTGAGGAGAAAATGATTAAGAAAAAAAATGGTGTTAGCCTTGAGTCAATTTGAGCAAAGAGGATTAAATTCAGTCCACTTTTGACGCTGTCACTTAGCTGCAAAATAAATTCATATAAAAAACTTAAGTGGATTGGAGTCTTCAAAACAGCAGCTCAAGGCCTTGTGCAAATATGTGCTCAGAGTGAAACGATGCATTGCGGAGGCAGTGTGTGCAGACACTGAGCATCGTCATTTTCACAATTGGATAGAATGCAAACACTGGGAGCACAGAGTACATTGGAAAGTATGATCTGGAAAAGACATATACTGAGTTCCAAATTATTAAGCACATGCTATTATTTTACAATATAGACAAAACAGCTCACAGTGAATCAAATGTTCCATTTTCATTAACAATTGAATTAGCTTCTATAATTATGGGAAGATTATTAGACAAAACCACTAAAAATATACTGTGGCAAGAGATGCAAGCACACCAGTTTAAAATGAAAATAAATTTAAAATTCACATGTAGCTTGGTTGTTGATGAATAATTTTGCATGCCACACTTTGCCTTTTTACATCATACTTGGAGTTTTTATTGCCCAAGGTTATACAGAGCGCCCTTCTTTAGTGAAGGATACTTTTTGCCTGTCCTTACTAGGCTCCCTCACAGGTTTCTCATTTTTCCCCTGATAGGGTTTTTTTTTTTTTAGTTTTTCCTTGCCCTCCTGGGAGTTTAAGCTCAGGGGATGTTTGAGAATAATTGTCTTTTTTTTGTATATGTGAAGCCCTTTGAGACTTGTTTGTGATTTAGGGGTATATAAATAAACTTGACTTGACTTGACTTGACTTCTCAATCGAGAGAGGGGATGGTTATGGCCATGAGTTTTTCTCACTTTAAACCATGACGGCAGTTTTGATAGTTATTTTGCAGTGCTTTATGCTGTGTAGTTTTGCATGGCAATTGTTTTTATTCTAGGATTAAAAAAAACAACAACAACGGTTTGGATCTCAACATACATATAGAGTTCATTTTGGCTATACCAGGCTAAACACTCGACCAGCTCCCTCACCATTATTCAAACCCAGAACATTACTTTGCCATTTTCTTGTTGACGTCACACATTTCCTGAATACAACTTCATTCTCTCTCTCATTTAACATTATGATGACTTGGAGACAATCTATGCAAAACAAATCTGAAAAGATGTTTCCATAATTTCATTCCCATATGCATAATAATACACAGCTGGGATTGAAGCACAAACAAGGTAAAACGTTGCTTGTGACACGAGGCTGTATGAGCCCACAGACAACAGAACCTGATATTGAAGAACGCGGCAAGGTTTTATAAATATAGAGACGAGGGCTATGCAAAAGCTTATTTTAACAATCACTTAATGTTTTTGCCACAAAAAACTCAGCCACCTTCAATAAACCCACTGGCAAATCAACCAAGAATGTGTAAACAACGGATTTTGATTCTTTAAAGACTGCTGCTGTTTGCTTTTGCTGTGCCTATTACTAAACATTGAATGTGTCAAGTGATCACTTTTGGATTCCTGGCAGAGAAACAACAGACGGACAACAAGGAAGGTTAAAGGAAGCCAATGGATGTTGTGTTGTGTTATCTAGAAACTGCCAGAAGAGCAACTTGTTAATTGCACAGTGGAGGCTGTTCCAGTGACACTGTTACAAAAGACAATATAAAGTAGAGAATTATGATTACATTTTCAGCTCTGCCAACTTTAATAGGAGCGTATGTGGGTGTAACACTGCTTGTCTGCCTCACAACAATTTAGGTGATTTGGAACTTCTTTAACCTCCTGCAGACTATTTAAATTCATTTGTTACCTTAATTGTAATTAAATAATGGCGTACAATATGAGGCGGTGGTTTACCTGTGAGAGCGTGAGACGACTCCCAGCTCGTTTGTGGTATTTATTGGGGCTCTCAAACTGGAGGTCCTCCCACCGAATCCTCCACAGCATTCCAGCCAGCTCTTTCTCCAACTTGAGTTTCCTACAAAAGGGGAAAAGTGAAACAGTGGTAAAATCAGTCACGCAAAGATCAGACGAAAATCTCTTTCAAGTGCGGTGGCTTTATCCATCCATCCATCCATCCATCCATCCATCCATCCATCCATCCATCCATCCATCCATCCATCCATCCATCCATCCATCCATCCATCCATCCATCCATCCATCCATCCATCCATCCATCCATCCATCAAGGTCATATTAAAGTGACAATAGTCAAGATTCTAGCTTTGTAACAATGTGAAACAATAAATTCTAGTTTATTATTGTTTAGGCTCAAATTTTTTATACAGTATTCCTTGAGTTGTTAAAGAGAAGTTAGCCTGCTCTAATTCTTTCTAATTTTTTTATATTGTTGTATTCGTTAGGTGTGTAGAAGACATGCCACCTCAGGGCTGCAGATATATTGCAGCCATATGTAAAAATAGTCAGTACTATAATAGTGAACTTTGCCTAACTTCTCTTGTTTTTATAAGAACACTTGGTTAATAACACAATGTTCTCTCCTGGGCCATTTTGGCAATGATTTCATGAAACACTTTTTTCTGTGCGGGTCTTAATAAAGGTTTCATGCTGGCAACATTTTGAACATGGACTAAATTAATTTATTTGAAATTATTATCTCTGAGAATAATAAGATCACTAAAATTGAATTAGTCTTTGGGTGTGGGAGTTTGGCCAATAAGTTAAAGAAACAAAAGTTGATGCGATAGCATGGGAAGACAAATGTCTTCATCGCCTCACTAGATGTATTAATTTTTGAGAATTGTGATAAGTCTGACGTTATTTTTGAGCATCAGTCTGGCAAACGTGGAGCACCGCAGAGGGGAAAGAGCTTTCCAGCGATTAGTCCAAAGCCTTCCAGTTTCTCTTTTGTACGTGTTTGTGTTTCGACAGACGCAAGAAAAATCCTTTTCACTCAAAAAATGACAAACGAGCAGAGCCCACACATTCCGACACCGTCTAAAAGGTGTAAAACACTTCCAGATGGCTGCAGAAATTATTGCAGCGCTTGCATATTGTATTCTAGCCTCTCTTCAACCTTGTTTTTTTGTTCTTCATCATTTATCCTCACGTTAGACTTTCTAGAAAACACAAGTTCTCTGGCGGGCGCTTGTTTGTGTCTACAAATACTGTAGACACTGTCTGTGTACGTCTATTTTGAGGACAGGAAACATCATCAAACCAGAGGTGCACCCCTAGACCCATCCACCACGAAAAAAAAAAATTTTTCTATTTAAAGAGCCTCGTTCAGAGACCTCTGGCAGCCAGAGTAGCAAAGTGTGGGCCTCCACAGTGGGCCTATTGTTTCATAAGCCCCATATGTGAATACCTCTGCTGGACCAGCCCCTCCATTAAAACATCACAGCCACGCAGCTCTGCTTAACATCGCCTAACACTGCTGCTGCACACACTCCAAAATCAACTGAGAGAGGCCGAGTGGCCACCAGGTCAAATTTGCGGATAGTTTCACCTTCCAAAATATGGTATAAATATGTTTCTTTGGTTTGGTTATGGTAGTACAAAAACACGTTTCTCTCGCTCTAAGCCTATTTCATGTGAATCTACTTGAAATCAACCAAACTGTTGTTGTAAAACAAAGCAATAAAGGAAAGAAACCATTTAAACCAGACAATTTGTTTTTATTAAAGTGATAAAAAATAATCTCACTGTATATATTTCACAATGATAATACATTTACATTTTCATCAACAGTTACTAATTACCAAGTAGACAAAAATACATCCTTATATAGTTCACAGTATTGAGAATTCCATTGTTACCATTATTCCATATGGGCAGTCAAATCCCTAAATTGCATGACCCCAGCACTTAGACATATCTGAGTATAAAATTTTTGTTACATTCATGAAAATACAAACAGCAGCATTTAATACATAACATATTTTTAGAAATGTTTCTATATATTGAATTCTGTTCAAATACATGTGAAATAAATATTCATTATAAGAAACTCTGGCTTATACCGACTGATTAGAGAATAACTCAAATAAAGCATTTTAGTGGTGATTTGTAGATCAAGTAGTGAAGACAGCAGCTTGTTGGTCTTGCATGATGGTCGTATAGGCCACTGTGCACCTCTATGTCCATCAGCAAAGCTCCACTGGTGTCTGCAATAATAGAAAGCTACCATTAAAAATCTGGAAGGGTCTTGAAATGGATGCATAAAGCTTTACGATTATTGTCTCAAGGCCAAGGACTGAATGGTCACGAGAATGTTTGTCAGAAATAGCCTTCAGTTGATTATTTGGAATACTGTGCAAAAGTCTTAAGCAAAGCACAAGCTTCATTGTTTACTGAACTTCATCAAACAGTCACTTTAACATAAACATTACATGTAGGACAGGTACAGACAGTGACATTATTTGGTTACCACTTCAAAAAGAGAGGCAAGTTTCCAAATATGCTCAAATATTTTTTTCTTCTGTTTGCTTTTACATTAAAAAAAATCTGTACTTCAGCTCAGTTAACCCCTCTCACTCCTTTGCAGTTATCCGTGCTCCATCAAGTTCATGCATTCCATCACTTCATGATATGAGACTGCGTTACAGCAACCTTCCTGACTTTGCAGCTTCTTTCAAGCAATATGATATTAATGATAGGTATAGGTGTATATATAACACACGTTTTATTCTTCAACTCTGCATACCCTTGCTTCTTATCATTAATAACTGGCACGGAGAATGATCACTAAGCCTTTTGCACAGTACACTGCTAGTGTTTAAAATTCCAGGTCAGAACCAAAAATGAAATGCAGAATTACAAATATGAATTACAGAAATAGATATTTTATATTCAAGTTTAATGAAACAAATAAAAAGCATTCCAAGGTAGAGGACATTTCTCGACATTTACCGGCCAATAGTCCAGGTCAACTAGTTCATAAGGAAACCGCTCTGTGCTTGTTGAACTGTGTGCTGGAAAAAGAAACAGAAAAGGTGAATGTTAATTTTTCTCTTTCAGAATAAATACACAAAGTGTATCAAATGATCTGGTAGAGAAACTTGATATTGATCAACTCTAATACAGAATTAGAGGATTTACCTGAGGTGGATAGATGCTCCTTTGTCTTTCTTCCATCATTCCTCTGATCAAAATCCATTCTGACTGGCTGGTGATTAACACTTGTTAGTGTTAATAGTCAGTAGTGCAAACATGAGCAAATTCATGGTGTTATTAAGTTATAACCTATGAATCGGGGTATAAACCACTGTAATATTGTTTTATTTTTAAAAATAAATTGTTCTAGTTGCTTAAATACTGTATTTTCCGGAGGATAAGTCGCAGTTTTTCTCATAGTTTGGCCGGAGGTGTGACTTATAATCAGGAGTGACTTATATGTGAAATTAACACATTATTACTTGATCATTAACACATTACTTACTTACGAGTATCGTTAATCACTTCACATGTTATTTCCACTTTAAACCGCATGAGGTCGCACTAGGCCTGTGGAATAATTGGAACCGCAACTGACAATGAGTCTGAATCCATTCAGTGACTTCCGGAGTCAGCGGAGTTGTTTATAACACAGACGACAGAGATTGACACAGAGGACGAAGATTTCGATGGATTTAATGATTTGGAGTGACACGGATGGTTCGATATTTATGTTATAGTTATTTGATATATAGTTTGTTTAATGTAGCAACTTGTATATCGTTAGAGTTCAGTCGTTTCCGATTGCCTCGGAAGGCCATGAAGGCACCAGGGGGGAGGAGACGGGAAAAGCGATCCAGGGCGCGTTGTTAGAGTGAGGTTACACACACTGTGTGTTGGCTCATATGTTGAACTCTTGTTTTGTGAAATAAAGAGCCGGTTACCAAACTCACTACTTGCCTGGTACTTCGGTAATGCTACAATATAGTTATATAGGCCTGTGGAATAATTGGAACCGCAACTGACGGTGAGTCCGACGTCAGCGCCGAATGTACTTCCGGAGTCAGCAGCCGCATTTTTTTAAGTGACACAGAGAACGAAGATTTCGATGGATTTAATGATGTGAAATCACACGACTGGTTTGATAAACGTGTTATTTATGTTATAGTTATTTGAATAACTGTTAATATGTTACGTCAGGCACGGTCTCAGTTCCTCGTTTGTGTTTATGTAACGTTAGCATACCGTATCGTTTAGCCTGTTCATGTCTGTTCTTGGTGTTAGATCTTGTCAAAGTTCTCCCAGAAATGTGACTTGTACTCCGGTGCGACTTATATATGATTTGTTTCTTCTTTATTATGCATATTATGGCTGGTGCCACTATGGGTGGTACTCCGGAGCGACTTATAGTCAGGAAAATACGGTATTTAGGACAAACATGCTTAAAATGTAATGAAATTAAACTGTGTTTCTAAGAAATTCCACAAGACATACTCAACCAAAAATACAAACAAAAAAATCGATAGCAACATTTGAGTTCAATTCCTTTTTAAGAGAAAATATGATTTCAATGGAGACAAAAAGAAACGGTTTAGTGTATATAACCCAGCTAGCATTCAATGTTGTGTAAGCTTCTTCTTTTAAACGTAAGTTACTTAATAATGTTAAGTTACGTAATAATTAAATAGCAAGTAAACAATTTCAAGAGGTATTTACAATATTAACATATTGCGTGCGTACACTGTATGTTGTAACTATTTACCCTAAAAATGCTGAGTTGTTTTTGCCCAACCATATTTATGGTACGAAGGAAGAAGGCAGAACACCCAAATAAATGTGGAGTGTATACCACTTATCCTTTTTTGGGTCACCGGTGAGCTGGCCCTTATCCCAGCGAATTTAATTCTGCAAGAACAGAATTGATTGCATTGTCGATGCATTCATCCATTGGGGTCATTGTTTCATGTTTACGTCACAGCGCATATCCTGCACCAAAAAACATGGTTGCTTTGTGATTGGCCGGAGAAAATCAGCAGGCTTGAAACAAAATGCATTCTCGCTCACAAACATCGCAAGAATTCAGCCTGCTGGCTGTGTTCAGAAATGAATGAGAGCGGAGCTCACTCTTCATCTCCGAAAGTCCCATTCTCAGAGTAGTTAGTGTAAATTTCCGAATACGCCTAAGGTTGAGTGGTTTCTCATGTTGGTTGTAGCGTTCAAAATTGTGAAGTAAAAAAATGAAAGGTGAATGATTTAATTTCTATGAATTTTAGACTGTTATTGATAAAAATGCATATGATTTATTTAATTATAATATTATTATATTGGGTGGGGCACTGGCTAGCACAGCCGTGTCACAGTTCAGAGGTGCAGGGTTTCATTCAGGCTCCGGTCTGTGCAGAGTTTGCATGTTCTCCCCGTGACTGCATGTGTGTCCTCCAGGTACTCCTCCCACATTCCAAAAACATGCATGGTAGGCCAATTGACCACTCCAAATAGTCTGTAGGTGTGAGTGTGAACGTGAATGGTTATTTAGCTATGTGTGCCCTGCGATGAATGAATGAATGAGTGAATGAACGAATGAACGAATGAATGAATAAATAAATGAATGAATGAATGAATGAATGAATGAATGAATGAATGAATGAATGATAATCAGTCAGCAACACGTCAAAATGTGTCAAATAAAGCGACGAAAGCCCAGCATTGTGTCAGCCGTTCCCTTCCCCCATTAAATCTTGACAAGGGCAAACGTGGCAGGGAAGTCTTAATCCTGCCGCTTCATACAACTATTAAGCACATTTACAAGAGGGGAAATGAATCATTGCAGTAGCAGATTATGTTACTCGTTACAAAAAGACTTCAAGACAAAACTGTCAATAATTTATAGTTTTGTTTGTAAAAGACATATTATTTTGAAAACTCTTAAATACCTGAGCTAACAAATTTTTCTTATGGTTATCACTCTGTGTGTGAATCCTTAAATTATGGGAAATGTCAATTTCTTACGAAGCAAATAACAAACATAGTGAACAGACTTAATGATCATTTAATGAAAAGCGTGTTTGGGTCCCATTGTGTGAGCTCACATATAAGTTTCAATGCACCTACCCACTGCTTTAAGATCTTCACCTGGTAAGCTGTTTCTATAGCAACAATCGGGAAAATACCACACGGGCACTCATTGCAGCACCATGCACCCAAAAATCCCTCTCCGATCACATGCCACTTTGTCATCCCATTTAAATTTGTACTGTTTCTAATAAGCAGCGTAGACACTGCGTCAGCACAACGCTTTCACTTTTTTTTTTACAACTCACCTGTAAATGAGGAAACTGGAGATTCCAAAAATGATGAGAGCCAAGCCAGATCCCACAGCTACAATTCCCAGAACTGGCAGCTGACCTGGAAACAGGAGAAGGATTCCACACTCACTTGTCTCTCATATGTTCAACAGATGTCCACATATCATATCTTTGAAAAGACTTTTTTTTTACACTATTAAAAACCCAGCTGTCACACATGTAAGTACAGCTGCGGAACTTAAGAGTGTTACAATTAAAAGACACGCTTCACTTAATGTGAAGTATAAATAATACCGTGATAGCCTAATGATTAAGATTCTTATAATTAAAAAAAGGTTAAAAGTATTTTTTTTAATTAGGTGAAGACATATATCTAGAATTTTCTGTTTTGAGAATTTCACAGAAAAGAGCTTATTGAATACCAGATTATCAATTTCAAATAAGCACCCATGAGACACCAATAAACCGATTTAAACAGAACACAACCGTTAGTTATAAATTAATATTTGGAATGCAGAGATTAGTTTATTCTAATATAAATGAATGAGAACAAATAAAACAAAAGTAACAAAAATCCATCCTGTATATAGATAATGATATTTTTACTTTCTCATGTCATAAACAAATATACACACATATATATCTAAATATAAACACATACGTATATATATATATATATATATATATATATATATATATATATATATATATATATACATATATATATATATATATATATATATAATTTATTTATTTATTTATTTTTGGGCGGTTAACTGGTCCTTGGGTAGGATTAGAAGAAAGCTGTTAATATGTTAAAACAAACAAAATAAAAAACTAGTACACTATCACATAAAAGAAATGAAAAGTTAAAATTTTATATAACTGATTGTGTGATGTCATTAAGGGACTTTGTATGACTGTTATAATTGAGAATCAGTCTAAAGAGGTTATGAAAAATAGCTTATAATCATACCATCATTGCAGGAGGGGTCATCTGTGGAAAACACACAGGGTGGGTTATCCAGCGGTGGGTTCCCACTGGGCCAATGGATCTTCTCTGTCTGAGACCAAATGATCTCTTTCATGGTTCCATTGTAGTATGCAACCAGCTGCAGAAACATAATGTTTTTTTTTCCACTGCGATGTCTTTTTTTTAACAGTTGAGGAATAACCATTGTGTTCATACTAAGATATAGTACCGTAATTTTCGGACTATAAGTCGCACCGGAGTATAAGTCGCACCAGCCATAAAATGCCCAAAAAAGTGAAAAAAATCCATATATATGTATATAAATCGCTCCTGAGTATAAGTCGCCCCCCCACCCAAACTATGAAAAAAAACCGCGACTTATAGTCCGAAAATTACGGTATATAAAAAAAAAAATTAAAAAAAACACATCATGTTCCCTGTTAAGGGCCACAGGAAAACTGGAGCCGAGCCCTGCTGATGGAAGTAGTGGGGGACTGACAAATGCAGACAAACATCCACACTCATAACCAACGGAAGTCTTCAAGGAACTAAATATGCATGTGTTTGGACTGTGAACGTACCAGCAGAAGTAAATAATTTGATGATTGCACCATGTTTAGATTTGAATGGAATGCAACACAATGATAAAAGGTCATACCATGGACTGTCATCTCTGCATAATAGGGATTGAAAATTGGAAAATCAAAAGTAGGTCTTTTGCACACATCCCTACCATTCTTCTTGGAAGACTTTCAACAAGATTTTATGTCTGTGGAAATTTGTGTTCATTTATTCAGAAGAGGTCTCAAGGAAGAGTGTCAAACTCATTTTTGTCACGATTACATCTTCATTTGAGTTTCTTTGAGAATGCCCTTATGACTGTGAACCCCAGTGAATGCATTATTGCCATATATTACATATACAGAACAAATTAATAATTAATAACTGGTTTGGAAATCAGAAACCAGTTACAACTGTTTGTTCAATAGTAATACATTTACTTTAAAGAAGGGATTGGTAACAAAAAATGCTTGTAATATCTCAAAGTGTATTTAAATTGAAGACAATCTTGGTAATTCAGCAAAAAAGAAAAACAAATCCATGCAAATAGTGTGCTTTTGTGGGCCACATAAAATGATGTGGTAGGCCAGAACTGGCCCAGGGGCCTTAAATTAGATAATTGTAATATCAAGTCACTGAGATTGGACCTGAGAAGGACATGTTGCTGCAAAGACAGTTATCAACGGTTGTGTGGAGAAATCGCGGTAGTGTCAGGCCAATGGTTTTGTTGGTATTGAAATGTTTGAAAAACTGTTATGGTTTACACTGCAACTGTGATTTTTACTGTGTGACCATTTTGAATGAAAGAAATTGTATTACCTATCAGTCTGAATACTTTTAAGCCAAGGGTATTTTATTTTATTTTTACTGCTCTATAATGTACATGAAACTAAATAGATTCATAAATAAATCATAAATAAATAATACATAATACATTGCTTGAGTTAACAAAGAATGTTATTTATTATCAATAATATTGAAAATTATTATTAATAATATCAATATTAGTTTATTATACTTTATTGTATTATATTTTATAATATTACCTATATTATATAATTATATCTAATTCAAACAGCAACCTGAAATCATATCTTGATATCCTGAATTGTGGCTATTCAAAATAAGTCTGTAATCGTACAACATGCTCCAAGTGTTTTTTAAAATTTGTGATAGTGGCCCTAGGGGCCTAAGGGATCCAATTAAAAGGATCTTGCAAATCAGAAATCATGACACAAATTATGGTTGACAGTATACAGGTTGCACCTAGAATATGAGTGTGCAAAGATTACCCAGTAGCAAGTAAGCGTGTGATTTTTTTTTTCTTTGATGGCACATCTGTTTTCCTGCTGTGAAACATGACTCCTGAGTTTTATACATGTCAAAGGGTCTATTTAGTTTAGTCTTGCTTTGGTTTCCCTTCGTGCTTGTAGCACACTGTGTCCTCTCTACTTAAACATGGAAGGCCATCACCCCCTTGGAGGGTCATCCAAACAATGCAGATGGGGATGGGTGTGGGGGTAGGGCCTGCAAAGACTGAAATAATTGAAATAATAGCTACAGGCCTTGCCTGTCTGCTTCTGTTAATAGCACACAAAACAAAGTGGATGTCCTGCATAAATTTAACATGTGAAAGTCACACATTTTTATATTTTTCTGCACATGGAGAACTTTAAAGCAATTTATCTGTTAACTTTTTGAACAGCACAAGACTTTTAACAGGATTATGGATTGTAAAATGGAGAGAATGTTGACGTAAGAGCATTAACGGCATGAAGCAGTGGATGGTTCTTAAAAGGGATTAAGTGCCAGCCACTGTAACTTAATATGAAAGCCAAAGAAGTCGAATGAGGTCAAGGTTTGGGGTTTGGGGCAGACCACTCAAGAGTTTTTGGCTGCTGTCGCAAAGCAACATTAAGCCCATTATTACCTAAAAATACCATGAGACAGTGTAGGATTCTGTAACTGACAGTTTTTTTTAACTACCAGTAGATCTCAAGTTATGATTCGAGAATGTGTTTAAACAAATAGAAACTGTTTTGCAGGTAAGTCAATGCAACAATTTTGGAAGTCCAAAAAAACAAGCTTAAAAAAAAACAGATCTAAAGTAGAAAGTTTGAAAAATGCTTGCATTATTGCTCTCATGTAAACAAACACAGACTTAAAAACCTGCATGAGAATCATGAAATTCAGGCCAAATTCCCGGATCAATCAGGGAATTTAATTAATTAATTATTAATTTAATTAATAATTTAATTCTACCAATTAAAGCCAAGGACAAATGAGGACAAGAGTTCCTGCTGACAGTCTCAGAGGACCTTGAAAACATTTCGACTGAAATCAAACGTAGCTAACCCACTTCTTTTGCACTTAAAGAAAAAAAGGGGGAAACAACTTTTTTTGCAGATCACAACACAAATATTTTCCCCGGCTGTGGTGGAATTTTGAGGTTTTAAGCATGTTATCATTAGAGAAGGACCCCAGCATTTGTCAAGACACTAATATCTAAAGGATGTGGCTTTGTGTACTGTAGCTCAAAGATCCTCATTCAACTGTAGCTGTAACACACACATGCACGCTCGCATGCACACATACACACACACGCACGCACGCAAACACACACGCACACAAACATACATACACAAAGTACACTGAACAGAATAGCTTCTATGTTTGACTTCTTTTTATGTTTGTATGTATGTACTATGTATGTATGTATGTATGTATGTATTTATTTATTTATTTATTTATTTATTATAAACCTGACTGCATTGCACTGCATTGAATAACAGTATGGCTGACCTCAATGGTTAAAAGTGAGAGGAGACAGGAGAACAGAATGGTGCACAGCTATTCAACTGAATTTTTGACAAGCTTTTATAATCATTGATTTTCATTTTCAATCTGACTAACCTGAACATACTACCTGGTGACCAGTGGTAACGCAAAAAGCAACAATATTTACACTTACCCCATACTCTCCTGTGTCCTGGTTGGTCATGGCCCAAAGGTTGATGTCTATGTCTCTGGCATTTTTGTGGTCCGTAGTTACAAGACCTGTCACTCCTGGCAACAAAATCCACATCACCGGTCTGATCAGACATTGCGATATTTCATACTTTATTAAAATCAGAGGTACTGTTAACTAGGGTTGTAACGATTCATCGATACACATCGATTAATCGATATAATGCTCTACGATTTATTGGCATCGATGCTAAACGTAAACATCGATTTATATCGCCGTGTTTGACCTCGGACATTAGACGCGACTTTATTTTGAAATCCAGTTCATTGTTGCTTGCTTCCTCTTTCCGGGAGCAGTACGTGTTGTGTTGTGAGCAGAGTAGGCACGTGAAAGGGGAGCCGACAACTACGCGGCTCCTGGGCTGGTGCTATGGCTAGTGTCCAAGAAGACGAGGAAATTCGCTCCCCTTTGGGCTTCAAGACATTCGTTTGGAAGCACTTTGGATTCCAAAGAAAAGATGGCTCAACGGACAATTAAAATTATTGTAAATAAATAGTTCAGTAATGCACTTTAAAGTTAATGGTATTACAAAAAAAGAAAGAATATTCATTTTTCTTTACTTATATGAGAAAAAATATAGGAATTTGATAAAGTTCAGTGTTAAAATAAGCACTTTGTATACTACAATACTCTTGTAATTTCCTAAATAAAGAGTTTGCAGTACCTTGTTGATTTTGCGTATGAATTGTTATAAATCAGGATATTGTTTTATATTTTTTATTTAAAAAATAAAAATATCGATCGTGGAGCACTATATCGTGATGTATCGTGAATGAATCACAGCAGGCTTTAAGATATCGGCAAATATCGTATCGTGGTTCTTTGTATCGATATGATATCGTATCGTGACAAAACCCGCGATTTACACCCCTAGTTTGCAGTACCTTGTTGATTTTGCGTATGAATTGTTATAAATCAGGATATTGTTCTATATTTTTTATTTAAAAAAATAAAATAAAAATAAAAATATCGATCGTGGAGCACTATATCGTGATGTATCGTGAATGAATCACAGCAGGCTTTAAGATATCGGCAAATATCGTATCGTGGTTCTTTGTATCGATATGATATCGTATCGTGACAAAACCCGCGATTTACACCCCTACTGTTAACTCAAGGGGGTTTGAATAATAACACCAAAGTAATATCTCTTTTTGTACTCTTGTATTTTCTTTTGTTAGTGAAGGATTTGTACCATGGTTCATGATCATGCATTAGAATGGCTCACATATTTTTTCTTGATGTCACTGCATAAATCCCAAGCCAATGAGGCATCATATACCGTAATGTTCGGACTATAAGTCGCGTTTTTTTTCATAGTTTGGGTGGGGGGGCGATTTATAATAAGGAGCGACTTATATATGTTTTTTTTCAAAAATTTTCCCCCCAAAAAAAAAAAGTGAAACCGCGATAAACGAACCGCGATGTAGCAAGGGATTACTGTAATTTGAATTTCAAGTGACGTTAGCAGCGCGACGCAGCGTGACGCGGCAGTTGTTTACGTAAAGGACAAAAATTGATCACGGGATGACGAAGATGACGAAGGGCCCCACGTACTACCGGCATCATTAGCGGCTTTGTTTCTAAGTGACACGGCGGACGAAGAGTTTGAAGGATTTAGAGTGACACAGAAGGTTTGAAAAACTATTATGGCTTTTACCCACGCCCGGTCCTACTCTATGGAGCTCTCTTTCACCTCCGTGGATTGAAGTCGGGGGCCGGCGCTCGGCCGGGTGGCTGTCCAGGGACGGTGGATGGGGCTCGGACATGGCTTTTACGCACGCCCGGTCCTACTCTAGGGAGCTCTCTTTCACCTCCGTGGATGGAAGTCGAGGGCCGGCGCTCGACTGGGTGGCTGTCCGGGGACGGTGGATGGGGCTCGGTCATGGCTTTTACGCACGCCCGGTCCTATTCTATGGAGCTCTCTTCCACTTCCGTGGCTGGAAGTCCACGACGCCACACGCCTGGAAGTTTGTTTTGTTAAATAAAGAGCCGTTTACCAAACCCACGTCTTTCCTTGTACTTTGTTAAGGCTACAATATAGTTATATACTAGATCTGTGGAATAACGACGAGGCTGACGTCAGTGCTCATGCGCGGCGTTCTTGACAAAGGACGAGGAATTTGATCGATGGATTTAATGATTTAGAGTGCACAGATGGTTTGATAATATTATTGCTTATATAATAGTTATTTGATTTCTAATTTATATATCGTTATATGGGCCTGTGGAATATTTTGAAGTGCAAGCGCCATCAGCGGCGCGCACACATTGTTGACAAAGGACGATCGATGGATTTAATGAATTAGAGTGACACAGATGGTTTTATAAACGTGTTATTTATGTAATAGTTTTTTTTAAATAACTCTGAATGTTACGTCAGGGCCGTTCTCAGCTCTTCGTTTGTGTTTATGTCACGTTAGCATACCTATCGTTTAGCCTGTTGTTGCTCGTTCATGACTGTTCTTGGTGTTGGATTTTGTCGAATAAATTGCCCCCCAAAATGCGACTTATACTCCGGAGCGACTTATATATGGGGTTTTTTTTCACTTTTTTGGGCATTTTATGGCTGATGCGACTTGTACTCCGGAGCGATTTATAGTCCGAAAATTACGGTACAAGAAACACAGATTTAGGATTTCCATGTCAGAGCTCTCTGGTTTATGTTCTTAAAAACAAAAGATGCTGCAAATGGGTTCAGTAAGATGTCACTAAAGTAAAATGTGGCCTTCAAAGTATAATAAATGTTTGTTTCTGTAAAAGCAGACAACATAAAATGTCTAAAATGCTAAACTCTGACAAAAGGCCATTGTTTTGCAAAGTGTTGTGAATGCTCGCATGGTAGCCAACTCAGGAAACAGGTTTCTGTGTTGGCAGCCACATCAAACATTAAATACATACTTGCGTCATCATAACACTTTATTATTAGTCCCATTGTTTTGTTTAGTGGGCATATAAGAATCTCATTTAACTTTACCCACTGAGCCCTAGACGTCTATTAGACGTCTAGTCTAAGTTTAGCCCGATTCTTTACATCTATAATTGGTCTATGTGTAGCTCAAATCTCAACAACAAAATTGAATCCATCAAATATGAAATATTAAAATCTAAAATAGCTGTAAATTGTATAAATAATACAGAAATGTTGTATTACTTGATCCGTGTAAAGTGTGGTTGTTATTTTAACCAGATTGAGACGTCTAAATCTAAACCTTCTTTAGACCATATGTACGATTGATTTAAATACATAAGCGTGTGCCAGTGATATAAAATTGACTGAGTCAGCATTCTTTTGACCTCACTTACTGGTAATAGGAGTCTCATTTGAGTGCCTTCAACAGCTCCACGGCCAAATAACATTTCAAGTGGTGGTTCAGTTTTGTGTATGTGTGCGTGTTTGTGTGTGTGTGTGTGTGTGTGTGTGTGTGTGTGTGTGTGTGTGTGTGTGTGCGCGTGCGTGTTGGGGCTTGGTTTACATTGGGATCAATATTACAGTTTTAAATTAATCAATTACCGTTTTTTTCCGTGTATAATACGCCCCCATGTATAATACGCACCCTAACAATGGCATGTTGATGCTGGAAAAAAGCCTGTACCCATACGCACCCAATTTTTTATTTTATTTTTTTTTTTTTTTTTTTTTTGTTAAAGTCCCAATGATCGTCACACACGCAGGGAGGCAATGGGTCCCATTTTTATAGTCTTTGGTATGGTCTTAACTAGGCTGGATGTATTTTTTTTGTTGGCGTTGATTTCTCCGACTGCCCATAAAGGCACCACCGCGATCAGATGAAAAGAGAGGAAAGTGACGTGCGGACATGTGAAAAAGGCGGCTCTGTATGGGAGAGACGTTGAAGAGGAATAAAAACACCCTTGGAAACCAAAACTTGCCCCTCGTCGTGACTCGGAGCCGCAACAAATGTTTCGGATTTGTGTAGGGTACATTGTGACAGCAAACGAGCAGGTGATCGAGCAAGCGTCTGATACGAGAGCATTGCGTTCGTATGGAGCGTGTTTGAAGTGAACAGCAGAGACGAAAGGAACAAGACAAAGTGTTGTGAAATAAAATATTACCTATAATACGCATTTTGTTATTTGCTGATTGTATTAAACTATCACATTCATTGTCAGTCAAGAAGAGAAGAGGACTATTATCCCTTCTTTGACGAAATTACCAGAGCACAGTACAAACACACTATTGTTCTTTCGGTATTTATTCAACCCACATTCTTTCACAACATGACAAGAAGAGAACAATACATAAATCAATACTCGTACCAGTACCATGATTTTCTTAAAAAAAAAAAAAATAAATAAAAAAAAAAAATTTAATTAAAAAAAAAGAATTTTAAAAAAAATTGTACCCATGTATAATGCGCACCCCAGATTTTAGGACAATAAATTAGTTAAATTTTGCGTATTATACACGGAAAAAAACGGTACATTTAAATACAAAAAAGAAAATATTACCAATACCACTACTTAATGCAGTTATTGTTACTCTATATCTAAAATTATGACGTTATATCCTATTATTGTATATACTATGTATAAATCGTAATCTTTTAATTGTTTCTCCCGTGTTTTCCTGCAGCATAAATAGAAAAAGAGCAAGAAAAAGAGTGAAGGTGACTTAAAATAAAAAACAAAAATGGTTTAACAAAAGCAACAGGAAACTCCATATGAAGTTATAAACACAATAAATGACCTGCCTGGGGTCACTAGGCTTTTTTATTTTTCCATTAAAAATGGCACAGACTGATTAATAGGCAGTATATGCTGGAAGAATATGTTTGAGATATCTATCCAAGTGAAAAAGTGAAACCGTGAAATGAAAAATCCGATGTGTATTGATGAAATATGAAATGGCACCAAAATAAAAAAGAGCCTTCATAATTAACTCTAGCTGAAAAGTAAAAAAGCAATTGCTCACCCCAGATTTGGCGGTTTTGTGTTCTCATTGTGATGTTGATGCCATCATTTTGCGCTCCACCTTCAGCCAACGTTTCTTCCAAGGCCTTTGCATACAGTACAAACCCATCATAAAAGCTGCCTGCGATATAGTCCATCTGCATGAAGACAATTATTTTGTTAAAGTAGTGGATTAATAAAGACAACATTTGCTCATGTTACTTAACATTCATCTCAAAATGGTTTGCATATAATTTAACATACCAGTGATGGTTCCAGATGCACGCCAAAATCTTGCTGTGCTCTTGCATGGAGTCGTCTCTGAAAGTCTTTGTACTCTGGATTATCAGGAGGTCGGTATGTTATAATGAAAACAGACTAAAAGGACACAGAAATATAAAGTATATAATCAGAGCTGAGAAGCACATAATAGAATAATGATCCAAACAACTTGCGCAAAGACATTCTCAAATTCAACAGAATTATTTTACACTGGCTTGTTGCAAGCAGAATAGCATCTTCAATGTCAATTGCCATGGCAACCCTCGATCGCTTTAACCGATTTATCTACTTCAGTGGTCTAAGTATAAAAGGTATCTACCAGCCCAGAGATGTGCAGCTTTATTATTTGTGTACTAATGCTACAGCACTCTATTTTTGTCATTTTAATTATTGTCATTGTCAATTTTTAATTAATAATTGTCATTGTCAGTTTTTAATATTTGCATAATTACTGATCCAAAATCTTAATTTAAAGCCTAATAAAAAAAATACATGGCCCAACTCCTGGTTTAAGGCTCTGAATCCCAAACCAATACATCACTATTTACCTGCTGTCAAACGAAAATCATGAAATATGTACCATGTTCTAACTCCCACGCTGGGTGAGGAAAAAAAAATCAGATGGCTATAGGGTCAGCCACCATTATACTGGGCTTGAATTTAAGTAGATGTTCTCGCTGTGCTTACGTAATTTTTCTCTTGGGACAATGAAAGGCTCTATATTACCCACGGACTCAGCCGAGAGCTCGAGAAATATGTATGAATGTCCATATGTGTGCAAGTGTTTTGAGTTGAGTGTACCTTAAAGACCTTGATGAGATCATCGCCAAGGTCAGAGTTCTGCCATGGTTTGCGCTCTATCAAGCTTTCTGCAAAAACATCCAGATAAAAAATGGCATAGTTTTCTGGGTCCGGGATCTCGCTGTGGAAAAGTTTCATGATGTTCAGGAAAGTGTCCACAGGGCCACATATGTACACAACTGCAAAGGGGAGGAAAAAAACAAGATAACATGTAATCATTCTTTTTAATTAAGCAACCAACCATTAATCAATTTATTGACAACTAATCCATAAGCAAAATAATCACTATTTTAATAGATTCTTTAGTGATCGGAAATTGTGTAGATTCTCAGAATTTCAGCCTCTCAGCAGTAAATATACTCGGAATTTTTTAGTCCCCTATGAAATCAGACAAATCTGCATTTACTTTGAAAAACAATGATCAACATTCATGCATATTTTTGACATAACTTGGCCCAAAATTATAAAATATTTATTTTGTGTATTTTGTGATCTGCCAATTTGAAATATATATTGGTTTTATTAAAGGGATGAAAATTAAAACATTTTTTATAGCCCACTCATCGATGAATCTGCAAAATAATAGACAGATTAATGAAATATTAAAATAATTGTTAAAAACAATACCCCATTTGTGGACTAATGCATCGTACTGAATTTTTTTATTTAAATAAAACAATTTACCAAATTGTTACATAGGAGGTTCTCCCCAATATCAGCAAAATAGACATTAAATAAACCTTAGCTTTTAATGCAAAGAAAGTAAACAACTTTTGCTCTTACAACATGTTCAAGTTGGATTGGAGGATTGGCAAATTTGAGAACATTTCAACAACCTCCACGCAGATGGAATACCTTAACACTCACAACTCACTGAAAAATCTGTTCAGAGGCATATTTTTTTGCCTCCGCTACATAAAATACCTGCAGTAATCTAGGCATCGGGCAAAGAAGACATAATGTGCTCAACTGTATAAAAAAATATTAGTGCCGCATGTTTGTATACTAAATTAGTTAGTTCTGAATGTGTGTCAAATGAAGTTACAAAAAGTGTTTTATTTGAAAAAGTGGGTCTCGGTCCAATTCTTTAATCCACACCAGGCAGCATTAGTTTAGTGGTACAATGTGCCTCCTCTGAAGTTGTCAAATTGTGTCTGAGTTTGGGGGTATTTGTGATTGTCCATGCTTCTGCTGCATTCACCACATTCTTGGAGTTGTTTACTAACTGAGAAATGCATGAATTGTATGAAGTGCACAGCCATTTACTTTTTTTCCCCCTCAAACTCTGGGCTTCTCCAAGTAGCAGCAATTTGTTTGACACCATAGCTCGATCCACGGTTGTCATGGTAACAAAAGTCATACTTAGCAGTGGTTCTGTGTGGGTAAGGTGAACAGTGGCTCATTTTCATGACACAGGAAAACCTTCTCAGAACAGACTCAGTTCTGGAAGGCTTACATTATTATTCTACTATTCCTGATCCTTTGCGCATTTTAATGAAGTAAGAAAGAAAGTAAGTCCGTTTCATTTACACAGACAATACTCTAAAAATATAGATATAGTTAATATACGAAAACAATGGAAAAAAAACCTAAATAAAAATCTAACCAAATTAAAAATAACTGGTCTAAATATCCCTAATTAAATGTATTTGTAACTTTTTTTTAAGAATGTCCACTCTTACTTCAAAACAAAAAATACAAGGTCTATTACCTTCAGTTTTGAATATTGTTTGAGGCAAAATTAAGTAAAAAGATGGTAAAAAGTTTCTTATGCTGGGGAGAATATTTGTAGAAGTAGATCCTTAGAGCAAAGCTTTCAATGCTTGGTAGGCCGATTGAACACTCCAAATGGTCCCGAGGTGTGAGTGCGAATGTGAATGGTTGTTCGTCTCTGTGTGCCCTGTGATTGGCTGGCAACCGGTTCAAGGTGTCCCCCGCCTACCCGATGACTGCTGGGATAGGCTCCAGCACGCCCGCGACCCCCGTGGGGATTATATACTCTTTAAGTGACCTTGGATATCATCACAATCAAGTCTCCAAATTAAGTATTTACCCATTTCTCAACTGCAAACTGCACTTTTACCCTCTTAATGGACAGTAAATCCTGGCATTCACAAAACTCTCCAAATCAAATGATCAGATTTTTTTTTTTTTTACTGTTTTTGCAATCCATGACGTTCAACCTTTGAGCTTTTGCCCCACCCCCAAAAACGTGCCGTAAAAATGGAATGTCAACTAAATGTGTCCTTATTATTTAAATGGGTTGCACCCTAAATGAAAAACATTCACAGGCGTAGTCAAAATTAAACCAACATCTTATTGTCTGCTCTTACGAAAATCAACCTGAAGGCCCGTCTGTTTGAAATGAACTTTCACCCTTCCTCCTACACTTGCCTGCTTTTGCACAGCAAAAATATATAACCGCCAGTATTTTCATTCCAGACATATGCCGGACCGGAGGCTCACAGCTCAGAGGCCACTTAGCAGACATTTCCTCATTGGTAGGACTAATATTGAACGCCAACTGTCATCTGTTCCATCATGGTTTAACCATGCCAAGCAGTTCTGCTGTCTCCTGGATTGCACCCAAAATAAATGCCCCAACAGTCGGGGGCAAAATGGCCTTGTGTGTTATGGCAGCCTAAAGTAGACAGACTCACTCTTCAAAATCATACTCCTTCTATTTCCTCCTTTCTTACTATATTGACAACAACACACATTAATTACATTTGGTCTCCAAAACATTAAATAAAACTGTAGAAATAGTACTGGGGGAAACACAAAAATTTAAATTTGACGTTGAGCAAAAATGTCGTAATATGGTCTGCAAACATGTTACCAAAGTCTTTGACTTTTTTGCCACCAGCCTCAACAAAGAATGAGAGTTTGTTTTGTATTTTATATACTGTAGTATATCATAAAAGCAGAAGGTCACAGTTCATGTCCTGCTGTCTAGACTCATAAGCTGAATACACCGATGGGAGCGGAATTTTTTTATACCAACTCAAGCTCTGCTTTCAAATCACTGAGTCTTTACCTGAATGATCAGAAGTTGTTTTAATTCCATTTTAAATGTATTTTATGTGATGGTGTTTATTTTCTCTTATATGCAATCATAAAGGTCCTTCTTTTTTTAATTGCTTGGAATAAAATACAGTAAGGAAGGAACTTTCCTGTTCCGAAATGAGTAAACCCCAGTGCATGAAGCAAAATGCAAAAAAGTATGCTTGGATGAGTTTGATGAGGGAGAGCCTGACTCACCCCATCGATCCCTGACCTCAATACCATCAAACACACTTGTCAGAACTAAAAGAGATTGTAAGCCAGAATCTCTCGTTTAACATTAGTGACCTCTGATGATTCAACAGCGAGAATTGGTCGGGGGAAGGGGGGGCTTTATGCAGAGTAAAAACTGAACCCAGCAGCACAAAGTATCTAAAATGTGTTTTGTTCAATAATGGAAAATAGTATGGGACCGATTCCCACGACCACAGTAAATGTACTTCCCACATCTTCGTTTTCCAGGAATTACAAGGAAGAATTTGGGGAGCTAAAATGATGGATAGAGGTTTGACTGTGCAACTGCACACAATCACTTTGTCAGCTGTAAAAGCTCAAATGACGTGAGTCATCACCATAGTTTAGTGCACTTCTTCCCAGTCTCAGGCTCTCGTCATCCAAACCCAGTTTGGGAGAGCTGATAGCCTTGAGGTTATCTGTTGGTAAAAGTGAATGCCGAGCAAGCTTTGACAAAACCATTTGCTTCCATGACCTCCGGCTCACAAGAGCAACATCATGATTCATCCGGGCTGCACTGGCTGGGGCTTTTCTTTACTTTAATTAGCAATGTACAGCGCCTTTGCTATTATTTGTATTTGTACAACTGATCAACAAAATAATTCAGCTTGTATTTATTATACTACCAGAAAGATTTATAATTAAGATCCATCCGTCTGTGCTCAATTCAGTGATCCATGATTCATAAATACAATTGCAACACAGCCTGCAACATTGATGTTTAAAATCCAATTACATACTGTATTGAACATATGATACAGTGTGACTTGTTGTTGGTTGGAGTGGGGTATATGTAACTGAGAGCAAAAATACCACAGGTCCGTTTAGAAGTCATGAAAGGTAAAATTCAATTAAAAAGTAAAGAAACATAGCATTTAATATATACTAATTTCAGTTTCAACAATTTAGTACAGTGCTCGAGTTTTGCCATTCTGTATTAATGACACTTTTATTTAATGCTCAGAATGTCCATTTTACATTTTTAGTTAGATATTTTGTTGTTGTAAAAGCTTCAAAGCCTCTAGTGTCAAACTCAAGGCCCGGGGGCCAGATACGGCCCACCACATCATTTTATGTGGTCCCCAAAGACAAATTTTGCATCGACTTTGTGTAACTTTGTGTTACTAAAATTACAAATTACCTTCACTTAAAAAAAAATACATAGAGATATTGCTGGCAATTTTTATTACCATGCGTCTTTTTAAAATATTTGAATAGTCTCTGATTTCAAAACTAGTTATTCATCAGTTTGTTTTGTAGCCTACATTGTCTATAGAAGACGTTGACAATCATACTGGCCCTCCAAGGGAAATTATGACTATGATACAGCCCGCAACAAAAATGAGTTTGACACCCTTGCTCTAATACATTCTTCACTCACTCACTCACTCACTCACTCACTCACTCACTCACTCACTCACTCACTCACTCACTCACTCACTCACTCACTCACTCACTCACTCACTCACTCACTCACTCACACACAGAGGCGCATTGAGTGTGTGTGTGCAGGGTTAGGAGGCCAGGTGAAAGGTGGAACAGCTGCTGTGACACGTTTCTGTAAGATGTTTAACACACTCCTCAATTCTTCTTTATTTGTGACCTGACCTTCCAATATCCTGTGTGTTATCCAGGTGGCTTAGATGGAACCCAAAGCTCTGTCTGAACTGTAATAAGGATGTCTCTGCTGTTGCGCAAGGTCACTATGTAAAGCACTTCCCATCTCATAGCATAGTAACAAGATTGACATTAATAGTCAGACACATTTACCATTGCTGTGCCCTGAGATTCATATTGGCCTAGAAAGACATGCAACATTTTCAGGACAGCACTAAAGGGCCGTCAAACAAAAATGCAGCACTTTTTGTGAATAGTTTCTGGCCCTGTCAGAGACTAATTTGCTAACAATTACTCAACCAAACGTTGATAATCACAACGTTTAAAAAGCAATCGTTCCACGTTCAAGTGACTTGACATGCTGACTTGTAGTATGACACAGATTTTTTTCCTGCGATTTTATACAGAGTTTGGAGTCCAAAATTTGGGAATCGTGTTCACCCTGAAAGCGCGTTATTTAAAAAGTCTTGTAAGTGTAAAATCAGAGCCATGCGTACGAGTGTATCGGGAAAATGCAGCATGAGCAGTTATAAAGCTCAAACAGCCTTTACCGATCGCGACTTTGTGGCCGTACTATGGAGTGTTGTTCTGACTTCTTCTTATCAAACGCCTTTAAATTAGTCATGGAAATGAGATCACTAAGGTTTACGCCACTAGTCATTTAGCTTTGTACGGTCTTTACATAACGTCCATTTAAATTACTATTTCAAAAACAGTGAAGTCAATGTGAACAACATTTTGTTCGGAGTTTATTTGAAATATTTTTATTTCACTAAAGCGACGTCCCAATGTTTTTGGCATCATCAATGGGTGCATGTTGTTTTACAAATGAAAATGTATTTATGATGAAAAACAGTGGGGTCCATGACCAAACCGCGTTAGACAAAAGGAAGAATCAAAGCGTGTTCTATCGGGGTTTAGGTGTATTGAGTTTATTTTACACTTCAAATTAAGGACTCATAGAAAAATGACTAACTTTAGGTAACATTATTTGAAAATATAATATTTTACCTTAAGAGTACAACACAACTATGAAAAAGTCAAATTAACTGGTCAATTTAAAGATTAAATAAACATCGCTTTGATCAAAATGTGCTTAGTAGGGCTAGGAGAGTCACAATATACGTATTTCATGTCAGTCTATTGATGATAACAATTGATTTGTTTTACCAATTTAAAATCAGAAAAATAATTAGTTAGATCAAATTAAATTAAAAACAAGTAACAGCAGTTACCTAAAAACACAAAATAGCTACTGTATTTGGGGTTTCATCACTGTTTGGGAAAGATTACTGACTAGTAGTATTATTCCCTCTTTTCATGTAGCAGAGCATCTTTATTTGACATTGATTATACTGCATCTGTTAACTTGAGAACGAACTTTTGATTGAAGAATATATAGCCATACTGAATATATTGAGTTTTGCAATTATGGCTATCAAGTCACATAAACCAGAGGCTAATACCACATTTCAGTTGAATATTGACTGTTATCAAAATAATGTTCTATCCATCTATTTCCTATCCCGTTTGTCCTTGTTAGGCTTGAAAATGAGCTGGAACTTATTCCAAGGGACTTTGGGAAAAAAGGAGGGAACAGATAACCTAACATGGGAGTTGTTTATAAGTGACACAGAGGACGAAGATTTCGATGGATTTAATGATTTGGAGTGACACGGATGGTTCGATGAACTTGTTATTTATGTTGTAGTTTTTTGAATAACTCTTAATGTGTTACATCAGGCACGTTCTCAGTTCCTCGTTTATGTGTTTATGTAACGTTAGCATACCGTACCGTTCAGCCTGATGTTGCCTATTCATGTCTGTTCTTGGTGTTGGATTTTGTCAAATAAATTTCCCCCAAAAATGCGACTTATACTCCAATGTGACTTATATATGTTTTTTTTCTTCTTTATTATGCATTTTATGGCTGGTGCGACTTGTACTCCGAAGCGACTTATAGTCCGGAAAATATGGTAATAATAATAATAACGGCACACTGATTAGCACGTCCGCCTCACAGTTCGAAGGGTGCGGGTTTGATCCCACCTCTGGCCCTGCCTGTGTAGAGTTTGCATGTTCTACCCGTGCCCGCGTGGGTTTTCTCCGGGCACTTTGGTTTCCTCCCACATCCCAAAAACATGCATGGTAGGCTTATTGAGCATTCCAAATTGATCGTAGGTGTGAGTGCGAGTGCGGATGGTTGTTAGTCTCTGTGTGCCCTGCAATTGGCTGGCAACCGATTCAGTGTGTTCCCCGCCTACTGCCCGATGACTGCTGGGATAGGCTCCAGCACGCCCGCGACCCCCGTGGGGACAAGCGGTACAGAAAATGGATGGATAATAATAATAATAACAATAATAGTAATAAAATCATTATTATAATAAGATGTATATCCAATAATAGTAATATACTAATATAATAATATGTTATTATTATTATTATTATTATTACAACAGGTCAATTTATTGGCTTTCAGGTCATAGAAATTGTTAAACGTGAGCAGAAAGGTTGGAGAGATAATGCAGACAAAATGTTTCCTTTGCAGATCAGCCCATCAATGGCATGCAGTCAGAGCCATTATGACAGCTGTGTAAACAATTCTTCCTTTAAAAGATAATATCATAAAATAACATTTTCTAATATCTACCCTGTTTAGACTGGTTGTTGTGGCCTTGTATTGGAAGCTACTTTCAAAACTCAAAATATTATATATATTCCATTATAATATTACGCCTGGACAACCCAGACTACATGTTATACTCTTCATTTTAGGACAATAACAGTTAATTTGTCAGCTTTTCGGGTGCGATTTTTGTCAATGTTTGTGAGTAATCATTGCACAACAGAGTATATCTACATAAGAAAGATTCAAGTATGTTGAAAGAAATTACCGACTTTCACTTTGTCCAGAAACGATTATTTACTTACAATGATCTACAACAAACATCTTTGTTCATTTATGCGGTCTACGTATAGTGACATTATGTATCGATTTTGTGACATTTAATTTCTAATGTAAAATGTGTATCTTGCCTCATGGTTGGGAAACAACTCAATAAAAGTTATCTTTCAGTAGGTACCCCCCCTCCCCAATGCTCTTGGTGCCTTTGTAAAAACTTTGGGGGGGAATGTATGTGAAGTCTTCTACGTTTTTTAATTGGAGCCATATTCTGATTAAATGTTCTCATATGATCATATTGTAGGCTGTATTTCAGTTTGATGGATTTGAAACTGCAATATTGAGATAGAACCAGTACTTACTTCTGCCTCGCTCCTTCATAAAGGCAATGAGCTCCTTGTAGTTCTTGAAGTCGTCTTCATAGGGCTGTGCCTCCACTGTGATATTCATCTCCTCCTTCAGCTTCAGGTAGATGCCCTCCGAAAGGAAGTAGTGCGGCCGATCGTCATGCCTGAGGTCGTGGAAGATGACCACGGCGCGGGACGTCCAGTTGAAATGCGTGTGCAGCATGTTGGTGAAGTCCCCCAGCTTGGTGCTGGACGGGCCGCTGCGCACGATGGTTCGATACTCGTCGCTCTTATCGAAACCGTACGCGGGTCCTCCAGCGGTGATGAGTGGGAGTTTCCAGTGGGATGCGAAGCGCCCCACGGAGGCGAGCGGGTACACGCAGCCGGGCCCGAAAAATACGTCTGGACGGATGTAGAGTTTGGCGTCCACAGCTACCACCTGGGCTCGGCTCTCGGCGCATGAACCCGCCGCCGGGTCCTCGGTGCTGTAGTTGAGGATGTTAATGGACCGGCCGAGGAGCAGCCCGTGTTTGCCGTGGAGATCTTCGTGCGCCATGAGGATGGCTGGGAAGACGCGTGGCAGAGCCCAGGGGTACTTGTGGTGGTTGTCCGGCAGCATCACCGCCACCGTTATGTTGCTCCTACACGACGGGAGAAGGCAGCAGGACACGGCCAACACCAGGCAACATCCCAGCGCTTCCCTGCAGCCCATGACGCACGCACCGAGGAGTCTAGTACGGCACCGGTTGGAGTGGAGAAACGACCGGCTGGGCACCCCCTGACGCCAAACATAAGTCTCTCTTTCCTTCTGTTTAGCTTTCGTCTTTCTCCTACTTTCTCTCAAAAGTCACTCAAAGTCAACAGTGGCGTCATATTTGTATTGTCAGACGGGCTGTGCCATGCGTCTCTGCCGCGTAAATCCACGTCAAAACGAGTTGTGCGCCCAAAGATGGACCTCTCCGGCAGTGAGTCGTCTTCCAACTGATGATATGAGGGGGAGGCAGAGCATCCATCCAGATGACTTCAACTTTAATAAAAGCAGCCCCTCATACTGCTCGGCCCCCACACGTCATACGCTGTAAAAAGCACAGTGAGTGGTTGCCGTGTCAAATAAATGACTTTTAATTTAATCGATCGGTCTAATGAACCCGGGTAAAATATTTAAATATTTGATCAGATTTGAACCTTTTTCAGGAAAAACCTACAATATTCTTTTTTATGTGTTTAATACGGGTTTGCCTTATCAATTTACAATCGTGACCCATTAACGGCATCCGATAGAAAAGGATCACAAGTTAGACAATGACAAAAGGCATTGTAACAAAATATACTTAATAAAAGATAACGCTCAACCCGATTTTAGTTTTCTTCAATGCAGTGTACAAATACAACTCCCCAAATAGTCGAAAGTCTCCCCCTGGTGGTCCTTACATGCGCTACTTTCCAATAAATCCAGTACTTTTATAAATTACAGAATCACTCTAATATAGCTGTGCGTAAATGTCTCAGTATTATTCGCTCTTTCAATTATCTTTTCCATTTTAATTATTTTCACAGCAAAAGGGAGTACTCTAAAGAAGTGGTCCCCAGCCTTTTTAGCACCACAAACCGGATTACTGTCAGACAATATTTTAGACAGGCCGGTGTTTGATGACGTCACGATTCTTTAGTGAACTTTTTTTTTTTTTAAAACCAATTCTGAAAATCAAAAGTCGCAAGCATCAATAAATCAAATAATTGCCGACTGCACATTGTTTTCGTCGCAAAAATCGTCCGTGTTTGAACTACAATCCAATTTCCGCAAAACAGACCAACCACAATCCTAAACGTCATTGTACTGTCTTTCCAGCCAATCATGTAACAGCACAACAACGTGCGTACCACATAAACACCACCATCCCAACTCAGCCTTCAACCCTTAGTTCCGTGGGGGAATTCTGCATGCGAACACGACAGTGTAACTATAATCATAAACGTGAATCCACTGTGCAACTTTACTTGCAGTATCCTCATACGAACAAACAGCACAAATATGCAGCGCAGGAACGCAGCGTGTAGGACTCGCTTGTTTCCCCCCATTTCCGGGTCAGTGCTCTGTGTGGCGCCCTGGTCATTGCTGTCCAATGGGAACACAGATCGTCACCAGGATGTGTATACGTACTTCACTTGCAAAACGTAGTCTGAATACGAACCGCACCAAACGAAAAAAAATAATTCCGTTTTTGGTCCGGACCAAACAGGCGGACTGAAGGACTTTTCTGGTCTGAATACACCCTAAAACACAGGTGTCAAACTCAAGGCCCGGGGGCCAGATACGGCCCGCCACATCATTTTATGTGGCCCGCGAAGACAAATTGTGCGTCAAATTCGTGTCATTACTAGAATTGCAAATTGTCTTCACTTTTAATATCTTTTTTTTTTTTAATATTTGACCAGTTCTTACTCATCTGATTTGAAAACGAGTTATTTGTCAGTTTGTTTTGTAGCTTTTACTGTATATAATATGAGGTGCTCAAACATTTATTTGGGTTGACAGTCATAATGGCCCTCCGAAAGAAGCTATGACTACAATGTGGCCCATGAAAAAAATTAGTTTGGCACCCCTGCCTTAAAACATACAGGAAAGTGGGCCCTTAAGGACTGGAATTGCAATTCTGAGTGTTTGGAAATGCATGCAAAAATGATAAAGTTAAACTTAATAAACTTTTGGTTGAAATTTTAGGAGGAACCTAAATTCATATTGATATATGCTCAAGTTTTGAATGCACATATCCAATTGTTTCATGTTTCAGTACTTTTTCCATAACTTCATTCAGCAGTTGGGGGTTTGCAACCAAAGATGCCCCAAGTTTAAGTGTAGAGGTGCATTTTAGATTCATTCAGAAATTTGACCCATAAAAGAACTTTTAAATTGTTTGTTTGTAATTTATATAGCTAGGAATCTGGGATATTAAAAAATGCATACAACAAAAACTAATATAACATGTTTTTACACACATCCCACCAACAAAGACTTTAAATGAATGCCTAAATGTACTGAATTTGTCAAAGCGTGTTGCCCTGACAGTTTCAAGTGCAGCTTTTTGGTAGTTAGCTTTAAAGACAATTTCTTCTTCAATGAGGCTCTGATCTTCATTCGTCACTCTTTCAACCAGTCGAGCAACTGAGGGGTGTAGTAAGTAATGATAATGTCAGCACCTTAAAAAGGAAAAAATATTAGTTAGAAGATTGACAGTAATTCCAGTAATATTTTTCAATATTCAACACACACACAAACAGGCGCGTGCTTACCTGCCCTGCGGAAGGCGGTCATGGCCTCCATCACAGCAACTCGCAAGTCAAACGCTCCGGCTTGTGCTCCATGCCACATCATGGCGAACTCTCCCGACACATTATAGACAGCAAGGGGATGAGTGGGGAACTGAGAAGAGACAGAAGAAAACGTTTCTCACTACATCTACACGGAGCTTAATGACAAATAACATTTTAAAACACTTGGAGAAAGAGGTCTTTTTTTTTTTCTTCAATTGCTCATCATTAAAACAGACCTTGTCCTTGACTTCTCTCACTATGTCCAAATACGGCAGACCCGGTTTCACCATTAGCATATCGGCTCCTTCTCTTACATCACGCTCCTGAGGCACAGAAGTGTTACACAAACTTCACCTTATAGCATTTGTAAACCAAATGTACATGTATACAGTTGGGAACATTCGGCATTGTGTTGAGGATGAACTTGAAATTCACTAAAGACTTTACAGGTGAACATAATAGGACCTTCTCAAAACCTTTGAATGCACAATTGTCCAATGTTTCAATATTTTTAGCACAACTTCCCATTCCTATAAAAAAAAAGGCAACATTTATTATTATTATTATTATTATTACTTCTGTGAGTCTTCCATCTCTCGATCTTTGTTGGAACTTGCTGTTGCTGAGAACATCCTGTTTGAATGCTCGCAATGGTGAGTTCCTTTTATTGATGAAAGTATGATGAGGGTGACATTATAAAGCAGTTCTACAATTGTACGATGCCGATGGCTTGACACAAGTGACTTGTCCAAATATTACCAAAACAATGAACAGTTGCACAAGTGCAACAAGAAGGTAATATAAAGTACACCAATTAAATTTTAGTGCAATTTGCTAACTCATAAAATGTCAGTTTTGTGTGTCTACCATATTTTCCGGGCTATAAGTCGCACCAGCCATAAAATGCAAAATAAAGAAGAAAAATACTTATGTAAGTCGCACCGGCGTATAATTTGGCGGAAATGTATTTGATGAAATCCAACACCAAGAACAGACATGTCATCTTGAAAGGCAAGTTAAAATAAAAATAGAATAGGCAACAACAGGCTGAAGGTACGGTATGCTAACGTTACATAAACACAAACAAGGAACTGAAAATGTGCCTGATGTAACATATTAAGAGTTATTCAAATAACTATAGCATAAGTAAGAAGAGTTATTCAAATAACTATAGCATAAGTAACATGCTAACAAGTTTATCGAACCATCTACGTCACTCCAAATCATTAAATCCAACAAAATCTTCATCCTCGTTGTCACTTATGAACAACTCCGCTAACCCCGGAAGTACAAGATACAGCGCTTTCTCTTCTACGTGGCTTTCGTCAGACTCATCGCCAGTTGCAGTTCCAATTATTCCACAGGCCTAGAGGGCCCTCATGCGATTTAGTGTGAAAATAACATCTGAAATGATATAATGTGATGATAATTTCACACATAAATCGCACCCCAGGCCAAACTATTAAAAAAAACTGTGACTTATTGTCCGTAAAATACGGTATGTTATGTGAGTAGAGTGAATACTATTGTTTACCACAGCTCGAATGGCAAGCCCTCTCGCTCCAGGAGGGAGTTGGTAGCAGCGCCTATCCCCAAAAGCTGGCTTGGACTGTGCAGCATCTCTGCACAGGCACCGCTAGAGGTTTCAATATGTTTAAATAAGCAATGTATTATACCTTTACTTACCTGAAGGGGCCATAATAACATGAAGCAAACTTGGCACTGTAGCTTAGCACTGACACCTGGAAATAAAAATATGCATAACATACATAAATCATTTGAATTAGGGTGAAATTGTTTTTTGCAACATATGAGAGGAAAACATATTGCATCTTGGTCCTGTACTCAACACTACCGAGCAGTACACTTTAATTTTGTTTGCGATACTATCATCGGTTTTACTACCATTAACTGGAAAACAGGATAGGGACTGGTCTAAATCAACAGATGATGTTGCCTTTTAAGATTAACTCAATAATAATAATAATAGTTTGCAATAGTTCTTTTCCTGTGCAACGTACCTTGTTTCCTATACCATTTGCAAGCAATGCTTGTTTTATGGCCCAGACTCTGCCATCCATCATATCAGAGGGAGCAATTATGTGACAACCTGCAGTAAAACACAGACTTTCAATATTGATTTAAAACTGGGGTGAAAATATACATAGTACATACATAGTATTTCTCACTATTCCCCCAATTTGCATACATTTCCCTTGTTGATACACAATACATATAATACATTACAAAACAACTTTATTTATATTTTATAACAGCTGCAGGGGTAACAAAGCACTTCACATATGGTAGTGGGACTACCACAAAGACATATTGAAACACAAATTTATATCCAGTAGCAGAACACTAACAGTCTATAGCCAAAGAATGCTCAACTTTAAATGAAATACAAATGATCAAAATGTTTTTTGAACTCAATCCTATGTACGTACTACTGTTAGTTTTTCTATCAAGTGAGAGACCTTATGATATATACTCAATATCTATTTTTCATGAAGTATTCTGAAATTCCATTATAGAGACAAGGAAACTTGCACAAGTGAATTTTTGTGTGAAGGCACCCCAAATATATGACGATTGACACTTTAAATGCTTGATAGATTAATAGATGAGACAGACAGACAGGCAGACAAACAGATTATACAAAACTGTGTTTACCAGCTTTGGCGTAGGCTAATGCCACTTCTGCCAGTCTCAAACAGCTGGCATCATTGTTCAGAGAGCCATCTTCATTCAAGATACCTGGAAGAGTAATGAAAATACATAAGGATTTTCTGTGCCAACCCACTGGCCATCTTATTAGAGACCACTGATCGATAAAACATTGCTGAAGACAGTCTATCACAAAATGTAACACTGACCACAGTGACCATGTGACGTGTAGGGACACAAGCAGACGTCACATGCCACCAGCAGATCAGGGAAAACAGATCTGATCTTCTTCACGGCCATCACGGCTGGTGTGTCATCTGTGTCTGCCCCTGACCCTCTGTCATCCTAAACCACAAAAGATCCGCTTATCTGCATATATTCTGACTTAAATTTAAGAGCAGGAATTTTGTTTTATACGGTGATTTTTACTTTCCCAAAATTTAACATGCAACATATTTTCAATATTAGTCCATATGAATCCCCTGAATGAATAAATGATTCAGTCCACGCATTAGTTCTCATTACTTCCAAATACAGTGACACTTTCCATTTATAGCCTTGCTCTCATTGAACATTCATTGTACATACCTTTGCTATATTTGCAGGCACCCCAAAAATCAGCACACACTTCAAACCGTTCATTACAAGCGGCTGCAACATTCCCTCCAGTTTATTCACTCCATATCTATGACAGGGAATACATTAGAAGCGTATTCATTACAAATTACAAAACACGATTGATTATTCATACCGATTTAATAATCAGCCTTAGTCATCTAACTTGTATTGCAAATAATACTAACTAAATTAATTGTCTAATTAGTACCTGGTGCCTATCGATTAATATTCTATGTTTCAGTATTTTTGGCCACAGATTTGTTATCAACTAATTGATTTTCAACAGTGTTGGTTGATACTTTAGTGCACTCCATAATGCCTCATTAGTTTCAAGACATGGTTCATCAACAATCAATTTTACATAACTAAATTCTTTACAATCAATGAAGTTGTTTAGTTTATTATTATGCCCATTCATAACATGCGTGCAATTGTTGCAATCAGACATAGAAAATCAACCAAACCAATAGGTCGGTGAAATAGCATGCTTCGACTGAAAATGACCAAAGTCTATGAGCGTGAAGACAATCAGAATTAGGAATGAGAAATGTTATATTGTTGTAAAATTTACCACCAAGTTTCACAACAATAATATCGCCCGTTTGCGTGTAGCACATGCTCATCTTATCTGTGTCCAGAAACTGTATTTTGTGTTCGATCCACCCTGACTTATGGTTTTTTATCTTAGGACAACACCCTATCATATCAGTTGCCATTTTTGCACACATTTTTCCACCCATCAACATGGATGGGGAATTCAATGTAGTCTCGAATTAAATACCATCTGGATTTTGTTTTGTTTTTCTCACCTGGCTTGTCCAGGCAGGCTTCCAATAGGCTCCACAGCATCAACATTGTCTCTATACAATTGGCAAGGAACATGGAGTAAGACCAAGAGAAAAACTTACAACCCATTATGCCTTCATTTAGTTGTAACAAACAGAAAATCAAAGCCCCGTACTTAAAATGTCATTGAATTTCATATAAAGATAACGTTTGTCACTTACGTGATGAAAATTGGGTATATTAAGTTTTCTGCTTTTATATCTGTGGCACAGGTCTGCCAGGATCTTAATGTTGGATGGAAGTAGCCACTATGAATGATGGATTGTGCTGGTACCTGCATCTTGACCCTGGGACAGACAAATGCTGTACACACAAATATAGACAATGAGCAGAAGACATTGGGAATGTCTCCATGAATAATCACCTCATGCACATCATTGTCCTTCATCACGGTTCAGTCAGCGTTAAAACTGACCAAGCATGCGTGAAGCTGCTTCTCAAACAACTGTGGTTTACTAAATGGCTTTTTAAAAGTCTATTTATATATTACTACCAAGTCCATTAATGAGCATAAACACAACACTATAAATTAGGTTGTAAGCAAACACTTTTGACACATTTTTAACATTTTGTATCGGGTGCGTTTGAAGACATCGGGAAAACTCAAGTGAGTGGTCACCTCTGGCAGGAAAAATGTTTGAAGTTACGCCAAATTTAAAAACGACGTCGACAAGAAACGAATAAGAAAACGAAAGAATTAAAAACTGTACTTACCTAGAGAAACTAGTCAAGTCCAACAGCGTGACTCTCCTTCAGTGGATTGACTAGTAGATTTTTCTTCTTCTTTCGATTCGACCCACACTGTTAATACCTCGCTAGTTATCACTATCGCCATCTAGCGACTCGGTGGTTGCTAAAAACAAAACAATTATACCAGGCATATCCCATCAAACGAATAATTACATTGTGGCACGTATCGTATCGTTAGCATTAATTTGACACGTCATAACATTGGGTTATTTGGAAAAAACGGACGCCACAAGTAGTAGTGTATCGGCCACCATACTATTGCATGGTATTCTCGCGATGTTGCCGCAACGGTGAGATAGAAAATGACGATGCTAATGCCGTGTTAGCATTGTGCATTGTCGCTTTTCCACAACTAAATGGAAAAGACAGCACTCCACTCCGATTGAGGTACAGAAACGCGTAGTCACACAATTACTCATAATTCATAACTCAATTCAAGAGTTATATGGAACGCCAGTTTGACTGTTTCATCTCCGGTAATGTGTTGTTTGCTAGAACTTGTGTTGCGATGAGGCTGGCTCCAATGTTAAGCTCTCTGCGACGATGCCTCGTTGTCTGCGCTTCAATATGGACTGAATTTAACAGTTTTCGCTTGGATAACACTAGCTGATATGCCAGAAGACATACGAATGTGTGCGAGAAAAATGTGTGCATATACGGCCAGTCGATGCTGCTAAACTAATTAAATAAAGGTCATGTCCTCACACTTTTATTGTCATTGTTTTCTAGGAGTGTTTTCTGATATCCAGAGACTCGGAGTACATCTTGCATCTGGATGGATTCAGAGATGTAGCCAAAAGTGAAGTGTCTCTTATGAGCTTTTTGACCTCCCTCGACCAGACACACTTGGCAAGTCTTAACTCCTCTTAGGTGGCATCTACTCAGGGCACCAGTTGTTTTTCAACAGTACATATCTAAGTGAACATCCAGATTTCTCCACCATGCTGTTCTCTTTACGCGAACTTGTTCAGTGGCTAGGCTTTGCCACTTTTGAACTCTTTCTTCACTTACTGGCGTTGCTGGTTTTCAGCATGCTGGTTGCCCTTCGTGCTGACATGTTCACCGCCACGTTAAGCTGGTGGCTGGTGTTCGTCCCCTTGTTTGCCGCTGATGGTCTCAGCACCTACTTCACAGCTATAGTATCCATCCGGCTTTACCAGGAGAATGAGAAACGCCTGGCAGTGCTGCGGCTGCTTTGGGTGCTGACGGTGCTCAGTCTGAAGCTGGTGTGTGAGGTGCTGCTGTGCCAAAAGTTGGCGGAGCAAGAACAAGCCAGAGACCTTTGGTTTGGCCTCATCGTCTCACCACTGTTCATCCTTCTGCAGCTGCTGATGATACGAGCATGCCGAGTGAACTGAGGAGGTGGTTGGATGTTTAACATTGCAAGAAGCGGTTTTCATCTGCTGTCAAGAAGTTTAAAGCACAACAAGGGTCTGTGCTTCAGTTTGGCTTTATGGCACCACCTTGTTTGTTGTGAACATGGATCAAAGCCGTATGTTCCACGTGTTGCACACATTTAATTTGTGTCTGTGTTTCTAATTCAACCAAACTGAACAAAAACTGTCACTGTGTTTGGTTGTTTAGATATACAGTGCTTCAAAATGTCTGCTGTATTATGGAGAAAGTCCTACCTTTGTCTCAATGTATTTTGAGAATTTTTTTTACGTGTCCATTCCAGCAACTTTTGACCTTGACGTTAGTCATAGTCACGTGATTTTATGCTAAACATTTGATTTGCTCCTGACAATAAAATGAAGTCAACGATATAACAGCTTTGAGAGCAGTCAACAGACTGGGTTTTCACACATTTGTGAGTTGTTGAGGGTGCATGGTGTGAGATATTGCGTGGATATGGGACATAATAGTGCCTCTTATTTGTGCAATAGGTGATAGACAACCTTTGAAGAAAAAAACAATGCACATATGCACACAACGCAGTGAGGTACCGTGGGATAAGAAACACGGCACAAGCAGTTGCACCAGTAATGTTTTCTTCTTGGGTTGGAAAATTAAGTTTAAGTGAGTCACTTTTCCTTTTTATTTTGCCTGCTGCCCACACATGTGCACATAGATGACACGCATGTTGGCAAATGGCAGCGGTGTCTAAAATTGGCCATTGTGCGGAAAGTACATGGCGCTCTGTATATGTAGATTTAGCTAAGACTTTGACAAGATATTTATGATTTGTTATTACTGCAACTTAAGATGTATATAAAATGTAAATAAACCAATATTTAATCTTGTTCTTTTCTGAGAAGCTACTAGCGGGTAAATCCTGAGTAACCCGGCCAGTGGGAGTCTAGCACTCCTTCATTTAACCACAGGGAGGCGCTTTTGCCTTGGTGACAGAAAACATTACTTTTACGCAAGCCAAATCACTGGTTTCACATTCCATGAAAAATCTAATAGTCAGCATACGTAGTCATTTATAATTTGCGTGTTATTGAGTATAGGAACACTAGCATGTAATTGCCATTAAAGCAAAAATTGCCTTCAGTTATGTCTGATTAAATCCGTGTGGATTTTTTTTATCTTTAAAGGCGCTTTGTTTTGTTTATACATATACGTAAAAGTTAAATCAATAAGCGAGTTGACAAAAGCATGATTAATAACGCCCACAAGCACCAGATGCGCAGTGTCAGTATAGTACGTATCCCATGAGGTTTATCCGAGGCGCAATGATTGCTAGTTGGAATTTGTGACTGGGATTTCCCCTTGAAGAGCAATGTGCGCTCTTCGCGTACTTAATTCTTTTGTCATTGCACTCATTGTGCCACAAAAGGCTTGGTAATGAAAGTTTGATGAGGTACAGTAATCTCTTGTGTGCAGTCATCAGGGTGCTGATTCATACAAACCAATCCCCTTCTCGGGTCGCATGTTGTTTTTTCCAACCGGATTATCGACAGGTGGAATATTGTATGCGAGCGCAAAAACAGCAAACGCGCAAAGTAAAATACGATTGTTTCTGCAGTTGTTCCCTCGTTTTTCTGTCTACTTTTAAGCGAGGGTTGTTTTATCTATGCAGATGTAAAGAACGTTTTTTTAAAAAAGAAAATTACCAAGAAAAGTCAGGTGATCTTGAAAGCCATACCGTTTGATTGACAGATCCTTTTGGCCCAGTCAACAATAGAAACGGGTGTGGTTTTGCGCCACTGTGACGAAATGGGTGTGTTTGCAGGACCAAGCAGCCAATCAAGAAGCGAAGAGGAACCTGGAAGTAGCTTTTACTGCGGCGGGGAGGCGGGGCGGTGTTCGCGGAAAACCGAGCGGAGCGACGGAAGCGGTGAGATTCGAGAAAAGAAAAAGAGAGGTTGGAGAGATGTGTGGGATCGCACTGTGAACGATACCGCAGGTACAGTCGAACGCAGGTTACGTAGCTGCATCAGGCCGCGGCAAGACCGCAGTGAAGCCTGCCTCCTCTACACCACCTTCCCCGCGTAATCCCCGCAACGCAATGTCTGGCGGAGGAGAGTTAAGGTACGCCCGCAAGGAGACTGGACAAGAGAGCCCGAGGATGCCGGCCTGGAAGCGAGAGATCTTGGAGAGGAGGAAGGCGAAGAGCGGGGGCTCAGGGGGAGCCACGGAGAATGGCGCAGGTGGGAGTCTAAAACGCAGTAACGGGGAACAAACGATTAACGGTGCCAATAGTGGCGTACCCAACCGAGACGACTCGCACACCGGACGAAACTATTCCAACACGGCGACCAGTCAGCACATCGCCAACAACAAAGAAAAAAGACCGGTGGCTTTGGAAGGGACAGCGAGAAGTCAAGTTGACGGACAAGAGAGCTTGGTGCTCCAGGAGAGTCTGGGCCCGCTGGAACAGAACCCCTTCATCAAGCTGGAGAAGGAGCGACGGAGGCGACAGGACAGGGAAAACGCCACTCGTCCGATCCAACACATTTTGGAGCTTTACGGTAATGTTCCTGGAATACGGACAATCCGAGCAGAGAATATTCTCATAATCGAGTCGGATCCAGATTACGCTCTCGACGGCGAAGGAGTAAAAAGTCCCATTTGGCAACAAAACGGTTATAGCTCAATGAATGATCTGTTGGACAGAAGAGGGAATGCTATAACTGAGATAAGAGCAAAGGAAGTGGTCATTTATGACACTACGTTGAGCAAGAGCGAGGAGAACTTGAGCACCCTCGGTCGACCGAACCACAGAGACCCATCGTGTGAGGCAGGTGAGGGTCAAGGGATGGTGAGCCGAATACTGCAGAAATTTGACTCCAACTACGGGAAGCTGCAGAAAAAGTCTCACAGCACAGAGAACCTGCTAGATCTAGATGGAAGTGCCAGCAGAAGACAGAGAAGCCGGGCCAAGCCGCAGCTCGATCTGATGCCAAAGCCCAAAACAGATTGGGTCAAAAACTTGAGCAGCAAGCAGTCGTCATCGCCTGTCCTCCTGAGTTCTCCAAAAGCAAAACCGCATTCTCCCGTACTTGAGACGGCCGGTCCTCAGCACAACATTGAATCTTCTAAACTGGCGTCCTCCTTCCGGCAGCGACTTGAAGAGAGCGGTGATCATCGGACAGCGGCCACACCAAGAGATGAACCAGACGAGGTGCACAAGATGATTTCGGAGGTGATTCTCAATTCCACGGTGCCATCATCAATGCAGAGTCGTCACGCTGTCTCATCCAAGGTGTTTCACAAGTCACGTGACTTTGAAATTTGTCCGTCCCCTAAGCCAGACCTCTCCCAAATACCTGATGAAGATACTCAGGCACGGGCCCTGGCAAATCTGCGTATCCAGTCTAAAAACTCTTTCATGGTGATTCCCAAGCGACATCTTGCAGCCACACTTGAAAGTGGCCACACGGCATCACCTAGCCCTGCTATAATGTCTCCTTCTCACAGAGTGGCAGAGCAGCCTGTGTCAGGAGTGCCATCTTCTCACATATCTACACCTGCAGTAATGCTCCAAAAACTGAAGGATGCAAAAAACGACAAGGAAGTGGCGCGGCTGTGTACGCCCCACTCACTTCCGTCTGTTGCCACATCTTCTTCATCGCCTACGCTCTCGCAGAATCTGTCTCCATCTCCTACCACACTTTCTCCACCTGCCTTGACTTCTCCTCCCTCTTCTCCAGTCGTCCCATTATCACCCACTTTATCTCCACGTGCCCTTTCACGGGACCCTTCGCCTCCCCCCACAACTGTAGTCACTCCTGCAGAACATCTGCCTGTCACAAACATAGATGACATTGATGTGGGAACCCCACTTCGTGCTCCTGCACACAGCCCCATAGCGCAGAGGAGGAAGGGGAACACTTTTACTGTGGTGCCTAAACGCCGGGGAGAGGCTGAGGTTAAGCCCAGTTCACCTGAACCCCAAGAAGATCCCTCAAGTGATGCCTCACCGGGATCTACGCCCCCTCAGGCCCCATACACTCAACTGGGCTCTCTGCTTAAGAAACGCTACCCAGCTGTAGATGAGATTGAGGTCATCGGTGGGTACCTTTCCCTCGGAAAGTCCTGTCTTTCCAAGTCGGGCACCCTTGGCAACAAGAAGGTATGATTTACAAATGTTACGTAAACGGAACAAATGTCATTTATTTATATATATACAAACTTTTATAAACCAACAAACTTTCTCTAAAATGAATTACATTTAAATAAATAAAAGTTAGAAAATGAAAAAAAAATTTATCAAGCGTCATTAAAGTTTCATCTGATCCAAGTTCTATAGAGCCTGCCAGTCACAGGAAAAACTCTAGTTGCATTTGCTTCCCCCTGGTTGCTCAGGGCTTTGCCGACAATTACAAATTGTCACTTGCCACACTTGACTTGCCCTTTGCAGCAGACTATCAAGAGGTGTGGCCTCACACGTAGCAATTATTTTTATTTTTTTTGGCACACCGCCCTGCAAAAGCTGGCTGCACAATCTCATTAGAGCACGGTTGTTTTTTCAAGAAGAGGAGGGTATTCAGCCAAGAAAGAAGCTCTGGACCTGTGTTATACAGTTAAAGCGATGATATCATGACCGATAATGTGTTATAATTGGATGGTAGCAAAGTCTGGTTCTGGTCTGGTGACGGTTGCTTAAAGTGTTTACATATTATGTTCAAAAGGCCTTAAATTGATCATGATGAATTGCTACAGGAGTTTATGATTGTCAGACAAGTGCGGCGCTCAATTAACCTGCATGGCAAGGATTATTTTTAGCTTCATTCTGTGTCGCTCGTATTGGTTGTTTAGCTAGGTGTTTCGTGGTGTGTAAGAAAGAGGTAACCATGGCAATATCGGTTTAGTTTATAAGTTGACGACCCCTCAGTCTCGCTGCACAATATATAGTATAGTTACAGCACTTTACCAATGAATTTGTCTGCAAATAGATCAAGGCGGGTGTTTCAGCCTCTCACAATGTTGACCTGCTTTCGGGTTTTCTTGACCTGGCATGCTGTAATCCTCTGCTTTCCAATGCCAGCCTCTTTTAAGTAGGAAAATACAGTAGCCCACCTACTTGTTTTTGTATTTTTATTTTAAATTGTATCAAATGGGGAGTGTGTGCTTGAATCCATTATAATCATCTTTTCTGCCAACCTCGTTCACTTTATATTAGCTGATGATCTGATATTTTCCAGACAATGTTTCAGATGCCTCCTCGAAACACGCTTTCCTATCACTGTGTGTTCATTTGATGACACAATCAAGCAATGTATTTCTAGAAAATTTAAGCAGTTTGAGAGGCTGAGGAACAACCCAGTAACTTGAGGGATAGGTCCAGGCTCACACCTCCATCATCTCTTCATCCCTGTGTATGTTTGTATCATGGTAGCATAAGTTAGTATGTTTTTAAATTATTATTGTATCAACAACTTTGGTCCTTGAAAAACAGCAGATATTACTTGGGCTGGCACGATAAAATGTATGAATTTGTTGTTAAGAGGCTGACATTAGAAGATTTGGTAAAAATCGGCTCTAAGCGATTACTTGATTATTAAAATAATTGTCAAGTAATATGATAATTGATTACTTGTTGACTAATTGGTTAATTTTGACAGGTTCTTATATTACTGACTCCTTCAGGGCCCTCTACTGAGGGCACTTGTTAATCATGCACTTTGACTACATTATCATGATGAATATAATACTTTGGGCTTGAACAGTTCTTGGGTGCAAATTTGAACTTTACAGTGGAAGATATTGGTTCAAGATTGTCAAAGCAATATTTTGACACACCTTATGTAACAGCATTGTCATATGAAGACATACTGAATTCTCTCATTCATTGCTCCTTTTCTTTCTGTTGGCTCTTTTCACCTCTCAGTCAATTTTTCTCCCATCCTTTTCTTTCCGGTAGCCGGACTGCACGAGCAATTACAAAAGCATCAAGGCCCCCTTTGACCAGTATAATTTGTGTGGAAGTTTTGTTCTGCGTTAAAGCAGTCGCCGAACATTGCCTCAGATGAGAGCTTTGGGCTGGGTTGTGTTTTTCCCTGCAAAACCAACTTTTTTTTTTTTTTAAATGTAATTTTTTTTATCAGGCTTAAAAAGAATGTTCCACACTTTATGGCTTTACTAAAGTAGAACATAAGTTCTTTCTTTACATTTTCCAGAAAATATATTATTCTACATCAAGTCCTGCTGTACACTCTCATTTTAACCAAATGGAGCAGTCTGCATGGCATGCTGGCCCACCTCACAATGTCTTGCTTTTTTATCCATGTCCCTCCACTCTCCTGTGATCATCTTTTTATCGGAAAGGGGAAGCTATGTAGGTCAAGTGCAGCTTCCTTGAACAACGATATGCTTGCATTTGAATAAAATCAGTTTGGGCTTTCTAGTGAAATTTATAGCCCAGGATTGAGTCACTTTCCATCTGCGTATTATTGATTGGATAAGGTTTTTTTTTTTTGTACTTTACCACAGCCACTCCCCCCCCCATTTGACCAGAAAATGATGTCAAGATACATCTGGTAGCAATACGTAGACTGGGTGGAGTGGTTTTGTTTTAATGTTTTGCTTTTGTCGACTGGTCATTGTGGGAATGAGGCATTCATATTTGCCCAGACAATGTAATGAGAAAAAGGATTGCAATAATGTTGCACAATGCGTAGTATAACCCTTCCATTTGTGGTTATTGAATATTTATGTTGAGAATTATATTTACTCTTTCAGGGTAAAGTTACAATATTAGTTCAATTTTGATTCGATTTGATCTTGAGGTAAACGCTCTGATAATGATTTAGGTAGAAGTACAAATTTACAAAAAATTCAAGAGTAAATTTGGACAATTTTGCAATATTTAACAAATATGGTATGTTATGTCACATTTTCTTTTTCAGCAATAGAGCACCTGAACATAAAAATGTTTCCATAACCTTTTTTGTTTATGAAGTACAAAAGGAAAAACATGTCTAAAAGAATAATCTAATAATAAGAACAATCTTAAATATTATTCCCAGTACTCCTGTTGTAATTGTATAGCAGTGACACAGTTCAAAAGGGGCGTATCTATCTTCCTTTGTGCATATGTGCAATCTAAATCTTCTCCTTAAATTGCTGGTTTTACACAACATTCTATGGTCAAAGTTCCTTGCATTTGCACACGACCAGAAACTTATCTTCTGTTATTGGACTGTTAAGGTTTGCTGGCAAATTTACAGGGAAATCCAAACTTACTAAAAATGTCAGATTTAAAAGTAGAAGGCGCTCGCTTCCATACAATGCCAATCACGTCCAAAGTGCGGTGATTCAATGATTATGTTTACATCGACACATTTATTCAGATTAAAAGCCTGATCAGAATGAAAATGCATCATGTACACACCCCGGGTGGAATATTCTGATCGGATCAAGGCCATTGCGATCAACAGTGCATCTGATCAGAATTTTAATCCCAACTCTAATCAGATTAAAGGCATTATGTTAGTGTAAACGTAGACAATATTTTCACCCGCCCCTATTTTCCCCCGAGCTGCATTTTTAGGTTATGGTTAGGAAACACGCAATATAGGTAGAGATCCCCACAGAATTTACTATCATTATGAGAGGTTGGCTGTACATTTCAACCTGGTACAGATATCGTACATGTCACATAAAGCAACATAGTGCAAATGTAATAAAACAACTATCGCCTCGCGCAAACTCGCCTAATTAGTTTACCGGTAACTTGGAAGGGTTAGTATGTTGATCCATGATGGTGATGTTACATTAAAACAAGAGGTACTAAAATATGAGTCACAAACTTTTACAGATGTGTTGCACACATTAAAAAGAAGTCAGTCCTAAAAAGGGCGGTGTTCATCTTCTTCTGAAGGAATACTGTACCAGTGAGTCACTCCTCTTATTGACTACTACGTTGCTGCTGTTGTGGTATCGCTCAACTTCCTTTGTTTGTCGAAACCATTGTGTGTGTCTACGAATGTGTTATTTTAGTTGATCTTAAATGCCATGTTCTACATCAGGTTAAAAATAGAAATGAGATTAATTGTTTTAAGTCCCCTGTAGCACAGGAAGGCTCACAAAAAGGGCACGGTGATGCCTTTACGTCACGCGCGAGTGCTATAGGTGTGAAAGTCCATTGTGTTTAATTATTTACCACTCAGCAGACGGTCCCCATTTTTCCTCCCATACACTTCCTGAAACACTCCATCCCTTCTATTTACAAAAATAAAATATATCAGTTCATATATGGGCTTAATTACGAAGCGAGATCGAGATGTTTTTTTTATAAGATATGAAGAGTAGTTCAAATAAATAGATACAATAAAATAAAAATGGTGGGAGTGGCAGTGCCCTCTTAAAGTATTGGAACGGCAAATTGCTGCAGGCAAAGATTGATTCCCAATAGTTGTGGGAAACATGTTTTGCCTCTTTTCTAGTGTTGGCCTTGATACCAACTTTCTTTGTATTAATTGTGTTTCTGTTTTTGGATTTGCCATATTCAGGCTATTGCAACTCTTTAAGTTGCACTGTTTGTGTGAAACCACAGAGTTTTTGTGGCATGGGTTTGCTGTTGACTAGACTAGAAATGTTGTTACAAACATGTAAACTATACATCATCAATCAAATGAAGAAAAATAAAACAAAAACAAGGGGAAAGTCATGTAAATTATGACTTTGTATAAATATTAGGTACAAACATAATTCAATCTACTGCACAAAATGGGCAGTAGTCTGAAAAGTAAATCATTTTAATGACAAATACCTACTGGCTAGTAGAAGCTCCACGGCAAGTGCTTTGTATTATTGTAGTCGGTGCAAACCATTTATATAAATTCTCCCGTCACTTTTTGGCTGCGCACATGCCCACTCATGAAAATATAGTAGACTATAAATATATATAGACTATAGTTCTTTGCAATATTTTCAAGAAGTCATACTCAGGTTTGTTTTCCTACACAGTCCTTGGGCACGTGCACAACCCTGTAATGTTGGTATGATGTTGGTGAATTCAACTAGCGAAGCCCCTTTGTCATAGTAGGCATGTTTAAGTCTATGGTGTGTGTGTGTGTGTGTCTGTGTGTGCGCATGTGCGTGTGTGTGTCCTGTGCATGTGCTGTTTCATGTGCTCAAGTAAGAAAATAAATAGACTAACAGCAGAAACTGAGCAAATGGTTGTAGGTGCAGACTGAAAACTTTTTTTTACCTCTTATTGAACTTGAGTATGCTGTATTTGAAGGTCAAATCTTGAGAAAAACAGATTCAGCAGCAGTGTTTGCCACCCTCCCTTGCCCTTTATGATAAAAAAATTCTGATTTGTATTTGGTCTGTCACGGTGCACAGATTGCCTAAATGTTTTTATTTATAGTTCTGAGTGTTTCATAAATCAGATTTCTTGCGAAGTGTTGATATTCTTAAACATTGCTTTCATGAGGATTGACGCTATTCCTCTGTTTATTTTCCTCCTAAGGGTCTGCTTCCTCCACTCTCCCATTTCCCTCTTGTCATATAACCATGGCGCCTGTCGCCATGACAACTCAGGCTGTGGCCATTCTATCCAGTCATTAGCTTTCCTGGGTATAGGCGCACACTTTCTCTGTCTGACTCACACCCACCGCTACGTCAGTGTTGACGTCGCAATTAAAAAAAAAAAAAGAAAAAGCTGTCGTGAGTGGCAATGATGATGGAAAACTGAAATGTCATGAAGATGCTTGAACTAGGGCTCTTACTGTTGCATATTTTCAATGTGTGTGTGTGTGTACATTAGTACATTTGTTTGAAGATGCAATACACAACCACTCATCCACATCTCATCATCTGATCCACTCACACTCATCTCCATCTCCAAAGAGAATACGACAAGAGCATCAACTCACACTATCTTGAGACTTGACAGTGTAAACACAGATGCTTACTGGCTCTGCCGAGTGCCATATCTGCAAACATCAGACACCTACACGGCTGAGTGAGCTTCCACACACTAAAGTCAGTGTTGTAATGCTCGATAGTGGATCGGTTTAAGAAACGGCATATCTTATCCAACCTCATATTTACCGAGAAATGTGCCAACGCCTCGAGCGCATGTAGAGTTCTGAATAGCAAGAGATGATTTTGCTTAAAAGGAGGCCATCTAACTAATATATCAGGAAGCTTCATTCTCAAACAATATGGTGAGGCTGACTTTTTTTGACAACGACAAGACCTGTGCTTTCAACACAGAACATGCATACTTGATTTTTTTGGGGTGGCGAGGGGTTGTGATGCCAGTGAACGTAAAACGCGGTGACTGCATTGCATGGAGCAATACATTTCATACATAAAGTTATAGGACATTAATCCTTGTCAAATACGTGTTTGTGTTGCCAGTAGTTGAATGTGTGTCATATTTAACGTGTACATTTATATTGTTGTTGTTTTTTTTGAAAAGACAAACCGTAACTTTAGATTGTGTGTAAAATAGTAACATCCAGGTCAATTCTTCTTTTCTGCCTGCAATGTGTTGAGCATTGCTGGTTGATGTTACAATTCATAGTAACATGTGGCATTATTTACTAAATTATGTAAACTAAACAGAAACGAATTGTAGAGTAGATTTGCCAGATATGTTGTAATAAATTATGCCACCGTGATTAAATGTTTGCAATTGCTATAAATGGTTTGAGAACAAGTTGGCCAAAATAATTGTAATATTTTTTTTATAATTCCCCACTATTCCTGTTATGCACATGGTGCGACATTATCTGGCAGATTTCTGCAGCCATAATCTTACTATTAGGACTAGGTTGTTCCGCAAGTATTGCAGTACTTGTTTGGTATGAGCACATGGTTACTTTAGCGTTGTTCACCTCAGGCACTCATGCAGCTGCATTTAAACTCCTCACCTGCTGTACATGCTCTGCTAGTCTAATATTATCTAGCTGGCAGGAGATTAGCTCTAATCACATCACTAATCATGGGCCCTTCTCCTCTAAGCCGCCATACACCTTAACGTGCCCATAGTTGCAAAACATTTCAGTTTCAATGTATTGCATATGCCAGAGGTAACTGTTTTTAAAACATAATCATGCATACTTTTCCATGTGTGCCTTCAGTAGCCAGTGAAGACACATTCCCACCCCTCTCGTCAACTTGACACGCTGCACTGCTCGTCAGACAAAAATCATATAAATACAATACAATAACCTGTTGTCAACTAGAGCTACTTTAGATTGTGACTCTGCAGTTCAATCCGATTAGCAAAGAACCTGTTTGTGTGTGCGTGTGTGTGTGTGCGTGTTTATTAGGAAGAAGCTTTTGCTAGTTTAGGACGTGCAACACTGCTTGGCATGAAAAAAAAAAAGTCCCTGTGCAGCTGTCGTGTTGCCAATTGATCAGGAACTCATGAAAGCATTAATTTGATTTGTATGGCTCTTTCTCGGCAGCACTGGTTAGCACATCCACTTCACAATTTGAAGGGTGCGGGTTCGATTCCACCTCCGGCTCTCTCTGTGTGGAGTTTGCATGTTCTCCCCGTGTGGGTTTTCTCCAGGCACTCCGGTTTCCTCCCTATGCCTTAATACACAGGTGTCAAACTCAAGGCCCGGGGGCCAGATACGGCCCGCCACATCATTTGATGTGGCCCGCGAAGAAAAATTGTGCATCAAATTCGTGTCATTACTAGAATTGCAAATTGTCTTCGCTTTTAATATCTTTTCTTTTTTTATATTTTAATATGAGGTGCTCATCCATTCATTTGGGTTGACAGTCATAATGGCCTTCCGAAAGAAGCTATGACCACAATGCGGCCCGTGAAAAAAATTAGTTTGACACCCCTGTATTAAGGCTTAATACATGCATGGTAGGTGATCCTAGGTGTGAGTGCGAGTGTGTATGGTTGTTCATTTCTGTGCGCCCTGCGATTGGCTGGCATCCGGTTCAGAGTGTCCCCCGATGACTGCTAGGATAGGCTCCGGCATGCCCGCCATCCCTGTGGGGAAAAGCGGTAAAGAAAATGGATGGATGACTCTGGTATTTTCCTTACTAAGATGGTAAAATACAATGCTAATAACAGAAATAAGACGCATAACGTTTGGCAAAACTCAAAGATGACTTTCTATAGTGCTTGGACTCATTAAGATGGGAGGGAAACGGAAGCCTCTTGATTGACTGGTTTGTCTGTCGCAAGTTGGCAATGACATCTTTTAAGAAGTTCCCAAATAGTGGGTGCTGAGCGGTGAAAAGGGTTTTGCGCTCTAAGTACCTCTGATTCTCAACATAAAAATTTGTGAGACAACTGCAAAGTAAAATTTGAAATAATGAAATTGAAAGTAAGAGTGGAAGGGTTGGCTGTTCAATAAAATTTTGCGACAGTTTTTTGCATGTGCAAACCTTTTGTAAATTAGACCCCAATTGACATGAGTTTCAAAAATCAACTGAAAATTTACCTAATAAATCTAGATATAGGTTGAGGACAGTGCTGTGATTTTACTGATTTAAGTGCAAGTCAGCTTTCATCACTTAATGTCAAGACAGACCCATTATGAAAAAAAAAAACATGTTGGGGGGCCGGGAGATTAAACATATGACGCATCTGTTGCTGTGGCTGTTGGAACTCCCCTGCCTTGTGCAAATTTAAAGGCTTATTTTTTTAAAAATGTTTGTGAAATTAAACTTGCAAATTAGATTCATGTTTCTTTGATATATTCTACTATTTTACATACCCTGTAAACCTACTACAGTAGTGAACATTTTTAAAATGGCGATTGTTCTTTTTTATGTTTATTAACTAAGCTGAATTTTGTGTTGGTCTTGAACTCTCTTCAAAAGCAAAGACATTAAACTGCCACACTAGCTTCCTCTTCCATTCATGCTCATCCCGAGGCATCCAGTCTTTGATGAATAGGAAAACAAAAGCGACACAATGAAAGAGTTGTTAGTCTGCCCATATTCCAGATCACCGACTGAGCACACTATGCTAAACGTGGAATCCTTCAGCGTTGGGCCCCCACTTATATCCCACAGGACAGAAAGACTCACTTTTCCCTCCATAAAGCAGATTTTGTCACCTAATCCCAACAACGATTAGCATTACATTTCTCCGGTGTGGTTTTATAGGTTAAATGCAATGTGAGAATTGACGCTTTCAGATAAAAGGCAATGTAAAAGACGAAGTGGTCCCAGAAGAGAGCTTGACCTATTCGTAGACTGGCTCTTTGCTTAAGAATTCCTCTGAGAACACTGTGCTATGATGCTAGAAAACAAGTCACTGTCAGAATCAAGGAACCAACTATTTAATGGATCAGTATGGTTAAATGTAGCACTTTTATTAGCATTGATTTCACATGTCTTTTTCAATCAACATTATTTTAGGAAAACAGCAAAAATAAGAGTACTACAAGATGTTTGCCATTGAATGTCTATAGCTGACGCTACTGACGCTACACTTCAATATGGACGTGCTTGTTCTACCTTAAAACAATCATTTGAAATATTACTACTGATTCTAAACGATTTTACGCTGTCACTTGTAGAACAAATCAGCTGTGAGGGTTGCAAATAAATAAATACAATGCAATACCGTAGATCAATTTTAGAGCCAAAACTCAATCTCTTTCTTACTTCATATAGAATTTCTTTATAAGAAAATGACTTGATGGGGTTTGTAAGCTTAGTGTGCAAAACATTTTTTAAGTAAGGAGATGTGGTTCTTTGGTTAGAGGTCATTTTGGAATGATGCAAATATAATTTTATGATTCACTTTTCATTTTTGAAGCACTCGTTTGTAAATCTAATTTTAAAGGCTGTAAATAATGTGATTTTGTTTGTTTTTTACTTGCATTTATAAACTAGTCTTAATGCTATTTGCTCTACACAAACCAATAATATTTATTTATCAATGGCGGCTGAGGCACCTACTCTTTGAATATGTACAGTCCCAATTGATTGGTTTACCGGCCCAGTCTATGTATTTTACGTCCTGTGGTTGGTTCATCGGGTCTACATGTTACGTCTACATCGCCCTGTGGCAACACAAAATTTACAGATTTTGGAATTCGGTCCACACAAAAGGCGCACCTTTGGTTTTTGAGAACCTTAACAGCTTTTAATGCTTTATGGTGCGGAAAATATAGTAAGTACTTTTGTGATTGACTAATAGTTATCACTGTTACTAATTATTTTGTGGTCCACATCATTGCATCATTCAGCAAATTGGTAGATGGTAATGGTCTCCGGCAAGCCCCACCTATCTGACATTGACATTTTTACCAAATTTGGAGGACTTTGTTTTCGAACGCACTGTACTTCCCAAATCAAACGCTACGAACATTTTAGCTGAGGTGCTAACTGGGAAATGGTGACAAGGAGGAAGGACCTTTGTTGGCTCGTGGCCTTGTGATGGAGATTAGAGCAGATTGAGGTCTTGGTTGCAGCAACGCGAAGTATGGTCCTAAAAGAGCAGTCAGCTGACTCCTTTAGTCAGTACACACAACTCAACAGAAAAGCCGATTATTGTATAGGTCAGTGTTTCCCAACCACACGTGTGCCTTGAGAGATGTTCAGCTGTGTCGTAAGAAATTGTCCGATATTGATTACGGAGCGCATCGTAAACAGAATCGCCAAACCACTGGTGTTTTCCATATGGAAACTGGCATAAAAAGGGGGCATTTAATTATAATAAAGTGCAAGTTTTATATACATTTAGTATAGGAAATCATATCATTGGAACATACATACAAGACAAATTAAGCTTTAATACAGAGTGTAAATATAGATAACACTATACTACACTGTTAGGGTGGGCACACATTTGTTGAATTAAACCTCCCCACAGATGTAAAGATGGCTGAGTCACACTCACAGTAGCTCATTGGTTACTTGCTGATAACTTGCCTGCAGTGATTAGATTAGGTTAAACTTTGTTGTCATTGTGCATAATATAGGCATATAGCCATAGATTGTAACAGTTTTTTTTTTCCATGGCTCGAATTAAGGTGGCGCCATTATTGATCACTTGCACGTGTGCATATGCTGCGTATGCCATTGGGTAAAAAAAAAACACGTTAAAAAAAAAGACATCTCTTTGCATTACTAGTTCTCTATTGAGCTTTTCTTTTTTTTTATAACTGATGTAAAAATATATAATAGAAAACCTATTTTACAGCCAGACGCTGAACATTTAAGAGGTTTTTCAGCCGAATCTATCTTCAGCCCTATAGGTGTCATGCTTAACAGTTAAAACACATTTTGCACTTCAGTTTATTGTGAACAAGGAAGATTCTCTATTGAACAATGACGGTTCTACCTATTGTCCGTAATACATCTTACAAAAGTAATGATCATGTATCAAAAGTACGAGTGGTATTGGTTGCTTGGTATTGGTGAGTACTCAAATGTTAAGGTCTTTGTACTGGTAGCAGTGTGAAAAAAAGTGGCATCGACTAGCGCTAATTTTACTGATGCATTTGAATGTGGTGCTTAACTTGAAAGTACAATTATGCATTAAAAAATGTGCTACCAGTCTACCACCTTTTCCTAATTTTTTTCTCTATTGCTAACATATGAGACTAATCAGAAACTTTAGTGATACCCTTGAACCTGTCGTGTCACAGTACTTGGAGCTTTAAACCTCGGAAACCGTTCATGTTGGCTTACTCGGATGCAAAACTCAGTATGACACTGCAGAACCTTGTTTGCCACTTTACGATTGCCAATTAACCATGTCAGACAGCCTGCATTTGGAGGGCCCACCCAAGACAACAGCCGTCCCACCTTTTATATATTTATTTATATCTATATACATATACACACATACACACATACATACATACATACATATATGCATACACACACACACACACACACACACACACATATACACTAATACAGCCAGGGGTGTGAACAAAGTGCACATTGGTTACCCGATTTCAAAAGCAGCGTCAAATAAGACAACTGACATGTTATGGCTGTGAGCAAAGGGCTGTGCCGTGCGATAAGACTGTCTAATCACAGCATTGTAAGGAAGTATTAAACTGTTTTCCTTGTTCGCTGTAATAATGAAAGCAAGAGATTAAATGCTTGTCGCCAAGACAATCAAATATGGGCTTTAAATGAGAAGACATCAGACTTTTATTTGTCCGGATTCACCAGCCAGAAAACCCAGCAAAGTGGTCAGTCAACAACTGCAGGAGGTTTGGTTAAGTCCACCAATGGGACCTACCAGTATGAGTACTCAGTTACTCAATGTAGTCTCAGATAGGCATACTAAGTACTGATACAACTTGTACTTTTGAGACAGGAAATTTCCCCCCAAAACAATGACATATAGTGTTCAAGAAAGACCTATTTAATGCTAATATAGCAATGGTCTTTAAAATTGCATGAAATCAACGCCAATTTTCTATACCTTTAATTTCTCATTTCTTGATCCTGAAAACGGCTATGAGAGGGTGGACGTTGCTGGTATTGGCAATACCTAATAATAAAGCTGGTATCAGTATCAATACCAGTATCTGGCACAGCCCTAATGTTTATGATTGCAAACACTATTCCATTTTTGCCAATTAGAGGAAGAATTGAGCAGCATGGTGAGTTTAGATCTCATCCCAGGCCCTCATGTGTGAAGTTTGCATGATCTCCCAGTGTTTTCAAATTTGTTCTCCCATGCCTGGATGACAAGACCTGAAATTCCTCCAGAGGTGTGAATATGAGAGTGAATGGTTTGGCGATACAGAATGTGCCCTGCAATTCACTGGCAACCATTCTAGTTTAACTCCTGCCCCAAATCGGCTGGCATAGGTGGAATAGGCTCCAGGAGAACAAGGACAATGAGGACATGCTCTCTACAAAATGGATGGATAAATAGATTATGCAACAACAAAACACGCAGTGATGCTGCTCTCATAATACTGACGGAATAACTTGCCTCTAAAAAAATCCATCCATGCATCCATCCCTCCATTTTTTGAAGCGGTTTTCATCACGTAGGTTGCGGGCATGCCAGAGCCTATCCCAGCTGACTTTGGGTGGTTTGCTGGGACACCCTGAACTGGTCGCCAGCCAATCGCAGGGCACACAGAAACAGCCATTCGTACTCGCACCTACGGACAATTTGGAGTGGACAGTCGGCCTAGCTTTTTGGGTTGTGGAAGGAAAACTGAGTACCCAAAGTAACTGATTTACTGCATACATTTATGGCTAAAATATTAAGCTAGATTGATAAATTTATCCTTTTGTTTTTGTACTAGAAAATAACTCTGTGAAGTTAAACTATTACCAAAGGACAGAGTATTGTAAAACAATCAAATACTCTGCCTGTAATTCATATCTTTGTGGTTGTAAAACCTAAGAGACCCAAAATAATATATTTGTTTTGAATAATTGGCTCAACCGGTTGGCAAATGTTTTTTCTGTCAAATATTGTCCTCAAAGAAATTCATGGCGGGCGGGGGCCAGTAATGAATGTCTTTGAAAGATTTCCTCACACTGTAATTTAAATGACATAAAATTGATTGTCGGTGTTAATTTACAGAATATCAGAATATTGTTTGCAGTTGTTCTATAGTTGTGCTTAGGAGCCTTTTTTTTTAACTTGGAACATTTATTTGAAATAAACAGTAGTGTGTTTTCTTTACTGCTTGTTTCACTTTAATTTCTCGGCTCCAGTGTTTCATTTTTGGCCTATGCTACAAGCCTCAAACATAAAACAGAAACCAGAACCTCCTATCTTCCACCTGTCTGCTTGTCAAATTTGTTGTGTAGCATAGTCACTATCATAATTGTTTTCATGCAAAAGTTAAAAAACTTTAATGCCCATCAATGAATTCAATATTCTTTTTAAATTGTGTCTCATTCAGCTGAAGATATCCTTCAATGAGTCAAGTCTCCACAGTACGTATGAGTACCCGTCAGAAAGCAGCACGTGGGACAGCGGCGAGGAGGCAGACGAGGACAAACGTGAAACAAAGGTCAAGGAAGAACTGCCCAGCATGGTGGGACGCATCCACATCCCTCGTCCCAGTTTCACAAGCTCCCCCACACACACTAACAGCAGCAATGGTGAGCTATTGTTTAATTGATGTAGCAGTGGGCAGGTTTAACGCCTAATAGAGATGATGTAAGTTTGAGAATAGTGACCCTTAGTGGACTCCTTCTGCACTACATTTTCAACAACAACCAAAAAAATGTTGTGGGGCTTGAATGATCCAAATTAGATGCATGCATTCTTATTACTAATAAAAAATGATTGTGTATTTTCTCGGTACAAAAAATAAATAGTCACCCACTCTTATAATATCCATCCATCCAGTTTTTCTGAACCGCTTGTCCTCGAGGGTGGCGGGTGCACAGGAGTCTATTTGACCTGACTTTGGCAGTGTAATTTCTGAACCAATCTCCAGCAAATCACAGGGCACACGTGGATTCAATTTTGTTCCATCGGCCTCCCATGACTGTTTTTTGAACGTTGGAAGAAAACGCAGTTCACGGTGGAAACCCACGCAGTCACGGGGGGAACATGCAAACACCACACAGCAAGGCCATGCTAACCAGTGTGCCCCACTGTGTTGACCCCCGCACCACTCTTACTCATTTTGAGAAATAATAATAATACTAGACAAACAAAATTTTGTTTACAAGTTAAGTATTATCAACAACACTATGTCTATGTTTTTATGTGTAGACCTTGCAAACTACGTTCCCAAGCACTCGATAGACTTCAGCACCTGGCAAGAATACAAGCAAGAGGACAGTGTTCATAAGGAGGAGTCCTCTTCACACCAAACACAGACAACAGAGGAGGTCATGGTGAGAGCTCAGCACCATTTCTTTTTTTTTTTGTCAGCCCATTGTGTGTGTTCTGTAGTTTGATGTTTGATGCCCCAAGGAGCAATGAGGTCAAATTAAAGAGCATATACAAATGTCATTGGGAAGGTAAGAAATTACTCCAAAATTAAGTTTGTTCAACCAGGTGCAGGATTTGAAGACTTTTTTTTTTTTTTTTTTGTCAGTACAATTTATATAGGAAGGTTCATGTCTAAAATGCAAAGCATTTTCAAGTTATTTTCAACTGATCTCAATACAGTTTAACGGATGTTATGTCTGGAAGTAGCGGTATTCGGAAAACATTTGTATTTATTCATTCATTTATTCACTTATTGCCTTTCTCCGCCACATCAATGGACTCCAATCAAAATGTGAAACCTTGACCCCCAATCTGAATTTGTTCCATGATTGAGTTTGTAGGTCAATAGGTTAGTCTGTAGTATAAGTGATATTTTTTCCCCTATTAGAATGAATTTAAAATTAGTGTTTAAGTGCTTCACCTTCAAAGACGTGATCATTCGCTATAAGAGTAGGCACTTGAGAGCCGGGAGGCGAGGGAGAATCCATTTAAGTAAGCTTAATTTCTACGTTTGCCACACCCTCTTCTGACTACCCTCGCTGCTTTTAGCAATAGCCTTCTTAGAAGACATGATTGACTACAAAAACCGGATGAACTTGTCAATATGCTAACACACCGAGACAAACAGAATGTGGCTGAGCTAAGCGTAGAGACAAAAAGGAAATGCGGGAAATGATACCTGACACGCTCTGACAATCTGGAGTCTTTGGTTTGTATCTGGAAAAGTTCGTAAATTGAAGGGACGTTTGTAAGTGGAGGTTTCACTGTATACGTTCAGGTTAAATTTACACATTTTTTACTCCATTTCAGAATTATTTTATGTGCTGTATCTCTTCATTTGTAGGACCACAAAATCGTTTGGATTTAGAGACATAGAGCAATTATCAGATTCCGGAACCTAACTTCAACTGGATTTCGTAATTTGAATGAATGAATTTGAGTGAATTCTGCTCTTGCGTTGCTATCGCTAACCTATGCTTTTGTAGTATCAAGGCATAAATACTGTAGATATTTGTAAGAAAAATGCTTAAATGTTAAACTTACAAATGTTTTATCTGGAGCAGAGGTGCAACAATGAATCGACAAATCATCAAGAATAAAAAAAATCAGGTTTTCACAGTCCTCCATAAAAGCTGATTCTTTTTGTGTTGAATTAAAAGAAGACATTTAACTTTGGAAAACGATGATCGACATTTTTGCTTATTTTATGACATTTACGGAACAAACCGGTAACTGAATCACTATGTTAATGCAGTTTTTGAACTTTATATATGAAAATATGACAGTGATGCTACTCAAAACATATTTTTAAATCCAATTATTCGATTAGGTCTTATAACTATTGTTAGCTGCAACACTAATCTGTATGAAAACCTGCTTGTTGTGAAATTTGTCTTGTGAAAGTGAATACGTTTGTTGTAATATCTTTTTTGCGTCCTCAGCTAACACCAGCAGATAGTTCGTCCCTGTCAGACTACAGTAGCGAGCCAGCTCTCTACTTCTGATCACTTGGTCTAATCAGCACAAAAGTAGCACCTGGTCCACTGGACCAATGGGACCGACACCGAACGCCAGCGAGGACTGCCATACCGGGACCTGAACCACTCCTAACTTTGCCGGGCTTAAGCACACGTTCCCTGAGGCCTTGAGGGAACAGAAGCCACGGTACCATCGCCGCTCGCCACAAAATCATCCAAGTCGGACACTCCGTCGTATTCAAGGTTGACAAACCTAAAAAGCAGCTGGACTGTCTTTTTCCAAAAAGATCCTGGACAGTTGATCTGTCAAAACATCCCGACTAAACTAAATAGTTTATCAGCATCAGTCTCTTTCTTCAATCCGTTCCATGATTTTCTTTTATCCTACGATAGTTTACACTTGCATCTGGGCGATACGGGCTTTATAGTCCAAACTTCCAATAAGAGCAAAAAGCTGCCAATGCCCATGTGGAAGTGACGCCACAGTGACAGTGTTACACAGCTCCGTAAATTTAAGTTAGCGTTTTCTCGCTTGGAGTAAAACGATGCAAAATAAAAACCTGAAAGGTGCCACATAATTTTGGTTTTTGTACGTGCATGATTTGTTTCAGTTGAACCAACGGCTTGGGTTGTTCCGCTTACCGTAAGGCTTCCTATTGCCCTTTTTTCTTTTTTTTTTTTGCTTTTTGTATCTTATGGCAAACCGTATTGAAGCTGCTGGACGGTTGGTAGAATAGCAGGCAAACTTTAACACAGTTCTTCATAATGAGGAGGCCAAGTATGAACTACATCAACACGTACCCTGGAGGAAGTTTTTCTTTATTCGTAGCAACTCTCATGTTTTGATAAATGCTTGAAAAAGTGCCCTTTTGCCAAAAAATGTCTGTATTACTGGTGTGTGATGTAAAGTATATCACCCGTCCGAATGTCTCCGCATCCTCCTCCTGAGCTTCTTGTGTATTTATTGCTTCTCAATGTTAAAGTTTGCATGTCTTGGACCTGCTTATGCATCATTTTGTATCATGTTTTCCGTGTAAATGTAGAGGGCGAGTTCACTAATCAGCCGACACCAGACATCATCTACTTTTACATTCCTTTCGGGAGAAAGCTGGTCCACTAAAAATAAACAAAGGTGATGTTTTGGTCACATGTGAAGTTTTAATTAAGACATGTTTGGGGTTTTTTACTGACAGAAATGCACCGCGTTTCCAATTTTTCTTTTTTTTTAAACTCATAATGCCAAGTGATTAAAGTGTTGCTGTAATTGCTTCCGTCTTTCTTTCCATGCAACCTTGGCCAGTATTGTTGTACAGATTTATTGTGACACCAGATTATTATGATTAACTTTTATTTCCTGCTCGTCATCACCCTATGACCTTTTTCAATGATGTTGTGAGACTCTGTGGTAGTCCGATGACTTGTAATTGCCGATATGCAGTCTTGGATGCAAGATTTCTTTTTTGCACTGTCGTGCTTTTCGCATTATTTTGCACCTCATGTGAAGGAATAGCCAGTGACAGACTACATGCACTTAAAATGAGTTCTCTTTTCTCTTGTTTATTCAACACCCAATTGTATTATTATTATTAGCATCATCATTATTATTATTATGTCCCACACAGTACCTTGACTAAACAAAAAATACCAAATTTCATAGACTGGAATGCAGAAGGTCATGCTTTTTTACATTCCAGTTTACACGGCTGAATGTCATTTTATCTTCTATTTTGAGTGAACGGACTTATTCAGTCTTTCTGTTTTCCAGCGCATTCAGCATTGAAAGTACAGTATATACATATAAAGAAATGTGCTATTAGTCCAATAAGTAAGGAATAGTTTAAACACTCAACTTAATGGTCAAAATGTCTTAGCAAATGTGGGGACACTTTGTGTTAAGACATGAAAAAAAAAAATTAAAAACACTACCTGTGGAGCAACCCAGTTCACCGTTGCCTTCAGAAAAAGACACATCGAGTTCTTTGTGGGGATATTTCTTCTTGTCTTCGATCTGTGACCCAAAGGACCAAAGTGGAGTTCCCAGCAGTTTGACACCAGCAATAACTTAAAAAATGGAAACAGAAACTACGACTTGTAAAGTATACTGTACAGAAAACCAGCAATGTTTTCCGGGCTTCTTTTTCACTCCCTCTTAAAAAATAATCCAATTGTGGTAAAACACTCCATTTTCTCCACTTTAAATTTGTTTGTCTTAAAGTCTGCATTGTCTAGGCTGTGTAAAATTATTGATGATTTGAACAAAAGTGATGTCACACTTGTACAGATGTACAATAAATAAATACAAAAATGGAACAAATGCAAATCTCCTGTGTGTCTTTTTGAAATAATTTGCAAAGTGTGAAAGTGTCATCCAATTATTAAAAATCCACAATGGGAACTAGAATGACTTTAAAGTGTCAAAAGTAATCAGTCAGATGAATGATGGCATCCAGTACCATAACTTCAAATAACTTGCCTAAAGCTCAGTTTTGTCAGATGCTGTCAGATTTAACAATATGTCACTTTAATTTCAGTTATTGTCGATTATTTTGGTTGCAGTTTTGTAATAGTATAACACTGAGTTTTCTAATATTTCGACTCATTTGCAAAAAGAAGCCAAATATTTCTCACTGCAATAGCACAGGAAGAAGAAAAAAAAGAATTGCAACAACAAAACATCAATTTTCCCTTCCGCTTGTCCACACAAGGTGTTGCCAGCATGCCGAAGCCAAGTGGACGTGTTAACCAGTGTGCCACTGTGCCACCACAACAATGAACAGATTTAATAAATAAAAGTCTCTGATTATATCAAAGAAACCTGATCATGATTGAATAAAATCAATAAAAGAAATAGAATGTTGAACATCGATGTACAATGTTGCAAACAGCGCTTTTATTGTCCATCACATTCAGAATGCTGTGTGCATAGCTTCAAAAGAAACAATCGCAACATACCTGTTTTACAAAAAATACAATTAGTCGAATATGACCATTTCTTTTGAAGTTCAGTCTTTTAAAATCCACTTCCTCTGCATTAGTGTTCTTTCTTGCGAGGCTCTGACGCTTTCCCAAGGTTTCCGGCTTCATGCTTCAGGACACTCAACAGAGATTGAGAGCTCTCTAAGATCTTTTGGGAGAAGAGCAGCAAATTACATGAAATATACAGTAGATCAAATTCTACTTTAATAATAGTGGCAGTGGCGTGTTAGTTGATTTTGCCTAATTAGTGAGGGCAATTGAGAGGTGGACAGCATTGACAGGGTAGGCCTGACACTTACCTTGGTGTACGCAGCCTCAGTCTCTGCAATGGTCCGGTCGAAAGTGGCACGTGCAGCCATTCTTTGTGCGAGGCTTTCATTGACCTTACTCAGCTTACCAGAGGAGACACGGATGTCATGTTGCAGTCGTTCCTTCTCCTCTTCCTCCAGCTTGATCTGACGGTTCAACTCTTCCCGCTTGGAGCAGAGGTCCTCAATACCTGAAGGGTGGAAGAAAACATTAGCTCTACTGCACCTGGGTGCCCCTTCTGCTGATTTTATTTAACCTGTAAGATGCTGTGGGAGGCATTGTGAAAAATTAGTGAGCACAATCGAAATTCAAAACAGGTTGTTTTGTAAAAGTTTTTTTTATTGCTTTGCACACTCCCTAACTAACTGAAAATAACCGCAGCATATGAAAAAGTGTCAAATAATTTTGGGGGATGGAATGCTTTTAAATGATTAAATGACTGTCTCACAGCCCAAAGTTCTAGGTTTGAATCTGTTGTGTGACTGACTAGATCTCTGATTAATGACAAGGGGGGAATCTTACAACACATCACCACACAAAGATTTCATAAAAAGATCAGTTAGAATTTTTATTTTTTTTTCACTCAACTGCTGCCTTAATTATATCCAACCGGAAGACGTGTCCCTTTCAAAAGTGAAAAGCTTAAAGGGCTAAGGTTTTGGACGTGCAAATGTTCCACTTTACCTATTACTCCACTGACACCCAAATTTAATTTACACAAAGTTTAGTGTGAAAACCGAGCATTGCAGTCTCTAAAGACATCTACTTCAAAAAGCAGTAAGAGACGCTGGTGAGAGAACAGAGTATGATCACTTACAATTGACGAGCTCATTATTGTAATTCTGCAAAGCGGCAGCTTGTTGGCTCATGGCGGAGCTCCTCTCTCACATCGCTTCAACCGCGTGTAAACAAAACACGGGTCATGCATGCCATTTCGTTACGATGACGTAAATAATATAGCTCTTTTTGATGTCACGTTTCAAAAATTACGCAAAGGGCGGCTTGTTGAGCGGGTATGATCTTACAGACTCAGCGACTGTAACTATTCCGACACAAAAGGAGCTGTATGGAAAAAGTCACCCCCAACAAAGGTATTTATTTAACAGAATGATCATTATACAAAACTTTCGTGCACGCTGGTGCACTGGTCAGGATGGATGGAGGGAGGGAGAGAGAGACTTGGTCATTTTAAATGAGCTAGTTGATGCCAAAGTTGCTCCTTGACAGTACGTGATGCTATTGTGCAATTACAAAATCACCGTTTTTCAATAGTTTTCACACCGCACCAGTTACAATCACATGGTTGTGGAAATTCAAGTTGTAAAATTGTTGAAAACTTTTAGCAAGACTAGCCTGAATTGTATCTTTTGTGAGTTACCACATGAGTAACTCACAAATGTACAAATGCATTTGAGGCATTTTCAGATGGCATGTACATAACGTGACTCCCGAACCAAACCGAGCGGTATTAAATGATTCGGATTAAAAATAATAATGATAAATAACTCTCAATGCACTTTTGTAGCTATTGGTAGACTGGCGGTGTTTCGAATGTGACAGAGAAAACCATCTTGGGTTCTCGAGGTGCTTCAACATTTGAGTCATGGTCTTCAGAACAAAAAAATAGTGGTGAAATAAGGAACATATATTACCTAATTTAAAATGATTTGGTATTAGAACAGAAAAAATATTTGCTAGATTATTTAAAAGAAGTCATCAAAATCTTCATATGAATCTTACTGCAGTGATTTCCTTAAAAATAAATCATTAGTGAACATAACATTTTGGACTGTGTGAAAACTTTGGAGTATCACCTTAAACTCACCTTAAAACCCACTTTTAAGACTTTTGCTTAGACCTTAGGCATGACACGCTACACATTTTATTGTTTTAACTGGTTTATGTTTAATTGATGTTTTATGTTTATTCAGGAATGGCTGTTCGTAAATTTCAATGGAAAGTTGAGCTGAGAAAAAAAATCAAACCTGAACCCTTTTTGCAAAAAGTGAATGCCACAGTACCTTTTTTGCCACAACCCATGATGACAAAAGAAACACGTGATACGTCCAGGAATAAATCAGATGCATGGTACAGTAGAATTTGATATTTATTGGTACAAAAAATTCAAATAAATCCAAAATGCTGAAACGGTTCCTTGTGCAGTCTTTCATGAACCACTCTGCAAATCAGTGCTCTTTTCGCCGTTGCTCTGAAGTTTTACTGAAGTTTCCTGCCTGCTGCTTTAGGACACTCAGTAAAGACTGCGAACTCTCCAAGATCTGTGGGAGGAAATCAGACAGTTACATAAAACAATAACAAGATCAAAGCCGGTGTTTGTTTTTTTGTTGTTGGCTTGATAGGTTGCCATAATTACTGCAGTTGAAGAGCTCAACGTCAGCTGTCTGCAACTATTTGGCTGATGAACTTAAACAACTCAGAAATATTAATAAAAGCAGCAATTATGTGGCATAGCGTGAAAGAACAGTCAAGAAATAAACGTTTGGGTTTCACGGTAATTATGACAAACACCTTAGTGTATGCAGCCTCAGTCTCTGCGATGGTGCGGTCTATGGTGTTGTGTGCAGCCGTTTTTTGTGCCAGGCTTTCATTAACTCTGCTCAGCTTCTCCGAGAGGCTGCTAATCTCGTGCTGGAGTCGTTCCTTTTCGTCTTCCTCCAACTTGATCTGAAGGCTCAACTCTTCCCGTTTGGAGCACAGGTCATCAAAACCTGTGAAGGACAAACGAGAGAAAAAAAAAAGATTGTGTTTGGACAGCCTAGAAGAAAGCTTCAATGGAAATGCTACATTTTCTTTTTTTCTTCTGGTAGAGGCAAAATTTAATTCTGGATTTGAATAATCAAATGTAACCTTATAGCTATTTGAACAGCACAGTAAATTTCAAACCTACATGATACATGCACCTAAAGAGGTCTCACGTTAGATCTTATATCTACTATTGAACATACATTAATACCAAGTGTAAAATTCGGAAGACCAAACCTCTTCAGATTAAATTTAAGCACTACTGTCAAATAAAACAGATTGTGATACAAACTGATGCATTCTAGGATTGGTAATATTGGTTGGTTTTATTGTGTAGAACAAAGGTGGACTGTCAAAGTGGCACTAAACTTTTTTGTATGCAGCCCTTGGATGGAAAAAGTCAACGCTGCTTTGGAGCTTTTGGGTCTCATAGAGGTCACGTTGACAGAACGTTCATGTGAATCAACTTGTTCATGTGTATGCGTTTTAGTATCATCTTTAGTGATGGGTCCGGCAACACCGACGCGTCGGCGCATGTGTCGAGCTCATAGAGCATATCGAAAGTCACGTGACCGAAACAGCAGCAGTATGGCCTGTTTAGGAAGCGTGCCAAAGCTCTGTTAAAGGAAGCCGGTCAACAGGATGGATCTGCCAAAACAATATCTGATCTTTTGCGGTTCATCCTCAAAGTTATCAATAATTATGGAGCAGCCCCAAGTCAGATACTGGGACCATCAAAAGACCCATTACACCGCACTCCAGCCTCATCTGTGCCGTGTGAGCGGGTGTTTTCAGCGGCTGGAGAAATTGTGTCCAAAAAGCGCAACAGGCTCAATTTCAAAACATTGGAAAAACATATTGTTTTAAATAAAAATTAAATATTAAATAAATTAAAATAAAAAAAATCCCAGTGCACAAGCATCCTCTTTCACAACACGTTCTCTTAGACTTTCACGTTATGATACATGTTCACATTATTGATTGACTAACAAAAACCGAAAATATATTTTAAATTTAAATGAATATGTGAAGGAATACAATATAAAATATAATTAATTAATTTATATATTAGGTCATCAAATTAGTGACAGTTGATTGTCAACTAGGTTGCCTGTAGTATTTTTAAGGTCCAATAGGTGTCAGCACTCAGTGACGCGGTATAAACACAGTATCAAAACAGTTTGGCAATGTGTCGAAACGCTTCACGACGCCTCATCGACCCATGACTAAAACAGTTACGGACAAGGTCCCAGGAAATATGGGCAACCTGATGAGCATGCATGGCAGCCAGGAGGAACCTTCATCATGATTGACTAATCAATAAACCACTTACACTTGACGAGTTCATTGTTGTAGGTCTGCAAAGCAGCAGCTTGTTGGGCCATGCTGAAGTCAGCTGACAACCGTTGTTAACAAGGTTCTCGGAAACTTGTCAACTTCGAAAGCGATGCTGGATTCCGTCTAACCTATGATTGTTTTTCACGTAGCACCGGCAATGAGCTAAATACATAACTTTATAAAATTGAAACAAATTTCATAAAGGGCTTCCTCAGCCAACATTCGTATTATGCAGGACTCGTCTTCAAACAGGCTGAAGAGCGAGTGCTCTTCTTCTTGTTCATGTTTTAATGGCGGTTGAAAAGTGCGTTAGTGCATTTCCGCCACCCATTGGCTTGGAATGGTAACGACTTGTGCACGATGCCGTTTGCGTATTTACTTTAAGGCAGTGGTTCGTAACCTTGTTGGAGGTACCGAACCCCACCAGTTTCATATGGGCATTCACCGAACCCCTCTATAGCAAAAAAAAATATATAATTTTAATTGGAAGGTTGCTGGTTCAAACCCCGGCCGGGTCATACCAAAGACTATAAAAATGGGACCCATTGCCTCCCTGCTTGGCACTCAGCATTAAGGGTTGGAATTGGGGGGTTGGATCACCAAATGATTCCCAGGCGCGGCTCCGCTGCTGCTCACTGCTCCCTTCGGGGATGGGTTAAATGCAGAGACAAATTTCACCACACCCAGATGTGTGTGTGACAATCATTGGGTATTTACCTTTACCTTTGACTGAGCCACACACACACACACACATGCATGCACAAAAACAAACACGCTTTGAAATCTATTTAGGAAACATTTATTCCCAAATTGATACTTGTTGCTCTTCATGAGTTCTGTGCCTGGTGCCAAAGTATTTGGGTATTTGCTTGTTGCCAACTGATGCCATCATGCATGTACCACATAAAAGTGAGCCAATGGTCATTTAGGTTCTCGTGAATGACTGAGTGCATGGCATCACTGACAAAGACAATTGTGGCAGGTGGAATCACAGAGAGTAAAATTCCAATTGATGAAGATTCGGGACGGCAAGGAGACCGTGCGGCAGCGTTGCACCATTGGATGACTGAATGGAAACAAGATAACCTGTGAATAACTGTGTTGGCAACATTTGTAATAAGCAGCATTTTGTTGGAAATATGTCTCTGTATCAAATTCGGTCTTCAAGATAAGGGAGGAGGCAGAGAAGCACGCATGCACACAGGCACACGCACGCGCCCACACACACACACACACACACTCCATTTGAGAAGAGAGGATTCCTTAATGTGTGTGTGTGCGCGCGTGTGTATGTGTGTGCGCGTGCGTGCGAGCGAGAGTTAGGCTTCGTTTGTGTGTTAGGTTTCGGTTTCTTTCCTCTGGCACCTCTCTTATCTTGGAGCCTGAATTTGTTACAGACATATTTCCGACAAGATGCTGCTGGTAACAAATGTATCCAGCACAGTGATCCTCTTGGTTTCACTCAAGGCCATTCAAAGGTGCCGCGCCGCCGCAGGGCCGCCACGGTCTCCTAGCTATCCTGAATTGTCATCAATTAGAATATCACTCTCTGTGATTCCACAATTGTCTCTGTCAGTGATGACATACACTCACTTATTCACGAGAGCACCTACACCGTGTGCACAATGATTAGGAAGTTGTATTCTTCAGGATTAATTTTATGATTGAACAACTACAGTGACCGCAGTCAATCGGATTATTTCATGAAGTAAAACTGAGGTTTTGGCTTCTAAGGAGAAAATCTGTGTGTGCACAATTATTGGGCAACTATTAGTGTACAGAAGTCTTATGAAAAACGAAAATGTTCCCACATCACTTGTTTATTTTCATCTGTTTAAGTGAGAATAATAATCAAACGAGTCAAAAATTATAAATAAACATTTCTGACATTTCAATAAAAAAAAGAAAATCAGTGACCCATATAGCCACCTTTCTTTTGAATAACAGCCACAAGCCTTCCATTCATGGAGTCTTTCAGTTTCTTGAGCTGCTAACAATCGACTTTCCGTGCTGCAGCAACCACAGCCTCCCAGACACTGTTCAGAGAGGTGTACTGTCTTCCTCCACTGTCAATCTCCCGTTAGAAAAGGGCCCACAAGTTCTCAATAGGGTTTAGGTCAGGTGAGGAAGGGGGCCATGTCATCATTGCCTTCATTGCCTAGCCATGCAGTGGAATACTTTGATGCATGCGCTGGAGCATTGTCCTGCATTTTTTGAAATGTTGGCACTTGTTTTATTCTTGCACTCGGATTATTCTTGCACTTATATGCGCTGCTGTGACAAGTGAATTTCCCCACTGTGGGATGAATAAAGTTCAAGTTTCAAGTTTTGATAATAAAGTTCAATCAATCAATCAATCAATCAATCAATCAATCAATCCATCAATCAATCAATCAATCAATCAATCAATCAATCAATCAATCAAAAATCATGGTCTTCTTGAAAGATGCTGACTTTTTCCTGTACCATTGCTTGAAGAAAGTGTCTTCTAAAAACTGACAGTAGGTTTGGGAGTTGAGTTTGTGTCCATCTTCAACCCGAAAAGGTCCAACTAGCCATACCAGGACTCCACCTTGCTGGCGTCTGAGTCAAAACGGAACTCTGTGCCCGACACTGATCCAGCCGGTGGCTCATGCATCTGGTCCGTCAAGAGTCACTCTCATCTCATGAGTTCATCTTAAGTTCTGTCTTAAGATATTTCTTGGCCCAGTTTTGACATTTCAATTTGTGACTCTTGTTTAGTGGTGGTCGGGTTTCATCTTTTCTTACCTTGGCCATGTCTTTGAGCACAGAACACCTTGACACTCCAGGTAGGTTGTAGTTCTGAACTATGACAACATTAGAGGATAACGGGTTCGTGGTGGCTTCACCTTCGATTCCTCTCGAATCTTTTGCAGTTAATTTACGTCTTTTCTTCTCAACACGTTTCTTGCAACCCTGTTGACTATATGCAACCAAAACGGAGACAATCCCCTTGGTAAAACTGTCTAGGACCGCCAGTGCCTTTTAAGAAGACATTCCTTCTGTGGAATAGACCTGCTTGCCTGCATTTGGCTCCCTAGCCCAAAATGTGACATGTCAACCTGCTCATTGCTGCTCGGACACAATTGATCAGAAAATGTCAGCTGATTTAGTGACCCAATGTTTTTGCTCTTTCTGTCAGCCAACGTTGTCATGAGCTGAATCCGCTTTGACGGACGTCGAGTAAAAATGACTTTTACGCATTACTTGGCTTCACTTTGAAACGTAGGTTGAAGTGACCATGCACAAAGGTTGTCCCTCTTTTTTGCTTGCTTCAACTGTTTCCCATTCCGAATCAAATCAAAGTGGTGTCAAAAGTCTGAGCGATGGTGGCCAAAATAATATCGCGTTACCGCAGCCAAAGACGTGCACACGTAAAGAGCGTCTCCACTGGAACGCGCTCTTCCTCAGGCGCGTGAGTCACGTGGGTGGGGGCCGAGCAGCAGCAGCAGCAGCAGCAGCACCGGAGCAAGCTTCCGTTCGGCGGCCGTCACCTGTTTTGAGCGGAGCACCACATCGTGATTTCTGCGTTCAATAACCTCTCTGGTGGCCTTCCGTCACCATGATGGCCCCGCTGGCCGCGCGCCTGGCGCTGGTCCCCCTGTCTTGCGTCGTATGGATGATGTACAGCTGCGCAGCCGGTGAGTACATAAAAGAAAATGTCCAACTTTGCGATCGTTGTACTCTTATTATAACTTTGGAAGGAGGCATTCGGTTCGGATTGCAGTGCGGATCCGCTGCTGGGTTAAAAATTGGACCGACTCAGTAAACTGGGTGAATTTACTATGGGATGTTTTGGAATTTTTGGAGTTTTGTATAAAAATGGATTGTTCTGCGCCAAACACTTCGGTCTAATTTGTAACCCAAATTTGGTCCAATTTTTGACCCAAATGGAGTTGTTTTAAGATTGGATGTTCTTGACGTCACATAAATGTTGTTCTTGTGCACGTAAACCTTGTGGGTCAACGTTTTTCCTTGAGTCATGTGAGTGCAAACTGTCTTTTTATGTTATACCTTTTTAACAAGCTAACATTGATTGCGATTTGCGAGACACAATGGGACATTGTATCCAGTGCATACAGAGTATCACTTTTCTTGAAAGGCAGACGCCCTATTTTTTTCCTCACATGCACTGTAGTGAAAATAAGCAAATAGTAAATTTTGTACTTAATAGTAATGAAGATGTCCGTTCTACATTAAAGTCGTACATCCTTGTGAGGATAAGTATAAGTGATCAAATCTCTCTTTAACACCAAACAATGTTTTATATCTAATAGGACGTGCAATATTGATCCAACTGAAACAATTACAGAAAAGAATATCATATGATCCACTTTGATTTTAACCTCGCACTTTTTTTGTCCATCCCTCCAAACAAAATCCACAAAAACATCATCTCGGCTGCAGAGTTTTTTTTTTTTTTTTTTTTTTTTTTTGCGTATACGCACACGTATAGCGATGTGCACATGCACACGCGTCACATAGCGAGACCACTATTGGCTTTAATATTCGCAACCGCACATTGAGTTTGTCTCATTCCAATAAAAAAAAAAAAAAAGGGAAAATACTTTGAAACGTGTGTCAAGGGGGTGAAGAGCAGAAGATAGTCACGGACATTGTTCTGTAGCTATGTTAGAACAAGAGGCGTGACTTGTCAACACGTCTTCCTTATTGCAAATGTATCTTTTGGCAATCGATGAAAAGAAAAGAAAAAGTTGGATGTGGAATTTATTGACCTGTAGCGCCATCGTGTGGACAGAACCTGAGTAAAAAAAAAAAGAAAACTTCTTTCTCCGAGTGGCAGAATGACAGAAGTGGACTGAATCTCCTCCGTTCAGTTCTTGACATTATTCAGCATATTGAAACTGGTTATCCTCTGAAGAAATGTGCCTTGTTGATTTTTTGTGACTATTATTTCAGGCTAATAGCCCTAAATGCCCAAGTCTTTGTAAGTCTTGTCAATTGTGGATTGTCAGTCATGCAGGTGACGCAGTTTGGCTGAATTAGGTAGCGGGCATTCTTGCTTGTTTGCTGAATTTCTGGTTTTCACCAAGAGTTTGGCAACTTTGATGGTTCATCAGGTGTAACCCGCCATAAGTCATGTGACGTAGACCACGGATGGCGTTCTTACGGCTCCAACTGCTACAAGAAGATGGACACAACCAACGGTTGGCTGGGAGCTCGTCACGACTGCCTCTGGGAGGGCGGCGACCTGGTCTCCATCACCACCGAGGAGGAGGAAAAGTTTGTGAAGGCGCAAATGGGCGACAAGCCGTTCTGGATCGGACTCTCCAATCTGGTGAGACGGAAGCGCAAGCGGCTGTTGTATGGAGGTAGACTGGGGTCAAACGTTTTGAACTTTGCCCTTAAATCTCTATTGGTGCTCAATACTGTCACTCAGAGCTGGGTATTTCAATATAGATTTGTCACGGGCATCAATTCTAAGGCTGCCAATGTCATGGCTATGCCGTATTGAGGTGTCAAATTCCATTTGTTTTAGTTCCTACGTTCCCTGAGAGCGCTGTCTCTGGGCAGTGGTTCCAATCAAGCCTTCCACTTAAGCTGTCATTTGTGATTCCGCGCCCCGCTCAGCAAGCACCTCGCCCCACGCCAGATTTGGGATTACAACTAAAAAAGATTTGAACCTGAATAAAAAAGATCCCAATCTGAAAAAACAAGAGTTGAACCTGAGAATAATTGCAAATCTGAAACTATAAAACATGCCACTGGAAAAAAGATCTCAAATCATGAAAAATAAATTGAGGTGAAACCTGAAAATAAATACTTGATTCCAAAAAATTACCAAGGCGAAGCAAACTATTTTCAACTCAAAAAAACATTCAAACAAGTATTTTGTTTTCATACATTGTTTTATTTTCCTAGTTTTAAGATCAGCATATTTATTTTCAAATTCAACTTTTATTTCTTCAAGCACAAGTTTTGTTTTTTCAAGAACAAAACGTTTGACCCCAATCTACTAGGGATATTTAACATCAAATCCTTTCAATGAAGCATACTGTTGGCTCGCTTTTGGTACGCCATTGACAACGGGATTTGTTTCGGCAGGACTGCGATGAGGACTGGTGTCAGTTTTTTGAAGCGGGAGAAAAGAGGCTGACTTGGTCCGACACCGGTGTGACCCCGACCTACGCTAACTGGGACTCAAGCCAAGCCGGAAGGTAGGAGAACACCTCTTTGCATCCTGTGTCAGGTGGGATGCACGTTATTGAGGACGTGAACGAGGAAAAAAACCCACCAAATTGGCCCGTTTGTCTGATGTGTGTCTCGGTTTTCACGCCTTTTCTCAACAGCTCCGACAATGAATCCTGCGCGTACGTCAACCAAGGTGTGCACGAAGAGAGTCAGCCTGGAAAGTGGAGACATGGCTCGTGTGGATCCTCATTGGCGTGCATGTGCGAGCGGTCGCCCGACGGTAAGTCCACACGTCCGTTGCGATGTTGACGCTGAAAGGAGAAAAGTGCAACCACGCCGTCTTTCTGCAGACTGCCCGGACGGATGGACGTGTTCCTACAAAGACTTGGGTTACTCTTACAGTCGAGTGGAGAGTGAGTGGCAGCGACGCTCCTTTTGACACCAGCGCCATCTCGCGGTTTTCTAATTAGTTTCTTTTGGCTTTCAGCTTCCTACTGCGACTCTGGCGAGTTCCTGTACAAGGACTCTTGTTACCATTTTGAGGGGACATGGAAAACCTGGCAAGCGGCTGAAGATTTGTGCAAGGGAAAGGGAGGTCTCTTGGCCAGCGTTCACTCAAAAGTTGACGGACAGTTTTTGGCTGGTGAGCACCAAGACGAATTGACCATGCCAGCAATCGTCCCGCTATTTTTCACCACAAGTGTTTGTTCTGTTTTCGTCAAGCTCACCGGCGAATAGGATCGTTTTCTTGGCTGGGACTCAAGAAGAACAGTGGCAAATTTGAGTGGCGCGACGGATCATCTACAGTAAGTGACTAAGGTCTAAAAAATTGTCACTTATGAAGCTGTCATGTTAGAAGGCAAGAGTTAAAAAGTGTCATTGTAGTAGAATAGAGTTGATTGAAATAGAAGGAAAAATCTGACAAGAATGGTCTTCCTGTCAAATAGATTTGACTTTGACTTGTATTGAGTCATGTTACAAGTGAAAAAATGTCTTAGATTTCTGAGGATGACCATTGTAATTTACAAGGAAAAAACAATGACGTGATTTGTAGAATCAAAGTGCACCATTCATTTTACGGGGAGACATTTTTTATTGAAACGTTTCAATCAGAAAGTTGGAAGGGGGTTGGAACATCGCAACCATCTTATTGTGAGAAAGAGTTTGTGAAAATAAATTTAAGCGATTTGAATCAATGAAGTGACTTTGAAGGAATGTGGTGGGAAGCCATCCGAGCAACCGCAACACCAAACACGCTCGAGTCATGTCCACTGTCGTCCGCAGGATGATGTCCCGTGGCATCTTCCTAAAAGTTCAGGTGACTGCACAAAATCGAATAGTGATGGAAAAGTTGAGATCGACAGTTGTACTAGTACCACTCGTCCATCCATCTGTCAAAAAGGTCAGAAAGTCACAACCTCTCATTTTCCCTTTGTCTTCTCATTGCTCTCTCATATTTGACCCCTCTCGCATCCTTGCAGGCAAGGCCAGAGCTTCTCTTCCGCCTCTTCCGGCATCAGCATCAGGTGGGCGTCCCAACCTGCAGCCCGCATGCAGAATCTTGTTTGCCCTCAAGTGACTCGAGTCTCGCTTGCAGGCAAGAGTGCAAAGTGCGGCTGGTGGCGGGAGAACCCCGCCAACGACTTCTGCTACCTGATCAACTCCAAGCCCACCAAGACCTGGAAGGAGGCTCGAGACAAGTGCACCCGCCTCAGAGGCAACCTGCTCGGCATCACCGACTTACAGGAACACACCTTCATACAAGGTAGGTCGTCCTCGATCTGCTTCGCTTTCTGGCGCAGCTTGATGTGCTTGATGAGAGAATCCATCTGGAAGAAAGTGAAATCGAGAGACCACCGACTCACATCAACAGTTCTTTTTCATTCCAAAGAAAAGACCAAAAGTAATAAGCTTGCGACCTCCACTAACAAGGACACAACCCAGACGTCACCCGCACTTGGTTTTATTTCAGCATTTTGCACGCTTTTGCATCTGCTAGACGCTTCAAACTGTGTTCCGAGTTTGCCTTTAACCCAAAGGTCTTCTGGCAAGCGGTTCCTCTTTGTGGTTGAACGCCAACGACACCGTTGTTGAAGACGGCAGCAAGCAGTCTGACGAGTCCTCACCGAATTCCGTCCAGTTGGCCGCAAGTAGGTCTAAAACCCGGCCGATGTTTGTCGCCGACGGTGAGGAGGAACGGAGGAGCGCCGAGCATTTGTGGTCTGCTTCCAGGTAACCCTGGTGGGCCCTCCAGCCGACACTGCAACTCCTTACTCAGCGGCGAGGGCGGCTGGGAAGTTACCGATTGCGAGAAGAAGAGCGGCTACGTCTGCAAGAGAAGAGGTAAGAAAAGATGCCCGGTCGATCTTCCCCATTGTGTATGTCATCAGACGAGAGGACCAAAAAAGCCATTGTTAGATTTTTCCGTCAGATGTCAGTGTTGATGCAGGTGAGTAATTGGTTGAAACTGGGTGAAGGCGTGGTCTGCTTGTTTGTTGGATATCCTAATTTCACAAAATGCTGACAAAGACAAAGGCCATTGCGTTATCACGTCAGAGTAATCCCAAATTGTGTTCTCAGTCGTTCAGACATGTAAATGGACCGAAGGGTGGCGCCGCTTCGGCTTAAACTGCTACAAGAAGATGGAGACCCCCAACGGTTGGCTGGGGGCTCGTCACGACTGCCTCTGGGAGGGCGGCGACCTGGTCTCCATCACCTCGGACGAGGAGGAAAAGTTTGTGAAAAAGCAAATGGGCGACATGCCGTTCTGGATTGGACTCTCCAATCTGGTGAGACGGAAGCGCAAGCAAGCGGCTGTGGTATGGAGGTAGCCTGGGGTCAAACGTTTTGAACTTGAAAAATTTCCCTTAAATCTCTGTTGGTGCTCAGTACTGTCACTCAGAGTTGGGTATTTCAATATAGATTTGTCACGGGCATCAATTCTAAGGCTGCCAATGTCATGACTATGCCGTATTGAGGTGTCAAATTCCATTTGTTTTAGTTCCTACGTTCCCTGAGAGCGCTGTCTCTGGGCAGTGGTTCCAATTAAGCCTTCCACTTAAGCTGTCATTTGTGATTCCACGCCCTGCTCAGCAAGCACCACGCCCCCGTGCCAGATTTGGGTTTACAACTCAAAAAGATTTGAACCTGAACAAAAAAGATCCCAATTTGAAAAAACAAGAGTTGAACCTGAGAAGAATTGCACATCTGAAACTATGAAACATGCCACTGGAAAAAAGATCTCAAATCATGAAAAATAAATGGAGGTGAAACCTGAAAATAAATACTTGATTCCAAAAAATTACCAAGGCGAAGCAAACTATTTTCAACTCAAAAAAACATTCAAACAAGTATTTTGTTTTCATACATTGTTTTATTTTCCTAGTTTTAAGATCAGCATATTTATTTTCAAATTCAACTTTTATTTCTTCAAGCACAAGTTTTGTTTTTTCAAGAACAAAACGTTTGACCCCAATCTACTAGGGATATTTAACATCAAATCCTTTCAATGAAGCATACTGTTGGCTCGCTTTTGGTACGCCATTGACAACGGGATTGGTTTCGGCAGGACTGCGATGAGGACTGGTGTCAGTTTTTTGAAGCGGGAGAAAAGAGGCTGACTTGGTCCGACACCGGTGTGACCCCGACCTACGCTAACTGGTACTCAAGCCAAGCCGGAAGGTAGGAGAACACCTCTTTGCGTCCTGTGTCAAGCGTGATGCACGGGGAGATTTTGGAACCCCTTCCCAAAAATGTGTAAATATCTGATGAGGTTTAAAAGAGCTTTTGTTTTCTTTTTATCCGGAAAGAGGAAAATAAACTCCAAATTGGCACGTTTGTCAGATGTGTGTCTCGACTTTTCCCAACAGGTCCAATGATGAATCCTGCGCGTACGTCAACCAAGGTGTGCACATATACAGTCAGCCTGGAAAGTGGAGACATGGCTCGTGCGAATCCTCATTGGCGTACATGTGCGAGCGGTCGCCCGACGGTAAGTCCACACGTCCGTTGCGATGTTGACGCTGAAAGGAGAAAAGTGCAACCACGCCGTCTTTCTGCAGACTGCCCGGACGGATGGACGTGTTCCTACAAAGACTTGGGTTACTCTTACAGTCGAGTGGAGAGTGAGTGGCAGCGACGCTCCTTTTGACACCAGCGCCATCTCGCGGTTTTCTAATTAGTTTCTTTTGGCTTTCAGCTTCCTACTGCGACTCTGGCGAGTTCCTGTACAAGGACTCTTGTTACCATTTTGAGCGGAGGCAAGTTATTTGGCAAGCGGCTGAAGATTTGTGCAAGGGAAAGGGAGGTCTCTTGGCCAGCGTCCACTCAAAGGTTGACGGACAGTCCTTGGCTGGTGAGCACCAAGACAAATTGACCATGCCAGCAATCGTCCCGCAATTTCTCATCACAAGTGTTTGTTCTGCTTTCCTCAAGCTCACCAGCGAATAGTATTGTATTCTTGGCTGGGACTCAAGAAGAACAATGGCAAATTTGAGTGGCGCGACGGATCATCTACAGTAAGTGACACGTGTGCAACAAAGGTACAAAAAATTGTCAATTGGCCAGAATGAAGCTGTCATGTTAGAAGGCAAGAGTTAAAAAGTGTCATTTTAGTAGAATAGAGTTGATTGAAATAGAAGGAAAAATCTGACAAGAATGGTCTTCCTGTCAAATAGATTTGACTTTGACTTGTATTGAGTCATGTTACAAGTGAAAAAATGTCTTAGATTTCTGAGGATGACCATTGTAATTTACAAGGAAAAAAACAATGACGTGATTTGTAGAATCAAAGTGCACCATTCATTTTACGGGGAGACATTTTTTATTGAAAAGTTTCAATCAGAAAGTTGGAAGGGGGTTGGAACATCGCAACAATTCTTATTGTGAGATAGAGCTTGTGAAGATTAATTTGAGTGATTTGAATCAATGAAGTGACTTTGAAGGAATGTGGTGGGAAGCCATCCGAGCAACCGCAACACCAAACACGCTCGAGTCATGTCCACTGTCGTCCGCAGGATGATATCCCGTGGTATCATGAGGAATTTTTAGGTGACTGCACAAAATTGAGTGATGCTGGAGAAGTTGTGATCAACAGTTGTACTCGTGAGCTTCGTCCATCCATCTGTCAAAAAGGTCATAAAGTCACAACCTCTCATTTGCCCTTTGTCTTCTCATTGCTCTCTCATATTTGACCCCTCTCGTATCCTTGCAGGCAAGGCCAGAGCTTCTCTTCCGCTTCTTCCGGCGCCGGCATCAGCATCAGCATCAGGTGGGCGTCCCAGCCTGTAGCCCGCATGCAGAATCTTGTTTGCCCTCAAGTGACTCGAGTCTCGCTTGCAGGCCAGAGTGCAAAGTGCGGCTGGTGGCGGGAGAACCCCGCCAACGACTTCTGCTACCTGATCAACTCCAAGCCCACCAAGACCTGGAAGGAGGCTCGAGACAAGTGCACCCGCCTCAGAGGCAACCTGCTCGGCATCACCGACTTACAGGAACACACCTTCATACAAGGTAGGTCGTCCTCGATCTGCTTCGCTTTTTGGCGCAGCTTGATGTGCTTGATGAGAGAATCCATCTGGAAGAAAGTGAAATCGAGAGACCACCGACTCACATCAACAGTTCTTTTTCATTCCAAAGAAAAGACCAAAAGTAATAAGCTTGCGACCTCCACTAACAAGGACACAACCCAGACGTCACCCGCACTTGGTTTTATTTCAGCATTTTGCACGCTTTTGCATCTGCTAGACGCTTCAAACTGTGTTCCGAGTTTGCCTTTAACCCAAAGGTCTTCTGGCAAGCGGTTCCTCTTTGTGGTTGAACGCCAACGACACCGTTGTTGAAGACGGCAGCAAGCAGTCTGACGAGTCCTCACCGAATTCCGTCCAGTTGGCCGCAAGTAGGTCTAAAACCCGGCCGATGTTTGTCGCCGACGGTGAGGAGGAACGAAGGAGCGCTGAGCATCTGTGGTCTCTTTCAAGGTAACCCTGGTGACCCCCCCGGCCGACGCTGCAACTCCTTACTCAGCGGCGAGGGCGGCTGGGAAGTTACCGATTGCGAGAAGAAGAGCGGCTACGTCTGCAAGAGAAGAGGTAAGAAAAGATGCCCGGTCGATCTTCCCCATTGTGTATGTCATCAGACGAGAGGACCAAAAAAGCCATTGTTAGATTTTTCCGTCAGATGTCAGTGTTGATGCAGGTGAGTAATTGGTTGAAACTGGGTGAAGGCGTGGTCTGCTTGTTTGTTGGATATCCTAATTTCACAAAATGCTGACAAAGACAAAGGCCATTGCGTTATCACGTCAGAGTAATCCCAAATTGTGTTCTCAGTCGTTCAGACATGTAAATGGACCGAAGGGTGGCGCCGCTTCGGCTTAAACTGCTACAAGAAGATGGAGACCCCCAACGGTTGGCTGGGGGCTCGTTACGACTGCCTCTGGGAGGGCGGCGACCTGGTCTCCATCACCTCGTCATACGAGGAAAGCTTTGTGAAGGAGCAAATGGGCGACAAGCCGTTTTGGATCGGACTCTCCAATCTGGTGAGAGCGAAGCCCAAACAAACAGCTGTTTGCCTTGCAATTGGTATGCCATTGACATCGAATTTGGACTTTGCAGAACTGCGACAAGGCCTGGTGTCAGTTCTTCGAAGCAGGAGAAAAGAGGCTGACTTGGTCCAACACCGGTGTGACGCCGACCTACATCAACTGGTACTCACGTCAAGACAGAAGGTGAGAAGGTCACCTCTTTGGGTCCTTCCATTGTCAGGTGGGACCGAGATTATGGAAATCGTTTGCAAAATTTGACAGAGCCCACATATCGACGAGAAAGGAGGGAAAAGCCTCCAAAATGGCATTTTTCGAATGTGTGTCTGGCTTTTCACGACTTCTCCCGACAGCGCCAACGTTGGTTCCTGCGCGTACGTCAACCAAGGTGTGCACGGAGACAGTCAGCCTGGAAAGTGGAGACATGGCTCGTGCGGATCCTCATTGGCGTACATGTGCGAGCGGTCGCCCGACAGTAAGTCTGCACGTCCGTTGCGATGCGGACGCTCAAAAGAGAAAAAGGCACGCAGTCACCTCATCTTCCTGCAGACTGCCCGGAGGGTCGGCTGTGTTCCTACAAAGACTACGGACTCGGCTACAATCGAGTGGAGAGTGAGTGGCAGCGCCGCTTTTTTTCACACCTGCATTGTCTCGTTGCGGTTATGTAATTGTGTCACAGACAAGAATGATGGGCCAAGTCATCTGCTGTGCAATATATTTACTTTTATTGTCAGCACGCGTCAAAGTTTAATAACATCAGACTCGGTACACGGCTCTGTCTGGCATCGGAGGATACCGATTTGTTTTCTTCGATATTGAATCCAAATCATCTTTTCAACACCTATCACCACACCTATACAGTTTCACATACATCGCTGTTTTAACTCAACGCAATCACAAGGTGCAATTACTGTACTTAATAAACCGTAAATGCAAATATTCTTAACCTGATTTTCAAAATCCCTCTTGAACTGATTCAATCATAAAAAAATGAAAGGTTGACCAATATGGTTTCCTCAATCAACTAAATAGGCGCTCATGATACACATGCGCTCGAGCATCGTTTAGGATTTAGCCGTCCATCACACGACTCGCACCCACCCTGGCGTCCCATAATACATGTACAGTTTGCAGTTTAACAAGGACTTTGGCCACCACCTCATTCACTTGTTCCAGCACTGCATACTATAGCCTCTCCAATTTTAGTACGCAGCTATGTCGTGTTTCATTTCCCGCAATCGCACCATGCAGACAACAGGTCCACCATTACAAGAACACGACGATGTGAATCACTTTCAAAAACTTGTAAACATACAGACAGACTGTACTGCTCGAAAGTTTTTAAAATCCTTAAACACGTATGTTCATTTTCTATGGTTGTCTATCATTCCTATTTCATTTACAAGATAGTTTCCCTGTAAAACTGCCATGGCAACGTCAGACTCGGAACGCGGTTCTGTCTGGCCCCAGCAGTCAGCGACTGCTCTTACTTGCAAGGTTGTAGGTGCTCTCTATTGGTAACACTTATATTGCACTTAGACACAGCATAGACATGCGTGCAGCGTCTTGTTGTTGCAGTTTTCTAATCCATGTTTCTTGGCGGCTTCAGCTTCCGACTGCGACACTGGCGACTTCCTGTACAGGGACTCTTGCTATCACTTTGAGGGGATGAAGCGAACTTGGGAGGCAGCCGAGAGGTTCTGCGAAGAATGGAACGGTCACCTGACCAGCGTCCTCTCATGGGACGAGCGCCAATTCTTGGCTGGTGAGCACCAAGACAAACTGCCAATGCCAACAGTCGTCCGCTAGCGCTTTACAACGTCTGACAAGTTTGGATGCTCTTCTTGTGCTAAATCTCCTCGCTTCTTTGATATCCTCAAGCTCACGTGCCATATGCAGGAGGAGTGCAATCTTGGGTGGGACTCAAGAAGAACAAGGACAACTTTAAGTGGAGCGACGCAACACCTACGGTAAGTGAAACGTTTAGAGCAGTCTACAAAAGTTGTCATTTACCCAGAATGAAGGCGTCATACCGGAAGGCAAAAGTTCCAAGTGAGGACAAAAGCCAAATTTTAGCAGAACATATTTTTACTGAATTAGAAGAAAAGAAAAGTTACATTTTGACAAGAATGGTCTTGAGACGAGAAGAGAAACACGTTGAAGGTGTAATTCAGCTTAACAAGGAAAATGTTGTGCGATTCTAAGAATATGATCGTCGTTTACTGGGTAACTTGATTGAAATCCTAGATGATCAAAGTATAGAATTTCACAAGTCAAAGTTGGACTTTTATGAGAATAAAATGACGGGGAAAAGTTCGAGTCTGAAACTCAAATTGTGCTTTACCTGGAATACAATTGTAAATTGACAACAATGCGGTTCAGAAAATGGATCAATCAAAATCAGAATACCTTTTATTGTCATGATACATAGTACAAGATAAGAGCTGCCCAAACAGTGCAATATAAAGTATTAAAAAAATATATTGTGAGAAAAGGATTTAGAACATATTGATTCATGAGAGGAAAAATGGAACCAAATGCGGTGGGACCAAAACACCAAACGCACCAAAGACACATTTGGCGTGCCGTCTGCAGGGCAACATCGCGTGGGTCCCAAACGGGCCGACAAGACGTGGTGACTGCTGTTCGCTGTCCTCGACTGGACAACTTGAGGACTGGCCCTGCACCAAAAGTCAACCATTCATCTGTAAAAAAGGTCCGAAAATGACGACCACTCACTTTGCACTTCCATGTGCTCCCTCTATCTAAGAGTGCTAATGAGTCCTCTCTTTTCCTTGCAGCCAAGGTCCAAGAGTTTGTTCTTCCTCGGCCGGCAGGTGGGCGTCCCACCCAGCAGTCGACATGTGGTCTCTTGTCACCGCTTTGCCCTCAAGTGACTCGAGTCTCGCTTGCAGGCTGGAGTGCAAAGTGTGGCCGGTGGCTGGACCGATCCTCCCACGACTTCTGCTACCTGATCCAGCACAGGCACACCAAGACTTGGGAGAATGCGCGAGACGACTGCCTCCGCCGCGGAGGCGACCTACTCAGCATCACCGACTCACGCGAACAGGCCTTCATACAAAGTAGGCTGTCTGTCTGTCTGGTCGCAATCAGGGGTGTTGAAATCCCCCAACGTGGGCGGGGCTCCAGACGTCACCTGTGTTCGGTTCCTCTGACAACCTTTAACATTTACGCATTCAAATCACGTGCCTTCTCATCGGTACTGCGTGGCCACAAATGAGCAGTTGGTCTATCTTTGCTACCCTCCCGGAAGAAGCCGCAGTGAGCAGAGCACCAACGAGAATGTTTCAAACGCTTGTTGCACATTTTACCATTTACCTCCAAAGGTCTGTACACTTTTCTGCCGAGCTCTCCCTCTCTGTGGTTGGGCGTCAACAACAACATCACGAAAGACGGCAGCGAGTGGACTGACGGATCCCCGTTCGGTTACGTGCTCATGGACGGCGGTACGTCAAAAACCCAACAGATGTTTGTCTCGGATGTTGCGGAGTAACGGAGCCGAGCATCTGTCGTCTCCTTCCAGATGACCCCGGTGACCTCTCTGGTGCACCCTGTCTTTCCTTACTCACAAGCAACGGCCGCTGGAAGTTTGACGATTGCAGGAAGAAAAGGGGCTACATCTGCAAGAAAAGAGGTAAGACGTGGCGACGCTCAGTGGATTCTCACGACGTGCTGACTCGTGTCTTTGGCTTTTGTCTTCCAGGAATCCCGGCAACGCCTCAGCAGCCTCTTGAGGGTAAGTCTCTGAACGGTGACTTCAAATGATGCAAAACAAAAATGGCATGACGACGTTTGTCTTTATTTTTACTTTACTTTCATAGCGTAAAGAATTCAGGCTGTAAGCTAATGAGGGTTATGCAAGATCAGCTCGCAGTATAGTGACTATACCATGGGTGACTATTCTATTCGCTAAATAATCATCTGTAGCAGCCCGAGTTGAAAATTGCACTAAGATATGTATTATATAAATATATTTATGCGTGATGCAGAAAAATGTGACCTGCAGGGAATTCAGAATGTGTGTGTGTGTGTGTGTGGGGGGGGGGTGTATAACCTCCAACCTGCCTCTGGAGACACCCCCTGGGTAAAACCGTCTAGAACCGCCAGTGCTTTGGGGAGTAGCCCTGCTCATTTGACACGAGTGATCAAAGGTGATTTTAATTGCCCAATATTTCGGATGTTGTTTAAGAAGAATATGTTCGCCGATGTCCTGAGTTGAATGCACTTTTTCGTTGGGGTGGCCGAGGGGCCATATGCCAACCAGGGATGTGGGGGTTGATGGTCAAGTGTACAATCCTAATAATTTACAGAATGGAATTGTTTTAATTGACAAAATGTACTTGTACAAGATAAAATGTGCAAACCATCACCTGAATTCTTTAGAAAACACTCGCATGCTGGAGAAGGCTCCTTTGCTTTGGAGCGCCTCTGCGTGTGTGTGGGTGGAGGTGAAGGGCACAGAGCAGAGGCGCCCCTATCAGTGCAGCGCCTCTGTTAATGATCACACGTGAAGAGACAGCTGTTAAATAAATACATGAAATAGCAATTCGAAATAACTTTTCTCCTGTCGCTTTGGAGGTCCTTTTGGTGCATACGCTGCATATAGCATTTTCCCCACTGAGATTTTGCCAAAAGCAAAAACAAATGGGAGCATAATTTCAGCCAGTTTTTTCAATGGTTTTTTTTTCCTCTTAAATGTTGACTAGCTAGCCTATTGCGCTGATGGAATAGTGATGCGTTACAAATGTACAACTGGGCATGAGATCTTTCTTGTGTAACTACCTGAAAAAAAAAAAGTGAGCTCCAATTGTTCTGTAGCTGTGTGAAAAAAGACGTCTTCCTTTGCATAGATTGCAAACGTATATTTTGGTGATAAATAAAAAAGTTGAATGTGGACTCTTGACCTGTAGCGCCGTCCTGTGGGCTGCACCTCAGTAAAAAAAAACAAAAAAACCCCACATTTTTCTCTGTCCGAGGGGCAGAATGACAGAAGTAGACTGAATTTCCTCCGTTTTTTGACACGTGCAGCAGTCCTTGAAATCATTCAGCATCTTGAAGCTGGTTAATGAATGTCTCGTGAAAAAATGTGCCTTGTTGATTTTTTTGTGACTCTATTATTTCAGGCTAATAGCCCGAAATGCCCAAGTCCTTTGTAAGTCTTGTCAATTGTGGATTGTCAGTCATGCAGGTGACACAGTTAGGTGGCGTGCATTCATGCTTGTTTGCTGAATTTCTGGTTTTCACCAAAGGTTGAAAAATGACCATGGGAACTTTGATGTTTCATCAGCTTTAACCCATCATGAGCCAACATGCGACACAGTCAACGGATGGAGTCCTCACGGCTCAAACTGTTACAAGAAGATGGAGACCCCCAACGGTTGGCTGGGGGCTCGTCACGACTGCCTCTGGGAGGGCGGGGACCTTGTCTCCATCACCTCTGAAGACGAGGAAATGTTTGTGATGGAGCAAATGGGCAACAAACCGTTCTGGATCGGACTCTCCAATCTGGTAAGTGCAGGCTGCTGTTGGCTCGCTACTGGTCGTTGAGATGGAACCGCAAGCAAGTGGCTGTCGGCTCACTATTGGTACGCCATTGACAATGAGTTTGGACTCTGCAGAACTGCAACGAGGCCTGGTGTCAGTTTTTTAAAGCGGGCGAAAAGAGTGTGACTTGGTCCTACACCAGTGTGACGCTGACCTACGCCAACTGGGACCCGCGTCAAGACCAGAGGTAAGAAGATCACCTCTTTGCATCCTGTGTCAGGTTGGATGCATGTTGATATTTTCAAATCGCTTTCTAAAATATGCGCACGTGACGAGGTTAAAAAAAAAAAACCATATATATGTACATATATATATATATATATACGTATATATATACGTATATATATATATTTATCTATATATATCTATATATATATATAATATATATATCTATATATATAAATGTTTTATAAGTTTTCATCAGAAAAAAAAAGGCAAAACCTCCAAATTGGCACGTTTGTCGAATGTGTCTCGCTTTTTCCGACTTTTGCCAACAGCTTCAACGATGAATCCTGCGCATACGTCAACCAAGGTGTCCACGGAGACAGTCAGCCTAGCAAGTGGAGACGTGGCTCGTGCAGATCCTCATTGGTGTACATGTGCGAGCGGTCGCCCGACGGTAAGTCTGCACGTTTGACGTGATGTTTGAAAGGAGAAAAGTGCAACCATGTCATCTTTCTGCAGACTGCCCAGATGGATGGCCGTGTTCCTACAAAGACTTAGGTTACAGTTACAGTCGAGTGGAGAGTGAGTGGCAGCGACGCTTCTTCTGACACCCGCAGCCTCTCGTTGTCGTTTTCTAATTAGTTTCTTTTTTTGTTTTACACCTACTCCGTCTCGTTGTGGTTTTCTAATGAGTTTATTTTGGGTTTCAGCTTCCTACTGTGACTCTGACGAGTTCCTGTACAAGGACTCTTGTTATCACTTTGAAGGGACGCCTAAAACTTGGCAAGCGGCTGAAGATTTCTGCAAGGAAAAGAGAGGTCTCTTGGCCAGCGTCCGCTCACCGGTTGACAGACGATTTTTGGCTGGTGAGCGTCAAGACAAACTGACCAATCGCCCCGCCATGTTTCACAACATCGTCACAAGTGCTCGCTGTGCTTTCCTCAAGCTCTCGTGCGAGAAGGATCTCAACCTTGGCTGGGACTCAAGAAAAGCACAACCAAATTTGAGTGGCTCGACGGATCATCTACAGTAAGTGACACGTTTGCAACGGAGGTCTAAAAAATTGTCACTTGTGAAGCTGTCATGTTGGAAAGTAAAACATTAAAAAGTGTCATTTTAGTAGAACAGAGTTGATTCAATAGGGAGGAAACATCTGACAATGGTCTTCCTGTCAAATAGATTTGAATTTGTTACAAGAGGTGAAAAATGTCCTTTAGTTTGATGGCTTAGGATTGTGATATACAAGGAAAAAAAAAACCAATGAAAGTGCACCATTCATTTTACAGGGGAACTTTTTTTCAGACTAAAAATAAACAATTTAGGGTGTGGAAAGTTTCAATCTGAAAGTCAGGTTGGAATATTGCAACAATTTCTATTGGTTCTGGAAATGATGAGAATGGTGAGGAGAAAAACAGATTTGAACCAGTGAGGTGACTTTGAAGGAAATTCCGCGGGAAGCCATCTGAGCAATTGCAACACCAAACATGCTGTATCCTCTGCAGGACAACGTCACAAAGATCCTTACTCAAAATTCAGATGACTGCGCAAAGTTGAATGAGAATGGAGAAATTCAGCTTGAGGGTTGTACTGGCCTTCGTCCATCCATCTGTCAAAAAGGTCAGAAAGTCATGACCTCTCCTTTGCCCTTTGTCTTCTCGTTGCTCTCTCATATTTGATCCCTCTCGCATGCTTGCAGCCAAGGCCAGAGCTTCTCTTCCGCTTCTTCCGGCGTCGGCATCAGCATCAGGTGGGCGTCCCAGCCTGCAGCACACATGCAGAATCTTGTTTGCCCTCAAGTGACTCGAGTCTCGCTTGCAGGCAAGAGTGCAAAGTGCGGCTGGTGGCGGGAGAACCCCGCCAACGACTTCTGCTACCTGATCAACGCCACGCCCACCAAGACCTGGAAGGAGGCGCGAGACGAGTGCGCCCGCCTCAGAGGCAACCTGCTCGCCACCACCGCCTCGAACGAACACACCTTCATACGAGGTAGGCCGTCCACAGTCTGCTGCGCTTTTTGGTGCAGCTGAAGTGCTTGATGAAATAATCCATGCGGAAGAAAGTTCAATCGAGAGACCACCGACTCACGTCAACATTTTGCCGAGTTTCTGTCATTCCAAAGAAAAGACCAAAAATAAGCTTGTGACCCCCATGAACAAGGACCCAACCCAGACGTCACCCGCACTTTGTTTCAGTTCAGCGTTTTGCACTCGCATCTGTAAGATGCTTCAACCTTCTGTTCCGTATTTACCTTTGACCCAAAGGGCTTCTGGCAAGCGGTTCCTCTTTGTGGTTGGACGCCAGCGACACCATTGTTGAAGTCGGCAGCAAGCAGTCTGACGAATCCTCACCGAGTTCCGTCCTTTTGGGCGCAAGTGGGTCTAAAACCTGGCCGATGTATGGAGGAAGGAAGGAGCGCTGAGCATCTGTGGTCTCTTTCAAGGTAACCCTGGTGACCCCCCCGGCCGACGCTGCAACTCCTTACTCAGTGGCAAGGGCGGCGTGGAAGTTGTCGATTGCGAGAAGAAGCGCGGCTACGTCTGCAAGAGAAGAGGTAAGACGAGATGCTCGGCCGATTCTCCCCAATGTGTGTCGACAGACACATTTTTTGTCTTATGTGAGTGTTGATGCAAATGACGCATTTGTCTGAAACTGAGTGCGTAATCCCCAAATGTGTCCTCAGTCGTTCAGACATGTGAAAGGACCAAAGGGTGGCGCCGCTTTGGCTCCAACTGCTACAAGAAGATGGAGACCCCCAACGGTTGGCTGGGGGCTCGTTACGACTGCGTCTGGGAGGGCGGCGACCTGGTCTCCATCACCTCAGAGGACGAGCAAAGCTTCGCGAAGGAGCAAATGGGCGACAAGCCGTTCTGGATCGGACGTTCCAATCTGGTGAGACGAAAGCGGTACAATACGTTGACTCTCCACTGGTACTTAACTGTCACCTGGGATTGGTTTCGGCAGAACTGCGACATGGCCTGGTGTCAGTCTTTTGAAGCAGGAGAAAAAAGACTGTCTTTGTCCGACACCGGTGTGACGCCGACCTACGCCAACTGGGACTCGCGTCAAGATAGAAGGTAAGAAGGTCACCTCTTTTGTTGTCAGGCGGAACACACAGCGAGATTAGGGATCCCATCTGCGAATTTTCAGAGAGCACACGTATTGATGAGAAAGGAGGAGGAAAAGCCTCCAAATTGGCCCGTTTGTCTGATGTGTGTCTCCTTTTTCCCGACTTTTCTCAACAGCTCCGACCATGAATCCTGCGCGTACGTCAACCAAGGTGTGCACGTAGACAGTCAGCCTGGAAAGTGGAGACATGGCTCGTGCGGATCCTCATTGGCGTACATGTGCGAGCGGCCGCTCGACGGTAAGTCCGCACGTCCGTTGCGATGTTGACGCTCAAAGGAGAAGAAAATGCAATCATGTTGTCCTCCTGCAGCCTGCCCAGACGGACGACTGTGTTCCTACAAAGACTATGGAATCGGCTACAATCGAGTGGAGAGTGAGTGGCAGCGATGCTTTTTTTCACACCTGCACTGTCTTGTTGTGGATTTGTAATCCATGTGTCTTGGTGGCTTCAGCTTCCTACTGCGACACTGGCGACTTCCTGTACAGGGACTCTTGCTATCACTTTGAGGGGATGAAGCGAACTTGGGAGGCAGCCGAGAGGTTCTGCGAAGAATGGAACGGTGGTCACCTGGCCAGCGTCCTCTCATGGGATGAGGGCCAATTCTTGGCTGGTGAGCGTCAAGTCAAACTGCCGATCCCAGCTATCGTCCCCGAGCGCTTCACAATGTCTGACACGATGCTCTTCTTGTGCTACATTTCCTTGCTTCTTTGATATCCCCAAGCTCACGCACCATATGCAGGAGGAGTGCAATCTTGGGTGGGACTCAAGAAGAACAAGGACAACTTTGAGTGGAGCGACGCAACACCCACGGTAAGTGAAACGTTTCGAGCAGTCTACAAAAGTTGTCATTTGCTCAGAATGAAGGTGTCATATCGAATGGCAAAAGTTCCAAGTGAGGACAAATGTTACGAGAAGAGATAAACATTGAATGTGTAAATCATCTGGACCGTTACCAAGGACAAAGTTGTGGAACTATGTGTGTAGTATTGTAATTTACAAGTGTAATGCAGGTGGGGTGAATCAATGACCCGAGATGAAATAAGTTTACAAAATGTATTAAGTAACCAAAAAAGAATAACAGAACAAACAAAAAAGGACAGTAGGCAGCGGTATATGTGAACAACTGTAAAAAGTGTGTCACGAAACAATTAAAACTATGTTCTAATCTAACTCTTAAATTCCACATACCTGACAGGTTGTACACCCACACCCAATGTTCCCTCTAAGCTGCGCGCGTGCGCAAACGCGCAGTGCCCGCACGTTCTCAGCGCACAAGAAATCTATCCAGCGCATAAACATCCCCCCCCCCCCCCCCCCCCGAAGCGAAGCGAACGCGCAGCGTTAAACGCCCCATGAGAAACCCCCCCGAAGCGAAACGAACACGCAGCGTTGGACGTCCCATTAGCACCCCCCCGCCCCCGTAGCGAAGCGAACACGCAGCGTTGGACGCCCCATTAGAAACCCCCCCGAAGCGAAACGAACACGCAGCGTTGGACGTCCCATTAGCACCCCCCGAAGCGACCTGATGTTGCTCACTGTAGTCCTCAGTTTGCTCAGGGAGCTTGTGTCTATGCCCAGATACATGAAAAATTAGAGGGAACATTGCCCACACCCAGTCACTCACACACCACGCCTCGACCACCAATCGACCCTGTCAAATGAAAACACATTTACCACAAATAATCATACCGCAATACTGAAACACTAAAACGATAATTACCAGATTAGCACGCTTTGCTCCACACACCGTACTGCGTGGGCCCAGCGATCTTTCTCGCCATCCACACAAAACTGGCACCTCGCCGCAACATGGGACTTCCTATTAATACCCTGTCCCAGAGTGCCCCCGCTGTGGTTCCACTTGATACACAAGAAAAGCAAATAAAATGAAAAGAAAAATCATTGAGGATCAAAGTGCAGAATTTCACGGGTCAAAGTTAGATATTTCTGAGAATAAAATGAGTCTGAAACGCAAGTTGCGATTTAACTGGAAGACAGTTGTAAATTGATATAAAAGTCGTTCAAAAATGGATGAATGGATATAATGTGAGAAAAGGATCGAGAAAATATTGATTCGTGGGAGGAAAAAAGGACCCAAATGTAGCGGGAAGCAAGACCAAACGCGCCAAAGTCATGTTTGGCGTGTCGTCCGCAGGGCAACATTGCATGGGTGCGAAACCGGCCAACAGGACGTGGTGATTGCTGTGCGCTATCGCCAACTGGACAAGTTGCGGACTGGCCCTGCACCAATATTCGGTCATTCATCTGTAAAAAAGGTCCGAAAATGAAGACCACTCACTTTGCACTTACATGTGCTCCCTCTATCTAAGAGTGCTAATAAGTCCTCTCTTTTCCTTGCAGCCAAGGTCCAAGAGTTTCTTCTTCCTCCGCCGGCAGGTTGGCGTCCCTCTCGGCAGTCGACACGTGGTCTCTTGTCACCGGTTTGCCCTCAAGTGACTCGAGTCTCGCTTGCAGGCTGGAGTGCAAAGTGCGGCTGGTGGCCGGACCGATCCTCCTCCGACTTCTGCTATTTGATTCAACGCAGGCCCACCAAGACCTGGAAGGAGGCGCGAGACGACTGCCTCCGCCGCGGAGGCGATCTGCTCAGCATCACCAACTCACATGAACAGGCCTTCATACAAAGTAGGCTGTCCGTCTGTCAGGTTACCGTCAGGGCTGTTGAATTCCCCCAACATGGGTGGAGCTCCAGACGTCACCTGCATTTGTTTCCTCGGACAACCTTTAACAATTAGTCATTCAAATCACGTGCCTCTTCATCGGTACTACCAATGAGCAGTTGGTGTATCTTTGCTCCCCTCCCGGAAGAAGCCGGCAGCGAGCAAAGCACCAACAGGAATGTTTCAAACGCTTGTTGCACATTTTACCACATATCTCCAAAGGTCTGTACACTTTTCTGCCGAGCTCTCCCTCTCTGTGGTTGGGCGTCAACAACAACATCACGAAAGACGGCAGCGAGTGGACTGACGGATCCCCGTTCGGTTACGTGCTCATGGACGGAGGTGGGTCAAAAACCCAACAGATGTTTGTCTCAGATGTTGCGGAGGAACGGAGCCGAGCATCTGTCGTCTCCTTCCAGATGACCCCGGTGACCTCTCTGGTGCACCCTGTCTTTCCTTACTCACAAGCAACGGTCGCTGGAAGTTTGACGATTGCCGGAAGAAGACAGGCTACATCTGCAAGAAAAGAGGTAAGACGTGACGACGTTTGGACGATTCTCACAATGTGCTGACTCGCACCTTTGACTGTTTTCATGCAGGAAATGCGCCAAAACCGCCGCAGCCTCATGACGGTAAATCTTCTTAAACTGTGGCTTCAAACAATGTGAGGCAAAACCAACATGACAATGCTTTTGCAGGCTTTAAGGAGATTGTTGTCTGCCACAACCATTCTGCTGACCTCGTATGTGAGGGTGAGGGTCAGGAGCAAGGCCGCATCAGCATCCAGTCCGCCTTTTACGGTTGGCGGAGTGATGACGTTTGCTTGGTGGACAGCGACTCGCACGACGACGGTAAGACCTGAGAAGCCACCGTTTTGATGCCGCCAATTAAGACATTTATTTTTATTGGCCCTTAAGCCTACCTCTGAAGGTTCATTCAGCGTGTTTCGCTCGGTCTCGTGAAAGTCTCCAAAGAACGTTGGCACGCTACGGAACGTAATGAAAATGAACCGATTGCTTACAAACCGTTCCGATGCCAGAATAAGTCTGCATGCAGAAACGTTCATCGTGCAGAAACGAGCTAGTTTGGTTCGAGTTTGTCTTGGTGAACATCATTGCTCATCAGGCCCACTCAGACTCACCGGTGTGTTGTAACTTGCAGAGTACTGCACAGTGGAAGGCATCCTCCCTCGCTACAGGAAAATGTGCAACAGCCACCAAAAATGCCACTTTGAGCTTTTGGAGGACGATTCCTGCCCTGCAACCTCCACGTATCTGGAGATGGTCTATAGCTGTGAGCACAAAGGTGGGCTTTACGTCTCGTGATCTTCTGCTCTGCAATCCCAAGGAACAATGCAAGGAGTCCCACGAGGGCACAGATGGGCAGATTTCTTTTAATTTGGCCTTTAAGCATCCGTTCCAAATGAAAATGACTTTTGGCTGTCCTCAGTATGTCTTGACAGTCTGGGCATCGCGGACGGGAGCCTCGCAGACTCGCTCTTCAAAGCCTCCTCCTCGATGGAAGACGCCACCCCAGAAAAAGCCCGCCTCAACGGGGAGTCCTGCTGGAAGCCGTCAAAAGCTCGTACGCAGATAATTGACAGCTTGGCACTGTGGTCTCCTGAGCGTTCTAATGTCTTGTCCCCTCCAGCCGTCGGCAGCTGGATCCAGGTGAACCTCGGTTACATGAGAAAGGTGACGGGGATCGTGACCCAGGGGTGTGATAGCGCTAATATTGGCTCCTGGAACATCCAACTTGAGATGCAGCTGAGCGTTAATCGGAGGAAGTGGACAAAACACCCAGACGGGAAGGTGAGTGCAGGGACAATCGAGTTGACGTCATCCTCCAAAATTGTCACAACAAACAAGCAAACATCCTATTTCTAGTTCATCGGTGGTGGGACTCATCTGCTTGAGACCCCGGCATTTGCTAAGTACGTCCGCATTTTGCCGCTGGAGAGTCATCCAGAATTTGGCCTCCGCTTTGACATCTTGGGATGCGCACATGACGGTGAGCAACACAATCTACTGCTTTGCTTGCCAAAAACAACAAGCCCAAAACAATGAAAAATGATCCCGCCTTATGTGTGACAGATGCGATGACCTGTGCCAGACAGTTCAACAGCCTCCACTTGACCGATTCGATGACGTGAGTCACACCTGACACAATGTTTCATGACGATGACTGCCTGTCGTCAATTTCACAACATACGTGTCTTCTGCAGGTTCTACTGTCCACCTGGGTGTGCCAAAGACAAACATGTTGTCTTTGGAACATTGGTCTACTCAGAGGTACGTGATTACCTCACCCACCAGTTGAGTTCTTGTCTGTGACTGCAACTTTGTGTAAACGCAGGACTCGCACATCTGCGCGGCCGCTATTCACGCTGGCGTCATTCAGAACGACATCGGAGGAGATTGTATTGTGATGCGAGCTCCCAAACAGCAAGTCTACACGGGCTCCACTGGGAACGGGATCATCTCCAGACAGTGAGTGGACAACTTTCACGGAAAAGTCCCATGAAGAGCCACCAGCTAATTATCGCTTGACTCTTTGCAGTTCGGACAACCTTCCGGGTGATTCTTATACGTTTGCAGACGGAGGTGAGTTCAAAAACCATTTCTTTATATCACGCCAACTGTTGATGACAAGTAAAATTCACACGGGGTCTCGCCTGCAGAGCCCAGATGCTCGGCACCTGACTGGGAGGAGTTTGCGGGTTTCTGCTACAAATTCTTTGAGGACAAAAAGAACTGGGATGATGCTCAACGGGTCTGCCGTGGTTTTGGTGCCGAACTGATGTCGATTCGCTCCAAGGTGGAGCAGGCGTGGGTTAAAAGTGCCTCTGAGTTTGGTATGCATCCCAACGATTAATTAATTAACAGTCTCCGTAGAACGACCGAATGGGTGGAATATCTGAGAACTAGATGAGAGCTTTGTTCCCATCCGTCCTCCGCAGAAACCAGCGATGTCTGGACCGGACTGAATGACCTGATGCGTCCCGGCATGTTCGTGTGGTCGGACCGCCACGAAGTGACCTTCACCTACTGGGCCGCAGGAGAACCCAACCTACGTGTTGTCCTCGGCAAGCACTGCGTGGCTCAGTTATGGCAGGTGGGTGCTCAAATGAGCATTTGGAAGAATACCTTTGCGTTCCACTGAAATTGATGGTTTTCTTTCAGACTGGAAGATGGAAGCTAATGTCTTGTGCCCAAGTCAACAGCTTCCTGTGCAAAATGCCCACAGTACGCTTTCCAATGACCTCCTTGAAGCCACAGGTGGCGCAGTAGAGTCCACCTTGGTGACAGCCTCGCTGTGTCAGTTCCCAATGGCCCAAGACCACTCGATGCCCATGGAGAAAATTGACAACGGCGCCGCTCAAGCAAGTCATCGAGGAATAAATTTAATACCCTCCCTACTCTGCTCAATGATTATAAATAGTTTCAAAATTGTAATCAGAACATATCTGCATAAGTGTGTAGCGTTTAGCTTAGCCGTTATTAGCCAACTCGATGTCGTGTCCAGATGAAATGTGATCAAGCATGCTATGTTCACTAAGGCCTGTTTGTCCTTCTATTCTTTTTTGCGCGCTTGACAACTTTGACTGCCTTTTCGTAAACAAGGTCACTCACTCAAAGAGCAAAACACATTGTACAGAAATTCCAGTGCTTTCAATGAGCGCAATCGTAAGAATGCGAGAGACAAGAATAGTTTTTAATTTTGAATGAAAGTCCAAAGTCAGTATTGTTCTTTGTATTGTTTTTTTAATCATGTCGTGTTGTCTAGTCCTAATAACCCTTTAAAAAGGGAGCCCAGACTCGACAGCGTTTTGTTTTATGCCGGTCAAAGAAAGCTTCTAAAGATTGTATGATTATAAATGATGAATTGTGAGTCAAAAGAGAGTTTTGTTACTGCCAATGTTGTCTACAATTCAACACTGTAGAAATGACAGTATTTCACTGGAAGGATAATCCAGTATTTTCCATCAATCATCATTTTCTACGGTATTTTACTGCAGCTACAATTCACTGTACATCATGTAACTGTATATCCAGTTTTTGCATTTTTGATTACTGATTGCATTATATTAGTTGATCACTGCTGTCAGAAAAATGTTGGTTTTCACTGTTGTTGTTTCTTCGGTATGTTACTACATCTACAATTCACTGTATATCATGTAAATTTATAATCCAGTTATTGCATTTTTGATTAATGATTGCAGTATTTTACTCGATTACCGCTGTCCAAAAAAATGTGGGTTTTCACTGTTGTTGTTTTTTTAAATTTCGAAATAAAAGCGACTGATTACGATTCGGGTTTCTTTTCTAAATTTTTGGACTGATTGAAAGAGTGCCAACAAAATTATTCAGTTCATCCCCACCACACAATTTTGCTAAATTTAAAAACAAAAGGTTTATTTTATTTTAAATGAAATCTCGATGGATTTGGTGGAATGAAATTTTCTTAACACTCGTGCACCCCTGTCTGGGATTGTTTGGCAAATCAGAACAAATATGTATTTAAAGAAAGACCTGTTTGAAACACTCTTGACATCAGCTTGACATCAGAGGCTCTTTGACAAGACAAATACTCAACAAGCACCTATTCATAACTAATCACTTGGAAACACTCTTATTCCCATGGCCTCTTGGAAAAGGTAAAAAAAATCATGAAATCGGTTCCTTTTGTCACTGACAAAAACACACACAGTTACACAATTATTCTTTTGGTCTACATCAGGTGTCGGAAACGTATGACTCGCGAGCCAGATGTGGCTGTTTTGATTGGTTGATTTGGCTCGCAAGCAAATCTTTAATAAATTGCGCCTTTTGTGGGGACCGAATTCCAAAGTCCGTAAATGTTGTGTGGCTGCCGCCACGGGGGCGTAATATGTAGACATAATGTGAACACCCAATGAACCAGAAGACGTTAAGACAAGACAAAAGGTGAAAATTGGAGAAGCTTCAAAATTGTTTCAATGCAGGTTTAAAGTTGTTTTCTTTTCAAAATGTTCATAAAATTATTGTATTCTCTGTATAAATTTGACTGTATAAGTCCTTTCAATTTCTTTCTCCTGAATAAAATGCTTGAATTGGTGGTCACATTTTTTTCACATATTGTATTTCTTTGTCTATTTTCACACTGCTTGTTCTCATTAGTTTTACAGGGGAGATAGATCTTCCAGTTGACGTTTGGATAATTACTATTCTGAATTAAACAAATTCTCGACCTGAAAAAATCGCGGATTTTTTTCCCCCAAATTAAAAAAACATTTAAAAGTCAAAATAAAACTTTTAAATTGAGGGAACATGTGTCTAACCTTTAGGACAATGTAGTATTGCTCCAAATGTCCGTTTACATTCCTTTAGAAGTTTAGAAGTTAGTACGATCGCAAATTAGCATCTTTCCGCTAACTCGTTAGCCCACCCACTACTTCTTGTTGGTGACCGTACTTCGCGGATTTCACTCATCGCGGGTGGTTTTTGGAACCAATTATCCGCGATAAACGAGGGATTGCTGTATTATATTTTATTTGCGGTTAAAATAGAGACAAGCGTGTACTGCATCTTTCTTTACATAACTAAAAAATACATCCAAATGTTGACGCAACGTTTTTAATTTCTATAATTTGGATGAATGATTTTCGTTCCCGTGTTTTGCGTGGAAAAGACGCAACAGCTCATTCCACGAGTTAAAATGGTCGAGTTCACCGAGAGCGCAGCAATGACTCTCTCGAAGCTTTTCATGACGTAGGGTTGTTATCGTGTCCGGAAGTGGCTTTAGCACAATTTGGAAGGATTTCTTTGCTGTTCATTTTGGAACAAACGCCATCAGTCTCCCTTTAACTGCTACAGTTTAAGTATACACTTTTAAGAGACGTGTTACAACGTCGAAGGGCGAAAAGAACCGGGTTCATTCGAACTGGGTAGCTAGCTCATAACTACCCTAGGCAGAAAGCTGCCTTTTCTGTTCAGTTTGCCAATGAGAATGTTTATAAAGGGTTTATAAATCGTTTTCTAAATACTGTCGCTGTACTTCATTGCTAAATGAGCGACCACTTAAATTCACTTCATAGATAGCAGTAATGCTATAAGAATACGCAAGCCGGTTGGCTGAAATGGACGAGAAATACAGCAACAACGTCCTTTCCGGAGGACAACTTGGGATGGTTGAAGTTCCCAATTCCAGGTAAAATATGTGTTTCTGGTAACACATTTTATTTTCCTTCCAGTTTCGTTGTGCAACCATTTTAAGTACTCCCGTACGTGCTTATATTAGTATGCATGCTCTTTTCATCTGCAGGTTAACCAGGTATATAGTTTTGCTGATCATCTCAAAGATTTTGAAGGCCTTGGGAATATTCGAATCATATGACATTCTAAAGGTTGTTCACATTGTTCAGTTCATCTTCACATTAAAGCTAGGGTGAGTATTCCTAAATCTATTAGTAAGTGATGCTTTATTCATTTTAAATGCTATTTTCTTTCTTTCTCAATCACTTCAAAGGTCAGTTAAGACATTTCAACAATTAGGCTGAATTAAACAACAACAAAACTAAATTACAATTCAAATTAGAAAACATCTGTTCAGAATCTGTTCAATATTTACAATTACAAAGTCTTATAAGTTTGGTCAATTTCAAGAATGGCCAAGATATGCACCCAGTGATTTTCAATTTAAACGCCACAATAGCTAATTCGAAAGCATCTAGACAAAAAAACATATTACAACAGAAACCTCATGATTGGAACAAATCAATTAAATCTGTACACGTGTGATGAAGTCACTATATGACAGTAGAAATGTCTTCAATCTTGTCAATAAAAATGAATATGACATTATTTCATTATTCTCAGGTCTGCTGTTATTTTACTTGTCTTTCAAAAGCCTTTATCCGCTGGAAAAGTCATCTCCAAAAGACAGGTACAGTATATTGATTTTTCTTCTTTTTCATTGGTGTGCCAATCCATCATATTAAGTGAGGGGGAAAACAGTGTGTGTCCTCAAATTGTCATGGTATTGTAATGACCCTGTTTTCTTTTACTTCTTTTTAGTGGATAAAGATAGTAAAGCACAGTGTTTTCAGCTGTATCATATCCCTACTGGGCTTTTTTGGGCTCACTCTCTGTGGACCCCTGAGGTAAATACACTTGTCACCCTCTGTATATGACCATACAATTTGATGGTTTTAATGCAATAACACGGGAGTGTTTTTTGTGTCTTTGACAGAACATTACTGCTCTTCGAGCACAGTGATGTGGTGGTGATTGCTCTCCTTGGTGTCCTCTTCACCAATTCAGGAGGCGGGCCAGCAAAGGTAAACGGTCCTCATTTACAGAATGTGCAGCAGTAATTGTTGTTGTGTCATCTTTGCACAATTTGACCCCAAGTTAAACTTTAGGCTTTTTCTTCTGAGTTCTGTAGCATATAGCACAGAAAAAGGAGCACATTATCCATCCTGCTCCCTGACTGAATTTCTACCCATCTGTCTTCCAGACCAGAGGCGCTGCTCTCTTCATCATCGCAGTGATCTGCCTACTCCTCTTCGACAATGATGATCTTATGGCAAAAATGGCGGAGCATCGTATCCTTAATAATTATAATATGGTCGTTTTTTTTAATGTCACATTTCTCTGTTTCCTTCTTCTTCTTCTTCGTCTTCTTCTTCTTCTTTCGTGTAACGTCAGAGGTCCAACTTGGTGTCGTGGAGCCACGCCAGCATCTCTGTTTCCTGATTGTGAGCCTTAACTTTTCTTGTACTAATTAGCTGAGGGACATCACGACAGTGCGTTAACTCACTTCCTGTACACCACCATTGCGTTTTTGGGGGTTGCTGATCACAAAGTAAGCATAGTAGGCCTTCAGTTACAAAATAATGCTTCCATATTGCAAATGAACCTGTTCTTGTTCTTATCAGGGTGGTGTTGTGCTGCTAGTGGTCTCCCTGGGCCTGAAGGTTGGCTTTCACACAGCCTCCAGGAAACTTTCAGTGGAAGTAGGTGGAGCAAAGCGCCTTTATGCCTTGGACAACCTGGTGTCAGCTGTGGTACTGCTGCCCTGGGTCATAGTGTTGTCAGCCACCACAGAAGTAAGTGATTGCACTTAATAATAAGTAGATGCATACACTTTTTTTTTTTTTTTTTTTTTTTTTAGCCCTGAGACACTCTCACGTAACGTAGATCAATTTAAATTGGGCACAGAGAACAATTCACAGCAGTGACTATGTTCTGGGTATATTTCATCATATCAAGTGAAATGATGCACTCATCTCCCCCAAGGCTTTTACTTGCAAAATGAACCTACAAAACCATTCAGATAAGTGAAAAGTGACTTTGGTGAAAGTAAAAGTACAGTACAGTAAAACTAAGAAAGTACAGACTCCAAAAGTACAAAATATTTTTGACTGATTTCCTCCACACATGATATTATTTGAAGGTTGTTAAATGTCAAAGATGGGAAGTTTTTCTACAAAGAGGCTTTTGCACTGTTTCCCCGCAGAGTAAGGTTGAGTCATGGTCTGCTCTTATCCTGCCTTTTGCCATGATCATCTTCTCTGTGATGATCCTTGAGTTTTATGTGGAGGCCATCTGCAATGCAAAGATGGAAGTGCAGCGGTGCGCCCGATATGGCGCCATCGCTCTCTTATCCAGCGCCCTGCTGCTCGCCAACTTCTGGACTCACCCGCTGACCGACCAGTTGCGCTCTATGAGTAAACCACCACAGCAGGGCAGCACGGAGCACGTGCTCTCTGGAGGGGTGCTCGTCAGTGCCATTTTCTTCATTATGTGTAAGTATCATACACGTTTAAATGAATAAAAATAGAATTGGGAATAAAACATCTATTTATTTTTACAACACTGCCAATGTGACTGAGCAGTGCCTTTGGTGGGGAAAAAAGTAAACTAATTTATTTTGAAAATAAGTGAAACAAATCAGCGATTGGGTATTATTTATCTATATAAAAAAAAGCATAATTCAGTAATTTAAATGCCTATTTCAATTTGCTAAAAACAAAATCTAAAACTTTTAGTCCAAGTTTTCCTTGAAATTTTGTTGAATTAAATTTTTTGAATGGAGTCACTGTTTTTAAATGAGATGTTTTTTTTGTCCCAAAATTTAGGAATTCCTGTGTCTTGATAAAATGACTTCCTTGTGAATACAGTACAAAGTATAACAACACAATGACTTTCCACTTGTTCCTCTTGTTCAAATCGCACTGTTTTGTGGAACCTCTTTATCTGATGCACATGCCAAGTATGGCTTTTGCTACCATGACAACCGGTGGTGGAGTTAGGACATGAGAAGAAGCGGGCCTACTCAGTGTTTCCAACAAAGCGACTTTGTTGCTATATTTAGCAACTTTTCCAACCTCATGAGTGACTTCTTGAAAATCAAAAAAAGTGATGAATGTGGGGACTTTTTGTGGTCTTATTGGAGATTTCGGGAGAGTGAGCAGGAGATGTTCACTGCTTTCTGTTCGGACTGCAGAAGTTACGTGCAGGAAAACCCTAATAGTAAACTCCTTTGGTTCAATGTAAAAAAGTAAGAAAGCGCTAGAATGTAAATTTTAGGTTTGCGGATGGCATAAAGCATTCCTTTTTGTTAACAGTTGCTCTCTTCTCTCCAGCATCAAGTATCCTCTCATCACCATCAAAGAAAGGTCAAAAGGGCACCCTGGTGGGTTACTCACCTGAAGGGACTCCTTTGTACAACTTTATGGGTGATGCCTTGCAACACACTTCTCAGTCCCTGCCGCGCTTCATTAAAGATTCCTTGAAGCAAATCTTGGAGGAGTACGACTCGAGACAGATCTTCTACTTCCTGTGTCTTAACCTGGTATGTGCAATGCACTGGTATTGCTTCATGGGCCTTTAGATATTTTTGGTCTACTGCGTTATAATAAAACATAAATTAACAAACTTTTCATAAAACATTTTAAATTAAGCTTCCCAGAATTGGAACAAAACTGAAAAGTTAAATTATTTTATTGTCTTGTTTTTTTTTTTTTTCAACAAGCAAAAGGATAATGTCGATTAAAATGGGAAATTGTAGTTTTGTTCAAGAAAATCTGGTGTTTCATTTAAAGGCTCAAGATCAACTGTCATATTGTTTTCACCGTTAGTCCATGTTAATTTCACCTCACAGCCTCTGCTGTCAAACGCCGTTTATGTGTTCCAGGCTTTCACCTTTGTTGAGCTCTTTTATGGTGTTTGGACTAACAGCCTGGGGCTGATCTCGGATGGCTTCCACATGTTGTTTGACTGCTCAGCTTTAGTCCTCGGGTTGTTTGCCGCCCTGATGACCCGATGGAAAGCCACCAGGATCTTCTCCTATGGGTAAAATTGAGGAGGAATGTGAAGACGCTTCACCAGGAGATATTGTAACGATAAACTTATAAACTCGGTTGTGTGATTACAATAAATATCTGGTGCTCTTCCCAGGTATGCCCGTGTTGAAATCCTTTCTGGGTTCATCAATGGATTGTTCCTGATGGTCATCGCTTTCTTTGTCTTCGTGGAGTCAGTCACCCGTTTAGTAGACCCACCCAACATAGATACGGACATGCTGACTGTGGGTGAAGTTCTTTTTTCTATTTCCTGTAAAAGCATTTTCCTCATATTTGTTTATCCATGTCTTATTAACAATGTACGCACAAATCTGCACCAAAGCATCTTCACTTTCAAGTAGTTTTTTTCTCCGGCCATTAATAGCTGCCAGAATGCTTTTGTACAAATGTGTGAGTGCGCAGGGGAGTTGTCCAGTTTCTCCACTCTGTGAACATAGACCATGTCAAGAACATCAGGCCTGCCTAGACGCGGAGTCTGCAAATGTCAAACAAAAAGTTAGTGTTACAGAGAAATGGGCATGCCATCCTGGAGGCTAATATCTTGGCCTTTTATGGACATCCTTTTTGTAACATCACCTTCATTTGCCAAATGAATGTGAATTTAGTCGTGTCTTTTTGAAGACAGCTCAATTTGAGGTATTCCTGTGTTTATTCTCATTCAATTCAATAGCCAATCAACATTCAGTCTAAATGTTTTTTTTTAAATCAATGACTGCAAAATAATTTAACGATTTAGGGACAGCATTGTTGCATTGTTGTTGGTGCGTAATGATATTGGTGTAATGATCAGCTTATCTTCCCTCTACTTGGTGTCTCCTATAGCCGGTGTCTGTTGGCGGCTTATTGGTCAACCTGGTAGGAATTTGCGCTTTCAGCCACGCTCATTCCCACGGTGGCAAAAGTTGCTCGGGGCATGATCACGGCAATTCACACCACGGCCACTCCCATGGCGACCACAGCCACGGAGGTCATGGCCACTCTCATGGCGGGCACGGACACGGCGGACACGGACACGGTGGACACGGGCATTCCCACAGCTCAGGTGGCGGAGGCATGAATGCCAACATGAGAGGTGTGCTTGCTCGGCCGTCTTCATATTTTGGAAGGCCAGATGTAAACCCTCTGTCTTGTTTCACAGGTGTTTTCCTTCACGTCCTAGCTGATACGTTGGGCAGCGTTGGCGTGATCATTTCCACCATCCTCATTCGCCAGTTTGGCTGGTTGATCGCTGATCCCATTTGCTCTCTCTTCATCGCTACACTCATCTTCCTCAGTGTCATCCCTCTGCTTAAGGATTCTTGCGAGGTACTTCTGCTGAGAATTCCCCCAGAGAATGAGAAGGAACTGAACAATGCTCTGCACAAGGTGAGAAGACCATCATGGGAATCTAGTGAAACCTTGTCTATTGTGATTTTCCACAACCACCTACCATGTAAAGAGGACCACCTAAAAACGTTGTTTCTTTTTTGTTTGTTTTTTTAACTTCCTTTTTTAGGCGTTTAAATTTATTCAAACACCTAACCGAATTAAAAAACACGTATTTATTAGCTTCTGTTCTCGCGCATTCTTTTGCGCAATTCTTCAAACAAGAGGCCTAGTGTGCATGCTTCAACCTCTTTTACTCCCATTTGAAATTTACCATAAAACTGATACAGAATTAAAGAAAATTAAACATCCTATTTTTGAGCACCACTATATTCAGCCAAATCTTATAACCAAGTGTGTTAATAATACTAACCTATAATGTTAAATGGCAACTAAATTTGCAAACTGTTATACATGTATGTAAAAAAGGAATTTGAATATCTGCCGTATAAAAAGAGTATGAACTGTTAACCACGATATAGCAAGGGTTCTCTGTATAGTAGTAATATTATGAATCAATGTCACAGCCTTTTGGGGAAGAATCTCTTGACAGTGTTGCGGCTACAGCTTTAGACAACGTTGAGTATTGTCTACTATGTCTGAAGTCACGGACAGATGAAGTTGTGTACTTCCGCCAGCTGATCCTCTTTACTTTCTTGGTTCTGTTTCCAGATTGAGAAGATTGAAGGGGTCTTGTCATACAGAGACCCTCATTTCTGGAGACATTCAGCCAACACGATTGCAGGGACCATCCACCTCCAGATCATGTCCGATGTGGTGGAGCAGCGCATTATACAGCAGGTCGATGCCAAATGCAACTTTTTTTTTGCTGATTTTCATGTTTCCCAACAACCCAACTATTTGTTGATTGGAGAGTAATTATGAAGTTAGGAATTACAATGACAGATTGCTGTAATTGGTCTGATTGTGTTCTGTCTTGCAGGTGACAGCCATTTTGAAAGATGCAGGAGTGAATAATCTGTCAGTGCAGGTGGAGAAGGACGCATACTTCCAGCACATGTCTGGGCTCAGCACCGGATTTCAGGATATTTTAGCTATGACACAACAAATGGAATCCATGAAACATCTGAACGATGGGACTTGTATCATGTAATGTCCATCTAACAATTAAAATTATATTCATTCCAATGTTTTTTCAATGAAAATGTACAGTGTGTGTTTTGAATAAATCAGAATATAGTCATTTTTATTTGGTTTTATCTGTACCTGAGCCTTTCAGTTTTTTTTTTTTTGACAACTTTAAGCCTTGTTCTTAAATGTGTATGGTTCTATTGACTGCATAGTCTTTGAGACAAAGTATTTGCTCGTAAATAGTTGTTTAAAAAACAAAAGACAAACTCATCCAAATCATACACTCCTTAGTTTTATTTGAACAATGGGCATTAATCTAATGCATATATAAGTGAAGAAAAATACAGCACTCTGTTGTTACAGTCTAAGAGTGTAAAATACAATGATGCTCTATGAAAAGAGACCTACATGAATGTGACAGAGTGTTTTGAGTGGGCAGTTAAAAAGCCTTTAGAGTCCCCTAAAATCTGGAAATGAGCCCCCCCCCCCCCAAAAAAAAACATGCATTCTGCCTGACGGTGCTGTTTTCCTCTACTCAATCTCATTGGATGTCGCCAAAGGGGCTTTAGTCTCAGTTGCTGCAAAGAGGACAAAAAAAAACATCAGGATGCTGCACCAGATGTTACTTCCTGTATTCTTTTTAGATAAAAAAAATCTTACATCAGTTTCAGCAAATACACTATGCAGCCCAAAAATATTTGTTTAAAATATATTTATATTGCACTACACACTAGCTGCTCTGTCCAATTTCTATGTCCCATTCAACATTTGATTGCCCTATTTAGTTATTCATCTCCATTCCTGCAAGACCTTTTTCCAATTGTATCTACTTTGAAGAAGTTTATTTCTTAACCTTCAAGTTTTATTGTTGCATTACCTGTAGATAGTAGTATAAACTCATTTTCGAGACCAACTCAATACCGAGAACATAAAAATCAACTTGAAAAAACGTGACAAGGTTGAACAGTTAAAAAAGATTTTTTTTTTTACCTGGAACTCTTACAAAGTACAACATGAGAAAAATCTCAAATTGATTTTTCTGCAACTATCTAAATTTTATGATTTTACAAATTCTTGCAAAAGAATCCTTTAAAGCATTTTGAAATAAATTGTAGTAATGCCCCATCCACTAAAAAGTTCTGAAGACAACAATGTCTCTGTAATACTTCCCATGAAGACTCTTACATTTTTTGCTTCATTTAAAAATATAAAAAAAATATGTTTACCTGGACAAGGCCCACCCTCCAGTACAATATCATCAATGGCGATATCACTCCTGACGGATGAACCTCTGGTTGCTTCAAACACAATCTGGGACCGTTCAGAAAAAGAAAAGCTATTAATATGTTCTGTGTAGAGTCTGTCAGCCAGGCCGTTGTAGTTGAATCGAGACATTGTTTATTGACCATTGATGTTGACATTTTACGTTTAATCCAAATGACATCTGTTCTAAATTTTAAGTACGCGGATTGTGGAGTTTTAATATTTGATGGTGTGTGAAAATAAAATAAAAAACAAACGAAATAAATAAATAAATACATAAATAAATAAATAAAGCTTTAATATTAAATCGAGCTGCATTTTTTTCGCCTTGCCTGATGTTGCCTGTCACTCTGGTACTCCACTGTGGCCCTCAGCCAGGCAATGCTCTGCTCGCCGCTTCGTTGCCACAGCAAAATATCTCCTCCGTCTTTTTGGAGGCGGACACTGAGTTCGCCTGTGCTCGAGCCGTACATGTGGTAGTAGAAGCACAGACACTGAGGTCCCCTCGAGGCCCTCAGCGGGCGGGACAGCAGGCGAGCTGTCTCGCCGGGCAGCATGGGAGATGCTTCCATGTACAGGTAGTATCCTGTCAACCAAATATCATCATTGCGTGTACTGTCTGTAAAGTTTACATAATTGACTTTTGAGTATTTTCAGATTTTCCCGGGATTTATTTTCACCATTTCCACCAGTACCCCCCCCAAAAAAACATACGAACAGACACTTTCTGAAGAATTTTTGGGGTATGTCAAAAAAAAGGTTTTGAGGACCCCTTGATATATCCTGTATTTTTCAGGCAAAATACAATGAACAGATGAGAAGGTAGTTTCTCACCAAGTCCACTTGTGTGATCGCCTCTGGGTCCAGTGTACGAGGTTGGGGTGGGTCCTCTCCTCCACTCCCAGTCAGCAGCATCACTCTGCTTGTCTTGCGTGTAACCACAAAGGCCTGCTGTAAAGTCACAGCATCCTGGAAGGGATGAGGACATTCCTACAGCAAAAAGACACAAAAAATCAAATAAATTTGTTTTTTTTCAATTCTGAGTTACCAAAGGCTTAAAAAAAAAAAAATCTCTGGACTCTATATTACCTGTCGCCAACTCACAGTCTCCTAGACTCATGGTGATGTCATCAAGAGCCACGGAGCCACAGTCCCACAGACTCCTGCAGGTGCTGACAAAAACAACCTGAACAGCAGAGGTGATTTTTTTAGCCTCCGACCTTGCATCACTGCCTTTTAATGAAGAAAACCAGTGATAAAGGACAGACTTGGCAGAATCACCGGAAAGAAATCCGACTGCAGGTCCAGTGTGGAGATGACTTTTTTTAAAAACATATTTTCTATACAGTCATCTATATTATTGTTGGTTCTGACTTTTTTTTTTTCCGCACTACCTCACGAAACAACATTTTCACTTCCTCTCCTGACCTTGGCAGGCTGTGATGTCTGGAAGGTCACGTCTGCTGCTATCCAGATCCCTCTGGACTTCTCCCCTTGAGTCCAGATCTTCTCCTGGCTGCTGCGCTGTTGCAGATATACGGCAAGCGCTTGGTCCGTCTGGTTGAACCCTGCAGTTTTTCTTGGACGGTGAGTCACTTGAATATACTATGCATTATTTGAGATGCCAAAAAGTCAACTTAATGTCACTCACCCCTCAAAGAGAAGTAAAATCGTAGGCAGTACTTCATGTTTGCAGCCAGTGTCGGGCTGACTAAGCGACTCATGTAGCTGGACTGTGTGCTCAGCTGAGAGTGAGCCAACAAGAAAGTCCCTGAAAGAAAAGAGACAGTATTTTGTTGTTTTGTGGGAACACAATTGCCTTTTAGTTTCAAAGTGTGATCACCTGATTTTAAGAATGAGAACATTATCATGTTTTCTGCAAATATTGCACGTTTGATTTGTTGTTGAATTGCATGTTTGTTGTCCTTAACTGCATATCAACCTATGCCACTGGAAAGAAAGACATCTCAGTCTCATCTTCTAAGGACACAATGTTTCAATCGAAAGTAAACAAAACATGGCCGATTACCTAAATTATTATTCAGATTTTTATATGCTGACAGTAAAGAACCCTAGTTTTAGACTTTATATTGTTGCCAAATCTAAAATATATTTGATGATTCAATGCAGAAGATGTGATAAATGCTAATATGTACTTACAATGGATAGACAGACAGATGGGCAGACGAATGGATGGACGGGCAGACAATGTGAAAAAAATGCTGAGCTCAAGTTATGTAATGTTTTCTATTTGGCCATATTATTGTAGCGCAGACATCTGCAAGGGTAGAACAATCCGGAATTGGACTAAGACTACAGTAAATAGGTTCCAAATTCGCTCTCCATACTTGGATTTTGCCCTAACTCTGAAATTCCCTTTCAGTGATTCATTCCATTCACTGAAATATATATTTAGAAATAATCCCAACATATGGCATCAGAAAAATGCACTGCAGTTCACTATGACATGGCATTATTTTACTGCCATATTTACTGTTTTTCACTTTATTCTTTTATATTTAAATCCTAAAAGTCTTTTTTAAGAAAAATAGTAACTAATTTTGTCCACTACAGCCATCTGCATACTGTAGGTTAATAATGGAAAATATGGTGGAAGTCAAAAAGCAGCCATTGACTTCTGCCGCAACTGCTTCATAACGCAAAAAAAAAAAAAAAAAAAAAAATCAGATGTCAAAACAATGGAATGCTGAGACAAATAAGATTTGGAATGTACTTATCTTACCTGCTCCGGTTGTGTGGTCACCGTTCCTAAATATATTTGGTTTTACAGATACTCTCCTCCACAAAGATCCTAGTCCCTGGTCATGCGTGTACTGGCACATATCTGACTCAAAGTCACAGTTGGCAATGGAGGGGTCAAAAATCGGCTCTGTGAAGTAAAAAAAAAAAAAGCATGGCTTGTAGATAGAGAGTCAGCAGTACGCTGTGTTCATGCAGCCCTGCGTACAATAGATGATGGAGTCTTACTTTTTTAGTCGTCGATGAATGTGTATGGTTAAAATGATCAAATATTCTTGCATAAAAGTAATATGAATGCAACAAATTAAGAAAAATTTCCACACAACCATGTGTAAACATTTAAATCAGATACATTAAAAGATTGAATTTGATTTAAAGCCAACTGTTCTGAGTCATTAAAATGTAGCAATAATATTTAGTGGTTCACCTGTGTCTGAGCTGCAGAATTCGGGTGAAAATGAAATGTCATCAACGGCAACATGGCCACCTCTTGGGCTATTGAAGGCCACCTCAAAAACCACCTGAAGGGTACAACATGCACGCATGCAGAGTTAAGAAGCTTTTTCTTTTTAGGTTTAGAGACCTCGTCCAAATCTTTATAATTCAGTATTGTATTTTTTTTTAGTTTTAAGGGTTTATTAGAACATTTTTAAAAATGAAGAAAATTTGTATTTTTGGGATTTTAGCAAGAAAAATGTCATCAATGCTCAAAATTTGCTTTTGTGGGCCTACATAAAATGGTGTGATGGCCAGATCTGGCCCTCGGGCCTTGAGTTTGACACCTGACTTTGGATGAAAGGCAAACTTCACCCAGGTCACCTGTTAATGAGACTGGAAAAAAAAGTTTATCCTGACCTGTACAGAGTACGGAGCTTTCATGTCAACCTGCACAGGTGTCCATTCACCATATGTCCCACTCCAGTCACTTGAGGTCTCTGACTCAGCCCTCCACAGCTCCTGGTACTGACCCAGTTGATCGCGGGTGTAAACAGAGAAGAGGTTCCCTCCTTCGTCACTGCGCTGATAGTGAAACGTCAGGCAGCCAGACATGGGCACCATTGTCATGGGCGACACCAGTTTGGCCACTTCTTTGAAGGTTTTGGAGTAGATGGAGTCCACATACATAAAGTGACCTAAGAACCAATTTTTCATGCTATTTTTAGTAAATGTGTCAAGTGCTAAAGCCGAAAAACAAACCACATAGATTATGAATTAGAACCCCTTTTAAATTAGGCAACGGCTAACTATTGCGTCATGGATCTGTATTATGTTTTGTTCTCTGATCCAAATTGGAGGTGACATTCATTATCAACAACAGGAGAGGCTTGAAGTAAATTTAGTGTACACAGGCCAGAGCTCCATGTGGAATAGTATATTAATGGTGACCTCTACATGTGTGCTGATGTTTCTGAAGAGCTTTGACACTACAGATTACTACTTTAAAAAAACAACAACACTTTATTCATTCTGCTTTTTCCCCCTCTTCCATTACCAGTTCCATGCTTTGTTTCATTTGCAGATTAAAAAAAAAAAACTCGAGTACATTTCCTGTTGCTCTTAATACAACATCTTCAGATGACAGAATTTACTTCAGAACTAACAGATGTTGGCCAAAAAGAAAATCAAATCATGTGACTCATGTTTTAAAACGCTTTAAATGGGCTGCCAGGCCTTGGAAAACTCCATTTACTGTGCAGAATTTGAGCTAAATAACCCTGAAAGGTAAACTCTAACATCATTTCTTAAACAATCCCAACAAATGTAGTTCATTAAATCAACATGTAACAGTTTCACAATGATTTTCATGTTGCACTTGGTTTTACCTTTTTTTTTTTATTTATAAAAAGATACACTCTACTCTCATTGCCTTATAACTACTGGCGGGGTTAGAGGGGTGCGTTGCTGTGGATCCAATAGACAGAAATACCATTGAGCTAAATTGCATTACATATTGTATAGCAACTCTATAACAAATGACTTTTGTTGTTTGTGTGTGTGTGTGCGTGTGTGTGTGTGCGTGTGTGTGTGTGTGTGTGTGTGTGGTAGTTTTGACATTGCCATTGGAAAAATTACTCCAGACAGTAAGAGAGAGCACATTTTTCCCAATATGCAGCCAACACTTCTTGTTGGAGCTCCATCAAGTTTTCCATTTAAAGAACTTTGGTCCCACTCAATAATAAAAACTGGGACCACTGACCAAAGTTCAGATGGTCCCATAAATAAGACAGTGAGAGTGTTTATTCCAAAACCAGTTCCATAAGTGGTATGTAAAGAGCAAATTATAAAAGCACTAAAACAGTTATTGTCAAAATACTTCTGGAATAAACTGCAGTAGTACACATTTTTATGTTTACAGCTCTAATTTCTTACTGACCTGTCTTGTTGTTGTGTGTGTGGTCATCTGGCAGGTTGTTTTGAAGCAGCTGGCTTCCACCACCGACACCAGCACCCACAAACCAGTTCACATTCGCATTCCACTGGTTATTGTACCCGCAAAGGTGAGACTCCTCGAAGTCACAATCTACATGCAAAATAGTGAGAGGAGAGAGAATTTGTGATTCTGTGTTTGTGTATGTCTTGGCTGCATCTGTTAAAAAAATTCAAACTCTTATTCCGATATTTCTCTACAACTTCGCTGATGACTAGAGGACCACATTAAAGTTTCACATGTGATCCACCCAAAAGTATTGTAAATAAACGCTAGCTGAGTGCTGAGCAAAACCATATGGAGAGAAACACATGACACATGTCATGGTGATTATGGTTGAAGTCGGAAAGGAAGTGTGTTGGTCAGGTCATATGTGCAACACATTGAAGCGAATTACTTAAATAAAACCTCAGATATAGTTTGATTGCTGTACTGAATACATGTTGTGTGAGTGAAGGCGTGACTTCACTGACCCAGGCAGTATCCGGGACTTATGTGGATTTCAAAAATGGCCACGCTGCTCCCAGCTGTCTGCCCAGGTATCCCCTCGATGACGACCTAATAGACAACACATGTCAAGTAACAGTAAACGTGGGATAAGGGGATGATATATGGGGTGGTTCAAAGGTCACATATTATAAATGCATATTTATTGCCAGACAATCACACAGTGACGAACAATAAAAAATACATAGACATATTTTGTCAATATTTAAAATGGCCTTGGAAATAAAAATAATAAATAATTCCACTCGACTCCTGTCGTATTTCTCCCCCCTCAGGTCTGGCCTGAAATATGTTTATGTGCTTAGGATGTATGGTGCAGATGTGGCTAACCCTTGTGTAGGTCATGACCTTGTCAGAGTCAGAGCCACCTCTGCATATAACGTAAACATGTGCTCGACTGTTCCCACACAACGTTTAGTTTATTTTGCCACACTCTTTGCATTGACCTCAATTAAGGCTTGCATGTGAATTGTTGACTTGTATTTTATTGGGGGGGCGGTTGACTTTGGTCATGCACTTTTTTTGCCTACGTTGTTTTTGCAGTATCAATATAAAATACATGTAAAAAAAATATATATATATATACCATATAATAATATAAAATATATATTTTACCCGAGCAGTCTCGGTGCTGTTGGACAGGTCCATGCTTGCAATGACCCAGCTGTCTGACGGCATTTGGCTGTTCCACAGTGGCTTGTCAAAGCTCCGTCCCTCTGTGCGCTGCAAGACTTGCAGGCTTCCTGCGCCGCTAATCTGGTAGACCAACCTCAGGCAGCTCCATTCGCTCTGCTCCAAAACTGGACTCAACAAGACTCCTGTGCTATCTGCACGTATGTCTAAGTTGTGCTCATCGTTCAAAGCAGCATCCACGGCGATGAAACGGCCTGCAATGTAGGAGAAAGTTGACATTTGAAAAAAGTGAAGTTATTTTTTCTGAATAAATCACATCGGGTATATAGAAATTTAAGATCGACACTCTGGCCAAGGTTGTAAAATCTGCGCAATTGACATGTTTTTTTCCTGTCACCCTAAAAAAATTGAAAGTATGATCACATATGGACATATGGCTTGGATGTTTACTATTCACTTCTTAAATGACTGAAATTATTTGTCTATGTGTGGCCTACGATTGGCTAGTGACCAGCGTGTACCCCTTATGCCACCCGAAGTTAGCTGGGGGAGACTCCATCATGCCCGCGACACTCGTGAGGATGAGCGATTCAAAAAATGTTGGATGGATGGATGATTTCTCTGTAGAATAAATGATCTATTCATTCATCAGCAAGCTTTGATCGCTTAAAATAAACACAGACGTCACAATGTGATTGTTCCCAGCTCTCTTAAACTGCAGATTCGACCCAGTTAGAATGCCTAAATGTGCTCTTGCACAGAGTCCAGATGAGTCAATGGAGACCAGATGTGCTTCCCTTCACCAGCTCTACAACTGTGAGCCATTTTCATTGACAAATTAAATAATCAGCATCTTAACGTTTTTTTTTTTTGATTTGGCGTAAACTTCTATAAGTGATAGGAGTGCAGATGAGAATGTATTTATAAAACAGCCCAATTACCATCTTTGTGCAGGATCCAGCTACTAAAGTCTGCATCTGACATGTAACCGCAGGTGTTGGCTTCAAAGTTGCAAGATCCCGGCAACAACTGCTTGTGGGCTTGGATGGCGGCTTCAGAGGAGAGGGGAGCAAAGTGAGAAAACAGAGTGAACGACGGCAAGTATGAATCACAGAAATTGGCAGTCAACAAAAACAGATCCTCGTGCACCAGCACTGGCACCATCACTGAAAAGTACTTACCAGCGAGAGCCAAAAGATAGAAAGGAAGCATTGCAATCTTCATTGGGCTGAATTTCTGCTAAGATATGAAAAACAAAAAAAAAAAGGAGAAAAAAGTTTCCCTTTAAGTTTTGCAGTCTGAGTGTCTCTCCAGCTCACAGACTGGCAGCACACTGATGACTGTCCTGAATGTGGAAGTGTGTGTGTGTGTGGAAAGCAGAGCCGAGTGAAGAGGAGGAGGAGAGAGAGAGAGAGAGCGAGCGAGCGAGCGAGAGAGAGAGAGAGAGAGAGAGAGAGAGAGAGAGAGAGAGAGAGAGAGAGAGAGAGACGGTATAAGGAGTGAATGGGTGGAAACAAATAATTGAAGATGGTAGGAAAGTGTGAATGGTGAAATGGTGAGGATGGTAAAAGAAAGGAAAAAGTGCAGATTAGGCCAATAAGATTTATTAATGTGAATTGAACATGCAGCCTATATAGGGCTTCCAAAATTGCAATTGAAGTTTTCAAAATAGAAATGAAATATGGCCGAAAATGGTTTAGAAGCAAATTTCAAACAAATCCAGTAGTGGAGAAAAGGTCAAATTTGACTTCTGTAGCTTCCATTAGATATTTTGTGAGGGTTTTTCTTGCCCCTTAAGGAAAAGTCTGTTCCGCAGCTGGCAGTACATCCTTTCATTAATTCTCGAAAGTGCTTGGAATCATGGACGACCTTATTCTGGAATAGTTGCCTGTCAATAGCAGAGCACACAGCACTGCATACAACCAAAACTCATTTTTAACCTTTTCAGAGGATCTCTAATTAACAATGTGATTAAGAGGCTTTCATCTTCAACATAAGGTCGGGGCTCCAATGGAGATCGAATGGTCACAGAATTTATTTTGGATTTAGATAATAAAATTAGTTTAAGCAGACTAAATCCTTTCGATTTGATGATGCTTGGAGTTGACTTAGTAGGCTTGACCTAAATCATCTCTTATGTTGCCATAGGCCTCGACTAAAGAGGATTACCCGAGATGCAACAACATCATTTGTTGACATTTATATCCAATTTATAAAACTTGTCACTTTGTCTGCACTCTTGCCCCAAAGTAATCGGTCCTTATTCATAAATAATGGTAGCCACAATATTGCATTTATCACTGTACTCAGAGTCACCCACTTTATTTTTGAAAGCAGCTATGCTTACAGTGTATTTCGATTCATATTTTTAAACAAAAAAATGCTTTAAAGAATTTTTTTTTTAGAAAAAAGCATATTAATGTCAATTCATAATTCTTCCCTGGAAAAACACATGACAAAATTTGGCATCAGTTTTTGCCATTAATCATGTTCTCGGTCTTATTTCTCATGTAGTTTCCTGGTTGACTCCCAAGCTCACTAAATTATCATTATCCTAATTTGAATTCATAGATTTAGAGGTGACTCATCCACCAGTTGTGTCGAAAAGGTCTGACGGGTCCTTTTTTTGGGGGGAAATGCAACTCATTCCTGTGCTGAAGGCAAATGACTCACACACATCTTTCAATTGTAATTGCAAAAATGTTTCAGAAGAGTTTCATTCTTCTTTTATAGTCAAAAGAGCGCATTTGAAAATACCTGCTCTGTCTTTGTTGAAACCCCAACAAAACATCCATCATATTATTGATTCAATGTTTTTCTTGACAGCACAATGCCAAGAAATGTTCAAACAGTCAAGACGTGTCATTTTCACCACATAAGAGATTCATGTTTGCATGATGACACAGCAATGGCATGTTCAAAGACGGAGATTTACGGCAGAGAGTGAAGAGGTCCACTCCCTGAGGAGCCTCCACCCTTTCTCTGGGAACACCCAGCTAAACTCTATTTCTCTAAACAAATGAAAAATCATACACATGAGACTTATCAAGTTACATAATTTGATCAATATGATACACTAAACCTTCTTTGAGGGAACTTCTGTGAGGGAATCTTTCTTTGCACATTTAGTACTTAATCTATATCTATTTGTCATACTCCGGTGATAATTTACAAGTTGGTATGCCTTCTGTTAATCTACATATAACATCTGGGAAACAGATGAGCCTCGAAAACATGTGATTTTTAATCAAATAATTATAAATGTTTATTCCTCATACATTAAGAATATAGAACCAAGGTGTGTATTTTTCTAATAATTCCACGAGTGGCAAACAAAGATTACTTCCCACAAAATACATTCAGTTATTTTTTTTTCCACATTTGACAGTCGTAGCAAGAAGATACTCGTGAGAATGTCTCTATTTCAGCTGTTGCAGATTTGATGACATCACCAGTCATTAGTAGCTCTTAGCTAGTATAAACAAACTCTGTGTCTAGAATTTTTTTTTAAAGGCAACAAAGATTTCATTTTGACATATTTGCGCCAAAGTAGTCATAGTTAATTGGACTTCCTCCAACATTGTGGAAGAAATGTCTTCTTGCTCGTTAACATGCATTAGATTGATCACGTTAAAAAAACAGCTATACTGATTGTATACTCATTATCTAATGAGCCTGTTTGAAATGTTTGCTGTTGCTTTAAATAGAGGCCATAGGTTTTCTGCATGAGAAGAGATAGGAAAAAAAAAAAAAACTGCAATGGGCCAATGAAACATTGATGTGCTTAATGGGTTCATTCGGCATGACAAATTACTAACGACACTTCTATGTGTATTGTACAGTATAGTATAGCCGAATCTGAAAGAGTAAAGTATAAGTCATTATTAATGGATTCTCACAAAACTGTTAGCAGAGTCATAACATTAGAAGTAGCCAACAGTACTTCAAATTCCATGAAGTCACAGCAAAAAATAAAAAAAAACAATTAACACTGTTAGAGTGGTGCTCACTCTAACGTATTTTTGCAAGAACCACACGGGAGACAGTATGCCCTTTTTAAGCATTTGCAAATGGAGAGTCATTCGTCGCTGTGCGTACAGCGATGATCGAATGAGGTCTGACTCAGGCCTCTTGCAAGAGCATTTTTATTGAGAGAAACAGGGTGGGGGTGAGAGTGGACTGGATGGAGTTGAAGCCCTTGACCTCTAGTCAAAGCATAGCAGGGGGTGTCTTACGACGTTGTGTAGGACGGGACAAGCTAGGTTATTTATTACAGGTTACATTCCAACATAATCATACGATCAAGATAATCTGTAAACCCTAACAAACACCAACAGTTATGTCACAGGGATGTTTTTGTGTGCATTTTGTTCATGCACAAATGCAGTGCTGGCACTAAAATACTGCCAACTCTTTGCACTCCGTCCTTGTCTTCTGCAGCTGTTGTCACGGTAACAGGAAGGCTGTAGCTGACTACTTTCTATATTACAGAGGTGGTGCAGGCATTATTGATCTACTCCATGAGGTCCTGGGGTGACAATAAAATATGGATTAGCATGTCAGGAGAGAACACCGCCCACCATATTTCCCAATGGTGGTTTATAAAACGTCTGCCTTACAGATGAGAAGTCTCGAACTTGAATCTTGAATCTGGCCCGATTGTGCGGAGTTTGCATTTTCTCAGTGGGAGTTTGCAAGACCCCTGAAAAACACTCTGTAACTGTAATTCTTCTAATAATGCTTCGAAATATGCATATCTACGAGTAGCAAACAGCAAATATGCAGGGGGCGACTGTAGTTTTAAGTTGTAATAATCATAACAGCAAATAAGCGTAACTAGGCTGTATATCAATAAATGCATTATTATTATTTTTTTTATTATTAGCCACGCCCCTCAATGTTTCAACCTAAAGAAATATGCCATATTTGATAGACAGGAATATAAATGAAATATTTATTGGTTGTCCCTAGCTAACATGCTCTGCTGCCACTAATTACATGGGTGCAGGGGAGGAGTCAGTTAGGATAAATTTAGACTCAACTCGGTCACTATATTTAGACAATTTTTCAACCCTTCAAATGGTCAGCAACTTCAATGCTCGCCAAAAATTAGACGTTACAATCACTTAGGCATTGATATCATGATGTCATTTTCAGTCGATAGCGAGTGCAAAATGGCCACCCACTCAAGTGGATAAAAACAAGCGAATTCTGCTATTTAACTCATAGTTCACAAATGCAATAATAATGATAATATTGTGTTTAGACTAGCTGGATCGCATAGAACAGGGGTGTCAAACTCATTTTTTTCGCGGGCCGGATTGTACTCATAGCTTCTTTCGGAGGGCCATTATGACTGTCAGCCCAAATAAATGGATGAGCACCTCATATTATATACAGTACAAGCTACAAAACAAACTGACAAATAACTCGTTTTCAAATCAGACGAGTAAAAACTGGTCAAATATTAAAAAAAAAAAGAAGAGATTATTAAAAGTGAAGACAATTTGTATTTCTAGTAATGACATACGAATTTGATGCACAATTTGTCTTCGCGGGCCACATAAAACGATGTAGCGGGCCGTATCCGGCCCCCGGGCCTTGAGTTTGATACATGTGGCATAGAAGATTTTGTCAAGACATTTTTTCACTTTACTTCCCTTTAAGTATTAGTTTACTTTTTCACAAGAGACTTTTTACACAGGTACCAGTGCTTCTATATATAAGCACGGAGTCGGACTTAATTTCAATTAAAGATACTTTTACCAGCAGTTGTGGCACCCATGCAGTAAGGCCAATTTAGCGGAAAAGGTTATAGCGCCCCCCGTGTCAGCCAGTGTTGACATTGAGGACTGTGTTTACCTGACAGTATTAGATCATATCACACTGTAGCCACCATTGATGATGATGATGATGAGGATGAGGATGAAACTCTTGAGTCTTTTTTGTGATCACGGTTCATTTAAATAAACCGACACGAGGATGATGTTGAGGAGGATGATGATGATGACAACGAATTGCCCAGCCTCTTCTGGCTGCAACGAAGCATGCCAGCATCCGCAGCGCTTGTAAAGGGCGCTTTGTGCATCCCTAATCCGTTGTGATGTCACAGCGCAGGAGGAGGGGCTTCGCTCTCTGCTTTAGCCCGACAACTTGTCGTCGTCTGGAGGGGCGAACCGAACCGCAGCAAGCCGACCGAGCGAGCTGGCACCGGGGGGAGGAGGTGGCAAGGATGCATCCGGCCTCTCCTCCACTGAAACGCAGGTAACACGATGGCCGACTGTGTGTTTTGTGTTACGTGTTTGTATAAGGCCTTGTTTTTACGACACCTGCCCGGATGCAAGCGTCTGGAGGCGCATCAAGACAGGTGACAGATTGTTCCTCTATTACATAACATTTCACCGAGATGAATGGTGGTTGATCCATCGGGAAAGATCACGTCATGTTATTTTACACAGTGCGTGCATTTCATTATACAATATTATGTTTGGGAGACGCTGTTTGTCTCTCTTTTTTTTAATACCCAGCTGCTCCTTCATTCCCATCGTGCTGCCAGATAAATGGCTTAGTTGAGCGCTGCTAACGTAAGAGAATCCTCAATGCAGTTGGAAGGGTTTGAAGCACTCGACAGTTTGACATCCATTCCGTGTGTTTCATGGATTTTGGAGATATGTAGTTGTTATTATGCAAACACGGTGCAAGAAACATGACTGTGTGTGTGTCTATGAGAGAGGAGAAATGATGCATCAATTATTAAAAGGTAAAAAAATCCTCATGAGTGATAACAGAGCAAATCAAATGATTTTTTTACTGGATATACCATTTACATCTATCTATCTATCTATCTATCTATCTATCTATCTATCTATCTATCTATCTATCTATCTATCTATCTATCTATCTAGGGATTTTATATATATATATATATATATATATATATATATATATATATATATATATACATATACACACACACACACACACACACACACACACACACACACACACACACACACACACACACATACATGGGTGGCACAGTGCACTCATAGGTTTGGAATTTTGTCCCAGAGTTCTGAAGTTTGAGATACAAATCTCTTGCGGTGTGGTTTACCGACTGTTTCCATGTTATCTCCAAGCTTGTGTAGTTATTCAGGCTTCCTTCCATCTTCTAAAATTGTGCATTTTAACTTAATTCATAATCAGGTTTATTAAGGACACAATGGGCCCATAGAAGACTACAAAATTAATACATACAATAAAATAATTTAAAAAAGTGCTGGGTTAGCTATTTCACCTAGTTTGGGTTACTTTTAAGTCAGTGGTGAAAAAAATGCAATTAAAGTATATGTATCGTATGCTATAATCAGCTGTTTTCATTGGACTCAGACAGGCATTTCAGATAAGGTTCATGTTAGTGCAGTACAATATTTGATTCTGGCTTCGGGTGCAACTCTCGATTATGTGGGTCATTGTAACGTCACACAAGGCAGATATCACTTACGTAATGCATGATGTCTTTCTGTACTTCCATGTTTGCTTGATATTGCATAACAGTGTTCCCGCCATACCGAAAACCTTCAAATTTGAGGTGTCAAATTATACTACTACTACTACTACTAATAATAATAATAATTAATAATAATAGTAATAATACAACCAAGGTTCAGGGTGTCCCCCGCCTACTGCCCGATGACCGCTGGGATAGGCTCAAGCACGCCCACGACCCAAAGCGTTACATCGAGGGATGGATAATAATAATAATAATAATAATAATAATAATACCACCCTAAAATTTTAACTTTTGTTTTATCAGTGCATGTAAACGTTGTGGGTATCACTCAGATGTGTTTCGCTAAAGTGTTCTTTTTGCTAACCTTAATTGAGGTGTCTGCAATTATTTAGACGTTGTGCTTTTGTGACCTCCTGGATAGATTTGTAGCTGTGCTCTTGGGGTAATTTCTGTAGGCTGGCAACTCCTGGAAAGGTTCACCACTATTCCTACCATTTGAAAATAAAATTACAAGGAGTTAAACAGGTGATGGCTTTCAATTCCAGCCTTTTCTCCAGTGTCACTTACAACAAATTCACTTCACATTGTCTTTGTTCGACAAAAGCTAATTTTACTGAACAGATTTCACATTCCTGTAACTGTTTTTTCTTGTTGTTGAGGGGAGTATATGCCCAAGTAGCACGTGTGCTGTTGACAGTGGGTGTTTATCAGGAGTGGATTAGTGATTTAATGGGTTAGCAAATCCCCAACCCTGCAGCTTTCACTGCACCCTGACAGATGGAAGTGTAGCACTCTGCTCAAGGCCCAGCAGATCTACCGCTGCTCTGCTGGGCCATCTGCGGCTGGGCCAAGAACTCCTTACTGAGCCTCTCTCCAAGGTGCTTGGCGTCTCCCACAAAAACTCTGTGCAGGGAAGATCATGCAGCATTCTCCCAGTCGACCCTGGCAGCTGGTTGGATTTCAAATCCAACTTTGGGGACCTTATTAACCTCAGCCCTGGGTTCACCGTCTCCCTTTTCTCTATGTATTTGATTACTCAACTTCCGACCCCACCTTATGGTGATGGGCATCATATCGTCAGACGGCGATCAGTTTTCATGTTAATTTTAATCAGGTGAATACATCATTTAAACCTTTCCTCTCAATATTAAGCTATCATTACCCAGTGCAATTTTAGTTGCATACTGAGTTACTCGCTGGCAGTAGCTGCTTAGAACAAAAGCTCACGTGGGATCAGTCACGGGATGTCTGGAGCTGTATTGGTGGCGTGTAAGACGTAATTACTCCTTTTGAAAGAAGGACGGGGGTCAGAGTGGGAGTAAATTTTTAGTGTACTGTGTACACACTACAAACACAATATAAGGAACAATTACGTATAATAAATTAATAAAATTAATAAAATATATTACATTGAATATACAACTTTTTTATTGCTTTATTAATGCGCATAGACAGTGCAAAAAAAATAAAGCAACATTTGCTGTAGACACACATTTTATAGCAGGTTCCTTAAGGGGTCAACACCATACATATGCCCAATGCAGCTTGTTTGTGAATTGCGACCAAAAAAAAAAAAAAAAAAAGAAAGCAGACAACAAATCTTTTCCTACTAAAAGGCAATTACATTGGCGCCGGAATCATTTGTGACCACGTCATCATTATGCTGATGAGTTTCATGATATCATCTCTTCTGGACTGGCCCATGCAAATATCTTATTTTAAACTCACACTCAATTTCACAGTTACTTAATACAATAAATAACAACAAAGTGTCCTTCCAGACAGCCTATCGTGAAAAACCTTATGGTAGATTATTTTAAACAACGATTATAAAGGTAAGCCTTCATAACAAATGACGCTAGTTCTCAATCTGCACATTGGGTTCTTTTCTGGTTTTCCTTAATCAGTAAGATTGTGATCTCAGAACACACAGCAAAGGCTAGCAGAGGAAATAACTGATGGATACCCTGATAGCCTCATCATATTTAATCAGCCTCACAATTGGCCTTGTAACCACCAGGACACTTATTATCCAGATCACTGACCCATCCGTTGCTCTCTGTCACTTCTTATCCAACATCAGCAAAATATCCCTGTTTGTCTTCCCACCCTGACTCCTCTTTGACCTTTGGTTAAATTTACTTGAATAACCACAAGGGATCTCCAAACCTATGTCCTCAATCAATCAAGACCAGTTTTAGTCAGTGATTCTCACAGTACAGAAACATGCATGTAGGTTTCACTGAAGACTAAAATTTCCTACAAATATTAGTGGAGGTAGCTATGATGAAGGATTACCCCGTTACCTCCTTAAAAAGGTAAAGAATATGGGTGGAACGCAAGTCATTCTATCCCCTTTTCAGTGTGGCGTGAACAGCATTGGCACCAAAATGTCTTTGTCTCCGGATGTTCTCTTCCGAGTACGTTGCCTTGACATGAGCGTTAAAAATGTAACAATTTAACACAACACTCTTGAAAAAAGTGTACGTTCAAATCGGATACACTTTTTCAAACTCTTACGAACGGACGCTTTTCCATTCTTTTTGTCTGATAATTTGTTCGTATTGTCTTCTGTCTCTGTTTCTGAAGGGTTTCCGTGTAAGTGAAAGGACTATGTTTTAAAAATTGGAGTCAAATCACCCCAGTAAAATGAGCCAGAAATATCCGGAGGAGGGAAGTGGAGAGATGGATGAGGAATGCCCTGGAGCTTCAGTTTCTCAGAGGACCAGGCAGAATAATGTTTCAGAGCCTGGGGAACCTCCATTACGTCGACCCTGGAGGCCATGTCAAATGCTCAGTCCAGATGGAGAGTTGAATCCACATGACCATCATCATCACCATCACCATCTTCAACCTCCTCATCATCACCACGCACCTGCAGGCCGTGGTGGTCCACAACGGCATCGCCGGCGTCCACCATCACTACAAGGTCAAGGGCAAAGTCAGGCTAATTTTTCTGGCTCTTTCCCAGAGGCTGTTCCCACCTATGAATGTCAAAATACCGAACCGCGTCCTGTCCACCAGCTTCGGCCCGCTGTCACCCGTTACCGCCGTCGTGGTGACCCAAATCCGAGACTCAAAGGTCAAAGACAGAGACCATTAATGAAGGAGATGCAGGAATCGTTAACCGTTTCAGACCACAGAGAAGGTCATACAGAAATGACACTTCAGAAAAACATGGCAGATGGTCTTTCTAAGGAAGAATTACAGGACAGAGGATCTCCTCACCTGACTCCTGTTGCTGTGGTTACCCCAACCCACCTCTCACCAGGACCAGTACGTCCTGACCTCAAACAAGACCTCCAAGAAAGTGGTGTTGACTGTAATAAAGAAGTGAAGGACAACGATAAGCCAGGACCTTTGGAGAATGGATCAGATCAGCACTCAAGCACGGATCCCTCTAGCTGCGCCTACGACAACCTACAGGCGGTTCAAGAAGGAAGAGCGGTATGTGTAGACAAAACGGTGGAAAATCAGGAGGAAGAGATGGATGCGCATGTTCTAGATGTTGAAGCTCAGGGGAGTGAAATCACTGATCTCTGCTCAGACACAGAAAGTGCTGCCTCACTTAGTAACGACGGACCTCTTCACAGCCCGCCGCCGCTCCAGTCCCCAACTCCACCATCATCTCCCGAAACACCGCTTTTCCCACAACTGGACCACTTCAGTGAGGAAGCCAGTATGAGTCCTCTGCCCGACAATGACATGCTGCCTGAAGATGACGATGAGTGCTCTGAATCACCCTTGGAATACTACCCCAAAACCTATGCAGACTTTTATACAGAGTCCCATCAAAAGTCTTACGTGGAACCGGTTGATAATTCAGAGACAAAATCCCATCCCAAATGCTTTCCAGAACCCTTTAAGACTTCCTATTCTGAAGCACTCAAAGAACCTCGCATGCAGTCTCATCAGAAGTCGGAGCCGTATGAGCCCCACCGTGAGCCATTTACCAGCCATAGACAGGAGAATGTCCAAAAAGCCTCCCCTTCCAAGGGCTCCCATCACGCACCAAGGCGAGGCAAAGAGCGAAGTTCCCACCCCTCTCAAGTGGACAGCTCTGTCGGCTGCCGGCTGCACCACTACGACGGTCAGTCTGATGGAGAGGGGGGCAGCGCTACTCAAAGCCCCATTCAGAAAACTATTCGGCAAGCAGATACACAGACAAAACACCCATCATCTGCGCTAAGCAGCTCAAGAGATGAGGTTGGTCTCTCAGCTGAAGAAGGTACAAAGGTTTCAGGAGATGCCATCAGCCTGGTAATAAAAGACATTAGGGAGGCCATTGAAGAGGTTAAGACCAAGACGATCCGCTCCCCTTATACACCTGACCAGCCTGTGGAACCCATTTGGGTAATGAGACAGGAGATTAGCCCGACAGAGGAAGTTGACCCACTACAGATGATGGCAGGCCGTGTAAGTACAACCTCCATTTTTCACATTATTTTGTTTTGATGAGCCCTTTGCCTCTACATATGCACTATATTTCATTGAAGAGTGTGAGTGTGACTGTCTGTTTCTGTGTATCTACCTTTTGAATAGTGATCTCAGGCCAAATTTCTGGTGAATATGAATTTAAATTGTTTAGAAAGTAGGTGAGATATAAGGACAAATACAGTACAGTAATCCCTCGTTTATCGCGGATAATTGGTTCCAAAAACCACCCGTGATAAGTGAAATCCGCAAAGTACGGTCACCAACAAGAAGTACTGGGCAGGCTAACGAGTTAGCGGAAAGACGCTAATTCGTGATCGTGCTAACACGTGAAAACGGACTTCTAAAGGAATGTAAACGAACATTTGGAGCAATACTACATTGTCCTAAAGGTTAGACACGTTCCCTCAATTTATAAGTTTTATTTTGACTTTTAAATGTTTTTTTAATTTGGAAAAAAAAATCCGTGATGTAGTGAAGCCGCAATAAACGAAATGCGAAGTAGCGAGGGATCACTGTAAATCACTTCAGATATAACAGAGGCGTCAACTTCAGGTCCAGGAAGTAGAAACCCCACGACAGTTTAGCTTTAGCCATAGGTGGTTCTAATCAACCAACAGGTAAATTAGTTAGTTCCCGATAGCTAGGCTAGGTTGGTCAGAAGCACCTGTGGCTAAAGCTAAACTGTGGCATAGTTTGGACTTTCTGGACCCAGATTTGACACCTCTGTCAACTACTGCATGTTTGCCAGCTCTGAAAGAACACCTCTCTGCAAAAGAAATGCAACATGGTATTTGATTCATTGATGTGACTATTTATTCTGACTTCAAAATTCTATTTTTACCTTTCCTTCCACATTATTCTCCTTCATCCCTCTCCCAGTCAGTGTCCAGGTCTCCATCCCAGCATGCCTCTATGTCAGATCAGGAGTCTGGCAGTCCGTTGAATGTCGAGTCCTCAAGAGCAGGCCATTCTCAACAATATCGTGAGGGCCAAGGCCACCTTTCACATCAGATGGATGCTGCGGTGCAACCGCATCCATATGTGCAGCCGCAGCAACAGCATTACCAACAGAATCAACAGCACCCATCTCAGCAGCCACCTGTCCAAGAGGTGACGTCATGAAATCGTTCAAACATAATGACGTGAAATATTTCAGTTGTTTATGGAAGATTGTTGTGCTTTTTTTTTTGTTTAGTTTCGCAGATCTCTTCCTCAATTTCCCACATTTGTGGATGGTGAGTACACACTAATTGGATGATCATTTTGTTGAGATATCCAGTACGTGTGCATTTTTGTGTCTAATGAGCGTATTTCATCTGCATAGTCCCGGGACCGTGTGACCCCGATGACCTTATTGACGGCATCATCTTTGCCGCGACATACCTGGGCTGCACGCACCTGCTGTCGGAGAGGACACCCACAAAGAGCGCCCGCATGCAACAGGCACAAGAAGCCATGAACAGAGTGCGGGTAAGGACAATGAGTTTTATAATGTAGATTTTTTTTTTTGGGACATTGAGGCTGGCATGAAATTCAAATATTGCACCGAAATGATAAATTAGACATTAAGTTACTGCAAAGTTGGACTACAAGCTGCAAAGACAGAAAAAAAATGTGGCTTATTTGTGTGACACTCTAGTGAGTTCTTAAATGACGTGGACGTGCCAGTAAAAAATTTGTGATTTAAGGCAAGGCAGCTTCATTTATATTGCGCACTTTATATACTGTCCATGTGCCTCGCAAAAATGTTTTGAAGGCATTTACAAACAACAACATACACCAAAAACAAAATATTACAAGACATTTAAAAGGAAATGAAAGAAAGAAATAGCAGCCTACTATTTAAGTATGTGGAAGAAGAATCAGTTCTCAATTACCTCATTTATGCCTCTAATCTAAAAACAAACACCGGTTAGAGACAGAAAGTGTAACTGATGAGGTAGCAATCATTTGTCATGTCGTGTTTGCGGGCACACTCCAGCAGTCTCGTAAAAAGAAAAAAAAAAAACTCCTTCCAACTGATAACGTTTACTGCTGGAGTAAGACTATGAGGGATAAAGTGCTTTTCAGGGAAAACAGGTCAGTGTGAGGCCACAGAGGTGTGTGGTGGTAAAAAAAAAAGTGAATGAAACTTTACAATTAATTATATATTTCTATATTTCTGCAGGCAGCTCAGAAGCAGGCAAAAAACAGGAAAAAAGTAAGTTGTCTCATCTGTTTTTTTATAAAAATTTGATTTGAATGGAGATTAGTATTATCAAAGGTTACCATCCGCAAATTAAACAACCAGTTAGAAGTCGCATGGCGTACGTAGGGACGGACAGACAGACGGATAGACATCGATAGATAGACATAGTAGAGAGAGAGAGAGAGAGAGAGAGAGAGAGAGAGCGAGAGCGAGAGAGAGAGAGAGAGATTATCTGTGTAATATAATTATTTCAATATTGTTTTTCTTTATTCTGGTTTTGTCTATGTTGATGCTTCTGTAGAGTCCTGACAGTGACACTCCATGTACTGCTGAGGTGGATCTTTTCATGTCCACGCAAAGAATCAAAGTCCTCAATGCAGATACTCAGGTAGAGATGCATTGGACATTCACATTAAAATTAATTTGCAACTTTTAATAAGTTTCTCTGAACATCAACCTTTTTTTGGGCTACCAGGAGTCTTTAATGGATTTGCCGCTGAGGACCATCTCCTACATTGCCGACATTGGCAACATGGTGGTCCTGATGGCCCGTGGGAAGATGGTCCGGTCCCGCAGCGCGCAGGAAAACTTGGAGCACACAGCGGAACAAACCACCATGTCCAATGATGACAGACGGCTCTACAGGATGATCTGTCATGTCTTTGAGTCCGAAGATGTGAGTCACCGTTTTGGCTATTTAATGTCATTATCAGATGGGTTCTGTTGGCTATAGATAGGATGATTTGTATTTTCAAGCTGATCTTTAAAAGTGAAGATTATATCCATCATGTTTACTTGTCAGTTTATGTAGTTGAGTGGTGCATGACATTGCCAAACACAAATCACCTAATTCAAATCCCATGTAGAGAACTTTGCTGATGAAAATGTCTTCATCTCTTCAACAGGCCCAGCTTATTGCTCAGTCAATTGGACAGTCCTTCAGTGTGGCCTATCAGGAGTTTCTCAGGGCCAACGGCATCGACCCCGAGGATCTGAGTCAGAGAGAGTACAGCGACCTACTCAACACTCAGGATATGTACAACGATGACCTCATACACTTCTCCAAGTCTGAGAACTGTAGAGATGTAAGTGAACCAGCAGGTGGCGGTAGAGTGCTTCTGACTTTGTTACTGTTCTGTGTTCCTTAAATATTTTCAGATTTAGAGACCCAAATTTCGAACAGTCCTTCAAACCAAAGTTTATTCTAACGTAATGTAATAATTACAGTAATTATTTGCATGAAAAACACAAAATCAAAAAGCCAAACTTTCCTTACCTAAGGTTTACATTGAGAAGCAGAAGGGGGAGATTCTGGGTGTGGTGATAGTGGAATCGGGTTGGGGTTCCATCCTCCCCACCGTCATCATTGCCAGTATGATGCACGCCGGCCCCGCAGAGAAATCCGGTCGTCTCAACATTGGCGACCAGATCATGACCATCAACGGTACCAGTCTAGTGGGTTTACCACTCAGCACCTGCCAGAGCATCATCAAGGTAAGGTGGCCACGTTAGATTTTTCGGACTCAACAGAACTCACCTTTTCTATTGGCTAATCGAATTCAGTCTTCCCTCAGGGGCTCAAGTCTCAGTGCAGGATCAAGATGAACATTGTCCGGTGTCCACCCGTTACCATGGTGCTCATCCGGAGGCCGGACCTCAGATATCAACTGGGCTTTAGTGTCCAGAACGGCATAGTGAGTATTTTTGCCTCTTAAGCGCAAACAATTGTCTTTCTATGAAACTGTTATGTTGGGTACAACAAATGTATACCGTATTTTCCGCACTATAAGGCGCACCGGATTATAAGGCACACTTTCAATGAATGGCCTATTTTAAAACTTTGTCCATATATAAGATATATACATTTGGCCCGCGGGCCGGACTTTGGACACGCCTGCTGTAGTGGCTCAATATTGGTCCATATATAAGGCGCAGCTGATTATGAGGCCCACTGGCTTTTGAGAAAATTGGAGGTTTTTAGATGCGCCTTATAGTGCGGAAAATACGGTACAAACATTTTTCCTGTACCCATTGTTTCACACGCGCTCGTGTGCAGATCTGCAGCCTAATGAGGGGTGGAATCGCAGAGCGGGGCGGCGTGCGAGTTGGCCACCGCATCATTGAAATCAACAGTCAAAGTGTTGTGGCGACACCTCACGAGAGGATCGTTCAGATCCTGTCAAACGCCATGGGAGAGGTATGTTTTTCTTTCACTAGTTCAATTCAAAAAAAGAAAAAATCCCAGTTGGAGAATACTTTTCATTTGTCTTCCTGAGTTGAACATGTTGAGACGAGAAAAAAGGTTGGCCATCTCTGTTCCAGATCCACATGAAGACGATGCCTGCAGCCATGTACCGCCTGCTTACAGCACAGGAGCAACCTGTCTACATCTGAACACGCCTTCATCACGCCCCATTTTCTGTCTGTTCATCCAGCTTTCACTCCTTTAAGTAGCTTCCACCTCTTAGCAACCTGTTTGACATCACGCTAATTGCCTTAATCTGTACAGTGCACAACAACAGACATCAACAGAGGAACAAGTTTATTTATTAATTTATTTTTCATTTGCGCCACGTGCTCCTGTGATGTGGTACAGTATGTCGGACCAAAGATAAATCGACGGTCTTATTGTGCATATATAGGAGGCAGACAAGAGTAAATGTTATTTTTGGTTGAATAGCTGTAATATCTGAATGTACACTACATAATGTTGGACCTTAATATTGTCAGGGCAACCCAAATGTTAAACAAGTGAAGCAAAGCATGTTCATTTCTGCTAAATAAACCGAAGGCAATCACCAACACCGCCTGGTTTTGTATTTGACATACAAGTGGATGCACTCACTGTTTTAAGATTTTAGTTCAGTCAGATCGACTCAATGATTTAGATGAAATCAGATTCATGAGTATAAATTACTACTTTAATAGTGAACACAAAAATTCCAAACTCCTCTAATAACAAAACCAAAACACGGTGAGATATATTTAACGTAAAAAAAATATTTATTTGAAATCCCCCAGAGTTGACAGCACAAACTAAAAAAGAAAAAAAACATACATTTAAAAGAAACTAACAAACCGTCATGATTGTCTTCATCACATGCCATTGATTGATTTGACGTAAGAGAATATATACTTTATAAAATCTACATAATCGTCTGTGGTTGCAAGAAGCTAGACGACAGAATATAAATGCTGTTCCCAGATATCCAATGCAAATGTTACTTTGACCTGGATGATCAAATCTGCATTTCAGCATACAGTACTTATAATTCCACTGGCACCAGAAATAGCATTTTTTTTTTCCAAAGAAAAATAATATTAAAGATATTTCAGTGTTTTTGTCATCTTTTACCTTTGTGACCTTGAACCTATAAATGTTTTTAAGAGACTCTTCCCCCATATTTTTCTTATTAGTTTTTCATTGCTTCCACAAAAACCGAAGTAGATGTGAAAAACAAAAGGTTGCCACAAACTACTCAAATTTTCTCTGTTCTGACCTTTTTGAGTTTGTGATGTTCAATTCATTATCCGCAAACACTGTACGTACGATTGATCGATAAGATTTCTTCAAGACAAGGCACTTGAACATGTGCTATTTTTCGCCAGTACACAGTGTTCTCCAATCTAAAGTTGGGTAGAGGTACACAAAAAAAATAAAAAAAATCGCACGGCTGACCTTATTCTCAAGGTATGTGGATGAGCGCTGCTATTCATGGTAGCATTGAAAAGACAATCAAACAATAGCTCTGATTTTACGACATGAGACGAAACACCTAATTTCTTAACTTGGATTTCCATACAATATACTTAAAAAAAAATGGGGAAAACCCATTGACTAACTAGATGAAGAAACAATTTCTTGTCCTGGCAGTAATTTGTGTATCACCAGGCTCAAACAGTTACAAAAGCAGATGCTTGACTCTTACCTGAAGTAATTATATGAGAGGAACGCTAAAATAATATATACATACACAGAGAGAAGTGATGAATAATAAAGGACAGGTCAAAAGTGTGTGTGGGTGTATGTATGTGGTTCACCTGGCTGATCAACACACACTAATGTAAATGTGCCTGAACTTGACATGCCCCAGCAAGTGTAAGCCACAAAAATCACAGAAAGGTTTTGGAGGTGGTGTGTGTGTAGGTCGCTTTTTAACCAGGCCAGTTGCAGCGCGTTTTGTCACAGACAGCAGAAGCAGTGTGGAATCATGATTTCAATGGCTCCTTTTTTAGACTACAACTCGGTGTCCTTGTATTTCTGGGGGTTATAGTACCCTCTCTTGGTGTGGTCGGCCAATTGCCTGCGGTACTCGGCCTCGTCGGCTTCGTGGGCTCTGCTCTCCGAGTACTGCTGCCTGGATGGAGTCTGCGGCTCCGGGTTGGAGCTGGAACTGATGAAGGCGCAAACACGCACAGTGAGTCAGGAAGCTCTTCGGCTTCATCGGGCAAACGGAGGCTCTTTTTTTCTGACAACGGAGCGGCGCTCTCACCCTATTGGCTGAGGACGGTTGAGATTGGGTTTGGGCACTTTGACTGGGATTGCATAGATGTCCGGGTGCTTCTGGGCGATTTCCAACTGCGGGAAGAGAGGAACAAGGCCCAGATATGTCAGAATGACTTTAAGAAAAAAACTAAATAACTAGCAACTCTTCTGTATGAAGTCATCAAGGTTGCAGAAGTCTTCCCACCGATTTATTTCACTGCACGATCTGGATTTATCAAGCCTCCCATTGAATGATGATACTTTTTTAACCCAGCTGATGCACCAAATAGCTTCTCATTCAAGCACCGTTTTTGTAAGAGGACTACAGTGACAATATTTTCCCCTCAATCTGCACGAGCACAGAACAGTATGTTGGATGATAAAAGACGAAATAGCCTGTTGGTTGTTATATAACATTGAAGTCAATGTTATCACATGAATTGAATGAGTTGATTTAAATTGACTTAAATGCTTAGACCCTGAGATGTATCTTCCCTTGGATAGTTAGTTTCGGGGGCCGTGTTAAGAGTGCCTCGTTGTCGTGCCTGCAGTATATGAATGTTTCATTCCAAGAGTTGTGCAGAAGCAACACATACCCGAGCGTTTTCTGCCTCCTGCAATTCGAGGATCCTCTGAGCTCTGGCTAGGTGGTCCATCTTCTCAAAGGCTTTAATCTATGGAGAAATAAAATGTTGAAATTGCTTTTTTGTCGATAGTATTTGTATCACATCAAGTAAGACATCGCTGTAAAGCTCACAGCTGAATGAAACATCAGATTTCAAACAAGGAATAGTGGAATGGAAAACATTAAAGTGAAAGATGCTCCATTTTGAATTTGTGGGTGAACACAGACATTCAATTACCTGATCCCCCCTTTGCTGTGTCACATAAGAAGCCAAGAAAGTAGTGAGAGAAAACAGTGAAATAAAGAAGCATCAACATAAGCAAATCAAGCAGCAAACCCAGTTAGACAAAGCAAAGGGCTTCACAAATTGGACTAGTCAGTAACATCTGCAGAATATTCATCAGGTCTAAAAATAGACATGACTGAAACGGTGAGTAATAACAACCTTGCCCAGGAAGGATTTGTTGGCAGGGTCCTCCTCCTCCTTCTTCTCCAGGGTTTGCTCGTCTGACATCTGGCTGAGGCGGCCGACGGTGGGCTTCAGGGCCACTGGAGGGGGCAGCGGCTTGTTCCCACCCACTGCATCGCTGCTGACTGTGCTGCTGGAGTGTGAGTCATAGCTGCGTGATGAGTCAGTCCGAGTTTGAGTCTGAGCACGCACCTGTGGCAGGACACAGCCAGTGAGATTATCTAAAACCTTCACATTTTGATGAGGTCACTGAGAGGGTCATTTACTTAAGTGATCATTATGAACCTGACATTATTAACTACCGTATTTTCCGCACTATGAGGCGCACCGGATTATAAGGCGCACCTTCAATGAAAGGCCCATTTTAAAACTTTGTCCATATATAAGGCGCACCGGATTATAAAGCGCACCTTCAATGAATGGTCCATTTTAAAACTTTGCCCATATATAAGATATAGACATTTGGCCCGCGGGCCGGACTTTGGACACGCCTGCTGTAGTGGCTCAATATTGGTCCATATATAAGGCCCACCTGATTATAAGGCGCACTGTCGGCTTTTGAGAAAATTGAAGGTTTTTAGGTGCGCCTTATAGTGCGGAAAATACGGTAACTAATAAAAAAAAAAAAAAAAAAAAAAAAACAATTGCCAAGAATTGGTTAGCAAGTCTCATCACTGTTACTTGCTTCATGTCAAAAACATGCATGTTAGGTTCAATGAAGAATAAAATGTCCAGAGGTGAGAAAGATTAAACAACAATTCTAATTGAATCAAACGCCTATTGTGAATTTTGTCGTCTTGCTTTTTCTTCAAGTAGTTTCAGTTCAAGCGTAAAAATTATTCTGTCTGGTGTTTCTGAATTGCTTTATTTTGATTGGGTCAGGACAATAAGGATGAGAAAGACTCATTTCAGCATGTGAAAGGCATTCTGTTCTCACCTTCGGAGGTTCAGGGACAAAAGCAGGGGGAGGACTGGGCTCTCTATTCGACCTTTCTCTGCTGCCTGATCTTTTCATACGATTCCGGGGTTCAGGGTGGGGCTTCTACACACACAGACATGCAATCACACACGCGATACAGGAGGGTTGACAGGGTTGCACTGTAAATCAGTACTGGGTGGGTGTTGGGATTGTACTCATCTCACCTCGTCAGGCAGCACAGGTTCTGACGACCGACTGATGGCTGACACAGGCTGAGGTTCGTCCATTGGCTCGTCCAGCTCATTGTCGGTGTAAGTCCCGCCTTCATCAGCTGTGTCGTCGTAATCGCTGGTCAGACGGCTGTCCATGCTTAGGTAGTCTGCGCTCATCGCTGACAAGTAGGACATTCGGTCATCATGGAGATCTAGATCCTCCTCTGAACCATCCAACTGAGAACAGGAAGTGATACACAGTAAAGCCTCTGCATTTGTGGTTTGACATTTTCAAATTCACCTTTTTAGGGCATTTATTTTGGAAGCTATTTGCTATTGTTATGCAATAAAATGACTATCTTGCTGCCAAGAAACTAATTTGAGGAGCTTTATCTAGAGACAAGTTTTTTATGACATCTTGGTGCCAAGGAACAACTTTGACAAAAGTAGTGCTTTGCTACCATCTTGTGGCATCTACGGAAAATTCTAAATTGTTTTGACTGGGTGTCTATTGCGCATAGATTTTTGCTATTAGTGGCAAGACTCTGTCGCTATCCCCCATGAATATTAAGGGAACAAAAAATAATGTACATTTTTGGTAGGGTGTATTTCTCTGGTGCTTCCGCAAGTGACGATTTGTTTGTCTCCTTCTCATGTTCAGTGAGTTTTGTCTGTCTGTCTAGAGAGAGACAGAGAGCGAGAGCGATGTATAGATAGATGTAAATACTATACAATATAGAAAAAATGTGAATGTTGATTAACTTGTGATAATGTTAATTTTTTAAAGAGAATTAAATTATTAAAGGTAAAGTCAAGTCCCAATGATCGTCACACACACACATCTGGGTGCGGTGAAATTTGTCCTCTGCATTTAACCCATCCCCGTGTGATTTTGATCCATCCCCTGGGGGAGAGGGGAGCAGTGAGCAGCAGCGGTGCCACGCTCGGGAATCATTTGGTGATCTAACCCCCCAATTCCATCCAATTTAATTAATTTGAATTAATTGTCACATACGGCAGAGCGTTGGTTAGCACATCCGCCACAGTTCAGAGGGTGCGAGTTCAATTCCACCTCTGGCCCTCCCTGTGTGGAGTTAGCATGTTCTGCCTGAGTCCGGGCCCTCCCGGTTTCCTCCCACATCCCAAAAACATGATTGGTAGGCTGATTGAGCACTCCAAATTGCCCGTAGGTGTGAGTGAGAGTGCGGATGAGTTTTCCGTCTCTGTGTGCCCTGCGATTGGCTGGCAACCGGTTCAGGGTGTCCCCCGCCTACTGCTCGATGACTGCTGGGATAGGCTCCAGCATGCCTGCGATCCCCGTGGGGACAGGCGGTGCAGAAAATAGATGGATGGATTTTCAATACACACCAGTATCAGTTTATCAAAATGATACAACTGTGAAGATGACTTAATTTCGAATGCAATGTTTAGCCAGACCATTCCAGTTCCTCAAGTGACCCCCAATTTCTAAATTTATATTCACCAGACAATGCAACATTAAATGAAATACTGTACAGGTTTGGAAAAATGCTGTCAGACTCACCTTGCCCTCGCACACCCACACAGCTCTGTCTTGCTGCTCCCGAATTGAATCTTTCACGCTGCCATACCACGCATCGTTGGCCGAGTTGAGGTCGATTGCGTCTGAATGGGATAAGAATTTGTTTGTTCTTGTGGGCATTATTTAGACATTACATGATTTTTTTCTGATTACAGCTGTAATAATTAGGTGTGCTTGAGTTCATCCAAATTACTAGAATAAGTAGAAAAGTAACACAACATACCAGTGAAAAGGTGTGAGTATGTCTTTCTCAGCTTAATGGCCTGCTCATAAAGTTTGCGTGCACTGCGGGTGGATCCAGGCAAAAGGCGGTTCCTCATGGTCTTGACTCCTTGCTTGCTGTCTGGATTCAGGAAAATGACGATGGGATACCACTGGGTGTAATTCAAGGTGTCGACAGCTTTGGGAGTCACATCCAGCAGCGCGTGACAGTTCTTAGGGACAAAGGTTTCAATGTTAGTCCAAGGTGAATCAACATGCTAAAGCAGCATTTTCTCAAAAACCATACCTGTTCAATAATTTGGCGAATTGTGTTAAGTCGCACAACTCCAGATGATTTCTCGCTTCCTGCATCCTTTGGCTCGGTTTCTTTTAACAGGAAATATCACAGAATTCAAAAAAGGAGAATGGGGTGTCTTAATGTACTCTTTTCTCTAACTGAGATGCACAGGGTCTGTCCCAGCACATAAAATGTAAACACTTACTAGCAACGATGAACTCATTAGGCATGTCGTTAGCTAGTTTTTCATTCACAGCGTCAGAGATGGGCCCAAATATGACCACGGGTCTCCTGAAGCCAGCTGAAAAACAATAAGTAGCCATTGGTCAGCAAATTCCAAGCAGGAATTCCTCTAGCTCAAAGTTCGGGCACCTTCACGCAGGACAACTCTTTCATAGGCTGGAAATCGTGTAGTGACTGGCGCTGCACTCAGATCCTCTCGACTCTTGCGAAGATCTTTTTTCTTAGCTGCTCTTTGTCCTCGAAGCCTCCAGAAGTCTCCTCTGTCGTTACCTGATGCAGCTCGTGCAGCATTCTGGACGTTAGACATTTGCTCGGCTCTAGGATGTCAAACAAAAGCGCTTTAGCCGCCTCCATTTTTTGGGGGTGGACAAATGTTTCATGTTTCCAGCTGACACGTGAACAAATGGTGCTTCAACCTTATTAAAGGCCAGCTGCTCCAAAGAGAATGAATGATAACGTTTTCTACCTTCCACAAGACTACACAAACCTGCTTTTATTGGGAATGATGCCCTTCTCCAGCAACTGGTTTTCTTTGTTTGTACGGACCGCCAGCCAGTTTCCCAGCTTGCCATCGTAGAGTGTGTCAGTAACTTTGAAGATTTCGCCTCTGGTGAAAGGGAGACTCTGAGGAGCCTCTTTCTCATACTCAAAATGGGTCCTAATGAAAAAGGAGTCACCTCTGCCAGATGCTAAAATGTCTTTATATACTGAAGAAGAAAAAAAAAGCAAATGGAGAGAATGTTATTTTGATCTTAGGCATAGATGGCAAAGATTTAAAACCCTAAACTGCCATTAAATAAATAGCATCTTTGTACATTTTTGAAAAACCTCTCCTCAATGATTATCTGCCAAGACCTTAGAGTAGAGATATTTGACATACAGGTAGGCAATACCTTCTGGTTTGCTCTGTGCAAGAATGGTCACATCCTCTCCTTTGGGAATCTCCAGGAGATAAAGCACTGCATCCTCACGGACCATACCCCTAAAGTCTACGTTATTCACCTGTAACACCAATGACGCTTAATTCTAACGTTGCTTTTTACTGATTCAGCAATAAATTATGATGTCATTTTAACATATTAATGATGTTATGCTTGATTCTTTTTCAGATATTGATAGTCTATTGCGTGATCTTAAAAAAGCAAATGTCACCTTCACAAGCTGATCCCCAGTACGAAGACCTTCCTGTTCAGCTGCACTATCTTCTTGAACTCCCGCAATAAAGATACCGACATCATTCCCTCCTGCAAGTCTCATACCAACACTTTCTCCTTTCTGAAAACGGACCATCAATGTGTTTGGCCTGGAAAATGGAAACAAGAAATGATCTAAAATAGAACTTATGAAAGAGTTGAAATGTGACCCAAATATCAAGAATATCAGATACTGACCCGTATACTTCCTGGTCGTCGGTGCTTGGCTTCAGTGGAACTTTGGGAGGAGCGTGAAGCTTTGGGCCAACTGCAATTTCTTTGAATCACAACAATACACATAAATTATGTGTGAAACTTTGTATTTTGAATGTTGGGAAGTTAAAAAAAAAAAAGTTTACTTGGTGGGGTTTGTGGACGAGACTCCTCTCTCTCAGGAGGCGGCGGGGGGGTGTCTTCCACAGCTCGCTCAAGACCTTTGAATGGGGTTGGCATAGCACCCATTTTGGCCAGCCTATTAGGTGGATCCTCTCTAGTAACAAAAAAAATTCAAATTATTCGCCATACTGGTTTACAGGTGATAGAAAGCCCACGTTTATCAACACAGCAAAGTCATACTGTCACATAGTCGTTTTAGGGAATATGGTCTCTAGAATTATTATTGCCCCAGAAAAACCTTTGTGTTGTATTTGACTCGAATTACCAAAGGAGAGCAAGACTTTTCTGACAGTGAGATACTGAACCTTGGTTTCTCTCGAAGCCGCTCATTGGATGAGTGCGAAGACAGGTCCGAATGATGGCCTCGTCTTTCATCTTGTGGCGAGTAGGAGCGATATGACTCGATCTCAGAAATATCTGCAACATATAGACGTACACAACTTGACAACTCTAGTGAGAACGAGATGTTGAGAGCCTTCAGTCAAAAAATTTATCTTATGACAGAAAACAGAGAAAACAAAAACGTTTTATTTAAAACAACGTAAGTCAGGCATGCAAGACAAAAACAAAATACTGCTTGCTGGTTGAAGATTGAGTTTAAGTTCTCAAATTACAGATATTGTAAAGGTGTTTAATTATGATAAAAATGTTATTGCAAATATAAAAAGAGATCTGATTGTATTTCAGAGGTTAACACAGAGGTGCACCGCTACTCCATTAGTGGATGTACTTACAATGATTTGATTTTAGGATCTAAAAATCACTACACACACACCAAAAGGCCCTATTGATTTTCCAAGCAAGGAACCACATGGTGTGAACCCTCACATGATGAAATTCTGTCATATCCAACAGCAGGATTATGGTGGTGGATTAATTCACCCTGCCAAAGGCGGGTGAGAACCTTCACATACACACAAACACAGTCACACACAGTCCCAAAAACAGACAAAGTGGGTCACAGGTCCTCTGGCTATTCCACCCTCCCCGCAGATGTTTGGTGAGCAAAAACATCCATTCACACCACTTATCTAGGTTGGATTGAACCAATCACAGCACAATTCCAGGTCACGTGACGTTTCAACAAGGTATAAGAGAGATTTCTCACAAAGGTGAGGATATAATGAGAATTGTTTGGCTCCTTTTGTTAGCTCATAGTGTGAGGTTTTGCTTTGTGAAAACTGAGAAGGTAAATAATACTATACAGTAAACTGATGTGAAGTAAAATTTTTATTCAATGATGGGGAAAAACACCATTACACGAATGCACAGATGCAACATTCCACATTTGATTGTCATGTAGTTGATATGTTGAAGGGGTTGGGTTATACATGGCGATGACAGCCACGTTTGTTCTACACTGGATAGGACCTGCTGCTTTTCAGTTTCAAGTATCTCTCACCATCAAGCTCTGAGTCGCTGTCGACCATCGGGGGGACTCGGATCAGCACTTGCTGCCTGTCTCTCTGGACCACCAGCTGCAGCTTCCCACGAGACTTCTCGATCAGCCTCCCTGCGTCGCTGAGAGACAGGTTTTCAGTCGCTGTTCCGTTGATCTGACATTGGAAATGAGAATCACACACTTATTACGACACCAGTTACTTTTTGCCCCCTCTCATTTGTAGTGTCCTTGGGTGTCCTATATATAAAAGGCAATCATGATAATAATTATCTGCAGTGAAAGTAGGGAGCAGGTGGAGGGAAATTTAGAGAGGTGGAGAGGAGAGGAATGAAGATAAGCCAAAAGAAGACAGAATACATCTGCGTAAATGAGAGGGATTCAAGTGGAATGGTGAGGCTACAGGGAGTAGAGACACTTAGGGTCAACAGTCCAGAATAACGGAGAGTATGGAAAAGAGGTGAAGAAGCGCATCCAAGCAGGGTGGAACGGGTGGAGAAAAGTGGCTGGGGTGATGTGTGATAAAAGAGTATCAGCAAAAATGAAGGGAAAGGTGTGTAGGTCAGTGGTGAGACCAGCGATGCAGTATGGTTTTAGAGACAGTGGCACTGGGGAAAAGACAGAAGGCAGAGCTGGAGGTGGCAGAGATGAAGATGCTGAGGTTCTCTTTGGGAGTGACACGGTTGGATAAGATCAGGAACGAGTGCATCAGAGGGACAGCGCATGTTAGGTGTTTCGTAGATAAAGCCAAAGAGGTCAGACTGAGATGGTTCGGACATGTTCAGTTGAGGGATAGTGAATATATTGGTAGAAGGAGGCTGAGGATGGAACCACCAGGCAGGGGGTCAAAAGGAAAACCAAAGAGGAGTTTTATGGCTGGAGTGAAAGAGGACATGAAGTTAGTTGGGGTCGGAGAAGAGGATTCATAGGATACGGTGAGATGGAAACAGATGGTTCGCTGTGGCGACACCTGAGGGGAAAAGCCGAAAGGATAAGAAGATGAAGATGCGAAGAGTCTGTGGCTTGAAATGGGACTTTGAAATAGGAGAAATGCTTTCGCACCTTGAGAATTATGTCCCCCTCTTGAAGGTTCCCATCTCTGCTGGCAAGCCCTGTGCTGGTCATCTCTTTGATAAAGAGCTGACTGCCCAGTCGAAGGCCATACTCTGGAATACAAAATAACAAGCATGGCTGTGAAATACAATTAAAAAAATACACGTCAAGCCCTGCATAGAGCATACATTACAAAAAGGCAATAAAGAGGTATCTTTGCGTCTCACCTTCGTTAGGCCGATTCTTCAGCAGCAGAACATTCAGAGGTTTCTCCAGTGGCTCCAGTTCACGAGCAGGACGTGGCATAGGGATGGGCATGGCGGCAGGTGACGGTGAACGCTCCAACCGATCCCTGCTAGCCCCTTTCTTAATAGGCTCATCATATTTCCTCGAGTCACTCGGATTTCGTTCTCGTCCTCGCTCGAAGCTGTGGTTACGTCCGTGGTTGCGTCCCGGGCTATGACTGTCCCGTCTGTAACGCTGCTCAGGGCTGTTTGTGCGGTCTAGTGCACGGTCGCTACGATAGCGTCGATCTGGGCTATAGTCACGGTCGAGAGCTCGCTCACTCCGGTAGCGCCGATCAGGACTGTGGTCTCGGTCTAAAGTGCGCTCGCTCCGGTACCTTTTGTCCGGGCTATAGTCACGGTTGAGTGTGTGATCGCTCCTATGATGGCGGTCGGGGCTACGTTCTCTGTCCAAGGTGCGACCTCTGCTACCGTCTCTCCTGTATTGCTGGTCGGGACTCCGGTCTCTGTCTGTACTCCTGCCCCGTTCTCGTCGGTCATAGTTCCTGTCATAATCACGCTCACGGGTTTGGTAGCCAGAATCCATATAGCCACCTTGCTCCCTCTCCAGGCTGTGGTCCTGCCTGTTACTATACACACTGCGGCCGTCCTGGTCGTAGTTGTAATCTTCAGCGTAATCATTGTTGAAAACTCTATCATCAGGTGATGCAGGACGATTCAGGAGATTTACAGGAACCTTTCTTGGTCTCTTAACGATCTGTAAGTTCACACAAAAGTACAACAATTTTTCCTTAATCAACTAACAATTCTGTTCGGAAATGTCACAGTCACAAGGTATATAAATCAGGAGGGGGTATTTATGTCCAGAATGGGAAATGAAACGGTTTTCTGGTAACTGAGAAACGGTAACACAATTTCAGTCGCTTGATATTTCTTTTTCAACATTGAGGTTATTCTTTTCAGTATGGCAAAATACAATATACTACTATACATGAGTTTTCTTTATTCTTAACTTTTACGAAGATGAGCTGTGATTTGGAAACAATCGGAAAATGAGGGTATGTGACAATGCGATGGCCTGGTTCAGAACCTTTGTTCTAGTTTGTGTATACAGCAGATATTAAATGGAGCCTTTGTTGTTGACCTTTTCTTTGAGAACTGTTGACGCGATTGTAAATTGGTCCAAAACGCCTGGCAGATGAGACAGGTAAATTTCTCAGGAATGTTCAAATAAGCTTTGCTCTGAATTGCTGTTACTTTTTCCTTTGATACAATTACATACAATACAATTAACAAACTACACAAATATCAAGTCCCAGATCAAATGTTATGCATATAACAGTGTGGGAAAAGGTATTTTGATTGCATGGTTCCTTTAAGATAAAATTCAAGGCAGAGAATTGAGGCATAAATATACAAAAAAAAAAACAGCTTCACTTACGATTTTCGCAACTTTTCCACACTTTCTGAGGGTTTGCACGGCGAAGGAATGAATGACCCCATCCATGGGAATAGCATTCACCTGCACCACTCGGTCATTCTCACTAAACATAATAGAGATGAAACATGAGTGAAACTCATGAAGTATATTATTTTATGTGCGAGTTGTGCAAAATGGTTCGTCAATTTCAATAACAAACAACAAAAGGATGATAGAGAAGCCAAGTTGAGTAATACCATCTGCTTTTCAAACAAATTACTCATCAACGTGATCAAAATGGAGGATCCGGCATGTCTGTGCCTGTTCCTGCTGTGAACCATTAGATTGGTGTCTCTGAGTGAGGAAGTGGGACACGCTTATAGATTGTTTTTGTGACAATCGATAATGCCCTTGACTGATGACACATACCATGGTAAGAATCCAGAGAGCAGGCAGCTGTTGATAAAAGTACTACTACTCTTTGTAATGCAAATATTTTGGACAGCTACTGGTGATTACCGTAATTTTCGGACTATAAGTCGCACCGGAGTATAAGTCGCACCAGCCATAAAATGCCCAAAAAAGTGAAAAAAAACCATATATATGTATATAAATCGCTCCTGAGTATAAGTCGCCCCCCCACCCAAACTATGAAAAAAAACCGCGACTTATAGTCCGAAAATTACGGTAAATAAATGAGCTGTTGGGTAACTGATGACTCTACAACTACAACGTTTGGATAATGTAGTATAACGCACGCTTTAAGGAATGAAATAGCAATACACACAACAACAAGCCGTCAGCTGGTCCTCCCTGGAGGACGTCAGACACCACTATGGATGTCTCACCACTCTCCTCATTTGGATTGTCTCGCCCTCCTGATACAGCGATGCCGAAGCCCATCTTTGGATCCTGAGACACAAGAAAATCAAACCTGATAATCTGGCTGAAGTCAGATCTATTTTATTTGCATTCCTGCATGTGTGAGGGAGTCAGAGTGAGAGAAAAAAAAACTGTTGAATAATCCTTGTGGTGTGTGTCAGCTCCCGCTGTATTATTGTAGCTGTATTTGATTGTGATAGATGTTAAAAGGGATTTTTGTCCATGTGTCGTATTTTTCAGACTAAAAGTCGCTCCGGAATATACATCGCATTAGCCATAAAATGCACAATAAAGTGAAAAAAAAAAACCATATAAGTCACACCGGAGTATAAATCGCATTTTGGGGGAAATTTATTCGACAAAATCCAACACCAAGAACAGACACGAACGAGCAACAACAGGCTAAACGATGTGGTATACTAACGTGACACAAATAACTACATCGCGGATTTTTGAATTTTGAACATTTGTGAATAATTTCACATATAAGTCGCTCCTGAGTATAAGTCGCCCCCCCAACCAAAACTATGAAAAAAAAAACGTGATTTATAGTCCGAAAAATACGGGAATTACATTCACAAGCACTACAGCCACATATGCACTTCAGAGCTCTTGTTTTCATTGTAATTGTGTTTCGTGCATTTGTGATTAAAAGCCGTGCTAATCTGAAGACTCATGACGTTACCAAGTGCTTAACGAAAGGTGAAACATGTCCAAAAGGTGTGAACAAACCGACCCAGTAAAAGCCTTTCGCCGTGTTGCGGCTTTCAGTCTACCTGCCACTGTTCCAGATTGCACTGATGAGATTAGTTCAGAGATTTGACAAACCCTTTCGCTTTATCCCTTCCATCTGTACATAAAAAACACTATTCATTCAATCCCCTCTATCTTGAGCAGATGGCCAATGCTGACAGTGGGAGTGTGGAAGTGAACACGCTTCTATTTGCTGATAAAGTACAGCACATTTAAACATTAGATACATTTGTCGTGATGCACGAAGTCGGATTTAGAATCGTGAAATACATTTTAAAGGCATACAAGTGTGCTTTCTGTGGGTGTGCTATAATCTGTGTCCAGTCGAACATGACATATTGGTATATTCACCATGAGCGGTCTTACAGGGTGGCAAGAGGTGGGAGCTGCCATCTCTGCTAAATGCCTAGCAATCCCAATTGCCAATCTTACTGCTGGCAATGAATATATTGAAGCTAAATTCATAATTGTTTTATAAATGTTTTGGATATTATGTTTTAATGACCACTTAGATGTCAACATTAAGATACATACATATGATATTCACGTGACATGAAAATAAAGCTTACCAGAGAACGCAGAAGAACTTTACCGTTTAAGCTTGCTATTGTTTAATAGGATTCACAGCATGTAGACTTGGATGATTCCCCAAAGAGACTTATTCTAACACATGGCAGAAGAGAATAAAAGAAGGTGTAGGGAGCTGCATGGACAGATGGATGTGAATGGTTTTAGATCTGGAGGTCAAATGCCTGTAATAGAGGACTTTTTTTCAACCCACTAAATCTGCTTTTCTGGTTAAAATGGACCATAGCACAAGACAATAGGCTCATCATGAGGATTAACCAAGATCAACTCTCTGCTCTCGCAGTACAGAAAACAATTGACACACTGACCTTGTGGAATGTTAATTGCTTGCTGGAGAAATGTCTGAGTCAAACATCAAACACAGTGCTCACACTACTCTTACAACACATATTTGGAATGTGATATAAAAACATCTACCATACACTTTTTATTATGTACAGTCATCCCTTGCTATGTCACGGACTCACTGCTTCACAGATTTTTTTCACAGTGCATTGGCTTCAGATGACTACAGAGCAGAGTCAGGCTGCAGAGGCGCACTATATAGTACCTACTGATGATTAAAATACTTATTTTACTGTAGTTATCTGGAAAAAAATATTTACTTCTCTTTGTTAAACAAATGCTTGGGCCTGAAAACAAGTTTAGTCCTTTGGTCTCAATGTTATACCAGTATAATAATGGTAAAGGTTTCGACTTCACGGATATCACCTATCACGGTTTTTTTTCGGAACGTAACCCCAGCGAAAAATGAGGGATTACTGCAAAGTTATTTTGATGTGTGGAATAAAGAGGTAGCTCTGTTGCAACGCAAATTCACAAAATTTTTATTCATGGAGTACCTTAAAATCAATGGTAGCTTAAACTAAACGCGGCACATAATCAAATAAAAAAACAATAGGGCTGCAGCTATCAAATATATATTTTTTAGAATCGGTTATTCTTAAGATTATTCCATCATATGGGTAATAATAAAATGACTTTGCAATATTAATTAATAACATTTGCATTTGAGGTGCAGGTATTGTTCTATTTTAGGGTCACTATCTTCATGTTTCACCTGTAACATTTAGTGTACTGTAAGGCTTTAAATAGAGGGCCTGGCCTTGAGAGTGACGTGAATGTTGGGGAATGAGAGCAAAATGTTGTTGGGTGACTGCGTGGAGTGTAGCATTTGGCAGTTTGTGGGGGAAAAAAAATAAAAACATTTAAAACATTTGCTTTCTTACTATTTGTTCAATAAATTGACTGAAAGCACAGAGAGGGCTTTTCCTATCCTTGACCATTTGTGGGGGCAGCACAATACCTTCTATTTAGCACTGGTAGGCTGAAGGAAATTAGCTAAGCTAACTAGGAAACGATGGGGATCATAGATGTAGTTGTAGTATACAGTAATCCCTCGTTTATCGCGGATAATTGGTTCCAAAAACCACCCGCGATAAGTGAAATCCGCGAAGTACTGTACAACAAGAAGTACTGGGCAGGCTAACGAGTTAGTGGAAAGATGCTAGTTCGCGATCGTGCTAACAAGGCGAAAACGGACTTCTAAAGGAATGTAAACGAACATTTGGAGCAATACTACATTGTCCTAAAGGTTAGACACGTTTCCTCAATTTAGAAGTTTTATTTTGACTTTTAAATGTTTTTTTAATTTGGAAAAAAAAAATCTGCGATGTAGTGAAGCCGCGATAAACGAAACGCGAAGTAGCGAGGGATCACTACATTATAGGGTCTCAAGGCAAGTGTAAATTTACGACAAACTTGCACATTCATTGCCATTGAATCAACTTATGTCGACATGCAGTGGTGCATGCGACTGCAGTAATATCACTTCATGTGGAAAAATGATCCCTGCCAAGCTTCGAGGCAGAAATTGAAGGAAACAAGCTCAATCATTTTTTTTCCATTACCGTATATTGTTATTGAGATATCATTGGATCTAAATTGGGATGCAAAATATTTTCAACATCACACAGCACTAAGATTGTCTTTAATAATAATAATATAAAAAATCCCAATAGGAGATATAACGGGAAAAAATGGGTCTGTTGAACATTTACACAAAAATCCCCAGGGACACGGTCATGACTCAGACGTTCAGTGCTGATCTAAAAATAGTATATTTGCAGTGTCTATAATTTGTCATTTAAACAGCACAACTACTTACATCATGAATTAACCTTACCACTTCAAAATTAATATAGAAAAAACATTTGAACTTTGAGCAATACCAAAGGAATTTAATTACAGTATTTGTGTTGTAGTAAAATGAAAACCTGAAGTGTATCAACTATTCAAAAGTCAAAAAGTCACTAACACCTTGGTGTTTATATTATGTTTATCTATGCATTATGATTTTGACACAGATGTTGAAACAGCTGGTGTCTTAGTTTGCCTTTTGACTCATCTTCAGTGATAGAACTGAAAAAAGAAAAAAATCCACCCCACTTATTTTTATTCTCCTGTTTCTTTTTTTTCTAACCAAACAGATTAAACACATTTAGAGTCACTGTTCATTTTCTTTATCGAGTGTTATATTTCTAGAAAAAAAGATACACTCATTTTACTATTTAAGATTCAGGTTTTCCTTTATGGAGTTTGCACATCTTCTTGTGTGGATTTTCTCGAGCGAAAGGTTAATTGAATACTAAATCAGACTTGGGTACAGTATTCGATGACCAGTAGTTCATATCCATCTGCTGCAAAATTTGGACAAAGTCAAAATAAAATTTAAAATAAATCTGGTGCTTGTCACTCCCACTGTAGCCATAGGGAATAATGAGAGTTATTTGTTATTTGTGTATATGTATCTGCATGCGTGTGGGTAGTATAAGCGACCAAGTGCAAGTGCAAATGTGTCTTAAAACAAAGACACATTAGCATTGCTCTAAATGTCATCACACTTTAATGAAATCCAATAAATATGAATCCACACAGTGTAGTAATTTTTTTTTTTATGAATGTTCATTAAAAACTGATAACGTTAACACGATATTTGTAGATTGGAACTTTGGTTCACAAATGCCACTGTCTTTGACCACATTTGTTTAGGAACAATTTTCAGACAAATATTACTTTGCCTTGTGAACTTACAGCATCACAATGGCAGTGACAAAACAGTTATTTTGTTCTATGTAAAGACATTAAATTATTCTGGAATGTGATCGAGGCTATAGTTTGCCACGTGGCACCTTGGTTAAATGAATTGCCTACCCCTGCTTAAATCAGTCAGGGTTGTTTGTCTATATGTGGCCTGCAACTGACTGGAGAACGGACCAAGATGTAGCAAGCCACTTGCCCAAACTCCGTTGGGATAGGTTCCGGTACAGGCGTGACCCTAATGAGTACAAGCAGTATAGAAAATGGGTCTGTGCCTAATGAGTAACTGTAGCGTGATATGTCTCTTACATCTGTAGGCTGTTTGTTGGCTAACTGCAGCCTGTCAGTTTTTAATTTGATGCTCTTAGTAAATCACAAACAGGCAGCAGCAGTCCGTGTCTAGATGTAAATAAAATAGAATGAGATGAAGTAGTGATGGACTTACCCTTTGCAGGGTCACTGTATACTGTTCCCAGACCGTTTCCTCCATAACAGGGTTCTAGAAAGAGAAAGGCAAGATTACGTCAGTGACTTCATTCGACTTGACTGTTTAATAATGAAATACGTGATGTAATGACAAAGGCACTTCATTAGTCTGTACCATTGTTATACAAGCAGGAGCTCTTAAAACTGCCAGTTATCTGCAGAGCCGCATCAGGGTAGACTTTGAAATTGTGATACGACTCAAGACGAGGCTTAGCATTTTGGTTTAGTTCTTTTTTCAGTCCGCGAAAATGTCTGATGCAAGTATTCAATAACTAACATTAAAATAAATAGTTATCTGCTAAATGCGAGTATTCAAATAAGCCAAGAAAATCGCTTTTCGATAAGCTGAACATCTGATATGTTGACAATGATACAATCATAACATCGCTTTGCCATTATTAAAAACGTTGATTTCTAGCATTCCCAAGCCCATATAATTGTTATTATTGTGCACATTTTGCGCACGATTAAGAAAAAGCCGCAGGGCCGTAGGGTTTGAATTTTTTCAAACTACTCCCAAGTTACGTTTGACTATGTTAAAATTGATTTAAAACGTGACATCATTTTATAATTAACTTTCGACTCTTCCGTAGTACTCAAATTGCATGAATTCATTTGTATCCACAACCAAAAGACTGGCATTGAGCAACACCTGAAATAAAAGTTAGCCATTTTAGTCAAAACACTCACGAGTCCCTGCAGGATACGTATGGTTTTGACCGCGTGGGCCCATTTCCTGTGCAGGCTGAGGACAGTCTTCATTCCTGGCACTCTTCTCTTCCTATCGGTGTCTTTCCCTGATCACCGCCAGCGGTGCTCTGGCAAACTGATGTGCGCCACGGACTCCTCCTTGGCCACAGCTGCACAACCACCAGCTGCTCTCTCCCTGCATCTGCCTGACTGCCGTTGACGTAAGCGTGATTCTGCTGGCCTACATTCAGCACAAATCCCAGTGTTGGTAGGCAGTGTAAACATACAGACCAACCAACGCTTGTATGGTGGGCGGTGATTAACCATCCAAGTCTGCACCAGCATCCCGACAACTAACCAGCATTTGTTTAATTTGATTTTATGCTACAAAGCAGCCAAACTATTAGCAGGGGTGTCAAACTCGTTTTTTTCGCAAGCCGCATTGTCGTCATAGCTTCTTTCGGAGGGCCATTATGACTGTCAACCCAAATAAATGTATGAGCACCTCATATTATATACAGTAAAAGCTACAAAACAAATTGACAAATAACTCATTTTCAAATCAGACGAGTAAAAACTGGTCAAATATTTTTTTAAAAAGATATTAAAAGTGAAGACAATTTGCAATTCTAGTAATGACACACGAATTTGATGCACAACTTGTCTTCGAGGGCCACATAAAATGATGTGGCGGGCCGTATCTGGCCCCCGGGCCTTGAGTTTGACACCCGTGCATTAGAGTGTACCGGCGTAAACAAACTAGCACAATTGATAGAATGTCAACTGGAGTTGTAAGCAAGAGATGTGGTAGGGTTAAAAAAGAAAAGTCTGTAAAGCAATATGTTCATTGACATTACAGAACTTTGCCTTAACCCAGGCGTGTCCAAATTCCGGCCCGCGGGCCAAATCCGGCCCCCGGTCAGATTTCATACGGCCCGCAGCTTCGGTCTTATAATGTATTATTTATGGCCCGCCTGCACTGTCAAACTGAATTAAAAAAATCAGGATACTCCCAAATCCCACACCTTTCTATGTTACCCAACTTTGCACTACAAAATAATCAAAATGGAATTCAATCAGAAGCAGCAACAAGAAACTACAAGATGCAGTCTAAGTGAAAATGCAGCAGGCCAGTCAAAAGCGTTTGGCAAAGGGTTCAATCACACACACACTTCCATGATGTGTTGTGATTGTGTTCACTGCTAGAAGGCTGGCTCGGAGGATAAGCAGTAGTTTCCCGAGTTTAGGCCATTATATAACAATTTCCTCCAATGAGGGGGCGGTAGAAGGTAGAATCCAATTCACCATTTCAAATACAAAACAATATTATAGAGGAGCTTATTCTCCACGTAACATTTGGACAGCCTTTATTTCAAACGTTGTGTTAAATATATGATCTTAATCTCTGGACTGCATAAAGTGAAATAGCCAAGTAGACAATAACATGATGCACACCATAGCAACATACATCTGAATGATGGATAACTATTTGACAACGTAGCAATCTTCAATTTATAACCTATTCACTTTACATGGAGTCGATCAAAATAAGTATGAATTAATGAGGCGCTTTGTCTATTAAATTAAGAGGCTATTTTCCAACCAAATGTATTGCTTTCTCTTGGCCTGTGAGACACATTCGTGTATCACGTCAATTATTTACACTAAGAAAACAATATATCTTGATCAAAATGCAAAACTCGCAAAAATGCATACAGACAAAAAACGTGTAACAAATATTGTCCGAGGCTGCCCCTTGCTGGCGAGACCGCGTAGGGCAAGTAAAGCGGTTAGTCGTGACTTAAGTTAAAACAACTACATATTGCGTTTGCCAATGTAATGTCACGTTTAATTTGTGATGAACAACAAATGCAAGGACTAGTCCATCCAAATGCATTGTATTTGACAAACGATCACATGACGTACGCTTATGCGGAGATCGGTGGTTGAACACAACCTAAATGTTTGAATTAGCAGCAAATCAGTGATGCTTAAAAATACTCACAGTATTGCACTGTAGATATACACACACATTCAACAGTACATTAATGCGCACAGCAGGTGCAACAACGCCCAGTATGACTTTGCGTTTCTTTCCGATCACCTACCGTAATATTACCTTACAGTAATGCAGGAGTAGTACATCAACATAAATATGCGTCAATGATTTAAAACGAACACTTCAGACAGACGCAATACTTACATTGAAATATTGAGTAGCATATCTGCCCAAGGAGAGCAGCCCGCCTCCGTTCACAGGCATCACGCACTTAGCAATGGCTCAAGATTTCCCAATCAGCAGGATCACGCACAATTCTACGTGTTCTAAGACGAACGGATTTCAGTCTAGAAAACAGAAAAAGCTCAACCCCAGTTACATTCTGCGACTAAAATAACTAAAAGAAAGAAAAAAGTTAACAGTCGTGCGAAAAGTAGCACCGAGTACGCTTGGCTCGGGACAGATGAGACCAAGTGGCAGCGAGCTTGGGGGGAGCCCGATCGAATAAAAAAATAAACGGTCCAGTGTGTCAACAAACAAAATGCAAGCTTTTATATTAAGGCCCTTCTAAAAATCCACATAGACTACGATGATTGTCATAAATGAAGAAAACCGTGCAACCAATGAAAAAGTATGTAGGTTCGTGACGACTAAAAAAAAACACCGTGATGGATTAGTCCAAGATTCGCTTAGATTTAAAGGTAACCTGCTGTGAGAGCTTTCCAGACAAGTGACACAAACAAGAATTAAATACAGCATGTAACGCGCATACATAAAATGGACACCAAGGGCAGGAACTAGTCTTCTCCCTACTTTTACCAATACATAGAAAATTACATTTTTGTATTGTTAAGTGATCACAATTTGATAATCATTTAACCACAACATTTAAGACCATTTGGATTTGGTTCTCTAACCCTATGTCACAAAAATATAAGACTAAGAACAACCCAGTTCCACATCAAGACAACAATCAACACAAGAATGTTTGGTTAAGGTCATTCAAACTCTCTTTCCAGGTCAGGCAGACCCAAACAATAACAAAGAGCCATTGAATAACAGCACATAATGGACTAAGTTCAGAGCTATGTGAAAAATGCAAGGATACTATATGTATGAGTCAATGGCATATCTGTCTGGGGACAAAATAGAGATCATTGTGTGATGCTGCACGACAATTATCTATTTGTTACATGATAAGTATGTTTCATTATATTTCAGTATTATTTCCAACACAAGGCTAAGCACACAAAACAGCACAAACCAAAGCTTTTCCTCTCAATACAATAACAAATTCTGTATCCTATCAACATAGTTTAACAATTCAGCACACAAAGGCATTCAAATTGGTCCACTCTAATGTAGTTAAGCTTCTCTGGCCTCAATAATTACCCTTGTTAGACAGTTAAAACAATGAACTGCGCAAGCGGAGGTATGGGTCTCTAGTTAATTATCATCCTGCATGCAGGAGGGGTCACATAAGAGTATTTGGGTTCAAATGAAGAGGGGGAAGTCTGGGAAATATGGTATCACACAAACTCTAGTTTCAAGCTGTGTGCCAAAAGAGGAGGCTTTTGGTTTTTGTTATATTTTTGGACCAAGTTAAAAAAATCCATGACATTTGATGGGATTCTAAAAATAGTTTCTTCACATCATTTGTAGAGGAGGAGGAAAAAACAGAGCTGAGTGCCATGCGGGAAAAAAAAAATAGTACGGGACACTTTTTTTTTTCCACACACACATTCACTCACACACAAACATTCACACCGTCATATGTGGGAATCGAACTCACGGTATCGGCACACAAGACAAGCAAGTGCACCCCTACACCATCAGCGACTCCCGTACAGGACTTTTAGTGACCTTTTGTTCCAAATCGTGCAACTGCCATGCAGGGAATACCTCAATATACACTAGTCTAGGACCATATATTTGAGTGCAACCTCCACTTTCAAATGACAAATTCCACATATGTATGTATGTATGTATGAATGTCTTAAGCCAAGATTTGAATATCGTTCAAGGGTGCAGTCAAGGGCGCATCCGTGAGATCAAACAAGCATCTGTTTGAATTACAGCACCAACATTTTGCCATGTTTCACTTAACGTACCATCATAATAGCTGAGAAGCTGCGTGAGGAGAGGCGACGAAGATACAGGTAATGGGCTTCTCGCGACCAACAGAACTTGCGGTTGGACTTAAAAAGAGCAGCAGAAGTCTGGTCAGAACCAGGCTGGTCCCTGTGAGTGGAAAAAAAAATTATGTGAATTCAAGAAAATTCATAGGAAAATTATTTTACTGGTTCTTTTATCACAAACAAATTGTATTTAGGTTGAATTACCTGACATGTTTCGGCTAGTACTTCCGCCTTCGTCAGAGACTCTGATGAAGGCGGAAGTACTAGTAAAATAATTGACAATTGAAAACAAAATGAACATAGTACAACTATTCATAGGACAAGTTAAAAATACTACACTGGGTCTGTATTTATTACACAAAAACTAAAATGGTCAAAATAAAACATAATAATATCAATATAATATTATTATTAAAAATAATAATAATAATAATAATTTTATTTTTGAAATGTTTTGGAAAATATATTTTCCAGTTTTAAACCATTTTGAAAATGTCCAGTATTTTACATTTCTTAAATGACAGGCTGGCGCAACCATGAACATTGGACTTTCATTTTAAAGGGAGGAGCCGAGTACTGTAAACAGGATGTTGCATTAGCCAGAGGACCCGAAAGTGACCCTTGGGACTAAGCTAAAAAGGTTTGTAGAGCTAAGAAAAAATGCTCACAATCACATTCGCTAAAATCAGAGGTCTCCAACAGCAGAAAAGAAGGTTGCCACTTGCCAGGCCCGACCAATTGTCCCTCTTGCTCACAGAATGGACGGAAGTAGTTTTCAATTTTTCCGTGTAATCATCCCTATCTGGGTCAAGTGCCGACTAAACTCTCAGTCCATCCAACGGACCGTTTCGGCACACTGATGTGGAAGTCTGCCAATGATAGGGGTTTCTGTTTACATTCTATGTTTAGAAAAATATCCATAACTTCAGTAAGCAAGCTTCAGGCAGACATATACTCTTCTCCAAGACACAATGGAGGCAATATTTTTGCCGTAAATTGAAAACAACCAAGTTTTTCATCAAATATGACAAGAGCTAAACATTTCAGCTTTTGTTTGCAGGTATTTACAACTTAAATAATACTGTTATTTGTAACAAAACATGCACATTTTAGGCAACCATATATTGATTAAATTGAAAAAGACTGTACCGGTGATCTGTGTGTCCAATGAAAACAGGTCCAAACCTGCTTCCAGTTTGAAAAGTTTGTTAAGGTAAGACCAGCTCAATTTGTCTGAACAAAGGAATACAACGGCTAGCAAACCTGCTCCCAGTTGAGCTGAATCTGGGCTGAAGTGATTTTGCATACAACCAATATGATTTAAGACTGATAGGGTGGCATTGTTTTGTGGGTGAGGAGAGCAGAATGCATGATAGAACCTGCTGGCCTTCCAAACACAGACTTGTCAAACTATGAGGAAAGTCTACTCCTGGAAGAATTAACAATTTAACGACACCACACAAAAAAATAAAAATAATAATCTCAATTTGTAGGGTGGTATCTTCATCCAGGATGCTCCTGAATATCGTGAATGATACCATCATGTATTCATTGTGCCATTACAGGAGCATAAAAACAGGTGGAGATAAAGCTAGGAGATATAAACACGAATGACAGAATCTCAAGGAGTTGACAATCTTTTTGAATTCTATATTTTTGCCCATTATACAAATGGTTGTTCGGTTTATTACCATTAATCTGTCATCTGACACTGATTTACCCATATCAATCCGGCAGCTAATACTAACATTGAAAAGTAAGCAGACTTTGATTTCTTTTGGATTCCAATCACCTGCAATGTTGTGCCATTGAGTTTATGACTGACAATATGTGTTACTCTTGCATCGTGCTCTGGGATGAGGTGAGATAACATTTTCTTGTACATTGCCAGTGACTCGATGTACAGAAAGAAAGCTCAAGCTTCTTAATGGTTGTATAAGCAATGATGTGTCTTAAGTTGCTAATAACTAGCCTCTGTATCACAGGTTAGAACATTTGTAAAAGATAGCTATTCTACAGTACTACACACTTGCATGTCAAAAGACACAAAGGCCTTCAAACTCACCCAGGGGGTCTCCACAGTTTCCTGCCCGGTGGAAGAAGCTCTCGTTTGTTAAGGGGAACGATCCCCATTGCCGCCTGCATGATGGTAATGAACTTCTTAAACTTCATCTTCTAAAACTCCTCCAACGTAGAAAACATCACGTAGATCGCATCATCCATTAGCAGTGTCCCATTTGCTAGCGAAGACCAGAATCATCTCCACATGCTTTCTCATCTTCTGTATTGCAAAGATGCTAAACTGCCTTGCCGCTTCAACGCGGAAAGTCTTTCCATGCCAACAAGGCACCAAAAAGCAATGTTGCTGTGGCGTGACTACTACGAGCACCGTCCCCGACCACACAGTCTGACAGATGTCCTTTTGGCTTCTCCCAGTGATGAAGGATCAAAGGAAAACAAACGGCCACGTTTCTGCCAGGCGGTGGGCCGGCCGAGAGAGGATGACAGCACGTCACTGTTACATAATTGTGGAGCTTCTCTGAATATTAGACTAATGAAAACACAGCTTCTGCCATCACAGCGGCTGCTGCCGTAGGGATAACTGTGGAATTAAGCCCTTGACAGATCATGCATGTTCCCCGCCCCCTTCTCCTCTAATCCCTCAACCAGGCTAAGTCTTCTCACCATTTATACCCAGACAGAACCATACTACCTCACACTCAAAACCACACTTCAGTCGGGGCTGACCCTGTACAGTGGGTTAACTCGGGACAAAACTTAATCTTTGACTGATTGGAATCCTGATAACAAATTTAAATAAGCAAAGAATGATATCAGCATGCAAATTACAGTTGAGAGCATCGTCAGGACTTTCAGAGCATATTCATCATTTTTTACCATGGAGCCGCGTTTGATTATGCTTGTAATATTATGTGATCCATCAAACCATATATTTTCCATACAGTTATTTACAAATTCCATCTGTCATTTGGGCAGGGTTACACTCAGATGTGGCCAGATATGGACACACAACTATTCATACTCACATTTACACCAAAGGTCAATTTAGAGTATTCAATGAAACAAACATGAGAACATGCAAACTCCTTATAAGAAGGCTAGAGCCTGAATTCCAACCCCCCTAACCTCAGAAAACTGAGGCAGCCGTGCAAACCACCATCCACCATGCCACACAAGCTAAAAGTCTGCATACAAATGTCAAACTTCTGCTAATTATGGCAAAATTAAGCTTCATGAAGCACCAAAGCTTTGCAGCCAATTTGTTTGTACATGGTTCAAAGGTTCATGGTGCTTTGTTCGCTCTGTGGCGCCATCAAGTAGTCAAGAAAATCAAGCAGTAAAATATACAGTCTCAAAATTCATAGAACCATTTTTGGTGTTTTTAATTAACGAGGACAGACCTATATCAGCGGGCCATATACAGTTTTGTATTTGATTAAATCAAATTATTCATTCACAAGCCTTCAGACGTTTACGTTGATGTTTAAATATTGTTGTCTTAGTTATTTAATAATTTTGACACGGTTGCATGCAATAAAAATAATTGTTTACACTTTCAAATGTCTAAACATTTTTTCATTGCAAATAGAATGTGTATAATAGCTTTTGCTGGATCTAGCAATGATTATCTAATTTTACATTTCTCTTAATAGCCAACAATCGTAATCACTGTGGCCATGTTAACTGTAAAATTGAAACAGAAGAGCGAAAGAGACATAGTTAGTAATAACCTGAAAAATGCCGATCCTCCAAGCAAATTTCGGAAGTTTCAACCTTCTGCCTCAAGCTAACGTGCTGCTGCTGCTGTATTCTCAGACATGTTGTAGCTTGACTTATTGTTTTGCAAACGCACACAGAAACACGTGTATGTACTTGTCAGCCACAACATTTTATCTTTGAATCGATAAAAAATATCTATCAATCTTGGACTGTGGTGTATGGCACAGCTTGCACGACGGTCCTTCAATGGGTACAATCAATGCCAATCATAGAGAACAAATTTGGGGGGGGTTGATGGAAACAAATAATATCCTAGCTGCTGTTAGCCAAACTCTGGCCAGGATTTATGTTCTAGGAGCTTGGATGTCATGACAGCAGTGCAGCTTTCAGAAATCCTTGCTCATACCCATACTACAAGCACAGCAGGGGGGCAGGGAAAATAACAAGCGGCTATTTTTAAAAACGATTGGGTAACAACAGCACAAAAGGAGACAGGGGGGAAAAAAAGAGATATAGTGCAATATTTGCCAGGATGGGTACAGGGAGGGGATGAATTACAAATACCACGTGGAAGAACACGTGATGTCAATAATCCATAACCTTCTCACATTAGTTTGTCAAATGTCATTACTTTGTATATCTTATAATTGTTAAACACATGGAATTTTTGCTAATACGTATATAAGTAGTATATAATTACGCTTTCATAAAACCTCACCACGGTACGGGAAAGGCCGGGAGAAAGAGTGCCGTGCACTCAATTTAATAACCAACACAAAGTGTAATGTCAATATTTAGCATAGTCCCGGCAGTAAACCAGCTGCAAATAAGCCCAAGGACTGAAGCAACTGAAGCAAACTAACAGCAGGATGGTGTGTTGCCTCTGGGCAAAACAATATTTTGTTGTTATTAGGAGATTGCGGCTTCGGAGGCAGCAGTAAACACAACACTGCAGAATAAGTTTTGAGCTGAATGAAAAAACATACTTGTCAATAACCTTAATCAAATACATATGTAAGATTTTAAATACATGTCAAATAAATTTGCAAAGTGCCAGTGCGTTTTCGCTGTATTTGCACGTGGACTCCGGCCGGTTTACGATAAACTGTAGCTTGAGGCTCATCATTGGAGCAAGTGTACAGCATCTCATACAATCGGCCCACTAGACCTGTGATGTGTGCTGAAGTTCATGACTGCTGAGTCGGATATGAAAGTAGGAACCTAAAATAGAAGATTAGCCTATATTTAAATGTCGTGACGACTGCCATGCCGCTTTTACGCATTAGACCAATGGCAGCGGCAATGTACTTTAACTCCACTGGGCATTTTGAGTCGCTTATCTGACTCAACAGCACAACTAAAAATTTCCCAAATACATTAACTAGACTGTCTCTTCTTTAAGCGCATGCCTGTGGTAATTCACGTGAGTGTAGTTGCTTACCTATCCTGCTTTTTGCTCATGTATTTGAACAGGAATTAAGAAAATTAAGCTATTTCAATGAGGAAATCATGTAAAAATTTATAATGTATAAATGTAAAGCATGCAGACCAGAAAACTAAAATGGAATATAATTTGATGCACTTTATTTTTGTTTGTTTTAGGACTGCAACTTATAACCATTTTAATAATTGATTAATCTGCTGAACATCAATGATGTTGTGAAGACATTAAGTGAATCAATCAATCAATTCACATGATCCCTGATATCCCTTTATTCAAAAACAGGACATTATTTCAAATTGACAGCGCACGAACATAAATGAACTAAGATTCAGTTGCTGAATCTACTTTTTTTTTCCCAAAGTAAAACCTAATATTTTATTTTGAGTCAACACAAAGATACTATGTCTGCTTACATGGACGACTACAGAAATACTGGTGAAATGTTAGAATTGATTATTCTTATCAGCAATTTATCGTCACAGCTCTAGTTTGCATTATTTTTGTCTTCACAGGGTCATGTGTCATAGTGCATTGCCATTCTTTCACAGCAACAATGCAACTACAGTTTTTAGTCAACTTAATGCTTTTACATAAGCATTTTGTTTCTCTGTCCCAACAGGCTATTACTAAGGGCCAAGGCCATTATGCAATGTCCATATGCAATGCATGTGCGAGCCAGATGGAGTGACAAACACCACTCACAAATCTCTAATGTGTGTTGTGTTTAGAACTCGAGGGAGGCGTAGTCAATGCGGGCATGTGCCAAACATAAGTATAACATGCATAGGGGAATACTGACAAAAGAGCTTCAAAAAATGGTGGTAAAAATATTGTAACAATTTAAAGGGAACGGATGCTGTCACAGTTAAAATTGATCAGTTTAACATTTCGAAAGGAAAATGTTGCAGCATTCAGACTCCAAAGACAAAAATGTGCTGCCTCTCAGTCATGCCAATGAAAGTGCAATTGTCATGCAGGGCTAGACTGACTAAGCAACAGGCCTATCGTTGTATAATACAGGTGGGAGAGTAAGTACGGAGTATGCAGTAGAGTTTTGATCATTTTAAAATAAAGATGACTTGTGGTGTTAGATAAGACTTTCTGTTGGTTGGCAGCTCTACTAGTGGTCAACTGGAATTTTATTCAACTTGCATCTGAAATGTATTCCCGCTAGTCTTGGCACATATAAATTATGTAGAGCTCAGAGTTATGATGGCGTCTTTGTCATTTTGTCATCATTGCCACTGCATTAAAGTTTATACTCTAATTCAGCCCCCATCTTAGCATATACGGAGATCGGAAAATGTGTAATAATGAATAAATATGATGAACAAATAATGTATCTTTGTATAAATGTTTCTGTTTATCAGTTGTGACAGTAACTGGCTAAAGACTGTAATCATTATAGCCGCTATAATGGAGATTTTATTTTTTTTATATCCGGGATATAAAAAAAAAATCTCCATATAGGGATGACAATTTTAACAACGTCAAGACAGTTGTTACACATTCAACTGAGTGACTAATGCGTGATAAGAACTTATCTGACCTACAAAGACATTTTTTTTTTAAACCACTGATTTATGTGCAAAGGAAAAGGCCGAGAATTACCATCCAAATAAACTTTTAACACTAAAACTAATCGAAGCGCGACATGCGTGAGTAGCGAGGAGCGGTTCAAGGTTTTAAAATGTCAGCAAAGACCCGCACATACACTGTCGACATTGAGCGCGAGGCGCAGTAAGGTACATACCTGGTAAAACTTGTTACTTTCCTTTCCTCGACGTCACCAGAGGGGATTAATCCAAAAATACAAGAGAGAGAATCTGAAGATCTGAGCAATAACGAGATGTTTGTTACGTTGCTTAAATTCACCAGGTCCAAATATGCGCTATTTCCTGTTTCTCGCAGGTATGTGGGCGTGGCTTAGCAGCGACGGGCAGGTGGATGTTTGCAGGTTTCGGTTGCGCTGGTGACGTCATCGAATGAGTTATTCATCCTGGTGAAACGTTGACAAAATCATGCAATGAATCAGTTTGAGTCAGCGTAAATACACCAAACTGATACATTTTCTTGTTTTTTTACTGATCTTACAAAGCATTTGAGTACGGATTTGCCTCACCTAGCTGACGATATCTTGGAAAGGTCTGAGTTCTGTTGTGAACGCATGTGGTCCATGAAAACAATTGATTTCTTTTAAATAAAGCTTAGCCTTTGTTGTCAGTGTGGAACTTCCTTCTGGTTTCAACCACAATTCATCATAAATGAGGTATCAGGAAACTATGTTCTATTCATGTCTTTACGCAGCTATGGCAATTGTTTGAAAGGGAAATGAACACACGATCATTGTTCTTCTAAATATTTAGGGAACATTCTTTTCATGGGCTTTCAAATCTTTAGATATTTGCTTCACAAACAATGAAAATCACAAAAAAAACCTACCACTACTACTACTACTACTACTACTGCTACTACTACTACTGAAAAGAGGGTGGGGGGCATCTGCCCATATGCAATTCAATGTTTTTCTTTATGAGCTCAGTCATTTGTTTACATTAGGTTGATACTTGTCCATGATGACTCACACTGAAACAAAAATCCACTTTCTTGTATGACCACTATCACTATAATATTGGTGCGCCCCCTTGTGTTGGAATGAACACGTCATTGTGCGCGTCATTGTGGTTGTACAATTAATTGTTCGCAGTGTCACATTGAGATAGAACCTTTCCCCTTATTACATGCAAATTATTTATTCAGCCTTGTAGAGTTGCAGAGAACTACAAAAAGTAAGCATATTATTAAATGAAGCCAAAATCAAATTTACACTGCTCCCCTCTACAGATGGTTGGTATTGTTTATGGAATTGTAAAACGTGGGTTCGATAGAAATAAGGAAAACTAGATTCCTGTGGGCCAATAAAATAATAAACAAACAAACCCAACATCAAAACACTCATATTTCACAAATTTTATTTGATGTCTATGTTAACTTTCTTTTTTAACAGTGTAGTGGCCATGGAATTGATGCAATATTTTCTTTCATATCTGTCTCCACAGAGCTCCGAAGGAATGATCCTAAAATTGTACATATTTTACAGCCACAACTACTTCTATTACAAGTTCAAATCACTTTGATTTTTAAACATTTTTAGGCACATGAAAAAAAAAAGGATGAAATGAAAGCAAGAGATATCAATATGATTTCAATATGTCAACATTTCAGTTTAGATACAATGTAATAGCAAGCATGTTGGAAAATAAATTAGGTGCGCATGTGAATGACTTGTGAAAATATTTGCCCAGGGATCCAGCCACTGAGAGAATTTGAACAATTACATACAAAATAAAAACAATTGTACAATTAGCAGCATGTGTGATGTATTGTAACAAAACCAAGCTCTACCGTATTTGCTAGCGTGATTTGGTGTGAAAGTCATATAGAATGCCACTTCTCATTGGACTTAAAGGAAATGAAAGATATTGAGCATGTACTGTAAATACCGGCAGTTCACATCATCCATACATCTACTATTGTGAGGTCTCAATGTATTGACATTGCACAAGGTCATCCTCTTCTACCTTCCATCCGCTTTTCCTGGCGAGCAACCACCGTCTTTTTCTCCTCACTATAAAGTACAACATCCAAAAACAAAACCAACATTCATTTTTAGTTAGAAAACTCATTCTGGCTTCTAAATATATTACATATTTAATACAATTACAGACAACTAAGCAGGCCGATGCTGATGTTTTTGTGTGAAATTGTTAAAAGCATAGAAGTTAAACAGAAAATATTTCTAAGCCAAATAAGACAAGTGAAAAAAAAAAAAAAAAAGAGGGCACACAAGTCACAGTTTACTCTAAAGCTTTGGTACCTCACCCGAACCTAAATTTCTCTTCTGGCGTTCTCTGTCCAACAGTTCCAATCACCTGTGTCCGTGCTTGTATGTACACCATGTGTTTTCAGTAAAAGTGTAATGGTCCGTGGGGGAAGCTAAAATGAGAGTGTGCAACCAATTTGATGTCTATCTCTGCAATTTTGTCTGCACCCTTCTGATCTTATTCAGTGAGTCTGACAAACTTTGTTTATATTTGTGAATAAAAAGAAGGAAACTGAGATCTGAAACGTGGATAATACAAAGATGGATGTAAATATAAAATCTTTGACAATAGATTTAAACAATGAAAATAACCTGTCCTTCAATACTGGGGTGTCAAAGTTATTTTTTTTTGCGGGCCGCATTGTAGTCATAGCTTCTTTCGGGTCATTATGACTGTCAACCCAAATAAATGTATGAGCACCTACAGTAAAAGCTACAAAACAAACTGACAAATAACTCATTTTCAAATCAGACGAGTAAAAACTGGTCAAATATTTAAAAAAAAAGGTATTATTAAAAGTGAAGACAATTTGCAATTCTAGTAATGACACACGAATTTGATGCACAATTTGTCTTCGCGGGCCACATAAAATGATGTGGCGGGCCGTATCTGGCCCCCGGGCCTTGAGTTTGACACCTGTGCTGTATACCTTGACCCTAATTTATTTTATTTACACATACGCATCTGCAAAACTCAAGTTACCATTACATTTTATTTGCTGAGTCTATATTCATTTTGTTATCAATGAATGAAAAGGCTTCCCACAGCAGTGTGTTAAGCAGTTCTTAACGTAGTTAATTAATTTTCGTTGAATGTCACTATTTTACATCAATAGCGTTTGAGAGAAGATTACCCCAATGTCTCCAGGCTTTCCACATTGCTTGGGAAGCGGCCTGACAAACAGCTCCATATAAGCCTGAATGAGGATTTAGTAGTTATGTAAGAGAAGTAGAGGAGAAAAACTCAACTCAGGGAACTTGGAGTTGATCTGACACATTACTGAGTGGAAGCAGAGGTTCCAAGCTCATCAGTTAAACTGCCAAGATTTAAGAAAGTGGAAAAGCACCCAGTAAAAGGGAAATTCCCAAGAAAGATTTTATGCTTGGAAGAAAGTCAGGGATTAACATTGCAATATAGCGCTCTCTATCGTCTGGCGCCTGAAATAAAAACATGCTCGTAAAATAAGATGGTAAGCTACTGTTGGTTAACCAATACCAAACCAAGCCACCCAGCATCTATAGCCCATTACAATAAATCATTATATATTATTAAAATAATAATTTTTAAATTGAGTTGCTAAATTGTTGTTTATCAAGTGATTGTAAAATAACCAACTGTAAATTCTTTCATTTTATAAATAAGCATGATCAGGTTTGCAAATTGGCTGAAGCTTGTTGGCATTACTTTTTCCAATTTAAAAAAAAAGCCATATGTTGTATTGTAATAAACAATAATGTTCATTTGAATTATTTTAAATTAAACAGTAACACACACATACAATGCCACACACCCATGCACAATATAGTACCTGTATGTTCTCTGTGTGTGTCTCACAATTTGCTTGCATTTTACTCTGAGGATCTTCAACTGTCTCTTTTTCCTGCTCAGTGACTCCCAAGTCCTTTGGTTCTCCCTCAGTGGTGCGCTCAACTTGCTTCTGTTCAGCTTTCTCAACATCATCATTTGGCTCTTTGTCAATTTCTGCCTCATCGTTATTTGTCTTTCCGGTGCAGAAATAGGGGGGCTCATGTGATGTTTGCAAGCTGAGCTGTAATTGGTCATTACCTGAACCCTGAGTACACGTGATGTCATGTTCAGTCGACAGCAAGAGCAAAATGCATGAAAGATAATGAAGTAATCAAATTCATGATAGACAAAAATATCAACTTTTTTTTACTGCTTAAAAATTCAAACTAAGCTGAGCATCCTTTTAAGAAAAAGTGTCAAGCATGCAGGTATTGTATTTCATACCAAGTAGGCATCCAGTTCAGAGTCTGACTGGCTTCTGCTGAGGGGCGGCAGAGGATCATCCAATGCAAGTGTTGAACTGGAGGCACGTCTGTGCTCACTGAAGTATAAATAAACATTGGTCAAAAAATATTTTGGTCACGCTGTGATCGTTATTCAAATTAAGGTCGAACCGGACTATATTCGAAGATAATGACAAGGTCCAATCTAAGTGTTATTTTTAGATTATGATCTTTTTTCTCTTAATCAAATAAGAGCAATGTCTTTTTTTTTGTAGTTTATGGACGACAAAGGGCGCCATGTATACCTGTTATTAAGGTGCTCTTCTTCAGCAGACTTGAACGTAACAGCAGATTTTTGTTGAACATCTGGTTGATTGGATGAACTGCAAACTGATGGAGAGAGCCAACATATCCATCAATACAAGTTGAGTTTTAGTCATGCTGTTGGTTTAACTTGTTAGTAGAAAAAAAAGTCAATAAGGATACAACAGAGAGAGTGTTGTTGGTGTTCCACATTTTTCTTTGGTAAGAAGTCGGGAAATATGTTTATTTTAATTTATTTACCATCTAGGTTCTTTTTTTTATTTACCATCTAGGTCCTCCATGCTTTGTGCTTTCTTCGTCTCCAATTCCTCCTTTTGAGAAGAAAGCAACTCCTGTGAGGCTGACTTCACTGCATAAAAAGAATTCTTCTTCCTTTTGGAAGATATTCGTCTCAAAGCTGTCGAACAAAACAGTGCAAGTGTGTTTAAGAAAAGCAAATTCTTTAGCGTACGATGGCAATCACGATGGCAAAAATAACTCACGATGGATGCGTTTGAACACGACTGAGCTCATGAATTTCAGGAATCGGTTTGCATAGAAATTGGGCCTGTGAACTGACACGGTGTCCTGAAAAGTAAAGAAAACTATCAGTCCCTCCCTGTCACCCCCCTACCAATCTCCAAGGAAGTGATGTGATGACACGAACCCCATCATGTAAAAGAGATTTCCAGGAATGTTCCACCTTCTTAATGAACCTGACAATAAAAATTGATTTGTATTACACTATCCACACAGAAAATAGCAAACACAGTATTGATAGTGTGTTTCTGAGAGGTGAACCTGTAGGACTGAAGGATGTCAATAATTCCTAAAAAGATGAGCAGGTGTTCATCTCTATGTTTAGCCGGAATTCCACCGAATCTAAAATGAACATATTCGCATAATTAATCCACACAATTTAAATGCAGCAAACAAGAGAGGTTTCTTAGGTTAGATTCAGTAGAACCTCGATTTAATGGACTAATTAGGGCAACGGCGTGTCCATTAGAGTCAATTGTCCTTGACACCAAAGTACTTTTTTTTGTAAACTAAAACTACTCAATATTATATTTTTTCCAGTGCCTAAAAATGCCCAGTATAGTAGAACATTCTTGTGAATAAATGTATGCATGTTAAATAGTTTTAATTTTTTTAATTTAATTTTGGTCCCTTAAATTGAGGTTCCTCCATATTTCTTTTTTTTTTTAGAACCAGAATTATAAAAGGTTTCCTCACGTGTCATCGTCTGCCACTGGTTCTGGATCTTTCACAGTACCCTGGATGGATTCAAGAGCAGTGGAGTAGAGAACTCTCTGCTTCCTGCTGTCACGTCTGCTCTCTCTGCTCGACACCTTGGGGTTTAAAACATGAATTCCAAGCAAGAGGCTGTAGTCCATGATTTTGAAGCTTTCTAGAACCTAAAAAGAAGAGCAAATAGCAGATGAATTCTATATTTTCTTTTATTTTCATCTGAAATTGACGAGAAGGGCAGCAAAGCAAGTTTGTGGTTCGCCCATGTGTTTCACATTTCTGAATTTCAGGTTTTAAACCTTTCTACGTGGAGTTGGCATGATCACCCCGTGCTATTTTTGTGAATATTTTTAGTCAGCTAAGATAGACTCCTGTCATCATAATGAGGACAAGAAAACAGTTTACAGTCCTTCCGGAATTACGTGAGCCTGTGAACAATACATGACTGGCAGACTTTTAGAATGTTCCTCTCAGGTCCAAATTAAGGGGACTTACTATGCAACAAGATACCAAAGTACAGTTTTGTACAACAAGCCTCAAACAATTCAGGCAGATCATAATGTCACAAAGAATTCCTGTACTTGAAAACAAAGACTTCCTTGAGCTGAGAAGTGTTACCTAACAATGAGGTCAGATGAGCCAGTTTCTGCAGCACAGTCCAGCTTGCTCATATAACTAATATGCTTGGTTCTACCAGGTCCTAAGCAACATCTGAATTACAACTAATTTCACCATTTAATAAGATCAAATTTTACCGTATACTAATTAACGCTTCAGCTTAATTTGAGTAATGGTTGAGAAATACCATGTTAATGCACAATAACTTAAATGAATGAAGACAAATTTTAGCGTAACTTACCCGGCAGTCTCTCTGCAGGGTTTTCATCAGGGCGTTGTGGGTCTCCGCATCGAAGCACAAACCTTCATGCATCTCTTGGAAATCCAAGTCTTTGAATGTAGGTGAAGACTTTAAGCGTTCTTTGCGTGAAGCACGACGTTTGTATGAGGAGCCCTTCAGGTCATACTTGTAGTGCATCTTCATGGCACGAGGCAGCACATTATTCATCACCACCACACGGACTGTTACGCCACCACACTGGATGCAGTAAAGGCCATAGAACTTGGGAAGCAAAGTTCTCGGGTTTTGGTTCAGGTTCTACAGAAGTGAAGCAAACGTTTTGGAGATGGAGTTCAACTTAATAATACAATATTAGAGTATCCAACTGTGAATACACTATATGGATAAATGTCTCTCCATCCATCCATCCATCCATCCATCCATCCATCCATCCATCCATCCATCCATCCATCCATCCATCCATCCATCCATCCATCCATCCATCCATCCATCTACCATGTAGTAGCCAGGTAGCAGTTTCTGCAGAAACTCCGCCTCCTTTGGTTGCACAGTCTTGATTATGAACTCATCATCACTGGTAAGATAGAACCATGAACTGCTGGCACCAGGGTTGGACAGCTCAATAAGAGGCTCGTTACAGATGGAGTACTGGAAATCACAATGATGCAATAAGTAGCTTTATCCAACCAACATTACATCACAAAACTACTTTCATAAATCATGTGTCATCAAAACTTAAGCAGCAGAACATTACTCCACAGTACCTTACAGTACATATATTGAGAACACTCAGCACAAATTGTTTTTGAGAAATGTATTTCCTGTTTTGCAAATTTCAATCTGAGGTATGGACCTAAGTGACTGAGCAAATCTGCAGTAAAGATTGAGAACATTGAAGCACTTTTTTTTAAACTTGAGTCAGAAAGCCTGATCGAGACCCTATTTAGGGGCAATAAATTACAACACTCCTAAAAATTACAAAACACCGCAGAATATACTCCATGTTTTACCACTTTGCAACATTTTGTATGCTCACCCCTGGATCAGGGTAATGAAATTAATCCAATTGCATCCCAAAACTTACCAGATAGTCATCTGGTTTGATGCCAAAGAGTTCCCGAAAGTAGCGGAATGCCAGCGGTGCATATGTTTTAAGACGGAAGTCAGGAAAGTGATGAGCAGGAGTCATGTTGCTGCCCTCACTGGAGAATAAAACAAAATCGAATTATAAATAAATACAAATGAATTATTCCTGGATTTACTGCCACGAGTTGAAATTGAAGTACCTTGGCAAGAAGACACTCTCAACTACGGAGAAATCTTGCATGAGAACATCTCTGTCAGGTTTGGAGCTAAGGTTTCCTACAGCATAACCAATGGCCAGCTGGATGGCTCCTTTCAGGGCAGCTGGTGTGGGCTGGAGAAAAACCCCAAAACAAAACAATGCTAAGATGGCATAAGGTAATTAGTTTAAATTTAAATGATTCAAGTGTTACTGGCAAAAATGAGACGCTCCATTTTTCCCATAAACAGATTAATGGAATGGAAGGACTGGAATCTGAAGCCAGTCTATTTGATTGTGCTGATTTTGAACAAACTTCCCTTTTGATATACTATTACAAGATCAAATATTGATTGGTTTATTGTAAGGTGCATTTTCAGGTGATAAATTGTATTTCTTTATTTTTAGGTCCCTGTAAATATCCCAACCAATAAAACCATTTTAGACTGGGCTAAACAAGATGCAAACCGAGTTTAGCAAACACATTCTACAGTCCACAATAAATGTCACAATCATGAACTTACCTTTTTGTGATCTTTTGGCACTTTGGAGGCATGGCTTCCTTTCCCTGAACTGATTGTGCTGCTGGTTGACATCTTTCAACGAGACAGAACTTGACAAGGAGGAAGTATGGACAAGGTACACCAGGTTCCCCTTTAATGTCAATCACGCCTTGAATAGAAATTACCAGAACTGCATTTTCCCCAGGTAAAACACTCCTGTAGGGAGACAAAGAGTCACATAGTTTAGAATATTTTCTCTTTATGCCCAGTAAAACGTTTTTTTTTTTTTAACCCCACATAGCTTACAAAATTGTGCTGAGGTTTCGGTCTGGAGAACAGCTTTCTGCACTCTGAAGGTCCTTCAGTGTTTGCGCGAGTGTTTAGCTGACGAATCCGCCACAAAAACCCTTGATCCCACTTAAGAAGGATTGGCAAAAAAATGTTGCTTACCCAATCCCCTCGTTTTATATAACAGAGGAAACATAATGTTTAGAAAATATTTGTCCATTTCCTCAGAAGCAAGAACAAAACATGGCAACTAAGAAAGATTCAGATTATATGCCATAATAAAGGATAATTGCTACCTTGGATTTTGTCTGGATGAATATGTGTTGTTCCATTTTGGACCACAAAGTGCCCTTAAAAATAAATATATTAAATGGTGTACATTTGTGCTGTTTAAGCTAAAATCCAATTTATGTTATTGAATGCACAAGCAATTATCTTTACTCTCTCACAAGAATTTAGTACAAAATCCTAAAAGTTTACTTAAAGCATTTTATACCCAAATAAATGGCAACAACAATGACTGTGTGGCCAGCAATTGTAAATATAGAAGAAATTCACTAAGTATAAATAATATATATAATATTGTAAATGGTAGTCATTTCCTCTAAAAATGTGTTAACAGTTTTTAAATGTAACATAATAATAAATAAATATTTGAGAAAGTATTGTTTGAACTAATGTATTTGAAGATCAAGAGGTGAAGAGGAAATGGTTGTGGCAAATAAACCAAGATGATGATAAATGAGCAGCAACACAGGAAACCTCAAAATCTATATTTCTCATGAACAGAACGTCACGGCAACCAGAGTCAGAAAAGAAATGCAAGCAATCACACGCTACATAACGCACAACGAGATGTTAATGAGAAGTGAACAAAAACAGTTTAAAAAAAATAATAATTAGGTAAGACCAGGAACGTTACAGTATGTGATTGGCTGATACAGGTGGGCATGACTGCTGACACCAGATAAAGTTCATGAAACTACGAGTACGTAAATGACAAGAAGTGCATGATCACAGGAGAAAAAACATGACCCCCACCCCCCACCCAAAAAAAAGATTAATATAAAACCACAATGACTCAAATACCTGTTTTCAAAACAGCAAGACTCTGGAGAGAGCAAAAAGATATGGGGACTTTTATTTTCAGGATTAAAAAAAATAAAACCGTTTCATAAGGATCATTCGGAAGCCTTTTTCACGTGGGTGGACCAGTTACAGGGTTAGTATTGTTTGTACAGATTAGAAGCAGATTTCAATGAATAGTTTGAACACCCTGTGACAATTCATTTTAGCTTTCCTCTTAGAAAACACACTGAGTGACATAATGGTATGAACTAAAATGACAAAGTAAGGGGGTAAGGGGGCTTGAGTGTGATCTGATTAGTGAAAGGAATGTGTAGGTATGTGACACAAATGGACTTCTTGTTGTGGATGATTGCACACATAACATAATAGGCCTGTTATATATGTTAATCACATCCAATTTGTTTGTCACAAGTTGGTTACTGTTTATAAACATGTTTGGAGGATGTCAATTCAAATTCAACCTGTTCTCACAATCACTTTCTGTCATTTTCAAAAATGATGTTGGTTACTTTTTACTACTCATTTTATAATTTTCAATAACATTCTCATGGGAAAACACAAGTGCAGGTAATATGTTTGTAATGTGCAGTGAATGCTGAGTAAAAATGTATGTACAGTACTTTTTTTGTCACCCACACAGTTTTGTTTGACAAGTACTGTAATGCGGATAATCTGCTCCTTATGATGTTGGTGAAGGGCAGTGGCGTTTATTTCCTCTTGCTACACTGAAGTCAAATTATCTTTCTGATGGCTGACAGCCAATGATTAACATTTCTAACATGAATTTCAACAACAATCTTAAGTAAAAGTGTCTCCTCACTGTTGAGAATAGATTTGCTGAAAGCTTTCTTACCTCAAGAGGCATTCTTTAATGAATGGAATCAGATGAGGTCAAACGAAACCAACTCTGCCTGAGGTGAGAAGCCAAATACAGCAATAACTTCCTCATCACTTCCTTTCTCTCTCTTTGTCTTTCTCCACCTACCTGTTGTACTTCTTGGGCCCGACTAGGTGTCAGTGAAAGGCCAAAGATTTCAAAACCTTTTCTCAAGCTCCTGTTTTATTGTCCATGCATTTCTTTAGCCTTGTCGGTGTCATGAAGAATGTGAAACGCAGTACGCAGGATACCTCGCTGGATCACCCGGCTAATACTAGTCAGACAACCATTCACACTCACCTTCCAACGTACAGGCAATTAGTCAATAATGATCCTAACAAACATGTTTTTTGGAATGTGGGAGGAATCTGTAACACCAACCCACACACAAGTCCAAGTTGACATAGATTCGGACATGGAAACTTGGTGTAAGGCAACATTGCAAAGACACTCACCCACTGTTTTATCCTTACTTGAATTTTCTGCAGGGCTTTTTCCTCATTAGCGTCACGAGTGAGCTGCAGCCTAGCCCAGCGGAGTTTGGGCAAGAGGCCAATTTACTTTGACCTGGGCGTGACCGACAGTTTTGTTAGGATGTCGAGCACGGATAACCAACGATGGTGCTCACTTTCTTACATAACCAATGATATGAACAAAGGTTCTCAAATTGTTACATAATATAATTAGTAAGAAATCTTCTGGAAAGCACTAACTATAATAGAGGTCCAAAAGGCCTAAAATAAAGACCAACAGTTGGTCAAATTTCAAATCCATTTCTGACCTCAAGAGGGGGCTCTTACAGCACAAGTACAGCCTCCATTTGTTCTATTTTGATAGCCTTTCCCGTGGACAATAAGGCACAGTAAAAGTTTACCAGGGTAAAGTAAAAACTGGCTCTTATGTAAGACGTCTGTTTGTAAAATTTATGGTAGCACTAAAATTCACCCCCTTAAAGAATCTGTCGTGATTTTAGGGCTTTTCGTGATGATTTTTGCCACTTATTGGCATGCCCACTTTTAGTGTGTTTGTATACAGGATATGATTACCGTAGTGTGATTGGTGTATTTATTTAAGACCCAGTTGTTGCATGGACTGGAAGCATGATGTCCCTCAGGGTCAGGTAAGGGTTGAACATTTTCCATGACAATCACTGAGGTGAAAAATGGGGATGATTGACAGATTAATGATATGCATTTGTGGAGCAGTCATGGAGCGTCAATTATCACTGATTAGCTGTAGAGACAATTTATTCACCACTATAGCGATTTAATTTGATTTAGCACTAAGGCTCAGATCGGTAATGATTGAACAGCCAAAGAGATTGCTATATACATGCTGGAGGTGGTCTTTACTTGAATTATAGCGCCACCTAGCAAAACCATGGTTAGGAAACTTCATTAAACAATGGGAAAATATAAATTGCTGTCAAGAATGATTATATTCCATGATAATGAGTCATGCACTTCAGGTGGTACAAATAACCTTGGTGTCGAAAAAGGTCAGAGCGACACAACAGCCTAGTCCAAGTGACCATGAAGAGGTCTCATCTAACGCAGGGATTACTGCATAGCTGCAGCATCCACTTGTGCCTCAAGAATGTCATAACTTAGAGGAGAAAACATTCACTGGGTATCATTCTGAAAAAAAAAAAAAAAAAAAACCTCTCCTTAAGCAAGGTGCATGGATGCGAGTTTCTTATCTTAGTGATGAAGAACAGGGAATCTCGACTAAGTTCTTCATTTGTACATGGAAGAATGGCAAACAGGAGGAGTGACACGGTGAGAGATTTTGTAAATGGAAAATGTTTGAGACTGATTGTTATCTGTAATTTATCAACTAGTTCAGAGTTACCCCATTATATGTGCATGCACAATCTAATGAGATCCAACTGAAAGATGAACCATTTGACATTGGCAAAGGGTATCGAATTGACAGTGTGTTTATTATTAGCCTGTTGATACTATTGCATTCATTATACCAAACAAAATATTCTAATTAAAAAAACGTTATTATTCATTTGGTTGAATTTTGCAACATTTCCAGTCTATTTAAAAATAGGAATATATTATAGTTGCAAAGGCAGAACCTTGATGCATCATACAGTGACCATACTAGAGTGATTTCATCTGTACATAATGTGGTCCTCCGTGATTTCCATTTTAATTATTTGGGTCACTTGGGTCACTGAGACTGAAATGTGGCTATGACAGGCGCACTAATGACATTACTGAAATATATGCACCGGTATTATACATCAATAGATAATGTTAAGTTACAATTTGTTGTTCTTAGCAAAGCGATACATAAAAATCAATTGTGAAACATGGAGCTATCAATACAAATGTAGAATGTTGACATTAACATATGGGTTTGCCTTTTCGTGCCTCAAGGTGCTGTTTTGCCTTGGAACTGATGTCAGAGAAGATTCATTTGGATCTACTGACCTCTAAAGTCATAAAGTGGAATTGCAATCATAAACAACTACAGGCTGTATAATAATAAATCAATAAAAATGTCAAATTGGAGGCACAAGTTTGGTTGTATTGACATAATATATTATAAGCGTACGTTGCAGTTGACGGTTGTAAATTAACTTTAGTAATTACGTCAAGTTGATATCTTGTAGCTCAGATTTGGATGTGTGTGCATTTTTCAACTCTTGACACCAAACCAATCACATGTTTAGTAGTGACACAATTTCACCTAAAGATTTACAAAAGGCGTTGAAAGGTGGTGAACAGCGGTATGTAGTAGTTCACATAGAGATAGGTTCAGTCAATCCCCCATTTGCAATAGCTCTGAATGACTGATGCTAAGACCAGTGTAAAGTCAGCCTCTCACCCAAAGTCAGAGATAGAAGCAAAGAAAAGGATTGGATACGACAGAAATGGAAATTATGCTTTAATTTTTTTTTCTCCCCCCCCCCCAATAAAAGTCAGCGATTAATTTTATTGACTGTCAGCCAAAGGTCAGACTTGGAATGCTATGCCTGATTTCCTGAAAATTAAGAGACAATTTACGAGAAGAGCAAACCAAGAGCTCACAATGGAGCCAATAAAGAACTGAGATTTTGCTGCAATATCCACAGTGATGGAAAAATGGATGAATTCTGTCAAGGATGAGAACCAGAGATTCATAAAATATGACATTACAACTGCCATTTGAATAAAAACCAATTCAAATCTTCATGTCCAAAGAATGACACAAAGAGCTTAAAGAACCAAATTTGGAACAACACAACATTTGAAATGGATAACATTTCTTCATAAACGTAATATTTTTTTTGACTAACCTAGAAAATTCTTTTACGAATGATGTCATTCTGACAAGTATAATGATGATGATTTTGGTTTTCTTCCTCCTATTTATTTCCATTACATATTAAAAGATGTGTTCAAGATTGAAGATGGAGAAGCATTATATCGCCGAAAAAGATGGCATATTGCCCTCACCTACAGTACGTTACCATTTTCTTTCTGATTCTGGACGTAAGTTACATATGCCTGGCCATCTAATACATTGGCTCTCATTTGCCGTACTTCATTTGGTCCCTGAAAATTCCGGCTTTTGCCACGAATGGAGCCAGTAAGTCTCTGCAAAGTATTGTAATGGCAGCACAATAACTGCATTTATTTTCTTAGTACAATATTTTGATATATCATTTGATGAACAGTATTACTGTCAATGGTTGGGCTCTGGATTGAAGATATGGGTAAAAAACTACTAACACTTTGTATTTGAGCCAAGATCTGTAGTAATGAAGAGAACGTGGATGTCAGGGCCTTAACTCATGCGCTTACTTGCTGTCTCCAAGGTAACAATTATGACTGGCCCCTAATGGAGGAGCAGCACACTTTTACTTTCAGGCTGTAGAAAATCATCTGTCATGCTAACCTTTTATATTTGGAACAGCTTCCCATTTTCAATGCAAGTTTTAATCAGCATTATTCAAATTTTCCCTGCTAGTAGGACAAATGAAAATGAACACAATTTTCAAAACATGTTTATGTTGCTTGTGTTTCATGTAAATATATATATAAATTGCAGAAATATTTTCATAAGCAATTCATCCGGTGCATATTGCAGAACGGATTTTCTTTCCTCCTCGACATTCTTGGGTTTCCATCGATTGCAGCATGAAAATCAAATTGCAGACACTTGAAATTTGCTTATGCATAGTCCATTATCATGAATAGATCCAATTTCATTTGTTCTCTTAAGCCTCGTTCAAAAAGGATTAACATTACCGGAGAGGTAGAGAATGACATTTTCACTGCGCTTCTATATAATTTATCTCATTGTTCCGGACACAGTTTTTAACCATGTGGAAATAACACGTTACGGTCTGTCATACACTTGGGCAGTCAACGGCTCTGAGAGAGGCTTAGACAGAGACAGAGATTCTCCATCTGATTCACGCCACACTTGACATAAAATAATATATCAATTCAGTAATCAATTATTATATGTTTTTATTACTTTCAATCAGAATAAATCATAGATCAAATTGCAGGGGGGAAAAAAAGGTTACATAATTGCCTCCATAAAAAATGAAACGCATCATAAAATTTGTTTCCGACTCAAGGGAAGATCTCAGGAGGGAATTACGTTGTCTTCATTAAGTTTTGAAGCATTAATTTGGCGGTGATTTATTCTTGCCTGGTTATTATGGTTGAGTGACATGACAGTAGATTGCACCTTGGACATAAGGACCCACAAAATCTCACAATCAAGCAAATAACAAAATCCCATGATAATATACATTAAACCTTTTTGATTAGTGATTTTCATCTGTTGCACCACCTTGAGGCGGAAAATAGAACAACCGCCGACATTCTTTGGAGTTTTGCATTTATTCTTGTATTTCTTAAAGGTAGTTTGAAGGCTTGATCTGCTGCAGGTAAATAAGTTTCTTCTTACTCCATGTCAAGGATTATCAGCGGCAGTAAGTGGTAATGAAAGGACCCATTTGATTGGCGGGGAAACAAGATGGCAGTGTTCAAGGACTTGCCTGTATATTCCTGATATACTGTAAGCCGTAGATGAACCATGATAATTATCGACAGTAAAAAGAGAGATGTCTCAGGAGGTAGAATGGCCTTTTTGAATTGGAGGGTTACCAGTTAGATCTTGCACTTCCCTAGTGATCATGTTGAGCGTCCTTGAGCTCAATGAGCCGCTACGTGCTCCTGATGGTGCAGTTGGCATCTTGCATGGTAGCCTGTGCCATCAGTGTGTGACTGAATGGTCATTGAGATGGATGTAAATATAGTAGACTCTGCAAAGTCATTCAAAAGGAAGCCAAAAAACACTGGTCTGGAAAACCTGTTGAAGCATAACTTCTACAAACAAGCAAATGTCTTAAGTTGAAAAGGGTTCAGAGTAAAGAATTGAAACTCTGCAGAATGAGAGAAATCATTCCGAATGACCTGCAAACACAGACACTCAAGTTACGACTAGTGAATGAAAATATAAATTAGACTCAGTTAGTGTTACATACAGAAAATCCAATAAACACAATACAGTATATACAAGTACCGTATTTTCCGCACTATAAGGCGCACCGGATTATAAAGCGCACCTTCAATGAATGGCCCATTTTAAAACTTTGTCCATATATAAGGCGCACCGGATTATAAAGCGCATAGAATAAATAACTCAACCTTGCTCAAACGTTAATGCAATCACAATATAGTAACACTTGAAATAGTGAAAACAATAAGAATATATCAGTAACTCAACGTTGCTCAAACATTAATATCACACGACACACAAAATAAACACGTAAAGCTTACTTTAATAAATTAGTCCTCATCCACGAATCCATATTGGTCCATATATAAGGCGCACTGTCGGCTTTTGAGAAAAGGTTTTTAGGTGCGCCTTATAGTGCGGAAAATACGGTAAGTTTCTTTCCAGTCAGCGATGTCATTGGATCAGTAGAGAGTATTTGCAATTCCAGAAGTAGAACGTGTGCATCCACCTAAAAAGCTGAGGGGAAAATAATTTATTCAAACTTGAGATTTGCCTGTCTGATAGCTATCACCCCTAAAGGTTGTAGAAAAAAAAGTTGAAGCAATGTTTTATTGAGTATATATGTGCAAGTTTGCCGTCTCTAGTGTGTCGCTGACTGTCAGAACGGCTTGCACAAATCCATACATCACAGTAGGATATGATGATGGCTGCAAGCGCAGAGAGAAGGAACGCCGACTGTGTCTAAAATGAGAGAGGCAAAGTGCTGCTGTCACAAATTTAAAAGACAAATTGTCAGTGGCTTAGCGGGAGCCCCATAAGCCTGTTAAACAAAACAACAACGTGCTTGACATGATGAGCTATATGGCTAACAACTGAGAGAGCAGATATGATGTCTATCATCTGCAGGGCTTTGTATGAGTTGTCTTAAAAAACACATCAGTTGAAACGGTAATCTGCTGATCTCACCTTCTGTCTTTACACAGAGTGTGTGGACTGTGACAGAACTAAAGTCTCACAGTTAATTTGGGGTAATTAATTTTAATTAGCAAGCAGATAGGAGCAGTTTGTTCAGCAGATGGGAGCGTCACTCCTCGATCCTGACTGACTCTGGAACGTCCCTCGTCATCACCTCCTCCTCCTCCTTCTTCTCCTCCTCCTCCTCCTCTAGGGGTATACCCCACTATCAATCTGCTGGGTCACAGGGCCCTGCTCAGGCCTCATCATTCATCAGACTTGCGTGAAACGTAACACGCCATCGTTACACTTAAGAGATTACTCCTCTTAGATGAGAAGATGTAATCAACCCCTGACAGCTGCTAAAAAAGGCAAACAGTAGGTTCTTAAATCTTCATTAGTCAACTGTTAATGAGGTTTGTTTTATACACGTGCACACACACAAACACACTCACACACACGCATGCATTAACCCAAGTATGCACGCAACGCAAGTATGAACTGATTAGCTTATTTCTGCCTAGTTTGGCCCGGTTTAACTTGGCTTAAGCAAGTCTTGGAAAGACTGAGAAAATGTTTCCCCAGAGAAAGGTAAGGTGATATCAAAAAGCCATGATCAAGATTTGTTTGGGTGCTGGGACTAACCATAAGGAAAATAATGAGGTCAGGTCACACATTGGGACAGTTGAATGTTACAACGACTAATATTATTATCACTGTTAAAAATTGTGACCCTACTGTGAATTCCTAGATTGAAACCCTAACCCTACTTTGTAATCCTACTATGAAACCCTAAACCTGTTTGCAAGCCCTAACCCTACTTTGAAACATTAACCCCAATTTGAAACACTAACCCTTTTTGACATTTTATTGTAGCTTGGCTTGCTACATTATCCACATAGTTTGCTTAATACTGGGTTTACATAATGCTGGCGTTCTACGGAATCCTTGGAGCTCTAAAAAAGTTCATTCATTGGCATTGCATCGTGAAAAAAGAGCAAGACATAACACTTAAAATTGGCCAATCATTTGTTCAAGTAACATGAACATGTGTGGACTAATAATAAGTGTAGATTTTTAATAAAAAAAAAAAAAAGAAGTAATTCACCGAAATGTGACTTATGAGGTTTTGTCGCTAGGTTTTGAGCTATAGTATATACGAACGTATGCACTCATATGGTTAAGCTTGATGGCATCTATTAGACACACACACGCACACACACACACACACACACACATACACACACGCTCACGCGCTGGCACCTCAGCCGTGGTAATGGCACCTATTGATTTCTTTTGCCCCCTCCACCAGTCAAGCATGTAGAGTTTGGATGCTGGGTAATGAAATTACCTTCACTCTGGAGGATGTCAGGAAAATGTTACAGCTGGAGAAAGGCTCCTGAGTGAGCATGTGTGGTAAACACAGCACCTGCTTGCTTCTCAACCAACTACAGAGCGTCCTGTCTCAATCAACACGTCTTCCCACCAGAGCAGTAATTCATTCATTATTCATCCAATTAGAAGCACTAAATGATGGAAATGACCTTCGTCCAAGTGAGTTGGATCCCATTTGGACACTGTCAGACACTATTAGACATTCAGGAGAGTGGGTGCCCGAGAGGTTCAACTGTTCGAGTTCAACCCTGCCAGATAGACTGTGACGTAGATTATGAATACAGCAGGGGATTTGTTGGCGGGATTGTGTGTGGACATTAAATGCAATCAGTAGGGAGACACAAAGAGATGACATGGAAGTATGAAGTTCTTTGTAGTTGGACGGACGGACCAACCGATGGACCGACGGACGGACGGACCGACGTAGTGGGTAGGTAGGTAGATATTGATCCCCAGGGGGAAATTCATGACAAATGCACAATACAGTGTGTAATGTCTTCTGAAAGATGTCTCTGATTTTAAACAATATTCTTCCAGCAATCACATTGATATTTTACATGAATACTTGATTTCTCCACCCCACTCACTCAAGTAGCACTGTCTTAATTTGGACTTTTTCAAAGATATTGATAATTAAAAAAAAACAAAAAAAAACCCCTTGTGGTGTAAAACAAGATTTTGTCTTCATTTCAGTTCAGGTCAGCAGTAGTCAATTGCTTTACTATGGCACCTATTATTTACAAACATTCCGAAAAGGTATCGGCATTAATGATAAGAAATTTGGTATTCATGATTTACGATGTGTGCTACGTCACTAATGTGAAAGTCCAGTGCCAGGCCTCACTGACGAAACAACAAAACCATCAAGACTCATTTGCGCTGAAGTCACACAGCACGGATCTTCATTTTCCATTGGAGGGGGGCGTCTCCATGTACATTTAACAGCCAGTTCATTATGAATCTGTGAGATATGCATGTATGTGCCCAGTGAATGACTTGCCAGCCTGGTTTATTGGGAGAGAAAGGACCTGGAATGGGAAGCCATTTTCCGCGATTGAAATAACACTCAGGCAAATTACTCTTTGAACTTGACTACAGGCTACACAGACTCATCACCGAGTCATTGCAGGCAGAATGGCAGAGTAGCAATAAAGCAACGTCTCACACAGCCGACAGCTCATGCATATCAATGAGGAGCAGACACAATCAGGGTGACGGTGTCTTAAACAATGAGGAAGGGAAGGAAGTCTTAATATGACTCTGTCATTTGTCTTCTCGGCTCCTCACACATGTACACATACAGTATAATTAAAAGTACGGGAACATTGTTGCCTGAACGTAAAGGTCGTCAGGCCACAGTCTATAATGATGCCCATGATGCTGAGGGGTTCAATTACAGTTGTTGAAGCAAATTAGGTGCCATTAGTTCCCCAACAGAGCCTATCCCAGCTGACTTTGGGCAAGAAGCTTGGTACACCCTGAACTGGGTCGCCAGGCAATTGCAGACCACACTTTTCAAAACACCGCATTATCACTATGTCAAATAAATAGTATGTGGATGTCCTGCTTGTATTTGTTGTGAATAATGGTATGGTGTGATGAATTCTGCTTCTCAATTGCTTACCACTGAGGAAATTAAGTTAACCTTAGCCAACTGAAATCAGTGACCATTCTGTATTAAAAGCAGCTGGAATCTTTTTATATTTGATTACATATTGTATTTGTCAGCACCCATTAAAAAGGAGTGATTGCAAACACACTTCCAGTGGAATGTGATGGTCTCAGTCTGTGTTGGATGTTGTTGGCTGCAAAAAGACACACAGATGATGATTATAAATTATCTCCTTGTGTTATTTTTCCAAGCTGCTGACCTTGATTCAGGACAGATGAACGCGATAAACTAATATCTTTATCAACCTGCATGCAGAAATACAGTTGGGCCGGTGCATCCCAGCATGCCTCAGTTTATATCTTGCCATCCAAAACCAACTGATTCTGCACATAGTCAGCAAAAACTCCAGCACAGTTTGACATTTGGCTTAGGGAGAAAAGATATTGGATTTATAATTGAATTAGTGTGGAGGAGAAAGTTTCAGGAAATTATTTTGCGAACACATTGAGCGATACTGGTTTTTCATTTAAGAAAAATGTCTGTGCGTGTGGATGCCATCTGTGGTTAATCATTAAACTGTCTCTTGAAAAGAGCTAGATTATGCCCCTCCCAAACCTCCTAAAAAAACACTTGATCATGTCTTTGTTGATGACGTTAAAAACATAGTTGCGAATACAAATATACATTAGTTCTTATTTTTGATCAATTTTAACATAATAGCAATTTGCATTGAGCAAAGGTGAAAATTAGTTCCTCATTTACATTTGAATAAAAACCATCAAATTCATTTAATAAGCTTGACATAATTCATGAATGTACTCACACCAGGCAAAATACAAATCACTATTACTGCATCAATGTATTTACGTTTTCGTTTCATTCGAAATAGCAGACCCTGAAAGTGCACCACGCATGCCACTGATGACCTGGACCATTTCCTAACGGCTTCATTTAGTTCCAGGCATGGTGTCTGGCTGGGTGCCTTAACCTGGCGGGGCCCTTTGTGGCTGCCAAGCACTGCAGCACCAGCCTTATTATTCCCCTCCTGCTTTGACTGTGTAATTTGATCAAGTTATTCATAACATTTCAGCTGATGCCTTTCCCCAGAGTTAGCGTGACATTGGTATTTGCAGAAGATAAATGCATTATAGGATGGCCCACTGCTAGGAAATTGAGCATTAATATTTGCTCTTGATGTGATGTATATAAACAGACAGATTTGCAGCCTCTTGGCTCTTCTATTGGCAACCCTTGGGGGAAGATTGCTGAATATTTGTCAAAAGAAGAAAGATGGGATAATAATAATAAAAATCATTCATGTTGGGATGTTTATCTGCTGGGAAGGAAGCCTGCTGCTCTCTTGTCTCGGCAGTTGGTTTGGTGGCCAGGTAGCTGGCGGCTATCGTTGGCACATCAGTCATCGCATCGGGTTAATTTCCCTCAGAAAGCATGCTCATGCAGGCGGAAGGAGCGAAAGAGAAGAACTGGCCATTGGGACCATCCGGACAATAGAATAATCGATGAAACCATTTTTACCAGAACAGCAAAAAAAACCTAAAGAGCGCTGAAGATATTCCTTGCCGCTTTCACGGCTCCCAAACTCTGTGTGAATCCCCTCAAATGCAGCAATGAAAGCCAAAATATGTCATCTATACATAACCGCCCTCCCACTGGTCTATGAAAAAAACAAACCATTCAGTCCTTGGGGCCAGCACAGCAGTGTTGCCCTCTGAAAAATAAACTTATCATTTAACACAGCTTCCTGTAATGAAATCTCTCCGAAATGTCACAGCATCTCTCGGCCTTGCTGTGGAAATACGTAAAGATATTTTTACAGTGGAAATGTATTGCTGCTATCAAATTATTCAACCCCAGTTGCAAAACTTACACAACATCTCTGCATGCCATTAGTAAAGTATTCATAGTATTAATTGTGTGGAGCTAGTAAAATAATATCTACTCTATTTCACAGGTGTCAAACTCAAGGCCCGGGGGCCAGATACGGCCCGCCACATCATTTTATGAGGCCCGTGAAGACAAATCGTGCATTAAATTTGTGTGTCATTACTAGAATTGCAAATTGTCTTCACTTTTAATAATATCTTTTTTTTTTAAATATTTGACCAATTTTTACTCGTCTGATTTGAAAACGAGTTATTTGTCAGTTTGTTTTGTAGCTTTTACTGTATGTAATATGAGGTGCTCATACATTTATTTGGGTTGACAGTCACAATGGCCCTCCGAAAGAAGCTATGACTACAATGCGGCCCGTGAAAAAAAATTAGTTTGACACCCCTGGTCTATACTGTAGGCAAAATCTTGTTTTCTTTGTCTCGTTTTCTTGCTTTAAAATCATGTTCGTCCCATTCTCCCATTGAAAAACAAATCTAGGTAAAACACAATAATCAGTCATATGTTAACGGAATGACTAACTTTGTTGTTCGAATTATATTTTTTTCCCTACATGTTCACTTCTCTCAGGCCGCGGCCTTCAGTCGTTTAATAGGTTAGTTATTGTCCTAAGCTCAACACTGGTAGTTTTTTTCTATAATGATGGAATAGTGATAAAAACAAGCTCCATGGTGGAGGTGACGAACTTAGTAAAGTATCCACCAATTTTTACTCGTATGTTTTGAAAACGAGTTATTTGTCAGTTTGTTTTGTAGCTTTTACTGTATATAATATGAGGTGCTCATACATTTATTTGGATTGACAGTCATAATGGCCCTCCGAAAGAAGCTATGACTACAATGCGGCCCGCGAAGAAAATGAGTTTGACACCCCTGCTCTATTTGGTACATTTCTAGCTGCTGTTTGGAAATATACAACTTGTGTGCACCCAGCATAATGTTTTCCAAATAATTTGAATTCAAAAGAACTATTACACGCACATTTACCATACAAATTCTTGGAAATGTCACACGCTAATCTTTTACCGTAATAAAAATCTATAATGGGAGTGATGGACAGTTGTGGCCTATTTGATCATGAAATACCACAGGTTTCCACAGTTGAAGGCCACATGAAGAGAGCAGCAAGACAGGAGGAACAAGGGCAGCTCTTGGTAGGTAGTTGATGTAATTTGTAAGTAGGAAGACTGTCAATTAAGATATGAAGAAACATTCCAAAGTGTTGCACCTACAATCACAAAGAGCCAGATGAACCATCAAAAAGTAAGCGCGGGTTGAATTGGATGTTATGGTGCTTGTCAAAGCACGTAAGTACTACACTCACTACGCTTCAGGGGTCTTACAGCAGTGTGCTCTTCCTGATTGGTGACAATATAAATTTGAATTACCGGGAGCTGACCAGCAGGACTTGAGGTAATTGGCACGTGGCAATGCTTTCAAACACTCTCCTCTGTTAAATTGAACACTGATGTAACCTGACACTGACTTTTGCCATGAGGCTAGAGATGCTACGCCGTCTTCAGCTATCACCACTAATGGTTGTGTTGCTCATTAATGTGACAGATATACCCATAAATGCAGCGTGAGGTCTTAGGCTCCATGTTTCCCTCATTACACAGCCTGGGTCTTTGAAAATGTGTAACATCTCATGGGCGAAGCCAAGCATTGTCAAAGGGTCATTACATCCCATCAGATGCCGGCTGCATATCTAACACTCCTCTAATGTGTCCCACTCGACCTCTAACGTTGTTTGGATGAGTGCCCATAAACCACAAGCTGGGGTCAAGGAGGTTCAAACCGACTGTCAGAGATACCAGGCAGAGGAGACACTTTCTCAATGTGAAATATTTGCAACATTACAGGCAAGCATAATTTGGAGGATTTCAACTGAAGTCCTAAATGCACAGATTCGGTGATTCGGTGTTATCAAGTTATCAACTCCCGTTGTAATTCAACATGATACAATTGTAGTTTCATAATATCAGTGGAAGAGCATTTGGAAGAAAAAAACAGAATATTGAGACAGTAATTCATGAAATTTCCTAAATAAAATTACAATAAAAAATGACTTTAGACTCATTGATCTTCTTATTTAGCAACTTAGAAGACAAGACTGTTTTCAATCATTTTAACAAAAACGAGCAGTCATGCTTAAACACAGTGATATTGAGAAAATATACCTGTTAAAGAAATCAGAAAATCATACAGCTGTGACTTCACTCGTCTTCCAAGGGAAATTCTTTCTGAAATGAGTTTTACGTTCTTTTGAAGAAATCACGAAACCCAGAAACACTTTTGACCGCAGAGCTCCTTTAGGGCTCGTTGCTGAGAGAGGTCGGAGTGTTTGGGTGGGCTAATGAATGAGCTCATGAGCTTGTTGTCGGGTTCCAGCAACACCTCATAAACCAAGTTCCCACATCCTTTTGGTCTTGGCCAGCTTTGTTCTCTACCTGGTCGACTATGAACCCTGAGTCTGCTCCATTTCTGTTTCCATATGAGCACTGAAGGTTTGCGGGATTATTCATTCCATTGTCTCTGTATCAGGATGAAAATAAAATTACTTTTTTTTTCTTAGTCACTTCAAAGCAGAAACAAGGGTGACAATTGGTCCGTTATTTAGTGAATACAAATGGAGTAGCTAGTTAAATACCTGGATAGTTACAAATTATTACAGTCTAATTCACAGGTGTCAAACTCAAGGCCCGGGGGCTAGATACGGCCCGCCACATCATTTGATGTGGCCCGCGAAGACAAATTGTGCATCAAAGTCGTGTGTCATTACTAGAATTGCAAATTGTCTTCACTTTTAATATTTTTTTATTTTTATATTTGACCAGTTTTTACTTGTCTGATTTGAAAACGAGTTATTTGTCAGTTTGTTTTGTAGCTTTTACTGTATATAATATGAGGTGCTCATACATTTATTTGGGTTGACAGTCATAATGGCCCTCCGAAAGAAGCTATGACTACAATGCGGCCTGCGAAATAAAAGAGTTTGACACCCCTGGTCTAATTTGTTGAGTATGTACAAAAACATTTTTGGATGATCAATGGAAACAAAAATCAGAGGTAAAGGTGGTAGAGGCTGCCATATTCAAGCATGGATTTTGCACTCATGGGTTTCACCGAACACAATACTGAGTCACAATAAGAAATCTCTTGCTATCTAGAAATGGGTGAAGCCAGCAAAAAAAAAATACTCATATACTAAACTGGATGTATCTGCCCATCTAGAGTAATATGGACTTGAAGACTTGTCTCGGCACTAAGTGCTCCGGAAGAGACCAGTTACGAATGCATTGAACTGACGTTGATGCAAATAAATGTAGAGTTCAAATGAGTTTTGTCATGGATGATAAGTTATGACTCCATCTTGTGATTAGCTCCAAGTGCAGGCGCGCTAGCTATTTAGAAATGCAAAATCAGCAATTGCACTCTGTCTCAGATTTGATCAATTATATTGTGCATATTAAATTTATTTTCTTACCATATATTTCTCTATGAATGCGCAAAATACATTACACGGCGATATTACCTATTTGGCAGATGCAATCCTGCATGTGCCAGGTAAATAGATCAGCTTCCATATCTGTTTGCATGAGCAATCAATTTTGCAACTTATTAAATCAATTCCTCAATAGGATGGCTGTGAAATTTCACTTGACCTCACTCTCAAACAAGACTGAACATACAGAATTTGTCAGTATACCTCCAGTTTTAAAAGCAGTAAAAGTGCTCCATCTCGAATTTGGTGTCGGTCCACAGTTAGACTCTGGATTGCCTAATCTGAATAAATGTCATCGGGCAAGATCAAAATGGCAGAATTACTGATTTATACATCATTTTATCAAACCCGGTAAAAATGCAAGTTTATTTGTGTGAATTAATATTTGATTGTTGCTGGTGTGCTTGGAATGTGCAGAATCATCATCTTTGACTGAAAATATAACAGTGTGTGGAGATAAATATGCTGTGGACCTCATTAGGGCTAAGAGCATTACCATAAATCACACAGATGAGGTAGGTTGTTATCTATCCATTGCCATTTACTCAAACAGTATCAACACAGCGGGGTAAATTTTCTATTAGATTGTGGAGAGCCTGTGTCATTGTATTGTGTTTGTGTGAAAATCTTTGTGCATGTGCAGAAATATGTTTTAAATATAAAGGTTTGTCAGCACTAAAGACAAGAGATGAAGGTCAAACCGCCAGGCTCAAAGTATTCATTTTCTGCACAGTATTCAAACTGGATTTCATTCTGACAGTGCGTCTGGAAGGTAGAGATGAGAAGTTCAAGGTAAAACTAATCAAACTGGATAGTATACGCAATTCCAATAAAGTTAGGGTGTTGAAGTAAAACGTAAAGATAAAAACTGAATATAATGAAATGACTTATTCAGTTGAAGACACAAAATTTTGAATGTTCAAATTAATGTATCTTTATTTATTTATTTGCAAATCTGCACTCATTTTAAATTTTCAGCCCATGAAAACTGCGAGGGCAGGGTAACCGCTTTCTTATATTACATTTCCTTTTAAAAGCATAAATGCCAGACAGAAAAAAATATATACCGCTAGTATTGAGTGATAGTACAATGTAAAACACATTTTTACATTTTAATAGACTATTCAATTTAGTAAGGTTGCTATATAATTTGTATGTCAGCGTTGCAGACACCCACACATGGTTTGCTTGCATAAATATGAATTTACTTGTACTGAACCTTTCCTTTAGTCATGTCTCATAAGTATATCAAATTGATGATCCAAGGTGTGAAGCCGTGTCAAAAACAGAGCGAGGTTCGACACCATCCTAGTATGTCATCTCCCAGGAGATGTCAGCTTGGTTCTCTGCTTCGCAGTCTTCATTTTCACGGATAAATAATTCCTTTGACATGCAAAACATGGATGTTATCAGATATGACATGTGGAACTTTATAAACTACAGAGGCAATAATACTTTTTCAAACATAGCCCTGAATATATAATCTAATCTGATACAATCTAATACAATCTGATAAAATATATAGTATAATATAAGATATATATAGAGGGTTAGATATACATCTAAAAAAGTTTATTGAACTATCCGTTAATTTATTATTGCCAAGACTGCACCTGAAGAATTGAAGAAAGACTTTAATTCTACCGTAATATCCATTTTTTTTTTCTGTGGTAGTATTAAAAAAAGAGCCATCAACATATAGCAAGCCATAACATCTTAAAGCAAGAAGCTGAGCTGCACTGCGTTTGTTTTGTTGTTGTTTTATTTCTTCTATCAATCAAAGAACATTCAGTTTATGTCGTTTGAGCATGTTGAGCCTTTTATTTTAATAACGTCCCATGTGGATGTGTAAAAAAAAAAATCGGACAAAAATTGCCTGTTCTCATTCAAGTCTGCAAGAGCCACAGAGGAATACATATGCTACAATACTAAACCTCTCCACATGTATGAAGTGCTGCACTCGACAAAGAAAACCTTTTGCATTTTGACATCTGTTGCATGTTGCACTCAGCAAAAGGGTGCTTCCATATTACCTAAAAAATTATGTGCTGAATTGCTGTCATAATTTGAATGACAAGTTCAGCTAAACATCTGGAATTGTAATTTGCAGTGTATTCTGATTTGCCTTATTACTTAGCCCACAGATTGTATACAGAAAATATCGAGTGCCATTAGAAGATTGTAATTTAAAAGTGACATCTGTCACTCATGTTTCACACAGCAGTTAAATGAATCAGTGCCAGTGACTAAAAAGGCCTGCATGGATAGACACTGCCAACTTTACAGAGAAAACGTGAAGCATATCAACTGCAGTGTTAGGAACACATGAGCTGTATAATTTCGGCATGATTATTTCTTGATTATTTCCATTTCATTTCTTCCACCACCTGTCACAACGACTTTATTTGGATTTGAATGCTGGTGCTGTGAAGACAATAATAAAGTCAACCAACAAGACTTATTGTTGCTGTTTTCCGAAAACATTTGGGATTGAAATCAAAAGATAATTATGATGTGTATGTAAGAGAATATGCACAAAGGGGATTGCCAATAAAGAGATGGCTCTTTGGAGATGCATCCCTTTTATTAACATTTTGACAAACAAGTTATCCATACATATTTGCAAGTATATGCAAGTATATGCAAAATGTTATACATGACTTTTTCCGGACTATAAAATGCTACGTTTTGCACAAGCCTATGGATTTTTTATGATTTGTGCATATTCACTTCTATACGTATGGTTAATCATTAGAACACTTGAGGCTTATAGTACAGTGCCACTTATACGAAACAGGATTTTTCCCCAATTTTCGCTGGTGCGGCTTATATTCGGGTACGGCTTGTAGTCCAGAAATGTTGGTACTATCTTCATGAACGCATATTTTGACAATTTATTCTCATTATAGCAGGTGACACAGTGACGCACTGGTTAGCAAGTCCACCTCAGTTTGGAGGTGGTGGGTTCGATTTAGGCTCCGGCCTCCCTATGTGGAGTTTGCATGTTCTCCCCGTGTCTGTGTGGGTTTTCTTCGGGTACTTCGGTTTCCTCCCATATCCCAAAAACATGCATGGTTGCCCCATTGAGCACTCCAAACTGCCTGTAAGTGTGAGTGCGAGCCAATAGTTGTTGCGATTGGCTGGCAACCAGTTCAGGGTATCCCCCACCTAATGCCTGGTGACTGCTACAATAGGCTCCAGCATGCTCGCGACCCCCGTGGGGACAAATGGTATGTAAAATGAATGGATGGATGGAAATCAAAGCATAGTGGTGGATACAAACGGTTCCATGGACGACACAAAAGAAATATTTAGGTCCTCTCCATTATTAGGTAATATACAATCATTATGTGGACATGTGTGTGAATAGGTGAAGATGTTGGCTTAGAATATTGCTGGGGTCCCTAAACACCCATGTTTGGTACTGGACTGCAGTTAAATTGCAAAAAAAATAAAATAAATTGTAGCAGAGCATACACCAATTTGAAATATATGACACAAGCCAGCCCTACACTCGTTGACAAATGTTTGTCGGTCCACAATAAATTTGTAGCTACTACTAAAAACGTTGGGCACTACTGAGATAGTTTACTACATGTGACTAATAAACTATCCTTAGCTTAAAATTAAACACGGTGTCTGTCCCCTGTTCCTAACACTGTATTTGGGAAATATGAACCTCTCCTGGCAATGATACTCCATTTTCTCAGTTAGGCATTCTTCAATGGGACCATGTGCAAGAAACACAAATACACATACTAATGAAGTGGCCTCATACGCACATTTACCACCAGACACTGTGTCATGCCGCACACCAGGCATCCCGAAGTGGCCTCTGTCATCCGTGACTGACAGAATGACAAGAGTAAACTGGTGGCTCACAGCTGGGTACCTCCAGAACCACACCTGGGTTCCTCCAGCTGCCAATCCCAACCAAGCCAAGCGAGGATGAGCCAGGCAGATGAGCAAGCAGCCCCAACATAGTGAGCCACTGATCAAGAGAGATCCTTAGAAGGATGATGCTGAAAATGAATATGGGACTGACAGCATAAGACAGTTGTAATGTCAAACCAAAGGGGACGATTGAGAGGCAAAGACACGCAGCAACAGATCCGGAGAATGAAAACGCAGTCAAGTGAAAAGTTTGTCGGAAGAGGGAATTTAATCAAAAGCCACAGAGCTTGTTTGATTAGAGGAATTCTTAGCGAATCTAGTCTGTAAACAGTAATGATTTATTACCTTGAACTGCTGTAAAGCAGCAGCTTTCACAAGGTAAAAAAAAAATCATTAGTTCCATTATCTGCAAAGTCAAGTAAATATAAATGTGCGTTCACCATTTTCTCAGAGGCTATTTAAGCTAATTGGCGACATTTAAAAACATAGTGAAGTATTACGAGTTTTTAGTATTCAAATGGAAAATAGTGTGTGCATGTGAGAATACTGTAAGTCCACTCAATAGAGTGGTTTTCAAACTGGGGCGCGTGCCCCGTAAGGGGGCCGGCGTTGTGACGGGAGGTGGCGCAAACTACATGCAAACCGCGTGCTGAGCGATCAAAACCATTTCATCTGCAAAAGTTGAACGCTGTATAAAGCCTACGTTTGAGTCTGACAGAAGATGAAATCAGAGTAAACCCACTGCTGCTAAAACAAAAACATGTCTCAATAATTCTGTACAAGCAGGGACAAATATTTAACTGAGTCACCTTGTTGAAAATGAAAGTTGGCTCAAAAGTACGTAAGTTTTGGGTGACTTGGGTGACCATCAGCAGCTGCATGTGCGATGATGTGATGAGCCCTGACCCTTCGGACTCAGATGCCGCGAATCAGACCACCTCATTGCACATCTCTCTCTGTCTCCCTCTCTCTCTCTCTCTTTCTCACTCTCTCGCTCCCTCTCGTCGTTGTTGTGCCCCAGCTGGGAGTGGAGCCACCCAGACACAGCTCACTGAAGCAAGGAGCAAACTAGCACCTGCTCCTGGTCTGGCTGAAAGTATCGCAAGCACGCACACAAATTTCCTGCTCTCATGAAACGACCTTCAACCATCTTTTTCTTTCATCCTCTCTTTTACTTTCATCTTCATGCTGATGATTGCCCGAGAGTTTAATCCTCACGACAGCAAAATATTAGCAATACTATTCCCAGTTCTATATTTTTATAGGTTCAAAAATGTGGCTCCTTGGGAAATAACTGTATGTATACTAAGAACACGCTGAAGTAGGGGATTATATATTTGGAGTCAAATTATGCCCTTCGGTATGTACTGCATCAGGGGTGTTCTTTACCTTTTGCCACTTCAACAAAATAACACAGCTGTGAGTCGATCGAGTTTTGTGTGATAGGTATACTTAATGGCATTGACATTTATTTTATGACTTCCTTTCATGACTAAATTGGATATATAAATGTCACTCAGGGCACATTTCTTAAAGACATTAAATCTGGCAGCAAAGTTATGCTCAAGAGTGAGTAGTAGGTCACCTTAGCTTGTGTGTTCTCAAGATTTTTCAGACAGAAAACTGGTCAGCTTTATTTTTAATGCGTCAACATCAGTATTCCACATTTGCCTTGAATTTTGCAAATCGAGTTGCTACTCAGCTATCAGCTATTGTCCTCCTGTCCGTCCTCATTTTCTGAACAAATATGCTTTGTGACTCCAGTTCTTCCTATTTATCAGAGTGTAGGACTAAGGTAAGCTTTATACCATGATATTTAGTGTTTGTTAAGTTATTCTGAGAGGGATTCCTAAAGCACTCCAAATCTCAGGTAATAAAATACATTAAAATCAGTTTTGTCATATGTCGAAGTTTACACCGTCCACTGATGCCATCCCGTAAAATTGATTGAGTGGAGATTAAACTGGAGCCAACAACCATGGTGTCACTACATCTGCTAGTTCTTCCCTGTGTGGTTTTTGCTCATTAAGGACCAGATTGTCTGGCCATGTTATAGTCTTAGGTAGTGATGCAAGGAATAGGCTGAGGTGGTCCTACTGGGCACCCCTATTGTGCATAGTTCTTGTAAACCTCATGCATTAAAACCACAATCCAAGACCAACAGCAGTGAACCCTGCATGAAAATAAAAAAACACTTGTAGCTGCAAATACGTTTGGCATTAAAATGTTTATTTCTCATTTAAACAGGAACTCGTTGGGCAAAACACACCAACCGCTACGTTTACAAAATTCCTTTAATCCAATCAGATAAAATAAATTAATCACAAAATGTCAGAGCTGTCCATCATTACAGAAGTAAACAAGAAAATGTCTCAACTGTCAATCAATACAGAATATTATATGATGAAACACTCTAGTATTGTGTTGTTTTTAACAAGTTAACAATATGTATTAAACAAATAATATAGTTATAAAAATAATCAAATAGACCACGACATTTTGTTTTAGAAGCGCTTGTGGTTTAGCATACGTGTGACTACTAGAAAGCATTTCAGGCCTAACCTTGTTTAATGAATGAATGATCAAGTGTCTTAAAATTGCTCTGTCACATTTTACCCTGGTTCCTTCACCCCTGGCTATGAGGAGATTAGACGAGGATCATATCCTGCCATGGATAATAATAATAGTCACCTGAATTAATTCTGCTCTTTTTCTTATTTGATCTGACAGTGACTGAAGGGTAGAGCGAAGCGAGACGCGCAATTAGTCAGCACTAATCATATTCGTCTAGGTGTCAAACTCAAGGCCCGGGGGCCAGATACGGCCTGCCACATCATTTTAAGAGGCCCGTGAAGACAAATTGTGCATCAAATTTGTGTGTCATTACTCGAATTGCAAACTGTCTTTACTTTTAATAATATCGTTTTTTTTAATATTTGACCAGTTTTTACTCGTTTGATTTGAAAATGAGTTATTTGTCAGTTTGTTTTGTAGCTTTTACTGTATATAATACGAGGTGCTCATACATTTATTTGGGTTGACAGTCACAATGGCCCTTCGAAAGAAGCTACGACTACAATGCGGCCCGGGAAAAAAATTTGTTTGACACCCCTGGTCTATACTGTCGGCAAAATCTTATTTTCTTTGTCTCGTTTTCTTGCTTTAAAATCATGTTCGTCACATTCTCCCATTGAAAAACAAATCTAGGAAAAACACAATAATCAGTCATATGTTAACGGCATGACTAACTTTGTTGTTCAAATTATATTTTTTTCCCCACATGTTCACTTCTCTCAGGTCGCGGCCTTCAGTCGTTTCATAGGTTAGTTATTGTCCCAAGCTCAACACTGGTAGTTTTTTTTCTATAATGATGGAATAGTGATAAAAACAAGCTCCATGGTGGAGGTGACGAACTTATAACACTTATGGACTGGGTTGTTGTTTTTTTGGGTCAGTGTTGTGTGTGCCTTCACCTCTGTGTACCTGCTCTCCCAAGTGCGTGCTTCGGAAAGAATCAACAGAAAGGAGTAAGTGTGCTTAATGCAACCATCTGGTGCACAGCATCACGTCCTGGGCCGTGCTCCACCACTTGGAAAGCCACTTGAAAACATATGGCCTTTTTATGGACCTCTGCAGGGCAGTCTGCTGTAAGTCTGAGACCTGATCTTTCGGATGTCACTTGTGATGAAAATTGGCTTGCGTTGTACGAATGTCTTACTTTTCTGACAACGTAGAGTTCATAAGGAAAAGTGAATTCTAATACCGTATTTTCCGACCTATAATGCGCACCTAAAAATCTCCAATTTTCTCAAAAGCCGACAGAACGCCTTATAATCAAGTGCGCTTTATATATGGACCAATATTGAGCCACTATAGCAGGCGTGTCCAAAGTCCGGCCCGCGGGCCAAATGTATATATCTTATATATGGACAAAGTTTTAAAATGGGCCATTCATTGAAGGTGCGCCTTATAACCCGGTGCGCCTTATATATGGACAAAGTTTTAAAATGGGCCATTCATTGAAGGTGCGCCTTATAATCCGGTGCGCCTTATAGTGCGGAAAATACGGTAAACGTCTTTCCACACACATTAACCCATGTTGCTCACAAAAAAACATAGCTGCCCCCTTAATAGAGCATAACAGTTTTGTATGTTTACTTTTTAATATGACAGTCGGCGTCTAATTGATCGAGAGGGTCTCTGAAGATAGAAGTTCTTTAAAGTCTGTCGAATGGGAATGACGAGTATTTTCCCTTGTGTTGAGACAGTGGTGACCTATGATATTTATCATGTCAAGTTTCCGGATACAAAGCTGTCGAACTATTTAACCAGTTCAAACTGGGTTTACAAGACCCAGGAAAAGGTTCCAACATGGCACAATAATGGCTTTATTCGTTTGAACGGCATGTGTTGCAACATTTTAATGCGCAAGCACTGAATGATCTGACAAGCTGATTTCTCTGAGGAGAGATGAGAGGCAGTTTGTTTGCCCAGTAGGATTAACTGCAGCCCACTCTGGTTTTCGGCCTTCATTTTGTGATGTGACAGACCCAATCCAGCTGTCAGTTTCAATCTGGGTGTGGAGTGATGATGCAACAAGGATAACTATTGATGATTCAGTAATCAAGCTGGTATTCCATTGTGGCATTACTCCAGTTTCTTTCATTGATAAGTACATTTGTTAGCTGTCTATTAAGGAATCTTTGTGCACTATGCACAATATATCTCATTTAAAAAAAAAAAACTATTTGCATTATTTCCGCTAGGGAATCCTCGATTCTTACCTAATAATACCTTTTTGCAGGGAATTGGTCATTCTAATGTGGTTTCTTCCCATCCAAGGTCATTTTTAGACCTGTTGATAAGGTCTATTCATTCTCCATTCTTAAATTATTTAATAAGGGTTTAGTGGATAATACGGGGTTTTGGTGGATTTAAGTCATGGTTGCACCGGCAGTTGCCAGTAATAACAGGCTGACTGGGTTTCTCTGAGTTTAGTGAGTTTTGATTGCACGGGCTCCTGGGATGGTGAAGAATTCGAATAAAAAAAGGCAAGGGACACTTGCAATGAAAAGGTTAATATAAAATAAGGGGCCATGGAGAAGTAATGCAATTCAAGGTCACGTCCGGTTCTGGTAGGTAGAGACTGATTTGTCCTTGAGTCAAGGTTGCGTAACATTGCCAGCTATCACTTGCAAATTTCCCCACTGTGGGATAAATAAAGTTCTATCATCATCATCATCATCATTTATCATTACTTTAGTTTTTATCCAGTATGTGTATATTGAATGTAATGTGGCATGATCAGACATGTCGCATTTTTGCTTAAGGTAAATACATTTAATTTATTTAAGAGTAATTCAAAGACTTTTTCCTCATCCATTCTTTTTCTTTTATGTTCTGTGGGTTGTATTGGAGAATAGTTTAAAATGTGACTAGAATACAAATCTGGTTTTACAGCATCCTGAAGCAGATTGTGATCAAACATTTCACTTTAACTAGAAAGTAATTACATATTTATATTTTAAACCATAATAACAATAGAAACTGCTAAACCCAGCACAGGAAGTAAATGGTGAGTAATGCATTGCTATCAGCATCATATTTAATATTAACATGACCATTCAAAGTAATTGTAACTGAAAAGTAACTGATTTAAACACCAATAATTTAGTTTTGTTTTGTTCAGGAATTAGCTATTTTTTATTTAAAGTTCAACCACATGAATATTAACAATATTTAATTTACTTGACAACATCCAGTGGCTTTTATATTATCTTATTTTCTGCAGCCACTGCACGCACACACAATCACAATGCTTAATACAGTTCACAAGTTCAACAATAAAGAGCAATATAAAACAATAATGATAATAACACACACACGCATACACGGACACGCACGGACACACACACACACACACGTAAGTTGATGAGAAGGAATGATAAACAATTAAAGGTTTAAGGATATATCAGTGCAGAGAGTGTCAACAAAAATACGGGTATTTTTGTAAGCTTCTCATCAGAACACTATGATCCTATTTTTTTTTCATAACAAAAGCCCAACAAAATCCTCGCAAAATATAATCAAACAGCATCTGGTGCGTACATGACGTGTCACAGGGTTGAATGATTCTGCCGGTTGCATTTGCAAAAATCATTAGCGGTAATATTTCCTTGCAGTGCTGAGGCGTTAGTAAGCGCTTTTGAATATTAGTAGTGAGTATGCACAAGCATGCTCTCTATCAGTCCTTGAACACTCCATTGTCTTCCGTCACACCACCAGCTGAGACGCACATCCGCTGCCAGGATTAATTCCCTGTTTTATTAGGCTCTCAGTATTTGTGTGTGTTGTGTGTGTCTTTGTTTATCATTAGGACTTCTTCGTTCCAGTTGACATCTTTGTTGTTGGGCCCAGAGGGGGATCGCAAGATATTTTTGTGTGTATTTGAAGACTGATATGATCATACTGTGTCCTTATCTCTTATTTTACCATATACCATACTTTTCAACCCCCCCCCATCTCATGCAAATGCCAGCCCTTTTTTTGCCCCTCATTCTGCTGATCCATTGGCGAGTCAAACTTCCATTAGATTGACAATCAGTGGACTGGATCGTTTGACTCGTCTCCTTTTCTGCCTTGCTCAGTGACAAGTGCTGGCGATCGTGTGCTGACTGACAGATTTGAATGTGAAAAACAAATAAGTGCCCTTATCTTAAAAAGAAGAAATCATTTCAATTCACAGAGGCAATCATTCATTGCATGGACATATACTTTACCATGACATCAAGTGTGATTTATGATAATCTAATGCTGCTTATAACTCTTATCACGCATTTATCAACACTCTCAGTAGTTCTGTTCACCTTGTTTACTATCAATGACTTATTGAACTATATTTGCCCCACATATTTAAGATTCACTTGTATCATTGCTGGACACATTATTTAATCACCAGGCCACTAAAATGCATGTCAATGAATGTGTCACTGTGGCATTAGACATCCACAAACCGTGACAACTTATCTGGACATTTTAATTATATTATTATCATAAGCTAATGCTGTTAACATTGTTAGCTCATGCTAATCTGTGCCAACACTGCAGCGGTGTTTATCATTTGGATATAACATAAGCTTCAGCTTTATCTGTGGAACTTCATCAAGCCTCACTGTTAAGCTACTGAGTCACTGACTGTTGGTTGTTTGGTTACGGGTGCATGTCCATATAGATTAGGGGCGTCAAACTAATTTTTTTCGCCGGCCGCATTGTCGTCATAGCTTCTTTCGGAGGGCCATTATGACTGTCAACCCAAATAAATGTATGAGCACCTCATATTCTATACAGTAAAAGCTACAAAACAAACTGACAAATAACTTGTTTTCAAATCAGACGAGTAAAAACTGGTCAAACATTTAAAAAAATATATATTAAAAGCGAAGACAATTTGCTATTCTAGTAATGACACACGAATTTGATGCACAATTTGTCTTCGCGGGCCACATAAAATGATGTGGCGGGCCGTATCTGGCCCCCGGGCCTTGACTTTGACACCTGTGATATAGATGAAACATGTACTCAGTTGTGCAATTTCATAATGGGTGGGACCTGAGACCCAACATTTTTTTGTAATAAAATATCAAGCAATAAAAAGCCTGTCGGCAAAACACTCGCAGTTGTCTGCAGTTATTCTATGAGTCGAACAGTTGAAACATGAATCAATTCCAAAGTTTATTTGGGAGAACCTTATGTCCTGCTGCTTGCTTACATTAGGTAACTTCATCCTTGTATTTACATTCTCCATTCTTTTCAGATCAGTGAATTTCTGCTTGGTCTTGATTCTTTGCAGCTTCCGCATTTACACCCATAGACCAAATCAGGACATAATGTAGAAAACCTCAACCTTTCCCCCAAACATCAGAAACTTCCAAATCAACCCTCCCTCTTATTTGTCATTTTTAAGTACCATTCATGGTGTGACTTTCTCCAAAATATTGCCGTTGCAAAAGTCAACACAACTTATTCGCTCCGCTAGCCAGCCGTCATCATCCACACATTTTTTTTCTTCCTTCTGTGATCTCTTATAAGAAAGGATGACTTGGCATTCCATGCTGCATTCTACATTTGAAGTTTAGGAGAGATGATTTGCTGTCAAGACTCAGTATGGTCAGTATGGTTACAACTGATGTATTTGCAGGAAAAAAGAAAACGTGTGTGTGTGGGGGTGGGGGGGGGAGTCATCCTCTTTAAAGCTCTCAGCTTATGCGTAAGGTCGTGTCCCTCTCCTCTGCTCTAAACAGAGCTGAGTGTTAAGGTTGAGTAAACTAATAGACTCTTTTGAAATGAGGTTGAGCCCCAGCTTTAGGTTCAATCACCAGGATATAACATGTAACCAGTGTACTCTCATGGAGCTAACGAGAGGCAGGCCACGACCCTTCACCCCCATATTCAAAAGGTCGCCACGCTCATGAGAAATTAAGAGCTATTAAGAGAAAAGTTCCTGCTAATGAGGACCCCTGTTTGGAGGTCTGCGGTGAGCGCAGCCAGAGGAATGCGGGCTCCTCGTGTGTACCAGAGGGAAGTTAGCCCAGCTTTGCTCTCATGACGTGAAATAAGGTGACAGTGCATTACATCTGTACAATTTCACAGGCCTAGAGAGGAAGGGAATACATGAGGTATAATTTGGGCATTAAATTAATTAACTACCTTTTAGAATTGTAAAATTCTTATTTATTTTCATTTGCACCTTCAATTTTTTAAACAGTCTCTCGTCTATAAATACCCCCGTTGATAGACCTGCACACTGACATCTTAGACAATAGTTGGATTTTAAAATTTCTATTTACAATGGCAATAAATCTTCAGTTTGACTGTTTTGTGCACTTTTGATTTTGTAGTATATTGCAATGAGGTATCAAAGTGCTGACTCAGATCCCGGGATGGAATTTCAGTCAGGTTCTCCTGTTTGAAATCTGCTCATTGCCCTCGTGCTTGTCCTCAGAAGGGAACGTGAACGGTTGTCAGATTTACTGGTTGCATTGAAGCAACTTGTAAATAAAACTTTTTATTGTACAAGATACCACCATTTAGAGGCAGTCTAGAGCCCTGAGCGGTATAGAAAATAAAAATTCCCATCAAATTCAAATGTGCAAGGATACCATATGTTCAGACCAAACCACATATAAAGTTAAAAAAAAATTCTGGCACACTGTATGGCTCTTATGTGTCTGTTTTATGTATTTGTGTGTGTGTATGTTGTCAATGCAACAGTGGAACGCGTTCCAAGCATGTGTGGTTCTGATTTAATTCTCTCCATATGAGGGTGGCCACTGTTTTGTCTTGTTGATGGGAACTAACGAGATTCCATGTGTTCCACCATGAGTACTTGACTCCAAATTGTTATTTTGTGATATAACAAGCCTCATGTAGCGATTGTGTTAGTTATGTACAGACATCGAGTGATATTGACTTTAAGTCTTGTTTTTATTTTCAAACACACTCACATAGAAAGGTGGTACAATGATAGAACAGCACATGGCTGTAGGATCAGGTGCATAATGCTGATATTTTATATCCTTGGATAGTCTGACACTGTTTACATGAAAACACATTAGACTCACTCAAAATAGAACTAAACTACACCTAAGTGGCTGGTGCAGGGTTGGCAGATGGTTTCATGTCTAACATATTTCATTCATACATATATGTATATATATATATATACTAAACGTAACCTGTAAATTAAAATCTGGTGCAGATTTTTTTTGGTATTTAATTGAAGTGATGTTTTCCCAAATCTAGGAATTAATGTGGATTATTGTGAGTGAAATGTATCAATGTAGAGTAGCAAATTTTGCACACATTAATTGTTGTCTGTTAAAATATTTGTATGAACAAATCAAAGTCCCAAGAAAATGAAAGTCAACGACATCGCTTGGGTTCAACCTTGGAGTTAGTTTATGGCCCGTTGGATTAATTAACAACATCTTGTTCCTATTCAAAGCTAACGGACAGTTGTGATTTATGCTCTTGGTCACTTCAGGTCTATTCAATGATGGCAGTATAGGGCATAAAGGCTCTCATCCTTCAAGCACTAGACGAGTCAATATTTACACTCTCCATTGTTTTGTTTTGTCCATTTCTTAGAAAAGAGGGCAATATTTCTTAAGTTATTATTTTAACCATTCTGGGGTCAAGGCAGCCTAGACCTTTGAATGCCCTTTTTTCAAGGGAATATGTTAGAACAACAAATTAAAACTTAATATGATTTGATTTTTGTGATTGTTAAATAAGCCTTTATAATATCAAATTTCACATCAATAAAATACAAAAATTTTAATAATAGCACCATTTGTATGAGAGCCAGAATGAGACTTTATATTACATATTTGTTGAAATGAGCTTGAGCCTTGGTTATCAGTTATATGCAAATTTTCATAAATAATTCTTACAGTACTTATAGAGTATATGAAAAACTATATAGGACATTAGAAATAAAATGCAATTTGACAGCTCGCTGTACAACATCTGCTGCATTTGCCTCATAATGGATAGTTGGACATTTGAATAAACAGTTAAGGGTGTGACTTGTGTGCAGGGGAGGTCAGACATGCTGATTTATGGCCAGTGTGATAAATCACCTCCTATTTCTGGGAGGAGGCCACCATTGGATCCTCCAGTCTGAGGAACATCTGTGGATTCAGCTGTGGCCTCTATGACCTGCAGGCAAGGCTGCCTTGTTGAATACTCTTCCTCTTTCTTGTCATTCATCTCCTACCTATCCCTCTTTGCCATCTATCTGTTGCTGTTCAATCTCATATTCCTTAAGTTGTCATTGTCTTCTATTTCTCTCTCCTTGAGATTTTTTTCCTCTTTCTCAAATTTCACCTAAACTCTTTCTTTTTTTTTTTTTGCTCTTTGGCTCTCAGGCTCCCTATCTTATTACAGCGCTTAACCTTATCTTGATGGTCATTCTTTTTCGTATTATTCCCGTTTTTTCTACCCTTTGCCTCATCTTCTTAACCGCTCACATCCATTCCATCATTCTAGCTAACATTGTAAAATACTAGAGTAAAATGTTCTTCATGTAGTTCAAGTTGGATATAAATAAAGCTGTAAAATAAATAAATAAATAAAGAAAGAGAGAAATAAAGAAACAAAATAAACAAATAAATAAATAGATAAATAAATATTTGTTTCCCCATGCACTGAGAAATGTACTTTAAAAAAAAAAAAAATTTAAATCGAAAATTTTCAATGTTTCATCGTACATGTTAAGTGTATGGTCCTGTGCGACCCCCCAGTAGCACTGAAATTATAAAATCACAATAAAAATCACATTAATTTGTTTCACAAAGTCCAAATGTGATTTTATAAACGATTCAAGTTAGATTTTTAAGGTTTAGATGTCAGCATGACTCATGCCACTTGCAGCGAAACAGTCAAAACCCTACCCTAACCCTATTGTAGGTACAGTTTTTTTTTTTAAAGGCTTATTGCTCATTATCCACATTTCTTCATGATCAATATTACAGCCACAATAATTATTCTTCGAAACTATCCAGTCACTGTGTCATGTTTATTTATCTGGTACATTCACGTGTGTCAGTAGGTACATGCGTGTTTCTAATGTGGAGCCAAGGGCAGAGACCGCCTCCTAGGTATGTTTGTGTGTCACCAGACCCTGTCATTGGATTACAGGTCACACTAATCTAATCATCCAGCCGTGAGCTCAGTGAGAAGGCATTTATGAAATGGACTGCAACTGAGGTGAACACAGACCTCGGCCTGTCACCGCGTTACCGTTTCCTCAATGACAAGCTGTGTCTGGCCCGACTCTGATAGCCAGCAGCCACATCCCAGACTGATTGCAAAGAAGGAGAGATCTTCGCTTCAGTTCCGACACCTTGCAGACACCTGTTAGATTGGTGTCTATAAACAAGTTGTGTCTGTCCGTTCCCTCAGTAAAAAAACATCCAGGTCTATTTGACACCTGAAGGCTGTCCAAATGTGATGGAGGACAAAAATGTCTCAGAGATGAAGCAGTTATCAGTGTGGCATAAAGGACTGGATGGTGTAAATGACTCCTTGCCTCCCCTCCTTGAAATCATTAGGACATGAACTGTTGTTACCTTTGGATGAACCAGGCTGTTCCATGCAGTTTATCATTTTTACCATTTTGTAAAACAGACTGGCTGAAGGCATATTTTCACAGGCTCAATCGCCTGAACGGCTTGAAGTAAAAGATCAATACTTTTCATTCTTTGCACCGAGATAATATTGAGTGGTTGAATCATCTTCTGGAATGGGCACAGAAAGACATTTTGTGCCACAATAAGAAGCTTACTGTTTTAATCATCGTTCTTTGCTCGTTATCTGCTTGTCATATTTGCACAAGGAAAATTAAGGAACTATGAAAACACAGAAAAAAAAAACTCACTAGCTATGTTGACATGTATATAGATCTTATTCCAAATGGACAATATTTGAAATCCATTGCTGGCCATTTTCAAAGTTAAGGCTTATGTATTCACAAGCAAATTCAAAAACTAAATATGTTGAACAAAATGGTGTATATTAAAACATAAATTCATGTGATTTACTGTGTAGACAAGTGGTGGGAAGGGTTGATTTTTTTAACTATTGCATTTTTTAACTAAAGCACTGTAAAGTGGCAGTGACCACATTCATAGACACAAATCTTTTCATCTTAAATCTGCCACTCATTCTGCCTGAGCCTCGTTTTTCCACACACTTCTCATAAAACACGCCAAAAAAAAAGAACCCTTAAAGCAAAGAAACAAAGTGATGATAATGTTAAGTAGTTTATCCATTATACTAAAATATCACCGCCAAACCAATTTGTATTACTAAAGTGTCTCTTGACATGACACATAGAAAATAAAAGGCAAATGTGGAGATGACCCCATGTTTGGCTCCAAGGAGCAAACAAACATATGGTGCCATGGCTGGTGAGCTAAGCAGAGCATTTAACAGCTTGAGAGCCACATACCCCCTGTGGGTCAATAGAAAGCGAAAAAGGAGTGAACCAGATTGGTATGCTCTAAATGCGGAAAGACAACTATCTTGATGTATCTCCTCAATGAAAGGTTCTAAATGTGTACTTTGCATGAAAAAGAGGTTTGACATTGTCTTGTGCCTCTAATGTGACTTGATCTCACGTTATGATTTGAATTTGGAGAATTCATTTGAATAATGGTATAACCTAAATGTATGGCAGCAATAGACCATAAGGAAGGAAGGGAGGAAAGGATGCGGCAATCCGTGCGTGACTGGAACATTGTTGCCGTGCTTGCCTGGTGTGGCAACACACAAGGTAAGTAGGTACCCTCATTACCGTATTTACCGCACTATAAGGCGCACCTAAAAACCTCAAATTTTCTCAAAAGCTGACAGTGCGCTTTATCATCCGGTGCACCTTATATATGGACCAATATGGATTCGTGAATGAGGACTAATTTATCAAAGTAACCTTTACGTATTTATTTTGTGTGTTGTGTGATATTAACATTGGAGCAACGTTGAGTTATTGAGATATTGTTATTGTTTTCACTATTTTGAGTGTTACTATATTGTGATTGCATTAACGTTTGAGCAACGGTGAGTTATTTATTCTATGCGCTTTATAATCCGGTGCGCCTTATAGATGGACAAAGTTTTAAAATGGGCCATTCATTGAAGGTGCGCCTTATAATCCGGTGCGTTTTATTGTGCGGAAAATACGGTAAATGAGCTGGTGATAACCACAGGCGACATACACAGTAGCCGTGGACTTCAACTGCTGTATCCATCCCCCCATCTGATTGTTAATCTGTCCCACCATATCTGCGTTAAAAACAGAATACAAATGAATTATAAGAATAACTTCAATGAACTGATTTCTTGGATTGTTCATAGGGTTCGATGTCAGCTGTTCTCGTATTTATGAATGAAACATGACGACATCTGGGATGTGTTTGTATGAATCTTGATCGCCATAACCACGTTGAATCAGGCATGTGACTATTTAGACCTAGTTGGAGCAGGTGTAACTCAAGACTGACTTTTCTTCTACCAAACTGTCATTCCGCCAGGTGTATCTACAAGGACACATACTTGCTATGCCAGAATGCTCAGCGTGGCACAGAGCGGGCTGCCAAATTGGCAAACACGTGCCGGCACAAAAATCAGAATACATCTGCATACACCGTCTAGGAAAATACCGTCAAGCCCTGAATTTTGTCTTGCATACCTACATGTGTGTGATATGAACTACAGTGTGTGTCCTGGGTGCAACACAAAATATACAATCCGAGTTTGAATTTCCTTATTGATTACACCAATACATATATTTAAAAATATAATAAAGCTAATACTTCTCATATACATAGCAAATTTCAGATTTTATAGGAAGAGTATCAAAGCCATGGACATTTTTCAACAATTTATTTGACTTACTATATCAGGAAAAAAATGAATCCCGGAGTCTTGGCTGTGCTGCACTGCTGGGCTGGCAAAGACAACTGTGATCCATCATTACTAACCACAGCTAATGCCCATCAGTTAAATCTCACACTTCACTGCAGGGTGTCTGCTAATTAGGAGAAGCACAGATATGCCATTTTGGTGGTGTACTAAGGCAGTGATTTCCATCCAGAGTGTGCGCTGGTGTGCTGTGTGGAATTATCCCTTTTTTCTTAATTTGATTAGATGCAGCGAAAAAGGGACAGGTTTAAATACGATCTTGTATCAAAGCAACACTACCGGCTTCTCTAGGCCTGAGATCATCAAGATGGACGGCGGCAAAGTGCACCTGTGATCTGACTAGTCCATTATTCTATTTTTTAACTGTTGTGGATCACACACTTCAAACAGCTCAAAGATTCTCAAACTCATTTGCACATTTGTCAATCATGATTGTTGGTTACTTTAAATTGTGTGATCATCTACATAATTGTCTTTGTAGCATAATTACTGCACTACAGGGCAATTCATTTTGCCCTTGACTCCCCGCATCATTTGCATAGCTATCATTGTCCGATACTAATGGTATCCTTAAATCACTTAATGACTTTCCGGAACTATGTATTACGTCCTAAATGTTAGTTGTTATTGAATCTAATGAATATGTTTGAAAAATCTGACATCTAGCCTCTGTACTGTACTTCAAAAAAAAAAATTCTACTTTTATTGTTGGTGTATTTCATTGTATTGTTACATTTGATATTAATGGTCTCTCTCTCGTGGTCATACTAGTAATTTATTTTAATCCAGCATTAAAATCCACCAATTTAATTCGTTATATTTTCACTCAGACCTTCCCAGAGGCGGATCAGGTATCCATTGGAAACACGGCCAGACTGACCTGACACGGCCGTGTCCCACAAGGCTTGGGAGCATGTCACGTTGAGATCTTGATTTGCCAGTCATATGAGCTGATGAGTCTATCCATCTTTAGGTTTTAATCTATAGCATATTACATTTCTCAAAGTGACCAAAGGTCCATCTTGACATACCTCAGCTACAAGATGAACGAAGAGAATGCCAACTTTAAAAATGTTCTAAATGTATACTGTACTTACCAAATGGACCAGAGCTTTTCTCGTCAAAATTATTACCAAAAAAAAGTATTTTAAAAGCAATCAGCTTTGAGGATCCTGAATACTATTTTGTGATTGAAGCCAAGCACTTTCATTGAAAAGGTAATAACAGCCAATCAGAGGCAATCTGAGCATTGAATGTTCACCACAATGGTTGAATCATCAAGGCTGAGGTCACCCACAGCTGTGACTTTAGGTCAGCCCGGTTTAGTTCTGCAAGAATTTTCGGGTACACAGATCCTTTATTAGGAGGTTGAGACTGCAGGATTTTTTTATTTTTTTTTTTTACATCTCACGCTTTGGTGATTGGAAGTAGACTATATTTTAGACCAGCTATCAGCAGGTCTATTTTATGGCGCAGGTGGTGTAATATGATTTGGAGAATTCTGCATTCCGTTGAGTGATGAGTGTTGGATGTCATAATTCATTCCTAAATGTGACAGCATTGTCTATACTATTAAACGTTTCTATTTTATTTTTTTAATTCCTCCCATAAGCACAATTAGACTACACTCCACACTACATTTGCTCTGAGCATGAAACCGGGGCCTCAAATGTCAATGTGAGGTTGTTATACAAGTTGATATTTACATTATATGCAGGATATGTGAATGAATGAACAAATTAATGCATGAATGAATGCATGGATGGATGAATGGATGAATACCAAGTTGATGAGCCAGTAACAAGAGCCAGAAAACATATTGTACATACCAATGATCAGAATACACAAACCTGGTGGAAACACCACCCGCTGAACAACTACGGAGTTAGCATTCCACTGTCAGCAGCACTCAGTGGTAATGGCTGTAAGCACGGCAATCTCCATGGGTCATGGACATTTTTAAGCTACAAGCAGACCCACATTGCTATGAAAACATGGATGAAGCTAAGAATGGGTCATGTGAGGTGTGTGTGTTTTCCTGTCGATGCGAATTTACGCACACTCTATGGCTTTTGTGTGGATGTGTGAGTTTGTGTGTTTGTGTTTGCAGGAGGTCATATATACAAAAAGAGTTCAACCAGGTGCCACACACAGGCCCACAAGTGCAGATTGTACAAAAATATCTCAGACCTCCCACGTCTTTCTGCGTTTCACTCATCCTGCCATCCTTCATTCTGACTCCCCCCAACTCACTCTTCCTCATTAATCTGTATCTATCACGTAAATGTTTTTATTTTGCTTATATCACCATCTTCTGAGCAGAGCGTCATTTGAAACCAGCTGAGAAGTTTCACCCTGCAGCTTTTGACATGAGTTGAAGAAGAGCGATGGAGGGATAAACTAATCCCATGTGAGCGAGATACACATTTACTTTTCCATGAGGAGTTGGCAATAGCATCATTGGAAAATAGGAAACTCGATCCAGAGAAGAAAGTATAAGGAAGTCAAAAGGGCTCAAAGTAAAACAGACAGAAAAGGAAATGCATGACTCATCAGACTGTAGCAGACATGCAGCGCAATATGTAGAAAACTTTGATTTGTTTCTCCCTGGAAACCTTTTAAAACATTCCAGTCAACAAAAAGTCAACTGATCTTCATTTCAGGCTGGTTACCAACACAGATGTCGCTGTGGAAGGCAGCAATATTTTATTATTAGTTCTCACTCTATTTGCAGTATCCTCCCAAGGTCACATTCCTAGTTAATATACCGACTCAAATGTTTATGCCTGTGAAGTGCGAGTGAGAATAGCAGAGGGGTTCTTCGTATGTTTTTGTGCTGATTTATTTTTAACTCCAAATACAAGATGTACATGACTTTGTTCTGTCCATCGCACACAAGCCAGTTTGAGTTTACTGTAGGTGTCAAGTGGACTGAAGCATGAATGGAATGGCATACTGTAAGTGTGTCTTTCAACTTTAAACTGAATACACATGTAGTAGAATCATATCAATGTTTCTAAACATTCTATCCAAAAGTAATAACATCGCTGAAACATAAAATAAAATAAAAGACCATTGGACTGGTATAGAATTTTTAAAAACAAATGTGAGGTGAAAGTCCCAAACATTATCTTTGTACAGAAATAATTTCATATGCAATGCAACAAAAGCAATTTAACATTCAAACTACTTTAAAGTGTGAAACTACATAATCATTGTTGATGATACTTTCAAATATAATCTTCCAATTGATATAACAACGCGTAAACTTCACACTTTCAGTCGGCATACTCAATGAATGAAAAAAAAAATCCAGTCGCTTGACTTAATATTTTTAAAATATCTTTCGTGTTTTATTTACATTTGGAAATGTAATTACTCTGATCCAAATCCTTTTCTATACATTGAAAGGTATAATTGGTTGCCAGTTTGATCAAGCAAGTGGTTTGTCAAAATCAATAGAAGGCGACATATGACGAGACAAGGGATTTCCCTTATTTGCATGTAGCTTTGATGTATTTTACAGTTTCCGATTATCTCAGAGTTCCACAATTCCTCAGTAATTTTTTCTTGCCTCATGGCTTCCCTCTCTGCTACAAATCAAGTCATGTGCTTCATCTGGAGATCTACTTGGGTGACGCCCCGATCATAAGGCCATGAGAAACATTGGCATGTGCTGCCGTGGTTTATGCTGGCAGACCCACTGACCCTAATTTATAACGACTCTATTGTCTTGGGGAACACAGACGTGTATCAGGCATAAATGAAGTAGGACAGCCACTTAAGCAAGGGAGATGAGGTGATTATTGCTCATGCAATAGTCTGCCATATCCAGCCAGATGATTCGCACACAACACACGCTCCCACACAAAAGATTCACGCATGCAAACTCATCAAGTCTCAGGGCCGCACGATTGTGTGTACTCAATTTATGCATTTACGTGACACGCGCTCATCTGCAAGCACACGCACACTGGCTGACACCCAAACAAACACGATGTGGAGTGTAATTTACTGTAAACAGATCCCACAGAGATGATCATGGTGGCTTTCAGGCCATTTACGCATTTTTTTTTCTTTGGGATTTAAATTATTCCAGCCTACTTAGGGTCAGATGTGTATTTATGTGAGAAGAGCCATTCATAAAAATATTTATCCTAATATTTATCCTCTTTATGGGTATCATAGTTTCTTCTGAGAATACTTTGACTTTGGTGTGTGTGAGAATTTTAGAGGTTGGTATCATTGATGTTGGATAAGTAGACCTGGCTCACAATCCTTCTGAGTGTTAACAAAGCAAAGATGTGTAACAATTTATAGTAATTGTTTCTTCATAGATGGGGTAGAAAAGCCAGTCAAATTCCCAACATTTAATGGGCATAAATATGATTCATCACTTTGCAGCTTGGTGATAACGAAGCTCATGACCATTGGCTAAACAACAAACTGCTTCTGCAAATATGTCTTTTTTTTATTGTCACAGTCCTCAACCCACACTGGCCTAAACCAAATTTCCCCAACACAAATCACGGATGAGCCCCCACGTGTAACAAGCCTGGGTTGACGGCAAATCACAACAAATAAACTGTGGGGAAAACAACTCAAAGGGCTCAGGCCAATTAAAATGGTTTATTTAACAAATACTAAGAATAGTTCAATACAAGGTATGCAAGTGTGAGTATGAATCGGTGGTGTATGCAGTGCATGAATGCAAATGACTGGGTGGATGTGAAGGTGTTGCATTGTGTAAATCAAAGAGAACTGGAACGCAAGACAAACTGAAGACAAAGCCAAAAGTGTTACCTGTTGAGGAGAAAGCAGAGAAATTAAATGAGTACAGCACAAACAATTTAACAACACAGGTGCCAACACTCAGGTGGCCCCACCCCTGCCTGTTGTGGGAAACCTCCCACAACAGACAGGGGAGGGCCGTGACACCATAATCTATTTTGGTTTATGCAGTCAGTCATCCCATCATTTCTGAATGCAATGACACTGGAGGTCAACTAGATGGATATGTGATTTATTAAGGGTCACCAATATTACGTTGAATGAATCATCTCTTTGGGAGAGAAGTTGGCTCCTTTGACAAGCAGCTGTCAGTGGCACTGTTGAGGATTATATTAACCATCAAACTAATTGGAATCCATCCATTTTTTTACACACAGTTTAGACTTCAATTAAATTGGGCATTTTGTCAGTAAATATCAATTCAATAAAATTTGTTGTATTTCACAATTTAATGTATTTTACAAAACATCATTTATCATTATATTCAGCAAAGGTTGAATGAAATTTGAGAATCCATTCCAGTGAGGAAAGTGAATTTATGCACAGGGCAACTTGTGGATTCTTGTACGTGATGCTGTTTCCATGGTCACCACTGCGTGGCGCAGTGAGTCGCGGAGCAAAATAAATGCGCTGCAGTCAAATTTCATACATATAAAAGCTATATGTTGCATGCAGCGAAGCCAAAAAGATAAACCCTCAATGGGATAAACAATAAATATATGAACATTTTCTGAAGTGCTTGGGATTGAAAACAAAACTGCACATACTGTATGTAACATAAAAAAGTTCTTTTGGGGGATTGTTGAACCTTTTAAAAGATGCACCTGTGAAAAAGAGAAACGTAAGTAAATAGACAGAGGAGCTTTGAAAACAAAAACAGAACTTTACCTTCTTGTTGTGCAAAGAGGATCAGGCTGTCAAAAGAGGCTCGTTGTGGCTCCAGGTTTACGAGATGATCCGTCAGGGAATCTGAGATGCACCCCCGCGTAGAAGGGATGTTGTTCTTGTAAGTGAGACCACCGTCATTCAAATATAAACGTGCACGCTGCAAAAAAAATCGCCAGGGATGCTTAATAACATTCATGTACAGCTTGATGGATTTTCTGTACATTAAATCATTTAAAATCGCATTATTTTCATTTGGAAATCTTCCAATTCAATTTGGAGAGCCTAACTGAGGAACCATTGGTCACAACCATTGAGATGTGGACACTTTTTGCAGCAGGCTTCGGCTGGCTGGTACGACAGCGAGAAGGGAGAGGGAGTGCGTGAGAGAAGGGGGTGGGAGAGAAGTGAAGGTGGGAGGGGGGGCTGGTCCGGGGGAGCATGGCTGCAAGATCCAAAGCGCACACTTGGTCTACTTCCCTCTGGTTGCTTACACTGCTTCTCACCCGCTCTCGATCGTGCGACGCGGTCCGTGGACGTTACTGCGTGTTTGTGAACGATCGTGTTCACCAATTTGCATCCACGCGTTTAGACGCTCGCCGCTTTTTTGTATTGCTTTCGTCGGCTTCTTGGTGAGGAATATCGGCTCGAGATCCGCAGCTGAGAAGATTGCAGCGACAATGGCAGCATAAGGACTATATTTCCAGTCTTTATCAAGTGGAGCGCATTTATCGTGATTTTTTTTTTTGCTCACAGTTTTGCGCTCACAAGAGTGCCTCCTCTCAGGGACATTTGCAGCGCAAGTTGCACAAGTTTATGTCAACTGGATTTCCCCGGTGAAATTTGCTTTTTGTGCTTTTCCCGAAGAAAACAGAGCAAAGTACTGTTTTATAAGAGAGACTGAGATTTATGAACTAACTTTAGGTGTTAAACGGACTCGACTTGCAACAGCATCCATCAGAACATTTTAAATCATACAAACCAGGACTGTCGTCGGTTTGGCTTCATTGCAAATATGCCGCAGGTGGAAATGCTGTTTTTCCTCGTCCTCATCGTCGGGGTGTGCGCTCAGGACCCGGCTTCCAAAGTGGTATCCGACCGCTACGCTGTCTTCTGGAACCGCACCAACCCCAAGTAAGTGCTCGCCCATCGGCTTTCCTTGCACGTACAGAACCCAGTGAAGATGGAAGTTGCACATTTTGTTGAATCATAAGCAAACTAACTCGTAACAACACAAAACAATGCGGATATGCTGTCAATTGAACTTTTATTGACATTCGCATCATCATAAACTGGATGAAGGAGTTTTGAAATCACGATCTTGCCCCCCAACTCGTACGATGAATCGTATTTCCCAATCAACATTCTCCTTGAAAAGTGTGTATATTATTAACAACTGACTCGTAATACTTTGTTCACACTGCGCCTTTACGCACCATTACACATTTAATATTCTGCGTTGCGCCGCTTCTCATTTGAAAATCAAATACGCGCACTGTGCGTAAAACGTACCTAAGTAATCGGATAAGTTGGGTCTACTCTGATGTCACTGATTAGGCAAGTTTTTTGTATTTTTGCTTGATTTTTCTTTAGGGGTGTCTGTTAAAAGAAGGGCAAAGCAGCGCAGACAATTTTTTAAATTATATCTATCTATCTATCTATCTATCTATCTATCTATCTATCTATCTATCTATCTATCTATCTATCTATCTATCTATCTATCTATCTATCTATCTATCTATCTATCTATCTAGAGAAGAAAAAAGCTGTGTGTTTTTAACCAAGGAGCAAACGCAAAGAACTTGCTTATTACTCCATTCATTGACAGATACAAATGCAAACGTTGTGGTGAGATCCGAGGTTGTCGGTGGGCTGCTAAAAGGCAGATATTTGTTGCTGATAACAGCTTCTGGCTCTCGTCCCATCTCATGGCCTTCAAACTGTTCCCAAGTCTGGTTTCTTGGCTCCCACCTCCATACCGCCTTTACCCCCACCACCCGGCTCAAGCTGGGGCAGACAATAAAGGGGGCATACAGGGGTATTTTAGCAGCAGCCAAGACGCAGCATGATGTTGGGTCTTGTGAGAGATCCACACATGCTGAGGTCACACGCTTGGTCGTAACTAGGCGAGTTCCAGGTTAAGCAGCGCGAAGGGGACCCGTTGTCAGGGTCAAAACCGGGGCAGAACCGCCAGCTATGGAGGGGGCCCTAGCGACGGTTTTGGCACGGCACCCCGCCTGGGCTTTGTTTCGTTAGAAAAGCAGCTAAATAAATGAGTAACTCTAAGTGACTGTGTCCCTTTCTCATTCATGACTGTAATCTAAAGATGACGCGAACTGCATAATGTAGGCAAGGGGCATTCTAAAAACCCGGTTCCCGTCTGACCTTCAGTATTCCGTGCATACATGTGTTGCCCGTAACCCTGCTGCTTAATGTAACCACAACCACTGTTGGAACTCTGACGACCCGCTGTGTTTGAGTCCCAACTTCTAGATTTGTTTTTGTACCCCCTTCTTCTGCTATCTCTGTCACACATTTGTCCAACATGAGGAGAAACGGCATCCAAAGCAGCAGTCCATACTCAGCCATTCATGAAATTCCCAACAGGAGCTCTGGAATTGAAATAGGAAGTGAGTCGTGAAATATGGAAATCACTTTTTTTTTAGTTTACATTGTTTCAAAGAGGGCAATAAAGAAACCTCATTGTAATTTGGATTCATGCATTCGGGTTTGTCATGCTTTGATATGTGGGAAATCTCTTTCCCTCTGCTGATGCATGCTGCTGATAAGACTCAGACAGCAAGACTCAGCGGGCTGGAGGAGGGATTTACAACCCGAGGATGATTCAGCTTTGCCCAGTGTTTGAAAAGCTTCCACAATGACGGCGGAGCTCATAAAACTCAATGCTGTGCAGAACTCTCAGTGTCTGGGATTTTTCTTAGAAAGAAACTCATGAGAAATAAGCGATGCAACTATTTATGGTTTTTGATGCCAAATATCCCAAATATGACAAGAAAACGTGATTTAGAAGTGGAGCTGCCACTCAAGGGATGTCGTATGCACCGTATCCTGCGCTTCAACCGAAGTTGCTATGCAGATTTTGAAAATCTAGAGATGGTTCTTGTGCGGGAATTTAGGAATGTGGTACGACGAGAAAAGCTCTCGGATAAAAACGCACTTTTCGAACGATGAGTGTTGCTTACAGTTCATTATATGATGTTTTATGAGCAAATAAATATGCTGTTAGTACCCAAAGAGAAATGTTATATTTTATCTAAAATGTGTTATTTCATTATTTACATAATTTTGATTTGATTTTGTTGTTTGGATTTCTACGTCGTATAAACATGGTGTGTTTGTGCTACCTTCTGTCTACCTACTGTCACAAGCCAAGTTGCAGTTCAGGAAAAATGAATGAAAACAACATCAGAACGAATCCATCCATGCGTTAATGAAATTCGATTTTTTTGTATTCCGGCCGATGACATATTCCTTTGTCAATAAATATTATAGCCTAATTGACATTATTTTTTAAACATTTCTAAAACAAGGAGCTAGTTTTTGACAGATGATAAAAATCAGAAATCTTCATTAAAATCCATTCAACATATTTCATAAATGACAAGATAACTCATTTGTTACTCCCGTCTCTAACTATTTTGTAATCACGTCTTTGTAGATCACAACGTTGACCTGTCTTTGATATCTGACCTACAAAGCACGTTTTGCTCGCATTCATCCACCAGTCATTCGGTGTAAGTGCCAAACATTATATTAATGGCCCAGCAGAAAGTGGTACAAAGACATAAACATCTCAATCAAAGCAATGGAAATAAAAAGTGTTGCATTTTGCGGCCGGAACGTTCATGTAAGAAAAACGAGCCGCAGATGTTCCTTGTCGGCTTCGCCGTCTGTTTCGGTAACCAAACGATGGAAGAAATTGTTCGAGTTGGGTATTTACCGCTACTCTGACAAGGAGCTATTACCGAATTCCCCGCTCACCCGCTATTTAGCTGCTTCATTAAAACCCACTCGGGTCCATATGGTGTGCACGCAGGCGTTGATGTGGCCTAAGGTGTTTATTTGTTGCTGATAGGTGGGATCACCGGGAGAATTCGGGGCCGGGTTCCGTTCCTAATCTCTCAAGCTGTTTGTGTCTCCGACGCTATGGAAACTGATACCGGTCCTCATCAAAGAAGCTCATTGGGTGGGACTAACAAACTGACAGCTGGGGAGAGAAGGTATCCCAGCATTCTGTGGGAGCACCGTCACCCCAGGGGGTTTCCCTTAATCCGTGACAATAGTCATGCAAAGCTTTCTGCAGCAGATGCAAGATCCTGTAATCAAAGAATCTTTTCAGTGGCCTGTTTTCATGTTTGATCAGTGCGCTTATTGACCTAAATGATCTCTGATCATTCACTGTTTACTCCCGTTGTCAGTCTCAGTGCGTACTCGAGGTTTGTGTTTGTTTGTGTTGGAGCTAATACCCCCGCCATGAGAACACCTCAATATGACACTCGGCCACTTTTCCTCTCCATCGCGCAATGACCTCCGCTATTTGTTTTCTCTTTTTAATCTTCACTTAAAAGAACAATACTCCACTTTTTACTGGCTGACAGAGTGATATTGTGATAGTTTCCCAGTGGTATTGTGAGTTGGCCCGTTTGCATTGTGTCAAGTGTTTACCCTCGCGTTCCCCCTCTCAGCCTTTCCCCGGCTCCCTGCCGCTCGGTTCCGCTTGGATTAAAAACGGACACAAAAAGGCAACCACGTCCAAATATTGACTGGGTCTCAGGACCGAATCTCTCTCCCAGCGCCAGCACAGTTTGCTTGAAAGACCGCTATTGTTGTCTCGGAAGCCCATAGCAGGAAGACAGACAGGGAGAAGGAGGAGACAGAGAAGGTGTCAATGCGTTCTCCAAGGTAGAGAAGGGAAATTCTAACAACAGGATAACACAGTCATGGGGGGGTGAGAGGAGCCTCCTTGGAGGAGAGGGGCCAGAGGCTACGCGACAGGCCTGCAAGTCACAGGGTGTGGTCAGAACCAGCGTGTCCGCAGAGAGGAAGTGTCAATCTCACAAGGAGGATCAAAGAGGTCTGAATGAATGTGATTTCCTGCCCAGGAGGTTTAGAAAGTATCAATAAGTGCAGGTCAAAAGGATAAAGGTTTTTTATCTGGGGTTTATCTTCCGTTTTATTAACTTAGTGCACAACCAGTAATGCCGCTCGCTGTGCTGCAGTCTTTTAGGTCCCAAATGAAAGAGTATCACATCTCACACGGGGAAGGATTTCTCCTCATGGGCCTCATTTGAATAGGCTGCAATAATCCGCCTATGAATCAAATTGAAACTCAGTTTCTATCATGTATTTAAATACATTTCTTAAAGAATTAGAGTCCAGACAAAACATAGTCCAAGTACAAGTCCATGATAGCCCCACCTCAAACAAGCCCCGTTTCCTCTAACAAGGCTGTAATTTATCTTGAAATATTGCCTTATATAGCACAATTACAAATTCAAATGATCTTCTTACAACTTTGTGCGGCTAACCTCAGTGCCCTACTACAAGAGTATTACCCACCAGATGAGTTAAACTTAGAGTTTCCATTGTATTCGGAGTTTCTGATTTGTAACTCTTTGCCGAGCGGGTATCAATGGTCCTGTGGAGCCGCCCGTCATTCCTCTTGCTCTCGATGACCCTGCCTGCAGAGAGGAGCGACCCCAGCCCCTCTTTTTTTACGCTGTGACTAATAAGGCGAGGCCCTCAGGCGGCCCAGCTTTGATTGACAGCCACTAGTGACGAGAAGTTACTATTATGTGTGGCAAAACTACTGGCTTACCACAATAGCACTTTCTGGTCTCCTTCACAGCAAGTAGAACTATATTGTAACCTGGCAAGCTTCTCTATCTTGTTTTTTTTTTATTTTTATTATCCATTAAATACATCAAGAGCAGAAAAAAAAATCATGATCATCCAATTAAACATTAAGCTTCTATTCTAGCCGTTCGTTTAAACAATGTCTGCTAGTTTTTTGTATTACACGTCAATTGTAAAATAGATCATACAAAACTACAGTCTTTCTAAAAGAAAAATAGAGGATGCATGAACAGTATAATACAGTATTTACCATGAAATTAAACATGACATCACAGTAGGTAGTGGTCGAATGTGTGAAATTGTTTGACCTTTTCTCATGTGTGATTGCTCCACTTAAGGTCTGCTGTGCTTTCAGCGCACTTACAGAAGACAAATTCTCACTTTATGAGAGACGTTGAGCATCAGTTTCCTGCAAAATCAGATCGTCTCATTGTACTCTCTGGACTTTTTGTTAGTTTGTACACCGGTCCTGTATTCACTGATTTGTAGGGATGTTCAATATGAGTATGAGGACTAATTTTTTCAGTAATCGCTGATACCGATACCAAGAACCAATACCACTAGTACCTTTGATACATAAAATTGGCCTGGAAAACAATGACAGATATTTTTTTTAAAAAGACCTTTATATCCCAATACAGCATTTTTCCTCAAAGGTAGAAGTCCTGATACCGTGAAATAAGGCTGGTATGCGCACCAATACCGATACCTGGAGTTGGAACTTGCCCATCCCTACTGATTTGTTAGGAATGTAAGAAAGGAAATATTTTTGGTAAAGTAACATAATGAAAATATTTCTCATTTTATTGCGACTGGATTGATCTGTAATCTTAGCGTATTGACTCTACAAACAAAACTAACTGCAGCAAAATTAGCAGGGATTAATTTAAATTAAAGAAAAATACAAACAAGAGTGATCCATTAATTCCTTCAGTGCTTTATCTTATTTAAAAAAAAAACAGCAACAATTGTACCCAGTCAAGATCCAAAATCATTTGTATCTACACCTGGAATCCTAAAGTTTTATGTGTGATTAAAAAATTAAGTAAAATTCAGAAAAAAAAGAAAACTGGCATTTTATCCATCAAGTCATTTTCTATAGCAGTTGCCCATTGTGTTGCAACAGAAATGTTTTTTTTTTTTTTTTTAGCAATTATTCTTTTGACTATGATACATCCAGACACAAAGTTGTCTTGAAGAAAAAAAAACACCACTTTGATCTCCGCTTTATTTTAAATAGAAGATTTGTTATGCTACCAAAAAAGTCTCATAAGTCCCCCTCTGTGTTGTGATAAGATATTGTGTGACTTTAGCTTTCTTCTGCTTGATATGCGCCCCAGTCAATGGATTAGCGGGAGACTCTTCAGGCCTAATCTCAGTTTCACTCCGCTGCACAGAGATTCACTTTTCTGCTGTTCGAATCTCGGTGAGGCTTTTTGTGAATGCTGTTTAAATGTGAGTGGTGAAATGGCATCCCCTGTGTCTTTGTAGGCACCGGTGAGGGTATTAGCAAAGAGGCTCTAAGGGGCTTAAGAGGTCAGCCCTCCTTTTGTGCCCAGACACAAAACACTTCCTGTGGGACCCTTCACCCCTCCGTGTTCCTCCTTCAGAAAGCCAGGTCCTGCCTGACCATTCACATTAATCAGTCTTACCTCCTAATGACTGCAGTAAAGCTCCTAAAAACTGCTTCCAAGATGCTCCTAAAGAGCCACTAAGCTGCTAACAGTTTGCACAAGTATGCTGCACTTTGCAGGGAAGAACTATCTGGCAGAGAGCGAGGTGACTGCTGGGACCGCGTGCCCTCACCTTCTCCTCTTGAAATTGCAAAATATTAGTTCAAAGTGGAGCTGGAATGTTAAGGAATGCCGTTTGTCTACCACAATGTCAATTCAAAGTGAGATTGCCCAAACCTTTTGTGTTTTAGTTTTTGTAGTTCTAGAATTAAAGTCGAATGATTGTGCCTACAATTCTACACTGTTTCAAACTAATAACATTAAACTGTTAAATCTAATTAAATGAATTCCTTTCTGTGTCAAACCTGAGAGTCATATTGTCAATTCAGTATGTTATTCCAGACTCATGGTTCGTAACATCATAAAATACTGGCAGTCTTTGTTAGAGCAGGATTTTAATACATCTGGATTAGATTAAAAATACAGGGCCAGCTAATTTTATATTCGGTGAGTTAATAAAATAACCCTTTCACTGAATACATCAGTTGGGTTAATAGGTAGCTGCAATTTAGCCGACTGATATGGGAAAAAAAAAATCCTCATTAGGGTAATAATAGTTTGAATGGCAACAAACCTTGAAGGCTTTTGTGTCTCTCGACAAGCTTGACTGAATCAATCATGTCACCATGGTGCGTTTTCAACCATTACGATGTATCGCAACATCCCTGAATTGACCTTTCTTTAGGAAATATACAAGTGCTGATTTTTTTTGTTGTATTTCACAGTATAATTGAATATAGAGAGTGGTTGGAAATTCACAAATGCCGTCAATTTGTCAGTGGCCGTTTATGGTGAACTCGGTCTGACTTTGTTGAACCTTTCGTGTGACTCTGCGACCCGTTGAATGTTTGCTCCTGCAGGATTTCTGCTCACTTGGTGCTTTGGGATTTGTGAAATATTAAATAGGCTGTTTGTGATCTTACGATAAAGCTCGGACAAACCTTCACACGCAACCAGGAGAAATCCAGGTCAGGACCACTATGACTTTAATCATGGCCTTGTCATTATGTCGCCTTTTTTTCCCCCCTTCACAAATACTTTTCCGCAACTGTTACTTTGATTCTGGGGATTGAATAGCTGTTTTATCGCTAATCAACTTAAGCACTGGTTCATTTGCTAAACTTTCCGACTGTCTGGATCTCTTTCCGTGACGACATGTCTGACTTCTCCTTTATGCCTTTTTTTTTCTCCTCACACTGTGTGGCGGCGCGCGAGGCTGAAGCCGCCATTTTGCGAATTCGACTCCATTTTGTCTCTAAGAACAAAAAAGTAGGTTGCGAATGTTGGGCAATCACAAGCATTTTAAGATCTGACACTTAACCATTGCTTCAAAGAGACGTCTCTTTATGTTACGTTTAAAGTAATTTTAGTTGACTTAAATTCTAAAAAAAATGATATAAATTCTTAATCTGGCAATGTACATTTTATCTGTATACTTTGTTTTATTTATGTTCCCTTAGATGTTAATGTAATGTCTTCTTATGGATTTTCTTTACAATTCCCAAATTAAACTTTCACCACACTTATTGCCAAATCTTTTTGGAATTTTTATAGAAAATTCTAAGTTTTTATTGTTATTATTCAGATTCTAATGCCCATCATGCAAAACTTTAGCAACTACCCTTAATAAAAATGACATATTCTATAGACACGAATACGTTTTATATAAACTTTATTTTTTTGTGAGAAAAACATACATCAAGAACATTAGTAAAAAGTCAGAACTGCATCTGACGTGAGTTATTCCAGCCACAGTCTAAAAGGCAACAGACGGTTGAGCTAAAATTCTAACAATAATACAATCTGAAATGACTTAGTGATAAAGTCTACCTAAAATTGGTCAGCGTTGTCAACTATGTATGTATTTTGGTAAATATTTACACCATGATGAGGAGTGTCATAAAATCTACAGTTTTATCTTTTAAGCAACAACTTGCTATCTGAAAATAAGTCGAAAATATCCCATTGGCACATTTGTCCAACCTGTGTTTAGGCACCACCTGGTGCACCTACTGTAGTATTTGAGTTGGTACCTTGGCGCTCATATCAGTGGTCAAGGCAGCGGTACAACGGCAGCACGTGGGCCAACGCTGTGAGCGCTCACATCCATGATCCCCTTTTATGTCTTGGCTCCATCAGGGCCCAGAGTTATTCTTGTGCATAATTGATGGAGGAGTTAGAATAGCAGAAGTAATGCGATGAGAGGGTGCAGCCAAGCGGAGCGAGAGATCGCGTGCGTGGGGCTGCAAACATTGCAGGGGACGAGAGGAGGGCATCTGGCGGAACAGGTCCCAGCGCTGAGTCGACACAGAATATGTCCTCGCGCTAGCCAACCACAGTGGCCCGTTCTCCACCAATGAGAGTCCTCTACTCCAGCGGAGTACTACGGCCTCGGACAACAAACCCGTTCATTCTCAGATACTATATTGTTGGCCTCCATTTCCACTTATTTGTGCCAGGAAAGCTTCGAGTTGATATGCAAGATCATTCACACTTTACTTGGAACAGAAAACGTATTTGTCAGAATTGACCTTATGGAGGTTTTGGAACTCTTCGAGAATTCTTAGGAAGGCTTTTCATTGTGAGTGGTGACACGACGGACATCACATCTGCCACAAAGAGAAGCTAATAGTTCAACAAGCCTGTATTGTTTGTGTAACAAAAGAGACAATGTCACAGAGAAGCAACCTGATACCCACAGAGGAGACAGGTTTCAGTTTCTGCTCAATTTACATAAAACTCGTGTTCTTTGTAGCGCTCATCTTTTAGAAAATAGAACAAGGCATGATACTGCATGGCAATTTTTACTTGGATGAAATGGCCTTGCAAGATGGCATTTTAATGACGCTTATCAAATTACTGCCTCTCACATAAACAGATAACTTGTTAAATAGTTACCAGTGTGTTGTTTACTGTAAATACAAATTGTTTACTAAAGCACAAAGTTCTACATGTAGAAAGTGCTCAGTGGAGGATGATCGTAAAGTACTGACGTTTTTGGAATAAAATAGAAATAATTTGCAGTTGATTTTTGCTGGGAAAAATCATGATTTATTCTCATTTGTTATGAAATGACGAATGACTAAAAAAGTTCAAAACTAAAAGAAAAATGTATTGTATATATTTTTAGACAAAATAAAATGTATATATCCGCATCAAATTGAAGTATGTACTCAATTCAGGTTTTTGAAAATTTGAAAATTTACGAAACAATTTCTCACAACTCATCAATGAAGGAAAAGTAATGCCCATAATAGAAAATACAAAATAAAGTACATATTAGATTTATACGTTGATATAATGAGTACTAATGCTCAAAGTTAAAATTATGAAACTTTCAAATAGTAAAAATAAAACAGCTGTAAACTATTGTATACTTTTGTTGCGCATAAAGATTTGAAATTTTCACCTTTTTTTCCTTTACTGCTGTTAAAACATGCAACTTCAACTCTTGTTTCTTGTTCGTTTTTCATTTAATGACTGCGTGAAAAATATACATTAACAGGAATTTATTGTCATTTTGTGGGCATCTAACATGTTATTGCGAGTATCTGGTAATCAGCATAAAAAAAACAGTGACACTGTGCAGACTTGCAAAAGAATTTGTATCAACCGTGGCTGGTGTCTGTTGTCTTTTGAGAAAAAAAACGACTTGTCCAATACAGCATTTAGAGGTCACTGGACCTTGACTCAACCTATTAAGGTCATAAAAGCAAACTCATAAAGATGTTTTATTTGTTTCCTGAGTATGCTGGCTGCTTAGGTTTCAATCAGTAGTCTTTATGGCTCACGACTCATATTTCTGTCTCTGATTCTGGCACAGGAGAGAGGACAAAAAGGTTGACGTGGACTTTTGTAAGTTGGAAAAACATGGTCATAGAACTTGCCAAATAACTTTTAGTGTCCTTGATTATTTTTTCTAAGGAAAGGTGTATATTCATTAATAAAAAAATACACAATTGTTAAAATGTACAAAAAATATGATGTCAGTATTATTCAAAGTAATGTAATTGTAAATGTGTGCTCATATTATTTGTGTTTTAAACATTTTAAATATATTTGTTTGACATAAAAAAAGTACTGAATAATTTTCTTTAACATTACATTTTCAGTATATTATATTTATGATATTTCATCATACATATTTTGCTGGTAAACAAAACATATTTTATGGGAGAGTGATCAATGGAGGCCATCTATTTAAGATTGTCATTGAAATATAATAGTGATAACTAGTACAGATCAAATTTCGTGCTCTGCCTAACAAATTCTAAAACAAATATGTATGTGCATACATCATTGTGTACATTTACTCATTATTAACCTATTGATAACTAAAAAATAAGAATTTTAAAATTGTATCTAATTTTTCCAGGTTGCATTCAGCGTAACTGCTTTCCTCTACTACAGAGATTTGGTTACACTTTGTTTTTTTAATACTTGTTATCTTCAGGAAAATACTTTTTCGTTTTAGTCTTGTAAAAAATGCTATTGAATTTAATAGAAAAAAAAAATCTTCTCACAGGCAAAACTGTCATTTGCATGCTTGGACCTTGCTTTGATAGCACCATGTGTCACTGGCCTTAGGTTCCATTTCTGTCACTTACCCTCAGTTTCATGATTTCAGTCTGTTCGGTTATGGGCTTGACTAAAGGGGACACATTGATCTTCTATAAAGATACTTGTGGTCGTATGGCCGCTCCTCAAGTTCACATGGTCCTTCTGAAAGCAGTGTAAGTGAGGGCTTGACACACGATACACTTAAGTTGTGGGGGTGCTTCACAAAACATGGCAGCTAAGACGTCACAAACGTTTACCATACGCCAAGCCACTCCTGTAGGGAGGCAGGCCCACTCCAAAGTTTGCCCAGCAACCCAGCAGAATAATGGGAGACGTGGTGCTCAGGTCGATTAACACAGTTACGCGTTCATACCACTAAAACAAAAATTATTTATAATTAAAACAAATATTATTTGAATAGTTTTTTTTAGACTACATTCAATTTTGAAAAGTAGCATTGCATTTTCAGTCATTTACAACTCCTTACATCATCATCATTTAAAGTCGTTGCCACCTGGCATCCAAAGTGTAAAAAAAAAAAAACTATTACAGTCCCTCAACTCCGCTATCAAACGATTTTATGTGCAAATCATTTCCCCTCACTTGAGGAGGCGAAGGAGGGGTGCGTCATCTCAGAAAGTCACCAACCAGGATTTAGCTCGCAACCCTAAAAGAACCAATGAGCCATGAAGCAGCTGCACTCCCATTGGCCAGTTGAGGACAGCTCACCAAAACTATGCCAGATACACCAGGGTAGAAATAACCCACAATTCCTATTGCCCGAAGGGAACTGGATTCATCCTTGGATGCTTTCTTGGAGATGGAAAGTGAAAAGACACCAACTTTTTCCATAATTTGTTATTTGTATGATTCGTGTACGCCTCCTGCAAAGGACTTTAGAAGGTTACAAGAAGCTGCAGTTCCTTACTTTTGATTTGATTTTTTTTTGTGGTATTCCCTTAGTCCTCACCATTCCCGCCTATCTGTTCATGATCTCTGTCGCTCACGCATACGCACACACATGCACAAACACACACACATATACACTCGCCATTAAACACAGATATATAGGCAGACGAAAACACATACGGAAACACATTTGAAGAAAGAAGTAGGGGGAAAAAGGAAGAAAAAATAATCCATTAACAGTTTTTTATTGTAATATTTAAATTGGACTTCAAAATTATATGTATTGCGATCTGAAAACCTGTTCCCCATTGTAAATTAATATTTTGATTTATTCTCGCTACATTTAAAGACACAGCAGGTTATAGCAAAATCCCAAAATCGGGGATCTATCTATTACTGCACATAATTTAACATAATTAACAAAAACAGATGAATATGTATTGTTTTTATTTGTTTGGTATCAAATACAACAATAAACATATGGAAAGATATACAATACTGTACATGGAAAAAATATTTTGTGGTCATCAAGTTATGAAATCAACACAAATCCAGAAAATGAGTCCAGTTTAGGTCTGAAATAAAAACAAATAAAATACATTTTAATCGCTTTCTGATGTGTCGTACATGTACTCCATTCTCCTTGTCTGTCATCCAGATGCTGACTGCTGCTGACTCTGCCATTAGATAGGACATGGTGATTAATTCTGTCTGAGAATTCTCTGCTATGGAGAAAAAAATAAATAAAACAAAATCCTTAACCCCTGACTGTTCAGCTGACTCTCTGCCAATTCTCACTTGTCCATGTGTGCGACATACAAGAACTAAACCTTTATTATAAGGTTTAACCGCTGCCTAATGACACAAAGGATCAGTTCTGCCCCAGAATTTTGACTTTTTTTTAATGTTTTTTTTTTTAAATTAGCTGGGTCGATCCGTAATGTTTGATCTTATTGTGTGGCATTATAATTATTTCTGCTTCAAATTGTGTAGGAAGAAGAAAAGTGCTGTTTAAGGCTGCAAATCTAAAAGAGGGCACTAATGTGCATATTTTGGTGTCGGCACACTGATTTTGTTGGTGTTACAGACTTTGGGGAGACAGTGTTACACAAACATGCAATTGGTGCCTGTGCACAGAGAAAAAGCCACATGGACTTGTGAGCAGGGTGGCATATGTTGATCCTGTAAGTCATCTATTTGATCATAAATTATGATTAATCAGCCATGAGACAGTCTGAATTAAGCACGGCTTTTCATGTCAGAGTAAGTGCAGCTTGAGCTGTCTGGACAGTCCAAAATGCTTTTCTAGTTTAGCCCAGCAGACGATGAGAAAGGAGGGTGGTGACGGCCTGTACCTGGAATGCAGAAGGATTTAGTCTGGCATTTCTTAAGAACAAAACATTTTTGTCCCTCTGATTAATGTGTGCAGTCGACTGAGGGGAAAAAGGAGTATCTAGTGATATTTGGTATATATAAGCTCGCGAGAGAGAGTTATTCCTTCCTTCTGTGTTCTACTATTTATTTCTTTGGCTCGTTTAGAATAGATGTCAGTGAGATTGCAAACTTTTAAGGCCAAACAATTCAAAAGGTATCCAATTCATTCATATGTGCATTTGAATTTTGTCAACAAATGCCAAGTGTTACAGAAAATCCAAAGATACGTTTATATTACCAAAAGGAAAAATAAAAAGAATCTGTACTTTTATCCAGTCCCAACCTTCTCGAAAATTATTTAAAAAACAGTTAAAAAGAGTTTGTGTCATCCTAAAAATGTGACAAAAACAAAACATGTTCGATGGAAGAAATTGACAATAAAGTAGACTTTGACTTTGAAATAATATATACTGTAATTATGATTCGATATTCAGTTTGAATATAATTTTTGAATCAATTTATATGACAAAAATTAGCTCAAAATTAGAACACAGATTTTTAAAATAAATGTTTTAAAATACATTTTTATGAAAGTGTAAGCAAAAAAATGTAAAACCAAAACTATTATAAGCCTCACAAATTTTCTGCTACATTTACTTTCAAGCATGAGCTGTCGTCTTCCATCTTGTATTTTGTGAGCAATGCAGTGACCCCGTATTGGTCAAGAGTCACCGTCACGGTCACTATGAATATTTAGAGTCAAACAATTGTGCAAACCTGTGGTTTTATTTGTTATCGCTAATGCTGCTGTCAGATCGTCACGTCTTCACCTCAGTCGATTGTCTGACGATAAATATTGTAAAACGACACGAAGTGGAAATGCATTAAAATTTGTCAGACTCACCCGGCATGGCATGTCTAGTGCATGCCGTGCCCTCCCCACCAATATTTGGTCTACTGCCCTTTTGTTCCGCTCCAAAATGGAGTTGACGCGTGTGAATCCGAACGTGATAGCAGCAGTCTCGAGAGTTCATTATTTGTCGCTGTTCTCATGGAGTGGGTGAAAAATCACCCCTTTGTACCTCGGAAGAAACAACCTTCCTCTGACCTCGTGGTTTGTGCAGTGCAATGTCAATGGCCCTGCGGTTTGCAGGGCGTAGCCACACCCACTCTGTTGTCTCCAACTGGGTTCCCTCCGTCTCATATAGAATGGAAAAAAAACAGCCTTGTTGTAAACAAATTTTTGGCTTCCACCTTTTCTACCACACTAATTGGACATTGGCTCCTAAAGGGAGCTTTTCTTTTCTCCATGTCCAGATTATGCATGTTCCGTACACCTCCAAACACGCATACTCTCCAATTAGGCCTCCTTTTAATGGCACTTTAAAGAATCCGTCCATGCAGTGTTTGGTTTGATGCAGCACCGAGCTATATCAAGAAAAGTCCAAATTAGAGGTTTCCCAAATGTCACATATGTCCTCAAACGCATGTTCATCTACAGATGACTGCTTCTTATGATCTAAAGGCTCACCCATGACATAATGACCCAGACAAACTGTTTGGGTCTCCTTATCCTTTGATATAGTGTATGCCTATGTAGTTTTGCTGTGGTGTGTGTTTCATCTCCGCACCACTGCAGTCTCTTATCAAAAGGAAAGTTGCTGTTATTAAGTCATGAACAATTTTATTATATTGAAAAAAAAAATGCTGCAGTGCACGGATTAAAGTGGCTGTTTGGATTGAGACGAGGGAGTCTACTACTGAGCCTGTCGTCGCCAAACAATCAAACAGAAACTTTTATGAGGCACTTAGATAAAAAATAAAAACTCACAACATGCAGCAGTACTGCTGTCCTATTTCAGGATTTGGTCTTCCATTTCTAGAAAGTTTTTCAATTATTTTGTCTCAATCAAACAGATGCATTTTGAGAAATGAACATTCTTAATAGCTTGTTTTAATTAAATATAATGAGGCTCAATAATGAAATAAGTGAGCTTTGAGGTAGACATGTTTACAAATATAAAAATCCTGTGTGTTTGGATTGCAAATCCTCCAAACTATACAATAGTCCACTTGAACACCTCGAGCCTGAAACGGCTTGACCAAGTTCAGGCTTTCAAGAGGTTGATTTTGGAGCTCTCCCTCATATTCCATCACGCCCCCCCCCTTCATCTTTCCATCATGTCCCACTTAGTCTGTAGCATCAAAATGGCACATTTCACTTCAACTAGCCGTTCATGGGAAATGGTGGCTTCTTCTGTGGAGGAAGAACTGTTAATGGATTAAGTGGCTGCTGTTTCCCACCCGAGGGCCGAGCCTCGAGCGTACCCAAGTTTATTCAAGTTAAAGCACTCCCGCCCCACCCACCCCCCTTAATCTCAATGCTGGCTTATAGGCATGGCCAGCGTAGCTCAAATTTATACTACCGTGGTCCTCTGCCATGAACTTGGCTTTCCTGCCCCTCTTCACCCCATTCATGTCAGCGGGCCCTGGCATTCTTCTTGAGCTTTTTAAGTGTGTTCACTTTGGATGGCGATGAAAGGAGTAGGGGGAACATGGGATCCTAAATCACTTAATGAGGGGAGACAGGCAACGCTTTTGTCCAGCTTGTTCTTTAGTTGCGTCCAGCCAAAGGCCTCTAACGGGCTCTGACACCTCGCTCTGCCGCAGACTCAAGTGCGTGTGTGTGTGAAATTGTGTTGGTGAATCGCCAGCATCCCTTCAGCTGTCGGCTTCCGCGTCCGTCCAATTTTTTGCTTTGCAACTCAACATTTATTTGCGTTTCCTAACTACATCAGCTTATTTGTTTGGTCTCCGGGCAGCAGGAAGCATATTTATGATTGTGGTGAGGGTTAAGTGGGAGGTGGTAAGAAGCAGCACAATGTGTAAAGAAGGATGGCGTCGCTCCCTGCGGGTGTTTGGCCTTGGCCTGCAGATAGCATGTGAGCACGTGCTGACTGAGCTGGGGAATGAGGGCAAAACCGTAGGGGAATGGCAAAAAAAAAAAAAAAGATCACGTTCTGTTTTCTTACCACATTCTTAAAATACATTTTCTAACAAATTGCTTAAATAGCTTTTAACGTTAATAATTAATGTGTATTGTGAATGATAGAAAAATGTTTTTTTAATTATTCACTATCGATAAGCTTTTCTTTCAAAATAGAAATAAAATAATTGTTTTAATTGACATGAACAATACAAAGCATTTCTACTTTATACAGTTTGTATTGATGCTGGAGATTTGGATATATACAGCAATAGGGCTGGATGGATAAGCCTTCAAATATAATTAGATTTTGGAATTGAAAATTTTCCCTTTGCATATTGAAAAAGCAAATGACAATCATCATTCAAATCAAATCTTGCTTTATTTTGGCTTGGTATATTTGTAGATTTCTCCCGATACCGAAGACACTTTCCGTAGAAATATCAAAAAACACTTTTTTCTTTACAGACGAGAAGAAAGAAAATCCTATTTGTCGTACCATGTATGTAAACAAAATCCTTATTACTTTGTAAAATAATATTTTGCGATGCAAGTGGACCAGAGCAAAATATTGGTTGGCCAACATTTTCCAACAATAAATCGCTGCCTTTTCAGCGTACAAACGGGCGCAACCTCGATGTTGAGTATAACTGATGCCATTCCCTTCAAATAATTTCTTGTCATATATATAAAACAATGTGAAAATGTGTCTGTCTGTTTTTTAAGCAGTAGTTAATACAAGGCTCAAAAACAAAATTTTTCGATTATTGATTTCAATTATACTCAGCTAACATACATTTTGCATTGCATCTTAGATATGTCCTTGCACAAGCAAAATATATGCCGTAATTAATTCCAAGAATGTAATAAATGTACACTTGGCTGCAGAATCAATAAGAATGAACACCGTATGTGACTCTAACAGACTTTACACCCAAACAATGACAGACAATATGGCGGCTTTTCCAAATATATAGTGTTAACACACCATTGACTTGAAAGGCTTCAGGCAGGTTGAGGCAGTCCCAGGTTAGCGTTGCAGTGAAAGGCCTCCCCCGTCATGACACATTTCTCACCCTTGACATCCTCCATCGTCACATTAACGGTTTGCTCTTCCTCACCTCTTCCTCACCTGCTTCTTTACACTTCTCCAGCTTTGAGGTGACCTGTTTCCATTCTGCTGTTCTCTCCATTGCTATAGTTAATTCTATTCAGTCTCTGTTTGCCAATGGCATCCCTGCCCTAGGTGCATAATTGTGCTACGATGGCGGCTCGGATTTGACACTGACTTACACTGCTCCCTCTTTCCGTTTCCCTGCCTGCTGTCATCTAACCCCTTCTTTCCCTCTCTGTCACACATACCGAACACACACACACACACATACATGGGTACATGCGGACTGGCTATAAGACTTGTTTAGTTTCACAAACCTCCTCGTGTAATTTTTCTCCGTTCTTTGGAGATGAATGCCTTTTGAACAGAACTGGGCCTGGTGTGGGAACCTTGGCACCAAACTGGCCTCACATGAACCATTAACATATCAGCTGTGAACAGTTGTTGCCGCAGAGCTGTAATGTGTGCATACGTTTGCATGTGTGTGTTTGTGTGTGTGTGTGTGTGTAATTGCGCATTGCTGCCGCACCCTTTAAAGCCAAGATTTATACGGCGCTCTCGATTTAGCTTCGCTGCTACCGCTTCTTGGCTGTGAGACCTCACTGTTCTTTTTATCTGGCCAAAGTTGGGTTCCTTTCAGTGTTCTCTAAAACAAGAAGAATGCAATGAAGTTCCCATGGTAAATCACATTCCCATTAACATTTCAAGCATCCCTTTGAATGCAAACCTACAGCAGTACTGCATTAAGCAACTATTTAGGACGGCCACCAATGTCATCATGTGTACCACTTAGAGTGCCAAAGAAAAGTCTCGTTGCATATCAATCAGCCCAGACGTTTGGCAGCAACAAATGGAAGAAATAAAAGGGAACTTTAAAGGGAAATTTTATGGAAAATTGACTTTTTAATTGCTTGTATACAAATAGTTCTGTGAGCTGCCTAGCGAGTATTTGACAGGGAGTTTTTGTGATGTGTCCATCATATTTGCCATGAAATGAGTAACCATGCTAAAATTAACAAGTGTAATTCAGCATGATTATCAAGTGAAGTAAAATACAATCGGATGCTTTTGATGTCTTTATGGGGAATTGATCATTTTTGTCACACTCTGGGCAACCAGTAGCCACTCACCCGAGCTCTGCCACTGGTTTAAATAAATAAATAAATGAATAAATAAATAAATAAAGGTGGCTCGGTGGAGCACTGGTTAGCACGTCCGCCTCATAGTTAGGAGGGTATGGGTCAATTCCACCTCTGACCCTCCCTGTGTGGAGTTTGCATGTTCTCCCCGTGCCTACGTGTTTTTTCGCCGGGCACTCCGGTTTCCTCCCACATCCCAAAAACATGCTTGGTAGGCTGATTGAGCACTCCAAATTGCCCCTAGGTGTGAGTGCGAGTGCGGATGGTTGTTTGTCTCTGTGTGCCATGCGATTGGCTGGCAACCGGTTCAGGGTGTCCCCCGCCTACTGCTCGATGACTGCTGGGATGGGCTCCAGCATTCCCGCGACCCCCGTGGGGACAAGCGGTATAGAAAATGGATGGATGGCTGACTAGATCGATAGATAAATAAATAAATACTTGTCATTGGCACACAATACGAAGGGCGGGGATCATCATATGCATGATGCCTGCTAAGTGTTTTATTACCGTATTTTCCGCACTATAAGGCGCACCGGATTATAAGGCGCACCTTCAATGAGTGGCACATTTTAAAACTTTGTCCATATATAAGGCGCACCGGATTATAAGGCGCACTTTCAATGAATGGCCCATTTTAAAACTTTGTCCGTATAAAAGATACATTTGGCCCGCAGGGCGGACTCTGGACACGCCTGCTGTAGTGGCTCAATATTGGTCCATATATAAGGCGCACCTGATTATTTTTAGGTGCGCCTTATAGTGCGGAAAATACGGTACTGTGAAAAAAAAATTAATAAATGCAGTGATGATTGCGCATTAGTTTTTAGTAGACAGTACCAAATTCACTTTCAGAACATATTGTTAATTGCACTTTGCTTTTGTATTTTGGTATTTTTTGAACTGAAGTGAGCTAACCTCTTTGACAAGACAACTGGCACTTCCAGCAGTTGAATAAATATGTGAGGATATAGTGTACTGTATATGCTTGACACAGGAATCTTTTCAGGCACTAAAATATCCCGTCTTGTAAGTCTTGGCAGAGATCTATTTCTTCCATGGACACTTTTATTCAGTGAAAACTCCTTAATATAGCATCAGTGAGTGCAGACTAGATGGATACTAATCCTAACCATGTGGGGGTCTTTACACGCATACAGCTGAGTAGAAAAGTATATTAAAAGTTGAGATCATACTATACCACCGTCCAAGCAAAGTGTCAAGATGACATGAGAATCCCTAGCTCAGTCCCAGAAAATTAATCCACTGGTTTTATGAAATGACCTCTTGTTTGGTTAAGCTTTCAAATTCAATGTCATCTTTGTGTGCCTTTTTCTGTGAAACGAACCTTGCCCTACATATACAGACATAATTATTTTGCTGCAGTACATATGGATTCACACTTGACTAACCTACACTACAAATAGACATTGTGTACTTTGTTCACACTTTGCGCGGACTTAAAACAGGCAACTCGATAGTGCATGAGACCATGAGAAACCTCTGACATGAAAGCCGTCGTCTGCTCACCAAAGAAAATTCTGCTGACACCGAATCACATAAAAAAGGAGAGTGGAGTGAAAAAAAAATCTGTCTGAGCTCACAGCAACGCTGCGGGTTATCTTGAGGGAGCGTAACCTTTGTGACATTGATAGGATTTTCCTCAAAAGACGGTGTTTTTCTTGGGGACATCATCCCATACAACTTGACCAACATTCTTTCATTATTTTTGGATGAGGTGATGGTTCATTGCCTTCTGTTCAAGCAAACTTGTCTTGATGGACTTTTTAAAGAGACATACAGAGAAATTGATGGAAAATATCAAATAGAACATTTAAAATATATAACAAAGGAAAGGGTTTCTTGGCTTCTCGTTTTAGTCCCCCGACAACACCTCATATTTTACACGCAGTAAAACCTCCCGAGAAAATGTGTTTTTTTTTATTATTATTTTTTTTTTATTCATGTCGCTAACGCGCAGTAATAGAGCGAGAGGTCAGAGTTGGGCCATAAAGGCAACAGCTGAAACCAGTCAATTTTTTTCTCTCCCACTCTTTCTCCTCAAAGATTTGCTTTCTGCGTTTCTGACAGAGTTTCCTCATGTAACGCCAAACATGTGATTCCCTTTAACCACTGCCTTGTAGCATCTCAGTCATTTTGCTCTGTGGCCTAAAGCAGCAGGGGAAGCAGACAAAGACACACATGTTTATTTTATTGACTAGCTATGCAAATTGCAAAATATCAATTTTGGGGTTTGCTTATGTTCTTAACTTAGAGAGCCTATGGAATAGAACAAGTCACATGGTTTTGTGATCAAAAAGTCCAAACCACCATCATCAATCTTATATTTGGAACACAGTTAATGCATATGAGATGCTTTCGCTTACTAAAGTTGGAAACTGAGTCTCGGGGTGAAGTTCTTTGAGGAGTATTAATACATTAATTAGCGATTGAGGTCTGCCATAAATTGAGAAAAAGCGTGAGTAATTGACCCCTCTTCTCAAATGTATAGCCTAATAATGACCTAAATCATAAATATATCACAAATAATTATTCCAAAACAGTTGAATATCAATTCAAATTGATATTACTATATTAACGTAATAAAGGACATACAGATGACTTGGTTTAAAAAAAAAAATGCCTTGCGCGTTGTGTGTATCCACGTATGACCAACTCTCATAAATCTTGGGCTACTAACAACCCAAGCTAAACTTGGCTCCTCTCTCACATACTGTAAGTTTGTCTCTCAGTCGATCACTTCACCATAGTTCCGTAACACTAATGTACTACTTTCCTTTTAGACAGTGCTTTTGTTTTCCTGCAATTCAACCTTATGACTTAACTGATATGAAAATCTACACCCGAGATATGATCTGTTGAGTCATGCCCACTCCGACGTCCCACCATGCACGCTGCTCTAATCTTCTATCATCATTCGTGGACCCACACTGCTGCTGTGTGCGTGCATCTGCGTGTGTGTGTTTGAGTGACAGATGTGAAGGCATAGGGGATTATCTGACCTTTGTGACCACCTGCAACACAACACAGCACCTCAAGGAGTTACATGAATACTTGCATTTTAGATACATGTAGTGTTTATTAAACTGTTTTTTTAGCGGATAACTTGTAACCACTTAGCTCAATTGCCACTAAAGCCACACATTAACAACCTGTGAATAATATTAAATTAGAAGTGCACATATGATTATTCATATTATTTCTTGACATCAAACATTTTAAATAGTGATTGAAAAACACAAACTAAAGTTCTCCTAGGTTTTGAATGGCAATTCAATTGAATCCCCGGGTACTCTAATGTTGGACTGAAGCAACAATTTATTTCTTCGATATTATCTTTTTAAAAAATGGATTTACTGCCAAGTCCATTAAGAGTTTGGACGGAAGAATAATGACTATGGAATGAGCTTCACATTATTGTTGTTTGAGTTTTAATCAGTTTAGAAATGTCAATCCTGTCACAAATTGTAAACATTTGGCATTTTATGTCGCAGATAAGCATGAACATCAATGCAGGACTTTCACTGCATACTTACAATAATGGGAAACTCAACATCTAGGAAATTCTGTTTCCAGCTCATTATACTTTCTGCCTTGATGTTGACCGGTCTTCACCTCTTGACCCTCCATTCTTCAGTTTTCCACAAAAGCTTCAGACGTTGCTCATATGATCGTCACCAACAACCCCCTTACGTACCACCCCACCCCCCCATCCCACCTCTCCCTGCAACCGCCCCACTGTCATTGTCTAAATGTCACCCTGCAAACAAAACACTCGTTCATACAGAGACGGAACAAAACACAGCATCCTCCATTCACACTGCGACCGTCACACACTTGAACAAACAGTGCAAACTTCTCAAAAAAACAGGGAAAAAAACAGCTTGTCTCATTTCGTTTTTATCATCGGGGGGATGGGGCTGGACCTTCTCACCCCCGGCTCTAAAAGGGTATCACAGCAAATGTGGCAGCGATCCCGGACAAGATGGCCATCGTATGAGTATGTGTTACGCCGAGTGATTTGCGAATGGAGGCTAAGAAAAGGCCCATTGTGGCCGGGCCAATGTAGCTAATTAGTGTGTATGCAGCTATGTCAGTAGTCCTGTGATCTCTTCTTGTCCTATTGTTTGTGGGGCTCTATTGTAAATCTAGCCTGAATGCCGCGTCAAATATGTGTGCTGTGGGCGAGACCTTTTTGAATGTGCGTGTTATTGGAGAAACACATTTTGGTTCCTGTCTGTGCTCTCGTGGTCTCGTCTCACAAACTGATCTGGGATGCTCTTGATTTACAACAGTGAGGTCCCACAGCACCAGGATCGGGTGACATAGATGCTTGGCTGTGTTGCAGGAGTCGAGTTCCGTCTGGATGTTTACTTCGTGCCCTTTAATGACTTACATGTATTGGCCTTATCAACAGTTTGTCGGGACAGGTTTTATTAATCAGCTCAGTTGTCTGCATTTTAGCTTATTTAAACTTATGCATCTGTTTTTGGTATAACAATTGTAATATGGCTAAAATAAAATCAGGCATTTAAGTCATTGACCTCTAATTTCCTCCCAGTGATTCAGTTTGGGTTTCTTGTCATATTTCCTGCATCTTTTTTGGTTATCGTATGCATACTGGCCACTTCCACAGATATCATAGACAAAAGACGAAATTTCTTTTTTGTATTTCATTCATTAATCTGACAACCTCTGATTCGTTGTGAAAATCAATTTATCGAATATATTATAATCGTTGATTATTATTTCGTTGGTCTTGGGTGCAAAGTGGTCTCCAAATGTCTTTGGGCCACTCACGTTCTTATAGCGTAGATTTATGCAGGACACTTAGGTGACTCATTATTTGCAGGATTAGCAAATAATCTAGAAAGCTAAAATGTGAAAACCAATTCAATGCTATTTGCAGCAATAACAACCTCATAATTTATTAGTTTGTTGTTCTCAGTTTTCAAATGTATTTATTTTCAAACATTTATCCAGAAATCTTTGAAACTACTTACAGGGGCTTTATTGTGCATGGTGTAAAGATAATGAATTTCAAAAATAATTGATGCCTTTAAACACAAAGTTTTAAAAAAGAGAAAATCTTTGGAAGATCCTTCAACAGGTGCAGTTTCAACAAAACATGGCAAGTGAAAAGTGTTTAAAGATTAGCTTTGACTAGACCAAATGTTTTCATCGTCACTAGCCCTGTTTGCACAGATGAAAGAGCTGACTGAATTGCACTGAATGAAGAATTGGATTTTGTCACAAGGCTTTCCACCAACAAGACAGACTGAGGTATTGCTGCACAGTATCTCATTTCAAATTATCATTTAAAAAAAAGCACCCCTCTCAGTCATAATGTCAGTAGATACAAAAAAAAAATTCTAAAAAATAAAAGAAATTCTACAGAAATGTTTGATCACATTGGGCTGGTTTTGATTTACGCTGCTTGCATGGGAAAATGATTACGATAAAGACAAAACGACAGATAAACTCAAGTGTGTTATCTCTTTTTGATGATTTGCTGTAGAGGTGTTTCAGTGTGTTTATCAGCACAAAGATGGAAATGGGGGAGCGGACGTTATCAGGGTGTCTCTGCTTTCCATCCCCCCCAACACACGCACACACACACCAACATTCTTAGGCACAAGCAGCAGATGAGAGGAGATGCACCAAAACAGTTCAATACAACCGCCTGTGACATTCGCTTTGAAAGCATGGTAGGCCCGTGTGTGGTGATCCATCCAGAGACCCATCCAGACAAATTATATTGACTGACCAGAATGCTGGTCAATGTCAAATATTTGTTTGGGTTGGTGCAATGCGGTCACCCAGACAGAACAGCCATCTGTGATCAGGGGTCAGAACTCATTGCAAAACTGGAAACAGAGTTAAATCAAACGAGTTTATCACACGTTATCCCATACAAAATCATAATTTAGAGGAGTTTTGCGTGCTTTGACAGTTGCACTTGTTATGAAATGTAGCTTTTTGAGCTTTTACGTTTTTGTGTATTTCATTTTAAGACTTCCATGTACACCAAACATACTGATTTCAGATCTACACTATAATTTGGTAACATAATTTATAAATGCTGTCAGACTCAGCGTGTCTCATAAGAATGGTGATTCACATAGACTTTAGCCTTCCTTCCTTTTCACACGGAGGCTCGTAAAATAATGTTTAGCCACAGTAACCGACCAAGATTGCTGGATGGATAACCCGGAAAAGAAATGTGATTGATGAGGGTGTAAATGAAAACACTGTATCCTGTAGATTTATTGCTCTACTTGACATATTTCTGGGTCTAACTTTTTTTTCCTGATGTATACTGTAGAGGGGCAAAGTGGATTGTTGCCAGAGTACATGTTTGTTGATGTCATAAAAGTTGATGTCATTTCCATGCCTTGGTGGGAGGCTTATGTAGGAAACGGATCCGAGGTTGGCTTGCTCTCATCTGTCAGGATTAACTCCTTGCTGAAATCCATCTTTCTGGTTGCGGGTATTGAGGTCCCAGTGTTTGTTCAGGATCTTTATAGCTTCTAAATTCTTAGTTTTTTGTTTTCTTTTTTTAGGGTATGTATCCACTACTTACATTTACATTGCTCTGTTTGGAACCGCCACAGGTTTCACTTCTTCATTACGCCTGCTGAAAGTGAACAAATAAATTGTTTAAAACAAACAAACAAACAAACAAACAAACAAACAAACAAACAAACAAACAAAGGATGTAAATTTAAATAGCCAGAGATATATACATGCTGTACATATTTGTTTCCCTTTTGGCTATTTGTTGTGCTGTCACAACAGACATTTTAAGAGGAAGAGTTATTGCCCCATTGTGTTCTCGCTGAAGTTGTTTGTGTGTTTTTGTTTTGGAATGCAGTGAGAGCTTTAGTTAGTTTAGATATGGTTGACACACACCATACAAATGTGTTGGTCATAAAATTTTAATGAAATGAATAAAATTACTTCGTTTACAACTTTGCTACATGTTTAAAATAATCTGTTCTTTAATATTGTTTATACTATAAAATGGAAAGAAATTCCCTGCTGCCTGAACTATTAGTGCATGTGGTCTAAGACTCAAGAGACATCTGTATCACGTTCTTCTTTCATTCATAAAAGTTGAACCCGGCTAACCCCAACACTAGGCATTCACAGCCCTGGGATGACTGTTAGGTTGTATGTGGAGCAACTCACACTATTTATTGATTAATTAGAGTACACATTCATCATGAGCTCATCAACTCGCCACACAGGCAGCACAAAGCCAAATAGGTGATGGAGATGGGCCATTTGCCAGCAGACTGCATGGTCATTAGTCGGAAGCAGACAGCAAAAAAAAAAATGGAAGAAAGAGGGGAACCTAAGCCTCATGGGAGACATTTCCTGTCTCTGTAGCTGTGTTTGACATTAACTCGAACATAAAACTTGGCCGAAGATGAGATTTTAACTTTGGACTCTGCCCTAGAATTAATAGTCTCTTGTCGAAAAAAAGATCAGCTGATGTATCACTTCAGGTCTTTGCAGAGAGAGACACTAATTAAATCGTGCAGGTAGTGTGACATTTCAGGTTCACACAACTAAACGGTGTGAATCCACAAATGACATGATATATCTGTCTTTGCAAAAAGCGATAATTTACTTTTGATTCATTTTATTACATGATGTATCCTCCGAGGAATTGGATTTTATTGCCGTTTACACCTCAGGATTAGTTTATACAGCTAGTTAGGAAGCACGTTTAAAAAAGGTTCATCAATTTGTTATCACCTTTTATCACCAACGAGGCATAATTAATGCCCTCTCTAATTTTAATCTCAAGCAATATTTTAATTAGAGTGCAAAAATAAAGTTTTATATATTGACAGTTTTTTAGGCAGAAGAGCACATGGGCTTCTCAGTCAAGAGTTTCTAGTTTTGAATCTCAGCTCTGGCTTTCTTGTGTAGACTTTATATGTGCTCACTGTGCTTGAGTGGGTTTTCGACAGTAAAAGTCTTTATATTTAATAATTACAGTGCCAGACTGGGCCATTGCGAGACATTGATTTTTGATGCTGAACTAATTAGAGCAAGGGGAGATTCTTAAATTGGATTCAGGACTAACAGTTATATTTTTCTTTCAATGAAGAGATGCATCGGTTTTTTTTGCAGAAAGCTGACGTGGTAGCAACTTCATCTTGCATGTAGTACTTTTACGCATGGTTGAATTTGCCTTTGTGAGAATTGAGATTTAACTTTACTTGGTTTGATTTGATGCATTCGGCAGTAGGTGTGTGTTTGGAATCCCTATGGAAAAAACTGCTTACCATATATGTGTTTGTTACGCAATCTTTTATTTTGCGTGATAGAAAACAGTGCTTATAGTTAATTACAAAAAAGACATTCATTTAACGAATGTACCACTTAGCAGAAAATTGAATAGAGCCATCTCTTTTGAAAATCAGTCTGCCATACAGTTAAAACAAATCAAATTAAGACGACTGCTCAGTGTGCATCGCTTTGAATTGTTTGTGCGCGTGTGTGTGTGCGTGTGCACGTGTGTGTCTGTAGAATTTATTTAGCAAGTAAACCCCCAGGCAAGGCCGAGTTGTACAATGTGGCGATGTGTCCGGACTTACTCATCTGTGTTTGAGGAAGGGATTATGAGGGATGAGAGACCTACATCCGTGCAAAACATGAAGAAGGGAAGAACTCGCAAAGAAAGAGTCCATTCTCCATGAACAGATGTGGTCTCTGCCTGTCCATTTTCCTGCTTTGTTCTCCTGCAACATTTAGCCTGCTTTTATCTTAAGTGCTTCTCCATACTGTATATGCATTATTTTTCATGAGGGGAACCCCAAGCAACCCCCCACCCCCTCACCTGCTGGAACACTCTGCTTGTCTGGCACGTATATTCAAAAAGTGAGGGATTCACTTTGATTGTCCAATTTTTGTCCTTAACTGTGATGATCTAAGATACAGAACAATACTTTTGTACAAATATATTGCGTAACATCTAGGGGTGTCAAACTCATTTTTTTTGGCGGGGCGCATTGTAGTCATAGCTTCTTTCGGAGGGCCATTAGGACTGTCAACCCAAATAAATGGATGAGCACCTCATATTATATACAGTAAAAGCTACAAAACAAACTGACAAATAACTCGTTTTCAAATCAGACAAGTACAAACTGGTCAAATATTAAAAAAAGATATTAAAAGTGAAGACAATTTGCAATTCTAGTAATGACACACGAATTTGATGCACAATTTGTCTTCGCGTGCCACATAAAATGATGTGGCGGGCCGTATCTGGCCCCGGGCTTTGACTTTGACACCTGTGATCTAGATGTTAGCCGAAAATGAATCAAATTTATTCATTATTATTGTCTTGGCTGGTCATTCTATGAATATAGAGTAAGAGATGAACAATGTAGTACTGAGGCCGATGTTTTTTTAGCCACATCTCACATCATTAACCGTGTAAAAGACTGGATCAATCTTTTTCTCCATCACTCGTCGCTGCAACTCTAAAGCTCACTCCAACCTGTCAGGCCCAAATCAGGGGAACTGATGAGAAACAAATGGGTTTTGTCTGGCACACACGAGGGAGGGAGATACGATTATCAGACCTCAGTGGCAGGATTTACCCAACACAGCTCCACTGGCCTTAACCTCCTTCAACGGTCTCTCGTCTTCCACTCCTCTCCTACCAGCTATTTTATCTGAGGAATGTGGGAATATGGTGGAGGATGTTGGCGCTGACAGGCTGGCACTCTAAGCCAACACCTTCACTTGAGACCATGTAGATTAGATCCCAATTCGAGGCCCCAACACCCCCTCCTTCACAACAACTCCTCTCCATCCTTTTCAGTATCTTCAACCAACCTCAGAATTTTGCTCATAGGAGTGCAATGCAACTTATCTCAACTGTCACACTTAAAAAAAAAAAAACCTGTCTGGCATTTTGGTGATTTTCAACTGAATGGAAACTGAAGTTGGCACTTCTTGGTTTAAATTATAGATGGCTCAGCAAGTTTCCGGAAAGCCAAAAGTCTATATTAGAAAATGTCTTCTGGGGGGGAAAAAGGTTTCTGCAATATTAACTCTGAGTTAATTCTTTACAGGATGGAAATTTGGCATCAAAAAGGTTACATGTGCCATGAAGTATTTAAACCCCAATACGGAAATGTTGGCAAATGAAGACTTCCTTTGAGAATCCACCTGTGTTGTTCAAACTTGCACAGCCAGCTCTAAGAAATGCAGAAATAATCACTATTAAAGAACAGAGTATATTGTAATTCCTTCACCTAAAAAAAGCTTTCTCCGTGTACTTGTGTAACATCTATTTATTTATTTATTTCTTCATTTATTTATTTATTGTTGGTAAAGTTTCGCGATAAAAACAACATGTAAGCAATATCACGTGTGAAGAATTGATGTACTCACCAACCTTTTTAAACTGATTCCGTCATTGTTTTTTTTAAAAGTAAAAGCAAAAGTTTGCAAATGTCTTATTTTGGTTAAACACAAAAGATAATCACTCTACTTTCACGAAAGACTACAGAGTATTTACTGTTAAAAGGCTGAAATCAAAGGATTTGTACAATATTCGGTGACATAAATACTCTAAACAATTACTTGATTCCTAAAATAGTTGTCGCTTGATTTGATAATGGATGACTTGTCGATTCATTCATTTTGACACCTCAAATGGGTTTACAGGTCACCATCTTTTACTTCAAAAAAAGAATCTATCGTCAGTATACCTGTCCCAGCTGAGTTGGGGCGAAACTTGCTGTACCTCCTGAACTGGTTGCCAGCCAGTACAAAACAAAACCTTTCACATCTAAAAACAAATTTAGAGTCGCCAATGAAGCCACATACAAGTTTTGGCGAATCGGGTTGAAGCACCTAGTTGAAACCTCCTAAGCATCCTCCACACAAGTAGTCCACAAATCTTCAACCTCAAAACTGCAAGGCAGATGCACAATCTCCCAACTATCTTAATCCTTCAAATCAATAATGATGTCAAGTCACACTTTCAGCTTCTTCCTTGCTCTTGAGTTCATGTTAGTGTGAGAGCAACCATTCTGTGCTTAGAGACCACTTGGGCCCATTTAAAAACTCATCCATGGGATTATTATCCAATTGTGCTGTGTTCGCTGTCAGCGCCACCCACTTAGCACGGCCACAGATGTGCCTATCAGCCGTTGCTGAGTCAGAATCTCTGACTTGTCATTTTACTGAACCGGGCCCACTAAGTGCTTGACCACCCTGATGCTTTGCTCCATTTATGGTGTGGCTTTGAGTGGTTCGGTCGTGACGAGAGGCCCGGGGGGCTCAGCTGGCAATGCCCAAGAAGGTTTTAAAGCTCAAGCTAGTGAGTGATTGAATGCAGCTCTATTTGAAGTGTGTGGAACAGTCAAAGAATTATGTCAAATATACAATGATGTGCATTCTGATAGAGGAAACACATTTAGTTTGTGACGTGTGAGCTTTCTTCGTGTGTCCATTTTTAACTTAACACTTATGTTGCATGCCTTTGTATGCTTACATCTGTGAACTTCAGTGCAGTGCTAATGAGAAGCAGAGCAGCCCGAGGCGCGTGTGTCTCTGTGTGCAAAGAAGTGAATATTTATTCCAATGTGACAGAATTTGTCTTTACAAAGACAAATATAGGATGAAATGGAAACACACTGTAAAAGATGGCCTGAATGTAACGACAAATTCCCACTTAAGTTCTACTTGTTTTGCTTCTAAAATTCTCCATGTCTCAAATCTTGTGATCTCAGTAATATCTTAGGATAATGAAATGCAGGATTGCAAAGCTAACGAGGACGTCTTTCATCAAAAATCAACTAATCATCAGGAAACTCTGAATAGGCAATCATTTGTCTTAATGGCTTTCTGAAAACAGTTTATACAAAACATATGTGACAAACAAGACAAACAAGGCTTTGTACATACACTGATTAATTATGTAAGTGCTTCAAAAATGTCATAATATGTATTTTGGGCTCCAGTGACAGCATGATTATTTTTGAGATGATGCAAACATCAGATTTTCCTTAATGTTCTGTTCTCCTAAGTGACGTGGAACACAGCTGTTGTGTCACTCTGGTCTTAGCTCACTTCCTTTGCTCTTTTGGCCAACTCGGCTACGAAGGTTGTACAGAAATTTAATACAAACGTGCATGGATTTCGTCAAAAAGATGTTAAAGAACACAAAAAGAAGATAATGTCAACGTGATAGCAAACATTGCTTTCAGCATTAAGAAAAGTGGCCAGTGAGTCTCTGGTGTTAAACAAGTAACCGGTGACGTTCCGCTTCGGTTATGCCGTTGATGCAATTATTGGTACTTTAGGGCAAAAGCAAATAAAAAGCCGGGTAGTGCTAGTAGGTTAGCAGAATTAACACGTAACTAAAGCAATAAATAAACGTCTGCAACAATTTGACTGTGTGAATATTAGCCTGAAATTCTCATTGCCGTTATATTGGGTGGTATTATTTTCACTTTTTTTTTTAATGATGAAACTTTAAAAGTTGTAACGCCACAAGCCACACAAGGTTTTTCCAGACATGCTAATGTGCAATGGGGAATTTTACAACAACCAAACTACTTTTGCTCTTGTAAGACAAATCTGGAGTCTGCAGCTACAGCAGCCACTTGCCTCCCATCTGCACACTGCTATTCGGGCTCTTGTCACCTGACACCGGCTGCATGCTAACGGGGCCTGTGAGAGGCTCTTCAGGCCGGCAGGCATATTCACACACACAGACACACACACACACACATGCACACACGCACGCACACAACCCCTTGCTTCCGGGTGACAAGTGTAGAGGGACGAGAGCCAGAAGGCACACAAGAATGCAGTTCCACTCTGCCGGTGTGCAGGTTGTAAGAATTAGTCTTTCTCCTTTATTGGGGGCAAGTCTTTTTGGTGGATTCTTAATCGTGAGTAGCCTGCTGAGGATAAAAAAAAAAATAATCATTACCTTTGTTACACCACTGAACTGTAACATCCTGTAAGGAAAACTAAATAATCACAGTAGCTATATTCAAACATACAGTACATTTGATATTAATGATATAGTAAGAACCAATACAATTCAAACGTAAAAAAAAAAAACATTAAGGAGGAATTAAAACAACTTTGACCCTAGTTGGAAGATTACGATAGGTGATGAGTCTAATTGTCTTACAGCAATATTTGTCCAAATTGAAAAATCAAGGAAATTGTGTTCAGTTAGTGCTGTGTTATATGAAATTATGTAGTTTTCTGTGCTTGACTTGAATAATTATCTTAAACTTAATTCTTGAGCATATTTGCACCTCAAACCAATCCAAACTGAGTATTAATGTTTGTTAAAATAATATACATATTTTGTATTGGATTAGACGCAAGCGCTTGTAGACCGGTTGATGTAAAAAAAAAAAAAAGTGCTCACAAAGTTAATATCTGTCTCGTACCCAGTGTGTGGTGTCTTGACCTGAATGACCTGAATGTAATCATATGAGGGATTATGGGGATTTGAGTTTTTACCTGCCGTGAGAAAAGTCGATCTAATCAATCCGAAGTTGAATGTAAGCTCAGGTCCGGGCATGTCACACGCACCAAGCCACAAAAGCAAATAGGCACAATGTTTAACAAATGTGTGTCCTCTTCTCTCCAGCCACTTAAATACACACACATGTCCACACCCAGAGTGGTCAGTAAAGCCACCTGTGTGTATGGTTGGATCTGAGCAGTTTGCTTTACCTGACTGATGATGGCTTTGACTGTCAGGGTAGTAGAAAGGCTTTGTTGAGGTGGATTAGCTGCCTGCAGCTCCACACTCGGGTTACGCTCAGGGGCTCAGCATGCGCCCGATGATGAAGAAACGCGGCACTCTGTGACCTGTAGGTGTTAAACGGAGACCTCTTCTCAAATGAAACGACCTGACTGTGCAATGGAACAGGTTGAATACGTCACATGATGCACGTAGACCGGTTTTCCACATGAATGACGATGACCATACGAATAATATGTCAATCCATTTATTACTCAGACTTTGAAATGTTTTGTTTACAGTGATGTCCAATTAATGTAACCCAGACGGCAAACAAAAAAAAGTACAGATGGAATATATCCAAAGGTTTACGTCCACATCTGAGGTGGCTGCTGAAAGCCTCCCTGTCTGTGTAATTGACTGTTGTTCACAGGCTAAATGCTATCTGAGAAGTGTTGATCCTCTGAAGTGCTTTATGTGTGTTTCAGCACAGTGAGTGTTGAGTGTGGTGTGCAGACTCTGTATTTGACCGTGCATTTGTGAGAAACTGTGTGAATGTGTGTGCCGATTGATCCAGGTTCCAACTACGGCTTTTTCATTCTTTGTATATTTTAAGCATACTGCACAGTATGCAGTGTGCCACCTGCTCCATTTGTTTGGTTTGTATAAAAATATCAAAACTTGGATCAAATAACAACAAGCACTGAAAAACGCAGAGAAATTGATTAATTCAAATTAATCGGTTAACTGACAAGTAATTGATCATCAGATTAATCCACAACTAATTTGATGATCGAGTAATAGTTAAGAGCCATTTAATTACCTTAATGCTCTAATGTCAGCATCTCAACAGTTTTTATTCGTAATTTTTTGTTTTTTTCACGCAAACAGATTAATTTTTTTAATCAAAACAAGACATTAAAAGTCTGCTTTTACTACGGAAAACAGTAACTGCACAGGTAACTGAATCTGTTTCAAAAGGTTTGGTGAGTATGATGATAATCTCTCGTGTGATTTTGTTTAATTGATATTTACATGTTTTATCACTAAGAACGCCAAATAAACACACACACGCACGCACGCACGCACGCACACACACGCGCACACACACGCAAACACACACACACTGCTCTTATTTCCCCACGTTTAGACCTGAAAAAAAAATACACACACATAAAAAAACTCAAGAAATATCCATATATTGAAACACCAAGTTCAAAATACCACCTTTTGTCATGAAAATGAAAGTTCCAATTGTCCAATAATGTAATGTATTTGAATCACTTCCTCGGACTAATTTGTTCTAATTGGTGCACACATTAAAATTGTGGCTCTTCTGATAACCGGATGCCCCACCCCCTGCTCCCACCTCTTTGGGTTCAAATGCGATGAGAGGAAGGATGTACATTAAGGGCCACAGTACTTAAAGTCATAAAAAATAATGATAGAGGATGATTGTGAGTAGCCACAATCCAACCAGTGTCCATTATGTGAAGACTCAATGAGAGTGCTCATTTCTTTTTACAACCTTTCTAATGATTATGGATGAAAAAATATTGCACACAAGATGACGCTGCTCTTTCCAAACGGTAATCATGGTGGAGGAGAGGAGAGTGTGCATAGTGGTGATAGTAAATGTGGACATATAAAGAGAAAGGGGTTGTGTCCAGCGCTATGAAGGGTTAAAACGGCTGCCCCTGAAAAAAGGAGCAATTGGAGAGTTGAAGTAAGTGATGGTGGTGTAAAATGAGCAAAGTTGGAGGCTAACGATGACAGGTCCACCCCGCATCTCTCTTTTTGCCTCCCTTGGAGTAGTAGATGAGAAAGGAGGGAGTCATTCACGGCTGTATATTTTGCTTAACCTGCTCTCCACACTCCACTGTGTCACATTCTTCTGTGTATCAGAATTTTCTCTTTTCAGTTTCTTTTTATGCTTACTATAATTGGCCAATATTAAAACATGACCAAATTTGTAGTACTCGTGTATTAAAAATCCTAATTTATCAGGTGGATTCACAGATAGAGTACGATAGTCGTTTTTCTTTTTCTTTTTTTAATAAGCCAGTTTTACAAATCTTAAAGCAACACGCAATCTCCCGTCCAGACTTTTGATATATGTTCATTGTGTATAACTTGGGATTTTGCACGCAATGACAAAGTGAAGTCTGAGGCTGGCAGTTTTCCTGAGACTTGTGAATGTCATGGAAATCCATTTGAAAAGAAAAATAGCACTCCACAAATAACATGGCGTCCGTAGCGAATTCCTCGTCACCCGTGGGAGAAAATGGCCTTTTGTGTTTTTTTTATACTTGTCAACTTTTGGCCTGGCATTTCTTTTGTCATTTTTGCAGGTCGACATGAAAAGCTTTTTGGTATTGTTTTCAAATTTACGTTAAACCTGAATGATAAGTTACCCTTGTTTTTACTCCAATACTGACGGCGCCGCCGCTCACTATCAGAACCAAATCGGGGGGTGAGAGCAAGCGAGCTGCGGTGTGTCCAGCAGAACAACGTCACCTCTCCAATATCAATTACACGAAGTGGTGTGTTAAACGATGCGGCACACGGTTCAGCGGCTGGGGCTAATCACTGCAGTCTGTTTCGCTAAAACAGGCTAATAATGATGCGCCGAGTGGAGGAATCGACTTCCTGAAAATGTTATATTTAACCAGGGAGCACAATGTACAAAGAAAGAGTGGAAAGAAAGGTAAAGAAAGACTAAGACATACACGAGGTTCCTTGTAAGTGTTTTCTAAGCGATGGAAAGTGGCCTGAGATGAGATGATCAAGCAACAGCTTCTTTCTGACCTTCTCCATCAGCACATGTCATCGCCAAACTTTTTGGATCCAATGTGGGATACTCATCACAGTGAGAAATAGGTTGATAGCTGATCCTGGGTCATTTTTGCATCATGATACGATATGAGGAGCAGAAGGTGCACATACCGTGTCTTGGATGTGAGTTTTGTTAAATATTTGAAATGTGCAATGCTGAATGTGAGTGGCCAGCAGCTGGTGATATTACTTTTGGCCGGTTTTCCCCGTCAGTTCCAGATTTCTGTGGTCCCTCTGCTCACAATAATATATAACGGGCTCCATTTTTGTAGACAGCACACATGCGCTCGGTTGTAAGAACTGCCGCATCTTCATTATTATGCGGGCTGGGAATTTGGCAGACCACGCTGTGCCATGCTGCGCCACGCTGAGCGCACGTAAACACAAATTATGTTTCTATCGTAAAAATAAACACGTTGACTCTAAATGCTTCGATGAGTCAGTAGATTCATACTTTAGCTTAAAGAAGATTTCAAGATTTAGGATTTAAAATGTTTTGATTTTTTGTTGAATTGGCTAAATTAAGATTTGGACCCGCATGTATCAGGCCTATTAATGTTGGGTAACAGTATGAATTCAATTTGTATGTATTGAAAATTTGCCACAAACAGCCAAGGAGTTGCACCATTACCATAAGTGACTACTTTAAGCAACCTCCGCTAGCCTTGAACTGGAACGGCTCAGCGGGTGTGAATATCAAATACACTGCGTTCCTTTCAAAATCTCTCATAAACCAATCAGAGCAGACTCTCAACATTTAGCGGTATGTGCACATCAGAGATGAACTCTGATTTGCTGACTGACGGACAAGATTTTGACAGACATCCTGTGTCAAGGGGGACCGGCTGCGTGGTGTTATGAGGCCCGGCAGGGGCAGATTGAGAAGACCAGGTGGTGTTTCAGCTCAATACTGGCATGCGGGGCACTTCTATGTTTAGCTCTTACATGATGTTACATGTGCTGTTTTTCTGAGCCTGCTGCGGGACTTGAAAGGGAAGCAACTGTGGTTACTAAGTGGTCAATGGTTATTTTAGAGCTGGCTGACGACTATTATCATATTTGATTTTTTTTTTTTTTTTTTGAAAATGACTTTCTTTGCCGTCCAACCAATATTTTGTACGGGCTGCACCAATATGCTGAAGATGGCAATGCTTTAAGTTACAGTACGTTGTAAAGTGAGTTTTAGTTGAAACTCAAGGACAGTCTGACTGAGTTTGTGCATATCCAGTTATTTTCTACCAGTTGCATTAACCTACTTATGCCCTTACCTGCTCAGTTAACCAAGTGACCCTCAGCATGCATGAATTAGCAGACTCCTTTTAGAACACCCCCAGCTGTGCTGCCGTGCTGCAAGTTCCAAGAGGTGTTTTTATAAAAAGATTTATTCAAATCCTCATATTGTTTGTTTTGATTACATTATGCGGCACTGGGGTTTTAATTGATAATTGAACTCCCACGAATGGATTGACACACACAAACAAGACCGAGAGGAAAACTAAATCAGACATGTATTCTACCACTCCTTTCTTCCCAAGCTCTCATATTTTCTCACATCATTCTGTCTTCTTGTCTTTCACATTCCTTTCACTCCGCAATGGTTTATTTGTCCCTTTGCTGCTTTCTCTCGCTCGATCTCTCATTTCTCCTATCACTAATCCAACATTCCAACACAACACAATTTTTTTTTTTTTTAGGAACTCCCCATAGACCACATATTACTCAACCAAGACTGCTCTACTACACTTTGAAGTGTGTGAGACCTCACTCGTGGATAAGTGCTGGTGTTATAATATGTGTGTGTGAGCATGTGTGTGTGTGGGACCTGTGGTGTGTGTGTATGGGGGGGCAGCTTTGCTGGCTTGTCATGGGCGGGTGATTGAGTCCAGACGTTGTGGGTTCCTCTCTTTTGCCGCCAGCCCCTCCTCCCATGGTTGTGGGTTTAGAATGTGTGGGGAGCAGCAGCACGAGGGGCGGCCTTAGCTCCCTGGGGTGCAGTAAAGTGATAGGGCAGGCCGGGGAGCTTGGATCGCCCCTGGGGAGGAAGGTCAGAGGTCTGAGTCTGCACTGTGGTGATCAGGGCCATGCTCGTCAAACACACTTCAGGTGTGAACCACTGTGCATGTGTTTGTGTTTGTTCATGTGTGTTCGTGCGTGAGTTTGTGGGTATGGTTAAATGTAGTCCTTGTTTTCACCTCACTTCATAATTGAATGCCATCTCCTGAGAAGCCCAATTACCCAAGTTTAGAACTAAGTATGTGCACGTATAGGGCATATATTGTATCACACATATACACAAACAGACATTCTAATGTACGGTAAAATACCTCAATCAATCAATAAACCTAAACCCTAATTTTTCCTCCGTTAATTGCTAAACGTTATGAGAAAACGAGTTGGAAAGATTTTTTGAGAAATAAAGTACCGTATTTTCCGGACTATAAGGCGCACCTAAAAACCTAAAATTCTCTCAAAAGCCGACGGTGCGCCTTATAGTCCAGTGCGCCTTATATATGGACCAAACTCCTAAATTTAAACTGGCCTGAACAATTGTGTCATGAAATCAATCATGAGTGGCCCGCTGAAGACTATGAATCATGAGTCAAAAAGACTATGGATCATTATTTTGTGATTATAAAGTCATTTGTTGCGTCTGAAGTTGAAATAAAAAAGATAAAATGGAGAATGATTTGATTAGGATTAAAAATCTGACACGATGCATTAATGGTGCGCCTTATAGTCCAGTGCGCCTTATATAAGGACAAAGTTTTAAAATGGACCATTCATTGAAGGTGCGCCTTATAGTCCGGTGCGCCTTATAGTCCGGAAAATACGGTATATATATTTTTTTGCAATATAACACGACTACTTCATCGGTCTGCAATTTAATTGAGATTAATTTATGGCCACACGCATGACATTTATTGTTTGGAAATTATTAGCTCGCTTTCTTGTTTCCTAAACTAAGGTCTTTATTCTAAATAGCACAGCATGACATTTAATAGAAATTACCAGTCAATTAATGTGGAAGTGAATGGAGGCCAACGTGTCCTGCACTTTACCTTCCATTCTTCAGCAACTGTGATGGACGGTGCTGAGGTCAGTCCATCACCTGGGTTCAGACACTGACCAAAAACTGGCTCTCAAGCTGAATAATGGACTGTCACTAACCCCTGACCTCAGCTCACAGTCTACGGTGTCAGATCAATATCATCTTGCTGAGCGGCAGTGTGGAAGCCTCGCTCTTAAAGGGCATTTCTGTGGAATGTCTACATTATCATACTAACACATTCATAACTATAACGTGGCTTTTAGCATTCAGCAGCAAACTTGGAAGCAGTAGGTGATGATGGGACATTATGAATGGGGTTATTTTAATGGGACCTTCTCCAGGCCTCCTGGAGTTATGTTGGCATTCGGGTGCAGGTTCTTGTATGTCCGTGCTCATGTGTGCTTGCAGACGTTCAGGTATGAATACTATGTGTTGGCCAAAAGCGGAAGCCTCCTTTGATCAGAACTTTGTATCCTGGTGTCATGGCAACCATGGCAAGTATTGTTGATACTGAAGGGGGTTTATCATGTCAGCTTCTGGACCCTTGCGGTTTTACACCAGCAGAATGACAGTCTCCTGTTGTGCGTATATGTATGTGTGTTCGTGTGTGTGGGGCGGGGGTATTGTGTGTGTGTGTGTGTGTGTGTGTGTGTGTGTGTGTGTCTGTTGACTGACCTATAATGAGGTCAGTAATTAACACTGGAAAGATAATTGTTTTAATTGAGATGCTGCAATTAAACTTACCGTATTTTCCGGACTATAAGGCGCACCTAAAAACCTCAAATTTTCTCAAAAGCCGACAGTGCGCCTTATAGTCCGGTGCGCCTTATATATGGACCAAATTCCTAAATTTAAACTTTCGCGAAGCATTGTGTCATGAAATCAATCATAAGTGGCCCGCTGAAGACTATGAATCATGAATCAAAAAGACTATGGATCATTATTTTGTGATTATAAAGTAATTTGTTGCGTCTGAAGTTGAAATAAAAAAGATAAAATGGAGAATGATTTGATTTGGATTAAAAATCTGACATGATGCATTAATGGTGCCCCTTATAGTCCGGTGCGCCTTATATAAGGACAAAGTTTTAAAATGGGCCATTCAGTGAAGGTGCGCCTTATAGTCCGGTGCGCCTTATAGCCCGGAAAATACGGTATTTTGTGCTAATTCCAAATATGCACTTGTTTTTTCTCTCACTCATAATAATAATGATAATAATAATAATAATAATAATGTAATCTAATACCTCTACAACTTAATATTTGGAAATAAGTGAAGAAAGTTTAGACATCAGCATTAAAAAGACATTAGGAGACACATAAAGCCATTAAAATTATGTGTTGAGTGGTACAATTTAACGTGAAGTTTGAAACATTTTTATTTTAAAGGACTTTATTAATCACAAGAAAATGAAACTGAAAAATGGTCCCACTAGTATTTTTGCCCTTTCATGTGCCTTAATTTAGCATTGTTTGCATGTAGTGATAGCACTGAGGGTATGTAATCTATGATTGACAAATGATTTTGCACGATCACTTTGATACAGACAATTAATTGAATGATGCATACAGATAGAGAACTGTACACAAAGCTTTACAAGGCACATAACACACTGTGGCTCCAGCTGAATTTAAAGAGTAGCCATTTGCACAGTGAGGACCACCAGCCTCCATAAACAGACAGCACTTGTACAGTCTCCCCGTCGGCATTTCCTCTCGCTCGCTCTCCGGCCTATGTTGTATTTTTTTAGGTATCTTAGGTGCCTTCCCACATGCAGCAATGTGTTTTCAATCTGAGACCAATTATTCATCTCCCCTTGGCTTTGTTCCCAGCAGTGAGAGAGAGCGAGAGAACGAGAGAGAGAGAGAGAGAGAGAGAGAGAGAGAGAGAGAGAGGAAAAAAACACAGGACTGTCTATACTTTACAACCATTTTCCCATCTTACTGCTGTCAACTCCCCATCGGACTGAGCCCCTTGACAGGGACATTATGTGTTTAATAACTGCGTGTGTGTGCGTGCACATGAGCAAAAGCCCACAAACAGATGTGTGTATGTAATTAGCTAACTCAGTAATAATGACTTTAACTTCCTTGCGGCAATGCTACGAATGATGGGACATGCATAGAGAGGGAGAGAGGTTGATGGAGACTCCCAACCCTGTGGGCAGATTGCCTGACCTCGTTTAGTGACTTCATGTCAGAACCTTTGGCTTCCTACCCTATTTGCAGAGTACCCCCTAGTGGGAAAACCAGGAAGCAAGTACAATGTAAGGATGTAAGATTGTGCAGCAATAATTTATATTAATACACCTTTTCACTTATAGCATGACCAAAATTATCTCTATGTTTTACAATACTGTTGGAAAGCTGCTCGTTTAACTGACGTCACAAGGCAAGGAACAAAAGAGTTATAGTCTCGCCATCACACCATCACCGATTCCCTTTTCCACCGCTGGATCAAATCAGTGCATCTAAAAGCACATTTAATGCATAATAAATAACGGGGAAATATTTTCCTTTGTATGCTTCCCTCCATTTCTTTTTATTGGTTACCTGCTCCATAACTTTCTTTTCTCTCATAAATTCTTTTCATCACTCCCTCTGCAGTCTTTTTGCTTCTCTCTTTTTTTATCACTTCCTATCTCTTTCTCCAAATGCACACAAAGCAAACGCTGCATGGTTGTTTCTCTCCATACTGGCTCTGCCGTACCTTAAAGGTGCCAGGCCAACACAACAGATGGAGATAAAGAAAGCAAACAAGGTTGGGGGGGGTGACTGAAAAGGGGGATTATCTGTAGTTATGTGTCTTGCTAAGAGCTCTAGTTACAAACTCATTGATGAATCCCTTTTACTAGCTGAGTCATTCAACCAATCCAGAATCATTCATCCCCACGACTCAGGATGGATTCAGGATTATAGCTTGCTGGGCCCATTTTGATCCACAGTGCTGTAGTGTCGTTTTAAAAGTTTGATTGTTTAATTCTTTGTTCTAAACCTGCCAAAAAGAAAACCAAAAGCTGACGCTCCCCCCTAAAATAAATGAAATCTGGTAAAAATTCACTATGTCACTAAGTTGCCTCAAAAAACAAACAATTTAACCCCATTCTCACACATCGTCCTAAGTGTGTTTTCTTTTGAGTTAATTGAAATGATTGTGCATGTTATATCATTGCCAGCGGTTCACTTTTACATCTGTATTTGATGACCTGGGAGAAAAACTGTCTCGGGAAGGCACAGTGGGGGATGCCGGATGTGCTTAGAGAAAAGATAGTCAACATCAAAGCAGACATCAACAGAGGGAAAACTCCGATCAGCTTCCTTCTTAATCCAAACCAAAGGACAGTAAAAGCTCGAAATGTTGCCTATTTGAATCCATCTTGAGTCAGTCTTTTGTAGGTTTGAAGTATTTTATTTCTGTTGCTGAAAAGCAAATTTATACGTTCATCTGGACAACATCTGGGCCACTTTCTTGTGCTCAATTTTCCCATGGTTTCTATTTTAATATTACCCACCAATCGTGAAAAATTTTCTCAATATTTTGTATGCCTCATATCCCTACAACGCTTTTATTAAGGCTAGTAAGTGCAGTTTCATTTGAAGAAGAGAAAGGATTATTAAACATTTAGAATCTATAGTAAAATGAAAATTAGTAAAATCTGAATTCTCTCACCTCTTTGTCATATCTTTTTCTGTCTCTTGAGACAATCGTCAGGGCTTTCTGCCCTGCTGGAAAAGTAATTAAATTTATTGTTAATTATTATTTGTATTTTATTTCAAAAGTATCATCCATGATAAAGGAGCCAAATCCTAAAATATTAGACACGGAACAACCTATTTCCAGGTTTGACTGCAAGGCGCAACAGACTGTTTGACTTCTCATTTGGTGGTGATAACTACATTTGTATTCAGGGGAAGTCTGAATTGTTCACTTGAGACTCCTTTGCGGGACTTGTTGAAACCGTGAATAAATACTCTCATCACTCCAGACATAATCTGGATTTAAGCACTAAGAGGTTGATCATTTTCAAAAATCTGTCTCAAACGATATTGTTGACGAGTTGGAAGTTCTTTGGTTTGAGTCAGGTTTGATAGACAGCTGCTGACACTAGGAAAGTTAAAGCTGGCACATGGGGTTCAGCAAAGACAGGACAAAGAAAGACCATCCATTGCTTCTGGCTAAGGTCATGATACCGTGGCGCCGCTTGACCCCCGCTAGTCATAATATCAGCAAGCTGTACTGAAATTCAGTCCATGGGAGGACATGTTTGCCTGGAACCAAAATCTTGGAGGTAGTGCCATATTTTTCTCTGTCTTTGGTTTCATATTTGAAAAGACTAATCAGAGAAAAAGATTAGAATATACTTTCTGGATAATAATGCCACGCGTGCACTCATCTGTGGCCACTAATCCTCCAGCACATGTACAATCTGTAGCGACAACTTGATACCCCGAACACCTCCCATCATGCTACTCACGTCTCATGTAACCCCAACATGTCAGCTGCAACAGCTGTATATCAAACCTTTTTCTTTTCCAGTCACACCTGGCTACGGTTCAGCTACAACTTCTCCACATGGAGCAGGTCTTGTCTCGTACTTCTGAACTGGAGCCAGCTCGTTCCAGTCTTACCAAACTAAACAAACCTGTTGTGTTGTTTGGCAAACCCATCGGCCATCCCAATGGAAGCTCGGACACAGTCGCCGGCCTGTTCCCCCTCTTCATGACTTCTTTGTCAACGAACAAGAGCAGTATTCAAGACATCTGTAGTATGTCAGTGATACTGATCCAAGGCCCATTAGCAGCTATAGTGACACAACCAGCCGCTATGGCCTTAATCGCCGTCCGCTAAAAGCCTCAGATATGCAACCTTATATGGCGCCTTCGGGAATATATGTTTCCAATCATTCTCGTCTCGAATGAATACCTGTCTTATTCCTACTGAGCTTTTACTCCCCATCTCTTTTCCACACAATTTACAGTAGGCAAAATTGGGGGCCATAGTTAAGCTTTAACACATGCCTCATTTTCCAAAACTCCTGCAAAAGCTGTCTTCAAGCTTTCTTATTTGTTAGTGAAAATCACAGTGCAGAATGGGATCCTCTTAAGTCGAATGCTAACCAGACAATTAACCCTTAAGTTCTGCACCAGCACAAGTCATCACTGCTTAGCGCTGACACTGATACATGGCTTTCGACTGATGAAGGGGTTTCACAGGAGGATTTCTGCCAGGGTGCTGGAGTGATTCAGTGGAGTCTTCTGAGAGAGTTTGGTTGATTGAATCTGACATATAGAGACCTTGCCAACACAGCATAAGTGTACCCTGGACAGAACCATGTACCTATACTACAAGCAAAGCATTTTAAATATGATCCTCTTGACAAGTGGTGACATTTGCTCATCATATGTTTATGAGCTGGTCACGGAATGGTAATTTTGTACAAAATAAAACTCTGATAGACTCTGTGGTAGACATCATGGGCTAATGATTGTGCCCATATCTCGCTGCGTGGTGTGAAAGTTATTTCATCATCAGGGTTCATTCAAAGTCGGCAAAGAATATGTACCTACTGTTTTAACGGTCACAGATTTTCTTGTTACATTTTAACAAGGCTTTTGCGACCGTTAAAACTGTTGGGGTATGTCTGGCCAACATCTTTGTGACTGTTTGCTCTCTTAAAGGAACACATGAAAAATCAACATTAGGGCTGGGCTCAAACAATCCCTACGAGTTATGATCTTATCTCATTTACTGTCATCTCTGTTAAACGGACTCGCAGATGTCTATAGCTGTCAGTGGCAGTGAATGAGTCAAAAGCATTAATTGAGAAATGAGTACAGAGATCTCCCAGTATTTCCCGTATCAGGATGTTAGTATTAGCGTGAGCAGCTTTACACTGTCATATTGTTATTGTTTAATGGAAACCCTTGCCTAAATTTCTTTGGATTAACCCGCAATAAACAAATAAATCGATGGATGGATGGATGGATGGATGGATGGATGGATGGATGGATGGATGGATGGATAGATAGATAGATAGATAGATAGATAGATAGATAGATAGATAGATAGATAGATAGATAGATAGATAGATAGATAGATAGATAGATAGATAGATAGATAGATAGATAGATAGATAGATAGATAGATAGATAGATAGATAGATTATGCACAAATTTGCTCTTCAAATGAAGTCCTTGATTTGCAAAACTCCTCTTGTTTATTGTTGAGTACTGTCCCTTCCGGATCTTCTAATATTTTGCTTTTATTCTGTCTGTTTTTCAGGTTTTACCGGGGGGATTACCACATTGACGTCTGCATAAATGACTACCTTGACGTCTACTGTCCGCATTACATCAGCACGGTGTCGGATGAGCGGGCTGAGCGTTATGTGCTTTACATGGTGAACTATGATGGCTACAGCTCATGTGACCACACCGCCAAGGGCTTCAAGCGCTGGGAGTGCAACAGACCTTTGTCTTCAAACGGACCGCTCAAGTTTTCAGAAAAGTTTCAGCTCTTTACACCCTTCTCATTAGGCTTTGAGTTCCGTCCTGGCAGAGAGTACTACTACATCTGTGAGTATGGATGGCGATTATTGGAGGCTACTCATTGGTATCATTAACAGATCACACAAAAGAATGACTTTAGTCTGTCTTTACAATGTTGAGTTAACTCTATGAGTTATGTTGTGCAGGTTTCAACAATATTGTGGAATATTTAAAGTCAAACACATTTCATTGTTTAACATTTGATTCTTAATAGCCATATGAAATAAAAAATATATTTATAATAATTAAAAAAATACTGGGATAAAACATTTAACTTTAGGACTGGGAATCAAAGTCAGCCAATCAGTTGTGTTGACTACAAATAAAGTAAAAACAAAAATTTATGCCTCAAAACATTTTTTTGTAACATTAAAGACATTTGATAAATCGTTCTATTCTTTTTTTTTATTAATCGTAAATCAGGTCAGTCTTTCTGTTTGTGTCATAAAAGTCCACCCAATTGTGACACTTGCAGAAATGAGGCAACATCAGACACGATGGTTGTTTAGATTTTACAAATACTATACATATATACTAATACTATAATTTACTACTTTACCCCAAAAATGTTTTGATTGTTAGTCAGACAACATTAGTGTTTGATTTTCCACTACACATTTGGTTACAAATAGAATATGTTAACCTTTTAGAAATATGAAAAATGTTTAAGAGCAATACTGCAAAAACAAGTAAATAAATCCCACTGTAACTGTTTTGTTCTGGTTCACTGGAGTCAGACACAAGTCATGAGCAGAAAAATTATTTTACACTGAAGTGTCTTTTGTTGCTTCCTGGCTAAAGTTCAGCTTTTTTTCTTTTTTCTCCTTGTGAGAAAACTCGGGAAAACAAGCAGCTGGAAACGTATGTTTTCCTAAGTGATGTCACTGCCCTGCAGGGGCAGAACAGAGGGACGAGACTAGATACAGTGGCTCCTGATGGTAGATTTGAAGTATTTCAAAAACACTTCAAGTCAAAGACAAGTAGAAGGAACCAATAAGAACTTGTTTGGCAATCCCCAAGAGACATTCAACAATTAATTGGAGCAAGACCTGAAATGTACAGAGAATACTCAAGTCTAAAAATGTTTGTTTCTCACAAATCTGTTAAAAATTGTCAGTCTAAAATTTAAGTCTATGATATTTTGGTACTGTAATGTTTTTATTGGCTCTCAGTATTGAACCTGATGTTTTTATCGGCCATTGAACCTGAGCGTACTTGTATAAATGAGATTAAATTTTTCAATCATGCCTCAAAAGATTTTTTGCTTAAGATGGACTAATATTTTACTAATGTTGATTTATTTTTTAATCATTTCACGTTTGCATGCTTCCTCCATACCGAGAGTAGGCAGACGGTTCTGTAATGGTGTGGTAGCGTTCTGCTGCGTCTGTTATTTTCTTTTTAATTTGTTATTCTACATTTGTTTTGGAAAGCATAAACAGATGAAAAGTGGAAACACCCAGGAGCCTTTGCTTAGACTGTTGCTGTTGACAGGAGGCCTATCAGATGTGCAGAAAGATTTTCATAATGTGCAGGAAAATAATGTGCTACAGCTGTTGAATATCTCACTGATGCAGAATCAGATAGTGACCTCAAGGCTGCATGTTTGTATTATGCTATGCTCATGCTAATTTTATACGCTGTTAACTATGTTTTAGCAGCTGCTGCTATTGGTCCCACTACAGACGGTGTCTTACTGGAACAAAACATAACAATAGCTGATCGCTCACTGAAGCATTGCACGTCAACTTTGGGTTGGAATTCTGTAAGTGACAAAGTGAGGTGGGGGTAGGGGTTATGTCTGCCTGCCTCAGTGAGACAGATACTCCTTTATCCTCCTCCACGGTGATTGTCACTGGCCCCAGGCAGGAGGGAAGTGGAGGCGGGGTCACGTCAAATAGATGACACCTGCTGTTGGCTACTGGCCGTCTGGCAGACCGGCATAAAGGCCGAGCAGAATTGCCGGCTGGTCTAGCAAGGCCAAAGGTTACTAAGATGACTATGAAGTCATTGCTCCTGGCTTCTCAAGGCCTTAGAAGGCGGCATGTTTTTCTTATAGAGCTGTAGTTGAGCAGGGGAAGCCTGATCCTAATCTCGGGGGATAGAAATCCAATTTTCAGAGGAGACAGTTGAGAGTCTGGCTCGCCCCATGTGAGAGAGATGACTGACTCCCCGTAAAGCCTCCAATTCTTCAAACGGCCAGGCTCAGCGCTTGTGTACACTCAGCACAGATCTACATCGATAATGACGTGAGCTTGAATAGCACAAGCAGCTTTCCCTTTAACTTCTCGCAGAGAAACAAGCACAAAAGACCCCGACATAAACCAATCCTTACGCATCTGATCCCCGAGTATTTCTATCGTGGTCTGGCTAATTCCCTTTACAAAGAGACCTGCTATTCTCTGTTGGCACCAAACCTGAAATAATAGTGATTGTGAGGCGATACAAACTCTATTTTTGTGTGCCATTTTTCCAAACATATTTTAGTCTTCTGAATTTAGATAGACAAAATAATTTAGAGGTTTATTTTTTGTTTGATGCCACATTGTAAATTTTTATATTATGTCGTCTGTGCTGTTTTTAAATATGATAATAGCATTAATGTTTACATTTAGCATAAATGTATGTATATGGCGATTTGCCCCGATGAGTAGAGTTGGTAAAAACAGGTGACTAACTGTATACAGTTTTTAAAAGTTGAGTCAGTGTGATTCAGTAGAGTTGTTAGTAGAGTTGGTAAAAGAAAGGTGACTAACTGTATACAGTTTTTAAAAGTTGAGTTTGAGTCAGTGTGATTCACTTTTCCTTTGTTGATTATTGTTGTTCCTTTTTTGTACCTTACTGTCTTCAGGTTTCTCATGCTAAAATAGTGTTAATGGTAGCACCATTCACGTGACAGCCCTAGAATATTCTTTAATGTATTTTTTTTCTTACTGGTTTGCGTGGAGGTATAATTGTAGGTAGAGCTTTCAGTAAGTGGTAGTGGAGCTCAGCCATGTTGCTCGAGGATTTGGAAAAAAAGGCAGACTGTGACCTCAGTGGTGTGTTGGAGTCTGAAGGGATGTTTGCATTTGCTGTGAAAGAGGCGGCTAGTTACTGAACACAGGACAATGGAATGAAATGCGAGTCACAAAAAAAAAAGAATAAATACGAGGGGCAATTCTTGATAAGAGCACAGTAAAATGTCTGCCAATTCTTACATGACAACTACGTCATATGACACCCCATGATGCATAATTGCACTCGCGGCCAGTTGTTGAAAAGAAATGAGCAGCTTTGTGTTTCCTACTCTTTCTGCTGAGGTTTATTCTCTTGTATTTCTAAAGTGGTTTGGCCTTTTTAGCATTCAAAAACATGACAGTAGCCTCAGCTATTGATGTGTCGTTGTCACTGTTTGCAGAACAAACACAACTACAATTAAGCTTCTTTTTTTTTTTGTGTGGCTGTCCTCCGCGACATTTGGAAATATATGCATAGATTGATTGCTTACTAATATTTTCTGTATCAGTAGTTGGATGATTTCGCTAAGAGGTTCAGGTCTGCCTTGACCTTTAGTGAAGCAAGATTTTTTTTTATATAATTTCAAGAAATGTTTAATTAGTTCCAGTCAAATAAGATAAATACGAATACACTGCTAGATCATGGCCACACTCTTCAGACACAAAGAGACACTTGTAAGTTATTGGATAGCCGTTGACATGGACAGACACGTTTATATCCTCCCTCTGCTACTTGACATCCAATATTCCACTCATGCCAGGGTTTACGATGACTTTTTATCTCCACACCATCTGATATTGCACTTTTTGAAAGAAAAGCCTCCGTCACGGGTAAGACTGGAAACGCTGGGTCTGAATGTGTCACACTGAGGTTTTAGATGAATGAGGATGAACGGGTTTCAACAGACACCTATACATTCAGTTGCAGTCTAGGACAGACAGGACAAGACATTTGAAACAAATAAAATGTGTCATTACATCACAAAGTCATTTTTGCAATTTCATGTGCATCGGTAAAATTTTGACAGTCGTCGTCTAAACAGAAAACGCAAAGGAAAAACGTTTTCATGAGCTCTTTGTCATGTAAACATTTAAGCACCAGGAAATGACTGAGGTCAGTCTTTCTATGCTCATGTGAAGCCAGAGAGAGAGAGATTAGGAGATTGTCAGATGAAGATTGTGCCAGAGGACACATCAGAATATTCCAGACAATAGCAAAGGCGCAAGTGGAAGGCTGGCTACTTCAGTAGAGTATGAATGACTAAATTAACTAAGAAACTCAAAGGTTTCTGGAAACACATGAAGGTGAGCATAACCGAAATGAGAAATAGAATTACGCGGATGATATTAAGTTGCTTTATGGAAGCGTATGTGGAATCTAAATGCTTTTATACCAGGATGAGGGAAGAAAGTTCAGAAAGAGAAATAAAGTTGAATTTTTCTCGTGGAAAAACATTGTCCTTGTCAGCTTGTTCGTTCATACTCACAAATTATGACTATTTATTTATTTGTTAGTAGTTAATAGTCAAATACTGTGGAATTTATGTTTCTAATATTTATGCTAGCTACATGTCTTGTGTTTAGTGACAAACAAAAATGGACTGCTTTGACTCTGTGCTGCAAATTTCTTGAAAATGAGTTTCTTTGGAATATATCAGAATAGGGAAATACTGAGAAAAACATTTATGTTATTTGTGTTGAATAGTTGCTGGATTTTTCTTTCCACAGCTTCCCTCACTGACGCCAAAGGAAGAAGGAGCTGCCTTCGACTCAAAGTCTTTGTTAGGCCACAAAGTAAGTTGCGCATTGTTGGGACTGTAGATGTGTGACGTCCGACTTCAGTAATCACACGTCTTCTTCTCTCCTCTTTGTGTTTCAAGACAATTGTGTGCGAAACTCTGGGAGCGTACAGGAAGGGGTCGACTTTGACGAAAACAGTCACAACAGTCTAGAACCAAGAGGTCGGTGGGGTTTTGTCTGCATGTACGTGTGTGTGTGTGTGTGTTTGTGTGTGCGTGCATGTGTGTGTGTGTGTGCGTGTGTGTCGGGAGACAGGGTTGGGGGTGTTGGTTTAGGGGAATTTTATCTTCTCTTGAGAATTCTGGAATTAGATTTGTTATCCACCCTGAAGGAAATTCAGGGTTGGAACATTTACTAATCATTTAGCAAATTGTTTAAAATGTTCACACATTTTAAAATACCCAATAAAATTTTACTCTAAATTTTATTAAAGCAAGCTGCTGCCATGACACACACACACACACACGCACACACACACACACACACACACACACACACACACACACACACATTCAAGAAATAATACTTAATTTAAATCTTACCTGATTGTGTACATTTTAATCATGTCTCAGAAATTAAGGCAAACAATAACTCTCGTGCCATTTAATGGCCTCCCAACACCAAAAAGTTTCATCATTATTTTCTTCAAATTACGAAAATGAGCTAACCTCTGAAACTGTAACTCTAAAGTAAACTTTCTGACGTAATTGCTGTCTTCTCAGTGTCGTATTTAGTGGTTTAGAAATCCCCTTAAAGACCACAGACCATCCAAATTATTATTTTATTGAGCCCGTAGAGATTTTTGTGACTTGGAGTGCATGCGTGACCTCTATATGCTCTCATTACTATTTGTAATATAAAGACACACTCACACATGTGTTTAGTATAAGAATCATGCACTTTCCTCCCGGCGTATTTGATCATTTGCCAGCTCAATAATAATGCAATAATGTCATCTTTTTCCCCTTCAGATGACATCAGTCACGAGTCACCGGAGCCTTCTCGAAGGGACGTGAACTCTTCCGCCCGGTGTTGCAATTCCGTACTCCTGCTTAGCTCGGCTATCATCCTCCTGGCAGCGATCTTGTCTTTATAGCGGTCGTGCTGAGAAAACTCCCAGGAATTGACTGTCCTGATTGGAGCACAGGCTGCCCGACCCTGCAACCCCTCCCCTTTATTGAGCACTTTTTTATTACAAAAAAAAAATTCTAAGGAAACCAGATAAACACTGACAATATCTGTCAGTGAAAGAGGAAGGGACCATGAAAAACTTCATTTTGCCAACCAGTGTGATTGACGAGTGACATTGGCAGGAAAGAGTGGAAAGAGGCAGAATCTCAATATTCATCTCCTCGATATTAAACATTTATTTGTGCAAAAACACATAAATACACACACTCACACACACATTAGTCTTTTTCGGAAGCGCTGCAGGATCACTCAAAGACCCCCGTCAAGTAACATGACGACATCTCACGTCAGAAGATGGTGGAAGGACGCATGTGTTGGAGGAAAGGACATTTTTGCTTGCATGAGGGGTGAGGGCAACCTTCCACAATGTAGTAACCTTCCTCAGGTGATTGGTTGAGAGACTGTGCAGTAGCCTTTGGTGAAAGTATATTGGCAACATTTAAAGAAGCACTCATATTCGTGTCTGAATCGAAGCAATTTAGTGGTGTTTTTTTTTTTTTGTTCATTTGTTTTTTAGTAAACCACATACATCAAGTGTAGCTGACAACACCAATGTACAGCAAAATATTGGGATGACATGTGCAAGGTATGTTTTGTTGTGTTGTTTTTTGTCCTGGCAACATGTGCTTTATTTATTGTGATTTCCGGTCTGGTAAAAAGGCAATAAAACACACTAGAATAATAAGTCATGCGGCTTATTAGCATAAAATATGTTTCATTTGGAGAAAAAAAAAAAAAGATAATACTGACTATCGTATGTCTGTCTGTGTTTGTCTGTTTTAATCTGTTTTTGGTTTTATCAAGTCCAGGAAGGAAGGAAAAAAATAATCTGATGTGCTATCAGGGTGTACAAATGGCGGAATATGTGTTCAAAATATGTTATTAATGAATGTCACAATTGTAGGTTTCCTCTTGCATTATTCTTTTTGTAAATCATCGTCATTACACAATTATTGTATATAGTGGCACGTGTCCTAAAGAGTTCAGGGATGTTTCCATGCCTAAAGTGAAGTATATAGATAGCAACGGTGAGTTTTGTCTGTTTCATTTTAAACACAGATTTGGATAAATGATCATGATGGTGCAGTACAGTACATCAATTGATATTTTATTCCCTCTGAATCAAAATAATTCATTTTATCATAGAATTTTGACATTTACAGATTTTGTGGGAACACTTACTGCTCTACTTTTTTTTTTCTTTTTTTGCGGTCTCTCATGGTAAATTGTAAACCACATCATTTTCCTACAGGTTAGAAAGCAAACAGTTCTATTAGCTATTTCCGTTTTTGGTTTGGTCAAGTCCAGTACATTTTAAGAATAGTGACAAATACTTTGTAGGTAAATACAAATAATATAAAAACAAGAGTGGCAGTAATTTCGTATGTCAGATTCCATTTTTTTTAGATACCAAAAAAAAAAATCTTTATGGGAGTGGGTTTGTAAGTACATTACAAAAGTCAGAAGAAAATCACTTTTTTTTTTATTTTGTAGTCTAATGGTCCACTTTCATGTGAATTGAATCTTTTTCTCTCTAGAGTGCATATTTACTCCTAGATTGCTGCTCAACATGGGTGCTAAACACATTCATAGGTTACATGCATGTTCAAGTTTGATGTTTTGTAACATTGCATTCACTAACTCAACTGCATTTGCATTGCATGATCACACTTGAATAGCTTTGTTGTCTTTTGTGGAGTTTTTTTTTCATGTGTGTGCTTGGGGGGTTTGTTTCACATCCCTGTAGACCTGGGCAGATATTAAAAGATGGATTTTTTTTGGTTTCATTTTACTCCCTGACATCTACCACCAACCTCTGTACATCTGACTCAAGTCATCTTAAAATCGTCACTTCCGGCCATGTCACCATGACAAAAACAACCAGTTTCCTGGATACTGTGTATCCAACATTGAATCTGATGTAACATACAATGTTAGATTGTTTGTTCACACCCCTCTTGATGGGTGATCAGTAAGAAAATAATGTTTGATATTAGAAAATTCTTTCATTTTATATGTATTTTATATAAAATGGATACATTACACCCTTGGGATGTAAATTTGTGAAAATGCTGAGCAAACTGAACATGCGGTGGTCATCTTATGAATCATGAAAAGGGCCTTCATGAGCACCAGATGGATTTTTAAATCTACAAAACGAGTCTGTTTTGAAATAGTCAGTTCATACAGGTGTTTTATTGAAATACATTTCAGTGCGCCTTTGTTCATCATCGCCGCTAGCTTTTTGCAACAATGTTTCAGGAGATGTGTTTAATGTCTATCGCCAGTTGTTTTATATGTTTTCAACAAATGGTGTCACTCGGAGTGTTGGTCCAAAAGGTTTGGTGTCTGTTTCCTCTGAATTTGTGCCACCAATGCCAATTGCTTGGGAAAAGATTTTTGTTACTTTTGCAACAACCAGTTCCTCAAACTCCATGTTTTTTTTAACATTGTTGTGAGTTTACCTCTTAGCCCCTCCCGATCTCTTCTAATGTTTCCCTGCTCAGTCTCTCGCTAGATTTTTCTACGGAAAGGGCGTATATTTGTAAATACACGTGTTGGAGCAGCTATAACTAATGAAAACAATCATGGAAAAAAAGGTGTAATAAATATTTCTTTGTCATTGTATGGTGTGTGATTTGTGTCATTAATGGTGACTCAAATGTGGGACAGAAATAACAGAGGCTCAGTCGGAGCCTGTTTGTCTTGCCTGATCACACAGACTGAGTTCAGATGAAGTGGGGGAACAGCTGTTACTTTCGGATCTGAAGGTAATATGCGGATTGAAAAAACAAAATAAGCTTCGATAAATGTCGAACGAATGTGGAACGGTTCTGTGAGGTTCACCACAAAACGCCTTTTCGCTCCACACTCTGCATAGCTTATGCATTTTTAATTCAAATAAATCACCACATTTTTTCCCATGAGTACACTTCAAACACCTGCATGTCATGGATGGATGGATGGATGGATGGATGGATGGATGGATGGATGGATGGATGGATGGATGGATGGATACATCTCCTAGTACCTCCTTTCAGCTTTTTTTCTCAAGAAGGAAGAAAACTAAGACTCATTGCTAAAATATAGGTCATTGCTAAAATTGTTTTTGTATATTCAAGTTTGCTCCAAACATGAAAGATCTTATCTTTTAAAAAAAAAAAGAAAGCCCTCGCAACTCTTCCATCTGTCCTCACATACGTAGACAACATGATAGGAAGGTTACTCTCAATGAAAACGTCAACCGCAACCAAAGGAAAGATGCCTCAATGGTGTCCCCCACCCCCCACTCCCCGCTGATATGTCTCGGACAAGACACAGAAGAAAAATAATATGAAGCAGCCTGTTCTGTCTTTGAATGTAATTACACATCATTCCAAGGTCAAGTCTGTTATTGATCATGTGTCTTCTTGTAAGGCAAAAATTCTATTCCTGCCACTGAAATCAAATTGCAAACAATGCAGTGTGAGTTAGGTACCCATGTTATGCTATGTGTGTTTATATTATCAACAGTTGTAAAGGCTAACGGGATGTCATGTGGGGGTGAGGGGGTCATGATGGGCAAACTTAACAGACCATAACTGCTGTAGATGTCTGGCAAGATTTTTAAACCATCAACAAATTTGCAACGGCAGTCATGAGAAACCTTGTCAGCCGTTGTGAAACAGGGTGAATACAACCAAACCTGACAGTATATAATTTGGCGTATCGAAATTTGGAGGCGGTTCATAGTGGAACGGGAAGCATGTTTATGCCTATACGCTGGCATCTTTTCAAAATGTTTCATGTTCTGACAAGTCTCGTGTGGCTCACATTTTTAGGCAATGAGAACGCAATGTGCAGTGAGTATGTAAATTACTGGCTCTTCTGCACGTATTGGTACAATCAGTGAGTGAGTTGTTGTCAGAAAATTAATAGCAGATACCCGTATGCCACGTTGCATTACAGGTAAACTACTTTCTTATTTGGAGTCCATAAATAATAATTTGACAAAAGGGATAAGTTGCTCTTGTACTGCTTTTTATTTTGTGTGGAAAAGATTACAGTTTTACTATAAAGTGAAAACCATCACTGTCATCAAAACACTTACAGCAATTTATTAAAGTTTTGTAGTGTCAACGAACTCTAAGTAAGCATCATAAATTATTTATGATCCCAAAATGCAAAAGTATGTAAATTAAAAATCAAACCGAAACGTCAGTGACATTTACCTGATGCCAATTATTATTATTTCATTAAAATTAAATGTTTGCTTTGTAATGATCACCATCATTTCAGATTGTTTATTTATCTTTACAACTTGTAAGTGGCAGTAATATCATTTAAAGCCTTTCACCCTCAGTCATTAGTTTGGGTACATCCTGTACCTATATTTCATGGTGATTGATGGCAGTTTGTGGGAATGTCTTGACCTGGACTTCCCACTGATAACCAGTCTCTTGTTATCTGCGTATTTGGTCTGTAGAAGTACATACATCAGACTGACACTTCCCGTTCGGTATGCTACAAGTACTGAATGGGTGACTCATAATGATTTAAAAAGCTGGATGAGAAAAATTGACTTGACACTGATGCATCACTGCATCTTTAGGGATCTTCAGATTATGTGATTCTCAGATTTTGATGTAATAAAGTGTCAGAAAGGAAACATTCAATCAGTGTTACCCACGAGGGATATACTTAGTATTTAACCCGTTCGGCTGCTTGTGTGTTTAAACTCTCCCGATTACAGAGGCTAAACTCAGAAACATGTTCAGAGCTCAGGATTTGCCACTCACTGTGTCTGCTCTGCTAAAGACTGTAACATATGCAGATTATCTTGGGCATGTAATCCCTTACAACCCATCATTTTCATCTCATCGTGTGGTTCTCCAAGGAGCCATTATTAAATAATGACATTGGAAGTGTGCAACTCAGCATTGATTGACCACCTCACTCGGAGTTTTTTTTCTTTGAAAGCAAAGAAAATAGTAAAACCAAAAGGCTGTTTTCTGTCAGTCCCTTCTTGTGCAGCACACACCCTAGCAGCATTCTACTGCGGGTGCTCCGAGGCTCGTCACTTTCATTAAGTCAGCAGTGATGAAACTTGCCACCTTGGGAGAATGTCACAGGGAGCAGGAAGTGTGTCTGCCGTTGTTTGGTCTGAGTGTCGATTGACAAAGCAGCTGCGAGGTTCCCTGCCAAACTCCAATGACATGTAAAATAGAGAATAAGTAAACATGTAAAGCACTTGTCAAACAGCATAGTAGATGATCATCTAGCTCACCGTGAGAAGGGTATAGGTTCAAATCACAGATGGGTTTTTTTTGTGAGGAGTTTGCATGTTCTCTCTGTATTAATATGAGATTCCCTTTTGGTACTCTGCCTACGTCCCATGGTCCAAAATGATATACCGTACATGTGTGTCAGGTTCATTGAAGGCTAAATGCTAATAGGTCTTAATGCACATGTGTCAAAGTCAAGGCCCGGGGGCCAGATACGGCCTGCCACATCATTTTATGTGGCCCGCGAAGACAAATTGTGCATCAAATTCGTGTGTCATTACTAGAATTGCAAATTGTGTTCACTTTTAATAATATCTTTTTTTTTTTTTTATATTTGACCAGTTTTTACTCGTCTGATTTGAAAACGGCTTATTTGTCACTTTGTTTTGTAGCTTTTACTGTATATAATATGAGGTGCTCATACATTTATTTGAGTTGACAGTCATAATGGCCCACCGAAAGAAGCTATGACTAAAATGCGGCCCGTGAAAAAAATGAGTTTGACACCCCTGTCTTAATGAAAGTGAGAGTAATGCCACCTTTTCTTCTAAGTCATCTGAGATGTATCTTAACTCTAATGTTGAACCTGTTTTTCAAATGCAAATGAGTTGATAGATTTGTAAGGTTACGAGACTGTGCCATTATTGACACCTTCACAAATTTAGGAGGATACCAACTTGGTTGGGATGACCACCTGTAGAGACAACACCATATGGATGCCTGGACCTGGATTTGACACCTGTGCTTGGAAAATGATATTGCTCTTATTGGGAATGTTACAGATTTTTGTGTTGAGTAAAGATTTTGGACTGTGTTAAATACAAAAAAAAAAGAGACCAGTCTAATAATGTCATTATGGGATGGACAGTATGGATCGGGTGCTGTTGATTTCCATTTGGGACTTATTGTGGGGAGTATTAAAAATGTCCTTTGCAGGATATCTGCTTTTCAGTACACATACAATGCGAAAATTGTCCATCCAAAAAGAATTTAATTAAGCAAAAGAGTTCAAGTTAAATAAGATTCAATGTATTGACTGTCGCTATAGGATAAAAATGTGATACAAGACTGTACTGGAAAGTACCCAACATATTTTACTGACTGGTGTGCTACCAGTTTGACATTCTTTAATTTATAATCCTTCATTTAACTTGATTAATTTCCTGTCAAGTCAGTCCTAAAGAATGACTCCTGTGGCTTGTGTTAATTTGATCTCACAAGGGGAGCCTCCTGTAAAATATCCACTTCAACTCTCAATGCTTCCACTGGCGTTTTTTTTTTTTTTCTTCTTCTCCTGTCTACTTCAATTTAGCTGAATGCTTAAACAGAAGGAATTTAGCTGTGGCCTTTGCTAAACAAACCATTTTGGGGAAGAATAAGAGATAATATCAGTAGCCAAACAATTGTACTGCCTTCTCTGGTAGCAGTGATCTTTCACCTTGTGGCAATGCAGACAGAAAACTTGAGGAGAAAGCCATTTTTGTTTTTTAAATGAACATGAAAAATGACATTGGCTGTCATCAGTGGACTGCCTGTATTACTAAGCTACCCCGTATTCCATAATGGAGACCACACAATGGCATGGTCGACCACTTCTGTGCCCCGCTGTTAAAATGAAGCCCCATTCAGTTTTATGTAGGCCATGTGCAATTCTACTCAACACTAAATATAAAGACTGAGTGAAAGAGAACCCATTAAATCATGACGCTGTCCTCTTGCTGCCGATGGCTCGAAGCTGGATGAGATCAGTAAAAAGAGAAAAGGCACAGAGGCAGCAACACTCCGAGATTGTATTGAGACCAGTGAAATTGTTGAAATCCTTTACTGTGAATACAAAAATACAAAACATATTGCTAAAAAATAAAATAATAAATAAAATGTGCACTGCATAGTGAACATTTACCGCTATTGAATGAAAACATCTTTTTCATCTTCTGCTTATTTACTCCTTTTATGTCGTATGCTTTTGTTTTATCAGGTGTCTCCATGAATCTTTTGACAACATGTTACAGTAACATAACAACAACATTAAAACAAAACACGGGGGATTCGGGGGAAGAGCAGACAGCGCAGAGGCAGGTTTTCTTCCTACCCAGGAGGCCCCCTTGCACGCAAAAACACACACATTGTTACTGTATGCACACACACACACACACACACACACATGCTTGTAACCTCATGAGAAATCGGTGACAGGGCCGCGCAACGCTGTTTAACATGCACAAGCAAATACACAACCTGTCACAGGAGGAACAATCTCTGCCCCAGTAGAATTAGTACAAAATAAAACAAAGTGAGTGACAGAACACAGACATGCAGGTAAATGCAATGTTGGAGCCTCGTTAATTTCTTATATTGATTGTATTAATATCATTATTATTTGTGGTCTGGCCTATGGATTATTTCAGTTCTATATGTGAAGCCAGATAGGGCCAGTGCCAGTCAGGTCTCCTCCTCCTTTGCAGCCACCTCCTACCTATAATGAGGGAGTTAGGACAGGTGGGCTTGCTTTTTGGCTTTTCTTGGTTTTGAAGGAGGAGTAGTGATACAGTTTTTTCAACCACTAAGATCACTAAAATCATGACTAGATCATGTTTTATTGTTTTATTTCTCTTGTATGAAAGCCAACCTGAATATTTAAGTTTAATGTATATAAATGCTTTTTTTTTTATTTAAGCACTATCTCCGCAATGGCTTTTGGTTTAGTGGGTTTAAGACTTCCTCCTTACAAGCTACTCTTTTATTTTTGTGGTGACAATTCTTGGAATACCAGAGTAGCCATAACATGCAACAATTTGTACTGTCGTTCTCCCTTTCAGTTAGAGTGCCATTGATAGGTGAGGCCGAGCTTCTATCTTTCACCCTTCAGGTGAAATGTAATTTACTTTGAAGCCACTCTGCTTAAGGCAAGACTAAATTGCCTGCCTTAAAAGTTTCCCACACATATGTTTACGACATCGGAATTGTACTTTACTTTAATATGGGGTTTTTAAAATGTCGTCAGTCAATGTTAAGAGCTTTTTATTCTGATTACAGGTGGTCTTTGGTGTTATTTATAACACTAATGAGCCCTCAGACCCAGCAGGGGTGGCCTTATATTGAACGTCTTGCAAGCAAAGGTAAGACACTTTATTAATGTACTACTGTGTGAAGAAGCTGCAGCAAGTGGCGAGTTTTTGCATTGCTGTACTCGCAAAATGTAAGAGATATCCGTTTCTTGGTGAAAGATTCAGGACATAGGTGGAATTCAATTGAACTTAATTTGACCTGTTTGAACATGAGTTGATAGTAAACTTATTTTTTTTCAGAGATTTCATGCAACATCCAAAATGTTGGTAAGATCATGACAAAAGATGATAAACTTCAAAGCTGTAAATCAGATCCAATGCCAAAAAAATAAAATGTCTTATCAGGATATCTTATGAGACGTTTGATTGTTTGATTATTTCACTATTCAGCATTTTGCTTCTTTTTAAAGTTATTTAATAATGTTGAAAGGTGATACACATAAAGTCAATTTGCCTTCAGCAAGCCACATGGCTACTCTTGTATCATAAATAATTGAAATGTGAGAACCTTAGTTTTATTTTAGATTGTGTTCCATTTTGTCGTACAACGGGTAAATTAGAGGAAGGAATATGACGATGGAGCAAAATATTTTAATTTCAAATGATGGAGTAAAATGAGACAAGCTAATTTCATTTATTGAGGGTTAATTTAATAATTTTATATGAGTTCACTGGGCCCTTCAATGAGTAATGTTTTTTTAGGGCATTACAGCGACTTCCTCTTACTTTATACCTGTTTTTCATCCTTCAATTTTTGACAACCTGCTCAACACCTTTTTCTGCATTCTGTCTTTTACATTCCTGAAGTAACCAGTAACCTTAACCAGTAATTTGAGAGACCCTCTTCCTGCTCCTCTGTGTTAGACATTCCCCACTTTTTATAAGCCTTTGCTTTGTTCATTAGCTTGAATGTTTTTATTGCCAGGCCAATGAAGTTAACTTTACAGTGAGGTGACACCTGGGTCTGTTTCTCATGCTACGGTTCTGTGCGGTGCACTGACCTGCTGAGAATCAGGTTTATTTGCACTTCTGTGTGGACACATTTACAAGGTTTGTTAATTAGATTAACACACACTGCAGTGGAAGAAGACAAGTAAAACGTTTTTTTTAGAAAAGTGGTACTTTAGTGATGTTATGGCCTGCTGAATTTGTTTATTCTAATTTATCAATGTCTGTAGTAACTTTTAAAGTTTTTCCTTATGTTGTCTCATGCCCCACTTGTTTTTTAATATGGGGATTTTAGAGATGAGTTCATGACATTGCAATGTTTACGCTGCAAAACATGGAGGGTTAATGTGCAAATAGCTAAATTGTGCTCTTTGTGATTTAGGCACATACCGACAAGTACACACACACACACACACACACACACACACACACACACACAGAAAACTGCGATAAATCTGCATGGCCATTAGGCAGCCTCAATTCACATGTTCTTGTTGTTTAGACCTTTACAACACTACTTTGTCATTTGTGAGCTGATCCTTCTCAACCCACAATCAGGGTCATCAGCAGGGCACATTTTTAACCAAATCCCAAAGGAATGAGTAGAAAGGATTTATTATTATTTATGTATCTATAAATTTTAATTCCTTTCAAACCTGAAGATCTGACCACATTTTCAAAAGTCAGTGGGAAATCTACCACCAAGCACACAACACTTTGTGACTAAAATTATGCAAAACACTTGTGAGAGTGAATAAGCTAAATTGGACATATTTAGTTATTATTTGTTGTTGTTTTTTTTAGTCTCATGGCACAAAGAATCTAATTTGAATTGTGATCCTAATTTTGTCTGCCACGATTAAATTATGATTAAATCAATGATTACATTTTATTACATTCTGCTGCACACCTAATCAGGAACTTTCTCAACCAGTAGTCAGCCAACCACTATGGGGCCAACCTATGGTTCATTAAGCTGCCTAAATAACAAGCATCATGCACCCTAAAACGAGACTCCAGCAAAAATTGGGAGATGAAGCGCATCATGGTCAGCTGTGAGTGCCTCGTTTTTATTCAGAGCAAGAGACGTTATTCAAGAAGTCACACGTTAACAGTGCGGCACAGTTAAGTCTGCAGGGTAAGAAATCTGTTGAACCATCTAAAAAAATCAGCAGAAAAATGGTCAAGACACAGGACAATAAAGACCCTTCTCTTGGGAAATCTCAACTGTCGAGTTATTTACAAATACGACTCGCCTATGGTCAAGTGGAACAACAAAGTCATCCCCGTCCTTGAGAATTTCTATATTGATGGGGATTTTCAAATACAAAGTTGTTGCTTGAAGTCAAATGTTATTACCGTAATTTCCGGACTATAAGCCGCTACTTTTTGCACAAAAACCCAGCGGCTTATAGTCCGTAGCGGTGTATCAATGGATTTTTTGTGACTTTGATGATGTCTAATACACTGAGACACTCATTAGTAACCTCTGTTGTACGGCACAGGACCGGACACAGATAGATAAACAGATAGACAATACTAAAATCGATAACAGGAGATAGCTTAATAATAAATAGATCAAATAATAAATAAATGGATCAATAAATAAAGATTAATAATGAATGGATCAAATAAATAAACAATAAACAGTGTCACGACTTTAACCACGTTTGCTTATCAATAGGAGCAATCTATCCAATCTGTGGATGTTGTGTGGATACTAAAACAAAATACCCCATAAGGCCAAAGTTAGGCTTGGCGTATTACATATGAGACCTTTACCTTTATAATACAACATACCGGTATTCCCTCTAACCACCAAGCTGACAGCTGAGCGAGTCAGAGTTTGTATTTACAATGAGTTGGTTCATGAGTTGTATTGCTCATTCCAGATTCACATGTCATGCATTTCGGTCTGTTTATACAGCCCAGTGAGGCGTAATGGTCCATGCTTGAAATGTTATAGCCGTTTGTCTCTCTTGTGTCTTTTGGAGAAGGGATGGAATTGACTCAGATACTTGTGAAAGTTTATAGATCATAATACAGAGCTAAGTCACTCATGTGAAATTACTGCGCTTTCCCTTCATAAAAAATACTCAAAGCAGAAAATTGTTCCACAGTGTGCGAATCATAATTCACAGTTGTCGTGAGACTGGAGAATACATTCTTGAAGTAAAGTAAGAATACCTATAGAATGCTAGCATACGAGTAGTGAGTGTTTGCATCGGTTCATGGGTATTTCCATGTCTACTTTGCCAAGTAAAAATAAACGTTTTGGCCAGTACAATGATTGTTTTTCTTTTGAGTCCCGAGAAGCAAGGTTTTCCGGTCTGCTCTTTCCATACTGTTCAGTCAAATTACTGATTACAAATCCAAATTCCGACAGGAAAGAAAAAGGGAATATTTGTCCTGGATTACGGTGTGTCAAGAAGAAAATTAATCATGTGCTCAAATAATATTGTACGTCAAACTCCTGCAGTCATGAGTAGGTCTGTTTCTGCGGAGGAGACAAGCGAGGTGTGTGTAAACGCACGAAGAAAGGCGTCAACGCTCAAGCAGCGAATTAGTGTATAGACAGGGTCAAAGGCCAATCACTTTCAAAACGAAGCACATTCCCTGCTGAACAGTCTCATCCCCCAACTCTAAACTCAAGTTTACCTGGGGTCAAAAGAGGATGAATAAATGAGACTATTTTCTGTCAACACATGACTAAAGGCTTGCGCACATATTTTCTCATGGCATAAAATCACATTCATTTCCTCAACAAGAAAACTTAACAGGCATCTAGTGAAGCTTTTATGAGTGTTATGACCCTCTTTTTGTACATCTTGAGATTATCTCTCTGGACTCTGTTGTGTTTCTGCTACATGGTATGAATTTACTAATTTTGATTTCCTGTCCAATCTTTGAGTTCTTCCTCCCCATCTAGTTAGGCGTACACTCTAACCCACATAGAACTATTTAGGTAAATGACAGGAAGTCTAAGTAAAGCCTGCTTTAACCACATGTATGTTCAGTAAAAAAAAAAAAAAAATGCAGTGTGCCCTGTCTGTGGCCAGCAGCGATATGATTTTGGCAGCATGGCGATTGCCATTCATCCATTTTCTTCCGTTTATCCAGAATCTGCATCATGTTAAGCAGGGAAGCCCTACTTTGTCCACCTTGTCCAAGGGAATCCCAAGGCCTGACCAGGCCAGCCGGGAGAATCTATCGTGTGCTCGGGCATCCCCTGGGCTTCCTCCTGATGGGATGTGGACGGAATACTTTACTATGGAGGTGTCCGATAGCATCCTAAACAGATGCCATCGCATCTGGCTTCTTTCAACGTGGAGGAGCAGCAGCTCGACTCTGAGTCACTCTCGGATGACTGAGCTTCTCACTTTTTCTCGACGGGACAACCTGGACATCTTGCCGAGAAAACCCATTTTGGCAGCCCGTATCCAGGATCTTGTACTTTTGGACACGGCACACAGCTAGCTCGTGTCTTGCCAGAGAGTTGACATTCCACATTTCTAAAGCCACCTTTGGTAGGTGGTGATCAGAACGCCAAGGTCCTGTCTTTGGCCGCCGCCCAGCTCAGATTGCACTGAACTCTTATGACCCCTCTCACAGGTGGTGAACCCATGAGAAGAGGTCCGTATGTTGCCCTTTCAGGGTGAGCCCGGCCGAGTCCCATGGGTGCAGGCAGGGCCAAGCCCCACTTCAAGGCCTAGCTCCAAAGGGGGGCTACGGGAAGCATAACAAAAGTTATATATGTATGTATATGTATATACATATACATACATACAAAAGTTGATGCACACATGACATCTAACTGTATAACAGCAAAATAGGATGGAAGAATTCCATGACCCATTAGGCTACAGTCCATCCTGTCTTTGACTTATCTACATTTGGAACCTGGTCATTTATATACTTAGAGCAGGGGTGTCAAACTCATTTTTTCGCGGGCCACATTGTAGTCATAGCTTCTTTCGGAGGGCCATTATGACTGTCAACCCAAATAAATGGATGAGCACCTCATATTATATACAGTAAAAGCTACAAAACAAACTGACAAATAACTAGTTTTCAAATCAGACGAGTAAAAATTGGTCAAATATATATATAAAAAAAGATATTATTAAAAGCGAAGACAATTTGCAATTCTAGTAATGACACACAAATTTGATGCACAATTTGTCTTCGCGGGCCACATAAAATGATGTGGTGGGCCGTATCTGGCCCCCGCGCCTTGAGTTTGACACATGTGACTTAGAGCAATGGTCAGCTACTTTGCATCAGGTTGCTGTTAACCAACCACACAGGAAAAAGGCCATATGCATGACAGGCTGTCTTTCCAACTCAATGATGGGCGCGGCTAACATTTTCAAGACAAAGATATAATGAGATCTTTTGAGTCAGCCTATGAGAGCCCCCCCGCAGCCAAAAACATCCAGGGGCAGCTGCGGGTCAAACCTCTCTGAGTGATTTATGTTCTTCCTTATCAGCCATAATGAGTGTTCTTACAATTAGATGGAGACATGCTACCAGAGCCAAGCACCATGTCAGCGTTGACCCTCACAGAAACAAGTCTCCATAATGATGACCAGGGTGAGCTCAGGGTTTGTGTTTTTAATAGGCGGAAATCACAGGTTGGAGCGCCACAGCCAAGGCTTGTTACACGGCCTCACCTCGTTATTGCCGGAAATCAACTTTTCATTTTTTTTGCACAAACTGCACACTTTGAAGTTTTTTAGTGAACATCTTGTGGGTGTCGAAGGTTTTACAGAATCTGTGACCTGTTCTTGTAAGACTGCCATAAGATAAAAACCGGGAGAAAGTAACTTCTAATAACTTGATGAAAAATGTGGGTTTTTTTATTTATTCAGATTTTTATTAATATTTCATCATCATTTTTAAATACTTACTTTTTTATCCAACAGTAACAGTGGTGGTCATCACATATAAAATAAAGTCTTTACTAAAGTGTCCAAGTGGTGACTTTACTAAAAGAGCCCCTAGGAAGGGTGGAACTAGTTTTAGTATTTTTGAGCACGTGTGGAAGCAAGCACAGTGGGGCAGGTATATAATAATAATCACAAGGGCAATAATAATAATAATAATAATAATAATAATAATAATAATAAAATAAGGATGGCACAGGATGGATGGATGGATGGATGGATGGATGGATGGATGGATGGATGGATGGATGGATGGATGGATGGATGGATGGATAATATAATGAAATATGTAACCTTATTGTGACCCTCCATCTTCATCTGAGCCAAAATATTCTTTTGTGTGTAAATTTTGATGACTATTCCGATCATCAATGTGCCAACAACTATGCTGTTTTCAGTGAAAATCCCTGGCATGCTTCTGCACTCTGTAAACACATTACTTTTATGGTTTGGTTTTTCGCAATACTTAATGTGATTTAAATATGTGCAATCCCGTTTTGCATGAAATACAGCACTTGAGTTATGTACGATCCAAGAGAACTGCGATTCCCTGGAACTAACAATTTATAATATAAAAACACACTACTTTAATTTCAAATATTGTAATGTTAAACTGTGTTGTGTATTATTTAGATTGAAAGGAAAACTGTCAGTGGGCATTGATTTAAAAAAAAAAATACCATTACTTGATAAATGCCCTTGGAGATGTTTTCCTGGAGCGCAACCACAAAGTTAACATTATCAGCTTTTATTGACTCCTGAATACTACGTTATATTTTGAGAAAGTCGATACATGAATATGTATACAATGCTAGAATTAATGACATTGGTAAGTTTGGCCAACAACATTAATCATTGTGTCCTGCTGTTTAACTCTATTCCCTAAACTTCAGACCACTGCCACCCTTTGATAGTCAGCAAGCAATTGTTCCTTGTATAATAAGCACAGGAAGTGTTTGGCCACATTAATCATCGTACTGCATAGTCTGTGACAATTTTACAGCTTGAGGTTTGATTGTTTGTCTGACCAAAGACTGCATAAAGAGTGTAAATAAAGCCAAAAAAGATATAAATACATAAAAAATATTAACAAGATTAACTCAGCAAGTGTTTTTCTTTTTCTATGGCGTTTTAATTTTGCGGGATGTCAACAGATAAGAACACCAGAGACGGCAAGAGAGAAAAGGGTGATGATATCATAAATCAAAATAACACTTTCTGTGTTGTTCCTAAATAAATAAAGTTAAAACAAATACCACTATGCTTCTTTTGAAAACAAAACTGTGACAGAAAAGGGTTTTTACTGTTCATCTTGTCCCAGACGACCATGAGCGAGGGGTGAAGAGGTAAACGTCCCACACCAAAACTTTTTTTCCAATAATGTTTTGCCTTTTTTAACTTTTTTAAGATACTGTGATTGGAGTATCTCGTTCAAATTTGATGGTTTAAAATTAAAAACCAGTCAGTGTCATGTGGAAAAACCTATCGGCGTGATGAATATACAAAATAAACACAACATCCCAGATCTGAAAATGGCTGCAGATTGTCATGTTCGTGGATTATATTTTAACTCAACATAAAAAACATATACTTAAATTAAACCATTATAAAGATCCCGGGAGAGTCACTTTTTGAGTTTGTCTTATTAATCTCAGGAGAAGTACTCGTACGATCTGGGTGTACAAGTGCAAAAATTACATTACATTGATGTATGTCATGTCTTTTCTGGCTTTCATATGGGGATTTCTACATCCTCCTGTGACTCACGGCTGCCCCGATCTCATATTTCCTCCGTTTCCAGGCCTGTAGGTTCTACGATGCTCTTCAAACTGGACCTAAGCTAAAGCCAGAGCCATCCATTATTGGCCAGTCAGACACAGCAGATATTTGGTCATAACTCACACTGAGGCGGTTCACTCCTCCAACAGCATTTAGCCAGCTAATAATGATTTAACGGACAGGTTTTGACAAAGATAAACAGTAGCCTCATTCTCGACAAAGGAAGCTACTAATTATATCACAGAACACAGCGAAGAGGCGAGTTGTCTCTACATGAGGAGATAACCACGTGCACATGTCTTCCATATGGTACGCTGAGCCCCTAGGCGACAAGACATAACCATAACGGGAACTTCCTGGGGAGATGTATATCAGTCGACTTTGATCATTTTAGGCTAGCAAACCCGTCCTAATGAGCTCTGATTCCATTCCTGATCATAAAAGAGCATCCCAATTTTGCTCGTGCCGTTTAATTCCACCGCAATATCCACAGCTTGAATTCCTTTTTAAAATAGCACCTGAATTTCTGTCATGTCTACAGCGTTTGGTTGTGCTTATTCTCACTTTTATTTGTACAAGCAAAAGTTCCCAAGCGGAATGTCCTCATAAGATTTATAATGTGCAGTATTTACCTTAGGATGTTTATCGTAAAGTGCCGGATAGCTGAGCAGCACAGTGGTGCAGAATCTCTGTTTTCTCACAGTAAGAGTCTTTCTGTGAAGACTATGCATGTTCTCCTTGCTCCTGCATGTTTTGCCTTCAAAATTTTGTCACTTTCTCCCACGGTCCCCTCTGTGTATCCAATGCAGCAAGGGTGCCATATAGTAAAAGTGCCCCAATTTCAAATCACTAACAGGTTACTCGCGTCGTGTTTTACATTCACCTGTCAAAACATTAGGTGCAGCTGCTTTTGTGAGATTCAATATGTTAAAGAATGTCAGTGTGAATCACAAATTGTTTTACTAAGTCAAAAAAAAAGTGTGTATTTTTATGGGTGTGATTTGCAGATGTGCACAGAGCATTTGTTGACTCAATACTTGGTGAAGCTACTGCAATACTTCGTTCGTGGACGGTTGAGTTGCGTTTCTGAATCAACGACCAACGTGTGTCAGTTCTAACGTATAATGTAAAATGTAAGATATGATGAAATAATATGGCAAAGTAAAAAAAAAACAGGTGGGAAATTGTTTTGGCAAGCAAAATCTGGGTTTAGGTGAAATTGTTGTGGAGGGGAAAACCAGAACAAAATTATTAAGTGTATCCAAATTTTCTGGTTTATAATGTGTGTATTTTCAAAGTAACACGTTTGCCCACAGCAAATACATTTAAATTTTTATCTCAAATGTACTGCCATGGTTATATACTAATTCTAATAGTCCCATGACAGTGATTAATCACAGCTCACATGTTTTTATGGATGTGGTTGAAGTGAAGACAATATTGAAGAGGCTGTGAAAATGTTCCCTGCTGGCTGCTCTTTCCTCACACACATTCTTGGTTAATGCTGTCGTGTTTGCCGAGATAAAATCATTAAGCCCATGTGAGCTGGGCCACAGATTCCATGCTGTGCTGCAGGAATCTTGGAAGAAGAGTAAGACAAATACATGGACGTGAAACGTATGCTTTCCAAGGAGACAACCTAAACGGTTCCATCCTTCATAACCTGTACAAAGGTTTCAAACTTAAGTGTTGGTTTAAGATAGCTTTTGATACTTTTGGAGAAATAATGTTTTGTTTTTTTATTGTTCAATGCGGATTGGCCTGACTTAAAGCTTGATTGGTTGCAAAGATACCGGTTTGATGAGTAATGTTAGTGGTTTCCGGGTTTCAATTAAAGTTGATTCCAAAGTTACTCATTTTCTGTAGTCCAGCTACATGTTTGTCTTTGAAACCTAATTATCATTGATTACAGAGATTCTTGCCCTCGGCCCCTAAAACAGAGGGCAGGCCAGTTTTCTGCATCTTTAACCCTGACTACTTAAGTGTGACCCCAGGGGCCAAAAAACAGATCATGCTACGATTGTTTATTTGCTTCAGCAAATGTGCTTCAGTACTTTGCTTATTATCATTGTCAGTCGTCCACACATATTCAAACAAAACATGTTTTAATATATTAACACATGTTAAAAATACGGATTTTTTTTCCCAAAGTAATTTCAAGGTAATTTTTCACTCTTGCCGTACTGATCTTGTTTAGAGAGGCTGGCTTTGACTCATGCAAATGAGCAAGCCCTCACCCTTAGCCAATAGGATGTACGGATTCTCTGTTAGCAAAATGATCCTCGGTGTGGCTACAAGATACTATTTCACCACTCCATCGGGAACAAATTAATATTCGAAATACAGTTGATTTTTTTGCTGGGTAAAAAAAAAAATCGTCACTGGCTCATCAGTGCATGTGCATGGTAATGGAGGCCATTAAATAAACCTCTTGTACGCCTCCTGTGCTTAACATTTCAGAGTCTAACATGACATTAGTTGACTGGTGCAGCATACATATCATCAATACAGATTCCTCTTAACAATGAATTGTCCATATCATTCACTCCATTAACCAAGCTGAGTGATGGTGGCATGTGTAATGGGATTCACTCAGAGGAAGACGCAAGGAGAAGAGTGGTCCAGGAAAAATGACACAACACAGTAATGTACTGCATGTCATATTTAGACAAATATATTCATTCAGGGAGACTAAGTGAAGCAGAAAGCAACAGTAAGACTCCTCTGAGGTGTTTTACTGAATTATTGGATTTGTCAGGCTGTTTCCTTCTCCAGGGCCCAGCCATTCCCTCTATCTGTTTTATCTATAATAAACACACCCGCGCTCATTTGACCTCAACGACACATTCAGTCTCACACTGATGACCAGCTCTGACAGTGAGAAAAAAATACTGAGGGGTAAGGAGGGTAGAGTGACTGCATGGTGAGAGTGTGAGGTGGGGAGGGTCAGAGAGTGTTAGGTGAAGAGTTGCTGCTGCTGCGGGGGTCTGGATGGTGAGCTTGTGAGAAGTACTGACAGACTAATTAGGGCTTTCCTGTGTCATGCTTTATTTTTATATTTACTCCAGAGCATCAGAAGGCCAAACTACCCTCTGACCAGGCCATCTTGTGTTGCACACACACACACACAAAAAAGATATGTTAAAAGCTGAGAACTAGGCACATTCCAGAGAAGTGGTAATTTGTGTTGCCCTCTGCTGGTAGCATTAATATTCTGTATTGTCGTAGCTTCCATTTTCATGGTCATGTTTGAATTTACTTTAGAATCATAGTTGCTATTATGATTTATATAATTATTAGGTATTTGAAATTATGATAAAGTGCACAAAAATAATCATAGTTTCTATTATGATTTATATAATTATTAGTGTTATTTGAAATTATGATAAAGTACACAAAAAGTAAAAAAAAAATCCTCTTTTCTATAATATCTATAAAACATAATATATTTTACTCCTTACAGTAAAAATTTGATTCAAATTACGGTATATCACATTCAGTATTTTTTATTTTTTTAATTCTGTGCTATAAAATTAGTCAGTCTTCATTTCCTTCAACCGATTCTCAGGTATCACAACCACCTATTCTGGTCCCAAGAAAAATGCAATATGTCACAACTAAAATTTATGCCGCTGTAAGGGATGAAACGGGAGCAAGGGAGGACGCATAATGATCTTATTACAAAGTAAAGCAAAGAAGTTGAGTTTGATTGGTGGAAGGTCACTGTTTATATTTCTTTTTTTTTCTTCAACCTAAGATCCCATTTGTTCGCTTACATTAACCATTTGCTTATCTATGCAGTAATCTACAGTTAACCACATTGCTTTTCTAACACTTACAAAGTGCTTATTCAAACCTAAACTATGATATTCCCTCAAATCACACAAAGTGATTTGTGTCTGCGCTCAATCAGACATCTACTACTGATCCAAATCCAAACTTTTAACCTGTGACTTCATTGTTTGGGGAGATGCAAAACAAATTCCATCACCCAGTAATTAATTGCAAATAAGGCTGTGAGGTTCCAATAAATCTATGGACTAATCTACAAACACAAAAAAATGGAAGGCCCAAACCCAGAACTATGCGAATCACAACTAAAACAAATCACTACCCCACTGTGCTACTTAAGAGTTAAATCAATACAAAAAATATATATAAATTATCCAAGTGAAGGTGATGTTGCTGTGCAAGATCGAACACACATCAAGTTACTTTCCTATGAATCATGATACATTCATTTCCTCCTTAGAAGTTTTTGCTGATCTTTCCCTGAGGATGATTATAACCTCGACAGTTGATCTTTTCTCTTGGGATTTCCTTATATTAGGCCCTGCCAAGTCAATTTATCAGCCCATTATTACAATCCTGTGATCTAAATTTAGAACAAGGTCTAGAGGAAGTGGACATGAAAAGTCAATGGTACCACCAACATTGACAACACAACTTGCCCTTGCTGCTCGATTTCAGCATTTTATGCCAACAAGTTTCACTGACCTCAATTAATGTGATTTTTACGTGTTTTATTTCTGTCCTCCTGCTTAGGTAAAAAATTTGATGATTGCAACTATATAAAGATGATTTAAAAAGCAAACATTTATATGTAGCCAATGCTGTTGACTCTATAGTAAGTTTCCAGGATAATCGACCGGCGGTGCAAAGAATTTCTTATTATTGGAAAGTCAAAGTCAGGTTAACAAATAAAAGCAACATCATTAAAACTGCTCGGCTAAAAACTGAACCGATCCAGGAAGTTGGCTAAAATAATTTTGCAAAAAAACAACTCTATTTGTTGGCTTGTTTTGTACAAAAAAATTCTTTTGTGCAATTTTTTTTAACCCACGTAGGGTTGTTTTTAACCCAGCATTTTAAGACTGTACGGATCCTCAAGATTGATGCAGTTTATGGCTCTACAAAAATACCTTCTAGCCAGGACATTATGTATAGTTGCGGAAAAATAACATCCTCGGTAACAGCTGCAATTTTATTTATGCATTTTAATGTGACCTTACTGTTATGAATTATTCAAAGGGCAGTAAACATTGTCCTCAGAGTCCATGTGGTATACATTTTTTAGGCAGGCCATTACTCATAAGCATACAATAGCATTTAATTCATAACTGGGGAAATATTACACGTATCTCTTGAGCTTTCCTTTATTTGTGGCTTAGGGTGAGTTTGCTCAAGCGTTTACACTGCTTCATTAAAACAAGGGGTCCTCGTTCAGTCGATACCTCGTTCAGAGATGTGTATCGTGAATGGTCATTAAAATTCATTTAACTGTGCATGACCAACTCTCCAGGGAGGTACACGTGAAAAGTAGCAAACAATATACACTAACTTTGGTAAGGAAATGAGAATTTCCATTTTAACCACAGAATTTTCTTATTATTTTTCAACCACCCTAATGAGACTTTCACTTTAGATAAAGAGGCAATACTGACATTGGAAGTTCCGTTCAGGTGATCCAACACTGTGTCATTGTGTCGGTGGGAAAATGCGTATCGTAGGAAGTGAGAAATAGTGAGTGTCACCTCAGGGTCATGACATGAGAAGCAGTCCCTTCTGAGTGAGAAGGCCCCAGGGGCCTCAGCTCATGCAAGCCCCGCCTTCCCCAAAACACCCCAAAAATCATTTGTCAGTCAGCAGAGTGTAATTGTTCAATGCTGTTTTTAAAACATTAAAAAAAATTGAAAATAAATGTATGTAACCTTTGAGACTTTCTCACATTTTGTCAGGTTTTGAGACCTCAAGTGTGAGTCTTTTCATAAGCAGTATACATATTGTATTAGTGTATTGTTTTGACATATTTAAAAAAAAAAAAAAAACGTAAACAACAATGGAACATTACCAAGAGCACCGACTGGCCAAACCAGCTTTGTAGACCTTTTTTATTTCCGTTACAGTATATGTGTCGCATTCCTCAGCAGAGAGCTAACTCAAACCATGCTTACTTGTGGTCCATTTAAACCATCATTTATTAATCACAAAAGCATTCAGTTTGACTTAAATGAGGGTCTCACGGGTCTTGGACCAGATCGGGTATCAGTCATCCGTTGAGCATGGGAAGGACTCACCAGGTTGCCAGGAAGAAAAAAATTCCTGAGCGGAAAATAAAGTGTCCACGTGGATGCCAGTCCTGTATGTTTGACGATATGAAAACATGTTTTCACTTAGGTCTCGACATAAATAATCATCAAAGTCCAATAAACAGTCTGTCTGCAATCATTACAAACACACTTTAAGTTAAATTAAAAAAAATATATCGGCTAACTGTGAAATACAAGAAGAATTTTTAAAATCAGGAAACATGTTATTGCTCATGTGAATCTTACATCTGCTGTTAATCACGAACAACAGTTCGACTGACCTTTCCAGCTTGTTGCAATTGTAAAAGAAACTCCCATCCATGAGCCAACCATTTCTATACTGGTTATTGTGAGTAACTTGGAGCCTATCCCAGCTGACTTTAAGATGAAGGTACCTGTGACTGGTGATGATAATATATAATATAATATAATATATATAAAATATAATATAATATAATATAATATAATATAATATAATATAATATAATACATTGCGGCTCGGTGGGGCACTGGGTAGCACGTCCGCCTCACAGTTAGGAGGGTGCGGGTTCGATTCCACCTCCGGCCCTCCCTGTGTGGAGTTTGCATATTCTCCCCGGGCCCGCGTGGGTTTTCTCCGGGCACTCCGGTTTCCTCCCACATCCCAAAAACATGCTTGGTAGGCCGATTGAGCACTCCAAATTGTCCCTAGGTGTGAGTGCGAGTGCGTATGGTTGTTTGTCTCTGTGTGCCCTGCGATTGGCTGGCAACCGGTTCAGGGTGTCCCCCGCCTACTGCCCGATGACAGCTGGGATAGGCTCCAGCACGCGCGCGACCCCGGTGGGGACTGAGCGGTAAAGAAAATGGATGGATGGATAATATAATATATAATAATCCAAGCAAGTACATGGGCATCATATAAACTGCACACAGAAAGACCAGAGCCTGAATTTAAACCTCGAACATCAGAACTATAAAACAGATGTGGTAACAAATCAACCACCTGGAGAGCAGTAAACTAAACCAAGAATAAAGCTTGGATACCAACTTTTGCTCTAATTCTTAAACTAAAATTCAGAAACCATCTGAGTATCTCAGGCAATGACTGAATACGACTTTGCATCGAAACTAAGTGAAAGTCATTTAACAGCAATTTCCCCCCCACTCATAAATATATTCACTTACCACCAGGCGATGAGATAAGAATCAAATCAGGAGAAGCATAATGACCACAATTACTGGTGTGATGAGGACAACATCACTGTAAAAGTGGATTACATCTGATATATGAAGGTACATTTCTGTGGAACATGAAAGTACTTCTCATTTGCATATGATGCAGGATGTAATCTTTTGTCTCTCCTGTGACATCATCATCCTGCAATCATCACAGAATGACTTTTCTTCAAATGATGTTAAGGTATTAATTACCCTGACGACATTAACAGTTTTCGTAAACAGAGTTGGGATAGGCCTAAAGATGAACGTACTTTCTTTTGTTTTTTGGTATGTTATTTCTTGAAGAATGAGGATGAATTTTGCAGAGCACATGTTTTGAATGCAATACACAGTCTTCTAACAAAAACAGCAGCTGCCGCAACACATAAACCTGAGCCACCGCATGACCGCAAACATGCAATTGCTTAGTTACTTGGAGAAATAACCTTGACTGATGAGCTTCATGCTACTTCACCAAAACTTAAAGCAAATATTTTTCGATCTGTTGCAGCAAACTCTTTTGGTACATTACAGTCAATTTATGGTATCACAATAGAAAGCTGAAAAAGAGAAAATATTATTAAATTATTAAGACACAGAGAATGTGCTTCTCGTTTTTGTTGGATGAATCACCACTCTCTGTGTGAGTCTATATAGTCTTTCGAAAAAAAAAAACAATGAAGAGGATCTCTCAGAAATCAATTTACAGAGCATATCCAAACACATACGGTGTATTTTATCCCGCTCAGCAGTCAAGGTCTCTCCTGGAGCGTCGTGTTTTGATTCATATATTACATTTGCCTTACAGCGTGTCTGATTGAATGTCATTCTGGTGTCACGCAAAAATATTATCTCTTGGAACTACACTCCAGATAGCATACGATCCACTTTGTATACCTGTTGATGCTTTCTGGCCTCCCGCCAGACTTATTCATGTGTCTGGACCGTCAAAGATAGCTCAGTAGGATTGTAAGACATTAAGAATTCAAGTCTCACAGAATTTATGAGCTACCTCAGTCATGCCAGCCTGTTTATACACAATAGAAACAAGGGCCAACTCCTAATACACAAAATAATTGTCATATTTGTCACCCTTCGAAGTGAGCCAAGGCAGCGAGCGTGAGTGGTTTCTGCGATCCCATTGGACGATGATATCAGACTCTGAACCGCAGCGGTGGAGTGATAACAATAACGATCCATATCCTGCTCCAAATGAGTAGGAGATAATGGAGACAGCAAAGCATTAGAGACACCAACAAGCATCAGCGTATCATCTTGTCTGCTCAAGATTTATAACCATAACTAACCTTTACTGATCTACACATAAATATTCATTCATTTCTTTATTCACTCCGGAGCGCAACAACACAAAATCTTTTTTTTTTTGCCTCTTCATAGGTGTCTCTGGTGTTTCATTTGATGCCATAGTAACCCATCTATGTGACAAGTATGGCATATAAGAAGGTTAATTAAACAGTCAGAGGTTTGGATACAAAACTAATGATATGAGCAAGCCAAATGTCACATGTTCTGAAAAATAACATAATAGGTCACAGGAGACATGTGATTGACCTTTGTTAAACATTGATAATTAAAAGGTTATATCAGTGAGGGCTTGCAATTTCCTTCGCACACTATGAAGAAAAGACTAATTGCTGGATGTGAGTATGTAACCAGTAGATTCAATTTGATTCGATAGAATAATGTAAAACCTTCTTGTCAAACATTTGCCGGACAAAGTCACAGTTACTTTGTCTGGCAAGTGTTTGTTGTTAAATGACTTTTGAAGAGACGTACATTACTTTAAAGTGACAAGAAATGAGATTTTTTTGAACAAAATACAAACATTTTGAACAAAAAAACAGCTCACCAGCTACTTTATTTTTTTTGCATCTTCCTAGAGCACATGAAGCATTTTCCTTAATATGCATTATCATTACGCTCCACTAATATCTCTACCAGTATTATGAGTTTAATTATGGCTGTCATTTATACCAGGCATTTAACATAATTGATTGCCATGTTATTTGCAAAAAGGCTAATTTGTTTGATTATGCGTGAATGCAGGGAGGTAATGGGGCTAGAATATGAGAGTTGGTGTCAGGTTAAAAATTGCAGAAATGGTTCTAAGAGCCAAACCCAAGCACAGCTATGTTTAATATTTGTATCATGGTATTGTCCTTGCGAAATGTAATGAATAAAATATGTGAATTTTATGGCAGGCGGCACAGTGGTACACTGGTTAGCCCGTGGGGATATGAGATTGTGGCTAAACAATTTGAGTTTGAAAAAAACTTTCCGACTTTCAAATAAAATTCGGAAGTGCTGGCTGATTTCTTTTTTTTTTTATGGGATCACAGAAAAAAGCCAAATAAATGACCTTTTTTTTAATCATTTTCATTTTGTCTCTATTTTTCTGGGAATTGACTGGGAATCCCACCTCTCAACCCAGGTCGCCATTGTAAATGAGAAAGTGTTCTCAATTGGCTTACCTGGTAAAACATTGAATAAAGAATAAAGAAAAAAAAAATTTGGGACAGGTTCCAGCATGATCATTCATCAGGATAAGCAACTTTTTTATTTCTCACACACAAATCTAAGCCATGTAGTGTTTGTTTTCATGAAACATCATTCACAAAATGTCTAAAACTAGAGTATTAGTTGAGACATTGTTTCTTATTGGAGTGTCTGTTTTTGACAAGCTGTAGGGAGACTTTGAGTCCTGTAATTTACTGAAACCCAGAGTCGGTGAACTGAATAAATCCAATTTGTGATGTTGGGAGGGATAGAGTATTAGACAGTGGTGTTAATTTCTTTCTGAAATGACTTCCAGCCTTTTGTGTGCATACCCAGCCATCAACACACACACACACACACACACACACACACACACACACACACACACACACACACGCACACACACACGCACACACACAGATTGACGAGAAATTGGGAATGAGGAGGAAAGAATTTCAGAGTCCATTATCAGAGTTTACATACAGTTAAAAGTCAGCTCATTATGGCACCTCGTAGCAAAGAATGATGTCGAACACTGTTGATCTGAAAACTCTGAGTTCTGTAAATCTGGAATACAGAGAATGCGCTAGTCATCTCCACACATACAGTACTTATTACTGTAATTATTGCTCACAAAAAAAGTAGTACAAGGTCAAGTGTAGCAAAAATAATTCTAGATGCTTTTATATGTTTAGATCTTCTCGGGTTATTCCCATGGATTGTCTGTGGGGGATTCATCCTAATTTGAAATTCTTAATGTTAATTTTAAAGTGATCAATGTTATAACTCTCGTAGTAATTAAAGTCCAGTGAGAAAATTTTCCACCACAAGGTGGTAGTATTGCATCCTATAAAACCAAAAAGGAGCAGCGCAATTTCAACATGCAGTATTTCCATATCACCATTTGGTGGCAGAAAAAGCACAAGCAAAGTGTTTCAACAGAATGTGGTGCCTCAAATTACCTCATTTTATGAAATGCCACTGGCACTTTCAAGTGATGACGTACACTTGATTGGTGACAAATACCAATTTGAATATGACCTTTTGTACTACTGTGCCTTGATTCTGTTATTTTTTTGTCATCTGTACCTAATCCAATTTTACCTGCAATCCAATATGTATACGCTCATAAGTGGAATTCTAAACAATTATATAAATCTTTGTCCCCAAAATGAAGCAACTTTAATCAGTTGTGGAATGATTCCTGATTGTGCACTTTTCACATGCACACGTTAATGAGGTTTACTCAACAAGCTGAAGAAAAAAAATCACCACCAGCTAATCAACTAATTGAGACCCTTTACTAGGACACCCATATAGAACCAATCAGAAACCAGACTTGCTGTCACTAGGTAAATATGAAGGCAAGCTAGAGCTTCTATTGGCTCAGACTGGATTTCTTTGGAAACAGATGATGTGCGTGCATCCATATGGTCGACCCGGAGGCCTCTTTTGTTCTGTGACTGATGCACCTCACAACTTTAAAGGCTTCTTCCTGCACTTTAAGTCCTCCTCCTCCTTCTGTTGATTTGCTGGCTGAATAACGAGTCAGCACGATGATCTGGCAAAGTGTGCCTTGCGTTTTGTGTGCCCCAACCCCTCCCCTCACTGAATCCACCCACACCCCATCCCACCCTGCAGCCTGCACACTCACAGCTCCAGACTTTGTGTTTGGGGTGAAAGGGACCGTCTCAAATGTCCAATGCAGCCGCAGCAGCTGCTATTGGACCTCTCTTTTCTTTAGCACAAAAGAGGAGAGAGGTCCAAGGTCCCCATGCACTTTTGTTGAAGGCCCCTCCCCTCGTTTTTCTGCTCTTTGCATCCATTGAGGAGGGTGCAGAAGTGTTGGCTGCAGCTTTTGTCCGAGTTTTGTTTTGGCGAGTCGAGTTGTGGAGGGGGTGCGGAACAAACACATTTAGCCACCTTTCTGCAGCACACAAAAACAGACGCACGACACAAACTCATTGTGGTGTTTACAATAAATGCATGAGTACATGTTAAAGCAAAAACTCGCCAGTGGTTTTAGTGTGTATCAAAAGAGAGAATAATTTCGGATTTAGTAACTGGCATTCTGCATGCACACACAATCAACACTGGGTAGATAGTCCAGAACCACCAATAGGTGAAAATACAGATCCTACACACATGTGCCTTGACATACAAGTGCCTTGACATACAAGTGCTACAACTTCTACATTTTTTCAAGTTACAAGATAGTGCTCTGATGTTTTTTGTACTTTAGGAACCATAATGTCTTTGCTGCTATCGCTGAGTGTGCTGTGTGCAGTTCGGCAGATAGTGAACCGGAAAAAAAAAAAGAGTCAAGTGTGCTTGTTATGAGCTAATTACGGCAGCAAACCATATAACTAGACTGTTGTGTAAATATGAACGTATGAATTATTTAAGAATTTTCTTCCTGATATGGCTATTTTTTATTTCACCTGTCCGGGGTCTATAAATGTAAATCAGCTGTATGGTAACATTTAACAGTCTTCATCAATGTGCATTGTCCCTTTCAAAATAATAATTAAATGAAATAAAAAGCTGAAACACATGAGGAGTTGGAAGATAATGTTTTTTGCAGCTAAAGACTTTGCCTACAAAGTTTAATCATGAGGGTTGACATTTAATCATTATCAAATCAAAATAAATCCTCAAAGCTTAGAAAAAGTGTGTCACTTACTGCACAATATAAAAGACAGGACCACAACCTTATTGGCCACTTATACAATATAATGACATCCAATAAAAGACTTTATAAAGTCAATTGTGGTTTGAATTAAAACTGACGTTAATTGTACAATTCAGTCTAGCCGTTATTATGAGAGTATTTGATATTGCTGTAAATGTCAGTGAACTCCAAATGTGATTCATTAGTTGTTGTTGTTGTTGTTGTTATAAATGTCCATCTACCATCACTGCTGCTGTATTTGTATTAAAGCCTTGAGGACCCCAACTTGCAGTACTTGCATGGTGGGGCACTCCAATGTTTTTGCAACAGCTGTGTGTGTGCATGTGCGGGTGTGCATCTGTTTTTCATGGTAATGATGCAGCATTATATTGCATTAGCATAGTTACCAGACGGCCTCTATAAGAACATAATAAAAAATATCTGTTATTCACAAAATGTACCTAACAATATGATGATATACAGAGTTTTTACTATGATCAAAATATATTTAAATTGCTGCTAATGTGTGTGCTGGCTTACTGGCAGCAATGAGAATATTTACATTAAATGCTTTCTTTAATAATTAATTTAATCATTCAATTAGATTAATTGGAGATGCATAGAGCCCACACGCACACTGAATGCTGTCCATCAGAACCATCTGCTGGTGCTCTCTTGCACATAGAAAGGATTTGGGGGGTGGGGGGGTTATGGAGGAGGGACACTTCAGAAGCAGCATGTGGCTGCAGCGGTGGACCTCTTTATGGCCTAGTTTAGAAAGCGGGCCGATGTTTCTCAGGTTGAAGTTGTTCAGGTGATGTTTGTAACAATACTTTTGCATATACATGTCTTTTGCATGCATTGTTTGTGTAAGTTGTTCGATTTGTGTTAAAGTTGTTGGAACGTTTATTATTACATCACATCTATGCTAATTTCGTTAGCCTGTCTCAGCCACTTCACATTATATATTAGCATTGAGCTAGAAAAATGTAATGAGACAAACTATATGTTTTGAATAGTTTGGTGTCAATATTAAACTTTTGCTTTATATCCTTTTTTTGTATTATAAACTGCAGCTGAGAATTCAAATAAATGGGTTGGAAAAAAACATGTTTTGCCTGATATTTGGAGAGCTGTGCAAGTGAGAACAGGTGCTGAGTTTAAATGTGTTTAAAGCATATAGCAGGGGTGTCAAACTCATTTCTTTCCGCAGGCCGCATTGTAATCATAGCTTCTTTTGGAGGGCCATTATGACTGTCAACCCAAATAAATGGATGAGCACCTCATATTATATACAGTAAAAGCTACAAAACAAACTGACAAATAACTCGTTTTCAAATCAGATGAGTAAAAACTGGCCAAATATTTAAAAAAAAAGATATTAAAAGTGAAGACAATTTGCAAATCTAGTAATGACACACGAATTTGATGCATAATTTTTCTTCGCGGGTCACATAAAATGATGTGGCGGGCCGTATCTGGCCCCTGGGCCTTGAGTTTGACACATGTGGCATATAGGATGAATAAACTTTTCCATACAGAATTATAGTCCATGGTCTCACCCCTGTGGGTGTATCGAGAATGTTTTCAAAACAATAAATTGAGGTTCACTGTCCTTTCAAAATGCATGATATTCCAATTGTTTCATCATGCTGGAACTCTGCAGTGTTGTGACTTAAGATGTGCTAATTTTCCTCAAGCTACTGTCACCCATCGCTGAATTGCAGAAGCCGACATCATCACTACCCTTCACCCTCTCTTTCGTCAGCTCATTAAAGTGAAAAGCAGATGGAGTGAGTGCCGGGTGGGTTGCCGAGGAGATTTAAAGTGCTGATTGCATTTCAGCTGGTCTTGCTTTGTGTGTGACAGTGGGGCGTGGAGACTACAGCAGCTGTTGACTTTGCAATGGTGACACAAGACTTTGAAGGTCAGTTTGACTTTAGAGTCTGAATTCAAAGTCACAAAGGACTAGTGGAAATGTTTGAATTGCAACGGCGCAAGAGAATAAAGCACGCGTGCCAAGTCCAAAATGTCACTTTAATTACGCTGCATTAGAGGTGGGGTGGTATGGAGTAGATTTTGTCACGAGTAAGATTAAGATTTGAAATGTTGTGGTGGTTCTGAGTCTAGATACATAGATGGTTGCGTTTTTCAGTCAGATTTTTTTTTTTGCTTTTATTGATAGAAAAAACATGCAGGATAGTGGCCCTTGAATACCAGATATTGAGTTTGACAGGTTTAAATGACCCAAAACTGTGACTGTTGATCTACACAACTAATTTCAACAGTCTTGAAGGTCATTTTTTATGGTAGCTCATCTAATACCTCATACATTTTATACTTTCATGAATTTTTTTGTGATAGTAGAATGTTGTTATCACAAGTGTAAGGACTTGATATTTCAGCACTACATATGGAGCAGCCTATCTAACCAACATGCCGACGTGGCACCCACGTTGGCAGTGGGGGGAGGAAAGACCAATGTGATGAATTAAAACGTTTTATTTCTTCCTTAAAAATATTTTTTCATCTGCATCTAATATAGCAAATCATTTGACAAGGTGAAAACTTTTTTTTTTTCTTTTACAACACATTTGCTGTTTGCTAGAACATCATAGATCAATACTAGTTAATTAAGTAAACATCTGGATTTTTTTCCCTATGATTTTTCATTATTCAGCCATATTCTAAAGTGAAACCTTTAGGCAACAGGCATAGTTTTTTTCTTCAATATTTATCTTGTTTTTTTTTGTCATTGTTAAACTTCTAAAGTGAAACCTTTAGAGAATTAAGACAATTCTGGAAAGTGGGAAACATTTTCGCTGACTGCAACTGTTGCCATGTTGCTCAGTCTTGCAAGAGGCCATGGTTAAAAAGTCTCTTTTTAACAAGTCCTCTTCCTCAGCACCGCTTCTTCTCCTGCTGCGCATGCTTCAACGAGCGACGTGTGCTGCGTGCATGAACGAGATATCACCGCACGCGCACGCTGCTTCTCCTTCCTCTCCAAACCTCATCCGCACAAAGAATGAGGGTCGATGTGTCGCTCTTGAGGCATACCTGACTTCATTCACACAAAGAATGAGAGTCATCTTGGCATGGACGGGACAAGAAGCGACGGTTCCACGGGGGCCCCTCGGGCCGGCGCCGTGCTGCCTGGGTTGAGAATCCTCCTCAGGAGTATCCAGGGATGAGCAGAGACAGCCTCATCCTGTCAATCAGGATGAGTCTTTGCCACATGGGAAGCTTCACATAGGGGAGCCCAATCCCGCATCAGCGTCCGGGGAGGCTGATTTCGGGAACCCAGTCATTCAGACGCCGGCTCTCCTCGCAGAACAGGTGCAGCTTCTCCAGAGAGGGGTCCTCCCAAGCCCCTTCAGATGGATTCTGTTATAACAGAAAGAGGAGAAGGAATTTAGACGGTGTACCCATTTCACACATAATAAAAACCTTTGCATCGGTGTGAGGAGCCCTACGTACCGTGATGAGGACACAGTGAGCATCTTCGAGCTGCTCCGACTTGCCAGCAACAATCTCAGACAGACGTTGCTTGTCGCTCACTCTGACGATGCTGATGTCGTTGTCGAAGCAGAAGGACTGGATGAGGGTGAAGTGAATCTGCAGCGCAATGTCACACTCGAAATCCTCATCCACGGCAAGCACGCAGAAGGACACACTGTCTGGATCACTGTTGAACCATCGAAAAAAAAAACCACATGGTTAGCTGCTGCGACTGATTTGATTATCTTGGTGATGATAGAGAATCCAAGCAGACAAAATCTGAAATGTTCGACAGAAATTTATTCCAACTTACTCGGTCATTATTTTTGCACTCTCATAGACCCCAACGGTGAGTCGATCTTCGCCCTGAGCGCAGAGCAGAGCTTCCTTCAGAGATTTTCCAGCAGACTGCATGGTGAGTTGTAGGGTATCTTCCAATTCAGTTGATGGTGAGCTGTTTGTGCTGTGTTCAAAGACCCTGCCACTTTTTATACTATAGTCCCGGCACACGCTTGCTGTCTGATTGGCTCTTTCAGGCACAATGGCTACAACAGGCCTGCTGCCCTCCGTCTGCCTCTGGGACGCGTGCCTTTAGAACTCTTCCAAAGTTGGGGCGGCATCCTTTGAATGAAAGGATCAGACGAGACTTTTTGACCTTTCGATGATTTTGGAATCATGAAACCACACAAGAGGAAAACCCTTCTGTCAAAGTTTTTTTTTTTTAAATCAACATGTGGATGTTTAAACATATTTGTTGACATTTCAGACTTTTTAGATGCAATGATGTATAAATCTTTTGTAAATCTGCTAGGAAAATGTTCCAAAAGAAATAATGGAGCAAAATCTAGGGTCATATGTTTGTTGACTGTACAGGAAAATGTTTAAGATTTTTGTACCATTCCTAATGGTCATATACAAAAACAAGTCTTATGTTAACAAAATAAAATGACATGTTACTTTAATGATGAAAGTATGATGCCGAAGTGAGTCATGATACAGGTGCATGCATCTTAGCATTCATAATTGTAAATAACAATTGCACTTTCTTTTCTTTTACTTGAAATGACAACTCACACATTGTAACACTTGAGTGCCAAAATTCCAGCATGATGGCTTTTTTAATTCAGAAGTTTTAAAGTGACAGTAACTTTGGATGCTTATTTTTCCATAAAAATATTGAACCGTAGTAGACGTGCAACTTAATAAAAAACAACCACAATTCCATTTAATGGTATTGTTCTGCAGCCCGTGCAGAGCAGGAAGACAACATTGAAGTTAAAGGAATTTTCCAAGGTAATAATATTTTATAAAAGCTGTTTATAATACCTTGATAACTGATTTAATCCCAGGCAAAGATGATGCATTAAGCAAAGTTATGAAAATATAGGGAATAGTACAGAATATTGTAATACAACATTGTCAATTTCTTCATGAAGTAGTGCGGCATTGATCAAATGAAAAAAAAAGAGAGAAAGAAGGAAATGAAAATTGTCTGCTTATTGGCAAGTTCTTTGAGACATCTGAGTTGGACTTTTACAACTTCGGAGGAGGACATGCTCGTATGTACAAGTCAAATGCAGCGGCACGCGCCACTAGTTTGCATACGCAAAGACGGACCTCAGTCGAGGCGCGTGGCATCTGGAGATATGCCTTCGTGTCTTATCTCGCAGTCTGCATCGATCTCCATGACGACCGAGGGGCGCCATCTGTCCCCCTAGGGAAGGGTGGACAAAGGAAGTCGGCCAGCACCTGCTGCGCAGCGTGGGCCGCACACGATCGAGGCACTTTTTTATTTATTTCAATTGCAAACTTTGGGTTGTGAATAATATAATAAATATGTTCAACTCTGCGCAGTATATGTTGATTTATTGTTCTCTATGTGTTTGGCAGATTTCAATTTTTCAGAAAAATTAATAAAAAAGTAAACACCTGATTTGTATTTCTTGAATAAACAGCGTAAGTAGCATCACGCAGCGATACTTTTTTTTCTTATTTTTACTTTTTCATCTGAAATATAATCTAATTTCAGTCCTTTTTTTTCTTGCTGATTTATGCGTCAGGTCTCCAATGAGCGTGGGGGTTTCTGAGTCGCAGCGGGTCACCAGATCAGAAGCCCGTCCCCAAAACCAACACCTGTGACACGCGACAACCATCTGAGGAGGCCTCCGTGAAGCAGATGTGCTGAAGCCACAAAAGGATCGTATCGATTTGCACGCGCCTGCGCCATCAAATAGCTTCATATACGACTGCGTGAGCCTCTTGCAGCTGAACCTGCATGACGAGCGCACATGCGGGACAGAAACTGAAAGTTGCAAGTTTGCAAGTAAACACTTTTTTTGTTGCCGCAATAATCTCCCGATAAGCGTTTGTTGTCATAGACAACACACTCTGAACATTCTTTACGCATGTTGAGAGTATACACACATGCAGGCGATTTTTATCACCGTTGTTTCGCCTTTGGCAGGTTGCACTTCATTGTAAATGTTTGGAACGCAAACTGCAACTGTGACCTCTTTGGCATTCAAATTTAATCAAAACTCAGACAGGGCAACACATGCAAAGTTGTGGACAAAAGATCCGTGTGGCGCCCCGGGGTTGGGGTTGACCTGGGTTTGTAGGGGGCATCGCGACACTTCTCCATCTGCCGTTTTGCCTTCAGTTGAACAATGGAGGGAATCAATCTGTCCTAACCTGAGTTCTGCACCGCCTCTTCACCACATCACTCATATACGCCTAATGACTATTTAGATAGGGGTTAGAAATGCAATATATGCAACAATAAGATAATGTTATGAATTCACCAGAATTGCAGTATTATGCTTCCAAAAGCCTAATCAGAGCAAAATTGTTGGGTCACATTTGAGCAGATTGCAAAGAAGTGTGCTATTTGCATTAAACGTTTTGAAGTTGAAAGCAGTCCCTTCCATAGGGGCTCCGCAGCGTAATAATAATAATAATAATAAAAAAAAAAACAGGCAAGGATTTTTGTGTACAGCTGATAATCACGTGGTCTGCGTGACCGATGCAGCAGCACGCACAACGTTCTGGCACGCGCTGCTCATTTGCATTTGTATAGAAACTGTGATAATGGAAAGCTTTTCTGCACACACAATAGGGCTGCTTTATGGTCAGGCCAGCCCCGAGTCCACAGATGGCATCGTCCACCTGCCCTTTCTCTACATGGGCTGCTGGGGGAAAGCTGGGGGGGTTGCACACTTTCTTTATGCCATTAAGAACATTTAAAAAATAAAGTAATAAATTAATAATAATAATAATAATAATAATGAAGGCTACATTTCCCCAAAAAAATTCAACAACAGCAATACAAGTCTAAATCTTCACTTTATGGTTTGGGTTGAATAGTTGGTTGCAAGAACTCGCTCACCCCGAGTCACGTGATTTTTCTTTTGCAAGTTCCACAAAAGAAGAAGCAACCACACTTTTGTGTGCGTATATTAGGCTATTTTTAGATTCGGGCCAGGCTGTTGCATCCCAAAGGGGGAGCGTGCGTGGCTCGATGACCCCCATCAATCTGCCACGAGCCAGAAGTGTGACAATAGTATTATCATACCAATACACGCGGCCACAGCCAATCAGAGGGAAGCTCTTTTACAACCCCACACGAGCTGCTCTGTATAAAAGGCACAAGCCTCTCCTCCGAGGGCACTCTGCTCTTTCTGCGGATCAAACCCACACAGCCTTTCATAGCTACCTGTCTGTGCTTCTGAGGAACAGCATCAACATGACTCTCGAGGAAGTTCTGACCCAGAAATCCACTGAGCGTGCTCAGTGCACCGGCAAAGCCCTGGAAGAAGTGCTGGTTACCGCCATGGACAACGACTCCCTCACTGTAGGAGTTTACGAGTGCGCAAAAGTGATGAATCTGTAAGTATTTTATAGAACACAAAATTTGCACAAAATGTGTAGCATTGTTTACTTTGGGGATGCTTAGAATTTTTCTTCTTCTTTGAACAGTGATCCAGACAGTGTGTCCTTCTGCGTGCTTGCCGTGGATGAGGATTTCGAGTGTGACATTGCGCTGCAGATCCACTTCACCCTCATCCAGTCCTTCTGCTTCGACAACGACATCAGCATCGTCAGAGTGAGCGACAAGCAACGTCTGTCTGAGATTGTTGCTGGCAAGTCGGAGCAGCTCGAAGATGCTCACTGTGTCCTCATCACGGTACGTAGAGCTCCTCACACCGATGCAAAGGTTTTTATTATGTGTGAAATGGGGACACCGTCTAAATTCCTTCTCCTCTTTCTGTTATAACAGAATCCATCTGAAGGGGCTTGGGAGGACCCCTCTCTGGAGAAGCTGCACCTGTTCTGTCAGGAGAGCCGGAATCTGAACGACTGGGTTCCCGAAATCAGCCTCCCCGGACGCTGATGCGGGATTGGGCTCCCCTATGTGAAGCTTCCCATGTGGCAAAGACTCATCCTGATTGACAGGATGAGGCTGTCTCTGCTCATCCCTGGATACTCCTGAGGAGGATTCCCAATCCAGGCAGCACGGCGCCGGCCCGAGGGGCCCCCGTGAACCGTCGCCTCTTGTCCCGTCCATGCCAAGATGACTCTCATTCTTTATGTGAATGAGGTCAGGTATGCCTCAAGAGCGACACATCGACCCTCATTCTTTGTGCGGATGAGGTTTGGAGAGGAAGGAGAAGCGGCGTGTGCGTGCGGTGATATCTCGCACACGTCGCTCGTTGAAGCATGCGCAGCAGGAGAAGAAGCGGTGCTGAGGAAGAGGACTTGTTAAAAAGAGACTTTTTAACCATGGCCTCTTGCAAGACTGAGCAACATGGCAACAGTTGCAGTCAGCGAAAATGTTTCCCACTTTCCAGAATTGTCTTAATTCTCTAAAGGTTTCACTTTAGAAGTTTAACAACGACAAAAAAAAAAGATAAATATTGAAAAAAAAAACTATGCCTGTTCCCTAAAGGTTTCACTTTAGAATATGGCTGAATTAAATTAATGCTAATTATAAAAGAATTGTACTAAAGAGTATGTCATTTGTGGAAAAAAATCTGATATTGTTGGAAAATTTGTGGAAAACCTGAATAAAAAAAATACAATTATAACTTTGGCTTGTGTGGGGGTTTTTTTTTCTCTCTTGCAGTGATGCAAAGTGTCTATTGGCAAATGGGGTTGCAGGGCTGGAGGAGTGCGTGTCTAATAAAAGTTTTAAACTCAGCAAATTTGCCTGAAAGGGGGGCTCCGGTCGGTCATCTGCTCAATGCTGTCCCCCTGCAGCACAAGAACAACCGCACCCCTCCCTCACCCATCATTTAATCTGCATGTGTAAAGCTTACAAACACAATAGCGCAGCTCCGGGCCTGTCAGCTCCAGCAACCAGGACAGAGCCCCCATTGTCTGCCCTGCAGATGTCTCCACAACCACGCCACACCATCTGCTGTTCCTCCAGAAGGGGGTCGGCGAGGGCATGGCTGAGAGGGGAGGAGCTGAGGCTTTAGTGAGTGGTCCTGTATAAAAAAAAAAAAGTGACACGTTGGATTTGGTGGGCCCGTCTAGCTGGTCTGGGTCGGTTGTGAAAAAGAGAGGGGTCCCGACCGTGCAGCATCTGGTGTCCTGCCAGCTGCTGTTATAGGACTATTGTTTACTCGCAGGAACTTGTTGGACCTTTGGTAAACAGCCCACACAAGGACGCAGTTTCAGCTGTGTTTGGGTGCGGCAGTAACTCTGCCACCTGCTCGATGGAAGAATAAAACTTACGTGACTCAACTGGGGTTCGCTTACCAACTGTCTTTGGAGCACGAATTGTATTTAGTGTAACTTTTGCTTTTCCATAAAGAAATTTACAGAATCATTTATACATTCTTTGTGAGGTCACGATGTATACATCATGGACCAAATTGGTTCTATTGTGACTTTAAAAGATGATTATATAGTTCAATATTTGGATGTTTTAATTAATTTTGTATGACTTGAATAGTCTTAGTAGCAGGGCAGGCACGCACGGACGCACACACGCACGCACGCACGCACACACACACACACGCTGTTATGTTGTTTGTTTGGTTCTGATTTGTACTTTGGTTCGTTTTTCTTTTTGTCAGTGTTATGTTTTCCTGCGGGGTATTCCAGAAAGCAGGTTCAACATACTCTGAGTCTATCCCTGAACTCTGAGTTGACTTATTCTGAGATGGGAGACTTTGACAGCTGATCTGAGTTAGTTCCATCAACTCTGTTTCTTCAGCTTTTCCTTGACCAGTAGAGCCTTGTTTTTTTTTTAATGTGTTTCCTTTTAATTAAATATTTCTTCACTGAGCCACAGCCCTACAACCTTGCTTCCTTGCACTTGGGTCCTCCATTCCCAGATTCGTGACACACACGACTGAAAAACACACTGGAATGGAACTTATATATATTTTTTAAAATATATTGAATAACAAACAAATAATACAACAACATCAGATATTTAGAATTAAGGAACCAAAGAGAGAATTACAAAAAAAACATTATTTGCATTACAATAATAATAAAAAGAATTAAGACCTTTGGCATCTATTGGAAAGGCATCTAGGGTCCTCAAAACTGATTAGTTGCTTTCTTAATGTGCTCCACTGATTGGTTGTCAAGGTAATTAAATAAATGGAAAAAATATTGAAATCAATAAAAACACAAAACCTGTGTAAGTAAAATCACCAGTTTGAGCAGACCTTCATATTAAGAAATCACACAGAGCTTGGAGGTGTGCCTGAGGCCCCGATACGCTCGAAGTCCCTCCCGCTTGGGGTCCCACACCATCCCTCGTACCACTGGCAGGCTGTCGCACCCCCTCCTTCTTTGCGCTTGGTGCTGCAGGATTCGGTAGACGCCTGTAACGGGGCTGCGACTGTCATTCAGCTGATTGTTCCGTAGGTGTGCCGAGGTAAAGCCGAGCTTCTCCAGGGAGTACCTGACCTCCCCCATCTCCTCCTCCTTCACAAAGTCTCTACTTTTGGAATCCAAGAGTCCTTGCAGCGGGCTCGCTGGTTCAGGAGATGCCAACGACCAGGGGAATTCCACAGGTAAAAGCCAATCACAACCCAGCATCTGGTCAACAGCATAACGCTCAATGGGATCTGCTTTTAGGATGCCCCTGATGAGCCTCTGACAGGGACCAGGAACCCAAGGCGGGATGCTGTAGGTGCCCTGGATGACGCAGCGCCTCAGCTTGCCCATTGTGTCAGCACGGAAGGGCATGGTGCCCGTCACCATGAAGAAAAGGAGCACCCCCATTGCCCACACGTCCACAGGAGGGCCCAGGTAGCACTCGTCCTTGAAGAGCTCCGGGGCGGCATACGGAGGTGAGCCGCAGAAGGTGTCGAGTGTATCATTGCGGTTGGAAATCTGCTTGCTGAATCCAAAGTCTGCCACTTTGACACAGGCGCTGGCGGTGAACAGAACATTCTCTGCCTTCAGGTCTCGGTGGATGATGTTATTATTGTGCTGCAAGGTAAATCATTACGGATAGTTTTATTTCTGAATACCGAAAACATCATTATTGGATATTCTACGGTAGAATCCTGTTTATAATGCTTGACGAAAAGTTGAGGATTTTCCATCCATCCATCCATCCATCAATTTGGAGTGCTCAGTTGGCCTACCTAGCATGTTTTTTGGATGTGGGAGGGAACTGGAGTTCCCGGGTAAAACTCACGCAGGGACGGACGGGGAAAACATGCAAACTCCACACAGGGAGGGCCGGAGGTGGAATTGAACCTGCACCCTCCTAACTGTGAGGCAGACGTGCTAACCAGTGTCTCCTTGATTTTTTTTCATTTAACTCAAATTAAGCGAGTGTATTTTATGTTCATCCTATAATTCCACTAAATATTTCAAACTTTTGTGAGTGGCGTGAATGCTCACTGCGCTGACTCACCATGAATTTAATAGCAGAGAGGATCTGCGAGAATGTAATCTTGCTGGTGTTGTCTGCCAGTTTTCCCTCATTGCAAATTATGTTGTGAAGGTCTCCCCCACCAGCATACTCCAGCACCAGGTAGAGGCGGCTTGGCGTCTCCACCACTTCATAGAGACGGATCACATTCGGGTGCTGGATGGAGTTCATGTTGCTGACTTCTCTGGAGAGAAGCCGCTGGGCCTGATTGTCAAATCTTGTCTTGTCCAGGATCTTAAGGGCCACTTTGTCTATGAGGACACATAATAAGACTTCAAACACATTGGCTGTTTGGATGAATAACTTTGAAAAAATTAGGGTATAAAAAATGGATGATGGTTTTGTGGTAAATCAGAACCAAATTTAAATTTACACTGATGGAATGAATGAGAATAAATTCTGGTCACACAAACAAATAACAGCAACAGCTAGCATTAATTAAATGATCATTGATGTATATTTTGATTGATTTGCATGATTCATTTTAGCTACATTACCATCCATCGACACATCCTTTTTTCTATACAGAAGGTGAACACGGTAGAACCTAACAATACATCTTGATAAGAAGAAATACGAAAACACAACTTAAAACCGTAACTCAGTTGCTGCCCCTGATGCTGCGTCATCGTTGAGAAAACCGAATTAAAATGTTTTGAGTATCTTGACGGTAGAAACGTGCATTGCAAATAGAATTTACAGTTTTACTCAAATCAATTATTTTGAGTAAAGAATCACAAACTCACAATATTGAGCTCAATATTGCAGGTACCTTTTGTGAGAGCATGAAAAGCCAGTTTGACTCTAGAGAAGGTCCCATGGCCAATCTCTCCTCTAACTTTGTAGAAGCCGACCCTGCGGCCGATGACAAGTTCCTTGATGATTCTGTCATCCTTGTGCATGTCCATCGTGAGCTTCTGCAGCGGGGTAAGACATTGTGGACTATCTGCTTCCTCTCCCTCCTGTTCAGGGTCTGAGCTGTCTGTAAGGTAGTAAAGGCTATGGTGGAGTTTGGGGCTTGTTACCTGGATCTGTCCAGCTGGCATTTTTGATGATCTGCAAACCCATCATGGTAAATTTTAGACAACAGAACAATATTCCAATGTCATTGCAAATGCAATACTATAGAGCTCTGTTTGCAAAAATTTATATGCTGCACAACACTAAAAGTGAACGGCAGAATGTCGTTCGGACACCCCGGCTATACAATAAAGTATCAAACACTACACAGATGAATGCAAAGCCATATTTAAGATCTGTATATTCTTACCAAGTTTCCAAACTGCTGGTAGATGTCAAAACACCATACTGGGGGGTAAAACTAACTCCAAACTTTGGAATTGTTACCCATCACAGCCTCCAATGCGCTACAATACTAATGATGAGGACGAAGGTTTCTCAGGCCACACCCCTCACCTCCACCCATCCTTTTGGCTCATTGAGGGAGGATGTCTTATGCTGGTGTCCTGAGCTATAATCCTGTTTTCGTTTGCCCCAACCCTCTGAAAACGGAGATATTAGCTCACAACAAAAAATGAGGCACAACCTTTTTTTAAGAACAAATGTGATAACGGTGAAAAATGGCTGCTGTGTGTGGTTGTATCGAATGCGGTGACAAGTGACTTGTTAGCTTTTGTGAGATGAATTGTTACGCAACTGTATTACACAATGTTCTAGGTGAGCTTAGCGTTGGGCTCCTACTCAAACGCCGTGTGAGTAGCACAGATAATGAGATTACAGAGCATCATGTCAAAGCTTTACAGGGAGGAGCTTCTCCATTCAGGTGTCCTGACACGGTGAGACAGACAGCAAAACCCTGAACACCTTTACTTTTCATGACAATTTTTAGCCTATCAAGGATCTGATTTTATGGAAAATTAAACAAATAGAAGTGATTATTTACTATTGGCTGCTGACCAGTCTAGCGTGTCCCCTGCTTCTTTCCCAAAGTCAGGTGGGAGAACTAGATATAACTAGAAATAAAGGCATTTTAGAAATGGCAAGTTGGTATACTTTTAACCCGATGTTGAACAGAGAGTGCCTTCTTGAGGGGGGAAAAAATATAACTGCTTCATGAAGCATATTTGAAGCTTCATTTCCCATCACTACCAGTAACATTAACAAGGACAAGCGCTATAGCGTATGGAAGGATAGTTGTATGAAAGATCATAATAAAAATATCAAGATGAGTTCAGTTCTGCATAAATATTATGAATTATCATGAGCGATGCACACCAGGTATAAATTGGTTTGATGTTGTTTGTGATTTTTTGTTTCTTTGAATCTAATTAGCATGAACTTTGGGGGGGTTGGAAAGAATTTAATAAGCTGTTACACATCAATGAACTCGACAGATGTTTCATCCGTACCATATCGAATCAAGGTGCAATCATTCCAATTGAAAATGAACAGTTCTTGAATCATATACTAACCAATGCATCAAATACGTATCAAATCGTTCTTTGCTGGAGACACGCGCACACATACCATGAGTGATTCTGAGTTGCGCTAACTTCAAAAAATCAATCATAAAATAAGTTGAAATGAACTGGGGAAAGATCCACAGAATAGAATTTTGAAAGTCAAATGGTCTCGTGTTTTTCTACTTAGTCCTCCGCCTGCCAGCCGTCAACCGCTTCAAGTGTCTGATTGGATTAAGGCCTTAGACAGGAATAAAGCCTGTGTTTAACTGTGATCTCAGCACACTGGTCACCTGCCAGAATGGCAGTCACGCTGCAGATCAATGTGTGACAATACATCGTGCATGGGAGACAATTATCCTGTTAAATGACCCTACGGGAAGTCAAAAACTTGAATTCAAATAAGTGGTAAATGTAAACACCCAGGAAACACGAACCTTCGGAACTGGCAGGCCAGTAGCCTATTAGTGCTATTAACGTGTAAACAATTTAGGTCCTTCTTTTCTTCGAACGGCTGCAGAGGTTGCCAATGCGCTGGTTGGCTTCCAGCTCTTTAATTCTCTGACGTAGAACCCCAATCTCTTTGTTCTTTTCTTCCTGAATGAACTGCAGCTTCTAATGGAAAAACAAGCACAGACCATATACTCAATAACCAAGATTACAATTCTCAGAACATTTACAAAGATAACAATGATGGCCTAAAACAATGTTGCCATATTTTTTTCTAATTCAATGACACTTTGAGAATTGCTTTAGAACATGAATATTTTTTTACATGAATAAAATCATGCTCACCCTTTTGAAGAAATTTTGTGCAGAAAGAACAGATTCGTGTTCTTTCTGCTGGTGTTGGCTCATCTGAGCAGTATTCTGGATTCTCCCCAACTTTTCACCAAACTACAAAATAAAATGAACCAACATCATTCAAAACTCATGACAGAAGTACAGATAAATTACTTTAAAGCAACTGTATGTAGCAGCATAATCTTTCTTTGCATTTTGATGGTACTTGTTATGGGGAGAGTTGCATTGCTGACTTTGCACTTTACTACTTTTTCTGGTGGTTCGAACGCCACAGAAAAAAAACAACAAACAATATTTCAAGCACTGCGATTGGCTGGCAACCAGTTCAGGGTGTCGCCCGCCTGCTGCCCGATGACGACTGGGATAGGCTCCAGCACGCCCGCGACCCCCGTGGGGACAAAGCGGTACAGAAAATGGATGGATGGATGGATATTTCAAGCAACAGTGACGGAGGACCAACATTTAATTTACCTCAATTTGCAGATTCAGAAGCTCGCTTTGCTGTTTTCTCTCCTGGTCCTTCAGCTTTGTTTTCATCTCCTCCAGATCCAGATCTTTTTGCTCCATTAACCTCATAACTTCAACCTCTTTGGCTTGCACTGCAATAATAGACATTCCATCACTGACCTTAAAATTAAGTTAGCCTTGAATACTGCTTAACTATTCATACCAAGAATAATATCAAGAAACTGAAAGTGTTCATCCTGATCAAAATATTTTAAACTGTTTTCAGTGACCTTCATGTGGTACTGTCATGTTATAAAAAAAAAAGCATTCTGAATGTGCTCAATTCTTAATTGCACAGACTTTCAATTTTGTGATGCATGAAGGAACTGCATGTTACAGTTGCCTTGACTGTGACTCCATTGCCTAAAGCTCACATGTCTGCAACATCATTTTTCTACCAGACTACTTGCATGTGTCATGTATTCTAATGGTTTAGTAAAAGTGCTCAATGAAATTTCTCAAGTGAGAATATTGTTTACTGCTCTTACGTTGACTGCAAGCTTCTTTGTGGGTCTCCTCCACCTGCCTCCTGCACTCTTGCTTGACAGTCTCTAGCCCCCTCTTGTGGCTCTCTTTGTGTGCTTTCATTTCACAGAGCAGTCGTTGGAGCTCAGCCTTTCCATCCTGATAGAAAAACAAGCATATACAAAAAGTGGAAAAGGAGCTCTTGAATCAAGGCCAGTTTTCACTGATTTCAAATATTACCTCTGCTTTTCGTTTACTTTGTTGCTTCAAGATTTCCATATTGCTTTTCAGTGTCTCATTTTCCACTGGTGTGAGAAAATAAACAATTGCGTTATGATTCTTATATAGGCGATACTGAAACATTAGTTATGTTGTGATGTTATATACAGTTCAATACATTGGTGATACACCCTACAGAAAAGAATTGACATTTTTTTGAACCAGTTACAATGTCCATAGTAACAATAGTTTCCTAATGCATGCACTTGTGTTACCTCTGAGGTCGCACTGCTGCTGCAAAGCCTGTTGTAGCTGGTTCACCGTGACAAGAAGGGCATCTCTTTCTGAGAAAAAATTGATCAGAGAAACAATCGTTTTTGTAAAATGTCCAGCAGGAGGCGACAAATAAACGCCTCAGAAAAACAACAACGCCTCATCAAGGCATGCTGTATACCAGGGCGGTCAAACTACTTTTTTTCGCTGGCCGCATTGTAGTCATAGCTTCTTTCGGAGGGCCATTATGACTGTCAACCCAAATAAATGTATGAGCACCTCATATTATATACAGTAAAAGCTACAAAACGAACTGACAAATAACTCGTTTTCAAATCAGACAAGTAAAAACTGGTCAAATATTTAAAAAAAAAAGATATTAAAAGTGAAGGCAATTTGCAATTCTAGTAATGACACGAATTTGATGCACAATTTGTCTTCGCGGGCCACATGAAATGATGTGGCGGGCCGTATCTGGCCCCCGGGCCTTTAGTTTGACACCTGTGCTGTATACCTTCAATACTGTACTTTAATTATGTAATACATACATAACCGTGTCACATCAACATCAAATGAACTACGAGGTTTAAAAAAAAAAAAAAAAAAAAAAAGAAACTCACCCTCAGTGACTGCTTTCTCCTTGGTCTCGTAAAATTTCACTTGTCTGTTGGCGTCTTCCAGCATCGTCTCCAGCAAGATGGTTTTACCATTTAAATCTGTAATTGTCTGCGCGTACAAACCTTTTTTTTTTTTTAACACATTCGATATAGACCTGTTTTGCAGTTCTGTACATACAGAATTACCACGCTAACAAAAGTTAAATATTAACTTACATTTTCGAGTACGATGAATTCCTCTGTTAATTTGTCAAGATTAATTCCATTTAACAGCGCCATGTAGAAGAAAAGGAACGAAATAAACGTTAAAATATCTTGAAGGAGGGGAGGATTAGCTTAAATGCGACCGAGTAACAGGCACCGATGGCTCGCTGCACAACCATTAAAGCTAATTTAAATAAATAAATAAATAAATAAATAAATAAATATTGCACATGACATTCTACCTAAAAAAAAATAGTATTTGTAGTTACCGCCCAAGTACTGCAAATCAAGTACTATAATGACTAATTCTAATTCCAATTCTATCCCTTTAGGGCACATCTGAAAAAAGGGTCTTGGCTGAAAGAAATGTCATAACATGAGGACTGGCACAAATTAGATATGGATATGCTGATCATTGGATTTGCAATTTTTGTATGTATGCAATACACAGGGCGGCACGGTAGGGCACTGGTTAGCACGTCCACCTCACAGTTAGGAGGGTGCGGGTTTGATTCCTCCTCCGGCCCTCCCTGTGTGGAGTTTGAATGTTCTCCCCGTACCCACGTGGGTTTTTTCCGGGCACTCCGGTTTCCTCCCACATCCCAAAAACATGCTTGGTAGGCCGATTGAGCACCCCAAATTGTCCCTAGGTGTGAGTGCGAGTGCAAATGGTTGTTCGTCTATGTGCCCTGTGATTGGCTGGCAACCGGTTCAGGGTGACCCCGCTTACTGCCCGATGACTGCCGAGATAGGCTCCTGCACGTCCGCGGCCCCTGTGGGGACAAACGCTATAGAAAATGAATGGATGGATGAATTACACAGTACAAGAACTTGAGAATATTCAAATGCAGATAGTGCTCAGAAATCACATTGACAGTAGACATTTTTATTATAGCTGAACAAAACCATACCAAGATGTGTGAAGTTTTTGGAATTGAAGTGACATGTCTATTTACATGAATGTTGACCCAGAATATAAAATAGCTACAACCCTTTTTATACAGTCAAGAAAATGTTTTCAGCATATACAGAATCTGTTTATGTGAAGGACTACTTACATTTAAAATGTAAGATTTAAAAGTATTGTTTTATTTAGAACTGCAGCTGTACAGAGGCCTTTAATTATTCAAAAAAAGGAAAATGACATTGTTTGATAGCGGATGGCTAATAATTTGCCTTCAAGAACTAAATCGTGGAGACATATTCAGAAGAGGTGGTACAATACAGTGAACTGCCGACAATCGCATAGATGAAAAATATAGCAGGATCGATCAAAGATTGAGTCAATAAACTCTTCCTTTGACATTTACAAAAAAAATACAGGGATGCAGAGAAACTATATGCAACGTAGATTTCACCTGGTATTAGTAAGAAAGCGAGGCAAAAACATACTTTCAATTTCACTTTGACTGCGTAGGCAATTAAGGATTGACAACATAACAAGACATCTCAAACATAGCCCCAAAAAAAAACCATGAACTTAACAGCATCAAGATCCCATCTGAAGTAATTGCTCTGACTATATATATGTAAATAAGCAAATTCATGAATCTTTAACCACAGATATGTGGAGGCTCACAGTATAGACTTATGGCAACAGATTCCAGCTCTGGCTCATCTTTCAGTTCCCTTTTGTTTATAAAGTAATACACATCTTTGCCACTAGGGGTAGCATAGACCACAGGTCACATAGATAGCAGCAGGATGGTCATCCCTTTCTATTTTCAGCGAACTGAAATTCAACACTGAAGCAAAAGACTCTCAGTCATTAATCACAAAGACAGTTTTAGGAGTTTGTCGCTGTTGTTGACTGAATAATTTTAGAAGGTCATTGCATGTTTATGGTGTAATATTTCCCAAAAGGTCTGGGGTCAGGTAGCCATCAGGTGTCGGCATGTCCTTTGAGATTGCCAGCTGCGGGGTAGGTATTGAATTTGGCGTTAGTACGAGGCTGTTTTGTCTATCGACATCCTCTACTACGGTATAAACAGGAGTTGGGGGAAGGTGGGATGTGGGATTTGGAAATGATTCACGGGAAGGGTTTTGGTAGTTCTCCGATGATGAACATGTGATCAAACTCAAGTCCTCACCAGTTGAACATAAGTCATTGAAATTGCATACGGGCAAAGATGGGCTCGTTTTTACTGCATTGACCTCCGAGCTATATATTCCACGGAGCTGAAAAGTGTTCTTGTCCTCCTTTTTTTCTGCCGTTTTGATTTCTTCAGCATCGTTGACTGTGTTTTTCTCCATCTCATCCTCAGGAGACAACAGGACTTTCCCAGATGGCCTAATCTCGCTTACCTGTGTATACAAAGCCTGCCTGACAGGGTCTTCTGAAGGAAGATCTCCTGCTGTGGTGCTTGGGCTTATAGAGCAAGGTCCAGAAGTAGTAGCCGGATCTCTATTGCGGATTTGGTTTGTGGCAAGAGAATTCAAATGTGATGTTTCTGCATCATTGGTAAGATCAGGATCACAGCAGCTTGCATGACCTGAGTCATCATCCCTGAAACCGATGGAAAGATTTGAACAGTTGGAAAACAGAGATCGATCCATGAGAAACACCGTGTCCAGGTTTGTTAGTTTGTCGCCCTGTTCCTCAAAGTCCAGATCGATGAATTCCACCCAGGGGTCATTGGTGTACAGCTCTGGTCTCAGATCAGGAGGACAGCCCAGGACGGATGTCAACTCCTTTATCTTCCCCTTCTATGGGATTATAAAAATACAACTTTGATACAGATGTTAACATTTTTTTTTTATAATTCCATTAATTACATCAATAATAATTGAGATTACTCAAAAATGGGTCTTGAAACATCATTACAGATATAAATACATGTTTTCGGCCAATCGTGTTTGCATGCAAAAAAGAAAAAAGTCAAAATCCAGTAAATCCACAGATACCTTGAGTAGCTCAGGGTCAATTCCTCTTATTTTAGGTCCAGGAACAGGTGGGAGAAGAATGACCATCAATCTTTAATAAGAAAACGGGAAAATGTTAAATGCAAATAACTGTAACCACAAATTCTGGCACACCGTTTACTGTTAAACTTTTTTTTTTTGTTGATCATTACTCAAGTTTTTTGTGAGCTTGCATTGTCGCTTTTTGAATGACAAACCCAAAACTGTCTATCGTATACGTATAAACTTGTTTTATTAGCTAACTACTTACTTTTGCTGCTGCGATAAGATGACCAACATCAGGACGGCTACCAAGCACAAGGTGCCAAAGATGAGTAAAGCCAACAAAGGAAATCTCGATACTAGAAAAGTAAAAACACACTCTATCACACGTTTATAATTGGAAAAAAGAACAGGGAAAAAAAATCGGTGTAAACCTGCATGTGTCTGGTTCACTTGCAGTGTACAACAAAATATACAGAGTATAAAATAAATGTCCCCCCTTTGAGGAATTTAAATTAGTATAATACATGTATTTCAATTAAATCAAAAAAAAATGAAATCAAATTTATTGGCAGAAGTGGCATATTAGACACTAATTAACATTACTTGGTTCTACTAACCCTAACATTACTTGTGCCCTACAAAACAAAATAAAACAAACATATGTCATTGCTATTTTTCCCATTTCAGTAGATCTGTCAACGTTTTTACCTTCAGATGTGGCGTGGACAAATATAGAATCACTGAACCCTCCGAACTTCTTCTCGCCGAGCTTTTTGCAGCGAACCCGAACTTCATAATTTACATTACTTTGAAGCCCATACAGGGAACAATGTGTGGTTTTTACAGGCTCCGCCTGTGGGCAACAGAATGGACACAATTGGGTATTTATATTTCAAACACTAGGTATCATTAATGATATAGAAAACAAAATAGCAAACAACTTGTCTAAATGGAGAACAAACTTCCTCTGTTGGCGACCGGCTTAATATAGCAAAGTATCAAACATACTGTATATACCGTATTTTACGCAGCATAAGGCGCACTTAAAAGCCTTTAATTTTCTCCAAAAACGAAGGTGCGCCTTTTAAAAGGGTGCGCCTTGTGTGTGGACCAAATTCCAAAATCTGTGAAGTTGTTTTGTCTGGCTTCCGTAATATACATGTGTAATATGCAGACCCAATGAACCAATCAGAGGACAGTACGTTTTACGTAGATCGGGGCAAAAAAAAAAACAATCAGAGGACTGTACGTAACACGTAGAGTATGTACGTACCTCCGCCGCCATTGATGAATAAATACTATCGTTTGTGCAAGTCTGTAAAGTTGTTTTGTTTTGAGACGTAATATACAGGCACTTGATGAACCAATCAAAGGACATTACGTTTTACATAGATCGGGGTGGTAGACCAATCAGAGGACTGTACGTAACACGTAGAGTACGTGCAAGTACAACGAAACTGACTGCCTTGCTCCTGTGATGTTTTTTTTTTTTTACCATAAATCATGGCATGCATGCGCCCTATAATGTGTGGATTAAGTACAGAAAAGCCCCCGGAATTGAGTCTGCGCCTTTTAACCCGAAGTGCCTTATCGTGCAGAAAAAACGGTAACCCACATTCAACACGCACCGTATCCCAGCGTTCAGAATTGACTTTGCGGTGTTGGATCTCATACTGCAATGTCATCCATCCCATCTTCACATCTGCAGATGGAGGCGGCTCCCAACTGAGCATGATATCATAGAAGTTGCCAGTCAAACTCATATTCAGCAATGTCCAGTTCAGCCCGAGAGGCGGATCAGGTTGCACTGCAAAGAAATACTTTTTGATCATTATTTCTTCATGATACTTTTGTCAAACTATTTCTCCTTGTGCTTTTTTAAAATATTTTTTTAATTTTTCGAAATCAATGATTTTAATCTCCCTCTACTGAAGTGGATAATGATAGTCAGATAGTAAGTTGTACCAAACTTACCAATGTCCTCAACATTAAAGCGTTTCTCATCATAGAGGATAGTTTGATCTCTTGAGCGGAGCTGAATGGTGTAATCTATCCAGACAGAAGTATGGTTTTCATTGAAGAAACACTCGTTGAACCTCTCTGTGGAGTAATGAGGACACTCGCTCCACTCTTTAGAATATGTGGACAGGGGTCTGCAAGGATGGTAAAGAATACAATCATATGTGATCATTTACATTGTGTAATAAGAGGTGACTGTAAGTAAAAATTAAGGGTGGGAACAACGAGCATGTTTTTAATGATTAACTAGTTAAACCTCTATCTCTGGTTAAAATAGTAAATATTTGAGTAGAAAGTAAATGCTTTAATGTAAAATTGTACAGAAAAAGAAGTCTGTGTAAATTTGTTTGGCTTTGATTGATAAGCAACAAACCATTGTTTTGATTTTATTTTAGCTCATGCAAGACAGATGTACAAGTATAATTTTTTTTTAGAGACCATGTAAAACTAGAGGTTTGTGGGTATCACTTTGTGAATAATTTTTTGAGAATGCAGAGAATCTTAAAAGGTGCTACATTTACAATTTATCTAAAAAATTCTTAATTAAATACATTATCAAAATTATCATTTCAGGGCCCTGTTGTTTGAGTACAGTCACTTTGTTAATCCAGACAGAACTTGTTTGCTTACAATTTGATAATGTAGAATAAGCGCACATCTTCTGGCTTGGAGATGTTCTGCAACGTACCAACATCCCATCTGCAGTAGAAAGTCTCCATGTTGGCAGACACACAGTCAGTGAGATGTGGGTACTTAATGGGTGAGTCTAGGAAAGCACAAAAGAAAAGAATGAGAGAAAAAAAATGTAAATCTTTTTTTTCCCTGCAAAATTTCAAAGCTTTTGCCTTGGAGTGAAGCTTCTTAATGGGGTAACTGAGCTCTTGCTAAGCCACAGTGTAAACACTCCCATTTTCCTGGAAGTCATTTTACTGCTCTTCAGCGCAAGCTGCCAAATTATACTGCCGCGCCTCTTAGAAGCAGCTATTTTCTATCTTTACTAGGACATATTTTTTAGATCAAATTATACAGGGTAAAGACAGGTCAACAAAAAGAGGAATCATATGTTTGTCTGGGTTCTTGACATCCGAGTGAGCTGTATTCATGCACATTGAAGCAAACAACTAAAGAGGGAACCAGGGAAAACTAGTCACCACTAGTTTGCTTGGTTAATCAGTTACTCGAGTGCAGGACGTTAATCAGTAGGTAAACTCCAGTAAAATTGTAGACTGTAGATCTGTTAAATGCTTCTGTGTCGATGCGCTAAATCATTACATCACAAATAAAAATCCAGATTTGCCGAAATGCTTTATATTTATAACATAATCTGTTTACAACAGGACAAACTACTACCAGGAAATAGCTGGGTTGGGGATGCAGGGAAAAATCAATTATTCCCCCCACCCCATTGTGCTCGCCTACAGCTTCTTCCCGCAGTTCCAAAACATGTGCAGTGTGTTATCTCACTACATTGGACCTTAAAGAGAAAGTCATCTAATTTTTTAACAATATATATTCTATGCGCTCCGACTAGTCTAACCATGATCGCTAAGTAAAAACATGAATTACTGTTTCAAGGTCCTGAAATTTTTAAAACAGTGGCATTCTTGTCAGTTGTCCATCCATCAGTCCATCCATTGATGGATCTTGTTAGTTGTTTTAGTTATAAAACAAATTTATTTAATTTTGTATTTAATTAATTAATTTATTATTATTTATCTAAATGAATGACCATGAATTCTCAAAGGGAGCTCAAGTGCACACGAGAGGTACTATGTAAAGACTCCAAAGCAAACGCCACCTTAGCTCATTTCATTGAAATAAATGAGCGCCATGTTTTTTTTTACATTTATAAAACCACCTCTTTCAAAGGAATAGAAATCTACCCTATCTTTTGCATGAAACAGAACGACAAAACCATGACACGAGCTGCACACAGCAAACGCAACAAAAACAATAAAGTTCTTAGACCTGAGCCCTGGGGGAACGACGAGACTCACACACAAGCTTTTGTAACAAGTATGACCTAAACCAATGAAGAGTAATACACCAAATAGCCATTCACTACTGTGATTTAGAGATAAGGATCGGGCATCCACCTTGTTAAAGATTGTTGTGAGTAGGATACCAGAAGAACACCACAATATTTGGCTATTGTGGATTTATTTATAAAACTGTATTCTTGTACCTTGACAATGACTGTGTAACACAGTGCAACACATTGAGACGGGGTTTTTTGTAAGAACTTAAATTTAAAATAGTGTTAACCAGCTAACTGAGCAGACTGCATTCTTTTGGCTCCATGTCAAAGTATGTGCTTGCTCAATCTTTGTCAGAGAACAAGAGCGTACTAGACTCGTCAGCCTGTTCACACTTAAAGCCTCAAGACACATTTCTGAGATGGCAATATGTATGGCCAATTACTCTTTCGGAAAGCAGAACTTTGAGAAGTAAACATGTTTACGAGACCGATTTTTATTTTTAGGCTGTACTTTTTTCTTACCGCAGGCTGCAAAAGTCTAAAAGATGAAAAGAAATATCTTCCTTCATTGTACTTTGATTAATTCAGATCCTCATAGTTATAGGAGAGCTGGGAATGACTTTTATTTTAGGTTTCCTTTAGACCAGAGGTCCCCAACCACCGGGCCGCGTACCGGTACCGGTCAGGTCAAGACGCTCGTCCCGATTTCCCCAGTCGAGCCCGCAAAGCTAGCAAAAACGAGTAAGAATTTATTTTGAAAAATATGAAAAAATTGGCGTTTCTCTCCCAATTACATCCGTCGGATCAGGTCAAGACACTTGTCTCGGTCACGTGACATGTCACCTCAGTCGAGCCCGCGAAGCAAGCAAAAATGAGCAAGAAACAGAGATGTTTGGAAAGCTTCTTCGGAAAGGGAAAAAAGCCCAATGAGGAGACGGAAGAAGAAGAGGCTACGACTTCTAAGAAAAGGAAAGCTGCATTTAAAAGAACATTTCTGGAGTCCTACTTAAAATATGGATTTATCGCCACAGGTAACCTGTCCGTGGCGCAATAAAGGTTGGGGACCACTGCTTTAGACAACAATGTACAATACCTTCGAAAGCCAATAATAATAATTTCCATCTTAGTGTGTTTTCTTTGTACTGACCTGATAATTATTACTGTGTGCTAATTTGGTTGTCCCTTGAGTTGTCTACCAAATAGAATCTCTTCCATCAACATTCAAGTGAGCTCATAGTGCTTGTGGTTCTTCTAAACCAGGGGTCTCCAAACTTTTTGCAAGGAGGGCCAGATTTATTAACGTGAAGGGGCCCGGGGGCCAATATTTTTTTTCGCTTCTCTTCCGGGGGGGGGTTTGCTAATGGGACGTCAAACGCTGCGCGTTCGCTTCTCTTCTCGGGGGGGGGGGGGGGGGGGGGGGGCTGGTGGATGCTAATGGGACGTCAAACGCTGCGTGTTCGCTTCTCTTCCGGGGGGGTGGTGCTAATGGGACGTCAAACGCTGCGCGTTCGCTTCTCTTCCGGGGGGGTGGTGCTAAGGGGACGTCAAACGCTGCGCGTTCGCTTCTCTTCCGGGGGGGGGGGGTGCTAATGGGACGTCAAACGCTTTGTGTGGCGGGCTCCATCTAGTGTGGAAACTGAGAAGTGCAACAGAGTTGAGCTCAAGCTTCTTGTGCGGGCCATATTCAATTATGTTTTCAGAATTTGCTGCGGGCCAATAAAAACTGGACCGCGGGCCGCAGTTGGCCCGCGGGCCGTAGTTTGGAGACAACCTGTTCTAAACACATAATTTCACTCCAACTATGATTGATTAATTATGGTTAATTAATTTTGAGTAGAATGACTGCTCCAGTTAAAAATGTAATTCCGTGCAGAGCCTTTATTTAGAGTAATTTAATTCATTTACTATTGAAAATATTCATGTTAGTTACTATTCCTTGTCCCACAGAAACCGTGATCACTAAATCTTGATTTCAGACAGAAATTATACACCAACAAAAAGAAATTAAGCATTTGCTTGTACCCAATAAAAAATACCAGCAAAATGTGTCACATTCCAAAACATGAGCCAATCACAATGAAACCATCTTAATTATTTTTCCTGGCTAATGTCAATGTGAGGAAAGTAGCCAAGAGATTCCAGCACCAGAAAACCTTTACTCTAAAAGTACAAAGATGTTGATGCTCTAACTTTGCCAGGGAAACAGCAACCAATTCATTTTCCAATAATCTGGGGCAAAATATACAGTCCGTACACTTTGTACAATATTTCTAATGAACATCTGTTATTGTATTATTATTGTTATTGTATTGTAATCTGGTACTGCATCAAATTTTGCTTTTTACTTTCTCTCAACTTCTGCTTAACATTTTACAAATTACATGACGGAAATCTATGGTAGGTATTCCAGACTAGGAAAATATCCTCCACCATAAACAGACAGAGTTACATAACAAGAAGCAGCACAGGATGTTGGGATGTGAATGGTCAATGGGGACCTAATTTATGTCTGGGGATAAAACGGGATCCATGTACACAAATCTTTTTTTGTGGTGTTGAGAGGTTTCGCACTTTAAACAACTTCCCATTGTTAGGGCTATCTTTGCTCTGCAGAATTCCTGGGAAGCCATTTTCCTAGAAATCTGCAGGCTGTTCTCCATGTGGAGGGTTTTGCGGTTGTTCAGTGCATTTTACCACCAACCCGAAACTCTCCAACTATACAAGCTCTTGGATAAACTCAGACAATTTGAATTGCATTGTAACCTAATAAAAACACAGGGTTTTAAAATCCCAACAAAATGCTTTTCTAATATCCTGTATTTAATTATTACAGTACTTTCCTCTGAGAGTTTCCCCAAATCCATTTATCAAGGTATCTTAAACAAATAAACCAAAACAATGCTGAGTAAATAAATCCTTATCTGTAAAAAACATACCTTGGACGGAACCAGATTCCAACGCTGAGGCGGTGATGCAGTGAAGAAAAAGGAAGAAACCAGCAGCCATTATGTTGATCTGTGAAGGAAACATATGGCAAGTGTGTTCATTGCTCAGTATAGCCCACATAATCGAATCCTCACGGAATAGCACATCTGCGATGTGCATCAGGGGCACTCCGTCCTGTCTTCATTTCAAACATAAGAGAACTTCATACTCCCAGAAAATATCTTCCCTCTTTATTTAATCTACAACTAATCAAAAAATAAAATCACTAATGGGGTCTTGACTCAAGTTCAGCAGTGTTTCATTCCTAAAAGAGGAAGCACACAGTACATACATAAGTAGATGCAAGAACAAATACAAATTATCTAACCAATTAGATTCGGATTTAACCCCGTAACTCCCCCCAACGTACACACACACACATCACAAAACAAGCAATATATAGCAATATGATATGCACACATACACACCACAAAACAAGCAATACAGTAATCCCTTGTTTATCGCGGATAATTGGTTCCAAAAACCACCCGCGATGAGTGAAATCCGCGAAGTACGGTCACCAACAAGAAGTACTGGGCTGGCTAACGAGTTAGCGGAAAGGTGCTAATTCGCGATCGTGCTAACACGCGAAAACGGACTTCTAAAGGAATGTAAACGAACATTTGGAGCAATACTACATTGTCCTAAAGGTTAGACACGTGTTTCCTCAATTTAGAAGTTTTATTTTGACTTTAAAATGTTTTTTTAATTTGGAGAAAAAAATCCGCGATGTAGTGAAGCCGCGATAAACGAAACGCGAAGTAGCGAGGGATCACTGTATATAGCAATATAATATGCGCACGCGCGCACACACACACACCACAAAACAAGCAATATATAGCAATATATGCACGCACACGCACGCACACGCGCGCGTGCACGCGCACACACCACAAAACAAGCAATATATAGCAATATAATATGCACACACACACGCACGCGCGCACACACAGGAACATTAGTGGGTTGTCATGCCTCAACCTGGGACAATTTGCAAGTAACTCATACGTATGGAAAACTCAAACTCGGAGAACAAACTCAGCCTGTTGACCAAGATTGGAGAACATTCTGTTTACATCCACTCCAGATAGTTTTCGCTGCTTTCGCTGGAGTATTCCCTTGACGTGCTCTCGAGGATTGTGCAACATTCCCATAGAAAAGCCAAAACAATAAAAACTGAATGAAGAGTTGCAACTTGCCTTATTATAGCATACTATCAACCACGTAAATTAGACGATTATGAAACACGAGATGATTAAACCAAGTTGTAAACATGCAGAAGAAACACGCAAGTGAAACACGAGAGCTGACTTGAAGTCACTCACCGCTGAGAAGTGGAAAACAAGCGTTTCACAGCCACGCGATTCCATCGGTTTCGTTGAGTCGACCACACAAAATTTCCTCAATAACACCAGGAGATTGCAACCGGGTAAGACAACCTAGAAGTGTGGCGATCAATAAGGCAAATCCGTGTAGTGTACAGCGCTGTACCGTTTAAAACTTGATGTTGTGCGCGCCACCTGTTGGTGAAATTTGGGAAGCGCTATTAAAGTTAGATTTCCAGGAACTGCGAGAAATAGGACGCGTATGAAGCCAACAGGGGCGTTGCCACCATTTTAGGAATTGTCAGGAGTCCTTTTCCTCGAGGAAACATGCCTGAGCATTTCTACCTTTGAAAAGGACGAATTATTAGTTTTTCCATTTTTTCTCATGCATGACTCCAAAAAAAAAAGGGAATACATTTCCTTACCTTTTGTGTTTTATGTGCCCAAAAGTCCTCATTATGCTTGCTCACCTTTTGACATAATGAGACCAAAAAGACAAACGTGCTAGAATTGTGCGCTGTACACTAAAATAGAGCCATGTAGGTTCAGCCTGAATATTAACATAAAAGTCCTTAATTTTTTGTTTAACATAATTCAGTATTAAATAGTTATTATAGGCAAATTTGCGAGATTCCCCCCCCCCCCCCTACTGTAAGTAGTTTTCCATTAATAACAAACATACAGTTCAAACATACAGTAGTACTATTATAACAACAAAAACAATAAAATGTGTTACAAGGGGTCAAATTGGGGTCAAATTGGAATACGATCTATAGATTACTAAAATTGATCTTGCCTGGCAGTGAGCTCAGCACCCCAAATCTCTGATCCTAGAAATGCCCTGAATCTTAAACATGAAGACGAAATAAGGAAAACACATTCTTGGACAAAAGGAGGATTCCATAACATAATCTAATTTCAATTTTAATAATTTAGATGCTGTTTAGAAGTGAATGAATGTGGGTGATTAAGATGTGTTAAACTGACATAATTTACTCCGTTTACCCTTGAAGGTAGTCCACATTTTAATTAAGTCCAGTCAATGAGTTATGAGAATGCTTGGGAATCAGTCCCTCTTGTTCAACATAGACCTCTGACCTGACAAATGTTTTGCTCTTGACAAACATGCAAAAATCTCACAGCAGCTTGTACAAAGTTCTCACAGAAGACTTTTATATTTGTAAATGGGCCCGGGTACATGTTCATACTGTACATAAAGTTTGGGATTGATCAATCAATCAATCAGCAATTTTTACAGCAAATAATGTGAGCAGAGGTAACACGAGACTTTTTGTATGCATTAGGTATTTGTTCACAATTGTGTTGTTGCCTTAATTGCTTTATATATAATGGCAATATATATATTATATTGTTGTATATTGCTTGTTTTGTGCGGGTGTGTGTGTGGGGGTATTCAACAATATAAACAATTTATCAAATAGGACGCGTTAACCTTTGTCCTGTTCCAGCACACTCAACTGGTGATGGCTCTATTCAGAATAAACAATGGTTACGCAACCATTCCTGTAATGAAGCCCTCTGACAGAGTAGAATGCAGCATATGCCTTTAAAAAAGATTAAAAAAATAGTCCCAGTACTGGAGGAGGAATTCAATTATTACATTGTTGGATACACTCGGAATAATAAAATTTAACAGAATTTGAAATTGAAGTTTTGGAAAAGAATGCTGAATTTCTTCCTGACTCACTGTGTGTACTCAGGCATTTCAAATACACTTGTTCCAATTTGATAGCTGAGACTTTCACCAGTGGGGGGAATTCCAAATAATGGACTTCTGTTGGGTAATCGCGCTTTGCTGGTCATATGATACCGAGGGCTACAACGCTGCACAAAACAAGCATCTAAGGAAGGCATCATGAAGGTAAACCCTTAAACACTGTTTGGTGTACATTAAGGTTAAGTGTATATAGCCGAATCTGTTTCTTCAATTTGATATTGTTGTCTTTTTTTGTATCAGAGCTCACATTTAAATATTTTTTATTATTAATATTTCCTTTCATTACTTTTCATAGAAATAAAATTAGTTATTTTGTTCTTGTTTTATGTTAACAGTTGGACTTGGCTGCAGCCTTGCTTTCATTGGCTTTACTGCTTACATTTATTTTTCCTATTTGGTAAGTGATACCTCACATGCTCTCTGTCTTCTTTTACTACTGCTTTCATTTACTTATCAACAATATTTCATTTTGTCTATCAGCTGTTATTCTAGGCAGTATTGTGATTAACTAGTTCTTGATACAGAATCTTGCTTATGCATAAAATGTATAGCTTTTGTTATGAGGTTCAGTTCTTTTAATCACTGTACTTTTTTTTTAGCTGTCAGCAGCCCATAAACTGCCGATGGGGATCTTTTGGAGATTGGTCTGAATGTGATGGCTGCACTAAGGCAAAGGTAACCCATAGAACAGTAGTAGCCAGTGGTGTGCCCTAAATGTAACCTCGGTTGCTATAAAAAGTACATTTTCAGATTTGCAATTTTCTTATATTAAGTGTGCATATGTATATATATATATATTTTTTAACTTTGTTTGTTCATCTCCTATAGGTGCGCACTCGAACTGTGGAGGTATATGCCCAATTTGGTGGTGTGCCATGCTCTGGACAAATTGCAGAATCCCATCCCTGTGTGCCCCAAAAGGGGTGTCCTCTAGAAATGGGTTGTGAATCAAGATTCCGATGCACATCTGGTAAGCTAAAAGCATTAGCTATCGAAAAATGTTGCCTATATAAATTCTCAAATATCGTCAATAAAGGTCAGTGCATTAGCCGGTCTCTGGTGTGCAATGGAGATCAGGACTGTGAAGATGGTCTGGATGAGAGAGGCTGTTATGAAGAGAGCAGCCACTTTGTATGTGATCTTGATAAAACACCGCCCAACTCTGACTTGACTGGCAGAGGGTGAATACCTCAAACTTCGACTGCATATATTGTACAACTCAAAGTGATCCTTGTAAATCTGATGAGTTTGTTGTCACTATTACCAGGTATGACGTGCTGACAGGGAAGTTGAGGGCAGGCGTGATCAATACGCTGAGTTTTGGAGGGCAGTGCAGAAAGGTGTTCAGCGGTGACCATAAAATTTATTATCGACTACCCCAGAACATCCTCAGGTATAATTTTGAGGTGAGTAAAACAGATCCACCATAGTCATTGCCAGCATATGCCAGCTCTAAGAAAGAAAACATAAGCATTATAAAACATATATGTATACATCATATAAACAATCAATACAGTACAATACTCTTAAGATTCTGTTGATTTTAAATCAAGGAACAACAATGCATGTTATGTATGGTAGAGGAGGGGTATACTGTGCAATCGTATTTAAGATGTTTCATTTTTGCAGGTGAAAGTCGACAACGAGGAAAGTGATGAATCCTACGAAAGTTCTTGGTCCTACATGCAAGATATCCAGGTCAACTCTTTAGTGGGACATGACCGTCGCAGCTTTCACAAAGAGCTTACTGAAACAATGGTAACAATGACGTTATGTTGCTTGGTTGGCTGTACAGCACAAATACCTTACCCTGATCTTGCCTTTTCCTTTGTCTTCATGAAATTCTCATTCAATCACAAAATCAAACAGAATCAGAGACTTTTAATTCTAAAGAATAAAGTGGAGTTGGCCCAGTTCCAAAACTCAGCCCCTCAGTATCTAACTCTGGCTGAAGAATTCTGGAAGGCTTTAATCTCGCTTCCATTCACATACAACTATGCCGCCTACCGTCAACTGCTGCAGAAGTACGGCACACATTATCTCGCTGAAGGCTCTCTTGGAGGTGAATACCAAGGCTTGTTGGAGTTAGACCGCCAAACATTTGTCTCGTCCAGTAAGTATCTTTGTATGTATTTTTTGCCATTAGAAAAACAAACTACCGTCATTGCTGGACTATAAACCGAACCCGAATATAAACCGCACCAGCTAAAATTAGAGGAAAATCCAGTTTTGTTCAGACACACTGGACTTTATAACACAGGTGTTTTAATGTTTGATTTACATATACAAGATAATATGCACAAATCTCTTAGTATCAAAAAAATCATAAAAAAATCCTTAGATAAGCCGCACTGGACTATAAGCCGCAGGGTTCAAAGTTTATGCAAAAAGTAGCGGTTTATAGTCCAGAAAATACGGTAACATTTTAAGTGAAAAATGTGTTGATGTGATGTGGTCTTGCTCTTGGAATTGTGTAAAGGCGCAACACATATAGACTACAAGTACTGCTGGAGAAAGGTGAAACGAAGACTGTTCAGGAAAAAAGTCAAAATCGTCTGTGAAAAATTCTCCAAGTCTACATCATTTGGTGAAGGTGAGTATAAGTATTTAGCACGGTAAGGTGTCACTCTCATTCTCAAATTGCAATATTCCTCTCATCAGACAGAGGTGTGACCAAGATGCCCATTAAGGTGAACACATATGGAGGCGATCCATCGTTTTCAGACATTTTGAAAGTTCTGGATCTTGAAAATCCAGAAAGAAATGGAGAGGCCTATGATAACTGGGCCTCCTCTGTTAAAGATTTTCCTGACGTAATCGACAAGAAGGTATGACTTCTATGACTTGTTTGGGGTTCAAAGAATGCATTCAGCTTGCTCGTACTCTTTCACGAACCAATGCAAGCATGAAAAATTTTTTATTTTATATTCAAGCCATTTTTTTGAAGCTATGCTTTCCCTCATTTAATTTTTTTTTATCTGGGAATATTGGGACACACAAACCCCTTCACCAGGCAGGAGAGCAATGGAGGTTTCAAATATCCCACTTTTTTATTTTTGTCTATATATTGTATTGTTGTTGAGTTTTTGTAGCCCAATAGATAGTAAATCGTTTTACGTTGTACTATATACACTGATCGCCTTGAAACTTGCTTTGCAGCTACGCCCTCTGTATGAGCTTATAAAGGAGGTGCAGTGTGCAGGACTAAAAAAGCTTCACCTCAAAAGAGCCATTGAAGAATACATGGCAGAGGAGCACCCATGTCACTGCCAACCCTGCCGTAACAACGGCCAGGCGTTCCTTTCTGGTTCCGAGTGTCGATGCATCTGTCGCCCTGGAACTTCAGGACGGGCATGTGAAAATGGAGCTGTGATTGGGGAACAAACAGGTAACAAACAGTTTGGAATTAAAAAAATAATAATAATTAGATGAATGATTAAATCTTAAAAAAATGTTGGAGTTGATGAACATAAATGTTTAAATAAATGAATTATTAAATAATTGCAAATGTCCATTGTATGTTCACTCATGATAACTCTTCGCAGGGGTGATCCATGGTGGCTGGAGCTGCTGGTCAGCCTGGAGCTCTTGTTCTGGGGGTCAAAGGGAAAGGTCTCGCAACTGCAACAACCCCAGCCCCAGCAGAGGTGGCCAACACTGCTCCGGGGTGACTGTAGAGCAACTGCCCTGTGAAGATGCAGATATACAGTATTTAAAGTAAGGACACAAAAGCATGGATCTGTTCTGAATCGATCCAATTACATATTCAAAGTGACCATGCATTAAATAGAATGGATCTGTGATGATGTTCATATGTGTTTCTAACTTGCGTGCAGGATGATGGAGCCGCAATGTTTCGGCCTGTCTGTGACTCCACCAAAGACCTGTGGACCTCCTCCAAACCTCCGAAATGGTTACATCCAGGTGAAATTTATATGATTAAAAGAAAATACTGTGTTCTGATGTCTGATTTTCACATAAACAAAAAAAAAAATCCATGTGTGTACCTTATTTGGCGATGAATAAACAACCGGCATTGTCCTTTGCCAATTCTCAAACATGGATTATTTTAAGTATACCTGCTTCTGTGTGTCTTTTTCAGGACACCAGCGAATTTTATTTGGCTGGGAACACAGTGCAGTACTCTTGCATAGATGGCTATTACCTCAGTGGAAACTCTTTGGCCGAATGTACTGAAAATCAGACCTGGAAGACTGGAGCAATGGTTTGTAAAAGTAAGTTTTCTCTCCATTACCACAAAAAATGACTATAAAACCACTTCATTAGATTCTCATAAGGTTATAACATGTATAACAGATGTATATATATTTATATTTATGTATTTATATATATTTTCCCACAATGTACCACTGTAAACCACTCTTATTTACCGTATTTTCCGCACTATCAGGCGCATCGGATTATAAGGCGCACCTTCAATGAATGGCCCATTTTAAAACTTTGTCCATATATAAGGCGCACCGGATTATAAGACGTACCTTCAATGAATGGCCCATTTTAAAAGTTTGTCCATATATAAGATATATACATTTGGCCGGCGGGCCGGACTGTGGTCACACCTGCTGTAGTGGCTCAATATTGGTCCATATATAAGGCGCACCTGATTATAAGGCGCACTGTCGGCTTTTGAGAAAATTGGAGGTTTTTAGGTGCGCCTTATAGTGCGGAAAATATGGTACTTTCTTCACTTCTGTTCACAGGTTCAACATGCCACAATCCCAATCTCAACAATGACGTGACGGCCACGCCTGTTAAAGTGGACTATCAGATTGGAGAGCGGATATCCTTGTCCTGTCCTAAGGGATTGATGCTGACTGGTGACATTTCAGACATCATATGTACTCCCAGTCTGCAATGGTCTCCTTCTCCCTCCACAGCTCACTGTCATGAAGGTGATAATTATCATAAATAGCATTACGTCATACATTTTATTCAAGGTCACCCATTTCTCAACTAGAATAGCCCTTGTCTCTCCATGAATCAGCTGTAGAAAATGGATTATCTTGTGGCAGTTGTGTTTTATTTGTATGTTTCCGCTTGTATTTTTATATGCCTGCTAGGTGACACACTGGTTAGCAGGTCCACCTCACAGTTAGGAGGGTGCGGGTTCAATTTTGCACGTTCTCCCCGTGCCTGCATGGGATATTTATAATCAAAAATATTGATGTTATTTCTATTTGCTCTCAGGCCCCACAATTCCGACTCCTCCCGAGGGCCTGAAGTGTAAACCTTGGGAGAATGTCGGAAAAACTGATTGTGTGTGTAAAATGCCATTCCAGTGCCCGTGAGTATTATTTGGGTGAATGATTTCTTTTGTTTTATTACTTACTTTTACCTTTTGAAATAATTTATTGGTTTTGCCAGGACCTCTCTGGAGTTGTGTGCCAGAATAAGCTCAAGCCAGCCTCGGGTGCTTGGTGTTTGCCAGGTTGGAGCACTGCAATGTTTAGGCCGTAATTTTACCCTGGTCAATAATAGCGAATGTGACTGGCCGGAAGGGACGACCTCTGGAACAAAGTGTCAGCGTGAGTCAGGAATACTTTAAAAGTTTAATCATTTCAAAGTTTGTATCTTGTTGTTGAAATATAACATTTTTAGGTCTTAAAATGACTCATACAGTAGCTTTTAAGAGAAAATAGACAAAAAGGTTCATCCAGTTAATCCTCGCATTCTGCAGGAGTTTGCTAATGATCCTGATCAATTGAATCAGGTGTGTTTAACAATGGAAACTTCAAAAACATGTAGGAATGCGGCCCACGAGGACCGGAATCTAACATTCTGAACATTATGTAATGAATTTGGATATAAATAAATGTACTTTGTGTAATTTATAAATGGCAAGTCATAACCCATTCCTCTTCTTTCTATAATTAGCTGGAAATTGTCAATGCCAGAATCCGTCAGAATGTTCAGAAGACTCACACCCCCTGTGTGTGACATCAGACGTTTTCACTGTTGCCATGACGATGACCGAATGCCAAGTGAGATCCATGAGGTGTTTTGGTGCGCAGCTCACTGTGATCAGTATTCACGCGTGTCCCTAATAAAGTGACCTAATTTCCCTCACATATGTTCTGTTCTTGCCTGTCCCATAACAAACTGTCTGTATGGATTTTCCAATAAAAATTCATCACAATATAATGAAACCACAGAGGGATCACAATACATCAGAATAACTTGGTGCACATAAAAAAATACTTTGGCATAAGTGGCACCAATGACGCCACGGGTAAACAGGGTAGAGGGGCTGAGAAAACAGTGTAAACGGCTTGAACGCATTTTTTTTTCCTTGTCGGTTGGTACGGGAACTCTTTTCAACTGCTGTAATTTCATGTCAATTATAAAAATGGCAAGAGTAAATTGTTTTGAATAATGACCAAACACTGGCAATAATTTACTTTACGAGGTGGAAACAACCAGTATGTTTTTATTGAGTTCAAGAAAATTGCAACTTTTGTTAAAACGACTTATTTAAGTCTCTACTCTACTTGCATTATGTCCATGCAAATGTGTAATGTGACTTTTCATGACATTGAAAAGGAATAATAGCAAACAAAAGTGATTCTGTGGTATATTATTTCATACAGTACTCAAAATATATTACAATGACTTGACACTGACTGCATGGTTTATAAAAATATGAAGAAGAAATAGAGTGGTATAATATAACCAGGTAGCCTCTGCAAGATCATTTAGTTCACTTTGACAAATTCCAAAAGGCTTTCAAATCTTTGCAATGATCGACATAAATATAGTTAGGTGCGAATTATTTAGCTAATCCATCTTGAATTAAAAAAAACAAACAAACAATGCTTTGTGGTCATACATTGTGGGCTTTTGAAATGATGACAGACCCTCCAAAGTCATACAACTAGGAGGTTAATCAAGCTTCATGGGCAATATATTTGTTTAAATCCTCACAGAAAGGTCAAACTATCATCAACCTCAAAAGTATATATTTGTATTATGTTATATTTAACTTTTGGGGTGGTTTTTTTTGTGGTGCCATAATAACTTTGCACCGAAAAAAGAAATGGGGAAATTCAACAACATTTAACAAGAATGGAAGTGTTGACTTGTTTCGCTTAATTGTAGTCCATATTGGAGGTTCCACATATCGTCATGTCAAAAACAGATCAAAGTGTAATTATATTAACCACTATGTATTTTAGAGCAGTGGTGGAGTGATGTTTCACAAATGTGTCTGGTCATACATATATTGGCTCATCTGGATTCACAGTCACCTTCATTGAGGATCTCAAATTGATATTTGGCACACTTCAGAGCAGCCATGGAGCAAAGGTTCATGCTCCGAGTCTTCTGGATTCTGGTCAGCATGAGACAAAACCTGTGCGTCTCAACTTGGGGACACTCCCGAGCAGCTATGCAATCGCATTTCTTAGATGCTGAAAAGACATTGAGGACAAATGTGAATTTGTTTTTATTCTTCCATTCAGAAAGTGTGCGCATAAAGTCACGCTTACTTGAACAGCTCTCCCATTCATAACACGTGTGAAGATCACATGACTCCTTGACAGAACTCTTTGAGGCAAACTTGGCGCGGAACCTGGCCCATTCCAGTTCATCCGGATCCACGGTATCGCAAGTACTTTCGCTGACAAAGAAAAGCGGATCGCCATGGCAACGCCCGGTGTGGAAGGAACAGACGGACATCGGCACAGTGACGTTGATGTCAGTGTTCAAGATACAGAGAGTCTCCGGTTCGGATCTGGGTGAACGTACACACATATACATTATATACACACACATTACTGTACAAAATGAGATGTTCATTGCAAAAAAACGTACAGGCAGTTCTCACGCTGTAAACAGACGCATTGAGAGCCTTGACGATGCTGACCTGGACCACACTGATTGTCAGGTTCAAAAGGTTCCACTATAAAGTAACAAAAGAAGGCTTTGTTATTTTGTGGAAAAGAAACATCACTTCTCGATAATGTTAGACAAAATAGTTTTCTTTGACACATGTAAAACTACATATACCATCAGTGCAGTGCAATCCTGCAGGTAATGGAGGTTCCCAAGTCAGACTGTTGCTGCACCTGAAGAAGCCTCGAGGCAAAGGCATCAAACCCGCCTTGACACAGTTCAAACCCACTGAATCACCCACTTTGAACTCTTCTTTGGTGGGAAACAGCGTCATGTCATCAGGAATATCAGGGGGAAGACATATCTTTCCTAAAAGTAGAGGAGAACGTGCAGTAATGAAGACAAACAGAGTATTATTAGGGCAACTTATTCTAAGAATCGTAAACCCACTGAGGCAGCTTCCTTTTAATTGACTCCATGTCCCGTCAGGCAGACAATTTATGAACTGGAAACCCTCCAGGTCAAATCCTGTGAAGCACTTGAACTCTTCATCCTCTCCAAAATTATAGTACTGCTTTGCTTTCTGGATACAAAACATAGGGTTTAAGAGACAGCGGATAACCATCAATCATAGACTTTATGACCATGCCCCACGCTTTTCAATTCATGAGTGGATGCAATTTTCAGGTTACAAAAAAAATTAAGAGTTGAATGAATAATATTGCCTTTACCCTGAGCAAGCTGTTGACAGGCGGCTTCGGCCTGGGACAACCCTGCACACCGGGAGGAAGCTCATCTCTCCATCCCGTGGTGAAGTCATCATCATTTTCACACGTTTCATGTCTGGACACAAGAACATGAATGAAAAAGTCATACTAATAATGAGTCGTAAAATTACTATCATTTGAAGGAAAGATGACGGTTTGCCCTTTTTATCATTTGAACTTTTCCTACTGTTTAAAAAGTGAGATGTGACATGATTCCTCATCCCTGTCAGGACCCTTGCAGGGTTGGCCCCCTCTCAAGGGGGCAGGGTTGTCACACCTCCTTCTACGGTGTCTCTTCATGAAAGCACCACAGCGACTCCAAGATCCCCAACAGCTCCAGGAACCATCTACTTCCTCTGTGACATTCAATACAACCACAACATCTAGAGTCTTAGACTTCAACTTCAGAGTTAGGAACGCCCTCTAATTCTTCTTCTCCTCATTGGAAAGTGTGTCGAAGGAGGTCTTTAAAATATTCTCCATCTTATGTGTAGGATAATGCATCTGGTCATGTGTATCCTGCTGTTTTATGTAGTACCTGAAGTGTAGTCAGGAGCTCGCTGCTCACAGTTGGGCCCAAAAGTACCGGTCTGGCAGACACACTTGCACTCTGTTCCAGAGAGAAATGCTCTGCCATTGTTGGGACAGGGAGCACATTTGCAGGTGTCAAACTCTTGCAAGTACTGCAGCAAAGCTTTCTTCAGTTGCCTCCTCTTTGTGGCTGCACAGGGGATCCCACGCACAAGATCGACAATTGGCTCCACCTGGATAACCACAAGTTGTTCTTTTGTTTTGTAAATTCAATACATTCCATGCATTTGAGTCTTTTCAATTTAACCTTGAAATCGACCACAGCCGGATTATCAAGGACAGATTTAGCCCAGTTTTTGTAGGAATGTTGATCAGGAGCAGGGCCTTGCCTATCCCAGGCCAGAGATGCTGCCTCTCTGGTTCGTCCGCCTCTTACTGCTGAGTAAGACTTCTCTGCAGCCTGAATGTATGAGCCTGGCCCAGAGAAAAAAAAGCAAATTTATGCTAACAATTACTCTTATACTTATTGTTGTAGTGTGGTCTTGGACCTTGATATTTTTGACTCATTTTGCTGTCTGAACACATCGGTAGAGCCCTCGGTTGAGCCAGGACGATTGCCCATTTGGTCTCTTGGCCCAGACAGCCTTTGACATGCTCCTCTGTTTCACCTGAGAGACATTGCATGTATTAGTATTTTTCAAATTAAGTAGACATTCCTCGGCAAATAAAGATTGATTTTGATTCTGATTGTTACGGGTGTAACATTTGATCTGAAAAGCGAATACGTAGTTTTGATCATGCCAAGAAGACGCTTCAGCACAAAAGATCGCCAGTGTTCTGCACAATCATTTCAAAGAATAATGCTTTTTTGATTGAGTGCATTATAGTATATTGCTTTATAAAGCAATTTACAGTCTTCTCTCATGTAGAATTGCAATCATACGAAACTGAAAATGAAACCATTTACGTACAAGAGTGCATATGGGAAGGTACCATCCCTGTTGAATTGATCAAATATACCTTATTATAAAATATTTCATCTTATTGTCGATTCATATTAGCCACAATTAATGCATGTCTACTCTATATTGGGCATGAAACTAATTCTTGCTTATTTATTTATATGCATTTTAGACAAATTTCTAGTGACAGGTAAATGAAACTTCATGAAGCAATTGTGAGTTTTTGTTTTACTCTTCTAGACGGTACTCTTGGTTTAAAGATAAATGTTAGTGCAATGGAAATGTATTGAATTTCATCTGCTTCTCAAAAGAGTGACAGCGAGAGGAGTCAAAAATATATCACAAGTGCTTTATGAAGCTTCATTTGTCCAATGTCCAGGTTATGACAGAGAACACAAGTTTGCAATCATCTTTAGACACAGCAGCCTTTTAACACAATAGGGTGCCGAAAGGTTCAAGAAGAGCTACAAGTTAATCGACCAACTTTAATTACTATTTTAACCTGAGGTATGATTTTGTTTGTTGTGCTCTCGGCTTTTGGTACCTGAACTGGTTAGCTCCTCTCGTTTGTATTGGTAGAGCAGGTCATAGATGCCTCCTAGTGTTCCTGAGCTGTAGTAGTGTGTTCCAAAGCGTTGAAAGATGTTTCTGTAGAGGGCGTAGTTGTATTCAAGAGGAAGAGCATGGAGGAACTTAAGGAAAGGCCCAGATAAGACCAAATCGCTTGGGTCCCGCACTTTGAATGTGGAAATGGGCAGAATCTGGTGCACCCGGAAAAAAGTGGAATCCTAACACGAGAAAAGATCAGGTTTACTATACAGGTATGTCAACTTGAGAGCATCAGTTGACTTCAGCAAAAAGATATGAGTAGAATATATAATAGCGGAGTTAGTGATGTCATTGGTGGTTGCGTCGTTCTGATGCTAAATATTTGTATTTGCATTTATTTTTTGCTCACTCACAGTTTTCTTTGAAGCCTCAAATGCATCCTTTGATTTCATATGTGACGTCAAAAAAGGGAAAATACAAAAGATCTCTTTGTTTCTCTCCTCTTCAGTGGAAATGGAGGTCTTCACATCAATGGACTCAGAGTGGACAGGGGTGGGAGCTGCGGTGAAGTCTTCGATCACACCAACCTTTATGACCACAATAACAATGTGAATTCATGTCCATTGGATTTTTTTTCAGAGGATACTCAAATGATTTATTTTGTTTTTGCCTTATAACCCATTTCATTCTTAGCAGGACTTTAGACTATCCGTTTATAAAAATTGCACTTAACACATAGTAGACATTTGACACAAAAGATACAAAGAGTCTTAACAGGCAATATGCACTGACAATTAAGTCTCCAGTTGGTTAAATAAAAATGCAAAGTATATTTTTATTATTATTATTGTTATTATTATTAAAATTTCCAATGATGACTTACTGTAGTAAATACGATGAAACCCATTATTTCCATTCCAATGCATTTGGACAAGACTGTAGTTTACGTTACCTTAATTTCAAAGCTCTCAAAGTTGTGAGGTATTCGATGATAAAGCAGTGTGCTTTGAGGCCTCTTGATGATGCAACTTCCTCCCATAAACATGTTGTCCAGGACTGCCCCCCGCGGCTCATTTGCCAATGCATCAAACCTATAAACCAATATATCAGTGAGTTGGTAAATCTGGAAAGGTTTGAATTGAATATTCAGCTTTTTCCCACCTACCCCAACCAAGAGGGTTAAAATAATTCAGTATTCAATGAAACTAATGTTTTGGAATGTGAGAGCAATGCAAGTTACTGTGTTCAACTGATATTTTATGGGACACAACAGGAAGGAATGCAAGAACAAGTCACAGTAATCGGAGTAATGATGCTTTGACCTTTAGCTTACCCATTCCCCACCAAGTCAGCACCAGGAGCCACTCTCTTATCAGCTGGACATACAACTATGAAGTCATCACAGTCCCTCTCATCAGAGTTATCGTCACAGTCGTTTTGTTTGTTGCAAGTTAGTGTGGCGTTAATGCAACGTCCTGAATCAGAAAGGGGAGATTTAAGAAGCAAAGTGACCAAAATTCTGTTAATAAAAAGCGTTATGTTTTTACTTTTCAGTTAGTTTTGTTGTTTTTATAGAGTGGGTTTCTTCATTTTTATTTATTTCTATTTTTTCCCCCAAATTATTTGTTTTAACTTATTTTTTTGGGATCACTTTTAGTTTCACTTTTAGATAAACGACAGCAAACGACTTTTTATCTGTACAGCAAACGATGATACAGAAATAAAAATTTAAACTAAACCCTGAAAGCACAAAAAAGAAAGGGCGTGACAAAGAAAAATAAAGAACATGTTCACTATAATTTTAGTTATTTTAGTTTTTTTAAAGCACTGATTTCTATTTTTTTTATTTAACAAAAATTTTGTTTCAATTTTGGTTTTGTTATTTTGTTCATTTTGGTCAACTATTTTTTCAACTATTAAAAAACATGTTCACTATAATTCTAGTTATTTTAGTCTTATGTTTTTTAAAGGACTTATTTTAATTTCATTTATTTAACAAAAATGTTTCAATTTTGGTTTAGTTATTTCGTTCATATTTGTCAACTATTATAATATTGGTTAATACAAGACACAATAATTTAAATACAATACGGCAATTCAAAACAAGCAGACATTTCCACGACAATACATTCATTATGAAATGCTGTTGTTGTTATTTCAATTACTCGTGGAGGATACTGTTTAAATAAACCTGCATTCCCAACAGAAAGCGCACTGCCTTTACCATTGTCACATTTAAAGTTGTCTCTGCAGTCGACTGGTGCCAACTTGCACTCTGTGGCAGGATAACATGGCCTCTCCTCCATCAGTTCCACACTGCATGGTTCACCACCGAACTGGGATGGTGTCTGGATAGCTCTGGTCCGTAACTATGACACCATAAATAAAAAAAAACAATCACGCTAGCAGCAATATACAGTATTTGTTGGAAAAAGAGAAACAATTACAAGAATATTTATTGTTATATGCTCACGCAATCCATACAATGTATGTTTGTGATTGATTCGTATGAATTGAAATTATTATAAAACTGAAATGTACTAAGTGCAAAGAGTCTTGTACTGGTTTTGCAATGTGTCTTGCCTGTTTCTTGGCACAGGATGAGCAGTCAGACCAGGGCCCAAACTCTGTCAGCAGGCAATTTATGGGACAAGCCTGCACATTACAAGCCCTTCTGTCATGTTTCTCACACAGCTGATGACAGCTGCTCTTCCAGTAGTAATCATCATATTGAAATGTTCTATTAAATGGATAAGAACAAAACAAATATTTTTCATCAGAATCCATGGACCACCAATTTTGACTTGTTTTACCTATGTCTGCTCTGTGTGCCCTGGTTGCATGTTCGGGAACAAGAAGACCAAGAGCCCCATGGGTAGCGATCACAGAAACAAGACAGACCGGTAGTTATCAAACTGAGGAGATGGAGGAGCAGAAACAAACTTGTGGAGTCCATCAGGAAGGTTGCCAGAAAGACCCTGAAGGAGATGAAGAAAGGTTGGACCCCCCCCTACACACACACACACACACACACACACACACACACACACACACACACACACACACACACACACACACACACACACACACACACACACACACACGTAAATATAAAATTTTCTCATGATTTTTTGAAATGCTATTTTAAAAATCTATCAAGAGCATCAACAATAATGATAACTATTACTAACTACTAAATATTGAAATATATCAAATATCATGAAGCTCTAATATTTGGAATTTCTCATTGAATTGAATAGAACCAATAATGATGGCAGACATATACAAATTATACAACAATCGATATTACTTTATTTGCTGCTAAATGAATTAAAAACAGTTGCATTGAGCTATTAACTATAATTATTAATTTAATTATATAATTATAATGAACTATAATTTTCCACTTCATGTGTCTGCATGCATTGTTCAATGAGAATTTTTTAATGTTATGCAGGAACAACAGAAAACAGAAATTGATTAAATAATGTGACTCACCACAGACAGTGTTGCCTTCTTCGCCAATATCTGTTGAGTTTGGGATGTTGTCTGCACTGCAGGCAGAACTGAATGTGAACTGAAGTCTGTGTTGACAGGTATTTATAAATAAAACTTGCCTCTGGAATTAATCCAGAAAGCCTTGGATCAACTTTTCTGTGCAGCATTCCCAGAAACTTGCAAACAGGCGCAAATTTTTTGATAACAAAATTCTGAACACGAAGTAACATAAACCATTTGTCCCGCCTCACCCCAAAATTACGGGAAGTTAAACGCTGAGGAGTTTCCCATCTGCAAGATATGCTCCAGATGTGTTGTGTTCAATCTTGATGCTTTCATATTCAAAGATAAGAAAACATTTTCCCCCTGCAATTTCACAATCTTGCACTCCTTCAAAACTCATTATTTATGACAAGAGTTACAAAAATTCGTAAAAGAGCAAATTAAATAAATAAATGAATAAACCCCTGACTGGATAGAAAACTTTATTCACATTATAAAATTAAGCTGTACATACATAGCAGTTGCTTGTCTACATAGAAGGACACTAACTACACAATACATGCCATGATAGAAAAAATACACAAGAAAAGAAAAGTTCCACATAAACACAAACTTTACAAATGACCATACAATACATTGCATTTACATTCAATGGAGAAACAACCAGTATAACAGATCAATGTTATGAGTGAATTTTGTCTTGAGCTGGAATTGTGTTCAGTCTATTTTGAGACTGGGAGCCGTTCCCCTTCCCAAAAGTTGTAAAGCTGAAAAAGACATTGTTTGGCATGCTGTTTATCAAAACAACTCCAGGGTCTACTCATGTCCACTAGGGGGGTAGGGCAATGATCAATTCCCTCATGCATAATAGAAAACTATCATGACGCACTTAAATCTCCATTCATGAATACTGACAATTATCACTTGGGGTCTGGGGAAAGAATATAAACTTAGAGAAGCTCAGATGAGGCCAGTTTTGTCTTAAATTGGGGTGGCTGGGAAATGTTATTTTATTTCACGAGATCACTGATCTTCAACGACTGATTGAAAGGAAAACAGTGAGATGATCTCACTGAGATCATTCAAATTAAATATCATGCTAGTAAATCTTGCAGTTTGAGACATGTCATAGTCGACTGAAAAGCACCGAGCAACCAGTACAGCCATGCATCAACACTATAAGGGTGAAATCAAAGACGAACAACATCTACAAAGAAAAACATTGAGACTTATCAAATATTATCTGCAATTCCCATTCAGCCTCTCTAAAACCAAACACATAATCGGAACCAGTTGTGTGTATGCAACATAACACCAATACGCTATTTTGTCCACAGTGTGTACCTACTGTGAAGCAAACACTGTGCTGTTAAACACTGTGTATTGTGACACACATTATGACAGGATATAAGCACAGCGAGAAAACCAAAACAATGATAATGCTTGTGCATAGCCCAAATATATACAATTTAATTCAATATATGTTCAAAACTCAGTGATAACCTCCTAGAAATAGAACTAAAGGCTAAGAGGCTGATGGAATCTAAATAGTACAGTTTGTGGAAAGAAATAGCCACTATTGTTAAATGCTCGAGGAATGTCCACTGACCAAGGACCAGCAGTTTACTTTATAAGGATAAAAGAATAACCAAACGTTTTGATGTACAGTACATGATGAATTGAGTTCAGACTGTTAACCGGATACCATGCAGCAGAGTCCAGGGAAGCGTCTCTTCCTTTGGCGGACCAGCGGATGTGGAGTCAGATTCAACAAGCTGCTGTCGTCTGCGACACACAACGCTCACGTTTAAACATTACACGACAGTGATACTGTAGAAGATCCAAAATCCATAATTTTGTTTTCTTAAATGTTCAGTGAATTGCAAATGTGAGTACCGTTTTTTTCCATGTATAATGCGCCCCCATGTATAATACGCACCCTAAAAATGTCATGTTGATGCTGGAAAAAAGCCTGTACCCATGTATAATACGCACCCAAATTTTGACTCCTACTTAAGTCCGTAAACGTAAAATTATTTCAGAAAAAAGATCATCTTTGGGAACAACCGGATGTTATTCTGCCGGTCAGTATCACTGCGCATGCGCTAGCAAACTCAATAGCGAAGAAATGTTTCGGATTTGTGTAGGGTACATTGTGACAGCAAACGAGCAGGTGATCGAGCAAGCGTCTGATACGAGAGCATTGTGTTCGTATGGAGCGTGTTTGAAGTGAACAGCAGAGAAGAAAGCGCATCTGTAATGGCGGCCTCCGTATGATATCCGGATAAAAAAAATAAATAAATTAAAAAAAAAAAAAAGAAGAATTGTACCCATGTATAATGCGCACCCCAGATTTTAGGACAATAAATTAGTTAAATTTTGCGCATTATACATGGAAAAACACGGTAGTTATTCCTCTACCATGGAGATAGAAAACTTTATTTATGTATTTATTTAAAATGTGCGATTAACACAAAATTGTAAAAGATTTTTCACATTGTGACCTTTACCCTGTACAACTGAAAAATTTCACAAGGGTAAGTAAAAGTAAACAAATCAGATAATGTGGTTGTACAAGTGTGCAACACCCTTTTGTAACTTGTGGAATGTGGCTGCATTCTGACTAAACCAATTACATTTAAACCCATGTTAAATGGGAAGAATGGTAGTAATGGTTGCTTGTGGCAAAGTACTGTAGCTTGTGTATATTTTATCCGATGCTCTAAAAGAGTCTTTTGCGATGTATCAGGAGCCATCATCAGACTTTCACAAGGGTGAACTACGATATTTATATGGTACAACAATCACCATACAATACATAAAATACATGATAGTTTGAAATTTCTACAGGAATTGTTAAAATAGTAATCGTAAAATTCTAATTTTAGTTGTTACACACCTTGATTTTTCAGTGGCAAAGGCATCGTGTCCCTGAGTTTGCTGAGCAGATTTCTCATCTCCTGCATATCTCTGCCAAATCAAATAAAACCCCTTTCAGCATTTTTTTTCTCTCATTCTGTCCTACTAATCAACCAGTTTAGTCTCTCTGAAAAGTCAGCATACCTCTCTATGTTTTCAATATGGACTCCCACCAGCCACGGATCATGAGGGTAGTCAATGGGTGAGGAGGAGCGATCCTCGAGGATGGGAACATCAGAACTTTCGTCCACCCTGAAATCCATCTTCGGCTCTGAGTCGGTTCCTTGAGGGCCAAACACAAAATGATCAATGAATACTATTTTAACTGTTTATCTTAGTTCCTGAAATTGTTTTATAGTATAAGTGCATAGTTCTACTTTTGTGAGTTTGTATTATGGGACATCATCTGCCTTGTGATGTGATGTCGCTGTGTGCTATATAGTGCTGGTACTTTTTCTGTGAAGCTGCAGCACCCCCAGCAGGCACATGGACTTTAGCATCTCCGTGATGAACATCTCCAGGCAACACTGCAGCTGGATGAAGAGCCGACATATCTCTGGGTGGATCTCTCCATCCTCTCGACTGCATCGGCAGGTGACAAGGGAAAAGTGGGAATTCATGACGGGCATGCAGTCGGTGAAACACGGGATGTGAAAACTAATCTCTAAAAAAATAACAATTTAAACTCAATAATAATCCTCAAGTGGAAAATTCTTGTACAGATAATATACGTAGAATATGGCTTGGTGCAAATCAATAAAAGAGAACATTACTTGATTTTGACTGACATTCATGAGGCTGTGATCTCTGGCTTATACATGTGTATGTAGAGGATGATGATTCATTAGTTGAACAAATGCAATGGATGTGAAATTAGAATACAAAACACATGGCCTATTTTGCGGCCAACAGTTGACACTAATCAGGGACTACTTGAATATGTTGGGAGTGTGTGTGTGTCCTAAGAGACGGGTAAACTCAAAAGATCAATTCTGATTCACCCAACGATTTGATGTGTTCAGGGGTCTCATCATAGGACAGAATTCTCTACAATGATATCACTATTGGGTAATATGTTAATTAAAGGTTGGCTGGGGCAGCTCAACACTTCTGAGATTCAAGGTTCAAATGTTGACTCTAGGCCTCTTGTGTGGATTTCATCAGACAATTTGGACAATCTTAAATAAAGAAAAATGTCTCGAAACGATTTCTCGATTATTAAAATATAAGGCAATTAATCTGATCATCGATTTGTTGATTAATTTTAATACCGCCACTGGTGACCATTCCATTTATGCTTTTCATTAAAAAATGTTGGGATTGGCTTCAGTTTACCTGTGTGACCTTAACAAGGCCAAGTATTATTAAAAATGGTTGGATATCCAGGGGTTGATAGTCGTTATACTTTTAAACGACACAAATAAAAACATATGCCAATAGGCTTCTCGGCATACCACTATGCCATCCAAAATACATAATATAGTCATTCTGCAGTTTCATTTTGTGTCTACAAAACGAGGATAACCGTGCCATAATAACAAACGCAAATACCGTCTTTGTGTTTTTAAATGGAGAAGTTAGGGATGTGACGCCCCTTGCTTACCCAGACACAGCAATCAGGGCGAGGTCTTGGTGCGCAGTCCGAGCCATGGAGCATCCTTTAGCTCGCGTGTAGTGCATTTGAGCCCGCAGAGATGGGCAGTCGGCTGACATCTCACCGACAGAAATGACCTGTTCTCTGTACAGCGCCACCAGGGTGTTGAATTCCTGCACAGTCTGAACAAAATAATCGGTTTGACGTTTTCCTCGCAGGCTGCTTACGTGCTTTGTGTTTTGCAAACGAATGGCAACAATGTGTCTGTGTTGCACCCGCGCACCCTAAAATCAGCCCCAGCGAGAAACTCACCATCCTGCTGCCGTCCACGGTGCTCTCCCGTTGCTCCAAATCCGTCTGCGCCCCTCTCGTGATGGGCAAGACACTGCCTGCAGATCTGGGGCGCTTTTTCCGCCCGCACGGTGCAGAACTCATGCATGCAGAGAGCGCCCGTCTTCCTCTGGAGATTTGCTGTGTCCTTTCAGCAGAGCACAAAGACGACACCGGTTCGGATACCGCAGAGAAGCGCAGTTAACGTTTGGAACCCCGGCTGAGGCGAATAGATTGGCCCCGGATGAGCACAGCGTCGAGGGGCGGAAGGACCGCCAGCAGCTCCCTCTGCATCCCCCAGCCGAGGAGAGTCACCTTCAGCCGCTCGTGAAGGCCGGGGGGGAGGCTCCGACGTCTTCCGCCGCACGCTCACGTGTGAGGAGGGAAACAAGTCGTCACCCTACCGCCTGACAATGTTAACCCATTATATACCACACAGACGGAGGAAACCCGAATCCGTGCCTATTTTTGCAGCCTGCCTTACAAGACAGTAATCCCTTGTTTATCGCGGATAATTGGTTCCAAAAACCACCCGCGATAAGTGAAATACGCGAAGTACGGTAAACAAGAAGTACTGGGCAGGCTAACGAGTTAGCGAAAAGATGCTAATTCGCGATCGTGCTAACACGCCAAAACGTACTTCTAAAGGAATGTAAATGAACATTTGGAGCAATACTACATTGCCCTAAAGGTTAGACACATGTTTCCTCAATTCAGAAGTTTTATTTTGATTTTTAAATGTTTTTTAATTTGGAAAATAAAACCGCGATGTCGTGAAGCTGCGATAAACGAAACGCGAAGTAGCGAGGGATCACTGTACACGAGTTTGGCTTTTTTTTTTAATTGGTTTTAGATTAGCCAATATTAGTACCAACCTAATTAATTTGAGTAAGTCAAATTACTTGGGCCCAAGTACATTTAAATGTACTAAATTTAGTACAGTTTCAGGTGTATATGTAGCCAACTGTGATGTCATTTTTAGTCAAAAACCGGCCCATGAGATGGATAAAAATTTTACTGCTTAACTCATATTCCAGAAACATTTTATTAATCAGAATGCTGTGTTTGGACTAGTTGGGCTGCGCGAAGTGAAGGTGATTTTGAAGTGCCCACTTTACAGTGGTTGACTACATGATGCACAAGTGGAGATCATTCTTGCTCTATTTTACACTAACTCCACCCATGCACACTTAGACTGCAATATTGACTATAGGCTATATTGCAGAATTGCATTTTTGTTTATGCTTTTGATTACCAATTTCTAACCATCTCTCACTGTTAATTTTGTCTGATTTGTCTTAAAATAACAACAACAAATGTGAAACCACTGAATTGTAAAATTTATATACATTTTCAGACCATATCTTTTGAGAAATATGAACACTAAAACAAACAGGTTAACTTATGGCAGGATTCAGCCATGCCGTTAAACAGAATAAAAACGTTCCTTAATAAAGAAAATAGAGCAGTAAAGTTCCTTGTAAACTATTGAATTCTCTTCCACGTGTTAAATACACAGGTAATACATGGACATAGCGAGGAACAGGAAAGTCAGCATCCAGATAGCTGGGTAAGGGGTGTATACCATGGCCAGTACGATATCAAAAAACCAGCCGCACACGTCTGAGAGGTGGAAAGTCTGCAGCGTGAAGGCGTGGGCGAAATGCCAGCTTGTGTGAGCCCTCTCGGCATTCCTCCTATATCCTGAAAGGAAAGAGATCAAATGGCAATGGGGCACCCAAAGTGATTCACCAGCCCAGCTCAGCGTTGAACCCAAGACCTTCTTGTGACAATTCCTTTTTAGTCCTTGTCTTATCTTACACCCTTCAGCATCAGTGTGTGCATTAGGGTAAGAACGACGGCATGCTACATTTCACAAAGTTGCCTTGATATTTGCGCTTCGTGACCTGGCCTGAACTTTTACCTCACTTAATACATCACGGCGAGATGTGATAATCTATTTGATCGCTCTGAAGAGGAAAATCATGGCTACGACAAATTTCTGTTAATAGAATTTTTGTGTTTGGCAACCTTTACTGAGCATATACTGAGGACATATTTTACATAAGAAAATCTCACCACCAATTTTCATGGGTAAATCATCATCCACTCGCAGAACCTACAACTCTCAAAACTGCGAGGCAGATGTTCTAACCACTTGGCCGCCCAAACACTAATTGGATTGGTTTGATGCTTATAAAAGTGCAGGGTTACTATTAATATCAAATAAATGTGTGTGACAGGATTTGAGACCCACCCCACCAGTTACAGAAGGCTTTGCGGCAGCTGGGCAGAGGCCATTTAACACATGAGGCATTTTGGAAGTACTGCTTGCGAGCGCGGTACACTCTCGGGAAAGAAGATTCTGCTTTCTGGCTGAGCTCTGAAAAAGAAGGAAGTGGTGCCTTGACTTACGAGTCGAATTTGACATGCGGCCAAGCTACTAACTCAAATCACACGCATGTCCTATCCAGTTCCACAATGAAGACTGAAGCATGTACACATTCTTAAAAATATTCAATTACCTTCTTCAAATAAATTCTGGTTCTGGACATTGTTTACCTGTGTGAAATTTAGTGTGCGAGATGAGGGCTCGGCATAGAGGGCAAGGCGTGTTTTCCTCTCGGTTCTTGGCGAGCTTGCGCAGACACGGCTCGCAGAAGACGTGGCTGCAGGGTTGGCAGCTGTAAGGGCGGAAGTAGATGTCGAGACACACTGCACACGTAAGGCCTTGCCTGTCTTCCTCCTCTGCTTCTTCACCGTTGAGCATCAAATCCTTCAAATTGCTGGCCTAGACAAACAATACAGTACTCAGTATAGGATATTTTCATATCAATTAATTAGTTATTCTTTAAAATAGGCTTGAAAAATAATTAAATAGACCTCTCACTTAAATGACACAAATAGTTTAGATATCTTTAAAAATATAATTAAAAGTCAAATTGATCTTTTTATTGTTACCTTATTGTTTCACCATTTTGAATGGCGAATTCTCAAAATGAATTAAGCCATTTTACGGCTGGACTTTTAAAACAAGTCAAAAATCCGCCTCGTAAAATAGTAAACCACAAAACCCTGTTTTTGCCCAGGAATTGCAAAATAAGAACACAATTAAGAAAATCTGCCAATAGAAAATGCCATTAAAACTCAGGTAAAAATATTGCAACATGTAACATCAGTGTGGACTTTCCCCTCACCTGCTTCTGCAGCCATTTTTCCCGGCGCCGCTGTTTCCTTCGCTGGCTCTTAAGGTGGTTCTTCTCTCTCTTATTTTGTCTGTGTAAGGATGTGGACGCCAGAGAGGATCCAGGCTGCATATGATTGCACAAATAATATATACGCTCCAAGTAAATTTATATTTGACAATATATAGTAACATACCACTATCTCCTCTTCCTGCTCGGCTGAACTATTAGAAAAGGGCGTTCTTCTGAGGGACAGTGAAATATCCTCGTGGGCATTTTCAGCAGATGACCCTTCATTTTCCTCAGTTTGCACCATCTGACATTCCTGAGGCGCCTGTATCTGACATTCCAGAGGCGCCTGTCTTAGTGCGGAGACAGATGAGCTGCTAGTGACAGCACTGAAGGTGGCGTCATCATCTTTGGTCATGGGACACAAGATAGGGGACAGCATAGACCCATCTGGAGAGTCTTTTACAAACCAGAGTCAAATCGAAGCATTCCTCAAAAGTGTACTAAAAAAAGATGGAATTCATAAATTGTGCATTCTTACCTTCTGACATTACTTGTGAGGATACACCGAGGTCAGGGAGGGGCATGTGATCAACAGTGTTGAGCTGTAAACGATTACTTTTGTTCAATTCCAAGCTCTCGTATTTATACTCAGAGCCCTCTGTCATTTGCGGCCTCTTGTCTGGCCTCGACCATCTTGGCTGGACTTGGAAAAGGCTCTGCTTGTGGTCGTGGTCGACGCGACATTTGCTGAGGTGGATTGTGGCGTCTCGGCCGCAAGGACACTGACTGCAACGGATGAAGTTGAAGCCTCCCAGACGAGCCCCACAGTTCTGACACTCCAGCCTCCCTGCAGTCCACTGGGCCTAAAAAGAAAGCGTCAGGTTGGAGAAACACAACTTTAAGTTAGCTCTCCACTAACATCACTTAAAAATCATTCATTCTCTAGATGACTTGTGCACTGTACCAAGTGCAATGAGTTCCGTATCCACTCTGGAAGCGTGTCAACATTCATGTGCCAAATGGTGCAAGCCACCTCTGAACTTTCATCTGTGACCTCAACCTGCAAACATACAATAGACAGGACATTTTCAACATGATTTGATTTGTTTATTTCGGAGAGTACATAAACAACATACTTATTACAAATTCATTTCACATTTGTTTGACATGACTTGTCGAAAAGGGAGGGGGAATATATTTTGCTTATCTAGTCCCGTCCCTGATTACAACCAAGGTATCTCTACCAGACACACAATTTAAGCTTTGTCTACTATAATGTGATTTGAATGCAGCTTGTAACAAATTAACTGGAACTGAATAAAAAGTTGAAAACAAAGAACCAACATTTGACTGATATGACATACGATTTGAATACAGCAATACCTATATTTACTGGAGGTTTGACCAAGGTAACATTTGTTTTCAATACAGCAATGGCGAATAGACGTTTGCATCAATTTGTTTTGTATACGGCCATGAAGTTATTTTGTTATAACCCGTTTTAACAGTTTGATTTCATACAACAGTACAGTTCATCAATTTTGAGATTTGGAGTCACAATCTTGAAAGCACACCGGGCACGGTCCACAACCGCAGGCAGCACCCGCCTACCGATCGCACAACTAAGTTTCCCCCGTGATGATTTTCCATTATCTTGTTGATCTTTTTGTTGAGCTCAGACAGACCTGACCCCATGTTTGTAATTGTTAGCATTATTTTTAATTGCTGGAACACACTTGATTAACTCTAAGTTGTCCAAACGCTACACTCTGCAATTACAGATGCTATTATCAATCATGACACCAAAATTTATTTAATTATAAGCATGATGTTGGCACTATTCACGTGGTAATGTATTCTTGGGCAAGACACCGAACGTCCAACTACTAAGTGCCAAGTTGCAGTGGATACGTACACGTGTGTGGTACTGGGGTTCTGATAAGGCAGGGGTGTCAAACTCGTTTTTTTCGCGGGCCGCACTGTAGTCATAGCTTCTTTCGGAGGGCCATTATGACTGTCAACCCAAATAAATGTATGAGCACCTCATATCATATACAGTAAAAGCTACAAAACAAACTGACAAATAACTCGTTTTCAAATCAGACGAGTAAAAACTGGTCAAATATTTAAAAAATATATATTATTAAAAGTGAAGACAATTTGCAATTCTAGTAATGACACGAATTTGATGCACACTTTTTCTTCGCGGGCCACATAAAATGATGTGGTGGGCCGTATCTGGCCCCCGGGCCTTGAGTTTGACACATGTGATAAGTGAAAGACAAAAATTTGATGGAAACCTTAGGACTGACTAAATTACTATTCTCAGAAAACAAATCAAGTGATGATAATGCGAGTCACCTCTTGCAGACATTCGATGACAACCTTCCGGCACTTCCTACAGCGAAGCATTGCTGTCTTTAATCGGTTTGGAGTCAACCTTTTCCGTCAGTGCTGAAAAACAACAGTAAATATTTGCAAATGAAGACGCATTAAATACTTTACAATTCCGGTTACAGGCTCCATCTAAATGATGATTGCAACTTCCCAACTCAGGCTAAAATTGACAGTACTTCATAAGAAACTCTGGGTAGCAGAACGTCAAATGTTTCCTTACGCACAACAATGTTTACGTTTGAAGACTTTGCTATGATTAATTACACACCTCTGCATTACCCAAGTATCATGAGGAGAAAGGCAATATCCTCAAACTTGGCTCCGTTAACAAAACATGTTGACGCATAACTTGTCCTCGGTCTAATCTGAGTTTAAAATAAAGAAATTGAATCTAAGATACCTTTTGCCTCGGAAAGAAACACTACTCTTCCGGAGGACTTCTTGTTTAAGAGCTGAGGTACTACGGCAGGCCGGATAGGACAAAATACAAATTCTGTTCAGTTTTTGCCGCTACACATTGACAGTAATTTCCGTAAGGTATCCAAAAGAGGACATTAAGATCTACTTTTTATGGGTAATGATGAATGCGAAGGGCCACTCATTTGATGCACACTTGAAATTTGATCAAATTACCTTGAAATGTCCATTCTTCATTTACCTTATGAACCGCTTATCCTCAAACTATAAAATACATTTATATGTGAGGATACTCAACTTGTTAATTATATCTAACCCTAACCCTACCAACAACTAATAAACAAGGTCGGAAACAAATGAATACCAAGAACAATAAATTAACTGCAAAGTTTTACATTTTTATATTGATCACTTACATTCCCAGGAAATTACTCTGACGGACGGACAGACAGACAGAGATCCATGTAATATTAGATTTACATTTTGTGTATACTGAATGTTTGCACGGATTAATGATTTTCAATGTCTTAAATTTACATACATCCCTTTTGCATATTGTTTTTGAGTCAAATAATAATTAAAAAAAATCTGCAGTTTGTGTACGAGTGCAACCAAATAGGCAGTGAATAGCTTGGGGAAAGCAAAGCAAAAAGTATGAGTGTTTACGTTAATATATCCACAAAAGCAGCGACACACTGCTGTGGTACAAGCATCCTCCCTGCACCCTCACCCACAGTGACGCACCGGTATAAATAAGGACCATCTCTCTAAACCGTGAGCCTCAAACAGTAGTAGTCCGCTATGTGCTCTTCAAAGTGGAACAGAGCGCTCTGTGCCAACGAGGAGCATCTCTAATTGTCAAGCCGGCATGGAGGACGCAAACAACACGACAGTCTTGTCTCAATTCAACCTCCCTTTAAACAAAACCACTAAAGCAGCCAAAGAGGATGAGGTGAGGTTGAGTTACCAAATCCTCACCTCCTTACTCCTTTGTGCGCTCATCCTGTGCGCAATATTTGGGAACGCGTGTGTGGTGGCTGCCATCGCCCTGGAGCGCTCTTTGCAGAATGTGGCCAACTATTTGATCGGTTCTCTTGCTGTCACCGACTTAATGGTGTCGGTGCTGGTTCTGCCCATGGCGGCACTATATCAGGTTTTAAACAGGTGGACTTTGGGACAAATTCCGTGTGACATCTTCATCTCGTTGGATGTTTTATGCTGCACCTCGTCCATATTGCACCTGTGCGCCATCGCTCTGGACCGATACTGGGCCATTACCGAGCCCATAGACTACATGAAGAAGAGGACACCTCGGAGAGCAGCGATTTTGATTAGCGTCACTTGGCTGGTTGGGTTCTCCATCTCGGTGCCGCCTATGTTGATCATGCGCTCCCAGCCGAACAGCGTGGAGGAATACAGGAAGAACCCAAAGCAATGTAAGATCAGGCAAGACGTCTGGTACACCATTTACTCCACGTTTGGTGCTTTCTACATCCCTCTCATCCTCATGCTGGTTCTCTACGGGCGGATATTTAAAGCAGCCAGGTTCCGCATCAGACGGACTGTGCGTAAAAGCGAAAAAAAGAAAGTGGCTGACTCCTGCTCGGCTATATCCCCCGCTCTCTTCCACAAAAAGACACCCAGAGAAGCGCAGACGAAAAGCTGGAAAAGAAGCGTGGAACCGCGGCCGCCGGTGGCGTGCGTCAACGGCGCGGTGAAGCACGCCGAGGACGGAGAATCTCTGGAGATCATCGAGGTTCACAGCAGCCTCAAAGACAACCTCCCGCTTCCAAACACTCCGAGCCCCATGCCGTTGTTCGAGAGCAGACACGAGAAGGCGACCGAGGCCAAGAGGAAGATTGCCCTGGCTCGGGAGCGCAAAACAGTCAAGACGCTGGGCATCATTATGGGGACCTTCATCCTCTGCTGGCTACCCTTCTTTATCGTCGCCCTGGTCATGCCGTTCTGCCAGGAGTCGTGTTACATGCCCCGCTGGCTGGAGGATGTGATCAACTGGCTGGGCTACTCCAACTCGCTGCTCAATCCCATCATTTATGCCTACTTCAACAAAGACTTCCAGGGAGCTTTTAAGAAAATCATCAAGTGTCATTTCTGCAGACCATGAATTTCTTTTAATAGCACCATCCTGACAGGAGCTGCCCTGAAATTACTCTGCTGTACCGATCCTGACAAAAACTCACATTGACTTCGACTCAACCATCACCATGCAGTGTTAAATATTACCTGAGGTATGTGCATTGATAAACCTTCATGGTCATCATCTTGTTCTGTAATGCTCAATAAAGATACACTCTATAATTAACAGACCACCATTTTTAAATTCTGTATCTAAAAAGTGAGACTGAACGTATCCACATACATATGAAAACTTGTTGATGTCTTCTGGGTTCATCTGTGAGACTTGAATTAAACAGTTGGCATTAAAAACAATGACGTTTTGTCGTTCCTTAAGAGCCTCACTTTGTTAAATATTTTAGATATAATCCCATCAGGTAATTTACTGCCAGACAAATGACAAGATCAACTATACTTTGAGGTTATTTACTGCTGAATATAGGAATTCAACCCCCTATTATATAAATATATAATTGTATATATCATATATCAGGCGTCCATGAGGTTTGTTTCACTTATTTCCTGACACGGTAATTTATTTTAACACCACGGCTTGAAAAGAAAAATGGGTTTAAAAATTTGTATTTGAAGCTTTCTCATTTTTAACATCCCCATGGAGATGCACATATATAGAATAGAATAGAATAGAATAGAATAGATCTTTATTGTCATTGTCACACATGTACAACGAAATATATATATATATAGTAACATGATTGACGTGGCGCCTCATGGCACAGGAGTTATGTGTGCATGGATTGTAGAAACAATGGCACATGTATTTTCTTTTTTTTGTTTGTTGTCACATACATCACCAGTGCACCCCAAAAGATCTTCAGGGTCAGGGTGTGTCTCCAATGCCCTTTCTCTGTCACTCTCAATCTCATAACAAACAATATATCTTGAAAAGCAGACGGATGCTGGAGAGGTGGTTGCCATAGCAACATATGGGAGATGCAAACTCCGGGAGCCGAAGGGGCAATTACCTGATCAAAGGCCTGGTACAACACAAGCATACAGAGGTGTATTTGAGTGGCCCACAGCTGGCAGCCATCACGTACAATAAACAAGTCTATTATTTTCTATTCTTTCATTTGTTTTTCATGCAGAGAAGCAATGCCTGTACTGAAAGATGTAATACAGCCTTTGGCAGAAACAAGTTTTCATGTAATTCCTGTGTTTTGCAACTTTTATACATCACTGATGAAAGATGAAAACGGAGAGCATCACTTTAACGACATAAGAGGAAAACAAATATATCTTTGCTATGTATCTATTATTGGGACAGGGACAGACAGACCAACTAAAAGCAATTGCTACAACTGGGGTCTGTGTTGTTGCCAACCAAGTGACGTTTTTGCTATTTTCAGTGACTTTTCTGACCTCTTTAGCAACTCCCAAAAAAATGCACCAGAAAGCAACGTAAATGACAGCAGTGGTGCTAATGTTAGCAACATTTTGCTTTCCTACACAATTGGCCTGATTTTAGTGTACGTAAATCTACACTTTTATGGATCGTGGTTATTGGATGTGATGTATGTCAGTGTCTGTGTGCTCGCCCCTCCCTTCCTGTGTCTACTCTCAATCTATGTACTAATCACAGTCACCTGCCTCTTGTTACCTGTCGCGTATATAAGTCCTGTCTGCGTGTCACACCCCTGTCGGATTGTTCTCGTCTCTTGTCTCGGCTCTCGTTGTCGTGCCTGTATTTATCTTGTCTGTTGGTTCAATTAGTCTTCTCCCTAGTCGAGTTTCTTATAGTCTGTCTTTGAGTTCTCCAATAAACCCTGGTCCAAGCTGCATTTGGTCACCATGCTCCATCCGGCTCCGTGACAATGTAAGTCATCATTGCCGGAACTTATTCAGACAGATTCCTGTCTAGTGTAAAGGAAGGTGGAACAAATGTGACAATGGAATTGCTTCTAAATTTGGTTCAAATTTGTCTTTGAAAAATGTATGATGATTGCTTAGTAAGAGCTGATTGTGTAACAGTGTGATTTTGTTTTCATATCGTAGTAAATATGTATTTCCTGACCTCTTGGAAAAGAGGTTTTTGCTATCAGTGAGTTACTCATGTGACCCCCTTTGCAAAGTTAATTGGCCATTGATGCCTCAGATTGACCTGAACTGATGGGAAGAAAACATTTTCTGTAGTGTGGTCCCTTTTTAATATCATGACTATTGTATATTTTTGTTATAATCCAAGAGTCAATGGCACCATTTTTACTTTGACTCACCAGTAAGTCTTTATCGTCTCTTCCAACTATACTCGTGTTTACACATTCAAATTTGGTTTCTTTGTGCTGTCTTGATCAACGCTATTTGCATAGTATTTGCATCCCAGTTTGAAAGGGTTGTTGGGAATAACAATTGCCATTTGCTTTCGCCAAATGTATTTTGGAAATGAGAGGAGTAAAGATTGCTTTCTGAGAATCAAGGAGTTTAAAGAAAAGCAATAATAAATAATGCGTCGTGCACGAAAATGCACTTTCGAAGATCTTGTTAATATTAGGGAGGTACGTATGTAGAGGTTAGATTTATATAACACTTTCCAAAAGAGCCAACAATAAATAATGGGGGTAGTTTTATATGGTATTTGACAATATTTTAGCAGCACCTTAATAGATAGGCAAGAAGAAAAGCAGTTTTCAATTTCAGTTATCATCAACAGAAAAATATTTAACACTGTAAAAGTTTACTTACAAGGGCAAATTTTTATTTGCGCACTCAAATATTAGTTACACAAAAACTTAAGTGTTTAAAAAAGGAAGACACTAAAGCACACATGCATAATGTAAACATGTCCAAATACATCCACTTCAAAGTTTGAGTAGAATAGCAAGCATTATTTTTTTTTCCCCCACAGGATTTTGTCTTCTGTGGCTATAAAGAGCCACTGTTTGATCATAATACACTTCAGAGAGAGTAATACAGTAATTTAATTACTTGAAGCAACTATTGTTTAATATGAAGAAAAAGAAGGAAATCAGACTTCATAATATGCTCAGGTCAGAGAGACGAGTGTTCGAAAAGGATGACCTTTGAATGGCTGGATAGGCTGGAGGGCCTGTAAGCTCCAATACGAGAGTACACATCCACGTCTGAGCAGGCACCCCATGATAGGTGGGGGCTCGGTGCGGCGGTGTGCCTCAAAGGAGGAGTCAGTGGAGGGAGCGTCTTCTGGATGGAAGGTACTGCAGCATGGCCAGGTGCTGGGGGCAGTGGCATTGAGGCTGGAGGACACACTGGAAGGGGTGGCAGTGGGCTGGTGGTGACAGGTGTTGCTATGGCGACAGTTTGCACAGGTGGAATAGTGTGCGGTATGTTGCCATTGGACAGCTTCACATATGATGATGGGTGTTTGAAGGTGTAGGTGCCTGTATGGTAGAAACTGTAATACTCCAGAGCATGTCTTGCACTTGCCATTCTCAGCCTGTGGAACATCACAAAAGTCAATGTGGCCCCTTGGACACAATATCAAGTAAAACAATGGTGTATCTAAAATTCTAAAATTGATAATACCGTACTAGCATGGAGAGACTCCACCCTTCTTTTAGTGTCTTAAAATTATGCCATCTTATGTTATTTCATTTTCATTCAAAGGAAAAAAGTGGATGGTAGTCAACAAATATGTGCCGATAATATTATTTTGATACACTGCACCCAGTTTGTAATGCCAACTTTTGGATTGTAATACAATTTATGCCGTTTAATTTGATTTTAAGTTTAAACGTAATCAGGAGTTGTGAGTTTAGTTCCCGCTCTGTGAATGTGTTTTTGTTGATTTGGTCTTGAATGGAGTTTTAGTTTTCTTATGTTTTCCATTCATTCTGTAGCATGTTGCGTCACTCATCTTTGTTCCCACCTACTCTCATTAGCCCGGTCCGGTTATCGACCAATCAGCTCACTGAGCTACTCGTGCCTTGTTCAGGTGTTCCTCATGGTCTCATCGCTTTGCTTGTATTTAGATCCTTGGTGTCTTGTCTGTTGATTGCTTCTGTGTCTGCTGTTTATTGCTTACGTTTCTGCTGTTGTCAAACACACATACTTGTTGCTTTTTGTTAAGAGTTAATATACAGACTTGTTGAATCGTGTTTTGTTAAAAAAGGTTAATCTTGTATTTTGGCCTCTCTACACTTTTTTTCATGGTGAATAAATACTTTGAAATTGGAATTCCTGGTTTTGTATCTATGCTTCTCTGCATTTGGGTACTCCAAAAACAATTTGTGAATGATTATCTGAATTAATGTGCAACCCAGGTTGTCGTCCACATTTTGCCCAAAGTCAGCTTCTATAATAGTACAACAATCATATCGAATCTATACGATTGACACTTTTAAAAACGGTCTTTTTAAAAAAGCTTTTTCTGTAGCACTTTGATTCTTTTTAAATGTAAAGTGCATGATAAATATAATTTATTGTTATTTTACTCATTCCAGTCCAGACAAAAGCAGAAATTCACATTTTGCAGTGAAGATTTTATACACACCTATGTCGAGTTTGTAAGAGTCTGTACAAAAGCATCAAGATGACGGCTCCAGCTAGAGTCACTAGAAGCATCACCACTCTGGCATCCAAACTCCAGCAGGATTTGCCAGCTGCTTCAGATGAGCTAAAGTTGCCGGGGGGCTGTGCTGTCACCATCGCTTGTTTGGCTCTGCCAACTGCTTTGACTGGGGTTGGCTGGCTGGTGGTCAGCAAAGCTGTCTTAAGGTGGGGAGGGATCTTGGGAGAAGTGCTGTTGGCGACCTCAACTCTATCCTGCATCACTACCAGGTTTCAGCAGCAGTCAACGAACTCGGTTATAAAACATCCTGTCCACAACGGTTAGCTTCAGATAGCCTGTAAAATTAAATGACAAAAAATGTTGTGGTTATTTTTGAACTATAGGTCTCACCATTAATGCTTTATCCTTTAGATCACATGTGTCAAACTCAAGGCCCGGGGGCCAGCTACAGCCCGCCATACCATTTTATGTGGCCCGTGAAGACAAATTGTCCATCAAATTCCTGTCATTACTAGAATTGCAAATTGTCTTCACTTTTAATCTTTTTTTTAATATTTGATCAGTTTTTACTCGTCTGATTTGAAAACAAGTTATGTCAGTTTGTTTTGTAGCTTTTACTGGATATAATATGAGGTGCTCATACATTTATTTGGGTTGACAGTCATAATGGCCCTCCGAAAGAAGCTATGACTACAATGCGGCCTGTGGAAAAAAAAAGTTTGACACCCCTGCTTTAGATAACCAGGGAAATTAGATTATGAGAGATGTGATTTTAAAAAATGTTGGTCGGAAAAAAGTACAAAAGCTCAGCTTACCCTAAAGACGCCGAGTGCACTGACCATGTGGTTGTGCAGCTTTCCAGTACTAAATGCAAAATTCCAGGCACATACAATTGGAGGGAAGCTAGTAAAAACAACAGGAAACAGTGCACTTCCTTGAAGGAGTGCTGTGATGACTTCCTATCGCCATGGTTACAGGAAACTAGTCAAGGATGTCTTTTTTTTCTCCCCTTTTTTTGTCTTTGTGTGTCTAAATGAGCTAGAAAATGAACACGCCTTTATGTATCTACTGTACAATAATAATTGTCATCCAAAATAATGTAGGATCAATGTTGTAAGAGAAATGCAGATGTAGAAAATTTTATTTCATTTGAATCAGGGGACAGCATGCCAGATGCAGACGTCAAACACACACACGCACGTCTGACCTTTGTGATGCCACTTTATCTGGACCAAAGACCAAAACTAAACATATGTTCATTCAAAGAGGAAATAAACATCTGCTTCAATGCCACCAAAGTCCACAGAAACTGTGCCAGTGCTGGTGGAGGTCAACAGATGCAGACAGATGGCAGGCGGTGTGAAAAATTTGCTACTATCTGATTTAGCCAGTATTCAGGGAACAAATAAATGACACACTGGCACTAAAAAGGCTCGCTTCAATGCACGTCCAGCTTTCATTTATCGGTCTAATAAGTTTTGATTCCGGGCCAAGCCAAAAGGGAGCAACTCTTAGCTCGCACTCAATATCCCTGCTTGGTACTTTCACAATCCTTTGATACTGGAGAGGGTAATATTAAAAGATCCGTTATCACAAGTCCAATTGTGGTTGAGGGGAGAGGTGACCCGCCCAGACAACCCAGTAGAAAATGGAACAAGGAACAATGCTCCAGCTTAAAACCATAGACAATAAAAGGAAGGAATATCATTTGGATTCTGGTAATGCAAATTAGAAACAAATTTTGGAACATTTTTAATGTTTCCATTCCTCTTAATAATTTTTTTTTTTTTTTACATTACAGCCATGTTTTTGTTTATACATTTATAGTAACAGTGAGTTAAAAAACTGACAGTACAGCAAATACATGTTTTATGGTGCTACCATTTGAGCCTGTGTGAAATCATTTCAAATACAAATAATCGTGATTGAGGAAATATTTTGAAAGATGGTGGACCACTTTGCAGTTTTTAAGGTAAATTTGTTAACGAAGGAAAGCACCCTTAAAAGAGCCGGAATTTCTATCATGAGGTAGTACTTTTCTCGATGGAAGCGATATTTTCCCTCTCGTTGGTTTTAGCGGGAGCCTCCGGCTTAAACACTTGATGGTTTGATTTACTTCGGAGTACTTCAAGGTGCCATCATGAGCGCTCATTAGCTGTCATTGATGACCCTTTTTGTGCGGTTTCCTGATGCTTTGCACTTATGAATCACTTTCAAGTCCGTCACAATATCCAATCAGTGCAATGGCACATTCAGTAGCAATGATGGTCAATCATACTCACAATTGTTCATAAGGATGCACTACAGATTCCCTAAGATGGTGGTGAAAATGAGAACGGTGATGACGCAGATGATGGCTTACATATGATGGTAAATTAATGCCAATGTTAAAAAAAAAAGAAATTTAGAGAAATAATGATTTTCATAATGTTCCCAGCTGCTAGCATTTGAAGATTCTGATTCAGACCTTTTAAATATTATTTCTTTGACAAGCTTGCCGCCAATAAATAAAACGTGCTTTCTACAAGTTGGTAATTCAAGGTAGAAAGTTTATTCATACTCAATATATGCAATTTCCTGAATGAAAAAAATAATTTCATTTTCTTCTATTTTGCATCATTTTGCTTTTCAGCATCGGCTTATGCTTGTATCATAACAAACATTCGGATATTAGCTGGGATTGTTTTGATATCACCCTTGAAACATCAAAAATGACAAACTGCGGATCACTAATTGTTTAATTGATGCACAAAGTACACAAAGCCTTCCAGTCATTGTGGGCCAACTGACAAAAAATCTGACACCCCTGTCAAGTGTGCTTGCTGGTTGGTGATGTGCACATCCACATTTGCGTCTCCAGCCTTAGGCCTCGCACTGTCAGATCGACTATCCACAGCAGACAGCACAAGGTCATCAGATGATGACCAGCAGTCGGGTTTGCCCCCAGTCACTCGGCTGTCCATATTCATTCTCAGTGAGGCGGCACAGTACACTCACCGCCCATTTTGGGATTTCCACTGTTGTGCTGTCAAGCTGATGGATATCATTTTCAGTGCGCACCAAGCATGTCTCGGAACGGTGCACTGGCTTGTTCTAAGACTAACCAAACTTAACCACAGAGACCAAATGAAGGAATTGATTCAGCTTTCTCTCACCATTTTGTATAATAATTTGGCTGGATGATTAAACAGGCAAAGCCCAGCAAAAAACAGAGCAGGACGTGTATTTGTGGGAGTCAAGGACATGGTCAAAATAAAAAATCAGGGGTGTCAAACTCATTTTCGTCACGGGCCGCATCGTAGTCATAGTTTTCTTCTGAGGGACATTATGACCGTCAACCCAAATAAATTTATCAACGTCTCATATTATATACGGGATAGGCTACACAACAAACTGATAACTAGTTTTGAAATCAGAAACTAGAAAAAAAGATGAATGCTAATAAAAACATCTCTGTTTTTAAAAGTGACCACACTTTGACCAAGTCGTTGCACATTGATTGACTTGGCGAGCCAAATATAATTAAACAGTGGGGCAAATTTGACCCGCGGGTCTGAGTTTGACACCCCTGCTCTTAATGTTTTGTTTATATTTTAGACGTTTCTCAAAAGTTCCCGTCTGACCACCAAGCTGTGACCCTCTACACCCCTCCGTCAACAGATAGCACACAGAGCTGAGCTTGAATGCTTAATAGTCGAGGGTAGAACGTCTGTGCACTCTTGATGGCAATCATCGGGTTGCCAGAGCGGAAATTGGTGCTGTTGTTTAATGCGCCTCTGTATCAAAAGAGAAAACACTCTCAAGCACCATTGGCTCACAGAGAGCACAAATATACTCTCAACCTAAAACAAGGTCAATCTTTGTTGTCAGTAATTTCATCCACATATACAGAACCATCTAAATGACAGTATATTTGGTAATATCCCTCAAAGTTTGATGTTTGTCTGTTCGCAGAATCAGTGCCTTTATTGTGGAAAAAATGGGTCTGAATTTTTTTTAAAAAGTCGACAGAGTACACAGGCACAGGCACAGGTTGAGATATATGCTTGCCCACCAATCAATCTAATTGAGTCTGCATAATCAAATATCAACATTGCAACTTTTTCCTTTGCCTATTAAGCTAAAATGGAGCCATATTCTCATATTGATGACCAAATGACTTGAATGAAAATCAGAAAACACGACAAAAAATTTGCCTAAAAAGAAAACAAAAGACAATAATGCTGCCACCTACTGTAGTGGATGTGTGATGACATTTTATTCTTGTACAATACAGCAAAAAAAAAAATCTCCAGGGTATCGCGCCCTGTTGTTGCACCCAATGTCACTCTGTAATGGAAACAACAGACAACTAAACACTTTGAGTTACTTCCTCCAAGTAACAACAGTTCTCATATTTGGCAAGATTTGTTGTCATACAAAAAGTTGAGAAACCGCAATACAAGCACAGAATGCCATTAGGTAAGGATTAAATTAAGTTACCTAAGTCAATAGACAACATATGTTAACAGTCTATTATTTAGGGTAAATTTAACTTATGGTATCTTGTATTTAGTTGCTTTTCATTTGCGTGCATGCTTGCGTGCTTTCCTTTTGTGTGTGTGGCAGTGAAATTGGCCTGCTGTGAAAGCTGAGATAGTGAAGCTTGGGTCACTCCTCATTTTGGCTTGTCCTTTTATAAACTCACAAAAGAAGGAGAAGGGTGGGAATGTCACACTGTAATCTTTTTTGTATTTTGACCCGACCGTAAGCCATTTTTCTTGAAGATAGAAGGGCAGCTTCTCCACAATTTGACCCACTCCTCTGGCTGTGTCAAAATAAGTTAAACCAGGGAGGTGCCCATCTTGCTTTGCAGCTTCCAATTCACTGATGAGGTCTGAGAGCTCCTGGAGCTTGGGAGAGTCATTACGAGACAATTTTGGGAATTTCTCTATTCTGGAAAACAAGGAGTTTTCAACAGCTTCTGGCAAGCCATAGACTTCTTCAAGTCTGGTCCAGATCCTTCCCAGAGCAACAGAGGGGTGCCTAAAGTGAATCGCTTTGACCCTTGTTGCATGTTGAGAAGATTCAGGGCCAAGCCACTTGATGAGGAGGTTTATTTCTTCATCCGCCGTTAGACCAACGTCAGCGATGGTCGTCTGGAATGTGACCTTCCAGCTAAGATAACTTTCTGGTTTGTCATCAAATTTAGCCAGCGCTCCCATCATCAGCTGGATCTTTGTGAGGAACCTGGCAAGGTCACTGGTTGCAATGTTAATGTCGTAATGGTTTAACCTCTGCTGTGCTTGCGGTATACCATGGAAAGCATCTTGCTGGTTTACCGTTTTTGCTTGCTCTCTGTCATGTGGCACATACGGATACTGACTGGGTTCTTGTTGGATATGAAGGGGTGTGAAGACTGGTAGTGGAGAGCCAGTTTGTTTCTCCTGATCTGGTATGACATCATAATGCTGGGAAAAGGAATTACTTTCTATATGAGTGAGTTCCGCTTCGCTTTGCTGTTTATTTATATATTCAGTCACTTTCTGCTCTGGGGTAGTCTGAATAGGAAGGAATCCCAAATCTTCTTTTTCTTGTTCTTCCATGCTAAACCAGGCAACAACAGACTCCATCATATCTGCTTTAGCTGTAGCTGCATCAGCTTCTTTTCGCTGAAGAAGAAGACCTAAGCTTGCCTCCAAACGGGCTTTTTCCATTTTAATATTTATTTCTTCCTCAGCGTAGGCTAATCTGGCTCTTGCGGCTTGAGCTTCAGCCTTAGCGAGTGCTGCCGCCACTCTGGCTCTGGATGAGGCGGATGACCTACTCAAAGAGCCTTTTGAAGAACTAACAGTGGGATGTGTTGCAGATCTTGAGGATTTACTGGGCCGGGAGATGAGCGAACCGGTCTCCCCATTGCTGTCACCGCTCGCATTCAATTTTTCCATTTTGATGACTGAAATTGAACTTGGGCGTAATTGGTTGTCCTTCAAAGCTGGTGTATGCAATCGTAAGCGTGAAGTTCGACTGTTGCAACTCGTGTTCTATAATGGGAGACACAGCCAGAGTAACTACCACTTGCGTATTCCAAAGGTCAGGCAATTGTATGTGCCATGATCATAACAAGGTGTGAACTGTCTGCAATACAAGCACACAAAGGAATTTGGTAAGCACCAAACCAAGTTAGCCAATAGCATAGACAAGCAAACAATCTGTGTTGATCACTAAATCCACTCCATAATCATTCAAAGTAACCAGTATTTAACAAGCTCATCAAAATAAGTCAAAATATTGTGTATTAGAGCTCCACGATGTCGTATACATTTTACATACATTGTTCTGCTTGCCAAGGACACTTTAAAATTAAGCACTGTTGTAACCAAAGCAACAATGAAGAAAAATACTGTTAGACGGTTGACAGAATTGAATATTTACCTTTGGTCCATTATGAACATTAAATATTCTAGTTGTTACTTTCTTTATTTTCTTGAAGCTACTCATTCCAAAGCCTCAGGGAAAACAATTTTCCCCTTCACGGCCCTAGAGCCCAGTTCTATGTGACATCGCCTTGAAAGAAATTAGCTAAAAAAGCTTTGTGACATTGGAGATGATTACCTGTGTCATTTACACGTGCGTTGTTTGTCTAAGGAAGGACAACAAAACTTTTAAAAGAAAAAAGTGGCAGTCACTCCATGCGTGCTGTTTATGCTAATCTGGGTGATGTGTTGAGGGATAAAGGAGGAAGCCAAAGTCCTTGCAAAAAAAATAGATTTAAACCTCAGAACTGTGAGGTGGCTAACAAATATACCTACCTGTGTGGTGCTTTCAGTGTTTTTTTTTAAATCTGAATTTCTAGTTTGAAATAGATGCTTCAACAATATTGGCTCAGGTTCACATCATGTAGACATACGTCAAATGTCCAAGTGTTTCGTTTGGAAAATAAAATGGACGTAAATAAGACAAAACCTGAAGGGCAAATAGGTAACAGTAAATTGCATACTACAAGACACTACATTTGAAATTCCACCTCAATATGTACTTAGACATCAGAGCATTTTTGCAATGACACCCACCGGCCGAGGGACATCACAACTCATAGCCCATGTACTCATTTGAAAGAGGAGCGTTATCAGGCAATGTCTTGCCCACGCAGCCGCTGATAGCTGCAATCAGCAGGAGGAGGAAGAAGAGGGGGACTTGAGCAGGCAGCTCGTCAGCATTGATATGCCCTTCGGTATCGCCTTTGATTGAGTTCAAATTCTTAAAGGATGCGCTAAAATGATTGTCATTTCAAATAGTGTCTGCACAAGCTCTGATGTCTGAAGACAGCTGCAATTTTGGATTCAATTGTTTGTCCACAATTGAGGGCAAATGAAAAGAGAAACTGAGGGTCTGTGAAACAAATATCCACCGTCCTTTAATGAGAAATTGACGCAATATCATTTTCCGGATGATAGTACCGTATTTTCCGGACTATAAGGCGCACCTAAAAACCTCAAATTTTCTCAAAGGCCAACAGTGCGCCTTATAGTCCAGTGCGCCTTATATATGGACCAAATTCCTAAATTTAAACTGGCTCGAAGCATTGTGTCATGAAATCAATCATAAGTGGCCCGCTGAAGACTATGAATCATGAATCAAAAAGACTGGATCATTATTTTGTGATTATAAAGTAATTTGTTGCGTCTGAAGTTGAAATAAAATAAATAAAATGGAGAATGATTTGATTTGGATTAAAAATCTGACATGATGCATTAATGGTGCGCCTTATAGTCCGGCGCGCCTTATATAAGGACAAAGTTTTAAAATGGGCCATTCATTGAAGGTGCGCTTTATAGTCCGGTGCGCATTATAGTCTGGAAAATACGGTACTAAAATTATATTTGTCTGGGCCGATTTCATCATAATCTAGTCAATTCTAACCTACATAATATATATGTACAAATATACATATGTATAATGCACAGGTCATCTGAAATTGAAGGCAGAGGTTTGTGCCAGTAAGGGAATCAGATTTGAGATTTAGTTAAAACGATGGATTAGGGTTAGGATTAGACCAGGGGGCAAGGTAGCAAATCTTGCCAGGTTTCAAATTATTTTGCTATGGTGAGGAGGAGAAGAGAAATGGAGTAGGTGAAAAGGAAGGATTGGAAAAGAATGTGCTCGATATGGATAGTCACTCTGCCTTATGAGCTCTGATAAATGCAATTGTAATGCTTTGAATGGGCGTGCTGCCCTCTGTTGGCTGATGTTATGAATACAAAACTGCCAGTCACTGTCTTTATTATTGATGTAATTTCTCCTTTCATTCCCCTAATATTTGTGCTCCTCTCTCTCTCTCTCTCTCTCTCTCTCTCTCTCTCTCTCTCTCCTGCTACACCTCATCGAAATATTTTTCCCTTTTCTTTTCACTAGATGTCACTCATCACCAAATTCTGTTTTTGCGATACCAGGGGAACTGATTATTTCAGGTCAATCCAGCTGGATGCTGTAAACCTCTGAGAAAACGTCTAAACTATTTTTTATTTAAAAAAAATACTCTAAATATTTTTTTCTCTGGCCTGTTTCATGTATTTGAAATAATAAATGTAATGTTTAATTTTTATTGGTTAATTTTCACGTTTGTCAGATTAAAGGTATTTCTGTGTTCACTGTGGGGGTTTATTTGAGAAAACCAGAATTATTCAAACAAGTTACTACTCTCAACATGATTAAATCTATTTCATAAACTACTAGGAAAGAACCATCATGATATGTAGGTACTGTAAAAAGTGCCTTATTTGCAAAAGATAAAAAGAAAGTGGCAAGTTGACTGTATGTAACTGTATGTAATTTATTAACCACAATTATTAACCAAATATTAACCACATTATAATCAATGTAATAAATATCAATATAATAGATGAAATTAAAGATTTTTTAGTTTGCAGAGACTTGTGACAGGGAGCGTGACATGTGAATCAAGGTAATTTTAGGCAAGAGGAAGTGGTTATGTTCAAAATGTGATGTGTACAGATTGTCTGTTTGATCATGAGGATGACAATGGTTCACCTACCGCCAACTTTGCACAACACTTTGCACATAATGCCCAGACGTCATATGTGTTGGGTAAAAAAAAAAAAAAAAAAAAGAAACACCTTTTTTGGCCAAGTACTATAGAGCTGTATTCATAGCCTCGTAACCAGCGAGGAATGAGGCGGAGTCTTGAAACAATAATGGGAATTTATGTTTTTTTTTTGTTTGTTTGTTTTTTCAAACACACAATACCATGAACATTGTTGTGGTCCAATGCGTTCGTCATCAACCAAAAACAAAGTAGTGGGTGGCGGCTCATGAATTTTTGTCGTAAAAAGTCAATTGTTATACAAGTTACACCCAAGCAAGTCTGCAGTCACCATAGAACAGATTTTGCCAAGAAAACCCTTGAGGGAAGAAAGAGAAAAAAAAGAGATTGCCCATATCAGGGCCAGAGCTAAATGGTAGCCAGGGATAGCCATGGCCACCCCACATCTCGGTGAAATTTTTGAGACATACATACATTTCTCATTTCATTTTTTACGGATGCAGTATTCTTAGATCATTTGATACTCTGCCAAATACTACATTACCTGTATGATTAACAAACACATTTACAATCAATCAGAGTCTGAACTTTTAAAGATTCTGTGTTTAGTTGCTGTGTTTGCTATGATAACAATAAATTTCATGTCTTATATATATATTACGGGTAGATTTTTTGTGATTTTTATAGTATTGAATGCCATAGTATTGGATTTGTCGTTTCTTTGTAATCCACGTGAGGAGTGCACTGTTTACATACTTTATCACTGCTGCACTTTGTACTTTATAATTATCTTATTTCATATTTTTATATAGAATGTCACTTTTTAACCAGCCGAAATACCACTACATTGTTGAAAGCCGTATGCAACGAAATTTCGTTTTGTGTACACCTAGTGTTTACAAAATGACAATAAAGTTTGTCTAAGTCTAAGTCTAAGAGTTAGTGAGTTTTACAGAACTGGGAAATCCATGGCCCCTTAAATATTTTCATTCTCACAACAATGCACATTGGGATAGAGGAGCAACGATTAATCCATCCATCCATCCATTTTCTGAACCGCTTAGTCCCCACGGGGGTCGCGGGAGTGCTGGAGCCCATCCCAGCTGTCATCGGGCAGTAGGCGGGGGACACCCTGAACCGGTCGCCAGCCGATCGCAGGGCACACAGAGACAAACAACCATTTGCACTCACACCTAGGGACAATTTGGAGTCTTCAATCGGCCTACCAAGCATGTTTTTGGGATGTGGGAGGAAACCGGAGTGCCCGGAGAAAACCCACGCGGGCCCGGGGAGAACATGCAAACTCCACACAGGGAGGGCCGGAGGTGGAATCGAACCCGCACCCTCCTAACTGTGAGGCGGACGTGCTACCCAGTGCGCCACCGAGCCGCCCAACGATTAATCGTTTTATGAAATTAATCAATAACGAGTTGGAGACCTTGTCAGATTAGAATTTATTCTATCAAACGTTAGTTATAGTCCTACATTGGACTACAACGACATTCATGGTACTGTGTGCGTTTTCTTTAGAATGAAAATGTTTCTGCTGTTAACTCGCAAGGCTGTTATATTTTCCATGTCGCAGACCCTACTGCTGCATCCCTAACAATAAGATATGAACCCATATAGTACATTCCACGCAACTATTTTGTGACTTTGTGTCCCTTGAAAGCTCTTTAATGATATCCTCTTTATGATTCACGCTGAAGCAACAGGAAGAGGAACGTTTCGGTCGTGACTTCACTATTGGAGTAACACAGTTGTGTCACACAGACGTAGACATACACACTTATCAAACTCTTACTCCCCTGTAAAATTCCACAGGCTGCCACTCAGTCTGCGTAAATGATGAATAAATTCTTCATTTCATCAAACACTATGTTTCATACAGTACCCCAGTTACATCGTCGCCATGACAAACTTCACAGTTATCAGATCAGCCGAGCCAAAAGCACTAAAATCCGACTATCATCCTCTGCCAAACACCCACTGCTGACTTTTTCAGAAGCCTTATGGAATATCTGCACGACAGCAAACAAAGAAGGCAAACATTAGTTGCTACTTGCTTTTCCCATATTAATCCACTTATTTCGAACAAATCAAATGCCCAATTAAGAATTTCATACAGAGAAATGAAAAACTGACATAATTCACTTTTAGTGCTGGGACATGGAATACAATAGAAAAGGGCCTTCCCCAAACTGCTCCCATGAGGTTTGCATCGTCCAGATTGTCTTAGCAAGAGTAATTTAGATACTACAGGGAGAACTAATAAATTTAAATTAACCCCAAAATGGATGGATGGAATTCAGGCATGAGCATCTTGTTTTTTAACTACCTTCATTTCTGTACTATAACATTTAATTTCCATATATAACAGAATATGCACTAATCATACAATATCATAAAAATCGTGAAAAATCCATAAATAAGCCGCACTGGACTTTAAGCCCCAGGGTTCAAAACGAATACAAAAAGTAGCGACTTATAGTCCAGAAAATACGGTAATCTTTTCATCAGTTGTACTGTGAGCCGCATAGCACCACACTCTAACCAGATGTATGAAAGAAATTTCAAATATGGCCAAAATACACGCATACCTGCAAAATACATGCTCTTACTATATTTCATTTTCCATAATACATTTCTCAATGCACATACGTATGAAAGTCACAATTGAACAACAAAGGGTTAAAGCAATAAATGAAAGAATCCAACAATGTCTTTATATTACCATTTAAAAGTTCACTTATAACACAATATTCTATGCAGATGCCATCCACAAGGTCACAAAACCTTCCACACAAATTCCAGTGAGCTGAAAGTCATTTCAAATCATACAATCATAGTTTAGTATTCAGATGTTTACTAAACCGCATGGCATTATCCTGAACCAGAAAATCTGCCAAGTGCAACTGAAAAACCGAATCTACATTTTGTGTTGTCCGGGTTTTCTTGCTCCTCCTCTGCTCCCCGGCTGCAGGTAACCTACTCTTACTCAATCCTGTCCACAAATCGCACAATAGTCCTGCCCAGCCTCTCTGCACAGCATACTTAAGCATCAGATCATGTCAAATGACACTCCCACATCTTTTTGGACTCAACACAGAGGTCTTAGAGAACTGAAATATCTAGGTGCTGTTCTGGTATCATAGGGAAAAAAGGTAAATCTATTACAATTAATCATTATTTGTAATATATATTTCTTAAAACAGTGACATTTTTTTACATAAGTACGGCATTGTTTTATGATGGTTTTTGGTCATATGTACTGTGATTTTGTAACTTTACTTTTATTTGCAGGAACCAATTAAAGATGGATCTTCCAACATTTTCACTGATTGTTGTACTTCTTGCTGCAGCATCTGCTAAACCAGTAAGGCTGCATTCATGTACTGCTCACTCACCTGTTTTTTTTATTTTTTTTACACAAATACCAGACTTGATACCATTATTTGATGCATTTTGTATATCTAGTATAATTTTATATTATTGTTTGAATCATAAATGGGAGTGTAAAACCAATATACTATGTAAACGAATGATTGTGAATATTGCTGTCTTTCGAATTGAAAAATAACATTTCTAAAATGGTGATTGTTCATGTTCTCTCTAAAGGTTGATGAGAACTGGCATCAGGATGCTGAGATTCCTGAAAATAATCACAAACAAGAATTACTGGCTATGGACAACTTGAGTTTTTCTTCCGAGTCAGCTCAGTCACGTGACTCATTAGAGTCCAGAGTCGCGTCCGACAGTGAGTCGTCCGAGAAATCCATTGAGGTGTCGTCCGAGATGCCACAGCCACAATTTTTAGCGGAGTCATCTGAAGAATCCCCTGAGGAGTCATCTGAAGAATCCTCTGAGGAGTCATCTGAAGAATCCTCTGAGGAGTCATCTGAAGAATCCTCTGAGGAGTCATCTGAAGAATCCTCTGAGGAGTCATACGAAGAATCCTCTGAGGAGACACCGAACAAATCTTCAGAGGGATCCACTGAGCCTTCCTCTGAGGAATCTTCCAAGGAATCTTCTGAGGAGTCATTTGTCTCCACGGAGGCTCACATCACTGAAAGAAGAGGAGACAACTGAACATGGAGCACGCAAAACAAAAAATATATACAATAATTAAAAATGGTATGATTCTGGACTCAAAATTGATTGGAATCATTGTGTTTTAGAACAAACATATTGTGTTAAAGCTGCCAACAAATCAGGATAATAATGTTATTTCTACTTATTATTTATTTATATCAACTGTTCTAATGAATAAGATGTATTGCCACTGTTTTCACATATACCATCAGATGTACATACTGTACATCTAAAGTACCAAAAATAAATGTTGTGTTCCATAAAAACAATATATAAAAAAAAAAAAAGATGTCGCCATGTTTGTTTTGTCACAAAAAAAAAAAAAAAAGGGTCACTTACACAATGCATGTGATGAAAAAAATGAAAGCACACACTGGTCTAAGACTAAGGCACACTTGCAACATCCTCACAAGAGCCAGTATAGTTAGACCATAATACATCAATTTTGCATTGGTAAAGATATTTATTTTTTGACATATGTGTACTTTACAGTGCTCACATTGATTACGACATCAAACAAGTACTTTGAATTCTGTACACTTGCCGGACACTTCATTCGGTAGTACTCTCCAACACAAGCTCAGATCAAACTGAAAAAAAAACCAACTGGATCAAAAATCCTCTCTATTGCAACAATGACAAACCATTAGAGAATTGTATACAATCCAAACTTCATTTCTTGCAGTTCTTCGCACTAGATTGTGCAGATGTGCCCTTAAATTGTGTCTGCTCAGTGTACTGCAGGATAGTAGTTTTCAAAGTGTCTAATGACATCTAGTGGGAGAAGGCATGAATTAAAGACACATCCAGACATCCAATTTTAATTGTGTGTAAGCAAATCTGTTATCATATAGGTATGACTCATAAAAAGAAAGTAAAACTTTGATTGTGGGGTTGAATATTATTTTCGTTTTGTTTGTGATATTGGAAGTTAAATGCCTTATTTAAAGGATCTCTGTTTTTTGTAGTAAATGTTGCAAAAAAGACATACAAGAAAATGTGTTTATTATTTATTTAGATGTTTTCAAATTATATTACTTTCAAGACAATATTGATTTAATTTATGATTTTATTTAAAAACAAGGCAATGCTGGAGAATTAAATGTTCAAATTGAGGAGACAAAATTAAATGACTTTCATTTTATCAGTTGTGTTACAGTCTACTTTTGGGGTATTCGTGGGATGCCAAAAATCTTCGAGGTACACTAAACCAAAAACTCATGGTTGAGATTGTTCGTTTTGAGCTGATGATGTCACTTTTCTTCTTTCATTTCCAATTGGTAATCATTTTTTATTGGAAGTCGTTCATGATCTCTTTATTCATCAATCTAATGATTCGATATGCTCTATGTCAGCAAAAAAATAATTAATCTTACCATTTGGATCAAAATAAGTCATACGCAGGGTGGATTTAATTAAAATAATTTTATTTATATTTTAGAAATGGTACAAAATAATACATTACAATCGACATGGGGTGCAGCCACATGTCATGTAAAGAATCGAAGACACCAGCAGATGTTATAATGTAGCAAGCAACAATTTTCAGCCCACATGAGGCAAATATATGGCAAAGTCATGATGCTTTTGAACTGATGACCCATATTTGCATGCAAGTTCATGTTACCTTGAATGCGCCCCTTGGATTTTGATTTATTTCCTGCTGCGCCAAGTCAAATATTTTCCTCCTGATTAATCTTTTTTTGTCATCATTTACAATTTTGGATCTTTTCATTCAAAATTCAACAGAACCTGTTTGAATCTGATAAATAATGTGCCAATTAGCTCAAAAATATTTTCAGAACTCAGACAATAATTGATAGTAAACAAACATTGGTTCTGTTGGTCCCTCCCGTAGAAAGTGTCTCCAAAGTGGACAGATGAACTAGAATAGGCCATGAACCCCTTATGAGGGACACCACCTGAGTTTCTGGACGACTTATTTGGCGGTGATGACCGCGGGCATGTCAGTGGTTTCGGGGCTCATCTCCTGCTCATCTGAGTCACTTTCCATGCTGTCACTCTCGTCAGAATCGCTGTCAGCAGCCCCGGGTGTGGATGTAGCCTCCTCGCTGCTCTGCTCGTGTTCAGACTCTTCTTCTTCCTCCACATCTGTGGAGCTTCCGCTATCGTTTGTGCCATCGTTCTCCTCCTCCTCTACTGGAAGAACTTCCTGGTTCTCAGGAGTGCTGCTGTCCTCCTCCAGTACGTCAGAGTGCCCCTGATAAATCTGAAACAAAGAGACGGAAGGCTTTATGACAGCTTTACAGTTACAAAATAAATACAAGACTTTGGTGCAAGGTATACTTTAGTAAACATTTATGGTATTGAAAGGAACACTGTACACAGAGGCTGCCAGAATTTGACAGACATCATTGGATTGACTGAACTAAAGATTTAGTGTCGCTTTGGGCTGCCAATGGTTCACTGAAAGGCAGTGGCTTTAATTTCAGGACTGTATTTCCTGTAGGCTATTTTCTGCTTTACATGCTGTGTGTAAAAATGGATAGGATATCTGTTTTTTTATATATTTTGATTAACCTATACTTAAGGCCTTTGGATTTTATGTTGCCATATATAAGTGAGCCATCAGAGTCAGCGTGTGTAAACTATATTTAATTGAGGGCATCTCTATGTTTACTTATAGACTTAACGCAAACATGCAGGCTTAGACGGAGTAGTAGTCCAATTCAGGACACCTCAAGACTGGCTACTGCCAGATGGACCAGGACTCATTTAAAGAGGGGAATAATCCAACTGGCAATGTCAACGCGCCACTTGAAAGTCTGTAATTTGGATTTTCTTAAATTATGCCCCTGAGTTTTTCAACCACTGTATTTTGTTTTCTTCCTTTGAAAGCTTGCACCCGGGGCATTACAGTTTTTGCAATATTGGCTTATTTTGGTTTTGCAGAGCACACGCAACATCGATGGTGGTCTTGGTCTTGGCAAAGTGTTATGTTGTATAAACTGGTGTTAAATCAAAGAATTTCCAGTCACTGAAATTACATATACTACATTTACATACTACATTTAGCTACCTCTGAATTAAAAAAAAAAAAAAACTAATATTAAGACACGCTTTGTGTCTCTGTGTGTTTCCAATGTGACACTGATATTCTGTTGACTGATCACAGTACAAAAAATGTTTGACTGGGAAAAAGCTTCACGTCTTACACCACAAAAACATAGTCGGAGCTTGCAGGATATTGAGGCCTTGTAAATATAACCACCACTTTACCGTTTTAACCAACCGAATGGGGAATAAAGTATCCCCCTTGCCACAAAGGGGGTTTTTTTGTTGCTCTTGGTTTTTTATGAAGATGTATAATTTATGCTTTGATTGTTTTTCCCCTTAAATCTGAAATGAGTCAGACCTGAATGTCCACAAAAACAATATGCAACAAAAAAAAAATACAACTGACCTCACTGTTGTACACCTCTGGTGACTTCTCCACCTCATTGCCAATGGGCATGTCATAGCCTGATTTTTTGCCTGTGTCAACATATTCATAGGACTTGTAAGATGAAGGAGCCTTGTGGTAGGTCTTCTCCTCCGCGTAGACATAGCTCTTGTACTCGCTGGGGTATCTTCCCATGCTGTCACCGCGGCCCGAATCTGTGTCTGTGACAATGGTGGGCAACAGGGGCTCTTCGGTCACAATTACAGGGGTTACTGTCTCGGGAGCAACAGTGGAAGACTCGCCCGACTCTGAGCTCTCTTCTTCGTCTTCCTCTTCACTTTCCTAGTGGGACAAATCACATATCAACATGAAAAGATTTAACAACAACAACCAATTCAAGTGCACTGTCCAATTAAAGATGCAAGTTCGAAACTGTTGGCTGTTCAACAGGGTACAGGGCACTCTGTGACCAAACACCAAAGTTTCAAGAAGTTTAGTGCCACCCAGGCTTTGATTTTCCCAGATAAGACAAAAGTGGCTAAAAGGAGAAATCATCCTTTTTGCTCAGCGGGACATAGATCTGATTGTCATCCCCATAGCGGTAAAAAGAAATACAGTGTTTTCATAGGATGGAGCTTAGGGGCAGCAAATTAGATGAAAACAGCAAGGGCCACAAAATAGAACCCTGTGGAACTCCATATGACAGGGAAAGACAGGATTTGTTTTAACTACTCACACTCTCCTCTGATTCCTCTTCATCATCATCATCATCATCATCATCGTCGTCATTGTCGTCATCATCACCGTCTTTACTTGGTTCATCTTGGTTGTCAACGGAGGGTGTGTCTGTTGTAGCATCATCTGTAGTTTCAAAGTTGATTAAAGCTGGACTCTCGACTGCTGCCTGTTGAAATCCAAAGATTCACAATTATACTTGACACTATGTACTGTATTGTATTCTTCATGTCTTACCTCCTTAGAACCATCTGTGCTCTCATCTGAACCCATAGCAACAGGTGCTAAAAAATTCTGGAACAACTGTAAAAACATTCGTACTGATGAGTTCCAATGTTTGATCTAAGTAAACATATATAAAATTGTCCGTTTTAGTTTGAATTGCAGAAATGTTGTACCCTGAATGGTGACACATGGAAGCGAGTCAATTGGGCCATCTTTTTCCTGAAGAGTGACGCTCCAGATCGTCTGACCTGTGGACAATATGAACAATCAACGTGGAGGTTGCACTGTCTCTCTGTCTGACTGTCCGACTTTACACCCACCACTTCTTCAGAACTCTCCGCCGAACTGTCAGAATATTTTTTTGCCTGAGAAGCAAACAATCACAATCAATACAAACCACACTATATTTGTAATGTTGAAATAATAACTGGAATAGGAAAATTGTGTGAGATTGTGAGAGGACAAAAAAATCTCAGCGTATTAGATATTTACTGGTATCATGCAAAGTGAGAAATAAAGAACTTTGCTTTAACTTGATTGGCTGGTTTGTACTAGTATTTCTTAATCCATGCAATCGCACCGTTACCAAGTAATTGTCATGTTTCATACAATTTAACTCAACTAAGAGGAAAATATGGGTTCCAATTCCTGACGTAGAAATGCATTTTAAAGAAAACAAAGAGGAAACTCACTGGTCGGCAGAGAACTGCAGCAAAGAGCAGAACAAATACAAATGCCACTTTCATCGTGTCTGTTTGGTGTCTAGAAGAACAAAAGAAAAATATAAAGCACTCATGTTGAATTGAAACAACACAATACAGTTTTAAAATAATAACTCCAGGGGTGTGATGAATTTTGGGCTTGACTGTTGACTCATCTCTGTTGTTTGGACTCTGGCTATGTAATTTCTAGCAATGTTCAAAATACACCATGTAAAGAGTTAAATTGCAAGTTCAAATTAAATTGCATCTGCCACAAGACCCGAAATTATGGGAACAACTGAACGGCCAAGCACTACACCCACCCAAGCAGACATCCAGAGCAAAAACTAACATCTCATTCCAAAACCATGCCTAGTAATCTGTTGCCGCTTAGCCCAAACTCATGTTTTTTTTTTTGGCTTTCCAACAAGTCGAAGGGATTTTCTACCACTCCGTCTCAGAAGCAAGACACTGCTGTTGATCAATTCTCTTTACTCCCCCTAAAGATGTTGGATGGGGAACTGTGAGGGGAAAATCAGGTGTACTGCCCCGCATCCCCCAGCATCTTGCATAAATGAAAATGAACATTTGGGGAATTATTTGGGAATTTGTAACTGTAAAATGCTCAAATAAAATTGACCCAACCAATCACAACTATTTGCTGGGGTACAATTATCTAGTAACATGTAATTCACTTTGACTAATCCTACGACTACATTCCACATGTTTTACATTACATGTTCTTGCAGCTATTAAAAGCAAAACATTGCAAATAATTATTAGCTCCATCAAACCACAGTCCCTTCCAAACACTCCATTTTGTCATTTATATATAATGATCATATACTAACCTTGTTTGGAGTAGCAGGAAGAGTGGAGACTGGTGAGGTTTGATCGTAGTATGTTCCCTGGATGCTGTGCGCTGCCCTGTGATGCTATTGCAGTCTCCCCGCTGCCCTTTTTATCTGCATGCTTCTGTCAGCAGCCAATCAGGGCCGAGACTCTGATGTCATGAGGTTAACCGCTCCATGGTCCACCTCTTGTCTGTCTCCCCCACTCTTCCTTTGGTTTGTGGTGTGGGGGCTAACACACATACACACACAAAGAATTAAATTAATCCAAGAAAATGCCCTATCATGATGTAAATTTAAAAACAAGAGCTGTGACAATGACTCAACTTCCTGACAGACAGAAAAATGTCTGACTGAGGTCTACTCGGATAATTGACAATTTGTCTGCAGGAGGAGACTGAATCATCTTAAATTGTCAACTGAACCAGATAGTGATGGCTTTGCCTCTTTTCTGTGGGAATATCCCGTGTGTATAACTATGTTAGATGTGGCTCAAAAGAACAACAAATGGGTAGAATTGTCAGTTTTCTAAAGGGCATTTTGCCTGGTTGGTACAAATAAATATGATATGTTACATCATTATTATTATGTTCTTCCTGCACGAGTGTCATTGTCCACAGAAGAAGAAAATCAATGTAATGCAACATGGGAAAGCTGTACAAAATTATACAATTAGCAGGACAATGCACTTTTTGCACAATAGAAATTGTAAACTGCACCAGTAAACTAATTTACATGCATGAAAGACCACACAAAATGCACTGGAATAAGATGAGTCATATTTAACTAACTGCAAACGTGCTTTGCACTAGTATACTATTTTGAATAGTGGACTCTGCATATTTTGGGGGGTTTGTATTGAATTACTTTTACATCTGCATGCTTATAAAGACCTAAATACGCCATACGTATCAATAAAGCTGAGAAGGGAGGTACCCGTTCATTATCCTTACATTATCATCAAATTTCATCATCATCATCTAAACGTTCCACCAGTCTATTTTCTGACAGGTCCCCAGTCGCAGGGAATGAATTATGACCTGATCAGATATATAACTAAATGTTGTATTTTCCAATATATTGTTCTGCTGTGGCAATATGGAAATGCAGAGATTAGATAAAGTAACACAGGCGTACCCAAAATGAGGACATTAAAATAAAAAAATAACGTCCACTGTCATCATTACTGTTTCACACAATATTCCATGATGATTGGGTGGGTGATGTTATTTCTGTGTCTGGTTTGGATATATTTTCTCACTTCTCTTTTCCATTTAGGCATGTTGTTCTGGTAGTCAGTTTATTTTAAACACAAGGAAATTTCATGAACTGGAAGACTACGGTTTTATTTCTAGGTGGATCAAATATACTTATGTTTGTAATTGTGATCGGTTTGATTTGCTTTGTCATCATCAGTATGATAAGATGCAACTGGATAAAAACTATTATTGGGCACCTGCTTACAAAAATAGGGGCCCTTAATCTCTTAGCCAATGCTATGTTTTAAGTTTGTGGGACTATTTTAGAAAAGAGAGGGTATAATGGTGAAAGTGTATAAATATAAATGAATATAACAAATCACAGTTTGATTCATACATAGTTTTCGAACTCCTGGTTTACATTCGGCACTGAAAGGGAGCAAAATGCTAAACTATTTGTTTTGTTTATACAGGTATACATTTAACTCCATTTAAAATGAAACATCAACAGCGTAAGTCTTCATTTTATGAAAGCACAACTTAAATAGTGTGTCTTCTTTTTGGAGAAAATTAAAAATGTAGACAAAGAGCAAAAAAACAAAAACATTATAACAATACAAATGGCACTTGTTATTGCTTGAGCTCCATTATCTCGAGTCTGGACGAGACTGAAGAGATACACAGTGTGAATTGTTCATTCAACAACTGTTTCGTGATCAATCGGAGAGCTGTCTGGTTTTCTCACTGTTGCCATTTCTAGGATGGAACAAAAGAATATGCATGTGTTATGATCACATGATCATGTGAACTTCTTCAGTGTTTTCCTCTAATGGTGTCATATCGCACCACTAGCCTTTTCACACGCACTGAAAGAAGCAAAGTGGATATTTTTGTTGTTATGCTGGTTGATTGTAAAAAATATATACCGTAAATTTCCGGCTATAAACCGCACCGGAGTATAAGCCGCACCAGCTAAAATTTGTGATTTTCTTCGTTTTATACTTATATAAGCCGCACCGGACTATAAACCGCATGTGCGCACGAGTTATTTACAAAGAAAGACAGTACGCAGAAAGCCTTTTTAAAGTTTTAATCACATTAACATTTCGTTGTAAACACGGAAGTAACAGCACTAGCTGGGCTAAAGTTTTAATAATATTAACATTTCGTTGTAAACACGGAAGTAACAGCACTAACTAAGCGGGTGAAAAAAAACATACCAGTCAACAAAGTCACTGAGAGCCGTCTTTGTCTTCCTCCTGTCCACCGAAACCAGCAAAATCTTCCTTCTCAGTGTCCGATTGGAATATGCATGTAAAGTCGTCGCATGATCGCGTAAGGTTTTTAATGTTTAATTCCCATTTGTAAGAGAATATACACAAAGATGATTGTCAGGAAAGAGACGAATATTTAGGGACGCATAACTTTTATTAACATAACAGCACAACAGCGGTCCACAGCCTTTTTATGAGTGTATAAGTGTATTAGTCATGAGAAAAAGCACGGAAAAAAACCTATATAAGCCGCACCGGACTATAAACCGTAGGGTTCAAAATTTGAGAAAAAAGTAGCAGCTTATAGTACGGAATTTACGGTATATAGTTTGTAGCATTGGCTTGAAATATATATATTTTGTGATACTGATCCTGATACAACTCGTATACATAACTCGCTAAGAGTCACTGTGAAAAGGCCGCCACAAATACAAATAATTTCAATGAATTATTGACACATTTAAAAAAAAAAACATCTGAGCCCGGAGGAAGATGGTTGCTGGTTGTGTGATGGTTATTGTTACATTTGTATTTTTTGGTAGTTTTTTTGTGTAATCCCGCCTATCTTAATTCACACACACCAAAAAGTCTTGCAAAATGTCTTCACTTACATCAGAGACCAGATCTCAAATTCTTCTGCACTCGATGACTGTGGAATTATACTTCATATATAGCTATCAAATTTCTCCACTCAGACTTGTGTCCTTCAAAAAAGTCTTGCATTCATCTTCAAGGTTGTCATTACTCTTAGGGACTTCCTCTTTACATAACAGGCACAGCCAGATGATCCAATACTGAAATCTAGCCAGTGACTAAAAGATTCTCGTAATTCTTTTCCAATTTCCCAATGATTTATTGCTAATCTATAACAATTCTCAACACTGTGAGAGTGAAGGTTACCAGAATAGTTTACGTCCATCAGGGTGGAATGCCACGTAAAGGATTGAGCAATATGCATGTCAGTCTGGTAGACAGAGAATTGCGATTTTATTTTAAGAACACAAATGTAGCTTTGGATGACTTCTCCCTTTCTGTTCATATTGGACAGTTTCCAGGATGACTGGCTGCGTTTGATTGGCTACATAGTTTGCCTCACCAGGGCGTGTTCTTCATAGTTGCGGCTGTACGTTCATGTTGCCGGGAGGATGATAGGGTGGAAAATGTAGATATGTTTTTCTCCAGTTTATGACTTCAAGGGAACAACGTATTGCAAACCCATTTTAGTAAAGTTGTTGTAATGACTAAGGCTCATGCAACAAAATGCACCACACCAATATTTTAAATGGGTCTTGGTGGTGGAATATAAACACCTTGTCAATACAAATGTTATTTGATTATGGATTTGATTTCAGAATTAAAATGACCTGTTGGTATGTCACATTATACTCTACATGATATAATGAAATATTTTTTTGCACATAATTGAATTCCCGCTAGTGCCATGTTTTGTCAAAACTATTTTTGTTTGAGGGTGTGGCTGCAGAGGGCCTGCATGAGTTATTTGTGTCTGTAAAGATGGACGCTGTGGTTGTGTTGTGGTTAGACTCAAACCAGACTTTTACGCGCTTGAGAAATTTTAGGGCGAAGAAGGAGCAATGAGGACTGAAAAGAGAAGAACATCTAATTAATTTCCTCTCACTACAATGAAATGATCTCCAACGAGTGTTTTTTTTTGTTTTGTTTTTTTACAGCATTGATTTATATGCACATCTTTACCTTAATTATTTGTATATGAATTCTTTAGAGCTCAATTGTTTCACAGGGAACAGTATAACAAGAGCATAATCTCACATGAGTTCATTGTGGTGCGCATGCGACACAGTGTCATTGTGGCACACATCATTTTGGTCCCTCTCATTGTCCACCAAGCCAGTATTATAAACTATGAAAGTCAGAGTGAGGAAAAGCCCGTCATTGTGGTTCCATCAACCGGGTTATTGTTTCCAAAACGATATCTGGAAAGCAAAACCAGAGACTATGTCGTGGCTTCACATGAGTTCCGGTATATTTTGAGGTTATAGCAGATGTCAGATGGATGAAGATCTAAGGATATATGTAATAGCTTCATGACAAGAACAGACTGTTTGTCAGAAAGCTCAGACGTCTATAAAGAATGTATGCCTAAAATTGTTGTTCTCATTTCATACTTTGACCGACTTGGTTTCTTGGTACTGTAAAGACGAAACATACAGTCAAGACATCCTCTACTACGATCAATGGAGTGGGAATAATTATTCAAAGTATGTGATGCGCCATTAATAGTTAATAGTTATAGCTAACCAGATAGCTAACCATAAATAGGTAAATAGCTTGTGAGAACGGACATAAATAGTATGAATGAACTAACTTACTGATGGAAGACATGAAGCCACCTGCCCATTACTAAGCTTACCCAACTTGAATACATTGATTTCTCGGTGCCGTTTTGATGATGTTTTCTGTCTGTATTGCAAAAATGCCTTTGAGCATGACAAACATTTGTCATCAATTGTGGAGAAGTGCTGCATGCACTTTTTTATTGGTAAGAATGCATTGTCAAATCTTCTCTTAAGGTATATCTCTGAGTGCAACTCAAACATTCATCTGCATAAAAGCAAAATACAGGGAACCTAGCATAAAACACAAATAGTGCAACTCAAACATTCATCTGCATCATTAGAACTATCAACAATGAGATGAAAGCAAAATTCAAGGAACCTAGCATAAAACACAAACTAATAGTGTTTTTTCATAGATAAAAACAAATGTTTTAAGTTTGCTTATTCTCACAAGTGAAAAGCCTTATCCTCACGATACTGCATGTTTTGTAGAGCTGTTCTGGGAAATAACTGTGAAACCACCATTACACTAGGGACTTACCCCAAACTGGTCAGCGTACTGCCCCATGGTTTAAGATGTTTATACTTACAGTATGAACTGATCATAAAGGCGCAGAAAAAAACAAGAAGTCTAGTCATTGACCACAATCCAACCAAGTGGAATCAGTCAAATCAGCAAGAGATCACACATCTTAAGAGCTAAAACAATAATTGATTTGTAATTTCATTTCTAGTTTCACTGTTGTCTTTTAAAATGTTTGATTGTAAGTGTTTTTTGACAGTCTTCGGTCAAAGTACACAAAAGGTGAGGAACTACAGCACACTTAATATTCACTTCACAAAGGTTGCTTGTAATCTGTTTGTTGGGGTCTGTTCCAGGTAAATGCTGACGGTTTACAGCGGAAACACGATGTTGCCAACTTTGTGGCTTAGTGACCCCTGAAACAACTATTTTTACAAAAAGCGGCCAGCAATAGTAATGTTGTTTTGTGGGGTTATTGGAGCCTTCTGCAGATTGAGACTTCCTCTAAAGCAGGGTTGTCAAACTCATTTTTTTCGCGGGCCGCATTGTAGTCATAGCTTCTTTCGGAGGGCCATTATGACTGTCAACCCAAATAAATGTATGAGCACCTCATATTATATACAGTAAAAGCTACAAAACAAACTGACAAATAACTCGTTTTCAAATCAGACGAGTAAAAACTGGTCAAATATTTTGAAAAAAAAAAAAAGACATTAAAAGTGAAGACAATTTGCAATTCTAGTAATCACACACAAATTTGATGCACAATTTTTCTTTGTGGGCCACATAAAATGATGTGGCGGGCCCCCGGGTCTTGAGTTTGACACCTGTGCTCTAAAACAAAGGGTTCACCTCTCTGTAAAAAGACTGCAGATGAATTGTGCTTGTGCAAAGCTACTACTAAATATTATACGCATCCATAAAAAGCCGATTGCATTAATTCATCACCAACTTTCAATTAGTTTAGTCAGTCGGTATGTGTCTATTTTTATACACAAATCCAGTTGTTGTTATTGTTGTCCTGATTGTTTTAATTTTATTGCAGTCCTAAATTAAAGAATGTTTGTTTCACAGTGATTTTATGTTACCCACCTATGATTGTCACTGTGGGTGTTTCTGTAAAATGATGTCCAGACAAGGAAGTGTTATGCAAGCATATCCTGTATACTCCTCTAAACATGGTCTGCTGTTACATATGTGAGCATGTGATTACATGTTTATGCACGTGTGTTCTAACTCCAATTTGAAACATTTTAAGAAAAGTAGCTACTTCAGAACCAACACTCATGTGGCACTCATTGACTCGGCCAAGTGTAATTACAGATCACTGCACAGTCCAGGCTGACACTCCCTGAGAAGAGGCCCGGCAGTAGGGCCAAGGAAACGACCATATATGGCCACTTCCTTTGTTTGATGAAGACCTAAAGCCTACCTCTGTGACCTGCAACAACCTTTTTAAATATGCTGGAAGAAAAATTAAAACACAATTGGAAATAGAACAAAGCATGACTAGGATGCAGGTTACTTTAAGATGGAGGTCTCCAACCTTTTCCTCTAAGCGCTAATTTAACAGCATGGGGTGGCCTGGCACTTCTCAAAATTTGTAGGATGACTTTTATTTAGACAGCTGATCTACTCCTAAAACAGCTGATTTTGTTCCTTTTCGCACACTCAGCTTTTCCATAGGTACTATAGTGCTACATTTGCTTGACTTTTGTGCAGGCTGCATGGGTTTGTCTCCCACTCACCGACTCACTGAATTGTTGTCTCTCTAAATATGTGCACTGCCACTCTCAAAAGTGTACCGTATTTCCCGGACTATAAGGCGCACCGGACTAGAAGGCGCACCGGACTAGAAGGCGCACCTTCAATGAATGGCCCATTTTAAAACTTTGTCCTTATATAAGGCGCACCGGACTATAAGGTGCACCATTAATGCATCATGTCAGATTTTTATTCCAAATCAAATCATTCTCCATTTTATCTTTTTTATTTCAACTTCAGATGCAACAAATTACTTTATAATCACAAAATAATGACCCATAGTTTTTTTGATTCACGATTCATAGTCTTCAGCGGGCCACTTATGATTGATTTCGTGACACAATGCTTCGGGCCAGTTTAAATTTAGGAATTTGGTCCATATATAAGGCGCACTGTTGGCTTTTGAGAGAATTTTAGATTTTTAGGTGCGCCTTATAGTCCGGAAAATACGGTAGTCTGCCTTTTGTCTGATGTTGACTGCTATAGGCTCCAGATAAGCACTGTAAGAAAATCCACGGATGCTCTGCTGCGAGTATGCAGGGGTCCACAAGTAGTAGAGGAAACGTTCATAATGATTTATTCAATTGGGCCATGTACTAGAGCAGTGGTTCCCAAACTTTTGCAGGCTGGCGCCCCCTTTGGCTCCCCAGTGAATTCCTAGCGCCCCCCCCCCCCCCCCAAGGCACATATGGAAACAAACACCTCTTTCTTGATATTTGGTTTGCTGCAATTTGAAAAGAGAAAGGTTAAACACAAATGTGTATTTCACAAATAAAACCCAATTTAGTATTTAGTAAACCAATTTATTTTTTAGCAGTTTTAACTGTTTCAGCAACATAGAATCGTAAATAAACATTCCACCAGTAACCTTCATTGTCTCACACGTAATATTAATGGGATGGATGTGCTTGGTGCAGGGACATAAGCTTCTCAACATCAGGCTGGAACTCACTAAGAAGAAGTCGAAGATCCCCGCCGTCAGTAATTTTCAGTCGGTTTCTTTGCTTGGAAAGAAGCAAGGTGACTGCACTGAAGCCCTGTTCTACTAAATATGATGTTGGGAAGGCAATGAAGTACATCTTGACCTTGTTCCACAGCACTTGATAGCAGTCAGAGATTTTTTTTTGTAACCAAAAACTGGCTGGGCCAGAGCGGCGTGTTGTGTACAAATCGACTGCCGCCCCCCTACCGCCCCCCTACCGCCCCTTTCTTCCTCACCGCCCCCCCAGATCTTTCCACCGCCCCCAGGGGGGCGGTACCGCCCACTTTGGGAACCACTGTACTAGAGGATATCTCCACCCTTAAAACTGATGTGTTGAAAATTCAACCAGTTGTTTTACACACAGCAAATCTTTTTCTGGTACAAATACCCCCAAAAATGTTTTTTTGCAAAACGACACGGATTTGGGTCAAATTGTTCCAACTTCCTGGGTCGGTTCAAATTTTAACCCAGCAGTTTTAAGGGTATAAGACTGTGAGCTGGAGAAAATAGTTGGACAAATGAAAAAGATCAGATTGTTTGTTGAATTTACTCTATTTTGTTTTGGCAAGGGGTTTCACGATAAGAGATCATTTGGATCCAGATAGATTTTTTAAACTATGATTCCACTTAAATAATGTCTTTGGATCCAGATACTTTTATTTCATGAAACCATTTCATGAAATAAAATTGAATAAATACAACACATTTTTTCACTGTACTTTTTCTCTTGTTTTGATTGCTTCACATGCTTTTTGTTTTTTAAATTATTTTGCTAGAACTTCATGCTTTGTGCGCTTTGGTTATGTGAGTGAGCATTTCGAATTGTCTGTTATCTGAGGTTTGGCTCATATTTCAGGGATGTTCCCTTTATATGTACTAAAACATTTTCTTAAAGACGTCACTAACCATCATGTTTTTGTTTCTTCTTCCATTACACCACTTGGGAAACCTAATTGCATTAGCTGGCATGTACGTATGTGTGTCTGGCATCATTTTGTGGTCGTAGGTGTGAATCTTTTTGGTAGAGAAAGAAAAATAGGGTGCGCTGGAAATATGTGAATCATTGTTTTCTCCCGTCATCCGCAATATATTATAATATTATAATGTATTACATTATTGCTTTTATTGTAATAAGAATGTATTCTAAATTTACTACTAATGGAGATATGTTTATATGTACAGTATGTACTGTACAGCACTTGTTTTTATTATTTAAATTCATCAGAAGTCTCTGTTCAGCATCCTTAGTGGATGCTTTCATGCAGACTCTTTCAATTTCACCGTTTAACCAATTGGAAGCTTTTGTAGCAAAACTTTGACATAAGAGCACACATACAAAATTTAAAAAAAAGAAGTTACAGTATTGTTTTTTTAGGGCAGTTTGATGGAGTAGTACCTCTGCCGCTCGCCTTCCTCTATCTAAAGTAGGCTTCAACTCAAAATAACTGATAACAGGCCAAAATGGTGAGTTTGCCTATTTTAGCAGTTTTTGGATGACAATAATAATTATACAGCATTTTAGCATATAAACATGCTTCTAAATAGTAGTAATTATCACACACACATAAAATGTTCAAGGCTTGGTGTGGCCCACATTCAGTTTTTAGTACCTGTGTCAGTGTAATGTCTGCATTTATTCCCATTCTCTTCATATCCTTACATATGATGTATACAATAGCTATTTTTCCTTACAAGTTTCATAACACTGTGATGTTACATAACTGCGTGCATGTGTGTTATTTCTTTAAGACATGAAAAAAGAAAAAAAAGCACAAAAAAACTTTCCACTCCAGGTGCCAAAGATTCGACTGCGGTGAGATGACAGAGGGAGCTAAATATGCACTCTAAATGTCTGGACCTGGGAATAGTCTGCAGAAATACGGCCACAAACTATGCTGTATGTCTGCCTCCTCCATATACGTGTATGTGTGTGTGCGTGCATGTGCGTGTTTAGGACGAGCTGTGGATTGAATAAAATATTTTTCATTTACTTTTATTTTACCCCATGCAAGTAATAATGAGAATTTTTAGCTCCAAATATTTGTCACCGTAATATTTATATCTATCTGAGCCATTAATACTCGGTCATGAGTCATGACCAAGGTCAGATTTGTTGGCAATTATCAAGATACTGGCCTGAATAGAATCTTGTGTGGAAACATTGCAATATTTATTTGTTACCACTACTTGTCGCTATTGTCCATTTTAAAATGCAGTATTTCCCTTAAAATGTTATACTGAGTGGTATCTGAAATGTTACGTTAGAGGGCAGCATCGTTCCTCAAATGTAAGTTAGGAGATCATCATGATAATAGTTAGGTATAATAAATAGTATGGCATATTTGTTTGTACATACTATCCAAAAATAATATATAATAAAAATAATAATATATAAAGCAACCATTATTACTGTAGTAATTTGGTGGGGGTGATATTTTATTAAATTTTTCATTGTATACATAATAAAAAAGCAGTCCCTTTTCTATCTCCACTTTTCAGGGGCAATTTGGTGCCTAACTTTGGCCAAGAGACAATTTAGACTTCAATGAAACTCGCATGCTTCATTTTGGAATGTGGGAGGAAGCCGACACACCAGCAGAAAACATTCACATGCACTGGAAGGACAAGCAAACTCCGTTTTTTAAGGCTGCAGTCTGTATTTGATTCTTGTGGTGAGTGTATTGAGACAACTCAGTCACCATCGGTCAGCAATATCTTGATAAAAGGGCATTATTATGCACCGGAAGCCCAAAGTTCTCTGGTCTAGTGTTAAAATGGTGATTATGCATGTTAAATGTACAAAAAAGGAGAGATAGAAAGAGAGACAGAGAGAGAGACAAATATTAAATTACAAATAAAGAAAGAAAGAAAGAAAATTTTGAAAGAAATATTTCTTCTCCTATTTCATTGTGTTACAGAAAAAAAGTGAGACAATACTGTCACAATGAGGAACTTGTGAAAACCACATTTATGGAGAAGAAGTTACTGATTATAATTTATATTACTGGGTGTAAAAAGAGACAAAATCCTTATCTTGATTGAAAATGATTAGAATAAGTCTTCATAACCAGAAAAAAAAATAGCATAGACCTAATGGAAGTCATCAAGCATGAGTCAGAGAGTCTGCTCATTGTCGCTGTTGTGGTTTGACATGTTTCCTGTGCTAAAAATGGTGCAGCATGTATTGTTGCCTCTGAGACTCTGAGAAGCGTGGGTTGAAACCCAACATATCCGTCACTACATTGGTTTTTCCCCAACCAAACCAACATAAAATGTTCAACCGTGTTCTCGAAGAATGATTTTGTGCTAAAACGTTAATTGGTGGGCAAACTTTTACATGAAGACTTTCCAAATCCGAAATGTGATCATTCAAAGGCCATTGAGCAAATTAGTTTGCGTGACAATACAGTCACTTCCTATTACTTACTATTTCCCTACCCGATTTTCTAGGACTCTGAGATACTGTGAAAGCAGTTATATAATTTAAACTTCAGCATGCCTGAAAATGTTATTTTTGTACACGTTAAGAAAGAACATTGATTCTTTCCACAAGTCTTCTGTTGCAACACAAACCTCTGGGCTGTGGTCACAATTATTGTCGTTGACATTTATTCTTTGAACACAGGAAGTAGTCAGGTCTGAGGTTATTTTTGTTTTCTTATTCTGTGTTAAAGAAAGACCACATAATTTGAAAAATAACCCTCTGAGTGCAATGTTTAACTGATTATGCCTTGAAAGAAGTAAAAAAAAAACAGGGTGTCACGAATTTCATTTTTAATTTATGTATGAATGAGACGTAGTAACATTATGTGAGTTGATGAGTAATTTTAATTTGATTACTTGACTTGGTAAAGTAACGTGTTAGATTGTTTGCAGAAAACAAGAAACAGCATCGGGAGCAGCATCACTGCTTATGACACACAATGTGATTGAGGATTTACTGTACTAGACAATTAGAAGGTAACTTTGCAAGTCTTCAGTAGAGGATACGCTTAATTGCGTTGGAGATCGGTATATAACTTATATTGCAGCCAAATAAGTACTAAATAAATATGATAAGTTGTTCCAGACGATTAAACATACTCTAAAGGAGGGGTGTCAAACTCATTTTTTTTGCGGGCCGCATTGTAGTCATAACTTCTTTCGGAAGGCCATTATGACTGTCAACCCAAATAAATGGATGAGCACCTCATATTATATACAGAAAAAGCTACAAAACAAACTGACAAATAACTCGTTTTCAAATCAGATGAGTAAAACTGGTCAAATATTTAAAAAAAATATATATTATTAGTAGTGAAGACAATTTTCAATTCTAGTAATGACACACGAATTTGATGCACAATTTGTCTTCGCGGGCCACACAAATTGATGTGGCGGGCCGTATCTGGCCCCCGGGCCTTGAGTTTGATACCTGTGCTCTAAAGGCACATAACTTGGGGCCACATTTGTACTTCAATAGTAGGATGTTTATGAGAAGGGAGATTTAATTGGAATTTTATTTTATTTTATAAGCCTGAAATAATATTCCTGTTGAATGAAATATTGATAATAGAAATGAAATGTGCCTGTAAAAATAAACCCGAGCAGTTTCAATTTCATTGTTCTACCAATATTACATAGCTTTCCACATCACTTACCTCTTTCAGTCGCACACTCACCCACACACCTTTACCACTTTCTCTGCTGAGAAAGGCAATTCCAAGTCTATTGATGGGCGACAGTAATGCTGCCATTTTGGCATTTGGCTTTGCATAACTGTAACGCTCGCACAATTTCTGCTTCACAACTTGCTTTCTGCTTTGTCAGTAATTCTACTTAAGAGCAGTAGTCACATTTTTTTTGGTTTTGTCTTGAAAAACCATCACGAGAAGTGGCACAATCCTCAAGACAGGATCCTGGGCTGGAAATAGATGATCTATGGAAAGTGTTGAAAGTACTTTGCGGTGTGACTTTAATCGAGATTCTACAAAGGAAAAATAGCATATGAGTGAAATAATATTTGCAGCTCCAGTTCCAATAAGAGTTTGGGGCAAAAAAAGCGTTGAATAAACACTTCCATCAACAATTGATAAAAAGTAGTTTTACCATTTTACCATTTTTTAAGTACTTTTAATTATTTTTTTTTTTTTTTATTGCTAAGAAAGCAAAAAAAAAAAAAAAAATACAGCAAAGTAGAATTTTTACCAAGTGTTTAACGTACTTTGCGGTGTGACTTTAATCAAGATTCTACAAAGGAAAAATTGTTTTTTTTATAAATTTTATAAGTCCTTTTAATTACTTTTTTTTTTATTGCTAAAAAGCTAGAAAAAAAATGAAAATACAGCAAAGTAGAATTTTTACCAAGTGTTGGAAAAAAACTACTGTTGAAACCTGATGTCTGGGATTATTCAAGTTTCTAGTGTAGGTGTTTATGAAATACTGACCAGATGTTTGAGGGAGTTATCTATAAAGAGGAAGTAAACACAGAATCGGAGTGCTGTCAAACCAGCACATTTGTAGTAGGAATTTGGGCATGCACTGGAACTGTGTTTCTTTTGTAATTGTTTAAGCGTCTGAATGAAAACCGTAGCTATTTTTGCTTTGGTGGAATGGAGGCTGCCCTGACACTGTGCACAGTAGCTCTGAAAATCCGTGTCAGGAAGTGATCTGGGCTGGAACTCAGCGGCACCGAGACCTGCAATAACACACTCAGAGGAGCTGCTCAACTTAACACTGCACTAGATGGGTGAGTTTGCTTCAAAATTGAAAGCTCACTTATCATGCTCTAACTTTTACTTTCTCACTTTTATACTTTCAGTTTGTATTTACTTCAGTGCTTCTTGTTTATGATGAAATGTTTAACATCCCTGAGAGTTAATACACCTTCTAATTCTTTGCTTGTTAAAAAAAATGTTGGGGTAAACTTTTTGCAGGTTAATTAATATGATCACTATTTACTAATGCTGCATATTCAGACATTGTTAGAAAATGGTAGTACAATATGTTCTATTTGGTAAGCGCCACTTCAAATTCGACTTTTTGTTGTTGTCACTAGTCACCCATTGTGCACATCGCAGGACAGTCAGCAGTGATAAACCAATCAGATAACGACAACAATTGTGACACCATGCTCAGCATTTGCAAAGGCAAAGTAAGGTGAATCGGGATTCTGAATTGTTAAAAACAAAAACTTAAAATTAAAAAAACAGTCATTGCTATTTGTGAGCATGTGCACTCACTATTCTGAAGGGCCAGAGTATATTATATTAGGTACACATAAAAGATAAAATCAGATTTTGCAACAACAACAATCTACCATGCTCACGACTCGAAGGTGAGAAAATAAGAAACACAATGAAAATAAAATAAGTGACTGTTACTTGAAAACAAATAAACACAATGTCATATAAAACAGTTCAATGTTTTCAACTGCCCGACGCTCAGCTTGTTCCCTTCAAAAGCACAGAAGTCCATACCTGAGCAAAATCTTCTTTTCGTTTTTGTTATGCTGCTTGTTGATTGTTAATTTCACTTTTTCTCATGAACAATCTTTTCTGTGTACTTTCCCTTCAACTGATATAGTGTCATAGCCAAAAGGGTTAATTGGCACTTGCTTAAAATATTCTTCTCAAGTCCTTGTCACAACCTCACTGTACCAGGTCGACAACTTCACTAAGCAATCTTGGTGACACTATTACCTGATGCTAATTTAAGAATTTAACAAAATAACGCAGCCTTTTATCTTTAACATTATAGTCATTCACCCGTTGGCAGTAAGGCTAAAAAAAAAATCAAAAATCAAACAATAACCCAATTTCCCAGCCCTTACGCTACCATGTATATCCAAACTGAGCCACAAAAATAAACACGTAATGGAAATCTAGCCAAAGAGGTGTTTTCACAGAAACAGATGAAGGACCACACTGGCCACATCAGGTGTCTTCACATGAGCGATCGTCTGACATGGGCCACCCAGACACATAATGAAATAGTAGTATAGTGAATCTGTCTTCACAAATTTCCCATAGTATCATTAAAACCTGCTCGAGTTGATTGTTAGGGAATTTTGCAGTATATAAGGTAAGCGGTTTTCGTGATGATGTCAGCGCCATGAGGAGAATGTGGGATAATGGTGTAGACAGGTTTATAACAATTCCTGGAACGTGGCGTGCATTCTCGTCAGAGGCATCACCTGTTTAATACATGCGGTTAAATAGAGGAAACATCACTGACAGTGCCAGGATATCAAGACTCCACTTTGGAAATTACAATTCCAAATGATGATGTAACAATGATGTCTGTTGGTACTGTTGTGTTGCTTGCTGCCAGACAAAGACCGAGCTTGTGGTTTGAGATTATTGTATTTACTCACTGACTGTAACAGGAAGTAGTTTGTCACACTAACTGTAATTCAACAGTTTTATGGGTGTTTTGTTAATTAAATTAGACAAATTAGACCTTAATTTTCTCCTATACAGCAGTCACGTGTTGTGATAATTAGCGCAATACATTAGCTTTGGTTAATTGATAAATGAAGTTATATTTTTCATAAAATAGGTCATTGGTGGGCTGATGGTTTACTCACCTGACTTCCGTGCAGGAAGTGTGAGTTCAGTTCCCACTCAGTGGGAAAGTCTCATTGAGAGGTTTGCTGTTGAAGATGTGATTTTTTTTTTTTTTTGCAATGAAATACAAAACCTAATAACCATTATACAAGTGGTTAGGGTTAAAGTCACTTGTGGAACACCTTTACATGTAATGTGGCTTCACAATATGCTTCTCTGGTGAGTTACCTGGGAGAGACAATATGGTCGACAGCAGTTTATCTGGTAGCAAAGGATGGAAAGTCCCCCCATCTTTCTCAGGTCTTTGTGTCCACATGAAGAGCATGTTTGTGTAGAGGTGTGGGTGTTTCCTACCAACCAATCGCATTGTGACTAACCCAAGGCAGGAAGGAAGTACACTTCAGGCATCTGACCAATCACCCACCTGCAGGAAGTTAGAAGACTTCAAACCTGCTTTGCAGAATTAAAGGAAGACACAACTCAGTGACCTTTTCTTTTTTACTTTGACCTTCCATACATCTCTCTAAGGCTACATTGGATCATTTCGCAACAATTGGCAACCCGCTCTGATCATTCAGTCTCCTCTTACAGTACGGATCTCACCTACACAACTGTCGCTCAATTGAACTAGAAATTCAGTCTGCATCAAGATACGTGAGGCAAAAAAAATGCTCGACTGGGATTTACTACCATCGACATGTATGTTCCATCTGTGAGAAAATCCACTGTGTGGAGCTCCAAAGCGAGGGTCAGGATGTGTTTTCAGGAACAGAGTGATGTCATGTAAGTAGGAACCTTCCTTTTTTGCAGTCTTGTGTAGAATTGGATTTTTAATGAAATACATTTAATAATAATAATAATTATTAATATCATTAAATAAATTCTTAAAATATTTTATTTCTATTATATTTAATTGACTTTCTTTCAGACTTTCTTTGTTTTTTTTTTAGGAAACTCCGAACTAGGTTATATATCCAGCAGCATTGTGTTTATGGTGTTAAGCACACTTCTATCTTGTTGAGGGTTAGTGCAACACTGAGAATTAAATACCCACCTACACCATTTGGAATTTCTTCGAGCTGTTTGGCGGAAACGAGGCCATACAAACTTCCGTCATGCGAGACATCATGCACAAAATACTTCACTATACCATGCAAAGGCCCAATTCACCATCAAATGAACCAACATTGTAAATTTGTGTGGAATCAAATGCTATTGTCACGCATGAGTCAGAAATGGGATTTATTTTTATGGCATCTGTTTTCATTCATGTAAGTTATGCACTTTCAGTGACCAAAGAAGCTATTACAGTCAGGGTTTTTGAAACTGTTATCAGTGTGAGATAATACTGCATTCCAAGTAAGTTGTTGCTAGGCTAATGGTTTGTGTTAGAAAATGGGACATTTCCAGGAAGTGTTTTAGTTTTCATTCTCTGTCAGGGGGGAGGATGGGCGTGGGATCGGATTCGTCTTCATGCCTTTTGCTCTTTCGCTTTACCTTACCATTTGATTCAATACTTACCGTGTAGCATTAGCCATATAGTTGAAAATAATCTATTTATCTTGGCAGATTGACATGAGTGGCTATAGTTTTATTAGTGAGAGGAAATGCTCAGAGGGGTCCTTAAAGGCTCAGATCGAAAAATTTAAGCTGATTTTTCATTCAGTACATCCTCTAAGAGGAGGAAGTGACCTCGTCTGACACTTTAGAGTACATTTGGGCAAAAAGAAAAAACACTTTCATTTTCAGAATGAAAGTTTCATTGTACTTCATGTAACTAAAAAAATAATAGAAATAAATTGTGCACATAACTTTTAACACCCCAGTGCACCTACACTGTCTATGAAAATAGAATCCCAAAAATTAGAAAATTCCAAAATAACAATAATATTAATTAATGTTACTCCTACTTTGGAGTTGATCCCCTAGAAATGCGACCATAGTTATAGCACCATTATGCTTTAGTTTCCTTTGCTGCCTGTGTGTTGGATTTGCTCCACACGGGGGGATGGTACAGGAAATCCACCCTTCCCATTTGATAAACAGAAGGAGAACCCAAACCTCTGCCATACCGAGATGATGATAGTGGCGGTGTTCGCGCCTGAGAAAAAACCACACACATCTTCTGCGTGTCTTCTTAGATACGCGCCACCCTGATGATTGACTGACGTCTCATCTTTTAGCTGTGTTCCGGTTCAGTCTCTATTGGTCTGCCATGCCTTTCATTCCTGACGGTTGACTCCTTTTGGCCGCAGAGTTGTCAGCATTTCAAATTACAAGATGACTCATACTCTAACTATGTTCTTAGTGCATTTTAAATGGGACTTAAAGCTTTGAATTCGGAATAGTTTAGTCATGCTCAATGGATTTATTTCTGTAAACACACAGCGATCAAGTGGGATTATAAACACTCTGCTTTGTGATGCTGGTGGGTAATTGTTTCCAGGCAAACATTCAAATGAGTTAAACATATAATAAAAGGATATGATCCCCTTTAAGTGTATTTTATGATTTTACAACGTTAGTATGAATTCTGGAATTACACTTTCCTGGCACCTGTTGGACAAAAAAAAGACTACAGTCCTACATCACACTTTGTCCTACTTGCCATCAATGGTGTCCTTCTACTGTGGTATCACAAAATAAATTTTAATCCTTCTGATTTGGTCAGATGATTTGAACTTTTACTCTTATTGTCTTGCAAGGCTCTCATGTTTTTCCGACGATGCCATTAAATGTGCAAAGGCTCACTTGGAGTTGTATTATTTTAACTATTGTAACTTTAGATAGTTTATTATATACTTAGAAAACATAAGACTTGACTGTGTAAAGACTGATCCTCAGCAAAATCCTGAATTGACTCCACAAGGAAAAAAATACTTTTGATTGACGTCAGGAATAAAAAAAATGGTCATACTATTAATACCAAAATTCCACTGCTTCGATGTAATCCAAAAACTCACATCATACTATGACACGTTAATGTTTAAGAATGTAGTTGGACTGCAGTACATCAAGTCAGATGTTTATACAGTTGTGTACTGTGACAGCGAAAGGGAGCAGATGCCTTCACTCTTTATAGGCTACACACACACACACATCATCATCTACCCCGACACTCTGAGGTCTGCTGATAAACTGGAAGTTCCTCGTAAACTCATTTGAGGATGAAGGGCTTGACTTGGGATGTTTATTTTGAAACAAACGCACACACACGCACACATTACATAAAACCTCAACTGAAATGATTCTTGGCACGAATATTTCCTGTTTGGAGTGTTTGTTTGCTGATGTCAGGGCACTATCTCAGCTTAGGTGTGTGAGGGAGGTCATGTATGGAACAGGTTTTCCAGTAAGAGACAACCATGAAGAGGCAAAAGATAGACCTGATCTGGATCCATTAAAAGGTCCAGCCATAGAGCTTCTGCCGTATACGGTGGCCGTCTCCATTGTCAATCTGCTAAGAGACAGCCATGCAATGTTGAGCATTAAAACAAAACGTGACAGCATATAGAACAGGTCACGTCTTCTCAGTGCTGCAAAGGAATGTGTGAGATCATTTCTTCTGGCATTCATCCAGCGAAAACAAGGATGTGCCAACCATACTGCAGCTAACATTTCATGTTCGTTTACAAGTCATCACATTTAGAAAAGTGAGTCAATGGATATCGTCCGTCAGGGGAATGCTGTTAAGGCTTTTTGTATGTGTTCTTTATTTGCTTTTAAATGTCGTAGTCTATTGTTTTGTAATGCCTTTAAATTGTGTATTTTTAATTATGTGAGGCACAGTAAATTGTGTGTTTTTTAATTATGTGCGGCACAGTCTCATCAAAACAGGTACGTTTTATTTGTATTACACAGTTTTGTTTACTAATTTATTTATCAAGGGACAGTACATATGAATGAACATTTCTGTCAATATGCCAGTTAGCCAGAATTTGTGATTTTTCTGTTATCTCATTTATATTTGTTGTTTGTATTATTTTAAGGACAAAATTTTGTCTGCACCAGGAGTTAACATACAGTTAGCAGAATATCTGCTTTTTGAATTTGCGTGGCTTTCCATAAAGGATAGTCATTGCTGTCTACTGACTGATTTTTTGTCAGAGCACACATTGCAAGAACTCAATGCTCCGCCATTTCATTTTTATAAATCTTAGCGAAGGGTTGTGCTCACTATTAATTACTATGTTAAGCCTTTGTCTCTAACTGTGGCTCACTTTTATTGTCAACTTCCCATTTCTTTTCATGCAGAACCATGTCAGCTCAGGAGGTGTGTTGGCCTGTGCCAATGCGAGCCATCGGAGCCCAGAACCTCCTCACTATGCCTGGTGGAGTTTCTATAGCAGGATACCTCCACAAGAAGGGAGCCAATCAGTTTGCTAGTCTCATGAGATGTGAGTAAATATTGAGAAAACCTAATCCAATTTCTAGATGACTCTAGGTAGGGGTGTACCCTTATGTTTTATTTTACAATGTGTATCCATATAAAGCTTAATGATAGGACACAATGTGATAGGTGTATATATATATATATACACACATATAAACACATATATATATACTATATACACATATAAACACACACATTTTGGGGGGGTGAACGGTAGAATTTGATATGACAAAGTCGATTTTGGTACATGATTAAATAACCGGAACTTAGTTTGAAATATTCCCTGATGCGTGCAAGCTGGTGAGAAGTTTTGCTGTGAACACACTCGACTTGATTCGCAACCCGACACTTGCTGCAGTAAGCATTTAAATTTTAATTTAAAATGAAATGAAATAAAAATTTAAACATGTTGCAAAATTGTTTGCGACAACTAAAACTGCAAATATTTTTGCAACCTTTTATGAACCCTGACAAAATCTAAAATTCACTGGTCGCAAGTATTCTCCACTTGGTGAGAACTGAAATTGATACTTTATTTATTTTAAAGAAATTGATACAACAGTTGTGTATTGATACTATCAGAGAGTTACTAAATAATAATAATTAATTCATTAATACATATTCACATTTACAAAACAAATAAGATGTTAAGCGACATTTCCAACAACAATCCATAAATATTAAATCTGTGAAGAATTACATATAGTGAGTGCTCTTATTATCGATCAAAACAGATTATTAAGTGGTTTTTGTTGTTGTTTTTTTCAGGGCCATTGAGGTACATCATCGTCCACAAGGGCTGTGTGTACTACTTTAAAAGTAGTACGTCTCCTGCACCACACGGAGCGTTCTCTCTAAACGGTTACAATAGGTCAGCAGCAGAATTTTCTCTCTTTTTTTAAATTATCCTTAGCTGCTAAGATTTGCATCTACCATTTAAAAGACAAATCATTACATTGTTGGCTATATCCCCCTCCCCCCTCTCCCACAGAGTGATGAGAGCAGCAGAGGAAACGACATCTAACAATGTTTTTCCGTTTAAGATGATCCACATCAGTAAAAAACACAGGACGTGGTTTTTCTCTGCAGCTAGTGAAGATGAGAGGAGGGTAGGAAGAATCACACCCAGACGTTATAAAGTAGCTGTAAAAGACTGGATGATTATTGTGATTTAGGGATGAACTAGGTCAACACTTCATGCACACACTTAACACATTATATTTTATGCCGTAATACAGACATGGATGCGATCCTTACGACATGAAATTGACCATTATAATGACAGGAAAGAGTCCCAGATTCCCAGGTAATCCAATTAATCGGAGGCATTTTCATGTTTCAATTTGCTTTCTTCCTGCAATCATTGTCTTTGTTGCCATAGTGACTCGGATTCAGATGCAGACAGTTTCTACGGGACCATTGAAAGGCCTTTGGATATTAAACACCCAATCAATAATGCAGACACTGGTAAGACATGCAGGAGGAATTGATTTTGGCTAAATTTGCTACTGAGCTACCCAATCCTCTCTGGATGTAGATTATGGTGAGGATGATGATGATGAAGATGAGCAAGACTATCTGAAGCCAGACAGTGACTGTGTTCCAACAAGTACAAGTAAGCACAACATATTCATGTACACGTTCACGCCAAAGTGTAGATCAATGATCCGTTTGTTACTGATGATTTGCAGAATGTTACTAAATGATATCAATTCTGCTTTGCTGCCATCTTGTGGCAATTATTGTAATTTATCATTTTTTGTTGGACGTCTCATTTCAAACAGTAGAGTTTGGCTATTCACGCTCTAACTTGTTCCCTAACATCTGCAAATACTGTATTGTAGCTGCATGCATATAATCCTATTGAAATCAAAATCAGTAAATAATATGTAAAAGTAAGCTTTCAAGGGTATCCATTTGAATTTACAGAGTATGCTAGGTTTGAGTGGGAAGTTTTCTACATGATTAATCATCATACATTATTGGATTGTCTTTGGACTGTGATTAATTAATTATTCGACAATAAAAATTCCTCAAAGAAAATGTTAACTGATTGGTAATGTCGGTTCTACTTCCACAGGTCGACCCACTGGCCCTCCACCTTCTTACCCGCCTCCTCCTGTTCCAATGATACCTCCGCGACCTTTTGGATCTTGTTTACAAACCCATAAAGGGCCACCACCTCCAATCCCATCACACAACCGAGTCAAAACCAGTGCAAACATTAGAAAAAACCCGCCCTCGATTTCTCCTCCCATCCTGAAGGACACAAACAAAGGTCCGCCTCCCGCTCCACCCTTCGCCGCCCAGATGCACAATCACGCCTCTCCTATCCCCCCACCCCTTCCTCCACCCAATTCACAGCGGCCTCTTAAAAACAGGATGCAGTCTGTGGTTGGACCAGGGACTGACAGAAAACACCAGAGGCCTTCATCCTCTGTTTCACTCCAATCCCCCACCACCATTCCCATCTGTGATCAGCTAGAAAGCAGGATGACTGTCAGTGATGGAGATCACTGCCCTCGTGATGCCGGAAAAAAACAGTCTGCTATCAAAAACCACCGCAGCAAGCCAAGCCAAGCACTGACCAAAGCAGCAAATTTTGAAGAGCCAATGCCAAAACCTCGAACGGCATTTCCCTCGGTGCCGACACCTTTCTGCTACCCACCATTTCCCTGTCACGCATCTCGAGCTACTCTTCTTCAAAGTGAACTGCACAAGTGTACAAATGCACCAAAAGCTCCAACAGTCAAGCCTCCACTGCCTTTAACCAAGCCCAGACAAACAGGCACACCTCTCCAGTAAGTTTTTCTCACATACACCTGACCGGTGACTCAACTCACTTCACGACAAGCACCAGTTTGGCAGATACAATCAGAACATTTTTTTTTTAATTTGAACTGTCTGTTCCCACTCCCATCAAGCAGTACTGTCAAAGTAAACATAAAAGAAAGATAATTCCAAATTGTATTGTCTGCGACCTGAATGCTAACAAACGATGGGAAACTACGAGAACAAGCGATACTTTGAAAGGAAATCAATTTGAAAACTGAAGTTGAGATGAGGTCTACCTTAACTAAGTGCACGAGCAAAACATCAATAGATGCAAATGAGCTAGATGTGAAACTCGCATACATGTTATTTATCTTTTAAAGTGGGATAAAATGAATATAGGGCGGCATGGTAGGACACTGGTTAGCACGTCCGCCTCACAGTTCAGAGGGTGCGGGTTCATTTCCACCTCCGGCCCTCCTTGTGTGGAGTTTGCATGTTCTCCCCCTGCCTTAGTGGGTTTTCTCCAGGCACTACGGTTTCTTCCTACATCCTAAAAACATGCATGGTAGATCGATTGAGTTGCCCGTAGGTGTGAGTGTGGATGGTTGTTTGTCTCTGTGTGCCCTGCGATTAGCTGGCAACCAGTTCAGGGTCGTGGTTTGGAAGTTACCTGGGCATTGGTTTTGTGGAGCGGGAAGAGGCACCAACCCTTCAGATGACTCTCATGAGGAATTTCCCTAAGCCGGTCCATAAACGCAATTGATCATATCTTCTCCACACGACACATCGGAACTGGGAAGCTGCCCTGCTCCATGGTATTTCATTAGCAGGTTATACAATGGATGGCTAGAATAAATGTGTGTCTTGTGTCTTGGTGTGCTGGAAACAGAAGACGTGGAGAACGTCTACATCTTTGTAGTTATCACTCACTGACCCTTACGGTGCTGAAAGTGTACTGAAAGATGGGTCTTGTTCCCTCAGCAATGAGGAACCTCTTAACAAGGTTAAAGGCCGACGCCGCAGACCCCAGAGAAATGATGTCTACACTTCGCCTGGAGATGTCTGAATTATAAAAATAATCCACGAGCAGCGTGAGGCTGGCATGGAAGATGGTGAATGACGAACTGTCGGGACTGGTGCCGTCCTGTGATGCTCTCCTATATCTTGTGGGCTGTGACTCCCAGAGAACATTCAAGACTGGAAATGACAGACTGGAAATCCTATAAAGACTCTTAAGAACTCTCAGGGTATCCAGTTAATTAGGACACTTGGGCAAAAAAAAATGGAAGTGGTATAACAGATCACAAATGTAAACTATCGGTGATGTAAATTAACGAGATAAAACCTGAAGATTCCAACTAATGAACTACTATTTTGTTGTTTCATACAATTTAGAATGTCACTTTTGTTTTTTTTTTGTTTTTTTCTTGGGCGGGGGTGACAAAAGTAATCGAAATCCCTTGTTGAAATCGGGGCGGGACAAGATAAGCAGAACTGCTTTATTCTATTTACCATTTCAGCAAGTCATGTGGTAGTAGTGTATGTAATGAAATTGTGATGAATGGTGATAATGTAAAAGTCAAAATAAACAAAAAAAACTTTAGATACACATCTAATCGGCATCTAAGGTATGTGGCAGTGATGGTGCTGTCAGCCTTTAAGCATTGGATGTCTGAACACAAATGTTGCTGGAACACATGTAGACAGACAATTTTTACAATGTTCACAGGCATATTTTCTTAACGGTTTGCAAAATAATAATAATAATAATTTCAGTATCGTACTGATGAGGTGAGAGGAGTTGAGACGTCTCTATAAACAAGATCCATCTTTGTCCTATACTACCCCCAGGTGGCCAAGGCAGACGTCAGACTGTACTATATAGCACAATACTATGCTATGCTAGCATCGTTACAATACAAAAATGTTGACTTTGATACTTATACCTGCATGGTTGCCAAAAAGGGACTACACGGTTTCAGCCCAATGCCAGTGATACGTACCTTGATACCATCTAAAAAATTTGCAAATAAGTCAAATAGAGTCGCGGCTCGGTGGCGCACTGGGTAGCACGTCCACCTCACAGTTAGGAGGGTGCGGGTTCGATTCCACCTCCGGCCCTCCCAGTGTGGAGTTTGGAAGTTCTCCCCGGGCCCGCGTGGGTTTTCTCTGGGCACTCCGGTTTCCTTCCACATCCTAAAAACATGCTTGGTAGGCCGACTGAGCACTTCAAATTGTCCCTGGGTGTGAGTGCAAATGGTTGTTTGTCTCTATGTGCCCTGCGATTGGCTGGCAACCGGTTCAGGGTGTCCCCCGCCTACTGCCCGATGACGGCTGGGATAGGCTCCAGCACACCCGCGACCCCCGATGGGACGAAGCGGTTCAGTAAATGGATGGATGGATAAAATAAGAGCAGCTAAACAACCTCAGATTCTTTTGACTTGTATAATTCAGAAATCACTTGAACACAAAACATAAACACTGACCATTCTTACGATATCAGTCCAGTACGGTATCAAAGTTTTGGGCCACCAATAGTAAACCGTAAATCAACAACTAGTAACAAGTAGACAGAGTGGAAAAAGAACATGGAAATAACACAGAAAGGTCCAAAATGAGATTTAAAGCCATCAATCAGATCACCTACTTGCCACATTTATTTATTACTGCAACATGTTCACTTCAGGTTGTACTAATAAAACTACGAAATCAAAGGGTGGTCTTGAAACTATAGTGCCTTCTAATGAAAGCAGTCCTACTATTTATACTGTGTTTTCCCACCAGAAGAGCATCCCCAGAAGGTCAAAGTTTCCGTTCATCAAGAGATAAGGACACTGAGATGCCCAAGAAGGAACAAGATTTGACTGAGAGCACTGAAGGAGATGTTTCCGATGAGGATTATGATGACGTAAGAAAAATTGACATTAATTTACATTAACAGTGAGCTCACTTCATTCATACTTTGGAACTAATTTATTTTCTGTATAAATTCACATTTTTATATGAACTTTTACTTATCCAGGAAGGCAATGCTGACCTGGCTGCAGACAGCAGCATGGACAAAAACAAACAAAAAAAATTATAATTCTTGATTTGTACTCAGATTAACACATCATGATCAACTCATATAAAAAGTTATAAAACATCTAAAAGTGCAAATATTTTTGTTTTATTTCCAGATGCATCTGCCACAATCCGTTTTCATTGACTCAACGGATACCAGCTTTGTAGAGAAGTATGACACTGATTTTGTGAATGATACTACTTTTGATCTTGATTTTTAGGGCTACTCTCTTGTGATGACATACTATCTACTAGTGGATCAATACTTTTCCGAGGAAATTCTATGATGACTACATTTGTGTAAACTACATGTAAAATAATTCTACTGTATCTATTTATATTTATTACTTCCATTGCTAATGCTTTGTGACTTTTGTTCCTGTAGATTATTTAAAGAGAGCTCTGTCTTTCCGCAAGATGGACTTTATGCCATTAGAAAATCTGGAACCAAAACCTCCAAGGTAAGAAAAAAAATTCAAGACTGCATTTTCAAAATAGGAAAAATAATGTATGTGTTAAAATATCTTATTGTTTCCACAGGCTTGTTTATATCCAGTGTTTTGTCAACAGCTGATGCTTTGATTTGTTTGTGCAACAGTGGCAATGTTGTAACAAATAATTCAATGTGTTCAGGTGCTGGTGGTATGGGATGTCAGCATAGGCAAAGCCAGAAATTACCGGTTGTTTGAAGAGGTACACAAAACTGTCTGTTACCTTTCATATTAGATCATTACATCAGTAGAAAATTGTCCATGCCAAACTGAAACTGTAAAATGTAATATCCTCTCTAAAACACAGGGTGACCTGGTGTTTCTGGACTGTGATGTGACCTTCCCGACTCTTTCAGCTCTGATCGAACACTACTACAGCCATCCTCTTCCTCAGCAGGGCTCGCTATGCCTGCAGAAACCTTATTCAAAATAAGCACCACGTTAATCAAGAGCAAGAACTCGCAATGTTAAAATGCTGACTACCATGGAGACAGACTTGCTTTAAATTCAATCAGAGCTAAATATGTCATTGTGTGAATACTTGTTGAATTGTGGAAAATCTTGGCTCAAAATAGCACTTTAAAATGTGATATTGTAGGTATTGTAATAACTGACAAATTGTCTCTTGTTGCTATACAAATATTCTGTGGCCTCTCAAGGAGAAAAAACAAAACAAGATGAAAATGTGTCATCACACAAAGGCAAGTCAACCTCAAAGAATTACAATCATATATAGCAGGCAAATGTAAAATTGGGTCTTGTGTTTTCAAATACAATATTTGACTGAACCTTCCTCTTGAGAAATAAGATTTCTCAGCCAATACCAGAGTGTTTTTGCAGCATTTTCTTTTAAATTTAAGAACAGTCAAACCTCTACATACAAATTTTATTCATTCGGGGACCTACTTCATATGTTGAATAGTCATATGTTGCACCAAATATTGCCATAATAATACATTGTAATTTGTTTAATTCATTCCAAAACCAAATAAACAACAATAACTCCTTAACAAATTCTGCAGATACTTACACATAGCAATAAAACAAATGCATTATATCAGAGAGATGTATGTAAAAAGAATCAAATTACAAAGAAATAATCAATGAAAAGGTTGTTTTTTTTATTGATATGGCAAAATTTACAGTGCAGAATTTTATTGTTTGTTAAAGTGTAACATAACAGTATCTGGATTCATCATTCTCATGCAGGTAACAGACAAGATGTTTCCAGTTATGATTGACCATCATCAAAACAACAATAGAACTCAGATTGTTGCCGTCCATGAATCATCATTACCAAACAATCTCTCTGTATTCTAATGCAAAGTTGTAGAAGTGCTACCAATGCAGTGGGATGGAAAGATGATCCCAGATGTTTGCAGTGACATCAAGTGTCGCTGTCTGTGGTGCTGAAGTCTTTAAAAAGAAAAATAGGATGAGCGCTATATGTTTATAGCACCGGTCTAATTGTTAATGTCATTTTTCAGACAAAATAGGTCATGTTTACTTTGAAAGGTTTCTCCCGTTTTCAGGTCCTGTCGGAGCTTCATGACACAATAAGCACATTGCAAGGTGCAGAACTCTAGGGCGGAACAAGCTTTAGGGGGTATCTGCAGCCATCAGCCATCACTAAAAAACTGATAGTCTGTAAAATTTGGCAACCAGCAACACAATGGAACAGCAAAAAGGCCCCCTGATCAAAACGGTGAAGAACAGTACCAGATCGGGAAGGAACGAAAGCTGAGCTTGATTCTAATAGATAGTCTCTTCAAAAATTAGACAACAAAATTAAGACTGTCAGTAAGGAATAAACTGAATATATAACTGAATCCTGAACTGAACTTGAAATTAATAATGAATTACTTTACTTCACTCTATTGCATACGCTTTCTATCTTAGCAGTATTTTAAGGTATAATGTACACTCAATGGCTACAAGTAGTGAGATTGGTGTCACCAGCTTGCAGGTATGGTATTAGTTATGCTATTAGAACCACTAGTTCCACGCGGGCCCCCTCTGGTGGTATGCAAAAGAATAAGTGCTCAGATCCTTCAGTTCTATTTGTTGTTGAATGAAATTTGCACTTAAGCATACAGAACAGTTTGTTTTCATACATTTATTTATAAACACAACATTGTTTATTATTCTGCACTATTACTTAGCTTCCATCCATTTTGTGAACCGCTTAGGATGATTATTATTATTATTATTGTTGTTGTTAATATTAATGATAATAAGAATACAACTGCCTTGTTTTGGATAAACACGTGTATTTTAGGTCATATTTTGTTACTTGGAGAGCTTAGTATTTTTTTCTGCTGTACTGTAAATAATCATATTAAACTGTCAATGTTTGGTTGTGGTGAGTAAAATCTTTTTGGGGAGGAAAAAGAAACGTTTTTGAGCTCGCTTTGAGTATTATTGATGATAAAGCCCATCAAATACATTCAATGCTTTTAGATGACTGAATAACTGAAATACTGCAAGTATAAAACTGAATGTCGCATAGTTAAGGGTTGTTAAGGGTTAACAAGACGTAGAGGAGGGGAAAAGAAATCCACCTTGGTTGTGACGGGATCGCTATTGCACCAGCTCCCCGATCACACGGGGCCGTCCTTGAACGTCACGTTTATGAAATGGATCTAGTGTGAAATCCCGTCAACTGGTCCACGCGCGACCAGTGAGGCGCACGAACATTATTCCCAATTGGTTCCGTCCAGCGCGTGCTGGTCGATCAGTTTGCGTGCGTGCGTACGTACGTACGTGCGTGGGAGTGTGTATGTCCGAGCACATATGCGAGAGCGCGCGCGCATACGTGCATATATGCTGGGCGCTTGAAACGCAGCAGACCCAAAGAGCAAAGCAGGGCAGCACCGAGCCTCAAGAAAGAAAAGCAGAGCAGAGCTAAGAGCTCGGCTAGCAACCAAGCGCACGTTTCAGGGCGAGACATGATCGCTTCCACAGCCGGAATCCTTTTGCTCCCGCTGCTAATATGCCTCCAACATTGCACGAGCGTTCGTGGTAAGTCTTGATTTCCCCGCATGAACGCAGCAAATGTCGCCCACTTTGAACACCTGTCATAGTACTGCCCTCTGATTGAATGACCCAGCTCGGTTATGATGTCTTGTACCTTGCGTTTATTGTTAGAAATGGGACGATGCATGCATGACCTGTTTTCGTTACACAAACGATATTGCGTCGCTGCAAATTTAGATTGACTATTATAGCTTATTATATTGCACTCCTCTGGAATGAATGTCGAAGCGGGCCCTGTTTCGTTTGTCTAATTGTCCTTTTTTTAGTCAGTTTCCTCCTTCCGAAAAACGCCTGCTGTTCACATGTGCACGTAATCTAATCTGATTTTGTGGTCATTTACTACTACTGTGGGATCACGCGTTACTATTGACGCTCCCATTCATATTTAAATGAGTATAAAAGGACCTATTTCGAAGTGGGTCACGATGAATTCGAATATGAATTTGTGACAAGTGGCGACAGCCGAGTTTACCTGCTGCAGGTGACTTCAATCTAGGTCTGATCATTGGGCCAGGTCTAATTACGCTAATTGAATGACATTGATTAATTCATCAATTATATTTCATTGATTAGTTCATAGTATTTGTCAGTAAGAAATATTTAGGTGAGTGTGTGTATATATATGTGTGTGTGTGTGTGTGTGTATATGTGTGTGTGTGTGTGTGTGTGTGTGTGTATATATATATATATATATATATATATATATATATATATATATATATATATATATATTAAATAAATAAATAAAATTGTTATTTTAAATTTATTTTTTTAAATTTTATTATTATATAATAAATACTTCTTTTTTTTTAGGCACTCATTCTCATACCACCTGAGTAAATACTGGATACAAATATTGTGAGATGCAGTAGGTGGTGAATTTACTGCAAGCCAATGTTATATACACAATCTGTACATTTACACTGTGCCAAAATATAGGCTATTTGTACTAAAAAACATAAATCTGAGCTGTAGTTGTAATGATTTATTTGCCTACCACTCGTATTGAGTGAGCCTGTGGAGTAGTACCACACTGAGCGCCATTGTCCTCAGATGTTTGACAACAAAGCTACTGTTGCAGAGCAGTCCATCTGTAGTTTCTCTTGCTAAATCTCTGGCCTCCTTTTTCAGAACAACCACCTAACATAAAAGCGCAGATGCGATAGATCTATAGAGTCTCCTTATCATTTAACATTTATTGCAGAGGCAAATGAATTAACTATCAATCCATTTAATATGCTGTTTCTCCTCAGTAGGATAGTGATGAGGATTGAGTTTATTGACCATGTATGATGGCCATACAGCAGTGTTTGCTTGGGTGTTATTTAGGTTAGATAATGAGTTTTATGTGAAAGTGGATCATTTGGATTTACTGAAGACAGTCATCAATGTAGTGTTCATAATTGTGTACATGCTAGACACATGAACATTATGCTTTATTATCCCCTCTTTAAATGCTTTGCTGTCACCTTAAGTCTTCTACACACAATTATAAATGTAGTGTAAATCGAATGTACATTTTTGCTATTCGCATCAGGGCTTGGTGCTTAACACCTGTCAATAATAGAAGTACAGTATCTTTGCAAAAACCAAAAAAGCAGCAGCAACATTATCATATCTCCACAATCTCCATTTAATCCTAAACAAGAGCCATTTGGGCTTGACAGACCTTGGCACAGGGCAGAGAGTAGACCAAACAGTTGTGATCCGCACTATTTGAATTATCTTAAATCGTTGTGAATAGGGATAAAGGAATTATTTTATTTGCAGTTTACTGTATAGCGCAAGTGCTAATGCTGTGAAGTTTTTTTCCTCAGTCAACAAATGATATTTATTCATTAAAGACAAAGTACAAACGGTATTCTCCTCCAATATTTAAGTTTGGCAGCATTGAACTATTTTCATTGCTTTCTGATTGGCATTGAAAATATAGAACCTGTGTAACATTTAGGATTCTCCTCCTCAATCACTATTTAAAGCTAATTGAAAAGGAAAAAGACATTCTTAGCACCCACCACCAACGGATAATTGATGTTGATTATCTTTAGAGACGGCCATTAAATTGGCTTTAGCTGATTTTGATCGGAAGCCGAGGAATCTGCTTCAAAATCGATCCAATTATCGGTATCTGTACAGCGGTCTTAAGCAAACAATCAAATGTAACCTCGTCTCAGATTATTCATCCTCGACAAAGACACCTAGAATGAAAATGTTGGACTCAGACCTCTGCTAAGCCCTAATCAAGTCACTCAACTTAACATTGTGCTGAAACATGCTGTTAACTTAAAAATCAGTTTGGTCAAGGTAACATAGTTTTCAATCTTATAATTTAGTTTTTAAATGTATTTTTCACCAAATGTCCACAACATATTCAAGCTTATTTTCTTTGTTGTAGGTAGATAAAATGTGTGCATACCATTGGCACATTAATTTCAATTCTGTCCAAGAGTAGAGGAAATCCAGGCTCAATTATCAAGAGCTAGAGACAGGCACGATTTGGCTCTTTGGTGTTTTTTCTTTCCCTTTCTTTGCAGATTTGAGGTGTTGAGGTTTGTGGTGTACAGGATATTAATGAAAAAACAATTGTCTCCTAAAGAAAAGAAAAAAAAATCACAAGTACACATGGATCTAAATTAAGTCTGTGAGCAAGGCGTCTCACAAATCAGAGCAGCGTCAATGCTTGCTTGCCCTGATTAAAATGGATGTAGTTTCCCTCCACAGTGAGTATGATGGCATGTTAGACCCAGATCTGCAACTACATGAGCACTGGCGGTGTGGGGGTGCGCTTGGCTCCTGAAGTGGGCGGGGTGGTGGACTGGAAGAGGAGGAGGGGAACGCACTGCAACAGTTTGTGTTACTGGGCAAAAATGCATTAACGTGACCACCAGTGTGACAGTGCTTATGTAATGCCCAGTGACTTACCTTTTTTAGCAGGACACAAGAGCAATGTTTGATATTTTAGAGAAGACTTTTTGTCTACCAAACTACCAGTTTTGATTCTTTCTCTGAATGTTTCCTTTCTTTACATTATTTAGTTTGTGCGTAAGAAAGGTACTGGCGCCGGTACTCTCAGTGAGTCCTCGAGCGAATATTAATCGGTCTGGACAAAAAATGTATTGCTCATCCCTAGTTACAAAATTTTTGCAGAAATTCATGTCATGATTTGTTTCTGTCCATCAGGAACTAAAACAGAATGCGAGGCCAACCAATTTCAGTGTGAAAATGGTCGTTGTATCCAGTCTGTTTGGAAGTGTGATGGGGACGAGGACTGCAGTGATGGCAGTGATGAACGCTCGTGTGGTAAGAAATGCTTGCTTGAACTATTCTGCCAAATGTATTCTTAGATTCTGAAGATTTCTTTGGGGGGGGGGGAATCAAGTGTGGTCAATTATGGACACATTTGTAATCTATAAAGTGGAGAGGAGGAGACTATGTTGGGCAACATAGTCAACAACTTATCTCCTGGGATGACCAACCTGCTGATACAGAGGCATCAGAGTAGTGCTAACGACATGTCTTTTGAACCAATCAATAACGTCATACAATATACACACACCCACAGTACAGATGTACAATAATTTTCTCTTTCAAAACCAATCCCAAATTTCACCTCCATTTTATTTTATCCGGGTAATGTAACACATGGAGTGTAAAATGGTAAAGAATAAATATAGTAAGATGCCAAACGAAGAAAAATCCCATTACTTAAAGGTCACACATGACAATCTGTTGATTTGATTTTAAAATGTTATCCAATTTGAGCCCATCACGAACCACTTGAGAGGTTACCTATAGCTTGTGTACATTTCATTTAGTCAGTTAGTCATGCCATATTTGTTGAGAAACTTTGACTAAAGCGGTTGCAACGTATGAAGTGAGAATCAAGTCATGGATGTGCATTTTGATTGTTATATTGCTTGCTTTCTTCCCCTCCCACAACAGTCAAAAAGGTTTGTCCAGATGCAGACTTTGTATGTCGTAATGGCCAGTGTGTTCCAAAGAGGTGGCAGTGTGATGGGGAGCCAGACTGCGAGGACGGCTCAGACGAAAGTGTCGAAATTTGCCGTAAGTACTGCACAAGCCTCAGATTCTGATTTAAATTTTAACTACTAAAATCTTAAACGGCCTTCGGCGTAATTGCGTTCTTTTTTTTATTTTTTATTTGATTAAGATAAAGTTCAAATCAATTTAGCATCAAAATCAAGCACCGTTCTGCTTTGATCCACCATCTTAAGCACAAAACATCAGTTGGCTTAAGGAGTAATGCACTACAACTTAAGTACTGAAAAAACATCTAGTGTATTTGTATATGTAACATTGATATGAGTATTCCTGTTCACTCATGATTCATGAATGAAACTATGTTAATACCATGAATGAGCAAGTTTGAGACTGCGTATTTGCCAAGCAAATTAGATAGTGTCTTGTCAGCACTTTCTCACTGGAGTATTTTGTCTTGTCATGTGTACTCTGTGTTTGTACTTGAACAAGATTTCCAGTAGTCTTAACACATAAACGTTTTCCTGAAGGTCTTGAACTTTGAGGCTCTGATCATGTGCATCTGATTTAAGTTCCAGGCATTCTAGCTGCAGTGTACATGAGCTGAGCTGCACGTACAACTGCGTATGTCATTCTGTTTGTCCAGCTGTTCTTATTCTTCGTAGTGGAAAACACTGCTCTTGCATGGTCATCTCTAGTGACTGTAGTTAGGGTTAGGGTTTAATACATATAAGTTAATAATGTCAATGTTTTTTTTTTTTTTTTAAATGAAACATGTTCAGTATGTTGCTCTTTTGACAAAGCATACAGCCTATGAGGTGTTATTTTAGGTACTACTGTAGAGTTCTGGTAACATGAGCTGCATGAGTATTTGTTCTTCATTGAAGTAGAGGGTAGGCAAGGTGTACGTAAAGTATGACCCATAATGCATTAATAGAATTAATAATTATATAATGCACCTTTTTACGTATCACATTAAAAATAAAAGTTCAACTTACCTGTACAAGGAGCTGGCTCATCAATTTTGAGCCTATAGGTTTTCATAATTTTAGATGAGCAAAACAGATCCATGTGCAGAATAGATACAACTAAGGGCAAGAAATTGGATTCGGTTTTATTTCTGGAAGATCCTTGTAGTCAATTTTAAGCATCCTGTGTGTGTAAATATTAACTATCCACTAAGGGCAGTTGTTGCTAGTTGTATATTGCGCCGTTAAAAATTTCCCTCTCCAGGGTTCTGTATCTCTGTCGTGGCTTGTGCTGAAACTAGAAAAATATTTGCAGCTCACTTTTTTCAAATGGTTGTATTGGGAAAAAGCAAAAGCCTTGCAATGCATTGTTGATTCGTGACCTGATTTTGTTGTTTTGTTTTTTTGGGGATCATGCAGACATGCGGACTTGCCGTTTGAATGAGTTTAGCTGTGGAGCAGGTTCCACTCAGTGTATCCCCAACTTCTGGAAGTGTGATGGTGAAAAGGACTGTGACAATGGAGAAGATGAAGTGAACTGCGGTAGGTTGAGATTTGCTGTAAACTATGAGAGTGCAGTTTATGGTCTAAAAAATATGCTTGTGTTCATGCTTGACTGTGTCTGGCTGCCAGTAATTGAAAGGAGCTGCCAGCATGCCATTTTAATTACCTTCATGCGTGTTCAAATCAAATCTATTTAAATGAATTTTACTGGTCATGAATCCACTTAAACATAATCAGTACGTGAAATAAAAGTTTTCAATGATTGATAGTATTTGAAACTACACTGTGCATCGGGTCATGGCTGTATTGTAACATTTTGATAATGCATCCAAATGATGTAAATTACAATTTCAATCTGTCTGAAAATGCACTTTCAGGTAATGTAACCTGCGCTCCAAACGAATTCACGTGCACCAGTGAACGCTGCATCTCCCGAAACTTTGTTTGCAACGGCGAGGACGACTGTGGGGATGGCTCGGATGAGGTGGGCTGCGCGCCTTCTTCCTGTGGCCCAAGTCAATTCCAGTGTGGAAATTCCTCATGCATCCCAAATAGTTGGGTATGTGACGAGGATGTCGACTGCCAGGTAAGGAAACGGCAATGAACAAGAATAGCTGTTATCACGAATGTATGTTTAGACTAAATTCAACGCATTAATGGCAGTGTATCTCAAATTGTTATCCCAATTTTGCCACGTCCGACCAAGAACAATAAACACCAGATTTGTCATCCAAGGCGTACATGCTTCTTCACACGTCTCTTGCGGTCCAACCTTTCTGTTCTTCTGCAGGATCAGTCCGATGAGTCGCCGTTACGGTGTGGTCGTCACCCAACCCCACCAGCCAAATGCTCAACGAGTGACATGCAATGCATTTCCGGAGAGTGTATTCACAAAAAGTGGAGGTGTGACGGCGACTCTGACTGCAAAGATGGCAGCGATGAAGCAAACTGTCGTATGTACAAACTTCAACACCGTACATAGTTTTTTTTTTTAATTGATTATTTTAAATACTGTTAAAAAAAAAAGAGTAACATGCATGTGTGACTGCTGGTTTATATTGTGTGTTTAATCACTTAACAAATTAAGTACCATAAATGCAATTAAAGCAAATTCATTCTGTTTCGCGGATTTGACTTATTCCGGGGTAGTCTGCAATGTATTTTCAAACACCAGTGAACTTTTTAGGGTGTCTAATACGACTCTGGTTATGTTGTCTGGTATTAGCAGCTGCACGCACCTGTGGAGCAGATCAGTTCAAATGTGACGACGGGAACTGTATCCTGGGCAACAGACAATGTAACGGAATCCGAGAGTGCGCTGATGGATCAGATGAGGTCAACTGCAAAAACTGTAAGTTCTGGTTCCTTCAATAGTTTTATTCCTTTTGGGTTTTTTTCATTTGCACAATTGCTTTAATGGTCTATGTGAACCCTTTTGGAATTTCTTAAGTTGTTACATAAATTGGTCATGACGTGGCTTTCAATCACGTGAATAAACAATTGTTTTCATAATCACAAAAATAACATGCACAATATTTTCAGAAAATTACAAGAGAAGCAAGTGTAGCCTTGGATTTAATAACTAGATGACAATTCTTTTAGTATACGCACATTACATATCATTGGACTCAACACGGATGTACCCATGTGTTGGAAATAAAAATAAAAAATATACTAAAATGTGTGGCCCGGTCAAAATACTAGAAAAAAAAAAGTGAAGGAATAGGCATCTCAATTTTCGATGATGCTAGAAAAGAGTTTTTGTAAATGCACTTTTTTCTTTTTTTCCCCCCTCACAGCGACGCAATGTCGTGGACCTGAGAGGTTTAAATGTCGTAGTGGGGAATGTATTGAGATGAGCAAAGTATGCAACAAGAACCGAGACTGTCCAGACTGGAGTGACGAACCCATCAAAGAATGTGGTGAGTTTTATCTTTTAAATGTCCTGTTTTAGTTGCCTAATATCAGAATTCATGATCAAACAAAACCTGACAAAGCTGTCATGCAACAGACCAAATGAAGAAAACCAAAATCTTGTCCGTCAACATGCTTCAGTTATTTGACGGAGTGAATCAGACAGAAACCGTATTTGCTGTGTTAAGAGCTGTATTGTGCGTTGTGCTGCAGATGTCAATGAGTGCCTAATGAACAATGGGGGCTGCTCGCATATCTGCAAAGACATGACAATTGGCTTTGAGTGTGACTGCACGCCCGGGCTGCAGCTCATTGATCACAAAACCTGTGGAGGTATGACAGTCCTTTTTTACAACATTGCTTGCAGCAACACGATGCTCCATTCGTTCTGGTAGCATACGTTGCTGTGAATTTGCCGTTGCGTGTTGAAAGATCTCATTCAACCCTTCTTTCTTCAGACGTCAATGAGTGTCTGAACCCAGGCATCTGCAGTCAGATCTGCATTAACCTGAAAGGAGGATACAAATGCGAATGCCACAACGGCTACCAGATGGATCCAACGACAGGAGTCTGTAAAGCTGTAGGTGAGTGAGGCCCGATCAAATCGAATACGCCCGCCTCATCTAGTTAATCTCTGGCATTAAAGATTCACAGAAATGTATTGGTCCCTTGCAGATTTGACAACACTAACGTATTTGTAGTGATGACAAATTAATACATTGAATTCATTAGTTGAATATTGCACTTTACGGCTCTGTATTGGTTAAAGCTTAGTCTTGACTAATAGCTAGTCAAGTTTTTTTGGCATCTGGTCTTTCAGTTAGGCAATTTAAAGACTTTTTAATCACCCGTCTGCTGCTACCTGGGAACGACAACGCTATGCGCAGCAGTGAAATGTCCGGCCCAACTATGATAGATCTGCACGGCGTTGAGAATACAAACATATGTAAGCTTGTGGTGGATGAGAGTAGCGCTTGGTTCTGCCAGCTTCAACTATTCTGATCAGAACTGGTTTTCGAAATATTCAAATTGGCAGGACCATAGGACTGGTGGTAAGGAATGAGGAAAGCAGTGTAAAGTGAAGCTCCAGCTTCCTCGTCAGTGTTTCACAATCAGTCGAATTGGAAGGTTTTGTCACCGACTGGGTGCTCTTCAAATCACAAATGCGCTGGGCCCATTTTTTAATCCCTCCTTTTGATGAATTAATTAAACATTAAAACAATAGAGAATATCATGTTGGACACATTTTGAAGTGCAAACTTATTCCTGTGTCCCCCCCCCCCCCCCCCCCCCCTCAGGTAAGGAGCCCTGTCTGATTTTCACAAACCGTCGTGACATTCGTCGTCTGGGTCTGGAGAGAAAGGAGTACACTCAGATTGTGGAGCAGCAGAGGAACACGGTGGCTCTGGATGCAGATTATGACCAGCAGATGATATTTTGGGCTGATCTGGGACAGAAAGCCATATTTAGGTACTGTAATGTTCACATTACCATACTTTTGAAAACTGCAATAAATTAATCTTGATGTATGGAATTTAAAACGCATAAAACTAGTATTGTGGCGGTATTATGAATGGCCTCACAGTTTGGTCTGATTTGATATGTGGGTTTTTTGGGTTTTACTATCCCCCCCCCCCCCCGCTGTGTTGCAATAGAGAAGTGAAACTGCAAGCTTTATATTTGTGTGACACAACTATTCTTGCATCTGCAAGACTTTTTTTTTTTTTTTTCCATGTAGTTATATTTCGGACGTGGACAAAATGTTTAGCAGTACTTGTTGATTCCGAAATGCCCGTCTGCTGGCGGCTCAGACATTTCTACAGAACTAAATTCCTTCCGCTATCATCTGAACACCTACTTCTGTTTAATTATTTACCTAGACTTGTTGCATTACTAAGTTTGTATATGCTGATGGAGTACGACTTGTTCAAGTGAGCTGAAATATATTTCAATTTAATCTTACAGCACTGTGCTGGACAAACGAGGCGACGTGAGCACCCACAACAAAGTGATAGAAAATGTCCTCTCTCCCGTTGGCATCGCCGTAGACTGGATATACAAGAACTTGTACTGGTCCGATCTGGGTACCAAAACCATTTCCATTGCAAACTTTAATGGAACCAAGCAGAAAATTCTGTTTAGTAGTGGCCTGAAAGAACCAGCTTCCATTGCTGTGGATCCTCTGTCTGGGTAGGTGTTTTGTCAAGGTCTTGAAGATGTCAATACTGTAAAATCTATTTTCTGACTTGGGTTTCTCTTATTTTGGGCACATCTGTCAATTGTAGTTTCCTGTACTGGTCTGACTGGGGTGTGCCAGCCAAGATCGAGAAGTCTGGTATGAATGGAGTCAACAGGCAGATTCTGGTGGCGACAGACATCCAGTGGCCAAATGGAATAACCCTTGGTAAGGGTTATATATCACACTGACGATATGCTGACACAGCTGATTATAAAGATCAAGTCAACATATCAATTGTGATTTATTTCAACCACTGTGTTGAAATTTGAAATTGTGGCTTGTAGATCTTTATTTTTGTCCTCAGATTTGAGTGTTTCAATGTGCAGGGCTAATTCTTCAAGGGCTCTTTTTTATTTTATTTTTTATTTTTTAAACTCGTGGCTTTGCTTTCACCGATTTGACGTCTTGGAACAACTTTTGTTTTAATGTCCGATTAACTTGATGTACAACAAAACAACCACAGATTCAAGTGTTCTATGAATAAAGTTGACTTTTGTAGTCATTTTAAAATGTTTTATTAGCATTTATTTTGAGCAACCCTGGGTGTTCACTTTTGCGGCGAAAGCAAATTGGAATTAGATGTTCACCTGTAAATCTACATTTTTCCCTTTTGGGCCACATTTTAGATTTGCCATTTTTATGTCCTACCCATTTAATCTTCTGTATGTTCTTTATTTAGATCTAATCAAAGGACGGCTGTACTGGGTCGATTCAAAGCTACACATGCTCTGCAGTGTTGACCTGAATGGTGACAACAGGAAGAAAGTGCTACAATCTTCAGACTACCTTGCGCACCCCTTTGCTCTTACTGTTTTTGAGGTACTGCTACCATTTTACCAAAAAGTGGGCCTTTTTTGTCATTGTTTCAAGATCAACACAATCCACAAAGAATCTGCAAGGTTTTTTTCCGGATTTATTTTTATTGTCTTAACATTATCAAATGCTTCGGATTTTAAATGGGTCGGCTGTCAAAGGGCACCAGAAGGTTTAAACTGTGCCAAACAAATCATGCGAGTGGCAGGCTGTGGCAACCAGACAGTGAAAACTGAAAGTTACTGCTACTGTATGTTAATTTTTAGAATTAGATTTCAGTTTGTTCTAAAATGTATGATTTACCAATATAGCTATCCCTATAGCATAGTTTTAAATTTATGGCTTTTTTTTTTTTTTCTTCTATGATCCTCTTTCCAGGATCGTGTCTTCTGGACAGATGGCGAGAAGAAAGCCATCTACGGAGCTAACAAATTCACAGGAATGGACATTGTGACACTCGCCAACAACCTGCATGATCCACAGGACATCATAGTGTACCATGAGCTCATTCAACTTTCTGGTAAGAATGCAATTAAAACACGATTGAAAAGAAAAATGGGTTCTGTAATGATAAATTGGCAAGTTTGTGGGTCAATTTCAATATATTTAGAAAACTCTCTCAGTGCCTACAGTTAATGTGGACTAGATTGTGCTTTTAATTCATTGTCCCTGTGACTGACTGGTAACCAATAATGGGTGTTTGTCTTTTGCAAACCGTCAGTCAGGTCAAAGCTCCAGCATCCTTGTAAAGCTATCTGGGGAAACTGGCAGAATGGATCAATTCAGTAGCAAAACTGCCAGTAAAACTTGGACATGATCTAACAAGAAACCTACCCTTGTTTGCAGGAACAAACTGGTGTGCGGAGAAAGGTCCAAATGGGGGCTGCAGCTACATGTGTCTACCTGCACCACAAATCAACAAACACTCTCCCAAATTCACTTGCCTGTGTCCACAAGGGCAGGAATTGGCTGCTGATGGTCTACTCTGCAGACCTGGTGAGTTAAAACACCCATGATGAAAGCATGAGCAGGATTTGTGGGTGGAGGTTGAAGGGAGCACTTTTGTGATATTGCCTTTAAATAACCTGGTTAAATTCACGTAAAAACTAACTTAATGATAGGCCACCGAATAAAATGTTTAACTCTTTTAATAGACATGCTCGTGAGACCCTAATTAGCATGTATTTGTCAAAGCTCATCATTAAGCTCATGCAAGCTGATATTCTCAGATGTTCTTCCAGGCACTCCCTCATCTTTCATGGTCTCGCGCGCTTAAAAAAAACATTTTGACTTGAAATAATGCGAATTGAACACTTATTCGAGAGAGCAATGTTGGCAGCAGAATAGGTTGTGTACTGTAGTCAATTGTTTTTCATGAATATATTTTGTTATGGAGTATCGTAAAGGTGTTTGAGGTGCTCATTCCAAGGATTTCTTTCTGGGGTGGGGGGGGTCTCCGTAATCCAGGAGCACATTTTTTTTGAGGGGTAGTGAACATTTCATGGTTGCTATGCCAGCAGTCTTGTTTTTTTTTTTTTTTTTGGGATACTCTACTCCGTCTTTATTTTAAATCTATACAGAAGATAGTGAGAGAGGAACCCGGCAACGGAATTCTTGCATATAAACTCCTAATTAGACTCTCTGCTGTAGACCAAGCAAGTGGCGTAAACAAAGCAATAGAACATCTCCCTGACAACTCTGTGCCACTGTGTCCGCCAAAAGAAAAATAAATGCCTTGCTAGTCTAAGATGCCTTGAAACTTTAGATTCCAAGTTTGTGTGTATAATTGTGTTAACACACCCTTCCGTGAATTTGGTGTGCTGAATAAATAGCTTGGGAAAGAATGCCTTTCACCGTCTCTTGAAGTTGGGTTGTAGCCAAAGCCCTTTACGAAATCTCAAGCAAATGCATTTATGTCCTTTGTTCAGCAATTGCTGCTGCACTAAAAGGAACCGTGGATCATTGTTTTATTCTTCTATTCTAAGTGAATTTTAGAGTAAGCTTGATGTGTGAAGTTGTTCCCAGACGCAACTGCACACTTTGGTTCATCTTCACCTCTTGTTCGAGAAAACCTGATCAGTTTATGCACCAGTCTGAATTAGTTTGGAAAATCTCAAGCTCAAAGTTGAAAGCACCCCCAAACCATGCACTCTGGCTCAAAAGTCAGGAAACGTAGTTGTAATCTTAAGAGTTGGGTGTTGAGGACTGCAAAATTATCATCCCGCATGTTTGGTTTTTTTTTGTTTTTTTTGTTTTTTTTAAAATTATATATCAATCCGTGCCTGCATGAAATAGACCTCAGTGTCAAAGGTTGGTGACCCCCTGGGTGTTAGCCACTTGGCTGCAATACAACCTGCCACCATAAGGTGGCCTTGATGCTTAAATCAGTCGTTTTATAAACTCCAGTGAAAGCAGAAGACACTACTAAGCCAGCTGTTAGAAACAAGAAATGACTTGAATGATGTAATTAAACACCTGAAAGGAAAAACCAGTGGACTGGGAGGGTTGGGCCAAAACAAAGCTCGACTTCCATTCAGGTTAATGCGCTTACAGATTAGGTTGGCCCCAGAACAATCAAGAATAGTTTGTATTCACCCATGAGAGGGTGATAGACTGAGATAAGCATAAAATATAAAGAACCAGTGTTTGCCAGTAAAGTGTTTGCTATGCAGCACTAAAGAGGGGGAAAAACATTTTTAAAAAGTGAGACTGAAAACAAATCATGTGACCATCTTGAGATAGGGCTGTGAGGGTTACCCTAAACTGGCTCCATTCAGATGCATTAAGAAGGTTCTCGATTATTTATTTTCCTGCAAATGAGCTATCTTCAGTACATCAGAGAAATATGATAGGTGTGATACTGCAAAACATGAAAACTTCTCAGCATTCACAAGCTAATTTTCAGTTTGCCCCCACCCCGTTAAAGTCTGACCCCTTGATTCTTGGTACAGACCTTTTGACCAAAAGTCCAACAAAGGAGGATGGGGAACCTGTCTTGCCGCCCTCCCCAGGTAATACCATCAGTTGTTGCCTGTTGTGCTTCCTGATGCGGGGCTGCTGGCAAGTGGCAACTTACCTCAAGGCTTGCTTTTACGTACTTTGCCTTTCTCTGGCTGCATAACTCTCCTTCGCAAGTATTTCGTCTTTGTTACAGGGGACAAAAAATCTTGTGGCATGGTTATGAGCACCGTAATATTTGCTGTTCCGCTTCTTGCCTGTCAAACGGTTATCTCAAGTTCCAACATTTTGGTAATGCTACTATTTTTTTAACATTGCTTTTACTATTTCAGTCATCATCCCAGCTGTTCTTTACTCTATTTTGTTCCGCCTAATTAGATTTGTATCTTGGAATTTCATGTGGCTGTAAATTCTATCGCACTCTCACTACAGCTTCTGTTTGTTTTTTGTATTTGAGTGATGTTTTTTTTGTTTGTTTTTTGTGGGGGGGTTTTGTGCTTGTTATTTTGTTTTTTCTTTTCCCTTGAGGGGTGTAATCGCAAATTTGGGAGGTGTGGCATTGTCTGAGTGACAGGATGTTTCGAAATACTGTCAACCAGTTGAGACTAAGTCAAATTTGAGAACACAAGATTGCGCATACCTTTAGGACATTTTACTCCGGTTTGAGCTCACCGATTTGGCATTATCACTCGTTTGCACAAACCTTTTTTTTAATATAAGGGGAAATTCGTCCTTTCTCTAAAGTGCGTGAATTTCACGTTCAAAAGTTTGTAAACTTCCTAGCAGCCTACATGATGATGCTCAGGGGTGCATGTTTTGGTCTTGTTTTCAAAAGGGGATTGTTTGGCACCCCAAAACCTGCTGACCACCTCCTGGATGACTTTAAAGACAAAATATTCTGAGCGAACAAAGGCAATGACTTGTCTTCTGGGTTTCCATCATAAAGAACTTGCAGCTCTATTTAGTGACTTTCCTAGCCATTCTAGTGACTATTGAAAAAATAATACCTAACTGCTCACGCTGGGTAAAAAAGAAAAGATCCAACTAGGGTTATGAATTGGTCCAATTCCAATTATTAACCCAGCAATTATGGTGCAAGTTATAGGATGATTAAAAATATGTATCCCGTAATATACATTGGTTAATATCTGGGAGAAGAGCATTGTACGAGGGGGGCACATAAATGCATCACAAAGCCTAATTCCAGTAGTACTCCTAGGATTAGTTACAACTAACATTCCGACTGGTTTGTTTGGAGTTTTTGCTCATTTAAGTAGAAAATGGCTACTAATCAAGGTTCGGCTGCAATGTGCATTGGTGTGCAGCAGCTTTTTCATTTCCCCTCCAAACCTTGCTTGAATGCCACAATTACCTCAACAATGGCGATGTCTCTTTACTTTAATCACTTCTACTTATAGTGTGCTTGATTTGCCCACAAGGTGTGTTTTGTTTTTCCAGAAGCCAATGTGAGTACGTCGATTCAGGTAAACACCACGGCCAGAGGTTCTGCAGCAGCTTGGGCCATACTACCTGTCTGTAAGTGCACATCTTCACATGTACCTTCTTTGAATTAATATCAACACCTAAACCAATTTTTTTTTTACTAATGAAAATGTGTGTCCATGCTCACACACTCAGTGCTGCTTGCCATGGCGGCAGCAGGCGGCTATTTGATGTGGAGAAACTGGACGTCGAAGAACCAGAAAAGCATGAACTTTGACAACCCAGTCTACCTGAAGACCACAGAAGAAGACCTCAACATTGACATCACACGGCACGGCGCAAATGTGGGACACACATACCCAGCAGTAAGTCAAAGGCTGATAACCTTCCCCCTGAATTGTCCTGATAATAAAAGCAAGTGACCCTGCAAAGAAGAAATGGGTTAATTGGTGCAGAGTCGCTTAGGGTTCGATTCAACTAGATTAAATAATTTCTTCTCAGCAGGGGATTGCGACTGCTTGTTTATGACCTCCACGCTCATCTGTGACCCTCTGTAATCTTTAATGAATTGTTGGCCATCCGCCCATGTACACAGATTAAGTAGATTAACCTCGGACCCCTCAAAGCTCCAAGGCAAGACGGCGCAACATTGGCCGTCATCCTTGCTGCTGCCAACACAACGCTCTTCGAATTCAACACTCCATAAATTGTCTATATGAGCGTTGCAATTGTCTCTGTAAATAGAACTGCACATTCAGGTATGACGGCATGAGATAAGTTGGTCATTAATTCTGTTTGTCTATTCTTCTCTTTTCAGATTTCAATAGTGAGCACGGAGGATGATCTATCGTGACCATGTTGGGTCCCACCCATCTCCCCTCTTCTGTCTCTCCCCTTTGGTTTTTAAGGGAACTCATGGTGCTGAGCATGTTGTCCCCTTGTTTCCCACGCTGCTGGTTGTCCCGTCAGCACCAGTTCGATTGCTCACAGTACGACATGCCTTCTGAAGTGCATTAAATCATTATCAGTGGTGACAGTAACTGAAAGATGTTATTTATTTTGTAAATAATGCTTTTGATTTTGTTTTTGTTTTCATTGTCCTGGTTTCCAAGCTTCCCTGCCCTGAAGGCAATTTGACAGTCTTTTCCCGCCCTTTTCCGGAAAGAAAGTGAAATCATTAGTCGGTAGAATCTTGCTGAGCTGTTTTTTTGTGCTGGGTGGGGTGGGGTGGGGTGGGGGGTCTTGAAATTGCGCAGGAGACCAGTCCTGCTCTCACCAAACAGATCAAGTCTGCCGGGCAGGTTTCACAACTTGATCAAAACTACATCTTGCCTTTTTTAAACCTACAGGCTCTGTGTGTGGGAAATTGTCTTCAGTTAAAATATCAAATCATGTTTGCAATACCTCTTAGTAGTATGAATCTTTAATTCTATTATTGACAGCAGGTTTTCAGCATTTCTAAACATTGTACATATTTAGTCATCGTCTCAGGCTGTCAATCAGGATTCTATTCAATGCACTTTGATCAAATGTTTTGTGTAAATAAGATTGTATACATTTGGGATATGGTTGGCCATTGTACCAAGGTTATGATTCAAATGTGCTGAACATAGCCAGGGGGGAGGGTGCAACACAATTTGGTAAAACTATTTTGTATGTTTGCTGTGGCTGTTGATCTTTTCTAGCCTTGTACAGTTGTTTAAACATTTGAAAGCTCTGTATCTGTGGGGAAGAATGATTTGAAAACTAATTAAATTAAAACTCTAATCCAGAAATTTGTTCCAATCTTGGCTGCCCATCATTCCTTGGTGTCACACTGGCAACAGCTTACTATTAATGACTATTTTTTGTTTATTTTATTTTATTGACTACACCAGCTCTCAATTGTGGTAAGGAAATGGGTTAACGCAGTGTAAGGGTCACCATTTTATTGGGTAAAATTAATGCTACTCCCCCCGCCCCTGCAGGGCACAAGGATATCTCTGGTGTTTCCCCCCCAAATTTTTTTTTTTTCCCCCTAAAACAAAAGGAAAAGCTGATAAACATTCACTAGATCTTTCCTAAATGTTTGCGAAAGGTAATCACAGATTTGTTTAAAAGAAAAAACATTTAAAGAATGTGCAACATAATTTAAAATTACTTTTATTCCAAAATCAAAGGGGCAGAAGAGATGGTAATCCTTCCACCCCCCCCCTACTCGGTGTCTGCATGAAAAATGCTGTCCAGAATTTAGCATTTTTGTTTTGCCATGTTAAAACAAGCTATTTTCACTTTTCTCTCTAATAGTCCTTTTCAGTGCCTGGAATTTATTTATTCATTAAAGATTGCTGTAAGACTTCTCAAAGTCATCCTGATTGGTCATGTTATGATGGCTTGAGTGAGAGACGAGGGATTAAGAGATGGATGAGAGAAAGGATAATTCCATCTAAAACATTAAGAACCCAGATCATCGCAGAGCAACTTCACAGCTCAACCGTTTGTCAGCAGCTCTCTCTCTCATCATGACCTCCTGCCTGAAAGAAAATTCTTCTGAGGTTTTTTTTTGTTTTTTGTTTGTTTTTTTACTTTGACAAAATTATTTACTTTAGCATGTCAATACCGTCATGTATGAGAATCGAAGCATGTTGAGACGCCTCCGAGCTCGCAGCAGGAGTTTATTTCCCGGATACAAATCAGACAGCAGAACAGTCTTCAAGGAACCAAGCAATTATGGGAATCTAACCAGGATCCTTGTGAAGCCATGGAATTCTATGCAGGTCAGACAATTAAGCTGCTATTCTTTTTTTAAAAACATTTTTAAGCTTAGTTTTAGAGTGCATTTTTAGAGAGGTCATGGGACATGAGGTCTTTTGGACTATGGTCAAATTTTTGTTTTTAAACTTAGAGTGTAGTTTGTGCAAATTATTAGAATTGTTTGTCATTTGATTTTAATACATTGTGTGATTTCATCAAAAGGGTCATTGATTCATTTTAGTGATTTTCATTTTGCCTGATTTAAAAATTAGTTGAACATTCTCAAGTCCAAATATTCAGCATATTTTACAAATGTGAAGATAACTGTGGTAATGAGTCATTGTTTTATTGCCTATTGTATTCAATGTTTTGGTCACCTGACTATATTTGTGTAGGAACTAGGGAAAGATGTTTATGATCTTTATGCTGAGGATGAAGAGGAGGATGCATCGCCACCTCACACGCTGCTGTCGCCTTCGGAGCACTTCACACTCAACATCAATGTTGGTGGAACGGTAAATTTTCTAGTGGTGAAAGCCAGATTGTTCCGAGCCATCAGTTTTCATTGTCTGGCACCAAACATGACATGGACTCAATCCGTTATCATATGCTTTAATATGGATTCTTTCAATTTCAGTGAGCTTTCTGTTTTGCCATTTTCAACAGGAATGAGGTTTTATTTGTCAACTTGAATATACCAAAAATTGAGTGTCCAGTTTCTCCACATCAACTCTGAAATGATTTGTGTACCATATAACAAATTTTGACATGGAAAAAAAGTTTGGTTTTTTTTCCCCAAGTAACTTAGAATAATCACAAGTCACTTCATAAGATTGATAATTTTTTGAGTTACCAAAACATATACCAGTATTGAAACCTTGACTTTTTAAAACCACAGTAAATTGTTAACCAGGAACCGGCCTTGTGGATAAATATTTTGTTTTTTTCTACGTTTTAGGTGTACCACCTGCCCTACAGGTTAGCTGTCAGATATCCCAAAACACGGATTGGCCGCCTTGCCACATACACAGACCATAGCAGGAAGCTGGAACTATGTGACGACTACATTGTGCACAACAATGAGTTCTTCTTTGATCGGGACCCCACTGTTTTCCAAAATATCTTCAACTTTTATAGGTACAACAAGTTGATGCCATTGGACCCAATTGAAGTAAAACACGGCCCACAAACATCACACTTTTCTTGTTCCTTCTGCCAAGGACCGATGTGTTATGGATTAAAGATGAGCTCTGCCCTCGTAACTTCCTGGAGGAGATCAGTTACTGGGGGGTCAGGCTCAAAAACAGCCAACGCTGCTGTCGCATCTCATTCGAGGAGAGGCAGGACGAGCTGAACGAGCAGCTGAAAATACAGAAGCAGCTTATGGCAGAGGTGGGTCATGGGTCAGGACCCTTCAGTGTCTCAGCCGTAGTCTGAGGAGGAAATTGTTTCACATTTTTATCACTAGGAATGATTATATCATAAGCCAGAATGCTAAATAAATCAATTGCCTTAGAAATTCAATGTCTAAAGAGGCAGCACTGGGTTAATTGAAGAAAATCAAGGGTATCAAACTCGTTTTTTCCTTTGGAGGGCCATTATAACAGCCAACCCAATTAAATGCATGAACTTAAATACAGTACATGCTACTCAACAAACTGATAAATAAAGGTCTTTGAAATCGGAGAAGAGTAAAAACTGTTTTAAAAAAAATAAATTGATAGCAATGTCTCTATTTTTTAAAAGTGAAGCCAATTTGCAATTTTAGTATTGACAGATGAAGTCCATGCACAATTTGTTTTCGCGGGCCAAATATAATTACACTACGGGCCAAATCATCTCAAGTTCCCCCGCCCAATCCTAACCCTGCACGTAGGCTGTTTTTCATGTCGAAAGTGCGTGCTGACTGACAGTCTGACCTAAATCAGTTTTCCTCTTGACAGATGGTGTGACGAGAAAGGGCCTCTTCTTGGCACACTTATACCAACATGTTTCCTGCTCACAAGTCCTTGCGCTGATAGTTTGTCATAACACGATTCAGCTTGACCTTTATGTTGAGTTATGAGATTTTCACCATTTTAGTATGTTATTCCTACTTGGCATTTAAAAAACAGTTTGCAAATTAAATTGTCCTTTCTTTGAAAATGTCTGATCACAAAGCCTGCTGTCTTTTGCTCTCTTTACATTTTACCAGACCTAAATTGTTTGCAGCATAAATAATTCTATGCAGAATAATGTGGTGATATCTAATGTTTTTCATATCAAATTAAGAACAGAGACCCAGTCGAAATACAGTTTAATGAAAAAAGTCACGTTAATTATTTCTGACAAATGAAAATAGTTGGAGAGGCCATCATTCACAGACTAAATTATCTTGCAACCCCAATAAACGGGTATCAAAGATTATAAAAGAATAACAAGAAAAACTTATGGCAATGCAATAAACGGTGTTAATTTTCAGTCCCTCAGGTCAGTTGTCAAGTGCTTTTACAGACTTTGTAAAATAGCTTCTTTTTTTTAAAATTAAAGCTAAATTAAGAAAAATTAAATGTAGGTTTGCACTTTTTACACAACTTACACTTTATTAAAAAATGTTGTGCCCAAATTTTTATATTTATCCTTTGTATATTTTGCATGTTTTTAATGACTTTTTTAAATTTATTTTTTTTACACACCTTTTTAATTTTACAAATTCACTTTACAAACTGACATGATGCATTGCTGCAAAAGCCTAAATATGTTTGACCAGATTGGCCTGGAATAATCCGGCGATCCAGAAGTTGTCCCAAATTTCCCAGTTGCCAAACATACTGAGGTATATGTAGTCAAAACAATCCTTTCCAAGGCTATGTGTTGGCAATACCAACCTGACACCTGGAAATGTGGCGCTCAAGGATCAGCATGAAAGTGACCTTCGATACCTTGCTTTTAGAACATCGTTAATATAAAAAAAAACACCATAATACAATTTCCATTTCATCGGACGTCACAGTTTCCTGGAAAGTAATATAACCTGCTTCTATTTTGTAACCCTGTGCAGCCTTTCACCAACATTTTTTTTCTGCAGGTGGAGATTGTGGCATTGGAGGAAGATGAGGCCTTGTATCAAAACATGATCTTTGGACGCACTCGCTGGAAGATCTGGAACATGATGGAAAAACCCTTCTCCTCTGTTTCTGCCAAGTTGATGGCTGTTGCATCTGCCATGTTTGTCCTGATCTCACTGGTTGCTATGACGCTAAACACCGTCGATGAGATGCAGTATAAGGTGTGAAGGGGGAAACTGAGAATAGACAACACCGACAAAACATTTATGATTGCATTTAGATGCCACATTAGTGTCTAAGCACTTTTGTCTCAATGAAACTTCTCAACTGACTTCAACATAGTGCCTTAGCACCAAAATGCCACAAAGTGGCAGTGGAAGTGTGAAGTGAAATGTAATTTTGCGTTGTTTATTTCCAGCCGTTGAATCAGTCAAAATTATTTGCGTTGAATTCTAAGTGCTATGAAAAAAAAAATACTGCTTCTCTGATTTTATGTTCCAGACGCCATCAGGACAGCTGAGCAGTAGGTTCTACGGAGATCACGTGGAGACTCTCTGTATCGCTTTCTTTACACTGGAGTACATTCTCCGCTTGCTGTCTACGCCCAACATCAGAAGCTTTGGACGCAGCGTCCTAAATTCTGTCGACCTGATTGCCATATTACCACACTACCTGCAGATTGTCCTTGAGTGTTTCGATGAAGAGGGTACACATATGCATTCTGGAGACATTGAAGCCATGACACGTGTTGGGAAGGTAAAAGCAGCACTCGGTGACTGATGAGATTATTATGACATTACATAAGGAAGCAGACTAAGTATGGGTTCCCTCTGTAGTTGGGTCAAGTTCTGAAGATTATGCGATTAATGCGGATCTTCAGGATCCTGAAGCTGGCTCGTCACTCAACAGGCCTCAGAGCCTTCGGCTTCACACTGAGACATTGCTACCAGCAGGTCACATTCTACATGTACCTTAATGCTCCTCGACCAGACCACTTGTAGTCACATCATTTATGTGTGTGTGTTTAGGTGGGCTGTTTGCTGCTCTTCATTGGCATGGGGATCTTCATGTTTTCAGCCATGGTGTACACGGTCGAGCGTGACGTTCCTAACACCAATTTCACCTCCATGCCGCTTGCGTGGTGGTGGGCAGCTGTGAGTCAATACTACCAGTAATAGCCTTAGTAGGTGTTATGATGGATTATGCCTGATGAATGTTTCGATTCGGGCCCATTTGAAATCGGTCACCAGAAAACACTTGAATATTGAACATCCTAACAAACCGACAGCAAGTTCTCTCGGTAAAAGCTAATTTTGACAGCTATTGTTAAATGATCTCACATAATCTTTGTGTCTCCAATCCCCACAGGTAAGCATTTCCACAGTGGGCTACGGCGACATGCTCCCAGAGACCAACCTGGGCCGTGTCTTTGCCTTCGCCTGCATCGCCTTCGGCATCATCCTCAACGGTATGCCCATTTCCGTCCTCTACAACAAGTTCTCCGATTACTACGGCAAGCTCAAGTCGCAAGAGTATGCCGCCATTACCAAGGCCCGCGGCGATGTGCAGTTTGCCCGAAGAGCTGCCAAGAAGTTTGCAGAATGTTATCAGGAGAGCCTTCATTTGAGAGTGTCACGGCTGCAGTGTCAACCGATTGAGACAGAAGAGGAGAGCACTAATGGCAGAAGGCTGTTATGGCCACATTGACCACTCATGCCCGTGACTTTTATTTACAATTACAACCTTACAAATCACCTTTGACCCCTAGTAAATTGTTGGACTCTTTCTCAAGGACATAATACAATGAAAATCAAGACATCTTTTCCCAACTTTGTGATGGCATCTTTCCTTTCTTCTAAATGTCAAATTGTCTGGAGGAGAACCAATACTGCAAGTGAGGCATGTCTAACAAGAGTTTGCAAGCATGCTAAGAGTACACACGAGGGAGATACACTATGAAGGCGAGTTAATGTGTAATGGAGACAAGTGTGTGGTGCATGTAGGCGTCACAGGTGCTAACAAACTGCCCAGATGGAATCTTTACATGCAATGAATTTGTCAACATTACAAAGACAACTGTAATCAAAATCAATTGAAACTTTACATGAACATAAAAATCTGATCACATTTTACAAAACTTATCTTACCACTGGCGTGTCGAGCCATACTGCATCAACCGTTTATGAACCATTAACACAGAGCAACTGGTCTTTATCGTCACTTCACTGGTTCTTTTGTATCCAACAAATTATTTTAGGTGCATTACCTGACATGTTTCGGCGGGTTCTTCCGCCTTCATCAGAGACTCTCTGATGAAGGCGGAAGAACCTGCCGAAACATGTCAGGCAATGCACCTAAAATAATTTGTTGGATATAAAAGAACCAGTGAAGTGATTAAAAAGGAAAAACAAGATGAACTTAGTAGAACTGGTCTTTATCGTGTTCTCAAGTAGAACAGCAAATGCAAAGCAAAACTATCATGTAACTTTTTAGGTGTAAACCTTCTTTGCTAATGTGACGAGGTTCATCTCCAGGGCACAACCTTGTGACACACTAATGAATTCTGTCGTAATTTGATGTCTCACTCTTTGGGTCCTAAGAGCATCACTTAATCGGGTCGTCTGTCCATTTGTTAAACCGGATTACGCTATTTACTCCAGAGATTATTTTCAGTGATCCTCAAGCAGAAGACCCCAATTAACTTTGGAGTAGAGATGTGTTTACAAGTACTCAAACATCAGCCGAAGTTGATGATGTTCTGTGCTCTCTCTCTGAGACGTTTTTCGGTATTAAACATCTTGAAATAGTTTCGATATGTTCCTCATCTGTTTCTGGAGCAACGCAGTCCTACTTCCAGATCCAAAGTGATGCAGAGTGTCACAAGCTGTTTGTATGACTGGTTGATCTATTTTTTCAAGATTTCCAGCAGGATTTCAGCTCCCTTGCTGCTGCTGCTGCCACTGTCAAGCTCAAAGTCTTGTAAAGCTGTCTTCACATCTGCCACCACAGACTTGTCGCAGCTGTTCAGAAGGCTGTAGAAAGTAAAGACAAACATTTAAAAACATTACATCTTGATAATGTAATTTTCTCCTCGGAATGGTATTTAGTGCATGGGTTTGAATCAATTATCTGACAGTGATGACAACACTCAAAAGTAACTTGAGTGGGGGAAAATACACACAGACCTGCAGAGCACCATGGCTCCTCTGTTGACTTTTCCCCAACTCTTCAGTTTTTCCATTCCAACAGTGTCCACCAAGATCCTGGAAAAGCGCTCTGGCAGAAGGACCCAAAGAAAAATTACTCAGCATTCTGTCAGCATTGGCACAAAACTCAACAAATGACCAAGCATGTTTTTTGTACTATGACTTCTATAGGCTGTCAGTTGACTTTCTGTCAAAGGATTACGATTAAATCAAAATGAAAATGCAAATATTGAAATGATTAAATATTAAAAATATGAAAAATGGAAATATTCATTATATTTTGTCTAAATTTATTTAGACATTGATGTGGGGAAAAATGGATTGCTTCAACTTAGTCACCTTCTTTGCCAGTCTCAGCCAGAGTGACATCCTGCTCTATCAGCCATTTGAGCACCAGATGCCCTGCAGGATGTTCTGCCATGTGAAGCTAGAAAAAAAAGAAATGAACGTTTGACCCACATGTGCAAACAACTTCACACTAGCACCTTTTTGTGCTATTTTCAACACATGTTGGTATATAATGATTTTAAACGCCCCAAAGTCCTCATTCATTCCCCCTGACCTGTCCTTCAACACCTCCAGGCACTAGATCTTGATTGGCCAGCTGAGCCACAGCAGCCATAGCGGGTCGCAACTCGCCGCAGGCTGCCGCCAGGATGTCGCTAACTGTCACGCTGGTGGCTTTGTCCATAACCATGGCGGCGGCATTGTCACGGAGATAATCCAGCAACTGCGGGGAAACAACCTCAAGTAGCTCCTTCCTTCGAAGCGCCGTGTCCTTTTTACTGGTGCAAGAAGAAGAGGTCGAGATGGGTGTTAAGTTGGTCACTTCTTGCTTGCGGACTACAAACTTCACCATCAGGTGTGAGCAGTAATACTTAGACATGCCAAAAGTGACTAGAAAGAATGGTTTTCCATGTCTGACCTGTGCGCATTGCCATCTCCTTTTTCCAGCACCTTGATGATCTCAGGCAGCAAATGAGCCGGGTCTCTGGGGCTCAGCAGGTACAACAGAACCTTTTTGCCATACTTGTTACTGATGACCTCATCCAATGATGACATGAGCTCCTGGACAGGTGAGAAACATGTCACTTGATGTTCACACATTCAAAGGGGTAAAGAACTCTCAAACAAATGTTACACTTACGGACAACACAGCCTGTTTGACAAGTTTGGTGTCATCCACACAGTCAAATATAGCGAGAAGAACCAGGTGACCAAACTCCCCCTGAGGACAACAGTCACACATTCAACCCGCTATCGCATCAAGACTGATTCTACAACATTTAAATCATATAATTTGTGCTTAAGCGCTGCAAGAAAAGTGACACCAGGTTGGCTAAACGTGACAGTGGGTAAAAAAAAAAAAAAAAAGATTGTGTGAAAACCCACCGTGGCAAACTTCACCATGTATGTCTTCATTGTTTTGATGATGACTTTCCTGTCCTGAAAAAGAAAAACCTCGGGCTCAAAATAAAGAACATGGTGATATCAGACATAAAATGTGGGTTTTAAAATGCCGAGTGCCGAACCTGCACTAAAACCTTTGATGCATCTTGTCTGATCTTTGAACAAAATTGGCCAAATTATTATTGCACATCATGCAATAATACTTGCACAAGCCAAATTGAGACAAATTATATAGGTAAAGTGTATAGAAGAAACTAGACAAATTTTACAGTAAACCTAATAATTCACTGGAATGTGAACCCGGCCCTGGTGCAAATAGCAAAAATCTGTCTGTCCCTCACCTTTGACATTTGTAATTGCCTAAAGACGCCAAAAGAGGGCAGCAAAAACAATCTAGTTAAAGCATTAATTTCAGTTCTACTTGTTTCCTTCGCAACCACATTCCACCAGATGTGCCAAAGCAACACTGTTATGTTATTTCTTTGGTCAGTGCATGTCAGTGTGTTTACCTTGGTGGTGCCGTGCCACAGACAGTGCATGGCCACTCGAGCTCCATCATGAGTGTGAGCCATGTAGACTACTGCCTCCCTTATGGACTCAATCATTTCCTGTTCACGGTGATACCATACACCAAAGAAACAGGTTCACGAGGGACACAGTCACAGCAACATGACAACATTACTCGAGAACATTACACTCACCGCTCTCTCTTTGGCAGGACTTAACAAGAAAAAGTCCAGGAATACTTTGTGGACGAGAGAATGTTTGATGACCTGCTCTCTGTAACAAACCAAAAGTGTTCTCAGCCAAAGAATGAAGGTGTATGATATGATGAATTCATTTTGAATTGACTTACTTCTGTGCCATTGGCGTAAGAATTTGCTTCATATCATTGATGATATGGCGCAACTTGTCCGGGTTGGCTTCTACAACCTTATCGATAGTGTTGCACACCGATGACTGCACGCAGAGAAATCAAGATTGACAAAGAGCAGCGGCGACATTGATTCGTCCACACAGTTGGACGCATAAAGATATTTTGCATTTTCATCAGAAATTCAAACAGTTCTTAGGTGCGTTTTTATGCTTCGGTTTGTGTACCTTACAAATGGCGAAGGCGTTTCCATACAGTTCCTCGGTGAGCATGAGTCTCTGCGCAAGCACAGCTTTGTCGTTGTAGGAGTACTCAATGATGGCCGAAGCGGCAGCGTGGCGAAGCATCGGTCGCACGTTACCCTTAAACGTTTGCATCACAGCTGCCACCAGCTCCTTATTCCTGTAGAGACAAATTCACTAAGTCACCTGCTCATAAAAATATAATGGAGACAAACAGTGTTCTAGTCTTAAGGCATTACAAGAATTTTCACGTTTAACAGAAATCTTGCGCAACATGGTTGTGATATTGTTAGGAGCAAACAATGTCAAAATGGGACATCAGCATAAAGGCGAGCAACTCACCCATACATCAGCAACTTTTTCACAACGTGCTTGCCGTACTGCGACTTACACAAAGCAACGACATCATCTGCAGGAGACACGTGACCCCGTACATTAGCAAAGCCGGTATGTTTGATAAACAGCAGAATTTGTTTCACTTCCAAATGCACACTGAGAATACCAAACTGCCCCTGTTCCATTTTGAATATAATTTTCCTCATAGAAAATAAAGTGTATTCAGTTGTTCGCAAAACTCTTACAGTGTTGAAGTTTGGGTGGATGGAAAACTATACAAGACAGATAGCTCTAGTTATAATACCTCACCTTTAAGGGCGTCAAACACTTCTTGTCTTTGCTCATGACTACCCCATTGGATAAAACACTGCAGCACTCGCACAGAGTCATGCGCGTACGCCATCTGGTGGCGGGAGATAGTGGGACTTAGCGCATAGACTGCATGTAAATGGCAAAGATTGGTTTTCAACAACTCTGACAAATACCTCTTTGTACTTCCCCCTAATAAGATCATGAAGGTCCTTCATCAGCTTCCTCTTCAAATCGCTCTCACACTTCTTCCTGTGGACATGCACATAGGACACGCAAAGAATTGTTCATATGTAGATCATGATTGCCAAACAAGCACCACACAAAGGACGAGTTTGAAATTCACTTGTGTGTACGAGCATGCATCTACGTACATCCTTAAGTCTCCCCACACTTGTTTGGCCTGATTGATTATTTGGTACATGTCCTTTCGATCTGCTTGCTGTCTGCTTTTCTTCAGGTCTTTTTTCTTCTGCAGCCTGTTCTTCTTCAGCTCTTCATCTGTCTCCTGTGCTCCCTGCTTTTTCTTCTGTGGCTTGAACTCTCCTTTCTTGAACCTCTTTGCCTGCGGACCTGGTCACACATAAAAACAAACTGATTCTAAATGTTCTCAAATGGAAGCGTGTGGAAACTGTTGACATAGGAAAAAAAAACATGTGCATTGCTTTTTTTATGAAATGTGAGCCACAATTTCCAATCTCATAATTTTTTGGGCTTGGCTAAAATGGTATACTTGGGTCCCTCCCCCATTATGTCCACGTCACAAAAAATGAACAGTCTACTGCTGTGGCCTTTTTAAAAGCCCCTTGTTGCTAAGCAGAGGGGTCTGGGCTTCCCTGCTAAAGCTTGTGCCCCTGAGACAAACAAGCATAAGTGAGTGAGTGAGTGAGTGAGTGAGTGAGTGAGTGAGTGAGTGAGTGAGTGAGTGAGTGAGTGAGTGAGTGAGTGAGTGAGTGAGTGAGTGAGTGAGTGAGTGAGTGAGTGAGTATAATTTCTTACCTCCATCATCTTTTGTATTGTCTCCTCTTCGTTTGTCAACAGGGAATCTTCTCTTAGGCCCTTTTCCACCTTCGCCTTTGTCGATTGATAATTTTCTCTTTGAGCCTTTTCCACCTTCCCCTTTACCGCTTAGTAATTTCTTCTTTGGCCCTTTCCCATCTTTAACAAATGTATGTTGTTTCTTGGTGTTATCTCTACTCTTCCCCATGTTGCCCATCATATCTTTCTTGTTGTATGGTTTGAAAGGCTTTTTACCAGGTGGCCTACTATTTGATGCTTTCCCAGAAGAATCTGTAGAGAGAGACATATGAACACAATAGGTTCAAACTTAAGACATGAGCATTTGGTTGTTTAACAGTGTTTCCAAGCTTACCATTGCCTTTTTGTTTCAACTTTCCTCCCTTGGGGGAAAGGGGTGATTTAGGTTTAGCTTCCATCCTGCAGAAGTGATAGAAATATTATCTTAATATTTGCTAGGATTGATATTGATGAAAGCATTTAATATAAATTGAACTGCCTGAATTAGCCAATTCAATATTGAATACCAACAATTAACAATGGAAAGTTATGGGAAAATCTGTATCATAACTAGTATTATTAACAAAAAGTGACGTGTTTGTCGGAGGGGCGGATATAACCATTAAAGTAAATAAACGATGTAACGAACTGATTTCTCAGGTAAAGGACATTTTAGGGAATTACAGAAGAGAAACTGACTTGTCGCCATTTTTATCTCGTCTACACTACGGGTTTACACTTTAGCGAGCATTCCGGCGATCAAAATTACCAAACTTTCAAAAAATGCACACATATAATCTACAAATACTAAAAACAACGCCTCTGTCAATGTTCGTCGTTTAATATGTTTACTTACGTTAAATGCTAGAACACAGACACGCCGCCTCTAATGTCCACGCGTGTTTTACCCCTACAGTTTACGACACTGAAAGCTCCAATCAAACTCGACGTTTGCTACCGTAAAACGTTCATATCGTTACGACAATGCCGTAGCACAAAATAAACGACCCGAAACTTTTTTTAATTTCTCCGACTGAGCCAGGATCCACAAACGCAGTTCGCTATATAGTCATTATTTTCCTTAAACAGTTTCATGCATGTTAAAATTGTTTTGACATTTACCTAAAGTCAGCAAAATGCTTTTTAAAATTGTTTTGACTGTTACTTAAAGTCAGCAAAGTCGTGCAAGGTTGCAATCAATGTATAGGAGATGATTATCAAAAAAGTACCAACAAATTATTAATTGATATGTAATTAAATATTTTCTTTTTTTTTAAAAAAAAATCTGGTGTTCTTTCAATAGTAATCATTTTAAAAAAAGAAGTGTATGGGGGAGGACTACAGTAACCAACAGGCTCAGTAGTGTTAGGGGTGTCTCCCTGTTGCCTAGCAACGGAGGCAATGGAACTGGACATTGGAAAGTTTGGACATGAGACACGCTAAAATTGCAACGATCAAGTAAAAACGTAAGCGCGACCTACCATTATTTTGCCAGCATTTAATATGTCAGCATATGACCAATAATGGAATGACTGTTTTTCCTTTATTCTAGTTTTGAGACAAGGAGTGAAGATGTCTACAATACTCCCATTTCACGATGGCAGTGAAAAGGGTGACCGCACACACACTAAGCATGAATGAATTATTATGCGTTGTATTATGTAAATTGGAACAATTGAAAGCAATATGACAGACGAGTAAATTAAAGAGACTTTAAATATATATAATGTAACAATGAATTAAATACATTTAAATATAAATAGTATAAAATACAGCCAAAAACAAATTAAATTGGTTTAACCGCCACATTATTGGACCAAACAAGTGTAAATCCTTAATCCAAAACAGACAATTGTTACATCTATTGTTGTGATGGTGATCATGCCTTCTGTAATCCGAAACTTTTTTTTTTATCGTCACAGAAGCGGCTTGTGATCACATTGCGGTATCTGCTGGGGGGAAACAACTTCCTGCAGACATGCATTACAAATACGAGCAGCTTTATTCAAGACCGTTCATCACTCCCGGCTCCGACATCCCAGAGAACCTCCTGAATCTCTCGTATCTTTCATGTATACCTCTGCCATGGAGGCCATTAGTTTATCTTTGTGTGCAACTATCTATGAATTAGAAGCTCTAGATTTATTCATCATTATTATTTTCATTAATTATTGAGGCCATCACAGGATGCTGCTGTTGACACCCTTCTTCTTATATTTTCCTCATAACAACAAAATTAAAGCTAAACAATCATGTCTTAACCAATCAGTTTCCTCCTTTAGGGACATAGCTGTTAGTATAAAACCTGACCTTAATTTCACAGTGGCTCTAAACTTAAAAAACAAAAAAACAAAACATGAATATGGACTTTGATTCAATCTTTTTCTCAGTCACTCTTTTGGCTACGACTGTAAGCGCAGAGCAAACCTACTGCTGCTGGAAGACAGAACACTGATCTTTATTGCAGGTCAGATCCTGATCCTGCTTGATATTTCCACCAAGCAGCAGAAATACATCCGCTCCCGCAGTGGAAGTGGAATTGGTTCGATTGGGGTAAGAATGGGGGGGAAATAAATTATAAGGCAACAAATACTGTGTACAACCTGAATCCTAGTGATAGGATATCCCAGACTATGCCACTGGCCCATTTGGTAGCAATGTCTCCCGCCTCCTCCAGGACATGCGCGAAGTTCTGCAGATACATTTCCAGCAGACATTTGGTTCTGCCACACCTGGCAGGTGTCCTCATTTGAGCACTTGAGGTCATAATCAGTTGATCAAGTCTTTGCAGTCAAAGAATATATGCTGTCATCACTAATTAGGTCATTCACAGTTTTTCCCCAAATTCTGGCAAAATAGACTCCATTTCTTGCATTAGCCCTGGAGTGCGTAAATAATGTAGTGAGTGGCTGGTAATTATTTAAATTATGTATGTATAGGTTCACCCAAGCCAAGAGTATTTTGTTGTGGCGGAAAAGGGGGAAAAGCCCATCGTGATAATATATGAGTATTCCTCACTACAAGCATACCGTATTCTTAGAGGTAAGCAAACCTATATTTGTGTTGTATAATTTGGTGTTGCGCTCATTTGTTCATTGGGTGCGTGTAGATGGTGCAGAACATGCTTTTAGCTCTGTGAGCTTTAACAGTGATGGGAGTCTTCTGGCCACTCTGGCCAGTGCACCAGACTACATGTTGACAGTGTGGAAGTGGAGGCAGGAGGAGGTAATGCTCAGGTGTAAAGCCATTTCTCAAGAGGTTTACCGAGTGAGCTTCTCCCCATACAACCCTGGCCTACTCACATCATCAGGATCTGGACATATCAAGTAAAGGACACAATTCTTACAGTTCTTTCACTGTCCTTTGATGATTTAAATGTTGTCCCTGCCTAGGTTCTGGAGAATGTCCAGCACATTTACAGGTCTCAAATTGGAAGGACTTATTGGTCATTTTGGCAAAACTGCAGCGACAGACATTGAAGGCTACATGGAACTTCCCGATGGAAAGGTTTGTTTCCTGCATTTTTGACAGGTTGGGTTTATTTAAGGAAGGTGGTGTGGCTCAAAAACAATGCAAGGCTTTGACCCATGTGCATCTTCTCAAGGTGGTTTCTGGCTCAACCTGGGGTAACCTGCTTGTGTGGGATGGAAATTCTATCAAAGTTGAGATCTGCAGCAAGGGAGGACAGTGTTGTCATGCAGGGGCTGTCCAACCGTTTGCCTTGGAGGATGGACAACTGATGACCTTTGGCTCTGATGGAGTGATCCGGGTAAAACGGAAATAATTGTCATAACCGAAAGGCTGCAGTGGTCCTGTTGGTTCAATAAGCCATTGTGACCACACTTTGTGCCTGCAGGGCTGGGACTTTGAAACAATCAACAATGCAGACAGTAGCAGTGAAAGCGGCAAGTTTGAAATGGAGCCGATGAATGAGATGACGGTTGGGCGCCACGTATGTCTCTCCTCAATCGTGAAAAACTCCCAGCCGGACTCGATTGTTTGGTTTGCTCAGGTCACCACTCATCTCTCATGAAAATGCACAAATCGTACCTCGAGGAATAATTCAAACTTGAACTCTTTTATTTTGTAGGATTCCAATGGTGCTATTTGGAAACTGGATCTTTCATTCACATACACTGTGAGGCTCATCTGCACAATTAACAAAGCAATGTTTACCTTGATTTATGAATCGGATTAAATTAAGGATCATGTTGAGTGAACGGTAAAATAACCTATTTTGACCAATCACCCTACACATTGTCACATTTACATGCTAAGAGGCACATTTCCAAATCGGGTCTATTTGAAGAGTTGGGCACCTCCACACCACTTTCTGGAACGACTGTAAACAAATTGTCTGCTCTACTCTAGTAACTACTCTACAGCAATTGAACAGAATTGAATGACTAACTGAAATCTTCGTAAACAGACTCCTGATCCAGAGTGCCTGTTATCCTTCCATGCCGGACCAATCAAGGGTCTTGATGTGTCGAAGAAAAGTCACCTCATGGCCACCACTGCTCTGGACCGTGAGTCATTACTTCTTCTTTACTGAATGCTATTGTTTTAATTTGGTTTTAACTTTTTAACTCTTTGTAAAGTGACCTTGAGTGACCTGAAAGGCGCTTCTAAATTAAATGTATTATTGTTATTATTATATATTTTTTCTTCTATACTTACATATGGACACAATTATTGGCATGTTTCCTGTTGTGTTCTTTTGATGAGGTGAATGATGAAATGCAAATGTGTTTGTACTCATTTACCTTGTCTCAAAGCTATCCATCTTCCTTTTCAGGACAAAAAGTATCTTTGCTTTTGTTTTGTCAGTTAAATACTGTTTTAATGACCACTGAGTTTTTGTTGTTGTTGTTGTTCTTAGTTGAAAGGATACCAATGATTGTCTCCAGTATTCTGGGTATTTCCTTTTCCAGGTTCAGTCAGAGTCTTTGACTTTCTGGCGAAAACAGAGCTAATCAGTAGCAGATTCAATCAAGGTGGAACTGCTCTTCACTGGGCACCACCTTCTGTAAGTAAAGATGCAGTAGTACAACTTCATTTCTATAAGACAGAACAACTGGTTTTGTCCAAGGGACCCGACTCAAGGGGACCACTGCTTTGGTGGAATCTTATTTTATTTTGCACTGAAGGAGCATAGACCTATACTTACTAAATCTATTTTGGGAATTTCAGCTACATTTTACATAATTTGAATGGGTAAATGATTCACAAAATTTGTTGGAAAATAAACAAAGTCTAAATAATAAATCAATATCATTTTTAAAAATGTTACAAAAATGTTCCACTTCCAATTATGCGGACCACCTTCAATACCGCCACAATCACTAGATGGGCGCCGACCACCGGTTGACAATCCCTGACGCAAGACAGTCATGGAATAAATAACCTCAAATATTTTTTTGCAGGTGAACCACAGTGGAGGTTTATTGGTGGCAGGATTTGAAGATGGGGTTGTTCGCTTACTGGAGATTTTTGACCCCACGGGGTTGCACAACAATAAAGGAGATGCCCACATTCGACTCAAACAGGCCTTCAAGCCACATAATTCCACTATAACATCGGTTGCTTATGAGTACAATGGAAAAATATTAGCCACGGGGGTAAGTACGTTGTTATAATCTTTTTAGAAATTATAATATTGTAAATAATTTGCTTACAAGACTTGCAGTGCATTTAATTGGAAAAGTTTTATTTCATTTGGAGTGGGGACAAAATCTCACACAGTCACTAATCTGATGATTTTTTTTTTTATTGGCTGTCATGAGGGGAGTCCTCCTCATTTAAATTTCACATTTTACCTTTAAAAAATCTTTCAGAGCTCAGATTGCACGGTATTTTTCTTTACTGTTGGAGAAAAATATGAGCCAATCGGCTTTGTCCATGTTCCTGGACCAGTACAATTACTCGAGTGGTCACCTCCTTCCCATGTAAGTATTTATTTGAAGGAGATTCTATTTTGCATGTGCAAAACACATGATACACAGTCTCTATTATGATTCTTGCACAGCATGAAAGCCAATATATACCATTTTCGAATCTTGTACAGCATGAAAACAGGTTGCTAATACTATGTCAGAATGGTCATGTTGTGGAGGTACCATGTCCTGATCAGAATATCCTGAAGCCAACCAAATCCTACCAACTGCTTGAACTGCCGAGAAAATCCTTCTACTTCAATAGCATCAAATCACAAATCAAGGTTCTGCTTCACGTCTATGATTTCAGTATATGTCATTAACTATACTGTTACAGCAATGTTTCTTGATTGAAAAGCTAAACAATATAATATACAGCATGCTACCAATTATTTTCATTTAAATAATCAACAAAACTGTCATGACTTGCAAATATATCCATGCATTGTAGAGAGAAGAGGAAATAGCAAGATGGCAAGCTTTAAAGGCAAAGCAGCAAGAAGAGCAAGAGGAGCATCAAATCATAGGAGACAAGATACTGGAAGAGGAGTTACCCCCTATTTTCATCAGTAACCCTCGCAGTCCTCTTCACTGTGGTTTCTACTCACAGCCTGGCCAATTTTGGCTCTCAATGGTACACACACATGAAACCACGAGATCGGCAGATCTCGTCCAACACACCGATCAGCCGATACACCCACGTTTGCAGAAATTGACTCCAAGAATAAGATATTCTATATTAATATTCTATTCTTGGACTTATTATCGGTTCTAATGTATATCTGCCTCATTTGCATTAATACTTTTGTCTCCAGGGAGGGTCTGACTCAGGTTTCTTGTACCATTGCAAATTCTCTGAGAGTCAGGATGAGGATCCAGACCAACGTCAAGACAAGCCATTTGACTACCTGACTGTCCTCAATGCTGATGATGATGCTATTTGTTCGGTCACATTCAAGTATGATTACTGCAGACACTAAAGTGAAAATACTTTGTAGTGATCAGATTATGTTTGGTTGTTTTTGTCACAGCTCCAACAGGCAGCTCATGATATGCGGAATGCACTCGGGCTCGATCAGAGCTTATCCTTTGGATCCCGGCGATCACGCTCTAAAATCCATGCAGGCGTACTGGGAACTGAGTATCCACGACAGCAGTTATGGACACTTGCGGCATGTCTGTTGCAGTCATGACGACCAGTTTGTGCTTACAGCAGGAGATGATGGAAACATCTTCTCCTTCAACTTGCTTTCTCATGAGGAGCTGCAGAAAGGACTGGGAAGAAAAAGGGCCATGGTTCCTTCTCCAAGGGTTCGTCATATTATTTTTTTTTACAAAGAAGCTTTCTTTTGGATCCATTTATGTTGACATGCAGATTAGTGGTTTAATAGAAAAACAATATTGTGATCCTTCAACTAGGACGGACTTGAGAATGAGGATTTGGCTCAGGACATCGATGACCCAGCGGCTGATAGGTTGAGTATAAATCAATTGTCATTGGATATCGCCTTCCCTGGACAATCACCAAATGATTCCCGAGCGCGGCACCGCTGCTGCTCACTGCTCCCCTCTAGACGCAACTAGATTTTAAATATTCGAAAACTCAATTGAAGTATAAACCGCCAGACACATTAAGTTAGTTGGGAAAATTTCCCGTACCAGGTTAAAACGTAAAGAAATTGTGGGCTAGATAAACTTTTATTGTTATGATAAATCTTTCCAGAATGCAAGTTGTTTGATGTGTTTCGAAAAATCATTGAAGTGATTTGATTCGCTCGCCTAGCATAGAGATGGTCAAACAGAAGTTGGAGAAAGACAATCAGTGCCAACAAGCTGAGAAGAAGAAATCGGACAAGCGGAGAAGGCTGGCTGAGAAGAAGAATACATTCAAAAAACTGCTGAAGGACAACCTTGAGCTGCCAGAACATTGCCGACTCACACTTACGGTACAAAAACAAAAACACGGTAGAATGTTGTTAATGAAAAAGACAAATCTGAATTGAGACTGGGTGAAAGTAAATTGGCTTTTATGGCTTTGTAATTTATTTGTAAGCAGGAGCTGCAGCTGGACAAGTGTTTTGCAGAACAGGCTGAGAAGGAGAAGACCCAGAAATTAAAAGAAGTCCAAGAACAAATGAGTTGGGAAGAACAACACTCCCATATAGCTCTAAACAAACTACAGCAATGGTATTGACTGATTACTAATACGGCTTTCGGCACGGTGTGATATTCCACTTAAAATGCTTTTCATTTTAGTGTCGATATTTTCTCCGCAAATAGTAATATCATTTGTCTGGTGAACTTGTTACTGGAATTTCCTCATGCACATTCTTCGAAAACACAGATTTTGTTTTTTTAACACACTACCAAATTATAAAACCTACAAGATGAAGAATTTTGTAAAGACTTGGATGTGTTTTTCTTTCAGGTTCAATGTTTCCCTGGAATCCAACATAGTCACAGTATTTGCAATCCACTCTAATCACAGAGTTTCCACATACCATATTCCACCACTTTCTTCAGTACAGACTCATCAACAGAGCAGTTATAGCGATAACAGCAGCAATAAAAATGCTCCAGATAAACGCAGGAAATCCAAAGATCAAGCTGTAAAAGACAATCAAGTAACTGATGGTGAGACAACAATTAGTTTTAGCAGCGAAATACGGTACATTAACATCCCGCTGATGTGCGCTCACCAGAAGAGGATACGCCACACCCACTGGTGACTCGATCGTCAACGGTAAAACTGGCAGATCGGCAGGTAGAGCGGCTCAGAAAGGCCGCGGAGAAAGCTGAACAGGCAAGGGCCAAGATTGAAAAGAGGAAGCAGGAATGGGACAAGATGTAAGTGTAGTATCACTGCAGATCTTTTTCCACACTAAAAGCCACGACTCATGATTTGTACACAACGCTAACCATTTGATTGGTATCTCAGTTATACAGAGAAACCCAAAAAGAACTGTGAAGATCCACACGATGTGCAGGCCATCTGCGAAGCCAAAGCGAGTATTGGGGACTTGAAACTTAAAACAGACAAAAACTTTACTGTAGCAAAACACTTGAGAATGAATGCAGATAAAAAGAAAGCAGAGATGACAGACCTGGAGGGCAATGTAAAGCGCACACACACATTTATCATTTGGATTTTTAAATGTAATTTCTAGATGACTACTCATGAGATTTTTTTAAATAATTGTATCCATCCCTCCAGATACGTGAGAAACAAACTGAGATGAACAGAGAGATTGTGGCCTTGCGAGACTCCAAACTTCTCCTGCTATCCAAACTGGGAGCCCTAGCTAAACAGCTCCGGAGGGTCCAGAGTTGTTTGCCATCGCAACTCCACCGCCACCCACCCCCGCTGCCCACTATACGATGTGAGGAAGTACCAGAGAAGAGCCAGCGATGCACCCGAACCATTCTAGAAAGATACAGAGCGCTGAAGGAGAAAAGGTGCTGGGGCCACATTTCATATTTGTTATCAGTCTCAATATCTAACGTCTACTCTTGTTCAAAGTTTAGTTCACGGAAAGGACATGAGGATCAATTTTTTGCACTCATCTAAAAGTGATTTGTTTTATTATCATCAAAACATTTATCGAAAATGTACCTGCTACAGGTTTCGGTGGACCGAGCAGGAGAATCAAGAGAGAGCCACAGATTTCCTGAAGCGACTGGAAAATGTAATTGAGGGAATGAAGGAAGCAGGAGATGGGTTAGTTGTATCTGCTGCCCCTGAAGAAAGAGAAGAAGAGGAAGCAGCACAACTGAGCAAGGAGGAGAGCAAATTGCTAGACATGCAGGATTGTCTCCTGGAAAAGGTCTGGTATACAGTTTAGTTTCAGGTCACAAATAAATGAGTCATTTTATGATTTGAAAATGTATTCATTTTTTTAATTACTAGATGGAAAGCATGGTGAATCAGTTTGACAAGGAGCACTTGATGTGTCTTCAGAAGGTACTGATGCTAGATTGGAGGTTAAAACTTGGCAACCTCCGTCAGCTTACACTCTATCAGGAGCTCCTGCTCCTCAAGGAAGTGGCCAAGACTGAGGAGATTTTGCAAGAGAAGCTCAACACATGTGTGAAGGAGGAGAACAACTTGAAGGTGAGAAAATTGTAACCTGTGTTTTTTTCAGTGTATTTATGGACGTTTGCTTATTTTATTTGTATTTGTTTATACAAATTGTCACCTGTGGTGTCTCACCATTTATTTATTTTCTGTATATTTTTGTACATTTGTTTATTTTATCTGTATTTGTTTACACTTTTGTCAAAAGTATAAGCTGGAGGAGTGTAAGGAAGAGCTAGAACTGAAGTATAAAGCCATAACTGAGGTGCGGGATAAAGAGAAGGCTGTAACAAAAGCCTTCCAGGTGTCGCTGGGTTACGACAGAAAAATTGAAGAATATCTGAAAAAAGTTTTCAGAAGAAAAATAAAACGCACCAAGAAAAAGGAGCAGCCAGGTGAAGGTGAGAAGAGGACTCACCAAATATACCTAAGTGCGAGTGATCTTGTTTTCATGTTCCAAATGTATTTTGCAGAAGAAGAGGATGAGGACGACTTTGACAATTATGAAGACTGGGATGGCGATGATGATTGGGATGCAGTGGAAGGAGAAGCTGCTGTAGAGGAATGCCCTCTAGGTCAATGTTTTTTTTTTTTTTTAAGCCTCCTTAATTCTGTTTTGTTCATGTGTGTGTGCGTGTGTACCTTTTCTACTTTTGGTCACAGGCTGTGAGCCAAAGTTGTTTGAGCACATACTGCATCTACGTGAACGTCGATTGGACCTGGAAGAACTGCTGACAGATGAGAAGAAAACTGCTGACGCTCTTGAGAAGGAGTGTGACTGCCTTGTGAAGAAGGTGATCATAACATAGGACAAGATTTGATCACTTAAGATAACCTTTATTAGTCCCCCAAAGGGGAAATGTTGTCATTTCAGTTGCATTGACAGATACAGGAAAACAGAAAATAACGTGCAGGACAAAAACCTACATTGCTTGAAAAAGTAATAATTGAACATTTTCACATTTTGCCTCCTTACAACCACAAACCTCGATGTTTTTAGAGATTATTGACCCGATTTCCGTGGCGATTTTGAACACAAAACGTCGTAGCAGAAACATGTCGTTTGTTTGAACCTCCAGCTCAGATCAGTAAAAATCAGTCGGAAGGCAGTAGAGGATGAATTGGAGCAAGTCAACAGGGAGAAACAGCAGAAGATGAATCAACTAGATGTTGTGGTTCCTCTAAGACTACAGCAGGTAAAGAGAACTGGGGGAGTTTATTGTATATTTTGAGAAAAGCAACACATTCTTTCAAATGATTTTCTGCCACCGTCTACTTTGCTTTCCCTTTTCTTTAAGATTGAGTTTGATATCACAGTTCGGGTTCCTCCAGACCTCCGTCCGGCATTGGTACTGAACAGGACAGAGCTGAAATGTCTGCAGGAGCGAGTGAAGCAGCTGGAGGTTGAAAAGCACCAGCAGGTCGAAGTCTACAATCAAGCCAAGCAGCAGCACATCAGGCTCATTCAAGAACGCAAGGACATGAACAATGAGATCCAGTGTAAGACCCGAATAGATACATAACCAGAGAGCCTTGATGCACTAATCAAATTATGTTTTGTTTCAATGTAGCGCTTGAGAAGCTTTGTAATCAGCTAATGATGAGAAGGTTTGGGAGAGAGGTCGATCTGGAAGTTCTGCAGACGCTGTCCGGTAACAGGACCGTTGAGGAGCTGAAGCAGGAGAAACTCCTTCAAGAAGCTGCATTTGCCAAAGAAATCAAAAAGTGGGATGTACGTGGAACTTTGTGTGTGTTGGTTTAGGAGTGCATGTGTGTGAGTTTTACAAGGATTGACAAGAATTCTTGTCGACATTTGTTTTTCTGCATACACCTTCTTAGATCAGAGTAGAAAAAGCTCGTGAGGCTCTGATGGAGAAGACAAGGAGCAACACAGAGCGACTCCTCCGCTTGAATAGTCTCTTTGAGCAGAAGAAGGAGCTGGAGCAGAAACTCGATGCAAGACAGAAGAAAATTGTAATTTGTTTTGTTGAATGTTATGATTATTGACATTACACAAGTAAGACGTAAGGTATACTCATTATTGAGAGACAACTGGTTCACAGGTCACAATTCTTATTTCTGCATACAATACAGTAATTACATCCGGCTTAGCATTGTTTGAAATGCCGCATTTTCAGACAAGAGGCAAAGGTAATGGAATACAGGGACTTTAAGCAGACTGATGCATTCTTACCACAATTTAACAGTTTCCAGGCATCTTAATAAAAAGCCTCTAAAACACAGGTGTCAAACCCAAGGCCCGGGGGCCAGGTACTGCCCGCCACATCATTTTATGTGGCCCACAAAGACAAATTGTGCATCAAATTTGGTGCGTCATTACTAGAATTGCAATAATATTTGTCCAGTTTTTACTCATCTGATTTGAAAACGAGTTATTTGTCAGTTTGTTTTGTAGCTTTTACTGTATATATAATATGAGGTGCTCATACATTTGTCTGGGTTGACAGTCATAATGGCACTCCGAAAGAAGCTATGACTACAATGCGGCCCGCGAAAAAAAAAGTTTGACACCCCTGCTCTAAAAGGTTTTCATTCAAATACCCCAAGGATTAAGATTCACTTTACAACATCCACACGAGTTTTCTTGCTGAAATTAGTTTCTTTAAAGTAGTCTCCTGTCTCATGCAAAGCCACCCCTAAGCCCTCGTCCCTGCATACACCGTTCGATCGATGGATGGAGAGTATGGTTTACGTTACCATGACAACTAGGAGCAAAACTGTTTTCTTGACCCTTTTGCAAACAATATTTATCAAGCATTTACCCAATGCAATTCGAAGCAAGCTATGAAGACATTTTCTTCCCTCTATCATCTAATACATGTGTGTTCTCAGGGCAAACAGCTCCAAGACGGCAGCGGGCGAGAAGGCAGACATGAAATCTTGAGTCTTCAAGAGCTGGTGAGAAAGCAGTCGCAGCAGATGGAGCATCTCAACACAGAAATCAACCTCCTTTCGCTTAAAGGAGCCCACGCCCATCTACCAAGCCACGCGAAGCTGCCTCCACTTGCTCATTCACACAACCCAACAATTCAAAAACACCTGAGAAAACCAGGTAAACCAAATTTTGATAGAAAAGACACAAAGGTGTACAACTGAATGTATGCCAAACTACAAGTCAGAAATTAAATTGATACTTTTAAAATTAATATGCCCACATGCTTAAGCACATAACCAAGTGTTGGAATTTTGTAAAGATATACAAAGACACATTTTACTCAATATAGGAGCACTGTGAACGTTAATATAAGAAGCAAATGATTTTGTGTGCGGACATGTCTTTTTGGTGTGTTGATTAAATGATTGAGAAATTAACTTTTAGATAGTTCTCCTTGCAGTCAGTAACGTATTTGGGAAGAAATTGTTCTTGATGTTACATCTGGATGATTTATTAATAATACATAATTAAGAAATCCCAATTACGTTTTTTTTTGTTTAGTTTACACATTTAGCTCTACAACATGTTTCCCACCACCGCCGTGGTTGAAGACATTTCAAAACAGAGAAGTGTACCTTATCCTCATGTGGTCATTGTGATCATCGCGTTTTGCCCACTAGTCGGACTTCACTGCAACCTCTAAGGGGCGCTTGATTAGTGGTAAAAACAGCAAAAGAAATTCACCCACTCCCTTTTTAGTGCATCGGAAGCTTACACTAACTATGCGGGACTCACCCTTTTGTTGCAGCTCTAATCGTTTTTAGGTGTCTTCACTGAATTTGGATGTTGATCACTCCCGTTCTTTAGTTTAGTGTTCCTCTCCAGCTTTTTATGACGCTATATGTGACGTCATAGACGCAAGAACATACATATGCGCGCGTCACGACTTTATTGATCTATTCGCTTTTCCTCTCACGGGGAAAAACGTTTTGAATTGAACCGGAGCAATCGATTGAAGCTATAATTGTGAAAATCAATACTAAATTTTCATGTAGTAAATCTTCAAGCGCCATTTTTTTCTTGATATTAAGCTATTTCCTAAAACATGGCTGAGCATCAGGTTAGTTCCTTTTTTTATTTTTTATTCCTTTCAGAAAATCTTTGATTATTCAAAAAAAGAATCAACTAAAATCAAATGAGATACCAGAACTCATTGAATGATTTGAATTTACCTCTTGTTAATAAAGCTATCCATCTATTTTATAACCTTGACCATGGCATCATCATTGGATTAATTGGTAATTTACAATCGCATCTCCTGTATTTTTTTTTTAATTTACTTTTGTAGTTTGTTTTATTAGGTTATCAAGAAAATTTGTCAGACTACAAAAGGAAAAAAATATGACTACTGGACGAGAGTAGCTTTGAGTTTTACTCCCTTTTTTTTTTCTAGAAAAGGCATAATGAGATTGAATGTACAATGCATTGTTGTAATATCAGTATAAATTTGACTGTCGTCTGCCTGCCACATGTAAATTTGGTGGAGAACTGATTTCAAGGCAGCCCAGTTTGGTCTTAATGTACAACTTTTATAACAGTTCTACATTATTATGCTGCACAAAGAGACAGAGCTAATGCTTACATGCTTACTGTTATGACCTACGTACAGATATTTACTGTAGTTTGATATTTTCAGCTGATTGTGTAACTTTGTAGTCATTGGGATGGTTCCATTTTTTTCCATTAAAAAAAAATAATTTCCACAGTGCTTGGCTTTAATTGTCTCTTCTGCCTCACTCCCTCTCCAACTTTGGAGAAGACCCTCACATGGCATAAATATATTTTCCCCTTTTTGGGGCTGATAAGATCAAAGTGCTCCAAAGCAATTGATTGTGCTCTTTTTCATACTGGCTCTTCCTCCATGTTCCTTCCTCACTGCTTTCCTCTTTGTCACACACGCACGCACACACGCATGCCCACACTAACGTTCTTTACACACCTTTCATTTCAACACAATCACAACTCTTTAACTCACTTACTCAACCTATAATCTATATTGAATGTGCTAAATGTCTATTGAAAATGTGTGTGTAGGGCGACCAGATCCCAATTCACCAGATGAGGGCCAAAGTTATGTTTGGGACAATTTGCGATACCAATGCATCAAGGTAGTCTAATAGAACTTTTGAAAATATAAACATTTTTATTCTGCCCCTTTGCTTAAAACATTACTATGCTTTGCCATTCGGTTGATTCAGTAGTACATAACAACCTGCAAACAAAAACTATATTATAACTGTATCTTAGTTCTAAGTTTTCTTATGTGCGAAAAGTCAGCATGATGCTTTCATGGCTATTTCACAGTGCCTCTCAAGTTGCGGTGTCGTCTCACATCAAATTCACCTCCGCGAGTGACGGAAAAATGACTCAAGCACACTTCACAGAAAACTTTACCAGACTCGCCTGTCACTGGTTTCACCCAGGGATAGATTGTTTCCCAGTCTGCATTGTAGCCACATCTCCGCTTTTTGGTCGTTGTAGTTGTGCTGTCCTCCGTGTCTCTGTCTCAACCTGCCGTTCTGACTCTGACCTGGTTTGCATTGTTTGCGCGCATCGCAAACTGGAACGCAGACATGATCGAACAGCCAACCCCGCCTCCTATTTGATAAATGCCAGATTATAACTGACTGTCAATAATGCGGGACAACGTCTCAATTTTGCGGGACGTGTGAAAAGTAATAAAAATGCACAACTGTCTCGCACAAAGCGGGACATCTGGTCACCCTGTGTGTGTGGTGCCTGTTTCTGCCTGCCCTATGTGTATGTAGCTAACATAGCGAATCACTTCTAAACTAGACTAGACCTTAATATAAACTAATACTATACAAATACGTTCCCTGGCTAATTGAATCAAGTGATAACTGGCAATAACAATAGCAATCTCCTCCTCTAAAAACCCACGGTATGAGCTGTGATTCAACTCACCTTTAAATCAACGTATATTACTGTAACGGCCAGATGCGTTCGCTGGGTTATTTATGTCCGTGTGCTGAGAGCAAACATTTGACTTAGACAACATTGTATTTGGAATAACTTCAATGACCACTTCAGAGAAGGAAATGCAAACATACCCCCCCTGAAAAAAAACGTGTCCCAATCAACTCTTCTCCCATCCTTCACCCACTCAGAGGGCACTCAGCTCCTGCGTCAGTCTCTCCTTCTCCCGCTCCAGCTCCGCGATGATCTGCTTGTTCTGTTCCAGGCGATCCTCCAGCCACTGCAGCAGCGGTCCGCTCACTGCTGACATCTGGCTGCATAAGTTCTTGGTGAATACAGACCCGTTGTGGATCTTGGTGACCGGGTCCAAGTGGGCCAGGCTGTGGATCTTCCGGTACGTATCCTGCTCCTCTTGACACAGAATCCGCGGGAGCTCCACGGCCGACTCCAGGCACACTTTACCGATGGTCTCGCGCGGGACAACGTGAATCGGGATTTCCACACGCTCGTAGTCGGAACCCTTTTGGGCCTGGGTCGACTGGAAGCAGGTGTACAGAACGCGGCCCGTCTTGGTGTTTTTGTCCTCGATGAAGCAGGAGAAGATGAGGCCCACGAAGCCCTGATCCAGCATTTGGTACATTGCCTGAGTCCGGACGTCGACGTGCGAGGGCCACACGGTGATGTGCGGATGGGAGTGGTACCAGCCAACCACCCGCATCGGCTTGCCTGTCGTGTCGGCCAGCCTCTCGGCCTCCGTGGAGGCGGCAGACAGCTGCTCCGGGGAGATCTCCACCCGGTCCTTCCTCTTGTCCGACCGGCGGAGGATGATGACGGAGTGTATGTGGACGACCCTGGTGAGTTCCACCTCTCCGATACACAAACCCATCACTTCTTCTTTCTCTGTGCTCAACGCGTGATTCATACACACCAGGAAGGCGTCCGACTCTAGATGAACCGCACTGACTGCCATTCTCTTTCTTCAAAACAAATCTTAAACAAGACTGATATTAAAAGTACGAACTGGGAGGGAACCTGGGTTTACCTTGGCGTTTGCTTTCAGTTAGAGGTCCGAGTTGACGCAACGATCGGCGCAAGGTTCCGCCTGCCCAAAAGAAAAAGAAAAAAAATCTTCTTTCCTGCTTTTTGTTGTTGTTGTTGCCAGTTTACCTCCTGATATATGGGGCATTACCGCCACCTACTGGGTCGAATGTTACGACGAGAGAGTCGGCAGTTATAGACTAAAAACACACTACCCGTTCCATTCGCCCGGTTTTCCCAGGGAACTCAAATAACTGTCTCTGAACTTTTCCGATCTCTACCTGCAGAATATGTCCCAGTCTAAATGCTACCTCTGCTTTTGGAGTTACTCCTGCGCCTACTACCTGTACTGTACTGCTTCCCACCAATGCTTGGATATTTCTCTGTTGCCTTCACAATTATCTTTTTTTTTTAGTTTTGCTAATTGCCTCTACAATAATTGGAGAGTCTGCCTTTATTTTTATAAATTCTTCACATGTTGCCTTGCTGTTCTCTGGTGTCACTGTTTTAATATCTTGCCAACTAATTCCTACTTTCTATGTCGCTTCTGCATACTTTGTATTTCTACTGCTTTCTTGTTTACCTCACAACCCCGATAAGCTGAAGCATGCCCCCCCCCCTCCCCCGGCCTTGTGCTATTTATTTGATCCATTTGAAAATAAAAAATATACACTACCGTTCAAAAGTTTGGGGTCACAAAATTGTTTGGGTGACCCCAAACTTTTGAACGGTAGTGTATATATTTATTTAGATAATTATTTATAGATTATATATATAATCTTCTGTGTAAGAAATCTTATAATATATATGTATACTTATATTCATAGATTTTTTATAATCTTATACAAATATAAGATATAATTTATAATATTTAATTCATAATATTTTATTATAATAATATTTACACTACCGTTCAAAAGTTTGGGGTCACCCAAACAATTTTGTGACCCCAAACTTTTGAACGGTAGTGTATATATCGAGTGTCCTTTGAGAATAATAGCACAGACCTGTTCTCAAAAAATACATTAGGAATTTAATTTTAAATCAAAGCAGCAACTAATATTATGATTGATTATATCGTGATTCACTACCTCACTTAAAAAAACAATTACAAACTATATTTTTTTTTTCTTCCAAAATGCCCTTGCCTAAAATTATGTTATTTAAAACCTAAAATTCTAGAAAAATAACTAACAATCGCCACTAGATGTCACAATTAGTTATTGGGCGCGTATAGTTCTCAACCTTTTTGGGCTTGTGTCTTTAATTCCAAAGAGAAGGCCATTCAGACTGCTACAGCTACAACTAAAGTACTTTTGCAACACTGCAGGCCCACAGGAAAGAGGGACGCCCGCAACGTCACATTCCTTCAAGCAGTGGAACAAAAGCCTTCACTGGTGTAAATTGATTGTGCGCTTTATCTTCTAATTCAAGCAAGGCCTTAAGCAACATTTCATATTAAAAAGTAGAGTTGAAAGAGACCACATAGAGTTGATGACACGCAAACTAGGGTTTATCGTTAGTGACGATGATGAGGTAAATACAAAGACACACCATTCAAAAGCTTTTATTGGGAATTCATGCAATAAATCAATATTTGCAGTGTTGACATTTCTTTTCCAAGACATCTTCAGTTTTCCCTGGCATGCTGTCAATCAACTTCTGGACCAGATTCTGACTAATGGTTTTTGCATAATCAATACTTGGAGTTTGTCAAACTTTCTGGGTTTTTGATTGTCTACCCCACCCACCTCCTGAGGATTGACTCCCAAGTACTCAATTGGATAAAAAAAAAATCTGGGAAGTTTGCCGTGGAAACGTGTTTTTTTTTTTTTTTGTGTGTGTGGCGTTCATTTTCAAGGCAAATAAGGTTTATTTTGCAATTAAGCAGCAGTTGAGCTGGTCACTTCTCATTACATTCTGGAGGATATGCAAATTGCTAATATAAAATCTGAGACAGCAGACTTTGTGAAAATTAATAGTTGTGGAATGGCACACTAACTCATTTTGACTGAGCCACACACACACACACACACACACACACACACACACACACACACGCATGCACAAAAAGAAATACACTTTGAAATCTATTAAGGAAACATTTATTCCCAAATGTATACTTGTTGCTCTTCATGAGCTTTGTGCCTGGTGCCAAACTATTTGGGTATTTGCTTGTTGCCAACTGATGCAATCATGCATGAACCACATAAAAGTGAGCCAATGGTCATTTAGGTTCTTGTGAATGACTGAGTGTATGGCATCACTGACAAAGACAATTGTGGCAGGTGGAATCACAGAGAGTAAAATTCCAATTGATGAAGATTCGGGACGGCAAGGAGACTGTGCGGCAGCGTTGCACCATTGGATGACTGAATGGAAACAAGATAACCTGAGAATAACTGTGTTGGCAACATTTGTAACAAGCAGCATTTTGTTGGAAATATGTCTCTGTATCAAATTCGGTCTTCAAGATAAGGGAGGAGGAGGCAGAGAATAGAAAACGAAACTTAACACGCACGCGCATGCATGCACACAGGCACACGCACGCACACACACACACACACACTCCATTTGAGAAGAGAGGATTCCTTAATGTGTGCGTGTGCGCGTGTGTGTGTGTGTGTGTGTGTGTGTGTGTGTGTGTGTGTGTGTGTGTGTGTGTGTGTGTGTGTGTGTGTGTGTGTGCGTGCGCGCGTGTGTGCGTGCGAGCGAGCGAGAGTTAGGCTTCGTTTGTGTGTGTTAGGTTTCGGTTTCTTTTCTCCGGCACCTCTCTTCTCTTGGAGCCTGAATTTGTTACAGACATATTTCCGACAAGATGCTGCTGGTAACAAATGTATCCAGCACAGTGATCCTCTTGGTTTCACTCAAGGCCATTCAAAGGTGCCGCGCCTCCGCAGGGCCGCCACGGTCTCCCAGCTATCCTGAATTGTCATCAATTAGAATATCACTCTCTGTGATTCCACAATTGTCGTTGTCAGTGATGACATACACTCACTTATTCACGAGAGCACCTACACCGTGTGCACAATGATTAGGAAATTTTATTTTTCAGGATTAATTTTATGACTACAGTGACCGCAGTCAATCCAAAATGTTAATAAACTTCAATCTGATTATCTCATAAAGTAAAACAGAGGTTTTGGCTTTCTAAGAAGAAAATCTGTGTGTGCACAATTATTGGGCAATTATTAGTGTAGAGAAGTATTATGCAACTAAATGAAAAACAAAATGTTCACACATCATTTGTTTATTGTCATCTGTTTAAGTGAGAATAATAATCAAACAACTCAAAACATTTCTGACATTTCCCCCCAAAAAAAATCAGTGACCAATATAGCCACCCTTCTTTTCAATAATAACCACAAGCCTTTCGTTCATGGAGTCTGTCAGTTTCTTGATCTGCTGACAATCAACTTTCTGTGTTGCAACAACCGTAGCCTCCCAGAGAGGTTCAGAGAGGTGTACTGTCTTCCCCCACTGTAAATCTCCCGTTGGAAAAGGGCCCACAAGTTCTCAATAGGTTTTAGGTCTGGTGAGGAAGGGGGCCCATGTCATCATACTTTCATCTCTAAGGCCTTCATTGGCTAGCCATGCAGTGGAGTACTTTGATGCATGCGCTGGAGCATTGTCCTGCATAAAAATCATGGTCTTCTTGAAAGATGCTGACTTTTCCCTGTACCACTGCTTGAAGAAAGTATCTTCTAAAAACTGGCAGTAGATTTGGGAGTTGAGTTTGTGTCCATCTTCAACCCGAAAAGGTCCAACTAGCCCATACCAGTACTCCACCTTGCTGGTGTCTGAGTCGAAACGGAGCTCTGTGCCCGACACTGATCCAGCCGCAGGCCCATTCATCTGGTCCGTCAAGAGTCACTCTCATCTCATCAGTTCATCTTAAGTTCTGTCTTAAGATACACTACCGTTCAAAAGTTTGGGGTCACAAAATTGTTTGGGTGACCCCAAACTTTTGAACGGTAGTGTAAATATTATTATAATAAAATATTATGAATTAAATATTATAAATTATATCTTATATTTGTATAAGATTATAAAAAATCTATGAATATAAGTATACATATATATTATAAGATTTTTTACACAGAAGATTATATATATAATCTATAAATAATTATCTAAATAAATATATACACTACCGTTCAAAGGTTTGGGGTCACCCAAACAATTTTGTGACCCCAAACTTTTGAACGGTAGTGTATGTCTTGGCCCAGTTTTGACGTTTCAATTTGTGCCTCTTGTTTAGTGGTGGTCGGGTTTCATCTTTTCTTACCTTGGCCATGTCTTTGAGCACAGAACACCTTGACACTCCAAGTAGGTTGTAGTTCTGAACTATGACAACACTAGAGGATAACGGGTTCGTGGTGGCTTCACCTTTGATTCCTCTCGAATCTTTTGCAGTTAATTTACGTCTTTTCTTCTCAACACGTTTCTTGCAACCCTGTTGACTATATGCAACCAAAACGGAGACAATCCCCTTGGTAAAACTGTCTAGGACCGCCAGTGCCTTTTAAGAAGACATTCCTTCTGTGGAATAGACCTGCTTGCCTGCATTTGGCTCCCTAGCCCAAAATGTGACATGTCAACCTGCTCATTGCTGCTCGGACACAATTGATCAGAAAATGTCAGCTGATTTAGTGACCCAATGTTTTTGCTCTTTCTGTCAGCCAACGTTGTCGTGAGCTGAATCCGCTTTGACGGATGTCGAGTAAAAATTACTTTTACGCATTACTTGGCTTCACTTTGAAACGTAGGTTGAAGTGACCATGCACAAAGGTTGTCCCTCTTTTTTGCTTGCTTCAACTGTTTCCCATCCCGAATCAAATCAAAGTCTGAGCGAAGGTGGCCAAAATAATATCGCGTTACCGCAGCCAAAGACGTGCACACGTAAAGAGCGTCTCCACTGGAACGCGCTCTTCCTCAGGTGCGTGAGTCACGTGGGTGGGGGCCGAGCAGCAGAAGCAGCAGCAGCAGCACCGGAGCAAGCTTCCGTTCGGCGGCCGTCACCTGTTTTTTGCGGAGCACCACATCGTGATTTCTGCGTTCAATAGCCTCTCTGGTGGCCTTCCGTCACCATGATGGCCCCGCTGGCCGCGCGCCTGGCGCTGGTCCACCTGTCTTGCGTCGTATGGATGATGTACAGCTGCGCAGCCGGTGAGTACATAAAAGAAAATGTCCAACTTTGCGATCGTTGTACTCTTATTATAACTTTGGAAGGAGGCATTTGGTTCGGATTGCAATGCGGATCCGCTGCTGGGTTAAAAATTGGACCGACTCAGTAAGCTGGGTGAATTTACTATGGAATGTTTTGGCATTTATGGAGTTTTGTATAAAAATGGATTGTTCTGCGCCAAACAGTTCGGTCTGATTTGTAACCCAAATTTGGTCAAATGTTTGACCCAAATGGAGTTGTTTTAAGATTGGATGTTCTTGACGTCACATAAATGTTGTTCTTGTGCACGTAAACCTTGTGGGTCAACGTTTTTTCTTGAGTCATGTGAGTGCAAACTGTCTTTTTATGTTATACCTTTTTAACAAGCTAACATTGATTGCGAGACACAATGGGACATTGTATCCAGTGTATACAGAGTATCACTTTTCTTGAAAGGCAGACGCCCTATTTTTCTCCTCACATGCACTGTAGTGAAAATAAGCAAATAGTCAATTTTGTACTTAATAGTAATGAAGATGTCCGTTCTACATTAAAGTCGTACATCCTTGTGAGGATAAGTATAAGTGATCAAATCTCTCTTTAACACCAAACAATGTTTTATATCTAATAGGACGTGCAATATTGATCCAACTGAAACAATTACAGAAAAGAATATCATATGATCCACTTTGATTTTAACCTCGCACTTTTTTTGTCCATCCCTCCAAACAAAATCCACAAAAACATCATCTCGGCTGCAGAGTTTTTTTTTTTTTTGTTTTTTTTTCGTATACGCACACGTATATCGATGTGCACATGCACACGCGTCACATAGCGAGACCACTATTGGCTTTAATATTCGCAACCGCACATTGAGTTTGTCTCATTCCAATAAAAAAGAAAAGGGAAAATACTTTGAAACGTGTGTCAAGGGGGTGAAGAGCAAAAGATAGTCACGGACATTGTTCTGTAGCTATGTTAGAACAAGAGGCGTGACTTGTCATCACGTCTTCCTTATTGCAAATGTATCTTTTGGCAATCGATGAAAAGAAAAGAAAAAGTTGGATGTGGAATGTATTGACCTGTAGCGCCATCGTGTGGACAGAACCTGAGTAAAAAAAAAAAAAGAAAACTTCTTTCTCCGAGTGGCAGAACGACAGAAGTGGACTGAATCTCCTCCGTTCAGTTCTTGAAATTATTCAGCATATTGAAACTGGTTATCCTCTGAAAAAATGTGCCTTGTTGATTTTTTGTGACTCTATTATTTCAGGCTAATAGCCCTAAATTCCCAAGTCCTTTGTAAGTCTTGTCAATTCTCGATTGTCAGTCATGCAGGTGACACAGTTAGGTGGCGTGCATTCTTGCTTGTTTGCTGAATTTCTGGTTTTCACCAAGAGTTGAAAAATGACCATGGCAACTGTTGGATTTGGTCCACAATTTAGGGAGCGCTATCTGCGCCTCACGGCAAAAGCCATTGCCAATCACCTGTTATCCAATTCACTCACTGCGTGCTCGTTTAATTTCTTCAGATTTAGGAAAATGCAAAGACACTGAAGCAGAAATTAGACTTACACAGGTTGGTTGAGTTCAATCATAATTCTTGTTAAGAAAGCTCTGTTTTCAGGAAAGTACAATACAGCGCTGGGCCTTTCAAGAGCAGAAAGTCTCCATTCAGAAAAGGCAACGTTCAAGGTTCTTTGGTCAGCTTATATTCAGTTGGACAGGCCGGTGTGGGGCGAGTTTGATGGGTGATGAGTCGTTGGGGTGGGGCGAGTTCGCAGTAGCGTTTGATTCCATGGGAGTGGGTGCTGGTTCTGGACGATTCGGTGTGTGTGTGGGGGCTGTTGTCTTCCATCCCGTCTTTCGGCCTTGGTGATCATCTTTGGCCGAGTCCTTGGCTGTCTCCTTCTGGCACCTGCTGGTTTTTATCTCCGAGTGACCTTCCTGTAAACATTCTCCTCCATCCTTGCACATATACTGTCGTACCTCATTCTTTCACTTTTGTCATTTTGTACGAATTTATGTGAGCTTTTGGCTGTAACATCATTAATCTATTACTGTTCCCTGACTATGCAAAGTTAGTTCTTTTGATACTCCATGTCTTTGCTCACATCATTATATTCTTAGTTTAATCATGCTTCCCACCATATCTTATCTTTGTTAGGCAAAATATTTCCCTCTGCGCAGAGCGTTCAGTAGTAATCGAAAAGCTGGCGTCTCGCATTAGGCGACATATGACGTTTAATCAAAACACAAGATATAATCAAGTACTGTACGGTCAAGACGACTCTGGCCGTGTCCATGATTTAGAGAACAAACATCAGGCAAGCATTACACAGTTCCTTAAGGGTCATTAAGCTATTTAGGCCACATATCAAAAGACATTTATTTTGCAGTGCACAGAAATACATATTGAATCGTGAAGTTGTAGCAACCTCTGTTATTATCTTATATCAGCGTATCTGTTATTGTGGCTAGGCGGGTTTTGTGTCTTTTGACCCTATTCCTTCACAACTTTGATGGTTCATCAGGTGTAACCCGTCATAAGCCATGTGACACAAACCACGGATGGAATTCTCACGGCTCCAAATGCTACAAGAAGATAGACGCAACCAACGGTTGGCTGGGAGCTCGTCACGACTGCCTCTGGGAGGCCGGCGACCTGGTCTCCATCACTTCCGAGGAGGAGGAAAAGTTTGTGAAGTCGCAAATGGGCGACAAGCCGTTCTGGATCGGACTCTCCAATTTGGTGAGACGGAAGCGCAAGCGGCTGTTGTATGGAGGTAGCCTTGGGTCAAACGTTTTGAATTTGAACAATTGCTCTTAAATCTCTGTTGGCGCTCAGTACTGTCACTCAGAACTGGGTATTTCAATATAGATTTGTCACGGGCATCAATTCTAAGGCTGCCAATGTCATGACTATGCCGTATTGAGGTGTCAAATTCCATTTGTTTTAGTTCCTACGTTCCCTGAGAGCGCTGTCTCTGCGCAGTGGTTCCAATTAAGCCTTCCACTTAAGCTGTCATTTGTGATTCCACGTCCCGCCCCACGCCAGATTTGGGATTACAACTCAAAAAGATTTGAACCTGAATAAAAAAGATCCCATTCTGAAAAAACAACAGGAGTTGATCCTGAAAATAATTGCGAATCTGAATACATGCAACTGGAAAAAAGATCTCAAATCATGAAAATAAATTGCGGTGAAACCTGAAAATAAATACTATTTTCCAAAATATTACCAAGGCGAACTCAAAAACACTTTCAAACAAGTGTTTTGTTTTACTACATTGTTTTATTTTTCTAGTTTTAAGATCAGCTCGTTTATTTTCAGATTTAAGTTTGATTTTTTTCAAGTACATACGAGTTTTTTCAAGTACAAAACGTTTGACCCCAATCTACAAGGGATATTTAACATCAAATCCTTTCGATGAAGCATACTGTCGGCGAGCTTTTGGTACGCCATTGACAACGGGATTGGTTTCGGCAGGTCTGCGACAAGGACAGTTGTCAGATTTTCGGAGCGGGAGAAAAGAGACTGAACTGGTCCGACACTGGTGTGACGCCGACCTACACCAACTGGGAACACGGCTCAAGATGGAAGGTAAGAAGATCACCTCTTTGCATCCTGTGTCAGGTGGGATGCACGTTATCTGAGGACGTGAACGAGGGAAAAAAACACCAAATTGGCCCGTTTGTCTGATGTGTGTCTCGGTTTTCACGCCTTTTCCCAACAGGTCCAATGATGAATCCTGCGCGTACGTCAACCAAGGTGTGCACATAGGCAGTCAGCCTGGAAAGTGGAGACATGGCTCGTGCAGATCCTCATTGGCGTACATGTGCGAGCGGTCGCCCGACGGTAAGTCCACACGTCCGTTGCGATGTTGACGCTGAAAGGAGAAAAGTGCAACCACGCCGTATTTCTGCAGACTGCCCGGACGTATGGCCGTGTTCCTACAAAGACTTGGGTTACACTTACAGTCGAGTGGAGAGTGAGTGGCAGCGACGCTCCTTTTGACACCAGCGCCCTCTCGTGGTTTTCTGATTAGTTTCTTTTGGCTTTCAGCTTCCGACTGCGACTCTGGCGAGTTCCTGTACAAGGACTCTTGTTACCATTTTGAGGGGACACGTAACACCTGGCAAGCGGCTGAAGATTTCTGCGAGGAAGAGGGAGGTCTCTTGGCCAGCGTTCACTCAAAGGTTGACGGACAGTTTTTGGCTGGTGAGCACCAAGACAAATTGACCATGCCAGCAATCGTCCCGCTATTTTTCACCACAAGTGTTTGTTCTGTTTTCGTCAAGCTCACCGGCGAATGGGATATATCTCTTGGCTGGGACTCAAGAACAACAGTGGCAAATTTGAGTGGCGCGACGGATCATCTACAGTAAGTGACACGTTTGCAACGGAGGTCTAAAAAATTGTCACTTATGAAGCTGTCATGTTAGAAGGCAAGAGTTAAAAAGTGTCATTTTAGTAGAATAGAGTTGATTGAAATAGAAGGAAAAATCTGACAAGAATGGTCTCCCTGTCAAATAGATTTGACTTTGACTTGTATTGAGTCATGTTACGAGTGAAAAGATGTCTTAGATTTCTGAGGATGACCATTGTAATTTACAAGGAAAAAACAATGACGTGCTTTGTAGAATCAAAGTGCACCATTCATTTTACGGGGAGACATTTTGTTATTGAAAAGTTTCAATCAGAAAGTTGGAAGGGGGTTGGAACATCGCAACCATCTTATTGTGAGAAAGAGTTTGTGAAAATAAATTTGAGCGATTTGAATCAATGAAGTGACTTTGAAGGAATGTGGTGGGAAGCCATCCGAGCAACCGCAACACCAAACACGCTCGAGTCATGTCCACTGTCGTCCGCAGGATGATGTCCCGTGGCATCTTCCTAAATATTCAGGTGACTGCACAAAATTGAGTGTTGCTGGAGAAGTTATGATCGACAGTTGTACCGATGACTTTCGTCCATCCATCTGTCAAAAAGGTCAGAAAGTCACAACCTCTCATTTGCCCTTTGTCTTCTCATAGCTCTCTCATATTTGACCCCTCTCGCGTCCTTGCAGGCAAGGCCAGAGCTACTGTTCCGCTTCTTTCGGGTCCATCATCAGGATCAGGTGGGTGTCCCAACCTGCAGCCCACATGGAGAATTTTGCTTGCTCTCAAGTGACTCGAGTCTCGCTTGCAGGCAAGAGTGCAAATTGCGGCTGGTGGCGGGAGAACCCCGCCAACGAGGTCGATTGATTAATTGTATTACTGAATAAAAGTAACTCGTTACCGGGAAAAGCGTTACGGTTAAAAAAAATCACATAACACAATACATGCACGTTTTTGCCTTAAACCTCAATCAATATTAAAATACATTTTGATATCGCCTCTTGAAAATTCTTCAGCGGTCCTGTTGTGACTACTGATGGAAGTGCGTCAGTCAGCATGTATAAAACACTGGCTCTGATTGGCTACAGGCCATGACGCAGCCTTAGCCAATTGCTTACTGACTTAATTAACCTGAAAACTCCTCACTTGCCTCAAGCTCTCCCACACGGCCTGCAGATGAAGGTGGCGCTAAAGTCCCCACACAGTGATAAACACAGTGATAAAATCGCTTTGCTTTTTCTTTTGGGGGGGGGGGGCGGTCCGCCCCCCACATGACATAATAAATGCCGCCCATGTTGACTGCGCACTGAATTTCCTTTGTTCTTTGACATGTGCAAGAGTGCTTGAAATTATTCAGCATCTTGAAACTGGTTGATAAATATCTCGTGAAAAAAATTGCCTTGTTTATCTATTGGGACAGTATTCTTTCAGACTAATAGCCCTAAATGCCCACCTAAGTCTTGTCAGTTGGGGATTGTCAGCTATACAGGTGACTTAATCTGTCAAAAACTGATATAAGGTTAAAGTCCCAAAAGTCCCAATGATCGTCGTCACACACACATCTGGGTGCGGTGAAACTTGTCCTCGGCATTTTACCCATCCCTGTGTGATTTTGATCCATCCCCTGGGGGAGAGGGGAGCAGTGAGCAGCAGCGGTGCCGCGCTCGGGAATCATTTGGTGATCTGATAAAGGTGGCAATGCACTTCATGCCTGTTTGCTGAATTTCTGGTTTTCACCAAAGGTTGAAAAATGACCAAGGCAACTTTGCTGTTTCATCAGGATCGACCGATCATGAGGCAACATGTGACACAGTCAACGGATGGAGTCCTCACGGCTCAAACTGTTACAAGAAAATGAGCACAACCAACGGTTGGCTGGGGGCTCGCCACGACTGCTTCTGGGAGGGCGGCGACCTTGTCTCCATCACTTCAGAGGATGAGGAGAAGTTTGTGAAGAAGCAAATGGGCGACAAGGCGTTCTGGATCGGACTCTCCAATCTGGTGAGGCGGAAGCGCAAGTGGGCTTCCTACTGGTACTCCAGTGACAACCAGTATTGTTTTTGGCAGGTTTGCGACAAGGACTGGTGTCAGTTTTTTGAAGCGGCAGAAAAGGGGCTGACTTGGTCCGACACTGCTCTGACGCCGATCTACGCTAACTGGACCTCGAGTCAAGACGGAAGGTAAGAGAACACCTCTTTGCGTTCTGTGTCAAGCGAGATGCACGGGGAGATTTTGGAACCCCTTTCCAAAAATGGGTAAATATGTGATGAGGTTTAAAAGAGCTTTTGTTTTCTTTTTATCGGGAAAGAGGAAAATAAACTCCAAATTGGCACGTTTGTCAGATGTGCGTCTCTCGACTTTTCCCAACAGCTCCAATGATGAATCCTGCGCGTACGTCAACCAAGGTGTGCACGTATACAGTCAGCCCGGCAAGTGGAGACGTGGGTCGTGCGGATCCTCATTGGCGTACATGTGCAAGCGGTCGCCCAGCGGTAAGTCCACACGTCTGTTGCGATGTTGATGCTGAAAGGAGAAAAGCGCAACCGCGCCATCTTTCTGCAGACTGCCCGGAGGGATGGCCGTGTTCCTACAAAGACTTCGGTCACACTTACAGTCGAGTTGAGAGTTGAGTGGCAGCGACGCTTCTTTCTACACCCAAACTGCGTCGTCGTGGTTTTCTAATTAGTTTCTTTTGGCTTTCAGCTTCCTACTGCGACTCTGGTGAGTTCCTGTACAAGGACTCTTGTTACCATTTTGAGGGGAGGAATGGAACTTGGCAAGCGGCTGAAGATTTCTGCAAGGAAGAGGGAGGTCTCTTGGCCAGCGTCCACTCAAAGGTTGACGGACAGTTTTTGGCTGGTGAGCACCAAGACAAATTGACCATGCTAGCAATCGTCCCGCAATTTTTCCTCACAAGTGTTTGTTCTGCTTTCCTCAAGCTCACCAGCGAATAGCATGGTATTCTTGGCTGGGACTCAAGAAGAACAATGGCAAATTTGAGTGGCGCGACGGATCATCTACAGTAAGTGACAATGTGTGCAAGGGAGATCTAAAAAGTTGTCACTTTGCCCTAATGAAGCTGTTACGTTAGAAGGATAAAGTTGAAAAGTGTCATTTCAGCAGAACAAAGTTGATTGAATCTGGAAACATCGAACAAGAATGGTCTCCCTGTCTAGATTATATAGATTACAAACTGAAAGTTGGAAGAGGTTGGAACATCGCAACAATTCTTATTGTGAGATAGAGCTTGTGAAGATTAATTTGAGCGATTTGAATCAATGAAGTGACTTTGAAGGAATGTGGTGGGAAGCCATCCGAGCAACTGCAACACCAAACACGCTCGAGTCATGTCCACTGTCGTCCGCAGGATGATGTCCCGTGGCATCTTCTTAAATATTCAGGTGACTGCACCAAATTGACTGGTGCTGGAGAAGTTGAGATCGACAGTTGTACTAGTCCCACTCGTCCATCCATCTGTCAAAAAGGTCAGAAAGTCACAACCTCTCATTTGCCCTTTGTCTTCTCATTGCTCTCTCATATTTGACCCCTCTCGCATCCTTGCAGGCAAGGCCAGAGCTTCTCTTCCGCCTCTTCCGGCATCAGCATCAGGTGGGCGTCCCAACCTGCAGCCCGCATGCAGAATCTTGTTTGCCCTCAAGTGACTCGAGTCTCGTTTGCAGACAAGAGTCCAAAGTGCGGCTTGTGGCGGGAGAACCCCGCCAACGACTTCTGCTACCTGATCAACGACATGGCCACCAAGACCTGGAAGGAGGCGCGAGACGAGTGCGCCCGCCGCAGAGGCAACCTGCTCGCCATCACCGACTTACAGGAACACAACTTCATACACGGTAGGTCGTCCTCAGTCTGCTTCGCTTTTTGGCGCAGCCGAAGTACTTAATGAAAGAATCCATCGAGAGACCACCGACTCACGTCAACATTTTGCCGAGTTTCTGTCATTCCAAAGGATAGACCAAAAATAAGCTTGTGACCCCCGCCAACAAGGACCCAACCCAGACGTCACCATCACTTCGTTTTAGTTAAGCGTTTTGGACTCGCATCTGTAAGATGCTGCAACCTTCTGTTCTGTATTTACCTTTGACCCAAAGGGCTTCTGCCAAGCGGTTCCTCTTTGTGGTTGGACGCCAGCGACATCATTGTTGAAGTCGGCAGCGAGCAGTCTGACGAATCCTCACCGAGTTCCGTCCTTTTGGGCGCAAGTGGGTCTAAAACCTGGCCGATGTATGAAGGAACGAAGGAGCGCTGAGCATCTGTGGTCTCCTTCAAGGTAACCCTGGTGACCCCCCCGGCCGACGCTGCAACTCCTTACTCCATGGCAAGGGCGGCATAGAAGTTGTCGATTGTGAGAAGAAGAGCGGCTACGTCTGCAGGAGAAGAGGTAAGACGAGATGCTCGGCCGGGAGGACCAAAGTGGCAATTGTAACGTTTTTGGTCTGATGTGAGTGGTGATGCAGGTGACGCAATTGGCTGAAACTGAATGAATAATTTTAGTAAAGAACACAAAAAATCCCAAAATGTTCCCTCAGGCATTCAGACATGTGAAATGACCAAAGGGTGGCACGGCTTCGGCTCCAGCTGCTACAGGAAGATGGAGACCACCAACGGTTGGCTGGGGGCCCGTTACGACTGCGTCTGGGAGGGCGGCGACCTGGTCTCCATCACCTCGGAGGACGAGCAAAAGTTCGTGATGGAGCAAATGGCCGACAAGCCGTTCTGGATCGGACTCTCCAACCTGGTGAGACGGAAGCGCAAGTGGGCGTTCTCCTGGTACTTGAGTGACAACCAGTATTGTTTTTGGCAGGACTGCGCCGAGGTCTGGTGTCAGTTTTTTAAAGCGGGAGAAAAGAGGCTGACTTGGTCCGACACTGCTCTGACGCCGATCTACGCTAACTGGACCTCGAGTCAAGACGGAAGGTAGGAAGGTCACCTTTTTGCGTCCTGTGCCGGGCAAGATGCAGATGTTTGTCTCGTTTTTCACGCCTTTTCCCGACAGCTCCGACGATGAATCTTGCACGTACGTCAACCAAGGTGTGCACGTAGACAGTCAGCCTGGAAAATTGAGACATGGCTCGTGCAGATCCTCCTTAATGTACATGTGCGAGCGGCCGCTCGACGGTAAGTCTGCACGTCCGTTGATGTTGACGCTCAAAGGAGAAAAAGAATGCAATCAGGTCGTCCCCCTGCAGCCTGCCCGGATGGACGGCTGTGTTCCTACAAAGACTATGGAATCGGCTACAATCGAGTGGAGAGTGAGTGGCAGCGACGCTTTTTTTCACACCTGCACTGTCTTGTTGTGGATTTGTAATCCATGTGTCTTGGTGGCTTCAGCTTCCTACTGCGACACTGGCGACTTCCTGTACAGGGACTCTTGCTATCACTTTGAGGGGACGAAGCGAACTTGGGAGGCAGCCGAGAGGTTCTGCGAAGAATGGAACGGTGGTCACCTGGCCAGCGTCCAGTCACTGGTTGATGGCCAATTCTTGGCTGGTGAGCTTCAAGACAAACTGCCGATCCCAGCTATCGTCCCCTAGCGCTTCGCAATGTCTGACACCATGCTCTTCTTGTGCTAAATCTCCTCGCTTCTTTGATATCCTCAAGCTCACGTGCCATATGCAGGAGGAGTGCAATCTTGGGTGGGACTCAAGAAGAACAAGGACAACTTTGAGTGGAGCGACGCAACACCTACGGTAAGGGAAACGTTTACAGCAGTCTACAAAAGCTGTCATTTGCTCAGAATGAAGGTGTCATATCGTAAGCCAAATTTTACAGAACAATGTAAGAATGGTCACCGTGTTACAAAAGAGATAAACATTGAAGGTGTGAATCAGCTGAAGCATTAACAAGGACAAAGTTATGAAATGATGAGAATGAAAGTGAGTGAAGTGAAAAATCAAAGTGCAGAATTTCAGAGGTTAAGGTTAGACATTTCTGAGAATAAAACGACTGGAAAAGTTCGAGTATGAAATTCAAGTTGTGATTTAACTGGAAGAAAATTGTAAAATGAATTCAAGTCATACTGTAGGAAAGGGTTGAGAAAATATTGATCAGTGGGAGGAAAAAAGGACTCATCATTTTGGAGGAAATGCGGTGGGAAGCAAGCCCAAACGCACCAAAGTCACTTCTGGCGTGTCGTCGGCAGGGCAACATTGTGTGGGTGCCAAACGGGCCGAAAGGGCTTGGTGGCTGCTCTGCCTTGTCGCCGACTGGTCAACTTGAGGATTGGTCCTGCACCGAAAGTCGGCCATTCATCTGTAAAAAAGGTCCGAAAATGACGACCAATCACTTTGCCCTCTCATAATAATAATAATAGAATGCACTTTACATTTTAAGGTAAATCTAAGAGTGCGAATGACTCCTTTCTTTTCCTTTCTTGCAGCCAAGGTCCAAGAGTTTCTTCTTCCTCCGCCGGCAGGTGGGCGTCCCTCCCGGCAGTCGACATGAGGTCTGTTGTCACCGGTTTGCCCTCAAGTGACTCGAGTCTCGCTTGCAGGCTGGAGTGCAAAGTGCGGCTGGTGGCTGGACCGATCCTCCTCCTCCGACTTCTGCTACCTGATCCAGCACAAGCCCACCAAGACGTGGCAGAAGGCGCGAGACGACTGCCTCCGCCGAGGAGGCGACCTGCTCAGCATCGCCGACTCAAATGAACAGGCATTCACACAAGGTAGGCTGTCCGTCCGTCAGGTTGCCGTCAGGGCTGTTGAATTCCCCCAACATGGGCAGAGCGCCAGACCTCACATGCATGCATTTGGTTTCCTCGGACAACCGCGAATATACTTGAATATACGATACTGCGTGGCCACCAGTCAGCGAGCCATCAGCGAGCAGAGCGCCAACAGGAATGTCTCAAACTCTTGTTGCATATTTTACCATTTACCTCCAAAGGTCTGTACACTTCTCTGTCGAGCGCTCCCTCTCTGTGGTTGGGGGCCAACAACAAGATCATGAAAGACGGGAGCGAGTGGACTGACGGATCCCCGTTCGGTTACATGCTCATGGACAGAGGTGTGTCCAAAACCCAACCGATGTTTGCCTGCGATGTTGCGGTGAAACGGAGCCGAGCATCTGTCATCTCCTTCCAGATGACCCCGGTGACCTCTCTGGTGCATCCTGTCTTTCCTTACTCACAAGCAACGGCCGCTGGAAGTTTGACGATTGCAGGAAGAAAAGGGGCTACATCTGCAAGAAAAGAGGTAAGACGTGGCTACGCTCAGTGGATTCTCACAACGTGCTGACTCGAGTCTTTGGCTTTTGTCTTCCAGGAATCCCGGCAAAGCCTCAGCAGCCTCTTCCTGGTAAGTCTGGTGACTTCAAACGATGCAAAACAAAAATGACATGACGATGCTTGTCTTTATTTTTACTTTACTTTCATGGTGTAAAGAATTCGGGCTGTAAGCTAATGAGGGTTATGCAAGATCAGCTCGCAGTATAGTGACTATACCATGGGTGACTATTCTATTAGCTAAATAATCCTCTGTAGCAGCCCGAGTTGAAAATTGCACTAAGATATGTATTATATAAATATATTTATGCGCGATGCAGAAAAATGTGACATGCAGGGAATGCAGAAATGTGTGTGTGTGTGTGTGTGTGGGGGGGGGGGTATAACCTCCAACCTGCCTCTGGAGACACCCCCGTCTAGAACAGCCAGTGCTTTGGGAAGTAGCCCTGCTCATTTGCGGTGATTTTAATGGCCCATTATTTCAGATTTTGTTTAAGAAGAATATGTTCGCCAATGTCCTGAGTTGAATGCACTTTTTCATTGGGGTGGCCGAGGGGGGCCCTGCATCAGCTGGGGTGGCCATATGACAACCAGGGATGTGGGGGTTGATGGTCAAGTGTACAATCCTAATAATTTACTTAATGGAATTGTTTTATTTGACAAAATTTACTTGTACAAGATAAAATGTGCAAACCATCACCTGAATTCTTTAGAAAACACTCGCATGCTCGGGAAGGCTCCTTTGCTCTGGAGCGCCTCTGCGTGTGTGTGGGCGGAGATGAGGGGCACAGAGCAGAGGCGCCCCTATCAGTGCAGCGCCTCTGTTAATGATCACACGTGAAGAGACAGCTGTAAATAAATACATGAAATAGCAATTCGAAATAACTTTTCTCCTGTCGCTTTGGAGGTCCTTTTGGTGCATACGCAGCATATAGTGCATTTTCCCCACTGAGATTTTGCCAAAAGCAAAAACAAATGGGAGCATAATTTCAGCCAGTTTTTTTCAATGTTTTTTTTTTCCCTCTTAAATGTTGACTAGCTAGCCTATTGCGCTGATGGAATAGTGATGCGTTACAAATGTACAACTGAGCATGAGATATTTCTTGTGTAACTACCTGAAAAAAAAAACTGTGAGCTCTAATTGTTCTGTAGCTGTGTTAAAAAAGACGTCTTCCTTTGCATAGATTGCAAACGCATATTATGGTGATAAATGAAAATAAGAAAAGTTGAACGTGGACTCTTGACCTGTAGCGCCATCCTGTGGGCTGCACATGAGTAAAAAAAAAAAAAAAAAAACATTTTTCTCTGTCCGAGGGGCAGAATGACAGAAGTGGACTGAATTTCCTCCGTTTTTTGACATGTGCATCATTCCTTGAAATCATTCAGCATCTTGAAGCTGGTTAATGAATGTCTCGTGAAAAAATGTGCCTTATTGATTTTTTTGTGACTCTATTATTTCAGGCTAATAGACCTAAATGCCCAAGTCCTTTGTAAGTCTTGTCAATTGTGGATTGTCAGTCATGCAGGTGACGCAATTTGGCTGAATTAGGTGGCGTGCCTTCTTGCTTGTTTGCTGAATTTCTGGTTTTCACCAAAGGTTGAAAAATGACCATGGGAACTTTGATGTTTCATCAGCTTTAACCCATCATGAGCCAACATGTGACACAGTCAACGGATGGAGTCCTCACGGCTCAAACTGTTACAAGAAGATGGAGACCCCCAACGGTTGGCTGGGGGCTCGTCACAACTGCCTCTGGGAGGGCGCGGACCTTGTCTCCATCACCTCTGAAGACGAGGAAATGTTTGTGATGGAGCAAATGGGCAACAAACCGTTCTGGATCGGACTCTCCAATCTGGTAAGTGCAGGCTGCTGTTGGCTCGCTATTGGTACGCCATTGACAATGAGTTTGGACTCTGCAGAACTGCAACGAGACCTGGTGTCAGTTTTTTAAAGCGGGCGAAAAGAGCGTGACTTGGTCCTACACCAGTGTGACGCCGACCTACGCCAACTGGGACCCGCGTCAAGACCAGAGGTAAGAAGATCCCCTCTTTGCATCCTGTGTCAGGTTGATGCATGTTGATATTTTCAAATTGCTTTCTAAAATATGCGCACGTGACGAGGTTAAAAAAATACATATATATGTTCATATATATAGATATATATAAAAAAGAGTTTTGGGGAGTTTTCATCAGAAAAAAAAGGCAAAACCTCAAAATTGGCACTTTGTCGGATGTGTCTCGCTTTTTCCGACTTTTGCCAACAGCTTCAACGATGAATCCTGCGCATACGTCAACCAAGGTGTGCACGGAGACAGTCAGCCAAGAAAGTGGAGACATGGCTCGTGCAGATCCTCATTCGTGTACATGTGCGAGCGGTCGCCCGACGGTAAGTCTGCACGTTTGACGTGATGTTTGAAAGGAGAAAAGCGCAACCATGTCATCTTTCTGCAGACTGCCCAGATGGATGGCCGTGTTCCTACAAAGACTTAGGTTACAGTTACAGTCGAGTGGAGAGTGAGTGGCAGCGACGCTTCTTTTGACACCCGCAGCCTCTCGTTGTCGTTTTGTTTCTTTTTTCGTTTTACACCTACTCTGTCTCGCTGTGGTTTTCTAATGAGTTTATTTTGGGTTTCAGCTTCCTACTGTGACTCTAACGAGATCCTGTACAAGGACTCTTGTTATCACTTTGAGGGGACGCCTAATACTTGGCAAGCGGCTGAAGATTTCTGCAAGGAAAAGAGAGGTCTCTTGGCCAGCGTCCGCTCACCGGTTGACAGACGATTTTTGGCTGGTGAGCGTCAAGACAAACTGACCAATCATCCCGCCATGTTTCATAACATTGTCACAAGTGCTTGTTCTGCTTTCCTCAAGCTCACGTGCGAGAAGGAGTTCAACCTTGGCTGGGACTCAAGAACAACAGTGGCAAATTTGAGTGGCTCGACGGATCATCTACAGTAAGTGACACGTTTGCAGCGGAGGTCTAAAAAATTGTCACTTATGAAGCTGTCATGTTGGAAAGCAAAACAGTGTCAAGTGTCATTTTAGTAGAACAGAGTTGATTCAATAGGGAGGAAACATCTGACAAGAATGGTCCTCCTATCAAATAGATTTGAATTTGTTGAAAAATGTCCTTTAGTTTGATGGCTAAGAATTGTGATATACAAGGAAAAAAAAACAATAAAAGTGCACCATTCATTTTACAGGGGAACTTTTGTCAGACTAAAAATAAACAATTTAGGGTTTGGAAAGTTTCAATCTGAAACTCAGGTTGGAATATTGCAACAATTTCTATTGGTTCTGGAAATGATGAGAATGGTGAGAAGAAAAACAGATTTGAATCAGTGAGGTGACTTTGAAGGACATTTCGCAAGAAGCCATCAGAGCAATTACAACACCAAACACGCTGTATCCTCCGCAGGACAACGTCACAAAGAACCCTACTCAAAATGCAGATGACTGCGCAAAGTTGAATGAGAATGGAGAAATTCAGCTTGAGGGTTGTACTGGCCTTCGTCCATCCATCTGTCAAAAAGGTCAGAAAGTCACGACCTCTCCTTTGCCCTTTGTCTTCTCGTTGCTCTCTCATATTTGATCCCTCTCGCATGCTTGCAGGCAAGGCCAGAGCTTCTCTTCCGCTACTTCCGGCGTCGGCATCAGCGTCAGGTGGGCGTCCCAGCCTGCAGCCCGCATGCAGAATCTTGTTTGCCCTCAAGTGACTCGAGTCTCGCTTGCAGGCAAGAGTGCAAAGTGCGGCTGGTGGCGGGAGAACCCCGCCAACGACTTCTGCTACCTGATCAACGCCATGCCCACCAAGACCTGGAAGGAGGCACGAGACGAGTGCGCCCGCCTCAGAGGCAACCTGCTCGCCATCACCGACTCGAACGAACACACCTTCATACGAGGTAGGCCGTCCACAGTCTGCTGCGCTTTTTGGTGCATCTGAAGTGCTTGATGAAATAATCCATGCGGAAGAAAGTTAAATCGAGAGACCACCGACTCGCGTCAACATTTTGCCGAGTTTCTGTCATTCCAAAGAAAAGACCAAAAATAAGCTTGTGACCCCCATGAACAAGGACCCAACCCAGACGTCACCCGCACTTTGTTTCAGTTCAGCGTTTTGCACTCGCATCTGTAAGATGCTTCAACCTTCTGTTCTGTATTTACCTTTGACCCAAAGGGCCTCTGCCAAGCGGTTTCTCTTTGTGGTTGGACGCCAGCGACATCATTGTTGAAGTCGGCAGCGAGCAGTCTGACGAATCCTCACCGAGTTCCGTCCTTTTGGGCGCAAGTGGGTCTAAAACCTGGCCGATGTTTGGAGGAAGGAAGGAGCGCTGAGCATCTGTGGTCTCTTTCAAGGTAACCCTGGTGACCCCCTCGGCCGACGCTGCAACTCCTTACTCAGTGGCAAGGGCGGCATGGAAGTTGTCGATTGCGAGAAGAAGCGCGGCTACGTCTGCAAGAGAAGAGGTAAGACGAGATGCTCGGCCGATTCTCCCAATGTGTGTCAACAGACACATTTTTTGTCGTACGTGAGCGTTGATGCAGATGACGCATTTGTCTGAAACTGAGTGCGTAATCCCCAAATGTGTCCTCAGTCGTTCAGACATGTGAAAGGACCAAAGGGTGGCGCCGCTTTGGCTCCAACTGCTACAAGAAGATGGAGACCACCAACGGTTGGCTGGGGGCTCGTTACGACTGCGTCTGGGAGGGCGGCGACCTGGTCTCCATCACCTCCGAGGACGAGCAAAGCTTCGTGAAGGAGCAAATGGGCGACAAGCCGTTCTGGATCGGACGTTCCAATCTGGTGAGACGAAAGCGGTAGAATACGTTGACTCTCCTCTGGTACTTAATTGTCACCTGCGATTGCTTTCGGCAGAACTGCGACGTGGCCTGGTGTCGGTTTTTTGAAGCAGGAGAAAAAAGACTGTCTTTGTCCGACACCGGTGTGACGCCGACCTACGCCAACTGGGACTCGCGTCAAGATAGAAGGTAAGGTCACCTCTTTGCGTCCTTTTGTTGTCAGGCGGAACACACGGTGAGATTATGGATCCCATCTGCGAATTTTGAGAGAGCACACGTATTGATGTGAAAGGAAAAGCACGTTTGTCAGATGTGTGTCTCCTTTTTCCCGACTTTTCTCAACAGCATCTCCAACAATGAATCCTGCGCGTACGTCAACCAAGGTGTGCACGTAGATAGTCAGCCTGGAAAGTGGAGACATGGCTCGTGCGGATCCTCATTGGCGTACATGTGCGAGCGGCCGCTCGACGGTAGGTCTGCGCGTCCGTTGTGATGTTGACGCTCAAAGGAGAAAAAATCGCAATCACGTCGTCTCCCTGCAGCCTGCCCGGACGGACGGCTGTGTTCCTACAAAGACTACGCATTCGGCTACAATCGAGCGGAGAGTGAGTGGCAGCGACGCATTTTTTCACACCTGCACTGTCTTGTTGTGGATTTGTAATCCATGTGTCTTGGTGGCTTCAGCTTCCTACTGCAACCCTGGCGACTTCCTGTATAGGGACTCTTGCTATCACTTTGAGGGGATGAAGCGAACTTGGGAGGCAGCCGAGAGGTTCTGCGAAGAATGGAACGGTCACCTGGCCAGCGTCCACTCACTGGTTGATAGCCAATTCTTGGCTGGTGAGCGTCAAGACCAACTGCCGATACCAGCAATCGTCATCTAGCACTTCACCAAATTTGAATGCTCTTCTTGTGCTAAATTTCCTTGCTTCTTTGATATCTTCAAGCTCACGCGTCATATGTAGGAGGAGTGCAATCTTGGGTGGGACTCAAGAAGAACAAGAACAACTTTGAGTGGAGCGACGCAACACCTACGGTAAGTGAAACATTTAGAGCAGTCTACAAACGGTGTCATTTGCCCTGAATGAAGGTGTCATATCGGATGGCAAGGTTCCACCAAACACGCAAGTTACACCAAACGTGCCAAAGTCATGTTTGGCGTGTCGTCCGCAGGGCAACATTGCATGGGTGCTAAACCGGCCGACAGGACGTGGGGATTGCTGTGCACTGTCGCCAACTGGACAAGTCGAGGACTGGCCCTGCACCAATATTCGGCCATTCATTTGTAAAAAAGGTCCGAAAATGAAGACCACTCACTTTGCACTTCCATGTGCTCCCTCTATCTAAGAGTGCTAATGAGTCCTCTCTTTTCCTTGCAGCCAAGGTCCAAGAGATTGTTTTTCCTCCGCCGGCAGGTGGGCGTCCCACCCAGCAGTCGACATGTGGTCTCTTGTCACCGGTTTGCCCTCAAGTGACTCGACTCTCGCTTGCAGGCTGGAGCGCAAAGTGCGGCTGGTGGCCGGACCGATCCTCCTCCGACTTCTGCTACCTGATCCAGCACAAGCCCACCCAGACGTGGCAGAAGGCGCGAGACGACTGCCTCCGCCGCGGAGGCGACCTGCTCAGTATCACCGACTCACATGAACAGGCATTCATACAAAGTAAGGTCTCTGAAGGGCTGTTGAATTCCCCCAACATGGGCAGAGCTCCAGACCTCACATGCATGCATTTGGTTTCCTCGGACAACCGCTAATATACTTGAATATACGATACTGCGTGGCCACCAATGAGCAGTCAGCGAGCCATCAGCGAGCAGAGCGCCAACGGGAACGTTTCAAACTCTTGTTGCATATTTTACCATTTACCTCCAAAGGTCTGTACACTTCTCTGACAAGCACTTCCTCTCTGTGGTTGGGGGCCAACAACAAGATCATGAAAGACGACAGCGAGTGGACTGACGGATCCCCGTTCGGTTACATGCTCATGGACAGAGGTGTGTCCAAAACCCAACCGATGTTTGCCTGCGATGTTGCGGTGAAACGGAGCCGAGCATCTGTCATCTCCTTCCAGATGACCCCGGTGACCTCTCTGGTGCATCCTGTCTTTCCTTACTCACAAGCAACGGCCGCTGGAAGTTTGACGATTGCAGGAAGAAAAGGGGCTACATCTGCAAGAAAAGAGGTAAGACGTGGCGACGCTCAGTGGATTCTCACAACGTGCTGACTCGAGTCTTTGGCTTTTGTCTTCCAGGAATCCCGGCAAAGCCTCAGCAGCCTCTTCCTGGTAAGTCTCTGAACGGTGACTTCAAACGATGCAAAACAAAAATGACATGACGATGTTTGTCTTTATTTTTACTTTACTTTCATAGCGTAAAGAATTCGGGCTGTAAGCTAATGAGGGTTATGCAAGATCAGCTCGCAGTATAGTGACTATACCATGGGTGACTATTCTATTAGCTAAATAATCCTCTGTAGCAGCCCGAGTTGAAAATTGCACTAAGATATGTATTATATAAATATATTTATGCGCGATGCAGAAAAATGTGACATGCAGGGAATGCAGAAATGTGTGTGTGTGCTGTGTGTGTGTGTGTGTGTGTGTGTGTGTGTGTGTGTGTTTGTATAACCTCCAACCTGCCTCTGGAGACACCCCCTGGGTAAAACCGTCTAGAACCGCCAGTGCTTTGGGGAGTAGCCCTGCTCATTTGACACGAGTGATCAAAGGTGATTTTAATGGCCCAATATTTCGGATGTTGTTTAAGAAGAATATGTTCGCCAAGGTCCTGAGTTGAATGCATTTTTTCATTGGGGTGCATCAGCTGGGGTGGCCATATGACAACCAGGGATGTGGGGGTTGATGGTCAAGTGTACAATCCTAATAATTTACAAAATGGAATTGTTTTAATTGACAAAATTTACTTGTACAAGATAAAATGTGCAAACCATCACCTGAATTCTTTAGAAAACACTCGCATGCTCGAGAAGACTCCTTTGCTCTGGAGCGCCTCTGCGTGTGTGTGGGCGGAGGTGAAGGGCACAGAGCAGAGGCGCCCCTATCAGTGCAGCGCCTCTGTTAATGATCACACGTGAAGAGACAGCTGTTAAATAAATACATGAAATAGCAATTCAAAATAACTTTTCTCCTGTCGCTTTGGAGGTCCTTTTGGTGCATACGCTGAATATAGCATTTTCCCCACTGAGATTTTGCCAAAAGCAAAAACAAATGGGAGCATAATTTCAGCCAGTTTTTTTCAATGTTTTTTTTTTTTCCTCTCAAATGTTGACTAGCTAGCCTATTGCGCTGATGGAATAGTGACGCGTTACAAATGTACAACTGAGCATGAGATCTTTCTTGTGTAACTACCTGAAAAAAAAACCCAGTGAGCTCTAATTGTTCTGTAGCTGTGTTAAAAAAGACGTCTTCCTTTGCATAGATTGGAAAAGGTATATTTTGGTGATAAATGAAAATAAAAAAAGTTGAACGTGGACTCTTGACCTGTAGCGCCATCCTGTGGGCTGCACATGAGTAAAAAAACAACAACAACACATTTTTCTCTGTCCGAGGGGCAGAATGACAGAAGTGGACTGAATTTCCTCCGTTTTTTGACACGTGCAACAGTCCTTGAAATCATTCAGCATCTTGAAGCTGGTTAATGAATGTCTCGTGGAAAAATGTGCCTTGTTGATTTTTTTGTGACTCTATTATTTCAGGCTAATAGCCCGAAATGCCCAAGTCCTTTGTAAGTCTTGTCAATTGTGGATTGTCAGTCATGCAGGTGACGCAATTTGGCTGAATTAGGTGGCGTGCCTTCTTGCTTGTTTGCTGAATTTCTGGTTTTCACCAAAGGTTGAAAAATGACCATGGGAACTTTGATGTTTCATCAGCTTTAACCCATCATGAGCCAACATGTGACACAGTCAACGGATGGAGTCCTCACGGCTCAAACTGTTACAAGAAGATGGAGACCCCCAACGGTTGGCTGGGGGCTCGTCACGACTGCCTCTGGGAGGGCGGGGACCTTGTCTCCATCACCTCTGAAGACGAGGAAATGTTTGTGATGGAGCAAATGGGCGACAAACCGTTCTGGATCGGACTCTCCAATCTGGTAAGTGCAGGCTGCTGTTGGCTCGCTATTGGTACGCCATTGACAATGAGTTTGGACTCTGCAGAACTGCAACGAGACCTGGTGTCAGTTTTTTAAAGCGGGCGAAAAGAGCGTGACTTGGTCCTACACCAGTGTGACGCCGACCTACGCCAACTGGGACCCGCGTCAAGACCAGAGGTAAGAAGATCCCCTCTTTGCATCCTGTGTCAGGTTGATGCATGTTGATATTTTCAAATTACTTTCTAAAATATGCGCACGTGACGAGGTTAAAAAAATACATATATATGTTCATATATATAGATATATATAAAAAAGAGTTTTGGGGAGTTTTCATCAGGAAAAAAAAGGCAAAACCTCAAAATTGGCACATTTGTCGGATGTGTCTCGCTTTTTCCGACTTTTGCCAACAGCTTCAACGATGAATCCTGCGCATACGTCAACCAAGGTGTGCACGGAGACAGTCAGCCAAGCAAGTGGAGACATGGCTCGTGCAGATCCTCATTCGTGTACATGTGCGAGCGGTCGCCCGACGGTAAGTCTGCACGTTTGACGTGATGTTTGAAAGGAGAAAAGCGCAACCATGTCATCTTTCTGCAGACTGCCCAGATGGATGGCCGTGTTCCTACAAAGACTTAGGTTACAGTTACAGTCGAGTGGAGAGTGAGTGGCAGCGACGCTTCTTTTGACACCCGCAGCCTCTCGTTGTCGTTTTGTTTCTTTTTTCGTTTTACACCTACTCTGTCTCGCTGTGGTTTTCTAATGAGTTTATTTTGGGTTTCAGCTTCCTACTGTGACTCTCACGAGATCCTGTACAAGGACTCTTGTTATCACTTTGAGGGGACGCCTAATACTTGGCAAGCGGCTGAAGATTTCTGCAAGGAAAAGAGAGGTCTCTTGGCCAGCGTCCGCTCACCGGTTGACAGACAATTTTTGGCTGGTGAGCGTCAAGACAAACTGACCAATCATCCCGCCATGTTTCATAACATTGTCACAAGTGCTTGTTCTGCTTTCCTCAAGCTCACGTGCGAGAAGGTGTTCAACCTTGGCTGGGACTCAAGAAAAACAGTGGCAAATTTGAGTGGCTCGACGGATCATCTACAGTAAGTGACACGTTTGCAGCGAAGGTCTAAAAAATTGTCACTTATGAAGCTGTCATGTTGGAAAGCAAAACAGTGTCAAGTGTCATTTTAGTAGAACAGAGTTGATTCAATAGGGAGGAAACATCTGACAAGAATGGTCCTCCTATCAAATAGATTTGAATTTGTTGAAAAATGTCCTTTAGTTTGATGGCTAAGAATTGTGATATACAAGGAAAAAAAAAACAATAAAAGTGCACCATTCATTTTACAGGGGAACTTTTGTCAGACTAAAAATAAACAATTTAGGGTTTGGAAAGTTTCAATCTGAAACTCAGGTTGGAATATTGCAACAATTTCTATTGGTTCTGGAAATGATGAGAATGGTGAGAAGAAAAACAGATTTGAATCAGTGAGGTGACTTTGAAGGACATTTCGCAAGAAGCCATCAGAGCAATTACAACACCAAACACGCTGTATCCTCCGCAGGACAACGTCACAAAGAACCCTACTCAAAATGCAGATGACTGCGCAAAGTTGAATGAGAATGGAGAAATTCAGCTTGAGGGTTGTACTGGCCTTGGTCCATCCATCTGTCAAAAAGGTCAGAAAGTCACGACCTCTCCTTTGCCCTTTGTCTTCTCGTTTATTTGATCCCTCTCGCATGCTTGCAGGCAAGGCCAGAGCTTCTCTTCCGCTACTTCCGGCGTCGGCATCAGCGTCAGGTGGGCGTCCCAGCCTGCAGCCCGCATGCAGAATCTTGTTTGCCCTCAAGTGACTCGAGTCTCGCTTGCAGGCAAGAGTGCAAAGTGCGGCTGGTGGCGGGAGAACCCCGCCAACGACTTCTGCTACCTGATCAACGCCATGCCCACCAAGACCTGGAAGGAGGCCCGAGACGAGTGCGCCCGCCTCAGAGGCAACCTGCTCGCCATCACCGACTCGAACGAACACACCTTCATACGAGGTAGGCCGTCCACAGTCTGCTGCGCTTTTTGGTGCATCTGAAGTGCTTGATGAAATAATCCATGCGGAAGAAAGTTAAATCGAGAGACCACCGACTCGCGTCAACATTTTGCCGAGTTTCTGTCATTCCAAAGAAAAGACCAAAAATAAGCTTGTGACCCCCATGAACAAGGACCCAACCCAGACGTCACCCGCACTTTGTTTCAGTTCAGCGTTTTGCACTCGCATCTGTAAGATGCTTCAACCTTCTGTTCTGTATTTACCTTTGACCCAAAGGGCTTCTGCCAAGCGGTTCCTCTTTGTGGTTGGACGCCAGCGACATCATTGTTGAAGTCGGCAGCGAGCAGTCTGACGTTTCCTCACCGAGTTCCGTCCTTTTGGGCGCAAGTGGGTCTAAAACCTGGCCGATGTTCGGAGGAAGGAAGGAGCGCTGAGCATCTGTGGTCTCTTTCAAGGTAACCCTGGTGACCCCCCCGGCCGACGCTGCAACTCCTTACTCCGTGGCAAGGGCGGCATGGAAGTTGTCGATTGCGAGAAGAAGCGCGGCTACGTCTGCAAGAGAAGAGGTAAGACGAGATGCTCGGCCGATTCTCCCCAATGTGTGTCAACAGACACATTTTTTGTCGTACGTGAGTGTTGATGCAGATGACGCATTTGTCTGAAACTGAGTGCGTAATCCCCAAATGTGTCCTCAGTCGTTCAGACATGTGAAAGGACCAAAGGGTGGCGCCGCTTTGGCTCCAACTGCTACAAGAAGATGGAGACCACCAACGGTTGGCTGGGGGCTCGTTACGACTGCGTCTGGGAGGGCGGCGACCTGGTCTCCATCACCTCCGAGGACGAGCAAAGCTTCGTGAAGGAGCAAATGGGCGACAAGCCGTTCTGGATCGGACATTCCAATCTGGTGAGACGAAAGCGGTGGAATACGTTGACTCTCCGCTGGTACTTAACTGTCACCTGCGATTGCTTTCGGCAGAACTGCGACGTGGCCTGGTGTCAGTTTTTTGAAGCAGGAGAAAAAAGACTGTCTTTGTCCGACACCGGTGTGACGCCGACCTACACCAACTGGGACTCGCGTCAAGATAGAAGGTAAGAAGGTCACCTCTTTGCGTCCTTTTGTTGTCAGGCGGAACACACAGCGAGATTATGGACCCCATCTGCGAATTTTGAGAGAGCACACGTATTGATGAGAAAGGAGGAAAAGCCTCCTAATTGGCACGTTTGTCGGATGTGTTTTTCCTTTTTCCCGACTTTTCTCAACAGCCCCAACAATGAATCCTGCGCTTACGTCAACCAAGGTGTGTACGTTGACAGTCAGCCTGGAAAGTGGAGACATGGCTCGTGCGGATCCTCATTGGCGTACATGTGCGAGCGGCCGCTCGACGGTAAGTCCACACGTCCGTTGCGATGTTGACGCTCAAAGGAGAAGAAAATGCAATCATGTTGTCCTCCTGCAGCCTGCCCAGACGGACGACTGTGTTCCTACAAAGACTATGGAATCGGCTACAATCGAGTGGAGAGTGAGTGGCAGCGACGTTTTTTTCCACACCTGCACTGTCTTGTGGATTTGTAATCCATGTGTCTTGGTGGCTTCAGCTTCCTACTGCAACCCTGGCGACTTCCTGTATAGGGACTCTTGCTATCACTTTGAGGGGATGAAGCGAACTTGGGAGGCAGCTGAGAGGTTCTGCAAAGAATGGAACGGTCACCTGGCCAGCGTCCACTCACTGGTTGATAGCCAATTCTTGGCTGGTGAGCGTCAAGACCAACTGCCGATACCAGCAATCGTCCCCGAGCGCTTCACAATGTCTGACACGGTGCTCTTCTTGTGCTAAATTTCCTTGCTTCTTTGATATCCCCAAGCTCACGCACCATATGCAGGAGGAGTGCAATCTTGGGTGGGACTCAAGAAGAACAAGGACAACTTTGAGTGGAGCGACGCAACACCTACGGTAAGTGAAACGTTTAGAGCAGTCTACAAAAGTTGTCATTTGCTCAGAATGCAGGTGTCATATCGAATGGCAAAAGTTCCAAGTGAGGACAAATGTGACGAGAAGAGATAAACATTGAATGTGTAAATCATCTGGACCGTTACCAAGGACAAAGTTGTGGAACTATGTGTGTAGTATTGTAATTTACAAGTGTAATGCAGGTGGGGTGAATCAATGACCCGAGATGAAATAAGTTTACAAAATGTATTAAAACCAAAAAAGAATAACAGAACAAACAAAAAAGGACAGCAGGCAGCGGTATATGTGAACAACTGTAAAAAGTGTGTCACTAAACAATTAAAACTATGTTCTAATCCAACTCCTAAATTCCACATACCTGACAGGTTGTACACCCACACCCAGTCACTCACACACCACGCCTCGACCACCAATCGACCCTGTCAAATGAAAACACATTTACCACAAATAATCATACCACAATACTGAAACACTAAAACAAGAATTACCAGATTAGGACGCTTTGCTCCACACACCGTACTGCGTGGGCCCAGCGATCTTTCTCGCCATCCACACAAAACTGGCACCTCGCCGCAACGTGGGACTTCCTATTAATACCCTGTCCCAGAGTGCCCCCGCCGTGGTTCCACTTGACACACAAGAAAACCAAATAAAATGAAAAAAAAAATCAGTGATGATCAAAGTGCAGAATTTCACGGGTCAAAGTTAGATATTTCTGAGAATAAAATGAGTCTGAAACGCAAGTTGCGATTTAACTGGAAGACAGTTGTAAATTGATATAAAAGTCGTTCAAAAATGGATGAATGGATATAATGTGAGAAAAGGATCGAGAAAATATTGATTCGTGGGAGGAAAAAAGGACCCAAATGTAGCGGGAAGCAAGACCAAACGCGCCAAAGTCATGTTTGCCGTGTCGTCAGCAGGGCAACATTGCATGGGTGCGAAACCGGCCAACAGGACGTGGTGATTGCTGTGCGCTATCGCCAACTGGACAAGTTGCGGACTGGCCCTGCACCAATAGTCGGTCATTCATCTGTAAAAAAGGTCCGAAAATGAAGACCACTCACTTTGCACTTCCATGTGCTCCCTCTATCTAAGAGTGCTAATGAGTCCTCTCTTTTCCTTGCAGCCAAGGTCCAAGAGTTTCTTCTTCCTCCGCCGGCAGGTTGGCGTCCCACTCGGCAGTCGACACGTGGTCTCTTGTCACCGGTTTGCCCTCAAGTGACTCGACTCTCGCTTGCAGGCTGGAGTGCAAAGTGCGGCTGGTGGCCGGACCGATCCTCGTCCTCCGACTTCTGCTATTTGATTCAACGCAGGCCCACCAAGACCTGGAAGGAGGCGCGAGACGACTGCCTCCGCCGCGGAGGCGATCTGCTCAGCATCACCGACTCACATGACCAGGCCTTCATACAAAGTAGGCTGTCCGTCTGTCAGGTTACCGTCAGGGCTGTTGAATTCCCCCAACATGGGTGGAGCTCCAGACATCACCTGCGTTTGGTTCCTCTGACAACCTTTAACATTTACGCATTCAAATCACGTGCCTCTTCATCGGTACTACCAATGAGCAGTTGGTGTATCTTTGCTCCCCTCCCGGAAGAAGCCGGCAGCGAGCAAAGCACCAACAGGATTGTTTCAAACGCTTGTTGCACATTTTACCACATATCTCCAAAGGTCTGTACACTTTTCTGCCGAGCTCTCCCTCTCTGTGGTTGGGCGTCAACAACAACATCACGAAAGACGGCAGCGAGTGGACTGACGGATCCCCGTTCGCTTACGTGCTCATGGACGGAGGTGGGTCAAAAACCCAACAGATGTTTGTCTCGGATGTTGCGGAGGAACGGAGCCGAGCATCTGTCGTCTCCTTCCAGATGACCCCGGTGACCTCTCTGGTGCACCCTGTCTTTCCTTACTCACAAGCAACGGTCGCTGGAAGTTTGACGATTGCAGGAAGAAAAGGGGCTACATCTGCAAGAAAAGAGGTAAGACGTGACGACGCTCAGACGAGTCTCACAATGTGCTGATTCACATCTTTGGCTGTTTTCTTGCAGGAAACACGCCAAAACCTCCGCAGCCTCATGACGGTAAGTCGTCTTAAACAGTGGCTTCAAACAATCCTAGGCAAAAATGACCTGACGATGCTTTTTCAGGCTTTAAGGAGATCCTTGTCTGCGACAACCATTCTGCTGACCTCGTATGTGAGAGTGAGGGTGAGGGTCAGAAGCAAGGCCGCATCAGCATCCAGTCCGCCTTTTACGGTCGGCGGAGTGACGATGTTTGCTTGGTGGACAGCGACTCATACGACGACGGTAAGACCTGAGAAGCCACCATTTTGATGCCGCCAATTAAGGCATTTATCCGCCTACCTCTGAAGGCTCAGTCAGTAGTGTTTTGCTTGGTCTCCTCCCGGAAGTCTCCAAAGAACTTTGGCATGCTACAGAACGTAATGAAAATGAACCAATGCTTACAAACCGTTCGGATGCCGGACTGAGTCTGTATGCAGAAACGTGCTCGTTTTGTTCGACTTTCTCTTGGTGAACTCATTCAGGTGCATCAATGCTCATCAGGCCTACTCAGACTCACCGATGTGTTGTAACTTGCAGAGTACTGCGGAGTGGAAGGCATCCTCTCTTACTACAGGAAAATGTGCAACGGCCACCAAAAATGCCACGTTGAGCTTTTGGAGGACGATTCCTGCCCTGCCCCCTCCAAATATCTGGAGATGGTCTATAGCTGCGAACACAAAGGTGGGCTTTACGTCTCGTGATCTTCTGCTCTGCAATCCCAAGAAACAATGCAAGGAGTCCCACGAGGGGACAGATGGGCAGATTTGTATTTTATTTCCCTTTAAGCATCCGTTCCAAATGAAAATGACTTTTGGCTGTCCTCAGTATGTCTTGACAGTCTGGGCATTGCGGACGGGCGCCTCACAGACTCTGTCTTCAAAGCCTCCTCCTCGATGGAAGACGCCACCCCAGAAAAAGCCCGCCTCAATGGAGAGTCCTGCTGGAAGCCGTCAAAAGATCGTACGCAGATAATTGACAGCTTGGCACTGTGGTCTCCTGAGCGTTCTAATGTCTTGTCCCCTCCAGCCATCGGCAGCTGGATCCAGGTGAACCTCGGTTACATGAGAAAGGTGACGGGGATCGTGACCAAGGGGTGTGATAGCGCTAATATTGGCTCCTGGAACATCCAACTTGAGATGCAGCTGAGCGTTAATCGGAGGAAGTGGACAAAATACCCAGACGGGAAGGTGAGTGCAGGGACAATCGAGTCGACCTCAACCTCATCCTCCAAAATTGTCACAACAAACAAGCAAACATCCTATTTCTAGTTCATCGGTGGTGGGACTCATCTGCTTGAGACCCCGGCATTTGCTAAGTACGTCCGCATTCTGCCGCTGGAGAGTCATCCAGAATTCGGCCTCCGCTTTGACATCTTGGGATGCGCACATGACGGTGAGCAACACAATCTACTGCTTTGCTTGCCGATAACAACAAGCCCAAAACAATGAAGAATGATCCCGCCTTATGTCCGACAGATGCGATGACCTGTGCCAGACAGTTCAACAGCCTCCACTTGACCGATTCGATGACGTGAGTCACACTTGACACAATGTTTCATGACGATGACCACCTGTCATCAATTTCACAACATACGTGTCTTCTGCAGGTTCTACTGTCCACCTGGGTGTGCCAAAGACAAACACTTTGTCTTTGGAACATTGGTCTACTCAGAGGTACGCGATTACCTCACCCACCAGTTGAGTTCTTGTCTGTGACTGCAACTTTGTGTAAACGCAGGACTCGCACATCTGCGCGGCCGCTATTCACGCTGGCGTCATTCAGAACGACATCGGAGGAGATTGTATTGTGATGCGAGCTCCCAAACAGCCAGTCTACACGGGCTTCGCTGGGAACGGGATCATCTCCAGACAGTGAGTGACCAACTTTCACGGAAAAGTCCCATGAAGAGCCACCAGCTAATTATCGCTTTACTATTTGCAGTTCGGACGACCCTCTGGGTGATTCTTATACGTTTGCAGATGGAGGTGAGTTCAGAAAATATTTCTTTATGTCACGTCAACTGTTGATGACAAGTAAAACTCGATGTCTCACCTGCAGAGCGCAGATGCTCGGCACCTGACTGGGAGGAGTTTGCGGGTTTCTGCTACAAATTCTTTGAAGACGTAAAGAACTGGGATGATGCTCAACGGGTCTGCCGTGGTTTTGGTGCCGAACTGATGTCCATTCGCTCCAAAGTGGAGCAGGCGTGGGTTAAAAGTGCCTCTGAGTTTGGTACGTATCCCAACGATTGATTAATTAACAGTCTCTGTAGAGCGACCGGATGGGTGGAATATCTGAGAACCAGATGACAGCTTTGTTCTCATCCGTCCTCCGCAGAAACCAGCGATATGTGGACCGGACTGAATGACCTGGTGCTTCCCGGCATGTTTGTGTGGTCGGACCGCCACAAGGTGACCTTCACCCACTGGGCCGCAGGAGAACCCTACCAGCGTGTCGGCCTCGGCAAGCACTGCGTGGCTCAGTTATGGCAGGTGGGTGCTCAATTGAGCATTTGGAAGAATACCTTTGCGTTCCACTGAAACTGATGGTTTTCTTTCAGACTGGAAAATGGAAGCTAATGTCTTGCGCCCAAGTCAACAGCTTCATGTGCAAGATGCCCAAAGTGCACTTTCCAATTACCTCATCGAAGCCACAGGTAGCACAGTAGAGTCCACCTGCCAACAGCAGGATGCCCGTGGAGAAAATCTACAACGGTGCGCCCCAAGGAAGTCATCGAAGAAGAAGAAGAGCAACTTTTAATACCCTCCCTACTCTGCTCAGTAACTATAAATAGTATCAAAGTTACAATCGGAACACCTCTGCATAAGTTTGTAATTCATACAGTAGCTGCATTTAGCTTCGCTATTATTAGCCAACAAGATGTCGTGTCCAGATGAAATGTGAACAAGCATGCTATGTTCACTAACACTCGACTCTGCTTGGTCTACTTTGTCTTTCTTTTCTTTTTTTTTGCACGCTTGACAACTTTGGCTGCCTTTTCGTAAAGAGTTACTCACTGAAAGAACAATACATATTGTACAGAAATCCCAGTGCTTTGAAAGAGCCCAATCGTAAGAACGTGACAGGCAAGAATAGTCTTGGAGCTGGAATGAAAGTCCAAAGTCGGTTACTGGTATTGTTCTTTGTTTTGTTTTATATTCATGTCGTGTTGTGTTGTCATGTCGTAATCGCCCTTAGAAAAGGGTGCCCAGACTCGACAGCCTTTTGTTTTATTCTGGTTAAAAAAAAACAATATATATTTTATGATTACAAATAATGAATTGTGAATCAACAGTGAGCTATGTTACTGCCAATGATGTCTGCAATTGTAGACAGTATTTCACTGGAAGGGTAATTCAGTATTTTCCATCAGTACTGCAAGTACAAGTCACTGTATATATCATGTAAATTTAAATCCAGCATTTTGATAACTGATGGCAGTTTTTTACTCGATCGCTGCTGTCAGAAAAATTGTGTTTTCCACTTTTGTTGTTTCTACGGTATGTTACTACATCTACAATTCACTGTATACAATTCATGTATTATTGCATTTTTGATTACTGATTGCAGAAGTGGTTTACTCAATCACTGCTGTCAGAAAAATTTTGGTTTTCACTGTCGTTTGATTTTTATTAATTTCAAAATAAAAGAAACTGATTACGATTCTGGTTTTTTTTTTTTTCTACATTTTTTGACTGATTCAAACCATGCCAACTAAACTGTTCACTTTACCCCGACCATAAACTCTTGCTAAATTTAAAAACAAAAGGAAAATGTTTTAAATGATCTCTCAATGAATTGGGTTGAATTAAATTTGGTTGAATTAAACACTTGTGCCCCTGTCTGGGACTGTTTAACAAATCAGATGAAATAGGTAGTATTTGAAAATAGACCTACATATTTGAAACACTCTCGACATCAGAGGCTGTTTGACAAAACAAATACTCAACAAGCACCTATTCATACAACTTGGAAACACTTTTATTCCTGTGGCCTCGAGGAAAAAGAAAAAAAAAAATCATAAAATTGGTTTCTTCTGGCACTGACAAAAACACACACAGTATTGTATAACAGTATATTTGAGACATCAAGGGCTGGTTGCAGGGTTGTGAAAAACGGACACTTAACCAAATGCGGTGGAGGGTTTTGTCATTATACCGTTCAGAATGGGGCCCAACCGATTATCATTCTGCCGACTAAATCGGCCTTATATACTAGCTCTTTTCAGAATATTCCACATCAGCCCAAATCAGGATGAATATTCTTTTCGTCTACATAGATACAAGCTAGTGTGCTTACACTGTTTGTCCACTAAGTAGAGCTGTGATTTCATCTAACCCTCAATTCTTCTTGCCAATATGTCCAGTTGTGCCCCAAGTGTGGTGAATGAGTGTTTCCTGGGTACCAAAGGAAGGATGGGTTTCATCTGCTTTCGCTCCCGAGTTCCACCAGGGGCACACCTGTACATGTTAGCCCACATGATCTTATATGGGCTGGAAGTGGGCAAAGGTACCGGGTTCCACATCGTCTCCATCTTGGATTTGTGGGCATTTCGAACTGGGTAAATGCGGTGGGTGCAATAAGGGGAGTGTCTGAGCGAGGTGGGCATGGGAATTGCCTGGCCTACACACTGGGCACCTTTTTCCAATCAGCAGCTACTTGAGGGCAGTTTCAGCAATGTGCTGGTGCAGAATGTTTGCATCGCTCTTTTCCATGTGCATTGTAGTTTTTGAACTCACTTCTCTCGTGTACTAAGTGATGACTTGTATGTTCTGTGCGCTTATGGATTTTGTTTTTTCTTCTTCTTCTTCTTGCCACTGTAAGTACATGTGACTCTTTTGAGTTGTTTTTCTTGTAGCTCCTTACCTTATCCTTTTATCGTTCTGTCTAACCTTCTGCACATCCTCGCCTTTTGTTGTTTTTCACATTTGTTTTCATGCACCCTTGTTTAATAAAAGTATTTTCCAAATTGGATCAAGTCTTCAATCACATCAAAAAATTAACAAATGAATATGAGTGGTATTGCAACTTGAATTTATTCAGTTTTCAAATTAATACTTTACATTAAAATGACCTGAAATACATTTCGGTTGTTCCACCCCTACAAAAAAAATAATCTAACTATATGATGAAATTATGCTAGAAAAAAGAATTTGAAAGAGGGCAAATGCTTTTTCATGGCATTGTGTCTGTATGTGCCCTGTAATTGATTGGTGATCAGACCAGGGTGCAGGAGACCCTTCTTACAATATAAAACAGGAAAATGTGTAAAAACATGACACTTTATGTGAATATTAAATGAGTATGCACTACAAGGAGACATAAACAATGGTATAATTCTTTCTATATTAAAATAGAACAGTGTCAACAGATTTCATGTCTCCACGGCAACAGGTCAGTCACATTTTAACCATGGCTTCGGATCAGCACACAGAGGAACACAGAGGCACACACTCAAAGGTGAATTCGGTCAAACACGTTTGTCACATGTGCCTGCCCACACTTGCAATGTGGCTTAATAGAGCTCTGCTTGGGCACATCATGCATGATGTGGTATCCATGACAACTGGAATGCAACTGATACAATTAAAGATAAAATATTAAATGAGCAATCAGTAGCGAGAGCATGAAGAAAATATTGTTTGTTAACATTAAAAGACATTGTATTTTCTTGTTGATGGAGAAATGTCACTTGATAAACATATATGAAAATCCTTACAGTACTGTTAGAGCAGGGGTGTCAAACTCAATTGCACAGGGGGCCAAAATTCAAAACACACTTCAGGTCGCGGGCCGAACAGAACAAACATTTATTGAACACACTAAAACTAACTTTTAACATAAATATAAATACAAACGGACAGGAATGTTATTCTGGAATAAATAAACTTAAACTTTAAATAACTTAAAATATCTTGATCTCCATAAAAATATATCCAGTTAAAATTATACAAGTTAGAAATTGGAACATGCTGCAAAAAAAAACGCCTGAAAAAATAAATTAAAATGGTGACAGTGCTTGTACTTCAAGTAAACATTAATTAATGTCAGCTTCTTCTTTAACTCTTCTACCTTCTGTATCTTCTGCTCTGCATTCAGGTCTTTCAGATTATCCAGATGTTTTGTTTCATAGTGCCGTCTTAGATTAAACTCTTTCAATACAGCCACATTAGCGCCACAAATGAGACAAACGGGCTTACCGGCAATGTCAGTAAACATATACTCAACCTCCCATCGGTTTTTAAAGGCTCTGTTTTCAGCATCAACTTTTCTCTTCGGCATCATGAGGGGCTAGCTTCGCAATAACTTGCAGCAACAAGCACTTGACCGGATCGCCGCGGAAAAACGCTCCCATAATGCAGTGCTTTCGCTGCAAGGCAGCAAGGCAGCGAAAGCACTGCATTATGGGATCTGTAGTTTATTGTGTTATCATCGCTTCATATCGTCGGGCCATTAGTAACAATAATATAAAATGATCTCGCGGGCCGGATATAATTGCATGCCGGGCCGGATGTGGCCCGCGGGCCTTGAGTTTGACACCTATGTGTTAGAGCAACACAGGCATGCATACTTCACGTGATCAATTAAAAGTGAGCATTCAGGATAATCAACGCCAGTACTAGTAAAGGTCTGTCCAATATACACACAAACATTACAATATAAAGATTCTTTTTTTTTTCTTTCAGGCAGTTTTACGTGAACATTATATTTAGTATAATCTGAATTATATTTCAGATTTCGACTAATTTTCTTTATGCATTCAGATAAATTTCTTACAATTTATACTGTTGTACTTTCTATAAAAACATGTAACTAAAACACGCTTTACAATAGATACACATACAAAAAGTATTACATGATAACATTATTGTTATCATTATTATTTTTTAATAATAATAATAATTAATATTACTACTACTACTAATACGTACAAAATATAGTAACGATGATGATCTTCATAGTTAGTAAATTTGAGCTGATTTGATTTCACCCATACATCCATGAACCAAATCTTTTATTCAAGATATTTCTTCTTACAAAGAGAATAAAATACTACCATGTACCAATACTTTAAAAAATATATATATTTTTCACGTTACCAAAACACATCTCTATGTGAAACTTTCGAGTTTCCGTGGTGTTCCTGAATGCGTCAACAACGTCAACCCTCCACCCCAGGAAAACCGAGCTTCCTCCATAATTCTGAGGTCCACTTGTTAGTGCGCTCTCGCTTGACACTTAAAGCGACTTCTGTGCACCTCGGCTGATCAGTGCACGGAATTCCCCCTCCAGAAAGACCGTGGGAGCGATGCGACGTTTTGGAGGAGGAAGAGGAGACGAACTGGCCAGAAAGCAGCAGACACCTGCAAGGAAGATCTGAGTTTGTTTCTCGCACGTCAAAGGTAAGAACATCCGCTCGCAGCGACTCACACGCCCGATATAGCTGCCTCGTTGACGGGGGGTTGTTTACTGGAGCGTTTCCGCGTTACTTGTGGCTTCGAGCATCAGTGGAAGCCAGGCGGCGGGCTATGAGTCATAACCCGGCCGCCCGGCAGGCATAGGGGCTGATAGGGGCTCAGCTGTGGAGTCGAACAGCGGCTCTGCAGCATCTCAAAGCCAGTTTTTTTTTTTTTTTTTTTTTTTTTTTTTTTGGCACATGCAACGAACCAAGGTGCTTAAAACAACAACGTTTGTCTTGACATGATGTCAGAGCTCATTGTCTTTGCAGTTCAATTTGTTTTTGGATAAACGAGATAAAAAACCCCAGATGAAAGTTTAGGGAGCTTGTGTAAAATTGACCTTTGTACAACATCAACAGCATTTAAAGAATGATATAGATTGTGAATATTTGATCATTTGTGGTGTAGTGATTTTTTTGTTTTTGTTTTAACAAAAAGAAAAGGATACATTCAAAAGCCCTATTATTAACAATCAGTTAGGAAGCATTTCAAATATTAAACGTTGAAGTACAGTGGCATAAAAACAGTAGTACCTGATTTTAATAGGAAATACAACTTGTCACTATTAAATTTTTATTTCCAATACTGAACTGACTTAACCTTTACCTTCTCAACTGGATGTTGTGCGCTGCAGTGCATTGTGGGGGGATAATCGATTTGAAACCACTCGACTTCACATGCGCTCCTTTCTATATAGTCTTGACTGTGACATTTACATTTTTCACACAACACTGGGAGTGATATTATCTAGAATTTTCCTGCGTTGCGTCATTTCACAATACTCTCTTCAGAAAACTTTGGCAGAACCCTACACCAGGACTTTGACTTGTTGAGAACTGTCAAGATCAGTTGTGGTGTGGTGCGATGGTCATCTCGCATACACATCTCACTATAAGAACAGTAAGCATATACCGTAATTTCCAGATGATAAGCCGCTACATTTTGCACATGCTTTGAACCCTGCATGGATTTTTCATGATCTGTATGAAATTTACAAAGGATTTGTTTTGGTGAAGAAATGAGGACATTTTATTCAAAACACATGCGGTTTCTCTCTCCCCCCCCCTTCTGCGTAGCATCCTGTACTTTTGCGCTATATTCTGACTGTCTGCTGTGTGCACATTTGCTCCGTTTTGCTCCTCTTATTTATTGTGTTATTTGTTTATTTATTATTTATTCGTCACTCTTATTATTCATTGTTTGTGCCTTGTTTATATTTTGTGTTGTTTACTTGTAGGTGGGATAGTGAAAACGTAATTTCGATGTCTTTGTGTGTCTTGGCATGTGAAGAGATTGACAATAAAGCGGACTTTGACTTTGACTTTATAGTCCAGTGCATCTTTCATAGGAACAAAACACGACTTTCCCCTAATTTTAGCCAGTGCGGTTTATATTCAGGTGCGGTTAATAGTACGGAAATTACGGTGCTTTTCTATGTGTGAGGTCACTAAGAAAATAAAACTATTTTGGAAATGTAGTTGCGCTACTGACTATCCTAATTGTCATAAAACCTACTTTATGCATTGTCCATACTGTTCCAACTGTTCTCCCCTTTACCCGCTTTCTAGTTAAAGTTAATGAGCGATGAATACATGTTTTTTTCAACACTTGTTACTTAGTTTTGGGATCGGGATGAATTAATTGTATTTGTATTCATTACAATGGGAAATGTTACCTTGATTCATGAACGTTTCGGGTGGATGTTATTGCACAGTAATGACTCTGAGACTCTAAGAGTGGTGTGAGTTCATCAGAGCAACAGCCTGGGGATAGTGAGGGGTGAAAGTGGTGAAGGGTCTCGCCTGAAGTCCACTGTCATCTCCACGGTCTTGAGCGGGTTCAGCTCCAGGTGGTTTTGGGTGCCCCAGTGGACCAGCCGCTCCACCTCCTGTCTGTACGCAGTCTCATCACCGTCCTGGATCAGTCCGATGAGAGTGGTGTCGTCTGCATACTTCAGGAGCTTCACAGGAGAGTCACCTGAGGAGAAATCGTTGGTGTAGAGAGAGAAGAGCAGTGGGGAGAGGACGCACCCCTGAGGGGCTCCAGTATTGGTGGTCCGGGTGTCAGATATGATGCTCCCCAGCCTCACACGCTGTCTCCTGTTGGTCAGGAAGCTGGTGATCCACTGACAGGTGGAGGCAGGCACCGCGAGCTGGATGAGCTTCTGTTGGAGGATGTCAGGAGCGATGGTGTTGAACGCCGAGCTGGTCCACAAACAGGATCCTGGCGTACTCATTCCCACAATCATTCATTCATCTTCCATAGTGGGTCTGGAGCGCTAAAGGTTTCGTGGGGGATTTGCGCCACCTTGCTTGGTCATGCGATACACCGCTTTTCCTGGAGTTATGAATCATGCCCAATATTTTCAGGATACAATTGAATCAGACAGCCGCAAGCACAACAAACGGCATTGGTCAGGGGTAATTTTTGTTCTTAAAAACTTGCCGATGTGTAGCTGAGACCCATAAACATTAAAAAGTTGCCTCAAGCCATAAAGGATGCCCTACTCTAGCACCACCCAGCAATACAGGAAGCATGGCAATTATTTCTGACTAATTTGATTCTTTCTCAATTCTTTGCCTCCTGTGTTTGTACCAATCTTTTGATTAAAAATAATACAATTACAACTAAATAGTAATTGACCAATAGAAAGCTTGGCAGAAAGAGCAGGAAATAAATAAATCTTGGGATTTTCAGCGATGTGAAAATACCTAAAGATCAATAGTGGAGCTTGCTTGGAAATATATTTTCGTCCTCGGAACTGCCACTTTTACCTTCAGTCATAAAGCACGATGATTACCCCTTGTCATAAAGCGTCACTCCTTATCAAGTGATGCTGTTTTAATGACTAATGCATGTTGTCTATCCAACACTTTTCTGCTTTCTGAGCGTACCGTACTGCAGTATCGAACCGTTTTGTCCCCACCTTTGAGTTTTATGTTGAAAGTAACAGGTCTGATTAGCGATTGCAACTTCTTTTTGAGGTTATTCGTTTTTTTTGTAGATTAGTTTGCCAGAGGACAGCTGGTCAACCATTTATTTATTTATTTATATGCTCCTTTGATTTCTCTCAGTATCGCTGGAGTATCCTTTTGCAGGTTAACAATGCCGCAATTCTTTAAGTCAGGAGGCAAAAGATTGTGGGGATACACTAAAATGAAAAAAAAAACGAATTGATAATTTTCTGTGCTTTAAATTAAACCATAATCTGTTTCTGTCGTTTCCTGATGATAATAAACAAGAAAATACGCTGTACATATTTAGCTGAGTGTCTGTTCCAAATGGGACAGTACTTGATGCCAAAATTACCAGATTATTCTTCTCTAAAAGTGGACATTTATGCTAATAGTAATACTCACTTTTTTATTGATGGGGGTTCCATAAAGATGACTTTTTTACCATCATACATAACATGAATCATTTTCACTGTGACTCACTTGATTTTTCTCCCTGACGTTGGGCACCAATTACAACCTTTTTTTTCCGTTATCTTTTTCTTAATCGGGATACTCAAATTAATTGAGGACTCATTTCACCCCTAAAAAAATAATTATGCAAATAGTCACGCCCCCCCACCCCCTCGCCACACACACAAACACACACACACACACACACACACACACACACACACACACAAATGCCTCGCCTTCAAAATAGAGAAATGTTGTCGAGTTACACAGTGGGCACTAGGCATAGACCAACGGTTATGCTGTTGTACTGCGGAATTCCAGCCAAGGGTGGGACAGACTGTACGCGACAGATTCTGCTACACCAGCTCTTTGGCGGCAAAGCACACCTGCCAGTCATGTTGGAATACTTTATTTAGCTCAGTGGTCCCTGACCACCAGACCCGGCCACCTTGGACCAGGCCGTGGCAGGCCGCACAACAGGTAAAAGAAAAAACATACAGTATTTCCAGTCAATTCATTAGCCTTGCAATACAATATAGAGTTCACTCATTGAGAAAGCACTCGTGCGATAAAGCTTGATTTGCAGGAGAAAAATGTGTGTGTGTGTGTGTGTGTGTGTGTGTGGGTGTGTGTTTGTGTTTTAGTGTCTGTTGAAAAAACGCATGGAGTAATGTAAAAGAAAAGTGAGTAGCAAAGAGGAGAAGGAAAGCAGGAGAAAACGCTAGTTGCCTGGTGACAGAGACGAAATGACAAAGAAAGAAAGAAAGAAAGAAAGAAAGAAAGAAAGAAAAGGTGAAAAAAAGATACAAAATGAGGAGGAGGTGGCGGCGGGGGAGGAGGAGAAGTAGAGGTGTGGAGTTGTTTTACAAGTGCAGAGAGTTCCTGGTCACGATGCTCCTGCCTTTACTCCGACTGCACTTGCTTAGGAACTCTCAAAGGAGGAAGACAAACATGCTATTTGTCTTTATTTGCGACTGGCACATCTCGGAAGCAAACCAATTGCAAACTGCAGCCATCTCAATGAGCATATTCACGTAGAGTTGTCAAAGTTAACCGATTCGTCGACAAAAAATCATCCAAAAAGTCAAAACAGACAGATTTATCTTTTGTGTTAAATCAATCTAAGACATTTGCAAGCATCTGCTTTTATTTTTGAAAACAGTGACCACATATCTGTTTTTTTATTCACTAAGTAATGCAAAGAGTTTAATGAACAATAATCAGGGGAAATTTATTTTTGATATAAATCAAATTAGATCAGATTATTCGATTACCTAATTGATGGAATAATCGATTTCTAAAAATATTGAGGTGACCTATTCCCAATGCTGTGGACAAACATGTCTTTTCAATTAGTTTATTCTTCTTGACCTATTCCAAATGTTGTTGCTGTGGACAAACATGTCTTTTCAATTATTCTATTCTTGACTCATAACAACAATATGTTCAAATTGAATGTGAAGTAATTTGAATATTTCACACCATTATAATTTGGGCATGATAGTATCAGTTACAGACAAAAACAACGACCCACTTAGATGTTTTGATTTGAATACAAAGAATACAACAACCAAATGAATTGTCTACATTTAAGACACCTCAAAATGTCTAAGACAACAGTGATCATCGAGATTAGTCCAAATATTTTAAATGTGTCATCTTCAAATAGCTGCATTCTCGGCATACACAGTAATTATCTTGAATTAGTTTTCAGTCTGTAGTTTAATCTTTGTTTGCTAAAAACTAATTTCAAAGCACAGAATTCTTACCTCTCGTGGAGGTAGACATTTTGACGGTTGTCTTTTGGCCAGTAGAAGATTATATAAATGGCTAAAAAAGGAAGAAGGAAAAAAAACACACTAAAAAGTATTTATTTATTTCAAAGCTGCCCCTGTAAATGCAAAGTGCTGGAAAATGGCCCACTGTCAGTTGCTATTTACACATCCACACATGCAGCTTAATTCTACTACCTATTGAATTCTACAAAGTTACCGAATGTGCAGCAACTACCTGCAACTAGTACTACTAACTACTATTGCCCCAAAGAATGTTTATAATCTTCTATTCTTTTTTTTTTAATTGTTCATTTGATTTGTGGGATTATATAATTTAATTCTGATGGTCATGTCGAATGTATACCGTATTTTCCGGACTATAAAGCGCACCGGACTATAAGGCGGACCTTCAATAAATGGCCCATTTTAAAATTTTGTCCATATATAAGGTGCACCGGACTATAAGGCGCACCATTAATGCAATCACAATATAATAACCTGAAATAGTGAAAACAATAACAATGTATCAATAATGTTAATATCACACAACACACAAAATAACTATGTAAAGCTTACTTTAATAAGTACAAAACAAACCAGTCAGATAGATCAGTAAACTTTAAAAGTTAAAGTTAAAGATTAAAATAATAAATTAACAATTTTATGAAAGTTGAATACATTGTTTATTAGATGTATTAAGTTTGTTTTATTGTTGTTATTGTTGTCTGAATAAGAAGGGTGATATTGGTGTTTGTGACTCCAGTAAACAGGCCAGGTTGCATCATGTCAGATTTTTCATCCAAATCAAATCATTCTCCATTTTATCTTTTTTATTTCAACTTCAGACGCAACAAATTACTTTATAATCACAAAATAATTACCATGGGCAAATAGAAATTAGGTGCCCACTAGCTCAGTGGCCTAGTGGTAGAGTGTCCGCCCTGAGACTGGAAAGTTGTGGGTTCAAACCCCGGCCAGGTCATACCAAAGACTATAAAAATGGGACCCATTGCCTCCCTGCTTGGCACTCAGCATTAAGGGTTGGAATTGGGGGGGTTAGATCACCAAATGATACCCAAGCGCGGCGCCGCTGCTGCTCACTGCTCCTCTCTCCCCCAGGGGATGGATCAAAAATCACACGGGGATGGGTTAAATGCAGAGGACAAATTTCACCGCACCCAGATGTGTGTGTGATGATCATAGGGACTTTAACTTAACTTCAATGATCCATAGTCTTGTTTGATTCATGATTCATAGTCTTCAGCGGGCCACTTATGATTGATTTTATGACACAATGCTTCGGGCCAGTTTAAATTTAGATGCGGGCCGGAATTTGGTCCACATATAAGGCGCACCGGACTATAAAGCGCATTGTCGGCGTTTGAGAAAATTTTAGGTTTTTAGGTACACCTTATAGTCCGGAAAATACGGTACTTTTATCAAGCTTGATATCCTTTGCGCTGCATGCACGCACACACAACAGCAGCGTGTTTCAACATTGTGACAAAATCTGTTTCGTATTTATTATTCTCCGTTTTTTTGTCCCTCCTTTGTCCTGCACATTCAACATGATCCCTGTCCCCCCCCCCCTCACTTCACACACTTGAAAGACAAAAAGAAATTTTCTCTCCACTACATTGAGATTAATACATAGCTGCCAACAACATGCTGTCAAGCCAATTTTCATATGTGCATGCTTTGGAGGAGGAATCCATAATATATGACGTTACGCAACACAACTTTTAGATCAACATGCACCTAATTTCCATTTGCCCACGTTTTTTTTTTTCCAGTCTAGTCGACAGAAATATTTTGCACACATTTGAAGCTCTAGTTGAGTGAGCAACAAGCTGGAACCACGGAAACATCAGCTACTTGTGGACTATCCTTTACCACCAGTTATGGGCAATAATTTGCACACTGAATTTGTTGCTTCTGAGTGACAAATGGTTCGATTAGGCTATGTGGGTTCAGTTCCCACTCATTTGACTGTGAATTTTAGTGTACAGCAGAGAAAATGGATGGATGTTGTTTTTCAACAACACAATAAAACAGAGCTAATGATAGTTATTTATTCTTTCCTACGTGGCCTGATACCAAGAAGAAAGGATACCGGTACCGGTCCGCAGCCCACGGATTGGGGACCACTGCTCTATACTGTGTATGTGCTGTACACAGTATGTCAAATTTTATCAACTTGAAATAAGAGATATACCTAATAAGACCCAATAAACAAAAACAGACACAAAACTCAATATATTGTAGAGCTATAAAATGGAAGTAAATAACGAACACATGACCCTGTTTTCCAGCTGTAAAATATTAAAGAAGCCACCCCAGTGTTATGATGACTTCCTTATCTTAAACTCTCTATTTCACTCAAACACTTGCAGACACACATCCAGACAGGAGACAGGCGGTTAATACATGTTTTAAACTGTCATAATTCTCTTGTTCTGTTTTTTTTCTTTCTTTTTTCCCCCCAATCAACATCCTGTGAATGATTTCAATAAAAATTTATGTTGGTAGCACATGCATAGTTTGCACAGTTGGTGCTCTTTAAAATAAATAAATACATAAATAAATAAATAAATTAAGGATGCTCGTAGCTTTTACAGGCATCCCTGAGAGTTGGTCAGTGTTGCATATTGCTTGAAACGCGTAGTTTTCATGATGTCTTTTACAGTTTTTCAGACATTTATGTCAAATATAAACCTTAAGACTCCTTTCTATAAACAGACAGTTGTAGTCTTCTTTAAGAGTATGGACACTTATGTATATCTCTACGATAATCAATCAATACTGCTTACGACAGCATCGCTTAAACTCACTCGGTAATTCCATCAGCGTTAGTCATAGCCCTTGGCTTGTTGACTTCATCTTAGTCTGTGAAGAACATGACCATCAGCAGGTACGCTACAATGATCTCCATTATGCACGATGGACATTGTGCTCTTTGAGTCACATTTTGCCGTCGTATGTCTCAATACATAATAGATGCGCTCTTATTTGTGAGAAGCCGTTGTTGTCTTGTGACTCCAGGTTTCTGGGCTGAGATTTTAACCAGCTATTATTATAGTTTAATTATTTTCTCAGACTTTGTCTGTTTTCATGTTTGCCTATTTTATGCAGCTTTTCTCATTGACTCTAGATGACTCTGGACCCAAGCAAGATAGCTGAGGTCGATAGTATTATCAATCAGTTCTTATGTTGGACAAGCACAGCCTGTCGTCAACAAGAGGTTCCGATGATTCAGCTGGTTATAACATTTCAACATTACGGATGCAATCTTTGCAAACTACCTTCTATTGTCTGATTGGAATGCACAAATAAAAGTTCAACTATGTCCTGAAATGTTTTCGTGTAGGAGTTGGGCAAAAGCATGGCTTTTCACAAACAGGAGAACATCTATTGTGTTGTGTCTCTTCAACGTGGTTTTGCTTCTTGAACAGTGAACACGTTTTCCCACAAGTTTCCCACCGCTGCAATCAATCTTATACTATCCAACTTCCTTACCTCTTTCCCCAAGGCACTTGTTTTCAGCTTTGAGTGACCTGCGAAGCAAGACAACAAAGACAGTTGCCAAGGTCCAAGAGAATTTCACCTGCCCTTGATTTAGCTCTTTCAGTGTGCAAATCTTTAAGAGTGTGTAGGGGGGTATTAATTATCTTCTCGGCGGTCTTAACTGTCCGTTGCAGTCCGATTTTGTCTTCTTTATAGCAGCACCCAAACAGACTGTGATCGATGAGCACAGGACTGATTCAATGTTTGTGTAGAGCTGCCCCAAAGAGCTCCTGTGGCAGGCAATGATTCTTCAGCAGTTGGAGTCCATTTTCTGCTGGGCTATTTTTGCTATCGAAATCGAATGTAGAGTATGATTGTTAATATTAAGGATAGATGACGAATGGTCTGCGTGGGGGATAGTCTTTTGTATTTAGTGATTGCAGTCTTTCCCACAGTGACTATGTTTGCATGCAATCATTATTGGGTTATGGTCAGAATTCAGGTTCCTGAAAATATCAAAATTAACATTTCTACATGCCTCAACAGATAGAGCTACTCACACATTTAAATATCCTGATTGGACCGGCAACACAAATCGACGTCATTGCACAGATAGATGTCATTTCAGCTTGTTACTTTGCACCATCGACAAAAAACATATTCATGTCAACATGACCACAGGAATAAAGCAGTCAGTTTTCACCTCGCTCCAAAGATGTGCCAGTTGAAGACTCAAAAACTCAGTCTGTGCTGTCCAAACAATCCTGCAGTTCAAGTTTTGTTTTATCCGTCCACTTCAGCATGATGGTCTTTCCGTGTTTTAAATTTGTGCCAGTCCTCTGTCATCTCAGGTTGCCTGACTGTTGTTTTGCATCACTTAGCAAAGGCTACCGTCCACGACGGTGTCATCTTTATTTTTTTCTGCCCCCTTTCTTTTTCTTTCTTTCAATTTTTAGTTCTAGTCGAGATCAAAAGTCGATACTTTGTGTATTTTGGCAAATATAGCTTTTTTTGGTTAACATTTGCAGTGGAATATGGTTAGGTCTACATACTATACCAGAGTAAACTCCCTCTACACAGAAAGACTGCATAGCATTCGCACCATTCTCATTCAGCTGTCAAAAGGGATAGCTGCAATTATTGTTGGGTGACCAGTGAACCATAATTTGATGCCTGCTGTGCGTGCGTGTTTATGTGTGTGTTTGTGTGTGCCTGTGTGTTTGTGGTCTTAACACCTTCCTGTGAGCTCATTTCCATGTTAGATGTGCATCTGTGCTCTGTTCAAGACATTAATAAGACCTTTTCTGTACCAGTGGGAATTGTGACTTGCCATCCTCGAGGTGGACCGTGTTTGTCTGATGTGAAAATCGTAGCACATTGTTGTGGGCCCTGTTGCCCTTTTCATATTCGACTAATGGGAGATGAGGAATTGTAACGGTTTCCCTGCTTTAGTTGGAGGCACTTAACAGCAGCTCTTCGCACTGTTGTGTTGGGGCAAAATCCATAGCGATTATCAAACTTTGTGTCTCAAAAGGAAAGTGTGTACAATATTCAAATATGCTGAGTGTGTTCTTTGTACTTCTCACATTTCCACCATTTGCATTTGGGTCTCTGCTTGCCCCTAGCGCACATCTCGAACACACTATGTGGAACAAAATTGATGTCGTGAACTATCCATTATTTTGCATGTTGTCATTCCTGCTTATGTAGTCATATGACACGGTGACACAGTATACTATAGTGTCCAAAAAACTCCCTAGTTCTAAACAAAAATAAGCTTCATTCACACTTTTTAATTATCACTAATAACAAAAATGTGGTTATTTTAGATGTGTGCATAAAGCCGCTAGCCCTTGACATGAATGAGAAGCTCGGCGGTGACTGGTCTATTCAAGAACTTTACGAGGGTAATTGATTTACCTTCAAGATGTCTGCCCTTTGAAAGTGTGTGTGGCCACTAGTCAGATCAAAACAAAGATAAACAATGTAATTGCAATGTTGATCTGAAGTTAACACATGTAGTTGTGCATGACCCATCATTGTCACCGGCAATGATGAGAGAGTATTGAAAGGTTCGTGTGTTCTAAATGAATTAACAGCAAATGAACAACTTTAACGTTTATAGCATCTCATTAGATGATAAAACTGTTGTGTTTCATTAGAAATGTTCTCAAACTAATTTCAATAGAATTATGAGAGAACGTCTGCTCCGAACACATTATCATTGACTTTTTGTTGCTGTTATTTGTGCAACATGTGACTTGACTTGCGTAACAAATACCAAATGTATTTCCTCCTTTCACAAATTATCTTTTGAAGTCACATTTCAGGTCTTTTACACTTCCTGCTTTGCTACTCCACCTGCATAACCCGAGGGTGTTCTCCGCTGCACTTGCCTCAAATGATTGTGTGTGCGTGCGTGCATGCGTGTGTGTTTGTGCGTGCGCGTGCGTGTGTGTGTGTAGTACAACTCGATCAAGTTTACCATCTCCTGGCCCCACCCTCTAATTACACAGAACAGCAGTGGTAGAGTCTGACACAAGAAGCAAGAGACAAATGCAGAGGAGGAAGCAAGGAAGAGGTGAAAGCAGAAAGCGAAAACTTTACACTACTGAAACTCAGTAGGTAAAAAAAAAAAAAAAAAAATCAGATAGTTAGCAGGATGGCGAAAGTCAAGGCATGTCAGTTGACAAATAAGATAGTTGATAGTAGATTTTTAGACGGCATGCTACAGAAGGTTATTTTGCTTCGGTTATAATTTAGTCTCTCCTGTAGCTATTCCCTGTCGTCTGTTGCAAAATAGTATTTATTCTGATCAATTTTTTGGTTGCACTCTTTTATCCACTTATTTATTCAGCAGATTAACCACCACAGCAGCTACAGCAAGGTAGTCGGTTGCCTTAACCGAGTGATTCATCTATCCCTGCAGCCGGCCAGCAGGTCAGCTGATCAGATAACTTGGTGGTGCTGCTTGTGGTGTGGGGGAGTGGCTGTTGAAGTTCCTCGTCCTCGTCTGCCTCCAGCTGAATGGTAGGCAAACAGTTAGTTGGTGTGTGTGGATGTGAGGCTGGCTGCTGGTCAGCTGCTCCCTGACGTTTCCTTCCCCCCTCCAGGACCAGGCACCGTTGAATCAGCTGAGGACTCACTGAGCGGTAAGCCGGGCCTTGACGCCACGGAGATGGATGCATGTGACAGGGCAGTGGGGCTGTCGAAAAGTACCAGCAAAGACATAAGACACAACTTGATTGTTTGTACAGGGAAATGTAAATGTGTGTGTTTGTGTGCAGCCGTGGAATTTGATCACGTCTTTTTTTTCGAAACTGCTAATATGCTGTTTGTCTTTTGGTTATGAGACTTGTAAGAAACAGACCTCCAGCTCTGTCTTGTGATCAACTAATGTGCAGCAAGGAATGACATTTAAAAGGGTTTGTGTGGTTCAAGTTGAACAAATCTTTTGTGTTAACTGTGGAATTGGACAAAACTTGTGGAGCATCATGAGGCGCTTTCTTAAATCATCAATTTGAGTTGTTGTAACACATGTTTGCTGTGGGTTAGACTCATTTCACACACTCAAAAGATTTTGGGATTTGCTTTGGGAACGCCTTCTGAAGTACTCACCAGTCAGTATATCTTCACAAAATTGGATAACACACTATTTCCTCTTATGTTTCTAAATGAAGTCACACCTTTGACTTTGTTGCCGTTTCTATGCCACTGACATTATCAGGTTATTGTGTGTGTGCGTGTGCGTGCGTGTGGGGGTGTGTGTGTAAGTGTGTGTGGGAGTGTGTTTGTCTGCTGGGATTTAGGTGACATCTGGGTTAGTTTGCTCCTGACATGAGATTAGGGAGAGTAGAACACTCTGAATTGCTACTCTGACAATGTAAGTGGGACGAGTTATCTGTCTTGATTTGTCCAGGCTGACCCTGTCTAGCCTCAAACAACGTCTGCCTGGATAACTTCCAGCTCCCTGCGACCCTGCATAAGTAGTTTCTACGATTACAACCAATACCAGAGCAATCCACAAAACACCATAGCATGCATTATTGATTTTGTTGTCGGAAGCACTATTCCTCCCCTATGGTAAAGTGATGGCGTACTTGCAATGTAGTTTGTTTGGAGAACTGGGGAGGAAAAAAAAAAAAATCAGGGCTGTTATTCCATTATTTAATTGGAGTGGACTTGTGATGCTTGTTGGCCAGAACTGAGTTGATGATGCCAAAATACTAACCAAGGATACAGCAGATAAACAATGCTGTAAGAAACTGGCCAAGACACAGAAGACCCATTATTGTAGTCATGCAATGTATTTTTCCTCACTAAGTGGAGTGATGATGTTCGAACTCTCATTACTTGTGGTTGTGCACTGCAGTTAGTCAAGGTCATTAAATCCATCCCATCACGAGTAAACTGTGGTAGTAACATTGCGTGATTAGCAGTCGTTGGGACTAATGGCATTAGAAGTAACGATGTTACTAACGGCATTATAGATTTCCAGTAACGGTTAATCTACTCAATTACTATGTTAATTGTTATAACGCTGTTACCATTACTAACAGTGAAATGTGCCACGTTGCTTATGCTGCCTGGGATGCGTCGACACGCAAAGCAAAAAAAAAAAAAAAATGCTTCCACATCTCCACGGACTAACTTTTGACATGCCACGCCTTGCGTCAGCCAATTAGCTTTGGGAATGTGTCACATGATATTCTACGCAATCCTACGGCGGGCCAAAACAAAAACAATGGTTATCGTCATATTGACACATGCTCAAAAATCTAAATTCTTTTACATAATTGAACGTTTTTGTAAAAGTAGTACTACCTATAATTATTTTCCCTGGTAACTAGTTTTATGAAGGATTAATTCAGTTATTAATTCAATTATGTTTTTGTAAAGGCAACTAATTATATTTTGGAAGTCATTTTCCCAACACTGGTGATTTGAAAGTTGTTTGTTTCAATCTATTTTTCACTAGATTTGAGCATATCGTCACGCTCATGTTACCAGAACACGTTTTTCTTTTCCACTGCTACTGATGCTAAAAATGTTTTGTAAAACCTCAAAAACTAATTGGGGAAAATGATGCATCATATGCATTATTTTTTGGACTAAATGCACAATGCAAATGTTCTCTTGACTGAATTGTTTTAAGGTGACAGTGTAGCAATCAGTCATAACAGACTATGCAGAAAGCAGAAAGAGCACAAATACCCTGGGAAACACGTCTGCAGCGCATTGATTTTAAAGCCTTTAAATGCTGAAGTTAATGCAGGATGCTTGAGAGTGTTGACGAGTAATTCCAGTTAGGCAAATACCTCGCCGCTCATTTATGAGGTATTTAATAATGATGTGCTCATAATATATGCTTTATTGTTTGGATAATGTCCAGGGGCAGAGCTGCTTTAAACCCCAAATCCGAATTTTAATTTTGAAGAAAGGTAATCCGATCACCCATAAAGATACTTAAACTACTAATAGATTAGATTAGATAGAACTTTATTTATCCCACAGCGGGGAAATGTTCTTGTCACAGCAGCGTGCAAGAGTACGTTTTATTGTAGAGGCTGCACGTCATCACTAAACCGCTGAATGTCAATTATTGTGCAGGCACATGCATTATTAAACACAAATACCTCTAATCAACAAGTTTGCAAAACATTAGAATGTGTGCTGCTTAGCAGAACAAAAAATGCTGACAATTAGCTGTCACTTGCATCATATTTGATGACTGAGCAGAAGACGTGTCGCTTTAATGTTTAGTGCTCTCAGAGGTGTATTTCATTTTTCAGTTTTTGTTCCCGTGAACCAGTTAAATGAGAACTGTTATGCGGACTGATTCTACCCGTGCTCTACAGGCACCCCATTTTTAATACTGCCATAGACAAGAGGTCAAAGTTGGCATAGAAAAATTCAGTAGTGCACCGCTTGTCTTAAGTTAAAGTGAAGCACAATGAAGACACATATTGTACACCACGTGTTGCGCCTGGTCTCATAACTTCAGGGAATTTAAGTCTTATTCATAACATTCAAGTTGTATTTATAACATTTATTTTTCAGTTTTTGGCTCATGAAGACACGAGGACATTTTCATACTGCTTGCACTTAACCCTCACATACTATACAATGGAATAATGGTTGTCTTGCAGCCCAGACAATTGAGCAGATGAGCAAGAGACTTTGTGGGGAAGAACAAAGGTCAATTGATTTCTAATCTCCCTTTCAGCATTGTGACCATGAATGGAACTAAGGAGATTACATCAGTAAAATGTAAACTTCTAAATGTGCACCAGCATAAAAAGATGAACAAAGACGATTATTCCTCATAAACTGTGCCAGTTTACCTGCCAATGTACTAATCTAATTGCCTGCAACAAAATTCAGTATCAGTGCTGGACTCTTGAATGCTTTTGAGGTTTAAGCCATACATTGCACATAAAGTAGAACTGTTGTTTTACAGATAATGAACAATTAGATGTGGTTTTCCACTCGAGCCCATGTGTAGGCGTACAAACATGTTGCTGCATGAACATGCCAGTGCTCAGAAAGAAATTACCGTATTTTCCGCACTAAAAGGCGCACCGGATTATAAGGCGCACCTTCAATGAACGGCCCATTTTAAAACTTTGTCCATATATAAGGCGCACCGGATTATAAGGCGCATAAAATAGAAGCTATACTGCAACAAACTGAGGTTGACTAGGGTTGCGGTATGCATCCACTAGCCAATAACCAACGAGCCCTCTGTAAACAATCGCGTTTCTCAAACGATCTCCTATAAAATGATCGGAACTGACTAAAGTTCGATCTAACGCATTGGTACTACTTACCTATGTTTCCCTTCCATATCGATCCGTAGATTTACTCGAAACATTAACAGAGCAGCCTATTTTGACATGAAATAGCCTGGTACGTATAGCAGCTATCGCTATAGCATTAGCCATCCGCAAAGTCCCATGAGCCTCAGCTCGCAATCTCCCATGAGCCTCAGCAAAGTGTAAACAATCGCGTTTCTCAAACGATCTCCTATAAAATGATCGGAACTGACTAAAGTTCGATCTAACACATTGGTACTGCTTACCTATGTTTCCCTTCCATATGAATCCGTAAATTTACTCGAAACATTAACGGAGCAGCCTATTTTGAAATGAAATAGCCTCGCGGGTACAACAGCTATTCGGTGACGCCCCCTGACTACAGTTGCCGTAATGTTGGGAAGCGATGCGACCATGTAATTTACTAGTCGTACTAAAACGTACTGAAACAGTTTGGCAGAGCACTGTGTACAACCAGTATGGATCAACAAATTCATCAATTGATCCATATATAAGGCGCACTGGACTATAAGGCGCACTGTCGGCTTTTGAGAAAATTGTAGGTTTTTAGGTGCGCCTTATAGTCCGGAAAATACGATAAGTATTAATTAGAATTGTAGTATATATAAATTATGTTCATATCAAATCTCTAAGGCTGTGAGACACCACACACACACACACACACACACACACACACACACACACACACACACACACACACACACAAAAAACTATTCATATGCATGCCGTACAATCTGCCAAATACGTATAGGCTTTCCTAATGCTTTAAAGATACTGGGCTCAGTCGAATACAACGGAACAACACCGAGTCATTTGTGTTTGAGATCAGCACACTTCTAATAGTGTACTTTCTTATCTGCTATTTTACACATTGCATAAAATGTATTCCCGTGTCCTAATTAATAGCTATGTAGATAAAAGAAGGTTTATAATTTACTGTAACATTGGTGTATCATTACCTTGTTTGGTTTTTCAAAAGTCATTTGATATAATTACATTTCAAAATTTGGCAACTGTCAATTTCGACCTATTTTAGAGTTGTTCTTCCTGGAACTGCATCATCCATGCTGACCTTTCACATCCAGCTGTGGTAGTTTCTGTGCTGATTCTTGGTGCATGTCCCGCTGTGGGATTAAGGAAGGGTTGAAGGAACTGGTTGATAATTACAAATCTGTTGATGCAGGTAATACATGTGCTATGCACTTGTTTGAGACAAATACAATACAGCAAGATACAGTAGGAGGTGCCTCTGTGGGACATCCAAAGGGTGCACACCCTGAATTGGTTCAACAATATTCCATTATCATAGGTCTTATACCAAAATTAATTTGAAAAAGCCGTAAAACAAATGACACAACACATTTGGCTTAACCGCCATCAGCTTAGACAGACAGAACTTTCCAAAACCACAGAAGTGATGATTAATAATTCTTTTGTTAAAAACAGAACAGAGGTGTGAAAAAAGCCTTCTGCCCTCAATGCTACAAATTGGTGAAGCAGAAGGACCCAGTAGGCACTGTCATCACAAATCCCTCACTACTAGGTTAAATGGTTCTGAAAATGGCAACGGTTTAAAATCTCCCAGGAAACAGAGAAAAGACCAAATAATTACGTTTCAGTCTTCATTCTCTTTAGCAGTTATTGATTATTGACTTTTGGAAACTGAATAGTGCCTTTAGCAAAGAGCTTCACTGGTGTCCTCAGAGCAGAAAAAAAAACTAAACAGGTTATCGCCAGACTGTCATGGACACACAAGTCTAGGTTTCTGTGACAAATGTCAGCTGCCCTTTTCATGTGCAATCAATCACTAATCATCAATTTGAAAACAAATACAGCTGTACGTCTTTGTTTCCAAAAACTGACTGGCCAAGACATCATATATTATACGTATATCATGCCATCATACCAAGGTAGAAAATACAAATAGTAGTTTCCTCCACACTTTAGACTGGTCAATTGTCAATCCAATATTAACTGATGATCGAATCACATGCACATTTATGATGTATTAAAACCAGTTTTAAAACTCTCGTTCGCTGCGAGAATTCTGATTGATTGTTTGTGCTTGTCACCGACTCCATTCCTCGAGACAGGAATGTACTACTTCATGCGGTTTTTCAAGCAAGAACAATCTTCTTTTGACCTTTGTATCACATTTTTTACTTTAAAAGATGAAATTGACTGTGCATTTGAATAAAAATGTATGGTGTCTATACCCTTGGATACAGTGGATACTTTTATTTTGCTGTATTTCTTTGACATGAGCGCTTCTTGCTACAAACACTGGCTTTGCAGGATTTGTCTATAGAGCTGCACACAGTGACTGCATCTACACTGGGTGTTGTTTTCCATCTCCCCTGTTGTGTTTGATTCTTCATGCATTTTTAATGTCTCTGTGGTGCTTTACGGTTTTGTTCTTCCTTGTTATTGAGATATAAGATTTAGTATGCTCTTGGGACTACTTTTTCTACTACGACCTCAGTGTATAACAAATCTATGCAGCAGTATTTCTGTAAACATTGTATTTCTGTTATGATGAGGGCGATGCTGTGTCGGATGAATGTAGGGGTAGCTTTTTGTATGATGCTGTGAATTGCATGTATTGTCATCTCATGAGATTAAACTCTTCCACGCTCATAACGCAGCAATGCATCACATTGCAGTATTGCTTGTTATCGACCAAAACATGAAAACATACTGCATGGCAATTAGCGGCCCGCGGCCCACATGCGGCCGAGAACTGACTGACCCAGTCTGTGCTCCAGCCTGTCTGAATTGAATTGTGTTCATTAAATCCAAAGGGTATCTTCATTGGCTAGATTTGAAAAATTCCTGCAGTATTTGATACCGTGAATGCAACACTCGCGTAACCCACCCACATTGCTAACGGTATTGTTTTGAAGAACAAAAACTGAAAATGAAAATGACAATTTTTTACAAATTTATTTACTATTGCCTGATGACATTTCTGGATTTGAAAACGTGGCCGAATTGAATTCAGAATTGAATAGCCTTGACATACAGTATTAGTAGGCTTGACAACCCACATTTATTATTCCTTATAATGTGCATGGTTAATTACAGGGTAAAACGTACCGCTAAGAAAATATGGAACTTCTGGAAGTTTTGAGAATTGGAAAACAAACATGAGATTTTCTGTAAAGTCGAAGTCCACACTGAGATGATGGAGTAAAAACACATCAGTGAAACATATCTACAATTATGGTGTTTTTAAACAACAATCTATTACTGACTGAAATTGCTTTCACATGCTGTCAAGTTTCTTAGAATATTAACAGCAGCCTTTGACTGCACAACTCCCTTCTTCAATGTCATGTGAGCATTGTGAGGAGCGGTGGCACACGTGCTTTCAATATTTCTCAATGTCTAACATTTATTCACTCATTCGTGTTGATTGCTGAAAGCGGAGTATTTTCTTGGTTTTCCAAAAAGTCACTTCCAAGTACCTCTGCTCCTCTTCCTGCCTCCTTTCGTCCTGCATGTGCCTGTCAGCTTGAAAAGTCATATTCATAGCTATCAAATTGAAACATTTAGCTGCCCACTCTACCACATGCCTGCAACGGCAATTAAGTCCTGATTGGCGCCAGCATTTCTCTTTCTGTGCTTTCTCAGTCAGTGCGATTGTGAGCACGGCTGTTCTGCCAAGTTGAACTATGGCCTCTCTCTCTAATAAACTGTCTCAGCTGAGTGAATTGGAGTCCTATGATAGTCTGTCCAAACATTCCCACATTTAACCCTAAGGCCATCAAGAGAACAGAACAGAGTGAATGGGCCCCAAATACACGACATTTCAATCAAACAGTTATCAGTAGCAGTAGCGATCAGTCACGACTTGCTCTTGGCTTTGATGAAAGTCGGACAGAACAGAAACGTTTTCTTGGAGTTTTAAGACATTCTGGTTTCTTTTCTTCAGCATTACTTGCCATCGTATAACACTATTTAATTTGTTTATTTCAATTTCCCCTTTTAATGTGCTACCTTCACCCATGCCACAGTGTATTTTCATGTTCTTAAATTGTTCTATCTTCCCATAATAAACTAACCTGCTCCTTAGGTTAAACGATGAGTCTAAAATGCCCTTAGGTGTGAATGCGAGTGTAAATTGTTGTTTGTCAATATGTGCCCTGCAATTGGTTGGCAACCAAACTAGGATGCCTCTCACCTAAAGTCAACTGGGAAAGGCTCTATCTAGCACACTCATGACCCTAATGACAATAAGTGGTATAGAAAATAGATGGATGGAAGTATTCTCAACCAAAGCCCAGATCTGAATTCAAATGAACAATGCTGCCTCAGCATTATGGACCTTGACAGGCGCTGCAAAGACAAATGAGCAAAAGTGACAACCAAACAAAGATCATGCCAAGCCTCTGGCATCATGTTAAAACAATTCTTGAGGCTCAGGCACTGTTAACATGTCAAAAAATAGCAACGTTAAACATGTCTAGTTGTTAACATGCATCTGTGTCTGTCTTGTACAGGTTTCTATTGGTCATCACTATGACTGATGGGGATTATGACTACCTGATAAAGCTCCTTGCACTGGGAGACTCTGGTGTGGGGAAGACAACATTCTTGTACCGGTACACAGATAACAAGTTCAACCCCAAGTTTATCACCACAGTCGGCATCGACTTCAGGGAAAAAAGAGTGGTAAGGCTGCCTCGATCAAATACACCACACCTGCGGATTAGCGTTACATCACAAAATTAGGTCCTAAAGGTGATTAAGGCTTTTGTCTGTATCCGATGCAGCATGGGGCCCTTCTTGACTAGAGAAAACAAACAAATGCATCTCCACTGAGGCCATCCTATTGTATCTCTGTGACCTTTTGACAACATTTGTTTCATTTTTGGAAATTAACAAATCACTGTCACTGGCATGATCTGCGACTACTCTAATTTCCCCAGTAACTATGCCAGACCTTTCCCCTCTGTCATCGCAAGGTTATTGGATATTTCTGTCACTCTCATAGGCAAACCATGATTCATGCTTGCACAGAGCATTCAGTTCATGTAATGGATTTTCTTTTTTGAGAATGAAAATGTTGCTACGTTTCTGTAAATAGCACATGTCATACATATTACATTGGGGGAGTTTGTCATCTGTGTTTGGCATTATGTGACTGCTCTAATTTGGAAGTGGGGAATACCCTCATGGGAACATTGCTGGTTCCCAGCTGTCTGAACTCCCAAGACTGACTTATGGAGGTGCTAGTGTGGCTAATATAAACTCTTGGTTTGATTGAACATGTACTTGTGCACAACCTCAAAGTCGCAAATGAACAACAACTAAAAATAAATTTGTCCATTCTAATCTAAAGTAATTCCATTTACTGCTTTTGTAATTGACAAAAATACCAAGACAACTTTTCCATTACGCTCTGGTCTGAACTGCTTCATGCTATGATGCTGCATGCTCCATGTCCGGAAATACTGTCAGCGCTAATTTTATCCCACTGCTTCAGATGACTCATATGATCAATTATTGTTCTTCACCTCCGCAGTGTGTGTATGTGTATGCATGTGTGTGCGTGAATATAGCACTATTATCTAAGTTATCTAATCTCTCTCTCTCTCTCTCTCTCTCTCTCTCTCTCTCTCTCTCTCTCTCTCTCTCTCTCTCTCTCTCTCTCTCTCTCTCTCTCTCTCTCTCTCTCTCTCTCTCTCTCTCTCTCTCTCTCTCTCTCTCTCTATTTTTTTATTTACAAAGACATAAACTGAAACATGCTTGACATACACTGGCTCTTTATTAAACTGGTCACATAGTCAATACTGAAAAGGTAACGGTCAAAGTTCTGAGGGAAAACACTGAAGTCACAAAATCGCTTTTGTTTCACAGTTTTCTTAGAAATGTGTAACATCTATAATACTGTAATACCACAATTTTATCAATGGATTACTGCACGCTGCTTTTTTTTGTTACTCTTATCTTCCGATCTTTGTTTTTTTATGTATTTTCATCAACACAAAAAATTAAGGAAAGCATTTACATGTTTATATATGAACAGAATGTGCATAACCAAGAGTGTGAAAGTTGGATTTTTGCTGTAACAGGACATCAGAATATTTCACTTTTATTTACATTGCGTGGCGATCGACAAGGGACAGCTGCAAGCCATGTTTTTGTTTATTATTATTATTATTATTATTATTATTCCTATTATTATTATTATTATTGTGTGAAGGCGATGGCCTTCACACATATGTTATTATTATTATTATTATTATTATCCATCTATCCCTCCATTTTCTATACCGCGTGTCCCCACGCGGGAGACACCCTGAACCAGTTGCCAGCCAATTGCAGGGCACACAAAGATGAACAACCATTCGCACTCACACCTAGGGACAATTTGGAGTGCTCAATCGGCCTACCAAACATATTTTTGGGATGTGGGAGGAAACCGGAGTGCCCGGAGAAAACCCACGCGGGCACGGGGAGAACATGCAAACTCCTTACAGGGAGGTGGAATAGATTCCGCACCCTCCTAACTGTGAGGCGGAAGTGCCACCGAGCCAGAGACAAACAACCATCCCCCAACCTCATATTTTTACATGACCTCACAATTTTTGTCCCCACCTTGAAATATCAGCTATATATTTCACATGAAATCTAGAAGTGTATGAACCAACTCCCACTAGTGACAGTGGCTGTGTCTCATCTTTCGCAGTAAAAGGTGTGAATGACGCCCGAGGCTTCCCACAGATAGACAAACACAAGCAGTGGCTCGCAGTGCTCATCTATGCCCAAATATCACTTTATTGAGGTAGATCGCAGATGAAAAACTGCACATTTTTGACTCATAAATTCATTAGGTCACCTCCTACTCCACGATTGCTATGGAAACCATTGAAATGATTACTTTGCCCACCAGTAAAGTGCTTCTGATAGTGTCTGATCTTGATGCATGTAGTAAAATGGGATTTGGTATATGATAAGTAGTGCAAATTGACTGAAATAAAGTACCACTTAAGGTTTTTGTAGATGCATATTTCTTTGAAGAATATTTATGTGCTATATGCACAGTATTTGGCTTCGTTAGATTAACATCTATCAATAATTAGGACAAGTAATTAGATGAGGCAGGTTTACATATCCTGATAAGTATGGGAATATATAGGCAATCATTTCCACACTAATTTACACCTAGTGCCAAATTTAGAATCTTGAATTAATCTAACTTGTGTGGTAGCATCAGAAGAAAATGCAAACCCCACACGGGAAAGCCAAAACCCAGATTTGACTTTCAGATCTCTGGATTAAAAGGTTGACGTTCTAACCACGACTGTTTGATATGTGTTCATTTTATTAACAGAAAATACTACTGATCCATTTCTGTAGCTGCTTCTCAATGGACAATGGACAAAATATTATTATTAGTTAGTATCGGTACCCTTCTTGATAGCACATGACCATATTGTGTTGATCTCATTAGCTTAAAATGGATTTCACAAACAAAATTGCAAGCGTATTTAACCTAAAATAACATTTCTTCTCAGGTGTACACAGCTTCCAACCCCAATGGAATGACAGCAGGAAAAACCTTCAAGGTTCACCTACAGCTCTGGGACACAGCTGGACAAGAAAGGTGGGCTTCTTTATTTGTCAAGATTGAAACCGGTTTTAAACCAGAGCAGATGACTCATGGATAAATGACTAGATTTATAAGTATACATCATGTTTGCTCGTTTATGTTATGTTGTGTTTGCTTGTACACAACTTCATTTATCATTGATGGCCACTATCCATAATGTATGTTCATGGTCTTTACTCAATAAAAGGCTTGGATCAGTTAAACGTTTACCCCTCCCCCTAAGGATGGATGACTCACATTAGGATGACTCAGACACTTATATAAGTTTTTAATTTTCTTTTGTAGAGCTTTAAATCAAAAAGACAAATAGCTAAACTAATCACATGGAATCAATACACCGACATACAGTATGTGTCGTTTAGTGCACTGGCTCTGCTTTAGTGTTTACATTTAATGTATCCAAGACGTTTACATGACATACAGAGTTTTTCTGTATGTAAATGCACTTTTTATCACAGTCTATTTGCATTTGAGAATATAAAAGTCCTTGAATGTCAAAGATGCACTTTAATACAGTGGCGTCTTGAGATACGAATGGCCTGACATACTTGGTTGGTTTTTTTGAGATACCAACAATGGTACTTTGCCTTTAAGCCTGCTGAAACAAAGTAGGAAAACAACATAGGCATGGGCTAACATTTTGCATCTATGTTGCATCTATTTTGTCTTAACCCCAACGGCTATTCAAACACAAACAGCGCAGTAATTAATGTACACAATAAAATGTAACAATGGAGAATGTAAAAATACTCAAAAGCCTTTATTATTTATCCTCTGCATAGAATTAATATTGGTATTACTGCTATACTGAGAAGCAGTTGTACACTACACGACAGTATAACTATACTGCCCCCAGGTGGCCAAGGTGCACACACCACAATAAGCGGCACAGACGTGCGCACTGAATCAAACCAGACAAATAGAGCAACATTTATTTTTGCTATCTGATTTTGAATTTGAATTACTAACTGAATTGCGTTACTATTAACCTTTAGCCTAAAAAATTCCAACTATGAACTCAACATACGGTCATGGGTTTATACACAAACTGTTTTATTTGATTATTATTACTGTCTGCTTTTAATAAGTACAGATAGTTGAGTGCATCCAAAATGTGAACATTTATCATAAACCCTTATTATGTTACAGGTTCCGCAGCCTGACAACAGCATTCTTCCGAGATGCCATGGGGTTCCTACTGATGTTTGATCTCACCAGCCAGCAGAGTTTCCTCAATGTCAGAAACTGGATGAGTATGTTGTTGATGTCACAGTTATATTTATTTAAAAACAACAACAACAACAGCATTGCCTTTGTGTATAATCCCAGTTATTGACATAACTGCAGACAAATGTGGAAACGTTTGATGGACCATTGAATGAAATGAGAGCTCAATAGGATGCTTTTTGTTGCCTTCCAGGCCAGCTACAGGCCAATGCCTACTGTGAGAACCCGGATATAGTCTTGGTTGGAAACAAGGCAGACCTGGCTGACCAGCGTGAGGTTCAAGAAAAGCAAGCAAAAGAGCTGGCAGATAAATACGGGTATGTCTAGAGTATGGCGCTCAGTAGATGTACATTTGTATGTACTTTGTAGTTGATTATATTAATTCTAACACAATTACAAGCTTTATAGTAGAAGTAGAAAACTGTAATTAACTGCAAAATACATTTTGCTTGACCGTCTAAACTTGACTTCTTGCTGACAGGGTCCCATATTTTGAGACGAGCGCCGCGACTGGGGTGGAGGTGGAAAAGGCGGTGATCACGCTATTGGACCTGGTCATGAAGAGGATGGAGCAGTGTGTGGACAAACCGCCTTCAGAGCCATCTAATGGCACGGGGACCACAAAGCTCTCCACTACACAGCCCGATGAGAAGAAATGTGCATGCTAGAGCTCAGCAGCTTGTTCAGGAAGTGACCAAGTGTACTCACCACTCGCCGATCTTTCCTCTGCTGTGTTTCTTCGTCTTTGCTTGCATGCTTCTTGGGTGTCATCTTGTTCTTCTCATTTTCCAGCCAAAACTAAACCGTTGTTTAGCTTCTTTATTATCTTTTCCTCCATTCAATTATGTTGCCGAAATGCCTCCATCGGATTAGGGCAACCCAAGGTCTCCCTCTAAGGGTTATTCAAGGAACTGCAGTCTGATCATGTCAAGTGTGTGTGTGTGTGTGTGTGTGTGTGTGTGTGTGTGTGTGTGTGTGTGTGTGTGTGTGTGTGTGTGTGTGTGTGTGTGTGTGTGTGTGTGTGTGTGTCTGCGTGCGTATGTGTGTGGAGAACAAAAGTGATACTTTATACTCTATAATGACTACGGATTGAATGGTGGCCTAAGCCTACTTATTTACATACATACAGTTTATATGCAGTTGCATTCGTTTGGATAAATTGTCAAATAAAAATCTTGTTTTCATTTTTGGAAATTGTACCGGGGAAAAAAAAAAGAAACATTTTTCAAAACAAACATACATTTGTTTATCAGTGAAGAGTTAAAATTCTACCTTGTGCTTATAACTACTGGCAATGTATCTTGATTTTTGGCCATCTCAAACAGCTGCAGAGTTGTTCATTTCTTTTTCTTGTTTGCCTTCTCATGCCAAATCTAGAATTTCTTTCAAATCACTATTATTTACTCTCTGATGCTTTCCATCAGCCAATGTCCGTGTCTCACAACCACTTGCCCAATCTTTTGTGCAAGTCAACCATGTACCTAAAATCATATGACACCTCTATCTGCCTTACATTTTGGAAAATGTGTGTTAAAGCGTTGACTTGCTCAAGAAACGAGAATCACCTTTCTAGCTTGTGATCTATTTATTTATTTCCCAATGAGTCTGCAGTTTGAGTATGTTGCTGCTTAACATGAGTACTTTGACGCTAATGACGATACAAAACAGGTTCTATAATCATCAGTAAATGGTGGTTGGTGGTACATGTTTTTGTTGTTTTTTTTTGTATTGTACTGTATTGATCTGTTCAAAAGGTTTATGTGCCCTTAAGCTTTGTCACCTTTAATCTGCCAATGTGCCAAATCCAAATAAAAGAGAAACTTCACCCACCGTTCACATGAAAGCATTTTTATTTTCAACTAAATTAAACCTTTCACATTTTGTGTGTGTGTGAGCGTGTGAATGCGTGCCAACATCTGATTATGAGTGCCATAGAAAATGAACCTTTCTGAGCAGATGAGATTCTGTAGTTTCCTAAAAATCTGCTTTCATTTTATCTTTTAATTGGCCAAAAGTTGCTATGAGTCATAATAAATGTGCTGCTGCATCTTATAAATTCCAGTATCTTTTTGGTGAGTTATTTGTGTGAGCTTCCCAAATAGTTTCACTTTATCATTTTAACTTATTTGTCAAATACCTTTCGTGTAGGCTTTTGTAGTTTTACTTTGTCCCACTCATAATTGAGAACCCCACCCCCCTCCCCCAACAAATCTGTTCTATCCAAGCCTTCTTTCATGTATTACAGTATTTGGTTACTTCTAGTACTTTCAACTTGTTTGTCTTCTTCTTGACTGATCTATTTGATGCATGTTTTCCATACATATCAAACTTAAGTGTAGTTGGAATATCCACTTGAAAAGTTTACAATGTATGTATAAGGAGTCATTTTGTGCCTGTTACTAACTCTGTTCCCCCTGTTTCTCAGTAATGTGTGTGAGCTACTCAATATGTTGATGTATTATTCATTTTGAAGTACAACACAGAAGGAGAGGGTAACATTGTTTTATGTGACAGATTTAAAAAAATAATCAAAGTACCTCTAAGAGCTTTTATTTTTGGAACTCTGTGTGAAATGTCTCAGATGACTGCAATTTGTTAGTGTTTTTGTTTGATGCTTCTATGTGATTTCTTTCTATTTTCTTTTTAGGTTTGTGGCACCACCAGGCAGCATGTTTGAAACCATTGAGAATAAAATGACTGTGATGCATTTAGTGTTGCAAATAAATCTGATAGTTTTAACCTGGGTGTAATTCTTTCTTGTTTTTTCACAGGCAATGTTCCTGTTTTATTTTAAAACTACACTTACACCTCTAAAGTTAGAATTAAAAGTTAGAATTAAAGATAAACATTCCCCCCCCCCCTCCCACAGCTGGTAAAACCTGTTAAGCCACACTCATTGTTTGTCTTGTGTGGTGCAGGTTGCTAAAAATGTATAAAGGCTGGAAGGGTGACAAAAAACAATTCCAGTCATAACTTGTTCACAGATGATGAACAACATCCTGTTCATCTTACAATTGTCTGGTTTAAGTTTTTAAGTTGTACTAGGTTCATCTTGTTTTTTCTTTTTCAATTACTTCACTGGTTCTTCTATATCAAACAATTTGTTTTAGGTTCATTTACCTGACATGTTTCGGCGGGTTCTTCCGCCTTCATCAGAGTCATCAGAGTATATATATATATATATATATATATATATATATATATATAATATATATATAATATTATTGCTATTATAATTATTATAACTATTGCATATAACGTTTCTCATCAGCAAACAACAACAATACATTTAAAATGGAGAAGAATTTATTCAGGAAACTTCTCACCGAAGACAGAGAATGTGGAAAAACAACAATAAATATCCAACATGAACAGCAAAATCTGAATATATGTTTCCTAGAAAAAAAAAACCAGTAGTATGCTTTTTTGTTGTTGTAAATATTTGTAGTAGTTTCTGCTAAGGCCAGCAATGAAACACAGCAGGAATGCCATAAATCAAGCTTACAGAATTCCTAACAGCATGTAAAGTAGATAAACCAGCAAATCTAAACAAAAAAGACACAATCTGATGTTATCTGAGTATCTTATTTTTAATTACGGCTTATATACAAAACAGCTCAAAAGAGCCCAAAGAAGGCAGTAAGTTAAAGTATTAAGGAACACAAAATACAATGGCCAAGATTAAAATACAAGAAGCGTCATTTTCATAAGATTCAATGGATCCATGCAAGCCTCCTCATTTTTTTCACGTTATTTCCGTTTTAAAACTTCATGTTACAGTCTGGATGTTAGAAACATCAATGGGCACATTAGGCACATTGATGCTTAAGGCACAGCACGTTTTTTTTTTTTTTAATTATTATTTTTTGCATTCAGCAGTACACCTCCCAAAACACTTAAGACACAGCATTAGAAATCTACTTTTCACTTTTTACAAACCTGTTTTGCCCAACAAGTAATTAACAATGCAACATGAACACAACTTTTATTCAATATAAATTAATTTGTCAAAGCCCTTGGGTGACTCTTGGGCTCTATACCTTTATAGTGTTTTGTCATAACCCTGTAATGTGGTAACAACCAGTAAGACCAATATAGTGACAATATATGAACCACTTTTTCACACAAAGCTTAAAGATTGTCTGCAAAACTCCATAAAATCAACACAAAACACTTGTACATTATTTATACTGAGCTCATTATTTTCTGAGACAAATGTCAAGTTGCAAATGCAAATTTTACTCTATTGAATGAACTATTAACATTTTCATGGTGAGTTTGTACTTGTTTAGTCATTTTTTCAAACCTTCCAACAGTCAGTTTGGTGATCAGAACTGTAATAATTAGACTTTTCTGAGAATATTATTGTGCTGCTACTCATTTTGTCATACATTCCCTTCCCTACTAATTACCCTTACCAATTAATCATAAATGAGTTGGTGGTCTTAAACATTCAAATGTGGCTATAGGAGAACATAAGGAGAATAATTTTAATGATAGTCTTCTCACACTTGCCACACTCACTGGCCACCATTTTAGGGGCACCTCCTCAAAAGAACTGTATGAACAAAAGAGCTCTGTTCAGTTCCTCACCGTTAGAAAATACAACCACAATAATAAAGATGTTTTTACCTCATTACTTTAACAACAGTTTCAACCAAAACTCAGCATTGTTGCTCATGTGTTAGAGTTTGTTCAGGTGTACCAATTCAAGCTTGTGAGTTTATGGGATGATTTTTTTTTTTCCTAACAAATAATATTTTGATGATAATGATCTGTAAACAAAGTTACTGATCGTGATATGAAAAATAAAAAAAAAGGCATATTTATAGTACATGTTCAACATGTAATATTCTGTGCAGCTGACTGATTTATAAGACCTGTGATTAAACCATGCGGTTGTCAAGAATTAGCCATATTAACATCGTACATTTTATTCTATCTGCGATACAGCTAGAGTTTGTTTACAAATGTTACACATAGACAATCTGACTGTGCTTTCTGTGTGATTTTAATTGGAACGCATGTGTGCTTGCAAAGATGTAGAATAAAGTCCGCCCCCCCATAAATATGCATAAACTTGATTCGATAGAACATGTAATACTATGTTCCGATTGTGATACGTGCTTACTCTCTAACACATTTTAAACCTCAGTGACCTTATTGATCTGCCCCGACAACTGCTCCGCCACCTTCTCTTCTTTCACTTCTTTCTGTTGTGGCACTAGTTCATCTTCATCATCAACGCTGAGGTCCAGCCGCAGGTTATCAAGAGTCTGGCGAATTGTCAGAGTCTCCTTTCGCCTAAACAGGGCGAATACACAATTGTACTTTTTTCGTTTGTTTCAAAACGTGTAGAACAGTCATATAAACCAAGCGGCTACAACATTTTGACATATGGACAAAATTGTTCCTCTCTGTGAATGAAACATACTTTGTTTGCAGGTGTTGGTCAAGCAGCTGTCTCTGAAGCCGTCCGTTAGATTCTCTTTCCTCAGCCAGTTCCCGTTGACAGTGACGGAGTTGAGCGTCCCTCCTGCCGGCCTCCTCCTCGCCCTCGTTCAGCTGACGTTTCAGTGAGCGGATTCTCTGGGCCAACTGCATGACCAATCACAGAGAAATTGAGCATGTTTGTGTAAAAGAGAGTGAGTAGGTCTTGACTAAAATATGTTGGAACTAGAATTAGACACATCTTTGGTAAAGCCAGCACAATATAATGAGATACAATCTAAGAGGCAATCCTGAGTGTTATTAGTTAGTATTTTGGTGGTTGTATTTGCAGTGGTTTCCAACTGCAATCATGCCATGTGGTGTTTGCTGGTGGTTACGATATCAAGTGAGAAATTGTAGTCCCACATGTACTGCATGTTGGAAGTTTGGAGTGGCAAAGAAGTATGTTAGAGGAGGACATATATGAGGTGTGTGTGTGTGTGTGTGTGTGGTTGTGTTACCAGGTCATTCTGCTCAGCAGCTATCCTGTGCTCTTCCTCCATCTGATCATTCAGCTCACTGATCTTCCTCTCCAGTTTACCAATGGTGTTAGAAAGAACGGCTTTGTTCCTGTTCATAAGACACATTTAAAATAGGAATCACATAATGCTCTATCCACATGCAAACAAACAATTGATGCAATTCTTTTAGGGCGATAAAAATCCATTGGTACCTTTCCTCGGTTCTCAGAAGGTTCTCCAGCTCTTTGACACGACTTTCTGTCTTGGAGATGACATCCTCCAAAGGTTTGGTGCTCTCAAACGCATCCAACTCCAAACGTAGATCACGATACTTCAGATCGACACAGAGATTTTTGGTAATGACTTGCCTGAAGCACACACATATATACCCCCCCCACACACACACCTGTCTCTCAATGATGGTCTTCTCCGTTTCCAGTTGGTCGTTCAGATCTTTCTCCTGAATGAGTTTCAGCTGCAGCTGCTCAGTCTTAAATGTGTGAAGATAAAAGAAAATTCCATTCACCAGAGCAAATACAATATAATAAATGGTGAACTTCTTTCCATGTGTGCAGTTTATGTACCTGTTCAATAGTTCTCTTGTGCTTGGCGGCCCATCTCTGCTCACTATCATGCAGCTCCTCAACATCAGTTTCTAGGTCAATTAGTTTCTCCTAAGAGTAAGAAAGAAATAACAAGTTGCGACAAACCTTTTCAAACTAACTGTGTTGTGTTCATGACATGACCTCATCGACAGAACACACCGATGTTATAAAGCAATGGGACGGATTAAATATGTTCAGAAATAGCCACATGATGAATTTTAATTCTAGTGGACATCTTAGTTTTGAATCATTAGGTCATGCTTGAACAGAATGTCAGCAGAATCTCGTGTCACTGTGCATGGCATCACACTGAATCTGATGTGTATTAATTACATCAAACATAAAAGTGATCAGAATACCTGGGCCTGCTTGAGTTGTTTTGCCAGGTCCTCTTTGGTCTGGATGGTGGTCTGCAGCTCCATCTGGAGGTCATCCACTGTCCTCTCCGCCTGCTTGCACTGCAGCTGGAGTCTCTCTCTCAGCTGGATCTCCTCCTCCAGCGTCTGTTCCTTGTCTATCAGCTTACCAGACACCTGTATCACATTATCACACACAAGTAAAATGGTAGTTATAGTAGCTAGCTTTTCATGTCCAGTAAGTAGTACATGGTGACTCACATCTCCCTGGAGCCTGACGACAAGTGCCTGGAGTCTCTGCAGCTCCTGCTCCTTCTCCAGCAAAGACTCTTCCAATTCTTCCATCCTCAACTGGGCATCCTGACGCAATTTCTGCTGAAGATTAAACTCTGCTGCAGATTGGGAAGACATCTGCAGGGCATCGGCCAGCTAGAGACACAAGTCACACATATCCGGATGTCATTGTATTATAATTTTCATTTTTAGTATAATGATAGTTAGTGAGTAACTGTGGACTCATATAAAATCTATTTGGCATATAGAGGTAACAATGGAACTCCATACCAATTGTTTATATTCGTTGAATTTAAACTAGTTTTATGTTACGCCAATACTGTGTAACATAAAACATATTTAAATTTGTTCTGAACAATAAGATATTGTACACAACTGACCAGTTGAAAATCTATACTGATACAGAGTGTTGGCTTCATTTCTTTTTATTGCTTAGATATTATTCAATTTATTTTGACCGGACCTTTTAACATCACCATTCGCAAATTCATTCAAGAGCAATCCAACACAAGTCTGAGATTTCTGCATCAAGAAAGATTCTTTCCCTTAATAACCAGAAAACAATGACATGCGCAAGGTATCCAAAGCCCAAACTAATACTGCAAGTGTCCAATCAGACTGGGATGTCAATCCACAACAGTCTTTTTGACATATTTTATTCCAAAATAATCTCCATAATAATTTTTGTTTGTGGATGTTGAAAGCCAGCTGATTGACAATGATAGATAAAAATGGATAAAATGGCTACGATTGTGTCTTTAAGTTGTTACTGCACCTCTGTCTCCAGTCGGAGAACAGTGCTGCTGAGTTCAGACGTCTTCTTGCTTTTGCTCTCTTGGTCCACCTCCAGCTCCTCCAGTTGTCTCTCAGCCAGCCATAACTTCTCTGCCAGACTCTGAGAGTGCAGCGTCTGCTTCTCAAGGCTCTCCTACACGCGCACACACAAAATTATTCATTCTCTTTACTCTTTAAACATAAAACTATCTTATTTGTTTGGATTCAATTGAACAGATCTGTAGAGATAAATACTAGCACAATCAGTACAAAGTAGTTCACATGGCGTTCAAGTGTACCTCAGCATCCTGAATCTTGTTTTTAAGAGACTGCTGGAGGAAGCCAAAGGCGTACTCCTGAGTATTAGCCTCCACCATCATGTCGCGGGCCTGCTTCACCTCCATCTGCACCAGTGACCATCAGTCAGTCACCACAATTGCCAGTCGAATCATATTTTCATTTTGTACCTCCATCTCTCTCTGCTTATCGACCAAAGCCTGATGGGTTCGCTCCATCTCTATCATCTGCTCTCTCATTCGCTTCATTTCATTGGCCAGTTGAGTGTTGGTCCTCAGTAGGTCTTCGTTATTCACCAGCAAACCACGCATTTCAAATCTGAAGACAAAGGAAACGATGGGTTGATTTTTATTTATTAAATAGGAGTATATGAAGTGACGAGCTTGGTCACCAAACCACTGGGGAAGCTGGAGGGGTATTTTTCATGTTATTATACAGCTATTATAAAACAAACAAAGACATTCATGCTGACATCACCTGATCTGGTTCCTCTCTTTTTCCATCTCCACACTCTCGGCCTCGAGGAACTGGTTCCGCTGGAGAGGACATGATTTTTCTTTAGACCTCAAATACAGCAAACACCAGCAAAATGGTGCAGTGTGTTTTCAAACGAAAAATGTTGTATGATACAAATTTAACACTGTGACTGTAGGATGTGTTACCTTCAAAGATCCAAAATATTAGAATCACCTCTCAATGTGATGAAGTGTATTTTAAAATGCTTGAAATCTATTTTTTTTTTTTTTTGGACAATGAATATTCTGATTGCGATTAGGCCCACCTTCTGACAGTTATCCAACTGCTTGGTCAATTCTTCAATAAAGTCTTTTCTGCTGAGGCCTCCCAGAGTGGCACTACGCATGGTGTAGTGGGTTGATATCACCTACAGCAAGGGAGATGCATATTATCATGACAAGAACTAAAATCTTAGTTCTTGTAGAGCGTGTTTCTTCAGAAGCATACAGGGTTAGGAAGGTCGTTTCTCCTCTTCAACAGAGAATCGTAGGCAGAATATTGCCTGCGAGAGGGCTTGAGAGGCACAGGACTGTCACTGCGACTGTTGAAGGTGTGCAGGTTCAATTCGGATGTGGCCGGAGACATTCCACTCTGGATGAAGAAAAAAGTGACATTAAGTCCTCAGACCTCCTTGAAATTTAAGTCATGGTGGAAAACTTTGCTTCCAAGGTTGTGGGAACAGTGCTCTTTTAGGTACGTCTTGCTCAAAGCATGTTCGCTGTGTGATTTAAGCTAAAATGCAACTAACCTTAAAGTCATTTGTTCGGTATAGGGGGTTATAATCAGCAGATGCGTTCACATTCATGGTATAGGGACTGTTGAATACTCGAGGGCTTTCAACAAAAAGTGTCTGAAAAAAAAAAAACACATGCACATACAATTGTTATATGGTAGGTTTCTGACTTTCTACATTTTTCATCGAATATTGTATCTCTACATTTCTATTCATGGGAAAAGGTTTCTACATTGCACTGGGAAAATGGATGAACGGGAATAGGCAGAGAACATGTTGTGTATTTCTACCAAAAGATGGCGGTGTTTGACAACAAGTTAGTAGTCTGATGGTTAGAAAAATAACATCGAATAACCATCCATCTATTCTATACTGCTTGTCTTCTTGGGCGGCCCATCAGACCTGACCGCTGAGAAGCCTAAACTGGTCCAAAATCAGATTCAGTCAGTTCAAACACTCACATTAACACTTTGCAAGTTTTTTTAGAATTCGAATATTTGAATAAAACTCTTGCTAAAGGGCATTGAAATACGGGACAGGGTTATTGTTGTTAATAAAAACTAACAACATAAATAAAAGGAAAATTAAATTAATATGCTTTAAAAAATAAAAAAAATATTATTATTATTGGCAAATACTTTATATATGTTATAAAAACTGAAAACGACTACAATGAAGCATTTTTGAGAACAATAACTAATAAAAACTATAACAAACTTGCTTTCAGCAGCCCCACCCACCCGATCAGTTTCAAAGTCCCGCGAGGCGACTGACTCCATGGACCCTTGGAAGTTGTTGACCCCCGGCCGAGTGGTCTCCCACCGGGACAGCCTGGGGCCGTCCTCCCCCGATGACCCTCCACCTCCCGAACCATCTGCATCCTTGCTACTCAAGCCGTTGGTCTTCAGATCGTTGTCGAGGAACAGTTGATATTTGGGGCTGGGTCGCACAACTCGGGGAGTGGAGGGTTCTTCTTCTGACAGGCTGTCCGACTGCTTGTTTGATTCGTTTTCAGGCTCCTGGAAAAAAAAAAGAGGACCCATTTCAGTCATCATATGTCCACAGGAACATTTTATCAAGCACAATGTTGCTGATGTTCAGCTAAAATGAAAACAGTTGCAATTCTTTCTAATTCGTTCATACATAGTCCGACTGCAGGACCTTTGTTATGGGGCTGAATTCCTTCTCATGGAGATCCTAACAAATTCAGTCATAGATAAACAGAAAGCCTGCTTTATGAAAACAGCAGTATGCCACTGCTTGTATAGGCACAAACAGAGAGCACTCATAAATGGATAGTCAGCTAGGAACTGGAATTTAAGAATGCACCTAAAATGCACTTTTAACCCTTGGAAGGCTTCAGATCTTCTCAGATGGAAGTACTGTAGTGGGATTTGAGTGTCACAAAAGAGTTACAGAGAGACTGGAAGACTAGTCACTGAAAGGTATTGACGTAGATGTTAGGTTTATCCTAAAAAAAAACACCTAAATATCCCTAACATTTTGTGAGTAGCGTAAATTTTAATTTAAAAACTATCCAAAATCAAAAAATGCACACACATAAAATAAAGGGAGCTGCAACTTTGTGACTTCACCTGGCATTAGGGCTTTGGAAAAATATTATTCTAACATAGATTTTATATTGAAATTAATTTTCTGATGCTTTTAATTGTTTAACAAGATCAATTTGCCTCTGAGATGAGAATAAAAATAATGTACATGACATTTAACTACAATATGCATCATTTGTCTCTAAGCCACAAGAAGTTGATGCTTTGCCACAAACATTGATTCAACAAAACTCCAATCAGGATCTTCAAATCACAAGGTCCATTTTACCACATCATATCATGCAACAAAATCAGTCATTTGCAGTTAATCTACAATAAAACCAAATCTACAGGAAGGACAGAGGTGAGGAAAGATAGATTCTAAAGTTATTTGATCAGTTTGATTACTAAAGACATGCTTGCAATTTCTTTTGTCCATGACACTTACTGCATAGACTTTCTTTTTAAATCGTGCATTTCAAGAACATGCAGTGCCATGCTGTCATTCTGTCTTCATGCGGAGAAAGACACGAGCTTTTCCCGTGCAAGATTTTTTTTTTTTGCTTACCGATCCCATGCCTGAGTCCGCCACTGAATCTCTACCAGAGTCTGACGTTTTGTTTGAATCTGTCCTCTGACTGCTGCCTCCTACTGGACAATCAATTTTTGCAGTTATCTGACTAATTCCATCATCTTTCTGAGCAGATCCATCGGATCGCTGAATTTCCTTCTTCAATAGAGGGGTCACAGAGATGCTTGGCAGCAGACTGTCTCGACCGATAACGGTCGGACTCAACTTGGACTTAGGAGGCAGTATTGTCTGGGAAGAAGTGAACTTTGGAGTTCTTCCTGTTTCTGAATAAAGACTCGAAGAAGAGCCGAGATACAAGTCCTGCTCTGGACCAGAGAATTTACTGATAAGGTCTTTGACGCTGCCGGCTCGCTGCAGATTTGAGAGGCCTGCTTTCCTCTGACTGGCTCTCCAGTTCTGTTCTGCTTCTTCTTTGTTGGCTGTCTGCTGTGGACTAAGTGGCGATTGGGAGGAAGAAGACTCAGGTGTATGCTGAAAGAGTCCAAAACAATAACAATCCGCCAAAATCAAGTTAAGGAGGAGTAGCAGACACACTGCACAGCATTTGAAGCGCAGGCCACAACCATCAGACAGTTTTTAGTAAGTTAGCTTCAGTATTATTCTGTGTGTGTTTCCAATGAAGATTTGCACGTAAAAAAATAAAATAATGTTTTTTAATTGTAATGCGATTTGCTGGAGAGCAGATCAGATTGTGACACTGCACATGTGTGAGTCAATGATTTATTATTTTAACTTTACATGTATCATAATTTAGGGTTAAGTGTTCATTCTTGGCCATCTGCTTTAAGCAATACTCCCTCATCATTTCCCCCAAATTTTGTGTTGCTTGTTACGGTTTTGCTGTATGTACACTTAATATAATGTTTATTTTGGCACCGGTTGGATCTTGAATGAATTTCCATTGTCGATCACGAGAAAAGTTGATTCAGAATTTTGGCAAATCAGTCAACCAACCTCAGACAATATTTGAAATGCTACTATTTAAATACTATTTCCATTATTTTCGGACGAAAAAAGAGTTTTAGAGTTTAACCTCAGAAGTTGCACCCTATTGAGAATTAAAAGAAGTATTGTACTAAATTGGACAATATCAAATTTCTTAACCAGAATCTCTAACTTATTCTTTCAAGCTTTACTGTTGTTTGATTGAAAAATAAATTTATGACATGAACCCAAAGTGTGTGCATGGGTCTTTGTGTGTGTGTGTGTGTGTGTGTGTGCGTATGCGTGCATACGTGTACGTTCTAATCCTGACATAAATCCCTCTTGAGAAACTGCAACATCTGCTCACTCTTCTAAAAACATCTCCCAGCGAAACAAACACCATACTGTCTCTCATGGAAACAATTAGATAAAAGATGTAGACTCCAAAGTCCACTTAACTTAATAACACAACAGAGAGAAGAATAAATGAATATAGCAACAAAAAAAAATTCGACCAACCACTTGACTTAATCTAAGTTTAATTAACAATCATGACAACAAGGCCAATGCCACTTAGAGAAATGAAGTGGCGGGAGTCCAAGGGTTTAAAGCATCGTGTGGCCTTAATCCAGCGACTGGCCTGTGTTCCGTCCCCGTGGGAAAGCGAGTTGAGGCTGGGCTGGGAGAGGGGGCAAGCCCTGGAAGGACTGAAGCTGGGGGCAAAAGGGTATCTGGGGTTTGGAATCGCTGCTCAGTATTAATGTGTTTACAGGATGCATTAGGATTAGTTTGAAGGTGATTATTTTAATGTTATTATTTTCACCCAGTAAACAGAGCAGTCGTTTTAACACGGACATGAATATGATTTTTTGATGTGCAGACCCCCCCCCCCTTTGAGAACACATATGTTTTTGAATGTACCCCATCCCAGTTGGCTTTGAGAGGCAAAGTCCACCCGAAACTGTTTGACAGCCCATCTCAGGCCACATATAGAGTTAACGTATATCTTACCCACAAACAATTTAGAGTCTAATATTAATCTACAATGCATGTTTTTGGAATGTGACAGGAAAATTGAGCAACCAAAAACTCTCCAAAGATATGAAGAGCCTGGTTTTAAACACTTAATCTCAGTACTGTGCGATTTATTAGTCCACATGAGGCGCCAACCAATCTTATCAAATCTTTAAAATTCATTTCCTGCCAATAATGGCTAGAGAAGTCAAAGGTTTATTGCTTGATCTAGGCTGGCATTTTTTTTTTTTTTAAATAAGACTGCATTCTACTTGGCATTTTGTGGGAAGAAATTTGTATAGCTTCAGGACCATCCCAAATCCTCCTTAGTGCATCTCGTCTAAACAACCACAGCCAGAATGCCTCGTACAGGCTGTGAAGAATCCTTCAGGCGATGTTAGTGTTTAAACTGCTGGCGAGCCCTGTTAACTGCATGTTCTGTCCTCATGTCGTACCAGCCGTGATTGGAGTGAGTCAAATTTGATTAGGTAGCAAAAGTGATGGGGATGTTTGCAGAGATTTCTTTTGATGGTCGACTTTGTTTACGAGGCACCCGCAAAAAGATTAAAGTCATCTGAACAAAGACAAAAGGAACTATAAAACCTTTTTTTTGAAGTTAAAAACAATCAATTTCATCAACTGTCAGGGCTCTTCCATCTGTAGCCAAATGGACTTTTCATTATTTTGGTGTTTGTGGCCACCTGACTGATCCAAAATATATTCCAACTCATAAAACGGATTTACTAAACTGAATTGATGTTGTATCTTTTTTATTAGGTTGATTTGTGTTTTATAATATCAGATATTTTAAAATATAATAAATGATATACATTACTTTTGATTGATGCTCTCAGAAGCTATATATTTTTTCTGTACTTACTTACAAATCACATTTAGATGTGTTGTATTTTATTGCATGCAACTCAAAATTCATATGCTCACAGGCCATTTTTGTTTCTGTGTTCGTATACACACGTCGCAATCAAGACTTTTGTTTTACTCTCTTGATGGAAACCTAATCAGTAATATTTGTTACCAACTAGGACAAAATCTGGTCAAATATGTTCTTATGCTATGTGGGAATAATACAAATGATTTTACCTTCATTGGATTAAACCGATTTTACTAAGTCTAATTAATGAGATGAATCGCTAAATAATAGGTTAAATAAAGATCATTTAAACGACGATGAATTTGATGACTGTAAAGCATAACGTCACATCAGAGCACAAATTAGGAATTTTAAATAAATGAATACATTAAATCTGGTATTCTGATTAGGAGGCGTTCTTATTGTTTCTTGTTTTTATTATTTTGGCTCTCAGCTCACAAATAATGAACAGAAGGATTCCTCTGACTAAAGAGGGATATAAGATGCATGTTATTTTTTCCTTTATATACATTCTTATACTTTGAGTGCCATTAAAATATTACATGTACTTGTAATATTACATATTACATATAACATATCGGTGTTCGTGCATGTGTGATTTGAAGGCATATGTGGTCTAAAACAAGTTCACAAATGCAGAATATGTATCACTGACAAAGCTTTCATTAAATAGAATTTTAATATATTAAGTTGATCTCCAATCACAGTTATGTGTGATTACATGAATCTTGGCTCATTTTCTGACAGATTAAGGCAAAATAATCTGATGAACTGCTAACAAAGCCTCTCCGAGGACGGGATTGGCTCATCTAGATTAGTACGAGCAAGCGTGACAGTGCGAGTTTCAATGCCCTGAGCTGCCATTTCCACTCAACTGAACAATACGGAGTCATAAGGCTTTTACGTTATAAAAAGCTATTTTGGTATTTCAATAAAAACATCAACAGGACAAATCATTCATCATTCTTTGTACAGTATGTACTTCCTACGTCCTCCAAATCAAAATGACTAAGCTTTAGTTATGTATTTTTTGTTTCAATTTTTCTGAAGATGCATTTAATTTACCCTAATAAAATGTTGACAAAATAAGGCACTTGGACTAAAAACATTCTTGTCTTTTGTCTGCAGGATTCACGGTGTTGTTTGTCTTGGCAGTCAGTTCATCGGCTCTTTGCCTTTAAGCTTCTCTCCTCAACTCTGATGACACTTTGACAGGTTCCTCCATTTTAATAAGACTCAAAACCATCTTTTTTTTCTCCTCATCGTCACCTGTCACAACTGTGTTAGTCTATTACCATCTTTTCGGGGAAAGATGCTAAATGCGTGTGTGTGAATGCGTGTGTTTGTTTGTGTGTGAGTCAGACGGAGCCAGATGAGCAGGCAGATGTTTCCTCTGTATCTACTCCAACTGTCTAAGAAAGACTGACAACAGCTGGAACCAAGCCAGACACACACGTATGCACACACACACACACACACACACATTTCATTTCGAAGATGAATTTTGCGGTTCATTTATGTAAATACAATATTACTTTAAGGTATTATTTAGCTTCAACCATTTGTGAATCCTTGTTCTGGTGGTTGTCAAATAATTGTGAATGTTCATTCATTTGGGGGGAAATCAATGTCTGTTTTCTGCATAAATGTGCCCCACTTATACAAAGCAAGGTCTGTAAATGCGCGATTGAATGTGTTTGGTGTTGTAGTATGTGAGAAACCTGACCTACATCCCAGCAAACATCTGAACTACAACACAGATGGTGTGCCACAGCAAGTGACCTCTGACCTGACAATCAAGTACCTTGTTATTTTTTGCAATGAAATTCAGACGTGATTTAACATATGATTTGAGAGATGAAATTAAATGGTGAGTTTTCCAACATACCATATTGTTTGTCTCGTTCTTTTCTTGCATGCTGTGGCCACAGGAGCTGTTGTTGGTGGAAGTCCTGTCTTCCTTTTCTGGCCTGAAGGTTGAAGATACAGAGACAGTTTCCAAAACATCCTTATCAACAATATTAGCCTGAAACAAAATTGAAATTATTCATCGGACTTGAACCAATCAATGTTTAAGGATTTCAGTCCAAGTTATGAGACTGTTTTTTTTTGGTCAACAGAGGGAGTGTCTTGAAAATGCCATCTAGCACTGCTGTGCTGTTTACCTGAGTTTGCTTATTTTCTGTGTGAGACAGGTTAGTCTCTGTGTCTCTTCCTGGTATCTTTGCAAGTCTTGTGTCAGAAGGTAATGGAGCGTGCTCAGTGCCTCCTTCTGGAACACAAGCTTCTCCAACTGGACCAGACAACCAGCAATAGAGGGCTGAAGCTCCTTACAAGCCCTCAACTGCAACTAGAATATAAGCAGTATTACTAAAAGTGTAGATTGAATGCTCGGCTCTCCAACACTTTGTCAGAGGTTGGGAGCATATGTGGTGTTACAACACTTCTTGCACTACAGGTTTACTATTCAGCAAATCAGGACAATAATAAATTCGACTGTAGTCATGCTTTGTTCTCCCAGCAACGTTCACTTACGGTGGACGTCTGAAGGGTGGGGCTACTTGAGAATTCTTGCTGGATTTGTTTCTTCTTCTCTCGCAGAACAAACAACTCAGAGGACAGCTGCTGGAGACGGCCTTCAATGTGTAGTTGTCTGACGACACAAAGAGGTGCCTCAATCAATTTTTAATTAAAAAAACAAACAACTGTAATTAAAGTAGATTTGAGATAATTCAGGACTTTTGCCACCTTAATATTTGTATTGTGTGTTAATGACTTATTGGGAGTAAAATCCTTTATGTAATTTTATTTCACTATACATGTTACTGTCAATAACTGTAATCTATTGCTGTAATAACTGCTATTAATGGAAGATGGTATTGTAACTGAAAGAGTTAAGTATGAATAGGGCGAGAGAGAGGGGGGGTATTTTATATAGTTTTTTTTACATCTCATTTAAGTTTTCATCTGTCAGTCAAAATTGATCTTAACAATTCAAGTCTTCATTAAAAATGTGGAACGTGTGATGAAAAATTATAAACCCCGTGAAAAATGCCATAATTAACAGTGTGCAGTGTGCAGTGTGTGTGTGTGTGTGTGTGTGTGTGTGTTTACACTTATACGTGGGGACGTGTCAGTGTGCTGTTTCCAGTGAGATTATACGCACATTTACATGAACAGATAAAAACAGGGGCATATGCCACACGGTAAAAACAATGCATTTAAAGACACATGTACACATACTCACACACGCATGCCTAGTACGTAAATACACACACGCATACACACACACGCGCACACACTCACACGTGCACACACACACACGCGCTCACACATACTCACACTCTGCCAGCTGTCAGTGTGTTCTGATTTGGTGCTTTCGTAAATAGGGCTCCATAATTATATGAACGTATGTGACAAACACCATAATTGCAGGTGAAAAATATGTGGGTGTTGCTTATTTCTTCATTTTTATGCACTACTGTTGGTCTATCTCACCACTTGCAGCCTGTAACAGGAATGTTTTTTACCCATATGGTAAAAGCGTTGTGTGTGTATTCATGAATTTCATGCTACCGTAAAGGAAACATTTTTTTTTGAAAAATTCTAAGGTAGCTGCACATCTTGATAAGAATGTCTTTGCCAAGGTAAAACATTGGCTTTCCATTGTTGCTGTTTATTTCAAGTTGTGTCTTTATTTGGAGTGAATAAAAGTTGTTGCAGTAAATACTGTGCAGTTTGTGGAGATAAGCTAAAATGGAATGGGTCTCAAAATATGGCCACTCTACTATTATTACACATTGTTAGAAATATATAATAAAATTTCTTGTAAGTTAGAAAATAATTTACTTTATTTACAATTTGATACCATGTTTTCCCGATCACATTGCATTCTCATTGCACTCCACATTGCTGCCTTCTGTCGAGCAAAGAAAAATAATTACTACAAGCATCAGCAAATAAGATTCAGAACGCCAGACTGTTCGGCTTTTAGATGAGCGAGGTAAGCCTCCATAACTTTGCTAAAAAAAGAATATTGAGAAAAATGTAGGAGGAGGCGAGTGGAAGAATCCATCTGCCCAGAGACCCATGGATGTGCTCTCGTCACTTTAGCCCAGACACATTCGAGGACTTTCATCGCCTTCGGCTAATGAGAGAGCTCACTTGTGTGTCTGACTATAAACAACAGTTAAAACCAAAGGCGGTGCCTACTATATTTCCTCACAAGGAGCATGAACACCCATGAGTGACGAGTGAAAAAAGTGTGAAAATATGGTTGGTATTCGGTTGGTATGGATTTGGGGTTTCAATTGCTCTTTACAGCAGCTTTCTCAGTTGGCATCGGCAAGCGACTGCCACAAGACACCACTGAAAAAGACCAACTCTAGCTTCTGGCATCTGTGACCTCCATTTTCATCACACGCTTCTCTTCCATTTTACTCATGTCTTTGATCACGCTCTTGTTTGAATTGAAAAGGCTGAGCAGAAGAGCTCATTTCTACTAAATACAACTCACAATTATGTAACGTCACTACCCAGAATGTCTTGAGACATAAACAACACAGGCGACATATACAGTGTGAAAAAAATCTTTCTGTAAAATGTATTAAACTGGGAAAAATGCCATTATAGTTATCATTGTTCCTTTTGTACCAGAGTGAAATACTGAATATGTTTTTAATGTAATGTACATCTTAAAGAAGTCACACTTTAAATTTAATCTTAGGGTTAGAATTTAAGGGAGTATTCAGACCAGAAAAGTCCCTTAGTCCGCTTGTTTGGTCCGGACCAAAAGCGGACTTGATTTTTTTCGTTTGATGCGGTTCCTATTCCGACTGTACATTTTTCAAGTGAAGTTTATTTTGTAAAACACCTACGCTTGTGACGATCTGTGCTCCCATTGGTCAAGAATGACGAGGGCGGCATACAGAGCACAGACCCGGAAATTGAGGAAAACATGCGAGTCCTAGGCTCTGCATTTCTGCACTGCATATTTGTGCTGTTGGTTCGGATCTACGCTGTTTGTAATCACACCTGAAGCGAACCGCACCAGAGTTCGTTTGAAAGCGTCCGTTTCTTTAATCTGCACCAGGATTTGTTTGCGTGTATTCACACCTGCACAAAAGCCTCGGACCAGTGTTACAATCGAACCCTGGTTCATTCAAATTTGATCAAACAGTCAGGTCTGAATACACCCTAATAAACAGAAGCTTGATTTTGGTGTAAATTGACATAATTTGGGGTTCATATAAATTGTTACTGAATTGCTGTTGTTTCATTTGGCAGTGACTAGTGGTAAGTCTTGTACGTACTATAAACACTAACATATGTTTCAAGTCACACAACACAGACTAAGTCACTTCTTCCTTAAGAGGCCTTATCACCCCTACAAAGAAACTGAACAAAGTGACTTATGAAATGTGTCGAATGGGATGAAGTCACAGGATTACACCTGGCACCCACAACTCAAGTGCACACAAAACTCAAAATGTTCCACCCTTCCAAATCACTCTAAACAAGAACCAGGATTGATGCTGATACGACTGACTCATCCTTAAATGCAGAGAAACACTCCGGGAAGACACTTGAATCAGTGTATAAGGAATGGATATTCTTAGGCGGGTCATCGTTATTGTTATAGTTTCCACTAAATATATCGTTATGAGCTTGTCTGATCCAGTCTGAAAGATTATGTCAGTGCATTCGTTCATGTGCCAAAATTCCAGGGAAATTAAGAGATTTCCAGGAAGTGTGACATCAAACTGGGTGAGTCAGATGGACACATTTTGTTGGCACACCTGAAATCCAGAGCTGTGTTTTAGCCTGCCGTATCTGTCAAGCTCTATTTAATTGTTGTTCTGCCAAAGTACCTGTCATGGCAGGAGCATAGCGAAAGGAAGCAAAAAGGGTGAGGCAGATATCAATAGCTAACACCAGAAGATTCAAATTTTACACAATGGTGCCAGTAAATTCAAAGTTCAATAAACATGTGTTTTACCATTTTCATTATGTCTAATGGCGTGTCTGTGGTGTCTTTCATCTCCAGACTCAAACACTTGGGGCACTATGGGGTATTAATTCTACACAGAATCAGTTTTGACCGACAGTTGGTAATTACGCAGATGAGCTCAGGCCAACGGATCTGCAAGAGGGCGGGCTACGCTGCTGTGGGAATGGTCACAGCATGCTGGTCACACACTAGAACTTTAAAATGCTGGAAGCACATCTGCGCCAGTCTTGAGCTTAAAATGAAACTTGGGAATGTATTTCTTCCTATTTTGTTAGTATTTATCCAACCACAAGTGATTCCAGTTATTCCACATTGCAAAGCACCTATGGTAATTAACACAGCTATTGGCCAAATAAGGTTAAGAACAAGTATGAACATGGTTCATGCATCAAATGTGCTGCTATGCAGTGTGAAAAATGCCCAAAAGAGATGATCATGGCCTTGTTTTCCTTCTCACACCTGGATGTTCATTTCATCATGACAGTTTGTTGGATACAAAACAGCTTTATTTTTAAAGAAAGAAGGTGTGGGGGAGGAGTGTCAGATGATCCATCCAATGTATTTTCTATAGAAGTGCTAAGAGGCTAGGGCTCTATGTTCCTACATAGCACGAGCCTAGCACAAAGCTTGTCTAACTGTAAATAGAGTTTTTCTTTAATTTCAGAGACAGTCACAGTTAGAAAAGGGTGTTTGCGCTACTATGGGAGTGAACACAGCTTCCCGGCCAATGAGAGCAGCTTCTCCAATCCCTTTGAATTCAATGCAGGACAGACATACAATTTTTTGACATGGCAGGAGCATAAACAGCCTTGCTGGACTCCATGCAGAAGAACAAAGTGTGCAAAGTACGTTTACAAGTTTTATAAGATCTCCACTTGTGGATGATATTAAATTAAGCATAGCTGTGATAGATCTCGACTACGAACTCCAGTCCACCCACATAGCAGCGCTGTGACCCAAGAGACTCTTTTAAAAAAACATAATTAAGATGAAGAGTATGATGATAAAAATAATGAGGTTAGGACAGAAAAACTTTAGGTCATGTAAAATGTGTTGTAAGAACACAATGTTCAAAGACATTATTTCACCCACTATGCTTTGTTTCAGTCAGTCGATTTTGGAGGTTCAGTTGAGCTTTTTCTCACACTTCAGTCATTCCATGTGAATTGCAGGTATTTTTGGTCTAAATTTCCCCCAGTACTGCTCCAAAGAAACAGAGAATGGCATTAACAGTCTTATTAAAAAATCGAATCATATCACTGGAGGGGAAAAAAAGGAAGAAAGCAATAGTTAAACGTGAAACCTGGTATTCTTGATGAACAGTTTGCTATTGCAAAATGTACCATCTGTACTATTGTTAAGAACAAAGAGGCAATAAAGGCAGCAGATGTGGCTAAAGGAATGAATAGTTTGACAAAGTAAAGACCAAACGATAGAAGAGATAGAAAAATCATTGCTGGAGAGAATAAATAAAAAAAGAGCTGGATGGTTAAAACATTGCTCAGAGAGAACCCATTATTTCTTAATAACTTTTTAATTACACACAGATTAAAAACAAGGTTAACAACTTAATCCTGATTGAGTTTATTTCCATTCATTTCAATGGCAAATGTTCCTGCGATTGTTGAATCAAGGTTTCACTATTGTTTTATATTTCTTTTAGAATGATATTTGCATTATAAAGTGTATGATGTAAATTGACTGATGCAAAATCTTAATACATGTATACATGTTCCCTTAAGATATCCAATATGATAGTCTTATCAGCACTACTGTTGAGAAAATACGTCTAGCTCAGAACCTAGAGAATGCTGTATGGAAAACGTGATCATTAGGTGAGATTAAGGGGATTGCTTGACGAGATAATGGAGTCTGTAACTAAATTCTATTGCATTCAACCACTCATCCTGCAACGCAACAACGTCAATAGAAAGTCCGACCAAACCGCACAATACCAGCAATCCTAAAGCATTATCTGTATGGTCAGCACATGGAAAGTAACATTTGGAATTTTAGGAATTCACTACTAGGACTTGATTGTTTCTTATGTGACAAAAGGTCTACACTAGGGGTGTCAAACTCTTTTTTTTTTGCGGGCCGCATTGTAGTCATAGCTTCTTTCGGAGGGCCATTATGACTCTCAACCCAAATAAATGTATGAGCATATTATATACAGTAAAAGCTACAAAACAAACTGACAAATAACTCGTTTTCAAATCAGACGAGTAAAAACTGGTCAAATATTAAAAAAAAAAGATATTATTAAAAGTGAAGACAATTTGCAATTCGAGTAATGACACACAAATTTAATGTCCAATTTGTCTTCGCGGGCCACATAAAATGATGTGGCAGGCCGTATCTGGCCCCCGGGCCTTGAGTTTGACACCTGTGGTCTACACAAAGAATACAGACCAAGAACTGAAATGAGGCCACAGTACTTCAATTCTTTGCCTGGATTAGAACACGAGCAACTAGAATAAATGTATTTAAACTGCAAGCGGTATCCTGTTAACTTTTCCAGGGAGAGCATAAAAAATGCTGTGGTTACCAGATATGGAACTTCCCCAGTCGTGTGACGAAACCTTACAAAGCTGCTCTGAGCTGCCTCCTAACAGGTTCAAACAAAACACAACCGGTACTCATCTGAGAGAAAATAATCAGGGGTTTAACTGAAACAGAACTGTTTTCCAGCAGAATTTCTATTACCCCGTTTTCCAGAAATATATTCATATTTAAATTCATACAATTAAAGTTATGTACTCACTGTGTCTGTATGCAGTTGAGCTCGTGTTCAGTCTCTGTCTGCAGCTGCTGGAGGTGAAAGGTCAACTCCTTACTCAAGACAGCAAACTTCCACAGTCCTCCTTCAGTGTCTCCCGCAAACGCCACACCCTGAGACAAAGAATTCATGACTTTGTACATTTCTTAATGGCAACTAATCAAAAGGTTGAACTTTTGACATTTAAAGTACACCATATAAATACTTTTCGTGACAAACTCCATAGGGCCTAAGTCAAGGTCACAAACAAACAAAATTAAACATAAGCTACACTAGAAAATGCAAACCGCTCATTTTCAAGAAAAACAGGAAGGTCAGGCTACAATATTGAACCAAGAAAGGAAATTGGAAAGTCTAAAAAAATTGCAAATACAATTTTTGGAATTGATGACATAGATTAACATTTACGTTGCTTTTTCTGGAACGGGTTTTCTCGATGATGTACCACATGATGGCAGCGGAAAAGCAGCAAAAAAATATAATTTCCTCATCATATTAAATTTACAAAAAAACAATTGGATGACTGGCTTTGAAATCTGAAGTTATTTTTAAAAAGTGTTTTGGTTGTAATATAATTGTAAGAAGTGAAAACAATTTGCAACTTTGGTAAAGATTTCAGAAAGAAAAGTCAGGACGACGCATATGATATGACTGGCCAGTATTTCACCAAAATAGGGTGATGGAACTGATCTCGAAAAGAACAAAAGAGGCTTTAGGTGAAAAAGAAGAAGCATCTCAAACACACCACTTTCCAAAAACGCCTACAGAATTATTATTCATAACAGTAAATGAAAGTGAAATTGCGAAACATTTTCACAGACAAATGTGTCAGATTGCGAGACATTGGGCAACATGGTGAGTAAAAGCAAAAGCTTGCCATGAATCACCAGCTGAGGGAGAAGAGAGGAGAGGGCAGACAGACTGTGGAGGCAGGAGGTGATTGCAAAGCCCAGAGAGCAGAGGATCGAGACGCATGAGGACACGATGTGGGAGGATTCAAGTTGGTGGTGCTAGCGTGGGCGTGTCTGAGCTCGTTGCAGTGACGGAGTGCTTCGATGGCGGCTGTGCGCTGAGAGACAGCAGACTGGATGAGTCACCCTGGCAGAACATGCCGATCACGCTCAACACCTGTGACTCGTGCTCAAACATGACTGAGTTTCCAAAAAGATCTCACACCGAAACTGATCGATTTAGTCATATTAGTGGTACTGCTATTCAAATAATCTATGAAAGTGTGCTTTCATTGAGGTTAAATGTGCGGTCTAATTAGATTTTATATACCAGTTGTTTTCAAAACTTTGACCACCAAAAAAGTACTTTGTGCTGTGTATTTTTTTCAAGAAATGCTTTTTTTTTGTGACACAAATGTTATGGTACTAGTTTGAATTGTATTTTTAAGGTAGAAGAAAAAGTTATATATATATCTTTGGGGTATTTATTGATTGATTTATCATACAAAGAATATCCTTGTCTAATGAGAAATAAAGTTGAACTTTTATGTGTCACCAGAGAGAACCTAAGCACTCATGCAAAAGTGGTACCACACTCGTGCCCAAACGATATGCTCCAAACGTGTTTTGAACCTACTATACTTTAAGTGATGTCATCACACCACACATCATTGAATCAAGTCCAACCAAATGATAGGTGTACCAATACACATACTTGATCTGTGTCATACTGACTTACAACATACAGTTTTAATTGAAAACTGATGCGCTTAAGAATGAAAGCGATACCTTGCCCCCAGCATAAAAAGTCAAGTCAGGAAAGTGAGCCAATGAAGATACATGTCAGAGACACTAGCAAGTGTGAAGTGTGATCTTCCCTGAACATCCAACGCTCTTAGTGTATCTCCCAGCTTTGGAGTTGAAGACACGTACCACTGAGCTAAAAGCCTGGGCCACTAGCTACGCAGCCAGGATTAATTGAATAATTGCGTAAAGTTTATTTTGCATGAAAGTGTATTACAAAACCATTTTTATTCATTCATTGTTGTTTATTTGGTATCGTTTAATAATAAAAAAATAAACTAGCAAATAATAAAACGATATCACACAAAAGCGATGAGCATTCTACTCAACAAACGTTTTTATACTGATTCAGTCACTGGTGCGGTTATTGTTTTCCGTCCTGAAAGCAGACATTTGCAAATATCTTCTTTTGATCTAACACAAAATATAATCGGTTTGTTTTCATATATGAATACAAAAATTAATGTATAATTGATGGTTAGAGAATTTGAACAAGGTGAAAAATTGTTCTAAATGATTACTTGATTATTAAAATCGTTGGTGATGAATTTGATGATTATTTGTTGAGTGAATGATTGATTGATTTTCAAAGCTATTTTTAATTAGTTGAAACATAGATTCCTATAAGAAAAATAAAACTTGAAATGAAAAAAGGTTTGGAATGACTTCAAGAGGCAGAAATTACCTGTCGGTCCTCTGCGATATCAGAATGTACAATATGCACTTTGTCTTCTATTAGCTGTCGTAGTTTGCTGAGAGAAGCTGGGAATTCCCCTCTGTTTTTTTCAAACTCTGGCCACTATGAAAAACAATTAGAATATTTTTATTTCAACCACATTAACTTAAAAAATACTTCAAATATTGGTTTGTAGATTGCAGGTGTTCAATCACAATTATTTCATTCTGAACCAACAATGGTTTCCGAATTCATAAAGTTGTGAACATTTCCTGTAAAGATACCTATTAAATCCCTTTGTGGTGTCAAGTTATGAAATAATGGGGCAGCTAAAACGCAGCAAATCCCTATCTCCAAATAAAATCCAATTTTAATTAACACTAAAGAGGATGTCTGACATTAAAGACCAACTTAATAAATTGTTTAATGTCCTTTTGGTGAACTGTTTACTAAAAGACAGAAATCCATCAGGGTATGTATGCAAAAGTACTAAAATAAATGCTATACAATTTTAAACGACCTATAAAGTTAAACAATTACATTGTATGCAGATAAGCTCTTGCTTTATAGCAAATGATTATTTTATTTATCCAAATGCCAGCACAAGATCTTATTATTCTGAGTGTTGATTATATACGTATCTGATAATGATCAAATCACAGTATAGCCAAGAGAGTCTTCCTATAGGATCATCTTAAAAAGGGAAGTAATTAATGTTTATATATGCAAGACCTACAGATGGCAATTCACAGTCTGAGTGATGGGATTCAAAATATGAGTGGGCCGGATAGTCATGACACATTGAGATAATGATGTCCAATAAAATGCATTTGAAAGACATTTTTGGTATTATTAGGTATATATTGTGGGATACGTACATAATGTAAAACAGGTATTTATGGAATAAATAGTATGTTTCTCTGCATATGTTTATCTTGACAAGGAAAACTTTTCTTTTTCCCCCAAATAATTACTTGGATGATGTATAACTTTCAAATATACGTACTGTTGTCAAAAGAATTGTGTTTTTGCTTCAGGCCTGGAATTTGGATGTTCCCAGTGTGTTTTTAGAAACGTTGCCAAGTAACAGTAGAGGGGAAAACAAATATTTCTCTTCGATGGGGCTGTGTTGATAGACTGAAACTAAATACTACCGCAGAATTCTCAGACATTCGCATCAAAACTTGCCACTGAAAATACCAGTCATTTTTTAACAGATGAGAAAAATAAACTGATTCATATATTCTTGTACTACTGCTTCTTCTCATGGATGTGTGAGAAACGGCAAAAACACAGCCACTAGAGTCTGTAATCTAGTCACACATTGCATTTTAACCCACAGGAGTAATGGGCCATACCTAATCTGCCTCATGCCACATAATGAAACTCGACGCAAAAGCAACCCCGACACATATTATGACAGACATTTTTTTGCCAATAATATTCAAAAATGAATGTGTAAAGTTTTATTTCAGAATACTCACTCGACGAAATGGAGCGAGTGAAGAATTCATGGTGACGGGATGACTTAAAACTAATTTCCCGACTGAGCTCAAACCACAAGGGGCTTGTCTTTGCGTGTGTGATAGTGGGTGGGCTGCACTACTGTGTACATGGAGATGACCCTAACGACAACCTCGACTGCAGTTAGAACGGACGAGCAAATAGAACTAGAGACTAACTTGGAGTTTGTTAATATGAGAGTAACACACCATGACTTTTTCTTCACTGACAAAATCGAGAGATGGCACTGCTCATGGAAAACAATAAGAAAACTCAGTGTTTTGTTTTTTTGGGAGCAGAGTGAAAAACTGATGATTCTCCTTTGACCATTTGTAGTTCATTATCACTCTTGCAGCACTGAGTCAAATCGGACTCATAATGAATACAGTCTCGTAAATTGAATAACGCTTAGTTAGCATCAATGACGTAATCAAAATCGATGATAATCACTGTTTCTTTTAAAAGAGAAAACAACGGTGTGACCTTTTTGGAAAGGTTACGGTTCCATGGACAGCACATAAATAATTAAACACGCACACAAAAAAAGAATCAATCAATACACGAAGTATGGTTAAAAAGTCAGTCCAGCAACTGTCCATCATGGATCTAGTAGTTGCCATTCAACTCAAACAAACAAAAACAAAAACTAATAAAACCATATAGTTTGTCACAAGTACACAAAATAAAGTAGAAACTATATACGCTACGGTACAGTATATGCAAGTGTTCAAATTAGTTTAGCCTCACATTTGCAGTTTTATGTTCAAATTACCTTTCTACACAGAGGAAATGAGCTGTACAGAAAATAAAGTGTTATATAATATATAAAGATGAACAAAAGTATTCCCTTGTTCTTTAATGACTTAGAAAGGTTACGGTACCATGGTCAGACACAGAAATGATTAAACACGCACTAAAAAAAAAATAAAATTTAATCAATACACAAAAGTAAGGTTGCAAAGTCACCTAGCAACAAAATGTAGTATCAATGAAAATGTTTTTAACTTATAGGCTTAAATCACATTTAAATTATGTAAGTTTAAATAAACCATGACCATACTGGAATATAATGTGCATCACAGTTATCTAATACGCCCCCACCCACTACCTGGTAATTCGGATCTCCACCCCAGGGTGTGTCTTCGTGCAGCCGGATAAGTGCGGCAGGACGCCAGACCTGACACACCTTAACAGGCAAGGTAGCTATGATGTGAGCATTGCTGCGGCTCTCCCTTGCCTTCTTTGTTGACTTTTTTTTTCTGTGCTCATATCTGTCTCTTGATCAAGTATTATGAAATGAATACTTGGAAGATTTTGCAAGATTATGAAAGTTGCTGCTGCTGGCCAAAACACTCTGTACTGACCTACAGTACCTTTCACATTGTACCGTATTTTCCGCACTATAAGGCGCACCTAAAAACTTCCAATTTTCTCAAAAGTGCGCCGTATAATCAGGTGCGCCTTATATATGGACCAATATTGAGCCACTACAGCAGGCGTGTCCAAAGTCCGGGCCGCGGGCCAAATGTATATATCTTATATATGGACAAAGTTTTAAAATGGGCCATTCATTGAAGGTGCACCTTATAATCCGGTTCGCCTTATATATGGACAAAGTTTTAAAATGGGCCATTCATTGAAGGTGCGCCTTATAATCCGGTGCGCCTTATAGTGCGGAAAATACGGTACATGGAATCGTATTAAAGGTGCAAAATTATATTGCTGATTAGACAATGTTTCACAATCATTTTTGTTGGCACTGCATTGCAAAAGGGTTCTCTTTGTGAGCTTTTTGTTTTGCTTGCTGCTTTTATTCTAGAAAACAAAGATGGATTTTTTTATGAACACAGGTGTGAACAAGAGTTGTTATGAATCCTTAGAGAAACATTCTAAACACGAAGCACTTGAATTTGGGAGGGAGTTGAAACAGGTGCCTTTCAGGGTCATTGTTAGACGACAGTACTCTTAACAGTTCATACAAAATGTTCTGTTTAAGGTGTTCTCTCAATTTGAATCTATTATTTTATGTGCAGAGTTATTATTAATCATGCTTTTTTTTTAAAACAACCTCTTCATAATACAACGAGCTGCAACAAAATGCATTTGTTGCCCCGAGTTGTCCATTCCACTGTCTTTCTTTTCCGTTCCTCATTCAACCTTGTGAAGTATGGCCGTGTAAGGCACTTTTCAGTAGTCAGTGCACACAACAAAGTTCTCACGGTTGCCCAATGACAGTTTGGGAAGGGGGGGGGGGGGGGGGGGGGGGGGTGCATAAGAACCTGCTTTAAGCAACACATTGTGTAGTACTTACAGACAGAAAGAAAAAGCTCTGACAGAATTTGGCTTTAGCACCTGTGGCTAAAGCCAAACTGTGGCAGGTTTTTACTTTTGGGTCTTGGATTCAACATCTCTGAATATAAGATGCTGTGTGAACTCAGACTGACACAAACATTAAAAGCTGTGATTTCAATCTACCGTATTTTCCGCACTATAAGGCGCACCTAAAAATCTCAAATTTTCTCAAAAGCCAACAGTGCGCCTTATAATCAGGTGAGCCTTATACATGGACCAATATTGAGCCACTACAGCAGGCGTGTCCAAAGTCCGGCCCGCAGGCCAAATGTATATATCTTATATATGGACAAAGTTTTAAAATGGGCCATTCATTGAAGGTGCGCCTTATAATCCGGTGCGCCTTATATATGAACAAAGTTTTAAAATGGGCTATTCATTAAAGGTGCGCTTTATAATCCGGTGCGCCTTATAGTGCGGAAAATACATAATCAGTTAAACTGCATTAACCAGGCACAGTATTGGCAAAGACTGACCCTCCAGAATAGGCAACAACACACCAAACAGTTGTTAGGGTCCTTTCAATCTCTCAAACTCTGTCTAGTTTATGTAATTTTATTTTTTTAATAATAGAAAAGTTATCAATTTGTGGACTAAGACAAATAATATTGCTTCACCAAAGCCTAACAGTATGGTACAGATTTTACACAGGGTTGTAATTAAAACGTAAAACGTTTTAAATATTCTTGTATTGTTCTCACAAACTCACACAGTTTCATAATCAGCCAAAACAAGAAGTAGCGCAAAATAACTAAAAATGGCTCCACTTGGTAATCATGTTTGATTAGCAGTTGTATTACTAATGTATACAGAGAGTGGGTTCAGACATGCATAAAAGATCTGTTGTGCATTTTAAAATCTTTCACCTTTTCATCTTTTACATCACTTCAAAAAGTAGAACATGGACAAACAACAACAACATCTACTCTCCAAGCACTGCAGCTCCCACCAAGCCTGAACCACTCGGCCCTCTGACGAGGCTTAATGAGTAATAAGCACTGGTTGACCACAGTTTTGGAGTCAAGCCAACACTCCCAGATGCCAAATTGAAGCCTGAAGGTACTGCATAATGCAAAACAACACTCATTAAAACTTGAAGGGAGGGGAAAAAAAAAACCAAGGCGCTATAAAATGCAAAAATTCACCAAGATGCATTTCAGGACAAGCTTGGTGGCAATTTCTCCACAACGGAAATGAATAATTAGAACTCTCAAGCATCCATTAGGAGAAGAAATTACAACACGTTAAAATGGGTTTCATGACCTATACTATATGGCTTGAGAATTATGTTGAAGATGATGAATTTAAAGTATTTATGCAACGGAATATAGTGTCCATATGAAAATATGTCTGAATGAGCAACTTTGAATCTTGAATCCTTGCATGGGTTCCGGCATTTTGGTTTCCTCCTACACTCCCCAAAACATGACAGTTATTTTTATTGAAGACTCTCCATTGTCATTAGCTGTGAATTTGTCTCTATATATGGCCTGAGATTGTCTCGCATCCAATCCAGGGTGTACCCTGCCTCTCACTCAAAGAAAACTGAGATTAGTCGCAGCACAGCTATGTGATGATAAGCGGAATAAAAGACGAATGGTGTCATCAAAATTTGGAAAATTTATGTACGACCGGCTCCACGACATTCTCTACCTATGACTTGGCAGTAGAGATTGAACTTGCATCCAAAAGCCTCTATGATAGGAGGTTATGATCGGAGTGTCCGCCACTAGGCTAATGTAGCCACGTTATGTAAGATATGTAATGTAGCTTAGGCACAGATGCATCAGCCGAGGGCACGAGCGGCAGGTGACCCCACCGGCCATTTTTTAAGACAAACTAATTTTGGGGCTAAAACAGATTATTTGTGAACTGAGGTGCCACTGCACATAAATACATACTGTACGTTTAAACAATGACAACATTACCACAAGATTTGCCAGAATTGTTGGGAAGTAATATGATTATTAACCGGCTCGCTAACTCTTATTTGCATGGAGCAAAAAAGTAGCAGGAGGAAATGTTTGGCTTCTGACTGACTACATGGTAATACAAACATAATATAACAGGTTTGGTAAGTCAAACATAGTCTAGGTATTTAGGATGGCCTTTTAGGAAGGCTGTCATTTATTTCCTACATGTACATATTATATTTCTGACCATGCTCTAACAGAATAAAAACTCATCCATTTGGGTGAAGTAATTACAACACAGGGAAGAAAGTATGAGACTGAAAAATGGGTCTCACAGGGTGAGCATGCTCAATCAGGCAAAAGGATGAGGGGCGAGAAAGTGGCTTTGACATCACTGCACATTTTAACCTCACAAAACAACACTACGCATTTTAAAAGTGTCCCAATACTTTTGCTCGTATAATGAAACGATGTCATGGGTGATGGATGTAATGTTTCATTCTTCTCAATGAATGCATGAAGCAAGTTAAATATTATCTAAGTAATTCTTTCATCCAAGTTGCCTTACCTTCACAGGCCAGTTAGCACATTATCACAATGTAAACAAAGTCTACTCTTGGTTGGTTTGTAGATTTGCGGCGATGGTCGAAAAAAAAGTATTTTGTTGACATTAGAGACCTTTGCAGCCCTAATCAGCAGCAAACTAATATGCACCGAAGTTATCTCCAGTGGCTCCCTTTTAGATTAGTTCTCACCTCCTAAATCCAATTCAATCTATAAACTTTTAACCTCTGCCCCACACAGAAATCCTAAATGACTCATGGGTGTTATTGGTAGTAGAAATCAAATTAACACCCTTCAGATCATTTGCCAGAGATATATAAATCATAAATTCTCAAAATGCATTACATTCCAAGAGTTGTTTCTTCAAGCTCCGCACCCACCTTTTATTTGGAAAAGCTTTGGAAAATAGCCACGGACCTTGGGAAAGTTATTCTTTTGAGAAGATGATCTACTAATTTTGCGAGGGCAGAGGAACCTTCAAAGACTGTACATAAGGATGCTCACATCAGATCAACATAAACAGTGACATTACTGATGCAAAATGTGTAATGGTAGTCTGATACATTATTTATTTGTTGGCATGCTAAATGAACAAATCATCCACCAAGTATGAGACTTTTTCCATAAATCACTGTTTGCATAGATCACAGCGTTTAAAAGCTACCGGGCTGTCAACATAATAACAGGGTGTAAGCATTAATGAGTGATGGACTGCATTTACAATCAAGACAGGAAGAATTTCAGCAATGTTTTGTACATACTGTGCTCTTATCTGACCCACCTCACAGGATGACAATGCTCAATCAGAAATGAGTGGCAAAGAAAGTGGATTTGACATCATCATTGTCCGTTTTGACTACATACATCAACACTTTGCATTTCATCGTGCGAGCCTTTGTTCAAAGGTGATCACATGCACACACACACACGCCTGAGTATCAACCATTCGAAATATTTGGAGGAACACTATGTGATGCTAGCGATCCAAACTATTTCATGTGTGTTACCATTCTACTCACGCCCTCATTCCTAACATACCGAGAAGCTCCATCCACCTTCCTACTTCCCATGATTCACCCTTGACTGGTAGATTGGACCATGTCAATTTCAGTCAGACTGTGATTTCATTAGTTCTCTTGTGCAAAGTCCAACAGAATAATATGAAAGAGATAAATCACATTAATGACCTGGAAAACAGTTTGGGTACAGTTGGATTTTGGGCACAAATAGACAAACAACTATTCGCACTCACCCGCACTGAGTACCCGGAGGAAACCTACCCAGGCATGGGGAGAACACGCAAACTTTACACAGGAACGCCGTAGGCGGAATTGAACCCTACACCTCTGAACTATGAGGTGGACATGCTAACCAGTGCCTCACTATGCAACCCCGAACCAATTTCAGGTTATCTATATTTTTTAGATACATTGTGCAGCCGTAATAATTTGTTAATCAATAAAGCTATTTTGCAAATAAATTCATAAGAATTCAAAGTGATTTGTGTCATATTTGTGACTGAAAAGCAGCAGTACTTGGTGGTTGGCTTGAGACAAGAACATTCTCTTGCTCTACACGAATTCCACAGCATTAATGATTGATGGGCACCAAATGCCACCTCAGGGTGTTCCTCATACCAGAGAACTTGACATTTGCAGTATAATAGGAACATAATGGGGCGGCTTGTTCAGTGTTGACAAAATGACCAGCTCATCTTGGTGATACAACGTATGAAAATAAGTACATAGGCAAGTCCTTCCCAAGGCCATCCAATGATCATTGAGGAACTGCACAAATGTACAATCATTATGTTGCAAACCTCCTCGATGGCAGAGACTAAAACTTCCAGATTTATACGATCTAAAAATTCTACATACATCTTGAATTAAGGTCTTTTTCTCACACTTGCAAAAAAAAAAAGTGTATCCATGCCCATGTAAAACACAATAGAACAAGAAGAGGAGTTACAAAAATAACAATGACACCTTAAGTCATCCTGATAGTTGACTGACACCACCCTGAAAGAAAAATCCGGAAAGAGGTAACTCTTGCACGCCTCAGCAGAAAACTGTTCGCGTCACGGTTACAGCAGATACTAGAAAATGGTCACACGGGTGCCATGCAAGACAAGCACATTTGAATGACTTACTCACAATTCTGCACAAACGTTTATATAATACTTTTTCTGCTTTACACACTAATTGGAGTTGGAGGTAATTATGATAGCGACTCCGTGATGCAATGCAGTGCAGTTGATCATCACTAAACTACAGCTACAGAAATAAACATAATGGCCACAGTTCAGCACCAAGTTACATAAATATTTTTGTAAACGAATCATGCTTGAAACACATCTTGTGCAGGTGTGCCTAATGATATGGTAAATGTGTCCTTAAGTTGGATTCTTACCTGCAACACGCGGATTGAAACCCATGTCAAATGATTACCAAGTTTCTCGTGTTCTATAAAAACATGCAGCCAGCTCAACCGTGATCCAAAACAGGGTGAAACCATTGACGAATTCAAACTGTGTAGTTTCGCAAGCCTTTTTGGGCAATAATGTGGCACGTGTGTGTGAGAAGGGAGAGAGCATGACAGAGAGCGAGCAAGAGAGCAAGAGAGCGAGAGAGGACAGGAAGGACTGACATGGAGGGAGTGGAACATGAACGTAAAGAACAACAAACAACTCATGTGAATTGAGAGACTTTTTCACAATGTTCTTGCTTTTTTATAACACCGAATTATATGCAACTCTTGATAAGAAAACTCATTTGGATTAAAACACAGTGGCTGCGTGCGGGCCAACAGTTGTGCTTTCTTGTCGGTCTGGTTGGTTAACTGTCTGTACTGAAGTCAAGGGAAAGAATGCGGGCCCATTAAACACAATAAAGCGACAGTGAGAAATACTGTGAGAGAACGAGAGAGAAAGGGTGTGTATGTGTGTGTGCGTTTACGTGTGAGTGCTGTGAATGAGGACCAATCCCTGCGCATGAGCAGATATTTCAGTGACTCTTTAGATTTTACTTTTAAAATATTTTTCAAGTCTCAGAAAACAGCACTGCATGAAACAGTAAAGTGCTTCTAATTATTCAATGACATGAATGCAAAAAAAAAAACTTTGATACAGAAACAGATTAACAGTGTAAAATAATGTTAAGTAAATCACATGAGCCTTATTATTTTTTGTAAAAACAACTTTCACTGTTTGATCGAGCTCTTGTTTTGGATTTCAGTGGATCAATATTTCCCAACATGTTCTATGCAGAAGCCTTTGAATATTTGCTTCTAGTACTACTACAAAGATTTTTCCCATTTCAACCTTAGACTAGTTTTCGAGAACATGCAGTGAAGAGCCACAGGTAGAATTTTAGATGCTAATAGCTGATACTGAGTTGACTTTCAGCATTCCCCAACTTGGAAAGACACTTTCACTTGCATGACTGGCTGTATCCGCCACTGTGCGAGAGGACACCCTAACATATTTTCACCAGCAGAATGCCTTTACACATTGCAGCATGTCAGCTGTTTTATGATAATCATGATTGTTTTACAGCCTTTTGTAAATTCAATCTGTGGACACACTGAAGCTGTGTGCACAGTAATTTTTTTTCTGTAGCATGTTCAGACAGAACCCTGTCATGGCATCAGTCTCAAAGAAAAAACGAAGTGAAATTAAAAATGTCAAAGATGGCTGCATTCTTGACTTGACTTGTCTGAACAACTAACCGAATTCAGAATGATTGTTTTATCTTATGTGAGTGTGCCATCAATGGCATAAGAATAGGATTCTGTCCATGTGTAATACAAGAAAATACACAAGAATACATTATACTGGTGCTGATGCCAGATATCCACAATGAACTCAGATTTTTGCATCGGTTGTATAACATGTCCTTTAGTCACACGCATTTCGGCTCAAAACTTGTCACAAACCAACCAAGAATATTTATGGCAGTTGTCATAACCTCAGTATACATATATGTGTGGCTTTACGTGAGCTCAAGTACGGGACATAAGCAACCCTCCACCCAGCTGCGATAAAGTTTTGTTTCGTTCGGCTTCTTAATCGGAGCATAGTGCATAGTACAGTCAGACTCGCCCTTTGACTCAACATAAGGTTTCACTTTAAGAAAACAATAACTTACTGTATGTTTAAGCTATTGAACAAATGGAAATGATACTTGAATGACACAATGGCCTCGGTAATCTACAACTCCTGACAGGACGTAAAAATATGCAGTATTAAGAGAAGGCATGGGTTGTTTATCTTTCCCCTTCCTATCTGTTCATTATCATTTCCCAACAATGTCCCAATCATGACCCTTAGTTACAACACAATCATACTAGTATGATTTAAAGTGTATGTTGTTCTGCTGTTGCAGATAGAGCTTGGGGCGGCTATTAGCTTGTTTGCTGAGATAGTCTCCCTTGTCATGTTGGAGAAAATAAAATAAGTAAACATTCCACAATGGTATATTAATACCCCATTTATCAAAACATACAACCTTAGATAATTGTGGTAATGCACATCAATATAACTCTCAAGTGCCCTACAATAATAATAATAATAATAATAATAATTAATAATGATAATAATAATAATAATAATAATAATAATAATAATAATAATAATAATAATACGTGTGGAGAAACATTAGAGTGAAACAGCAGTCAGGATTATGCTGTTCTATGTAATTCAGAACATAACAGTGTTGACTGTCAACCAATGGTGAATGTACTTGATGGGATTTTTTTTAACTACATTTCTTGCACTGGATCTTATTTCACTCTGCAAGTTTTATGGTGTGCCTGGTAACACAGTATTGGGACTTAAAATGTCCGCGTCATATTGTACTGTAAACTGTGCAGTTTATAGTACACAAAGATGTAATTCTGCCGCGTAAATCGTGAACAAAAATAAGAACTTAAAAAATTCAGTAAGGCTTCTCTTGTTTTTAGCAATTTGGAAGGCATCTGCGCCTTTATTTGTACTAGTAATCAGTCATGACCACTTGTTGGACGCTGTTTTCATAGTTTGCGATTAAATACATGTGCCTGCTCAGCAGCTGTTTATCCAGAAAACGTCTCCAAAGGTTATAGTCACGATCGAGTCACTCCAGCACTAGTTCCGCCAAAATGAACTTCAGTTGTCATGTGAAAACCTTTCGAGTGTCAAGTTAAAGCGTCTTCAAACTTCTTACCTGTTGCCGATCCCTGTGCGGTGCTGGTCTGCACACTGACAGCCAGGCGAGACTACTTCGCTTGTCAGGAGTTTGCCTGGTGGGTGTGTCCCAGCCTACACCTGCCGCATTCCGCTAAAGCGTGCGTAAAGTGCTTGTCCACGGAGGGTGCTGACGTCACTAACCCACGCTCTGTGGTATTGCTCAACCAGGTTCCAATAAAAAAAAAAAAAAAGCCATGGAAGGGGAATTCCTTCATTCTCTAAATCTCCTGCAGCAGTAATTAAAACTCTCGTTTCTCCATATTGCTGCTGCTGCCACCCTCCTTTGTTTTATTCTCTTAATCTGAATTAATCAAGATGTCAATAGTGGCAGAGAACCTCACTCAGACATTTTCTCGTTGCCTTGCCCACTGTGCATGGTAAAATGTTTTACTGCACACTATTAGTAGTTGTGGTGATTCAAGTTATTAAGGCTAGAAAAGAAACATTCTTGTAAAGACAGTTTACAGGTGAGGTGTGGAAGCTCCTGTTGGTTAAACAGCAGCAGGTTGCTATGATGTTGGCCTGAACACAGAATTGCTTCGTGTTGCTAAAAACTGGTAACCACGCCCTCACATTCTTCCGTGCATGAGCTGGAAAACACACCCATTGAACAGGTTGCATATTGCAGGTATGGATCTTACTCTGAAAGACACCTGTGCAAAATGTTGCCTCTGAAGAAAAAATAAAAACTCAGAATTGTGCCGAGGTCTTGGCAGGTCAAATTTACATCATTTTGCTCATGAAATGTGTGATCGAAAGAACAAAAATGTGGTAGCACCTCAAGGTACAATCTTTGATGTTCTGTATTCTATGGCAACTGACCACGCCTCATAAATGACGCCACAAACTTTGAAAGGGGTCTACAGCATTTGCTCGTATAAAAATGGATTCCTTATCATTTAATTGTGGAGTTTGGTTGGGGAAGTTTGAGTGAGGACTAGTAAGGACAAACTTCTAGTGTGGCCTACACAATGGTATGGTCATGTTTCGCTGCTTATACAACATTCTCACTAATGTTCATTGATGGTGTGACATCCATGGGTGACACATTAAACCAAATGCTACACAATTGATATGACAGCATTATAGTGCAGATGAGTAATGAGACAAAATTTACAGCAAAACACACTGAAGACAAATGATATTGAGTATTCTGCATTGGCCAACTTGGTGGCCTGCTCTCAAACTGAATATTTCTGAATAACTTGAACTGAGGTAACTATTTGTAGGGTAACTTACTCTAAGATGTCAGATAATTGGGAATTATTTCGATTTGATGTGTTGATTATTTTTTTATCTTAATGCACAATAGAATTATCCTTATTAATCAATCATCCTTCCATTGGTTTGAAGCACACTGCTACTACACATGGCTCTGTGTCACCAGTTGTTCAGGGTGTGACTGGAGTGAAATTCTGAAGATGGGAGCGTCCTACAAAGACAACCTTTACTCACACTGATAACTCCCTCTGCTGCAATAACTTAAGATGAGATAGCTGACTGATTCCCTTCAACAGTTATGCTTTTTAAGCAATGCTCAAAAGTGCTTCGTCGATATCTTCTGCTATCTTCATCACCTCTGCGATGTAGAGTTCATCTGTTCGTTCTTGACAGTTGTTTTGGTCTTGAACTTGAACCCTACAAAAATATTTCCAGGAACAAAAGCTTCGTTCAAAATGAGACTGAACCCATTGGCATGGAATTCACACGTTCCGATCATTTATTTAGTCAGGTGTCTCAAAAAGATTGACATTTTTTCTTAGGAATTAATTCGGACAAAAGCATATAATCCGGCGACCAACCAAAAGTTGCAAAATTCTATCCATCAATAATGTCAGCGGACATGAATGCTATCATAATTAAACAATGACGGCATGGTAAACCAGAAGAAAATTTGCTAAGGGTTCTACTTCTCTGTAGATGAGCGCAACAAAATGTCGCAATGTTGTTTAATGGTTAATACAAAACAATACATTCATTTTATTAGCTTAATTAAAAATGCCCTTTTTTTTTTTACAGATATAATAACAGATTGAGATGACTACACTTACTATTCACCCTTTAATCAAGTACTCAAGGACTGGAATGACAATATGCAATCACTACTTGGGCAGCCTTATCTCTAACAAATTAGTTGACTGTTCAAACAAGATTTGGAAAGCAGCAGAAAAACAGCTATTCATTTGAAAGGTGATGAAGTAGATGGACGGTAAGGCAAACATTACTCATAATGTCGCTGAGGTCACCATATTTGTACTTTAGAGTGCTTTTGCAAGTGCCTCGTCCAATCCAAACACAAACAATCTTCCGTAGAAAACGTGTTCTGTTACCGTAAACTGGCCCATAGAAAAGAGGAAGCTGTTGCGATGGAGTTGCATTCCAACAGCAGTGACATAACCCAAAGTTGTACAAAACAAATTGGAGTATCACTTACGTACGCTAACACAGTAGTCAAGTCAGAAATCAATCCAAGGAAAAGTGTGTCCAGTCGCATCTATAAAACAGAATATAACCAACAACGTTTACATTATTTACTGTAAATGATTGTTGTGGCATTTAAAGCACTTGTTGCACAACGAGGATGGACATGAACTCTCACATTGTTCTCATTAACACTGTAGGCCTATAGCAGATAGATGATATTGGATGTTAATTTACCGTATTTTCCACATTATAAGGCGCACCTAAAAACCTCCAATTTTTTCAAAAGCCTTATAATCCGGTGCGCCTTATATATGGACCAATATTGAGCCACTACAGCAGGCGTGTTCAAAGTCCGGCCCGCGGGCCAAATGTATATATCTTATATATGGACAAAGTTTTAAAATGGGCCATTCATTGAAGGTGCGCCTTATAATCCGGTGCGCCTTATAGTGCGGAAAATACGGTATACTCACTTTGCATCCATTGCAGCCTGGGCATCCTGTGTCTGGGATCTGTGGTAGGAGTCTCTTCTCAAGTGTTGTTATATATTATTATTATTTTATAGTTGAATGGGTTTAGATTGGTGGATGTAACCCTAAAAGTTGTCAACTTGTGAAGCCCTTTGAGACACTTCTGTGATAAGAGCTATACAAATAAATTTGCTTGACATGATATATGTTTTGGGATCCTGTAAGAATGTACAATAGTATAATCTAAAGAAAAACAAATGCTAATGTTATTGACAAATTACTAAATGACTGTGGTGGATTTACAACAAGCTATTTAATTGGACTTGTTGGATTGTGTTGGCGGATTGCAGCGGAACCCCAAAGGAAACTTTTCCTCGAAAATTTACCAAATACTCTTGACCATTATTTTTAGTTAATCCCTGTTTTTTTTCCTCACATATAGTAATTGATTACTTTAGGAGGTTTCATAGTCCCCCAAGTAAATTTAATATCATCTTATTGTTGTAATTTATACAAAAGGTTGCTTTTTCCACCCCAATGTTTTCTATCCTCAGTTACTATAAGAAAAAAAAAATACTCAAGACTTGACTGCAATTTGTATGTTTTTAGATTAACTCAATCAATTTTCATATAAAAATGCACACAGCAAAAATCTAAATTAAAGAACCACATTTAAAATGTGATTAAAAAAAGCGATTCATATATTGTTCAGTTAAATGTTGATAAATCCTAATTAATTGTGACAACAAAGGACAATAGTGAAGATTTTTGAATTCAACTCATTATTGCAGTAAAACTGGTACAGAGTAACAGATTACAAAGCTCTTGGCACAGTCACCGAAAAAGAGAAATGAGATGTGTATGTACAACAAGGAGGGAGAAGAAATAAAAACACATTGGCTAACAGGGTAACATAAAATGACAATAATGTGAAATGATATGATCATAAAACAAATAGAAAATATGAAATTAAATGTTGCGAAAATAACATTATTTTAAAAAACACATTAATTGTACACTGACAGACTCAACCTAGGTCCGATTCAAAGCAGCATGGCCTTTTGACACAACAGTCAATTGTATTGGCAAACACTCAAAACAAACTGAAACTGCCTCGCACACCTACTAAAATATTTTTGGGCAAATAGCTGATACGATTGTTTGCAGACACTTGCTTCATTTATCTAAGACGACTCCAATGTTATTATTATTTTTTTTTTTTACAAAACTTGATTTGGAATTGTGTTCTGCGGGACTTTGATTTACATCTTGAATAAATAAATGTACAGGAGTCAGAGCAGGCCCATGGCCCTAAGTGTCACTTGACTATATGGACTTTCTTTGGATGCACTTTTGTTTCCAAACACTTCAAGTAAATTAACATCAATGTAATTCAATACACAATCAAGGTCCTGTTGTGACAAATATGTCTGAGGGTAGTCCGATTTTACACAACAGAGCAAAAGCATGCTTTTTTGCACATTTTTTCCCCAATGCAAATCCAACCCCCCCCATCCCACCAAATGCCCTGGGCTGGCTCTGAAAGAATTTGCTCCTGGTGGAGGTACAGAATAATTTGAGTTACACTTCTGCTGGTCTGCAACCACAACAACAGTACGATGTAAAACTGACAATGCAGAGTTTGGAATGCGATGTTTTAACCAGACAAATACTATTTTATTAAAAACTGCTTCATCATCATCGTCACATCTCACAGGCATGTCCTCACCCCACTGAAACCTCACAGAATTTGATTTGTAACTATTTACAACTATTTATCTGCAAAAAAATACAATTACAATGGACATAATATGAAGTTTGGGGATTTGGACAAATACCATACTGTATATGTGTTTTGAACTCATCAGCATCATTGTCCTAACATCCCTATTCCATCTTCAACATGATTTAAAAAAGAAAAAAAAAAATCTGAATTTCTCATTTTACAATGACTTCAACGTGACAAATTTTAAAAACACACTTTTTTCTTTTTAAATACTAATTCCTGAAAAAAACAACACATTTCTAGGAACACAAATAACATCTACATGTAAAAATATAAATTTTACATACACAATTTCAAAATATGGGTTCGGTTTGCTGTTTTGTTACATACAATTTACAATGTCTGTGTGTCACTGCCATGATGGATAGCAGTGTTGGTCCTCCTGTGCCATTTTGTCCTGTGCGGGGCGCCATATTAGAGGCAGAGGTTGTCATGGCAACATAAGAAGAAATAAGTCTGTCGATGATTTGTAACACTGGGGGCCTGACATTTCAGTCTTTGGAAAAATAATTCCTCCCCAAGCACACACTTATTTGCAAAAGGAAAAAAAAATGGAAAAAATCACCCTCCTTATATATGTATATATTTTTGTACATTTATATATAAATTGATCTATTCAAATAGATTATTTTTCCAGTTTCCGTGCCTTCCTGTTGATTGAGTAGGATTTTTAATCGTGCCAAAATTGTCGCTTGTCAGAGAACAACACTAATGATAGCAAATTGTGTTGATTTTTTATTTTTATTTCTATTTTCTTACATTTTCTATAATAGACATGTAAACCAGAACATACAAATAAAAATGAACAAGAAAACTATTTTCCTTAAAAAAATAAACGGAGGAAAAAAAGCGCTTTACAACATACAACCACACACGTTGTACTGGAGACTACATTGGCTCAAGGAAAAGCCCATCACATATTGATAAAAAGCGGATCAGCTATATTACAGGAAGAGACGTGTTCACCATATAAACTGGGCTGGGTTCAGGATAGTGGATTTCTTCCAAGGGGTAGGGCAAACAGGGGCGAGGGCTTGTTTTGCTAAATCAAGTGTCTGTCAGAACACGCTCTAGTTACACATAAGCATACAGTACATCAAATACACTTTATTTTTGTTTTGTTTTTTTTTATCCAAAAAATACTATTTTTTAATTTCTTTTTTTCAAACTTTTTTTTTTTTTAAATTCCCAGGTCTGGTACAAAAACCTGACTGCATAGAACCTAAAGACCAACAACAGGTTTCCCTAAGCTTGCAGCCTATAAAAGACCAGCTCTTCCTCTGGCGACTCCAATGATATGAACTCTAAAAAGGCACATTGGTAGAAGTGTGAATGTTCAAATTGCATCACTGGGACCACTCTGAGGGTTGGTGGGGTGGGGGTGGGCATCCTAAGGCTTGGATCAGCAGAAAGAGTAGCACTGAGATTGAGAAGATCTAAAACCGGTGGAGGTAAAAGATATTTTTATCTTAACCCTGGAGTAAAAACAATATTCTGGTTCGCCTTATCTGTCAGATTTGACCTGTTTTAATATTCAACCTTATACCATCAGGCACTAGCCACGACTTTTAATCACCGCTCAGACACTTTTGATGATTCTTTATGAAAGAAAACCACAGGACTTGCCCGTAAAAGGGGTTGGCTAAAAAATACAGTGGCCCCCTGGACATTAAACAGTTTGATGGTCTAAATTGAAATCGAAACAAAATATGGTCCAAAAGTAGAAAAGTGATCTCGAAGCTAAAAAGGAAATGGAAAAAGGTGACGAGACAACAAAAGGTAGCACACTATCAGCAGAGCTTTCTCACTTTCCAGTCTGTATTTCTTTAGATTTCAATATGTACTTTATGCCTCCCTAATAAACCAAAGAGGCAAAATGTAATGCTGATAAAACTATGTCAATTGATCATAATCAAAGTAATTTAAAATCTGAAACCAAGCCAGAATTAACACTCAATTCATCCAGAGGAATTGTTCAACTAGAAAGCCCACTCATTTGAGGTATTCGGGATACAGGAGAGGGTTTAACTTTTGAGATTTGGGTTCTCTTATGAACCAATCAACAAGGCATGAGAATTTATTCAGCCCTGCTATAGCGCCAAAGAGATGATTGTTCGTTTGTCTTCCCTTGCTGCATAACAATCGCCTCAATGTGATCTAAAATTCTCTTTTTCCATTCAAACCTATATGGAAGTTGGTCCATTTTACTCCTGGTCGGAATTCCTCAGCACTCCTTTGAGTGGCGTTTATGTGGAATGTGCATAATATGTATAAAGATACACTTCATTACTCAGCCCTATTCCATGTTGTTTTTTTTCTATCATTTAATGCAAATATATACAGTCAATTGGGATATTTTTGTCGAGACCTTGATCATCAGCTTTTGCATTATCATCAATCTTGATAAATGTAATAGTATTCTTTTCATGATTGGTCTTTTCTTTGTGCAATTTCCAAACTGAGTGATTGAAATACCCCAGTTCCTCAGTAGATTTGTTCCTTAGTGTGTGATCCACGTTTTCCCTTGTCGTATTGGAGTTCAGGTTAATTATGTTCAAGTGACTAATAGATTTGAATTAACTCTTCAAAATGGTTTTCCAATTTTGCAAGTCGGATATGATATGCTGACCGATTATTTCACTTCTCGCCCAAAGTCAGCAGGACTTTGCTCCAGCTCGCCCACAACCCCAATGAGGAAAAGTGGTACAGAAAAAGATGGATGGTTAGGAAATGGAATGAAACATTGATGAACATCTAGGTAATACATTTGACCTGTGCGACAAGGTTTTTTTTTTTTTTTTTTTTTTTGTTTTTAGTTCTGGTTTAATAGGGATCATTTAGTTTAAAAAGTACTTTTACCATTGCCATCGCAAAGATTTTAGAAACCTAAGAATGCCTTGTTTTGTACCCATACTTAATCTATAATCCATAACCGGTAATTTGTAAGAAACTTTGTTCGTTTTATTTTGTTTTATCTCATTTCTACTTGTGTATCCATCCATCTGACTGTTTTACTGTTTTGCACCCAAGAGGATGTCAGGCACAGCTTCATCCACAGTGTGGCATATGTTTGCCATTCAGTCAGAGACATGCTGAGGCTGCACAATGTTTTTCAAAAAAATCTCTTTGAATATTTGATATGTTTTGTTTTGCGTAATTATTCTCTATACTCCCCACTGCACGAGTCCAGATGTTTTGCTATTATATTTATACATAGACAGTACTACACGTATCTTATATCGAAGCCCAATGTTCTTAAAACTGGGAATGGTGATAGTAGAAGTCAAAGAATTTCTTAAATGACTGGTCAATCCATAGGTTTTCTCTTCCTTTGCAGTAATTTCATGACAAAATCTCCCACAAAGAGACGCTTTAAAATAGCCTCTTTGCATCGGCCATTGGGCGTCTCCGCACAAAAGGAGTTCACTTCAGGTGGAGATGCAAAGCAACCAATGACTGTGCAGTTTGTTTTCTTGATAGAAGAAGGAGGAAAAGGTGACGAGGAGGATTAGAAGCCACAAGAGGAAACACTGAGGCTGATCTGATTGGTCCGAAAATCTTGATTGGTTTGGCCAAGCAAGACTGGGTTTGATTGATTGCTAGGTGCTCATATAAACACTGTCAGAGGAAGTGGTCACTCATCATTTTGATGAACTCTGGCACCTTGGACCTGGAGAGAGATGAGAGAAAACTTAAAAAAAAAAAAAAAAAAAAAAGAGTGTATATATCTATATCTAGCTCTATATATCTATATCTATATATTATACATATACTGTATAATAAATAAATATATACATAAAATGGAATTAATAATTCTGTTTTTGAAAAAAGGTGCAAAATGATTCAAGAACAGAACCATTTTAAAATGAATTTTGTCATTTTGCAATGCAACACATAAAAGCATTCCAAATCCCAAACAAATCCAAATAATCGAATTTGAAGAAATAAATCATCCGGCCAGTATTGCTATAAATATTTCAACGACAATATTTGTATTTTCACACAGGCAACCATAAATATAACTGATCTTGTTTTCTGGTTCCGCATGGCAACATATTCTTACGTCGTTGCGCAAACAAATACATTGTGTGTCATTCATAATCCAAAAACGTTGTATGGTAGCGCCGTTGTAAAAGGAAGAAACCCTGTACGTGTCGGTCTGTTGGACTAATCAACTTTTCATTGGACCGGGAATGCATTTTTGTAATCACTTCAAGTAATTAATGTTGTTTAAAATCAATATTGGATCAATATTGCAATGTATTTCTGTATGATTTTCTTTTGTATTACTCTGGTGTTTAGACCAAGGGTCTCCAAGTCCGGTCCTCTTGAGCCACTATCCAGCATGGTTCATATATTACCCTGTTCCAAAACACCTGAATGAAATAGCCTGGATAGGCTTCACAAGGACCGGACTTGGAGATCCCTGTTTTTTTTGGACTCTTTCTTTTTTGTTGGTTCTTTGTCAAAAATGTGTTGCACAGCCAAGAACAAAACTACAAATAAAATAAGACAATAATAATGAAGACAGAACATAAAGTCACACATCAAAATCACACTTATACTGCCAATCTGTTGTTACAATGTACCCAGACGAGACCAAAACTAGTAAATCATGACTGGTTTCCTTTGTCCAGCTGTTGTATCATCAGCTCTGTACACATTTACTTGTCAAGAACTGGAAAGGTTTATTTAACTAAAAGGTGAGGTAACTTTAGAGTATGGGCTTTTGACTATTGACTTTCCATGCCATTTTCTGGAATGCTTTGGACTAGGGAAAGGCATCATACATATTTTTACTAATTTATTTTTCGGGGGGGGTATTTTTATCCCCATAACTGTCCAAAAGCCCAAAGACAAATTCTATATCAATTATAACTTTAATTATCCTTTTTCAACTTGTTAATTTCAGATCATTCTGGACACTTTTAACAAGTATTCAATTTGGCTTTGAGTTGAAGGTACAACAGCAGATTAGTGAATAAGTGAAATCTTCTGACCATTTATGGGGGAGAAGATGTTGCTGCATTTTACATTTGTCCCAATGGGTTTGACCCATCGCCCATGGCGGCATGGTGTGCTGCAGCTAGCGAGAGTGGAGTGCCGTCTGATGCCACGGTGACCTTCTCCTCCTCACGGCGTTTCAGGCAGGCTGCCTTCGGGTTCAAGTTTCTCTCTGGAAATTGGAGGAGACACAAACTGTCAGATGGATTTTTCATGCTTAAACACCTCCACCAAGTCAATGGTGACCTTGAAGCTAAGGAGCAGAAACCGTGGCAGAATATGGCATTGCTGCCATCTCCTGGTACAGTGTGTGTTACCAGTCTAACCTAAGAATATTTTAGTCTTTCAAAAGACATTTACTACTACTTACTTGACTTTCTGAGCAGCATCCCTCAAAATTTACAATCTTTGTGACTGGGTTGGAATGATCTAATCTGTGTTATTTTTTTTTCCTCACTGAAAATGTAATTTTACCTGACTAATTTTATAGTTTGGAATTAGGGAATAAATAATGACAGGAAAAAGTGTGTTATAAAAAGATGGAATTTTTTGTATTGGACAAGAAATTTACTTTTTAGCATAAATGATGCACAGCTCTACAGACATGCATCTCAGTAAATTTGATAAAAATCAACCCGGTGCAACGTGGCCACCCACAAGGACTGCATAAGTGGCTCGCAAGCCAGTTCTACAAATAGCTAAGTTAGTTTAATGTTAGTGGTTTGTGGAAATCAAATGTGATTTCCTTGGAATGTGAGGATTTGAAAATAAAAACACTTGCATGGATTTAAAGAAAACAAGTCGTGCATATTGTTATCTATATCCTCCTACTTTGTTGAATTATATGATTGTCTTTCTACAGTAGATTTATTTTGTTTTTTCCAACATCTTGGTCATGCATTGCAAGTTCTGCTTCTAAGTAAACTACATTCGATTTCCTGTCTTAAAATCTCCAGTGTGTAAATGCCTTTGAACATTGTATTTTTAACTACGTGAAGCATATTGAGCTACTTCGTGTATGAAATGCGCCATAGACACAAAGCTACCTTGCCTTGCCTATTGTTGCTAATTACAGAGACAACAAAAGCATCACCACCATCACAGGAATATTTGCTGTTACGTTCGTAAATTAGTGCATACTGTGGTCCAATTCTGTGCATGCTGCTGGAAGGTACACTGACCTCTGACTTGTTGCTCCAGACTGAGGATGACTGCCACGGCCTGGTGAAGGATTAGCAACTTTGTTTGCGGCTTATCGCTCTTTAAGTGCAACTGGACCATCCTGCCCAGCTCCTTGAACGCCTCGTTGATGTCGCGTACTCGCAAGCGTTCTCGAGCATTGTTGGCCATTCTCCGTTCTCGCTCCCGCTCCATCTTCTGCTCTGGAGATAGATCCTCATCGTCGTTGTTGCTATGGTAGCCATTGATGTGGATAAAAATGAGGGGGAGGGGCGGAAGGAGTCGGGGTATGGGAGTAAGATATGAGGATGGAAGTTCAGCTTAAAGGTAATTTCTTTTCACCCGGTGGTGAAAATGATAGAGATTGTGAAATCATCGATTTACATCATCGATCACATGACCGCCATCATCATGTATAAGTCTCTGGGTTTGGGATCCAAATGGTTCAGATTTCATTTAACCTCCAGGGAAAAAAATATATATATTACTGGAGGCGTGAAGGCTGCTGAGCTGCATCCAGGATGGGAAACAAACATTCAGATTTTGATTGTGATTAGTTCAATCACACTGATAATGTCAGTGATTATTGAATATTGCATTTGTTGGATTGTGCAAATACTTAAACAAAACAATTGCACAACTGAAATGACTTTCGTTCTGTAATGTGAATTGTATTATTTACTACCACATTAAAGAATAAATCGATCCATTCATTGCAATAGAATTCTATTCTACTTAAAGAATCCAATACCCTGAATGCAACGTAGCACTTCTTTGAGAAAATCGGTGGTGGGTTCTACTCTGCGTGTGAGAGAAACAGTTAAAACCAGGCTCAAGACCATGGAGAGTCAAACGGGATCAAACAAGAGCTTCTTGTCCACCAGAAACCTCTGTTTTGTCTCAACCGTGCTGCTGTGGTTGTCTGCCAAAAGCACTGGCTTAACTCAAATCAATTAGCAGCGGCCATGTTTCCAAAGACAGAGCTGCCTGGTGGCTTTCGAGCAAAACGCCGCAGTATTAGCGGATTTATTTAGCTGCTTCTCGTCACACTTGGTCACTTCATCAAAGTCTAGAGGCTGGGTCTCAAAACCACTCACTACTTCAAGCCCTTCCTTGTTTGAGTCTTTTCGAGTCTGAAAACATTTTCAGCAAATACAAGATGACCAATCAATTCTTTATGCAAGAGCCTTATTTAACAGTGTTTGTCAACTCAGGAGGGTCTCTCGGAACTGAGGTGATTTGGGTAACCAGCCTAATGAGAGTTTTGATAGAAGCGAACATCTAGAGCTTGGCGGGTTACCTAGATCTTGACCTATCAAGTCCTTTGAGATCCTTGCTGTCAATGTCTTCCTTCTTCGGGTCCAAAGGCTTGGAGTCCTGCAGGAGGTTCTCATCTCCCTCGTCCTCGGACTTGATCTCGGAGCTGATGGAGGACGTGCTCTGGCCCTGAAGGCCTCCGGACAGAGCTGCAAAGAGCAAAAAAAAAAGAGGTGTTTGAATGATAGATGCAGCCATGGATGTGTGCACACTATTTCTGAGGCTGGTCTTGAAGTTTATGTTTATGTTCACATTTGCACTTTAGAGATGGATCATTCATTTTCTTGCAGTCTGCTCAATAATAAAAAAACATTTTAAAAACTGGAAAATTTATATTAGGCATTATTTTAAATTAGAAATTTTGCAAAAAATCTCTTCTCGTCTTGTTCTTCTGTATTCGATTTCGAGAGACCGTGGGATTTGTGTCTTGTCCCATTCTTACTGAATATACATAAACAGTATATCAATATATTATTGCCACCACAAAAATGCTGGAAAATGAAAGTGTGAGTATAAGTGTTTATATATTTTTGGTAAGTCTTATTAAAAGAATTAAATTGTAGATGTTGAATAAAAGGAGAGTATTATGAAACGGACAAAGATCTGCAAGTTGACTGCATGCAAGCTGTAGTGCAAATGTAAATGCTGCTCGAGCCTCCTGTCCGTCTCTCTCCTCAGTAGAACAGTTAAGTCTTTATTTGACGTCTGTATGAATCGGTAACTGGGAGGCTGCCAACTTTTCTGTCAACACAGAACACTCTCCTCTGTTCCCACACATACACCGCCAACTGTCGGCCATTTTGAATCTCCGTCTGCCTGACTGGAGGCATTTTGTGCTCATTTTTGAGTGACAGCCTGTGTTTGGCTTGCATGTGTCCGTCAGTACAATGACTGTTAGTTTGTGGACAAATAGATGCATTTCAATGAGCTTAATGTGAAAGAGACTTTGTGCGTCTCAAAGTGTGAATAAACCCAGACATGGGTGGAGACTGAACACGTTTGTGAGTTTGTGGATATATGTTAGTTTCAAGAATTCTGTGTAGCCACTTTTTTGATGAACACTTTCAGATGAATTTTAAGGAAACAAATGAAGTGTACTATTTTGTTAATAATTATTATGTATGACTAAAGCTCGTAGATGGAAGTCCAGTTTTGAAACTGTGACTGCAATTTTTTTAATAGACCACTTGTCCTGCAAGACACGAACACAAGTGCTCTTTGAATAGGAAATAGCTCAGGGTTGTTGAATCAACCAATAAAAGGATGAAAATCCGAATTCATTTCAGAATATTTGGCATTTTACATTACATTTGAGTATATCTGGATATAAGTCATACAAAGAGATGCATTAGGAGTGTGAATAATGTATTAGATATATAATATAGTTTATTAAATTATGTAAAATAAATAAATATATTAGAAAGACTCATTGTTAATCACTGATTTCGAATTGTTGCCTGCCAAAATATTTAATAGTCCTTTTTTCCACAGCCTTGAACACCTCTATTACCACTGTGTGTGTGCGTGTGTGTGTGTGCGCGCGCATGCATGCACACACGTGTGTGTTAAAATGAGGCGCAATGTCTCTTTTTTTCTGCTTGAGTGTGTGTTTCACTGTCTCTCACCTCATTACACACTTGGCTGTGGTTGCTGCTTGCTGAACTTTGCTGCCAGCAAACTCATTTGCAGCCTTTAAAAAGAGCTCAGGGCTAATTTGTTTCACATTGCGCTCATATACACTTCTCTCCTCCATATTCATACCGTATATATATTTAGTGTTTTAGTACTTAGTAAATGTGAGCTTTGCCAGCCGAGCTCTCAATTATGTATGTCTACTTTTGCCTGAAATGACCAAATTACAAAGTGAGTTTTTGTTTCTTCTCATGATTTGTTGTTAAAACAAAAAATGTCACAGAAACACAAAAGTTTGATGATTATTTGTGTGAATTCGTAATATGATGGGACTTACCACGATAAGGGTCCGGTTGGCTGAGGTCTGGCGAAGTGGCGGACTGAGCAGGCAACTGAGGCACCTGACCTGCAGCCATCGAATGTCCACCACGTAACGGACCCATACTGCCGTCTTCTCGATGAGAGCTCACCTGGGAGACAGACAAAAGAAGGGACAGTTTGAGATTGCTTGGCCATGTGGGCGATAGATTTTTAAACTTTTCAATAGGTCTTTGTTTTGTTTGATTACTCTCACTATTAATGCATTTTACTCATGCCAACAAATACGAATGTATGCAAAAAATTCTCCAAATATATTTCAGACTAATTTAAAAAATATATTTAACATCAACTTTGCTAGTTTACTCAACTAGGCAAGTAAGTCCTCTGTGAATAAATAGTATATGTAAATAGTGCTTCACGTTATTTAAATATACAAAGCGTTTATTGTCATGTGTACAAAAGGAAAGCACTTTTTCTTTGTACAATGAAATTCTTTTGCTGTCCGTTAAAATGCCAGACAAGGTAAGGAAGATTAAAAGAAGATAAAAAAATAAAATAAATAAAAATAAACTTAGATTTCCTATCAGAAAACATTTCTGTTTTGTAATTATGCCATAAAATGTAACTAAAACTGAGTAGAATCATTCAACATCTCTTGTTTAACACTGCAAATTTAGCATGAATAAATAATCCTCATAATTTTTCTTTGTCTCAGTTCATTCCACTATGACTGACATAACATTAGTTTAGGTGTACCCCCCTATATGTATTTTCTTGTATGCGTTTCAAAACATTGACAGTTTTGGAAAATGCTAAAAACCTGCTTCAATAATTCCAAATTCTTGTAATTCTGTCATTGGCCTGTTGGGGGCATGATCTACCTTTCTAAGAGCCCAAACTAAAAAGGGCAGCGTGTGTCACTGTCCCATCAAATCTGCCTGTCAGGACATGTGTGTTTTCGACTTGTGTGTGGTCTCTTTTTGTTCCTTGGTGTTTTTCAGGGGCATATAGTGAGTGGGGTGCAATTGTGTGAATGAATATGAATGTGTGTATGTGCACAAGCGTGTGTGCACGTGTGCTTGACTGAATCCTATCCATCTGTCGGACACGCACGCACACTACAACACAACAACTGACAATTATCTTAATGCCCATATGTTTGATTGTGGGATTTCAAATTCCCAGGGCACCAAGCAGCTTCCAGCGGGGATTCACAGTTTTGGCACGAGATGGGCCCTCTTTAAGTGTGCCCGTGCCTGTGTACATGTGTCTATGATGCCAGCTTTGTCGGCATCCTTAAGAAGGTCTTACATCCTATACTTTTAAAGATCTTTGTTGTATTTTGAACAGATCAGCAAAACCATTGTTAGGATTCATAAAGCACGATGTACAGTCCTGTAATGCATGGAGGCAGCCCCTTCTCAATGTCACAGATGTATAATCTTATTCTCATAAAATTAGACAGGCTAGTGTGCCGGGTAGCAAACAGAGGACACTAGGTCTTTGTGCCACCACTCACATGAAAAATTAAAATAAAATAACCACCAATATATATGGGAAAATATTTTGCATCGTCTCAACTTTCCATCAAGACTCTAAATACTATCATTTGTCTAATTGTTTTAGGTGTGTTTTGGCATATCATTGTAACCCTAATAAATTATAAAAATAAGAAAAACGTGAAATAACTGCCTTTATTCCCTGCGCACACTTTGACAATGAGAGCGCCACTGCCACCTAGTGTAGTGGATGAGCACTTATTTTCATGCGGGGGGGAGAGTGGGTGAGATCGGGTGACCTAAAGCCTAAGGCCTATGGTGACACTTAATAATAATAATAATAATAATAATAATAATAATAATAATAATAATAATATAGCCATGTTCTTATAAAATAAATATGTAGGCTAGCTTAATTGCTCAAATTCCCTCAAACATATTCATTTAGTGTGACTAATTTAGTGGCCAGCAGTTTAGGCCTAAGGGGCTGTTGCAGATGTTATCCCAAGGGCAGACTTGGCTCATTGGGCAAACCAGCCACTGAGCGTGAAGAATGGAGTGGTGAAGGAGAAAATAAGACCATTTTGGGGGGCATTTTTAAATAATGATAATATTAACATGAATATTCTTGCTATTTCGACCACCCGGGGCATCCAGCAGATCAGTTGCAGTAGTAGCTTTGCAGATAGCTAGATTCTAAAATCTAATCAAACATATTGAACAAATAATAAAAAGGTTTTTGATATTAATAAGGATCTAATGACATATTGGCATGCAGATTTTTAAAGAGGTTAGTGCATGTCTTGCATTGCGACCCAATTATGAATAAAATTGTGGTGAAAAACAAATCCTTCTGTCTGTTTGTTAATCCCGCTGGCTAACAACATAGTCTTGCCAACCACATGCCGATGTTCCCTCGCTGCATGCACAAAATGTTTACTTGCACAAAATGTCGGCCATGATGAGTGTCTGTCACTGTTTGCGTATATTGTCTTCCATCTGTCCATCCATACATTTGCATGCTTCCTTCCATGTAATTTGCCATTCATCCTTCTTGTTGTCTTTTCTTTCCCCAATCACTGTCTTTCATCATTGCCTGGATCCCCAAATGTAAAATGGCAGCAGTGAGGAGAAAGAGAGGGTGGCGTACATTTTTAATGGCATGCTTTTATATTTTAACAAGCCTTCTTTCTCTCTTCCTTAATTTAGTTCAACGAGGAAGGGAAGATGAGGAGACAGACGGCAGTGAGAAATATAAATAAATTACACAAACTGATCTGCTGCTTGAGAGGCGTGCACTGTTGCCATGAATTGAAGCCACACCCTCAAACCCCATCAGTTTCAAGAAATACATCTGATTATACAAATGATAAGCCTGCTCATGCACTACAATGAAACAGGTATCATTCAAACTTTTATTGTTAGCCATTACCAGTAAGTGATTGCACAAATGATGTGCTGAAAATAGCTAAGGTGCTAATGATGCAGGCTCAACCATTTTGCAGTTTAAAAATGTCACTTAATTGATTGTCTTCAAACATATGTCAAAATTATATTCAAACAAATATCATTTTCATTTTTTAAAATAATTCCCAACTTTCCCTTTGTTGACCAAAGAAATTTCCACAATTCCCCTAGTATTTTTACTGAATAAAAGTAAAAGGTTTACAGGAAAACCCGGGCAAAACGCAGAAAAGGATATTTGAGCAGTCTACCAGCGCAGACAAAAGTGGCATGGTGGTTGACGTTTTATTTGAAAAATAAAAAAGGGAAAAAAGGGAAATTCTAATAGCATCTATGATGAATACCACAATGTTAACCAGATAAATAGAGCCACGCTACCTTTTTTTTTATTTTTTTTTACTCTCTATACACATAGAAACTGTAGAACAATATGTCCTCTGTGCAACGTTGTAAACTGAAGGAAAGCACCTGCACGCATGGACACACAGACGCATAGAGACACTCATACACACTCATGCATACCCAAACCCAGGGAAGAAAAGGGCTGGGACATTTTCCGTTTATGTCATTTGGATATTTAGGTCATATATATATATATATATATATATATATATATATATGTATATGTCATTTGTGTAAAAAAACAAAACAAAACGTGTTACATAAACAATTAGTTGCCTATTGGAACTCATTGTATATAAACATATTTCTGAATATTACATGTTGGATAAGTTACTTTGGTTAAAAAATAGAATAAAAATATAATCTTATATCTTTTCTTACAACCATTTCTTTCTCAGTGTTCAGTTGTTTGCGCATTTGTTCAGAGTTACACAATTATAAAGGCTGTGTTGACGTTAATTCGTATAATGGATCTCAAAGACTATAAGACAAAAAAATGTCAAATGACCCACACCTTCTTTTGTTTATAAATATTCATTACATACAAATACAAAAAGGTAAGTCACTGAAATGGCATTACAATACCACAGAGATGTATATTTACAATGTCTTATCAAAGTATTTCTGTAAATATGGTTTAAATCATCAAGAGAATGTTAGAAAGTAGAAAGAAGATCCAAGAAAAAGCACAGTTGTACTTTTGATGAAGACATTATTATTGGCATTTTATTTGGAAGTACAATTACTGAACATACCTCACCGTGTACAGTTTAATTGCAACAGGCTTCATGGCTTCGTGGTTAAAAGTATATGGGCAACCATTGCTGGCTTGCGTTGGTATAACTAATAATATAATTTATAATAATTAATAGTATAATTAATAATTATTTACAGGCCCAATAGAGTGAAAATAGAATAGTTCTTCTAACGCTGCAAGACTTGTGATTGTCAGGAACCTCAAGCGGATCTCAAGACTTTGAGCAAAGGAATACTGGTTTTGCTTTTTCTTTGGCCTTTTGCCACAGCCATTGAAAATATCCGGCAAAAAAGAATGTACAATGAAGTTAGTCTAATTAAAGCAGTCGTGTGAAGTGTTTTATTTGTATTTTATTATGAAGTTTCTGAATTTTGCTATCATCCTTTGAGCTTGTCACCTTTATGTGTCCATGTGGCCCTACAAGACCTGACAACATGAACACATTATGCCCATTTATGGGTATTGGCTAGGCCTGTAGCTAAGTTAATTATGAAAATCTCACATGTGCTTCCATTCACGAGGGCAATGAGATAAGAGCTCATGTGGTAACAATCATGCAGTTTAACAATGTGTCAGGATTCCAATTCTTTAGTACATTTAAGAACACATTTAAAGTAATGAAGGAAGAACAGTGGTCTTAATATTGTCCACATTTCAATACATTGTCCATCTAAAAATAATATTGTATTCATCAATATTGTATTTTGCCCTCACTACTTTTCTTTTATTGGTTTACAAGTGTACAAGTCCATGACATTTAAAAAAGAATGGCAACGCATTGACTATTTGAGAAATGGAATATGCAGTAGTTGTGTACATGTCAAATGTAGTATAATGTATACGTATGTATCCAAGTTGCGTTAATGGAAAAGTATTAGTCCCTTGCTCTTTTCTCCTTCTCTCTCACCCACATCCGTCTGCCACCTGTTTTCCCAGAGTTATGACCTCAGTCTGCAGGCGTCTCTCCCAAACAAGGCCAAACTACATGCAGCTGTGTGTGTGTGTGTGTGTTGGGGGGGGGGGGGGTGTATGTGAGTGAGACAGAGAGAAAATTAAATAAAGTGGTGCCTTGAGATATGAATTAAATTTGTTCCGTGACAATGCTCCTAAATCAAACCTCTCATATGTCATCTCATCTTTTTCCATTGAAACGAACGGAAATGCAATGAATCCGTTCCAGCCTCCCCTCAAAATAACAACACAAATTATTTTAATGTTGGAATGATTTTTTTTAATGAGGAAAAACAGACCTCAGTTATGTTTCTATATTATATAAATACATATAAATAAATATATAACTATACAATTGTTAGGATATTATTATTATTGAAAATGGATGGATGGAGGGATTATTATTATCATTAGTAGTAGTAGTAGTAGAAGAAGTCGTAGTAGCAGTAGTAGTAGTATGAAAATGTGATGTACTAGACTAGAGAAAAAAAACAAGGGCAGATTTGGCATCAGCACCAAAAAAATTCTTTGCACTTCAGATTACAACATTTGAAGAACAAGATCACAGACCATATTTGGGTCCAGTGGGGAGTCATCTAGGGCTACCTGGTGCCTATAGTACATAATTAATCAATGTATTTCAATGAATGTATTTCAGGCCTGTATTGAAAAATAGAAGGCATTGAAAAATATCCCATAGATTTGTATGCGCATTTGGAAAAAAAAAATACATCCAATGATATACAAATATCTTAAAATAAACATGTTACCTCCACTTGTTTTGCTTTTCATTAAGTAGCACTGGCGCATGTGATTCACTTCCTGCGATTATGTTTTAATGAACCAAAGAAAAGCAGTAAGGTAATCATAGCAGCATCCTGTCCCAACTTTAACAATGCAACTCACCGAGCGCTGACATAACATGCATGACGTGTCGTGCAAAACCACACCCACTGTGGGCAGATTATCATGCACAAACATCTGTGATGAGAAAACCAGGTGTTTGGGTGAGTCTCAAGCCAGAGCTTTGTGCTTCCGCATCATTTTAAACCTGAACACATCTCTTTAATATTATGTATGCAACAGAAGCAATATGCTTACTACTTGGAATAAACACAGAGGTGACAAGAAAATGTGTTTGTTTGTGACAAGAATGTCGTACTGGGGTCTGGGTGACACACACAAATACACGCACACAAGCACATGTGCACGCCTCTACAGCAGGTGTTTTCTTCATTAAGAGAAAACGTTTCCAAGTAAATACTACCACCTAGACCAGTGGGACTGTGACAAAGCTCCTGAACTACCCCGGCGAGAACAGTGCGGAGTGTTGCTAACGTCACAAGTTGAATGCATTGCAATGTAGAATCAGTAGGTCTGCCAAAGCTGTTGAAAAAATTGACAACAAATTCTGTGTCTGCTCACCTCAGAAAAACAAACCTCCTTGGAATAGGCCGGACACTTCCATTTATTTGTAATATTTAAAATCAGTAGAAGCCAAATCAACAGTAGAGATTTTGAACCAACTCAGACAAACAGCGTTTTATTTTTTAACCACGGTAAGGAGACTATAAGAGGGACACTGTTATATTTAGAATTGTTTTTATGTTTGAGGTTTGCACATTTCATTTGATAACAGTGACACGAATGTGCACTAAAATAAAAAACTCTGCCTGAATAAACATGTTCAGACATCTGAAAGTGTTTTAGGTGTTTTGTAATGTTCCAAACCCTCCCACATCCCCTGATGTCACCCAGCTGTTTTGAGTAGACATAAAAGGCAAAACTCACCCATATTTTCTATCAGCACACTAACTAGTTATGTACCGACTGATTATGTACAAATGAAGCTTCATGAAGCATTTGTGATATTTTTGACTCCTCTAGATGGCCTTCTTTGAACTAAGAGTGCCATCTAGAGGAGTAAAAGATATCACAACTGCTTCATGAAGCTTCATTTGCTCACCACATTACCGATGCATGATCAGTATATAAAAACATATGAGGTCCTACCATGAGTGAGTGTCTGTTGCCCGACAGCAGTCCTGTCCCATAGCCGCTTCCCAGAGATCCCATCGCTCCGTTGTGTGTGTGTGCAGCCCCAATAAGGTTATGCATGTCACTGTGCCCACTGGTCATGGCTGTTGATGGGCCTACAGCATGGCTTCGCAGTACATGGATGGCATCATCCAAACGCTCCAAACGGTCCTCGATGCGACTTTGCTGCAGGTTCATAAACGGAAGACGAGTTTAGAAACCTGACAATTTATCGTAATTTTGTACCAAGTATACCAAACAAGCTTCTTAAATCAGCTCAAAATATTTTGTTTACTGTGTAAGATTTTCTGAACCAATTTTAAGTTGAAAAAAAGCTGTTGTTGGCTTTTGAAGCTTTTTCCTATTCTCTGAAATGGAATTGGTGAAAAGGTTTTACTGTGAAGGTGTGCATACCAGCGAGTGCAGTGGAGCCTCATAGTTTGGCGACGATGCTCCCTGCCCGCCGTTTCTGGACCAGACAGCTGAACTGGCGGCTTGGAGAGAGGGAAACAGGAATTTTCAGGATAGGATGCCATTAATTTGAAAGTAATGCAGATGAGGTATGAGTATAACAGATATAGTCAGTCCATGACCGCTTAATGATTTGCTGATTTGTAGATAGTATTAGAATTATTATCTTTTTACAATCAATAGCTCTTATGTTCTTCTAGATCTCATCGATTCTGACCACGAGATAGTGGCACACAATTTACTCTGATTTGAAATTTGAAAAAGATGCATGACGAAAACCAACGAAAACATAAGTTGTCTGCACCCGCCTAGTTTCTGTTGCCAGGGATTTAATGCCATCCTCTATTATCCTGCTTTTAAAAGTTATAGGTAGCAATTGGAATTTATATATTTGGGCATGATTATTGATGTATAGAGGTAAGTTGTATGCCCCAGTACATTTGAACATTTAAGACACGACCTCAGGCTCCCCTGGCATAGTGTTACTTCCATGATTGTATTTTCTTTCCACAGGACAGTTATTGAATGTTACACCAATTGCTGAAAGCATTGCAAGACTATAGTTTTCTCTTCAAAAAAATTCACTTTGGAACTTTTCTACAATTCAAGCCATCAGGCGTTCTTCTCATTAGCCATTGGTGAACTGCTTGATGACATTTTATTTCCTTTGTTTTCATGGCAATGATTTGGACACTTATTTTGTGTTGGTTTGAGTCATTATAATGTATCATAAATAACTAATAATAAACTAATGGCATTCCTTCAAATGTAGATTATGAATGACATGTATAAAAAAAAGAATGGTTTTGCTAAACAAAACCTCTACACGTAAGAGGTCTTGTGATGTTGGAACATAAAAGAGAGAATGACAAAAAAGACAAAAACAAAGCATCTCGTCAGATCATGCAAATGTCTGTGAAAACAGCAGAAGTGTCTGTCTGATTAGCATGGGTCCTCTGCAAGACAAACACGCTTTGTGGATCTATTTTGTGTATTATTTCACTTTCAAAAGGTTGTATCCAAATCAACAGGTCTCATTAGCTGGTAGAGTGAGATGAGAGACACTTGTTGAATTTACATTAACATGAGCCTTTGAGAGATGGCAAGCTTCCACAGCACTGAGTGTGAGATTATTATTCTTCAGTTCAAGTAGCCCACAACTTCATTTGAAGGGGGGAATCCAATTAAATTGCTGAGGAACAACATTTGAATTGATAAGGATAATTTAAAGTCTCCAGTTCATGAAATGTGGAAGGAAATTGCAGTACCTGGAGACAACACATATAAAAGCACGGGAAGGACATGTAAATTTCACACAGGAAGCTAGTAGAGCCTAGATTGGAACCCCAAACAATGGTTGTTTGTATCTGATTAATTTCCCATTTTTATATTGATTGTTTATGTTACTTACACATCTAACTAGTAGACAAATTGGTAAAACATCTTAAGTTGGAAAGCACAAATCAGAAATTGCCATTGCAATGTCGGATGAAGTCCTAAATTTTGTTCCAATTCTTATTCCTTATCATTCATTTATTATTGCTAAAAGAGAGTCTCGGTGTTGTCTCACTAACCTGAGACGACATTTTATTCATAGTTGCGGGTTTCCTGGCACTGCAATGTTAGTGTCTGGGCCATCACTAGTTTCTGCCTTAAATATTTACTGCAGCAGTATACAAAACATACAATTGTCTATAGTATATCAAAATGGGCTGAAAATCCAGGAAAATTAGTTTTGAATTTTGTATCACAACCACACAGACAGAGCAAAACAAGAACAACAAAACACGAAGAATGAGATACCACACAGGCAGGTAAACATGTTTGCTCTCAAAATGCTGCATGACAGACAAGTGTATTAATAATTTACAGTGAAAGGAACAATTGGGTTTGAAGTTTACTTAGTGGAACTCACTTGCCTTTAATCTAAATGTATCCTTAAATCTCTTTTATTTGCCTTGATCCATTTCTTGTACAGCACTAGCACTGCTTCTTATATGATGAGTTGTTTCCTGTCTTATCATTCCTGTCTTTTACCTCGGTCTTGCCTACATATCGCTGAATTCATCTCATTAGCCCATGTATCCCTTCTTCTTTATTCTCCCTTTGCCTTTATTTAGATCACATGCTAATTTCCACATGCTAATTAATATACAATCACCTGGGTATATTCATGTGCAAATACAAATATCTATTAAACGCCAGGGTAAATTGTTTTCAGTCTAACACTGTCAAACACCCTTGCAGCATTATTAGCCTTGAATATCAATTTGCATGTAGTTTGCACTAATAGGTTTCAATTCTAATTTGTAAAAAGTAGAGTGACTTTGACACGATCATAAACACCAATTATGGTTATGCAAGTAGGAGCCCAACCGGCTATAATAGTGAAGAGGGGGAGAGAGGGAGTAAGAGGGGAGGGTGGGGTGTGCTGCTCACAGAGCCTGTAGGTTTGTGAACAATTTGTCAAAGTGGTGCTCGTAATTAAAGCTATCTCTCACAAAGCTCGGAGGAGGAATATAAAACGATGTACGTCAGTGCGACAATTAGAGACAAATTCAACACAACTATTATTAGGAGTCATTTTTCACTTTAAGCGGAAGGAGGAAGCGAGGGAGAGAAAAGACACAAACAGGTAAGCTGATTGTATGCTTATTGTTTTATTTGATGCCAATCTTGTTTGTATCTGATGGAACATGATTAAACAAGTTCATGTCAATTACAATGGAGTTCTAATACTAATATAAAAATAAAGACTGAAACACGGTTTCTCCCTTGTCTGGTTATTTGTGTTGTGATGTCGCTGGTGTGTAATTGATGGATGTCAGACTTCACGTGTCTGTCTACCTGTGAGGGTGGGCGGGGAGCCCACTGGAGTTGAGGGATTGGATGAGTAGCTGTTGTTTGTGTGGTCTGGGGAGTAGATCTGAAGACAAAAAAAGAAAGATAAGTGGATTTTAAAACCTGTAAAGAATAATTAATTAAGTGTATAATTATATTATAAGATTAACGAGCAACAGAATAGGTCTGTTATAAGGTCGTGTGTGTTTTTGTGCTTAACTTACCGATGCAAGTGCTTTCCCTAAGGCGTCTCCTGTCTGAGAACTACTGGTTGCTCCACTCTGTGCTCGGTTAGCTGTGGCATATACAAATACACGCACACACACATGAACAGGGGAGGATGAAGGATAAATTCTTGCAAATAAGGATGCTACTACATTCAAACTAGCAACATCCTTTGTGTTACCTGAAAAAGATACATATGTACGTTACAATTAATAGGTCTGCAAAACCAGAAATGTTGCTGTTGTAAGTATAAATGAATAAATGTGAGTATAAATTTGTATATAGTCAGTTATTGAATTTTGTCACAAAAACACTTTTTTTTTTTTGCACTACACTAAGCTATGATTTTGTATGATAAGGTACTATGCAAATAAAGTTGAATTGGATTGAATAGGCCTCAACTTTGTAGACTTTTCTAGATTAATTACTTTGTGCTGATTCTTGGTTTGCCCGTGTTTTTTTTCTTCTCACACATTATTATTATTATTATTATTATTATTAATTACGTTTTGGTTTAGTATCCGGGAACTATTTTCTGAAATGTCAAAGCTTTAAAGGCCAAACTTAAAAACAAAATAAAAATATCTCAAAAGTATTATGTGCTGGAAAAAACTAAAGACATCTTTGTAAATCTGCATCATAAATAAGCTTCGGGACACATACAGCCATAATTGATTAAAAGAGGCTGTGAGCCAGGTGTTTCCAAAACAATTTTGTTTTATGTGAATAAATGATGAAACCAATGACTTCAATAACGTTTTTTTCTTTGCATCATAGTGTCAAAATGAATTGAATTCAATTGCATTGTGCAGGATGCAACGGTGCTGAATCACATCGCATAGTGATTAGGTGGTGAATTGTAATGTATCAAATCGGTAGTATCTTTATAGTATCAGGTCATTAGTAGTATTGAGATACGTTTGATATTGGCCTCCGACCGGAGACGCACAACCCATACTAACGGCAATCCTTGGTGGAGGGTCTCGGTCCCTAACCCTCACAAATAGCAAGGATTGACTGTACTACTAAATCTGTTTCACACACTTTCAGTGTGCTCATGCCAAAAAGGAAGGATGTGACCTCAATGTCCCAGATGAACTTCCACAAAACGCACACACACACACAAACACAAGAACACTCACACACACACAAGAACACACATACACAGGCGGATAGAGTTTGACATGCTCACAACTCATATCTGCCGATAGCAGATCCCCAGATGGAAAGTTTACGCTCATACACACAAGTTTGATAAAGGCTCACGCACAAAAACATACAGTAAAGAGCATTTCATGGCAAATAAATGCATTAAAAAGATTGGCAGCACGGTTACAGACTAAGAGAAGATATACGGAGAGTGAGACGGGAACAGTAAAAGGAAGCAGCATATGTTTCAGGGTTAAAGCCTGTCTCACTCGTGCCACACTACTGGCCTAGTAAACCATCTGAGAGATTACCAACATAAACCTCACACGTGAACTTTGATCTGGACGATGCAAAATGTAGAACATATGCAAGGGGAAATCGTTTTTCATAAATGAGAGATTAGAGTCGCAAAGGAGGAGATGAAAATGGCATTTTTCTGTCTGCCTACCTGATCTCTTCAAAGAGAAAAGGGAAATGTGATTCTATTTCCTGCCTGCGTGATTTATCTCAGCAAAAAAAAAAGAAAATTCTATTGACATGACAACGTTGAATGAGTTTCAAGTTTCCAAGGTACCTTAACTCATTGTTGCTTGTGTAAAAATGCTGCAAAAAGAACCTTTGGGGAAGTAGAAGTTGTTCCTAACACAAGAATGAACTCTGATGTTTAACAAACAAATGTGTTCACTAAGCTGGCCATGTGCCTTATCAATTTAAATCCAGGGGAGACACAATAACTGTATAAAACAGAAATCTATTAGTAGCCCTTTTTTCTTTGTCTTAGACACAAATTATTTATTACGTTGGCAACACAGCACACGTCCGTCTCACAGCTCAGAGGTGCGGGGTTCGATTCCGGCTCTGGCCTTTCTGTGTGTAATTTGCATGATATATGCGTAGATTTTCTTCGGGTATGCCAGTTTCCTCCCGTACACACACACAACATGTACATACTATTCTTGTTTCCTTCCAAATTACTTACACTGAGCTGTGCGTGCGCACGCATACTCGCGCGCAATAACTTCCTGGAATGTTGCAATGTTGCAGATGTCTTCCCATGAAAACAAACTTCTTTAAATCTGTTTCTTATTGCTTTCCTATTTGTTCTACTGGACTCAAAGCAATATGGCATGTGAGCATGCGAGTGTGAGCGTATGTGCGTAGATGTCAAGATGGAGATATAATGGATCTTTCTCATTGCAATTAACTCTTACCCATAATGCTGTCTGTGCCGTTGGTGGGAGCGGTGGAGCAAGAGGCGGTGCTGTAGTGATTGGCCCCGCTCCCGGCTCCTCGGTGGAAGCTGGACATGGGAGGAAGGCTGGAGTTGATGTCTGCTGATGAATGTGCTGGGTAGCTCTGCACAGACATGTCAACAAGACAGGAACTCATTTGATTAATAGAGCAGGCATGTAAATATGAAGTTTCTACAGCAAAGTGAAGCTATTTCAAATATGTAGCAAGTAACCAGTTGTAAGTTCTTAACGTTTTCTTGCCTTGTGAGAAATTGTCTACGTTGAAAAAAATATATATTTTGTCGTTTTGAAGAAGGGCCACAAACATAACATTCCTTTGATTTGTTGAGTTTAAAACCAAATGACAACATGAATGCAGAAAAAAATAAGCTGAACTTTTTCAATTATATTCCTTCGTAGATCCCTTTTTTCACCAGGCAGAAACGTTCTCTTTAGTTCACTTGACCTACTTTTGATTTTATTGGACCAGTCAAGTACCTGCAGTGTGCCATGACAGATCATCAGATGTCCCATGGAGAATTATTCAATTTCAATATTTGGTCTTAAAATTAAGATATATTTACAACCAAAATGTATCTTTTGCCACCAATTTGGATCGACAGTCACAGCAAATATTCATCCACTATAATGCACGATTAACCTGCCATTCTATCCACTTATTCAGAACAGGGTAGGACGAAGATTCACACTAATCAAGTTTGTGAGCAAATGATTATTTTTGTGATTTTTTTTATGTTCGGCAGTGTAAGATTTTTAGAATATGTGCCTTTGCTCAATAAAGATAGAAAAATACTACCCAAACAGAAATATGCTAAAATGTGGAATAGGAAAATTCCAAAGTGAACCAAACGGTCTTTGGTGCAAATTGGGCTTAATGGGTGTTTTGAATACAATGTAAGCTATGTGATGATTAGATTAGTGTCTGGAAAACTTCCGACAACTATTGTAATGTCAATAATATCTCGGCTCACCAGTCTGTCGTGAGGGTGAACCCCGCAGTAGGAGGAGCTCTGAGAGGGGCCATGGGCAGAGTTCCCCCCTCCCAACATGCTGCTGTGGTAGCCCTGTTGGCTTATATTGCTGCTACTGCTGCTCCAGTGGTCCGCGCTGTGGTGACCATCTAAAGAAGTGTCAAATAAAACGTGATTAGAATTATGGGCTTCTTGTGGTTTCAGGTCAGTTCAATCATCTATACCCAAAATACTATACACAAGAAAATACAAAAAATAACTGAGGCTTACAAAGTGCTTTTAACCTTAAAAGCAGTCTTCTGTAAATGTGCTCTTAAAAATGGTTTGGGAATTTTCCATGGCTGTGGCGATGGCAAATTTAAGCAAATTTCAATTAAAGAGAATATGACATTTGTTTCTACAGTGAGCATACCTGGCATAAAGAATGAGCTTGGGAAGCCAGAACTCGTTGGTTTGGAGTTGGGATAGCCCGGTGAATCCCTGTTGTAGTCGGCTGTGCTGGCAGATGGAGCGTATACCTGCAACAACAACAACACACAAACATCTCAGATATAACCACCGCCACACAAACAGTATGTCTTTCCGGTTGGGTGATGGCACATGATTGACATCGCTTGTTCCTTGAGGGAGGCTTAATGATACACATTTTCCTGGGGCCTATGCCTCTTGTACAGAACATACACTCAAGCCTTTATCCTCCGTCCGCCAATCAAGCCATCCATCAATTTTTGACACCACTTATCTTGTTCAGTGTTAAAAACAGAGCCCTAATGCCAAAGGACTTTTGGGTGAAAGCTGGATAACAACCTGGTCTTGTCACGAAGGAATCACAAGCCGCAAATTTAAAAATGACTGTTGACATAGTAAGCGAGTGAGAAATATAATTTCAGAATTTTTCACTTAAATATTGCTGAATTTCATAAACTGATGAAATAAATTGATTAAATTACCTCTTCACAAAAAGGTAATAGTAAATTTTAATCCATAATTACATATTTGAAAGTGGCAAGCTTGAATGACTTGAATATAATATATACAAACTCTTTTCATAGGAATTTTCTTGAAATGAATTGCTCATAGTAGAATGGTATTCACATAAATTTCTTAAGTATTAATATTTATTATTAGAACGATGCATATATGATATTTTAAGCCCTATACTATTAACAATGGTGTAATCACAAAATGCAATAAACTGTTACAGGGTCAGTGGCAGAGATAGGGCAGGGGTGCATAGAGGCCTTGCCCCCCTTTAAAATACACTTGGACCACTCCAGGTGCAAGGCTAGATAATTCACATTTGGGTATTTTCTAATTTTTCCAGGATTTCTTTCCCACTTTTCCTCGTGTCCCTGTAGGGAACATACAAGGAACGTTTCTCAGCGTTTTCTGAATAATTATTTTAGGGTTTGTAAAAAATTGAAATGTTCTTGGCTACTCCAGCCCCCAAGAAAAAACAATCTTAGCTCCGCCAGTGTACACGTTCAATGAATACACACTTACATAAATACCAGAACAGGAATGTAAATGTTATCTGAAGTCTTTCTGAGACAAGATACATTGGTGAATGCCTCATTGTTTTTGAAAAGCGTATAGTGGGATCAAGAATCTTTACAGACTGTTTATGTCTACGGACTGTGTTGGACTGAACGTTTTTCCCTCACAGTGGGGTTTTTGTGCATGTACACTAACCACACTCACAGTGAACAGTTCAAAAACAATATAGTGTTTAACTTATGATTTGCTTCAAAATCCTTTTGAGAATAACCATTCACTTGACCCACCTGACCCAACCATTACTTCTGACAAAAACTGTGTTTAACAAAGCAGTCACAACACATTTCTCCCCTCCCCTTACACGGACGGACGGGCCTGGTTTGATGTGCAAATGAGGAAGAAAGCTGTGATTTTCTTCTCAGAGGGGGAGCAGCAGCAGAGAAGTCTTACAACCAAAAATTCAGTCAAATGTGAGACTCTGTGCCGAAGTAGAGGCCTGTTATCACTCAAAACAGGTGACGTTCTTCCCCACTAACAGCGGCCACATGAGAAGACAAAGGGGGCTCCCTATTACATTCCTCTGCTTGTGCGTGTTTGGAAGTGCGTGCGTGTATATAGCGTGCAAACACTCAGCCATGACACTACCTCGTGCCGGATGACGCAAGGCCTGGAACAACTGTTAGACGCTCTCCTCTCAAAGTCCCCCCCTCCAGCTCTGACTGCATAATTCCCTCCAAACCATGAACACTTTTCCCCATAAAATAAATATGTGGTTGCTAGCATTTTTAACTTTTGAATGTTTGCATGTGAATACACAACAAATGGGCTACAGATGCAACAATGAAACACGGACACATGACCTTAAAATGAAAAAAACAAACACTTGGGGGCACTACAAAAATCTCTTGCCTTCCGGAGGATAAGTATTAAAAACAGAATTTGCTCGAAAATAAAACCTGCCAACATCTTTCCGTATTAAGAATCGGTCTCATTGTTGATGCTAAAACGTCTTGCTTTTATGACTGCAAGGGAGAACTGGTCTCAATTTATTTTTATTAGCTGCGTGGACAATGTTTAAAGGATAAACACTCTAATCGGAGGCATGCAACAGCTATACGTGCACAGGTGTATGTGTGTGTGTGAATGGATGAAACAAACGGCTCCATTGAGTTATTAATATGTGATTTCATTACGTGGCGTTGCATCAGAACCCTCTAGAGATGAAATTTGAAACATAAGCCCCTCTGATGGAAGCAAAGGAACAAAGTGAGGATTAGTGTGACCCTGACACCCAATATAACAAGCTTTAATCATGGGTCAAGCATGGCCTTGACACATCAAGGTATTGCCGGCATGCAAGGGAAAAAAGGAATGTCAAAATGTTGCTTTCAAATTGTGTTTCAAAAAACAGAATCTGAATAAACTTTTATCGTGAAATGTGATCATAGCATTCATGAGAGCTTGAAATACTACGACTGCTATTACTAGTAATGATAATTATGCTTTGGATTGGATGTCACAATTACAGTGTATTTTTTCCACTGAATTAATTATTTTACTTCAGTCTTTAGGTATTGTGTACATTGTCTGGCATTTTGGGCATATTGCATTGTAGAGAAAGCAACTATTTCTTGAAAAAAAACATCTATTTAGTCCATCCATCCATCCATCCATCCATCCATCCATCCATCCATCCATCCATCCATCCATCCATCCATCCATCCATCCATCCATCCATCCATCCATCCATCCATCCATCCATCCGAAACCTCTTTCCAGGCCTTTTTAGTTTCCATACAAACTAAAACATGCAACTGCTGTACAAGAATGGTGATGTTTGCGAACCAAACTCGAGTATATAGTTCCCATCTTGGTGCAGTTCATTTGGACAAGGTGTCAACGCGGCATAAGTCAATTGTTTAATCGACTGCCAGACAAAAACAACAAACAAACAAAAAAACCTTTGAACTGAATGGTCACATCTGCCTATTTACTGCAGTGCTTTGTTCAAACAGGTCTTCTTTTCATTGGGTGAACAATGTCCTTGAGTTGTGCTTTCAAACTGCAACCAGCCCCTTCAGCAAACCTTCCTCCATTTTATATTCTTGTAACCAATAGAAGCACAATGTCCATTTTTTGTGACACAATATTGTATGATTTAATTTTTTTACTGTGTGAACACATTGAACAATATTGTATGTATTTATTTTTTTTTACTGTGTGAACACATTGAACCGGGAGGACTACATTGTTCCAATTGATTTGGATCTGAGAAAGCCAACTACAGGTGTGAAGGCACCCTTAGACACAAAGCGGGGAAAAAAAAAAACTAAAAAAAATAGATGATAAAGAGGGCTGGGAAAGCTGCTGAATTGTTTTTACTTCCAACAATCACGTACACACATACAGGCAGGCACGCACATAAACACGCACACGGTCTGTAGTTGAGATTAGAGCTGAACTTGAATCCCCTCAAACCCCTTCCTCCTCTTCCCCTGTGAGAACTGAAATCTCTGATCATAAAAGCACATTTATTGACATAGTAAATGCCATTGAAAAAAAACACACAGACACACACGCACATACAGGGACTTGTTTTTGCTGCATTTTAAATATTTGAATTTATGTCCCAGAGACATATTTTCCCATTGAATATGCTGTTTCAACTGGTGACGAAAGGATGTGATTTGTGTGAGTGAGTTGGACATCCAGAAACAGGTGCAGAGTGTGTTCAAGTATAAAGAATGCAAAAAGACCCAATTACAAACTCTTTTCCAATGCACACACACCCACTCACAGCGGTATCAGTATTCCCACAGTAAGCGGATCCGAAGCCAGTCAGAAAGCTCTTAATAGTGTTGTCACTTCTTTCACAACTGGTGAGCTTAAGACGTCAAGGGAAAAAAAAAAAAAAAAATCTTAAACCTCAATGGAAACCACTCAAAACAACAATAATAGAAATGTAGACAGATTTATCACTAAGCATCACTCTTTAACTGCAGACATTTTCTTCATGTCTACCATTCAAATTCATGTCAAATCCGGTGTGATGAGTGTATCGAAAGTATTTAAAGACAAGAAAATGGGACATTCATAAATATTGCAATAAAGAGACACTATTATAATGCTGAATATGTTCAGAGTAAGACAATTGTTTTAACAGGATGTTTTTTGTGTTTGATTTTTTTCCTTAAAGGCTAATAAGGGTCTTGGGAAAAGTCAGAGACTTGCGACAGAAGCACTATGGAAATTCAAGTCAAGAGGTTTTTTTTACCCCGTAATTATGCAACGGAAGATAATGAAGTTAGGGTCCAGTCAATTACAAATGAATAAAAATCAACCAAAATGTAAAATTATTGACTGCTTAACTCCAGAAGGCTGAAAGCAGGGATGAGCATCATCACTGACCAACACCTGGTTTGCTGGGAAATGACGGGGAACCCAAAAAATGCGATAAATATATATCTATATCTATACCGTTTATCATTGTTGAGGAGAAAAAGTGTCTTGCAGTGTTTAAGAGAATATAAAAGTTTTTAAAAATCAACCTGTCTTTGCAAATACCCCATATTATAACATCTTAAGCAGCTAATGTATGTAAAAAATGATGGCTAAATTTAGCTGTTGCAGCTTTTAATAAGGTGCGTTTTGTAGTTTGGAATCAAGTGCTCCAGCATTGTTATTTTGACTGTGACGTCACCAATCCTGATGAACCGCAAATGCTCTGCATGTCCAGCATTTTAACAAAAGTCGGCACAAGAGCCGCTGAATGGACTTGAGGATTCAACCTGTTGCACTCCATGACGGACCAAGAATACAAAGCCTAATAAAAAACAGTGAAACCTGTGTTCACAGACCATCACAGATTGCATCAAAGCATCGCCCTAGGCGACGTCGGGAGAAAATAAAGACACATTCCACTGAAAACTGATTCCTCATGGGCTTCAGACAGCAGCTGTGTGCTCACTAATCTGAATCACAGGTAAAAACTAAACAGTTCCGAATGATGCCAAAGAGTTTCACGACAGTGACTGTCATGTTTGCATCTTGACAAATGACTCCTGTATTTTGGTCCAGAATTTGCTATAATACTACTGCACTGTACTGGAATACAATAAACACAAGAGGGTGGCGACAATACAAGAGAGTGGCCGATATCTGCACCGATATTTTGAAATAAGGCTGGTGTCGGTACCGATACCTGATATTGGTACTCTCCAAGTTCTACACAATACCACAACTTGAATAAGCATTCCAATGCACTTTTTCCTAGTGTAAGTTCGGAAGTGAGTTTTCTGAAATACAGCATTGTTATCAAGTTTTCAACTAACATTGCATCATTTTTGTTTTGAGTCCTGCTAAATTCTTTGTGAAAACAGAAAATGTTGCAAGTGCGTGTTTGAAACTGACTTTGATGTTCTCATCTGTCGTTTAGTGCTTAAAACACGCCACATCTCGATCTGGATTCGATTGCTCTGTCCTCTTTGGATATTAAATCTATTTATCATGAATATAGGAAATAAAATGTCTTTTTTTAAAAAAAAACAGGCAAAACATAGTACATTACCACATCCAGCACGTTACATGTAAATCAGGCAGATTTCCCTTCGTAACCTCATTCGCTGAAAAACACACACACATACACACACATATTTTACCACGCTTCATCCAAAGCAGATGTGCTGGAATGTGAACACTCAAAGGAGCAGTCACGAAACCTCTTGACAGACACACACACGCACACACACACACTCACTTGCATGCACATCCTGGAACACAAAACACACGTACACACAGGCCGCTGCACCTGCACCGAACCATTTTTTTCTCTTTGTTTCTCTCTCTGCAGCCTCCTGCCTGTCCTCTGCCTCTCATTCCTAAATGGCTGCGTTCTCTTTCATCCCCCACAAACATTTCAGCACCACAGGGGTACAAACATTGGCCATATCTGAATAGAAGTGTATTGGTTTCACGTACCATTGCAGGTAATGTTTTTTTTCGAGTTGGCTTGAGTATCTTAGGACACTGACCTGACCTATCTGTCTACCTGTCTGATTCACCCCCCCGACACACACACACACACACACACACAGACACCATAATTCTGCTCTCAGAACCAGACCTGAGGCAGACGTGGTTAAGTGACTCAAACGTGCCGCAGACAGATCAAACATATTTTTGGGGGGCTTTCTGTTTTTTAGATGTATTTTTATAGAGGAGATCTGAGCCACGGTCTCAGAGCCCTCTGAAGGTTAATTATGTCCCTGATTCAAAACACATGGAAGGAAAAATTGTGTGTGCACGCGTGTGCGTATGCGCACGTGTTTGTGAGAAAGCGGAAGGAAATCCCACCGAGCCGAGCCTTTTATTCTACCAACCTGCAATTGGGCTAATGTGAAGCAGATGTACACACACACACACACACACACACACACACACACATACACACATATTCAAGTTTGAGCATGGCTGCCTAATTGAGTCCATATGAAGGAGCCCAGAATGAGGAGGATTTTGGAAAGAAAAAGAAACAAATTAAACACAAAGTCAAGAGGCAGAGGAAAATTAAAGAGCAAGCGAATTAATTCATAAAAGTTTCAAAGGTGAAAAAAGTAAAATATTAGGTGATAGATGATTAAACAGGACAGGAAGCAATCAAATACATTGAGAGGTAAAGATGAAAAACACACTCATAGATTCACACATCTGCAAAAAATACGTGTGAGTAATTGAGAACATGTGTAGACTTCTCACACACTTGCGTGCACGCGCGCGCACACACACACACACACCAACACACACACACGCTCGTTCTATTCCCCTCTTCCTCTTTCCTTGTGGAGCTTCAGCTTCCTGTGGATTGATTAGAGCCCCCTATGGGAAGATAAGTGGACTCAGCATGTGTGTGTGTGTGTGTGTGTGTGTGTGCGTGTGTGTGTGTGCGTGCGTGTCTGTCTGTCTGCATGCATGCATCCGTGTGTTTCTAAGTGTTTGGCACCTGTGACTGAAGGGGGGGGTGAGTTAGAAATCAGTATGGGGGCAACGGAGCAAGAGCAAAGGAGAAAGGTGTCACACAAGTGAGAGTGAGCTCAGGAGAGCTAACTACGTCATGCAGTGGACCGGCCGGCGTGTGTATACGTGGGTTAGGAATTTAGCTTGAAATTTCACTTGATTTCAGCGAGTCTATTTCTGTTTCTGCAAACACGAACCCTGCACGGGTTCCTGCAACATTCCAAAGACATCTTATATTGATAAATTGTCCAAAGATGTGATTGTGCCCGCCCCGTCCGTCCCAAAGTCATTCGGGATTAGGTTTCAGCTCACCTGCCACCTGAGCAGGGATAGCATAAAATAACCAAATCTATTTTACTTTCAACTGAAAATAAAAACAATACAAGTAAAATGCTTGATCAAAGATCTCAACTCGCTTCTCCTCGCCTTCCCCAGTCTTCTCCTCTCTTGTGAGGCAGCAGACTGTTTATCTATTATTTAGTGGTGTTCTCCAGCACCACTAACCTATTTAGCAGCTCCTCTTCCATCCCCGCCAAAAGTTATCTGGGTTCCCTGTTGAGCTAACCGAGCAAAGTACAGAAACCCCAGCCCTTGATAAGCCAAAGGTAATATATTAGCATATTGTTTGAGTTGAAACAAAGGTTAAATATAAAGTCTCTATCAGGTAGAATAAAGACAATGTGGCATGTAAAAAATGGCTCAGAGAGAGAAAGACCAAAAACTAGGCCAAAAACTCCCAAATTTAAGCAACCTTCACAGATCTCTTAAAAGTAACTCAAAGAAGAAACAGAAAGCGAAAAGTAATTGTGGCGTGCGTTTATATTGCGGCCCACAGATGAATTCAAGATGGCCTTTTCTCTTCCCAACCTCCACAACATCAAAGATTCAGACAGCCAGTGACGTTGCACCATTTAAAATGACCACTAATTACACATATTAGCTCCAAGAATGTGTGTGTGTGTCTTCTGCTGCCTTCTCTAGATGTACAGTACTGTGGACTTGGATAAATATGACTTATGCTGATGAATATCTTACTTGGCTGGTCTCTTTCATATAATTTAAACAGTTTGAACAATTTCAGTTTCATTTTATTCAATGAAAACGTCATTTATTTAGTTTGTCTTTCATGTCCTTCTCAAATGTATCTGAACAACCAATAAAATCATTTTATTTTACAACATCATGTTAATAAACAAGAATTTCTGCCCTCGATACTTCCACTTTAGATCACACCTCCTCCATTCACTTTATTTCAACTCACAACAGAAGAAAGACAACCGTGGATAAATAACTTAATGTTTTGCGCAGATGATTGAAACAAAAACGTTTTTTCCCAGCATCAAGATTTATTGAATCACGCAGTTTAAGCTTTGTCAACCAAATTAACCATTCAACTATAAACTACTAAAATTTCTATTAATCCATTTTTGATAAATCTCACCCTGCTTCAGGTCAAGATGAACCCACCTAAACATTTCAACATATTATTATACATATAAATTTGTTTTTCTGTAGTGTCTGACAGACATCCACTCATCCATTTTGTTCGCGTGTGCGTGTGTGTTTATCTGTGTGAGATCATGGTCCTCCACATCATCTTTCTCAGGAAATTGAGAGGAATGTTCTCAACACACACACACACACACACACACACACACATGCATACACACAAACATGCACACACACGCATGCACACACGATTAAAAAGGTGGGGAATATGGAGGCTCATAGTGAACATAATGTGACTTTATAATGCCCCCCTGACACAGGAAATAGCCAGGGGTCTGGGAGTGTGTGTGTGTGCGTGTGCATTTTTGCGTGGGTGTTTATGTGAATGTCTGAGAAGCCAAATACCCATCAGAGGAAGGAAATAACGAATCACACTGTGGCTTTTCAGAGCACCAAAGGCTCCATTAAGCTCTCCCAAAAACATGGCAAGGTTAAAAATCTCTTCAGTCCTCTCTTGTAGACACATATTACAGTATAATTTATCAACAGGTGAATTCACATTTTAGTTGAGCTTCATTATGCTGTTTTTGCTCCAAGTAATAAATATGAGTATGTGTGCGTGCGTGCGTGCGTGCGTGTGTGTGTGTGTGTGTGGCTGCTTTTCCACATCTGTGTATGCACAAGTGTGTGTCTGAATGCCTTCTCCATCTGTACGAGTGAGTAACGAGGTGGTTTTGCATGTCAGCCGGCACACATGAGAACCTTGCTGACTGTGTGCATGTGTGTGTGTGTGTGTGTGTGTGTGTGTGTGTGTGTGTGTGTACATGTTTTTTTTGTGTGTTTGTGAATTCTGCTTTTCGAGCCGGAGAACAAAAACCCTTCTCCACAGGTGACGGCTATTTACAAGTCTCGTCCGTACTCATTTTATTAGGCTTCCATTTTCCTTTCAACCACCAGGACTTTTTTTGGCATAGAAATCACACGGAGGTTTTTTTTCCACTTCTGTTTCACCAATTTCCTTTGATTTAATCACTGCCACATGCTGATGACTGCCAGCGAATGTTTGCTGGAAAATTGCTCAATACACACACGCACACAAACACACACACACGCACACGCACACACACGGTGAAGTCTAGTATACTTCATACTCCTGCAATACTACCTGCAGGTGTTTTTTTTTTCCACTATTACTATGCTCGATACACACAGATGTGCATCGGGGCTACAGGGACTGTGTGTTTGTGACGGAGGATCAAAAGTTCAACATGTGTGACTGCTCCTTTAAAAATAGCCAAGAAGACATCTGGCCCATTTTGGAGGAATTTCTTTTCCTCCTTGAGGATCTTGACCTCATAAATACCAAAATTCAAGTAAGGAAAAGACAATTGGGCCTAAAACAAGACCACACAAGAAAAGTGTATGTGTGAGAGAGAGAGAGAGAGAGAGAGAGAGAGAGAGAGAGAGAGAGAGAGAGAGAGAGAGAGAGAGAGAGAGAGAGAGAGAGAGAGAGCTGCAAGCAAAAGAAGAACATTTTTCCACGTGTCACATTCTTTGCAAGGTCAGAGGTCTACGTTAACATTTTAACATCAAATGCTAGATTTTCAGAAAAAGTAAAGACATCCTGCAATTAGAAATTCTTCTCTTATTTAGCCCTCTCATCTATCTGACAATTTGCATTAAACATAAAACCATTTGAATGACGTAAATGATTCATTCATCCATCTTCTGTACCCCTTAATTATCGTCATTACGTTTATGGATGTGTTGGAGCCTACGCCAGCTGATTTTGGGTGAGAGCTGAGATTCACCCTGGGCTGGTCGCCAGCCAATCACAGGGCACATTTAGACAAACAATGATTGTCAATCACATTCACACCAAAGAACAATTCATTGAACAGGAGGAAATACACACAAGCACTTGGAGTGCATACGAGGATTCAAACCCTCAACCTTAAACCTGTGAGGAGGATTTGCTACCCACTTGTTCACTGCGCCACTTGATGTAAATTAATATTCAGCATATTCCTTGAGGTTGCTTAGATGCGAGACGTGAGTAAAAGGTCAAACTTGTGACCCTGCGATGAATAAAACTATGCCTCCTTACTCATTTGCTTCTTCTGCGTTACGGTCAAAACAGGACTCAGAAATGTGGTGCGTATCATACGAGTAACAGCACAACATTAAAAGCTGGTTGTAGGAGACATTTGCAAAATGAACAGTTACTCTGGCCATGAATAAATATGCGAGCAATGTTTATCTTGGATTAACAACAGGTGGTCCATACACAGCACAGCAAACCATGTTTACAATTTGTTGTCAACTATATAGCGTGATCACACTTTACAATTAAAATGAACATATATTCCGATAATTTTGAATAAATGCGTGTAAAAGGTCCAGATTTAAATATCTGGACAGAAAAACTTAAAATACCTAACCCCCTGATAAATTCCAAGAATGGGAGACAAAGGCAAACCTATAGTTGCAACTTTGATGGGGCGTCACTACATTTCAAAACACCTAGACGCACACACACAGTCTTCCTCGCCATGATGGCAATTGGACTGAGAACCAATCACAAAGCAAGTTACGGGGCATGCAGCCAATGAGACCGCTGCTCTCCCCAGCACTGTCAGGGTGAAAAGAAAAAGCGGTAGCCTGCACATTAACTCATTTACAAGCACATGCACAGTGTGCTGCAGGTTGTCAGTAACTTCTTCAATGACATAATATGAGTCTCGAAAACAGGAGATATTCCTTCATCATTCTTTTAAAACTTAGTATGTCCAACCACAGGTATGTCAGTTGACATCACATACAGAAATATATGCTGAAAATGTATGTAAAAACTTCCCTTCATTAAAAAAATACAGATTGACATTTCATTCAACATTCTCCCAGAGTGTAATGCTACTGATTTGACACAAGCATCATCATTCTCAAAGGGTTACAAAGGATTTGAATGTCTTCCGTGAATGCCAGCTCCAAAGGTTTATGTGGTAGAACGTGACCGGTGTCACTGGAGCACCAGTTTGGAAGAACATTGTTGCCAAGGCAACACGCTAGCAGGCAACAAAACGCAGCTAAGATGGCGGCCGCGACGTCAATTATTGAAGAGACTGCAGAAGGAGTGTGGGGAGCAGTGAGCTGTACCCTGGGATGCTGGGTCACAGTGAACCCATTGCCATAGTGACGCAGACTGGCAACATGTGCCCTGCTCACATTCACCATGGCAACATGGCAACCATAGAATTTGCAAAACATACCAGATGCCACATACACTAAAATGGCTGCCATATAAAGTCCAGATTAAAAAATAGCTTTGAAAACGTTTTACAATCATCTCTAAAGAAAGGAAAGGTTGATTCGGACCAAGTTTAATGAAGCTAATTTTAAAAGCAATCAATATGCATTGTTGTCATTCTTTTACCCAGCACAAGAGAATAGTGATAAACATATCAACATTTAATCCTTCATCTCCATCATTTTGGCTTGTAGGGATTTTAACCCTTGACCTGTTGATGTCGAGAGAGCCTGTGCAGCTATTAGCTCATCCGGCTGCTGGGTTACAGCAATGGATTCTTACCACGTTCATGATTCATTTCAGAAGAACTGTTGCTCACTTCAATGGTGATGACAGACAGACTAAAACTCAAGACTGCTCATGCTGGCCGGCCCTGGACTGGAGCACTCATCATATGTGCCAAAAGCAAGAAGGTATGGAATGGAGTGCACATGTGATAGATACCACATGCTGCCTAAAATATCTGTAGTTTCTGAATAAAGAACATTGGATTTGTTGTTTGAAAAAGTTTAAATTAGATTATAACAGAAAAAAAGAACACATTGTGAAATCTGGAATGGTGCTCTTGTGTTTGTAACTATACAAAAGTACCATTCATGACCAGCAATCAACATCTGATCTGAATTTTGGAATCTGCTTCTGCAAAGCTTTATCCCAGTCCAACCATTATTAGACCGAATATCAAGCAGAAAAGACAGAAGGGAAATTGATAAACGAAAGCCAAAGGATATGACACACTCGTTTCTTGAGAGATGCTCAAACTTTGCACTAACAGAAGCCGTTCCAAGATTTTGACACTTAAAAATCACACACACCTCAATCGTGCTCAAACATAAGAATAAATGAAAAAGTTGAATGAATGGATGAAAAGATAAATAAATCAGCCAGCAAGGTGCAGTGTACTTCGACTGCCACTATGAAATCCTAATAGGGAACACATGGAAGCTCACTTGCTGCCAGCAAAACAATCAGGACCACGTTATTAGGCCCACACTGCAATAACAAAGGAAGCGGATCAAAGAGCTGATTAGTGCAACACTTTCTTATTTTCTTTCTCTTCATGTCTTTCTTTCAGATCAAACCTAGACACGCATCTTGCAACGCCACATATCACACGTAGGAAGCACCTGTCTGACTTATATGCAAAAACGACATTGCCGGCCCATTTTATTGCGCCGCAGCACGTTACAGTTTTGTTGTTTTTGTTTAAAGTGTGACAGCTGTCCAGTGATTATCTGTGAGACCATACAGGCAGGCTCTGTAACTGCTTGCCACAGCATGACTGACCCATTAAACACACTCACTAACACAAAAACACACAGACGTATGCTTCACAAAACAATAAGGGGACCATTTTCCACGTCGACAATAAAAAGTGGGAATGTTTCATGTGTGCGTGCCTGTGTGTAGTTGTCCACACTGTAAACAACACAAAGAGACACACACAGCTACGCTTTGTTCTTGAGCCAAAATGTTAACTTACTTAAGTATGCCTTCCTGCAGCAAAGCATGAGCATCGTGTCCACACACTGTTCTCACTTCAATGGCAGTGTGACACTGCTGTACATTAAAAACAGCCTTTGTGTGTTTTTTTTTTTTTAAATAATTGTCATATTGAATATATTATTCAAGTATCAAAATTATTAACATACTCGAGAGAAAAAAAATGTGAGGCGCAACATTTTAACTACTAGCACATTCATACAAAAAGAGAGAACGGCAAAAAAAAATCTAAGGGGGAATGACTAGATGTCCTATATTGATGAAGATTATCAATTCAAATCATTCATAATATTGCACCAATCAAAAAACTAATCTAAGCTTTTTGACTTTGAGTGCACAAGTAATATGCCTTTCAATAAAAAGGAAAGGCCAAATAAGCAGTGCAAGATTGATAGGTGATGCCAATCACGTACAGCAGGGGTGTCAAACTCTTTTTTTTCGCGGGCCGCATTGTAGTCATAGCTTCTTTCGGAGGGCCATTATGACTGTCAACCCAAATAAATGTATGAGCACCTCATATTACATACAGTAAAAGCTACAAAACAAACTGACAAATAACTCGTTTTCAAATCAGACGAGTAAAAACTGGTCAAATATTTAAAATATATATATTATTAAAAGTGAAGACAATTTGTAATTCTAGTAATGACACAAATTTGATGCACAATTAGTCTTCGCGGGCCACATAAAATGATGTGGCGGGTCATATCTGGCCCCCGGGCCTTGAGTTTGACACCTGTGACGTACAGGAATGCAAGTAGATACGTAGCCGAAAATTGACAAAAAATTGGCGGGAGGTGTAATCAATTTCTCATTAACAGTGAATGTATCTGATCACTGCATGTGGTTTAAAAAAATCTGTATGCAGACACTTGGAGCCACCATTGAGCAGGTTAATGCAGGTGTGATGAGATCCACAATGGCAGGCACAGGGCTTGTTCCATGCCGTTAAAAGTCCTTTGTACCTTGATGGTCTGTGCGCATCTCCGGTCAACCAACCGGATAAATGAACGACCATCATCATCATCTGCTTCTGCCGTTGCCTGTCTGCGTCTCCCAGCTGACCTTGATTTTCAGAGCGAGTTGGCGGGCGCTCAGTCAGTCACTGGGTATCAAACCTGTCACTCCCAGAAAGAGGTTCTGTTCTCGTTGGACAATTAAAGGTGGAAATTCTGAGCGATGTGAGGAATGCTGCTCTATTCTGACTGTCATTCCTTCCGTTTAGCCTTGTGCGTCGTTTCCCTGCTTTAAAATAAGTGCAGGTCGTCTTGTCTGCATGGGTGTGACTGTGTGTACATGCCACGCATCATTTGGCAGTAGTGACCTTCCACATTAAAGTCAAACAATTGTAAAGACAGTGAGCGAGAGAAATGACCAGAGAGAATAGGCTGAAAAGCGCAAGTTACACAACCTACACACAGCAGACCGTGCACAGTGGCACAGAAATGCATTTTGTTTGTCAGGCAATTATATAAATTCCATTGCAATTGAAAGGAACACAAGCATAATAATAATAAGGATAATGCTAATAATAATTAGCTACATTACCCGTTTTCAAGCAAATTACAAAAATACGAAGATACGAAATACAAAGTCTCATTATCTCCGACATCACGAGCCATTCTGACATTGGCATTTGACAATTACTTGTTACTAATGATATTCTAATGACCCTTTTCTCAACATTACTAATAATGACAGAACAAATTCACGAGGGAGGGAAGTAATGTCTCATTCATCTATGAATAAATATTGCATAATCACCTGATCTGTTTGCTAAATTTTTTCAACTAGAACAAAAACAATCTGAGAATTATATATCTATAATATTATATGTAATTATATATATATAGATATATAGATATATATACACACGCACGCAGCACGCACGCACACACACACACACACACACACACACACACACACACAAACACACACACACACACACACATGCTGTCTCTATCAGCACCATCACTGTCAGATAATCTAATGCAGGAAGGATTACTGTCTAATGTAGTGTATACACACACACACACACACACACACACACACACACACACACACACACACACACACACACACACACTACAAAACAAAATGAAGACACTAGTGAAAACATAAGCGACTTTGAATCAGATAAACCGAAAACTGAATTTTACATCAAAACAATGCTGTAAAAACCAATCCAGAGAGTCCAGATTGCCTTCCACACACAATACAAATAGTCACTAATAAAATTATGATGCACAAACAGAAACATGTCAAAAAGTCTGAAAAGTAATCTTCTTTCTTTCTGGTAGCAACGCAAGGTCAAAGCTCAGCACTGTTGCCCGATTTTTCAATTTCTAACTTGCATATTAACATTTTGAAAATTAGCTGAATATTTAGAGTGGTACACCCTGAACAAGAGAGACAGATGGAGTCAGAGGTCCGCAAACATATACTCATACACCCGCACGTACAAATGTTGCTATTTATAAAGTCTGCATAACATGCTGTGCTCTAATTCCAGTGTACCACGCACACAGGATGTCCACAAACGCTACGTACACGATGACGAGCACATGCGCACACAAATACTCATTAATGTGAATAATTAAAACCTACGAATAGGATAAGCGGTTGTCAAAAAATTAACGGATTGATAGAATTATCAACGTATGCTTAAAGGCCCATACGCAAAGAATTTCAAAGGCCTGCTTTCCTTTGACTCTTTCTTAAATTTGTCAAATATATTTAGTGTTTGTTAATTGATGTCTGTGATTCAATTAATCCATTTATTGAATAAAAAGTAATTACATGGGAGTAGTTTGGGCTTGACCTCTGACCTTTTTCAGAACAAGCACATTGAGCTAAAAGACTAATGGTTCAAATATTTTCAGGTAAAAAACAAAAACAAATACAGAGTAAATGAAAAAAATATTTTCAATTTGATTATCAAGGGGAGACAGCCAAAAAGCAACGGATGCAGTAAACTTCAGGCGTGCGGCATTGACAGGGAAAGTGTTAAAATTGTGTTTTTGCTGGAGCAGCACAGCGACAGCGGACTGCAGAATTTTGGCAGGCTGTTTCGGGACCCTCCTAATTAAAACTTACTGAATATTCAAATGTGGTGTTAGCATAACAATAGCCGGCTGGCCAGCCTGGTTTTAAATGAGGCCTTTTGTTTTATCCCAGCTTTCTGTTGCCTCATTAAGCTGCTGGAGCTTAAGTTAGCGAGCTGACAGCCGCTAACCGAAGCGCAGGCCTCGGCCCTCACTCTCCTCTTCTCCTCCTGGCCTCTCCTCCCCCACGCACACTCCCAAGCCAAAGCCCCAGTTCCAGCTCTTCAGTGTTTGGTCTCTGCGGGCCCGGCTTCGCGGCTGCTGCAGCACATCCGTCCAGGCATTTCTGTCTTCTGCTCTCAAACCCCCCGACAACTCTGCCCCCCCCCCTCCTCCTCCGCTGCAGACTACAGACTAGCCTCCACGCAGCCACACTGTACCCAAAACCCAAACTCGGCCTTGCGAAAACCTCCAAATACAAGACACAAGACAAACAACATTTGGTTATCACAGTGTTTCTCTCTCTGATTTGTGTGTTTCTCTTTTTGCCAACAGACATGGAGTGTAAACAAGCTGCGATACAGACAGTGAGAGTGAGACAGGAAAAGGGGGGGGGGGGTATAGAAAGGAGCTTGGCACCGGATCAAGACCGTCGGCACAATGTGCCATCCAACAGCCAGCCACCAAACAAAGCGGTGCCACACCGAGCCCTGTGGCAGCACTGAGCTGGAGAGCTCTGAATCCGAGAGAGGCCGGTGAGATAAAAAAAGGAGGCTGGGCGCTGAAAGGAATAAAGAGGGTGTAAAAAAAGTAGGAGAATTCAGGAACCTGCGACTATAAGAAATGACGTTCCGATGGCTTGATGGAGGCCGAAGACCTGCCAGGCATCAAGCATATAGGCCGAGTGTTGGTGAGTATTTATACAAGCAGAGGCTTTGTGGAATCCCTTCTGAATTTACTTATGCTGGTCAATGAAAAACTGTCTTTTTTATTTTAAATACACAGTAAAATAACAAGCCTGAAACAAATAAAATTGTTACTCCATGGAAGATGTACTAATAAAGAGAAACATTAATTAGCATAAAATATTTCAATTGTCTCCTATACACTTTTTTGTTTTATTGTGGTCACAATTTTTTTATTATTTCTTTATTTTGGGCATTTGACAGGATGATCTCAGTTCACATTACAATGCAAATTTAAACAATTATTTTTTTATGAATGATTTTGAACATTTTACTCGGAACAATTTCCTTCCTTTTGACATGAAACACGACAATACGAAAGTGACATAAAATGCAGACAGACCTGAGGAGAACTAACACTTCCCTGACAGGTGAATCTGTAGGAAATTACAAGCTTCCATCTTAATTTACACCTTGCTTCTTTGCATTCGTGGCTGTTCCATTCAAGGAAACCTGTGAAATTCATCTAGTTTCCTTTCAATTTGTGCCATGTTTCTCACATCTGCCCCCTCCCCACTGCTCGAAATCAACCCCATCCACTTTCTGTTTTACGGGTGAGGGTCAAGGGTGAAGTCTGACAGGTTCACTAGAGTTTGAACACCTCATAACCTTTTTAGGGGCTTTATTATAAATTAAAAAAAATACAGATAAGTACAAATTAAAGCAGTGGGAAAAAAACAATGTGGGTTAACTATGCAGTATGTCTTCTTATAAAAACGTTGCAAGGACAATAATAAAATACAGTACACATTACAGACATATTGTGGCATCATTCTAACGTCACAATTATTTTTAAATAGTGCTCTTTTGAGGCAATGCGAAAATATATAAAATAAAAAAATTAACTAATGCATTTAAAGCCCTGATTGAATTTATTTTAATTCATTTCATCTTTGCCGATTTTAGTAAGTCAAAATACGCGATATGTTTTACACGCATGTCAGTTCACTCGACAGCAACAAACGCAATACCTTCTTTGACTAATAAGGCTCTTATCTATTTTCACGTGGACATCCATTTGGATAATTTGAAATAAGTGATTGAGAGAACGAGAGAGACGGAAAATAAATCTGCGCGGTGGATTATTTCGATTGAGACTTGAAAGCTTGATGGCAAAACTGCTAAATGATCAGGAGAGACGATCGCACGCAAGCGCGTATTTTGTGTCCTGCTATACCTTCTCAGCCATACACATGTGCGCGCACGTACACGCGTGCGCGCACGCTTGCATGTTGAGCGTGTTCCAAGGCAAGGAGCGACTGTCGCACCTTGACGCGCTCGAAGTTGGAGCGTGAACTCAGCACACTTCACAATCACACCTCATTCCTCATTCTTTCTTCCTCCTTAGATTCGCACAGAGAAATAAAACGAAGACAGAAGAGCGCTTACCGCTTTGCCATTGTAGTAGTACATCAGTGAACTGCCTGTCATCCCCGGGATGGTGTACGCACAATACATCGTTCCTATCCTCCGCAGAAACCCGACAAGATCGACTTCTCCCCTTCTCTTTTTTTGTTGTTGCTTGCTTTCTTTCTCTACAGATTTTTTTAGTCGTCTTTAATCGTCTGCTGTCCTCGCGCCGTCTCCACCCGAGGCTCTTTTTTCTTGTGGCGCGCGCTAACTTTTCCTCGCTCTGTTGTTATGATGTCAAACTCTTTTCCGCTCCGCTGGCGTGTCTGTGCCTGCGCGCTTTTTTTTCGGCCGACAATTCCTTCAGTTGCATTTTCCCATATGGCCGAGCCGAGGCGCGTGGAATATGCAAAGTGGGCAGGGAGAGAGAGCGTGGAGTGCCCCTCCTCTCTGCCCCCCCCCCCCCCCCCCCCCTCCCCACTCCTCGCTGCTTCCACCCTCCTCCTCGTCCGTCGCGCACGCACAAGGAACGAGCGGGTGGAACGTGCACGCCAATACTCGCGGCAACGCGCGCGCAACTCCACTCTTTCAACTTTCCACAGCGAAATCTGGAAACCTCCTTCTCGCCCCCCCACTCGCCTTTGAAGTGGGCTCACTTTTTCCACTCTCCCCGTCTTTATTTACCTCGCTGCTCCGCGCCTCCACTGCCCCTTTCTCTCCTCTCTTGCTCCCTTCTTTCCTTCCACACCCCTTTCTCTTCCATCTATTTCTTCGCCTATTTTTTTTGCTCTTATTCATCCACTTTACCCCCTCCTGTTTTACTCTGTCGTTCTTTCTTCCAGGTTTTTCTCATTTTCTTCCAATCCCCCCCTTCTCACCCCCAAAGAATCTTCCCTGAACTTCTTTACCTATTTTTTCTTTTTTGTTATAATTCATTTTATCTCACTAATTTCACAACTTTTCACAACCTTTGCTGTTTCCTCCTCAATTCCATCTCCATTACGTTTTCAAATAAAAAGACTACATTCAAAGTCAATTGGCATTTTTTTTTACCATTTGGATGCTAATCTGAATCCTTGTAAATGGAAAATATTCCATTGCCATTTCTAATATTTCATAAGAATATTTGGAATTGTATGTCATCAAAATAGCACCAACAAATCATATGAGAGCTTTTTCCCACTTTTGTTTTCACCTTTTCTTCATCTACTTGAGCTACTGCCAATGCCAGGGCATTCATTATTTACAATCCCTTTTTGTCGACAGAAAGTGTAATTTTTCTTCATGTGATTGTTCAAGTGAGAGCAGCATGATGGCACAAAGAAAAGAATAGCTTCAAACATGGCAACATGCTATTTATACAACTGACATGGACAGTAGTGAAAAAATACACCACAATCTCCAAAGTTAATTGGGATATTCAAATTTATACCAGCCTTTTTCGGCATTATGTCTTGACACAGTTAACTTGTTTTTAAATGTATTACTTTTAAGAATTGTAAAATAAAATAAACGGTCTACCTTTAAGGATTTTGGGATGGAGAAAGTTTGATACTGGGATGCATTAATATTTCTGGTCATATTTAATATTTTACAACACCTAGAATATTATGAAGGTGCTCTGTTTGACGCTGGGTAGAAAACTAACATTAATTGTGATTGAAGCCAATGAAGATTCTTTTTGCTTCTTGATTTACTTATCTAAATCTTGTTTATTAGATGAGCCGGTTCTAGCAAGGATAGGTGGGATGTGATTAATAGGAAAAAGTGCAGTTCTTGACTTTTGAAGAATTACTCACAAAACATATTCAAATTAATTCCCTGTGAGAAAGAAAGAAATACTCAAAACCAGATTCAATAGTGCCATTGGGGATGAGAAACACCATCTGTTTTTGTTTTATTTATTGAATGATTGTATTCCGATGTTTTTGTTTTTTGGCACAATGATGAGACATAGAGAATATTTTGCATGACCTTTTATTCTACTTTAACAACTACGACAAACATTGCGTTTAAAGGAATATTTACTACGTGCTTAAGTTTAATTTCCATTGGTCAGATGTTTCTGTGATAATAAAAGGGAGACTTTATTCTAAGATTCCAATGTAATTATGATTAACAAACATTCAGGGTTATTTATGGATACTAGAAGCAAATAACACCAAATTTACTACAACAAAAGTTTCCTACAATCATAAAGGATTATTATATTTTATAATCTCTCGCATCACGACCCAGCAAACATCTTTCACACTCATTAGAATTCAGGATGAGCACAAGATTTATTGTTGTATATTTCATGGTTGATAACAGTTACACTTGTATGCAAGTTAGGAATGTACAGAGAATAAGTGTTTTATGATGATTGAAACCTGTTATCGTGAAGAATGGGACATTCATTCATTCATTCATTCATTCATTGAATTAAAGATAACACTCACAAAACATAGGGCGCCTCAGTGGGCCATTAGCATAGTTACATCTTTCGAAGTACTACAAGTCACACTGGAACGAACAAACAAAAAAACAGATCAGTTGCTCATGCCATTTGTACACACCTCATTTTCTCACCCTATTTTAGTTTTGGAAAATCAGAATACTTGTTTTTTTGATCAACATCAAATTAATAGGCAAATGTGCACTCTCTTCCTACTACACATATCATTAGCTTTTTCATGTCCAATCATTTCCCGTTTCTCTCCAAATGCCTCTGAGAAGCTGATAATATGCATCAGATGCACTGATTTCACCTTGAGCTTCGGGGACTTGCTCAAATAGGAAAAGATGGGGTAAATTATAGCAGCAGATGCTTACTACTCTCTACCTATGCTATTATCCTACCTATACATGCACCAAGTTGTCAAATCAATGTATCCTACCGAGCCTCTATACATGGCTTACTTCAAACATTTTAATAGAAATTTTCCCAAAGGAGGTCCACATAATCCAAATATCAGTCACCTCCCAAGCTTCCATAATGCTGATGGCATCATTTTTACCAGACTTAAGTCAAAATGAGGCAAAGGAGCCACATTAGAGAGAGTTTCTACACCAAAAATGAGTGGGTCTTGCCGACCAAAGATAAAAACAAGAAAAGAAACAAAACGGATGGAATTAACAATTGGAGACAAACAGAAGACAGATGTACTTTCAGTCCCCACAACAGACAAGGCAGTGTATTAGTCTCCGTAAATTTCATTTTAATATTATCATCACGCATCCTCTTACAACAAATAGTAGACTCCAAAACTAGCTAGCAAACCTCCCAAACCCCTCTTGCTCTCCTTCTCTGTCACTCACGGTCTCTATCGCTCCCCTCTCTTCCTTTGGCTTTAATTTGATTAAAAAGCGAGCTGCAGGAAGGGGAGGGAGGGCTGATGCACATCTAATAAGTGGACCATCTGTCTGCAGCACTGGCAGCCTCCCAGCATTGTACCCAACCAGACTGAATGGGAAACGAAGAGAGAGATGGAGGGAGGGAGGAATGAAGATCAAGGGGGAAAGTGTATAGAACCCAAATAAAAAAGTGAACCGGTTGAGGAAAAATAAAAAGAGGCATATTTTCAATTTGGTCTAATTGCTGCGTGGCAAACAAACCTGCGCGAGCGATGGCCACGGAAACAAACCAAAAGGGGAAAGGGACAAAAATGGGAGCAGGGAGAGGAGCAGTAAAAGAGGAGGAATGAGAGTGAGAGATTGAAATGAAAACAGCAGATGAAGGGGGTAAGCTATATAGAAGTTTAATTAGAGAAGAAGTGATAATGAAAAAAAAATACTGCAGATGTTAAGCGATGTCGAGATTGCATTCCTACTGTATTGTCCCGCCCATCCCTTCCCTATCCCTCCTGTTGTTGTGAGCTTCCTCAGCATGCACCTGTATTTGCTCTTCTGCTCGCCCCTCATCTGCTTCCCGAGCTTCCTCTCATAGTCCTTCCTCTTCTTCTCCCTTCCTATTCTAGCATCCTCCACTTTTGCTCACTCTTCCTCTGCTGTCTCTTCCTCCTCACAGACCAAGACAAAAACACTGAGCTGGCTTGGCCTTGTTTATAGTGAGCTGACAGTTACTACCAAGTGATCACAGCCAATTATACTTTATCAAATATGCATTCACAGCTATAATACTGTCTTGCAGCAGGCACGTCCACACATAGACCACTATAGTGCTCAAGCACCAGCTCTTCTATACTGGATCAGAAAAGTATTCTTTTGCCGACCCCCCTCCATTTATCAAAATTCAAAATAATTAAATAAATAACAAAAATGCTCTCTGTCGTCAGTTCTCGAAATCGTTCTGCTATCAAATGGTAATTTATTTGAGTTCTTGTGATCCACAGTGCACACAAACACCCTATTTGAACGGGGTGTGTAGACTTTTTATATCCACTGTGCCATCACTTTATCTTCTTTGTAAAAAGGTTTCTCAATTGTGTTGATTGGGTTAACAGAAATTAAATCTTCCACTGTATCTCTAATTGTGTGAATAATTTTGGCAATGGTTGCCAATTTTTGGGTTGGTGCTTGAGCACCTGCCCCCTAATATGGCGGTGTACGTGCTTGGTTTGCAGGATATTTTAAATGTGGTGTATTGTAATTCTGTTTCAATTTGTTTGACATCCCTGTCCTTTCTTTGCTGTAAAAGCCTATGCACCAATTTTCCCAGAAAACAACATAGTGAGTACAGTATTGTCTTTATTCTGTATTGGACTATGACAAGTAGCCCCTCAAATATGTGAGCACCTATCAGGATCCCACATGTGTGTCACACATTACTGGATCTGTAATAAAATCTGAAAATGTCTTAACTTTGCCTTTCTTGCATGTATATAACTTAGCAGAGTTAACAGGCTCACTTTAGCTGTCAGGTTGTCACAAGAAATCCAACACAGTATGTTAATGAGGTTCTCCCTCAAGCTATATGTTGGGTAATTAAAGGCACAAAAAACTAATGAGTGATTGTTAAGTAATTAATGAAGTTTTTACTTGTAGGAAAATTGTGTGCATAATACAAGTAAGTAATCGTCTATATTTTTCAGTCGTGCTTGCATGTCAACAGATGACATCACTTGGTAACGGAAGAATGTCTGACATGGCAAGTAAATGAATTTATGTACAGTGCAAGATGGAGAGTGAACAAGAAGATTGTGTTTTGCTTTTTCTCGCTCCACTGTAATCAGGCTTAAAAATCACGTATGGCCTCAGCTAATTTTGCTGGAAATATAAACTGAACAGAGTGGAAGAGAGTACACAAAGTGTTTGGAGAGGGCGGGTACGTGTGTCTATGAAGTGAGTCTTTGAGAGTCTCAATAAAGTGTTTGTGTGCGTGTGTGGCATCCATCGGAAAACTCAGTAAGCGCAGAGCCGAGCTAGAACGAGGCAAACGCACGCTGCTGCACGCTAATTATGTATGCATGATTTAATCTGCAACTCAATAATATGCAAATATATTCATATGTTAGTTTCTTAATTAAAAATGCAAAGCAGCCCTTATGGTGATTTTGCTGTGATTTTCCTTTCAGCCTAACAAACGGAACATTTTGAGAAATTCTGCAAACTGGAGAGGAAATGCTACGATGGGGTTGACAACAAAAAAATGGAACACAACTTCCTCTGGCAACTTGTTGAATGAAAGGAAATGTGCCATAATACGCATGCGTCTATGTTAAGTAGAGTGCATGCATGACATGCATGATTCTTTTTTTTCCTGGCTTGTGACAACTTGTAACTCAAAATGAAATACACACTTAATGCATAGTATGGCGCTAGCATGCAAAGTAATTTTTTCTGTCAGGATAGAATTTTTGTAAATTGTCAATAAACTTTTCATGTACCGTATTTTCCGGACTATAAGGCGCACCGGACTATAAGGCGCACCTTCAATGAATGGCCCATTTTAAAACTTTGTCCTTATATAAGGCGCACTGGACTATAGGGTGCACCATTAATGCATCATGTCAGATTTTTAATCCAAATCAAATCATTCTCCATCCATCCATCCATTTTCTGAACCGCTTAGTCCCCACGGGGGTCGCGGGAGTGCTGGAGCCTATCCCAGCCGTCATCGGGCAGTAGGCGGGGGACACCCTGAACCGGTTGCCAGCCAATCGCAGGGCACACAGAGACAAACAACCATTTGCACTCTCACTCACACCTAGGGACAATTTGGAGTCTTCAATCGGCCTACCAAGCATGTTTTTGGGATGTGGGAGGAAACCGGAGTGCCCGGAGAAAACCCACGCGGGCCCGGGGAGAACATGCAAACTCCACACAGGGAGGGCCGGAGGTGTAATCGAACCCGCACCCTCCTAACTGTCAAATCATTCTCCATTTTATCTTTTTTATTTCAACTTCAGATGCAACAAATTACTTTATAATCACAAAATAATGATCCATAGTATTTTTGATTCATGATTCATAGTCTTCAGCGGGCCACTTATGATTGATTTCATGACACAATGCTTCGGGCCAGTTTAAATTTAGGAATTTGGTCCATATATAAGGCGCACCGGACTATAAGGCGCACTGTCGGCCTTTGAGAAAATATTTGGTTTTTAGGTGCGCCATATAGTCTGGAAAATACGGTAGTTTTTGTGTTGTTGGTTCCTTAGTGCGGGTCTGCCTTACTTTTTCCTGACTATTCCAGCCACCTTTCTCTACTGACCCAAGTTGACAAAGGTGCGACATTTTGAGTATTGTTTTATCATCTGCAATTAACTGGTGGTCAGTGTGTACCCTGCCCCTAACCCAAATTCAGCTAGGGTAGGCTTGGCTCACCTGTGACCCTGATGAGGACATCCACAATTTAAATGGATGGACAGATTTAGGTTCTATGTTGTGGTTCTGACAGCTGAATTTGAAATGCTACAGGGGCTGAAGATCATTTAGAAAAAGGAAACACAACACGTATGTGCGGGCGGCCGCTGGCATAGAGTCTTTACTGCCATGTTGGACACGGTTTGTGTCATAGCTTCATATCTATATTTACATCGACGCAATACACAACAAATTTGCAAAAGAATTCAGTAAGTTAAATAAATTCCCACCCACTGCTCCACCAACAACTTCAAGAAGCGACAATTTTAGTGTCATGTATTAGAAGCTAATGCTATTAAAATTCTAATTTAAAAACGTAACTCACGCACGCACACGCACACACACCCAAAGTGACCGCCTAGAGAGTGTTTCAATTGAACTGCCACTGTTGGACTCATCATTTCTTCACAAAAATACACTTGTCAATTATTCTCGCGGTGTGGCAGATGACATTCCCAAATAATCCCCCGCCACCCCCAATTCCAAGGCGACAACTCAAATTAACATTACTAAAGATTTTACTTGGTTATTCAATTCCACAATTTATGAGTAGGCAGGCACTCCAGAGAACCAAATGTTTGTATACAATACAAGCAGATTTTCCATCGTATGTGTCCTTTAAAATGGTGAAACCTCGGAGGACTAACTAACAATCTGTTCAGAGAAGTGGATTGACCTCTGATTTTTGATAAAGGAAATAATAAAAACTGAAATAATCTATTCCAGGGTCACAGTGTCTCCATCATAAAAGTTTGATTAACTGTACGGCTATTCAAGTAATACTCTAACATTTGTGTATAAAATTAAGACCATCAATGTCAAAGTTGTAATATTCCCGTGATTTATTTTACAGATGTGGCACACATCCCATTTAAAAATGTTCTGGAGTTACCCACTATTACACGTAAAAACATCTGTCCTGTAATTTTCTATACCCGTTATCCTCATTAAGTTTGCTGGTCAGCTGGACTGGACAATTTAGAGACTTCATTTAAATCATGCACATTTTTGGAATGTTGATTTACGTCATTATTTTTTAAATTCCAACTTGATAGGTTCCTCTGTATTTACATGCAATAATGTTAGTGGTGGTGTCATGGGTTGGTCTGCCAATATTATAGACACTAAAGATAGTGATCTGCTATGGCACTGGCCGATATGGCATTCTCTTATTAATGTGTACCGTCAGAATGATTTAGTGTGCAATTTTAAGATAAAAGTGGCTCATTGTTGATGTAATGTCCATTTTAGTCCAAGTAAGTAAGTAAGTAAGTAAGGAAGGAAGGAAGGAAGGAAGGAAGGAAGGAAGGAAGAAGAAAGAAAGAAAGAAAGAAAGAAAGAAAGAAAGAAAGAAAGAAAGAAAGAAAGAAAGAAAAAAGAAAGAAAAAAGAAAGAAAGAAAGAAAGAAAGAAAGAAAGAAAGAAAGAAAGAAGGAAAGAAAGTAGGAAGGAAGGAGAAAGAAAGAAAGAAAGAAAGAAAGAAAGAAAGAAAGAAAGAAAGAAAGAAAGAAAGAAAGAAAGAAAGAAAGAAAGAAAGAAAGAAAAGGAAATTAAAAAAAAAACACACTGGCCACTGTAAAGTGGGACTCAAACATTTCTATGAGGAGACGTGAGCTGTGCTGTAAACATCATCAACTGCTTAACAAGTGCTGCAAATGATCTCCTGTTTTTTTTCCTCGGCTCACAAATTCTCGAAAACAGCTTTTGACAGCTTGTCATGTTAAGATCACAGAGCAATTAGCTGTCAGCAGGCAACACTCTCCGAACACTTGCTGGTGTTGTGCGCCGGCAAGGTAACTCACAGAGAACTGATAATCAAGATAATCAACTGAAAGGGGGAGGAAAAAAAATACTTTCACGTTTAACGTAAAGATGACACTGCTGCTGATATGCTAACCAAAAATAATGTTGTTTAACAATACTAATAATCTCTGATTCACACTTCAGTCACTTCTGAACATCCCAGAAAATAATACGATTACAGATGCATAGACAACTAATTTTATAGCTGTCATCACACATGTATTCATATGAACGTCAATTACTAAAATAAATATAGTTATCGAGTTAATGAAAACTAACAAATGTTAATACTATAATACTACAATCAGTGTAAAAACAGAAGCTTCAAGGCAATGCCCAGTTAGAATATGCATACATGAGGCATCATTTTGAACTAAAAAAATACAAAACATGCCTCGACTTTTTTTTCAGTTTATCGTGGTTGATTTCAGAAGATTACCACACACTACTGTTTGACGTACATAGCAACATGTTATGGCGCCGGGGAAGGTCAGACAGCCTCAGGCAGTGGGCTACTGGTCATGTTTTGTAATCCATCCTTGGCATACGCACTTAACCTTTACAAGACAAATACATCAATAATCCAATGTCTGCTACATAGATAGGACCGCACTAATGGGAAACAGCAAGTAGAACACAAAGCTCCTACAAGCAAAAGATTTGGATTAAACCAAGAGGGGGAGGGGGGGTCAAGACAAGGAAAGTACCTTGATGAACAGTAGTAGGTAGTAATGCTGTCATTGTAGAGCTCACATACTCTGCAATTTGCAATTGTTTTTTTTTTAGCCAGACTGGTAGCTACACCATATCTCTGCCCCGAGTCGCCAAACTCAATTTTGGCCATGCAGTATAGGGGACAAGGTGACCGGAGCCTCATGAGACAGGACCGCCCACTCAGACTAATTTCAGACTCACATACATGTTATTGAGCTCCATGTAATTAATTGGTAACTTGACTCTCGCTCACAGTCAGCAGGGATAGGCACGAAATCAACTGTGATCTGTATATAAAAACATTAACATTTTGGGTTTCTGTGCATATTTTATTATTTGACCATTTTTCAAACATGTTGGCAGACAGATCAAACCGTATCCACTCTATATTAACTTACTTGGGCAGTTTCATACACTAAACAATAATAATTGCCACATAAAAATGTTATGATTTTTTATTTTTTTTTTAAAAAGCATTTGATTAGTGGGGATTGGCGCAACTCTGCAATGCCTAGAACTGCCTGAGAGGGGCAGGGTGGCTCACCAAACAACAATCTGTCCTACACCGCCCCGCCGACCCCCAACCCTCCACCATCCCTCATCCACCCGTGGACCACTGGGGACCCCTGGCTGTCCTACTGTGCCTTCTGCAAGACCTGGTTTAATTTAATTAACGCTGTCAACTTTAAACAAACACACAAATGAGAGAGAGCGTGAGAGCAAGAGAGAAAGAGAGAGAGAGAGAAAAGGCTTAAGGTACTAAATTGGAGTTGTGATCAAGGTCAGGGTCAAGGTCTATAGTATGTCTTATCTTTCCTAGCTTTCGTTATCTACAATGATAACGTTTGCTTCTGGTATAATAATAATAATAATAATAATAATAATAAATATACAATTAAATCAATAACATTGGCATATATTGCAAATGTTAATTGCTTTACGTTTCATGTATCGACACTACTATCTTGAATTTTTGCTGGCCATTTTGCATGGTAATCTCAACGTGCACTCTTTGTTTTGTCACATTTCAGTTTCAATCGTCTAAAATGAATCACCATAAGAGGAGCACAGCAAGAAAATTATAATATTAACATACTAATGTTAGCCTAATGTTAGCTTAATTTCCTTTTGATTACAAAGACATCCCACGCTCTCCTCTCGTGTGATTTAATTGTTTCTCAAAGTAAATCAGTGACTCAGCAAACCAAATTTGACAAAAGTAAATGGGAAGCGTGGAAAGAAGTGACAAAAAATGAACTTTAATATAATACAAAGGCAACCTTCATTGGCCACACAACCAACGTGGCTTTTACCATCAGCAGAGTGTGCAGTTGACACACCAAACAGAGTTGAATCTTGTCTAAAAAAAAAATCAATGGCCCCCACAGGCTCAGTGTGCTGATGACAAGATGTTAAGATGAGACAGAAGCTCTCTCTTAAAAAAATCATTCGTATTTTTTGTCTCAACAGCAACAACGATTTTCCAGAACATTATTGTCCAGTCAAGGTTAAGACCATTTCGTATGAAACCTTATCACGTTACAGAAAACAAACAAACACTGTGCTTCAAAACACAAAAGCCACCAAAAGTATCAATCTGTGAAACAATTTGTGCTTCCTCTTTGCTTTCCTACACTCAAGCGCGCGGATGCAAGCGCGCACACACACATGCACACACGCGCACACACACACACACACACACACACACACACACACACACACACACACACACACACACACACACACACACACACACACACACACACACACACACACACACACACACACACACACACACACACGGATGATGTAGGCCCAGAGAGGAAAGAGCGCAGGAAGCCGGGACAAAGCAGGCCGAGGTCACAGAAAGCCGGACTCCTGCTGAGCCAAATAGGCAGCTGACACCATGCGCATTCAGCAGTCGTTAAGTGATGATTAATGAGGTCAGTGTTGAAGAATAAAAATAACTCTACCAGCTAGTTTGATGGAGACAACAAACAAAAAATCTCTACATGCATAAATGATGAAATTAAATGATGAAAACGGTCAAATAAAACCGGTTGTTTCCAGCAGTCACCAGCCCAAATAAAACGGCTTTCAAATGGCAAACAACAATGTCTCTCAACACACAAAAAAAAGGTTTGCAGCAGCCGCCTTTAGTTTCAATTTACCAGAAACACTTTCACTCATTGCTTACAGATTCACTCTCACATAAAATATAGGATTATTTTACCTGCCTATGGCTACAATCTTCTTTTCAAGATTACAAGATTATCAATTGAGAAACAATTGTGGAGCAAATCAAAGAAAAGCCACGAATTTGTGGAACCACAAGCCCAAAAGCCAAACACCACAAGCTTTAAAACAATACAATCACCAAGTCTCTCTCGTAGAATTCTTCTGAATTAAATCTTAAAGTTACACCTTACTGCTTCATGGACAAATATTCACACATCCTAAAATGGTCACATTCAATGCTAAAATCAATTGAACTTGGAGAACAAAGAGACAACAGAACGCAGTTTGTCATCCTGACACTAACCTCGTAAAATTAGCGCGTAACCTTATGTGCTGTCATTAAAGGTTTTATGCAAGTAAATGTATTTTTTTGGGACACATTTTTTTTAAAACCCAAATAATAATAAACAGCCTTGTCTCATCATTCAGTCATCGAAACAAGTCTGTGCTGCTCTCTGGCAAAAGCAGCTCAGTGATTATCAACCACAGCATCAGCAGCTACTTCTCTAATAACACATCCTTCAAGTAGCAATCATACAGAGGATTGTTATCACTTACCGAGGATGGCAAGCCTGGAGGGACCTTCCGTACTTTTTTGGGATGAAGTTCTGAAAGGAAATAGCCAACACAATAAAACAAATAAATGAGAGTTTAACATCCGCATTTCTTTTAATAGGACAGCTCTTGTTTGGATTGAATCGATTTGGCAACGAGGAAAGAGCAAGGACACTTCTGCAACTGCCTGTCAATGTTATTTACAAAGACTGCAAACAATGGGAACAAAATAAGATGCGGAAAATATAAAAGACTCACTACGAAAAGGCAGGCTAGATTCCCCCCCTTTTGCTTTGATAAAAGAAAACAGGTTATGTTTATCGTATTTTGTATTAGGACAGTGTTTTCTATTCTTTCAAAGGGAGCAAAGAAGCAGTCCATTAACTGGGAAGGGGAGACTTTGATGGAAAAATGAAAGAATTTTTTGGGGGAAATTGGCCCAGGACCATTTGTGTGAGTATGCGTGTGCATGTGCGTGTGTGTGTTTTCCGTGTCCTATCAAGGCAAACAATACCAAGGCTACACTTGAGCATTATTGTCCCGAATGTGGTTCCTTTTTCTAACGCACTTACAAACTGACATGTCAGAGTGGCGACACATACAAAAAAATAAATACATGAATACATAGATAAATAAAAGACAAATCTCATATTCTGGCACAGCATATTTAACAGGTAATTCAAATTGTATTTTGCATTGAAAAGGTTTTCATTTTTGTATTTCAAACTGGTCACAATGGAGTCAGCACTTGTTATTATTATCAACATTATTATTTGGGAAAACTGTAGCATATGAAATCAAATCAGGAAGTAACTATTGCCTTAAGTCTTGACTCACTAAATGCTAACGTAAACTCAATCAGTGGTGTATTATGTTGAGGAGGAATTTGATTACTGAAGCATGCCCAGAAATGCCAGATAGATAAGACACTTAATTTGTTTTGATTATCTTTGAACATGACTGTGGTTTCAGAAAAAAATCTTTAAGGTAGAAAGAGGACAATTACAGAGTAAAACAAACACTTGATAGCAGAAATATAGAATTTTTTAAAATTGTTTGCCATTAATATGTATGTTTTTTGCAGATCTATTTTCTTATCCAAATGGTGATATTTTCCTCCTATTATTTGAAGAAAATGCAAGTAAAATGTTCTTCTACTCTTGGATGAGAGACCAGTCAGTTAACTGATTTATGGTGATTTTTAATTATTCTTGAATGCTTTTTTTTTTGTTGCGGACAAAATCCTTACTTTATTTACACAATTCACTTTACGTTACGCGCCCCTAAATTCTCTACTTGTGCCCCTAAAATTTCAGGTAAAAAATAGTTAGACTAGATACTGCATAATATTAAAAATATAAAAATGTCAGGCTTCATTTCAGTGATATAAGATATACGCGTTTAAATAATCACCAGCAATCTGAAGGTAACCATAGTGACAGACTTTATGCTACACAATCTATATGTTGTTGATGTTTTATGTAGAAAAAAAGTAACTTATGTGTACAAAACTCCTTTATCAAAAGCACAGTCTTACCCATAGAGTCCATTTGCAGTGGTCTCCTGCGGGGGTTGGTGCCGTAATGCTGGTAGTACTGACCAGGCGGCTTGGTGGGCGACGTGGCACCAGGACTCCCCAAACCCATTTCACCGCCCAAAAGTGTCTGGTCCAGATGCAGAGTGGGACACAAAGAAAGGCAGTGTTAATCCAACCATTTTGTCTGCAGTAAAAAAAAAAAAAAAGTCTGCATCACACAAAACAACCAGACAGTCCAAGCAAAACAAGTGTACACTTTAGTGCATAGTTATTTGGGCATGTGTTCTGCACTTCTGTATGATTGTCCTCAATGTTGTGAATAAATTTCAGCTTCAATATAAATGTGCAGACATTGAATCTCACAAGTTGTTTATTCAGACAATAACAGAATACTGAAAAATTGGACATTTCTGACCCATGACTAGCAAAAGTTCACTAGCGCTCTGAGCTCATAATTTCTGTAAAGCAGCCTGAGCTACTGCTGCACTACACTCGAGGGGCAATCTGAATTTTAAATTTTAATTAAATAAATATATCAAGTGTATTCATCTGTATAAGTGATCCAAGACACCGACAACTATGCACAAAAGCTCAGTTTTTTTTTTTTTTTTTGTTTCTTTTAAGCCTGCCGTCTCAGCTAGAAGACTTGGATGTTGCTTAGAAGTTCTAAAAGGGCTGTTTTTTAAATTGGACTGGTTGCTAAAGAGATTTTAATCTTTACCTTTAGTACTTTTAAGTTTTCATTCAAGCAAAAAAATCAAAGCACTTTATCTAATGCTGATATCGTTCCCTTGCCAGGACTTTCCCCCGGCAATAAAAATTGAAATCATACCACCAATACAATTGGAACATAAATGGAACAAAACAAAGTCTTTATAGTCATCTCCATTTTGAAAGTATAATAGTAATTCTATGACACAATGACAACAACTACTACTACTGCGGCTACTACTACTACTACTACTATTAATAATAATAATAAGGATAAGGCAAAAAGCTAGACAAAGAAACTATAAACAACGGGAAAATACAGTCGAGCATTTTGAAACTATTTACAGTACCTCCATGGATGGAACATCATTGCCGAGACTCAGAATCTAACTTCTCCTCTGTGCTGCTTCTTCCCTCCTCTAACTGTGACCCTGTTTCACAACTCAGACTTTCCAAACACCTCTCACATTGTCGCTCTAATTAAGTTCAATCATTCTGCAGCAACAAGTGCCGGCTGGGCTGATCAGTGGAAGAGCGAAGGCACAAATAAGACACAGAAGGAAAGATGGATGGGAACTTTTTTAGAGAGGCATAAAAAGTTAGTGAGGAATAAAGAGGTGAAAAAGTGACCCTCCTCCCTTCTGTAAATAGAGTGTTCCACTACTCTGTTAAATTGTAGATCCCCCTCCCGAACGCCCGGCTTTGTCGTCAAGTAATTAGCGTGCAGTGTGTATAAAGCAGAGAGTGGAGGACTGTATTTGTGAGGTAGCAGTGGATGTTTTTCAGAATAATCTGAATTCTGATCAGCACATTGGTCCTCTCTGTGGTTGAAAACAAGAGTTAGCTTGGCACCGTTGAGCCAAGAAAGGCTTTTCTCATGCTAAGCAGGGTCTAAGTAGGCCAATTACAGGGCCAGCCTCGGCCTCCGTGCCATTCTCCTGCTTAAAACAAAAGGGTCCTTGTCTTAAATAAAGTCAGCCTCACACACAAGAAGGAGTCAGACACAAAGGCCCGAACACACACACACACACACACACGCCATCTCGGTCATCTTTCGCCGTGAGACCGTGTGTCATCTGGGAGTAAAAGGGGGTTCCCATTAAAACAAAAAGAGTCTCATTGATTGTGGTGCTTTTCTTTCTTTTCTTGCTTTTCTCCTCTCGTACTTGAGCGCTGAGCCAGGCCAGACGGTCGCCCTGGCAACTAGACGAGCTGGAGGAGAGACAAAATACCCATCTGTCTGTCTGACTGTCTCTCTTTACCTGCTTGTCTCCGTGTCCTTACTTGTAATATACTGTACTCAGTGATGTCACTCTGGATACCAAGTAACAAAAGCGAGTTAAGTGCTAAGTCAATACGCAAGTATGGCTTTCATTCACATTCTGACCAGGGGTGGTGCTAAGGGGCTGGGACAAGGCAAGCGGCTATTACTTATGGAAGCAGCCCAAACAGACAGTACAAGCTTCAATTGTATTTTCCCTTATGGAGGCAGTACTTCACCACCAAGCCGCCAAATATCAATAAGTGTGCGGATCCAGCGTGTGATGCATCCAAATCAATCGATACGTGATATCGGTACTCGTTCATCCCTACTCACGTATACAAAATGGACAAATTTCATATTGATAACTGTAAAAAATAAAAGATTTTGACACGGGTATCACGCAAGATAGTTACCATCTGTTAGCAAAAAAAAGACATTTGGACTGTGATTGCTTGCAGTCGTTTGTATATACTTTTATAGATCCCATTAGTTTATGTGCACCACTTGCGCTGGTTCATTTGTACATGTAAATGACATCAGTGCAAAATGTTTGAGCAGTCCCCTTGTTTGACATCTAGTGCTCCAAAATATTTAGTGGAGATTTGGGATGTGCATGCATGTGACACTCATGCATATGCACATAATACACACACAACAGTGGAGTCTGTTTCTTGCAGAGCTGACTGGGCTTTTCGTGGCCAGCTGCTCACAAAGAAGGAAAGAACTAAGATAGATTACCAGAGAGTCCGGGAGGGAAACGCACAAATACAGACGCACTGAGAGGGACACAGATGAGTGTCTCTGCCATGACACTCATCAAGACATATGGCTGAATGCAACTCACAGAGTTCTGTGAATCTGACCTTCAGTGATTAGGCTTGTCATCTTGCTGAAGCAGTGAGAATACTTGATGGGAGCGGTTAGAGGAATAACAAAAAGAAAATATACGGAAGTCGCTTTTGGCAATACTTAAACTGATGAATTTCTCTCTCTTTGTGTTTTAAGAAGAACAGAATTACAATTTGCCAAAAGCAAACCCTTTGGCAGCTATCACTGTAATGACTGCGGATGCACAAATTTATCGACCAGACCTACTTTTTCTTTTTTATGTCACCTTATGTTGAATATGCAGATATAAACAAAGTCATTTGTCAAGTTGTGCAGTTCAAGTAAAAATAATGTTGAGTCGAAGTCAAAGTAAAGTCTAAAGTCAAGTCATTCATAAATTTTAGCCAAGCAATTTGAGTCCTAAGATTTTCTGACTTAAGTCAAGTCATGTGTGTGTGTGTGTGTGTGCGTGCGTGCGTACGTATATATACTATATCTTTTTTTTTTGCATGAAATGTTGAGAGAGAGTGAGAGAAACATTGCAAGGAAATACTGGTAAAGCATCAGCACACCTGTATGCCAGCTTTGCTCCAGCTGACACACACTAGCGTGCACGCAGCCCCCCCCCCCCCCCCTCCACACACACACACATACCAGCACACGCACGCACACACAGGTTCCTTAGGGATTCAAACCCTGAGGCATACCAGAGAAATTCAAACCAGCAGAAACCAACAACTCACCATACTCAGGGCAAAGACAGTGTAACCGCAAATCGTACCCAATTTGCCACGACCGCAGTTTAAGAGCTGATTTAAATTAATTGAATTCAATTGATTCAATTGATTCAATGACAGCACAGTGTGGTAGCAGTTAGCACGGATGCCTTACAGTCAAGTGGTCCTAAATTTAATTTTTGGCTGGGACAAGAGTACAACTCTACAGTATGGCAGCCTCACACACATCTGAAGCGGTCTGGTTATTTCTGGTTCCTGCTTTACTTGCCTCCTTCTCCCCTACCACATCTACCTTCTCCTCTCTCAAAGACCACCGCCACCTCATCACTGTCATGACTATGGTCACCCAGTCCCACAAAAAAAAAAACTCTGCTAGTTACCTTCATCACTACTCGCACTGCTGCTGGTTCTAATTATAACAATGATGGTAAAATATTACATTGTACTTTATCCAAACATAAAGGCAATCTATGTAAGAAACTTAAAAAAAAGAATAGACCAAGCATTTTTAAAAAACATTTTCTGTACTGCTTGATTGAGTTGTTTCGCTTTAAATTATATGTTCATCAACCAGTTCAAGGTGGCTGGGTAGGACACTGGTTAGCACGTCCGCCTCACAGTTAGGAGGGTGCGGGTTCGATTCCACCTCCGGCCCTCCCTGTGTGGAGTTTGCATGTTCTCCCCGTGCCTGCGTGGGTTTCCTCCGGGAACTCCGGCTTCCTCCCACATCCCATAAACATGCATGATAGGCTGATTGACCCGTAGGTGTGAGTGCGAGTGTGGATGGTTGTTCGTCTCTGTGTGCCCTGTGATTGGCTGGCAACCAGTTCAGGGTGTCCCCCACCTAAGGCCTGATGACTGCTGGGATAGGGTCCAGCACGCCCGCGGCCCCCGTGGGGACAAGCGGTACAGAAGATGGACAACCAGTTGAAGTTTCAAAAGGCTGATGAAGACTTGCAGCTAGTAGTGCTGACAGAAGTAACTTTTTTTCAAACCTGTTGACACAAAAGTGACAATTTGTGCCACCCCTAGCTAACACCCACAAACACACACATGGGCCCCACCCACACACACACACACATACACACACAAGCATCAGTTCAAAGCATTATCCTTAATAAGCACTCAATGCTTGGCTTGACAAACACATAGCAATCATTTAAGAACACTTAGAGAGGAATCAGACAGCACATTACACCTCACCATATCTGGCAGCTTTGTGCATGTAATTACAACTAAAAGAGGAGGCGGGGCAGTGGGGAGTGATGGAGACAATAGGGGTATCGAGGCAAAAAAAAAAAAAAAAAAAAAAAAATGAAGGGAGTAAATGTAAATGAGCTAAGCCTAAAGTTTTTGACTTTATTAGTGCTTCGATTTGAGTTACACAATAAGATATATGCAATTTTGATAATGACTCAAAGAGAAATGATCAGTACATAATGTATACTAAAGGTGGGTTGGATGAAGACTAGAATTTTCTGAAATAAGAAAACTTGGAACCTAAGGATCAGATTCATAAGAAAATCATATTTAAACATTATTTTAATAAAACATTAAGATAATATTTATTTTTAGAAGGGGCTTAGATAACAATAGTCACTATATATAAACGTTGCATGATTAATTTAATGAAGATAAATGTTTGTTACGTGGTTGTAACCGAGACTAAATAAGTCATGTTAAACATAATGTGAAATGAAGCCGTAATAAGTCTGTAGTTTATGTACTTGCCAAAATAAACAAATCAAATCAAATCAAATCATAAATGTTTGTTTTAAAGTCTTACATACTGGAGTTCAAAGGGCAATCTAAACTTTACTCCAATCATCCTTTCAGTAATGCTTCTCCAAGCCAGAGTCCCATTTCTGAATTTAAATATAACATGCACTACTCAGTACAAAAAGAAAACAGCGGAAGAACTTTTTGGTTCGAGCTGTTTAAACCCAATTTTGTTTTGCATGCAGTTTGTCTCTTCTGTAGAAGCAAAAAAAGGACAGTGAAACTCAACAGGGAACTGGGTGGCCGTGACACTCCTAATTACCAATAATAGAGAACATATAAATGTTGTCTTGTTGTTCTCTGTTTTTACCATTTATGTGCTATCCAGTAGGCATGAGCATGTTTGCAAACATCCTAACCCAAGAGGTATGGAAATAGAATGGTTGGACTCGTGGAATCATGACGGTGAAATGATTTGTGATAAAACAAAAATAAAAGTAAATACTTGGTTTGTACCAAATCAATACAAAGGTTAAACCATTTTGACAGGGTTAAGGGGGGGGGGGGGGGGGGTAGTTTAGCACACCTCGTTTTGGCAGAGGTTCAATTTTCCCAGCCCCAAACAATAATTTAAAATCAGAGGACTGTACTATACGCATAAACTCCAGCATATAATGAAAACTGATAAAAGTTGGACTTGCACTTTGTATTGTAAATGACACATGTAATCTATTGGTAAATCTTTTTCAAAGTGATTTCATGTAAAATTGGGTCCAGTGAAAAGCTTCAGATGAAAAAGAGGTTCACAACATGAAGCAGAAGACTGCAACCCAAAGAGCAATTTTAAATCACAATTGACCAAAGCATTAACTGGATGGTTTTTTTTTTTTTGCCTTTGTTGATGTAAAATTGCTTATTGTGATCACTCAGCCATTCATGTTGCAATCATTCAACATAAAGTATTTGACAGTGTATTACGACTGCAAATGCCGTATCAGGCGGAAAATAAAACACCAGTCGGGAAATGTCTCACACTGAAAGTGATTAGGAACAACTTCATCAGATCTACCGACACCTTTGCACTTGTATAAAATGAATATTTTTGAAACAATATTCACATTTGTGCCACTGGAGTTTTGTGGTTGAATGCATGTGTTAACATGAATTTGATTATGTGTATACGTTAATACACAGTGTATATAGCTTGCCAAAAAATAAAATAAGCTTAGGAGCTTTAAAAAACAAAACGAAATTTAGTAGGGGTTAGATTGACCTAAAACAAACAACAAAACTTTTAATGCGTAAAAAAATAAAAATAATAACTTTCACAATCTTCAACAAACACCGAAGCCAAGTGCGAAACTAAAAGCTAAATTAACCCAAAACTCAAACAGTACAAATCTATTTGACTGCAGATTAAACTGAAGTCATTTGAATCTGCCAGCTGTCACCATGTGAGCTCATCTTCTCCTCTAAATGTTATTTTACTGTTTTTTTTTCTTCCTTTTATTACAAGGACAGAATTTTCACTAACAGCCAAGGATGAAGCCAAAGGATTTTGGACTTCAGCCCAGCATGTAAATTTATCTGCCATTTCCAAACAATTTCCATCAAGAGCCATTCAGACTGTGTGGAAGGATAATTTGACTGCAGCTCAGCAGGAAAATGGCCAGTGATGCACTAATGTTTGATTTAGTTAATATTTTTGTCCTTTACCATTTGTTGTAACCCCACATAAAGACCACAGCTGCATATAAGAGGAGGTCGTAAATAAAATATCTGGGAATCTATAACAAAAGGCGGGATTAATGGATGAATGGGCTAGATGGATGGATAGCCTGATACATGCACTATATGAGTGCTTGGATGGATGCATTGAAACCATCCATCCATCCATCCATCCATCCATCCATCCATCCATCCATCCATCCATCCATCCATCCATCCATCCATCCATCCATCCATCCATCCATCCATCCATCACATCAAAACAATCTAGGAATAAAACAAACGTGAGTGACGAGATTCAAGACTGTTAAGTTCAAGTTAACATTTAATAGTTGATTCAACTAAATGTAGTTGTCAGCAGTGATATGTGAATATGATTTTGGACTAAAAACTTGCCCCAAAGCTTGTTTCTTGTGTTATGTGTTTGCTTGTGTATTTTCCTGAGCTTGTCAAGGCCATCCTACGTCCTCGCTACACAAAGGAAAAGCTCAAATCAAAGGCAGGAAGCTTTTTTTTTTTTTAACAGAAAACCCAAACAAGCCCTTCAAAGTCCACATTGGGAATTAAGGGGTGGGGGAAAAAAAAGATTATTGGATGAATTCCAATTCAATTGTAAACAATTCAGATGAGGTTAACGCATATTAGTAATCAACTGTTAAAAAATGTAAAGATGGCTGAAAGAAAGAAAAAAAGCATATTGTGCCTTTTTTCATGATATAATTATGTAATACAGTACTATTCTTATCTAAACACACGTACAGTATATTCTGGTGAATATACCGTAATTTTCGGACTATAAGTCGCACCGGAGTATAAGTCGCACCAGCCATAAAATGCCCAAAAAAGTGAAAAAAAACATATATATGTATATAAGTCGCTCCTGAGTATAAGTCGCCCCCCCACCCAAACTATGAAAAAAACCGCGACTTATAGTCCGAAAATTACGGTAGATGTCAGAGTAGAGCAGGAGTATGCATATGTGTTAATGAAAACCAATTTGATTAAGACATGTAAATTACTTGGTCATATCTTCTCAAAGTTGCGCAATAAAAATATGTTTAAGGCTGTCAACTGCGACGTGAGTTTTAAATACTTAACCAGCTAAATTATAAAATACAGTTATATGCACAAAATCACAAACAATTGTTGTGAGCCAAACTGAAAATGAGAGGATGGCTGGAGTACTTTTTTTTCAATTGAAACATGCAGAATCCATTGGCATGGTTTATCTTATGAAGGCATTACTGCTGGTTGTGTATAATGGCACCCTTTCAAATTACCACCACTTTCCCAGAATGGCATTCCCGCATTAAATAATTGCAATGAACAGATCCATTTTCTTGACATATATTCATAATTTGTGTGCAATTCACTCACTTTAGGAGACTAATGATGCCAAAATGGTGCACGACTCCTCCGAAACCGAATGTAACCAAAGCAAATGGTAAATTATCAATACCCTAACCAAAGTTTCCAAAGGAAAACAGACCTTTTGTGTGTATGTTTAAAATTCAAGTAGCATCTGTTATATTGGCACTGTTATTGGGTATAGTATTATTCTACTTTCAACCATAAAACGCTCCATTGCAAATGAAAGGTGTAGTGACTAGAGGCATCTGTATCTTCCAGTTACCGAGCGGTTAAATAAAACGATCTAATGTCCCTCAGGGATCAATGAAGCTTCATTCAAAGCGCGAACCATTGCTGAAAAGGGAGATATAATACATATTCATTACGCTTTCTAACATCTTTTCATTCCACTGACTTTCACAAGGACATACATCCCTTTGATAAGCTTTAATTGATTAAACCCATAACGTCGTTCTCAGGCAACACAGCGGACAGCATGACTATGATGAAACCTGTGTAACATCAAACTAGCATCTGTACATTTTCTGAACTTGTATTTTCTAATGGGTGAAGTATAGTTTGTAAGCACTGAGCTGAATTGATTTTTCAACATTACAAGTCTTTGCACCAAGAAACCGTCTTCAATAGTCTACATACAACATGCTTTGTAGTTTATGTAAAACTTTCATTTATTACATAGAATCAATAGCTGAATACATTATTACAATTGAAATCTGCATCTATAAAAATACAATGTCATTTATAAAAAACAATATCTGACATGTGCTCGGCATGTTTACCTGTACCATCATTAAAAGTCTTTAACCACTTCCATTTGATCATACTGTCTGCTATTTAGCTGTGTTATGTTTTCTTGTGAGCTTTCTTGTAATCTGTTTAGTCTATTGTGCCTTGTGTAATAGCCATTCTTTTAAATTGTTCTAGCCCTCTTGTGTAGTCCCATTAATTATTTGTGATCCCACCTTTCCAACTTTAAAGGTTTGTCTTTGTCACTGACTTTCAGATTGTGCACTTCCTTCTATTTATTTATTTTCCGCAGCAGTGCTTTAAATGATAGCTTTGGAAGTTAAGCTAGATGCAATATCCTCAATTAACAACCACAACAACAACATATGCAATCTAGACTTTTGCATACAGCATAAAATACTAAATTTGATCTCTTTTACTGACCTGGTGGCAGTGCGGGTTCGATTCTCGGCCATATGAGTATGAACTCCTCTCTGATTTACCTGCAGACAGGAGAAAAAAAAAGAGAGTGTACAGTTAGAAGATGACACGTTTTATTGTATGTATGTAAACAGAGTGCTCTTTTCAAGTCACTATACATTTAAAGCAGATTGACTCATTCTTAATCTAACTAAAGGGGAAAATCAGTCAAAAGTACTCCTTGGTTCCAATTTTATTATTATTTTTAAATTATTAAATAATATACTTTAATATGCAGCAACGACAACGTGTATTCTATTTGATGATGATCAGGTTCCAAAAGGTTTGACCTGCCTTCTCTGAATATTTTGTTGACATAAAAAACGACAACCACCTATCCCTTGGCTCCTCATATGCAGGCCAAGTCCTGATCACACGTGACAGGGAGGCACACCATTGGCAGGTAACCGACCACCATTTTTATACACAATTTCACTATGTGTGGCTGGGCAAACAGAGGCATCTGCAAATTGAGAACATGTACAGACCACCGCAGCGTATTGCCAAAAAAAAAAAAAAAAGATAATTTCCCCTCAAGCTTCTGAACAGGCGTTCCTGCTCTCGTCGGAACTGTGGGACCACTTTAAGCCTATTTTTACCACGCAAACCTTTTTGGATAAAGCCTTAAATCTTCAGCCAGTCTAAATATCAAACCACTGCTAGTGTGTAATTACATTCTGTGGTTGGTGCAGCCATACGCGATGAAATGAAGGCGTTTTATAGTGAGCGTGTGTGGAGGAAAATGAAGCGTGTACATGGTGAAGGGTTTGAATCAGACATGTATGGATGGGGCTGAATCCACGCCAACATGGTAGTCGATGCAGAAGAGGTTGATAATTAGAGGCGTAGAAAGTGGGGATGTGGTTGACAGTGTGTACACGTGTGTGCATTTGCGCTGCTGTGTATGTGACTGATCCAGGGGCCTCAGCTTCAGCTACCACTGATGCCAGCTGGACTGGTTTGGCACATATACAAAGACCCCCCCCCCTTACCCCCCAGCCCTTCCCACCACACACACATACTAACAATCACTGGTACACAGACCCACACATGTAAATGTGTGCAATACACAGTATAGCCTGATATACAGTGTGTATATATATATATATATATATATATATATATATATATATATACTATATAAATAATATATAATATTATTACGCATTTATTTATATTTATTTATATATACATATTTCCGCATGGCGTAGAAATATATAACACGAGGAATCAGAGGAATCTAAAAATGCCAATTCAGGACCCCCCTACACACACACACACACACACACACACACACACACACACACACACACACACACACACACACACACACACACACACACACACACACACACACACACACACACACACTGCTATAGCATAAATATTCAAAAGCATTAAAAATTACATCATTACTACCAGTTCAACACAAAGACTATCATAAAACATTCAACTCTCTTTTTTGTGGTATTCTTATTTTAAATACATGGCCCTTGAAGACAGATGTCCACATATTTATTTTATTTAATTTCTTTGCATTATTTAGATTTTGCCAAATGAATTGTTTTTATGCCTGTATTTTATTTTTGCCTGCAAAAGGATGTGGTCTTCAATGTACTTATTGCACATGTGAGCAAAATAAACAAAAAGAAAAAAACAAATACAAGGAAAAAGCAATTGGCAACCACCTAATCACACCCTCCCTCACAAAAAAAACATGAACCAACCAGACAAACATCAGAATGGAGAAAACCGATCACAGTACAAAAGAACTGCATAAAATTTGAGTTGTTTCAGTGTCTGTCCCTCTTCAATACAAAACACCTGGGGAAGTTTTACCAAACTTGTTTACTACGTAGACATTTTGCGGTTCCTCCAGCTTCTGATTCAGCCTTGTTCATAATAGAAAAAAAGTGCGGTGGATTTAAAACTGAACAAAGAGTATAAAACCTCAGAATGTTCTTTGACAGTTCAAGGTCAACTTTGTGAATTTCACCCCGAGAAAATAATCCTTGACAACAACTATATAAACATTTACTGTAACGTCTAACCCTGAATGTCTTACACCGACACAAACTCAGAAGGACGACTCCAACAACTGAAATGGCTTAGGAACTTGTCTGTGCCTCTGCCAAAACCTAGCACATAACAACTTAGTGCAGTCAGAACACAAAGCACGAATGAATCATGTTCCCCAATCAAGAAACATCATCATCTTTCAATGACAGACTCATCCATCATAGACTTGGCAGGACTTGTAAGAACACAACACAGATTATAAACATGCTACACTGGGGGGGTCTGACCTCAAAGATTCTTGAATAATTATCCACGGAAAAAGATTTACAAAGTGTGAGGTCCTAAAAACAATCAGGAAGTGGTTTCACATTAAAAATCTGACAACTGCCTGTGCTTTTACTTTTTCCTCAAAGTCCCTTATTATTGTGACACTTCCTACCCTGTAAACTTAAAATGTATTTTGCAATTTAATTTGGGATTCAGGGAAACGATAGTGCTGGGAAAAATTATCTTATTAGGGGCTCAGGTGACAAGAGAAAACTAGTTCTGTATGAGATAAACATCATTTATTTCAGTTTAGAATTTGTTACTGAAATCCAAGTTTGACGACACACACTGATCCCCTTCCACACGCACACACACACACACACACACACACGCACACACACGATGTATGTCATCATCATAGGTGTGCTTTCCTTTTGGGGATTCCTGGTGTTTTCCATCTTTTGACACAAATTAAAATAAAAAAAATAATAAGAGCTAAGATCATTTATGAACCTGATTTTGCTAATCTTCTCGAGAATCCAATGGTAACATTAGACCGAAACAAACTCTCTGGTGAACACCCCCAGACAGAGCACTGCTTGAAAAGAGTGTGCTGGCTGCAAAGGTACAAAAGATGGAGGAGGGGAGGTCAGTCCACTGGGCTGCATAATGCCCATAGAGAAGTCGGTGAGCAATGAGGACCAAATCCCTGCTAATCCACAATGCCGGGAGACACATAAGTTCCCTGGCAAGTTGAGAGGAACCATGATACTCAGCTCGGCTATGAGCTAACACCAGACGCTCCCTGAACAGGCCTTCATTTACTAAAACGCTTTCATAAATGTGCCACATCCTCAACATACAACCACAACAAACAAAGCAAAGCAAATACTTGATGTGTGTGAACGTTTTGTAATGTTTTCCTTTGGGACCTCAGACCATCGTCTGATGTAATAACTGCAATAATAATAATGAGAGAACCTGTGATGGAACTTACGCTTGTACCTTTTCCCCCCCATCTTAACAGTTAAACAGAAAATAAGTAAAAATAAATCTGTTATCTAACATCTCGTATTCAGTTTCACTCTCGAAAAATATTGGTTATTATAAATATTTTATTTTAATGGAAAAAGGGCAACAATCTTTAATGAATGTTGAAAACAATATTATCTATTTTACTCAATCATATCGGACGCATCTAGTTTTATTTTAAAAGTTCACTCTTTAATTTCACAAGAACGCATAAACTGCACGGTAGCCCCCCCCCACCCCCTTGACATTCATTGCTCTTAATCAGAATGAAGAAAAAGATGCTGCAGGATGGAATTGCTCACAGAATCAATGCCAATGTCTAGGCTCTTTCTTTCCAAGCTTGAGAGATACGTCAAGTCTTTGTTGGTGTGAAAGGAATCATTTAGAAGACATGATCTCTTTTGACGTGCATATAATGAGTCGATTTGAATAAACAATATGACTAATAGTGTGAGTTGCCGAAGTGATGGCAAAAAAATAAAAAGAGTAGAGAAGCGAGATAGGGTGGTAAAGGGGGGAGGAAGATGGCTAGAAAAAGGGTTTAACTCCTTGTTTCGATGTGTGTGTGTGTGCGTGTGCGTGTGTGTGTGTGTGTGTGTGTGTGTGTGTGTGTGTTATGGGGGAGGGTGTGATGGTTGCTCTACGCAGACATGAATCATTCCAAGCGATTCAAGCGTTTCCATGACATCGCTGGGCACCGGTCCAGAAGTTTCCCCAAAGTCTAAAAGGTAGTGACACACTCACACGCACACACTCGCACGTGTGTCACGCACAAGCAGACAACCTGAAACTCTTTTGGCATTGAAGTTGCATCTATGTATTCCCACAAAAAGCACAACATTTATTTGGAATCAATGTTAATTTAACAGACGACGGCCGATGAGTAACCCGCGTCTAACAGACATCACCCCTGCACCCCCCCCCCCCCCCCCCAATACTCCCAGCAGGCATTTTTCTCTTGGCACTGGAGCGACTGAATACATCAAACAGATGAACGTATACGAGCGTCGAGAACGACTCGAGAGGTTCCACGCCGTAACCACGTAGCCCCAGACTGCTGCCACTAGCCACACGGTATTATTTGGGAGGATGTCACTGATCTCGCCGATCAAATATTTCCAATCCAGGTTCCCGGGGACCCGAAGACTGTTCCAGCTGACTGGCAAAAGGCGGGCTACCCTCTGTACCTCTTGGCAGTCAATCGTGTTATAGACTGCATTTATACTTTTTCATATACTTCCATAAAACATTTTGATCTTGTTAGGAATTAAGTTGGATACTCATTTTCCTGAAACAGACTGAAAAGCATGTACAGTATATGTCTACTGAAAAGTTGAAAGGAATTAACATATATTGTCAATAAAAAAGGAAAATCGGAACATTTTGAAGCCGCCAAGACAGTTGTTCTCTGTTTGTGCGAGAGGTACCAAATAGCAGTCCCCCCCATCCTGGATGCCAAAGAGTCCTCATTACCCATTCCAAACCTCATCCGAACACATAAAATCGACCCCTCCTCCACACCGGCAACAATAGACAAACAGCACAAACAACAAACGAGGCCACACTATACCAGCTTCCAACTATTTTCAAACTAATACTTCCAAGCTCTATTGTGTATTTTAAGAATGACAGAAAACATTGGTAAAAAAATCCCCATATATATTTTTTTTCAAATCGACAAATATTTTTTATCTTAATTTGAATTACACATGTTTCTTACATTAAAACAGTTTTGTGAAAATTATGTGAAAGCAAACCGTAATTATGCATAACGGGTAAAAATGTGTCGCTGTGTGTTGCTCTCAGACAAAACAGGGCTGCTGAAATGCGGCAGGCACTGCAGATTTTTGTTGGCGGGCTGACAGTGGTGTGTCGGTGCCAAGCCCCGGCGGCGGAAACGACTAAAAGACGCATAAGGCTGGCATTAGAGCCCCAAATCTTCTCCCCCCCCACCCTTACATCCCTCCTTCCTTTTTCTCCTTCTCTATTCTCGATCCATGGCATGGCATTTACTTTGGTTGGGGCCTGACTCCGTTTGGCATCACTCAAAGTAGTCAGGAAATTTATCAATCTGTCTTTGGTTTGCTCTGATCTTTTGGGAGGTGGGGAATAAACATGGCACCTGAAACTCTGCAGGAGGTTTAGGCAGACTATTGTATTGCTATTTTTTTTTTTTTAAACTACCTTGTTTTTGGTAAATGGTAACCCTCTAGTCCTCATTTCATAATTGTTTCTGAATGAACATTTCACATGATTCCAATATTTCCAGGTTGTATATTTTCCTCACAATAATCATTGTCTTTGTCTTGAGGATTTTGGGCAGCACTTCCACCCAAACCTTGGACGCAACAGCATCCGGAGTTAACATCCACGAGGCACTAAGCCTTTGTTTCGCCAAAAACAAACAAAGAAAACATCATACTCTAATTATGCTCGCAAGACAATAAAACAGACCAAAAAACAAAATCTGCCATAGAACATTCAGGATTACCTAGAAATAAATGTCTGTGTGTGTTCGGAATCTTTCTATTATTGATGAGACAATATTTAGCAGCAGAGTAAAGAAAAAGGATGCTAAATTGTGTCCTCGTATTGTGTAGCAAACAGATGACAACTGCTAATGCCGAATTGAAAAGGCTCTTAGAGATGGATTTAACACATTTTCTCTTGTCTTCGGGCTTGCGACGAATGGGAAACGACGCAGGCAGACAAAGGGAGAGGTAGCAACAAGAGGAAAGGTGTGAAATTTTGAATTAGCAGCACAATATGGTAAGTATTAAAGTGCGGCACAATGAGCAGCGCAGGCGACACGGCAGAAGGCAGCACGCTCACACAGTCTGGCTAAATAAATACACACGCTTGTGACCTAGAAGCTTTTCATGTCACTAACGGGAGGCCCGAAACACGAGCGGAGCGTGTTAAACAATGAAAACAAATTCCCTTCTCATTTCATAAAATATCCTTCTTGTATAAATCACTATGGCAGGAATTAAATCATCCATTTGTTTGCCTAGTATTCTTAAATAATATTTTTATGATTTAGGATGTATTTATTTAATATTTATTTTGTTTTTAAATGTAATGTATATTTTGGTGAACATGCATATATTTTTTTGGGGGTTAACGAAGACTAATTCTTACACTTTCAAACTAGATTTTATGTCTATAGACATTATGGGGGGAAAAAGTGGTGATTCACAAAAACAAAATAATTTAGAGAAATGTTCAAATCCAGTATTTTCACCCATTTATATCGTTAACATCATTGACGAGTAATGACGCATCAATTCCTACTACCAGCGAAAGTTATTGATGCTCCCGCCAAAGACAGAAATCATTTTTTTTTAAGTTGGGGCTGACATTGTTTAATCGGCAGATGAACTTGTACCCATCTGTCCACTTATGGCCGCGTGTTGCCGGTTAAATGAGGTGTGGTCAGGTGCATTGTGGGCTCATTCTTCTTGTAATGCAAGGCAAAGCCTTCATACCAAGCATAGAGTACAAAGGTGCATGACACAGTGCATTTACTGTTAATTAAAGGGCACCTTATTAAGACAATGAGATGGAGCTGCACAGGCGGGTGCACAATAAGTATACACTATTTTGTTAACAAGGTCGTATAATGACTTGAGCCAGAATTTATCGGCAGAGCACACAGTCCAATGTCGTCCTGTTTAAAAACAAACAGGACCCTTCTGGGACATTTATATCATTGAGTCATTATGAGGCAGAGTGACCACTATACAGGCATTTTTCTAAAAGAGGACAGTATGAGCATCGAGCTGACTTTTTGGAGTCCCTAGAACTAGATTATTATCATATTGTCAGTTATTTAAAGCAAAGACAGCAAGTCAATATTACACATAATTACTGACAGTTAACCTACTGTGATGTTGAAAATGTTCCTCTGTTACTAATAACTTACATTGTACACAGTGCAAGTCAACGAGTGAGATAATTCTAAGAACAAACACACAAATGGATTAAATTTGCATTCTGAACAGAAATGATATGCCATAAATGTATAATTTCAATTCTAGTTCAACTAAATTGTGCTGTAGGAAATGTCTGAGTGATTGCCCAGTAAATTCGTATTTGACAGTGAAAATAAAAGTACATCACAATCAAAATGGAGTTATAATGGCATCATTATGTATCAATGTAACAATACAGTATCTCAGTATATTTCACTGCAGCTGAAATACAAAACTGCATTTTCTTTGTGACTTCAGATGATAAAAAGAGCCTCCTTTCAAATTATTTTGCCATACTGCAAAGTATATTATTTCATACATTGAATTATTTTGATTGTTCTATTTAAATCTTTAACCTTTGCAGTAAATCGATAATAACAAAAAATTTGATTGAAAGTGCCCCATGATTCTACTTTTTAGGTGTAAGTGGAAATAGTAACTATAGTCTTTCTTTCTCATTCAACCTGTCTGTCTATACGTGAGGAGGAGGAGGTGTGACCCAATAGAGATGGATGAGGGGTCAGGTGCTGTCAGACTAGTGGGTCAAAGGTCAGAGGATATCAGGGTTCAGCATCACACTCTGATTTCTAGCTGTCATACCTGTCTGTGTCTAAACACGTGTACTTCTCTTCTCTTGTACTTTCTCGCTCACACTTACAAATGCCCCTTTGCAATTATATTTTTACTTGCCTATTTCTTGTTTACTCACATTATTTTGTAGTAGCAGTGTGAATATGTTATTATTATTATTATTTTAAGTGGTTGAAGCAGTTAACCCAAACAGTCCTTTAGTTTGAAGGTCAGATTTCACTTCACATTCCATACAGTAAGGAAACAAAATGCAAAACATAAAATGGCTTATCTATTGAGGATCTATTTTGGGCATGTAAAATGGGCATCTTTTTTTAATAAATGAACAATTCTCAATTAAACAACAAAATAAAGTAATAAAAATAAGTGACAGTGGACATCTTATATACTGTAAGTGCAACATCAATAGTTTGTCGTCTTTTTATCTAATGAATGATGCTGACGAGTTTGATCAGTGTGAATAATAATAATTAAGGGGGAAAAAAACACTCGTCTGAATTTTTATTGCAGAGACTCAGAAGTGACTGAGAGTGGGATTGTTGCTAGAATGTGAATTTTCACTGCACTAGTTTTGTTTGTGTGTGTGTGTATGTACTACTGCTACTCTCATTCCTGTGATGCCACTGCAAATGAGTTAACAAGTTTGACATGACGTAAAAACATATTGCTAGTCTTATCAGCTAGCCTATTTGTTTAGGATGTGCTAGATGTGGCAAATGGTACACTTCCTGTGACTAGGTTTGGAATGTAGTAGTGTTTGTATTGTATTGTGACATTATTTATTATTAAATATTTGAACAATGTGCAAACAATAAATGTCAAAATATCAAATCAAATCCTGTTTTGTATTATGAATTAATTTCATTAACCAGGCTAACATACATGTTTTATATCAAAATTGTTATTAGAAAATATGTTAGCACAACAGGAACTACAACCTGCCATTGAGACTCCAGAACAATTTGTTCCAGAAACTTATAACAAAAATAAGATTTGTTAAATTAATCTTTCCTTCATGTTTTGTTGCTTCACGTTTCACGATTAAAATAAACCATGCTTTAACTTTATTCTGAAAGATAAAATTGATTGTTTCTTATGGAGTCAAATTCAACGTGGCCTCCTGGAATAGCCTAATTTCAACTTCTGGTTGTCGAATGTACAAGCTAACTTTCCTCCACAATTTCAATCCGTATTGTCTCTACTTACACGCCCAGGTGCATTGGGCCAACATAATACCTGTATTTAAACTATTGTGACAACGTTCAAACACCTGCATGGCTGTCACTGGAGTTGCACATCCTCTGACCACCGCGTCACTGATACGCTTTGTGTGATTTCAGTGTGACCACCTGGCTGCACATAATGACATATCTGCTCCCACACACGGCTCGGGAGATGGTGATCAGAGTGACTTCATCGCGGCAGGACAGACTCGCCTGACGTTGTTGGACAAGTGAAATGTAAAGGGCGGCAATACACAGAATTGTCAGGGATGGAAGGAGGAGGACAGATGTCATGGAGTGCTTATTATGATTACTTAGTTCCTTATGAAGCATCCAGACCTCTCAGGTCATCTGGAACTGGCTTGTTGTGTGTCCCAAACACAAGAACCAAGCAAGGAGAAGCAGCATTCAGTTATTATGCTCCTCATCTGTGGAACATACTTCCTGTAGATCTGAGGTCTGCTCAAACTGTCAGCTCCTTTAAATCAAGGCTAAAAACGTTACTGTTTACCGCAGCGTATTCTTAAATTAAATCCTCTCTCTCCCGCTATGCTCTTTGTTTTTTAATACTTTCTAACTATTTTTTTATTCTTGATTTTGTATGCATTATATTCTGTATGTTTTCCCTTTTTTATGCTCTATGTTCTTTGTTTTTTAATCCTTTTTATGTAAAGCACATTGAGTTGCCTTGTGTATGAAATGCGCTATATAAATAAAACTGCCTTGCCTTATGCTTTTCATATTTTCCATTGAGTAAAGCAAGTGGTTAAGTGGCAGTGTCTTCCTCAAATTTCTTTGTGTGTTGTCCATGTTCCATAAACATGAATGTTAGGTAAATTGAAGACTCAGGGTGAATTTAGGTATTTTGTATAACACAATAAAGCTTTGATAATTGTTGAAGAAATCAACAATTTATTCAATCGCAAACCAAGGTGTGAAATTAACCATTTGACTTTCTCACAGAGGGCAAAATGTTGTCTTTAGTCTTGTAGTAGCTGACCTCCCTGATGGTGTCACACTGCTTTTTTCAACCTATACAGGCATAAATCGGGAATTAAAGCGCTCAGCCACAGTCTCATTCAGAGTGTGCCAACAACTGCCATGGCAGTGCCCTGGATGCATGGGAACCATTTTACTCCCGTCGGCTACCATGGAAACTAACGGCCGGGACATAAAGGCGGTGATTCCGAGTGAAACATTGCATGCAACCGAGTCAGCATGATTGCTCTGATGAGTTTCCTTTTCTGAGTGACTTTTTCTACTAAAATTCAATGGCATATCTCAGTGTGAAAAATAAAAAAACTATTTGAAAAAATAAATATGAAAAAGGACAAATGTAATGGTTAAATGGGGGGAAAAAAGGGGCAATCTAAGAGATCATAGTAACATGTTTGTTTTCGATCAAATTATAAATGTGTGGGTGTGGGTGAAACTCGGTTTGACTTTGGCACCTCGGTTCTTGCATTTACACAGTACAGTTGAAACAAATTGGCATGATTTGTTTAAGCTTAGCTCAGTGTTCATGATCGATCAGTATTTTTATTTTGTTTTTGTTTATTCACATCTTTTGGCACGCCTACCACATATTCTATAATTATAGTCTGTGTGCGCGTGTGTGTGTGTGTGTGTGTGTGTGTGTGTGTGTGTGTGTGTGTGTGTGTGTGTGTGTGTGTGTGTGTGTGTGTGTGTGCATGTGTGCATGTGTGCGTGTGTGTGTGTGTGTGTGTGTGTGTGTGTGTGTGTGTGTGTGTGTGTGTAAGGGGGGAGCAGGTGATTGGTTGTAACAGCTGGAGAGAAAAAGGAGAACACAGCTGCAGGGAGAGAGGAGAGGCAAGCCAGAGGAGGAAACAACAGAGGAGGAAAACCGAGCAGTGGATTGAGTTCGAGTGGGTCGGGGAGAAAAGGGTTTAAAAAAAGAAATACAAAACAAGAGAGGTGTCATCTTGCATGACTACCATGACCACTGTCATTGACGGTGTCAACGTCTCCAAGTTACTTGGCTGTGACAAGTCGCTTTTTAGGCCAAGCATTATATTACTTACATCCTGCTTTCAATGTGTATTTTGGACATCAGAAAGTTTAGAGTTCAAAGAATGCAAGTTGGATGTTGTGATGTTTAAAAGTTATATGCCATACCACAATTATATTTACTTTTTTTTGTTAGCTTCGATGATGGTTGGCAATTGTAACCATAAAAGTGTACAGCAGTCTAATTGTAAAATGATTTTAAATAGATTGTATGTTATTCCCTTTTTATGATCATCCTGAATAATCTTTTAGTGGTGTATATAATTTTTAATACTATGATGTACTAAATGACAACAGAGCCCAAATCTACAACTGAACAGTCAAGGCCACATATTTTGTCAGTTACCCTATTAATTGATCACAAACTGCTGCTTTGGCATTTTTACACAAAATATTTGAAATGTTATTTATATCATGTTGTAGGATTACTAATATATTTTTTTAATGAATTAAGAATCAGCTATATACTATATATATAAATTGTTTACATATATACACACATATGAAGGCACTTTATTCACAGTCTCTAATAATAAATGAAAAACTAAATTTATAATATTTCTGAAAGGAAAATGAAGGCCGTAAAACGTCGCTCCATCGTTCCTTTAAATATGCGAATAGAGTGGCCACCCAGAAGTGAGCGCCACATGAAGGAAGACAAGTGACACACAGCGTGTGAGGGAATTTTGGGGGTTGATTTTGCTTCATGATTTCTCATCCCACAGTCGAAAGCATCAGCAGCCATCATATAACACACGCACGCGTACTATGCTAAGGCAGCAAGCAGCAAGCTAGTGCTTAAAGCAAAACTGGGCTTCCATGGCCATCCATTATCAGTGACAAGCTAAATGTACCATGGTACACCATATGGTACAGAGAGAGAGGAGGGAGAGAGAGAGAGAGAGAGAGAGAGATAAAGGAGAGAGAAAAATAGCGAGAGAGACAGAGCGGGACTAAACAAACTGTGGACAGTGAGTTAGATCTGAAAAAAAACCTACCAAAAAGAAAAGAAGAGACCTTAAAAGAAAAGAAAATAATTGACCAGGATGCTTATTATTATTATTATTATTATTACGGTTTGGCTGACTGTTTGTCCTGTGTTCTCAATGAAAATAGAGCATATAGAGACATAGCCTGAAATTGACAAAAGTTTAGGGGTTTTTTTTTCTTCTGAAATGTACAAATCGTTTGGACATTAAAGGAAATGACAGTAGTAATTGTCAGTTTGGGAGTCCCTGGCATCTTTCATTTTTTCCAAGAAGAGCAGCTCCCTGAGCTTGGAGTAAGGCTGCCACCTGGCAAACCTCGACAGGCAATCAGTCCAGTCAGTACCTGTCACTGAATTTAAAGCAGCCAGCTGGACATAATAAACAGAATGGTGCAATATGCAGCAAAATCTAAAGCGCAGAGTTCTTCGGATTGTTTTCTTTCTTTTCTTTCTTTTTTTTTACTTTGCAAACTCACACACACAAACACACACACACACGCACACGGTTGTTAAGACTGTTACCTAAAAGCCTCCAGCAGGAAACATCTGTGCAGACAAAACAGACATATTCAGTTTAGACAAAACCACAAACAGGACAGCCGTGTGCAAGCATGCACGCACACACATACAAACACACACACACACACCAGTATAGTGGATTTTCTGCTCAAAAAATGATCCTTGGTCAATAACTCGCATCAAAGACATTAATTTCCAGAGGGATTCAAATTGATATATGTACTAATTGAAAACGATGTATTGTACAAAAAGTCACTTAACAATGGAGGTCAAATGTTAACCCCGTAATAAACTGATTTGTCACAATGTAAGAATAAGCTAAAGGTAGTGGAGAATATGTTTTGTCTGCACAAAAAAACTACCCTAAACTGTATTGTATACAAAGACATTATGAATCTTATCCAAATAATAACGGCCAATCATTTGCTATTATCTATAAATTAAAATGAAGGAAGGAAGGAAGGAAGGAAGGAAGGAAGGAAGGAAGGAAGGAAGGAAGGAAGGAAGGAAGGAAGGAAGGAAGGAAGGAAGGAAGGAAGGAAGGAATGGGAACAAAGCAAACTGGAGGAAATGAATGAGTACAAGTATAGGAAAGACCAAAACAAAGGACAGGAAGAATGGTTTCATGTCCAAAACTGTTATATATAAAAAAAGACCAGTCAAGAGCAATCCAACACACACCACCGTGGAAACATACGCGCACAAATATACATACGCAGGCAGTGCATTTTCAATTCCAGTACAGTACTACATTTCTTGCACACTGACACACACACACACACACACACACACACACACACACACACACACACACACACACAACACACTTAGTTTCATTACAAAGACTGAGACCGTGCCATTCTACTGCAAAGGAGGCAATGCCACATTGGCAAGGCCCAGGGGGGCAACTGCTATCTTGTGCCAACACTCTCTCTCTCTCTCTCGCTCTCTCTCTCTCTCTCTCACACACACAGACACACACACACACACACCACATCAGTATTCCAATACTGTTGCAGCGGCGACTCCTCCGCCGGCTTAGTGTGACTTTATGTTCAACGTGGCGCGTTGTGTTTTCAAAACCTCTATTAGAATGTTTATATTCCACTGTACTCTCCAACACAGGGAAAATATATTCTAATATTTCCCACAAGTATGAAAATGTAGGATGAGCTTCTAATCTCTGTGTTGACTTTCACATTGCGCTTCAGGATAAAGTAGCATGACACATGAAGCTCTATCAACATTCACTAAATGTCGGTAAATGACAGTAATTATTATTACAATCATTACTGTGCACATCGTTAGGGTTGTCTGCGTACTACATTCATTTTTTTGTGATTGCTCCTATGCTAAGCAGACATTACGAGGGGGTTGAAGGCCACAATGAAACAGCACTTTACTGAGATTATCCGGCTTTAACCTGAACAAACCCAAAACCGTGTAATCTGTATAGTTTTATTCTTCCTATGGATTAATATGACGACTCCACCACCCCCACCTTGTTTTATCTACTTAAACCAAAGTCTCCATGTTTTAAATACACTATGCTGCTCTGTTTTCAGAAACAATGTAGATTTATGTAATTCTATTATTATTTCCTTGATAAGGACACTCCCAATTTATTTAAATACATATATATATATCTATATATATATAGATATATATATATATATCAGTGTCATGTGTGTTTCCTTAGGACTATTGCTAATCATTAATCATGAAGACATGAGCGCATCCCCCAGTGTCTCTTCATGATTGTTTGACAAAGGAGACAGGCTGAAGATGATAGCAACTCATTATGAGCGAGGTGTCAGCGGTAGCAGCATTCAGGTGACACACCGCAGATACCACACTGTTATCTGTCAGGATCATGTACAAGAACCACACGTACACACACACGCACGCACACACAAACCCACACACACGCACGCACACACACACAGATGTACACAAGCGAGCTGTGGCGTTTCTCTTTCTGTGTTACACATTCTGTATGAGAAAGCAATGCGTACTGTTTGAGTCACATGCAAAAAAATTATAATGTATATTTTTTATGTTTGATATCAGGTTTATCACGCCACAGTACAAAACAGAGGCTGCTGTCATTAGAACTCCTTGCAAAAAGTCATCCACTCAGACATAGGACAGCTGACAGATTATTTGGATAACATAAACGTGTTTAAAATGAATGAATAAGTGAAAAATATGGAAAATTAAAAAAAAAAAAACATTCAAGTGAGATTTTTGTGTAAATCTACTGAAAATTAAATCCTATATATACATATGTAGTAATTGAACCTCATGGAACAACATGAACCAATTGTATTTTTTTCCCTTTTTTTCTTTGATTCCTAAACAACTGGTTCACAAAGCAGATTTGAAGCTTCGTTTTCCCCATCACTAGTGTAGAGATACACAACCACTGCCAGCAGACCCACTGTTAGCACCAACTGACCAGTGGCTAGAATGTTCCCCACTTCTTGCCCAAAGTCAGCCAGGAGACATTTTAGCCCACGAATGGAAAGTTGTATCAAAAATGTATGGATGGATACATATGGATGGATAGAGTGTGAATATGACTGCTGAGTGTATCCAATTATGATCTGATGAATATGAATAGCCTGTCTTTCACAACTTGTCCATCTTTACATCTTATCTTCCCTTTTTATGACTTTGTTTTTTTTTGTCCGTATACGTCCCTCTGTGACTGTTTCTAGTTGCGTCTCTTGTTTATCCGTCCCTTTCTCGCTGCTCGTCTTCCTTTCATCTCGCGCCATCTGCCTTCCTCTTTCTCCATTTTATTCTCTTCTCCTTGTCCTCCTCTCGCTGTGTCTGTCTGACTGTCTAACTCTCCACTTGTCTCACTCTCTCAATATGACTCCCCCGCCCCCTCCCTCTTATCTCCCTAAAAACTTGGCAGTGATCCCCGTCGTGTTTTTCTCCACTCCTCGTTTGGGGGATTGCGAATGAATGCGATCCAATCTAGGCCTCGGCTAAGAGACATGAATTTTCATTAATTACAACCTTGTCAGCAAAAGCATTATGGGATCTGAATATGAAAATGCTAATGAGTGGAGCTCATTTGCATATTTTTCTTTGTTGGAATGTCATTAATTATTACGTTTTATGATGATGAATGCAGCTGTCGATGGCTAGCCCTCCATGGCTAATTAGCTATCAGAAAATGCTCTGATCAAAAAAATGGATAGGGATGCTAAACTACTTTAATGTATAGCATTTTACATGGCTTACGAACTTATTGTCAAGATTTTGAACCTGCACCTTGACCTATATTGTTCTTATTGTCCACTTGTCCTGGAGTGAATGATCATGGTGAGGAGGGCTCCAAGTGCCCACTTTGGCCCACACAGCAAAGATAAACAAATTCATAGGAGCTGCTTTGATTGCCCACGATTGTGACAGCTCCCACAGTGTCGCAGCCTCCCCTCTCCTAGATCCACCACAAAGAGATTTGTATGCCATCCACCACGCAGGATCACAAAAATACCATACAACCCATAATGTGATGAAGCTCAACAAAGATCTCTAAATGTCAGCTCCTTTCAAATTTTGACTTTTGGCAAAAGGAGTGTTAATGAAAATACACAAAGAGAAACAACAGCCATTCATAGAAATTCAGAGAAAGGATTTGAACCCGGAATGTTAAAATTGAGGCGTGTAAGTCACATCACTCTTAAATATAAACAAAGGATTGGTTTACCAATGTCACGCAGTGAAGTTTTTTTTTTCCATAGCTTGGTTTATTTAGTCACTATAGATTCCGAATAAGCATTAACCAAACGACATAAAGAAAATGATGAACATTTCATAGTATAGCATTTAGCTTCTAAATTCATTGAATGGTTCTGCATCAAGATGATCAGGTGTTTATTGCAATTAAGTGATCTGCTTTGCTCAACATATATCATCCTCCCGATGGTAAAGCTAATCTGACAAAATGATGACGATGCGGTATGATCTTGTCAAAGAAAAAAATGGCGAGATCTGTAGGGAAAACTAAAAAGGTAGTCACTGTGGTTTTCAAATATGAAGGTCCTTCAACATTACTTCAATGTACTGCACGGTACTGTTTCACCTTATACAATTTTGCTGCTCTATTGTTTAAAAAGTGCATCATGAAAAAATCTAATAAATCCCCCATTCCCCCCAAAAAATAGACCCACTAACTAACACCCCCCCTCCCTTCTCTTGGCTTAATGAATGCCAGGCTTAATTAGAGCACCATGATGTCAGAGCATTAATTATCAGTTGGCTTCATTTCAGGAAATAAACACTGTCTTTCTTTCAGATTTTTACTCTGTCTTTCTCCATTTCGCTCTGGACTATTCCTTGTTTTCCTCCTGTCTATCCGTCTTGTTTTATTTCTCTCATCAGAGTAAAATTTGAAATGACTCGGTGGGGAAGCATTTCATATTTTTGGACACGCTCCTAAATCTGATATATGGATGTGATTCATGGCAATTTGATGAGAGCGGTCATTAATTGATGTGACTTTCGCAAAGTTTAAGCAGCATTAGTGAGATGTTATATGGATGTGTGAATGACTTCTACAATCCTTCCTGTATGATCCTTGGCTTTGTGCGAGTGCACCAGCGTTACTGTAAGAATAAACTAAGAATAAACAACACAATCCAAACACATCTGTGCAAAAGATTTCTAGGCACTAAAAAAACAAAGCATTTTCCTTTGAGGCATGCAATGTAAATGTAGCCTCTACTCCGCTCAGATGATGAAATAAAGTTCATCGTTGGCCTTTGGGAGCCATGCTTATAAGTGAAGAGCTCTCTCTTCGTCTCTCTCTCTTGCTCTCTCTCTCTCTGTCGCTCCCTCGCCTGCTCACGCTCACAATAAACATACTGTTTCAGGCTGCACATCTCTATATTTCTCTGTCACCTCTTACACACAAACAAGCACTTTCTCTCTGCCACACACACACACACAAACACACATACTGTAGCGTGGCTGGCCAGATGGGACTCTTCCACATGACCAGGCCGATCAATCAACACTGAAGGGCCCAGGTGCTACTACGCACCATTTCACAGTCTGTCACACACACACACACACACACACACACACACACACACACACACACACACACACACACACACACACACACACACACACACACACACACACACACACACACACACACACACACACACACACACACACACACACACACACACAGAGGTACACAAACACACGTTGTACACTCACATAACAGCACAGACATGCATAGATAAAGATAAAGGACACACACACACACACACACACACACACACACACACACACACACACACACACACACACAGACACACACTGAGGCAGCTAAAACTCACACCCATAAACACACAGTGTAACATGTATGACCCATCTTGGTCTCTGGGGGGCCTCATCTGGATGGATGACAGACAGAAAGAAACACAGACTATGCAAATAAACAGAAATAACTTTGATTAGGTCCAGTTTGCGCCCTAAAAATCATGTGATGTGATAAAATTTTTATAATGGACACTGTTGCTGTGCTGAAATAAATAATGATTTTAGCCAACAAAGTGGCAGAAATGGCAGTGAGGGTCAAGAAGATTTTAAAAACGGTTGTTGGACTTTTAATTTCATTTAAAACTTATGGAAGCATCTTTGAGGATGAAACAAAACTTTCCCAGTTCCTCTTTGTTGTCTTCTTAACAAGTATGTCTACTGTGGCACTATAAGGACTCATATTTATCTTTGATTAAAAAATTGGTAAGACACTTGTTGCCTCATGAACACAGTAAAGGCCACGAGTTTTTTTTAAACACACAGGCAAATTTCAAAGCTAAGGATGTGTCACGTCATGAATGGCACAGTGCTGAATTAAATAAATCTCATGAAAACAGAATTAAACATTACCTAGTATATAATTTTAAGTGAATGTCCATTATCGTCTAATCAAAGACTAGTAGGGTCAGTCCTGGTTAATAGTTGGATGGAGACCACCTGAGAATGTTAGTCGAGGTTATATCACTTCCCCTAGTGAGGGTCGTGGAAAGGTTGGTCACAGTTGATTTGGAGTTAAAAGAGGCGGGGCACATCCTGGACTGGTCGTGAGCCAATCACAGGGCATCATGTAAAATGTTCCAAATAAAAGCTGTTCTCAGTATACAAATGAGCTCTTCCTCCCTTTCCTTTTTCACTCCCTTCAAAAACAGGTTATAAAAGTTCTTCAACAAAGCAAAAGCAGCTCTTCCCCAGGACGTGTGTCCCAATCAAGTGATGTTTTCACGTTGTAATGTTTTACATTTCCGCCCTCCACCCTGCTGCCTTGAGAAGACCTATGATTAGGATGTCAGATCCAATTACACTGACAATTTCCATGTGAGACACAGACCCTCTTCGTCATACACAACAGTGACTTTTATGGAGACTATGTTCAAAATAGCATTTGAGGGACACCACGATTGCATCATTTCAGTCAAAGACAAATCCGAATCAATTAATGATGTAAAAAATGATGTGACTTTTTCTAGTCACAAGTAATCTTATGCATTACTACTTACAAACTGATGATCCGATTAAAGTTATTTGTCCTAGTCACCGTGTTACAGAGCTGGCAAGATTCCACGTATTACCCAAAGATAGTTATCATGTTGCAATTTCATGTACAATTGTTAAGTTGGCAGTTAATTCTGTAGCTTGCCTACCTTTCGTGTGCTAAATTAGATAGCATATTATACCAAATTCTGTATATTTTATATATATATTTATTTCTCTTTAATGATGAAATTATTTAGAACAAAAATCCCTGATTTTTTCTCTATGTAACATTTTTACACTGACCTCCTTTCAACTATTCAGATCACAAAGACCCAGACTCAGCAGGGAGTGACAGGAGCTTGACCTTGGCACCATACCTAGCTGAGCTAAGGTGTGCCTGGGGTAGAGATGGAGACAGGTGAGCCAGTTTAACATGGAAGACAGGGACACCGTGGAATGAAATAGAAGTAGAGCGAGGAAGAAAAGAAATGCTAAATGAGGGAGAGAGAGAAATAGAGAGAGCGAGTGAGTGCGAGAATGAGAGCGAAAGCGAGAGCGAGAGCGAGAGCGAGAGAGAGAGAGAGAGAGAGAGAGAGAGAGAGAGAGAGAGAGAGAGAGAGAGAGAGAGAGAGAGAGTGAGACTTCTATATATAAAGTGTCCAGATGTGACCTCTGCAGAGGGGGTCCGGCCTCTTGGCTCAACACTCATTAATAAGGTCACACAAAGGTGAGACAGGCGGCTGACTCACTGCATTTCATAAAACAATAAGGGGAAGAGGATGGAGTCAATATCAACAAGCGGGATCAGTTTTTTTTTTGATACGTTGCCCTTTCAGGCGGCTTTATGTGCTAGTTATAGAATATTGTTGTATGTATTCATGAAACTTGGCCTTTAAGAAATCTTAGGGTCACCTTTGAGACACATCTTAAAGAAATGGGAAAAAAAATAGAAGAATCTGAAAGCCAGAATTTTTTATTATTCTAATAGAATTCTAATAGAAGACTCAAGACTCAGTTATCAGGAAGCACTTCAGATATTTTTCTTTACAGAATTACTTGAACATTGAAATTACTAATATCATGATTGCCATGTTCTTTTTATGTTTGTGTGGATTTTTAACAGTCTACTGTTGAGATGCCGTTGAGCAAACTTCCATCCCCAGGCCCTCCAGCTCAGCGTGGGAATATTTTCACATTTCATTAGATAATGGAATCTTCCAAATAGGTGTTCCTAACAGAACTGTATCTAAGATAAAACCACCAAGTTTACCAAGTCGGTGGCAGTTAGGGGGTAGGTTGCACCTGTTTCTGTAGCAAGTTCACATACACAGTACTCAAATATGGTGTAAAACCACACACAAACAGGAACATGAAGTGCATCCACAAGTCAAAGAACGAAAATGAGAACAACAAAATCCAACATGTGTACACACACTCATACAGCAAATAACAAAACAAATGATTAGGTGCACACATATACATATACGACTGCATAATGACTTTCTACTGTCAAAAGTGTGACACATGAATAAATCAAAGCCCATGAAGTCCCACTTGCCCACAAACCACAAAATGATGCAACAGTCATAAAAAAACACACACAAAGACCAAATAATAATAATAAAATAATAATAATAATAATAAAACCATTTATTCACAACGCATCACAAAACACTTGTGTATTTTGTGACTTGATGCATTTCCACACATCGGTTTCAACGCTAGATCACTAGGAGTTTCTGTGTGTGTGTGTGTGTGCGTGTGTGTGTCTGTGTGTGTGTGTGTGTGTGTGTGTGTGTGTGGTGTGTAAGGCATCAGATTAATCTAGTAGGGTCGCTGAGATGACACTAATCCCTTCGCTGATTATCTAGAGCATAACATCACTCTAATCTGATGGGGGGTTAAGAAAGATAGACAAGGTTAGAGTGGGTAAAGCAAAGAAAGAACAAGAGGAAGAGACTGTATTCACATTTGCAACACACAGGTTGGTTTCATTAAATTCTGCAGCATTTCTCTCTTATTCTAGAAATATTATTTTGGGCTAAATACCAAGCACACACAAAATACAAAATGAGAGCATTGACAACCTGACTTCAGTGCCAGACATCCTTCCCTAAGCCACACCCCTTAAAGCGCACAAATACTAGTGGATCTAAGTGACTCTGGGATTGATTACATTTGATCTTTTATTATGTTTAATCATACTTTTATACAATAGTGTGCCAATGTGTTTGGCTTTAGGGTGCGAAAGTGACAGAAAAGCCAACAAACTGAATCCAATCCGATATTGCGATGAAGTTATTCTGTTGAACCAGAGAACAGTCACAAGTGGAAAGTGAGGAGGATGTTTTCTATACAAAGTCGGTCGGAACAGTCTGTGTGTGTTTTCTGTATCTGCGGCTGTCTCTGTCTCTTAGTGTTATCATTATCAAAGTAAATTGAGGTCCCCGTGTGCGAGATGAAGAATACAATATTTCCATTTCTAACTCGTGCTCCTCCTCGCTGCAGCTACATCGTATAATCACAACACTGTCAAAACACATTGCGCACACAATGGATCATTTCAGTAAAGCTAAAAGTTTAGATTTCCGAGTTGCATAGGCATTCTTAGCCATGGATTTGTGGCTTTCTAAAATATTTCAAGAATGATCATTATTACCGCCTTTGAGTTGTTTGTGTCACGTAGATGAATATTCCATATCGTGAATATTATTTATAATATCTACAAAAAAAGTAGTACGTGACAATGAAAGGAAAGTCTCTACTGTCTCAGGGTCCATAACAGAACTTGTAATAAATGTATGTTTGTAAACTACAAAATGATAATCACTGGGATTGAGCCAAAACCAAGAAAGGCAATTAACTGATGTAATGCGGCTATACAGATCATAAACATTTGATATCAATGTTATGTGTCAAGATCATTACTTTCTGTGGTAGGTTTATGCAAATAAAATTATACAAGTATAAATGTTCATAACTTTAATCTGCAATTAATAAATGTTAATATTATAGCTGTATTAACAACTGTGCCAGTAAAGGAGAAGCGCTCAATTTGGAGTGACCTCGTCAAAAAGTATCAACATTAGCTTTGCTTATAGAAGAGGCTTCCAGTATGATTCAGTACAGTTCTGTACCATTGTAAACTTCGGCGACAGCAATAAACTTATTGTTATCAAAAAATATTTTTACAGACAGGTTTATGAAATGTACCAAATATTTTGGCCAGCGACTGCAGCAACAGTTAGTCTGAGTACTGTTGTTGCACAAGCATATTGCTAAGGCTGAAACCACACAAAGTCACATTTTGGTGAATTTCATCTTTTCTTATTGGTCAGTCCACACACATCGGTGTTATTTTAACAAATTACTGACAAATTGAAAGTGTTGGTTGGCACTTTTTCAATGCAATGTGTATTTTGCAACATAATTTGGGGTGTCCTGAAAAGTGATGGTTTTGGGGATACGAGGACTCCTCCCAACGCTAGCAATATTCTCTTTGACTCCTCTTTAGCCGACTATAACATAGTTTCAAAAAGGCAAACAGCTATTTACCATTTCTCTCATCCGAATGTGAAGATTTGCAACACCGGACCACAAACTAATTACCCAGAAATGAGCGCATAAGAGCAATGGCAGAAATGGATGGCTGAGGACTGACATCTTCCATATTTTATGAATCCAGTCAACGCTAATTAAGCTCTAAGTGTGTGAGGGAGAGAAAAGAGAGATCGACATGGAGAAAAAGAAGGTGGGAAAGAGAGGCACATTATCTGTGTCAGTGGCCATTTGCTCACAACTGGCGCCTCATCGGCAAGAGGGCCAGAGGCACGATGCATCATGGGTAAATGAGCGCACACTGCACGCCGCTTTCCACACGCCGGGGCCAAAGGGGGTACGGGGCAGGAGTCAAGGTGGAGCAGAGTATGAGTTGACTTCTCCATTTGTGCATAAATCATTCGCTATCTGCACTCAAAATAATTACATTCCAAATTTTGATACCCTTGCAATGTACCTGTTAGCCTGGAGTTAGCGTACGAAGGTGAGAGGCTGTCATGTGATGTAATGTACTGAGATCCTTCTGCATAGCTCTGGATAAAGTGAAAAAAATGAAAGATAGTTTAAGTAAAAGCTACTACATTGACAGAACATGTAAGCAATTCAAATAATTCCAGCTACACTAAATCAATATCTTGTTTCTGATGGAAAAAGGTTTTGGGGAAATGTAACTGAGTGCCTTTCCATCAATATAGATATTTTTTTAATTTTAATCACATCAAACTAATTTGCAGAGTGTCTTTTGGAATTTTGGTCCATTAATTCTAGATCTGGATCAAACTATCTGTTCTATTTCATTCTACAGGTGTTGATTGGCGGTCAGGGCCAGGGAGGAACCTGAAGTTCTCCCATACCGAATTCACCTATTTGCATGGCCCTTGCTCTGTGCACTACATGGAGCACATCTGGCTAGAAAAGTAAATTGCCTTCCTCAAACTATTCCCACAAGGTGTCTAGTACACAATGTCCTAAATCCTTTGCAATTCCAAAGTGAAGATTCAGGAAAATAGGGGGAGAGGTTGACAATGCAATTATTTTGCCCATTAAATCCTTTATTTGTTTTTAATGTAGGTAGGTTCTTTGGGGTTGCACTCTTATGTGACACAAGGCAAACAAAGTGTTGTAATAACAAGAGTCAATTAAATAAAAATAAAAATCAGTTTTTCTTTTATCTTTTTTACCTTTGAAGAACGACTTCCACTCGCCCATGACCCTGCACTCGTTCTCTCCTCCATATCTGTAGCACAGTAAAAGAGGGGGAAAAAAAAAAAAGTTAAACAGATATTTTTTTTTTCACTTATAGAATTGATATGAAGAACTGCTCAAATATGCAATATTTTCAATGATAAGACAGTGAGAAAAATCCACAGAGCATTTGGTTGTTGTTATCCAGTCACACAAATAGTCATCTGGACATTAATCCCACGTAATCAATATACCTCAATGACTTTTATCCTAAACACTCAACAACATTGCACACTGCATGTCATGTGTGTACATTCTGTGTACAGACTGAGTGTAATCAACTACATCAGAGTAAATCATCATCCCTCCTTTCTCCATGTCATTAAACATTATTGATTATGATTGCAGAGCCTTTAATGTCTCTATGAAATGTAATGGACCTTTAAGCCTCGCACAGACCACTAATCCTTGCTGCCATCACACTGTATTGCAAAGGTCAGTCCCTTGCCTGAGAGGTCACAGGTTTGATACACTGCCACAAGTGAATGATGCCGCAATATACTACTTCTAGATAAAAACTAACCTTGGAAACTAAAATGTCCTTCTTCATTATTAACACTTGCCGTAGTCTTTTATTCTAAATTGCTCATTTGTTTGGCCAGACCGAAATGATTTTTTAAGTGAAATAATAATAATATATGTGCATTGTACATTTTGTAACTCATGGGCCAATTGATCTGGGATCTGTAATTTTCTTAGTTGTACTATGTTCATCTTGTTTTCAATTGTCAATTATTTTACCGGTTCTTTTATCACAAACAAATTATTTAGGTTTCATTATGTTTTGTTCATCGTATTTTTCTTTCTGCCAAAAATTGGCATTGGCGTGAAAAAATACAGATTGGGTCCTATTTCCAAACTTTTGTGCTATGACATATAATTGACTGACACTACAAACATACAGAAAATAAGTGTGACGTATGTTAAAATTTCACTAATCAGTTCATAGCTTGGCATCAAATATACATCCATCCATCTATTTTCTGTACCGCTTTGTCCCCACGGGGGTCGCGGGCGTGCTGGAGTCTATCCCAGCCGTCATCGGGCAGTAGGCGGGAGACACCCAGAACCGGTTGCCAGCCAATCGCAGGGCACACAGAGACGAATAACCATCCGCACTCGCACCCACACCTACGGGCGATTTGGAGTGCTCAATCCGCCCAGCATGCATGTTTTTGAGAAGTGGGAGGAAACCGGAGTGCCCAAAGAAAACCCACACAGGCATGGGGAGAACATGCAAACTCCACACAGGGAGAGCCGGAGGTGGAATCAAACCCGCACCCTCTGAACTGTAAAGCTGACGTGCTAACCAGTGCCCCACCGTGCCGCCTTCAAATATACATATCACCAAATGACCAAAAGACATTTGATGGGTTGAGGGTTGGGACTTAGTGGCCTTTGAAGCACAAGTCATGTTGAAGAGGATGGGGAGGTTTACAATTAGAGAGAGCTGCATTCAGTAGGGCAATTTGAGAGGATGGGAAAGCAGATTGAAGCAGAAGGACGAGTGCAAAAGAGGTGGGAGAAAGTGTGCAGAAGTTAAAAGATGTGGAGGAGGAGGCGGTAAGGCGTCCATGTGTCCTGCACCTGATAAGGCCTCCGATTGAGGGCTATAAATTACGCTAGCGAAAGGGAGGGGGAATGGAGGGGGCCACACAAATGGCAAAATACAAACAGAGATTTTTTTTCCCCACTCCCTATTGCCAAGGCTAACACACGTGTGTGAACACACACACATGCATACACACACATTGTGGGTGATCTATCATCAGCTAATGAACTTAGACTGACAGACAGCTCCATGTCTCACACAATGATCATATTAAGACCTGCCTGACACAAAACAGACCCTTATTAATGCTGTTAGCTAGTGTGTGTTGTGTGTGTAATTCGTGTACTACCACCGAGGAAACACAAATTCTGGCTTTTACTCCTCATCATTGCAGAAAAAAAACTAAGCTTCATGTAGGAATGTATAATAATTACTTTGTGAGTTAGTTTGGCAGGTGTAGCTGGTCGGCTTGGACGGACATGGTGATAATTGTTACTTTTCAAATGACATACTTTACATAAACTATGTAATATTTCAGCTATCAAATTGTGAGACAAGGTAGATTTTCAGGATTGATTACCCCCAAAAAATGTGAATGTTTGAGGTTACATTTTCAATTTACCACATATTCTCTATTTTCTCAATTGTACATAAATATGCATACATCAAACTTATTTTTGCAATGGATCCACTTATGCAGAATAAACACCAAATGTAGAATCAAAAGCTAATCCTCTTTCCTCCTGTTTTTTATTACAATTGAGGATGAGCTTGAGCCTGTACCAGCTAACTTTGTCACAGGCTCACAACTCGACTAACCATGCCGCCTGTAATCTAACATTACACCGAGCGTGAGCTACAAATTTTTTAAAGCACGGCTGGGAATAAAAGAAAGAATTTCATTGAATTTTAAGTGAAACTTTCACTGAACCGCATTCACGTTATTATCTTGGGTTATCACATACAAGCTCTAACACACAAGAAGATGAGACAGTAAGAATTAAGAGCCAGATTACGTTTTTGAATCTTCTTCTTTAAAGCCGCTTAAACTGTCTGACACCCACAATCCCACTCTTAGTGTGTGCGAGTATAACCAAACAAATGAAGTGACGTAATGCTCAGTTCAGAATGTCATTCTTTGCCTTCTTATCTTTGCAAACTCAAACATTACCGGCTACCTCGTTTTGTTCTTCTGTGTTCTGTGTATTTCTATTTGAGTTTCATTTTACTGTCAATAAGCAAGATACAGTATGGATATCATCTAGGCTCCTAGAACTATGAAAATGAGATGAAGGGTGTTTGCGATACAAGTGTTAATAATGTTGTTGAAGAAAAAATGATACTGAAGAGGAAGTAATATTACTGGCTAACTTTAAAAGTAATACAAGAGCAGGCTACTAAAAGACATTATTAGCACAAGCAAACTTTCTGCTTCTGTTTTCATGTAGTATGTCGAACTATTTATTTCATTATTTTATTGACACTTGAGAGTTATTTTGGGTGTGCAGTCATAATGTCGCTTTGTTTATGATACTTGCTCTATAAACACTATAAAATGGTTATGGTTGAATTCGTCAGTGGTGGTTTTGCACAAGCATGATTCATTTGCATTCTAGATGAGGAGGATTGATATCTTTAGTTATGATGAAAAGATAAGAATCTTCTCATTGTTGAGAAAGTTAGACGGTAAATCACTGTAGTGAAAGACAAGCCACTCAATGTGTTCCCAAAGCGGACAGTTTAAAAGAGGCAATGGATTGGAATGGGTAGTAACTGTTTGGACCAAATTCATTGGAGGACTTATTCATTTGAGATAATTTTTACAAAAATCTGAGCTGTCAAAGTCATGCGGACTTCTGGTGACTTATGGGGGAGTTACCAGCCGGCTAGCCTCTGTGCACGTCATGGTTGTACAAATGCTGTCGAAAGCTGTCCGTGTCAAATTCTGAAAGCGATTGAGCTATTTTGACACTGATTCTAGTTTTGTGGTTTCCTGCTTCTTTTTTTTTTTTAAGTTTCTGCTGAGGGGTGCACTGTTTAACAATCAGCATCAGTGTTACATATATGAGTATGCAGAAATTATTCAAGTTTGAGGAGAAAAGTTACGAGTTATGTTTGCCTGAGGATATTCTTTCCTCTTCTGAGCCACTTGCTGCAGTTCTCCTTTGATCAAACTGATCGTATTCTGTTGATCAAAATATTCCTCAAGGGGATGCAAAAAGCAAATTGATATTGGACTTTCATACAGCTGTGAATGTTTTCCTTATTTTTTCCTGAGACTACTGCTATATCTGCTACTAGAACAAACTATACTATACTAACTATACTACTTCTAAAAATAGAAGCAAAAATTATTTCTGCACGTAAAATTACTGGTCTAGAAGAAAAAAAAAAAACAGAACCTTTACATAATTTGGCCCTCGGTGCGAACTAACTGGATAACAATGCAATACATCATGAGGGATCAGTGCTGTTCATTTCACAACAAATTATACACACAATGCAAGCCACGTTCTTGAAATATTTTTAATGCAATTTGTGATTTTCTATCAAAATTGAGCTTTATTGTCTTGTTGTTAAAAGTTATGTGGACTCTTCTGCACATAGTTTTTCAATTAGCAAACTGGAAGAGTATCCACGTGAATAATTTAGGACCGCAAACGTATTATGTTAAACAACAATTTTAGGAGGAAGTTAGAGTTCAAAAGGTTAATGATCAGAAACGCTTCTGTCTGATGCACATTCGATGTGTTACTATGCCTATTGATTCTCTGCACACATAATCCCGCACAACCACACACAAAAAAACACTTAAGATACACACACACACACACACACATACACATACACACACAGGGGCCAGTGTTTCCTGTCATTAGGCAGCAGAGCTGTTCTATAATTAGAACATCTGGACCCAAGTAAGTTTAGTGCCAATGGCCTCACACACACACACACACACACACACACACACACACACACACACACGCACACACACACACACATACACACCCTACACGTTATGGTTTATTTTTTTTACTTGTGCCATTTTATGATGCTTGTTTTCTCGCTTTTTTGTTTAGAAAAAAAGCACATTAAAGTAGCAAAACAAACAACAGCTTGGAGAGCTAATGGCACACTAAATGAATAGAGAGAGGCGCTTGTGAAGTAATAGAGGGAACGAGAGAATGGGAGAGAGTGACAGGAAAAGTAGAGAAAAAAAGATTAGCAAGTTCAAACATGGTTTTCTCGAATCAGCAGAGTTTTTTTTCTTTAAATACTCATAGCCTACAGATGTCTTTCCAAAAGGAGAGATTAATATTGATTATAGCAGGGCACTTCCCTTTCTATATTTTCCCCTTCTCTGCAGTAGAGGAAGAATAAGAAGCCCAGCCGATTCCTTTGACAACCCCCCTCGTCTCTCCACACAAACTCATGTGAAGCCGAGCCAACTGTGGCTTAGATCTCTACACACCATTACCACCGGAGGAACAAAAGGAAATAAAAAAAGCTAAATTGTCGGAGACTAAAAAGCAGCAGAGTTAGCAAACTTTTAAAAGTGGAGAGAACAATACTCATGAAAGCACTGAGACAAAGTACTGCCTAAGAGCAAGTAATAAGATAGCAAGTGAGAAAACAGAAATCATTTGCATGGGTATGTTCAGAAACAGAAATTGCAAAGGCATTTTGTTCAGAGGGACATTTAAGGTCAGGCAATGCTGGTCACCCTCCAGTTATGATTCAGATTTTTGATAAAATATTGCGAGCTGTCCCATTGAGAAACCTATTGGGTAAACTGTTAAAATACAATTGTTTCAAAAAGGGTGTGAAAATAAGACTGTCACTGGTAATAAAAAATAATAAAAAGAAAAAAGAATTGCTTGCTCAACCCAAGCAGTTGTAGAAAATTCCCTGGATGCCAAAAGGGCATCCAGAAGGTAAACCACAATACAGCCAGCTAGTGATTGGTCCAATTAGTCAACTAATCATTAACTTGACTTTGTTAACAGTGCCAAAATGACGGGTTACAAAATGGAGTTATTCATTTTCCAGTGCGGTGTCTCTTCCAAATTCACTTTGGGCTTGCGGATCACTCCCAAAAATTTGAATAGTGAAAATACTACTACTACTACTACTACTACTACTAATAATAATAATAATAATAAAAAATAATAATAATGAGCCACCAAAATTGCAAGACTGTTTTTTTAATATGCCACCATTTTTACACCAGTTGCCAACAGTTCACACATTCTGTCCACTATTTAGTTAAATCAGACTCTCGGTTTTTACTTGGTGGGGGTACAGCCAAGGTGATCCCCTTCCGAGATGCGCCTAACCCATCTCACTGGCGCATAAAAGCATCAACATTGTGGGACAAAACATCAGCTGCTCATTATCTACCTTGACGTGCTTTTTGAGAGAAACTCAACCAGTAATCTTGCAAATCCCTTAGCCAAAATGAATGTAATTGCATTATTACTGTCTCATGTTATGTGTACGTCAATATCAGTTTTGGTTATTTTGAACATCATAAATGTAAAGTTTAACAGCTAAAGTAATCAGTTAATCCATTAATGAATTCAAATTAAGCACCAGTCAGACAAACAGGTGAACTGGCAGAGAGTGAAAGAAGAGTGAAAGAAAGAGAGAGAGAGAGAGAGAGAGAGAGAGAGAGAGAGAGAGAGAGAGAGAGAGAGAGAGAGAGAGAGAGAGAGAGAGAGAGAGAGAGAGAGAGAGAGAGAGAGAGAGAGAGAGAGAGAGAGAGAGAGAGAGAGCAAGAAAAATAGGTCTCCAGGTAAATTTGTCTTTGACAATTCAATTAAGTCTTCTTTCCCTCTAATCCTTAGAGGGAGTATATAAAAAAACTCCTTAGAGTCTAAGGAGTTTTTTATTTTGTATATGATGGTTTTGTAAAACTCTATCTCAAAGACACCTGCCAGCTCTGAGATACTGCCAACAGAAGCATAAGTAAGGCTTAATCATTGCACAAGAGAGGAGGAGAGACATTTTCCCAAACTGGAGAAAGTCCAAGGGTTGGATGAGGGGCTGCGTAATGGTCTTTCAACAAGTGCAGAAAGTAAATCGACAAACAGTTGGGCTGCGTTAAACAAGCTCAGAAATTCGTACCTTGACATCTGCTTTTAATTACCAGTGAAAATAGAAAACAGCCCTTTTTATTTATTTATTTTTTGATTCTCGTGCTTTCATCCCGCTCTCTTCAAATGTCTAGAACCATAAACGTACATTTTTGCAACTGCTTAAAACTGTATGCGTTTTTTTAGTATTTGGGAACCTTGAGGGGTCCTTGTGGAAATGATGGATCATTTGGTTTGAATATGACTGAAAAGAAGAAGATTGCTCCTGTCAGGTGTGAAGAAAAGGGCCGGTTAAAAAGTAGTTCAAACTAGATTGCCGACAGTCAGCACAGATGGTGGTCATGGCTTAAAGAAACGGACTAATTTCTAAAGGAAACATATAAACATTTATCCAAAACAAAATTTGTGCAACTGAAACATCAGCGCTACTTGCTTTTCCTACACAGATATTTCCACAAAAGAAAAAATTATGGAAACAATGAAAAGTAATTTCAGATCCGTCTCAGAAATCACAATTTAGATAAAAACTACCTGAGATCATAAAGTTGGTGTTTGAAGGCATGAACCAACATACAAGCATACAAGCAAATATATATATTACATATGCTGTAAATAAAACTCCCTACATCAGTGACTACATTATATCAAAACTTCCAAACAATCACTATTATCATCATCACTCATCATGCGAGACAACAAACTGCTTTTCCCTTTTAGAGCCAGCCTTAGGTAAACACAATTTCAATTTCCTAAATGGCCCATATGGAAGAAGCAACCTGAAATTGCTTTCACGAGAAGAAACTGGCCGTGTCAGATTTAGTAAGTCACTTGCGGTGTCGTGCAGGGCTGCCTGAGTCTGGGCCTCGAGAGTCTCCAGTGTAGTGGTTTAGTCCCCTAATGTCCACTGGCGGACCTAGAGGGGGGCCGCGGGGACACCAACCACCCCCAGAAAATTGCCTTTTGGGTATTTTCTTATTTTTCTGGGAATTATTTTCCATATCCACCCAGCCCCGTAGGGACCACTTACTGAATCTTTATTTTTATCAGCATTTTCAGAAGAATTTTTGAGGTTTGTAAAAAAAAAAAAATGTTTTGCAAACCCCCCGAATTATCCTTGGCCCGCGTATGCTGATTATCCACAGTATGTTTTATTTCAAATCCCTACTTGAATCAAATACGCTAAATAAGTATGCTTCAAATTTTCCTTTCCATTAAATTCAGTTGTCAGTTCAGTGGTGCTTGATACAGTGCTACTGTGCTGCATGCAAACAATCTACTGCTGGATCTACTACATGTCACAATAGTTGGACAAGAAAACACTTCAAGGTATTCCTGATGAATTCCCCTGGATAAAAAAAAAAAGTATAGCAATGCTCACACACATTAATTCACATGCACCTGTACAGGAAGAAAAGCAGAGGCATTAGTTGGTTTTATTCGGCGACAAGGAAGTGAGAGTGGGGCTCAGGTGAATTCCATCAACTTGCGCCCAAGCTGCTAATAATAGATCACCGAAACCATCACAGCATTAACAGCCATTTACTGAGAAATCAGTCACGCAGTCACTCGAAAAAAAAAAGACGAAACAAGATTCAGCTTCCTCCCACTGAGTGTCTCTCACTACCAACTGTATGTGTAAAGTGGCTTTGGACAGCTAGAAAAGCGATAAATAAATGTTAGGTGTTCTAAACATTATCATTATGATTAGAAATACTAGCAGTAGTAAAAAAAAATCAGCTACCATGTCTTGAGCTAACTTTGTAAATCCTCTTAAGCATGTGATATATTTATATATTTACTCGAGACAATGGAATTAGAGCAATTTTAACTTCAACATTGCAATTGTTTGAGTAAACACTGATCAGTAACTTAAATTTGTCGTTTATTTTTTTTATTTTTAGGAGTGATTATGTGAAATAAATGAAAAGGTCCATAATTTATCCCCTGACGTAGTTGTTACCAACAGCGACCGTTATTACAGACTGGGGAGAGGTTCATCGTGGGATATTGCCACCTGGATGGCACCTCCTTTTCTGGAAGCGAGGAGTGAGAAGCCGCTAACGAGTTAGCATGTCTGCATGGGTGCAAGGTTGTAGGGACCCGCACACACTCACAAATACACACGCACACACAATTGCACATGCAAATTGACAGTCACTGACAAACAACCCTCTTGACACACACACAGGCCTACACAGCTAAACACACCCACACACACATATATATACACAAAGCAACAAATAGCGACACACACAGATAGCGCCTGCAGATATTCTCACAGTTTTACAAGACTTGTTGATTTTATTTTTTTGCAGGAGAAAGTCCTAAGATTCATAAAGGGCATGACTTGTATTGCGTTCAAGGATTGAGACAAATCAGTTTTGTATGATTGTATGGTAAGGACATATACGTATGATGCAGTGAAAATAATAACCAATGAAAAATTTGTCTTAAAACCCTTAAAGCAAAGAAAACAGAGACAATTCTACCTGCTGCTGACTGCAAAGGCTCCGCTAATTCAAATTCACGCTCAGACCTGTCACTCTTCACAGAACCCTGCAAACCTCCTCAAGTTACAAATTCCTCCATGACAGACTTCAAACTAGTGTTTGTGCGAATCCTACAAAAAAAAAAAAAAAATGGAATAGCCGGTCCATTGAAAATGCTGTCAAACTCCAAATTAATCTTTAGTTGGCTTGAAGGCTTTTAGAGTGCGACTGCAAACTATGGGCGATGTCATCTTTGCTTGTCAAGGTTTAGAATAGAGTTGCAACTGCACCACAACCCATTAGCATGAGCGACATTAGCACATATAATGTGGCTTAATACACAACAACTTATTTTATTTAATTCAAAATGTCGTCATGACATAATGTGTATAATATACACTGCATCATATTTAGCAAATGTGAGAACTCAGCTTAGTCATGTCACTATTCTGCCATATTACAAAGAAAGCATTGCCATCACCAGAGGTGATAAAAGATGACAAGAGTAAGATAAGAAAAGGTCAATATTTCAAGATAATACTTTTAATTTGTGAATTTTATTAACAGGTCAGCCATTTTCATGTTCCTCCCTCCGACTGCCAAAGTCCTTGCCTTTCATTCTTTATTTACTTTTTTATCTTCCTACTGCTCCTCCTCCCTTCAGCCTTCCTTCCTTTTGTCCTCGTCTCCCTCCAGTCGCCGAGCCTTCTGTCCTCACCTCAAGAAGAGGAGGTTGCAGCTGGTGTAAAGTCACACAAGAGAATTATGACAGGCACCTGCCCACACTATCTTCAATGCTTCTAGTGTGGACGGGTAAACAGCAGAATGAAACTTGTGACAGATCTAAAAAAAAGAAAAAAGTTGTTCCCGTTTGCACAAGTCCCTTAAAACCAGCAAAAGATCCCAGAAGACTTCTTGAAAAGCAACTGAAGCTGAACAGCATCGACTTCACAAGGACTTAAATGTCTTTTTTTTCCCCAAGAGAAACCCACAAGAAGAAAAACTTTCACAGTGAAGTTATTTTGAGGATATTTAATTAATAACTAACAATTTTGTTGCTATAGCACCAAATCACAACCCTTAACAAAGACCACAAAACTGAGCCCCAACTAATCCCCCCAAAAATCATACTCACATTCACACCTAAGAACAATTTTAGAGACTTCAAATAAACTAGTACACATGGTTTTTGACTATGGGAAGAAGCCAGCGTCCTCTGAAAAAACCCACACAGACAGGGGCGGAGCTATGTGGTGGCCAGGCCACCCCTTGTCACTTTCTGTCCTATCCCGACAAGTAATGGTAACATACGATGGGTCAAGAAACGGTTTTAAATTTACTTTGATGTGGCAAAAGATATGACGTGATGGTCCCAGAGGAGTGACACATACGACATGCTGAAAGAACACAGCGACACTTTTGTGTGATTGAATCAACCGAGAAGAAACTGTTCAGCAGAGTGAGAATGCAGCTTGTTAAGAAAACAGGTAAACGTCTTCAGTGATAATTTGCTACACTTTGTTTGCTACCAGGCCAATTTGTGTTGCTAAAAGCTCCCCACCCTGTCCCACTGCAGATGAGAATCATAAAGTGTGTCTGAAAAGACCGGCAATCCAATTAATTCACTTACAAATGTTTCATCATTTCTTGAAAGCCTTCTGTTCTTCTTACCTTATTGTGTTATGCTTGTTTCCACTTTAGTTTACTATACCAAACAAAATTCCTTGCTTTATAAGTGCGTGAATGTCTGGACACAACGAAAGATCTTGAAGTTTATTTTAAGAAAATAAACCTTGCTCATTGACTCAAATACCGTATCATGGAGGCCAGTCCAATATTGGATTGTGTTAACAAATTACATCCACATCACTGCGTCAAAATGTCATATCATTTCAAGTTGTCACATTTGACTGACATTCCTTTGTGTCCACATCAGCTTGAGGGCGACATGGTGAAACCAACCAACTTGCTGACATAGCAGCCTTGTTGGGCCATTCCCCAATCAACCAAAACTCCATGTTTACCTTTCAAAAAAAACACTGCATTCATCAATGAACAAAACCATTTGAGACCACTGCTATATACATTTTCATATGAACATGTCTAGTTGTGTGGCCGAAGAAATACAAAATACAAGAAATCATATCAATCAGGAAAATTAAATTGAACACACATATACATGCACACAAGAAAGAGCCCTCCAGAGAGTTCAGTGACCAGATGTCAGGAGGGCAGAGTGCGTCACTTGACTGAGAACAGGCGTGCGTGCATGCATGCGTGCGTGTGTGTGTGTGTACAACTACTCCATAAGTTCATTGAGCTAAAAAAAAAACACCCATGCACATGCACACTGGCAAACACTAAAGTGAAGGCTTCCCCTTTGAAAACCACATAAGACATGTCAGGGCACGCAGCAAGGAAAGCTCCGCTACTTTATCTGCGAGTGTGTGTTTGTGTGTGTGTGTTCCCAATTGACACACTCACCTCATTCATTATTTTTTAAAAGTTAATCTGACGTGGCTTTACACAGTTTGCACACATTAATACTGTTGTTTTAGAAAGTCTTTGACTTTCTGCGATATTAATCTTATTTGTCTATATTAAGCTTCTCTTATTTCATCACTTGACGGTTGAAGAAATAAAAAAAAAACAGATCAGAAAAAGGGTGAGCATTAATAAAATATGCAAGGCAAGGCGATTTCTGTGCTGCATGTGCCACATGCATGGATCCCCCGCATCTTTTCAAATGCTTGGCGATGAAATTCCGAATGAAAATACCGTTGATGATTTACTGTCTTTATGGAGGCTCACTTCTTTATCTTCAGACTCGGGGCAGCCACTTGAGCGCAAGTAACCACTTACGACCTCCCCAGCTCCATCCCCAGTCATCACGGTAATGATGGGATCTGAACTATACTCACAGTCGAGGAAGGTGGGGTGAGCTGCGACTTATTTGCATAAGATAGGATCGCCCCCCTCAAAACTTTTTACATTGCTCCAACACAAACTTTAACAATGTGCCATCATTTTTCTCTTTTAACTTGAGGGGACAGTTTAAAATTTTAGGATATGGGGTAGATATCTTTTTTCAGTTATTTAGCTAGCTGTTTTGAAGAGATGTCCTCTGTAGCGATGGAAAATGTGCATCTGCGTGAATGCAGCTGTCAAAGTCTATAACAGAAGTTATTATATTAACATAGAACAGAACTTGCTGCTTCACATTTCACATTGTTACTATTCAGAGAACCTTAATTTGGCTTGCACACAAGAAAGAGCAAATGACCTCGGAGAACAATAATTGCATTCATGTGAGTTCACCACATACAAGCACCAACATACCAAGGATAAAAGAGCAGCACAAAAAGCATAACGTCGTATACTGCACAGTACGTATTCACAGTAACCAAACAACCAGTAAAGCTGAAAGATCTTTGACGGAAACCCATTGGAGGGAAAATCCCTGACATGGCAAATAAAGGTTTTCTCAGCGTGCTTTCCCATCTAAATATGAATCAAATCAATTCCTTGTCTTTAGAAATGAATCACAAACTTAGTCACTGTTAACTGTGATGCACATGGTCACAGCAGAACATGTGCTGGACAACCAAAGTAGCTTTTAAGAAGATCTCCTCCCTTGACTGTGCATCCTAAAATTTTACAATGAGTTTCAGTTTAGTTTTTGAGCTTTTGGTTAGGTTGCAGCAGTCTGCTTTCCAACGCTTGTGATAAATATGGCTATATGAAACAGCTGGTTACTCTCCATTGCTTATGTGATGAGTCAAAATCAGGAAGGAGCCAGCTGGATGGAGGCTGCAAAAATCTCATTCAAGACCCGTAGCAAGGAGAGAATACCAGATCACAGCAACATCTGGGTTTGTGTCAGTAATTAACAACAAAAATACTATGGACTAAAATTAATACAGTGTCAGTGATACAGGTTGTTGACCAAGGGAAAAAAATCAGCTTAGGACATAATAATAATAATAATTGATGATTAAATTCATTGAAAAATAATAATCATTCTAATCCTGGTAGTCACGCTTCAGAGCGTGAATATAATTTTTGACTAGTCTTTAGCAGCTATGTGCAATAATAAAAAATATAATGTGCAGCAGGGAGGGTGTCTACTAAAGCATTTTTATGTAATATGAAATTAATGTAAATATTGCGGCATGTGGGCAAGAAGGGGCAAACCAGGAATCCATATGTGACATCTTAATCAGTTGTATGGGAACATTGTATTTTGTATCTGTATTTTAGCCTCTTATAAATAAAAACGTATTCCTGTAAATAGATGTCGAGAGAGGGACAATAGCATCTGAAATTTCCCTTAGGATCAAAACAAAACTGGTTCATAACCTTTGTGTCTCTGGAAAAACAAGCTCGAATGTCAGCTATATTCATGTTCATCTCCCATGCAGGAAAATTCTCTTGATCTCATTACTCCCATTGACAGCTTTTAGATGATTCAGAATGCTGTCAATATTCCAGACAGGAGCAGCTTATAAAGAAAAGGCAATATAAACCACATATCCCTTGTATATTTAGAAAAAAAATATTGTATCCGCAGTGGGTTAGTCTTTTCTATTTCATACACAACACAATTCTATGCATCTCATCGCTATCACTGACAGCTTTCAGATGATTCTGGTGCACGTGAATGAATCCAAAAGCGTAAGAAAAGGAGCAAGCAGCCTAGCCACATTTATTACCAGAACAGATGGTACCATCCTAGTGCATACTATCTTCAGAACAGAAAAAAAACAAACACATTGCAGAATAACCCTCCGATTTCTACACCCACCGTACTATTTAGGTGAGGTGCCCTACACACTGAAAAACAATCTGACTTCAAGAGTACTGCTTCAGTCCGTCAGTATGTGTCTGCAATTTTTCTTCATTTTATTTTTAACCATAGCGCTATACTTGTTCACTGCCCTTACAATGTCACCAAAGCAAGCAGATTGTAATGACAAAATGTGCAATTGAACATGCCATGTGCTGTCTCTTGTTCTTGTTAGCTAACAAACTAAATTGGCGAACAAGCAACTCATTCACAACATATGTGCCTGGTAATAAAATAAAAAACGTTGCTGAAAATTGCAGCAAAAATGTATTCATAATTTTCAACCAAGCTTCTTCCCACATGTTGGATTAGAAGTAATTGAAGACTAAAGAAAAATGAGATTCAATGGTCATGATCAGGAGAGATTTTCCACATTCATATTCTTTTTACACTTGAAAACTTGAATCATACACGCAAGTATGCATAGCCTCAAATGAGAAAGAGCTGTGTAAATGTGGAGCAAGGCTGGGTCTCTGCAGCCTTGTGAGTCTGGGCCACAGTAGGGACGGAGAACAGTCACTACTTGTTTTATTGCCTCATGATGAACACCTGCAACGACTGAGGGGGAGGAGGGGGAAAAAAAGGTCGAGGGCAGACAAAAGGCTCACATCTGTGTGTGTGTGTGTGAGAGAGTGAGGTACTATGGGAATGCCTGTGTGTGTGTTGTGTGTGTAGGTCTCAGGTTACATTCTTGTGGACAGGCTGCCAAATGAGACCGTCTGTGCACATGCTGCTCACAGCCTCCGACATATACACGCCCTCGTATGCTGGTAACTATGTTGGTAAATATCCTACATGACTAACTGTGTCAGCTCTTTCTTGCATAATTTGGATTTTATGAGTAGACAAGTTTAGGCGAAAGGGAAAGCTAATGATCTCAAGCAAAATAATCCCCCCATGATACTGGACCACAATGGCTTCCGTTACTTTGACATTTAGGGATGCAGCTACTTGCAGAGTCTTGACCCCAAAATGTCATTTAGATCTTGGGAACCCTAACCTTGGTACAAAGGTACAATGACGTATTTGGGAGTCCTCTAATAAGACCAACAAATATGGACCCCAGCCGGACAACAATTTCTTAATAAACGTGTTTCACAGAACCTTTACTCAAATATCTGGAACTACCGTGGATCTACGGAAGTGACAATGGTGATAAAAGTAGTCTCCTCGCCTATTTCTTGCAAAATTTGTTGATGCTCTTTTAGCTATAAAAGGAAAGAGAGACCTGAAAAAAACGCTCCTCATGTGGGTAAATATCATGCCATACATTTTTTAATCATTATATACAGTATCAGATGGAATCAGAGTGTCTTGATAGAAACTATTCTGAAAGGATGGGTGAGTTTCGAGCTTTATTTTAAGGTATCGGTACTCATGGAGACTGCCAATACCATCCACCGATACTTAAGGCAAATAAAGTCTGACATTAAGTCTACAGTAGTTGACGCTACTCTATGGCAACTCATCATCGGCTTCTCCTTTCCTACTAAATATGGTATCATTTGCTGTTGTTTTATTTTGTGCATTTATGTTGAATTCAAAACTTGGGGCTATCCCATAGACCAGGGGTGTCAAACTTTTTTTTCACTGGCCGCATTGTAGTTATACCTTCTTTTGGAGGGCCATTATGACTGTCAACCCAAATAAATGTATGAGCACCTCATATTATATACAGTAAAAGCTACAAAACAAACTGACAAATAACTCATTTTCAAATCAGACGAGTAAAAACTGGTCAAACATTTAAAAAAAAAGATATTAAAAGCGAAGACAATTTGCAATTCTAGTATTGACACGCAAATTTGATGCACAATTTGTCTTCGCGGGCCACATAAAATGATGTGGCGGGCCATATCTGGCCCCCGGGCCTTGAGTTTGACACCTATGCCATAGACCAAAAGAATCCATCTTTACAGGTTAAACATCCATTCAGGAAACAGTTTATTGAGGAAACGGCGCCTGTTTTCCTGGAAATACAGCTGTGCCCAACAGTGAAGAAATATTGCTGCTACCTTTTGACTTCGGCTTCTAAAGCAAAAAAACCGAAAATGATTCATTCAGGACAACAAGCTATTCTAAATCACCAGTGACTATTCAAACACATTTTTCCACACATTACATCACGCAGAAGGCGGACCCTAATACGAACAGGTGGCTGAAGTAACTGACCCCCCATTATTTTGCAGACTATAAGGCACACTTAGAATTTTCTCAAAAACCATCAGTGCGTCTTAAAATCACGTAGGCTTATGTATGGATGTTAAATTGAAGTTGAATAAAGTTTGACTTATATGCTGTATTAGTTTGTTTCCTTTAATGCGCTTTATAATCTTATCTGAAAAATACGGTATCTTCTCGAAGAAAAAGTCACTGTAGCTCATTACTGTGTTGCATTCACACTGCAGCCTAGTTCCAAAAAAGCATTTATGTAAATTAAGCTGACACGGCAAACGTAACTGCTCTACACTCAACAATGTAGGTGGCAGTAGATAATAGACTTCTCCCCAATTTGTTGTGACTGATCTCCTGACCTCCAACCATCGTATCATTTTATGAGGCCAACTTTGCTTTCCAGACATTGAAAAGAAATGCCATGAAAATACAGAAGCCAATTCTTTTAACACAGGAAATTTTTTTTTTTTTATTGCATAACATTGTCATCAATCAAATATATGTGCCAGACTGTCATATGCACATCAAAATCCAACCAACTTTTAAGGCTACAAAATCTAAGGGTGTTTTCCAGTTGTCTTGTTTAGTTTGGCTGAACTGATCTCTGGTTCATGCAACCCCTTGGTGTGGTTTGTTTGGGCAGGTGTGGACACAGCATTTGAACTTAGATACAGACCGCTTGAAGAAGTGGTCCTGAAGTCCAGTGATTATTTGTTGTGTAATGTGATTCAGCCTTGATCTGACCAAATATGTAAATGTTCAGAACATAGTCAGACATATGCACATATTGTTTACTTACTTACTTCTGTGCGCATAAACCTTTATTTATTATTTGAAATATTAAAAAATAGCAGCAACCGTTTGGAAATGGTCGATGATTTTTTTTCAAAAGAGCCTATCATGATTGAACGTCAAACCAAGCTAATAACTAGCCATTTCATTTTACATACGTATGTACATAACAGAGTGTGTTGGGAGTTTGGGGGGGGTCAACATTACAAGGCACCAGCTGGTTTTAGAGTATTCTGGTTTGTGGTTTATATTGACTGACCAGTTTCAACTCAAATATTTTGTAGTTTATACTAAATTTTAAATAACAACAAATGATGTGTTTCATCACTGTCGACATTTGGGTCAATTGAAAGTCGTACATCTTTAGACAAAGTGATTTCAAATTTAAGATTTAAAAAAAGCAACAGGTCTAAGGGATGCGTTTTTGCTTTGAATGGAATTGTAGCATCGGATATCAGACGTCAACAATAAAATATCAATTTGTCAGGAAAAAGGATTTTGTTTTTCCTGATGTCTGTGGAACAACTCATACATCAACTTGAGACACGTGTCTTACAACTGAGGATGCCCTTAAACGAGATGCTTTTTACGACCACTTTTGCTGTGTAATGCAAGATGGTGAAGCAGACATTTGATTCATGTTTCCGAAGTAGGTGTTATATTCTTTTGAATTATTATTTGGTAAGTCTCGGGTGTAAATCTATAAGATCTGCAATCCTTGGCTTTCAGTAACACAGCAGCAGGGAAACAACTTCATTATGCTGCATTTATTGGATAATTGGTTCTTCGAATGGCTCCAAGCTGCCAAACGATGGCCATCCAACAGACAGCAGGCAAGAAAAGTGGGAAAAGAGATTAAAGACTAGAAATCCCCCCCCCCTGAAAATAAAATCATGCCTTCTTAAATATGCTTTTAACCAAAGGCAAAAGCACTCGCAAGTAAATGTTTCAAGTTATAGCCAATAAAAAAAATACACCGCAGAAAAAAATGCCCCAAAACATTATACATTATACTGTAAAACAAGAATAGAAAAAATAAACTAATGCAATAAGACTGTACTAGCAGAAAACGGGTAAATTAGCCAAACATGATTTTTTTTTTTTTTTTAAATAAGTATACACACAAACAGGCTACACAGAAATTGTGCAAAACTACAAATTTTTCACAGGGAGAGTTTTTAAGGGTGTAATGGTTGAAGTCCAAGAGGGGAAAGCGGGACAAATGTTTATAGTGAGAAGTTCTTGCTATTCAGAGCCTTGAAAGAATGGAATGTAGCGGGAAGATCAATGTGTCTCTCTCTGTGACACACACACACACACACACACACACGTTTGCAGATGTTCAGAAGCTATGAGGAAGGAAACCTTGGCTCTCTTCAGGACATTATGAACTTGTCACATACACACACCCCTAAGATGTAAACACAAACCTGTCTTTAAACAACTACAGACAAAAATATTTTCTTTTTAAACATTTTTCACTTAATTTCAAAAAAAAAAAAAAGGCCAACATCAGGATAGTAATATTGGTTGTTTCTTTTCTCTTTTTTGTCCACATGAAAACTATAATGCAACACACAAACCATAAAATGTATACACATATGCATATACGCAACCTTTTCTTTTCTCTCACTCCCACATGCACATACACACGTGAGTGCGAACACATACACACACACTGTCTGGCCCATCACAGGACCAGATGGCACGAGGGGTGTTCCAGACAATTTACAATCTTTGTGAGTGTGCATGTATGTCAGTAAATGTGTGCGTGTGTGAGATTTTCCAAGCAACCCCCTCACCCTTTTTGCCACACACATACATACACAAACACACACGCACACACAGGGAATTGGCACTGCCACTCTGGTGCCAGCGCAGCCAAAGCCTGAGACTGAAACAAAAGCTGGGAGAAACCATTGTGCAGCTTCCCTGCTCCAACCCACCTCTCACTCTGAACCAGATGGTTTCATCTGCTAGTCTCTGTAGTGTGAAGGTTCACTGTGTCTCTGGCAAGTCAGCGTACATCACATTAGTACATTTAACACACTCAATGAACAGATTCTCCATGCAACACACACTCTTAAATAAGAATATTTGCTTCGTGGCTGACTTTGAAATGAAATGTAGTTTTTTTTTTTTCCCAGCATCAATTTTCGATGCCGCTTGTCCACGTTAAGTCATAAATGAACTGGAGCCAAGAGTTCGATCTCCATTGGTCGCCAGCTAATCACTAACCGAAATATTTCAAGCTATAAATATTTTTATAGAATGTGTAAAATGGAGTAAAATACAACATCTGTGCAAATCAAAATTATCAAAGTACATCTGCCCCTGTGGTGGACAGCACGTGATTTCTACTCCATTCCCTCTTTCACTTTATTTCGTTCTGCTTATTTTTCCCAGCAACAAAATTTAGAATGCCACACAGTAATAAGCCCTTTGAATGTTAGCATCTGCTTTGTTTTTTTATATTAATTGGAAATGCAAACAGTTTTTTCTGTTTGTTTGCTCCTACGTTTTAGATTTTGGTTCTGTCTTTTTTTTTCAAATTATTCTTTTAAACACATTCTAAACTTATGTTCCAACTAACTAATTCTAAACACTGGCAAACAAGGTCAATCTAAGATCAAGAAGGAAGTGCAGAATAATACGAGCAGGAAGAAACAGTTGATATGGATGGCAAGAAGGAAATGTTAACTAAAAATGAGTAAAAACAAAAACGTCACATGATCACAGGATGTTTTGCACAGAAAATACCCCCAAATAGTGCTTTCTAAATTTAGAAAGGAAAAAAAATCCCCGCAGAAACTGCTACAAGTATAATTCTGCAACAGTCTGGTAGACAAAAGCAAAGAAATAGTTAAGGAGTTCAAGGAAAAATTATAAACTTGGCTGAGAAGGACTTGGAAAATGCCAATTATAAAACAGATTTATTTTTTAATTAAAATAAAGAGGGAGTTGTAGGTAGAGCACACAGTAGGAGTCAGCTGTTTTGGTTATAATATTTCAATGTATTTTGAAATACACATTGTCTTTCATTTTCATCTTATGTCAGTGTCACATCGAAAAGATCGCACGTACAATAGTTCATTCACATTACATCCACCTTCCAGAATATGTTGCATTGAACTGAAGGAAAGCTGCAGTCTTGTTGAGCAGTACTGTAATTGCAAGCTAAACTGTTTGACGTTGCCTGTCTCTTTATTTTCTAAGGATTGGGTGGATTAGGCGCAGGGACTACGTTTCTATCACTCCTGTTTCCGTTAAATCAAACAGGTGCAAAATGTACACCTCAGCAACATCACATATTGACTGCAGAGTGAGGAGGACAATTAATGTGGCCTTGCGGTTTTGCAGTTTCACATATGGTGAACGATGAAGGGATACAAGGGTTAAGTAGATCAAAAGATCAAAAATGTATAATGCTGACCTTAAAGATCTACATACAGTAATTAGCTACAAAGTTTTATGGTACATTAAAGGAGCTATATAATGCTACTTTTAACATTCCACAAATAATTATAGGCACATATACGATTATATATTAGCTTTGCACAATCTAATTTATGATGAAATAATGAGTTATTTTGGTGCCCCAGAAGTTAGAGGCCTGGTTCTCTGAAACGTCGCCTCTGCTGTACTCAAACGTTTGGCAGTAGATTCACCTAAGCGCAATGACAAGTACTTGAGCACATTGCAGAGGATACGTAAAAGTGTTTTTTTAATTTATTTGATGCACCAAAATCAGAACAGCCGCACATCAACTCAAGTTGCAGAAATTGGTGTGTTTGGCCTGTAGGGGATGGCTCCTCACGTTGTGATGTCACAACGTGAGGACCTGGTCACTTAACATCGCTGGAGTGTATCTGACAATTTAAAAAAAAAAATCAGCAGCCACTTCTATCCCAGAAAATGAAGAAATGAAACGTGAAGTACGTTACTCATAAACAAGACGTATTTACCCGAAATTGTAAAGACATCTATGCACTCAATTTCTGTGCCTGTCTTTCATTCCTAATCACTCCACAGTTAATGACGGGCTTGCGTATAAATCCGACAGATTACCTGCTGCAGGTGTCCAACGGATGACTCTAAAATAGGCACTTGTGACACCAGAAATAAAAAGCTGATGAAGACCAGTAATTAAACACTGACAGTTTGTCAGACACGAGACGTTTAGTCGACTTATTACAAAGCGTATCAGAAGACAACAAAACACATATGATTGACGCAATAGGATCAGACACCAGAAAATGACGACTGAGTCTGATCTGAGTCACGGAGCAAAGTGAACAAAAAATAAGCTCTTCTAACTCTAGCCGAGCCCAACTAGTCTTAGCTGTGCCTTTAGGGAAAACATATGGAGTGCCGACTCGGTAGTAAGTCGGCTTGCCGAAGCAAGAGCTACGTCTATCTCCTGAGGTTTGTAAAAAAAATAATAATAATAAATAAATAAATCCCTGCCAAATATTAACAGACGTGAACATTGAAATCAGCGCCATTATTAGCAAGTCATTATTAGCGTTTGAAAAGCAAATGGAGCTCATAATATTTGCCATTATAGCTAAAAAAACGCCTATTAATTCTTAATCCGTACCCCAATTAAGAGCATGGCTGGGAGTTTTTGCCAAGAAAAAGACAAATTAAGAGCCTCCAAGGCAGAGAGAGAATGTAGGAGGGCAAGGTATTGAGCAACCGGCTTCTGCTCGCCACCTATTTTGAAAGCCATCATCTTGGATGAGTTTGAGTGACGGGTGGAACGAAGGCTGATTTGACTGAATAGAGACAAGAGGGTGGCGGTGGGGGCGTTGTTCACCACGTTGAGGCGCATTATCTGTTTCAGTACAAGTGTATCAAATCAAACGTGAGAGGAGATATTATTAAAACGAACCCTTTTTATTCCTCTCAGCTGTGAACTGTGACTGAATAAGCTATACCAATTAGAGGAACAAAAATCCAGCATGCCGATGCGGTCGTATTCGTGGCTGCCTAAATTTCTCTGCAGATGTGTGAAGAAGCAAACACTGCTGCGGGGGATGATTTAAAATTAATTTTTCCCCCTAAGATAAAACAAAAACAGAATGAATCTGTTCCACGAGTGGAACTTTCACCACCGAAACTGCATATTCTGCTCAGTCATGGGAAAGCTAAAGTTTATCCCAACTGACGAAAGGCGAGGTACACCCTGGACTGATCGCTAGTCAATCATCGGGCACCAAAGCAACAATTAACACTCACATTGTGACTATTTTAAAATCAGCCACGCAGACATGACCTTGATTCAAGCTTCAGTGTTTTGTTGAGTGTGTCGGAAACTTCGATATAAGCCACAATTTAGTTACAGCACTTTCTCAATTCATGATGCAGTCAATATCATTTGTTTGTGGATTTTCTGTGCATTGAACCAAATTTAGTAGCCCCATTCAAAAATGTCTTTTAGCTCTTGTGCAATTTAACTGAACAAAGAACAAAAAAGTCAACTTTCCAACACACACTCCCAATAACCACAATTTGGACTGCAGTGGGATTTGAACCTTGAACCCCCAAAGCCAGGTGCTTGTGGATTGAGCTACTGTTGCCCACACTGGTTCAGTTGAGAACGTTTGCAAGACGTCTTAACAAAAATCATTCCAACTACTGTTTGCTATCTTCATCTGCTCTCTTCATCCTTTGTTCATGTATTTCACAATGAGTCTTTCCTGCATCTTTCCCTCTTGTACCAATACCACAGACACATGCAGTATATACATGCACATGCATAATTTTGTGAAATCTCCCCAAATCTCTCATTTACACACTATCACACTCGCACACCTCAATCCGCTTCCAACACCGTTGACAGGGAAACAAACAACACATCTGAAGGGTTCGAACGGTGTTGTAGTGGGGAGGGGGGTTCACCAAAAGCAGCCAAGACCTGAAATAGACAAGTGGCGCTGGTGACAAGCACAGTGGAGCCTGCTCTTTGAACGGCTTCATCCAGGAGGAGATTAGAAACACACACAGAGTTTGATGTGTGCATTATCTTTCCAGGGATGATCCCAAAATAAACAACAACTAGGCAAAATCTCCCAATAATTAAAATGGTTAATCCACTTCCCGTTTGCTGATGACCGTGGGCTGAGCATGTCAAGTGGGACTCTTGCACCATTCCTGTTTCTACGCTTTTGTGTCTAAAGGTGAATTGATTTCCAAAAATATGAGGATTTAGTATCCACTAAGCTGTCAAAAATCCAAACAAATATTTATAGATTTTTGGAAACGTGAAAAATGCATCTTTAACAAATCTGATAAGGTAAATTTGTTTGACAGAATGACGTGTTTTTATGTTTTTTCTTTCAGTGTCGCTGTCCAGATATGTGTGACACTGCCACAAAATTCTTTACATTTATGATTTGACTTTCTGCATTCTAGCAAAAATATATTTGGCAGCTGTCAATTGGTTATTTGTTAAATGCAATAAATGTGTTTATTCATTCAGCTGTGGTGTAATATGCTTTTAGACTATGAAATATTTTCCCTTTCTCATTCCTTGTAAAGCTAAACAAAGCAAAAAAAAAAAACAGACACGAGGCAGAAACTCTTCTTACAACCCAAGCTAAACTTTACTCCAGCATAAATGTTTGTTGAGGTTAGCGGAATAGAAATACTTCTCATGCAATAAATTAACCGTATGCTTGGAGCTCAAATAGCCGTGCAGTAAATTTTTAACAGAATATACTGTAAATATTTTTAAATACTCTCCCAAAATCTAGACCAAAGTCCTGACTGCTGAAAATAACCAAAGATACAATGTGAGGACCAGGTTCAGCGTCAGCATGTCCGGGCTTCTGGCCTCATCCCTTCCTTTGGAAACTGCTGCTCTCATGGCTGTGCGGGTCTATAGAGTTCTAATTAGCTGCATTCACAAACAGCGCCGGGCTCATCAAAATGCCGAGGCCTGCAGAACGCCACAGCAGGGGTGAGCAGAATGTGTGTGCGTGATGAATCTTGTACATGTGGGTGGAAAATGTGATGTTGTTTGTGTAGTTTCAAGTTTATGAGACAGTGTCGTGTTTCCTTTTTGGGGGGGGGGGGGGGATGCATGAAAATAATCCCAAAGTGAAGATACACATCGACGCAGCAAACCAAAGCTTGCCAGCCATTTAAATGTACAAAAACTGGATACTTTTTTTTTTTCCTCTGCAAACTCATAACATTTGTTGACCTGCTTCACATTTGCATACAAGGCACGGGGGCAAACCACACCATGGCACACAAACAAGCAGTAAACAAAAAAAGATGTTTGCAGCGTACTGTTTCTAGGAGAATAACAGAACGGCTCACAAATATGAGTAGGATCAACGGAAATGACCTACGTGTTTCTCCGCAGAAAGATTTTCAACCAGACCGACTGCTTCTCCTTAGATGATCGTGCATTCCCTTTGGCTCATTATGGCACAGAGGATGTACATTGCACTAACTAACTTCATTAGGCGGGTCAATATAATATTGCATACGTTGTTTTGTAAAGGTGGTTGTATTTAGTTCAGTATTTCATAACATTCATAAGAACCCCAAAGATCCTCAACGTGTCCTTAAGTATAATATTGAACCCCAAAATGCTCCTGAAGTCACTGACATCCGTTTCCCACCATACAGTAGGGGTTATCTTTACCAACTGGATGATGCAAACTTGTGTAGAATGGAAAATATTTTCAACCCTAACTTGTGGAACAAATTATGACTTCACACTTTACAATTGACGACTATAGGAAACAATTAATTAATAAAGTAAGCACAATCGAGCTGATGATGATGTCACATTTGACTTACTACATGTGACTGTACCTTTCTACAGTGTGTTGAGTTTATTTTTATATATATGTATCTACACGTGTGATATATCAGTATGCACAATATATCTTATTCATCAATCAAAACATTTTATATAGCCCTAATTCGCTCAATAACACATGGATGTTAGCATGCTGTACTGCTTTTGTGCATCCAGGTGCAAATGAACTGGAAATTCCCACGCTTTAAAACTGACACAATGTTAGCAATACAGAGGCAAGTATAGGTAAACAATTTGGAACCTGGTTTTTCACATTTCTTAATTTTTCTACGATTCAGAAAGTTCTTAGTGCCAGACCTTCCATGAAGAACATGATTCAAGAAAGAAGTCATAGCGTTTTATGAATATGCTTTACGGTGGTTGAGCTCACCAGGATGCACGGAAGGACACGTCAAGGACAGATTATTTGTATGTGTATGTGTGACAGTTGTTCAGTGACTCCCAGGCTGGTCCTTAGTAGTAGTAAACCCAGATATCTCTTCCCTCTCTTCTCCTTACTGTCTTTCATATGCCAAAAAGTGTCTTTAATAAAGGTAGAAAGGCTGGTAAAGATTCATGTATTCGTTTCATATTGTTTTCACATTGTTTCATAGCTATTCTCTGGACTGTTTATGTGTTTGGGATGGAATAGTTTACAAAAACAAAAACGGAGGTTCCACTCTAATTGTGTTGAATTACTCAAGTACATCTAGCTATACCTTCAGTGATATCCACTTCAGGTTCAAAGGTCAACAAGAGCCTACTCCAGCTACCTGCAAGCTAGCTAATAAGCAGCTGTTCAGGAGGTGTCGTCAGCGGTGTACAAGAACCGGCACTATCTGCACTTTTATTGAACTGATCTCAGCATCTGAACTGTTTAAAGCACAGGTGTCAAACACAAGGCCCGGGGGCCAGATACGGCCCGCCACATCATTTTATGTGGCCCGCGAAGACAAATTGTGCATCAAATTTGTGTGTCATTACTAGAATTGCAAATTGTCTTCACTTAAATATCTTTTTTTTTAAATATTTGACCAGTTTTTACTCGTCTGATTTGAAAACGAGTTATTTGTCAGTTTGTTTTGTAGCTTTTACTGTATAGAATATGAGGTGCTCATACATTTATTTGGGTTGACAGTCATAATGGCCCTCCGAAAGAAGCTATGACTACAATGCGGCCCGCGAAAAAAATGAGTTTGACACCCCTGGTTTAAAGCAAGCAAACATATAGCACATAGCCCTCTGTTGGTAATGTGCTGGCAACGTCCCGAATCAGTAAATGATACAGAGGTCACACATTATGTTTATTGTGTGCCACTAGCAAAGTGACAACATGAATAAGCGACTTAGGGTGAACTCTGAAGTACTGGCACACATATGGAGCATCAAAATACCGACCGCTATGGTATACCTGACTGACCATGGTGACAAAATGTATGAATGGAAAACACATTAATTAAGGAAGTAACCAACTCACTCACTCACTGACTAAAAAGCCAAATAGGATTAAGGGAATAAATTACACACTCTGCTGGCATTATCTCATTAATGTCAATCACACTCACACGTTCCCTGACAAACTCCCCAAGTTACAACCTGCCTGTCTCGCTATCGACAGTTCAGTTGAACTTTCAAAGTGACTATGTTTCGCTACTGTTTGACACCACAAGGTCCACACTGTATAGAACCACGGTGAGCTAATCCCCACAGTACATTCATAGGCAGGAAAGCGTGACATCAGCAACTCAGAAAAACAGGAAGTCTCTCTCAGGAATGAACATGAGAAGCAGAAAACAAACTTCAAACTTACCAAAATCATTTTTCTTTTTGATATGACAATATTTGCATTCTATTCTAAATACCTAGAGCACAGGTGTCAAACTCAAGGCCCGCGGGCCTGCCACATCATTTTATGTGGCCCGCGAAGGCAAATTGTGCATCAAATTTGTGTGTCATTACTAGAATTGCAAATTGTCTTCACTTTTAATCATATCTTTTTTTTAAAATATTTCACCAGTTTTTACTTGTCTGATTTGAAAACGAGTTATTTGTCAGTTTGTTTTGTATTTTTTACTGTATATAATATGAGGTGCTCATACATTTATTTGGGTTGACAGTCATAATGGAACCTCCAAAAGAAGCTATGACTACAAAAAAATGAGTTTGACACCCCTGACCTAGAGCCTCTTGTTTTTCCAAAGCATTTGGAAGAACCTACAGAAAATACATAACACAATGGCTGGAATACAGAGTACTGCTCAAAAGTAAATGCTAAGCTACATTGCTGAGCAAATAAGGCAACTCCTTCGCCCCCACAATATTGTGTATGGTTACCCACACTGAGAAGTCGTTAGAGCGGCAATAAGCAGGTGCATGGGAGGATTCCAAATTGAGAGAAGAACATATAGCTCATTGGAAAAAAAGAGAGAAGAAAGCTGACGTACTGAGCCGGAGAAATGTCCATCCCCAGGGAGGTCGGTCCATTCTTTCCACTGCTAACAGGAGGGGAAAACATCTAAAAGACAAATAGAGCACACATTACCTTCAAGAGCACAGACAGGGGTACCAATAAGAGCAGACAAAAATGACTGCAGCTACATATGAAAAGCTTCATTCCAATACACCAGGGAGACATTTGGCTGGGAAATAGTGCCGCGAGAAGTGTATCACTCTTTGCCTCAAATGTAAAGGTGACATCTGCTTTTCAAGAAGCATTCATCTTTTTTTCACAGCAAGGCCTACATGTTCAGAACTGTGACAGAGGATTATCAGGTCTGATCTAAAACTTGAAACATGTTTACCCCCAGTATTGTATAAAAATAATTCCGATTTTATTTTCAGATTGTCCATTACCTTACAAACACTGTACTTAGGAATGAAACTCATCATATTTACAGTATTTAATATGTGACCTAAACAGGTATTGCAAGAGATGTCTACATGCATACTGAAGGTGAAATTGACTGCTTATATTGCGAGCAGTCTCGGTTGTGACTACTCAACTTCACCATATTACCATGAAGTTACATTTTGCATCTGTGTAGATCAGAGTGAGCACTAACTGAGCATCAAATCTTCACAAAGATATTTTATTCTTACTATGATTAGAAATGCAAAGTTATAATTGGAACCAGTCGTTGGTAACAATGAACATTGATGTCATTGTGCCTCCGATTGGACAAGAGATGTGTGTGATGGAGGTCGCACTGGTGTTGGATGGCTACAGAGATGTGATGAATCGACAAGATTTCATCATTTTTTTATTTGTGCTGTAGCAATATTTAGGAAAAGCACTTTCAGTACTCTGTCCAATGGAGGGCATTGACAGAGCTACAATCGCATAAATTAATGTTCGGCCTGCTTTAGGAGGAGACACACTGGTAGGCTTGCCGCTCTTTTTGGTCAAATCTTTATTCGTATTTTTAATTAGTAAAACACTTTACTTAAATGTTTTTAATACAACTTCTCATTGTACATCTTAGTGAGGCCTTAAATTACATATAAAACGATTGTGATGCATTTTAAAGCATAAATGTAATATTAAGTCTACTGTGGTTATTTGAAAATATTGTTTGAGAAAAAGTCTTGACTTTTATATAATAATAACAAATAATCTATTGCAGCCAACTGAGCTTGGATGCATCACTATAATGCTCAGACCATTTGACAATTTGTGAATATGCTGTTGTGTGAACCTTTACAATGTAACGTAATATATACCACATTCTATATTAAAACTATTCCTCAACTGCTGTTTTTGTCTGTGTGTAGTTTATAATGCTTACTTTGCAAATACTTCACAATAACAGTCCCACAGGACACAAAAAAATTGCATTGATCCACAGCCTCTGTACTCTTATATTGGTTTTTGACGATAATTCGGTTCAGAGTGTGTGTTACGTTTGACGGCTTTGAAAAAGACTGCCTTGTTTCTGTAAAACTCAGCCATGATATTTTTATGCAAGAATATTCCTTATGGGAATTACATAAATGTCTACCTGTTTAAATAAATTAAGTTACGATATGGAAATAAGCTTGTTATTGTCTCGGTCATTTGCATTTTTTGCTGTTATTAAGTACTAACACGTTTTTTTTTTCTTTTGTTCAAGGATTTCCTGGCATGTTGCACCACTGCCCTTTTTTGCACTTTGTAATCTGACATATCTTCCTTTCATAGCAGGATTAATGGGAGTCCGTTTATTCTTCCTCATTGAGGGCTGTATCTATTTTCCTCCTTCTCATCCCCTCCTCCTCTTGTGACCAAACTTGCTCCCAGAGGGAGGTAGAGGCACAGAAAACATGGCCGAGAGCATGGAACACTATTTCCTGTCCCTCAAGTTCACACCACAGTCTTTTATTCCTAGGGAATGTGGGGAGAAAAAAAAAGTGTGCTACATTTAAAACGGGATTAGCACTTTGCGCTTGTAACACTGAAAGCTGCACGGGCGGGACATGCGCAACACGCAGGTTCATGCTGAGAGAGTTATTTATCCCTATCTGTCTTATTTTCCACTTATATAAATATTATAAATATTCTTCACACTGTGCACTGTACACTCATTGCATTAAATCACATTTGTTCTGTCATGGCTACACAAAAAGGGGGAAGAAGGACTTAAAATGAGATATACTACCATGGATGATGGGAACATTTTCAAATCGCTGTTTCGCATCTATAAGACAACAAAATTACCAATGCAGCATCAAAAATATCTATACATACAAACAAAATAAAATTACATGAATGCTCTCACTTTTCTTTTCACTTACGCAAAATAAACACACTTTATCCAGTTAATGTTTAAAGATATGCAGGTTATGCGCCGTCCAACTCATTAATTAAACATGTAAACTGTGAAAGCCTAACAGGACGTGCTTATTTACTTCCAGCTTCTCCTATCATCACACTCATTTGTTCCAAATAATAATAAATGAATGATCTTACCGCGCTAAAATCCAGTAAGTCACTCAGTTCCTTGTCTGTGCCCAAAGCTGCCATCCGTTGTTGATGATGCATTTTAGCAAAATCACACGGACCTACAACATGGAAAACAAATGGAGAAATAGATGGACAGAGGAGGTAGACAGATAGACAGAATTGTTGCCGGATGGCGATGTAGATGAGAAGAGCGGAGGAAAAGACCTCTTACGCTGTTTTACGCGCAGCTCCGCTCTGCTCTGGGTCTTCGGTCGCCACAGCCAAAATAAATCCAGTAAAACAAGCTCAAAGCCTCGATTAACACGTCTAATTTCCTCTCATCTTCAGCGGGGGAGAAAGCTCACAATCAGGTTCCTGGTTTAAAGTCACTGGACAAAAAAAAAAAAAAAAAAAAAAAAAGAAGTGACAGAAAGCTCTGCGTTTTGGTGTGTGTTTTTTTTTTTTTTTTTTCCCCTCCTCTCGCCCTCCAGCCAAAGAAGTCCGAGCTCTCCGCGTCAAGACGCAGTTCGTCCGCCCCGGTTTGACTGTCAGCGTCAAACAATCCTACAATAAATAAATAAAAGACTAAAACACCTAAACAAGCCCGTCAGAGAAGAAGCAAACCTCCGAAGAGATAACGACTTTTCACTCTGTGCGTGCGCCTGCGAGTCAAGAGGAAGACTGCAGTGGAAGCAGCTTGGAAGAGTCCGGGTGGAGTGAGCGCTTCTTGCGGCCGGGTGAGGGCTCCCTCCGCTCGGCTGCAGGTTGTGAAGATGCCCGGGCGCTCGGCACCGTACCCATGCGCGTGTTGCTGTGAAGCCTCGGTCGCTGTGATTCATGTGGTGGTGCGGCCACCTAGCTTACATCCTCGTCTAACACCATCGCACCACTGTAGGCATGATAATCTGCAAGAGAAAAAAAATTGCGACGTAAATTTGCACAAAAATTGCCGGCCACGTTCAGTTCTAGTTGTTTGTCCTCTAACTTGTGTTTTTTAAGTGCAGTGTTTGACCTGATTATTAAATTATTCTATTATTTTTAGTGTATGCAATTTTAAAGTATTTTCATGGAATTTATATTCTCAATTCTATCTTCATGACAGCAGTCACGACAGCCGCTATGAAATGTTTTACTTTTATTTTAAAAACATTGAAAAAACAGTCAATCTGGAAATTTGGTTTTCATGTACTGTACCATACCGTTACATTGAAACTATTTGTAAAAGGTATTTGAAAATTTATTTTTTTCAGGATTTGGCAGTTGCCCATAGAGCTATATCCCACTAGACAAGTTCCGCACCTGCACTGAGCTGGAACTGAAAATTGGATTCTCATTCAGAACCAAAATGACAACAATCTGCAGTGAAATGACAATTTTAGATTTTTTTTTCCCATTAGGATCATTACCTTTCACGTTTGTAGTATAGCTAGAAAAGCTCCATGTAAAACCAATTTATATACATTAATAGCAGTTGTCATAGGTGTCAAGGGCATAGCAGCCATGGTTGATATTTGGGTGTCACAATCCCCACTATTTGAAGCCACTCCCCCCTTTTTTAAAAAGTAGCATTGCAGGCTGTGTCAAATATTTCTACAGTAGCATATGCCACGGGCTGCTTAAATTGGACAGCATTTGAAAATGGCCCACAGGTTGTAGTGCGAGAACCCCAGCAACTGGCACAAGGTTATTGAAGGAATAAACTGTAACGATAATTTGTTTACAAACATTATATCATTTCAAAATTAAAAAAAGGTGTGCCATGTTAACAAAGGCAGTCAAGAGATTGCGTTTGTAATAGTTGCACCCATCATTCTGACTCAAAAAGTGTTAAAATGATTATCTTAAGTTAACTAGACTGACCAAAACCAGAACTAAATTCCAGGATATTGTCAATTTATTGAGGAAAAAAAAAAAAAGAGGCGAGAAGCAAAATGTTTCAGCGGTTGAGCAAGAATAAAGAAAGTTAGCAAAAAAGATTTGGCTCATATTGCAGGTCAATTCAAATTTCTTGTCATTTCTTGTATCTCTTTGTGTGTGTGTGTGTGTGTGTGTGTGTGTGTGTGGGTGTGTGTGTGTGCGTGTGTGCGTGGGTGCGTGTGTGTGTGTGTGCGTGTGTGTGTGTGTGTGTGTGTGTGTGTGTGTGTGTGTGTGTGTGTGTGCGTGTGCGAACAGCACAATTCCGAAATTTCCAAAGCCAATCGAGGCTTTGTTCGTATGTGCATTTAAATTAGATATGCGTGATGCAAATGCAGTCTGAACGCTCACGTTGCCCTCGTCAGAAACATTCATCAAAAGTCCAGTTTTACAGAAAGCTGCAAAGTTTTCTTCATAAACAAACTCTTACAAGCGCAACGTCTTCCACCTGCTTAGTGGAAGGGCTCTTAATGCAAATCACAGTGACAAATAAAATAATCCAAATGATTGAAAAGCAATACATGTGAAAACATCTGAAATCTGAAAGTTTGCAGCCTGTAAAACAACCCACTGCCTTTCCTGAACATGGTACAACCTTGGTCAGATATGCTTTAAAAGGCTTTGGTTTACTCCAGATGAAACCTCCCAAAGCTTTGAAGCTTTCCATCCAAAGGTCATTTTTCATGGCTTCATGTGCACACAAACCTCCTTGCTGACCAAAACCTAATATCAAAATACCATAATTACAGGTAGCTCTCATGTCTATTTATAATTAATGATACATTGACTTATATGACTTTAGTTTTACTGAACCCAAATAATTATTGAACTTCAAATCATGAAGAAAAAAAAAAGTGATGTCTTTGAAATTGTGATGGTCGGACAAAAACTAATCTTGGTAGTCTGTAGGTGGGAGGTGAAGAGGTGTTGTCACACCAGTCTGGTCACCAACAGCCTGCAGGTAGAAAGTGACTGACCTATTTCCACAAATTACTCTCTGCATGTGCATGTTTTTCCAACAAGAAAAAAAATGGGCACCATAAAGCCAGCGCTCGTTGGTATCATGTGAAGAGGATGCACTTGTACTTCCGAGTCCCAGTTCCAGTTGTGAACGTGAGAGTGAATGGTTGTCTGTTTCTACAGTATGCGGCCTGTGTTACTGACTGGTGAACAATCCAGAGGAGGAGTATCATCTGGTAAATTATGGAAATAGGCAATTATATTGCTTTGCATTACATTCAGTTATGTCATGCAAGTTGACAATATGACACCCATACATACCACTGTCCACACTTTGCTTTCTATGGCTTTGGTTTCTGCACACTTTCTCTGTGGACCAAAAAAAACAAGAGCAGTGTGAAAATGCCTTAACACTTCAGAACAACAATGCTCTGAAGTCTCAACCCTTCAGAACAACAACGAGCTCAACGTTTTGGTGTCACCAAATGATAGTGCACCCTCTGACTCTAAGAAAGCCCTTGAGATACTTGTGCCGTATGTTATGCACAAGGACAAAATTGTTGGTACCCCTTTGTTTATGAAAAAAAAAATAAGATTAGTAAAAAGAGGTTAATAGTACAAAATAATAATGTTGTCATAGATAAATACATAAAATGTAACCAATGAAATAATTTGGAATTGCGGTTCAACTGAATTTTTTGAATTAATTCATGAAACAGCCCTAAGCAAAAATGATGATACCCTTCGTATTTTTCTTCTCAAACTTTTTCGGCAATTACTGCAATCAAATGATTTTTTTCGCTTTTAATGAGATGTCTGCAACTGTCTGTGGGCCAACTCTTCATTAAATAATTTCCCCAATTGTATCAGGTTGTGTGGGGTAAATATTTATACAGTAGTACAAGCATTTTTTACCTATAATGTAGTTGGATTTTTACCAGAACCAGATTGTAAAAGTTGAGGTTTGTACGGTGCTTTCTCCAGATCGTATGTTTTGCTTATCCTTCGTAAATCCCAAATTTACAGATGAAAAGATGATTGGTCAAGTTTGTCTTTTTCACTTTTTGCAAGAGGCACAGCCACCCATGGTTATCTTGGCCCTCGTCCTTATTTGTTATATTGTTTCTATTTGTCAGTAAAGACAAATTACACACACTGAAGGAGCAGGTGCAGCTGCACAATACAAATAATTGTACTTATCATGTATTAAAGTCACAGAAAGAAAATAAGGCGACTGATAATGAGGAGCTGTGCATAAATTGGTATTTGTCCATATTGATTCATTATACAATGACATTTTTCCACTCATGTTGACCATTTGTATCAACTGTAAATCGGAGAGCAATGGGGTTTTCGTAATCGGTCTTTAGTTAGTGAGCAAGTGATGACAAAATTTAAAGGGGAAGTCAACTCGGAAATTTTCTTTGTAATAATAATGCAGCCCAACTAGTTCAAACATAGTGTTCTCATTAATGTGTCCTTTGTGGAATATGAATTAAACAAGCAAAATCCACCTGTTTTTATTCATCCCAGCAGGAGGACATTTTTACCACTTGCCGTCACCAGAAAATGACATCACAGTTGCAAGGTCTCAAGTCACATCCAATCACGGCTCACCGGTTTTCTGAAGCTGAGCCGTGATTGGTTGTGATCTGAGACTCAGCAAGTGTGATATCAATCTCAGTCGACAGCAAGTGGCAAAATTGATGCCCCCTGAGATGCATAAAATCAGGTGGATTTTGCCTGTTTCATTTCTATTCCACAAAGGAAACAATCACAACGCCGTGTTTGGTCTAGTGGAGGCACATTCAATATATTATTGTAAAGATAATTTTGGGGTTGATTCCCTCTTTAGGATTGAATTCAGCTAATATGACTCCCGGTGATGGATCCTGCAAATAAAATAAATTTCACTTAACCACTCATTTGATTCTATTCATTATCAACGTGCGAATAAGGCGAAGAGTTATATAACATGTAAACAATTTATTCTCGTTTAGTCTGTGTGCCGCGTTAACCTTGCCAAAGAACAGGAACAAACAGTTATGATCTGACACAGAACAAAGTGTCTGTCACATCTGGGTCACAGCTGAGCAGCTGAAAATCATCCTTGATAGAATTTACTGTATAACAAAATTAGCTAGAGAAGAGAGGTCTCGTGGACTTCTAGTGGTGATCCTGATATTGAAACCATGAGCTTTATCATCATTGAATTTATTTTGTAATGGGATCATTTAAGGAAGAAAGCAACTGAGTTATTTATTGATAAGCAACAGCCATACAGGTTTTAGTTTTGATCACAAATAAAGTGGATATGCAAAGTCTACACACCCTTGTTCACATGCCACATTGTAGGCCTAAATTATGATGCATGTCATTGTTGGTGCAGTGTTGTTTTGGGGAGGAGGAATGTTGCGTTTGCACCAAATCTAACTTTGGAAGTGTGGCCAAAATTACAACCTTCAGCTGAAATTGGAGCCTTGGAAAAGCGGTGGAAATTATAAACAGTTTGATACAGCAGACAGTCTTATAAATACAAATAACAGGAAAGCGTGTGCTGCCACGCATTTAATATGAGTTTAAATAAAATTGGTTAATTCTCATCATGGCCAATATGCCAGTTATGAGCGGGTGTTCACAGTTATGCAACAATATGGGTCCAGTTTTTGTTTGGTTTTACTTCCCGTCTTGAAAAGATGTTCTAAAACAGTGGTGTCAAACTCAAGGCCCGGGGGCCAGATACGGCCCGCCACATAATTTTATGTGGCCCGGGAAGACAAATTGTGCATCAAATTCGTGTGTCATTACTAGAAGAGCAAATTGTCTCCACTTTTAATAATATATATTTTTTAAATATTTGACCAGTTTTTACTCGTCTGATGTGAAAACGAGTTATTTGTCAGTTTGTTTTGTAGCTTTTACTGTCTATAATATGAGGTGCTCATACATTTATTTGGGTTGACAGTCACGATGGCCCTCCAAAAGAAGCTTTGACTACAATGCGGCCGGCGACAAAAATAAGTTTGACACCCCTGTTCTAAAAGATTGTACATGTTATAGATCACTTAAAGTGTGAAAAACATTTTTAAACTACTAATAATCTCAAAGTCATTTTTCAGCAAAAACATATTCTTGGCATTTGAACAGGGTTTGTAGAATTTGAAAATTTGTATGTGTACTGAGTCAGAGGAAGGTCAGTCTGACCGAATTGTTGCGACATTAAAGAACTAAAGAATGAGACAGTGTGCGGGAGTTTTCCTTGTTTGATATGTCTAGTGTATATAACTTGCCACAAACCTTTCAAATTGACTTTATATTTATCTGTATGTGAAAACACGTTGCCATGCCATTATGATGATTTCACACTGTTTAGTAGACATCTTACCGCTTGGATGTGTTATGATTTATCTAATTATACTCCTTAGGTGCATGGATACTTGATGTGATGGTATCTCATGTTGTTGGATTGCATGTGATTTACTTGTACTTGGCATGTAACCTGACACCTTCTTGGCCAGGTCATTACAACTGGTCTTTTACCTAGTTAAATAGTAATAATAATCAAACCGCAAAACAATAATCCAAAGCAAGTGATTTACCCGTCGAGCAGAAATAATTCCTAAAACTAGTTCCACATTGGCCCTGAATCCTTTTTACTGAGTGTGGCTCCTTCACCTGGCTTCAAATGAAGTCACTGGTAGCTAGCTGGAGGACTGGAGTGGGACAAACAATGTTTCATATGTTTACCGTATTTTCTGCACCGGATTATAAGGCGCACCTTCAATGAATGGCCCATTTTAAAACGTTGTCCATATATAAAGCGCACCGGATTATAAGGCGCATAGAATAAATAACTCAACGTTGCTCAAACGTTAATGCAATCACAACATAGTAACACTCGAAATAGTGAAAACAATAACAATATATCCATAACTCAACATTGCTCAAACGTTAATATCACACAACACACAAAATAAACACGTAAAATTTACTTTAATAAATTAGTCCTCATCCACGAATCCATATTGGGCCATATATAAAGCGCACCGGATTATAAAGCGCACTGTCGGCTTTTGAGAAAATTTGAGGTTTTTAGGTGCGCCTTATAGTGCGGAAAATACAGTAATTGTATTGCGTATGCTGTTTTTTCATGATCCATGCTGTTTTTTGTTCCCCCCTGTGGTCAATCAACACGCACGTTTGTCTTTCAATCAGCTTCCTTAGCCATTCGTGTCTTGTCTAGGTGCTCTTCATCGTCTCGTCCTTTGCTTGTATTTAGTCGCCTAGTTTCTTGCGGTCTTTCTCAGGTTCACACACAATGAGGATGTTTTTGACTTGATTTCAACCCTTTCCTGACAAAGAATGTCAAATAAGACCTATTAGATAGTAATTGTGAGATAAAGCCCCATGAATCATCGATACTTTCAGCCAACAACAGCCATCGTGGTAACATAATATAGAAACGTATCCTTGAGTTTTCATTTTGCAGTAATAAGAAGTTCCACAATGCCACAATTCAAGCATGGCACAACTCTTACTGCATAGCATTCTCAGCACATGGAAACATTCCTCTTGGCCATGCTCCTGATGGTAGAAGCCATGTCCAGCAAAAGAAAAAAAAAACATTTGGGAAGCTGGTGCAGCTGTTTGCTACAACCACTGGGACCTCGCTATGCACTTCAGAAAAAACTCTTACAAAAACACTTGGTGGTTTTTCAGTAGTTAGCTGACTCTAACATTATAAAAGGCCGTACTGCATTATAAAAATCACACCAATGACTTCCACAGTTGACCCCTAGACAGCCATAATTGAAGTCCTCAGCTATTGATTCACAAGTGTGAGATGCAGTACAAAGATGGACGGTGAAAACTATAGCTGGATCAAGAATGATGATTAAAAATCACAGCTCAGAAAATAGAAAACACTGGAAGGATTGAAATTTTATAGAATACATATACAAAACAGATTGCGTCAATGCATGCATACAGACACACACATTCTCCCGCAGGAAGGTTTTACAAGCGCACACAATATATATATGCAACCACACATGCATATTAATCCTCTCTCCTCTCTCTCTCTCACACACACACATACACACACACACACACACTCAGCCCCTCTGCAGTCGCTAACAGTGTGTTTTTGCCAAACACCTGTGTAATCGTACAGCTGTGGAGAATGCTGGGAAAGGACCGGGGGAACTGAACACCGCACAACTAATACCCTTTGATTCCACCCGGATCACCGAGTGTGCGTAAATGTGTGGGTGTGTAAAAGTCTGTGTGGAAGTTCATGAGTGTGCACAAGTATGAGCGGGTTTTGGAGATCGTGAGAGAACTGAAGAGCAAAGAGTTAATGAGTGTTGGCTCAACTTATGTGTGTGCGTGTGCATTTTTGTGTTTGTGTGAACATGTTTGTGTATCAGTCCCCAGTATCAGCATTCTGGAACATTCCTCTATCCTCCCTCCGCAGCTGAACTCATCAAGCCCCCCTCTTTTTAAAAACACTCAGACCATCACCAAAACTGACGAATGGACTGTAATGGTTGTCCTCAAAACTTTCCAGGTTGAGAGCATTTTTTTATTTTTTAATACTATTTCTATCAAGTGGAGGAGGCCTGAAGACAAATAAACCGTCAAGTGATGAGTTTTATGGAATTATTTACAATAATTCCCATTTCATACATTACAGCTACATTATTTACTGCTGCCATTCAGAGAAGCCATGATTTTAAAGGTTACTTCAATTGCTTAATATTAATCCTTCCACTGTCCGGTTACAGTCGATCCCTAGAGCCTGAAACTGAATATGTTAAGTGGAGTTAAGTGGAGGTAGCAATATCTTCAGTAATTACACCGTGCCAATTAGGCCTGCGGCTCATCTTCATCATCTATCATGGCTCACCACTTTTATTCATCATATCAACACTTTTACAGTTTCATTGTAATTTAAAGTAATTTTCATGAACATCTTTGGGATCCGGTTATCAGGTCATCCCTGTCTTTAAATATAGTATGATCATCAGGACGATAATTAATGTCATAATTGACCTATACTTTGCCATTATTTATACCGTACGTGCATAATTATAACAGCATCATTGCTATCTCCGTGATCATCATCATCATCATCAATATCATCATCGTCTCGTTCATTTGTTGTCATGACGATCACTATCGTTTGTATCCTTCCTCAAAACCATCGGCCTCATTTTCATCAAATGATCCGCAGTCGTCATCATCTCATTAGGATTTATAACGTCCTTTGTTATCAGCGCGATCATCATCGTCAGAAGTTGCACAACCTCCGCAATTATATATTTGTTCTCCTGTGAAAAAGATTCTATTGAATATGTTGTGCTGCTTTGTCTCAATATTTAAAAAAAAAAGCATACTTGCCAACCCCATCCATTATGTCTGCTGAGTCCACTCTAATAATGATGAAATGAGCAAATAAAACACTGAAAATGCTATTTAACCCAAAGAACAGTTGACTATTTTTACCTCCTCTTGATTTATTTACCTCAAATGTAGGTTGCTGTGTTCGGCTTCCACTTCTGCTGACTGGACGGGGAGCTCACGAGAGCAAGTAACTACTACACTGCAATCAGATTAACGCGAAGGGAATTTCTTGGATATCAAGTCTTAATGTGAAACATGGAACCAAATGTATTGTTAAATTGAAATGTCTGAGGTGCGGCAAGGTGGCTGATTGGTTAGCATGAATTCTAAAGTTTGGGGTTTAAATCTGGACTCAGGCCTTTCTTTGGGGCATTGACCACTTCTCATGTTCTCCCATACTTGTATGGGTTCGGTTATCTCCAGGTACAGAAACTATGGATGAATTATGCCTCTCTGACATAATACCTGATGATTATTTTCTTTCTCAAGTCTGGATTTCTTTTTTTAGGACTTTTAGGATATTATGCTCTGTGCTTGTGGTCAGTGGATGCAAATCTGATTTAAAGCTACTCAGTTTGAAGATTTTTGCATTGTAAACACTTCAGATGTGTTTCTCTCAAGAAATTAATGGAAACATGGCTTTTTGTGTATGGTTGAGGAATTTTAAAAGGGAGCTAGTGGTGTTGAGTCAGCAATTGCAAAGGTGAGATGGATAGTTTAGAGATATTCGGGGGAAAAAAGACAATGAGGCAAGTGTGGAAGAGGGAAAAATGATCTATAGAGTGAATAAAGTAAAATGGGAAGGGGGAGGCTAAATCTGGCATTGGTTGGATTCTGTTACCATAAATACACAAAAAAAACTTGGGAACCATGTAGACATTCTGTAAATTTTTTACTGCAATTTACAGACGTACGGGCTGTCGAATGTTAAATTAGCTTGCAAAAAAAATGAAGACACAACCCTCTTATCAACAAAATCATCTATCCCTTTTCACACTGCACTTGGTGTGAAAGGTTTCAGTTGCCGCTGAGCTCATATTTCTGATGTAGCAGCTAACCAGGAAGTAAGAAGTGACTCTGTCTTGTTAAGTGCAGTGTGAAAAGGGATTTACAATATCAACAAAATATAAGTATTAGAAGTATCTCTACTTTTGCTACGTTATACATGAGCTACACATTTACAGTTAAATAAAGCATATTGAAGTAGCATTGGGCGTCCGCTCTTGGACACAGAGAGAATATATTCATTTGTAACTAATCTCTCTCATTAATGAACAGCCATCTTCGTCATGATTTGATGATTTTGGCAACCATGAGTATGATCACCTTCTGTGTGTTGATATTTCAACAAAAGGTCATTTACTATTGAAAAGCTTAGCTCCCTAAATTTAATCAGATCTGTGTGTGTGTGTGTGTGTGCGTGCGTGCGTGCGTGCGTGCGTGTGTGTGAGAGCATGTCCGTCTGTCATTGAGCAGATTGAAATATAATCTGCTGTTGATCCCCTTTTCGGACCATGCGTTACCACATTCCCATAATACTTAATTTTTATTTTGTAAACAATATTCAGTATTTTTAATGACACTGTGTTTTCCGATTGAATTTTGCAAGTGGTTGAGTTCTGATGGAGGACAACAGACTTGTAAAATACATGTTTGAAAGTTAATGAGATCACAGCACGTCTGTATGATGAAATTGGACCTGAGCTCCCTTTGTAATCTTGGTTTAGATAACCTTTAAAGGTCTAAAGGGTTATTTAGGAATAATCATCTCTGAAAAAAGTGAAAGATTGTTTAAAATACCATACCATCTTCCATTGACAATTGATATTGACGAGAGAATCTCTGAAGAAAATGTCATATTTTAATATTGATAGCATTTATGATAGCCTAGCACATCTTCATTCCAGTTACTGTCTGCGTCCAACTCTCATTGTGATCATTTTAAGTGATCAGAACAATCCAGACCACCCCCAAGACTGCATTCACGTCACTGAAATAATAATTTCTCTGTCTAATTATGGATTACAATTGAATTAGTTTTATCAGCAAAAAAGAAAGCAATGGAATAGAAATCCTCAACAATTCTTGAAGTCTAGTTAGAAAAAAGTCAGGGATGGAATTTTTCCCCTCCCTGCAGAAGGGCTAAGAAAATAATTTATAAATATATTTTAAAATATCAAATATGACACTGGGGGGGCTTAACTAGCGCTATACAGATTTCTGAGGGGGGCTATAGTGTAGCGCCAACCCTGAAAAAATTATTTCCCATGACAGGTTGACAATGTGGGGAAAATAGATGACAAAGAAAAACAAACCCAAACAGGTTGTTGAGTACCTTCCCTAAGTGGACCAAATTAGGGTCGAAAGCAAAGAAAATAAAAATGGGGGCTGTCTATTTTTTTTCCCAATCGTACAACATACGTCGCTTGCGTTATTTATTATGTGTGAGCTAGAAAACATTTTTTCATCCTCCTGATCAAAACTTGACGTTGTCAACAGAGACAATATGTGTATGAAGTACACAAAAATAGTAACCTCAAAGTTAGGCAGGCTTGAGTTTAAAATATATATTTGTTCCCAATTCCCCTCCCTATCCACCACTCATTGCTCTAAGGCAGTGAGTGGTGGTTTTATGGCAACTAATGGTTTTAATAAAACTGTGTTAGTATGAGTTAGTGTACGAGACACCAAAGCAATAGAGAAATGCACATAGAAACGCACACACACACTCGTACACACACACACACACACACATATGCAGGCCTTTGAACAACCAGATGTTGTTGAGCTGCAGGTTGGAAACATCAGTGAACTAAAAACAGAGTCAGAAGTGGGCCGAGTCTGTGGCTAAACCAGAAACTGTAATGGAATGCAGATTTCTGCTGCAACCTCACACACAGACACGCACGCACGTGCACGCACACGCACACATGCATACACTATACTCAAAAACAAGCCATTACAATTTGCTCAATGTCAAAATTTGTTGATATGGTGTTTTAGTGGTTAACATACCTGCAAGCGGTTCTGGATTCAAATCTCAGCTCAGACTTTCCTGTATAAGATTACGTCCTTCCTCACACATTTCAAAAAAATGCATGTTGGGTTAATTGTAGAGTCGAAGTTGTAGCTGTGAATGGTTGTTATTATGTCTCTTTGATTGACTGGCAACCTGTTCACTACCCTGCATCTTGTAAAAGTCAGCTGAGCAACATAAAGAGATGGGAGTTATTGAAAATGGACGGATAGGTGATTCAAACTCACTGGTCAAGTGAACTGCAGAGATCAGGCAGTGACAGTAATTTAATGAAAACTTTACGAACTCGGAGATGTATCTTATTTTGGTAGCGTCCAGTCTAAGTGAAAAAAAAAGTACCATAATTACACGTAACTTTTTTTTTTTACCTCTGAGACTTAATACGGTTGCCATGGGTTGCAACTGACCCTTTAATGGTAGAGGGAGTGATGCAAAGTGAAAAAGGTTAAATGTAGGTCGGTGATGATAGATGATGCTTCAGATCTCATTCTTAATTTTTCGGGTTCAAAATGACGTCTGTCCATCCTTTGCATCAATGATATTTTCACCACTTTTGGGAAGTTTTTGTGGTACAGTCATGCGTATGTATTAACCACATAAAGACAATTTTTCTCAGAAATATTAAATGTTCAAAATGGTATGACTGACCTGAGGGGGTATTTAACTTGTTTATGAAATTTACAGTACATCATATTTTCCTGAAATGTGTGAAGTTCACCTGTAAATCGGAATTCAAACACTTTGAGCAGGTGATAGAATCTTTTTCATAACTTGTTATCATTTCCCGCAGCATGCGGCTGCACATCTTAGCGGGAAACTCTGAAGAGCCGATAGGGAATGTGTGAAGACAAGAGGAGGTGGGTTGGAAGCAAGAGAGACTCCCTTTGGGTATATTTTCACCTTTGGCAAGGGAAGAGGGTGAGAAAAGAAGAGAAAGAGAGGAGTGTCTGATGATAATAAAGAAGGAAAAGATTAAAAAGCTGTGATGTGAGCTGCTGGTTTGAGCTCTACCACATTTGCCTACCAACTTTCATGTTGTTGTGAAAGTGTCAACAGACCTCAGTGCTCTTCTGACTGGCAAAGTGCTTATTATGCTTGAAGAAGGCGATGACACCTTTAAAAGCATAAACACATTTTGCACAACAAGCATCTGGCTGTGAATTACTTTTTGTATTTATGGTAGCGACAAATGTGTCACATGTTGGAACTCACGGATGCATGCGTGTCCCTTTAACACGTATGGTATAATTGTTTCGGGCTGGTAAGAATAGTTAGTCCAATAATTAATTCAGTTTCAAACTAAACCTGAAGTTTTGGCAGTCAAAGCATGTTGAAAAATTGAGCAATACCGGTTTTGGGAAAATGGAAATATGGTCGTAATTGTGTCAATCATACAGTTTCTCACAATGTTTTAATGTTTATAAGATGGTTTGCATTTCATCAAATATTATATGAGCTGTTAGACTGTTTTGTGTTAAATTGGAGAGATTTTAGCAGTACACATGGACAAGATTATGGGACCCTTCCAGTAAAGAAAGAAAAATCTGGAATTGTCTCTGAAATAAATTAAGAGAATTAGAAAATTGAATAATAAATAGAAAATAGATGAATAAAATTTGCGGGGGAAAATGCATGCTGTCACTTATCTGTAAGGCCAAAAACTGGATAAAGTGAACAAAAGAATCTATGTCCCTGCCAACATAAGCGAATTTAGGGTGGCAGAGGATGGATGGATGGATGGATGGATGGATGGATGGATGGATGGATGGATGGATGGATGGATGGATGGATGGATGGATGGATGGAATTTTCTTGTTCATACCATTCGTTGCATGTAGAGATATTCAATCCATAATGTATTTAACTATATGGGGATGTTAACTCTTTCCTGGCGGACCTCTGAGCAATCGGGTGCTTGCTTGCGTGCTTGCGTGCATGTGTGTGTGTGTGTATAATCTTTCCGCAGTCTCCCAGCCTGTATTAGTCATGAAACCTCTCATCCTAGACGTCACCTATATTGGAGAGCTCATCTGGTATTCGCATCGTCATCATCATCACACAAACCATTTTGAGAACTTGAACCCTGTGATTCAACATCTCAATTGTGGTAAACCATTTTCCAGCAAACAAATTTAGGGTGAGGAAGCACAGTGAATGAGTGGTTAGCACATCTGCCTCACAGAGGTTTGAATCTTGATCTTCTTATGTGAACTTTGCATCGTCGCCCTGTGTTTACTTTGGGTAGCTCACATCATTGAAGATTTCAAATTGTTGATAGGGCTGAATGCGTGTGAATGGTTTTCTATACAATTGAGAATTTAGTATTACCAAAATATTATTACTGATCCAATTGCCTTTCCATCCGTACACAATGCTAATTTGAGCAATTCAACAGTCTACCTTTAGTTTGGCATTTTCCATCGTGGCTGTTTGGTCCAGTTCATAGCTCCCAAATAAAGGTCATTACCCGTCAAAGATCAAAATGTGAAACTATGCATGATAAAGAGTTTTCTGGGTTGTGATAGTATCTGGTCCATGAAACAGCTACAGAGGGAAAGTACTTCGTACTGGATAGTGACCAGATGGGACATAAAAGTTGATGTGTGTGTGCGTGCATGTGCGTCACAAGTTACTGTTTCCATGTCTTTTTGAAGGAATGGACGCTTTGAAAAGAACTCAAATGGGAGAAAGACGAGTTGATGATGGTGGTGGTGGTAATCGACTGTAGGGATGTGTGTGCGTGCATACGTGTGTGAGGTATGTTGAATATGTGTGTGGAGGTGATGTCAGGTACGCAGGTGGGAAGCGGGGGGAAATGGATAAAAAGGTCTCTAAGATAAACACAGCTGATATCACTGGATTTGGATTTTGGGGAGGTAGTAGCTCATCTGCAAGGATTTGGGCTTTGAAACTGTGTAACAATAATCAAGTAATTATAAGGATAATTATAATTAGTTTGATAAATATAAAAAGGAAAAAAAATTAACATCATCCGCAATTGGGAGAGCTTCCTGCGAGTCTCTCCTATGCTCAATTTAAAGAGAATTTAACGAGAGGAGCCACTCTTGCTTTATAAAGCATTAAATATAAGACAATGAAGACCAGTCAAGCTAAGAAAATATGGCACAGTAGTGACTTTACCAAGAATGGGCCATCCCTCCAAAATTGATGATAAGGTGAGAAAGATAGTAGTCATAACATCTACCAAAAAAGAATTAGCTGCAGGATTGTCTGCTAGTATTTAGGACATGAAAACTCCCAAACAAATAGAAAACTGTGTTTGGCCGTAATTCCAAAAGATATGTTTGGGACAACCTCAACAGTGCTCCTCACCGGAAGGTGCATTGAAGGCTGGTGGTAGCAGCATCAGTCTTTGGTGCTTTTTTTCGTTTTCTTTTTTCTTCAAATGGGGTGGGATGATGTTCACGATAGAGGGAATCAAGAACGGTTTGTACCAGTCAAGCTAACAACTGACAGGAAAAGCCTGCTACTACAACATCGGAACTAGATTTGGGGTTCAACCCCAATTATAAGTAGGTGTACACTCCTGTGCAATCACATAATCTCATGCTTGATTTAGGATATAGAATCACGTATAGGAATAGTTTTTATAATAGAAACTGTTATCAGTGATTTGTCTTGGTCATTTAGTGTTAATATTAAAAGAAAATGAACGGTGTGGACTTTTTCAATCTACTGTTTGCTGTCCACAAACTTAGCTTCAGTAAGTGGAAAGCAGCTGTCATAAATGACTGAAATAGTTTTTTTTTTCTTATCTTCTTTTTTTAGCAATATATATTTTTCATTATAAAACTATTTTTCATTTAAAACTTATTAGATGGTCTTGTTAGATTACATATCTATAAATGTTGCATCTAATTCATAATACACAGCAAAACAGATATAAATTGGCAGATGATTAGTCCTTGTTTCTTTTTGGTTCTGTTCCTTTTTTGTGATTTTATTTTTTATTTTGGGAGGAATTTTATAGTCCCTATGACTTTCAGAATAAATACCTGCTGTGAAATTAAGTGAGAATTTACTTTAAAATGTTTGTCTTCTCAATTGATTGTCCAGGTTAGTGTGTGGTTTTCTAAGGACAAACAGTGCCCCCTTGGGATGAGTCTACTTCTGGTTTGCTCCTCTGGATGTGACACCCCACCACAACCACCACCCCACCCCCATTGCCTCATCCATGTAAAGGAGTGAACAGCGAGTATGAAAATTATTTTAAACAAAATTGCTTTCCAATAGCTCCTCGTTATTTGTGCTTTACAAAACTTGTCAATATTCCATTCATTAGGAATCTTATGATTATACGTCAGATGTTACCTTTACCTTGGTCATTATTTTAAATTTTAATATAAATAAGATTTGGGGTAATTTTTACACATTGTAAGATAAGAATGAAACAGTGCAGTCTACCAACCACGGTAAAAAAAAAATATTTGAGGGCCCGTTTGCCATCCTTGGAGTTTGTTGTACACTCTCTTTGCAAATGATGGTAATTGTTTTGACTGAACTACATGTGGAACATGAACAGTTACAACCAGATTTTGGGCAATGACTAAGAAAGGCATCAAAAGGAGAGAAAGTGAGGGTGCAGTTAAAGAGGAGTGACTCCCCTCCGCTAATCCCTGCTCTTCCACGTCCTCTTGATTTTAAATATATTCCACTGGCATGCATGTACATTTTTATTTTTGTTGTGTGGCTGCTGCTTTTTTGGCTGCGGGCCCCATCTGTCGGCCAGCTGCTAGATGTTTGTAAGGAAGTGTGTGTGCATGCGTGAATGTCTGCGTGCGTGCGTACAAGAGAGTGTGTGCGTATGTGTGTGTGTGTGTGCGTGCGTGTGTCAGGTTAGGAATGAAAGCAACTAATGCAAGGAGATTAAATGCTATTGGATAGTAATGGTTGTTGGTTTATGAATATGTATAATGTGGAAAAGAGTGTTAAAGGATGGAGCAAAGAGAAAACTGAAAGAGTTGGCAGGAGGTTGAAGAAAGGAAATTGTTTGGCTAATAATAATCCACAGGCGGACATCCATCCATCTTCTAGAGCACTAAAGGCAAAGTGGAGCCGAACCAATTTGAGACTTAGGCTAAGAGGCAACAGAGCTTACTACACAACCTCTTACAAAAATGCCATGAAATGTTGGAGTAAGGAAAAATGACTGGAGCTCTTCCAAAAATGATGTTGAAAAGAAGATGGAAGTGATGGAGGTATAAACTGATGGATGGATGGTGAATAAAAAATGAAAGAATTGGGACAAAGGCTTGAAATAGAGCACAAATGGAAGGATGGGTGATTGGATGTTCAATGGACAGATGGGTATGGATAATTAATTTTCTCTCCAAATTTACAAGAAAATAATTATTTTGCATAGTAGTTCCTCGTCAATGCAATAGGTAGGACCAAAGTGGGGCGTTAGAATTTGTGAGCTCAGGATCGACTGTACCGGGGTGGGGGGATCGTTTTATTTTAATTTCCCATTTAATTTTCATGTATGTTATAGTGCTATTATGTATCTGGATCACTTTAGATTCTGTTATGCATTGGGACCTCCATTAAAGTAGGTCACTCTCAAACATACAGTAATCACACAAACACACCGTCCTTTCTCTCACTCTCAGTAGGTTGATAAATCTGTTGGGGCTGATTCTTTCATTTGTTCGTTCCTCTTGTTGGTGTAGACATTAGTGGACATGGTGTGTGCCTGTGCATGTGCGTGGGGTCCTATTTACGGGGACAAAGCCCTCAATGACCCAATAAAGCTACGAAAAATCAGAGCGTTGCATTGTAAGCAGCTTCTTTCATCGGCACAATGTGTTTCAAGAGAAGAAGCTCCTTCACAATATTTCATAAATGATTTGCGTACTGTAAATATATATTAGAGTAAAACTGGTAAGCAAATTTGCAAATTTTAACATAATGCAGTACACCAAAGAGCTCTCGAGGATTGATATCAAAAGGAAAAACTTTATTCGCAGATGTTTCTCTCAAATTTCCTTTGTACATTTCTTCATTGGAAACACTTCTTTGGAATTCTGGACTTTCAGCCTTGCTTTAATTTCTGATCTCCCAACAGAGATGCGTGAATGAATCAATCAGAAATCCATCCGCATTGCCAGTTTATCTGCTAAAATGGATAACCCTATGGGTGCGCTGACTTGGCAATACTATTGCAGTCATTTTATTCCAGTTTCCCTCCTTTTATCCTGCTTCCCTTTCACTTAATTCAAATCCCTTGACAAGCAGGAGGCTGCCCTAATTGAAGGAATATTAGAAACTATTATTCCTAATTAAACATCATAGTACACGCTGTCAGAGCAGGACAGGCAGAGAGATTTAAGATGTGCTAAACCTCTGGCACACTAACAAAGTCTTTTTGGCAGAGGGAGATGAGGGATTTTTCAATTTTGCCAAGCAGACGCATAGGCACCTCCGATCGCTGCCAGGTTTCAACCGTGAAAGGTGTGACTGTGTGCATTTAGTGACTAAAACACTTACACACGCAAACATGTATCTGCTCATTTCTTCACTCTGGCTTGCTGTTAAAAAGTAAACATTGACGAAAATAATTAACATTTAGCATGCGTAGACTGGAAGCGCTAAAGTAAAAAAAAAAAAAAAATGTAAACTATGCCCAGTAATAGTGTTGTGATAAAAGACGGACTCAAGCACAGGGAAGCAGAGAGAATGGAAAAGGAGTAATATAAGAAAAAAAAATTGACTCGATTGGTTGACCTGAGGAGCAGGGTTGACGAGAACAGGTGGAAATTAAAACCTAGTGAGTAGATATACAAAAAAGGGAGACAGCACAAAACATGAAACCAAACCACAGAGCTAATCGAAACAAAGTCAATGAAAATACAGATCACGGCAAAAAATATGGAAATGCAGTAATATTTCGGTTTGTAGTACTGCAAATCATATTTATTTCAAATATAAATGTTAGAGCAAATTTGAATAATTCATCATCATAGTTTCATTAAAATCACGTTCGGGAATACAGTGTGGCTTGCAACGGAGTTTAATCCCAAATATCGTTGGCTCTTATTTGAGCTCACGAGTATTTACAGTGAAGAGTGACAAATGTTAAAATATCGGTACAGTACAGCAACGAGAGTACAGCATAGTAAAAGTAATTTTTACAGTGTGTGATGGGTTTTGTACTAGGCTGATGTTGTTGCTCCACATTACCCCTCTGTCGCATCGTGATGCCCCCTCGGTGTCTCCTAGTTTGTGTTTACTGGTGCTTTATAGTTTCCTACCTTCTGCCAGACACATTAAACACACACTGGCTCATTCCACGTAACAACAATAATACACTCTAACCCACTGCTACACAGTATACATATTAAATTAGAAGTGGGCTTCGTTGTTAGCCACTATGCCAGGTATAAAATGCATAAAAAGTATAACAACAGCAATGCAAACTATCGAAAGGACAAGTTGGAAATACACCTTATTACCCTCAAGCTGTCATTTTAACAGATCGCATCTTTTTTTCTTTCTTCATTTGCTACCTGTCATTTATTAATAGACGTGTACCAATTAACAGCGATCAGCAGTATGGCTAAGAAGCAGCAGGAGATCCGCAGAAAGGGCAGTGAGGAGTTTCAGCGTGGAGATAAATTCCTACACACTGCACAGCAAGATATGTGGAAAAAAAAAACTTGATATCAACGTGGTTCAAGGTGAAGGTTGAGCAGTGTTTGGTAAAAGCAAGCAGCTGACCTTGGGCTGAGTCATTACAAACATTCTGTCAAAAACTGGCAAGGTTCTTCCGATGATATACGTATATCAAATAAAAATTCAGGGACGACCAAAATAATCATCTATTCATCTGCTTCAATGCCCTTTGGATTGTTTTAAAGCACAACTGGTTTCACATGTTTCAAATGACCAACCACCAAAAATATTATCTGCCATTACATCAATACATTCATACACATACATATCAAGAATCAATATTGAAACATCCATTCATCCATTTTCTGTACCGCTTGTCCACACTGGGGTCGTGGGCATGCTGGAGTCTATCCTACAGGCAATTTGAAGTGCCCAATCGGCCTACCATGCATGTTTTTGGGATATGGGAGGAAACCGGAGTGCCCGGAGAAAGCCCACGCAGGCACGGGGAGAACATGCAAACTCCACACAGGGAGGTGGAATCGAACCTGCACCCTCTGAACTGTGAGGCGGACGTGCTAACCAGTGCGACACCATGAAAACAAAAACATGCAACAAAGAGTTTTTCAAATGGGATAAAAATTTAAATGACATTTATATGTCCATATGGGTGTTTTTCCACATTTCCCGCCCTGTTTGTAAAATTAACTGCAGAGACAACAAAGTTGAGCAATTGGCTCTCACACATTTCAAAGTAACGCCCGCTTAAACTCAATTTACTGTTCTTTTTTTTTTTTCTCACTTTGCTGAACACATTTAAACAGAAAGCTCTCATATGGATCTGGAATTTGTCTCACATTTACACCCACCACAAACATAAACTGTGCCCCTAGCCGCTCACATGCACGCACATGCATACACATTTAAACTGACCATTCTCTTGCCATTCAGCCAATTATCCAGTCTGCTTTTTTATTTAAACAGTATGCTGTATTAGTGGTGGGCTGTGTGTTTAAACAGGACTAATAGTTGAAAAGTTAATTAACGATGCAGGAGTAAGCAGTCTGGAGTAACCAGTGGTCGCTATTACTCACTGCATTAGTAAAATGGAGAAAGCCTCGAAAATTCATTGTTAGTTTTCAATTACAGGGGCACCGACCACTTATTTGGGCTCCCTACTAAGAAAACGAATGTACTTTCTTTTGCTCATGTGCTCTCCTAAATCCCAATTTCACTTGCGCAAAAGCAATGTCAGAAATGACAACACAATCATCAGGGAGTGGAATCAACTGGACTTTGCTACTTCACTAACCGCCATCTGTAATCGTTATGTAATGACAAATTACTTTTTTTTCCCCCCATAATTCAAGTCTTTGACAGTCTTCTGTCTGAATAAAAAATAATAATAATCAAGAATTTCAGTCAAATGAGCCACTGGTCATACTGCCTACTCTACGAGAGTACACATTTATCATGGCAGAACTAAATGGTGGCTACTTATGCTCAAATAAGATCCAAAAATCCAAGAAAAAAGATGGTGCACACCTAAAATACAGTAAAAACATGTATTTTCAGTCACGGTATGTGTGATTCTGCAAATGCAACACACGGCGAGGACATCGTCATATACAATTACGAAGTTTACAATTTCTATTTTCATCCTGTATAAAGAATCAATTGGTTTGTTTTGACTATCGTCAGTAAGTCAAGATTTTCTTGGTGATTTTGTTTAAATTTGTTTTTATCTTATTTTGGTAAAAAAAATAATTAAAAAAAGGTTTTAATTTGATTCTATGTATTCTATTCTCTTGTTCTTGAAAAAATATGGAATTGTGTATCAAGGCCCAAATTCCTTCACCCCTCAATATATGATGGGCTTTATCTACACGATCAGATCTCGTGTCCGTAATGCAGAGTCGTATTCTGGTGGAATTTGACGGAATGCAAAACTAAATGCACAACTTGAAGCAATAACTAATACTCCCTTTGACTTCAATTGATCAAAAATAAATAATGTACATAGTAAAACTAAGGCACAATCTCAAAGTCTATGAATTGTAGGTCAGATGTAACATTTAAGGTCGTAATAAAATGAAAATCCTTCAGGTACTCCAAAAGATTTTAATGTTGCGGTTGCATCTCAGTGTTCACTTATTGACTCCATAAATTAGAATGAAATGAATAGTTAAATATGAAAATATGACAGCGATGTTCGTTTGACATTTGCTCACATTGACAAGAGACATCTGCTCCTGCCTGTGGAAAGCACAAACTCTGTATGTGTGTATTTGTGTTTTCAGTGAGATTGTTGCACATTTACATGCATTGCTGTGAATTTAAATCTTGCATGTGCACGCTTTGCGTGTGTGTGTGCGTGCATGTGTGTGTGTGTGCATAACAGCTTCTGTCACAGGACAGGATGAAAGGATGAGGAAGTCTCAAGAGTAAACGGATGAGCAGCCAGCAGCTGATGGCATGAGAGGGACAAAGCTCAGCTCTCTGCCACAGAGCGCGCCGCTGCAGCAGCAGCATGGGTTGGATTAAAAAACACATTCTTTCGTCTAATATTTTAATGAAATATTAACGTCACTAAGTGTAATTACATTAAAATGAGAGCCAGAATAGACATTAGTGGCCCTGTTGAAATAACCTAATGAGGATAGCCTCCCTCCTAATTAATAACAGAGTACGAGATTAGCGGTGCTGTCTAACACACAGTCAGATTCAGAGTCAGCAAACACAAAATACATTCCCAAAGATTACAAAAAATGTAAATATGACAGTCTCTGCATACATTAAATATTATAAGAAAAGTAATAAACAAAGTAATTGTTGAAATATATATATATATATATATATACAGGACTGTCTCCGAAAATTAGAATATTGTGATAAAGTTCTTTATTTTCTGTAATGCAATCGAAAAACAAAAATTTAATTAATAAAAGGCTTGCAATATTTCAGTTGATTTATAATGAATCCAGAATGTATGACATTATTGTTTTTTTTAATTGCATTACAGAAAATAAAAAACGTTATCACAATATTCTAATTTTCGGAGACAGTCCTGTACATACTACATACATACAAACAGTATTATTTTTGATGGAGGTAAACATTGAATTAAACTGTTGCGTTGGTCTGGTTTAACAACATTATCATAATTAATCAGATAACAGTGACAAAATTGTAATTTCAATTACCATTACACTCATCTGTGGCTTTGTGCTTGTTGTCTTTTGATTGTTCTGTAATCATCATTATCATGTATATGCAAATTAGTCATATCAGCAATTAATTTTATCTCTCAAGAACTTGTCCTAGGCCTCTTGAGAATTAGTTTCTCGGTGTTGAGGCATTTACTGTCTTCAGTTGTAATTATTATGTCAACGGCTAATGAATGAAAGAAGACGCCACTGATATGTTGAACTGACCGCAGGACAGATATAAATAGCTGAGGTGTGTGAATAAAGCTGTTTTATCCTCCCATTTGTCAGGGTCAAGGCTATTTAGGGCAACACATTTCCAAATAAAAACCTTCTTGTTTTTTGTTTCAAAAGATGCTTTGCTTGAGTAAGGGCTGTAACAGGTAGCACCAGGACAAGAAATGATTTCCTTTGTGTCCAAATGAAGCTGAGGTGGAGTTTTTTCTATCTACTTACAAATCGTCCACCTTGTTTATCCCGGTAAAGAAGAATGTAAATGTCTCGTGCTATCTTTTTATTGGTGGGAGCAGATTTCTTTCGCCTGGCGACTGGCTGGTGATGGATGATGATTGGCTGGCCGGATCAGGGTCTTCCGTGTATTTCTATACATCATCTCTCTCCCTCTCTGCCCCCGACCATCCGCACCTGTGTCGCCTTGGTTTCCCTGAAAATACCTCTGATTAATGTCCAGAGCCGGAGGGGGGGAACAGAGTGGGGAGAAGCTGTGGTATTAATTACATGAAGCACAACACACCATCCCTGTCATATGAGCAGGTAGCAAAATGCACAGTTTCCAAAATAAATATTAGATAAAGTGCTTGTGATGTAAAATAAAAAAACAAAAATGTTAAATATAAATGTGAGCAAACAGGATAAAGAATTGAATCAGAATAAAAATAATGTGGCATGAGATCTGAGAGGAAGAAAGATAGCAAAACAGATTAGATTAATATGAAATTTGTAATAATAAAAAAAACAGAGCCATAATGTTGATATATGATGCTACATGAGATCACACTTGTTTTTCTTACTCACCGATAATGGAAGCCGCTGCTTCGGCTCATATAAATCAAACTTATTGTAAAGCCACAAGTGAAAGTTGTGTGTTTGAACAATTCTAATGTGGGCATTTGTTTTTGCCTAATTTGATAACACAAGCATGCATGTGAGCTCACAGAGACAAAGAAGACAGATTTCTGCTACTTCCCTATTTGTTGCATTTTGAAAAGCCTTTGTTGTTTTGCACTAACTAGCAAAAAGTAACCTCATCACCTCAACAAAAAATTGCCCAAATATAGTCACATTTCAAGACAGAAATATATGATCATCTTAATGAAATGTTGAGAAAGTAAACAGTTTTAGAGTAAAATATCAACAACACACACACACACCCCTGCATACGCAGACGCAGACAAATGTTTGTGCTGCAGTTTGGGATTCTTCATAAATATATTAAAGATGACAATACTAAGAATAATATATTCAATAATTTGATTTATACAATGATCCAGAGGTTTTGGTGCAAGCCAATGTCATATATATGAATGAAATATGATGACATCCACCACACATTTCAGCAGAGCACAAAAAACGTCTTCCTGCGTCTGGATCAAATCCACCAAAATCGCGTTACACCACCTGCGCCACAACTTAGACCTTCTTTCGTGAACTCTTTTTTACGCCGAACGCATGTACAGTTCAGTTTTATTTACTATTCATTCTGGAAAAGTTTCAAATTCACTTGCAAGCCTTACAAGCAGTACAGGAGAAGATGCATGGATGGAGATGTTGAAAAGGCAAAGTCATATTACAGTACATTACAGTATTAACTATTAAAAAGTGACATTTTATTAAATATAAGACCAAAACTTAAATGCAATGTTGCATCTTGCAGCCACAGGAAACGGGAAACACAAAACGCATATTTTTTAGATGCATTATTTAAAAATGCAAATAGATGCAATTACACTCGCTCTGTTTATCAGCAGTTATTAGCAGTAGTTTGGCGTCGCCACTCTGAAGAGGAACCATATTTCAAAGTGTTTGCCGCTGGCCTCTTGCTACGCAGATAACAAGTTCCCCCTTGCAGGTGTAATTACAAAACAATTTCTAGAAAACAGCCCCAATATTATGAATAAACACATCCATACTACTACCACGTCACAAATATTGTACATTTAGTGTAGATAGTCGTATTGGATGATTGGTTTTATAGTGATGACAGAGCAAAGAATATGTGCAATCATAGAATAAAAACGTATATGTATGCACACACACAAATTTGATAGTGATGAAAGAGCAAAGAATATGTACAATAATAGAATAAAAATGTATGTACTCCTGACTGCTTTTATCAATAATAAAGGTAGACTATTAAAAGTTTTAAAATGTGAAAATGAACTGGCATTATTATTCCTAAAACCATCAGGTGACAACAAACAAGATTGCAATTATTTTATTTATTTATTTATTTATTTCCAACAATTACTTTTCTTAGTTTTACATGCTATACATGCTAATATCAACAGGTCCAATTCAATACCTTTCCCACAAGCATACTCATTTTCCTCTCAGCCATAACAACAAAATCACGTAACACAAAATCGTTCCTATTCTAAATGCTTTTAGAACGAGCTCATCGCACTGCCAAGTTAAATTATATGTTGATCTTCCAACGTCTGTGTATCCATCAGTCTGTAACTCTGACATACCGAACAAAAAAATGGCCACACAGAGCACATATCAGTGCCTACGCACCAACAAACACACACCTGCATGTTAAAATGCATATGCAGCACGTGAACATATGTACATACCATGCATATGAAAGCACACATGCATGTTTGGTGCACACTCCATATGGACAAACAAAAGGAAACACATGCTCCTTCCAGAAAGAAATTACTGTGCAGATGTGTGTTGAATGCACAGGATGTGACTCCATACATGAGTGGTTGTCAGGGCGTTTGGATGGCAGATGTATGACGGTCTAGGCTTGATTCCAGAAGTTAACACGTACTCACACAGACACACACACACATGCACACACACACATTGATAACAGACACTCTTCATTTACTAATAATTGAATTTTAATTCCTTTTGGCAGCTCGTAACATGAGGCTTCAAACAATGACAATAGCATTAGTTACTTGCAAATTTTAGAAGGTCCTTCATTTTTTATGTCGATTGAATGTTTTTTTTTCTAGCATGTGTTTTTTTTATTTTTTTTAGATATTTTCATTTTTATTTTTAAATGTGACTTACAAAAACATTTGCAATATAGATCTATCTGTCCCTCTATCTGTCTGTCTGTTGGACAGTTTGCCGGCTGGTCCAGCCATCTGTCTATGTATTAAGCTACTTTTAATGAAATTAAAGCAATTCCCATGTTTCTGACCAGGATAATATTGTGTCATATATTGATGCTATTTGTCTATTGCTGAAAACAAACACAGTGTTTGTTTGCAAAATTGGTCAAAATTGTAAATGCATATACCAAAGACATGAGGTTCTATTTGGAGTCACTTAAAAATCTCATAATTCATCTCGTACTTTTTATGGGGCAAATTTGATTTCATATCAATTTTGCACAAAAAAAGTCATACTTTTTCTTCCAATATACTGCAAAAGACAGTTATTTTTGACTTACATACTGGATGCCCGACACTAAATGAATCCAGTTGTTCCTCACGCCTACTTTAATTAACTTATTAAGAGCCCCACAGGCCTCCCTTTATTTTGAATGTCAAAATAGCCTGAACCTGAAAGTCAAACACAGCTTGGAGCAGATCTTGTTCTTTTTTTATTTCCCCACAGTAATAAATAAATAAAAAAAACATTCACAAAAATCTGCGCTAACAAAGCATGTATTTTTTTTTAGTTTATACAACGAAATGAGCGTTTCTTTATTCTGTGGATAATCACTGATCGTTTGTTCGACATTCTGGCTAAAGGTTAACAGTAGCTCTGGCACAACCATTCTCCATGTACCAAAGGTATTTTTCTGCTTTCTATACATAGTGCACATACTATGTGCATCTCTATGCACGTCGGCGATGGCCTGCCACATCTAACTGCTCCTCTGTGATTGGCAACCATCTTCTCTAAATCGAAAGCCATCCCTAGTTAGCACAATCAAACAATAATAATATGCTTTGTTATTTTTTTTTGTAAAGAGTAAATTTGGAAATGTTTATTCATTAAAAAAAATCATTGTATATGTGTGCTGGTATGTGTACACGTGTGCATGCGTGTGCAAGTGTGTGAATGTGATGGGGAGTCCTTTCACAGCAGTCGGGCCAGATGTTCGTGGTGAACACCCCCACCTCCTCGTGGTTTTGCTCCTCTCCCCTTGCTCATACATAACCTCATCACTTCATCTCTCCTGTGATTCATTGTTCATTCATTTGGATTTTTATTCTTGCTCATTCCTGTTAGGAGTTTGCATGTTCTCCCTGTGCTGCCGTGTTTTTTGAGGGGGTATTTTAGTTTCCTCCCACATTCCAAATACAAATATGTTAAGTGAATTAAGTTTGCTTTTTTTTGGCATTTTGCTGGTAGAAGATTAACGCAGATTGCGTTTGCGCCATTGTGCGCTGTTGTGGGAATGAACACAGCCAATTCCTTGCCAATCGAAGCGGATCCTCATCCATCCATTACTTTTAAATGGTTGTGTTTTATTTATATGCCCTACAACTGACTGGTGACCAATCCAGCATGTATTCCACATCTAGCTCTAATTCACCTGGAATATGTTTTTTGTTTTGTTTTGTAATTAAGCTTCAATAACATACACAACCAAGTTCTGACGGGAACACAACACAACACATAGCAATACACCTAACAATATACCAGACAAAAAAAAACAATCAAGTAAACACACGGTATCCTGGAATAAGTTTTAACTTACCAAGATACAAAGTTTGATGTGCATATTTGTACTTGCTCCCCCTGTAGCCTACCCGCAACATTACAGGCACACAGATCATTTAACACCTGATGTTTGCTTTATGTATACAGAGTAAATGCTGTTATGATACAGAATGACATGAAAGATATAGCCATAATTGAAGTCTCTGAAGATATTTTCATTTTGTAACTCCAGCAAACAGACGCCTATAAATAAGGACACAAAAAGTGGAATCACTGGAATCAGAAAATCCAACTACAATTCTGTGAATATTGGAACTTACAATACAGCAAGAATGAAAACATTTTGCCAAGTGGGTGGTAGGCTTCAGTCAACTTTCCCATTGTGTTAAGTGTTATTTTAAATGGATGGCATTTATTACCAGTGTTATTTGAAAATGTACATAACTTGCTATAAGAGTTTGGTTAATGGCTCAGGAGACTCAGACAGACTGAGGTCACAAGGATGAGAGGGAAACCTGAACCATCAGGTCTACACTCCTTATTCATCCTAAAATATTTACTGGTTGTCATGACGACTGGCATTGTTCTTGTCCCAACACCCTGACATTTGGATTTCCCCTCATCTGGAAAAATTGGACCCTGATGAATAAGCATATCGCATTCACATCCGACTGCTGGTGACGTAACATTTTTTTTTTTTGGTCTCATTTTCCGTTTTATTGTTTTTCCTTCTGTCTGTGGCGGAAATGTTGGACGTTCAAAGCAGCTGAAGGAGATCATGTCTGACTGAATGTTTGCAGTCAAGTTGCATAATTTATAGATCCTATTAAACTATGAATGTTAAGCATACAGTATATGTATCAAATAATATAAGACAATGTAGTCTATATGTATTAATGTTGTACAAATTGAAGTACTACATGTTTTATTAAGTCCTCTTAGAATGTTGTGAGGTACACTGAAACCTCTTTGAGGTAAAAGAGGATGAGATTAATGTTTCTACCTGTCGCTAGAGACTACTGCGGAAATGGTTATTATCAAGCCACATGCAGGAAACCCGCACTCCAAATCTCCATATGCTGACATCAGCGTTTCCATTGTGTGATTAATGCTAAATATGCAGCTCTTGATTGCATTTGTCAAAATAATTAGCCAGTGTATGTTTTTATCGTCTGAACAAACACCTTTTTTGAAAGGACAGTCAGTCAGACGAAAACATAATCCTTGATTGTCAATTGTTTTGGTTTATGAAGTTTAAAAAACAGATTTATGAAACTGTTTTAATAATTGGAAAACAAACATCAAATTTTTTATTGGAATCAACGCAATCAAATTTAATGACTCATTCGTCCCAATTCAACTTGAATGTATCATTCATGGTCTTCCTCTATGAAAGCCATGATTATAATGACACACACAGTGTGTAAATATAATGGTCTGGGCACAAATATTGCTTTAAGACACTGCAGGTCTGAAGCATCCAAAGAACACAATTATATCCATCCATCCATTTTTTTATGGCCCGTGTCCTCATTAGAGTTGTGTGTGAGCTGAAGCCTATTCAAGCTGACTCTGGGTGTGCACCCTGCGCCAATCGCCAGCCAATCACAGGGCACACACTGGATAGACAAACAACCATACGGTATTCGTGCTCACATTCACACACATGGGCAATTGCGCAAACACACACACATTTTGTTGTCAATTGACCTAATATGGATGCATTTGGAACCCACACAAGCATTAGTGCATGCTCTAAACACAGGAAGGCCGCAGCCAATATTTGAACTTTGAACTGTGGGGCAGACATACAAACCCTTAATCCACCATGCTGACATGCTGTAAGCAATCAAATTTAAATATTACAAATATTAAACATCTCATACCGTTTAGTTGACCTGATTAACTTTTTCATCCAATGATTTAATTTCAGAAATTGCTTTAAGGTTAGTTTAATTAAGGTCTATGAAATTTAAAGTTGAATGATCAGTATGTATTTACACTACGATGACCCATATCCAAAATTGGGAATCATTTGAAAATTATGTCATTTGAGTAATATTGTGTAACTGCTGCCTAAATCTGCTCAGCATAAACAAGGCGAAAGAGGCCCATTGTTTTTAGTGATGCAGACCTGCCATCTTCCATCTGAACACAAGTTAATGGCTGCCTCACGTGGTCACCGCTGGCCTACTTTAAGGTCTTTTAGCTTCACTGGGCCGCCCACCATTCACACACTATCCTGAGTGGTCCACCTTAACAACACTACGCCTGGCACTCACACAGGCTTTGTTTACTGACTGGATTTGGCAGTCAGCCATTTTGTTTTTGCACATTTACATAAACACCAAATGGTGCCGGTTTCCTTTGTGTGTGTGTGGGGGGGGGGGGTGCACAGACCTTAGCTAACGCTCCCTTCCTCGCCACCGTTGATGAAAATTAAAGGCGGTTTAAGATTCATTAAAGTGCAGTGGCTTCGTCGATTTCCTGCAAAAGATTTGACACAAATGTTCACAAGCTGAAAGTTCATCACTCCATACCTTAATTTCGATGATTACTAAATTATGCAATGACCCAGCCAAAGACACGGGGAGGGGGTTGCTGCCAGGGATTTTTCTAGAATTACCCTGTTTTTAAAAATACTTGCGCACCGTCACCCTTGAGTAAACCTGTGTCAAGCAACGTAGCGGAAAATAAAAATATGATTTAAAATTTTACGGAGCCCCCTCCTCTCCAATTGCATAATGTCAACCAAACAATCTCCCCTTGTCAGCCATATTTACATACACCAAAACAATATAATGAGATCTAACACAAAAACGTCATCAGCCATTCATCTGCCTTCAGAAAGATTATCCACAGTTTTGACTGACTATTTCACATACAGATTTATTTAACAAGAGTAGAAGTGTAGAGAGTGTATCTTCTATTTCGCCCATCTTTGAAAGCAGGGGCGCAAATGGGATTTTGGAACTTGGGGCCATGTTTTGGACATATTTATGTATTTGCTTGTCACTAATGTTAACATTTTTTTTATTCTTGTCAAAATAGAGGCAATTCTATTGGTGAAAATGCAAGATATTAAATTGTATGTAATGTATCCTCTTGTTTTTTCTTTTATTTGCTAGCCTCCTTGAATCCTAGCTCCTTTTTTGCTTCCTCAGTTTCCACTGGGATGGAGACTGTCCCTTCAGGCTGTAATTAGGCAGCTCAGCCTCTCTGCGTTCAGTCATGGCTGGCTCATTGTACACATCGATTCCTTTGCAACGCTTAATTGGCTGAACATTGTTTAGCTTTCTTCGTCATTCCTCCTCTTATCCTTTTTATATCACAATTATTACTACAACTCTCATCCATCATATTTTCCATGCACAGACAAAACTTGATATTCCGTTGCTTTTTGGAATCTTATTTTTTCATGACTAACTTCGGCTATTCTCTCCCCAGTTCTCTGATTTTAAATGTATCTCTCTCTTTTTCTGCCTGTTAGTTTCTCCCTTTCATTTCCTCCTCTCATTTGGCCACGCTCCAGATCCGGCAGGGCTTTAGCCCGTGGTCTTAATTGTCAGGACGAGGGTAGATTCTGTATGAGACGGCCATATGGTGCCTGGCTACCAAGCTAAACTCCTCGGGCATTTTAAGGTTACTTCAATCCAAAGAGTTTGTTCTCTTTATGGCAGACTGTTTTCTACATCACAAATTATGACTCGGCACGGCAGACTGGCTCAGGTTCACTAAATCTTTCAACCTGAATACGTAACGCTGTCGTTGTGCATGTTTGAGCGCAAAAACTGCACATATAATTGCTTTGTGCTTTTTCTTGAATCTTACAAAACATATCACAAAACTAGATGTAGAGATTCGCAGTTTAGCAAATCTCATGCATCTCAAATTTCTGAGGTTGAGGGATTTAATCCTAGCTCTGGCTTTAGTGTTTGACATTTGTAAAAAACATTTAGGCCTGCGTTTGATCAAGACTATTGATTGAATGCGAGCGTGAAAAGATTTTTGTTTCTTTTTTATTGACTGAATTGTGAGTTTGCACAGTCCTTGTATGTAAGAAAAAACAAGTTCCTTCCTATTTTCTAAAAATAATCTACTAAGGAAATTCTGCACCAGGTCCAAAATATTCATGCTAAACAATGAAAACATTTGGAAGTTGTATTCCAGAATTACCTGCATTTCAAAATTAATCGATGTGTAATGGACATTTTGCACTTGAAATTAGTTTGCAAAAAAATTTACACCAACACTCTTTGGTTTATAAATTATTATAAGAAAACTTACTTCAGTGAATGTCAAACTCTCATTGAAAGTAGGAGTTTGACAAAATGTCTGTGAATAAATTGCATTTATTAATTTTGTATTTGGGCAAAAATTTGATGGTAATATTGCACGTATTAACCGCAATAATAGCAGATGCAGGCAGCATGGTGGAGCACTGGTTTGCACGTCCGCCTCACAGTTCAGAGGATGCGGGTTTGACCCCACCTCCGGCCCTCCCTGTGTGGAGTTTGCATGTTCTCCCCGTGCCTGTGTGGTTTTTTGCCGGGTACTCTGGTTTCCTCCCACATCCCAAAAACATGCTTGGTAGGCCAAATGAGCACTCCAAATTGCCCCTAGGTGTGAGTGTGAGTGCGGATGGTTGTTTGTCTCTGTGTGCCCTGCGATTGGCTGGCAACTGGTTCAGGGTGTCCCCCACATACTGCCCGATGACTGCTAGGATAGGCCCCAGTACACCCGCGACCCCCATGGGGACGAGCGGTACAGAAAATGGATGGATAGCAGATGCCTTCTTCAGTTTGAATCAACGTTGTTGGCTTTATGAGGACAGAAAAAAAAAGTCATGAATTAGCTTTGCCGTTTGAACTTTGCTGAGGTTTCCTCTAAGGCTTGGCTCAACGTGTGTGTGTATGGAGCCTGTGGTTAATATATGCAGGTGATCTTCTCCATATGTTAATGGTCAGCAGATCAGCCAAGCCTAATATCCATATAAACCCAATAGCCATACACGTACCAACTCACCAGCACTTTACCTGCAGGTGTCATGTCCGTAATATCTACTCGACACGTGCAAGAGTGCCTGTGCATGTGTGTGTGCGTGCGTGCATGTGTGTGTAGACAAAACACAGGTCCCACTGGGAACTTTGGATCCAGCTGCTGACTTCGGAACAAACGGCATCTGCTTCCCGCACATACCACCACCCTACCACCACCAAGAGTATATACAACCACGTAAGCACATGCTTTTGTGGTGCCACACACACACAGGATGTATGACAGATGTAGTGTGGGCCTGAGACACATGCTCGCCTTCCTCCAGCTCAGGTATTGAGAGAGCTAAGGATGTCAGTCCTAGACGTGCAAAAACTCATCCATTAGTAGCGAAGACATACACTGACCGAGCATTATTTATCTTGGTATTAGAGGATTAATGCGTATTATTATTGCATTTTAAGGAGAGGTTTGACTTTTTTTTCTCAAATGTTTTACCTCCACATGCATTCAGAAAGTTTCCTTCCCTCCAGCCAAGAAACATTTTACTACTCACTGCATCGTTTAACGTTCTCACATTCAACTTGCTTTCAATGGACTGCGTTAGGCATATGGAACAAGAAGGTCTGTTTAAACTAGCAAAATGTTCCTGAAACAATGTCATTAAACAATCCAGCAAAAAGCACGTTTGCACAAGAGGACAGATTTTCTTCTGTCTGTGAGTCCTTATTTGACTTTTACTGCAAGATGTGTTTAAAAGAAATTCCCAAGACTGATCTCACAAAATATATATTTCACATCCAAATCAAAACTAATCCTAACTTATTGGTTGCGGGCTCAGTACACTATTTTTTTGTCACTTTGAGCTCATTTATTATGCATCTGAAGGTAAAATGTTACTATGTTGAACATATTTACTTGCCATGCAGTAGAATAGCAAACTTTTATTCTACGTAACATTATAGGAAATATAATTAAATATATTTTGTTAAAAAAGGAAAATGCTATACATGTTTATTTGTTTTTGTCTTATTGTGAAGGCTATGATGACAGCTGACTATCGTCTTTGCTCCTGGGTCACCAATGTGGCACCCACGTTCCAAAGTATTTCATAAGGACCAAATAAGTAGCCTGTGAGCCTGTTCTTAAAAAGCAGCATTATTGTCACTAGTTATTGAACAGTATATGAAATCATTTACATAATCAAATTAATATCACCATATACTTGAAACTGTTTTACGCCAACTTGGTGTGTGTGTCCAAGAAACTCACCAGTGATGGGACATTATGATTTCCTAAGAATGTTGAAGAAGTGATCATTTGAAAATGTTAACACTCGCAGAAACATAACAAACTATAACGTTGTCCGTTAATATTCATCTGTTGCCTACCTCGTTAAATCATTGTTGATAATTATTCTCAGAATTCAACTGAATCATTATACTACATAGATGAACGTCATTAATTATTAATAACATACACCACACTGTACTTTAAGTTAATTTGAGGCAATTAGTTATTTCAGAAGTGTGTAAGTCGCTCTCACTGTAAAAAGGATTGGTGACCCCTGTTCGACCGAGTGCTATTCTTGTGTAGGATCTGCGTTTCTCACTCTCAAGCTTTATATATGCGCATGAATGTGTTTGTGTGTGCACGGGGGAGCGGGAGGGAGGACGGTCCGTGGATCAGAGTGGCAGGTGCAAGGATCGTGGCAGAGCCCCCAGGCCAACCACGGGGCTTGAACGCTCACCGCAGTGTTTAATCACCCGGCAAAATGCTTCTGACATGCTGAAGAGGAAAAGAGAGAAGCTTCATGTTTCTGCATCCTTCACTGAACATGTGTGGACATGTGCGCATGTCTGTGTGAGTGTGTGTGTTTGTGCGTATATGTTTGTGTGCAATGTGTGTGTGCGAAAGGAAAAAAGAAGATTGGATAAGGCAAAGAAATGGTGCATATAAAAGTATTTATATACTATAATTGGATTATAGGCTAATCGTGGCTTATTTTATTAGACTTTTGGAACATTTTTACGATTTTTCCTTTGTTCGGTTACATTAATAAATTGTTGTAAAAAGTTGCTGACAGCAAGCCACTTCATCACCTTGCACTATAAGAGCAAACCTGAACCATGCAAGCATGAGAAAAATGGTAAATTTGACATTTACAACCGTTTTATGGCAAAGGAAAGGAAAATACAATGTGAATAGAGTCGATAAAAGTTTTATTCAACGTGGTTCATTGAGTGGCACTCTTATTTGATTAGTTTTGATTTGATTAGCTGTGTGCCAGAAAAGAGGCCTTTGTGTCTGCTCTTAAAAAAAGAGAAAGAAAAGGGAAAGTACTCTACAGGTGAAAAAAACTGTCTCACTATTAATGATGTAATTTGTCACAGGGCGTCAAAATGACCACAGCCGCCAATGATATGCCAGCAGGCCTGGCTCTCAATAAAATGGCTGCTTGACAGCATGAGCCTATAACAAGATTCCCTTACAGCTCCAGACCACACCAGTGTGCTTATATTTCGTTGGTCCCCAGAACACGCTCCCTGCGTGTCTGCAAAGTGTCCGAGCAAACACTACCAGGCCCATTTCCGTGGCCCTAAAGTGGAGGAAAAAAATAAAAGCCCCACAGTGCTCCACTGGTGATAAAAGAGTCACTTTATTAATGGTTTAATTCGATTCGGGGATACAGAATGACCACAGCCACCGATGCCAAGGTTATGATTCGACCCCGGTTACCAAGTCTTGTTAAAATAGTCCTCAGTGTACACGTTTGTGCGTGTGTGTATGCAAAACTACTCCAAATTAAAGTGGCCCTCTAATGTTAAAATTTACATAATGATCCAGTGTCAATTTGATTTATCCATTTGAATCTAACCTCTTCTTTGTTTGATAAAGCTTTATGCAGGCTTTTTTTTTTTTATTGTGTAAAAAAAATCTAAAATGCAGTGAGCGTTCAATTCCCAATGGGGCCCCACTTACTAAAACGAACGCTAACAGTAAATGGAACAAAATGCTAGCGACATTTAATCATAATTAAGCAACTGTAATGTATGACCAAAAGAAACACAAAGGAAAAAAAGACCAATCTCAAGGGACGAAACATACCCAGGTCTGTATTATTTTTAAAATGAGACTTTATCTAATACATTTATAGTTATTACTGGATAAACATAAAGCCTTAAGTATCATTAGCATGTAATGGGCTGTGTTGAAGCAGCTATGATTCATTCTCATTGCAAATTTTCTCATTTGGAAATGAAAATACGACTGCAATCGATAATTGGACGGAGTAAATCGTTGCATTTTATTGATGTCCAATTCAAAATTAAGGTCAATGTGAGCTTTTGGAAAATGGACGTTATGTGTAAAATATGTAAAACTAAATACATAAATACATACTAAATAAAATGTGTTTTCTGTATCTATTTGCTCTGTATTTAACATGCATTACAGTTTGTAGTTGACTTCACATCCAACGTACTCATTTAATGCATTTAATCACCACTTTAGTTCATTCATCTGTACATTCGTGCCTTCCTGTAAGGCTTCCATACACTCACAGTCAAAGCAATTTACATTTTTCACTTCTGATCTGTGCAGGTGTCTTCTATGAATATCAAATTCACCTCAAAGAGAATAATGCACCTCCTGTGGCACTCACATACAAACACGCACATTCAGAAAAGCCGTGCCGTGATGGATGCGAGTCACATGACCACATCTGTCACTGACTGTCATCTTTATTTATTTTTTTTAAACAAACAAATACAAAAAAATACTAATCACACCTTCTGAAGGGTCTTTAAATGGGGCATGTTAAATTTATTAAACAAAATCATCTTCTATTATAACGGTTGCCCTCTTTCTGGAATCAATTGAAAATAACAGTTGTATTAATGCCGTACATTTCAAACTGTGTCATTTCGTGGGGATTTTGTAGGCCTTCGGAGGCCCGTTTTTATTACCGTGAGCCAGCCCTCAGCACTTCTCCCTCTGTGTTTCTATAGTAACCCTGGCTAAAATCCAAACAGCCAGTAGGGCCCTCTGAAGGGCACTACACAGGGAAGATGAAAGATCTCCACCAGGCGACTGCAGCTTCCAATAAACAGATAAATGTGAGGAGGGCATGGTTCCACTGTGCAGAGGAGCGACGGTGATTGTCACAGTGTTCTCGCCGGTATTCTGATATGAACAAATATTAACACGGTTCTTTGTCAGCCATGTTCACTGCATGCTCCACCGCCTTCAAACTGATCATATCATGGAGAATAACAGTCGTAGGGTAATACAAAATGCTGAAAAGTTGTTCAAACGCCCACAATAAAGGCTGATTGACATAACAATGGCATTTCATGACAGATAACACATTTGTTCATTCTGAATCGACTTTTTTTCAAAATCCCCTTCCAGTGGGGTCAATGCACAGCAGCATCTAGTGGCCATTTTAGTTGGAGCTTACAAAATGGCAAATGGTGAGGCTGAATATACACAATACCTGAATTAGAGTACACACAGTTATCTCCGTATATTCTTTGGCCATATTTTCAATTCCCTCACAGCGAGCATTTGCCGCAGCAGCCATCCAGCAACGTTCAAAGCGTCAGTGTTTCTGTTTGTTCTTTGAAAGATTCATAAGTGCCACATCTACATGAATCATTCACTAAGGAAATGATTGTCATAAACATAAAGTGCCATCTCTGCCACTGTGTGTTGAAAAATGTATGCTTTTTAAGTCATAAATTATGACATGGCACTCATCTTCCTTTCTGCTGGAGGAGGGGTGCATAACTTTCCTGCTACAGTGATAAGACTTAACATGGCAAATGGCAGTTCCTATGTTAACTTCAAATCACTGCCAAATGTTATGTGGTTATACATATATATATATATATAAAAAAAAAAAAACAGTGTTGGCCTGATGGACCCACGGAGAACTTCAGGTCCAAAATTTATGGATCACACATACGTGACTCAGGTAGTCATTGCAAAAATACACAAAAGTCTTCAATCATGGATGCTTACAGTTACAAATCAAAACATTTAATCTAATATCTTGTACAATTTTAAGATATGTTAATGGGGTTATCAAATTATGTATTCTCATCAAATCTAATGGGAACATCACATCATCATAAGACATATCAAACAAATTTCTTAGGTTCATTTACCTGACATGTTTCGGCGGGTTCTTCCGCCTTCACTCTGATGAAGGCGGAAGAACCCGCCGAAACATGTCAGGTAAATGAACCTAAGAAATTTGTTTGATATAGAAGAACCAGTGAAGTAATTGAAAAGGAAAAAACAAGATGAACCTAGTACAACTATCATAAGACATAAATAGAAAAATGGACAGTTATCTCTGCTGTTTCACCTTCTTGATTTTTCATTATAAAAATGTTCACATGCAGAATGAAACTACCATGTGTCAAACTATGAGAGCATGTCCATGTCTTTGTGTGTGTTCCTCTCGTTCTGCCTGTACTGTATAGATGAGCCTCTCACCTCGAGGCGAGCCGATCCTCTTACTATAATACCTTTACCTAATCTCAGAAGCGAATCAAAGGGAGCCTGGGGCACTAGGCACTAATAGGTTCACACAAATGGGATCTAGTCAAAAGCGCTTAATCCTCCTCAAACTGTAAATATGGAGAGCATTATCTATGCGGGCCTTGAGGCCTCTGATGTGGTACTGATGCAGATTTGACGGAGTCTGATAGATGACTAAAAATAATTTAACATACTGTAACAGTGTTACACCGGTAAAATGATGAAATACATTTGAAACTTTTAAAAACCTGATTAAGTGTAATGTCATGAGTTTGTAGATTATGGGGGGTGGGTGATGGGTACATATACAAATAAAGTAGAAATGCTTCATGAGATTAAAGTAATAATTTTCCAAGAAAAAAACGTGCAGATTACAAGAGCAAATTGTGAACTTTGTAAGAATTTATTCATAACATCAATGTCAAGCACCAGTGGGAGTGGCTCCTCACCTCAGACTGTTGTGTTTATGAATAAGAGAATTTTATATTCACTTATTCACTTTTGTTTTCTTATCTCAAAAAAAAAGTTTTAATATTACCAATTGGTTGGCTCTCAAAATCTATTTTATTCTAATAAAAATTTGCAATAGCAATAATCATTGTGGCCTGAGGTTATAATGAAGCCTCAGAGGAGTGAAAAGGTGTTTTATTTCTCAGCCACTGCGTTAACCAATCAAACTAAAATGTTGTCTTGCAGTGACACCCAGCGGTTGTCATTATTACTGCCAAACAGAAATACAAACTAAAAGCAATTGCATCAGTAACAGTATGATGGATTGATTGATAGATGGATGGACGGATGGATGGACAAAGCAGCCATGCTTTGGGATTTCGACAACACAGAGCAAACTTTTCAGCCCTAACCGCCGCCCAACCTCAACCCACCAAAAAAAAAAGAAAAAAAAAAAAGAAAGACAAACCTCTCTGCAATCTTGAACACAAGGCAACAACCACCCTACTACTGTATCAAAATACTTTTTTTTTTTCATGGAATTTCACAGGTTAGACCAGAACGGCCTACTACTAACCTAGCATTGAATGAATGGATTTTGGTAGGCATGGCCAAGGCTGGCCTTCTTTATTTTTTTGCTTCACCTGTTCCACATGCAAAGCAAATGACTCAAAGGTCACAATGTTGTATCATATACTGAAGGAAAATAGACTTACTTGAACAAGCATCCTGTTACAGTGAGAGTTGGTATCAATCCCAGAGGAAAGATGTTCTGCTAATCCACAGTTGCATTGTCCTAAATTGCTCAATTGTCCATGAAATGTTTTCTGCAAACTAACACATTTTTGGAGTTTGGGCATATTTAATGGATAAAGTCCAGCTGTAAGGAGAAGAAAGAGACTGTTGCTCTCCAGCCATACCTGCATGGTAGTTTGTGTTGAAAGTTTGGCAGGTGCTTAGATTTAAAAAATTGAGGGTAGGTGGCATCACAAATTGAAAAAGGCGGGGGTTAGTGTCATCACAAACTGAAAACAGCTGATTTCAGAGACCTGGTTTTTTTTTTTTCATACAAAGTCATAGGCAAGGGAATCATGGGTCATTCTTCCCACAACTTTCCAGACTTATTCATGCTGGGCGATACATATTTATGATTAAAAACTTTAAAAAAATAGAGAATTTACATCAGGGCCCTTTTAAGGGAAATACAAACACATTTCACACACAAAAGAAGATGAGAAGAAAACAGAGTTCCAGATTGATACATATACCCATAACTTTTATTAACAACACTATGATAAAATATCAACTCAACCCAACAACCACACTGCCTTAATCATTAGGTTAAAAACACATCTGCAAACAGTAACAGAACAACAATGTCTCAGTTTTGGCTCAAATGTGTGTGGCGGATAAATAAATTGTAGGGCCAATGAAATGACAATTTAATGTAAACAAACATTTGTATGTTTACACACGAGGATGCAAAAAATTTAAAATAAGGGGAAGATTAAGATTTTTTACATCTGGGATTTTTTTTTAGGCATGATAAATAGGATTTGGACTGAATTACATTTGAAGTTACAAAATGAGTGATTGTGAGAACTGTCAGGCACGTGATTCAGCAGAGGAGTAATGTTCACAAATTAAATGAAGTGACACTTTACAACAATCCACCTTGCATATATGACGTAGTAACATCCCTCCTTAATTCATTATAACATTTTAGAGGTGTGTTGAAAAAAATGAGCATCAATTTAGAATTTCAACAGACAAAAACAAATGTAACAATTGAATCAATTATGGAGATAAAATGTGATAGAAATGTTAATTTCAAGTGCAGGATGGAGCTGGAACCATGTGGCAGTGGTGATAAAGGGGAAAGGTGGGTTGGGTGAGGTTAACTAACTTAAAAAATAAAGCTTTAGGTTTTAAAATCCTGAGTTAAATAAATGACATTGCGAGTCACACTGTCGGTGCATGACCAAAAAATGTCAGTTGTTTGTCTTTGGTTTAGCATATAAGAGTCTGTGCATAGAGGATGAAGAAAGTGCCTCGGTTCTTTTGTGATGTCACTTTCAAAAGCACTTAAACATCCATTTGAAAATATACCTCCACTTAAATGTCTTTTCTATGCTGAGTTTCCAGTCTTGACATCAGTGTTGTCGCAGATTGGTCCCCTACGATGGTGATTCCAGAAAAGGGAATTCCAGCATATTGTCACTAGTCTCCAATCATCAAGTGTTCTCAGCTCTTTCAGAAACCTCCCTGATGCCACTCTGGGGCCTAACCCGCGACGCCGGGCGTCTCCGAATGCTCCGCCCAGAGGCGATGAGGTCTGCATAGCCTCGAGAGTGGGAGAAGGCATAGCCAGAGCGGCGGGAACGTCCGCCACGTTGGAAGGCCGGCGCCCTTTTATTTGCCTCCTGTTGCATTTCCAACTCATACCTCTTCCTATTTCTCTGGATCTGAAAAAATATGAAATTATTCAACTCCAGCTCACAGGCAACTTTGATTGGTCAAACTAATCCCTCAAATTTCCTTTTCATTTAAGGCCTGCAAATTTGACCTTACCTTATCTCCCACGGAAGGATAGATAACTTTATGTAGGAACTGGATGCAGATGACTGGCAACAAGCTGATTCCCACTGTGAGGATTATGGTTAACCACAAGTAAGGCTGGCGGAGAGCGTTTGATGCTGCCCCTATATAAAACGGAATATTGTTAACATGGTTAGTGACAAACGACATCTGAGTTTGTGCGCTTTTTATTTGAGCTCCTATTATGGCATCCAGATACTTATACAGTAATCCCTCATTTATCGCGGATAATTGGTTCCAAAAATCACCCGCGATAAGTGACGGTCACCCTCTCATCTGTACATTTTTTTTTTATCTGTACATTTTTTGTGTGTCAATAAATGTATATGAAACCATTTAAGTGCATATTTTATTATTAGAACATCAGAATATGTTTTTAGAGCTCTAGTTATTATAAAAGAAATTTATAAAAATGTACAAGTGTACGCACTTCGATTGTGTGGGCACTCCTTGCTTTCTGCCGGCATGTGAGCAAGTTTTGTGCCGTAATTCCTCAATTTAGAAGTTTTTTTTTACTTTTAAATGTTTTTTTTTATTTGGAAAAAAAATCCACGATGTAGTGAAACCGCGATAAACGAACCGCGATGTAGTGAGGGATTACTGTATATTCATTTTTACTAAACTGAGGCAGGACACTGAAAAGAAGACGCGAAATGACTGACTGACCTGTGAAGGTAAAATGGCGAGGAAAGATGACATGAATTCCAGCACTGTGCAAGTCAAACATAATGCCAAAATAGATGGCTATGCTTCCTAAAACAGCAAAACAGTTGACAAAGGTCCAGTAGGAGGTATCCAGGGAGATCTAAAGGCAGCAAGAATGATAATGTTTTATATTATTTCAGTTACAACACTGAGCAAAAGTATCTAAACATTTCTCAATGACAGAAATGTCATTGTAGATATTCAAGTGGTCGTCATCAATAAATTCTGATGTCAAAGTTAATTTTGCTAAACAATCCGGCCATTGTGTGAGTGACTAACCTGTAGGTTGACGGCAAAAATCAGTGATGAGGCGGTGACAACGGCGAAAGACTGGTAATCTGAAGGCGCTTCTCCATCTTGTCCCATGGTTCGCAGGAATGCTCCGTAAGGAATGAAGAAGATAATGAGGGAGACGAAGATGCCGTGGAACAAGCTGATGAAGAAGTTTTTGTAGTTGAACAAGGTCCCCTGCTGACCAGGTTGATATAGCTTGGGGAATTTGAGGCTCAGTCTGTCATTAACATCCTGCAGCAAATGGAAATGGAAGAGGATCACTTGTAGATCTACAGATTGATTTGCAACAGATTAATTTGACATAGTACATCCTAAAAGCGAACAATTTCTGGATTTGTTGACAATAGATATTTTGTGTGTGTGTGTCAATGGGAAGAACACAAACAATACAGTAGCACACCTTCAATTCAATCATGCGTTAAGCTGAGTCATGCTAACTTGATGTCATTCTATTTACAGAGCTGACACGCCCCACAATGGAAACTAGGTTAAGGTTCCAAACTGTCCGATGAAATGTACGGCTTGGTGGGTAAATATTTCATTTCAGAGTTAAACACAATGCATAGAAATATAAAAGTTGAACCTTCAGATGTCAATATATCATGCTGAAGTAGGACTATGACAGGGTTGTTTTTACCTGGTCGAGGAGTCCAACTAGAAGAACAGGTAAGCTGCTGTAAAAAAGATTGTAGAGCGTGATGAACCAGTCCTCATAGGCCACCTAAAGACAGAGAACAATTACAATGAAATATAATTCAGGGCCTAGGATCACATTTATTGTTCAGAAAGGCATGATTCTGACCTGTGCAGAGTATCCGCTGAAGAAAGAGTACCAAAAATGGACCAATGTGAACGCAAAGTTCTTGAAGAAGAAGAACCGAAGGAACTTGCACATTCTAATGTAGGACCAGCGTCCGTGCACAAGCAGGAGTCGTTGCAAGTAACGGAACTGAGCAAAAGCAAAGTCACTGGACATCACAGCCTGCATCCCCTCTTGACCACTGATGCCAACACCGATATCTGCGGCTGGAGGAACAGCAAATGGGGAAAAAAGATGTTGACGATGCAAAGGAAAGTGTGCCGTGAAATTGTATGTACAGTGGATCCTCACAACGTAATTGTTCACTACTTGCAAATTTATTCATTAATGGATTTTTTTTGAGGAACATATTCGGCGTTCACGGAAAAACTTACTTGTAAGCGTTTTTATAATAATAATAATAATAATAATAATAATAATAATACTGAACCTACTGAAGATAAAAGAAAAAAAAGTCAGAACATGAAGTCTGAAGAAAGCTCGAGTTCTTTCACAGTCTGAAAGCACATTTTCATATTTTCTGTGTGGGGCAACTGGCATGCTTTTATTTTAATGGCCTAAAATTACCGCCTACTGAATGTTTTGTGTAATTTTAGGGATGTTCGAAGATGTTTTTAAGCACTTGAAATTTCATGAAAGTGCTTTGGCATAATTTATGGATTTAACTATGAAAATACGTAATTACTAAAAACTTTTAAGGGAACGTTAATTACTCACAGAAAATTGCTATTCACAGTCAGGCTGAATAAACATGAGTATGGGCAAGATTAGTGATGATGAAATGTTGAAGATACATGATGGCATACATACTTTTAATCATGTTGACATCATTGGCCCCATCACCGATGGACAGCGTCACTGCCTTCTTATACTTCTTCACCAAACTGACCACATTAGCTTTCTGCTTTGGGGTCACCCGACAGCAAATGACTGATTCACACTCACAGGCCATGTCCACAAAGTCAATCTGGTAAGAAAAAAAAAAAGTCATCAATCAAATCATTTCATTGAAACAACTCTGCATTTTTTTTTTTTTTTACTTGTCTCATCTCCTTCTCCCATTCGTTCATTGGCTGTCCGTCCTGAGGGTTGTTGTGAGGCGGTCGCTTTCCCAGACGACGAAGACGCAAACGGCGGCGTTTCTTCTTCTTTTCGTACAGAATTTCGTTCTGAGAAAGTAAAAACAAAGTACAAATTGAATGTACGTCACTATTACATAATATTACTTCAAAAACATATACCGTAATTTTCGGACTATAAGTCGCACCGGAGTATAAGTCGCACCAGCCATAAAATGCCCAAAAAAGTGAAAAAAAAACATATATATGTATATAAGTCGCTCCTGAGTATAAGTCGCCCCCCCACCCAAACTATGAAAAAAACCGCGACTTATAGTCCGAAAATTACGGTATATCTTTTGTACATCAGTCCCTTTTAAAGACTAACACTTAAAGAGAGCATTAAAATAAAAGAGAATATACAATTAAAACAAATCAACGATAAAAATAAATATTACCAGCCATCCTCCTGTGATAATGAGTGCATTTTTGCCTGGTTCAGGGAAAAATGGCTCTGCAAGTTTCTTTCTGCCTCGCCTCTCAGTGGGAGGCTCGTGTCTTCGCTTAGCCTGACGGAGACTCAACTTCTCACTGATGACAAACAAATAAATCCAGTGACAATGAGTCTGAGACACTGGCCTAACAACTATGACACTTTGCTTTACCAAGCAAGCAAGTCTTCTGAAGCATATTTTTACACAGTTGACACTACAATCATTGAATCCTTCACATGTTGCTATTATTTGATGATGTTTGAAGAGAAATGCGAGAAGATGATCCCTTAAAACATGACTCACTTGACATTCTCTCCATAATGGAGTTGCATGTCATTCGTCAAAAGGGAGCATGAAAACCCAATATTCTCTGCAGTTTCTGGAAGAAGGAAATAAAACAAAAAGCAGAAATCAGTAAACTGCTACTCAAACTATTTTTTTTACTCATTACTTTAACATAATTATCTGTGCATTGTCTTTCATTGCTTGTTCTCCTGAGTTTCCAGTACCTTTCTTATCTCCAGTCAAAACCCAGATCTTGATATCAGCCTGTGCCAGTTTAGCGATGGTTTCCGGTACTCCTTCTTGCAGTTTGTCTTCGATGGCTGTTGCCCCAATCAGCTGAACAGAAAGGCAAAGTTTTACATACTGATAAAAGGTTCAAACAACAAAGCATTTTCTACCCACCATGAGGTTTTTCTCAATCATCTCATACACATGATCGAGGGCAGCATCTCTGTTGTTCAAGGTGACCTGAGCCTCCATGTGTTTCCTGGACCAGGCTTCATACTCACTACTGCTGATGTCTTTGTAGCACAAGCAAAGTGTTCGCAAGGTCTCGTTGGCAAATTTCTGCAGGGGAAATAGCAAAGTGTTCAAAAAAGTTTGCGATATTTTGTGCATTTACTATCACTGGCGGAGCTAGTGGGAGGTCCGCGAGGGCACTGACCCCTTCCCATCTGAAATATGCTTGGAGCACTCAGGTGGCAGACCAGATAAGTGTCTTATGAGCATTTTTATTATTCCAGAATTTTATTCTCATCCCCCATAGGAAACATACAGTATTGTTTAGTGTTCTTTGAAGAATTTGGGGGGATTTGTAAATTTCAGTTTGTTTTGCGGAGCCACCTAGATATCTCCCAAAATTCTGAGTTAAGCAAAATGAGCTCACATCCAAAGCAATCTGAGTTGACTCCTTGTGCTTGGAATTGGGTGAAAGTCGCTCGTAGATGACCGAGTCAGCTCCTTTGCAGTATAGACGAATACGACCATCTGGAAACTTCACTGGAAGACCAAGAGATTAATTTCATTCGATTCAACGTTCTCTGCTTAGTGCAACATTGATGATCAAAATGATGTGTTTGCGTGAGTACTCATACAGATGATGGACATGCGTTTCCGGTCGGAGTTGAAGTCGAGCAGCGCTAACATCTCGAAGGTTTTCTCCTGTTCCATTTCTCTGATAGTGATTGTGTCCTGAGTTCGGGAAAGAAAAACAAAGCCAAAGTTCCGAGCTGCTGTCACCAGTGCGCCCTCATCTGGGGACGCTGCTTGGTACACCAATTCACCTAAAAGAGGGAACAAAAACTACATGTTAATAGTTTGACACAGAACACTTGCATATAGATTAGATTTCACAAATTAAAATGAATATCATCATCATTAATAAGTTATAATTACCATCCTTGTTTTCCACCATGACAGTATGACAAAGGGAGAGGAGTCTGAAGAACTCGATCGCCTCTTTATCCTTCTTGGCTCGCAAACAGGCGACAAGGGAATTGTCCATAAACTGGAACTTTTTGTCAGCATACTGATTCCAGCTCCAGTCCACTGGCTTTTAGGAGAGAAGAGGTAACAACTGCTATACGTTTTCTTTCTAGACACTGAGATCCAATAAATAGAACTAAAGAAAATTAGAAACTGATGTTTTTCAGTATTACCTTTCCGCGATCCAGACGCACTCCCTCAGCAGTGGTTGGGTCACCTGTTATGAATAAGGCAAAATGTCAACGCAATATAATTTCAAAACAAAAAGGTCGATATAATAAGTTGAAACTTTACCATAACTGCGCCCAGCGATAGTGCACTTTTTGAACACCATAATGTTTTGTGTCAGTGTTCCCGTCTTGTCTGAGAAGATGTATTCAATCTGTCCAAGCTGCTCATTCAGGGTGGTGGTTCGAGCCTGTCGAGAATTGCATCAGAAGGGATAGTCACTATTGAATCTCACAAGCAGGGGACTAATCCCAAAAGCAAAGAGTCATTCCAAACCTTCGTCATACTTAAATAATTAAAGTCAGGGTAAACTTTCAGGCTACACCTACTGTAAGAAAACAATGCCCCGAAATGTTTTGTGCATTCCCAATGTACCTTTGCTGGTGTATCTTTCTCTGCATAGTACATCTGCAGGTCCCAGTTGATAAATTTACTCTGGCCTAGACGGATCACCTCCACACTAAACACAAAGCAACGAATGAACACTTTGACACATTGGAATGATGACCTTTTAGATAAACAATAATTTACTTCAGAGCTTATCAATTTGAAATAAAAAATAAAAAAAAAGATAATTATTCAATAAAATACCTCCCAAAAAAAATCTCAATTAACTGATAGATTGTACGGGTAGCACTGTAGCAACATGAACAGAAACTCAATTTCACAATTTTCTGTTATCTTGTTACCACAACAAGACTCTTAAATATTATTATTATTATTGATATTTATCAGCATCGACAGACTTAGATAAGGGATTATTCCTTTTACTAACCTGACATAGAGTGAAATCGGTACCATGGTGTTCAGAACAATGAGGTAGCCCCAGAAGCTGAGGAATCCTCTATAGGAGGTACCGTCCTCTCTCCCATCATACAAATACCAGGCCTTGGACCCGATTTCCTCATACCAGAAGCTGTGACCAATGGCAAGTCCCGCTGCCACCAGGATCAGGAGAACAAAGATCTATCGAGTTGTCAAGACAAAAATCACATTTTTAACACACACTTCTAATAAGGACAACCTGATGACCATGAAACTGCATTTCCTTTTAGGTTTAGGGACGCATTCAAATGAATGCCACTTATGTTATTATGCCTCAGTGGCATCAAGACCATAAATCAACGATAAAACCACACGCTTGTTCCATCAATTAATCAATAACTATGCTAATCTATACACAGCACACCGTGTCTCTATGTATCAAATCATAAAATCAGATGATTACAGTTTATTTAAGTTTAACTCACAGTGTAGACCATATAGTTCATCAGCTCATCAATCTTGGTCCTCTTGAACCTCGATTTTCCACCATTTCTCATGATTTTTGTGTCAGCACCTTCAGAGGAAAAAGGAAAACATAAGAAATATGGAAGGGACAGTACCGATACCAGGTATCAGTAGCTATGCCATACCAGCCTTATTTCAACGTAACGGTACTCAAGACTTTTGTGACTGTAAAATTGCCATGAATTTAATGCAATTTTAAAGAAAATTCTATATTGGGATACAGAATTATTTCTTTAAAATTATCTGTCATTGTTTTTTGGGAGACATTTTATGGCTCAATAAATAGTACTAATGGTATTAGTGCTTGCTATTGGCGACTTCGCTACTAAATTGACTCTTCAAAAGAACACAAACCAACATTCGAACCTGCAAAGATGACAACTCCATGACATTCTTCAGTATTTCTGACTTTGCAGCCTCGGAGTAGGATGTTGTCCAGGTCCAGTGGATAGCGTTCTCTCTTCCAGTGCATCACCCCAGTGAATTTATCCAGACGGTTATTGGGCTCCTCACACTCAATCAAAGCTATAAAAAGAGATGGGGTCGAAATAAATAGTCCAAATAATTATTAATAAATAGTCCAAATAATTATTTACAAATTTAAAAAGAAATAAACATCCTACAGCTCTCTTACATTATTTGCATGTATCCTAATAAAAAAGTAGATATTCTTATTTTTAAAAAACATTTTTATCATTAAAATCATTTGTATTACTTATAGGTTCATGAACTGAAATTCAAAACAGATACAAGTTACACAGTATACCATCAAACTGAGCCATTTGACGTTCCTCCTGCAGTCTTTCATCAGTTACTCGAAGTCCCAGCTTAAACTTTAGGTTAGTTTCTCTGAAAAGGAAAAAAAGACACACAATAATTTATTACCAAACATTGGGATGGGCGTTGGATGATGATCAGAACAGATGTTCTCAATAATAATAATAATAATAATAATACATTTAATTTAGAAGCGCCTTTCAGGTCACTCAAGGTCACTTTACAAGAGATAAAAAGTTAAAAACAAGTTAAAACCATATTAAAACGATAGCATACAGTAAAGAAGATTGTGAAAACATGTTAAAAATGGATAAAAAGATAAAATGGATAAAAAGATCCACATACAACAAGCACTTTGTTTCTATCACTTCACTAGGTTTCCATTATTATTATCTGAGCATTTGTAGTTTGATTGTAAATATTTGAATAAATGGTGTTCCTTTCTTTGTCATAAAAAAGTCAAGTCAAAGAGAAAAATATTTACTGTTGGCTTACTTGACAAAGAGTAATGTGTTGATAAAGAACACTTGGGGGGGAAAAAAAGGCAAGCCTTTGCTTCATCAATCAAATATAGTTTGATATGTGTTGACATTTTAAATTCTTGACTATGTATTATTGCATAAGCATTTCCTTGGAGTTTTATTTAATTTATTTTGATAAAAGATAAAAAATAGCGGCCTCACCCATCAAGCTCTGCTGTTTCCACATAGCAAAGGCTGTTTGGGTTTGAACTAGACAAAAGCAATATGTCCGCCTGTAACACAAAACAAACAATATAATCTGACACACTGGACAAGTCATACAACATGCCTGTACAACACAGTCAGAGCCCATTTGAATTGTGAGCAGATAAAGTAAAATGGGTTAAATAGAATATGCGTTGTTCATTTATTTAGTTTGTTTAATTATTTGTATTACAACTGTAGTATTGTCATTCAGACCTTACTTACTGGTTAACACAAGCTCAAGAAATAATATCAATGCAAATTGCAGGCCAAATATAGACAAACAATCACACTCACATTTATGCCTATGAGCAAATTACACATACCGGAATGAAATCATTTTTCTTCAAGCGAATGACATCTCCAACCTCGATGTGTCTCCACTTTGACTCTTGAAACCTGAGCAATGAATATACCTGAATATTGTCGCAATTTTTCAATACAATAAAGAAAAGCTCATTTTAGTCTTAAATGGGGAAAAAAGGTAATATATAAAATGATATATCTGTTGATTTTTTCTCCACATGGAAAATTTATATCATATAAAATGACAAACGCGAAACTGGTAGTCTTAAAATTTGAACAGAACTAAAACGATTTAAGGCAAGCTCTTTTGATTAGTAGTGCAGTTTACTTCAAAATTCACCCAAAAAAAAAAAAAATAATGGCAAATTAACATGAACAAGTTCTGACCTGCCATCCAGCAGAACCTCACATTTCCTATTATTAATCTCCTTGTCCATCTTGTGTCGAGCCTGAAAGGTAAATCAAGCGAGAGGGAACGTGATTTTAGATAAGTCAATGTATTGACTATCAAATAGCATCAGAATTATTTGTTGCCATTTAAACACATATATATTATATAAATGTTAAATTCCATATTGTTTCAGTAAGCGCAGGATGCTGACAGTAGGTTGCTTTTCTTACAAGATCGTCCACCAGGTCTTTGACGGCAGTTACTCCCAGAACCACAACCAGAGGGATCAAGGTGGTGTACCAAGGCAGAGTTGTAACTTCTGGAATACTCTAAGAAAACAAAATGTATATTTGATTAATTGACAATTATATTGACAATTTGATTATAAGATAAATGCTAAGACTACTTCTCACATGCTATTGTTTTATTTTATAATCTATTGGAATTTTTTGGCCTTTGACGAGGCTTGGAAATTGTACCTGTAGAATGAGCAGAGCCAAAAAGTAAATGTTGGCAACCCTCTTAAACTGCTCGTACAAGTTGAGGGGAAGGAACGTGAAGACATTGTATTTATACGTCTTGATGGCATTCCCCTGAAAGAAGAAATATCCAAAATGATACAACAGTGACGACAATCATTTTTATGACCTTGCACCAGTGAGATTTACATGATGGTTTGAGTACCATAAACTAAGTATCATGTAGACAATTAGACAAATCATTTTGTTTCATGTCGTATCGTGATTTGTGCACTTACAGAGTATCTGCTCTTCTTGATGCACAGGAATACTTTTTTTTCAAATTCTGGCAGGTGGTGGAAGCCTCGGTCATTGGCTTTCACCTTCCAGCCAATTTCTTAAAAAAAAGAGAGTATATTAATAATGTTTGTGTTACTCCTGACGTCGCTTTTGCAAAAAATTGTCCCAACTACTTAAAATTAAGCAATACTCCCTCATACTCAATACGCAGTGTATCATTTTTATACTTACTACATGTAATAAGTATAATCAAAGCATAGGCACATTATTATATCTATAACTTGGAAAAGATAATTTATTAGCATAATATATTATATATCCTGCTCGTGGCGGTCAGGCAGAGGACGGATGGTCTCACCAGTGGGTCTAACTTCCACAGGGGGAGGTGGGGCTCCTGGCACCGGTTCTTCTTCTTCCTCATCTGTGCTCACATCCAGCTCATCGTCCGTCTCATCATCACTGTATGGCATGACCTCATCATCGGGCCTCATAGACCCGTGGGTGCCAGCCTGGCGCGTCGTCATTTTGACGCTGCAAGTATCGCTGAGAAACAAAAAATGATTCAGATTTTACAATACTAGACGCTGTTATGCTCCTGGTGAGTAAGAGTAATTAATTGCAACAGGTACTCTATTGTCCATTCAAAAAGTAGGTTGGGATTGAAAACAAGAGCGGGGTGATGGGTTTGATTGGTAAACTGTCTCGTCCATCCACACAGATGTACTATTGCTTTAGTGAGGCGTAGACATGTGGTTCATTGCAAAAGAAAAGCTTGTAAGCAGACAGTAGATCACAGGTGTCAAACTCAAGGCCCAGGGGCCAGATACGGCCCGCCACATCATTTTATGTGGCCCGCGAAGACAAATTGTGCATTAAATTCGTGTCATTACTAGAATTGCAAATTGTCTTCACTTTTAATAATATCTTTTTTGATTTAAAGATTAAAGTTAAAGATTAAAGTCCCAATGATTGTCACACACACATCTGGGTGTGGTGAAATTTGTCCTCTGCATTTAACCCATCCCCATCTGATTTTAACCCATCCCCTAGGGGAGAGGGGAGCAGTGAGCAGCAGCGGTGCCGCGCTCGGGAATCATTTGGTGATCTAACCCCCCAATTCCAACCCTTAATGCTGAGTGCCAAGCAGGGAGGCAATGGGTCCCATTTTTATAGTCTTTGGTATGACCCGGCCGGGGTTTGAACCCACAACCTTCCAGTCTCAGGGCGGACACTCTACTACTAGGCCACTGAGCTGGTTAATATTTGACCAGTTTTTACTCATCTGATTTGAAAACGAGTTATTTGTCTGTTTTGTAGCTTTTACTGTATATAATATGAGGTGCTCCTACATTTATTTGGGTTGACAGTCATAATGGCCCTCCGAAAGAAGCTATGACGACAATGCGGCCCGTGAAAAAAATGAGTTTGACACCCCTCCAGTAGATCAAAGCTGCTGACGACTTTTGGTGCTATGTGGCTGCAGACTAGACTGTGTAAGATAAGCCCTGCTCAACATCATAACAGATTGACACACGGGTGTTATAATTGGACTATGGAACCGACTAGAGGGTGGCATGTTTTCTTTTCATGGCAAAATACTTGCACTCAGTATGGCAACTGAGACGGACAATCTTGATTTAAAAATGCAAGTTATTTTTAAATCAAACCCCCTGTCATCATCCAGTTAAACAACATACCATTCGTGAGGACAAAACAGTCTTCCCATACGGTTGTTACGTCAACTCTTAAAGCACATCAACAATTGAATGCGATTTAAAAAAACAAAAAACAAAGGCATGAAAACAGAATGGCATTAATGTTACATGACTTGTTTTCATTGGCGGTCTCAAATTTCTTTTTCAGAATATACCGCGCCATCAGACTATGAATACTATTTCCTTCCAGGAGTGAGAATGCAAAAACACCATGCAGCTGTACAAGCAATAAGAAATGTGAAGCAACATGTTGTTGTGGTGTACAAAAAGTTGATGAATTTAATTATTCGAAAACTGACCTAGGTGCAGTTTAGCGAGATTGTTTATGACTGATAGAAAATAATTTTAAGGAACATCTAAAACATAAAATTACTTCATTGGTGGCATCACCTGACTCAGAAAACAGGTTTGCTGGTATCTGGCTAAGGGGTGTAACTATGGAAACAATGAGGGAGGGCGGGGTAAGTGATCTACTGAGTGGGTGACAACAGTGAAACCTGAGAATATGTGTGTGTGTGTGTGTGTGTGTGGGTGGGTGGCTGGGGGGGGGTCGTCTCAGCTCTTGCTCAGACGGGTAAGGTGAAGTACACCAAAAAAAAGGGATGTCAACACTATTAGTGGCAAAAAAGATGTCACTCCGTGAGCAAATAAAAATAGAATGGATTGGTCGCCAGCTGTCATGCAACATAATGGCACCCAACTATGAAAGAAAACAATACAAGATAGAAGTTCAAAAACAAACATACGGGCGGATATATGCACAAATTGCGTTTAGATCACATATCAATTCCATTCTACTGTATCAATGAAAGGACAGCATTGTATGTGGGGCATAGATTCTCTTCTGGCTTTTTTAGAAACTGTTTTTCAATTTTGATGTACAGGTAAGATGGACTCCCTCACTCTGCTTTCAAACCATCTGTCTTGTGTATTCACAAGCATGTCAACAATTTAAAGCAACCGCATGTACATGACAGAACAAGTGCCTGATAATAAAGTCAACAATTGGCTTGGAAAGAAAAGCTCATCAAACAAAAAGGTTTTCGAATAGAGATTGGTCCAGACCGTCACAGACAACATTTTACTATTTGGAGCTTTCTTCTTTCCCATATTTGAAAGAGTAATTCAACATAATATTTTATCTTATTTTTAATCTTATCTTTTATGACTGATTTAGTCACCTTATATTTTAGTAAATACAAATTCTGATTTAGTCATTTCAGAAGATGAGGTTTTTTTTTCTAGGGAGGATTTATGAACTAAATCCTGTCCAGTGTATTGCCAATTTATGTAAGCCTGGAAAAATTGCTGCATCTTTAAGTCATACACTTGACAAGGTGACAACAGGCAATTGAATGATGGCATCAAATGAAAGCTATTGACTTGGACTCAAGTCATAATTGAGATTCTCCAGCAGTTGGCACAGCAGGACTTAAACTAATGAAATCCACTCAACGCCAGTCCACAGAGACCCCATGCTGGCTTATCTCCCGTGCATAGCACCAATAAATTACTATGCATATTCATGTTGGCGGAAAAAAACAAGTTCTTTATTTACAGAGGTCTATTTCAGTTATAAAACTCAATCAAGCCATGGAATTGTCAGTTATAATGAATTTGGACTCAAATAATGAATTTGTTAATTTGTTTATGTTGATTTTAGATGGCAGAAAATAGTAAACTTGAGTTTAAATGATGGTACAGCCTTACAGAGAAATTAATCTTGCCCTAATTACTACAAGGCGGATCAACAATTTATTCAACATAAAGGACTATTTTTTTTTTTGTCGCTGCCCAATTTCTGGGTGGCAGTTGAATTGTAAAACGTTGAACATTAACTTAGCTCGTCTCCATCCCTAGTGGTGATTCGGTAATTGGGTTGACTTTGGAATGTACAGGAAATACTATCAATGAATTCAACTACATTTAATTTAAAAATAAATAGAAATATATTGATATTTCTCACGATTTATCTTTTAATGATTAAATTATTTCCAACAGTCCCTTCACATTCTTGTAGTCATAAATCATCAATGTGAGCGCTTTGAAAAAGACAGAGTATTTCCCCAATCAAAACTTTGGCTCATTGCTTGTTTAAAGTAAACAGTGGGGCAGCGTTAAAGGGCTTCACCAAGTGAAGATTAAACCATTCAAAACATGTACTGTAAAGCTATTTTTGTGTGGTCTATGCTGTTTTAAGAGATTCTGATTGCTGATTACACTGTCTTGCGACAAGATGTTTGAGACAGCCGTGGGAAATTATGTCTAGTCATCCACAGAACTATTTGTGATGTCATCGGCATTTAACCTGGCTCACCTGGTTCCAAACAGTGTTTGACGGAATTGACGTCAGGGTCCTTTCCAAAGTCGTCCACACCAAACTAAAAAAATAACCTTTGAGTTCTAGGGCACAGTCATGGTGAAAGAAAAAATGGCCTTCTCCAAGTTGTTGAATCTGTTTAATTAAAAATGGCCGACATGTTTTAGTCGGAGAAAGAATCAGAATTCAGGGGGAAACGTAAGGTTCTGATCGCCAAAGTTTTGTTCATATATTGTAAGGGATAGTAATGTAAGGGCCTATGTGTTCCTGTTGAAGTGGAAACTCATCAGTAATCCCAATTCAAACTTCACTAAATTTGAGGATTATTCTCAGATGTCTAAGTAATACAAAAGGTCAAAATATTTATTGATCTCACATTGTATGTGCAGTTTGTAAATAGACACATGGCAACAAAAGTGTAAAAAAATGGACAGAAATAAAATTCGGCTTTTTCAGATGGTTTTAATCAGTAATTTGTTTATTTACTGTAGTTGCATTTTGTAGTGGTGGTGTACAGCATCACACTGTGACCATCTAGAAAGGTTTGCTTGTATCAAGTAGATAAAAGTGACCAAATTCATCTTATATGAAGCATCACTGCAAACTACAACATTATTGTTTACTTCCTAAATTGTGCATTGAGATATTTGATTTATTTTATTTGATAAAATATTAGGATATTTGGCCTGTGCGTGTCTTTATCGCAAGGTCAACCCAAAAAAAATATAGGTATTGTTTGTTGTAAAGCACATTTGTGGCTTGAAATTGAATTTGGCTCAATTACAACTGCACAATTCTGATAGGGCTAAAATATATTTTGGATACAGTTAAACAAAAAAACATAATTTTGACAGAAAAAAATGTGAATGGAAGAGTAATCGCTCAGGTGGAAGCACTGACACTCCCTTTAAGAAGTCTTGAACAACAAACTGAAACTTGACCGAGTAAGACTGTCTATGATTAGAATAAACTTATACTTACAACGTGTTCTTTACTGATGAGTGGTAAGAAATTAAAAAATGGAAGAATCCAGCTCTTTATGTGTGGGTCCGACCGCTCTGTCACCGCACCATGTTTCCTTGTTCCTGTTTGAAGAAGCTCCACCGCACCCCGCCCTTCCTCCTCCCCCACGCAACTTTACCTGCCCAGCCCTCACCAACCCACGCGACCGGTTTGACACGTTCCACACACCACATGCACACACAAACACACGATTGCTCCGTGCAGGGGGGGGAAGCAGTGTGGCATTCAGGGACTGCAAGATCGGCCTCCTCAGAAGTGAGCACCGGGCAGGCAGGTACTGACAAGGTGTGCTTGACACATCACGTGGTATACGAGTGAGTAAATTACTATTCTTAATTAAAATCTTCAATGAGAATAAGTATTGTAAAATATTTGTAAATCGGTTATCAACCTTCTCTACATTTAATGTTGAAAAACAGACGTACTTGTAAATACGTTTGAACGTACTTGCATTAATAATTATGTTTACTCCACATTGGTAGTTCCACGCTTCTGCATATTTGCCTTTCAGTCTATTGATTATAAACAAAAACATGCATACATGTCAAACTTAAACCAAGTCACAGAATCGTTTTGACCAATGTTAGACGTAATATAGTGGGAAACATTGGATATTAATGACCACTGTACAAATCTGTTTTAAAAATCACTTTCCCAGTCCGTTAAATAATATAATGTTTATATAGTTTTTTTTTTTTTTTTTTTTTTTTTTTTTTTAGCCTAATAATAGCTGAAGGTGCAAGAAAAACACAGTTACAACTTATCAAGCCGAAATAAATGTACTGATTTGTTGTGTTCACACTCCAATGCTGAAGGTGGCGGTAATACAAACGTGAATGTACGGCGGCGAAAAAACAAGCCGCGCCTTTCCCCACTCCTATTGGTCAATCAGAAAGTGACGTGTTGATTCGCTTGCCCTGTCTGGAGTGTTCCTGAAAATAGACAGCCAATTTGAGCTACTTGTGCAAAGCTAAAAACACCACAATATTATTTACAATAGTCAAACATAGTTGTCTTCTTTCAGGAATATATCGGCAGTCACAAGACCACACTTCCTCCATCGTCTGCAATTCTACCATGGTCGGTGTTAAAGTGATTGGGAGTGATCCGGAATTTCTACCGGAGCTAGCGGCCGCCGGCTCGAGGCTCGCGGTGGTAAAGTTCACAATGGCCGGGTAAGACCCACGTTGGAGTCCGTCCTACAATCAGCTATGTCTCTTTAACACAGACCCCTTGTTCACGAATGGTCAGCATTTACTAGTTAGAAGAAATGCCATTAACGGTGTAGATCTGTATCTGAAAACTAAAAACATGTATGATATATCTATTGGTTAGCATTATGCTAATGTTAGCTTTTCTAGCTGAGTTGCTTACAATGACATTGCACTATTACGTTCGGTCACTTGTCTTTGGGACATTGTGAAATCTAATATAATGGCTAATAATGTATAATGTATTTAGAGAATAGAACATCAGATTGTTGATCACCACTTAAAAGGCATGGGCTCTACGAAATTGTCAAATTTGCTTTAGTTGTCCAGTATTTTGACACTTGGTAAATATCTCGTGTGTTTGCCAATCAGTCATTCTGCCAAATTATACGTGTTCAATATTTAACTTCTTGATTTCATGATGAGAATTGACTGCATATTTTGGTCACTTAATTAGCAATGACCCAAACTCTAGAGAAATAATAATAATAGTAATAATAATTTAACTGTGGTCACATTAGTCAGATACTCATATCAAGACTAGGATGCATACAGAAGAGTACAACTTTATTTAGTTTGTAACAAAATGTAGTTCTGCTACATGCAAGATAGATATTTTATTGTATAAAGTGAGTATAGTCATTAACATTCACTTGAGTACTTCTTTGTGACTACAGCATGTTAATAATATGTTCTGCTTGCCCCTCAGGTGCCGGCCATGTGTCAGAATAGCTCCAGCGTTCAACATGTTGAGTAATAAGTATCCCCAGGTTGTCTTCCTTGAAGTTGATGTCCATGTCTGTCCGGTCAGTCTGATCTCAAACACACCAAATATGGTGCATCATTTCTTAAAATGACGAAATAATTCCCTCCAGATTGAAATAGCAAAAGAGATGTGGTTTGCAAACATTGCATCTGTAAAATTCTTTCTCCTCACACCTCATCGAACTTTTTTTTTTCTTTTAATCTGTGATGTTCACACATTAAATAATTACGTTTTTTACGAGATGAAGTTTTCACATGGATTGTGAATTCTGACATTTGTCAACTCACATACTCTCTCTTTCCTAGACAACAAAGGAATCCAACAACATATCAGCCACACCGACGTTCTTATTCTTCAGGAACAGGGATCGGGTCGACCAGTATCAAGGAGCAGATGCAGCCGGTCTTGAGGACAAAATCAAACAGCTCACAGAGAACGATCCAGGAAACAGCGAGGACTCTGACATTCCAAAGGGATATGTAAGTGGGCATCATTTTGTCACATATAAACTATTTCATCGCAAAGTTGCACCATTATTGCCGGCTTTTATGCTGACTTTCCAAATAAAGCTAAAATGCAGTATAGTCCGTTATTTTGGTTCCAGATGGACCTCATGCCTTTTGTCAACAAAGCCGGCTGCGAATGCCTCAACGAGAGCGATGACTGTGGCTTTGACAACTGCTTACTGAAAGACTCGTCCTACCTGGAGTCAGATTGTGATGAACAGGTAAGAACCCTAACCGAAAACAAACCAGAGCAACAGGTTAATTTCACATTCTCCGGATATTAACCAAAACCGGCCATCGACAAGCAATGTTTTTGTGTTGATGTGACCGCTATAAGGACGTGGTAATATTTGAATAATCGCTCTGTTTTTTGCAGTTGCTGATAACTATCGCCTTCAACCAGCCTGTGAAGCTCTTCTCCATGAAGTTGCTGTCCTCAGAGTTTGGTGAGTATGTTTGTACTGATCTCCACTTCAGTCAATTGTACTGTCCTCAAGAATGTTAAACAATATTTTCTATATTTGCCTTCTTTTCTGTCTATTCATCATTTTTCCACCCATGCTAAATGTTGTATGCCTTGTCTGTGTACCAGCCCAGTCCCCTAAAGTGGTGAAGATATTCATCAATCTCCCACGCTCGATGGGTTTCGACGATGCTGAACGAAACGAAGCCACCCAAACTCTGGAACTGGCGGAGGAAGACTACAAAGACGATGGAATCATTCCACTGCGCTATGTCAAGTTTCAGAATGTGCAGAGTGTAACGGTAAGAACCAGTGTCTATGTCTTACTGAACCTTGATATAAACACAATCATTCCCACTTGACTAGAAAAATGCATTTCCATTATATTTTTGTCTTTTTTTCTACCCATTCACCAGTTGTTCATCAAATCAAACCAGGGAGATGAGGAGACAACAAAAATAAACTACTTGACATTCATTGGTACTCCAGTACAGGCCACCAACATGAATGACTTCAAAAGGGTATGTTTCTATCACAACAAATAGAGCAATTGTGTAAAATCTTTAGTAATAAATGAATGGTCTATTCATGCAGGTTGTGGGAAAGAAAGGAGAGAGTCACTGATGGTAGGAAAGAGGAGGCTGCTGATATTTTAAAGGACTTTTCCCTTTGCCAAAGCTGCCACACTTCATGCAGACATCGACACATACCACACAAAGACGCACTCACACTCCTCAACTCGTGAATTAAAGAATTATCAGTGTCTGGGGACTCTCAGTCTATAAACATTTGTATTGTAATTCAAATTAAAAATCCTGTAAATAAAACAGTCCTTTTGCAAAGGCATGTGTGTCTTTTCTGATTTTCTGGCAACTCTTCATGATACAAGAGCTTGTAGATCCTTTAGTTAAGCAGATCCTTTATGGATCCTAGTACAAGTTCAGAAAAAAATGTAACATGTTGAAGTTCATGCTGGAATATCAAAATATTTATCACAGGAGCAAAATTGCATTAAAACGATGTGTTCCGATTTTCTTGTTAATATTGGGCGGGTATTTAAGAATGCAAAATAAACACGCATGATTTTTTTAATCAAATACGTTTGGAAATATATATATAGAATCAACCTTAAACATTGCTCAAGTACCACCAAAACAAGAGCTGGTTTTCTTAAAAAATATATTTAAAATTATTATAAACCACTGAAACGTTATGCACATTTTGATCATTACACTGCACTTAAAGAAACAAACTGATACCAAAATGTTTCAGTGCACACAAAACGAGCTGTTCAAAAACGCATGGAAAGTAAAATCTGACTGAACTGCACTCATCAAACATACTTTACTTGGTTTAAAAAAAAAAAAGTAATAAAACACAGTGGATGACAAGCACTCAATGACGCAAGCTGTGCACTTTTATTTTGAAATAAACACCCGGATGCGTTTAGGTTCTTAGCCTAACTATGACTCGTGATCATCTGACTGACCGTCACGCAAAGGATTGCCAGAGCTAAAAGCTCATAACAAGCAGCGATTTTTTTCGTTTTTATTTATTACCGACTGAGATCTTCTCGCCTTAATTCAATACGAAGGAGATGCACCAGTGATCTGTTGTTTTGGGTGCGTATCCATGACCTTAAGCGCTACATTTTATCCTATGAGCTGCGCTTTAGCAACCCGGAAGTCCCGACATAACAGTTTGGCTTTAGTGCGGCATAGCATCTTTGTAGCCGCTGTTGTCTGTATAAAACGCATAAATAAGGGGGCAATGAAAATGGAGTAATGTGTAGTGGATTGAATCACTTACGACATCCCTTTAATATGCACTTCTGCCTTAGCTGCACTTCATTGATTACTACTGCCACTCAATTATTCTGTCATCAACATTCCTCTGATTAAACATAATTCTAATTTCTATCCGAGTCAATGGATGCAATACATATGTAACGAGTACTGCACCAACTAAATTGAACTGACGGTACGTCACTTCAACAAACCCTCTTGAATTTGTGGTCGTGCTGCTGCATGCTATCTCTTTGGGAGCTATAAATCGCTTTATATGTATGCGCAAATTAAGTGAGCGATCAATGTGTGTTTCTATAACGGAAATGCGATGACTATTGTTAATAATTCCTGCATGCAACTGAGCATGATCATGTTACTGACAGCACATAATAGCACTGTTATTGGTGTTGTTGGTGGTGGTGACAGTGGTGTGTATGTTATGTACAGGTTTCGGTGTATACAGTGATCCCTCGCTACTTCGCGTTTCGTTTATCGCGGCTTCACTACATCGCGGCTTTTTTTTTTTTTTCAAAATTAACAAACATTTAAAAGTCAAAATAAAGCTTCTATATTGAGGAAACGTGTGTCTAACCTTTAGGACAATGTAGTATTGCTCCAAATGTTTGTTTACATTCCTTTAGAAGTCAGTTTTCGCGTGTTAGCACGATCACGAATTAGCATCTTTCCGCTAACTCGTTGGCCTGCCCAGTACTTCTTGTTGGTGACCGTACTTCGCGGATTTCACTTATCGCGGGCGGTTTTTGGAACCGATTATCTGCGAAAAACGAGGGATTACTGTACTTAACTCCCCCGAAACAAATGTGAAGCTTTTATTTGTGTTGACGAACCCTTTTAATTATTGAATGCTAGTTGTCCATAATGATAAAATCCTCTGAATATGATGTATGTGTTTACAAGTAGTTTTATTTTGGGCAATTTTCCATAGTGTAGTGAAAATATCCATTGGTCAGCATATATTTGTTGGACAGTTCTTTGAAATGTGCAATTTATTTATACTTTTTGTGTGTTTACTAACATTCGTTTCAACTCAACTCTACCAGACAATCCAGCACAATGTCAGGGAACAACCTGGTTCTACCTATTGTACTATGGGGCCGCACCGCTCCAACCCACTGTATCAGCAGCCTGTTGGTGATGGATGACTTTAGCACAATCATCACTGGTTGCCATGACGGACAGATCTGCCTTTGGGACATGACGCCGGAGCTGGAGGTAGTGATAAGATCACATACTTTATTCTTTCTCTGTTGTTTGGTAGGGAAATCTGCTCCATGGGAGACAACGATCGAGAACCACGGTCAAAGACGATGCAAATTATTGACTCAAAATTGCTCTCTTTTTGCAAAAATTCTAATAATGTAGTGACCCAAAATCAAATGTTGAGCAAAGCTGAATTATTAGCATCTCATCAAGCATACAACCACAATAGCAAGAGATAATGGGTGTTATACATTGAGGTGCTCCTTCAAAAGATTCATTTGGTTACAATTTCAAATTCCAACTGGGTGTATTATACAAACCGTGGACATACGGCAAGCTACTGATTTTAATCAATGATTTTTGGAACAACATAGCAGTTATTGCTGTTATCCAGGATGGACACACAGATTAACACACACTCGGAACGAGTTGAGTCAATGTTGTTTCAGTGGTGTGTCCTACTGACAGAAATTTATCAAAATATCCCCCTAGAGCAGGGGTGTCAAACTCAATTTTTTCGCGAGCCGCATTGTAGTCATAGCTTCTTTCGGAGGGCCATTATGACTGTCAACCCAAATAAATGGATGAGCACCTCATATTATATACAGTAAAAGCTACAAAACAAACTGACAAATAACTTGTTTTCGAATCAGACTAGTCAAATATTAAAAAAAAAAAGATATTAAAAGTGAAGACAATTTGCAATTCTAGTAATGACACGAATTTGATGCACAATTTGTCTTCGTGGGCCACATAACATGATGTGGTGGGTCGTATCTGGCCCCCGGGCCTTGAGTTTGACACCTGTGCCCTAGAAATTTCCTTTAAAATCTATTAGTTTACAAGCGGTCTTTCGCTACAAAGCCAGACCTTCGTTAGCCCTGCAATCATGCTGGATTTAAGCCATTCCTTGCTGCTTACAGGTTTAATTGTCTTTGTTTCCATTTCGTCAGATTTGTCCCAGGGCCATGTTGTTTGGTCATACGGCCTCCATCACGTGTCTGTCTAAAGCGAGCGCCTGCAGTGATAAACAGTACATTGTCAGTGCGTCAGAGAGTGGGTGAGTATTTATTATTATTATTTTTTTTTTTTATATTTATTTATTTATTTGTTTGTTTTTTTTGTCTCCAGGGAGATGTGCTTATGGGATGTAAATGATGGCCGCTGTATTGAATTTACAAAACTGGCTTGTGCTCACACCGGCATACAGGTAAATTCATTTATAATACGCATTGTGTATTGTCTAAACAGACAAACATTCAAAGATAAGTCTCTTTCTAACAGTTACTATTAAATTCTCATATCACAAAAATAGCATGGAATGCGCTCGTGTTGAAATAACAATCATTAATGAGATTGAACACCTTCCATTTCTTCATCTTTTGTTCTGTTTTTTTCCTGTGACTTTTCCTCTGTGATTGTCTAGTTCTATCAGTTCACAATCAGTACTCAGCGAGAAGGTCGCCTCCTCTGTCATGGTCACTACCCAGAGATTCTTGTGGTAGATGCCACCAGTCTGGAGGTGTTATATTCGCTGGTGTCCAAAATCTCCCCAGACTGGATCAGCTCCATGAGTATTATCCGATCACACCGCACACAAGGTTTAAAGATACTATTCAGTTATTCTTATTTATCATTTTGTCCTGAATGAAATATCTGTGCGAACATGCAGTGTTTTTTTATAAGGTTACGGAGAGGTGTTCACATAAGTAGCTGTCTTGAGTTTAATCTGTTTAATATGTACTCGGTGTATTCGGCAGGTGGTTTTACTTCCTGCTTACTCTATCTGTGTTGCAAGACTTTGCACTTTAATCATGCAAAATTTGTTTGTGATTGTAACACTTTCTTGAACTACATTTTCTAATGTTTGTAATTGGTCATCATTTGCAAATGTTTACTAGGACTGTTAGTAATTGATTTAATTTGCATGCAAAAATGTAATTTACACAGCAGATTAAAATTACAGTACTACACATTGGTTGTATCTTTATAGAGATCCAAACTTGCATGATGACTGATTGAGTTTTTTTCTCCAGAGGACACAGTTGTGGCAGTGGCAGTAACAGGCATTTTAAAAGTCTGGATCATCACAGCAGAGGTCAACAGGATGCAGGTAGGCGTGATTGTTCATTCAGAAAGTGGAAATCCCTTATTTTATGTTTACAAAAACATATCATCATAAAGATATTCATGAAAAATAAAAAATGTACTCGCAGGACCTGGACCCGGTGTTTGAAGAAGAGTCCAAACCCATTTACTGTCAGGGTTGTCGGAGTATTTCCTTCTGTACGTTCACTCAGAGCAGCCTGCTGGTGGTCTGCTCCAAGTTCTGGAGGGTAAGAGATGCCCCTCTAAACAAAGTGTTGATCATGCGGATTAGTGGAGGAAAAACACCATTTAGCCTTAAATCGAATATCTTTTTGTTGGTCAGGTTTTTGATGCAGGAGACTATTCACTGCTCTGCTCCGTGGCCAGTGACAATGACAAGGCCTGGGCTGGAGGAGAGTTCATTGCAGCAGACAAAGTCATCATCTGGACTGAAGACGGCTGCAGTCACATCTATAACTTACCAGCCAGGTATATTTGCAATTAACCCAACTTCATCATCATCTACATCATCGTCAACCAGAAAATCGCATAAAAGACTAATATAGATAAAAAAAAAAATTTACCTCCCTTTTTATTTTAATCTCCATCTGTTTTTCCAGCTGTCTCCCTGCTAGTGTGCATTTCCGAAGTGATGTGGGCAAAAAAGAAGGCTCAGTCCCGCCACTGATCTACACCATAGAGAATCTAACAGACAATCAGGTCAGTTATTGAGCTTTATTGATCAACACAAGTTAATTGTCTGATTGGTCACATGTCTCTAACTTCTGTTACTTTCCAGCTCCTGATATGTCCTCCTGTGACTTGCTTCTTTTTTGGTCGACGGGAGCCTTTCCACAAGCTACTTATCCAGGGAGACTCTGCAGGCAGACTGTCTTTGTGGAGCATCCCGGACTCTTCGCCTCCACGGCCACTGTCGACTCCTGCAGGTAAGGACGAATGAGACATCAAAACTACACCTGAACGTGCAGATGTATGAGAGTGGGAGCGAGTTCACATCCAAACAACAGCTCTGAGAGGCTATTCTGATTTAATGGAAATAAATGCAAGTAGAAGCTGTCTCAAAAACTCAGAAAACAATAGAAAATAATTTCTTTGTACCGTATTTTCTGGACTATAAAGCGCACCGGACTATAAGGCGCACCTTCAATGAATGGCCCATTTTAAAACTTTGTCCTTATATAAGGCACACCGGACTATCAGGCGCACCATTAATGCATCAGGTCCGATTTTTAATCCAAATCAAATCATTCTCCATTTTATCTTTTTTATTTCAACTACAGACGCAACAAATTACTTTATAATCACAAAATAATGATCCATAGTCTTTTTGATTCATAATTCATGGTCTTCAGCGGGCCACTTTTGAATGATTTCATGACACTATGCTTCGGGCCAGTTTAAATTTAGTAACTTGGTCCATATATAAGGCGCACTGGACTATAAGGCGCACTGTCGGCTTTTGAGAAAATTTTAGGTTTTTAGGTGCGCCTTATAGTCCGGAAAATACGGTAGTTGAAAATGTCAATAGTTTTTTGCAAATTAATTTTGAAGACCCCCCCCCCCATGCTTTTGCCGGAGCACTCGTGTGTATCCCGGGACCATAATTTGAGATTCCTTGCTCTACACAATTGAATTAGCAACTTCAAATTATTTTATAACGTCTGTCTGTATATCTTCCTCTCTGTAGAGTTGCAAGTCTCATCCACCATCAGTCTCCAGGAGGCGTTTAATAAATTGATGCCTGTTTCTTCTGGTATCATTGACCAGCTCAGCATTCTCCCCAACAAAGAGGAACCCATTAAGGTTGGACCCAGTGCGGGAATGTTTATTTTCATACAGGAGTTTGAAATTTAAATGTATGATGGAGTGTTAGCTTCTGTTTGCTCATTAAAATGCATGTGCTTTCCTTCTTCAGGTGACGGCTAGCGTCTACATCCCCTCCCAGGGTCGACTAGTGTGTGGAAGAGAAGATGGCAGCATTATTTTGGTTCCGGCTACTCAAACCGCTATCGTTCAGTTGCTGCAAGGAGAACACATGCTTAGGAGAGGTGAAAGAAGAGATTTTTTTTGGGAGGGGGTGGACTGCTCGCACTGTATTGAAATGACAGAATTGATGGCAAACTTTTGCCAAGGACAGATTTTTTTTTTTTTAGGAAAGGCAACGCTCCACCTTTGTAAGATTTATTTGCATGTTTTCTGCAGGATGGCCACCCCATCGTACTCTACGAGGTCACAGGAATAAAGTGACGTGCGTCCTGTATCCATACCAGATATCGCCCCGCTACGACCAGCGCTCTTTGGTGTCGGGTGGGGTCGACTTCTCTGTCATTGTGTGGGACATTTTCACTGGAGAGATGAAGCACATATTCTGTGTCCATGGAGGAGAGATCACCCAGCTCATTGTCCCACCAGAAAATTGCAGCGTGAGTCCTGCTTCAAGTGACTTTGTCTTTCAAGATCTTTTTTGGTTTGGGATTTCTACTGCCTTATTCCCCGCACACTTTTGTTTGATTTTAAAATGAATGTTTTGATAGATTGAAGATCATTGGTAGTGACATTTTTCAAATAGAGGGCTTTCATTAAGCTGGCACTGGTTCAGTGCCTGGTCATGAAGCCCATTTAACAGTCATTCACTACCAAAGATATATATGTTTTTACAGACTTCACACATTCAATCCCAGGTACTTACTTATATACTCCCCCCCCCTCCAAAGTTGTGAAAATGTTTGGTACTGAATGAGTTAAAATAACATAACCAGTCCAGTTTCTGCCCCGGGTTCAAGTCAGCAAGGATCGAGTGAAGTCTATACACAATATTAAGGTTGAAAACTTTTGGTTTACACAGTTTGTAGTCATTAAGTGATTTGTTTGGCACATTTGTTTTTTATTTGAGCGTGGTTCTGGAATTGGCTGGGTACAAACCTGTGCTGTTTACCTAAAAGGAATCAGCATCACCACATCACTAACAGTGCAGGAATGTGGTATTGAAAAAAAAAAAGATGTTTGTCCATTATTGAAAAATCTTTGGCCTTGTTTTCTTTGCAGACTCGGGTGCAACACTGTGTCTGCTCCGTTGCCAGTGACCACTCGGTTGGCCTGCTCAGTCTTAGGGAAAGGAAGTGCATCATGCTTGCATCGCGGCACTTGTTTCCAATCCAGGTCATCAAGTGGCGCCCTGCTGATGACTACCTTGTTGTTGGATGCTCTGATGGCTCTGTTTATGTCTGGCAGATGGATACAGGTGAGAGTTGTCAAACAGTGAACCCCCTTTTATTGCGGGGGCCAGACTCCACCAAAATAAATGAAAATTGAAGCATATTTACACTTATGAAAACAAATTTATTAACACACAAGTATTTTTTTAGGGCATTTTCTGTCTCGCTCGCACAATTCTCCAATTACAACATAAGGAGCGCAAGTCTAAATTTGGACTTCTCTGTATACTGTACTGTAAATACCCATTAAAACAATCTCTTGGGTATAGTAGAGCAGTGAGCAATAAACTGCAATACAGTGGCGGAACACTGTGTTTGCATTGATTAGTTGGCAACTTGTCTGCTAATGAAATTTTAAATGATTACTTTAGTGCAGTAATCTCTCAGATGTCAGCTAATTCCAAAGCATATAAGATAAATTTAATACATATTCCAACGCAATTGTACATTATAGTATATAATTGTATATTATAGTATATACATACGTATCTATTATATAGTACATACAATTAGATCTAATGTTATTACTAATGTAGCTAGCAAATTATCTTAGTTTAACATACTATTTAAGATGTACAAATGTAAAATTGGTTTGAATGCAGCTATAAAATGATATCCCTGTGTGCGTGAGTGTGTACATGTATGTGTGCGTGTTTGGGGCCTGAGTGAGCTGTAGTGTTGAGCGATTGCAGGGTAACTGAGTGTGAAATTAAAGAGTGTGTACGAGACAGCGAATGAGAAAAAGCGCATGTGTACACTATGTGTATGTGAAAAAGAAAGAAAGAGAGCCAAAGCGCTGTCGGAAAAAAAGTGTGTGTGCGCGCCGTGGCACCATTACACGTCTGATGCCTGAGTCTACACAAAAACACACACACTATCAGACACTCACTCTCTCTCTGACACACACGCGCACAGGATAATGGTGCCACTTGTCTTCTCACTCAATACTTAGAGCCAATCCCGATATCAGGTCTGTCTGCAGCTAATGGGGTCTCCTCTAAACCTCTCTCTTTTGTAAGTGCAGCCAGTGATAACTGTGACCTGCACCACATTGAAGACAGTAGGTGATGGGAGTGAGTATTATAAAACCAAGGTCTGGGCGGTGCAAAATACTAGGTATTGATAAAAATACGGTGATAAGAGCTGGTAAATGAGGTGATTGAAAGATAAACAACAAACACAAAGTGTGTCCCTACAACGGAACATGACGGTAAATTAACCTGCAACAAGCGTCCTCTTCTTATCATTTTAATGTTCTGTTAAGCTTCCCAGGTCTCCTAACTTGCTCACTATCTGATCCGTTAATGTTTGCAGGAGCCTTGGACCGCTGTGTGATGGGTATAACAGCCGTAGAGATCCTCAATGCCTGTGATGAGCTGGCTCCGGCCACCGTCGATGCCTTGAGCCATTCGGCAGTGAACCTGAAGCAGGCAATGACTCGCCGGAGCCTGGCGGCACTCAAGAACATGGCTCAGCACAAACTACAAACACTTGCCACCAATCTGCTGGCGGCAGACAATGCTGACAAGGTAAAGTCATATTTCAATGAAGTACTGCAGTGTAGGATCTAGGAAGTAAGGATTGTATTGAAATTTAATGAGACAAGTATCTGTTGTCTACTTATTGTCAGAATGCTGAGACAATCTTTTAGTCTTGTTTCAACCCAAAAAAAAAAAAAATTAAATCCTTACCTTTTTTGCAGCACCTAATAGCATTGCTCAAAGTGTGTTTGTATATACAATACGCTATGCAATCTTTTTAGATCTCCTCATTATTTAGGATTTATCAATACATTTCTTGAAATAGACATTCCACTTTTTCAACTGATATTTTCTCATAAATATGCTTTTGCACAATGTACAAACCCCACTTGAAGATGAAGTTTTGACATTGTCTGAAATAAAAGGAGAGTACAAAGATTTGCAAATGCTTCTATAAAGTACACAAAGAGTAAAACAAAATAACATGAAGTCATAGAGAGAAGTTTGTACGACTTGTCCCAAAATAACTAATTAGCTTACTTCTTTTTCAAGCTCGAGATTCGTTAGAAACCAAAACCAAATCAAACAACCAGAAGCGGAATCATCTAAATTCAAACCTCGACCTACAATTCTTTTATAGTTGACCCTGAAGTTGTTGAATAAAATTTTAGCATTCATGGTTGTCCTTCACATACCTTTTGCTCGGTATATTTTTATATATTTCATCCATTGTGTTTTATTGGAGCGGTTTTCCTCGTATTGCCTCATAATCACAGCTCTTGAAAAGGCCAACGCTCAACAACTGCCTTTTTCCTCCCTTGCTAGATTACAAATACATCACTGTTATTTTTTGTTGTTGTTTTTTTTTTGTTTCCTCCTACCCTAGGGTTATTTCTCTTGTATAACTATAGGCATTACAGGTCAAAACCATCCACCATCCCCCGCGTGAGTGGCTTTCTATACTCCCCTGCCGTGTGTGATGAAAGATAATGACCATGAAATGTCATACTATCAACACAAACACTACACCCAGTCAGCTGCAAGCCATCATCTGTGTTTACTGTTACAGCTTGTAGTCAGGTGTAAGAAAGTCAATACGTGACTTTGAGTTTGTCCTCTGGCGTTTCTGCTGAACCTTGTTTTTGTTTTGTTTTTGTTTCAAGGAGAGATACAGTATTGCCCGAGTGAGGGGAAAAAAAATCTAAATAAGATAATTGTTTTTTTTCTTTTCTGGGTTTAATCTATTTAAGGTTGATTTGTTGTTTTACTACTCTGTCACTGTCCAATAGACGTGATTTATTAGGTGGTACATGCGTGGGTCATATTGAAATTTGGGTGCGTAAATCATGATTATGAGCTTGCTACAAAGTCAATGGTCATAGTTCAATTAATCTCGTAATCATAGATTCTGAGTTGGTCGGACTTGAACTGAAAATTGAGAAAGAGCGACTAAGCAAGTAGTCATGAAAATCTTGTGTGCTCTCGCAGTAATGTTTTATGTTTAATTGTATTTTGAGGTCTCGGTTTGGATTAGATTTTTTTTAACGTCTTAATTTAGATGTCATACTTGTCATACTCTTTTTCTTTGCTTTTAAAGTTACCGTAATTAGATTGCAACCCTTATATCCAGTTATCACAGCGCTACTTACATACTCTTTGAAAATAATTGTCCTTTTGGATGTTTTCTGTTTCTGCTGTGTGTCAGAAGGACTCAGGGTAATAGAGCCATTCCCAAATTATTTTTGAGAAGTAATTAATTCTAAGTCCCACCTATACAGAAGTCAGAGGATGTCATGACATACTATGTGTAGGTCTGCAAGTTCCTGCAATGTAAAAAGAAAGAGTATCAATTTGAATTAATAATCAATTTATTAAAGTCAGACTGGCTAATTAATGCATTTTAAAAAATAATCTGTAAATCATTATTTTGATACATGAAAATTGTGAGGATTTGTGTGGAAACTAATTTAAGGGTGTCATGAGGAAAATGGCATGACTGCACTATGGTAGATTACGCACGTATTATGTAATATTTGATACCCACAACCACAAAAGGATTTCTTCTGATTTCTATGTGGAAAGAAAAATTAAAAATACACCCTGTGTGTTAATTTGTACATTTTATTATATAGCTTGTGTGCAGTGGCGTCCTTGACCTTTAGATGGCAATGTTCATCCACTTGAACTAACTGACATTGACACAAGTGCCAGAAGGAGAATGCTGTTTTATTTATATTCAGTTTTTCTTCCTAAAATAATTATTCTAAAATGTATGAGTTTTTAAATATACATTTTCATTCGTAACAACTGTAAGATAGATGATTTAACTGATTAATAATTTTGCGCATTCTGCTGTGTCAGTTATGATTATTTTCTCCTCAAAATGTAATGTAAAAGGTGTCTGTGTTAATTGATTTATTTTTGGAGTGGTTTAAAGAAAATTAATTACAATACACTCTAATTCTGATTTACATTTTTCACCATTCTTCCTAATCTTTAGGGGAACCTGCCCAAATACTCCCACAATGCACTGGTGGTCCAGTCAATGAAGACCAACCTCACGGACCCTGACATGCATGTATTGTTCTTTGACGTGGAAGCAGTGATCATCCAGTTGCTGACAGAAGAAGCTCAGAGGCCAAATCCCATGCTGGTGTCCCCTGAGACACTCCAGAAAAGCCAGGCCGGGGCCGACAAGGGAGGCGCTTTCCTTGCCAACAAGATTTTCAAGCAGGTCAGGCAAAAACACCCAACAATTCACATTTATTAGTAACTATGGCTTCTATTTTTTAACACTTGTGTGGACATTTTCTGACAAAAAATAGGTAAAGGAGACAATGAAGGAGACCATCAAGGAGCACCTGCTGGATGAAGATGAAGAAGAGGAGGAGGAGATGAGGAGACGCGAGGAGAAGTCAAAGTCTCTGAGTCTTCTGGAGTACAACCTGACAATGGACACAGCCAAACTCTTCATGTCCTGCTTGCATGCTTGGGGTCTCAACGAGCAGCTGGACGGGATCTGTCTAGAGAGACTTGGCATGCTCAGACCACACTGCCCCATCTCTTTTGGCCTCATCTCAAGAGGTGGTCACATGTCTCTCATGCTGCCCACCTTCAAGGTATGGATCAATGTGTATGATTGATTAATGATTCCAACACTCATATGCAAATTCCAAAGCTGATTTTTCTTTCTAATAAGCGTTCACCCAATTTGGGGGTATGCTTTGAGCCGCTTTTGCCATCATCTCTGCCTTTGGTTCATTTCTCATCCTCCATTTGTCAGGAGTCTTTGCTGCGGCAGTTGTCGCTTGCAACAGGCCGGAAGCTGACATTGTCAGACATTGTTGGCAAGGGGACATACGGTGTGTCAAGGGCGGTCACTACGCAGCACCTCCTGTCCGTTATTTCTCTGGCCAACACTTTGATGGGCATGACCAATGCCACCTTTGTCGGCGAGCACATGAAAAAGGCACCAGCCAGGTAAGAAATACAGAATCAAATGAGGCTCTCAAAGGCAGCGCTGTCTCCTATGCTCTGGGTGGGAGTTGCATCTAAATCCAGCAAGCACCCAGTCTACTCCATTGATGAAATTGCAGAAGGAAAAATAAATGTCTTCGCTCTCTTGCCAAGACACTGAATTGATAGTATACACGCACAGGAGGCTGCGCACATATACAGTTGTAACAGCAGTATTCATTCAGTCAGAGTTTGCGTGAAGCTGCTTGAGCTCTGATTGTGCTGTAAAAAAAATGTAACGCTAATGGTCGTGGTCTACCTGCTGGAACACAACTAGGCAATTTCATCAACCCTACACAGAAAAATGCCCCGGTAGAGGAAAAAAACACACAAATTAAATGGAGGGGGGGGAAAACACACAAATTACTGTTCAAATGATATTTTTACGTCAACATTTCTGTAGATTAATCCCAGCCAGCCTTTATTTATGGAGTCTAAAGACCAAACCCTTGGCAATAAAATCTTCTGCAGTTAATTTGGACTCCAAGGGCCTGATTTTCTAAGATCCCAATAGGAGTTGCGAAACTGCGTATTTACACTAACAGATTTTGTGACCTTTATTGGATCCTCTTTGTCACATTACTATTATACTGGTAATTTATTTATATTAATGATTTTCAATGACTTTTTTTTATTAATTTATTTTACATTGATGATGTATAAATTTGCTTTATATGTTTTTTACGGCACTATCTATGTGCATCAATGAGATCCGTGCAACCTGCTTTGTCAATTGTCTTTTTGGATATTTGTGTCTCTCTAAAAGTGAGTTTCCCGTGGTATGCTCAGACACAGGATTGTGCCTTTACTTAAAAATTCAACAGACTGAGCATACAAATGCCCTTTTGTGTTTGTGTTTTTTTTTGTGCTCTTCCACCTTTCTCCTGTCCGTTCCTTTAATATTTCATGCCTTGTCTTTGTGATTTCTCCTCCAGGCCTCCCAGACCAGGAGGAACCCCGGAGAGTCCTCGTAGGATGCCGGCCACACCCCCTCAGCCCTCCAACCCGGCGCTACAAGCTCAGATCAAACAAGGTAACTACAAAAGGAGGGGGTGCTTGCTTCACACACCCATGGGGCCCATGCGGGGACATTGGGAGAGAGGCGGGGGCTCATAATGTAGCCTACTGGCAATAAGTCCCGCAGAGACTTAAAAAAAATATATATCACAGAAGGAAGCTGCTGGTGTTTTCTTGTTCAGTGGGTCTTTTAAAGGACTCTTTTGTCATTTTTGACATGGTAGAGGTCTAACAGCTGGAGTTCAAGCTTCTTAAAAATTAATTGTTTCAATGCTGTTTTTCAGCATCAAATGCTACTGTCTCATTTAAAAGTGCTAATTGTATTTATAAAATTAATTAACTAAAAAAAAGATGAATTGTTCTTTATGAGGAAGTTTTGACAAAAATAATTTTATTCCTTTAACACACTGTCAAACATTAATTAAAACTATTGCTAAAAAGATGAGCTCTAGTATTGTTCATCTATTTACATTAAATTGTTTATGATTATACCTCTACAAACAATATTTATTTACACTATCAAAAGTATGACAACAAAAATGAGAAATATGTGACAATGTAATATAAGGAGAATATTTTTACTGAAAGGCAGAATGACAAAAAACAGAGATCCACTGACTTCACATCTAAAGGAAATGTTGAAACTTGTTTTTTTTTTTTTTTTAAAAGTTCACCGTAGGCGACACTGTAACCATCTGTCACCATCTGCCTTACACGCTCGCACACTTATCAAACACAATACCTGCACATTTGTTTATACACACACTTGTCTTGGACGGCACACTTGTTCTCGGTGGGAGGGAATGGGGCTCTGTGCTATTGTCATGCTTTAATGGGGGCGAAGCGTGACAAGCGTGTGGGCTGATTGGCGCCACACTCCATCCATTCATGTCCATTCAGAGGGACTCCTTGGCCATGACCTCTCCTCAGTCTACTTTAACCAGGTGTGTGTGTGTGTGTTGTGCACTAATAGCTGCTCATAATCTCCCTATGGAGCGAAAAGATAGATCCCTAAAATCCTGCATCAATACAGGAGATAAGCAAAGACCAGTGTTTTTTTTTTTTTTTTTGGTAAACTGCTCACTGTTAGTTCTACTTACTGCATTTGATGGTTTATTTCATTGTTTTTGTTTCTTTATATGTCACCTGCATGGCTGCATAGCCTGTTGCCTGCTCTGGAGAAAAAAAAAAATGCGTAAGAAGCACTATCGTTCTTTGTGTTTTATTCACGGCACTTTCATTTGATCTGGTTTTAATATGTGCAGCTTTCTATATTCTTATGTTTAGTCTCTTCAACAACGATGAATGTGATGGTATTTTTCCCCTTTTGTCTCTTTGCCATGTCTTTTAAATGGTAGCTCTGGCAAGTTTACGAAACTTACAGCATTTTGCTGTTAAGCATATTGTGTACGTGTTATCTACAGCAGCATTTGAAAATCACATTACAGTATTGTTAGTAAGTGTTTTATGGGTGGTTCTCAGAAAGAGTGGTTCTGTATAAAAAAAAAAATGCTGTGTATTTTGTTTTTATTATTTTTTACAAATAGCGTGCAGCCCTTGCATTATCTATGTAAGGAAACATAATGTGTTTTGTTAAAACCACAAGCCTTTATTTATTGTTTTGATTCATCAAGTTTCGTGAAAGTTGGACTTGACGGATTATATATTTCGGAAACTGACTTAATTAATTCATCAATCCATTTGGTCAGTGTGTATGACATAAACATAACGTTCAGTATAAATACCTGATGAAAACTCATCAATTTAACATAGTTGGGCTGTTTGTGGTAAACTACTGTAAATCCACTGCCGTATTGTTTTTCTTGATTCAAGTTCTTGCGTGGCAATGAAATGCTCGCGCCAGTCTGCTTTATTATCCAAGATATTTACAGTCTTTTATTTATTCTGATTTTGCCAGTCTTCATCTCCAAAGTAACACAAGATATCTATTCTCCTTTCTGTTTTCTGTTACATTACTTATTTCTCCTACAACAAATTGTACTCTGTGGTTTGTTTTTATTACTTCTTTATTTCATCATATGCTGAAGATGACCTAATCATATTTTAATCAAGAAATATACAATATTCTCAAACATCCCGGAACCTGACTTTTTTGCACCTTGCTTTGTACTTTGTATCCCCCCCATACCCAATCAACTGATTTTATTTCAATGTTTTATAATTTGCTTGCTTCCATTCTTTTCTTTTGCGGTTGTTTTGTAATTGAGTGTATAATATTCTTCCCTGCTACTTGATAGCTTCTCTCCCCCCGCCCTTCTATGTTCTCTGTGTGTATGTACTATACAGTTAAACATTCTAACGTCTTCCTTCACTCTTTACTATTTTTCTCCTTTTCTTCCTTTCACAAGCTGCGGTAGCCAGCACAGCCAGCACCAACGTTTCTGCTAGCGCTACAACTGCTGGGCCCAAGGGGGCCCCTGGGGTTCTTTCTCAGAGGGCCCCTGGCTCCCCCAGCCCAGGTCCTGCTTCTCATAGCTTCCCTTCAGTCAATGAAGGTACCGACTGAACCGATGAGTTCAGCTTCAAGGGAATCTTACCGCCCTGCTGTTCTTTATTCACCCACTTATCCTCGGAGATCCTCTTCTTCCTCTCCTATATTACCTGCTCCATTCTGTTCCTTTTCTGATGTCTGTATTCACCCTCATATGTAGTTTTCTTTTTGAAATTATAATGTCATGATTGGTTTCATTTGGATTTTTCTGTCTTTGTGTTATTAGTTTGTGACATCCCCAGAATCAGTTTCCAATCCTCTACTACTGTTCATGTTTTTGTTTCTCATGCCTTAGTCTTGACTTTTACCTTGCTCTTCCCGCTTTTCTCGAGTGTCCATGTAGGTCATTTCCCCCCTTGTCTTTAGCACTGTTTGGGTCTCCAGCGCTGTATGTCTACCTATTTGTCTGTTATACGTGTGTTCAATTCACTTTCAGTTCACTCAGATGAACAGCGATGGAAAGACGTGACTAATAAATAGTTCAAATATTTGTAGGCTACTGTTTTCAAATTCCCTTCGTTGTGGAACTTGCAAACCAAAATTATTCATCTGAGAGTGCATTGACCATTGTCCCCGTTGACCGGGGTTTTGTCTTTTGTTTTGTCTAGGTGTTCATGTGCAGTGTTACTGTTGTCCTGTGATATTTCTCTTTCTGTCTTTTGCATGTGTTGATCCTTTCTGCTTCTTTTTTTTGCTCAGTTTGCATGCTTGTTGTTTTTTTAATCAGACACCGCCAGCAGAAGTAATTGCAGACTCACTTAGCAATCCAGGCTGTTGCGTATTATATCCTTTTCCTTGAGCAGTGCTTCATTGACATGGGCAAAATACGACTCGGCCAACTAAATGAACGTGCTCCGTTCATCGGCATCTAAGTGTTTTAATTCTATCAAGTAATCTTTAGTTTTTCAATTTGCAGTAGTACTCTGCCTCCCAAACATGAGATGTTTTGTTGGCACTTCAACCACAGTACGCTGCAACACTTAGGCAGGCGCCTTGCTTCGAAGTGGCATGTTACGCAATGGCCAGGTCAATCACCTGACCTGCATTGGATTGAGCATGCATTTCACTTGCGGTAGAGGCCTGGCAGAGTATCACCACGGATGAAATCCAGCATCTGGTGATGTCTGTGCGTTCCAGACTTCTGGCTGTAATTGAATGGCAATTGATTTGCAACAAGCTTTAAAACGTGAAAATGTGTTTTATGATTTTTAATAATCTTCCATTACTTTAGGTCCATGAAAAAGTGAGAAGCATATTTACAAATTGTTTTCTACAACATTCTTCTGATTTGGATGTTTATACCTTCAAAGGTGTGATGAAAGTTGAGAAGCATCTTGTTCATTTAATTCCAAATCTTTTGTGGTGGTGCTCAGAGCCAAAAAAAACATTAATTGATGTAACTTTAAGCTGGTCATTTTCTTTATTATAGCATTTGTGAATGATACTATAGCTATATTGTGGATTCCCACTATTTGAGGAGATAGGGTCCGGATATATTTGCAAATATTTGACACCTGTTATAATTGAATTAGGGGAAAAAAACATTCAAAATGCTTGTATAAGCAGGGATGTATTGCCAGTCAGCGTTTTCCACAAGAAAATGCGAGTTGTTGCTAGGGGGCATTATTTAAAAAAAATAGCATTTCAGTCTAAAGTGATTTTACTGGAATAGTTTTTTTGTTAACAGGTAAGTTATTTTCACATGGAGACACATGCAAATCTCAACCTTTCTTGAGATTTCCATTTTCATTAATTTTCTCGTATGGTCTTTGTTTCATAGTTGGTACGAGCAAATGTTGTAAAAATTTGAAAAAAAAAAATACATTTTCAATCAAAATGTATTTTTTTGTTTTAAGTATTCGGTAAGTCTAACATCTGTCTTGTCTGATAATAGAGCGATGTAAAAAATCGGACAATATATGAACAAAGTTTTGTTCATTTGATGCTGTTTTTTTTTTTTTTCCTAACATTTGCCAGTAAAAATTCCATGAAATTACCTTGTATGTATATGCAGGCTGGAGCCAGCTGGCAGCTATGCACTGTGTCATGCTCCCTGATCTCTTGGGCTTGGATAAGTTTAGACCTCCACTACTAGAGATGCTGGCAAGGAGATGGCAAGACCGCTGTCTAGAGGTGAAACACAAAGTTTTGAACAAAAGTACAAAAAACGTTTCTAATATGGATATTGCATAACATATCGAGTTGGAATCTTGGTTAGTTACTTGTTTTTGCTGTATTTAATTACCCTTAATGATCAATAAATAGTTACCACGTTTTTTTTACGTTAGTTTAGTTTAAAAAGTGAGTTTTTTAACACAAGGCTCCACTTTAAAAACTTTGCAAAAACGTAAAGGTGCCTCAATTTTGAAAGTGAAATGTCTATACTTTTTCGTAGGTGCGTGAAGCAGCCCAAGCTTTACTGCTAGCCGAGTTGAGAAGGATCGGCCAATCGGGACGTAAGGACACCATTGATTTGTGGGCTCCTTACCTGCCTCAATATGTGGACACAGTCAGCTCCCGTAAGTACTCAGACATTATATGGCATTCATGATGATGATAAAAATATCTGTTTTTCGGTGTCCCCAAACTGGCTTTACATAACATTAAAAAATATTTATAACAATATATGATTCAAATGAACAATGCAACTTCAATTTTATTGATTGTTTTCTATTTTTTTATGATTGGTTTAACTTTTAATAGCGCCTACTACTTTAACTATAACAGTCTTTTTGCCGCACTTTTCACTATCCAGCTGTTTCTTTCTCTCAGGTTCCCCTTGCACTCTTCCCCTCTGTCTATAGTTAGACCTTATGATGGGAAGAAAGGTGGATCTCCACCTTCTTTTACTAGAAGCAGCCTTCTAAAATACCATGCCTGCATGTGTATCTGTTTCCTGGAGTTGCCTTGTAGTTGTGGAGGATGCTGGGGGGGGTTCTCAGGGGAACAGTTGCCATGGAAATGGGTACCGGTCAGTGTTGTGTTACCACAGAAGTACTGCAGGCGGGGGAGGTAGAGAAGTGATGGAGGGGTGACCCCAGGGGAAGAGGGAGGACAGATGGGGGAGGGAACACAGAGAGCAAGATAGAGTGAGGTTATAGGGTCACTGAATTTGATCTATGCACAGCACAAGAAGACAGACAAAAAATAAGGTGGGTTCTTCTGGTCCTGCAAATCTGGGTTTACGTGAGAAAGTCAATTAATTATTATACAGTGCAGGCAGCTGTTAATTTAAGCTCCCGATATTTTGTTTCTCAACACTTTTTGATCGACCCTCGCATGAAACATGCTGGTCAATATTAACATTTATATAGATCAGTCGACTTTGTTGAATATCATCCGAAATAGGTTTCTTTAGGATGATCACTCTGGTTATTGTATAGCAGGACTTTAATAATAAGTAGTTGCAGGTCTCTGACATTGTTGGCACATCTAATTGATAATCTGTAGTACACAAGTCTTTCTTATAGTTGGTCTCCAGGCCTCCACATACAGTGACCTCCACTCAACCCTTAGCTTTCCGTGCCTCCTCCATCTTTGCAGTGCATGGCTGATGTTTGAAGCAAAACACCTGCACTCAGCTTTTAGGATTGAGGAATGGTGGTCAATGTCAACTTGCTAGCCAGACACGCTATAAAGAAATATAATAAAATTGCATGTAAAGGCTAAATCTTGGAGGTGGATGGATTCTGGCACTGCAGGCAAATATGACGGTAGCCCAAGAGAGGTGGAGCAGGGGGATGGAGTTAACCTCAAGTAACCACCAATAATCCCACTCACTTCATTAAGTGAAATCACCAGCATTATTCACACCTACACGCTCATGCACACATGCAATTTGGCCCTCAGAACTGTGTGTGTGCCATCTGTTTCTTTGATCACTGAATAGTAATCACCACGCCCTTTCCGTTAGAATATTTCACATTGTTTTTTTTTGTTGTTTTTTTTCTCACCTGCTGAGCTTGGCTTTTGCCCATATGTCCTCCTTTTGTGTGTTCATATAAAATCGGGCAGTCTTAGGAAACTATTATAAGTAAAAAATAGAGTATCAGTGAGTCCAGATCATGAAATGGCTATACATCATAATAGAGTGGAATTGATCAACTATAAATTTACAGAAAGGAAGTGCGTTTTGAATAGAGGAAGCGAGAGCAACAGACACAATAGAGTAGGAGGAAAAAGGTCCAGGAGGTTAACAAGGCATGCTGGGAGCTATGTGTCATGGCTGACATGACAAGCTTGACCTTGGAGCAAGCCAGAATACCTTCTTCTCCCTCTCCCCTCCCATCCATCCTAACCCCCTCCCACCTTCAATCCTCCGTTGTACCAAGCACCCCCTTCTTCTTTCTCCCGCAGCGGGTTTCAACTCTTTCATTCTCCGGTAGCTGACTTATAGATCATAGGCCCGCTTGGATGCGTTTTGTAGCGATGTGAAAGTCATGGTGTGGAAGTCCCAGTGGCAAGTGGTTCTGTATATCAGATGAATTAAATTCTCTTGCTGAAGAAACAAGCTAAATACATTTTACTAGACCTCCAATAAGTGCCAATTTCAAATTCATCATAACATTGCTTACCCAAGGACTATCTACTACAGCCAAGATTTTATAGATTGACTTAGATACACATTTTAAAAACCATATATCATTTTCCTGCCATTTCACAATTATGTGACACTTTGATGGTTCTTCTTTCGGCTGCTCTCGTTTGGGGTCGCCACAGCAGATCAATCGTTCCCATCTCACTCTGTCCTCTGGTTAATCACATGAAATCCCAATAAAATAAAAAACTAAATAAAGTAATACAATTAAAAATACAATTAAAAATCAAATAATTTATAATAAACTAAAGTATAAAACATAAAACAATAAATTACTATAACATAAAATGTGAAAAAAATATATAAATTAAAACCCGATAATAAAATGAACTAAAGTCAAATATAACAACATTTTATATTATATAAAGCTGCAAAATCAGCCAGCACAAGATTATTGAATCACATTGCACATGCTAAATTTATCAGTTTGCTTGCAACACACAAAAAATGCGTGGTTAGTAGATCAGCTTTTACTTCATTTGTGCTCCTAAAATGTGCAACATGATTTCCCTGGCATTGTTCAGGGTTCTGGTGTGCCTGCCATGCACCATGTGTTTCCTGTCCGGTCCATCTAATTGAATTCAGCAAGTGTTCTATCAATGCAAAAGCATTCCTCTGCCTTCATATCCATCACAGCGAAACAATTGCGTTTTAATTAAGTCCAATTACATTTTTATCACTGAAATGTATGCACCACGGGTTGTGTATCAGCTTCGTGTCAGTTTGTAGACATGTTTGTGATACAAAGCTTTGCAAAGTGGTAATGGAAAATAGCCAACAGTGCGCGTCAGCAGGTTAATCGGAGTACGAAGCCAAATGTTAACTTGGATGAATCACTGTAATTAAAAAAAAAAAGGTGTAATTTTTTCTAATAATGCTTTTAATGTGATCACATGGAGATGACGAGGCATTGTCTCTTCAGCTCTAATTGACTGTGTTGCTTTCTTTTGGGTGCGATAACGCTTTTGTGGTGTATTTTTTTAACTATTCATACTTATGCTTATCTCATTTTTCTCAAATTAACAAATAGGAATGATGATTAGTTTCTTGCATGAGTGCCTGTTTGGATTTCATTAATGAATCTATTTAACCATAGATTAGCCTAGCATCAGTTCAATTACCTTTTGTCACTCCATTCATTAGGGAATAATCATTCATTAGCCTGGCTAATGAAAAGCACTGTTAATTGGCAATGGAGCGATAAGGGTTTAATGAAGGCACTAAGTGTAGCACGTGTGTTTGTACCGGTGTGTGTTTCTATTAATTCTCTTGATAACGAGAAGGTCCAATAAACCTTTATTAGCTACTTAACCAGGACAATAAGGATCAATGTGAAACCTGTTGTGATGAGTATACTAACGGCCACGCAAATTGTGAAAATTCAGACCTATGCATTTTAATTAGGTGTGGCTCTATCTTCTAGCCGGCACATCCACTGAACCCTCAACTCCAGCCCCACCTCCTCCTGAAGCTCAACCACTTGAGGTCAAGGCTCCCGAGGAGGAAATGGATACGACGGATGATGACATCACTGCAGGTACGAAATCCTATTTAACATTAACACAAAGTACTGTACCTCACAATGCCTTTTTGGGGAACGCTTTTGTTTGATTCCCTATAAAAAATCTGGTTCGAAAAGTATAACAGTATAATTTCATTTTAACATATCTTTACAAAACTTCACGCATTGTTTAGGCCATATAACATTTCTTTAACAGTTTTTATTTTTGTCTGTCTTATCTGCTAACTATTTTAAAGCAGCCTGCTTACATTGACAGTAAACATTTTCTGTATACTTAATGCTCGTCATATTATAGTTTTTTTGGGGGGGTGGATGTAATTTTTTTTGTATTATACAAAATAAAATGTGTGTGGTCGTTACATTATTGGTTAAACATACATTTTTCTACAGCCCAAATTTAAAACAGGAACATCTTAGACTGTCAAGCATCCATTCTGCCACCAGACAATCAATTGCACATTATTCACTTACAAATATAGACACGTCTAAATTTATCACTTTACACAAATTCAAGTTCTCTTATAACGCGTAAATTTTTCTTACGACACTCATAGCCACATTCATCCAGCCTTATTAACTTATTTAAAAAATGGTTTGACACCTTTACCCTCCCAGCTTCCTTCCTTTCTACTTCTCTTCCCATCCTTCTACCAGACCAATCAATATTACATACACAGCTAACAATTTGTCATTTCACACTGGTCATTTTTATTTTTTTTCCCTCTATTGACAGCAGTATTTTTCATTTTCTGTGCAGCATTAAATCTTTAAAATTGTTCAAACACCAAGCATGGCTAAGTCTTCTGTTGAGGAAAACTCTGCAAACTTTCGTCTTGTCTTTCCAAAATCATACTGTCCCAACATGTAATATTTGTTTTCATTGAACACTGAATTCACCATTGTGTGGAACTGCTTGCAAGGAGAGAAAGGCAATCATGCAAATAAAATGTATTATTATTATTATTATTATTATATACTACAAGATGCTTGTAGAAAAGGAAATTAAAGGTGAAAAACGTGTTAAAAAGACAAGGAAAGGGAAAATCCTACTTGAGAGCAACAGAAACTAGAAAAAAGAGAAGTCACTAGGAAGAGAAGACAAGCATGGGAAAGAATGGTGTTGACAGCGACAGAATTACTTGGCTTTGGGCTGTTACCACGGCACCTGAGTCTACTCTTCTATCCCCCAGAAACACACACACACTTGTCTTGTCATTGTGCTATCGTCGTTCCCCAACAGTAGCAAGTGATGTACCGTATTTTCCGCCCTAAAAGGCGCACCGGGTTATAAGGCGCACCTTCAATGAACGGCCCATTTTAAAACTTTGTCCATATATAAGGCGCACCGGCTTATAAGGCGCATAAAATAGAAGCTATACTGCATCAAACTGAGGTTGACTAGGGTTGCGGTATGCATCCACTAGCCAATAACCAACGAGCCCTCTGTAAACAATCGCGTTTCTCAAACGATCTCCTATAAAATGATCAGAACTGACTAAAGTTCGATCTAACGCATTGGTACTACTTACCTATGTTTCCCTTCCATATCGATCCGTAGATTTACTCGAAACATTAACAGAGCAGCCTATTTTGACATGAAATAGCCTGGTACGTATAGCAGCTATCGCAATAGCATTAGCCATCCGCAAAGTCTCACGAGCCTCAGCGAAGTGTAAACAATCGCGTTTCTCAAACGATCTCCTATAAAATGATCGGAACTGACTAAAGTTCGATCCAACGCATTGGTACTACTTACCTATGTTTCCCTTCCATATCGATCCGTAGATTTACTCGAAACATTAACAGAGCAGCCTATTTTGGCATGAAATAGCCTGGTACGTATAGCAGCTATCGCAATAGCATTAGCCATCCGCAAAGTCTCACGAGCCTCACCTCGCAATCTCCCATGAGCCTCAGCAAAGTGTAAACAATCGCGTTTCTCAAACGATCTCCTATAAAATGATCGGAACTGACTAAAGTTCGATCTAACGCATTGGTACTACTTACCTATGTTTCCCTTCCATATCGATCCGTAGATTTACTCGAAACATTAACAGAGCAGCCTATTTTGACATGAAATAGCCTGGTACGTATAGCAGCTATCGCAATAGCATTAGCCATCCGCAAAGTCTCACGAGCCTCACCTCGCAATCTCCCATGAGCCTCAGCAAAGTGTAAACAATCGCGTTTCTCAAACGATCTCCTATAAAATGATCGGAACTGACTAAAGTTCGATCCAACGCATTGGTACTACTTACCTATGTTTCCCTTCCATATCGATCCGTAGATTTACTCGAAACATTAACAGAGCAGCCTATTTTGACATGAAATAGCCTGGTACGTATAGCAGCTATCGCAATAGCATTAGCCATCCGCAAAGTCTCACGAGCCTCACCTCGCAATCTCCCATGAGCCTCAGCAAAGTGTAAACAATCGCGTTTCTCAAACGATCTCCTATAAAATGATCGGAACTGACTAAAGTTCGATCTAACGCATTGGTACTACTTACCTATGTTTCCCTTCCATATCGATCCGTAGATTTACTCGAAACATTAACAGAGCAGCCTATTTTGACAGGAAATAGCCTCGCGGGTACAACAGCTATTCGGTGACGCCCCCTGACTACAGTTGCCGTAATGCTGGGAAGCGATGCGACCTTGTAATTTATTAGTCGTACTAAAACGTACTGAAACATTTTGGCAGAGCACTGTGTACAACCAGTATGGATCAACAAATTCATCAGTTGATCCATATATAAGGCGCACTGGCCTATAAGGCGCACTGTCGGCTTTTGAGAAAATTTTAGGTTTTTAGGTGCGCCTTTTAGGGCGGAAAATACGGTAATTAGAATCAGTGGCATTGCTGCGGGCTTTCGCACTGCATGTGAAGTGCCTTTTATTAGTATTAACTTTTTTCTGACGGGAACCATCAACATACATTAAAAATGTATGTGCATATTAGGAATTGGATCTAAATGGTCGTGCATCCTGACGGAAAGTAAGGCATCTAAACACCAAAACATATTTTGAGTCATTCAAAGTGACGTGGTTAAAAGCGGCTGAATTGCGTGTGAACCTGTGTTCTGCATTTAGCCACTCGTGTATTTATATTATACCAATTGATTTCTGTTTTGTATTTTGAATGATTTCAAGTATAATGTCGATTTTCATAATGCAACAAAATGATTTAAACCATAATATCAGTAGTTACTTCACACTAAAGTAAATGCAGCCACCACAAACTGAGGGCATCATGTCTCCGTTTCTGTTGATGGGTGTTACCTCAAGGAGGTCAAAGGTCTGTCTCCCTTACACAACACCTCATCACCCCATGTCTGACACCCAAGAACATCATCAATATATTAACAAATATTTGAAAATCTATTGATATTTCCATTCGATTATAATTATATTCACTTTTTTTTAGGTGGCATTCTGTTTACAAGGTAACAATTCTACACCAATCCAAACAAAAAACAAAGTGAAAAGGAAAAAATTGGCCTTTCTTTTCTCAACTCATCCTTTTTGTTTTCCAGCTTCCACCTTTCACCCCCCTCGAGAGAGGGTTTGCGACAGCACAGATAGAGGTCAAAGGTGAAAAGTCAGGCTGACCCTCACCTCTGTGTCATTAGCCTAGTTGTGATTGGGTTAGCCGAAACGCTAGCCTCCCCTGCTAATCTAATATCAGAGCCTGGAGGTTGTTTGGGTCAGATCACATTTCTCTTCAGCACAGATTTAATCTACGATGAGATGAATGTTCTGAGTGCTGACTCTAAACCCTCTTCATTGTTTCTGATGATTGGGTTTGCATGGTTTTTACACATTTGAGGTACATGCCGCTCTATGGGACCGGACATATTTTAGACTAAAGTTATGGTTCGAAAAAATAAGTTTGTAAATGTGTTGCATTGTTACTATTCCAGTTACGCATTATTGCCCCTAGTGGAGCGTAGTGGTATCATAAATAAGTTCCATTGGGTAATCACAATAATAACAATCATAACAATAATTGGGGTAATTAATTTTTCTCATAGGGTCACATACTATGTTTGGAATTTGGAATTTGTCTCAAATAGCCTGTGAGCCATTTGAGCTTTGCAGTCACTTAACATGTCAATTGGCCAATTTCATGACTTGCTATATTCATGATTAAGCCCATGAGTAAGCTGCTCGTCAGTCACTTAACACATCCCCCACAACACCTTTCTGTACTCCACAACACACACACACACACACACACACACAACACAACCATTGCTTCCTTATCCGACCCATTCATGGCTTCTTGCACACACGCACACAATCACATTCAATTTGCCCATCCCCCATTATGTGAACGCTATCACTATGTTCATTCACCCGTATGACGTGTGTGTGCGCACGTATTTGTATTCAATAGTGAACACATGGAAAAAAAAAAAGAATGGCAAATGATGAAAGTAGGATTTTTACTGGGTGAGAAGATTGGTGTCCGTCGTTGATGACAAGATAATAATAAATCTCTGGCAAGTTTAAGTCAACTTATTTTTTGCACAGGGGAGAAGTGGAAGGCAGAGTGCACATCATTACTATTTAACTCAAAGATAAGACACCATTGGAAAAGTCTGGGATTACTAAATTAATCAGATCTTTTCCTCCCCCAACATGTCGACGATGTTTTCATTTTTGCGGTATCACTCGTCGACTTGTTTTCGATTATTACCTGTTTAAAACTCATTAGTGATAGAACCAGTGTTTCCTTTACTTACAAGTCTATAAGTTGTTCTGAGTATCTCAATGTCACCCATGACCCCCGCATCATAATCGAACACCGCCTCTTCCCTTCATAGTTGGGGTTTCTTGTGAGCACAGATTCTTGTCTGTCAGTTCTAAGACAATGAAATGCAGTTAACCTTTAGACCGGCTTAGGCAAGTTCGAAGGACAATGACCACTTTAAGATTTCCAATTGTCTTTTCTGTGCCTCTTTTCTTTATCATCTTAATTGTGTTTTCAATTATTGCCCGAGCTTTACTGTCCCCTGACATTCACTCTAAGGACGGAGAGTATCCTTGACCACCAATATATTCCATAACTGGAGTACACTTCTATTTAAAGGAATTTTCTCTCGATTAGTCTTTCTTTTCCAGAATATTTTCCATGTACTACTCTTTCTACTGTTTGCTTTCTCCTTTTAGCTGCTTTCGTTCTCACATCGGTTTCCTGCTGATATTGATCCCCTTCCCTGAGTCCCGAGTGATCAAGTTTTACCAGCCTCATATTGATTACCAATGGATGCAGAGCCATGACGTAGGATTGGAGGTTGATGGGGTTACCGTTTTTGAAGTGGGGTTTAGTAAGCTTGTCAGCAGGATTCCCCCAAAAGGAAGATCATTTAGTTGTTATTGTAATATGTCCACAAATCATGTACAATTGGTATTTTGTATAAGAGTATACATAGCATTAGATAAATATTTATCATTAGTCCAATTTGACTGAATTACCTCAACTTGTTTATTCACATTTTAATATACAGCCGCCCTTGCTTTGTTGCCAGAGCTGCGAAACTATGAAAAATAAGTGTAACTTGTAGTCCAAAATTATAGTCATGTTAAAAATATATATCTTTCCCCAATAAGCCACTTCTACTACTTGTGCCAGTCTTTTCTGGATTTTCCTCCATTCATCCATTGTGCCATTCCTTAACTTGCCTCCCTCATATTCTCTGTCCGTCTGACCTTAAAAAAATATTGTTGCATTAAATTATTTTCCTTCTCTTAAGGGTAATGTTATTTAGTCAGATGTTTTTTGTTTTTTTGTCATTCCAATCCATTGACGATTTAGCCAAACGTAGGCGAGCGGAGAGGAGAGCTTGTTCGTGCTCCTCTTTACTTTATTGGGTTATGTTTGGGAGCAGGTTGACCAAGAAATAAGATTTAGATACAATGTCATTATAATGGATCTTTCAGTCGTGAAGGAAGGAGATCGATGGCCTTCAAAAATCAGTCATTCCTTCCACACCGGTCAAGAGGCCGCAGGTAGGATGAAAATTCCCCAACAACTGTCCGCAGACATCTCATTTCATAAATGACATTCAGATCATCTGCTACTCTTAAGAAAAAAAAAAAGCTTTCACATGATCAAAAAAAAAATTTTTTCTTTAAAATGACTACTACTGACCCAACTGTAAAGTTTAGCACCGATTTTAATCTTACGAGGGCACACAAAAGAAAGTCTCAATGTACATTTTAATTGTGTAGTTTAACAAATAAAGTTTGCACCTGTTCAGTCAGACAGTATCACGGGATATTTTGAGCAAATAAAAAAAGCACTATTTTATATATATATTTTTTTTTATTATATTAATTTGACAACTGCATGTTTTCTTGAATTACACATAATACCTTTAAATATATAATGTCATCAAACCTTTAATATATTCTGCCATAACTTTTTTCCTTTCTCTAAATCAACTTTTTTTGTGATTGTGGTTGGAAGTCTATCTGTAATTCTGTTATCAACTGGCCCAGTCTGGCCCAGGGAATGGATGCCATCTGTAATCCATTTATCAGAGCCAGCCGCTGGGCCTTCTTCCAAATGACAGCTGGCCTTTTAGCAATCTCATTATAAAGACCACCAGGATATAGTATGAAAATATGGGGGAAGGGGATTCGGAGGTTTTAAAAAATTTAGTAACTTACAAACAATGGAAATATTACTCGAGCTGTATCAGAAATTTGACCTCAAAGGAAATTATGTTTGATTTGATCATTTAACTTCACATGCTTTTGCATTAGTTGTCACCCGACCCGACCTTTGTGTGGAGTTGTTGACATAGCGAAATTTATTGCATCTGGTGTATGACAGTGCCACCAATTTCTACTCAATGCCCTGTTCCAAGTCCTGTTTCGTTTGCAACTGAATACACACATGCTGTTTGCCAAATCCATGTTTTCTACTGCACTGTGTGAAATCACAACTGCCATTAAAAATTCATAATATCATTGTGATCTATGCGTTATGATAAATAGTTGCCAGAATCATGCAACGTTAACAAATCTCGAAAGTAACCAGCAAGACCACACGGCAGGGACTACCTCTCTCTTTGTATGTTCATCTTACAACCTCCTGCTGCTAGTGTGGGAAGGGAGGGTGGCGTGTGGGTGGGTGTGGTTAGCAGGCGCTTTGTTCCCTGCGATATAAATTAGTTGCAGTGATTTACTCACTCACCCAAAGACGGAGAGAATCAGAAATAAAAATCATACGTGTTGGTGGTAATAGGCAATTGCATCCACTCTTTCTCTCTCTCACTCGATTTGATTCTCTCTCTCTCTCTCTCACCCACACACGGCATGGCTTACACCTACACTCACACACACACAATTTATATGTTGCTCTTATTGGCCATGTGAGCTTTTTAACCATGTGTGTAAGGAGCTCTCATCTCCTGCTGTGATTTTGCCACACACAATCTTCATGAGGCTGCTGCTGCTGTTCCCCGTTGTGCAGGTCCTTTTAGGTACAGTACACACATACACACAAGATTCTTGGTAGGTGTTTGCGAACACAGTAGGAACAAGCACAAATACTGAACAGATAGAAGTGGCAAAAGTGTGTCTTATTGCATGTGCCAAAAAGAAGAAAAAGCCCTAAGAATGATTGTGTATCCATGCACTGGGACAAAATGATTTCAGTTGAGCAAATAGGTGTATGCTTGCATTTGATTGGTTGTAAGCAATGTCCAATGCCTTGACAGTAGAACCATTGTATTCCATTCAGTTATCAGCTTCATGTTGATTCATGATTTTTAACAAACTTCCGAGTGAGAAGAATTACAGAATTTAAGTTGTACCTTTAGTCTCCATTGCGTGACTCGGCCGAATAAAATATGTTTGAACCATTTTGCTTTCTGTTTATGGCTTTGAGGTTTCATTCTCTGAATGTTTATTAATCAAAACTTAAAAGGAAAAGTAGATTGTAAGCATTTGGCCACTACCAATGTAAAAAAAAAAAAAGTTGAGGTTCTTCATTTAGTTATATCACTAGAATATGTTTATCAATTGAAGTATAAGCATCTAACAGTTTGTATGAGAGATGCTAAATTTCATAGGCTTTCTTTTCTTTGAAATGCTTCTCTTTGTCTCTGTGCAAAAGGGTGCCTCTCAAACCTTCCACCAAATGCCAAGAAGATCTCCAACTCATACGAGGAGCGCCGGAAACAGGCCACCGCCATCGTGTTGCTGGGTGTCATCGGGGCAGAGTTTGGGGCCGAGATTGAACCTCCAAAAGGCGCAGCACGTACTCGGGCCGGGCAGGTCCCCGAAGGCTTTGGACCAACAAGTGGCGGTTCTTCTAATTATTCCCTGGCAAGACACACATGTAAGTAACTGGGACCACAATCATTATTAGTGTGGGTAAAAACTCTTGCCTTGTCTTAAAACACAACTTGACCAAAGATGGACCTTGTTTCTGTGATCATTTGAAAAAAAAAATTCAGTTTGGCAGCAGTTAAAGCTTACAAACTGTTGATACCATTTTCTGCCCACATTTTGCAAAACGAGGACAATTCGAAACCAAACTAAAACATGACACTGCTTTTCCCAGAATTAAGTCGATTGTTATTAATAAAATACCTCAGAATTCAACCACAATCCATGCTGATGTAGGTCGAACTTTACGTTTCAAATGTAAAACTAAATAAAAGAAAAATAAAAAAAATCACAGATGGATTATAAGTGAGGTGGAAGGTTGAGGATGATTTTAATCTGCCAAGCTTGACTCTTTAAAGAACTCACTGAACACACACACACACACACACAAATACACACACTCACATACACACACACACTGATTGATCTGAGCCTGTGCCACGCTGAGCCTCCCACACTTTAGCCGCAGCGGGCATCAAACCTGCACTAAGCAGTGCTGCTCTTCCGTCCTGCTTCTCCTGAGCTCTGATTGGTTGTCTCTGGGGGGCATCCAACCAGACACGGAGCCTGTCTGTTCAGTGATAGGCTTGTGAGTCATGGTTATTTTAAGTTAGGTCTGGGCACAGTGATTCGCTCACCTGAATGGACTTAACATTTACATGAACCCCCTACAAATCTCATAGTTTAGTCTCTTATTTTCCCCTAGAACAATACTGGTACAAGTACCTGGAATAGTCACTGATCCCAATACAACTAGTACTTTTGATACATGAAATTTCCCAGAAAAAAACAGTGAGATCATTTTAAAGACCAATACATCCCAATATAGCAACGTTCCTAATTTTCATATAAATAACATTTCTCGTTCCTGATCATGGCTGTCATAAGTACCAATGCCTTGAAATAAAACTGGTATTGGTACTGAAACCTGGTGTTGGTACTCGCCCATCACTAATTGGCATGATAAAATTCAAGTTGACTACTCGCCAAAGACTGATGTTTTCATTCAGTACAGTGCTCCAATTAAAGAAAATGTTTTGCAATCATACACCATGTTTTCACAAACAATGGATTTTTCATACACGCAAAACATACACATTAGAGCACAAGATTCCAGAAGAATGTGTTCTCGTGCTGGGCCCACCACAGCATGATGGGATTTTTTTTTTTTTTTTTTCTGGCTCTCCTTCCACTTTGATTGTTCGAATCCCGTTCTAGCCTGGCTTTTTTTGTTCCGCCCTCCACTCCTTCTACCTAAGTTACCAAAGCTGCTCATTGGCTGCTCACTCTGAAGTATCCAACACAATATATGATGATTCTTATCTTATTCAAGTCATGTTTGGCCTAAACATCGGCCAAAAGAGAGCAACGACATAGACGGTTGTTGTTTCCATATTTTCATTCAGGTCTCCTCAGGAATTTTAGCCTCATTCAATCAGTCTGTCCTTCAGCCCCTTCTCATTCAGTCTATTGTTTTTCTCTCTCCGTCTACCCCATCCCGTACTTCACCTGTCTCTGTCATGAAATTGAAAGATGGATTGGTGTTGTTGGCATACAGTGCTCTGTGTGTGTGTGATAAATGAGAGCTGTCTACCCAGAGAGAAGCCAGGTACAGTAGTCTACGCGGCAGGGTATGGATTTATGTTTTCATATGGTGAGAGAAGAAATGTGGAGGATAGAGGGGGAAATTGAGCCTAGGATGGAAGGAAAGACAGACAGATGATGACAAAGGAATGGTCGGACGGGTTACGAGACAAAGCGTCCATCGCGGTCTTTCTCTGGACAATTATCTCTCCCGTAAATGTCAAAATACTGCAAGTCCCTGCAGGGGTCCATTCATCATGAATGGTGGCATTTTGAAACATTCATGAGCGCTGATTGGAAATTGAAGTTTTTCTTTTTGTTGTTTTTTTGTCAACAGCACTGAGCACAAAAACACAAGAACGATTTTACAAAATACATTTGAATCATTTCAATTTCATATAAGTCATTGTTTCACGTAACTAAAATTCAATTTCAACTCACCTCGTCTACTTCTTATAATTTGGAGTACATCATTCATGCTTTAAAGATGCATTCAAAGACAATGCAAAAAAATGCCAGGCTTTATCCATGAATTATAAGTCAAGACATTTACTCTTTGTAGTTGGATCGAGACTTTATCCACCAAGTCCTTAACATTGATTTACCTTCACTCAACTAAAACAAACAAAAAGAGGTTGGCAGGTGTAGCAAAGAAACTAAAACCCCTCTTGGGCAGGCAGTTAAGTTGGCCCTGTAAATTAAAATGTACCAGTCTATTGCTATTTCACTCTTTTTTCCCCCCACTTCTTCCTTCCTCCCTTTGTCTCTCCTCCTACCAAACTCCTCTAATTACCCTCTTGGTGTTAATGTGACATGTTTACTACTCTAACGAACAGCCCATTATGGCCGACTGATGCTTTGTCAATAGATATTGAGTCATTTGAATCTAGAGCCTTCCTTTGAATAAAGATGTCCACCAAGAGAAATAGACCTCAGTGGAGACTACGCTCACTTTTTCTTCACTAATGTCAAAAGAGCTCCAATTGAGTCTCTAGTCTTCTTTACTTGTCTTTAAAATAAAACAAGGCTGCAAAATCATGACATCATGACAAGAATTCCATGTTTTGGGGTTTTTCTGTTTCACTATGAGCAGAGCATCCGCATATAAAATTCACAGGGATGTAACTTGGACCAGTGATCTTTTGCTCTGTGACCTCAGCATCACGCCCCTCCCCTAAGGTCTCTCACACAGCCACGCATCCAGTTTATATACTGGTTATCAGTTTATGTGAAACTAATCGCTCTCTAGAGCTCACATTGATTTACTGTCCGAAGCAGGAGAACAATTAAGTTAGCAAATGACTGTTTGCATATTTTACACCCAGACTACAACGGCATTCAACAAAATCGTTGTTGTTGTATGAAGTGCAGATTTGTTTTTGCATTCATTGATTCATACTTGTTGCATCCCTTGATATTTTGGAGTTTACGTTCCATTGTCAACAAAAATATGCATACCATATTTATAATGATATACGTTTAGTAAACATCATATAACCTCTTGAAAATGATTACTACAGTGGCTGTAGTTGGAATATTGGAATATTTTGGTATCTTTAATTGGACTTTTTTTTTTTTAATTGGTTTAATATACTTCTTGTGTTCTATTAACATTTACCAACAGTTTAAAATCCTGTTCTGGTGTTTGAGCTGCCTTGTTTTGACCATTTCCCCTCTATATCACTGCTGAGGCTTGAGGTTTCCTCTGAGTGTGATCTACAGGCAGTCAGTCACCTGGGAGATAACCAAGGGGGGAGGATTATGTGTGTTTGGGGGAGGTGGACGTTATTGAGGGTTGGGGGTGGTTTTTGGAACCTTAATGGTCAGTGGGTCCCTAAAGAGACTGGCTCAAATGTCAGGTCAGCTATGAAATGACCTCCATCTCACTCACTTGGTTCTTTCTGTGCGGGCATGTTGTAGTTCCACTCGCAGTTCAATTCAATCTTAAGGAATTTGCCATTTTTCAATTATAAAATGTAGTTTTAATGTACATGTTTTTGCCCTTTGTGATGTAACATCCTGTCTCCAATGCCTTGAGCAGGCACGCTAATTGCTTATACTAATCTAAGTCCTATGAAATCTCAGTGAATTTTATTCACTGCTAACATATTAATATTCAGTGATTGACTATTTCAGGTAAGGCGCTGACTTTCCTGCTACTGCAGCCCCCCAGCCCAAAACTGCCACCACACAGCACAATCCGTCGCACCGCCATCGATCTGATCGGCCGAGGCTTCACCGTGTGGGAGCCGTACATGGACGTGTCTGCGGTGCTCATGGGACTGCTGGAGCTCTGTGCTGATGCTGAGAAGCAACTGGCTAAGTGAGTCTTTGTACACATTCATTTAATAAAATAAAAAAAATCACAGTTTTGCAAATTTTGCCCTTATAGTGCTTTGTTTTCTTAAGGGTTTAATTGTGATGCGTAATTTTTTGAAATTCACATTATTTTGTATGCACTGATGAATATCAATAGGGCAATTTGTTGGTTTAACTTATTTACCCTGACTTATAGTTTTGATTTTGTATTTCTCAATACTTATTTTAACAAGGTTTGCTCCAACAAACACTTTTTAAAACATTAGCTAAAACTGCTCCAAATAAAATTCTGATTGATTTGAGACCTTCTTAATATTAAAGTAAATGATGTTTGAAAAAAAAATACAAAATACAGGGATATAAAATATAGGGAAGTGATGTGGTATGCTATTGTACTAAAACGCTGCACTCAAACGCAACCCAGCATTTGAGTAACATAGAGCTGACACAAAAACATGGGATCTAGACTTTAATCTGATTGCAAGCCATTACCATGATGCTGCATCGTCTGCATTGCACTGACATGACAACCGCTTTCTGTGTTCATCTGTTTAAGTTAAATGACCACTTCCTAAAATGATGTACATGCTTTTATGTTGAAGGAAACCTTATCTAAAGCCGGCATTCATCGCTCACAGTTGTACAAACCTGTCAACACAATTCTTGTCAGAGTCTGGGAAGTATGATTCAGAATTTTAGCAAGGATATTTATCATACTCGCAATCAATGTATTTATAACTAAAGCTTGCAGGTTTCCTTCAGATACTCTAGCTTCCCCCAATGTTCGGCAAAATGCCTGTAAGGTTAATTGAAGACTCCAAATTGTCCTTAATTGGGAGTGTGAATGATTATTTCCAATTTGTGCCGTGCAATTGATAACCAGTCCCAGATATGTCCAGCCTCTTGCCAAAAATCATAAGCAGGGTAAGTAGTGAGAAATGAATGATTGAATGAAACTTTTAGTAGAAAAGAGACTGCATTTCGCAGAGCCTCATTTTGTGTATGACGCATCATACATGAGATAAGTGAGTGTGTCAGAAATCGCTATAGTCTCCATGAAGTGATTTTGTTAAGTCTGAAACCCGAGATGCGCAAGTCTGGTTTAATGAGTATGGATATGTCTGCTGTCTGTTGGGCGTGAGTGTGTATTTGTGCGTGTGTGCGCTGACAAGCTATAAACACATTTCGGCGTGTCAATTTCTTTGCAAAGCGAAGACAGCTTCAAAATCAACAATGTTATTTTTTTCAAAGCTGGGTTCAGTTGAAAAAAAGATACAGATTTTTGGGCTGATACTGTGGCCGTTTGCAAACCGTTCTTAAGGTGCTTTAATTACTCACGCTATGTTTAAAAGGGGAAGGCAGCATATGAGGAGTTGAATGAAAGGAAGTGCATGTGCACACAGAAGCTTGTATTTCCATGCAGCTGAATCGCAGTGAGGCTCTTTGTCCCTGTTGCACACTACTGGTCATCAATACAGCTCCTTACAGAGCAGAGCACCATGTGTGAGTGTGCAAGTGGAAGTGATAATCCTTTATTCAATTCGTACAGAATGGGAAAAGCCTCTGTTGTGGAAGACTTGCACACGTTTTATACATTTTCAACGTCAGGCCCAGACCACTATTTTACCTACTGCGTTCATTTAAAATAAATAAATAAATAAGATGGTTTAGAAAAAGAGTTAACTTAAAAATTAAAGCCTCTCACCTCAGCACAAAGGTGGACATAAGGCACACGCTCACGTTTGAAAATAAATCTGTAGTTATAAAAAATGTAAAAAAAAAAAAAGATTAAAAGTATATTTGAAGTTGAATTAGTAGTTTTTATGCCAAATGATATAAAAATCAAATTCCATCCATGCTTTTTGATTCATGTGAGACAAAGCAATTGTCGACTTTGCAGCCTTATAGATCGTGGAGGTTCAAAGGAACAGCACACGTTAACGTTTATAAATTTTTTGTTACAAAAATATTTGGTAAATTACACCTTCAAATCTCATGTCTTAGTGTTATTTCACTTGTCTGTGTTAATCTACTTATATTAATTTATTACCAAACCATCGCTCCAAATTCCAAAGGTTTGGATGTCAGTCAGTACATTAGGTTGATTCTGTGATTTTTTTTTTCTTTTTCATTTGTCCACTTTGTTTAATACACTAAAAAGCGAGCCCCAATAATTTCAGTCCACCGTAAACCCAACCAATCCGTAATTTACTCAGAAAGTCAAACGTTTAACCTGTCAAGTCAGTTGTGGTGTTGATTTCTGGTTGCAGTGACTCACACAATGGGACTGATGTTATTAGCTCCTTCCTCACACAAAACAATCAATATCCCCCTTTTATCACTGTGTGCGTGCATGTGTATTGGGGGACCCATTATTGAGTGGATAATCTCAACATTGTATTGGCTATCAAAGCACAAAGCAAGATGGCTCTTACTTTGAACTCGAGTAAAATGGTAATTTAATATACTTCCAATATCTGTACTTAGATGTACTGTACATGAGGTTTTCCATTTTACTCCTTCCATTGTCAGAGTTGATTTCCATTATTTTTTTGTTCAGACGCATTAGTTCAGTGTCTAATAAATATACAAAGTGCCTCTGAATGTCTAAAAATAATTGACAATTGTGTGCGTGCGTGTGTGTGATTCCCAGTGATAATGATAATTCAGATTATTTCATTACATGGATTCAATGTTGGTCATTAACCACATTGGTTTTCATTCCAATTAGCTCCTCGCACTCTTGCCTTCTATCAACATCGTGACTGTTTCCAATTACAGCCAACACTATAAATGAAATGAAACATTTCGGCATTGCTGATTTATTGCTAATATATTACCTGTGTTAATCTGTGATCTGTAATCAAGGGAGATGAATCGTGCAAATCATCCCCCCCCCCCCTTTCCTCTCTTTTCCTCCCTGACCCACTCATTTGTTAACACGCTCTCCCTTGCCCCGCACCCCGCCACCCATGTCACACGTCTCCACTCGGCGAAGTGAGGGGCCAGCTGTTAGGGTGTGTGCATGTGTCGTGTGCGTCTAATTCCTGTTGCATTGTGGGAGTCCATTATGCCGTTGTCTGGTGAATGGCTGCCATTGACTCAGCCTTGACATTATAAGCTGCCCGCTAATCTCTTCACTTCATATATCTGTAAGTCTCTATCTCTCTCACCCCTCTTTCTCTCTCTCCTTCTGTCTCTCTCACTTTCTCTTCTTCTTACTGTTGGACTCCATTCCACTCACACCGTACAATCTTGCTGTACCAAAGTAGCCAATTTAAAATGAACCACCTCTTAGAAACAGTTCCCAGTTATCACTCAATCTACAAAATATATATCATCATCCCATGTCAGTTTTCTGCTGAATTGTGTTGTCACAAATCCTCAGGTCAAGAGATCAGGTTTTTGTTTAAATCCATCTTTACCGTCTGATGGGAGTTGAAAAACAACCCGTCCCAGTTTTACCATCTCACGCAAAGCTCCGTTTCATCTCTCTTCATCCATAGTATTACCATGGGGTTGCCGCTCAACCCACCGGCCGATTCAGCTCGCTCGGCTCGACACGCCCTCTCTCTTATTGCCACCGCCCGTCCGCCAGCTTTCATCACCACCATTGCGAGAGAGGTGAGCTCAAATGTATTCAAAGTGCCTAAAAATGTTGACAGAAATATATTTACAGTATAAATGTATTGTTCTTATCAAATACTAACTGTTGAAATAGAAGCACCTTCTCCGTTAAACAAATACTATCATTTATTATTTTTGCAGGTCCATCGATTCAATGCAGCCCAGGCTAACTCTCAGTCGCAGCAGAACGTTCACACCACCACTCTGGCCCGAGCCAAGACTGAAATCTTGAGAGTGATTGACATTCTAATAGAGAAGATGCCTGGGGATGTTGTAGACTTGCTCGTCGAGGTAATCATGTTCAGGAGTTTTTGAATTTCAAACAATAATAATGGGCACGAAATTATACTTTTCTAGGTTGCTGTGACGATCACCAATATTAGAGATGGACACCTCCTCACCTTCTTACATTATCTTCTCATCCTCAGGTGATGGATATCATCATGTACTGTATTGAAGGGTCTCTGGTCAAGAAGAAAGGCCTGCAAGAGTGTTTTCCTGCTATTTGCAAGTAAGTTGATGTGGGACTAAATGTAAATGGATTTGTTTCAGTGTCATAATGTTTGATTTTTGGGAAATCTCTTCAGGTTCTATATGGTGGGTTACTGCGATCGTAGTCACCGCATCGCTGTCGGAGCTCGTCAAGGTTCGGTGGCCCTCTATGATGTTCGCACTGGGAAATGCCAGGTACGTTAAAAGAGACTTGTTTAACAAACAATTATTGAAGACTACAAAATAAACATTCAATAAACTGCCACCTCATCATCAATTCCTTCAAATTATTTGTTAACTAATCAGAAATGATTGGATTTTGGTTTGGGTCTTTTAGTTTTTATCCATATTTTATTCATTCCTCTAATTCACGTCAACACCATAGCGTACATCCAAATGATATAGCACTCTGGTAATTAAATAGTTTAATAAACATGGAAAATGTCCACGTGTTCAAAGGGTTTTGTGTGTGTCCCGCTGTTTTGACATATCATAATTGATCACGTAAAAGAGCTGAAGGGATGAAATGGGAAATAGGTCTTGGGATGTTGCCTTAAAACAGGCAATGGAAGCCTCAGACTGAAACATGAAAAGACGTGGGACTTGTGTGTGTGTGTGTGTGGGGGGGGGGATGATTAAGAATCTTTGAAAAGGCTGAGATTGGCCTGGAAGACTGAGGGGGAAAAAAAACCAAATAATTCAGACAACACAACTGGGATCTAATATCAGGGAGAGAACCAGGTAAAAAATATAAGATTTTCATTTCATTGTGGTATTATATTTTTCTTCTCTATAACCACAGATGGGCTATAATTTCAGGGTCTTGGGCGCCCAAGGCGACATGCCTTAATCTCATCTAGTGGTGAGCGTTTCTAATCCCAGTCGCTGGCAGGGTCGGTCGGAATGGAGATTTCTGTGAGGGCCTTTATTGTGTTACACACCTTTCATCTGGTGGGACACTTTATTTGGTTACACACAGGGCAGCGTTCCATTATTCCGTCTCGCGAGTTCTGGCGGCGAATGGCAGCATCTGTTGGAGCCCAAGCTGCACCTCGCCTGATGGAATTATTTTGCTCAAACCAAACACTTACTGTCAAGAAAAATCCTGAGATTTTTCTGCTTTGTCTCAATAAAATTTCTGCAAAGATCAACATTAGTTCTTCGTCATATCTTTATTATCACAAAATCAAATTTATTGAAGGAAGATGTTAACACGGTGTGATAGCATCCAAAACCCAGAGAAATGATTGAAGTTAGAAGTCAGTGAGTGAGACAAATATTGCAATGCAACGTTAAGACGACAATGTCCTTTCCTCAACTGGGCCACTTTCTTATTTATTTATTTTTTCACAATTGGGGTGAACCAAGTCATCTTTCTGTGATACACGAGTCCTTAAATGTCATTAAAAATCCTTTTTGAATTATTTTATTTTATAACACTGTGGCACAAATTACACATCAAATTTTACATCTTCCATTGCTAACTGTGACTTCTTTTCTATTTCTATTTAGAATATCCATGGCCATAAAGGCCCAATCACAGCGGTGTCATTTGCCCCTGATGGCCGTTACCTGGCAACCTACTCCAATGCTGACAGTCACATCTCCTTCTGGCAGGTAAATACCATTTTCCACATATTTTGAAACATTTTTACATGACTGCATTTTCCACTCAAAAATTGCATGCAGCTATTTTTAAAACAATTTGCCAAACAATAACAAATTATGATATCGCTAGCCAAAATGTGCAACATTTTTAGATTGTGATTTTATTTTGGATGATGAAAACAATGAATGATTTTCATGTTCATTCTGTTTGCAAGGTAATTCCACCTTTTATTGTCGCACAAAAGTCCGACCAAAACCTCCAATGAATTTTGATCAATTTTACTGGTAGACATGCAAAACTTGCAGCCTGCATCAGAGTTGATTTCAGATACATGGTTTTGTGTTTCAGCCATCGTTATATAATATGTTTTCATAATGTTTATTATGGTTTATTAATGTACTATCAAGCCTCACTTTATGTGTAAGGGTTAGTACTACTGCCCTGACCAGCTGGTAATTGGCATACATTATCTCTGTGAATGTGACTTTATTTGCGTGTGTGTCTGAGGGAAAACCTTTTCTTAAATATTGCCAATTAGTAAAGAGGAATATATTTTTAAAATGCCCAACTCAGATGAATACCAGTCTGCTGGGCAGCATTGGGATGTTGAACTCAGCCCCTCAGCTTCGCTGCATTAAGACCTACCAGGTTCCTCCGGTCCAGCCGGCATCTCCTGGCTCCCAGAACCACTTGAAGCTCGCTCGCCTTATCTGGACCTCCAACCGAAACGTCATCCTCATGGCACATGACGGCAAAGAGCACCGCTTCATGGTTTAAATGAGATCAATACTATGAAGTTAAGCTGCAGTTCATATGTAGAGCTCATCGGCGTCCGGCTTCTTGGTTTTTGTGAAGTCGCTGTGATACAGATAGTAGACTGGGCACTGAAGTTTTATTTTCAAATAGACTGAAATTGAAGGCTTAAAAGCAATGAAATCATTTGAATTAGAAATTAGTGGGATTCTTTTTTTTTTTTTTATGAGAACCCAATCTACATTTAGGTTTATATGTGTATATAGTTTTGTTTTATCTCCCACAGTCAGGGTCATGAAGGAATTCACTTGCTAATATATTTGTTGGCTGAAACATAATGCCATTTGTGTTATGTTTTAGTAATTTATAACTCTAGTCATTCCTAATTATTTGTTAGTTTTCTTTCTTAGTCACAATTGAAGCCATTAGCGGTCCACACATTCATTTCTATTTATTTAATGTTGGCCCCTATCATGCCAGTAAATTGGGTGTTGTTCATTGTGTTGGTTTTTTTAGGACACGATTTAATTTTTATGACCGATAAATCATTTCACTTGACATCCCTGAGCAGATTTATAAGTGGGCGCTGTTAAAATATGACTTGTGGTTTGATTCTGCATCGATGTCATCATGCGTCGCTTTGGCAGTCATTGTGCTGTCGTCTATGGAGCAGAATGGGTCAACAACGATGGTCATCTCTGAAATTAATCTTAAAGGTCACCCCGATTGCTGTTAACAGGGCACAATGAGAAAATTTAGTTCGCTTTTCCTCCATGGCGGTATCCAGAGTCGTCATTGTGTAAATAAGAAAATATTTATTATTGTTGCCATTAATGGGCATTTCATTACATGCAATGAAAACATGAATTAAAAGTGTCCTGTTGTAGTCTTTAGGGTTCAAGACTTTGATATTTCAGCCCCTTTTAAAAACATGGCTCACATTTAAATTTGTTCTCTTTCCACTGCTAAACCTCTAATAAATTCAACAGCCGTCAGATGACCTTTCTTCCGTGTCATGATTCAAAACCAAAATGGTCCTGGGTGTTCATACATTTCAAGAAAAACAGGAGATGGTGTTTTATCATGTTGATAACACATATGTCCCCTCATTCCCACATTTCTTCATTTTCCTAGATGAAATTCCCACGTGTACAGTATTAATATCAGAGCTTCCATGTAATGTAGTCTAGTATTAGTCTTGCACGATTTCCTATTTGTGGTGTGTTTGACTGCCTGAATGCCTGCATGGCAATGACTTCCTCTTGTTATCTACACTAAAGCAAACAAATTTACTAATTTGACTACAGTGCATAATAACAATTAAAAGATCATCTCATCATGTCTTTGTCCGTTACCAATGTAGGTTTGCGTACTTGCTTCATGAAACATGAACATTTTCTAAACACCTCAATACAATATGTGTATCGGGGAGAAGTAATACACATTTAAAGTATTGTTCTCCTAATGCTGTTAAAGAGGCTACTGACAACATTCCCATCTCATCTGTTGTGAGGGAAGCAGATAAAAGAAAAAAAAAAAAAAGATCACGCTTAACATAATTCTATGACAATTACAGTATGTGTCGTGTGCAAATGACATCACTGCTGTTTCTGGCTACAAGTTCCCCTGGGCACAATTTTTTTTCTTATTTTATTTCATGCAGACATTTATGCACAAAATATCCATGGATTATGAAAAGGTTTTAATCCCATTTAGAAACTATTTCTTATTCTATTTACCCTTCCACCCTCCCGACAGTCCTTGGATCCTCCCTCTAGTTTCCTTCAGTTTTCAGTGATGGTGTCAGAAAGCTTCTAACAGTGATACGCACCTGTAAACACAAGTGTCAAAGCTTTTCACAAGTTTTGTCCCAGTTTAGATGAAAAAAAAAATCCCGTAGCTCATAAAACTGCCCTTGAGACTTCCACTACACTGGATATAAAAAGTCTACACACCCCTGTTCTAATGTCGGGTTTCTGTGATATTTAAAAAAAAAAAAAAAAAAACCTGAGACTATTTTTAATTTCAGAATAATTTCTATTATTAATGTGACCACTCACTAGTATAACTCAATAGATTTTTTTCTTTTCTTTTTGAGAACTTTTTTTAATCACAGTCTGGCATTTCAACAGCGATGTGGAGTCTTTTTATGTCTACTGTAATTCTAGAGAGCATTGAGATCTCAATCTTGGATTTTCTCCAGTATGCGCAAGGGTTTGAACAAAAAAACTGTTTTTGTCGGCCTCTCGAGGGAGAGAAGGTGAGAAAACGAAGGCAAAGAGAAAGAGCTGAAGAGTAAATAACAAGTGAGGAAAACCAGTCATCCAAAAAAAATGAGAACATTCCTTGATGGAGGAAGTGAACCGAAAAAGCCTAAGTGGCATGATGCAATGTGGTAGAAACCTTCAAGTTTACAACATGTGATATCACAATATTTCCACTCAGCTGGATTATAATGGTATAATCCTTTGTGTTTTCAAATGAGTAATGCAGTAAAATACAATAGCCCCCTCTCAAGCTTTTTAAATGTTTAGTTTTAGTAACTTGGCCTGAGTTGCCGTAAGATGAACAAACATACTCTAAAAGAAATATTAATTATGGGGCATTGTATTATACTGTATGGCTGTACCTTATCAAGTGGTTTGTGAGTGTATATTTCTGGGTATTAGAATATTAACATATGTATGTATAGTGCATGCATGTGACCTCTGTAACCCAGTTTGAGTCCACTGTGTATGAAATAAATGTGTAGTGGTACGCTGTGTTCTTGTTTTCACTATGTGACTAATAAAGATGGAACTAAGAAAAACAAGTTTCTGCATCAATTATGTTCTCGTTAGATGCTGTTCGGTCATGTATGAGGATATTTTTTCCCCTCTTTCTGAAATAATGAAAGAACAGACATGTTTTGCTTATACTGGTACCGCTGCACCAGAATTGAAAATGGTTTTGCTGTCTAACATCAACATGGCCTAACAGCATGTGGATTGAGAAAGGAGCGTCTGTACTCATGTTTTGCATGCTTGGTACATATAGCAGACCAAAGTGAGATATAATTTTGTTTTGGGGCGCCCACATTCAGTGTTACTAAGTGTGGAGTACTTGAATATGACATTACATCACATTACGTCTTATTGTCATTTCGAAGGAAACTGTCCCGTTGACTCAACTTTGGGCAAACAAAAGGATTGTGGGTACTGTACGCATTGCTTGCACTCCTGGTTTTTCGTTAGACCCGTAAAATTTGAGCAAGCATCCCCAATTTGCAACATTCTACAGCATGGGTAGGCAACTCCGGTCCTGCATGTTTGTTTACCTCTCGCTGATTTGCAAAACTCCTGTTTCAAATTGTAGCAAGGTCTACAGAACCTGGCTAACAGTCCTGATCTTTTGAATCAGGTGTGTTGCAACAAGGAGACAGCAAATGTGCAACCGTGTTTCCCTGATGCTTACGCGAGAGAGCATCCTTTTTTTTTTTTTACTTAATTCTTTGATAGTTCCCACCAGAGAAGCCCGTTCCCACCTTTTGTACAATTTGTCACTAAATGATGTGATGCTAAAAAAAAATTTTTGTCCAATTTGTAGTTGTAACAAGCCAGCAAAATCTAAAAATACTCCGAGTAATTAAAAATAGTGTTTGATGCTTTTCCTGTATGTGTAAACTCTTAAAATGAGCTTGTGATCAAGTACTTCAAAAAGCACATAAATACTAAATGTGGGTTGTCTCAGTAGAAGTTCTCCAGCTCTCCATTCTTCTTGAGTTGATGACTGACTGCATGTGTACAGCCAAGTGTCAACATATATTGATTAGTACACAAGTGTATCTGCTCCATCACACGGGCATTCAATGAACAACACAACTGAGTGTAGACAACATGTAGGACTCTTGACTGTAAAGGGTGTTAAATGAAAGAAGGTCGTGGAGGTCAGTGTTCCTCATCACACTATCTCATCTTTTACTGTTGAGAAGGTTTCACCCTTTATTGGAAAGCCCTCGATGATGCGTGCTTTGCTTTGCAACCAAACCTGGTCATTTCCGCACTCAGAATTTGTGGGATATTATTGCAGTGGGAAAACAGGCTTTTGGTTCTAATCCAAAATGCAAGTTGAGTGAGTGGGTGTATTTTTCAATTATTGATATTCCCAAAGTTTCAGCATTCCAAATTATTTTTGGTGAAGATAAAAAGATTAGCAAAGGATCTACGATTAATCAATGCGATCTCACAGCTATTTGCTGGTTTACAGGGGTTTGTATGGGTAACACATTTTGGTGGGATAAAATAAATAAAAAAAACTGGTTTGTGTTTTGAAAAACATTTGGATATGAAGTAAATCAATTGTTCTTTTTCTGATGTTTTCACGAATAAGATTAACTTTAAAGAAAAAAAGTTTGTAACCCATCAATATAAAAACTCAATGTTCACTTGGAGGAGAAAGGTGTTATGTGAAGGTTAACATTACTAAATTAGCCAAGTTAATGCACGAGGACTATTTTTAAACTGAAGTCTCATGAGCCACGTGAAGTTGCATTCGACTCTTTCTGTGAAACTTGTCGAAGAAAGCAGTTTGAATTCCAAATAATATTGAACTTTTGAGGTTCTATTTAATAAGCCCCTCCCCCATTTGTTGCTGTGTTTTGTACTCAGCCTGAGGATTAAAAGCCTCACGGAAGCCTACATGGAGACCTTTATAGCTACAAACTATTTTAAGTACAGCGCTTATCTACTATTCTCAGCGCCTCCTGACCCATCTCCACATGACAGCCAGTTCTCTTGAATCCTGAGAAAGAATCCGTGCATATTTAAACGTGGGACAAAGTCCTCGTGTGTCAACGTTTAAAACGAATACGAAAGAAAGTCGATGTTAAGTGCCGGGCGAGAAGGAGATCAAAAGGAGACTATATGTGTGTTTAGCTCCGACAAGCTCGGAGTTTGTTCCTAAAGTTGGTGAGGATGAAGAGAAAGTGGAGCGGGAGGAAGAACAGATGGGAGAAGTGGAGCGGGTGGGCTTTAGATTTCGATTAGTTAAGAGCAGAGAGGCTGTGATTCTGCTCAGCTGGAAAGCAAAAGTATCGACGTGGAGTCAAGAGAACCTCGGTTTCCCCTTGCTTCCCTCCCCTATAGTCCCTCAGGTGGGCATTAAAACCTAGCCGAGCGATGGAGGATGGACGGGTGGAAACCCCGAGAGCACAGCCGGAGCTTTGATTCACCGGGGTTTCTCACATCAACTGCTGGGAGGACGAGGGCCGCTGCCTTCTTTTAAAACCACCCTGCTGTCAAAAATTAATCACTGCCGCTTTACTTTTCAATTATCAATTCTTTGTCTGGCCACACTGCAGCTTACGCTCGGCTTAACGTTACTAACAGCGTTTAAGGTGCTGCCGTCTTTTCGTACGTCTTAAAGAGGCTCAGGCGCTTATTACGTGTCGTCAAAGAGGTGATGTGGCCTGCAAGAACATAAATGATACAGTAGGTTTGAAGTGTTTTGATGCAAAGATGGGTTGAACACAAGAGTGGAACAGCCTTCCCTGACATACGTCCTTGTACCCCGTGGGGGTCAAGATTCTGACCCATGACCTGCTCATTATGTCAGCACATATACTGTGCGTGCGTGCGTGGATGTGACTGGCATGTTCCAAAACAACATATCTGTTCCTCCACACATTTTTTTCTTCACTTATGAATTCCACCACACAAATAACTCAACCCCAACATTGCCTAAATGAAACCAACAAAAGATTTAAAAAAAAAAAAAAAGATTTGAACTATTTCAAGGTTAAACTAGCAGCTGTCAAATATTCCGTCAAACCAAAACAAGGTTCATTCTGGATGTCCACGTTGGTGTAGAAGTGTATTACCACGCTGAAGTATTATCTACGACACAGCTTCATTAAACGGGCCAAATAATTCAAGATTGGCATTTTTAAATTGCTTTATCCTCCAAAGAGTTGTATCGCTGAAGTTCCTTGACCATTTATCCTTTGTTTTCTGCTTATTTCAGAAAACGAATGGGTGAGCAAATCATTGTGAATTTCCAGCCCACTATTATGTAACAGTGTGGTTAATTTACATTATAGCGGTGTCTACACGGTGTTATTCCAAAAGTGGTCTACCAGCTAGGCAATCGATGGAGAATGTTTAATGTGTACAATAATTCTTGATAGATAATTGACACCTGATCTGTCAAATCTTCTGTCATTGATTAGTTGATTTTCCTCAGGCGTGGTCTTCTTTAAAATCCAAGTGAAGGAACAAAAATGAGGCCAGAGAAGAAAAATTAGGTTTTTCCACATATAATCTTATTAATATACTACTTTCAGCTTATGTTAAAAAAAATTGACAAAGCATGACTAAAAAAAATGCAATTTTCCTCTTGAATCTTCTACTGATACTCTGTAATTATTCCAAATAAATTCTAGTCATCATATATTTCACCTCTTTTCCACTTTATTTATGTTCGTGGTTTGAATTTGAATTCAGGACTAAAATACTCACCGCCCACTTAAAGATCTTCATCCCTACAAACGGTTTTAAATGCTGCCCTTATCCCACCCGCTTCTTTTCTCAGCGCCTCCTGACACATCTCAACATGGCAGCCGCCAACCTGCTAAATTCTCATTAATCCCGAGAAAGTATCCACGCATACATAAACGTGGGACAAAGTCCTCGTGTGTCAACGTTTAAAATGAATAGGAAAAAAAAGTCTATGTTAAGTACCAGGCGAAAAGGAGATCAAAAACGTTACTGTCTGTGTGTGTAGCCCTGACAAGATTGGCATTTGTTCTTGAAATTGTGTGTGTGCATGTGCGTACGTGCATGTAGCCCCTCTACCATTTTTAATAACCAACAAGAAACGGCAAATAACAAAGATCTGTGTCCACAGACACAAAGAAGAAAAGCAAGCTTGTTACCTCCAGGTTCTAAATGTCCTGTTGACTAGATTCCTCAGGTCTATTAGACCCAAAAGCTGAGCAACAACGACGGCGGCCAGCAGGATGTGACTGGCGTGAACATTGACTGGTTAAGGTTGAAGATTGGTGAGTGTACGGATCAATACACTCTCAGCTCAGAAACAGAACTGAACGCATAACAAGAGAAACTGAGACAGGGGACAAAGAACAATATTTTCCATTAAACGGGATGGATTTACAGTTACTGGAATGATAATGATAAATTATTTTTACAAATAAAGATTGAAACAATGAAATGATACAGATAAAGGATTTTGCTTTTTTGTTTGGGAATTTTGGTAGATAGGTGCACGAATGGGCGTTTGCGCCATTGTGGGAGTGAGCACACACAAATTCATTCCCCTCGAAAGCAGAGCAGGTCCCCTCATTCCCTTTAAATTCAGTACAGGAATGGTACGTATTCTACATGACAGAAGCGTAACAGACTTGCTGGAGTCCCTATGGGAGATTGGTGCAATCAAAGTCAATTCACAAGGAAATGCAAGATCTTCACTTGCAGATGTTGTAAAGTTTGTTTGTACGAAATACGACATTCAATAGACATATCGGTGGAGCTCAGAAACTGTCTGCCTGTAAAAACTGCAGTACACCACCTGCGCCACAACTTAGACCTGGTCTCACCTGGTCTAAAGTGTACTTTTCGACACAAAACTGTCAGGGGCATGTAGTAGAAAACACCCTCGGTGTACCGTAACGCAGAGTGAGCAGTGGTCTGCCAAATTGATGATGATTTTAGGATTTATTAATTATATAGGACATAGAAAACGAGAGAAATGTCGAGTGATCAGTTTGAAAAGACGAGTAACAGGAGGGGAAAATAAATGAGGAGTGAGATGTAGGCAAGAAGGATTAGACGTACTGTATCTCAACTGTGCATCACAATGGTGGTTTAATGTGAGAAGGCAGGGGAGGTGCAGGAAGTTAAGAGAGGTCCATTTAGGGAGCATGGGAGCGCGCCAGGAAGGAAAGTAGAGAATGCGCAGAATGAAGAGATGGAGGATGGACAGTAAAAACAACAGGGAGGGAAGTGAAAGCCAAAGGAGGAACAGATGGAGGGAGGAGAAGTGAGGTGAGAAGACAGTTTTTAAAAAGTCAACTGGCACTTTGGATTCCCCAGACTACATCTCATCGTTACACACACACACACGCATACAAGTACGTTATGGACTAAGTGAGTCCGACGGGCCCCTTCCGTGTCGGTCTAACACTTTGATTCCTGTCCTTTGAGACGTTTAGAGAGCTGTGTGCGGAGTTTTTTTTATTTTGCAAGGCTGATTTTGACAACATGGGAATGACAATGCGAGTAATGGTCCCGTTAGACAATACTGTACAGTATATGTACGTGTGTGCGTGCGTGCGTGTGTGTGTCTGTGTGTGTGTGACTGTGATGTGGTTGTGTGTTTGTCCATTAACAGCTAATAGCATCCCTGTTTCTTCATTATCACTAATGGATGGGACTCAGCGGATACACATACACACGCAGGCATACACACACTATCACGGATGTATAGTCGGGTATAAGACAAAGAGATCTAATTCCACTAAGAATCTCTCCATTAGTTAGATAAGAAGTGTGACCCATCTAGTCTAAATCAAGGGAGTTGGATAGTAGCTGCCATATTGATAATAGAACAAGAAAACAGCATTGGAACCTTCGAAGTTCGAATTACTACTTGCTAACTTGATAAATCATTGTTCAGCGGGAAGTTACGTGTCGTCCTGTTACCTGCCCCACTCCCCATCTCATGGCACCCACTCTGCAGCAGCTCCACGGGCTCCCGATCCTTCAACTTGGCCATTCATTCAATACATTATTACAAATTACATTTACTATTACCAATGCCATCCACAACGTTTGCATTCTAAGAGCTTCACTCGACGCACTGAGATGAGGGTTAAAATGAAATCCTTATTATAAAAAATGGAAAAAAATAAGCTTGATTGTGACATGACCCTGCCTGTGTTTAAATAAGGGACAATAATAATATAAAATGTTTAAATCGCTTCTGGTTTATTTGTCAGTTTTACAGTAAATTTCAACTGGGAGTGGCAAATCATCTGAAGCGAGCACAATTTGCATCTAATATGGAAAATGTGAAAACAATCATTTCTGATTTATGGACAGGCACTCATGAATACTTTAAAAGTGTGTTTTAATCAGTTTGACTGTGGTTGAAGTGTGTGGGATAGGCAAACCTAAAAAAGAAAAAAATGCTATTTTTTTTCTATTGTGGTTAGGTCTGGAATGTATCAAAATAAACGGGGATCACTCTAAGCACTTTGTTTTCATCCCATGGGTTTGTTTCTCATAAACCTTGTTTGCCTCATCTTCATTCTCAGTGCTGTGTCTGATTTCTCATTTTGCCCATCTTTTTTCTCCTCTCCATATTTTTCCTCCATCCCTACCTCCACGCCTCCCGCTTTTTTAAGGTCAGGATAGTGCTAAGTGTCTATCAGTGATGATGAGGCTCAGGAGACTCCTTTGTTCTCAATGAGGGTGAAAATTTGAAACAGCCATCAGAGCAAACGGCATACCCCCCTTCCTCCTAATCCCTGACCTCCATCGCCTCCATCCCGCCATTCTTCATCCCATCACCCAATCAATCACTCCGTCTCGCTAACAACTTTATTGATCAGATGCACTAACAACATCTTTCATTTATTAATTATGAGAAAAAAAGTCTTTCTTGGATTACTCTCCCGTTTGTTCTTGGTGGATTTGGCATAGGGCTTTGACTTCTATCTAAAATAAAATATCCTCACTATATGCATGACTCTATCTTAGAAATATTGTCTTTAAACAAGTTTTGGGGTATCGTGTTTTTATTGTCTGATGCTCATTGTCAGTTATTTTACTTTATTATGCTTTTGTTTTATATAATATGGTTAAATAAACACTCCCCTCGCCTGGAAACTTAAACGTATGACCAAAGCAGAAAACCCTGAACCCTGAGAGAGGTGATTTAGTGATGTGGGAAAACTCATTTCCTTTTAGAAAAGAAAGCGATTCCATCACAGTCCTGCAATCAATGCACCTCCTTTCTTCTTATTAACGTTAAACATCTGCCCCTAAGCCTTCCTTGTTATGATCATAGGTTGCTTTTTAGACTCTCATTTTGTGAATGGAATGTGCTTTTGAGGTGTTTATCTCAATAAGACCAAATTGCAGTGGAATTCAAAGCTACCTTTCACAAATAAATCCTTTGCATACCAACAATCAAGACAGACTGGCGTTTAGTGTAGTTTGGGACATTTTTTGTAGTCGGGTGCACGTGCTTGATTTAAAATGGCAACGTCTTGTTTATCATGCCAGGGCAAGTCTAGTTTACTATGTTTTGGAATTTATCAGACCATGATGCGCCATGCTCGATGTTCCGGCGGACCATGCAAGTTTTTTTTCACATGCCCCCAATGTACCTGACAGTTTGGAGACAAAGTAGGCTTTAGACAAGGTGAAACCAGGTCTAAATTGTGGCGCAGATTATGTAATTTGATTTAGGAGGATTTGATTGAGGTGCAGGCAGACCATTACTGTATGCCATCTTCTCCACAGCTTCGAGTCTGGATTTGCAAGTGACAAGTTAAGGGATCAGTATGAGTTCTGGATCTGGACTCTAGTTTCCACGGTGGACAGGCAAGTGAAAGAGAATCAGACAATGTAGCGGTAGGAGGTTGGAGTCAATTCATAATGGAAAGAGGAAGGGTAGAGGTGGATTTGATGTAGAGGTAGAACTGGGTGTCAGCTGCAAAGGGGTGGACATAGATTTAGGAATTGGCTTTGCGGTTGGATGAATATAATGAATAGAAAGGGCCCCAGAAATGAGCCATAGGGAACGCCAGGAAAATGCAATTGCGAACCACAGAAGTTTAAACAGTACGATGTGAAGTGTGCTTTGCTATGGCATGATATCAGTGATGGTGTGTTGCTCAGTTCTGGGACCATATCGTCTGGTGATTAAGAAATAAACATATTTGAATTCCAGGAAGGAAAAAAAAGATTAGTGCTTTCATGTTGGCCTGCTGGAATGGCCGATTTGTTTCTTTCTTTTTTGTCTCCTTGTTGTCTGAATGTTGTAAGAGTCACATGTTGTTTTGTGTACTTGGTGTCCTAGTCTTGTGTAGAAGAGAAGACTCTTAAGTCTTCATTGATTTGAGCGACGAGTGCTGACAGCCTGACAAATAGCCTTTTTATTAAGTGTCTGTCTGTGCCTGGTAGGTCAGACATTGCAGAGAAGAACAATTCAATTTGATTGAATATGCTTTTCATTCCCCTCTGGGGTCTTTTTGATTACAAGCATAAAAACACTGATTAAAGACAAAACATAGATGTTACTCCAATAAATTCAGCCTGCAGCAACTACGCAGCAATCTGTTTGTGTGGTTTACATTGGTCCCTGGCTTCATGTAGTCGAGAAGTCTGTTTTCACAGAAAATTAGTCTGAAATGAAATGCAACTTTCTGAGGTACTTGAATATACTTCCATCACAAATGTTATACATGACTATAAATAAAATTAAACACAATGATAGGAACCAGATAACACTGAACGCAAACATTCAGAAAATCACATCTCAAGCTGTTTGCATACCAATGTGAGAGAAAGTGAAAAGTTTTTTTTTTTTTTTTAATTATACTTTGAAAGTACAAATTCACAATTTCCCCTCACGTGTGGATTCTTTCGGACTTTGTTAGTTCTTCGTGAAAGCAAACAAACTGTCTTTGCGTTTTGGGCAAAAGAAGACATTATCGACATCAGCTTGGACTGACAACAGCTTCACATTTTTGCTACTTGGTTTTTAATCAAACAATAACCCAGTCATTCCTAATCTTATAACATACAACGCCTCAATTCGAAATCTGAAAATAAATTATTTTTGAGACTCTTGCACTTGGGTCCTGCAGCTTTTTGCCACCAAAATTCTCAATCTTGACAGCGTGCCATTAATCCAAAGCATAAAAAAGTAAGAATTTGGTAGTCCCTCAGTGATCTCTCTGCAATTCTTTAATGAACATACTGTACCCTTTAAAATATAAATTTCCTTTTCACACTTAATATTATGAAGTACTGATTGATGCTGTTTTTTTTAAACTTCTCAATGACACTCGTTTGCTTCCTGGCTCTGGTGTCCTCTGCCTCACCCTTGTGAGACAGCGCCCTTACTGTCACTTGACTGTACAGTGACATGACAACCAATTAAAGGCTAATTAATCAAGCTCCAGTTGATAGGTAATATCCTGAGCTACTCTGGGTAAAACTGCGTGATGTGTATGCAAGAGAGGAGAGAGAGGAGAGAGCGCGTGTCTGCTTTTTATTAAAACAATCTTAATTAATTAATTTCATGCTCAATACACGTATAAAAGATCCAGCCTTCAACTACAAAGACATTGAGCGATTAAAAATTACTACACTTGAAGTTTTTGTCCCCAGTTTTTCCATGGTTATTTTCCACTTACATAAAAAAATAAATCACTTTTAAAGTACGTCGAAAAACAGCAAACAAACATTAAGTGCAAGAACTCATTTTGTGCATTTTTCCATAAAGGAAGCATGCTTATATACGTCTGTACCTATAACTTCCCTTTTAGCGTGTAATAAATGGTCCGACGCGTTTCCTTCACTGAGCTTTGCATTGACTGTTTCTATTACTGCTACAATAAGAACACATGCAGCACTCATCTGCCCTGCAGTGAAAGTTGTCAGCCCTCTAAAAATAAATGTGATCACTGTGGGGGGTCCTGGAGCCTTTGGGCTGACTGAATGGATGTATTGATGAAAAAGGAAGAGGCGGAAACTCTCTCTCTCTCTCTCTCTCTCTCTCTCTCTCTCTCTCTCTCTCTCTCTCTCTCTCTCTGTGTACATACATAAACTCGCAGCTAGACGTTAGAGCTACTGGCTAGAGGCCACAGTAAACCTATTGATCCTGTTGTTTTCTGACCATCTCTATACACACACACACGCAAACACACACACACACAAGGTGAGAAATGCTATCACTGAGGCTCATTTTGTTTTGTATTCAGTGTTCATCTCCATCTATGCCAGGGGTGTCAAACTCATTTTTTTCGCGGGCCGCATTGTAGTCATAGCTTCTTTCGGAGGGCCATTATGACTGTCAACCCAAATAAATGTATTAGCACCTCATATTCTATACAGTAAAAGCTACAAAACAGACTGACAAATAACTCGTTTTCAAATCAGACGAGTAATAACTGGTCAAATATTTAATTTAAAAAAAAGATATTATTAAAAGTGAAGACAATTTGCAATTCTAGTAATGATACAAATTTGATGCACAATTTGTCTTTGCGGGCCACATAAAATGATGTGGCGGGCCGTATCTGGCCAAGCGGGCCTTGAGTTTGACACCTGTGATCTATGCCTTCATTTAACCTTCCTTAAAATCTAATAGATGTGCAGTGCTCACCTTTAGAATGAGAAACACACACACAAACACACACAAACAAACACCCACACACACATACGTACACAAAAAGATGAAGAGTTTGAACCCCGGGGTGAGGATTTCTGAGATATTTGTTTTTTTAGGATGATTAAGTTCTGCTTTGCTAAGGCACTTAAAGTTACAGAAAAAAATCTTTTGTACACTTCCCCAACAGATGCAACCTTCTAACAAACAGATTGCTGTGTGTGCGTGTGTGTGTGTGCGTGTGTGCGCGTGTGTGCGTTTGTGTGTGTTTACTCGCTAATTCCCTTTCAGTGTGTGAGGGCATGGGAACAGGGCAATGGAATCAAATAGAGCATGAGGGCTGACTTCCTGAGGGTGCATCCGCATGACTGACAGCTCAAGCATCCCCTAGCAGAAATCACCTGAAAGGAAAACACAGGTTAACCTTAGCCAGTGTTTATCTGTTCATCTCAATTTCATATTAAAGCACGTTTGCCTATACAGGTCTGTTGCCACATCAGGGCCGTTTCTATATTAAGCTACAATTATTATTATTTATTTATTATTATTATTTATTAAGTATTACATTTTATCTCACAACTCAATTTCCATGGACAGGTTGTTGTCAATTGTTTATGAATACGTACTGCGCGGCATGGCTATAACGGTATTGGTTTTGCAATTTCAGGGTCAGGCGCCACCATGGTATAGAAAAGAAAAAAAAAAAGAAATGAAAGGATGGATAGTTTGCGAGGCTATAGTCATCTTCAGGTAATTCAACCATGAGTATCAACAATGAGTCATTCCAAACAGGTTTGATTCTCAAGGTATGGCGAATGAATGCAACTAGTGAGTAGTTAAGATACACGTTCAAATTATTTACTTTGTGTGTGAATTTGCTCTCCACAATAAAGAAATACTGCTGTATTTCTTTTTTTCCTCCTGGAAATAGTGTACCTATTGGAATCATTTGAAAGAGTAAAAATAGTCGCAGTTGAAAAAAAACTCTTAAATCAGCAAATATTCTTTTAAACCTCTACTTTATCACAGAACAATTTAAAATCCAGAATCCCAAACTGGATGTCCCTCAATGTGGAAATGTACTGTCCATATATGACCTTCACTATAAGATTGTAGTGGACTCATGATGACAATGTCACTGTGATATAATTTGTCGACAGAGCAATTTTGTGGTGCCTCTTTTAATTACTGGAGCCAATCTATAAGATCTTTGTGGCCTGACCTTACAATGTGTTAAGGAAGGCAGACAGCCAGTGCATGCTCTTCTAAATGTAAGGACAGGTATGATGAAGACAAGCAGGGTCAGAAACTAAACCTTGAAATTAAAACCTGGTGTCCTTAAACCTTGTGTCCTTGTCCAAGTTACAACTCTTTTACAAAGATGTTGGGTTATATAGCATTCAAGAAGTCAGTTGAAGTCCATAAGTCCATTTTGATGTTTTCAACCTTTATGAATAGCTTCATGCATGGATGATTTTGTAATACTTCTAAAGTTAATTGGCATCAAGTGAACGAGGACACCCTACGCTACAATTCCCTGATTGTGGACGGCTTATTGGACTCGTGACTGCATATTCTGGACATTCAGGTGAAGAAAGTGGCGGAGTTGTCAACTGATCATATAGTGGGGACTGGGTTCACTGGCGGAGCTAAGATTTTTCTTTCCATTGGGGGGGACCATGGGGTAGCAAAAGATGTATTTTTTTTGTTTTGAGGAAACGCAGTTGAACATTCATTATAGTATGTTCCCTAAGGAGGACGGAAGGAAATGTGAAAAAAAAATCGCTGCAAATCAGAAAATACCCAAAATCAATTAACTAGCCTGACCCTTAAGCTTTGACAAGAAACTGGAATTGGCAGGTGGTTGAAGTGGCAGATGAGTTCTATCACACTTATGCTATTCTGAGATCTGAAATTTCAGACATTCCAATTTGTTGGAATGCTGCAATAAATAATGAAGAAAATCACGATCACTACCAGAATAAGTGCAATTTGGGTGTACCACTCACATTTTGTATGTTAGTTCTCATATTTTTAGCACTTGCAAGATGATACTATGAAAGAAGAAATTACAGCAAATGATCGTGGAGGAGGAGAGTAAAATTGACAAGCGCTACAAGGCTGCAGTTTTCATAGATGGGTTGCCAGACAAGATACCAACGTATGATTTGCCCTCTCCATCCATGTCCCATAATTCACCATCACGCCTGCCGTTCGCTGTCACCACGCAAGGACCACTGCCAGTTTACGATTGAAATACAGCTGCCTAGGTGTCCCTATGGCCCTCTACAAAACAACGTTAGCCCGGAAAAATGGCAGGAGGAGGCGCGGGGTTAATAGAGTAAGCTTCCTCTTTTAATTGGAAAAGTTAAACGAGGCGACGGGGCAAAGATGTTATTACAACAAATGAGACAGGAGCAGAGAGAGGAATCGTGGCCTCTGAGGAAGGGTTAATGAGCACACAAGGGAGCCTGGAGGATACTGGACAAGAGGGTCACTTTTTAAAGTAGGTTCAAATGGAGGAAAGGATGGGGACGAAAAACAATATGAGCAGAGGTGATATTTGCTAACTATTTCATTTAACAACCTTTTATGCTATTGTTTTATGTAGGGTTTATTATAGTCTTACACTTGAAGTCATGCCATCCATATACAGTAAGTCCTCACCACACACAGGATGCCCCATCCTCTAACCATCCTACCCCAGTCCTTCGTTAGATAAAAACCAATCTATGACATTGAAATCTGATCAAATTCTGCTGCAGCTCATATACTGGGTTATTTTTTAACGCATTATGCAGGGTAGGACGGATGGAGAGTGGCACTTGGGACATACAGTGCTCTATAGGCCTATATGGCAAGGACAGCTGAAGCAGCCTTAACCTGTAAAGTAGTGAAAATGTACCATATTTTCCAGACTATAAGGCGCACCTATAAACCTAACATTTTCTCAAAAGCCGACAGTGCGCCTTATAGTCCGGTGCGCCTTATATATGGGCCAAATTCCTAAATTTAAACTGGCCCGAAGCATTGTGTCATGAAATCAATCATAAGTGGCCCGCTGAAGACCATGAATTATGAATCAAAAAGACTATGGATCATTATTGTGGGATGATAAAGTAATTTGTTGCGTCTGAAGTTGAAATAAAAAAGATGATTTGGAGAATGATTTGATTTGGATTCAAAATCTGACATGATGCATTAATGGTGCGCCTTATAGTCCGGTGCGCCTTATATAAGGACAAAGTTTTAAAATGGGCCATTCATTGAAGGTGCGCCTTATAGTCCAGTGCGCCTTATAGTCCAGTGCGCCTTATAGTCCGGAAAATACGGTAAATGGGATTCATTTCTCAGTTTTAGAGGGAGCAAGGTGCAAGGCTATTAAAATGGAGCTCAGAGTATAGTACTGAATTGTACAGCGTGAACCTTGTTTTCGATAACATTTAGCTGAGCTAAAATTTAAATGTTTAATTGAGAGGTTAACATTGAGTTCTGAAGGTTCATCAACAGAAATCAAACCTGACCAAAATATTTTATCCACAAGTGCTACTTTGCATGGCCCAAGTGGCAAGTCAACCTTTCCTAGCAGAGCACACCCTGATTAAACAGATCTGATGACATCATGACGTCACACAAAATGGGAGCAAATCAAGCATTTCTTTTTCTCTCCTGTTAAATATCTGAAACGGATCCAACTGCCCCTTTTGGCCTTGTCAGCTTTCAAAGCACCCCACCCCATGCGCCATCATTTATTAATGGTAAGAGGTCTGTCTGCATCAAGCATTAGCCCATGTTTGTGATAAACCATTAATGATGTATTTCATTTCTCAGTAGGAAACAGAGGAGCATTGGGGGCCGTTAATATCCGTTAATGTTAAAAGGCGGCGGAAGGAGAAGAGGTTCCTCCCCGTGAGGTGATTAGACCCCTCCATTTAGTTAGAACACGCATGCACACATACACGTGCACACACCCACACACAATTTATCGTATTGTCCAGTGTGCATATTTGTAGGGGTGCGAAACGCATGATCGATGGATATTCACTTACTTATATTGAGGTAGGTGTTGCATTAAAAATTGCCTGCAGAATGCATAACTATTTTAATAGAAATCATGTGTTTTACATTATGTGCTGTATGTACACGATGATTTGTTTGCATGTACGTACCGGAATATTATTTTCTGACCACATGACAAATATTTTCAACAACCAGCTACCACTGGTGGAGCTACGATATTTTAAGGCAAGGGGGTGGGGGCAAGGCAGGCATATGTGTGTCCACAAAACATTTTTTTATTTTATTTTTTTTTATAAACCCCAAAGATTCTTCAGAAAATGCTAATAACGATGCATTCTTTTTTCCCTATGGGGGAATGGGGGAAAATGTGGAAAGAAATTCCATGAAAAATTTGGAAAATACCCAAAAGTCAATTATCTGGTTTGCCAACTGGGGAGTCCAAACCCTTCTCGCTCCACCACTGCCATTTAATTTATTTAGACCACAGGTGTCAAACTCAAGGCCCGGGGGCCAGATACGGCCCGCCACATCATTTAATGTGGCCCGCGAAGACAAATTGTGCATCAAATTCCTGTGTCATTACTAGAATTGCAAATTGTCTTCACTTTTAATAAGATCTTTTTTTTTTTAAATATCTGACCAGTTTTTACTCATCTGATTTGAAAACGAGTTATTTGTCAGTTTGTTTTGTAGCTTTTACTGTATAGAATATGAGGTGCTCATACATTTATTTGGGTTGACAGTCATAATGGCCCTCCGAAAGAAGCTATGACGACAATGCGGCCCGCGAAAAAAGTGAGTTTGACACCCCTGATTTAGACCATTAGCACTGGCTGACACCCATCGCTACTCCCTGGAAGTTGGTTCCTTGAACTTGTTCTACTTACGCATCATTTGCAAATAGGTTCAGTTTTGTACCAAGTACAATTCATTTTGTTTTAAGACATTAAGGTGTCATCTACTGTGGGTTATTTATTCCACTACTGTATGCAGTTCCTGATTTATGACGAACCTGAGTTTGTCTATTGTTATTTCTGCAGCGTAGATTGTTGAGTAATCCACACCCATCAATTTTTTAGCATTTCGTAGGGTTAATGGTAGTTCAATAATAAATATTGAGAATAACAAAGGGCTTTCGTTTCCTTTCAGTCAGTGTTTTAATGCTAAATAGCTAAATAGCATAATCTCTCAAAATATGGCCAGAATAATTTAACTGCAGGCACATATACAGGCCCATCAGTCATGTGTTGTTTGTAGCTGTCAGTGCCTCAGTCTCAGTATAGTAAGTCAAGTGTTAATTAGTGAACAAGTAAGATTATGCCCTGAGTGTATTCCAGCAGCCACCTTCTTGTCAAACATGCCTAAAGCAGAAATCAATAGGTCATCATCTCTACATATTACAACATAAGAGGAAGGAAGACAAGTGGTTTGGTTGTTTGCTGTATATGTGAAAATGAGCAAGCAAAGTGTTCAAAGGGAAAAAAAACAGTCCATGAGATAAGTACCGGCTGGAGGCAAATTCCAAGGTCTGTCCAAAAGAAGTCTTGAACAGCTCTGTACAATAACAAGAAAGAAAGGACACCAAACCTAGTCTGATTAAACTGCTGCCATGACTTTATCCACCTTTGGGAAGGTCGCCATTGTTTAGAAGCTTGTTACTTTGTTTTCCTGACATCTAAATCACCCCGTAACCTGACATCTCAGGCTCCTCAAATGAATACTGATTGAATCTTGCTGACTGATCACGGTCATTGTCAAGTTTTATGAGATTTCAAGACATTACACATAACTGTTGATGAATCGCAGTGTGTATTAAAGGCGAAAATATCACAGTAACTAGTGATATGAAATTTTGTCATTGGAATAGTTTAACCAACCATAAATAAAAACAGTACATGCATTAATAAATTGGAAAGTTTCTTTAAAAAATGCCTCTCACTCTTTACCTAATCGATATCATACAGATGTACCTTACTTCCAGTTTTATTAATAGTGAATGATTCATGATGAAACAACCAGTTGCCAAGTCACTATCAGGTGACGCAGTCAGTGGAGACAGACCGGAAAGTGTCATTCATCATATCTGCTATGGTGGTCACCATTGTTCTTCAATCCAAAGTGATAGGAATAATCAGAAAGTAAACACATATGACAGTGATGGCTAATCTCGTTAACTGCAAAGAAACAATGGCTTGTGTGTCAGAGTGAATGATTAAATTTGTCTACAATGGTTATGGTATATATAAAACTAATATTTGTATAGATATTGAGTGTAATGTTGCAGCACACTTTGTGATTCCTGACTTATGTGTTGTTTTTTTATTTTCGAAATAAGTCCTCTGCACCACACCCTTGAATAATCCAAAATAAATCAAGTCAATTATTTTGATAATTTGTCGTTTCTTAATTCTTATCTTACATTATTGTACATTTTACTATAATTAGGATGTATTTGGAAATGACTGACTGACAGTTTATTCACAAATATTTGTCAAAGCTTAGAAATGTTGACTTATAGTTCGGTTAACCTTCCGTTTTAAGACTACAGTTTCGCTCGGTTTAATTTAAATTCTGTATGTATTCAGGTGTAACTAACAGAGATTGATTATGTGTTCCTATAGCAGATGATTTCTTTTGGGATTCTGGGTAATAGATTGGTTGATGGAAATGAAGTAATATGACTTACTCCTCTGTTCCCGTGCTAGTGGCTCTTATCTATATATTCCCATCACCCATTTGGTGTCAATCATACCCTCTCCCTTGAACACAATTACTTTCATTTTCAGTTTCATCATCCCATAATCAGCATCATAGATTCTCATTTTCAGAAATGAAGGCTGGGATGCCTCATGTGTCTGACTGTCCTTGTTTATTCCGTCTGATGAGTTGGGAGGTCAGTACACTGTACAAGAGAAACAGACAGACAGACAGACAGACAGAATCAACGGGTGCTTATAGAAATATGCAATATTGATAAGTTCCAGGAGAAATGTCCAGTTATTATTTGGACAAGTGAACCCAAGGAATCTGATTTGTTTTTGTTGTATGTTTTTATATTTTCATCAATGCATTTTTTCTACACTGCCTTTCTAGATGATTCTATTTACTTTCAGACATTACATATGTTTTAGCTTTACTTATTTATTTTTATATATACAATACAATGTTATTTATATTGTCCAGCTCACGTAACAGTAATCGACTTTTATTTTCAACAAGAGGTTTATATCCATTTATTAAAGTCATTATTACTACTATTATTAGTAGTAGTAGTAGTATCATAACAAAAACAGCACGTGAATAAATAATGGTGGATGGAGAAAAATTGGTTGTGAGCCTCATGACATTTTACATAGGCTAAAATCATCTAAACAGATCAGATGAATGGTGGTTTGCATCAGGGCAGATCAATAGTGTTTAGGGATAGACTGATCAGTGAAACAGCCGACTTCTGACGTCTGGGATCCTCAGAAATAATGAAGGAGACAAAGACAGACCAGGATGCTGCAGGGTTTTTTACTTCTTTTTTTTTTAATTCAACAAATGAAAACAGTTAATGTAGGTAATGGGTTTTTATTTATTTACATTATTATCACCGCTGCCAGGCACAGAATGGGCAAAGATACAAGTTATTGTTGTTCAATATTGTTTGTTTGTTAGCAGGATAGAACTATTCATAATCATTTACTTATTACCTAAAAGTCGCAAGACTGCATGCCAGTGGAATAGCCGCTTCAAAAAGAACAAACTGGTTTGCTGAAGGAAGTTTCTTGTATATCTCAAATGTTTGGCTGAGTTGTCTTTGAAGAATTTCTTTACTGGGTAATAACTATTCATGTGACGAGAATGTCGAAAAATAGACTCCCGCCGATTAAGAGAGAAATCGGATCCAAAATAGCCCGGCGATACGACAACTCAGGAGGGCAGGGCTGCAGGCCCGGATCATATCAGCCCCAGGGTCCGATAATCCTGTTTAAAATCCCAGCTGTCAGCGATCCTTCATCCGATCTATACCATTGGTCTAATGTAGCAGTTGCCCCTTGTAGGAAAACATGATTTAGCTAAGGATGTGTTCACATTGTAGTGTGCTATTCTGGTCTACATAAAAAAAAAAAAGCCATATTGTAGTGTTCACACCAACATTTTTATCACACTAAAGGTTGTGTAGTTAAAATAAAATCATTCTTTTACAAGAATAAAAAAAGAATATTTTAATTAAATAAATAAAAATAAAAAAAGAATAAAAGTTTCTCACCTCTTTTGCACTCTAGACTTCAAACGCACCTAAGCAGCATTTTAAGCAGTTTATTGGCCCACAAATGATTTCACAGCACACGAAAAAGTTCAAGATTATTCAGTGACGTGGCAAATTCCCATCATGCATGATCAACGGAAGATCACCGTTTTTGTCACCTCGCTGTCCCAGTGGCAAGTGGCACGATCTCGTCTCACATTCATCAGAAAAAAATAAACAACCTGTCCTTACGCATTCAATACTTTTGGGAGGGAGTGTATTTCAGTTTTCTTCTTTTGCCGAATTCCCCAGTAATGAACGAGTCTTCCATTGTGTACACGTGCGTGTGATGGATGCTAGATCGCTGTGGTCACGCACCCGCTCAAATTGATTGGCCGGAGCGACTCTAATCAGTGGCCTGTGACCAACGCTTTATCCTCGTCCCTTTATGCTCTCCTGCCCCTTCCTTCTTCACTCTCATCATACCGTCTTTCCTTCCTTCAATCTCTCACTTCATGTTCCTTACCACATCCCCCAATCCTCCTCTTCGTCTTTTGCCTGTAGCCTCGACACAGCTGGGTTGCTTGGTAACAGCTTTTTCTCTTTCTCTGTTACTCTTGCACAGGTATTCTAAGTTGAGCGACTAGCACGTCACCAGCTCCAGCATACCTGCAGCCCGAATGAGGAAGGAGGAAAAGGCATTGAAAATGAATGGATGGAGGTACTTGAACGGTGGCAAATATGAGTATGAGACCAAAAAAGGATGGAAGGAAGTTAGGCAGTCGTAAAGACTTGCCCGTCACTAGGTAGGTAGGCAGGCCTACATCTGTACATATGCTAAAAGGAGTTCATAAAAAAAAAATAAAACAACTCACAGTGAAACTTTTTAATGTTTGTAACTAGGGCTGTCACTGAAATATTTTTAGAATCGATTATTCTATCGATTAGTCACATACAATTTCATTTTGCTTGAAAGGGTATTACAAAACCTTTTTGCCTGCATTTACTGTTTTTAACCAATAATTCTTGTTTATTTGATATTGTTTTGTGACTATAAAAAACAACTAAACAATAATTCATATCACATGAGAACATTTAATGTTGCACTCACCAACCTTTTGGAAACCGATTCCGTTCCTGGTGTGGTTATTGTTTTCCAGTTTGCAAAAGTCTCTATTTTAATTATAAAATATATATAATGAGTCTGTTTTTATGAAGGAATACAAAATTTAATTAATTACTGCTGTTGAAAGTCTAACATTAAGGGATTTGGACAATTTTAGGTTAAACAATGGCTCAAAATAAATTAAAATAGTTAATTAATTTGATAATCGAACTGTTGTCCATTAATCGATCACATCTCTCTCTCTCTCTCTCTCTCTCTCGTGCTCTCTCTCTCCCATACACACACACACACACACGTGCATGCACACAAACCAAAACACACACACACCTCATCTTCAGAAAGGAAAAGGTACAATCTCGAGGTTGGGATGATGACTTATGAAATCTCGTGTCTTCAATGTGACCTTAGACATACTGAGTGAGGCTTCATCTTCACACTGCAGAGATCATCCTCCAACCTCCAACAACAGAAGTAAAGGGAACCAACTAATGAAAAATCCTACATACAGTAGTTAGTAGCAAAAAGTGCCTGAAGTGCCATGGAAATAAAGAAGACAAACTCATCAGAATCATCACAACTGTAAGCTTTTTGATTTCAAGCTAATTGTGTTTCCGCTTAAAAACATGCCACTCAAGTGTTGCTGGAAGATACATTAGATGAGAGATATCAGGATCTTAATCTATGTGTCCGTTTGACAGGATTTACAAAGCCTAACATGTGCACGTGTGCGTAGGCTCAATCCAGAATTAAGACCAGCAGAAAGGTCACTGATGAAATGTCAGTAGCCTTGACAGGCTGTCTTTATGCCAATTCTTATCTGTCTGCCTCTTTTTCACTGAATTAGAAAACAAAGTCAAGAAACAAAGCAGATTTTTGGATCATAACTTCAATAAAATCTGTATCACAGAACCAACAGGCTCAGGTTGCGAATGGTAATCGGCCTTTCACTTTTGTAGAGCTTTTCCACCAGTTAAGCGCTTCACGCTAAATTAACATTCACCTACTGATGACACAGCATCAGGAGCAACTCAGTATCAGTTCCCTATCTTGTTCAGCTCAGTAGCTTGCTCAAGGATATTTCGACATGGTCACAATGGCCGGGGATTCAACTCCCAACCTCTGGGTTGGGAGGCCACCGCTCTACCACTGAGCCATGTCGCCCCCTATGTCAGAGGTCACCTATTTTCTACATTTGGTTCCCAAGCTGTGCCCGTGGGCTCTGTGATGTCAATTGGAGTCACCAGCAGGAGTCAGTAGAGGACAAAATGGCAGGCCCCTGAGGTGGACAAAAATGTGTGTATTTTTTTTAATGCTCAGTTTATATTCCCAATGAGGTTGACTGTTCACACCCACATCAGCGCAAAATGCCCTTTTTAAACACGCCTAGGTCTAACCCGCCTGCCCACGTAATCAAATCGAACGCCATTCGTGCTGTTTACAAAATTCAAGCCCATATTTTTTCAGCTGTTATTGTTAGCTAATTTAGATAATAAAAAACTTAGGTCACATAGCTTTTTGTTTTTTTGTAATGTTTTTGTTCTTGTCAGTACTGGCACTACATTAAAAAATGACAAAAGAGAAACTAATTTTGTGCAAAAAAAGATTGTACTCAGCCTTTTTTTTACATTTTAAAGTCTGGACTTTGGCCTATGTAATGTGTTTTTGTTTTGTTTTTTTACAAACGTGGGTACTTCTACTTGGGTGCACAGTTTGACTACTTCTGCCATTACTGCTTATTTATAGACTGCTACAGTAAATGCTTAACTGAGTAGAATAATGTAGTGTCGGGAGGTGGAGAGCTTCCCTGCATCTCCAACGTGCAGAAGGATGCTCCGCCTCACTAAAGGATGCTGTTTATGTGATTAGAGTGGCAATTGAGCCGCATCTCTTTAAAGCTGACGCTGTCTTGATTAATGACACGGAGAAGGAAGGACAGATGCATCGAGGATGATTCTAAAGGGACACTGCTGTCGCTTCGTTGCACCGCCCGCAGGTTATCAGGGACAAATTCTGCTATGCTACCCTTTCCTTTTTTTTTGCTTCGCAAACGTCTCGCGAATTTAGCTAATGAAATCCTTTTGATTTTTTTTAAGGACAGAGCAGTCTCCGTCTGCAGGGACGTCCTTGCAGACGCTCGCTGTCAGCCGCTAATACCGCGCCGTTGTTGTTGTCTTTTTTTTTTTTTTTTTTTTTTCCCTCGCGTTCACGTCTCCTCCGCTGTCATCATCCCTCGGCCGCATCCTCTCGCCGGTCTTGGCTATCCACTGACGGCTAGGCAGCATGGTGCGCATCGCTAGCGCACTCGGGCTCGTCATGTTCAGTGTGGCGCTGCTCATTCTGTCGCTCATCAGCTACGTGTCCATAAAGAAGGACTTCCTCCTCGGGAACCCCAGATATGGACCGAATGGGGGACCGAGGATGTACATGTTCCATGCAGGGTATCGGTAAGTTCTAGCCAGGTTGCATTATTTCATTCAGGTCAGTGTTACTGCGGATGGCTGCTAATTCATCCATCATAGTAGCCAATGTTGAGGGCCCCAGTGTATCCTCTGGCTGCAGACACTGGACTGCATTACCAGTCGTTATCAATTGTGAATTAGTCACTTGTACTAATGTACAGTAAGCCAGAGATGGGAGTAAGTCGCAAATGTGCACAACAGTCTCAAGCAAGTGTCACTCAAGTCATAACCTTTAAGTCTCAAGTTAGTAAGTCAGTGTGTGGGGGGGGGGGGGAGCAAGTCAAGTCGAGTCACTGACTCAAGTGAGTTGAGTCAATAAGTAGTTTTCGCAAATTATAGTCATACAATCTTGTTCAGAAACAATATATATTGCAGTGAAAAGGAATATTCCTAACACAAAAAAGTGCTACATAATTATGTTGATTTTGGCGCCAATGTTTTCCAAATTTATTTCCGTGTGTAAATGGCTGAATGAGAGACATTAACTTTGTGCACTTTTTGGGATGTTGCTTTATGAGGTTTAGTCAAGTTGACTTGCAGGGGCCCAACACATCAAATATGGCGGACACTCTGATGTCTAGGAAAGCTACTCAAAGTGTGTATACATTGCTATGCTTGACCCACAATCGCGTTTTTTTATTGGTAGGATTTCAAGAAATGTTTTGTAATGACTAATATATCAGTTTATTGTCTAGAATTGTGTGTGTGAGTGGTTATTATGTTAAGTGGGCTGTCCTGCACTTCTGTCCACTGTTTTGTAACAGTGGAGTGATCTGTACTTCCACCACTATGTCTATTTCTGCTGAGGGGGAACAATTGCCACTATTGCAAAAATGTGGGTTCAAGTCAAAAAAGCATGTCCCCCTCTGGCACCACACCACCCTTGGGGGGCTTCCCCCTCTATTTGAGAAGGATAATTAGGGATTTGTCTAGTTGCCATAGTTTTTTTTCCCTAACCCTATAAAGGGCTAGCAAAGGATTGTCTTACACAAGGTCAACAGAATTGAGCTGACAAAGGACTGTAGGATAAAATTTGCCTCTGTCATTGTGACGTGCGTGCCTGGTCAAAAAAAAAAAAAAAAAAGATTGTGCAGGTGTGCCTGATGTTGCCTACACTGTTTAATAATGTCATAGAGAGGATTAACATTAAGGCTGTCACTGTCAAATATTTTTAGAATCAATTATTCTATCGATTAATCCATTGAATAATCGGAGAAAAGTCTATTTTGCGTAAAAGTGTTTCTTGCAAAACCACCCCCATTTATTGTTGTTTATTTTTTTAACGTTAGGTGATAAAAACAACTAAATAACAACCATTAACACAGAAGAGGGATTTATGTACTAACCTTTTTTTTTTAATGAATCAGTTACTGGTGCAGTTATTATTTTCTAAAGTAAAACCAGACGTTTTGAATGTCTTGCTTTTATTAGACACAAAAGATCATCTCTTTGTTTTCATGAATGACTACAAAAATCAAAAATGGATCCAAACAATTACTCGATTATTGTTGATTATTTTGATCATCGATTACTAAGAACCGCTTTGTCGGTTCAATTTCATTTTCTTCTGTGTCTTTTCCCGGGTTATAGAGGAACTGTACTTTCTCTATCTTGGGTTCAGCAGGGCCATTACAGTCCACAACCATTGAAATCCTTCATGTGCGGTCAAGAGTGTGATGCTAAAACACAGTTGATCTAGCAAAGGTTCTGGAAGTCAGCAAACTGCCCTTGACTCTGATTTACAGCACAAGCGCTCCATTCATTTCCCACCTGCTGTAATCATTTTCCTTCTCGCTTGGCTGTCACGGTGGGCCAAGGTTATGCTTTGAGGGACGTTAGACTTAAAGGTCTTTGGGTGGATGGCGGACAAACACTCACACCTCCCTTTGCGATGTTGCACAATTCTGAGAAAGTTGTGGTGTCACCATTTTGTTTTTGTGATGATTCACTTTTTGAAAGTGTTTGCATTTGACTCACTGTATTTGTTTCATATTCCTTCTGCAGCGAAAGGCCGCCTCGCAAACCTGATCTTGGGTGAGTACATATTTAGCATTGGTGCACTAACAGGGTGTAATGACAACTTGGAATATCTGAAGCACTAATTTTATCTTCACAAGAGGAACAATTCTTGGGAATACGATTCTGTGAGTCTGGCTGTAAATCATGGATAAAAACAAATGATTAATTAAGTATCTCACTCACCATTTCACCCTTAAAATAAACACATTTGTTTTAATACTGGGAGCCACTTTTTCCATCAATAAATCATATCACAATTTAAAATCGCCTTATAGTTGACTCACAGTGTGTCTTTTGGTTAAGTCGGATTTGACAGAATTGCTGAATATAGAACGTGTTTGTCACAAAGGTGCTAAAACAACCTAAGTGCATGGGAGAATCTGCACAGCCAGCAAAGTGCATAGCTGACACAGCAGCTGTTTTCCTGCTCAGTTTTGTTATCTGCCTATAAACAATTGCAGCCAAAATCTGAATTATTATTCCAATTTGATTAACTGTCATGATTCTTGAATTGTACTCCATTTCAAGGTTGTGACAGCATTCAGAGACCCGGAAAGATCTGAAATGCTACGCTTGCACTCAGACTGTCTCACAAGCCCACCAACAAATCTGCAGCTAACTGATTTACATGTTGCATCCATCACATACTGCTCGCTGGTGGTCCATTGCTGACTTGTAAACGTCTTGTGTCTTTGCTCTCCTGCCGTTCAATAACCAATAAAACAAGTACATCAATCAGGCGGAGTTAGTGGACGTGTCAGTATTAATGCACCAGGCTTTCCTTTTTTCCTCTTCCCCTGTCTAGCTCCCAGTTGGCCCTGAAGTATCTGGACCCAGTTTTCACGCCACTGGCCAATGCTCTTAGCGAAGACCTGAAGAATTCCTCTAAATGGAGGTACAACAGCACAGCTTTTATTCAACAAAGGTATGTACATATACAATAAAATAACACAATCACATTATCAAGCCATATAATATCTGAAAAAAAAAATCTTCTTTTAGGAAGGAAATCTCTCAGTACGTGGACATTGCTCATAATTTCACATTGACACGCAGCCTAGTCCGCATTGGCCAGCTGATGCATTACGCCTACTCCAGCCACAAGTACGTCTACTCCATCGGCGAGAACTTCCGCTCGCTCCTCCCCGAGGTCTCACCCGTTCTGAACAAGCACTACAATGCCTGCGCAGTTGTCGGCAACAGCGGCATCCTCACCGGATCACGTTGCGGTGATCAGATTGAGAAGTTTGACTTTGTCTTCCGCTGCAACTTTGCACCAACAGAGGTCTTTAAGAGAGATGTTGGGCGGCGCACAAACATGACAACCTTTAACCCGAGTATCTTAGAGAAGTACTACAACAATTTATTGACGGTGCAGGACAGGAACAACTTCTTTCTGAGCTTGAAGAAGCTGGATGGTGCAATTCTCTGGATCCCGGCATTCTTCTTCCACACGTCAGCCACTGTGACCAGGACTCTGGTGGACTTCTTTGTGGAACATCGCGGGCAGCTGAAGGTCCAGCTGGCCTGGCCTGGAAACATCATGCAGCACATAAACAAGTAAGCCATGCACAATTTAAGTAATACTTCGTAATAGTAATGTGATCTATTTACACCAGTGATTTCCAACATAAGTTATTATATTTAAAGAGAACTAATGGAAAGAAAAAACATTTTTGTTTTCTTTGTTTTCATCTTTATCAAATACTAAGTCCATAGATGAGCTTTTGGAGCTGATTTCAAATGTATTTATTCTAAAATAAAATTTAAATTGTACATAAGTGATATTTGGATTCTTAGTTAATATTTCTTTATTTGCATTCGCTACAAAGCACATTTTAAATTGTTGTATTTCTAATTCTGACTCAAATCAAATTTTTCGAACAACAGCTGCAGACAAAATGTTGACATTTGTTTTTATAGTGTGTGTGTGTGTGTGTGTGTGTGTGTGTGTGTGTGTGTGTGTGTGTGTGTGTGTGTGTGTGTGTGTGTGTGTGTGTGTGTGTGTGCATGTGAGTGCGTGTGGCAAAGAGGAGATTTAGGCTCCGAAGCCAGATTATAAAGAAAGTACTATTTAGTGAAAGGTATGGCACCGAGTTGAAACCGCAGAGAGGGATTTAAGTCCGGTTCTTAGTGTTGTAGTAGCAGAATGGGCCACTCTTGCAGTAGCCTAATCTTCACCAAGCCCATTAAATCTACCTGCTGGGGAAGTATTACCACGTTTAAGCAGCTCAGGCTGGCTTTTAGCACCTCAACCACTTGCTGAGCGTCTTTTGTTGAGGCCGGTTTGAAGAGTTTCCACTCTCTAGCTTAGCGCTGCGCAGAGGATGGGAGACGCCATTTGTCGTCATCACTATAACGAATCCAATTATTGTAATTAAACTCCGTATTGGTACAAATGATTTCATTTTTAATGAGTAACAACATGGAAATTGCAAGAATGTTGACAGATTAAATGACTCCGCTAAAGAATTACCGTAATTTTCGGACTATAAGTCGCGGTTTTTTTTCATAGTTTGGGTGGGGGGGCGACTTATACTCAGGAGCGATTTATATACATATATATGGTGTTTTTTCACTTTTTTGGGCATTTTATGGCTGGTGCGACTTATACTCCGGTGCGACTTATAGTCCGTAAATTACGGTACTTCGCCTGTGTTATGGTCTGCCGTCTATTGTCTGAATTGTTCTTCTCAATTGGACTCACCAGCTACTGGAAAACCAAACAGCTGTCGCCAAAGCGTCTGAGCACCGGCATCCTGATGTACACGTTGGCGTCTTCTATGTGTGACCAGATCCATCTGTACGGCTTCTGGCCATTCGGCTGGGACCCCAACACGGGGAAGGAGCTGCCTTATCACTACTACGACAAGAAGGGCACCAAGTTCACCACTAAATGGCAGGAGGCCCATCAGCTGCCTGCTGAGTTCAAACTCCTCTACAAGATGCACACAGAGGGACTGCTGAAGCTCAGCCTCTCCCACTGCGCTTAGACATGAAACTGCAGGCGGTATTTCAATTGTCTCACCGGAGCTTCCACTGGCCAGAGTCACAAAAAGGACCAGTCAGACAAGGACTGATAAATGTGGTTTTTCACAACAGCACGATCTTGGCGAAGAGGTGCAATAGACTCTTGCGCAATTTTAGCACAAGATTAGAGAGTATATCTCTAGCAAGCTGTGAACGCCCTGCATTCAAGTTGTAGAAACAAGTACTCTTTTTTTTGTGTCAGTCAAGACACTCAAAGAGTGCTGCTGCTCTCTAGGTTATCCTGCGCTTCAGCAAAACATCACACGTGTGTTCCATAATGGTTCAAATAGCAGAAATGCTTAGTCCCTGAGTAAAACATTTATTGTCACCCATGGAATGTATGTATCCGATCCTTGTGTTATCACCGGATAAATGTTTGAGGAAAGAGGTTTGTGATCACCCCTTTTTTTAAATTTATTTCATTTTAACTTTAATTTTAGCCTTGGTGGAGGTTTCTGCGGTACCAATTGTCATCATAGTTATTAATGCAGTACCTGAATGCCTAGAAGAGACAAAGGGACAACCGGTTTGTACCTCGTACACTAACCCAGGGTTTCTGCAGAAATATTGCACAATATGAGGGGACTTCTGTAATATGTTTTTTTTTTTTTTTTAAATATCAAAATATATTGTAAATGTACAAAATGATTCAAAATCATGTTGGGATGGTTGCAAGCGTGCGTATGCATATTATGAAAAAGCAGTTGACACTGTCAAGAATGGTGATGAACTCGACACCTTAATTTTACTCTATTCCCATCTGAATTTCATTTTATTAGTTTTGGCAAGCTCACACTAACGATATCAAAAAACAATTAATTTTCTGTCACACAACCCCCCCCCCCCCCCATTTATTTTAAAGAGATTCATCTTTTAGGATTGTCTTACAAAGCGTATGCATAATAACAAGTAACCTTTACAACCTAAACCCCTCAAATGCTGAGCATCCCAAAAGTCACAATACCTTTCCTTTATTCTGTTTTCTTCTGGGTACCATTTGAACAGACACGCGGGCATCTGCATTTGAAAGCTTAGGTTTGCGATTTTTGTAAACTCGCCAATTGACATTGGGACCCTAATTGCTGTTGAACACCATTTTGAGAAGCTTTGTGTATAACAAATGAGTCAACTTCAAGCTGTTCAAAGGCAAGAAATTGTGACGGGAAAAGCTTTATTATGCTCTGAAGCTTTCACTGAATCAAGCTTTTGGTTGATGCTGAGTTTCAGTGGAGCCCCCCAGGTAGACTTTTCTTGGCTTTCGGTGAAAGCCTTATCCAGGAGGTTAGTGTTTTCATTATAGAGTAGGAGCAGGCCTTCCACTGCGTGGTTTGGCAAAAACAAATCCTGTTTGATCAAACTTTCCAAGGAATCGCATAAATTGACATAAAGGCCCAATTGCTTCTTAAACTGGCACTCAACTGCAGCTAGGGACAGAAAAACGTCTTGTCAGGTAGCAATTTTGCAATCCAGTGTCAAATGGTGAGTCATTGGCGAGGTAATCATGCTTACAAAAATTGCAGTCTGCTCTCAGCTCTCACATGCAGATGAGCTCACATTTGTCCAAACGATAAGTGAAGCAAAATAGAAAATAGGATCTGTACAGTGACTTCTGCAATGTTTTTGAAAAAAGAGGCTACAATCTTTCAACATTAAGGCATATAGTATTACAATGCAACACAGGGATGATTTATGAATGTCTCAATAGAAATTCTTAGAATTAAAGTAAATTAGCTTTCTGTGTAGCTTAATGCTATCAAACAACACAAAACACCATCGACTGACTAAGGAAATAGCATCAATGCGGTGGCATTAAAACACTTTAAGCAATGGCTAAACCTAACACTTTAAGCAAAGGGTATTAGGAACATAAACAGTGCAGCAACATATTTAGACAGCCATTAGAACAATACTCAGAGGCATACTGTATATTTTTTATCCTCAGCAAAAAAAAGAAAATAGTAGTTGTAGAACTCTTCTTTGTGTCTGCATGATTGTATTTTGCTGCCCGCAGGTGGTCATTGGATAAATCATTATGCAGAAACTGTTTACTTCTTTAATTTCCATTGAATTATTTAGTTCTATATGTTGATTTTTAACTACTAATTTACTTATTTGTTGCACGATACAAAAAGCTTTGTTAGGTTTTTTTTTAGGGTAAGCTGGAACAGATTAATGGCATTTTTATT